>NW_026947515.1:43508584-46396084 GCF_034190915.1 Cavia porcellus | reverse complement strand
CACTGCAGGCAGGTCAGGGTACAAAGCCTTAAATAAGAGACCAGGCCCTCACCAGCCCCACTTTCCTCCAGCAGTAACCAAACCCTGAAAGACTGTGCATTAAATACTGAGTAACTGAAAGGAGTTACTCACAAAAGTATATATTATGGAGATAGTTTGAAGATACAAAAGTAAATGGTAGCATCCGTAAATAAAATGAAACATGACCCTTAAAGATATGTGGTGTCCATTGATGTCCCCAAACCACACACATCAGAAGGAAACAGTCTGATGAACAGAGCAATAAGGAGCACAGGCAATGGGTAAACATCATAGTTGCTTAATAACAACAAAGCTAGGATACAATAAGTGCACTGGTGAATTTTATCCAGTATGTGATAAAGAATGAATACTGATTGTTTTTCAATTCTTCCATCAGGTTGAAGAAAAAACCACCACCAACTTCTTTTAAGTGACAAGTCATCCTGAGAATGAAGCCAGACAATAAGGTGTTAAAAATAAAATAAATGAAAACTCTCTGTTGGCTAATATTCCTAACGAACATACACAAAAGTATTCAGCTAAATGTTTGTCACATTAACTCACCAGCATGTTCAAAATTAACCAACACAATCAACACTGGGCTCAATCTCAGTGGTGAAAGAGTGTTCCCTCTCGCACAAACTATTAAGTGTCACTTACCACATTCACAGCACAAGGCACAGCTAACCCCTGAAGAGATTTGGAAAAACAGCTTTGAGAACCTCAAAAGTTCACCAATTATTCATGATAAAAATCATTCATAGACTATAAGTAGGAGGAATGGACCTCAGCACAGCATGGCAAGCTCCGTCCTTGACATGGTGCCCAGATGCTGACAAGCTGCAAGCTTCGCTTCTAGTGTCAAGAAGGAGACACGGCTTGTAACTCTTTTCAACATACAGTACTCGAAGTCGTGGGCATAGAATTTAATCCAGAAAGAGAAAGCAAAACCTTCCAAATCAGAAAGGAAGAATTAATTGTTGTTGCAGTTCTCCTGAGGGTGCAGCATTCTATACAAGAAATTTATTCTCCATTGACAACCTTAGAGAACAAATTCACAAATCACTTAAACTGCAGGATACATGAGCAACATGCCCTAATCAATTCATTACTATGTACTACAAACAAATTGTAGCCTCAAATACAAAGAACACAATTCATTTCACAAATAATCAAAATTAACTAATGATTAGGTTAAATTGAAGCAAACTCACATCTTCTTGGAATGCAATAAGTAGAAGAGCACTAACAGAAGAAAAGCTATACTGTGATGAGGGATGGGAAGAATTCATGTTATAATGTACA
Organism: Cavia porcellus; assembly: GCF_034190915.1. Taxonomy (NCBI): domain Eukaryota; kingdom Metazoa; phylum Chordata; class Mammalia; order Rodentia; family Caviidae; genus Cavia; species Cavia porcellus. Next base: position 46,394,758 of record NW_026947515.1, on the reverse strand, counting down.
TGCTACCGAGAGCAACCAGGGGTTTCAGTGCCATTCCTGTCAAAGTATCAGTGCCATTTTCCTAGAAACATAAAAAAATATGAAAATTCACAAGGAAGTACAAAGAGTCATCCTATAGCCATAGAAAGAACATTAAAAGTAGAGGGATCAAAATGCTATTTTCCAGATACTATAAAGTAACAGTAGTCAAAAGGGTTTTACACTGGAAGAAAAGGACCACAGACTAAAACAGCTTGCCCAGATGCACACCAAGTGACAAAATCACTAGGAATTTTATTTATTTCCTCTTTCCTTTCTTTTCCTTTCCTTTTCTTCCCTATTTTTCATTTTCTTTTTATAGTCAGGGTCTCCCTGTGTCATTGTAGCCTGAGCTGAACTCAGAATATGTTGCAGGCTTGTCTGGAACTCCCAGGAACCCTGCTGCCTCAGCCACTTGAGTACAGGCGTTACAGGCATTTTCACCATTCCTTGCTCAGCCAATAAGTTTTTAACAACACTATGATGAGACCGGGTCTGGTGGTGTGGCTTGTAATCCTAGCAGTCTGGAAGGCTGAGTCAGGAGCATCACAAATTCAAGGTGAGGCTCAGCAATTTAGCCATTTATTAAGGACCTGGCTTAAAACAAGAAAAGTGTTAAAAGGTGAAGACAAAGAAGCCAATGCAAAGCTCTGTATTCAAATTCTAGAAATTGAACAACAACAACAAAAAACCTTGCAACTGACACCAGGAGGGTAAATAAATTTTTACACTGGCCAGACCTTCTGGAGGGGAGTGTGCCCCAAGTAGCTTTAACCTTCCCACCTTTCTTGCGATTTGACTTCAAACAATCATCAAATTCCATGAGGGATCAAAGAAAAAGAGAACGTACTTCAAAGATACCAAGCCTCAATCCTAGTGCAGAAGGCATTTGGAGTGATCTTCTGAAGTGCCTGCTGACCTCAGTTAGAAAAGCAGAGAATCTACTGAAAGGGTTGCTGGCCCAGACCAGACACTTTATCCAGGAAAAACCTCAGCCAAAATTAAAAAGCTCCTGCCTCCCCCACCCCTAGCGATTTACCTTTAACCCTATAACCCTGCAATTAGTAACATACCTCTGGCACCAAATGTGTGCCAGTGGGCTGCCTGTGCATCCCTAATACAACCTAGGTTCCACCCCAGACCGAGGCTACTTATGTGCCTCACTCCACATGTTCCAGAGAGTGTGTGTGTTCCAGAGAGAGATCGCCGGACCCAGGGTGGAGATGCTGCGCCCCAGGGACCAGGGGGGGTCCTCTCCCCACATTCCTGAAATAAAGGTTACTTATATTTTATACTTCTTATCTTTGCAGCCACCACCGCCGGCCACTCCTTCTCCACTCCTTCCCTCTCTTCCCCTTCTCAGACCTAACATCTACTAACAGTGTTAATGGCATTTTCAGTCCTACTCACTGTGAAATAAGCTGCAGGTGAGGAAGGTGACGAACAGCTTAACTAGAGTGACTCCTTCTACAAAGTGTCTGAAGACCAAAGCCAAACATTTTATTGCATGAATACACAACATTGCTTCCCACTGCTAACTCAGGATAATATACACCTGTAATCCCAGCACTTTGGAAGAGGGAGGAATGATGAGGAAAGGTTTAAGCCTAGCCTGGGACATTTAGAAAATTAGTGAGACCATGTCTTAAAATTTGTACCAAACCAAAGCTTTTACAAATGTATGAAAATATTGATCTTTAAGAAATCTCAGAAGTCACTGAACAAGGTACATTAATCACTATTAATCTATACTTATTTTATCTTTTTATAGACTTAAAAAGTGTATCTTTATATGATTCTTATTATTATTTCAAAATAAAGCTGATAATCCCTTGCTCAAATTCTGTACTAAATATAAATTTAGGACAGAAAAAAAAAACCAGAATGATCAAAATATCTTCATACTGAACTACCCAAATCCTAAAAGGATATATTCAGCAGCATATCTGCAGTCATCTAAGTAAAAAGCCTTAAAAAATTGAAAGAGTACAAACACCTGGAAGCACATCAATGTCTCCATGATGGTAAACCTTATGCTAGGTGTGCTGACTAAAGTACACATGCAAGAGAACCTCACAAAGATTTCTCACTAGAAAGTCTATTTTTGACTTTTCATTTTTATCTTTTTTTGCTCTCTTTCTTCTTTCCTTTTTTCTTCAGACAGGGTTTTGCTATGCAGTTCAGTCTGACTTTGATCTTCCCTTGTAGCCCACGATGACCTAAAACTCACCACAAACATTCTGCCTCAGTCTTGGGAGGCCTGGAATGACAGGTGTGCAACAACAATCCTGATTGTGTTTTCACTTTTAATATTCTCCAAAACAAAACTCCTCAAAGATTTTTATATTATCAAAGTTCATTAGGTTGGTTATACAAAACCAAATCAGAAAGTACTGAAAACACTCTGAAGGACTTTCAAACTCCTCACCAACATATAGCATAATATAACATAACAGAGCATAATATTGTATAGCATAATAACACAAAACAAAATAAAAAAGGAACCACATAACTCTGCTTTAAACATCTGCTTCCAAAGATACAGCAAGAATTTCTAAGTTATCCATACACCAGCAATATGATGCTTTTTCTTTGAAATAAATGTCAGTATCCACTCAAATGCTTGTGTAAGAATGGGTATGGCAGCTTCCTTTTGAAGTTCGACCCAAAAACATAAGAAAAGGCCATCACAAGATGGGTGACAGGTGCATGTGCTTGGTTCAGCCACATAATAGTGGGTGGTGGCAGCACAGAGAGAGCCCAGCATGGAAACACTGCTTCAAGGAGACCAACCAAAGAGTATTACAACTGAAAAGGCTCAGCACCATCACCTCTAGGAAAGGGAAACTACCCATCAGGGACACAAAGCCCATGTCTGATTGGCATGGGAGGAAAGGAAGTGACAGCAGCAGCTAGGAGACAAGTTCCCCAGGAGTGATGCACATGTGTCCTTCATCAGTATGGCGTGATGATGTCATCTCCCCTTCTACTCACCACCTGCTGTCCCCCTCCCTGGAGGTCAGAGTTTGGAGCACTAAGGTATATAGCTGAGTTGAACATCTAAGGATGAATAAATAATCATTCTTAAGCACATGAGAGTAAAACTGGCTATGAATCCTCCTCCCCTGGATATATGGGGTTTATAACATGAGACCTTCACATTGTTTGGTAAAATTATTATGGGTATTCTGCTTCCTAATGGAACTGAAATTAAACTAAGATAAGCCCAAGAAAGGAAGTCATCCTAACATTTGACAAATCTTTAACAGAAGAAAATGTGTCTTTCATCCTCTGAGACAATGGACTCTTTGTATGGACATTTGTGTTTGGCACCCAGCCTGACACATCTGAAGCATCTACATGTTTGCTGCATTAAAATCTTTGAAGTGCAGCAAAGTCTAAAAGTATACACAGTTTTCTAGCATTTTAACTTGTTGTTTCTAAGGAGGACATAGATTTGTTCCACAACTAAAAGAAAGGTGATATCCCAGAGGAAGGCCAAACTGTGGACCCCAGTGCATGACCTCACTTCCTTGGCAATAGGTCCAAACAGAACTCTGAAGGCTCAGGTCACCAGGCACCTTGGTCTGGTGACAGTTGGTCTTTATAGACAGTTGGCTCAAGACAGTGAACAGGGAGCAGGTTATGCTGTTTTCCCGGGACATGAGACCCCAGCCTCAGGATCCCACATAGGTAAACCATGTGGGAATGGCTGAAAAAATGGTTCACTCATCCCAGAGCCTTCAGGATGATAGCTGGCAAACACCAAATGACAAAGGCATTAAAGGACAAGGCTCACTGTCCCCAGCCTTCTGGCACCCAGAGGCAGGAGAGAGACGAGGACAGGTGTTACAGGACTCAGCCACAAGCCACTCAGACTCACTGAGTCCAGCAGAGTAACATTAAGGCCTGACCACCACTGTGAATCCCCCTACACAATTCCTGCCCTAAGTCAAGTGTGACTGGGTCTGACATGCCCTGAGGGCAGATCCTCATGGGCAGGTGCAGGTCTGGGGGGGATGCAAGGCTGGGCCACTGTCAGGTTCCCACCCAAGACCGGACTGGTGGAGTAGAAGGGTAGCACCCCTGTTTAATTCACAGTCTCCACATTCCTCTTCTGTCTTCCTGGGTAGAAATATGGGTCAGAGCTGTCTGTCTTACATAAATATAAGATTATCTGTGTTCACAAAGAAAAACCTGTGTTGTCTCAGAGCCTCAGAGCCTCTGGCTTCCTGCCAGAAGCTGTGCTCTGCCTCAGCAGAGTGGCATATTAGACACCAGTCTAGAGGTGGTCACAATGCTACGTATTCCATGGCTTTGCAGCAGACTCTGGGACCCACAACAGGTGCTGGCTCAGGCAGAAAGTGTGGGTACAGAAAGGACTATAGAGACTCACAGATGATGATAGTATCTTTGGGTCAGTGCTACACTCTACTTAACTGTGAGCATTTGCATTAAACTCTAGCCAGGGTTATTGACCCTCTGATTATCCATGGAAATTTTAAAAATCTTTTCTAAGGAAAGTAGAAAAAGAAAGAATTATGTACATCTATGTTTCGCTGCAGTATACTGACAGCTCTGAACCCAGCAGACAATGTCATCAGGCTGGTGATATGCACATCACCAATTCAATACGGCCAAAGTTTCTACAAATGCTGGAGGTAAAATATGGAAATACTTTAACAACAAAAACAGTTGAAATAAAATATGCTGAATATGCACTTAATATACGAAATATAAACTATGCGTGGTGGCTCTTGTGTGGAGCCCAGTAATTGAGACACTAACGAAGGAGAATTGTTTGAGACCAATCTAGGTTATAATGTGACCGCAAAGCCAGCCTGAACTTCATAGCAACATGCTTCCTCAAAAAGATAAATACATCAAATCTAATGAACATAATAGTGTACTAGTGATGGCCTTGTGATATTAGCATCACTATCATATTTATACTGACCTGTAGTCTACTGGAAAAACTATGTCACAGCTGACTTCACAATAAAATATCACACCATTTATCAAATGGAGTACACTAGTGAGTATTTGTTGTTCGTCATTGGTATTTGGTGGTGATGGAGCAGTGCTTGCTGCTGCTCTCCACAGAAAAATGACTATTGCTGCAGTAACAGGAATCTGCATGTATCAGTGCAATATGTCCTTAACTCTTCGGGGAAGATACCCACTAAAGGAGGCACTGCACTAATGAGAATTACTAATTTTAGTCTTTTGAATACTTTAAAAACTGACTTCAGTAGTAGTTGAACTACTTACCTACATTTCCACCAACAAGATTAAATAGTTCCTTTTCTCCTGCAGTCTCATGAATATTCTGTAGATCTTATGGTGATTAGTTCTCTATGCAATGAAATGATGTCCCTATTTGCATTTTTCTATTGTGCAAAAATGCTCAATAGTTCTTCAAGTATTTCTTGGCAATTTGTACATATTCTGAAAAATGTGCATTCCTTTCACGTTCCTATTGGTTTTACATGTCAGCTCTCAGGGAGTAATAGGCAAAATTTCTCTCATTCTGTAGTCTATTTCTGCATCCTTTTGGTTTGATTTTTTGTGACATCAATGCTTATGAAGGAGGATTAAAATCTTACAAAGTCATTTTTGCTTGTTTTGTCACCCTATCTTATTTTCTATACAAAACAGCAGCAAAAGTATTTAAAAAATGTTTTTTAATACCTCTACATTCAGAACATGGAATGTCTGGCTCTTTCAAGTTTCACTATGTTTAAAAAAATAAAACAATAAAAAAAAATAAAAAATAAAAAACAATTTAAATGTTTTGATATGGTTAACCTTATCCTCTTAGAGATGTAAAACAAATAGGTGGGACTGATAATCATATTACGGAGCTTTTGTTCGGCCATAGAGCAGAATGGTTTGTAGGGTCACTTTTTTGAATGTCATTCTAAATACTTTAATTCTGTAACCTAAACAGCCATTTCGAAGAAGACAATTTGTAACTTATCAACTGGCAATTTCTTACCTTTTGTTTGTCTGTAATTTAGTATTATTTTTCTACCCTTTTATTCTTTAATCTCCATGTATTTTTTTTTCATTTCCTTTTCTTTAAATAAAAAAAAAGTTTCACTATGTTTTATTCCAATAGAGGCATATTTGAGACTGCTGCAAAAATTTCCAAAAAAAGTACACTTCCTAAGTAAAAGAAAAATCACAATTTGCAGTAGTGATTCTTTTATCCTATTGTACATTTATATTCTTGACCTCAACTTACTTGTTTCCTTAAACTTCAAATGCAGGCATAAAAAAACTGTTTCACACTCTGCTAAATCATCTAGCAATTGCCTCCAAAAGTCAGCTTCAAAGCAATTATCATCCCATCTCATTCTCTCCTGATGCTTGAACTAAAGAAATCATCTATAGCCCAATCTTTATAGGTAACTCCTTACCAATGCAATTATTTAAATACAAAATGATCAAAAATTGCATACTTTTTGTTAGTTTTTAAAAAATAACAAGAAATATAAAAGTGACAATTCTACTGCATTCAATACAAGAATGAATGGGTTAAATTGACAACTGCCCAAATGATGCTCAGGATGGTCACTGCATAAGCAAATGTGTTTCCCAAGTGTTTCTCTGGGTTAACTGCTAGGTGGCCAACTGATAAAAGGACAACTACTGATGTGCAATTGTGAGTATTAAAAAATGTTGAGGCTGTGTAAGAAAGGAAGGAGATCTAAAGCATTAAACTACATCTGTAGAACTTGAAGATATATTTTGAGACAAGGTCACTCTAATTGTGTATGTTAGACTTGACTTCCTCTTCCACTAATTTAAGCCTGCTGAGGTGCTAGGATTACAAGCATGCATCAACAGGACCAGCAAGATTTACTTTCATGGTAAAATGAGAAAGTGCATGTACTCAGGATATATGTCTTATAGATTCAGTATTCTATTATTAGCTGTAATACAAACTCCAAATATTCCCATTGATGGTAAGCAGAAATATGCTGCAGGGAATCTGGCCACATGCTGTAGTGTATAGAGGCTGACAATGTACTTCACAGTATCTTTTACTTTGTGAAGTATATCAGGTTCTTCAGGTACAAAATAGATATAGTTTTAGTGGTGATTACATAAGACGTGAGTAATTTATTTTCCAAAGGATAATTGAGACTTGGGCACGCTATCTTCACTGGATTAGTGGTATTTAATGCAATGTTCACTTGTGTTTTCATGACACCACAGTTTTTAACAACATAATTCCTAAGCAGATTTTGTATTCAACAACACTGCATTAAACACGTTACAAACTACATGAATGTTAAAATGGAAGTGAAAACCACAGGCCACAGGAAACCAACTGGGACTCATGGCCCAGTGTATGTGTTTAAAGATAATCAGTACACACCACAAACGTCATGCACTGGTCCTTATAAATAAAGTGATATGCCATTGTATAAATTCACAATTCAGTAAAACAGAACACAACCTGAATCTTAATTTAGCAAATTTAATTTTTACTGTGTTGACAGCTCAAAATTTAGGTTTTGCTTCATGCCATTACTTCAGTATTTTAGGAAAAAAACAGTAATAATTATAAAATATATAATGCATTCACAGCATCAAGGAATAAAATAAAGGCATTTGCATGATACATCCAATAACAACCTTTTCCCCCAAAACAACTCCATATTTAAGAAACATTGATTTCAAAGTATGGTTACTCATAAATCATGCCAAATTTTATAATTTCTGGATATATATATATATATATATATATATATATATATATATTGTGACGTGCTATTGGAGACGTTATGATTCTGTCAGTATGGCATAATCAGATATTCACAGTAGTATGGTTTACATTTGGTACACGTTGGGAAACCTTACTAGCAAATAAAGATGTAATATAAACATAACAAGTAAAATTCTGATGGTTAGAAAAACAAAGTTTTACTTAAATGACCAATACTGGCTCCACTGAGAAACAAAATCAGGCAACATAATTTACATGGTATGATATCCAGTGATGCTAGGAAATTAGCAGATGTCTTGTCACAACTTGGAAAACATAACATTCATTAATGTACAAGTTATGTGAAAAGAACACATATTTGTCAAAAACACATACTCCAATCCTCTACAAATGTATATCTTAATGCCAAATATTGCATCAACTTCAGAAACATCATTTATGAAAGAGAAAATGAAGTATGTGCATCAAAATATTAAAACAATGCCATGTTAAAATTACAATTCCCCAAAAAATAAGAGACTAGACTAATTTCACTCTGAACAGTAAATAATAGTATTGTTCAATTTTATATCATAATGCTACAGAAATAGCATTGGGTTTCTTAGTGTCACTTCTTCTTCAGTGTATCTGTTCATTACATTATGCATTATATTATTTGTTCCAATAAATAGGTTAGAAATTCTTCTCATTTGTGAATCTCTATGTGTATATCTATCCTTTCTGTGTTATGGGGGAAAACAGATCAAAATAAGACAACAAAACAAATTCCTAGAAAATCATGATATGAAAGAGACATAAGATCACAATATTAGGTGATACACAGTACTTACTATGCCTTCTCTTGTTATTTTCAATAGAATTGTCCACATCATCAGGGACTATATAATTAAGCATAACATTATATAGCTATTTTTATAAAAACACAACTTTGAAGACATTGTAGGATGTGAAAGCAGTTAATAATCAAACCTGATGTAGAACCCATGGTTTCCTGCCAGGACCAGCGAGTCAGGCCAAGGCACGGAATCCCATCCCAGTCTGGAGGAACTCCCTTCCTCACCTGGGGACCAGGTGGAGGCCCACAGGGACCAGTGAGTTGGGACCTTCGAGTCAGAATCAGGGAGTCAGGCCAAGGTACTGAATCCTTTCCCAGGCTGGGGTAACTCTATTCCTCACCTGAGGATAAGCCCTCAGATTCCTGCCAGGACCAGCGAGTGGGGCCCAGGAACAGATTCCAATTCCAGTCAAGAGGAACACCCTACCTTGCCAGCAAGTTCGGCCAAGGCATGGAATCCCGTCCCAATCTGGGTGAACTCGCCCCCTCATTTGGAACAACACTAGAAGCTTGAAAATACAGCAAAATGACACAATGAAAGACCAAAGTGCAATTTCAAACATCCATCCCATTCCAAAAAAGCCTAGGAGCCATGTGCATAAAAGAAAACACATTTCACATAACTGAAATACCTGAAATAATAGTAACTGAAATAAAGAAGCAACTTTGGGAAGCATTAAAGAAATTCAAACAATCTCGTAGGTAAAAAAAAAAGAAATGTTAAAAGAAATGAAGGAGATTCTGAACATATCTAAAGAAGACACAGTTAAAAAATTGGAGGAACTAAACAAAAAGATAGAATCACTGGATGAACTCTATAAGAAACAAACAGAATACATAAAGTGGATGCAAAGTGATATACAGGAAATCAAAAACTGCACTGAAAGTTGTAAAAACTGTCTCAATGAATATGAAGATAGAATCTAAGACCTTGAAGATAAGATTGCAGCCAGTGAACAGGAAAGGAAAGATCTTTTAAAAATAACAAGAAATCAGGAAATAACTATTGAACACGTGCAAGATGATGCAAAGCGGAACAACATAAGGTTGATAGGGATAAATGAAAAAGAAGGGGACAACATAAAGGATGTCAAGAGGATATTTAGAGAAGTAATAGCTGAAAATTTCCCAAATACGAGATTGGAAACTGATATCAAGATCAGTGAAGCATATAGAAATCCAAATAGGCATAACCAAAATAAATCTACACCCAGACATATAATAATGACCATCCCAGAAATTGAGGAAATGAATAGAATATTAAAAGCTGTCAGAGAGAAGAGACAGATCACCTATAAATGAAAACATATCAGAATCACAGCAGACTTCTCAGCACAAACAATGAAGTCAAGAAGAGCATGCAGCAAAGTATTTCAGATCCTAAAGGAAAATGATTTCCAACCTAGACTGATGAACCCTGAAAAACTGTCCTTCAAAATCGATGGAGAAATAAGATACTAAAGAAAAGCTGAAAAACTTCATGATCACCAAGCCAACTCTGCAAAGAATCCTGAAAGACAGCCTAGATACATTTAGGAAAAAACCACTAAACAAAACAGATAGTTAAAAAGAGCAGAAAATAAAGATGCAACAGCAGAAAGATAACATGTCAACAATAAACCAATATATAACAGTTCTAACCATTAATGTAAATGGTCTCAATGGACCAATTGGAAGAAACCAACTGGCAGAATGGATTAAGAAACAAAATCCAAACATGTTGTCTACAAGAAACCCATCTAAATCCAAAAGGATACTCACAGACTGAAAGTCAAAGGATGGAAAACAATACTTCATGCAACAGGAACCAAAAAAAAGGGGGGGTAGCTATTCTGTTTGCAGACAATGTGAACTTCAAGCCAATAATGATCAGAATGGATAAAGAAGGTCACTACATAATGGTTAGGGGAAAACTCCAAGAGGAAGAGAAAACTATCTTAAATTTATATGCACCAAACTCCAGAGCACGCAGTTATATAAAACAAGTACTAACAAAAATGAAAAATCAAATTAGCATTAACACAATTCTAACAGGAGATCTTAACACACCATTGACACCAATGGACAGATCAACCAGACAGAAAATGACAAAGAAATAAAAGAACAGAATGGCACCTGTGAACAAATGGACTTAATACACATATACAGAGTATTCCACCCAACAACAACATACACATTCTTCTCAGTATTACATAGGTCATTCTCTAAAATAGACCATATATTAATTCACAGAGCATATTTAAATTAATGCAAAAGGGTTGTAATTATCCCTTGCATGCTATCAGACCATACCACTATGAAATTAGAAATTAATGATAAAAGATACTGCAAAAATCCCACAAACACGGGGAAACTGAATAACACTCTTGAGTAATCAGTGAGTCACAAAGGAAATTCAAGAAGAAATTAAACAATACCTACAAACAAATGGAAACACAAATACAATGTACCAGAATCTGTGTAATGCAATGAAAGCTGTCCTCTGAGGAAAATTTATTGCACGAGTTCTCACATTAGGAAAACAGAACGAGTACAAGTAAATAACCTGATATTATACCTCAAACATCTAGAAAAAGAAGAGCAAGTCAAGCCAAAAGCCAAAAGAAGAGAAGAAATTATAAAAATCAGAGCAGAAATCAATGTAATAGAGACTAAAAAAACAATCAAAAAATCAATGAATCAAAGACATGGTTCTTTGAACGAATAAATAAAATTGAAAAGCCCCTCGCCAACCTTATATAAAATGGAAGAAAAAGTTCAAATCCATGCAATAAGGAATAAAAGATGTGAATTTATTACAGACCCTATTGAAATACAGAAGATCATCAACACCTATTTCGAAAACCTCTACTCTCAAAGGTTTTATAACACAGAAGAAATAGACAGATTCCTAAAGCATATGAAATACCAAAGCTAGGTCATGAAGATGTAAAACTACTGAATAACCCAAATTCTAATAATGAAATTGAAAACATAATAAAATCATTACCTACAAAGAAGCGCCCAGGCCCAGACGGATTCACTGAAGAATTCTACAAGAAATACAAAGAAGACCTAATGCCAAAACTCCTCAAACTCTTCATTGAAATGGAAAGGGAAGCAATCCTTCATAAATTGTTCCCAGAAGCAAATATTACTCTAGTACCAAAACCAGAGGAGGACCCAACTGAAAAAGAGAACTACAGACCAATCTCCCTAATGAACAACGATGCAAAAATCCTCAATAAAATATTGACAAATAGGATGCAGCAAATCAACAAGAAGATCATATGCCATGACCAAGTGGGATTCATCCCAGGCATGCAGAGATTGTTTAATATATGTAAATCAATAAATGTAATAGACCATATCAATAGAGCCAAAAGTTATAGTCACATGATCATTACTATAGATGCAGAAAAAGATTTTGATAAGGTCCAACCTTCATTTATGATAAGAACCTTGCAGAAAATTGGAATAGATGGTCCTTACCTCAATATAATTAAGGCCGGCAATGAAAAAACAACAGCCAGTAACATATTAAATGGTCAAAAACTGAAGGCCTTTACTTTAAAATCAGCCACAAGACAAGGATGTCCCTTATCACAGCTCCTATTTAATATAGTACTGGAAATACTGGGCAGAGCAATTAGAAAAGAGGGAGAAAAAAAGCCGTAAAGATAGGGAAAGAAGAAGTTAAATTATCATTATTTGCAGATGACATGATACTTTATCTGGAAGATCCCCGAAGCTCCATTGAAAGACTCCTAGATATAATAAATAAATTCAGTAATGTAGCATGATACAGAATCAATACTCAAAAATCAATATCATTCCTATACACTAACAACAAAGTCACAGAGACAGAAATAAGAGAGGCCACACCCTTCACACTAGCAACCAAGAAAATGAAATATTTAGGAATTACTCTCACGAAAGAAGTGAAAGACCTATACAGGGAAAATTATAACACACTGAAAAATGAAATTGAATTTGATTTCAAAAAAAGGAAAGACATCCCTTACTCATGGATAGGAAGAATAAATATTGTGAAAATGGCCATTCTCCCAAAACTTTTATACAGACGCAATGCAATCCCGATAAAAATACCATCAACATACCTCATAGAACTTGAGAAATCACCCTAAAATTCATCTGGTGTGAGAAGAAACCTAGAATAGTAAAGACAGTTAGAGGCAGCAAAAGCAAGGCAGGAGGTACCACAATCCCTGACTTGAAGTTATACTACAAAGCAACTGTAATAAAATCAACATGCTACTGGAATCAAAACAGAGCCGAAGATCAGTGGAATAGATGAGAAGATACAACCACAACTACAAACACACTCAACTACCTTATCTTTGATAAAGGGGCCAAATATATTCACTGGAAGAATGACATTCTCTTTAATAAATGGTGGTGAAAAACTGGCTCTCCATATGCCTAAAACTAAAACTAGACCCATGTCTATCACCATGTACTAAAATAAAATCTAAATAGATCAAAGATCTAAATATTAAAACAGAAACACTAAATCTATTGAAAGACAAGTTGGGTAAAAACCTTGAAGACATAGGAGTAGGTAGAGAATTCATGAACAGGACTCAAACTGCATGGGAAATGCTTCCCAGAATCAATAATTGGAATCACCTCTTATTAAAAAGTTTCTGCACATCAAAAGAAATCTCCAGTATAGTGAAAAGAAAACCCACAAACTGGGAAAAAATCTTAGTGAACTGCCCCTCAGACAGAGGACTTCTGTCTAAAACATATAAAGAATTTTCAAAAATGAGAACACCAAAATTCAAAGACCCAATCCAAAAATGAGCATCTGAGATGAATAAACAATTTTGAGATGAAGAAATACAAATTACAAGTAAATACATAAGAAAATGTTCACCATCAATGGTCATTAGAGAAATGCAAATTAAAACCACACTGAGATTTCATCTCACTCCTGAAAGAATGGCCAAGATCAAGAAAACCACCAACAACAAATGTTGGAAACGCTGTTGGGACAAAGGAACTCTCCTGCACTGTTAGTGGGAGTGTAGACTGCACAACCATTGTGGAGTTCAGTCTGGAGATTTCTCAGAAAGCTAGGACTGGAAGCACCTTTTGACCCAGCTATTCTACTTCTAGGCATATTCACAGAAGAACTGAAAGCATCATTCCACAGTGATATATGTGCACCCATTTTTATACCAGCACAGTTTGTAATAGCCAGATCTTGGAAACAACCTAAGTGTCCATCAACTGAGGAATGGATAAAAAAGTTATGGTGTTTTTACACAATGGAGTACTACTCAGCTATAAAGAATGATCACATTGACATATAAATAAATGGACGCAGTCTGAGACCATACTCCTAACTGAAATAAATCAAACTCACATGTATAAATACCAAATATATTCCCTAGTATAAGAAATGATAATACATAGAAGTATGTGGTAATCATGATACCCAATCATATTGGTTTGAATCCATATGTTTTCACTCATTAAGTGCAATGGTTTTACCCTGGGTTTTTTGATTTTAGTATCGGTGATAGTACAAATAGCTATTCTGAAGAAAATAACACATCATAAAATCTAGTGCTGATTTAATATCATCTTCTCTGGAACTCCCATCAAGTTGTTGTAAATGTTTCCACTGGTTTTAACATATTGTATCTTAATATATTTTACTGTATGTGATAGTATAAATAAAAATTTTTACAGGCAAAGAGATAATATCGAAATCGTTGTTCATTTTCTGTTAACTGGCTCTAAATACCCTGTAATTCTTTCATTCTCTTGAATGGCTTCACACTGTCTTGATGTGATTGATTCTATAGTATACGAAGTTATACTCAAATAATTCAAGGAAAGAGGCGCTATGGTGACTACTATTATGTTAGATTACCTGGAGGTGAAACAGAATGATGCTTTAATTGCTCAGTTCTGACCTGTGTTGTTCTATTACAATGTCTCTTTTATCTCGATCGCCACCCTTTTTAAAAAAAATTATTCGATTTTTACTTCTTTTTCAATTAAAGGAAAACTAAGTTAAAAAATAGTAGGATATATTATAGTAACTTTTTTTTGTTTTCCTATTAACCTGATTTTAACCCCAGTATTGCTCTCCCCATCTTATTCTCCCTGATTTTACTATATTCTATTTTATTTGATAGTATCAAGTTTGAGGGTATAGGCAACCACTTTGTAGGCACTAAGATTTACTATGATGCCCATTATGGTTTGACTATTATCTTCTTTTGAAATTCTGTAAGGTCTCCAGTTTAGATTTTATTGGTCTTGTTCTGTACTGTTTTGTCAATTCTATTATACCTGATTATATAGGGAACTCTTTTTAAAAATAGCAAGAGGAACAGTGGTAACCATTTTTGATCACCTGATATTCTATTTTTGCATCAAGTACTATGCCCATCCTTATGTTCTAACCAATTATGTTTTGTTAACTCACTTGAGGTTTTATTCTCTTCAAAAAAATAATAAGAACTATCGAAGTAAAAAAAAAACCCAAAAGTGTAATTGTTTTTGTGAAGAAGGGAGGAAAGGAAGGTGGTCTAAGGGATATAAGTGCCTGCCTGAGTGTGTAGGAAGGAAAACCATATTACTGAGCTTTTGTTGGATCATTGAACAGAACTGTCTGCAGTCTTGCTGTAAGAATGTTCACTTTATATGCTTTAATTTTATAATTTGGACAACTGTTTCTAAGAAGACAATGTGTAACCTATTAACTAGTGATTTCTTACTGTATTTTTTTCTTGAAATTCTGTATTATTTGTACCCTTTTACTGCTTTGTTTTTTTATGTTCTTTTTTTCTCCTTAAATAAAAAAATTAAACCCAGAATTTATATCTTTTATTTATTTATTTTTTGGTACTGGGGATCAAACTGATGACCTCACACTTGCCAGGCAGGGGCTTAAGCCACTGAGCTAAATCCCCAGACCCCCAATATATATCTTTCACATCTTATCATCTTCAGAGTAGTTTCCTCTACTCTTGGACTTGATACCAGCAATCATACCAAATGTGAATAAAATCAGTCAAGGCCAAATAACATTCAAACAAACCAGCTTCCAGTAAGATCAGTCATAGTAAGACCATGTAAGTAATACAAGGTTTCAGTTTTAGTTAATAGGAAATTAAGGACAATTACCATCATGGTATAACCTGCCATTTTTGGGTTATCTCTCTTTGCCCTCAAATCTAATGTGAGTAGACAGACCAGAACAAAATATAATCAAACTAAACAGAGCAACAGAAATACTATAGCTTTTAAATCCTGATACACTTTTAACAATGTGCTCTTACTTCTTTTTTTAGACAATTCCTCACCTTTCTCCTTCTCAGGATACTATTATTCACTGTTCAGAGTGATATTAGTTTAGTCTCTTATCTTCAATTTCAGCATACATAAAAATAAAGATGTCTACTACGAAGAGAATGAGACACATTATGGTAATCATTATCAACTTCCCCAAAATAGTCTTGAAGATCAAAAAAGCCTTTATCATCCTGTAATTATTTGATTAGTTCTATAATGTTCAGTATATATTCAATGCATGTGAAGATGGGAACAACTATTTTGAAGAAAACTAGAGACAGTAAGATAGAAAATGAACATCTCAGTGGACTTGCTTTGAAACCTGTGTTTCCTTAACTTGTTTCCTTATGAACTGTTCTGTTTTGTCATATTTAATCTTACCATCTTTTAGATAAAAAACAAGTTTGTAGAACAGATAATCATTAATAAGTTTTTGTTGGATCACTGAGGTGAACTGTTTGCAGTGTCATTATTTGAATATCACTTTGTATGCTTTAATTTTGCAACTTGCACAATTACTTCTAAGATGATAATATGTAACTAATCAACTAGTGATTTCTTATTGTTTATTTTTCAGAACTTTTGTATTATTTCTACACTTTTTGCTTTCTTTCTTTAAATAAAAATAATTCACCAAAAATATAAAAATTAAGGTTTAAAGACAAAATATTAAGTACATAGACACTATCCATACTTGAAAGTGAAAAGCCCATTTCAGTTTACCATGTTTAATTACAAGATGCCATGTTGAAGCACAAAGACACTTTAAAAAATCTAAAGAGGTATAAGTGATTAACTGAAAACCATACAAAATATGTACTTGAGTAGAGCTCCACTTCAGATTTGTCATTTCTGAAGAAATATTGATATCAAACTTCTGTATTGATTATTTCTTCAGGTCTACTTGGAATTTTTAAAGTAAACTTAGATTTAAACTGTCTCAAGAGTGCTGCTTTTTCTATGTATTTAACAACAAACATGGATAGCCATATTTATCACATTGTTAATGCACATAGGATAAAGTGAACTCTTTCAGATATGTAAATATGATCATGTGTGTTGAGAGTATTTTCATAACACATAGGATTTATCTCTTGTGTGAGCTTCTTCATGTATTTCACTTACAATCTGGCTGCTGAAAGTGTCTCCACATGCTTACATAGCCAGTGGTTCTTCCCAGTGTGAATTCTTTCATGTGTTTTGCAATGACTGTATGTGGTAAAAGCTTTGCCACATTGTTATATACATAGGTTTTCTCACAAGAGTGGAGTCATTGATGTATTTTACAAATCCATGTGTGGTGAAAGCTTTCCCACATTCTTCACATAAACAGGGTTTCTCAACATTGTAAATTTTTTCATGTATTGGACAATGAGCATTTCTGCTGAAACCTTTCCCACATTCCTTACATATACAAGTTTTCTGCCTGTGTGAAGTTTTTCACGCATTATGCAATATGTACTTGTGCTTAAAAAATTTTCATGATGCTTATATACACTGGTTTTATCTTGAGTGTGAACTTTCATGTTGCTTACAATGTCCATGTTGGGTAAAAGCTTTCCCACATTGCTTACATACATAGGGTTTCTCTCCAGTGTGAATTCTTTCATGTATTTTACAGTTTGCCCATGTGTTAAAAGCTTTCCCACATTGCTTACATACATAGGGTTTCTCTCCAGTGTGAATTCTTTCATGTATTTTACAATTTGCCCGTGTGCTAAAAGCTTTCCCACATTCCTTACATACATATGGTTTCTCTCCAGTGTGAATTCTTTCATGTTTCTTAAAATCTCCCCATGTGTTAAAAGCTTTCCCACATTGCTTACATACATAGGGTTTCTCTCCAGTGTGAATTCTTTCATGTATTTTACAATTTGTCCATGTGTTAAAAGCTTTCCCACATTGCTTACATACATATGGTTTCACTCCAGTGTGAATTCTTTCATGAACCTTACAATGCGCACGTGTGTTAAAAGCTTTTCCACATTGCTCACATAAATATGGTTTCTCTTCAGTGTGAATACTTTCATGTTTCTTACAATTTCCATGTCGGGTAAAACCTTTCCCACATTGCTTACATACATAGGGTTTCTCTCCAGTGTGAATTCTTTCATGATTCTTAAAAATTCCCCATGTGTTAAAAGCTTTTCCACATTGCTTACATACATAGGGTTTCTCTCCAGTGTGAATTCTTTCATGTTGCTTACAAAGTCCATGTCGGGTAAAAGCTTTCCCACATTGCTTACATACATATGGTTTCTCGCCAGTGTGAATCCTTTCATGTTGCTTACAAGTTCCATGTTGTGTGAAACCTTTCCCACATTGCTTACATACATAGGGTTTCTCTCCAGTGTGAATTCTTTCATGTATTTTACAGTTTGCCCGTTTCTCAAAAGCTTTCCCACACTGCTTACATACATAGGGTTTCTCTCCAGTGTGATTTCTTTCATGTATTTTACAATTTGTCCATGTGTTAAAAGCTTTCCCACATTTCTTACATACATATGGTTTCACTCCAGTGTGAATTCTTTCATGTTGCTTACAATGTCGAGATTTGGTGAACCCTTTTCCACATTGCTGACATACATAGGATTTCTCACTAGTGCCATATGTTTCATGGATCTGAACATTGTGGTGTGTTTCTGCTTCTTTCACATTCACATTACCTTCTGCAGTACAAAGGAATACTTCTCTACACTGATTCCAAGATGTACGTCCATAGGATTTCCCTACCTTGTCATTTCTGTAAAAAAAAAAAAAAAAAAAAAAAATCACATATCGGATTGATAACCATATAAGTAAGTTTTTATTGGAGATTTGAACAAAATTGTTTATAGTCTCACTGTTTGAATCCCCACATCGTATGTTTCGTTTTTGTATTTCATTAACTATTTCTATGAGCAGCATATGTAATCACTGTCTTTAGATTTCTTACTGCTTATTTTCACTTTGAAAGTGGTATCATTTCTACTTATTTTGTTTTTTTTTAGTCTTTCCTTACATTAAATAAAAAAGAAACATTCACAGTGAAATGGGTCTCAGTTTCATGACTGCATTAATGTCAAGTTCTGTTTTTAATGCCTGCTAAGAAATTCTGACCATGAAGCAACAGAATGGCCTTGTAAGATATGTTGAAAACAACCATTCCCAAAAGACTGGTACACATTTGGAAATCTTAAAATTTGGTACCTTTTGAAACGCAGAATCTTTATCTTCACTTTGGGCATGGATACATATGTGTATCACATACAAATCATTATGGTATGTTTCACCATCACAATCTCCCTTCTGTCCTTAACCTGTAGTTCCCTTTTCCATATGGTCAGTCTTATTTTTCTCTATTAACTCTTTCATTTCATTCCACAATTTATATTTTGGTTTCTCATCTAAGAGAAACCCTGTGAACTTTTAGGTTTCATAGCTGAGCTATTTCATCAAATTGATGGGAGAAAGAACCACCTATTTCTTATGGCAAATGACATTACATTATTTGTTTTTTTGACATTATGTAACACATTTTTTCTTTTCCGTGCTGGGAATGAACAACAGCTATTATCATAAAATCTATATCTTTTTAAATATGTTTTAAGAGAATTTCGCTGATCATTAAGCTGTGACGTTTGAACTTGAATGTGCAATTCTGCAAAATCTGACTCCTAGTGTGCTGGATTTACAAGAATGCACAATCACAAAGAGTCTATTAACATTTTTCTTCTCCACAAATCCAGTGATAGATAGCTAAGCTTCATCAATGCCTGATCTATTATAACTTGATCTGCTTTGTATATGAGTAAGCATGTATCAGTATTTTATGTGCATTTTGAATTTTTAAAAATATATCCAGGACAAGTATGAGGGGATCAATTTCTAGAGACAACTGCACACTGATATTCAGAATGAGTGCACTTAACATTCTAGCAGCCTTCTAAGAATTTTAGTCAGAATGGCTGATTCTTCAGAGCATGGCTTGGAAACACAAGAACGCCGTTTTATTTCAAATTCTACTGCAATCTTAGCAATTTTTAGATGATGAATGTGTTGTATTCACATGTATATATAGGTAGAAAAACTGAAGAGAGAATGTCATAACTCAAAGTGTATGCCTTTCATACACATCTATATGCAATGTCATACATTTTCTTGATTTAATCCACTCATTATACATACCCTAGCTTATACGTCTTCAGAGAATATTACTGACAATAAACTGAATGGTGCCTCATTTCTTTGGTGGTATTTTTCTGCTGACTCACTAATTACTCAGGAACATTCCTTCTCCTTATGAGTGGGAATTACCTTAAGTATGTCCAGTAAATTTTGCATTCTTTTTCAGCTTCCTGGATATCCCCAAGTCCTCCTGAATTGTAGACATAGAAATACCAGTGCTCATTAGAATAATACATACAAATTAATAGATTTTGTTTAGAGTTATGATATAATGTGTCCAGGTCTGAGCTATTTTTAAAAATATTTTCACATTGCTTTTTTTTTTTTTTTTTTTTTTTTTGGTCTTTTTCCTTTTTACCGGTACCAGGGATCGAACTCACGACTGCCTGCTTTCAAGGCAGGCGCTTATGCTGCTGAGCTAAACCCCCAGCCCCTTTTCACATTGCTTTTAATGAAACAGCGACATACAACATTCTGACAGCATGAGTGACAAAAGTATTTTGTCATTACCTATTGCAGTCATGTTCCTAAAGGTTTCGCCCATCACATCTCTGTAGAGGTTCTTTTGGGATGGACTCAGCAAAGTCCACTCCTCATTGCTGAAGTTCACGACCACATCCTCAAAGGTCACCACCTCCTAAAGGATCATACATATATTTCTCACATGAAGGTTGAGACACCAGGTTTGGGATATCTTAAATTCTCTCCTACAAATCTGAATCAAAAGCAAAGTGTGGTGGTATATATCTATAATGCCAGCACTCAAAGGGCTGAGGCAGGATGGTTTCAGTGAGTTCAGGGCAATTCCAGACTCCATAGGGTGTTCAAATCTAGCTGATATACATATAGAAAGCTTGTCTCAATAAAACAAAACAAAACTAAACAAATACAACCAAACTAAACAGCTGAATGAAGACTGATTTCTTCAAATTTAAATCCAAGTCTTGGTCATTAATTTTGAGTATATACACATTATTGAAGACAGCAAATTTGATGATAGATTGCAACTCACTGATAATGTAACAGTCAAATAGGAGCACTGATTCTTGTGCTGAGTCACTGCAATATTCCCTGTGTACTGTCTCTAATGCAGAGCTCACAGTGAGAAGCCTGCAGGACCAGCACCCACAAAGCACAGAGGCAGAAAAATATCACCTCAATCAACTGGGAAGCCAAGCAAGCACCTGCTTTCCCTGGTAAGTGGTGGCGGTGTGGCCCATCCAGGGGGCAAACCAGCAGCAGCTCCTAAGATCCATGCCATGCTGGAATTTAGGACACTTGGAAGGCAAGCAAGCACCACTTCTCCCTGGTAAGTGGTGGAGGTCTGGCAGAATGCTGCCCTTCCAGGGGGAGAACCAGCAGCACCTCCTGAGATCCACACCATGTGGGAACTTAGGACGCTGTGAAACCAAACAACTGGCCTGTCTCCCTACTAAGCAATAGTGAACCTACTGATGCATGGCCTAGAATCAAACATCCCACTTCCCTACCCCTCTTCTCCTGTCAACCCCCATTAGCAAAAGGGAACCAGAAATCTGAGTGTCTCCTGGGAAGCAGACCATAACAAATAAGGGGGACTTTCTTCTACTATCTCTTTGAAGGCGAATATTTTTATTTCTGTTTTGCTCTTTTCTGATTAATGGTATTGCTCTATTCAATATTCTGTTTTGATAAGTACTATAATGTTCGGTATTTCATCTCATTTTGATATACGTGTTTGAAAGAACAACTATTGGGGCTGGGGATTTAGCTCAGCAGCATAAGCAACTGCCTTGGAAGCAGACAGTCATGGGCTCGATCCCCGGTACTAATAAAAAGGAAGAAAGACAAAAAAAAAAAAAAGAACAACTATTATAAAGATAATAAAATATACTGTGATAACTATTACTGTTATCGCAGTGACCAGTTGTGAAGTTGTGTACCAATTTCACTGTATGATCTTAGTTGGCCTTATTCTGTTGTATTTTACCACTTTCAAAATTTAAAAAAAGAAAAAAAACTCATCAATCACTTTGATAGGCTGCAGATAATGTCTCTTCAAATCTCATTTAGGCCAGTGAGTACTTTGTTCTTAATATACTTCAGCAGCATTTTGAAACATGAATTTGGTTTCATAGAACAAAACATAAATAACATCCAATATGGTACACAAATAATAACTCAAATGTTAGTGGAAAATGCTGTTTTTAAAAAATAACTATATAAAATGGAACCAGGCCCAAGCTGTAATTTATAGCTCACTGTCACCAAGCGTTCACTTTCAATTCAGATATAAGGAATATATCTTGCGAGGCTGATGAAGGACTTCTTCCGTGAATTTGGGGCTATCCTAAGTTACAGAGCTGTCTAACATAGAGAAGCCCTGACTGTGACACCCCACAGACAAAGTGAAACTTGAAAAGAGACTGCATAAGACACCTGTGGTTTGGTTTTAAAAATTATAGCCATACAATATGGAAAAATTCCAACAATATTCAACACTTTCTGAGAAACAATGTGGATATCTTCCATACAACAAAGAAAACACTTTCATAGTTGGGTATTTAGCTCAGTAGCATGAACACCTGCCTGGAAAGCATAGGTCATGAGTTTGATCCTTGGTACAAAAAAAGTCCACATTTTACCTTCATGACACTGCGGCATAATTAGAGATAATCAAGATTAGATCTCAAGTATGGAACAGAAAATTCATGGGTTGACAAGGATGTGAAATACTGATTTTTGCCAGAGCTGGTGTTCATCACCTCAAGGAAGCAATCAGAACCCAACTTTAACTTCACACTTACTCTAAGAACTACCTGAATTTCAGTGAAGACCCTCTCTGTTGTATGTCCTGCTATTGGCTTCCTGCATTCTGTCAGTCACTTGCACATCCTTTCCACGCTCCTCTGATCCATCCTCAGCATGAAACCCTTCATGCCTAACTATTGATATCACTGCAAAATTTCTGTTTAGAGCTTCTCCTTTACACCACTTAGTAAATTCCACTGCAGAGCATTTCCATATTTAAACTGTCTATGAAAAACCAAGTCACTAAACCAGGTCTTAATTCAGAGATGACACACCTATTCCTTTCGATTCAGAAGGATATTACGTGTATATGTCCATGCAAATGCCTAAATTTCAAAATTTTTCGATGAGAATTTAACAGGTAGCTCTTTCTGGAATTTGTCCTTCACAAATTTTTATCCCGTCCTTGATAACACTTTCACATTTGCTTCATTTTTCTCAGACTTCAAAACTCTATGGCTGTTCTCACAAACCTAGTCTGTGAGCAAGGGTGCCACCTAAATAATTAAGTATGTTCAGAAATTATTTTGCACTGATCTGTATAATACACAGGAGTTCACCAGTTGTTTGGGAAGACTTTTTCCACTGAGGCACACTACTACACATCTCTGCATTCTCAGGAACTTTGCCACTACCTGTCATGAGGATGGAAATATGAGAACATAGTATAAATTGAGGAGATCACTATAAATACAAAAAAGCCCAAGTTTAAGTTGAGCCATTGTGGCTATGAGGCCCTGCATTACAAACATTAATAAACTCCGGACATTCTAGATCTGCTACTCTGAGGAAAGGGGGCAGAGAGCTAGCTCATTATTGCTCTACAAGCTACAAAAAGCACCATAGTCAGGGTCTTCCCAACTTCCTCTAGTGCCTAAGATTGAGGAGTTACCAGGCTAGCAATGAATTTCAAAGATGATACTTGAGTCTACTGCTGTCATAGTGAAGCCAGGGTACTGGGGACCCCAAATCACCCTTGCCAACAGCAAGAGACAAAAGGGACAGTGAATGACCCATGGTCAATGCTGGAGGACTTCAGGAGCTGAAGCTAACTAAATACCTGGGACTCCAGACACCGGAACTACTCCTAAATACTTGTAACTGGTTTTACCCAATCCACCCTACTTCTGGGCTCCCATCCACAAACTCACTATTCCATGGTTCCAGGATCTCTCAGGATCTTTGCTAATCAGGCTACAGGACATCAAAAGGACTAAATGAGATCGAGCAAGCATTTGGCTACCAGTATTATACTCAGAACAGATAAATCATGCTGAGACACTGGAAGAGACAGAATTCACAGCCAGCAATGGCCCACCTGATTGGACAGTTCATATAGCCTGCCCCTTCATCACTGATTGACTCCTGCTCTACTGCCTTCCTTCTGAGTCAACAATAAACAGGGAAAGGAACCCCTCCCTGCAAGACAGGATCCCAAATGATAGACTGTAGTGCAGAGACTTCTGGACCTGCCATTCTTCTACAGCGGTGAACTGAGCTAGACAGAGGAGTGTTTGTACTGAAGAGCGTTACCTCAGGCTTTTAATGTTCAAATCCATTTTATTTCAAGGATAAAAGAGCACATCAACTAAAATTGAATTTCAAAACATGTCAGAGGGCAACACTGGTATATACATTGCACATTGTCATCCCCAGATCACTCACCCAGAGCACAAGACATCTCTAATCAATTTTCAAAAAAGTACTGTTACAGGCACCTGAGTTACTTAAATACTCTTGACATGAACCAAGGCTAGGTCCTCCAAGGAGCTAATGCAGGAGACCAGATACCTTGCAACTATGGGGAAGACTGATACCTCATGCTATGGGCCAAGGCTCAAGACAATGATAAACAAATTCATCCATATTCTAAGGATAGATATTCTAAATAGTTCCCTAGCACTCTGAGGAAGTTAGGTGTCACCATTCAAAGAAATGTATCCTTATCCTAAAGACTGACATTCTAAATAGTTCCTGTTATACTGAGGAACTCAGATATCACCCTCCTAAACCCCTAAGGGAAGCGTCACAGCTGCCTAAGAATGCCTGCTTTCTATGTGACTCGCTTCCCCCTTTGCTCCCAATTTAATCAGCTTTTCCTGAACTTAATAATCCTATTGGGTACCATAGCTCTGACCCATCTTATGCCCATCTGCATTGTGAGTTCCTAGTTTTCCCCACCTTAAACTCATTTCACCACATGATTTTACTCCATAAAGGTCCCTAGAAAGGACAGTGCTTAGCAACCTGCTCAGGACCCCTTATCTCTCTCAGGCAGCTTTTTTTCTCTCAATAAGTACATTCTTTATTTTGATTTCTTCATTCCAATCAAAGGATGTACTTCAAAGTGTTTTACCCTAGAAACAATTACAGGACCTCATGGTGGTAGTTCAAAGTGGAAGAAGGTGAAATCAGGGATGCTTATTCATATGGCCACTTCCTCTATTCTCCTTAATTACAACTTCCTCTTTCTTTCCCAGGGTCCTAATGAAAATTCCAATCAGCTCTTGCATGACATCAATCTCCCCTCAAGCACCACATCCAGTCAAAAGTCACATATACCCCATAACCCCATAGTCAGTTGGAAAAAAAAAAGCCAAACCCCTGGGGGCTGTGGGCTCCTCTCCACATTGTTTAAGTAAAAGGCCACTTTTACATTTCTTATATTCTGCTTCTCTACTGTGCTAATTTATCTCCTCAGTAACTTCAGTAATCTAATCCATTTTAAACCTATCTCACCACACGATTTTATTCTATAAAATTCCTAGAAAAGACAGAGTCCTTTGCTACCAGCTCAGAACCCCTCTTGTTTCTCCCAGACAGAAGCTTTATGATAGGATTTTTGGTGTAGTAAAGAAGAGAATATTAAGTCAAAATGGCCTTTATTCTAAGAATATGGAGAGAACCCCATGACTACTGGGCGTCTGGCTTTTTCTTCTGGAAAAGTGTGGGTGGCATACAAGAAGTTTTTGACTTGATTGGTGGTTAAAGTTGTCCTTGCTGATATGCAAGTAGCTTATTGAGATTCCTTCCTTGCCACAGGTACCTTGAATAGGGAAAAGTGTTGTACTCTAAGAAAGTAGCTTCATCATTTTGTGTATTATAGCAAACCTGTACCGCGGCTTACTAAATGTTTTCTTTTCTTAACTGATATGTTAAGTGACCCAATTGATATGTTGAGCAATACTCTCCCCTGTAAAGAATTGCAAGAATTTCACTTAATTGAGATGTTAATCACAGAGCGGCCCTCTGCAAACAAGAAGAGTGGTGCTAAAACAAGCTAACAAGGGCTGTTAATCACGGGTAGGCGCCTCTAGTCTTCGCTAAAGAACTAAAAAAGACAAGAAGGCCCACTAATTTACACATTGTTTGAAGTAGTGTGTTTATATGCAGGGAGATTTGCCCATGAGTTTAACCTTTTTACCTAACCTTAGTTACTCTTCCCACAAGATAGATACTCGCCGTTTTCCTGTTCTGTAGCGCGCCTTATTGCCTCCCCCCCACCCACCTATCTGGGCCATAAAGAATTTGGGTTTCTGGTGACCTCTCCCCGACCTGGTGATGATCTGTCATAAAATGAGCCTGCCCCAATTTTAAGAACTGTTTAGCTTCAAAGAAATTACCGGGAAATACTGTGGCCCAAACCCCGATCGGTGCTTTCCTTTTGTTCTGTATGTATCAATGGGTTAGATATCAGATCTTTGTAAAACTTAAGTTCCAGCATCTCATAACTCGTGACCCCTTCGCACTCACTGGCGAAGACAAGCTGTCCTGGGATAATTAACTCTCCACTTTCTTCTCCAAATATTGCTGCAGACGTGCCACTCTGAGATAATGTCAGTCTGCAGGATGGGAGTAATTTGAGCAACACCAGGAACTCCCGGGATGGTCAGAGCTAAGTGGACAGCAATACAGTTTCCAGATGCGGGTCAACAGGTTTAATGGCCTTACAGGTTTCCTCCCCACTTTCCCTTACTTTTAAAAACCCCTTTCCCCAGTCTTGGGCGCGCAGTCTTTGGGTTGATCCAGGAGAGACTGTGCCGCCAGGACTGGCTCAATAAAGCCTTTGCCACTTAAGTTTTGGACTCTTGTTTCCGTGGACTTTATACCGGGGCCCACGTTATAACATTTGGGGGCTCGCCCTGGATGGAAGCAAGACTCCAGACTCATTTCCGAACATCTGAAAGTAAGTGCTCTGGAGGTTTTGTTTGGGCCGCGGTCAATTTGTAATTTTGAGGGGACGCCCTCAATTTGGGAGTGGGAACCACCCGAGGACAGAGTCAGTTGGTTTGTCGGACAAATTCTGTCCATCTGTGAATCTGCCCCGGGTGAGGAACCACTCCGTTCGGAAGGGGACGCCCTTAATTTGGGAAGTGAAGCCCCCGAGGACGGAGTCAATTGGTTTTTGCCATTTGTGACTCCGCCTGGGTGGGGAACCACTCCATTAGTTAAATTTGTTAATTCCTCCAGATCCCAAAATTTGACTAATTTTTGAGCAAAGGCCATTCTGCTGCAGCTTGTCTTGTCTTGTCTCGTCTTGTGTGTCGGTCTGTGTGTTCATTTGTTCTAATTGTTCCCCTTTTTGGTCACCTAACTCTAACAGAGCCTTCTTTCTTAGGAGCTCCTTCCTGGAATTCGGAGCGGGCAAAGGTGATTCCGACCGTTTGCCTAGTCTCTGTAGCTTTTCTGTTTAACCCTAACTTTGCCTTTTAAGTTTTTTTTCCAGCAAAACCAGCGACACCACCAGCTATGGGTCAGAACGAGTCCATTATGGGTCGGAACGAATCTGTTCCCAGCACTCCCCTTAGCCTTGTCATTGACCACTTTAAAGAATTCCAGAGGCGAGGTGGGAGATATGGGGAAAAGGTTCGCAAAGCCAGACTAACAACCTTTGTCACACAGGAGTGGCCCCTGGGGACCCAAGGAGTCTGGCCCCCTTTTGGGTCCTTTGATATGGAGACAGCTCGAGCGGTCCGCCAGTATGTATTTGGGCCCCCCGCTCACCCCGATCAGATTGTCTATATCCAGGCTTGGATAGATATAATCTATGATGCTCCCCCTTGGATTGGGCCACCTCCGAATGGAGTCCTAGCAGCCCTCAAACCGAAATCCAAGGCTGAAGAGGAGACCTCCAAGCCCAACGCACCTCCAGTCTTACCTCCGAGCGAAGACTTCTCCGACCCGCTAGACATCCTTCCCTTACCCCCTCCCCCGTATCCTGCCCCTGAGCCACAACCTGACTCCACCTCGCCCTCCCCGCCTCGGCCCATTCGAACCCGCCGCCACGCTCGCCCAGAGGGACCTCTGGAACAGGGCCACGAGGCAGCGCCACTGTGTCCTCTGCGGGAGGTCCCAGCCCCGAGTGGGGGCTCCATGTTTGTGTACACCCCCTTTTCTTTCTCTGACCTCTATAACTGGAAAAGTCAGAACCCCCCTTTCTCGAAGGACCCAGAATCTCTGATTAGCCTTATAGAGTCTGTTTTCTCCACCCACCTTCCCACTTGGGATGACTGCCAGCAGATCTTACGCATCCTTTTCACGGCTGAGGAAAGGATGCGAATCTGCGCTTTGGGGCAAAAGGGAGTCCGAGAACCGGATGGATCTCCATCCACTGATCGGCAACGAATTGAGCACTTGTTCCCCTCCTCCCGACCCGAGTGGGACCCTAACACGGATGCAGGTAAGAAGGCTCTCGATGAGTATCGCCTGAGGCTCTTAGATGCACTTCGTGCGGCTGCTAAGAAGCCCACCAACCTGTCCCGAGTGAGTGCAGTGCAGCAGTTAGCCGATGAGTCTCCAGCGGTGTTCTTAGAGCGCCTTTTAGAGACCTATAGATTATATACTCCAATCAATCCGATGGCACCCGAGAATGCACGAGCAATTAATATTGCTTTCGTGTCCCAGTTGGCCCCTGATATTAGGAGAAAGTTACAAAAGCTTGAGGGATTCGAGGGAATGCCTCTCAGCCAGTTGGTCGAGGTCGCACAAAAGGTTTTCAACAATAGGGAAACCTTGCAAGAAACAACAACCAAAAGGATGACTAAAGTACTGGAATTACTTTGCGAAAAAGAAGCCAAGAGGTCAGCTAGCCCTAGGAAAAAGGAAGCTCGAGGTAAGCGACCTCCTCTAGACAAAGAGCAATGTGCGTACTGTAAGGAGATGGGACATTGGCGTAAGGATTGTCCAAAGTTAAAGCCTAAGACAGAACGAGAGCCTAAGGCCCTGTTGTCTCAGAAATGAGGAGGTCAGGGCTCGCCGCCACCCCCCGAGCCCCGGATAACTCTCCAAGTGGGGGGGCAACCGGTGGACTTCCTAGTCGATACAGGAGCTACCTATTCTGTGCTGACTCAACCATTAGGAAAACTGACCAAGCAATCTGTCAATGTGATAGGAGCTACAGGGGGCCGAAAATCGTACCCAAAGGTGACAGCTAGTCTGGCTCGACCTGGACATAGACTGGTCCAACATGATTTTCTCTGGGTCCCTGAGTGCCCGGACCCCCTTTTAGGGCGGGACCTTCTACATAAATTACAGGTGCAAATTGACTTTGTTACGAATGAACCTAGACTGAAGCTAGGGACTGATACCCCCTCAAAATCGGAGGGTATTAGAGTGTTGGCTCTTGTCCCAGAAGGAGAAAGTTACCGCCTGCTGGGAAATTTGTCTGGTGCACCCGAGTTGTCACGGACTGACTTAGAATTAGAACTGCTGAACAAATGGAAACAGGAGATTCCAGAAGTCTGGGCAGAAAACAACCCTCCAGGGCTAGCAGTCAACCAAGTCCCCCATGTGGTAGAACTCTTGCCTCAGGCACGCCCCATCTGCTTAAGGCAATACCCAATAAGCCTGCAAGCCCGGAAAGGAATTAAAGTCCACATACAGAGACTAAGAGACAATGATATTCTCATTCCTTGTGTCTCTCCCTGGAACTCGCCCTTGCTCCCAGTTCAGAAACCGGGGACGAATGACTATCGCCCTGTACAGGATCTCCGAGAGGTTAATAGACGAGTGCTGACTCTACACCCAACAGTGCCAAATCCTTACACCCTGCTCAGCCTCCTTAATCCGGAGAACACCTGGTACTCTGTCCTGGACTTGAAGGATGCCTTCTTCACCCTGCCTCTTGCTCCGGTGAGTCAACCCCTATTTGCCTTCGAGTGGACTGACCCAGATACAGGGGTAAAGGAACAGCTGACCTGGACACGTTTACCTCAGGGCTACAAAAACTCTCCCACCCTTTTTGACGAGGCGTTAGCAAGAGATCTCTTAGGATTTAGAGAGGAACACCCCGAGATAGTGCTCCTTCAATATGTAGATGATTTGTTGATAGCCTCAACGTCCCTAGAAACATGTCAAGAGGCAACTGAGGAGTTGTTAAAGACTTTGGGACGATTAGGCTATAAAGTCTCGGCTAAAAAGGCTCAACTGTGTCGCCAGGCCGTGACTTACCTGGGCTATAAATTACAAGAAGGAAAGAGGACTTTATCAAAAGAAAGAATCCAGGCCATATTACAAATCCCATCCCCAGAAACTAAGAAACAGGTGCGGGAGTTTCTGGGAGCTGTCGGATACTGCAGACTATGGATTCTAAACTTTACTGAAATCGCTCGCCCATTGTATGACTCTTTAAAGGGAGAGACTCAAAAGTCGCTCGACTGGACAGATGAGTGCGAGCAGGCTTTCCAACAGCTCAAGCGAGCTCTGACTGAGGCTCCAGCCCTGGGGCTCCCTGATGTTACTAAACCCTTCACCTTGTTCGTAGATGAACTCAGAGGCATAGCAAAAGGGGTTCTAACTCAAGATATTGGCCCTTGGAAGAGACCTATAGCCTATCTTTCTAAAAGACTTGACCCAGTGGCAGGAGGGTGGCCTCCGTGCCTGAGAATTTTGGCCGCTGTGGCAATGCTACTCAAAGAGGCTAAGAAGCTCACTTTTGGACAAAAGATTTCTGTGGTAACCTCCCACAGCCTAGAGACTCTTATTAAAACCCCCCCAGAAAAATGGCTTTCAAATGCCAGAATTCTACACTATCAGGCCTTGCTTCTAGACCCAGAATCAGTAGTTTTCAAGACCTCCTCAGCTCTAAACCCAGCCACTCTCATGCCCGACGATAACCCAGAAAACCAACAGATGCCTCTCCATGAGTGTGCTGACATTCTCGAGTTACAGCAGAACTTGCGAGCTGATCTAACTGACCAGCCTTTTAAGGACGCTTACAATTATTTCACCGACGGAAGCAGTTTCATTCAGGACGGGAGGCGAGTGGCCGGCGCAGCAGTGACCACCGAGAAAGAGGTACTCTGGGCTAAGCAGTTAGAGCCTGGCACTTCTGCCCAAAAGGCAGAGCTCATTGCTCTGACAGAGGCATTAAAGCTAGCCTCAGGAAAGAGGGTAAACATCTACACAGACAGCAGATATGCTTTTGCTACTGTACATGTACATGGAGCTATTTACCATGAACGCGGTCTCTTGACCTCGGCCGGGACTAAGATTAAAAATGCCCCACAGATCCTAGACTTGCTAGCAGCTGTCTGGCTACCTCAGCAAGTCGCTATTATTCATTGCAAGGCACACCAAGTGGGAGATGACCCCATCATCATAGGAAACAATTTGGCCGATCAGGCTGCCCGAAAAATAGCAACCACATCAGAGGGGCCTGCAGAGGAAATGACTGCCCTGATGCTAGTCCCTCAAGCCTTGTCAGAGCCTGTTTATTCGAAGACAGATTTACAGCTAGCATCTCAACTTGGAGCCAAACCCCGCACTCCAGGGGGCTGGTATCAGCTGCCCGACAAGCGAGTGCTGTTACCCGAAGCACTAGGACGAGAGCTTTTGCAGCAAGCTCATCAGGCTACTCATTTAGGAGGAACTAAACTAGCAGAATTGTTCAGAGATCGATTTTTCATTCCAAAGCTCTCCAAACTAACTGCCTCTCTGAGCTCTAGATGTCCACAGTGTTTGTTGGTCAACCCAACCAGGAAACCTCCACTGGAAACCACCCGGTATCGAGGAACCTCCCCAGGAGAACACTGGGAAGTGGACTTCACGGATATGGTAAAACCTGGCTTACAGGGACACCGCTATCTCCTGGTGATGGTAGACACATTCACTGGCTGGGTAGAGGCCTTCCCCACTAAGTCTGAGTCAGCCCTGGTTATAGTTAAAAAGCTACTACATGAGATTATACCCCGATTTGGCCTCCCATTATCAATGGGGTCCGACAATGGCCCGGCTTTTATAGCCCAAGTTACTCAAAAGTTAGCCCAAGTATTAAAAATCAGTTGGAAACTCCATTGTGCCTATCGGCCACAAAGCTCGGGACAAGTAGAGCGCATGAACCGGACCATTAAGGACGCTTTGACTAAGCTGTCTTTAGAAACTGGTGACAATTGGGTGAGCCTTCTTCCCTTTGCATTGCTGAGGGCCAGATGCACCCCATATATTTCTCGGATCTCCCCCTTTGAGGCTATGTTCGGGAGACCCCCACCTATAGTTCCTAAGTTGTCAGAAGACAAATTAGCCGAAGTAACTAACCAAGATCTCATTAAGTCCTTACAGAGTCTCCAGCCTGTACTGACCTCAATTCACCGGCTGTTCAGACAAAAACATCCGAACCCCCCCTTGGGAACGCTGCCCCAAGCGTCAATTGAGCCAGGAACGTCGGTCCTGGTGCGACGACACCACCGGGATTCGCTTGAGCCGCGCTGGGAGGGACCGTTCACCGTGGTGCTCAGCACTCCCACCTCCGTCAAGGTAGCAGGAAAGACTGCGTGGATCCACCACACACAAGTCAAACCACTGGAAGCTACAGACGACGAAAAGGGTCCCCGATGGACAGTACAACGGACTGGTAACCCGTTAAAGTTAAAGTTTGTAA
This sequence comes from Cavia porcellus, assembly GCF_034190915.1. NCBI lineage: Eukaryota > Metazoa > Chordata > Mammalia > Rodentia > Caviidae > Cavia > Cavia porcellus. The sequence goes on along the minus strand of NW_026947515.1, from coordinate 46,362,019 downwards.
AGGACTCTCAGCCATAAAATTATGTCTGTACTATGGTATTTGGCTTGGTGCTCGATTATAATTGTAAACCCCGGGAATGGGGACTGGATTGTTTCAGACGAGAAAACTAAAAGGGAACTAGGGAGAGCTAAAGGCACGATAAATCAAGTCACCATTGACCTATGTATACTTTTCAATGGGATAATAATTAATGATGACAGCCCAACTGGCAGGGTAGGTGGGTCGGTCCACCGTAACCTCTGCTCGGGCCGTGGGCCTAAAGCTCTGCAAGTTATGTTCCAACTCAAGCAGGCATCCCTGTATGTATGTCCTAAAAACCAGCCTGACCCCAATTATAATGTGTACTGTGCCTCCGATCCAAAACATCAATATTGTTATTCGTGGTCATGTGTCACAGGAGGCCTAGATGGATACTATAACTCTGAAAAGTATCTCGCTGTCAAGTACATAGGAAACAAAAACTGTTATGGTGTTTATACTTGTAACCCAGTCCAGCTGACCTTTCTAAATCCAACGGATTTTAGGTGGCTGGGGCAGGGACTTACTTACGCTGTTAAAATTTATAAATATGGACATGATCCTGGAATTAGTATCAATATCTTATACAAGCCACCTAGAAAGCCTCCTGTAGTCATTTACAGGAGAGGACGCCGCCCAGTGACAGCCCCCACTCAGAAGGCACCCATTAATTTCCCACTCAGTCGACCCCGGAGGCACACTCCGACGACTAAAGTGACTGAGGCCACATGCAATGGGAGCATTTACCACACAGACCAGCCCCAGATAAAGCTGTGTAAATGGAGGGGGGAAGGGGGCATCCCATACTGGATAGAGATTAGAGTGCCTAGCCTCGATCCAACCTCGATGCAACCTTCAACAAGGGCTACAAAAACTGGTTTGAGAAGGTCTAGACGGGCACAGACTGAGCCCAAAGCCTCCGCCCCACCTTCAATGATAGCGGAAATATTCCAACCTTTGGAAGTAGCAGCTGAGCTACTTAACAGTTCCCTTGATAGCGATTTAAAAATCCCATGCTGGCTGTGTATGTCCCCAGAGCCCCCCTTCTATGAGGGCTACATCACGGTCACTGATAAACTAGCCTCTGATCCCTCTAGATGCAAAATGCTCCTTCCCCAATCGCTATGGAAAGGCACCAGTTTAGAGGGGATAACTGGTACCTGCATATATCATTTTAGCCACACAGGCCCTGAGTATTGCGACCTTTCTCACTCTTATCGCATCACAGGAGCTGGTGACGCTACTCCCCTAATAGCCCCGGCCAGCCATTGGTGGGCTTGTACTTCAGGATGGTTCCCTTGTATGATTTCAAAAAAGTTTGTTGTTGACCAGGATGAGGTGTGTGTACTAACCCAGGTTCTGCCTAGAATCTACTGGCACTCCGAGGAAGAAGGGAACCGGGTTCTCATCCCAGCCAGTCACCAGATCAATAAGAGAAGTCCAGCCCTCCCTATTATGGCTGGGATCAGTGTATTCTCAGCCCTCGGGATGAGTGCTGCGTCCATGGGAGTTAGCATACACCAATACAATATGCTATCCCAACAGGTAGATGAAGAAATAAAAAGAGTCCAAAATGCTATTGAGGCCTTAGAGAGTTCAATGGACTCATTAGCTGAAGTAGCTCTCCAAAATCGCAGAGGACTAGACCTCTTGCTAGCTGAAAAAGGAGGACTGTGCTTGGCCCTGGGAGAGCAATGCTGCTTGTACGCCAATAAGTCCGGGGTAGTTAGACAAAACTTAGCGGAACTCCAAAGAGGCATACAAGAAAGAGAGAGACTAAGACGAGGGGCTCTAGGGTGGGCAGAGCAAATGTTCTCTTTCCCACCGTGGATAACCAACATAATAGCGACCATAGCCGGTCCTATCATTGTGATTCTAGTGCTAGCTACTTTGGGCCCCTGCATAGTAAATAGGCTGACTGCATATGTCAAGCGTCAGGTACAAAGTATAAAATTAATGATGGTCAGGCAACAAGCGTATGAGCTTGTCCCCAGCAGACCTTAAGTACGGCCAAGGATTTGGCCCAGAAGTCACAACATCAGAGGGGAATGTTGTACTCTAAGAAAGTAGCTTCATCATTTTGTGTATTATAGCAAACCTGTACCGCGGCTTACTAAATGTTTTCTTTTCTTAACTGATATGTTAAGTGACCCAATTGATATGTTGAGCAATACTCTCCCCTGTAAAGAATTGCAAGAATTTCACTTAATTGAGATGTTAATCACGGAGCGGCCCTCTACAAACAAGAAGAGTGGTGCTAAAACAAGCTAACAAGGGCTGTTAATCACGGGTAGGCGCCTCTAGTCTTCGCTAAAGAACTAAAAAAGACAAGAAGGCCCACTAATTTACACATTGTTTGAAGTAGTGTGTTTATATGCAGGGAGATTTGCCCATGAGTTTAACCTTTTTACCTAACCTTAGTTACTCTTCCCACAAGATAGATACTCGCCGTTTTCCTGTTCTGTAGCGCGCCTTATTGCCTCCCCCCCACCCACCTATCTGGGCCATAAAGAATTTGGGTTTCTGGTGACCTCTCCCCGACCTGGTGATGATCTGTCATAAAATGAGCCTGCCCCAATTTTAAGAACTGTTTAGCTTCAAAGAAATTACCGGGAAATACTGTGGCCCAAACTACGATCGGTGCTTTCCTTTTGTTCTGTATGTATCAATGGGTTAGATATCAGATCTTTGTAAAACTTAAGTTCCAGCATCTCATAACTCGTGACCCCTTCGCACTCACTGGCGAAGACAAGCTGTCCTGGGATAATTAACTCTCCACTTTCTTCTCCAAATATTGCTGCAGACGTGCCACTCTGAGATAATGTCAGTCTGCAGGATGGGAGTAATTTGAGCAACACCAGGAACTCCCGGGACGGTCAGAGCTAAGTGGACAGCAATACAGTTTCCAGATGCGGGTCAACAGGTTTAATGGCCTTACAGGTTTCCTCCCCACTTTCCCTTACTTTTAAAAACCCCTTTCCCCAGTCTTGGGCGCGCAGTCTTTGGGTTGATCCAGGAGAGACTGTGCCGCCAGGACTGGCTCAATAAAGCCTTTGCCACTTAAGTTTTGGACTCTTGTTTCCGTGGACTTTATACCGGGGCCCACGTTATAACAAAAAGGAAAGTCACTTCAAGGTAAAAGTCCCCTGGTTCCACCTCGACTTCCAAAATATACTATTTAGAGCAAAATATTATCACTTTCTTTCTCTCAATAAATATATTCTGCTCTTCAACTCTGTTGTTCCTAAAATTCATTCTTGTGTTTTACAGAACACAAGCTCATACCAGACATAGAAGGTCAGGAACTTCATTCCATCTTATCACGGTATGGCTGCCTGTATTTCTAACTAACTCAGCTGCCTGTAACTTTAAGAATTGTTTATCAATTTGACTTGGAGCAATTGTAGCAAATAAAATGTTCTTAATGAATATAGGGAAATATATCATTAAATTGAAAAAATGATTATCACAGTGTTTCTAGTTAGCATCAGCCAACATTTTCAACTTTCATGTTTGTGGGAAAACAAAAAATAAAAACAACTCAGAAAATAGCAATCCTATAGGGGACAGTATATCATTCACTGTAGTTGCCATGTTATCTGCAGGTATTTCATAGATCACAAAAGAAACATTGAGCCAATTAAATACCAAGTATTAGTTTCAATAAATGTGCTCATAGCACTGCATCATTGACAACTGTGATTTTTTTTTTTCTGTATGAGGGACTGAACTCATGACCTTGTGCTCTATAGGCAGCTCCTTGTATCACTGAGCTCAATCCCCAGCCTCAACAACTTTAGATACTAAATATGACTATTAACAATGTTTAATTTGCCATTGACATATGTAGTATAAATTTTGTAAACCTACATTTTCACAAATGCAATTATTTTCTTTCCTTGCAGTTTAAATTACTTTTTTTTTAGGTACTAGGGATCAAAGTTACAATCTACCACTATCCAGGCAGGCGTTTCTGCCTGCTGAGCTAAATCCCCAGTGTGTATTAATGAATATTTCACTTTATTCATTCAAATAGTACTGTGATTTTAGCAAAGGTTTTCAATTTAGACAGAAATTGATATACAATCAGAGAGGAACTGGAACCTCAAAGAGTCAATGCAAAAAACTAAACACAACAATCACTGCTACAGGCACAGATGAAGAAAGCCAGACCTGAAAGTGAAGATGCAGTGACCATGTCTACATGCTCCTGAAAAGAAAAACAACAGCTTGAAATGTACTACAGTTACCATCTCCTCCAGGAAGTTCAGATAGGCATCAATTACCATAATCAATGACCAGAACAACTGGACTATTGTTCCCACAAATGCCTTGGCTCTTTACACATACCTTTTCTGGCTGACTTGTTCCCCTGATGAATAATATTAGTTAAGCACCTACAAGCTTATAGATTGATTGTAGTTTGAGACCCACAGTTTGCCCACATTGTGACTATCCTGTATAAATGACCCCTGACAATATGACTGTGGCCAAAACACTGAAGATCACTCCTGAAAATTCAGAGCTATTCTCTCTTTTTTTCTAAGACAATTTTTGAACTTCTTTTGGTTTGTGACTTCATTTCTCAATGTTGTCAGCCATTAAATGATGCATTTGATATCAAGCAGGGCAGGATTATATTTCTCTTATCTCAATTTAAATATGAAATGTCTGCTAAAGGCATTGTTCCAAAGCCTGAATTTCAAGCTCTTTGTTTGCCCTGAGTTTAACATTTCCATGAGCTTTTAGAAGTCCTCATTCTAGTGAACTGCAAATGTATTGGAGGAAGGAGGTCACTGCTGTGCTGTAGCACAATAGATGCCATTCCTAAGCCTGTGTTTGTCACTGCCTCCTGAATGCCACTGCATGCCACTACCTGGCCTTCTTTCCTCTGCCAGCATCATTCAATAATTCCCATTTTACATAAGTCAAATTTCACTCAGCTCTATTTTTGTTTGTTTTCAATAGTCTTTCTGTCTACTTTGTTGTTGTTTTTTTCATTTTAGTTTTTTGATTTAGAGACATGGTCTCACTTTGGAGTTCTGGGCAGCCTTGCACTCACTATGCAGGTTAGGCTGTCATTGAACACAAGCCCATTCTCCTGTTTCAGCTTCTTCATATTTGGGAAAATAGGTGGGCATTATAGCACATAGTGTTTGTCTTTTTTCTCCTTTCTTTTTCACAATTATTCTTTCATTTCAGTGGCACTATCATTTAATCCTGAGGTGTGCTTGTGTCAGTAAAGGTTTCTGCAGCTTGAGTTGAGTTTGGGAACAATAATATAGGAAGCCAATATAGGAACCCAATTGAGAAATGTGGAATTTCATAGCTGATCTCAGGACCACCTGTACACAGAACCCCCAACCCCATATCAAGATCTAAACAAGAGGCTCTGACCTGGAAAGTTACAGATGTTTTAAAAGATAGAATCACAAAAAGATCCTGTTGGAAATCATTTAGCTAGAATCTTATAATAATGGTTGGATGACAACTGTATTCTGCTTCTTTAGTTGAGCAGGTTAATTTTTTTCTTTGGGTACAGCTCATTGTGCTTTGCTCCTGGAACTTCAACACTGAGTAATTTTCCATTTTTCTGGGTGAAATACAGGGCACTAGTTAAATTCAAAGCTCAAGATGGCATCTATTATGCCAAGCTACAACACAGCCAAGTTACAAGCCTCAATATTTTCTAGGGTAAAAACACACATATCTATAATCTGAACACTCAAGAGGCTGAGGCAGGAGTGTTGCTTTGAGTTTAGGGCAATTCTGTTCTCCATATAGGGTTCAAATCTAGCTGATATACATAGAGAAAACTTGTCTCAATAAAACAAAACTAAACTAAACAAATAAAACCAAACAAAACAGCTGAATGGACACTGATTTCTTCCAATCTTAATTCCACATCTCAGGGATTAATTTTTGGTATATACACGTTTTTGGAGACAGCAAATTTAATGCTCTGTTGCAACTCACAGCTAATGTAACAGCCAAATAGGAGCACTGATTCTTATGCTGAGTCACTGCAAGAGTCCCTGTGCACTGTCTCTACAGCAGAGCTCATAGTGAGAGCATGCAGGACCAGCATCCATAAAGCACAGAGGCAGACAAATATCTCATGAATCACTTTGATGTACTAACAATGATATCTCTTCAGATCTCATTTAGGCCACTGAGTCCTTTGTTCTTAATATACTTAAGCAGCATTTTGATATTTAAATTTGGTTTCATGGAACAAAACATAACATCAAATATGATACATAAATAATAACTCAAATGTTCATGGAAAACTGCTGTATGTAAAAAATGTATAAACAATGAAAGCAGGTACAAGTTTCAAATTAGAGCTCAGTGCCACCAAGTGATCACTCTCCATTCAGATATAAGAAATATATCTTGGGAGGCTGATGCAGGAGAACTTCCTTGAGTTTGGGGCTAGCCTAAGTTACAGAGCTGTCTCAAATAGAGAAACCCTGACTGAGACACCCCGCAGACAATGTGAAACTTGAAAAGTGACTGCATAGGACACCTTTGGTTTGCTTTAAAAATTATATCCATATAATATAGAAAAATTCCACAATATTCAACATTTTCTGAGGAACAATGTTAATATCATACACAGTACACAGAATACAATTTCAAAGCTGGGTATTTAGCTCAGCAGCATGAACACCTAGGTAGCTACCTAGCACGCTTGAGATCATGAGTTCAATCTCTGTTACAAAAAAAAATTCAAATTTCACCTTCATGACACTGGATCATAATTAGAGATAATCAAAATTAGATCTCAAGTGAAGAACACAGAATTCATGGGTTGACAAGGATGTGGAATACTGATTCATACCAGAGCTGGTGTTTTTCACCTCAAGGAAGAAATCAGAAGACAACTTTAACTTCATGCTTTCCCTAAGAACTACCTGACTTTCAGGGAAGACCCTCTCTGTTGTATGTCCTGCTATTGGCACACTGTGTCCTTCCAGTCACTTCCACATCCTTTCCATGCTCCTCTGATCCACCCTAAGCAGAAAACGCTTCACGACTAAGCTATTGATATCCCTGCACAATTTCAATTTATGGCATCTCCTTTACACCACTTAGTAAAGTCCACTGCAGAGCATTTCCATGTTTAAACAATGTATATGATCAACCAAGCTATTAAATCACCTCTTCATTCAGAGATGACACCCATATTCCTTTCCATTCAGAAGGATATCACGCATATATGTTCATGCAAATGACTAAATTTAGGCATTTTTCAAAGAGAATTTAACAGGCAGCTCTTTCTGGAATTTGTACTTAGCAAACACACTTTACTCTGCCCTTGATGACACATTTATATCTGCTTCATTCTTCTCAAAATTTAAACCTCTATGGCTGTTCTCCCAAACATCGTCTATGAGCACATGTGTCACATAATGTATGTTCAGAAATTCTTTGCAGTGTTCTTTATAATACACAGCAGTTCATCCAGTGTTTGGGAAGCCTTCCCCCACTGAGGCACATCACTACACATCTTTGAATTCTCAGAACCTTTGCCTCCACCTTTCATTTTCATGGAAATACGAGAACATAGTATAAATTTAGGCGATCACAAAATACATAAATGCATAAGTTTAAGGAGAGCAGTTGTGGCTACGAGGTCCTGCAGCACAGACATTTATAAACTTCTGGCTTCCAGATTTGTTGCTGACAGGAATGAGGGCAGAGACCCAGCTTATTACACCTGCACCCAGCTTGAAACCACATTGGAATCAGGGTCTCCTCATGCCCCTTTCTGGGCCCAGACAGTTGGAGGAGCAAGGGTAGCAGGCGATTTCAAAAATGGCATAGTGGCCTGGTGGTATCACAGTAGCGACAGTGTTCTAGGGACCCAGAACTGTCCTGGCACCAGCAAGAGGTAAAAGGGACAGAGGATGACTCACTCACTGCTCGCACTAGAGGACTTCAGGATCTGAGGCTAAGCACACAGGCTCTAGACAGCACAACTGCTTCTCACCACTTTTTTTTTTTTTTTGTCTTTTTCCTTTTTATCGGTACTGGGGATCGAACTCATGACTGCCTGCTTTTAAGGCAGGCGCTCATGCCGCTGAGGAAAACCCCAGGCCCATTTTCACCACTTCTAACTAGTCTCAACCGGATTCCACCCCATTTCACTGCTCCCATCCCATAACATCACCATTGCGTAGTTTGGAGGTCTCCCAGGTTCTTTTTAAGCAGTCCACAGAGAATAGAAGCAAAAAATAGTGGTCTAGCAAACATCTAGCGCTCTCTTTTTTGCCCTGGCCTTGCAATTGACGCCATGACACTGGAAGAGACCGCCTACCTTGGCCCGCCTGATTGGACAGTTCTTACAGCCAGTCTCTTCATCACTGATTGGCTCCTGCCCCCCTGCCTGTCTTCCCCACCAAGAATAATTACAGAAAATAAACCCACCTGTAAGTGTGGGTCCCCAATGAAACATGGTGGAGGCTTCTGGAGCTGGCTATTTTCTGGAATGTTGACCTCAGCTCGTCTGATGAGTATTTGCACTGGAAGTCTTTACCTCAGTCCTTGTTTTTTCTCCCAAACCCATTTTATTTGAAAGTTAAAAAGTTAAAAGTTAAAAAATACCACCAACAATGGAGAAGGGTTGCTTTTCCCCCCACAACCCCTCCAGCATTCGTTATTGCTTGATTTCTTGACAGTAGGCATTTTTTCTGGGGCAAGGTGACTTATCAGTGTTATTTAATTTGCAATTGTTAAATGACGAGTGATGCAGAACATTTTGTCACATATTTATTTGCTGTTTTTATTTCTTCATCTGAGAACTGTGTATTTCACCTCAGATGCACATTTTTGGATTGGGTCTTTATATCTGGGAAGACTGAAAATTTTTAGTTTTCCGTGCTCTCAATAGTAATACTTAGTCTGAGAAACACTTGGCAAACATTTTCTCCCAAGTTGTGGGTTGTCTCTTCACTCTGTTAGTGATTTCTCTTGCTGTTAAAAAGTTTTTCAGTAGGGTGAGATTCTCACTTAATTCTCTTTGATTTTTGTTGTTCATTCCATGTTTTCTTCATAAAGTCTTTGCTTACATCAATGTCTTCAAGAGTTTTACTTACTCTATCTTGCAGCAGATTTAATGTTTCTACTTTAATATAAGATCTTTCATCTATTCTGATCTTAGCTTAATACATGTTGAAAGATAATATTCAGAATGTATAGAGCCAGTTTTTGCAGCACCATTTAGTAAAGAGGCTGCTTTTTTTCCAATGACTCTGTTTGGCACCTTTGTCAAAGATAAGATGATTTAGTGGTCTGGGGTTGTTTCTCCATCTTCTAATTTGTTCCTTTGATCTTTGGGTCTGGTTTTGTTTGGTTTTTTGTCAGTACCACACCTTTTTTTTTTAAATCACAATACCTTTATAGTACAATTTGAACTCAGGGATTTTGATGAACCCTGTCTTTTCTTTGTTGGCCAGGATCACCTTTGCTACTCTATGTCCCTTCTGGTTCCAGATGAATTTTAGGATTTATTTTGTGTAATTCTTTGAGGTATGCTATGGGGTCTTGATTGGGATTGCACTGAATCTGTACAATAGCTTTGGAAGTATGGTCATTTTCATTATATTGAATTTCCCTATCCAAGACTGTGGGATAGCTCTGCATTTTAGAATATTTTCTTCAGTCTCCTTGTTGAAAGAACTGTAGTTTATAGTGTAGAGGTCATTTACATCCTTTGTTAGACTGATTCCTAAGTATTTCATTTTGTTGGATGCTATTGTAAAAGTTATTGTTTCCTTGATTTCTCTTTCCATGAGTTTTTTATGCTTGTTTATGAAGTCTATTGATTGTTGAGTGTTGCCTTTGTAACCAGCTATATTAGTGAATTTGCTTCTCAAACTACAAGTCTTTTGGTGGAATTTTTAGGGTCTTCTAAGTAGAGTATCATGTCTTCTGCAAATAATGATAGTTTAATATTTCCTTTCCTATCTTTATTCCTTTTATTTCTTTCTCTTGCCTAATTGCTCCAGCTAGTTTCCAGGACTATATTGAATAAGAGTGGAGATAGTAGACATCCTTGTTTTGTTCCTGATTTTAGAGTGAAAGCTTTCAGTTTTTGTCCACTTAGTATGAGGTTGACTGTTGGTTTGTAATAAAAGGCTTTTATCAGATTGAGATAAAGATCATCTCTCCCAATTTTTGTAGGTTTTTTATTATGAATAGGTGAGGGACTTTGGCAAAATCTCTGCATGTATTGAAATGATCAAATGATTTTTGCTTTTGGATTTGTCAATACCATGTATTATATGTATGGTTTTATGTATGTTAAACCACCCCTGCATCCCAGGAAATAATTCCACTTGATCGTGGTGTAAAATCTTCTTAATGATATTCTGCAGTCTGTTTGCCAGTATCTTATTGAGGATTTTTGCTTCAATGTTCACTAGGCAGAATGGTCTGTAATTCTCTTTATTTGGATTGTTCTCTGGTTTTGGTATCAGGGTAATGCTTGCTTCCAGGAATGAATTGAGAAGTACAATTTCCCATTTGATTTCATTAAATTTTGAGAAGTGGTGGTGTTAGCTCTTCTCTAAATTTCTTATTTATGTCTGCCATTTCATGGCTACCCCTGCTTTATTTCAAGGATCAGTGGACTCATTCCATAATGGGCTACAAATGTTTTCAGGATTCAGGTTCAATCCTCCAGGAATAAAAAAATCCACTGATGTCAGAAAATATTCTGAGAACAGGCCAGGACAGGACACAACAGAACAGAGATTCAAAAGTCTGTGTTAGAAGCAGAAGACTTCATTTTCATGATTTTCACTCATTTCTATTAATTTTCCACCTAGAAACCCAGTATGTGAACACAAAAGGAGCACAGTTACTGTGTAAAGTGAAGACATTACATTTAAATGATAGTAATGTTCTGCAACAGAGTAAGGATGAAATAAAAGCAAGCATCAGTACTCCAAGACAAGCTTGCTACTCATTCAGGCTCATAAAAATGCTGAATTCTGAAAGTGATCATATTGCCCAGCATAGGGGTGACAATTATTGCTGAAATGGAACCAAATTCCTAATCCAATTAATCATTTCTTTCTGATGAGGCAGGGACACAGAGGACTTCACACTCTAAGTTCTCCTTGCCGAATAGTTCCTGTGTCACTAATTGGCACTTAGCTCTTCAGGATTTTAATATTACTAGAAGTCATATATTCCCTAAAGCCTGGTGATCCATTCGTTAACACCTTTTTGGCTGCAGAAATGTGTAGGATATTACTACGATCACTTCTATATGTATACACTGCATCCATGTGTGTTGGAACCCATGAACCAAATCTGGTTCCTGGATCCTTTCTCTCAGGTTCTGAAAATGCTCTCTGGCTCCTTGACCTCATAAAAAAGTTACCTTACCCTTTTCACTATTTTGCAAGATATTTATGCTTTAGAAATAGTCAAAACAAAACTTCCCTCATGGAAACAATGAGATTAAGAATATATTTATATTAAGTTCTGTAAGTCAGGTATTTTGTACCTGTATAACAGTAAAGAAATAAATATCTAATATAATTCAGTTAGCTGTATGTTCTGAATAATCTTCCAAATGCATCAACTCATTCTTCAACTAATTATGTAAGTGAGTTTTTAATCTATGAAAACCCTGACAATTTTTTAGCATTTACCTGTTTCAGTTTGACTCCAGCAATTCTTTGGAGATCAAAACCACTTAATTTCCTGTACAATCCATTCTCTGCCAAGCAGGCATAAGTGTCATCTGGTGAGGAGTTCATGGTTAAAACAAATGAACTGCTAGAAACACCGAGACTCATGTTACATAGTACTTAGCAAGTGGATGGAGGCCTCCTTTATTATCTACCAATTTCACTTATAAGTACTGACTTAGAAAAGTTATGCAGAATAATCACTGTCGGGGTCGCTCCCGGCCGGCAGGAAAGACACACGACAAAGTCTGGCGGTGTGCAACCTTGCCTTTATTTGTCTCCGCGTGGGCCCCGTGAGGCCTCCTCTCTGCCACCAGCCCTTTCTCGCCGGTGGACTTTCTCTATCTCTCTCTGTGCTTCCTCTCGTGGCGGGAGAGGCATTCACTTTTATAGGGTAACAGTGGCCAATCAGTTTAAAGCGCGCGATGCGGGCTGACTGGCTAACATCAGTTGTTGCTAGGCAGACTATCTTACAGAGCGGGTTGTTTAAGTCGCCAGGGCAATCAGGGGGCAGGAAGCAGGCGCCAACTTGGCTCACTCGATGGGAGGGGCAATCTAGCTCAGGCTCTGCTCCCACCCACAGGCCCTACGTCCGCCAAGTAAGGCGACCGGTGTCGGCCGCGGCTCCCAACATCTCCCCCTATTTTATTTACTTTGAATGAATGTATGCATCGCAGCCCGCCCTGGATCGAGTGCAGAGGCTTATGCCCTGTGTTGAGGCCCACCGTAGGCCTTTGGCTTGGACCCTGGTCGGCCGCCCCCGGGTCTGCCAAGGCCTTGAGACCCTCGTCCTTTTTCCAGGGCCAGGAGTGAACTGGACGGAACCTGGATGCACATAGGCATGCACTCATGCCCCTCCGTGTGATCCCCTCGGAGAGGCATCTAGATCTGGTCAGATTCTAGTAATCCAGTGGCTTTTGTGCACCATGGGGTAGGGCCTGGCTTAGGTCGAGTCGTGCTGGGGAGGCACGCTCTTACCCGTCATTGACTCATCTACCCTGCTGTGTGGTGTCATTAGGGAAGGAATGCGGAAGACCCGCCACACCTAGACTCGGTCGTAGGCCAGTCGAGCGAGCCATGCGTAAGCCTGGGGGTCATTGTGCCCATCACGGGCTGCTGCCAGGGCCGCATGGGCAACCAGGCGTACTTGACGCCGGGCTGCCGCAAGGCGCCCATTAATAAATGATGTAACCCATCGGAGCAAGAATGGTCCTACAAGTAAGAACAGAAGCAAGGAGCACAGGGGACCTAACAATGGTAAAACATAGGGGAGCAAGCCATTCCAGGCTCCCCAAAAAGGGATTGTCCTGCAGTTCTTTTAGGGCTCATCTTGTTGTTGGGTCTGCGGTTGGCCCCTGGTGGAACAGGCCTGATCTTCAGTCGAGGGACTTGTCGCGTCAACCTCTCTGGGACCCACAGTGGTTCTCGTCTCGGTTCCTGCGGAAAAACACAAACCGCGCCTCGGTTCCAGCTAATTACTGGATCCGGGCCCATCCATTGTCATGCCGTAGATAACCGCGCCTTTGGAGGCAGGCCTTGGCTTACTCCCCCTTTTTGTTTTTTATTTTTTATTTTTTTTTTATTTTTGGTCTTTTTCGTTTTTTTTTTTTTTTTTTTTTTTTTTTTTTTTTTATCGGTACCAGGGATCGAACTCACGACTGCCTGCTTGCAAGGCAGGCGCTTATGCCGCTAAGCTAAATCCCCAGCCCCTGTTTCCTCGACCGGCATTTTTCTCAGCCTGCTCGGCAGAGTAGCCGCCCATGAAAATACCGTCCGCCCCGCGGCGCAACGTCATAGGACGGCGGTCGCGACAGAGTGGAACGGGGCGTCACTTCCTGTGCCGGCTGAGAGAAGGGAGGGTTCCCTGTAGTGGCCTCTCGGCGGGGAGCCGCTTTTGGAGAAGAGCTCCAGGGCGGAGCGGATGGCTCTCTATCTCCTCCCCGCCAGAGAGCGCTCGGGGGTCCTTTTTCCTCTCTCTGCTTTTTTCGAGCGGCGCACACACACAATTCACGGCGCAACTCGGCATAGGAGTCAAGGCACGCATGTATCATTTCCCACAGGGGGCGAATAGCCGGCGAAATATCGCCTCCCAATTCCGCCAAGGCGAGGTCCCCACCTAACTTCTCCCATGACGGCAGGTTTAAATGCCCTGTGGGTAAAAACCAGGGAGCCATCCTATCTACCTCTGCTATGAATAGTTCCAGTGTTTTTTGACCTACCCTGAGGTCTCTAGCTTTTAAAAGCTTCCTAAGGGCCTTTACCAAGGGCCGCGCCTCCGCGCTCAGTAAATTACCCATCCTCAACCTCCGAGGGCTGTTACTCACCGCTAAAGAACCCGTCACCTACGCGTGAGCCTGAGGGGAGTCTAAAAGCCCTGTAGGTGCGTGCCACCCAGAGCCCAGGCTTATCCCCAACTCACCTGTCCGGCAGCACCACGCTGGAGCGTTGCACACCACCGCCGTGTCTCGGGATTGATCAGTCTCCGTGCGGGTCACCAAATGTCAGGGTCGCTCCCGGCCGGCAGGAAAGACACACGACAAAGTCTGGCGGTGTGCAACCTTGCCTTTATTTGTCTCCGCGTGGGCCCCGCGAGGCCTCCTCTCTGCCACCAGCCCTTTCTCGCTGGTGGACTTTCTCTATCTCTCTCTGTGCTTCTCTCTGTGTTTCTCTCTCGTGGCGGGAGAGGCATTCACTTTTATAGGGTAACAGTGGCCAATCAGTTTAAAGCGCGCGATGCGGGCTGACTGGCTAACATCAGTTGTTGCTAGGCAGACTATCTTACAGAGCGGGTTGTTTAAGTCACCAGGGCAATCAGGGGGCAGGAAGCAGGCGCCAACTTGGCTCACTCGATGGGAGGGGCAATCTAGCTCAGGCTCTGCTCCCACCCACAGGCCCTACGTCCGCCAAGTAAGGCGACCGGTGTCGGCCGCGGCTCCCAACAAATCACAATGATGTATAGAGGTGTATAATCATGGTTTCTGAGAAACCACTATAATACTCCTCAATATGTTAATAAGGGAGCATATGTTGATAAGTTAGCAATATATTTGTTGATAATAACCCTTCCATCTACAAGTAAAGAAAATTTACATGAAACAAAATTTTCAGGAAACTTACAGTTATCCTATCTGGAAGTTAATTTTCTGTTGGGGCCTATGCCTAAATATCTAGCCCCCCAAAAAGTGCATAGCAAAGGACCAAAACAATGAGAAAAGTGCCATTGTCTTGAGGGCAACAGGAAGAGTGAAATCTTCAGAACTCATAACTCTGCTAACTAGCCAGCCACCTGTCACTAGGCAGCCCATATTTAATCAGAACAAGCAAGGAAGTGAATGGATAATGGTAAAAACCTGAGCAGGCCCCTGGGAGAGGTTCAAGGAACCCACAGAGCAACAAAAGATTCTAATTAAGAAAAACTATCCAAGAAGTCTCCAGGTGGCCTTGGCTGTGGCCTATCTTGTTCCTTGCGGTGTCTCCTCATTCTCAATTCATTCATGCCCAGGCCACACCACAGCCCTGCACATGTATTCATCTTCAACCCTTTCCAACAACTCTCTCTTATTTTGTTTTGTTGACTCCCAGGATGGGTAGCCAGGTTAAGGTGGGGAAGCATTGAGGAGAACTCCAATTTAAACTCATCATAGTCCATCAGTTCATAACAGTAGTCATTTAACAGTATAGCCAGCAATTGTCAGAGGATGTTAGTGATCCTAGCTTCCCCCACAGCCAAGCGTTTACATTGCACTATATCTTCCAGAGGCCAGACTTTCCTACAGGACGTCCAAAGCCAAGCTAACATGAGATATGCATTAACTACTGTCTTAGTTATTTTTTACTTGTTTCTGAGACAAAATACCTGAAGCCCAAATTGAGAAAGAAAAGGTGCATTTCTTCAGTTTGTGGAGGTTTCAGTCCACACTCAGTTGGCTCCAAGGCAGGTGGGCATGGCTGGGCCTCAGTTCATGGCAGCTGCAAACAGCAAGCAGGAACCAGCAAAAAGCAAGACACACCTTCTTCCTGCCATTATATTACATCCTGGCTCCACCCCTATGTGGGTGTAGCACTAACACCATCAATCCACGTACTACACAATGAACCATCACAAATGCACAATGCAAACTCATGAAGCCTGTGGGACACAGGCATAAACCATGACATTCCACCCTTGGCCCCCAGGACTCATGTACATCCATTATACAAAAGACATTTAGTCCACTTCCAATAGTTGCCAACATCCTAGATTTCAGCATTGCTGAACAGTCTAATTCCCAAGTCTCCTCCAAGATCTAAGGCAAACTCTTAACTGTAACCCCTGTACAAATGAAACAAGGTTAAACATTTCTCAAATGCAAAGGCACAAGGTAAACATTACCATTTCAAAAGTTACAAGAAGGGGAATATAAAGCATTGGAAACAAAAGAAATCCAGCAGGGTGAACATTAAGTCCTCGAATTCCATGTTCAACATCAGAAGCAATCTGGTTACAAACTCCCAAAGACTTGGGCAGTTCCACCCCCATGACACTTCCAGTGATATTAACTCCCGCAGCTTTTCTCTTAAATCTTCTATCACACTTTTTTAAGCTTCCCTTGGAGCATCCACATTCCTGCCTTTTCCAAACTTCTGCAGTCTCCACCGCACCTTTGGCTTCACCCTTACGTCTTCACAAATTGCCCCCTCAGGGGCACACTTTTTGGCCTCCCAGGCACTTTGCAATTGAGGTGGATGCCATCTTGACTCAGAATTTGTGCATTTTCCTTGCATCTAAAATCAGCACCTTGTGGATGCCACCAAGGTTTGCTGCTGACTGGAGCAGTACCTAGGATTTTCTGCCTTTTGGCTATAGGGGTCAGTTGCCTGTATTGCAGGGCTCTGTTTACCTGATTGTGAGGAAAAGCTTATCTAAGTTGTCACCCTTCTGGAACCTCAAGTGGCCTCTGTCACCATTCTGGAACATGGCACTCTGCAGCTTTTCCCTCTGAGCAAATTCTTTCACTTTTGCAGTGAGGCTGCACAGGGTGGGGACCCCCTTCCTATGATGCCCTAGGGCCATCATTCTTATCTCTCTGTTTCTCCTCAGGAATCAAAATCTCAACTCTGTCTTTGCAATCCACAGTCTTCCTGGAATTTTCCTTCTGGCCAAACTCACAGCATTGTACACTATCCTGCTGATCTCTTTACTTTTGATATGCAACATAAATCTGGCTAAAAGCCCCCAACAATATCCATGCCACAGCCTCAAGGTTTGATTGCTTTTTAATTTCTTTTTCAAGATTAATCAGTCCATTGCCCTTTGTCTCAGTCTCAGGAAATCTCTGGGCAGGAGCAAAATGCAGACAAACCTTCTGCCAAGCCATAACACATATCATGTGGAGTCCAACAACCAATGCAGTCCTTCTTCCCAACAGAAACCTCCCAAGCCTGGTCTTTACCATCAGGCCCTCTATCAGGCTTCTGGTCTCCTGAGCTCTGACCAGAATCCCCTCTACAGAACAGCCTAATCTGTTCCAGCTCTACACATCCAGGCGACATGTCCAAACCTTTCCAAACTCTGCCCACAAGCCATTTCCAAAGCCTCTCGAAAAACATGGTCAAGTATAGTCACAGCAAATGACCCCACTCCTAGGTACCAAATTCTGTCTTCATTACTTTTTACTTGTTGTTGAGACAAAATACCTGATGCCCAATTTGAGAAAGGAAAGGTTTATTTCTTACAGTTTTTGCAGGTTTCAGTTCATACTCAGTTGGCTCCAAGACAGGCAGGTATGTCTGGGCCACAGTTCATGGAGGCTGCAAACAGCAAGCAGGAACCAGCAAAAAGCAAGACACACCTTCTTCCTGCCATTGAATTACATCCTGGCTCCACCCTAATGTGGGTTTAGCACTGACACCATCATTCCAAGCACTAGACAATGAATCATCACAAATGCACAATGCAATCTTATGAGGCCTGCAGGACACATGCATAAACCATGACAACTACAGTCAGTTACTTACTTCCTACCAAGGTCACTTAGGTCTTCTCAGGAGTTATCTTAGAACCATGCATAACACCTCATGGCTCTTCTGTCAGTGTCAGCCACTTAGAAGAGTCACAGCCATTGCTTGACCACATTGCTCTCTCTGAAAACTTGGGAGATTTTTCTCCTGGTGACTCTTCTTAGGCACACCTTGCATTGAAGGTGACTTTCTTTTGTGGTCTCATCATCTTCTTGATGAGACAACCAGGGATTCACTGAATATCTTAGGATGATGCAATCAGAGGTTATTTTATATCCTGGGTTTCCACCACCCTTGAAGGGCTGGGGCCAATATATTGGCTATCCATTTAGCCCATCTGTTTCTCTAAGTTTTGGCTTCCAATCCTTAGCTGTCAAACATCCAAAAGAAGATTTTGGTAACAATAGAGTATATTAGAGGCAGTAAGTTTAACATTATTATTTTATCTAAAACATGAAACAACTTAGAACATTAAATGAATCCTATTTTCTTTTCTCCATGGACATTTTAGCATTTGAATACCTACAGTATTAACAGTTGCATATTTTACATAATATATCAGGAATCAGAACCATACATAGTATTGCATCATGACAATCATGAGATTCTTGTAATAATCTACATTTCTGTTTTGACATAAAATATCCCTTTTAGTCAACCACCCTCATCTAATACACAACGAGTTTTTTTATGTATTATTGAACAACTTATTGATCTTTAGTTGAATGTGAATCTCACAAGTCTTTGTTATCAGCAAAGGTGTGCAAATGAGACAAAAATCTGTTACAATAAGTAATCCCCATTTTACAATCATGGAGTCTTATGCATCCAGAATTATGAATATATGCAATACATCATATAGTTGATTACAATCAACTGTCATAACCATGTGAAACATTTATACAAGCATCATCAAACCAAAAATATGTATTACTTCATTTGATAATGACCAATGTGAACATTTAGGAATACATTTCATAAATTTATGTGAGGTGTCTCCTATAATGCTCTGGAGATCATTGAGGTCTCTAATCAATGGACAAAAACTGGTTAAAAATGTTACCAGACAGCTGCTTTCTTAGTTATCATTCAGAGCTTGGTCCACCAATCTCGCTGCTAAGGGATTTTGTTTATTTATTTATCTTTTAAAATTTATTTTTATTTAAAGAAAGACAAAACAAAACAGAAAGCAGGCATAAATAGCACATACATTCAAAGAAAAGAATAAACAGTAATAAATCACTAGTTTATGTTTACATATTGTCCTCTTACAAATAATTGTTCAAGATACAAAAGTGGAACATATAAATGGGAATTCAAACAGGGAGACTGCAAATAGTTCTGTTCAACTATCTAATAAAAACTAAGTAATATGGCAATCAATCCTATACATTTAAACATGTATGTATTTATCCATATATTCATTTATGTTGAGTTTAAACAAACCAAAGCAGATTAAAATCACTCTAATTGAAGATTAATCATATTGCTTGATTTCACATCATGACACTATGGAATCAGCACTGGGTACTGTAGTCCCCTTTGTTCTCCTTCAAAGTATTTGTTCATTTCATCATGTGTCATAAGATCAGTTCTTGTAAATTGTTGATAGGTTTTATGGAAGCATGCATCTTAACATGTGTTACTATTCTTTCTATATTAGAGGGAGAAACAGAACAAAGCAGGACAGAGTGAAACATAATCCTAGAGATACATAAAACTAAAAAGACATATAAAACTGCTGTACAAGGAGTTCTACCATGGTTATTGTGTTGTCTCTTGTTACCATCAATAAAAATGGCTATATCATCAGATAAAGTATAATTGAATATATCAGTGTATAACAGTATTAACAGAAATAGAACTTTGTAGACAGTGTAGAGCTACAAAAACAGATATTAATCAAATCAGAATGGGTATTATAGTGAATCATTGCTATTTTCAGTATAGTTGTCTACACTCTGATGATACTATCAACCTAACGGTTTTGAATAAAATAGTCAATAACAAGAAGCAGTCAAACAAATCAGATTTAACTAAAAGCAGTAATGATATAACAGTATAAGTTATAGAGGGATCTGGTTTAAGTTAGCAGGAAATTAAAGTTGATTCCTGTGGTATATCCTGATATTTTTGGGATAGCTGTCTGTGCCCTAAGATCTAGTGCTTATATAAAAACTGGGAGGGAATAAGTTCTATCTAAGCAGAGTGGTACAAGTAATATGGGTTTTAATTCCTGATACACTTATAACAATATCTCCTTCTGTCTTTTTAAAGACTATTCTTCCTCTTTCACTCCCCAGGGTGTACTGTGTATTTTTGGGTCTCCCCAACACCCTTGTTTTTATATTGTGGGGGGCAACCTGCTATTTATCTAAATGTTTCTGAACTTTCTCACTCCTGGCCTTGATCTCTAGTTGTATTTCTTTACTTACTAAAGCCTGTCTTTCCAACCTACCAATAAATACTGGTCCAGTTGCCCCTATTACTCTCTCATTCCCTATCACATTGAGTTCTATTTTCTTATATTCAATTTTGGTCCAAATACCCTTCTTCAGGTCAATTATCATTCTTATAAAGAGCATCTCAGTTGGCCCTATTTTTTGATCCACTCTGCCTGTGATTTTCTCTTTTTTCCCTTAATTTAGTGTATATAGAACATCTGCATTAGAAATTATATCCAACCTTCCCTGTCTCATTTCTGTTGTTCTCTTTTTCTGTCATCAGTTGTCTATTTGTCTTCTTCACTTTGCTTTTTGCTCCATTCATTGTGGCCTCTCTACCACTGTTCCTGAAATCCTGGTGATTTTCTTTCTCTTTAGAATATCCTATATTATTCTCTGTAGGGTTGGATTGATGGTTGTGAATTCTCCCAGTTCCTCTTTATCTTGGAAGCATCTTGTTTCTCCATTAATTTTTAGGAAAATTTATCAGGATACATCAATCTGGGCCATAGGTTATTTTCTTTCAGGACTTGGAATGATTCACTCCATTTTCTTCTCGATTTGACAGTTTGTGCCGAGAAGTCTGATGTAATTCTGATGGACTTTCCCTTATAAATGATCTGTTTCTTGTCTCTGACAGATTTTAATATAATGTTCTTTTATTGGATTTCTGGGATCTTGATTATTATATGCCTATGTGTAGTTCAGTTTTGGTTTAGGTGGCTGGAGTTCTGTACACCTCATGCACCAGAGTATCTTTTCCTTTTCCAATGCTTGGGATGTTTTCCTTATTTTTGTGAATAGCCTTTGTAGTTCCTTTGTTTGTACTCCTGCTTCTTTATTTACATTTGTTATTCTTAAGTTATACATACTTTTGTCATCATCTAGCCTTTGTATTTTTACTACTTGTTTCCTTGTTATTTTTAAGAAATTTTTCCTTTCATGGTCCCACAGTGCAAACCTGTCCTCTAGTTTGGATAATCTATCCTTAGTTTCTTGCAATCAATTTTGCCAGCTTTCAAAGGAGCTTTTAAATTCATGGTTGTCTCTTTGAACCAACTTCCTTTCTTCTATCTTTTCTCTATTTTCCTCATGAAACAATTCTCCCCTTTTTTTGTTTTCTTCCCTTTTTCCATGTTTTTTCTTGAGAGGTGCTTAGCATTTTTAAAATTATTCTATTTATATCTTGCTTTCCTTGGTTAAATACTTCACCTTTCAAATTATCTATGCGTTCCTGAAGATATTGCTTTATGTTTACTGGGCCCATGTCTGATATTGCATGTTTATTGTTCTCATTCTCCTTTGCTGGATCCATGTTCTCATGATTGGGGAATGGGAACCCTTTCTTGTTGCTTCCTCTTATTATTTTTTATTCCTTCCATACAGGTGTATATGGGAGGTCCAGGTTCTTTCTTTGTTGGTTACAGTTTGTCTGAAGTGCTGATTGTATGTTCCCACCCAGTGCAGTGTACTATGTAGATACAGACCAGGGAAGTCTATGCTGGGCCCACCCCTCTGGATTAATCAGCCTGCTGAAGGCTTCACGGCATTAGGGTGAACTTACAGGCATCGGGAATGGTATGGGCTAGCCTATTGGTCTCAGCCTGAGGCATGACACAGGTCAGGTGCTCTCCATCAATCCCACTTGAGAAGGGAGAAGCTGACTGAAGTCACTTCAGCCCCTTGTTCTGGCCAATTTGCCCCATCCCAGAATGTCATCTCTTGGAGCTCTATGGAAGAGGTTTATTCCCCTCACTCACCACAGGTCAATGCAGGGTTCCCTGCCATCTCAGCTTGTCATTTAAGATCACCGGCCCCCATCCTCAGTGCAAATGCATCTCCAGTAAGATTAAAATGATGAGCTTTTGTGTAGTTCCATAAATCTTGGCTGCATGAGATCAAGTGTAGGAGTGGCAGCAAGTTCAAGTGGCAGCACCGAGACTGTAGCTGTTTCAGGAGAAGCACTGGGACTGTATTTTTAAATGGTTTCTCTCAGCTTAATTTATTCCAGGCTTGGGAGGGTCTATCTCCCTCTGCCTGGGTCTCACTATGCTGTATTATTTTTGGAATCTAAGTTAACATCTCAGAGAGTCTCTGTAGCCTGGTGTTACCTATCCACCATCTTTTCTCCACCAGGACTTTGTTTATTCATCGTAATAATATAATTTCTAAATAATGAGACTATAAATCAGTGTTGAATAACAACATATTGCATTCATATACCCAGTCTTTGTGACATTTCGAGCAGCTGGCCACCAATGTGAATCCATGCCTCATAAATTCACAACCCAAACATGTCTTTGATCAAACAATGCAAACTTGGAAAAAGAGAAAAGTTACTGAGCTTAAAATGAAAGGAACAGCTGTTTGCAGAGTGGACAAAGGGAGAAACAGACAGATGATCAGTGTGGATTCAAACAAGCACAGAAATCAGCACACAACTTGTCGGGGTCTGTGAGAATATTTAAGTTCCCCAAAGGCCATTTATGTACTTGTACCATGCCTCTTTGTTAAACTAGCTGCCCTCTTAAACCCCATGCTCCCAGTGCTGGAACACCTGTTCACCTCAAGCATTCCATGCCCTCAGCATGTTTCCCAGATGTTCTGTGCCTGTATGGGTATTTTTCCTTTCTGCTTTACAGGTATGAACAATGACTAGCTCAGCAATTCCCAGCAACTGCTTAAAAATGGACTGGACAAACAGGCAACTGATATATGGACAGATTGATATACATCTTATGAAATCGGAGTGCACTCAAGCATATCATTAATCAAGCCAAATTACAATACTTTCTTACAAATTTCAAATCTACAACTATGAATCAACCAAATGGATTTGCTTTAGACCAACTAGTAGAGATCTTATGAAAAGGATCAAAGGCCTGATTCAGGGAGATTTGAAATGGTGGAATTGCATTTTGTAGCCTGTGATGCCAACTCATTCCATACAGGGCAAACACAATTAGCAGAAATCCACACAAGACCTTAGCAAAAACACAGAGGATGTCCCTTCCCCAGATCAACAGAGGCATCAGCTCTAGCCCACATGGGTCTTGGGGAGTTTTATATCATACAAAAGCGTTTGTCAGAGGTATATACTGGCAAGAATGTATTTGAATCAGAGAAGAAAACAGCCTCATTGAGACAGACAACTGACCTAAAGTAAATAGCGCCATGAAGAGAATAGTAAAACCTGTGCAGGAAGTGCATTTTTCTTTTTTAATTGTTTAAAGAGAGGAGATATTCTTTTCTTATTTTCTATTTAAAATAGACAAAACAAAACAGAAAACAGGTAGAAAAGATATATGCTTTCAAACACAAACTAAACTATAAAAAATCACTGGTTGATGTTTACATATTGTCCTCTTACAAATAAGTGTTCAAGATACAAGAGTGGATTATATAAAATGGGGATTCACATGATTCCCCATTATGTGGCCTTGAAGCCTTAGAAAATTTTCACTTATTAATTGGAATGGCTTTAGTCTGGGATGCTTGATATGGAAATATTTGAAGCTATAGTATATTAAATTATATTCAAATATTTCAAGGAAAAAGACAGACACTATGGTAAATACTATTAAGTCGGGTTATTTGTGTGAAGCACTAGGTTGCTGAAATTGTCATGCTTTGACCTGTATTGTTATGTTGTTATGTTCTCTTTTATCTCAATCTCTCCCTTTTTCATTAAAAATATTATTTAGTTATTTTTTAAGATTTTCAATTAAGGCGAAAAATTAAAAGAAATTAGCAGGATATATTAGAGTAATTTTTTGATTTCCTATTAACTTGATCTGAAGTCCTGTAATACTCCCACTATCTTGTTTTGACTGATTAGACTCTGTTCCATTCTGTATGATAGTATCAAGTTTAAGAGTATAGGCAACTACTTAGAAGGCAATAAGATTCACTACGATGCCCATTCTGATTTGACTATTATCTCCTTTGGAAGTTGTGTAATGTTTACAATGTTTAGGTTTTATTGGTCTTATTCTCTACTGTTTAGTTCAACTTTGTAATACCTAATGAGATAGACAATTCTTTTCAAGGAAGCAAGAGGCATTATGGTAACAATTGTTGATAACCTTTTACTCTGTTTTTACATCATGGGTTATGTCTATCCTTGGTTTTGACTGATAGCTTTGTTTTGCTATATTTGACTTTATTCTCTTCCAAAAAAAAGTAATAAGAACTAAGGAGTAATAAAACCCAAAATGTGTAAATTGTGTTGTAAAAAGAGAGGGAAAAAAGTGGTCTAAAGGATACAGCTGCAAGTGTGTTCAGGGATGTTAAATAGATGACCGTATTAATATTTTTGGTTGGATCATTGAAGACAACTGTTTACAGTCTCACTGTTTGAATGTCCACTTTGTATGCTTTGATACTGTGACATGAGCAACTATCTCCAAGATGATAATGTGTAATCTATTAACTGGTGATTTCTTACTGTTTTTTTTTTAGTCTGTATTACTTGTACACTTACAACACTTTGTTTTGTTTTGTTTTTTCTCTTTTTCCTTTTAAATAAATTTTTTTAAAAAGGGGGATTCAAAGAGAAATGGATTAAAATCATGACTGTGCACTTGCAAGGCAGGCATTCATGCCACCGAGCTAATTCTACAGCCCTGTGTTTGCAGAGGGAACAGCAGAGGACAGCAAAAAGGAAAAGTAAGCCTTGGTAAGTGGCAAGATAGTAGTGATTAAATCAATTCTAAGGACTATAGGTGTTCCAGTACATCTCAAGAGATGAGAGGGAATAGTATTGACAATGGAAATAAAATATCACCAAGTTAGTGAAGTAAAAGAGAAACATCAGCTCCAGTAGCAAACTTGAAAAGGAAAGGCGGTCAATAGTTAAAGAGAGGCTTCGGCATGCATCTCGTATGGGAATAGCAGCAGACACCAAATTGCAGTCAAATCCTTGATTTCCACAAATAACATGACAAGCTCTAGAGGAGACATAAGACAAGACAGTTGAGCTACAGATTCAGAAACATTTAGTTGAATGGGTAAGAGAGATCACAATTGAATCAACAATATGCCTGTATAAGCACCATTAATGACATCAGGAATCACAAGAGTGGCTGTTTTTGATGCATGTGAACAGGAAAGAACCAGGCCAGCTGTCCCAGGAAGTAGGGGATCATGAAAAGTAGTAGGGACCTTATAAAACTTACCAGCGATTTCCAAAGTAGTGTCAGGTTTCATAGAAACGTCTTTCAAAGCATTTTTGTAGTCTGGGTTTGCATTTTTGTATGTTAATTGAGTTCAGATAGGTATATACTGTTATCATAATTATTTTTGGGAACTTAGATTGTGCATCCTACATTTTTCTTCACATCAGAACATCAGTAAAAGACTTGAGAGACTTTCAAATTATTTTCCAATGAAAAATTACTGCCTCTGTGAGTGCATCCTTTAGTGACAATTTACGTACACAGAGGCCACACAGCATAGGTTGCAAAGGCTCATGTTCAGGTGACTGGCAGCACCATGCAGGTTCCTAACACACCTACTTCTTACCCATGCAACACACAATGTAATGGCTTGATAGTGCTGGAGAAGCTATCAACAGTCCTGAAAATCAAGCTATTGATATAGCTGGGTTTCTCTCCAAGAGAAAAATGGCATATAACATTAGGTAACTAAAGAAATTCTCCTGTCTCAAAAATGTCACATCTTATCCTTTCCCATCTGTTATAGTCAGGGTTTGTGAGGAAAGAAACTTAACATGGAACTTATAATTAATAAGATAATTTAAAAATATTTATCCCAGAATGTCAGATTTAGAGAGATGTAGAGCTTTTCAGATACTAGAGACCCAAAAACCCAACTGAGTATTTGAATGCTATGACAATATCCAGCACAAGTAAAGCTGAAAAATTTTATCCCTTGGCAAGGACAATCAAATATTTACCTGGAGACTTAGAGGCACTTACAATGTGTCATGAAAGTCTCTGTTAAGGTAGTGCACTAGGAAGGCTCAAAGTTCAGTGTTGGTAGCTAGAAACTCTGTTCCTTTGGTCATAGAATGTATGCCACAAAGTTGAGTGATCATTCCTGGAGCCAAGGCATGAAGCTCAAGGTAAGAAGCAGAGATCTGCAAAAGAGGATAGTAGCCATGCACAGCAATAATGAGGACCTGAGCTTCTTTGATGATGATGATGATGGCTGAGATCATATCTGGAAAACCATTGCTACCTGCTTCTCCATGAGAATCAACATCCCAGCTCCCTTCCCTCTAGTTCTCCTTTAATGCTCTTTTAAACAATCCATCAATGGATATTCTGTCCCAAAACCATGAAGACTTCATTCACTGGGTAATCCAAGTTGACCATTACTAAGCAGGCCACAGCACCAGAGCAGTTCTTTAGATACTTAAAATCCAAACAGGCTTTATATCACTTCATATATTAAAGTGATCATCTGGTCTGCTTCACATAAACAACAGTGAGAAAACCTGAGGCTCATTCTAATGAAATAATCAGGAACACAAACCTTCACAAAGTATTTTTTACATCTGCTTTGACAAACCTCTCCCTGGAAATATGTGATATGTTTCTATCTGTGTGTCCTACACACTACATAACTGGGGCATTTGAATGAAACTATAGTCAGGGTAATTGACCCTCTGATTATCCATGGAAATTTAAAAAATCTTTTCTAAGGAATGTATAAAAAGAAACAGTTATGTACAACTATGTTTCACTGCAGTACACTGACAGCACTGAACCCAGGAGAGAATGTCATGAGGCTGGCATCACCACCTCAACAAGGCCGAGGTTTCTCCAGATGCTGGAGGTAAAATAGTGGGAATACTTTAACAACAAAAACAATTGAAGTAAAATATACTCAATACACTGAATATATCAAATCTAAACTAGGCCTGGTGGCTCATGCATGGAACCCATTACTTGAGACAATGAGGAAGGAGACTTGTTGAGACCACTCTGGTTTAAAAAGTGATCTCAAAGCCTGCCTGGACTTCATAGCAACATGCTTACTCAAAAAGCTAAATATATCAAATCTAAGGAACATAATAGTGTACTAGTGATTGCCTTGTGACATTAGCATGACTTTCATGTTTATACTGACCTATTGCCTACTAGGAAACCCTAACTTACAGCCCATTTCACAATAAAATATCACACCATTTACCAAAGGGAGTACACTGGTGAGTATTTATTGTTCATCATTGATATTTGGTAGTGATGGAGCAGTGCTTGCTGCTTCTCTCCACAGAAAAATGACTATTGCTGCAGTATCAGGAATCTGCATGCATCACTGCAATATGTCCTTAACTCTTTGAGGAAGAGACCCACTAAAGGAAGCACTGCACTAATGAGAATTACTAATTTTAGTCTTTTGAGTACTTTAAAAACTGACTTCGGTAGTAGTTGAACTGCTTACCTACACTTCCGCCAACAAGGTTAAATAGTTTCTTTACTCCTGCAGTCTCATGTATGTTCCTTAGATCTTGTGGTGATTTGTTTTCTCTGCAATGAGAAGATGTCCCTATTTGAATTTCTCTATTGGGCAAAAATGCTCAATAGTTAGTCAGGTATTTCTTGACTAGTTGTACATATGCTGAAAAATGTGTGTTCCTTTCAGGTTCCTATTGGTTTTACATGTTAGATATCAGGGTGTAACAGGTAAAATTTCTTTCATTCTGTAGTTTATTTCATCATTTTGTTTGACTTTTTGTGGCTTCTATGTTTATGCAGGAGGATTAAAACCTTACAAAGTCCTTTTGCTTGTTTTGTCACCCTATCTTATTTTCTACACAAAACAGCAGCAATAGCATTAAGAAAAAATGTTTTTTAATACCTCTACCTTCAGAATATGGAATGTGTGGCTCTTTCATGTTTCACTATGTTTTACTCTAATAGAGGCATATTTGAAAGTGCTACACAAATTACGATAAAAAAATACGCTTCCTGAGTGAAAGTAAAATCACAATTAGAAGTAGTGATTCTTTTGTTCTATCATACATTTATATTCTTGACCTCAAAATTCTTGTTTCCTTAAACTTCAGATGCAAGGATTAAAACAACTGCTTCACACTCTGCCAAATCATCTAGCAGTTGCCTCCCAAAGTCAGCTTCTAAGCCATGATCATACCATCTCATTCTCTCCTGATGCTGGGACTAAAGAAGTCTCCATTAGCCAAACTTTACAGGTAACTCCTTACCAATGCAATTATTTAAATACAAAATGATCCAAAACTGCATACATTTTGTTAGTTTTTATAAAATAATAAGGAACATAAAAGTGACAATTCTACTGTTTTCAGTACAAGTATGGGTTAAATTGACAACTGACCCAATGATGCTCAAGATGGTCACTACATAAACAAATGTGCTTCCCAAGTGATTCTTGGGGATAACTACTAGGTGGCCAAGTGATAAAAGGACAACTATTGATGTGTAATTGTGAGTATTAAAAAATGTTGATGCTGTGCAAGAAAGGGAGGAGTACTAAAGCTTTCAGTTACATCTGCAGAACTTGAAGATATATTTTGAGACAGGGTCACACTAATTGTGTAGGTTGGACTCAAATTCCTCTTCCACTAACTTAAGCCCCCTGAGGTGCTAGGATTACAAGCATGCATCAATAGGACCAGCAAGATTTACTTTCATGATAAAATGAGAAAGTGCATGTACTCAGTATATATGTATTATAGATTCAGTCTTCTATTATTAGCTGTAATATAAACTCCAGATTTTCCCACTGATGTAAGCAGAAATGTGCTGCAGGAAATCTGGCTACATGCTGTAGTGCATAGAGGCAAATAATGTACTTCAAAGTGTCTTTTACTTTGTGAAGTATGTCAGGCACTTCAGGTACAAAATAGATATAGTTTTAGTGGTGATTACCCAACAGGTGAGCAATGTATTCTTCCAAGGATAATTGAGACTTGGGCAAGTTATCTTCACTGGATAGGGGTATTTAATGCAATGCTCACTTGTGTTTTCATGACACAACAGGTTTTAATAAAATAATTACATTGGAACTTAAGCAGATGTTGTATTCAACAACACGCATTAAACACTTTACAAATTACTTGAATGTTAAAATGGAAGTGAAAACCACAGGCCACAGGAAACCAACTGGGACTCATGGCCCAGGGTATGTGTTTAAAAATACTCAGCACACACCACAAACATCAGGCACTGGTCCTTATAAAGAGATATACCATTGTATACACTCACAATTCAGTAAAACAGAACACAATCTGAATCTTAATTTAGCAAATGTATTTTTACTGTGTTTACAGCTCAAAATTTAGGTTTCCCTTCATGCCATTACTTCAGTGTTTTAGGAAAAAGCAGTAATAATTACAAAATATATAATGCATTCACAGCATCAAGGAATAAAATAAAGACATTTGCATGATACATCCAACAACAATCTTTTTCCCCAAAAAAACTCCAGATTTAAGAAAAATTCATTTCAAAGTATGGTTACTCATAAATCATGCCAAATTTTGTAATTTCTGGAGATATTAATATATTTTGTGATGTGCCATTGGAGACAAGTTGTGGTTCTGTCAGTATGGGGCAATCAGAAATTCACAGTAGTATGGTTTACTTTTGGTACATGTGGGGAAACTTTACTAGCAAAGTAAAGATGCAATAAAAACATAACAGGTAAAATTCTGATGGTTAGAAAAACAATGGTGTATTTAAATGACAAATATTGGCACCACTGAGAAAGAAAATCAGGCACCATAATGTACATGGTATGATATCCAGTGATGCTAGCAAATCAGCATGTATCTTATCTCAGCACAACATAGAAAACATAACATTCATTAATGTACAAGTTATGTGAAAAGAACACAACTTTGTCAAAACCACACGCTCCAAGCCTCTATAAATGTATATCTTAATGCCAAATATTGCATCAACTTCAGAAACATCATTTATGAAAAAGAAGTGTGTGCATTAAAAGATTAAAGCAAATGTAGTTTTAAAATTACAATTCACCAAAAAATAAGAGACTAGGCTAATTAATATTATTGCTCGATTTTATATCACAATGCTACAGAATTTGCATTGGGTTTCTTAGTGTCTCTTCTTCAGAGT
This sequence comes from Cavia porcellus, assembly GCF_034190915.1. NCBI lineage: Eukaryota > Metazoa > Chordata > Mammalia > Rodentia > Caviidae > Cavia > Cavia porcellus. The sequence goes on along the minus strand of NW_026947515.1, from coordinate 46,331,761 downwards.
ATCTGTTCATTACATCATGTATTATATAATTTGCTCCCATAAACAGTTTAGAAATTCTTCCCATGTGTTATTTTCTATGTTTATATCTATCCTTTCTGTATTATGGGGAAAAATAGATCAAAACAACATAACAAAACAAATTCCTAGAAAATCATGATATGAAAAAGACATATAAGACCACAATATTAGGTAGTGTAAAGTACTTACTATGCTTTCTCTTGTTATTATCAAGAGAATTGTCCACATCATCAGACATTATATAGTTAAGCATAACATTGCATAGCTATTTTTATAAAAACTTTGAAGATATTGTAGGATGTGAAAGCAGTTAATAATCAAACCTGGAATGGATATCTTTTATTCATTTATGTTTGTGGTACTGGGGATCAAACTCAAGACCTCACACTTGCCAGGCAGGTGCTTAATCCACTGAGCTAAATCCCCAGGCCCCCAATACTTATCTTTTACATCTTGTCATCTTCAGAGTAGTTGCCTCTACTCTTAGACTTGAGACCAGCAAGCTTACCAAATGTGAATAAAATCAGTCAAGGCCAAATAGCATTCAGACAAAACAGCTTCAAAAAAGATCAGTCATAGTAAGACAATATAAGTATCACAGGGCTTCAGTTTAAGTTAATAGGAAATTAAGGATAGTTACCATGGTATAACCTGATATTTTTGGGTTATATCTCTGTGCTCTCAAATGTATTATGAGTGGACAGACCTGGAACAAAATATAATCAAACTAAACAGAGCAATAAGGCTACTATAGCTTTTAAATCCTGACACACTTTTAACAATGTCCTCTGCCTTCTTTTTTTAGGCAATTCCTCCCCTTTCTCCTTCTGCGTATACTATTATTCACTCTTCAGAGTGATATTAGTCTAGTCTCTTATGTTCAAATTCAGCGTACATAAAGATAAAGACGGCTACTATGAAGAGAATGGAAGGCATTATTGTAGTTATTATGGACTTCCCCAAAATCAGTTCTTGAAGGTCAAAAAGCCTTCATCATCCTGTAATTATTTGATTAGTTCTATAATATTCAGTATATATTCAATGCATGTGAAAACAGGAACAACTAATTGGAAGAAAACTAGAGACAATAAGATAGACAGTGAACATCTCCAGTATACTTGCTTTGAAATCTGTGTTTCCTTAACTTGTTTTCTTATGAATTGTTCTGTACTGATTTGTCATGTTTAATTTTACCCTCTTTAAGATCAAAAATAAGGGTGTAGGACAGATAAGCATATTACTAAGTTTTTGTTGGGTCACTGAGCAGAACTGTTCACAGTGTCATTATTTGAATGCAACTTTGTATGCTTTAATTTTTTAACTTGAATGGTTCAACATACACAAATCAATAAATGTAATCCACCATATCAATAAAGCCAAAAATAAGAATCACATGATCATCTCTATAGATGCAGAAAAAGCCTTTGATAAGGTCCAACATTTATTCATGATAAGAACTTTACAGAAAATTGGAATAGATGGTCTTTACCTCAATATAATAAAGGCCATTTATGAAAAACCAACAGCCAACATCATACTAAATGGCCAAAAATTGAAAGCCTTTACTTTAAAATCAGGCACAAGACAAGGATGTCCTTTAACACCACTCCTATTTAATAAAGTACTGGAAGTACTAGCCAGAGCAATTAGGCAAGAAAGAGAAATAAAAGGGGTAAAGATAGGAAAAGAAGAAGTTAAATTATCATTGTTTGCAGATGACATGATACTCTACATAGAAGACCCCTAAACTCCATTTAAAGACTCTTAGATACAATAAATAAATTCAGTAATGTGGCTGGATACACAATCAATACTCAGAAATCAATAGCATTCCTATACACGAACAACAAAATCACAGAGAGGGAAATAAGAAACAACACTCTTCACATTAGTAAGCAAAAAATGAAATATTTAGGAATTACTCTTATGAAAGAAGTGAAAGACTTATACAGTGAAAATTATAATACACTGAAAAAGGAAATTGAGGATGATCTCAGAAAATGGAAACACATCCCTTGCACATGGATAGGAAGAACAAACATTGTGAAGATGGCCATTCTCCCAAAACTGTTATACAGATTCAATGCAATCCCAATAGAAATACCATCAACATACCTTATAGATCTAGAGAAATCACTCCTAAACTTCATCTGGAACCAGAAGAGACCTAGAATAGCAAAGGCAATTCTAAGCAGCAAAGACAAAGCAGGAGGCATCACAATCCCTGACTTGAAGTTATACTACAAAGCAACAGTAGTAAAATCAACATGGTATTGGAATCAAAACAGAGCCAAAGATCAATGGAATAGATTAGAAGATACAACCACAACTACAAACACACTCAACCACCTTATCTTTGATAAAGGAGCCAAGCAGGTTCATTGGAAGAATGACAGTCTCTTTAATAAATGGTGCTGGAAAAACTGGCTCTCCATTTGCCGAAAACTAAAGCTAGACCCATGTCTATCACCATGTACTAAATTAAAATCTAAATGGGTCAAAGATCTGAATATTAAAACAGAAACACTAAATCTATTGGAAGACAAATTGGGTAGAAACCTTGGAGACATAGGAGTAGGTAGAGAATTCATGAACAGGACTCAAACCGCACAGGAAATACTTCCCAGAATCAATAACTGGGACCACTTCTTATTAAAAAGTTTCTGCATGTCAAAAGAAATCTCCAGCATAGTGAAAAGAAAACCCACAAACTGGGAAAAGATTTTAGTGAACTCTCTCTCAGACAAGGGACTCTTGTCTAAAACATATAAAAAATTTAAAAAAAAAACTCAGACCTCCAAAATTCAAAGATCCAATCCAAAAATGGGCATCTGAGATGAATACGCAATTCTCAGATGAAGAAACGCAAATGGCAAATAAATACATGAAAAAATGTTCATCATCATTGGTCATTAGAGAAATGCAAATTAAAACCACACTGAGATACCATCTCACTCCTGAAAGAATGGCCAGGATCAAGAAAACCAACAACAACAAATGCTGGAGAGGCTGTGGGGAAAAAGGAACTCTCCTGCACTGTTGGTGGGAGTGTAGACTGGTACAGCCTTTGTGGAGGTCTGTCTGGAGATTTCTCAAAAAGTTGGGATTGGAAATCAAATTTATTCCAGCTATTCCACTTCTAGGCATATTCCCAGAAGAACTGAAAGCATCATACCACAGTGATATATGTGCACCTATGTTTATAGCAGCACAATTTGTAATTGCCAGATCTTGGAAACAACCCAAGTGTCCATCAACTGAGGAATGGATAAAAAGTTGTGGTATTTCTATACAATGGAGTATTATTCAGCTATAAAGAAAGATCACATTGAGATATTTATCAATAAATTTGCGCAGCTTGAGACCATACTCATAAGTGAAATAAATCAATCTCGCATGTGTGAATACTGAATAGTTTCCCTAATGTAAGTAATGATTCAAATATATAAAAATATGTGGTAATCATGATTCCACATTTTGTGGCCTTGAAGCCTTATAAAGTTTTCACTTATTAATTAGAAAGGCTTTATTCTGGGCTTCTTGATATGGAAATATTTGAAGCTATAGTATATGAAGTTTTATCCAAATATTTCAAGGAAAAAGATAGACACTATGGTAACTACTATTAAGTCAGGTTATTTGGTGGTGAAGCACTAGGTTGCTGAAACAGTCATGCTTTGACCTGTATTGTTATATTGTTATGTCAATATATGTTATATATTGATAACAATCTCTCCCTTATTCTTTAAAAAAATTATTTAGTTATTTCTTATGTTTGTTTGAATTAAGGGGAAAAATTTAAAAAATTAGGATATATAATAGTAACTCTTTTTGATTTCCTATTAACTTGTTTTGAAGTCTTGTAATAATCCCACTATCTTGTTTTGACTGATTAGACTCTGTTCCATTCTGTATGATAGTATCAAGTTTGAGGGTATAGGCAACTACTTTGAAGGCAATAAGATTCACTAAGATGCCCATTCTGGTTTGACTATTGTCTTCTTTGGAAGTCCTGTAATGTTTACAATGCCTAAGTTTTATTGGTCTTGTTCTCTACTGTTTTGTCCAACTTTATAATACCTAATGAGATAGACAATTCTTTTTAAGGAAACAAGAGACAACGTTGAAAACCATTGTTGATAACCTTGTACTCTGTTCTACATCATGTGCTATGTCTATCCTTGGTTTTGACTGACAGCTTTGTTTTGCCATATTTGACTTTATTCTCTCCCCCCCCCAAAAAGTAATAAGAACTAAGGAGTAATAAAATCCAAAATGTGTAAATTTTGTTGTAAAAAAGAGGGGAAAAAAGAGCTCTAATGGATATAACAGCAAGTGTGTTTAGGGGTGTTAAATCGCTGACTATATTAATGTTTTTAGATCATTGAACACAGCTGTTTGCAGTCTCTCTGTTTGAATGTCCACTTTGTATTCTTTGATACTGTGATTTGAGCAACTATTTCTAAGATGATAATATGTAATCTATTAACAGGTGATTTCTTACTGTTTTTTTTTGTAGTTCTGTATTACGTGTACCCTTACACCACTTTGTTTTGTTTTGTGTTTTTCTCTTTTTCCTTTTAAATAAAATTTTAAAAATTTTTTTTAACTTGAACAACTATTTCTAAGATATGTAACTTACTAACTAGTAATTTCTTATTTATTTTTTGAAATCCTGTATTATTTCATCCTTTTTCCTGTTTTTCTCTTTAAATAAAAACATTACAATTCACCAAAAAATATAATAATTAAGTTTTAAAGACAAAACATTATAGACATTAAGTACATAGACATTGTTTTGCATTAAGAACTGTTGGTCAGCTTAAAGTCACCTGGATTACATCAGCTTGGCATTGAGCAAAGATGCTCCACCTGATGAAAGTTGCCATGATAAATAGGTGGAGAAGGGGGGTGATGAGGGTTGAGGCATTAAGGAGGCATCGTGTGTTCTCCTATGAGTTCCTTTCTGAGCTGTTGTTTGTCCTGGAGAAGCCTTGCTCCTCAAATCGAGCATTGCTTCTTAGCTCCAGATGGGAAGACATGTGCTGCTTGGTCTCCAGGATGAGCTCGTCACAATGCTTCCTGGCATGTGGTCGACTGTGCTTATCATCGGAGGAGCTTTGGGCCTCCATGTCATTGAGGATGGCTGTGGTGTCTTTTAGCATAGCCCTGCTTTTTGTTGTGAGTGTGACTTCTCAGCTCCAGCATAAAACACTCATCCCACTAGCACAGCTTCTTCATCTGGCTGGCATAGACTTCTAGCTTCCACCGCTGAACCTTGAGTCTTCCCAGCAAGGATCCATAAAAGAGACTCCATGAGCCCTTCTTGTGGGCTCTGGACCACCAGCTGCATTCATTGGAGGCATTGTCCTGAGCTCTGGATTTTTATCTGGACTCATATGGTACATTGCTTTGGGGTTTAGGCTCTTGACAAAATAATCTATGTCTTGGGTGTCGCGGATAGACTTCATGCATTTTCCTGTGTTAAATCCCATTGTCTATTATAAAAATAATATTATAAACTCCTGTCTTGATCCAGTTGTTCTATGTACACAACCCCTGACTACAACAGTCACTATCCATACTTGAAAGTGAAAAGCACATTTCAATTTAACATGTTTAATTACAAGATGCCATGTTGAAGCACAAAGACACTTTAGAAAATCTAGAGAGGTACAAGTGATTAACTGAAAACCATACAACATGTGCATTTGAGGAGAGCTCCACCTCAGATTTGTCATTCTGGAAAATTTGTGAAGGAATGTTGACATCAAACTTCTGTATTGATTATTTCTTCAGGTCTCCTTGGGATTTTTAAAGTAATCTTAGATCTAAACTGTCTGAACAGTGACGCTTTTAATAGGTATTTAACAACAAATATGGATTGCTGTATTTCTCACATTGCTAATCCACATAGGATCTCAGCCCAGTGAGCTCTTTCAGATATGTAACAATGATCAAGTATACTGAGAGTATTCCCATAACACATAGGATTTATCTGTTGTGTGAGTTTCTTCATGTATTTCACTTACAATCTGGCTGCTGAAAGTGTCTCCACTTGCTTACATAGGCAGTGGTTCTTCCCAGTGTGAATTCTTTCATGTGTTTTGCAATGACTGTATGTGGTAAAAGCTTTGCCACATTGTTATATACACAGGGTTTCTCACCAGTGTGAAGTCATTGATGTATTTTACAATATCCCTGTGTGGTGAAAGCTTTCCCACATTCTTCACATACACAGGGTTTCTCAACAGTGTAAATTTTATAATGTATTGGACAATGAGGATTTCCACTGAAACCTTTCCCACATTCCTTACATATATAAGTTTTCTGCCCAGGGTGAAATTGTCATGCATTATGCAATATGTATGTTCGCTTAAACCATTCTCATGATGCTTATATACAATGGTTTCATCTTGAGTGTGAACTTTCATGTTGCTTACAATGTCAATGTTGGGTAAAAACTTTCCCACATTGCTTACATGCCTATAGTTTCTCTCCCGTGTGAATTCTTTCATGTTTCTTACAATATCCAGTATTGGTGAAACCTTTTCCACATTGCTGACATACATAGGGTTTCTCTCCAGTGTAAATTCTTTCATGTTTCTTACAAACTCCCCGTGTGTTAAAAGCTTTACCACATTGCTTACATACATAGGGTTTCTCTTCAGTGTGAATTCTTTCATGTTCCTTACAATTTTGATCTGTGGTAAAAGCTTTTCCACATTGCTTACATATATAGGGTTTCTCTCCAGTGTGAATCCTTTCATGCTGCCTACAATATGCACGTGTTTTAAAAGCTTTCCCACATACATAGGGTTTCTCTCCAGTGTGAATTTTTTCATGATCCCTACAATATGCACGTGTTTTAAAAGCTTTCCCACATTGCTTACATACATAGGGTTTTTCTCCAGTGTGAATTCTTTCCTGTTGCTTACAGTTTCCAGGTTGGGTGAAACCTTTTCCACATTGCTTACATGCATAAGGTTTCTCTCGAGTGTGAATATTTTCATGTATTTGACAATGAATGTTACTGCTAAAATCTTTCCCACATTATATATGGGATTTCTGCCCATATATGCGATTTCTGCCCAGTGTGAAGTTTTTCATGGATTATACAATAAGTACGTGTGCTGAAAGCTTTCTCACAGTGCTTACATTTATAACGTTTTTCTCCAGAGTGAAGACTTTCATGTACTTGACAATAGGTACGTGTTGTAAAAGCTTTCTCACCTTGCTTACATATGTAGGGTCTCTCTCTTCTGTGAATTCGTTCATGTTTCTTACAAATTCCATGTGTGGTAAAACCTTTTCTGTATTGCTTACATACATAGGGTTTCTCTCCACTGCAATATTTTCCAGCAGAGAGCCTGGCAGATGTCTGTACAGCAAGCCAGGTGCAGGCAGATGGACCTCACAGCCTGAAGGAGACTCCAGACTTAGCCTTCCTGGACAGCTGCCCCAGGTCTGGCCATTCCACTCTGGCTTCCTCCATGGCTGACATCTCAGACCTACAGGCACCAAAACTGAGAATGTGAGTTCTTACCTTAGCAGCCCAGCGAGACTTGGCCACCTGCAGATTCAGGTCCTGGCCATGTGCAAGTTGATCACTCAACCCCAGTTTACAATGCTGAACAATGAGGTGCTGAGTGCATTGAGAACTCAGGGTCACTGGGGATGAAATGGGGGCTCCATGCAAAGTGGTTAGCTGTGACCTTGGCCCCATGAAGACCTACAGTAGAGGCTGGGCTGATTCCCATGAATGATCTTCCACCCCCTTTACTGACCAACACTTGGGAGAAGCTGTCTATTCTTTGGAAAGGAGATTGGAGTGTCACTATATAGGCCTCAGGGTTTGTTCAACACAGGAAACCCTGAGTACAGCAAAGAATCCATGACTGTCAGATATCATGGAAGAGGAAATAGGTGTAATCATGCTACAAATACACATGAAGACACACTGTGTGCAGACACATTTCTGGGTATTGGCCGAGACCTTGTAAGCAGAGTAGATGCAATTCCTGCCCTTTTGAGTTACAATGTTCTTTGGAGGCCACAGAGTCACCATTTGCAGCAGAACGGATATTGCTCACCTAAAAGCCATTTTTCTAGACTCCAGGCCTTCCTCAGTGTGGGTACAGACCATGCATAAATGGGTAAGCAATGGATCATTGCCTAAGATAGAGACTGCAGAGAGGCAAGGCAGATACCAACTGACCTCTCACTTCTCAGATATTCGTGGAGCATCAGCCCTGATCCATTGAGTGCAGTGAAATGGCATATAGCAGTCACTGCCTTCACAAAGCTGACTGCACTGGGCAGGGGCAAGAGACAATGTGTCAGAAAGTACAAGTGTGATAAAACTATGCAAGGTTTGCCTCTCACAGAGACTTCTTCAGCCTCTAATGGCTCCTTGGGCCAAAAGTGTCCCACTGTGGGTGGGAGAGGCTGTGTCTGGATGCTGTACAGACTGGGCAAAAAGCCTACACCCCTCCCACAAATGAGTTCCCCAGGTATATCAGGCCTCTCACTCAGCTGGCTCCCTTCTGCCCCAGACCCATATCTTCTGTGCTTGAGTCTTCATTTGAACTGTACTTCCATGTAGATCCCCAGGCTAAGCTTCTTCAGGTACAGCTAGAGCCCCCTGAACCTCCCGGGCCTGAGCTCCAGAGTTTATGGGCTTGTGGGCAGGAGATATGCCTTGGAACTCAGCAAAGTGCCCAAATGCTGTGTGACCCAGGAGCAGTCAATGTGGGGATGTAGTCTGGGAGGCTTTGCTAGGGCTGAGCTGGTGCACACAGCTGCCTCTGACAGGCAGTGGGAAGGGTTTGCCCCAAGAAATCCATGGACAGTTGGTGATATTTTCTCTTCCTGAAATTACAGGGCCAGTTTCAGTCCATGCATAAGTTGCACCTCCTGACCTTGTGCCAGCTCCACCTGCAGCTCCCCCACCAGCTCTAGCCCCACAGCAAGAGCCAGCACCTGAATTCCCTTGTCCATCAGCTCCAGAGCTGGACCTCCTGGGTGCTCCACAGCAGGAGTCATCTCTTGAGTTCTACCTGTGGGCAGTTCTTGACCCACACCTGCCATTCCCCTCTCTTCCAGGTTTATTTATCATTGTATTCATCACTACTCTTATTTCTCAGAGATTTGTTAATGACAGAACAAAGTAAATAAAATTTAACATTTTAATGAACTTTAAGTAATCATCTTGCTGGCATTCAGTGTATTCTCAATGTTGTGAGGATTTCCCAACTGTCCAATTCCAGAATGCTCTTCAAATTTTTACACGATGCTTTTTTTTACTTTCCCCTGCTGTTCCACCCCAGCCAACAGTTGTCCTATGTCCTTATAATTAACTTATGTTACATTTCCCACATCAATGCCATCAAGTTTTCTTTGCCCAGAGAATGGTGGTAGTGAATCTTTAGGGTTAGTTAGATTTAGGGTTCAGGTTAGAGTTAGGGTTAGGGCTGGACTAAGCTTCCAAATATTGCATCATACCCACTGCAATGATCATAAAGAAAGAACAATCCATACAAAGCAGTGCTTTGTGCTGGCAATGGCTTGGCCCTGAACTAGGTTCTCAATGCCCAAAACATTGAGAACAGTCACGAATTGATGGACTGCACCACTGGGCACAAGGTAGGGTGTAATTTCCAATTCTTTGCATCACATGTGCCATGGACCTATCAAAAACATAATCAGTACACACTGTAAATAAGTACTAATAAAATATGACAATTTATAAGCAAAACACACAGCAAGAAAATCCACTTCTGATATGTGGGTATAAAAGCACAACTGATGAAAAACCTCATGCAGGAATGACACACTCTACCTGGCCAGCACTGAGTCCTTCATGCACATGCAAACCTGACAATCAAAGCATCAGCTGTCCTCAAACTAAGACCTCACTAATGGAATTTTTTGGCCAACCTTACTATCATGGCAACTGCACTTTTATACTTTGCTCTATGCAAAACTTAACAGAGATACATAGAGATCTCACTGTATGCTGACTATCCAAGATGCCCAGAAGCAGCTCACTTGGGAAGACAAGTAAACCCATACTGCCAAAAGCTGGTGATGACTAAGTCATGGAACAGAAAGTGAAAACAAAATGCAGGCAAATCTTCTGGAGGAGCCCTCAGTTGGGCTCCCAAGTCCAGCCTTTGTAGCTCTGCTCAGACTGCTGATTTCTAGCAGAGTGAACAAAATAGCTGTCTCCTCTCTGGCCTCAGGATACAGGTTCAGAAGTGGGTGTAAGACTTACAGCTGGAGGTGCCCCTTGTCTTTCTATATTTTCTGTCTTGGAAGAGAAATCCCCTTGTCTTCCTCTACTTTCCTGCCCTGCCTGCCCAAAGGAGGTTCAAAGGCTGAGGACTGCTTTCATTGCATTCCATAGGTTACAGTATGTTGTATCTGTGTTTTCATTGTATTCTAATATTGTTTTGTTTGCCCTTTAATTTCATCTGTAACACAATGGTTATTCAGAAAGTTGTTATTTAATTTCCATGTATTTGAAGGCTTTGCACTTTTTTGCCATTGATTTCCAATTTTATTGAGATATGGTCTGATATCATGCATGGGACAATTTTGTTCCTTTTGCATTTAGTTAAGCATGCTGTATTGGTTAATATATGATCTATTTTGGAGAAGGTCCCATGTAGAGCTAAGAAGAATGTGTATTCTAATATAACTTATGATGTGGTTTGGTGGAACACTCTGTAAACATCCTTCAAGTCCATTTGCTCACAGGTATTATTCAGTGCTGTTATTTCTTTGCTGACTTTTTGTCTCATTGGTCTATCTCTAACAGTGGGGTGTTAAAGTCTCCTATTGCAATTATGTACTTGTGTTTGGTTTTTCATGTGCATTAGTATTTGCCTTATATAGTTGGGTGCTCCTGTATTTGGTGCATATATATTTGTAATTCTTCCTTTTGCAGTTTCTCACTTACTCGTATGTAGTTGCCTTCTTTATCTCCTTTAAACATTTTAGGTTTAAAGTTCACATTTTCCACAAACACAATAGCTACCCTGCTTTTTTCTGGGTTCCTGTTTCATGGAAAATTGTTTTCCATCCTTTGTCTTTTAATCTATGAATTTTGAGTAGGATATGTTTGTTGTATACAGCATATTGAGGGGTCCTGTTTCTTGATCCATTCTGTCAACCTGTTTCTTTTTATAGGTGAGTTATGCCCATCTACCTTTATGGATATCACTGATATGTACTGGCTTGACTTTGCCATGTTGGCTTCTTGTTGTTGATTTCCTGCTTTTCTCCCTTGTTCAATTTCTTGCCCAGCCTGGTCATTTCTTTCTGTTGTTCTGGAGATTGTGGTCATTTTTATCTCTATCTAGCATGTCTTTCAGTAATCCTTCTAGGGTTGGTTTGGTGGACATGAATTTCTTCAGTTGTTCTTTGTCATCAAAGTATCTTGTTTCTCCATTAAATTTGAAAGTCACTTTTTCTTGGTACATCAGTCTAGGTTGAAAGTTGTTTTCTGTTAGGGATTGAAATTGTTCACTCCAAGCCCATCTTAACCTGAAGGTTTGTGCTGAAAAGTTTGCCTTAATAGTAATCATAGTCTTTCCTGGACAGGTGAGTTGTGTCTTTTTTCTAACAGTTTTAGTATTCTCTTTTTAAGCTGTATGTCTGGGATCTTAAATATTATATGTTTGACAATAGACTTATGTTTGTTGTGACTGTTTTGCACTTTGTGTGTCTCACTTTTTTGTATATCAGAATTTTCTTCATGTTTGGAAATCTTTCTGTTATTTTTTTATGGGAATAGCTTAGTTATGTCATTTGCATTGACTCCTGCATCTTCACTGATGTCTATTAGTCTTACATTGCTTCTCTTGGCATCATGTTGAAGCTGCTGGATTGTCATTTCATGATGCTTTGCTATTTTTATATGCTCTACACTTCCATGATCACTCCCTGCAATACGGTCCTCAAATTATGAAATTCTATCCTCTGCTTCATTTAAATGGTTTTGCCAGCTTTCAATATTTTTTGTTGCTTGAATATCTCTTTGCATATGTTTCATAGATTCTGCTTGTTTTCTAAATTTTTCATTCATAGTTTCAATTTACCATGCTCCTGTATTTTTTGTTTTATCTGTTTCTTCTCTAGCTATGTTGAGAAACATGTTTAGTACAGTTGTTACATCTGTTATTTCTTTACATGAGACATTATTTCTAGTTTGATTTCCTCTATAGCTTCATGGATCTGTTTCTTTATTCATTTGCTATTTTTGAAGTTTCTGATTTATGACTTTTAAAGTCCTCTATTTCAATGTCAGTTGGTCTTGCTCCTGATGGACTAGATGTTTGAGATTGCATTTTGCCTTTTCTTTTTGTCATTTTCCGATAGGTATTACATCCATGGTGGGACTGTTTCACTGACATTTTGCTTTAGCTCTTTCGGCTGCTACCATATTCCAAAGCTGTCTAGATTGTACACATGTATTATGGCTAGAGAGGAACAGTCCCCTGAGTCCCTCTTCTTGGGCTAGGGGCTCCTCTACCTCCATCTTCTGTCAAGTCATAGGCCTGTCATGCAATACCAGGGAACTCTCACAAGAACTGTCCTAGCTTTGGGGCCTTAACTTCAGGAGAAGTCAATATTACCTGGGTCATGCAGTGTGATTTCCACAGGAGCCAGCTGTGATTCCAAGTCCTCCAGTGGACTCACAATTCTATCACTTCTAATGCCTTCAACATGCCCTTGGCCGTCACATGAACCCTTTCCAGTTTCTACATGCCTCCTATCATTGTCAATTATCAGGTAAGCGAATATTCATCCCACAAGAGAAACCCTGTTGATGTTTTGAAGAACACAAAGGAGACTTTCATTTTTGTTCAAAACACACTGGTATTCGTGAGGAAGTGCACGAAGCAAATTTCTTCTGTCTTGCTTGTGGTACATTCACTTCAGATACCATTTTGGCAGTTAATTTCAGGTTAACTCATCTGACTGTCTTAGGATTCTGTGCGTACAATCCTCTATGTCATGAAGAGAATTTTATAAGATATTAACTTGAACTTTGTTTCCAACAACTGAAAATTGCAATGTGAATATACAATAACATTTGAATGAATAAACAAACCACAGCAAACCATGAAGTGAGAACCTACTAAAGAAAATCCATAGGAAAACACTGTACAGTAATCTCACTGTACATAATCATTAATGATTATGATTGGTGAAAGAAGGCCGAGAGGTCAAATTCTGTCCACTCATTACATACATTTTGAAAATATGACAAGACACGTGTGATAGAAGACAGGTCAGATCATATAAGAGATATACTCTGTTCTCTCAGAGTTGCTGTGTATCAGGAATCCAGGAGGTTTCGCTGGGTCTGCTACCAACATATCTTTGTGAAGACAGGCTCAGGAGAGATGGCACTAGGGCAAAATTTGCTCTCAGGCTCTGTCCCTTGTTACAGGCAGGACCCAAGGCAAAAGCCTGATTCCTTTTGGACTGTTTTCCCTTTTCTCACTCAAAGCTCATCAGCCTCTCCTCTTGCAAGGTTCAGAGACAGCAGTGACTTCCCCACAGCCAGAGATCCAGAGAGGGAGAAAAATAAATACTAAAATATAAGAGAGAACATAAGAGGGAAAGAACAGAAGATGTATAACAGTTATTTTAATGTGTGAACCTTTGTATTCGCATCACATGATGTCTGCCATTGTCAGTTATTTAACAGTGAGTCAGGAGCTGGGGAGAGAGCTCAGCATAGTGTACTTGCTTACCATGCATAAGGCCCTGGGCTCAATTTCAGCACTGCTAATGCAAAATTACAACACTAATAATAGTAATAATAAAAATAATCCACTAAGTGAGGCCAATAATGTAGGGAATGGGCTACTCAGCTTTTTGCATTAGAAGATCAGCTGTCAGCTATTGAGTAGGAGTCAGGTCATAGGAGTGCTAATTTGCAAAGGTGTGAATGTAGAAGCAATGCCAGAAGATTTGGGGTGCAACTCCATCCATAGTGCTTGCATAGCCTGTGTGAGTTCCTGACTCGAGGCCATAGCACCACTACATAGCAGAGATTGTGATGCTTAGGGAACATAAAGATGATTGAATTGAAGAACGTCTAACCCCTCACAATGCCTCCAGGGAATATGTCCAGGAGGTCAGTGTCATTTCTACCACCAGGCAGCACTGTATTCCATGTTCATTGCGCCCATTCCTGGATTTAACCTCTAATTCTGTATACTATGTACACAAGACACCAGCTACCAGGCATTACAATTGTCATTTCAGACTGGTGATAATGTCCCTTGGAAGTAGATGCCAGGATGACCTCTATAGTGCATGGGGACACTCTGTGAAAGACCTGAGGGAGAGTGTCTTGTCTAGGTTTACATAGGAAGACAGGAGGAGGATTTGGGTCTAAACTCAGATCTTTCTCCTCAGAGCTGTGACACTGTCAGCACTGCTGGTTTTTCTTAGCCTTGGAGAAGCCTTGCCTCCTACCATGGATCTGTCACTCGGGTGAAGCTGTTCTCTTCATTGTGAAGGACACCATAGAGTCGTTCCATGGGCTTCCAAGGTATCCACAGAAGGAATCTCTGGGTGATACCATAGGACACAAGTTCACACAGACATCATAAAAGGAGATGGTGAGTGCCTTTAACCAGCAATTTACTAGACTTTGACCATGATGCAATGACCAGACCAAATGTAGCCACTGTTCTCTTGTGATTCCATGTTATCCAGGACACAAGTCCCTCTAAAGAACAGATCAGGTTCTACCCACATTACTGTGAATTTGCCTAACTTCCTGGCCTCTGTATAAGTGAACACATAATAGGGGAAGAGGTGTCCCCATAAGGCACACAGAAGGGAAGGATGCATCCTGATATGAAGTGAAGAGGAAGGAATAGCAGGCAGAACACACTCCCTCTGATCTCTCACTTCACAGATATTTACAGTGCACCAACCCTGTAGAGTAAGCACAAGTAGAGTAACACTGCAGACACTATTCTCTTTCTCACAGAGACAACACCACGAGGGTGGGAAAGAAGAAGGATGTCATGCTTTCCTAAAGAATGGAGGACAGGTGGTCACAGCAATTTTAGGGACTACAATCAGCAGGGGAAGGCTTCTTGGACCAGCACTGTCCCATTCAAGGCAGAGAGAAGGCTGGGCTGGGCTCTCTGCAATTGGAGCATGAGGCTGGTGTGGAATTCTACAACATGTCCCAGCTGAATTGGACCAACCTGAGCTCACTGAATATAAGCACTGTCTTCAGAAGATTTTGCCTTTGGCCTGTGGGCCTCTGTTGAGTGCATGGGACACTTGACAAGCAGAAAGACTGCCAGTCTTGGGACCTCCTACAACCCTGAGGCATGCAGAAATGAGTTGGTGAAAGCTGAATGAGAAACTTTGCTGGGGTGGATTTGTGCACAGAGTTGTCTGTGACAGGCATTGGGAAGTTCTGGGGCCTGCCAGGAGCAAGGTCAGTTGGTGATTGTTGTCCTTCTGTGTTGGGAGCCGCAGCCCCGAGCCCGGTCGCCTCACTTGGCGGACGTGAGGCCTGTAGTAAAGAGTGAGGCCTGAGGTAGATTACCCCTCCCATCGAATATGTTAGTTTCCTGCTTACCGCGTAAACAACCCGCTCAACAATATAGTCTGCCTGGCAACTGATGATGTTAGCCAATCAGCTTGCCTTGCTTACTTTAACATGATTGGACACTGTACCCGTATATATACCGGTGCCACCCCTGGGCGGAAGAAGAAGCCAGGTAGAAGCCCGGAAGTAGAAGCCCAGAAGGAGCCGCGGAGAGCGGACCGGTAGAGGCTTCGGAGCGAAGCCCGGAAGGAGCCGCGGGGAGCGGACCAGAGGAGGCTTCGGCTGGGAGCGATCCCAGGGCAGGCTGTACGGAGAAGAAAAATAAAAAAAAAAGGTTGTCCACTACCAGACTGTGTCGTGTGTCCTTCCTGCCGGCCGGGAGCGGACATCGACACTTCTGCTGATGCAGGGCTGGTACTTGAGTAACCTCAAGTCCAAATTGCAGAGCTTTGGTCATCTGCACCTCCAGTGACTTCACTAGCTCTGGGATCAAAGTGAAAACTAAGGTCAGGCACCCTGTTAAGGAATTCCATAACTGGCACTTTCACCACACCATGACAGGTGTTTTGAACTCTACTTAGGGGCAAGTCCCACAAAGCACCTGCTTTTCCCTTCCCATCCCCTTAACATCCCTCCCCTTGTATTTCTTTCAGTTTTGATGTTTACTCCTATGTCTATAATTATTCTCAACATCAAATTCTAAGGTACTTTTAATTAAAAGTTAAGATATCATGCATTTCAACATATTCAATTCAGTAACACATCAACACATCACTAATTTGTACAATTTCCACATCCATTGAGTTCCAGCACTCTGCTCAGTTTGGGAACTTCAATATCCTTGTTCTCTCTTGCTACTCCCCACCCACTCTGACATTTTTGCCCTCTAATTTAGTACTCTGGGTTTTTAATATTCATGCATCAGATTATGTTTGGTCAAATATTCCTAGAGGAGACTGGCTGCTATTGCTCTTCAATAGAAGAGAAAATCCCAGATAGACCAAATGTACAGATAAAATGTGAAGATTATTGTTTATCTACTCATCTTTTCATGTTGGAAAAGTTTTCCCATGATCTCAGTGGTACAAGGGAGAGAGAAAGATCTGATTCTTTACATTTGAAAAACAGAACCAAGAATAATGTAGAATCCACAATAAGAAATCTTTGCTTACAAGCAGCAGGCAGATAAATAGTTTGTATTAGAAGTGACAAAGAGGTATAATGAGTCCATTCTGTGAGAGATGAAAAATTCTTGTAATTCAAAAGAGAATCACCACATGTAAACAAATGTAGAAAATGCTGAGCTTCCCAAAGCTGATTCATGCAAGCACACATCCCTGACATTTGCTGTGTCCCCATCTGATTGGCAGGTTTTAAGGCAAGTGCTGAACATCACTAGGGAGAACATGGTGTGCAGAGAAGAACCCTGTCCATTAGCTCCCATCACAGCTCTACACAGGTGTCCCCAGACCTTGCAATGCTCACAATAGAGATTTATCCCACACAGAGATCTGCATAACTTTTCAAGCTTTCTGTTTAAGACTGTGGTTCACAGCACTGATTGAAGCAGGAGGAAACTGGGAGCCTTGCTACACTCCACATAGAGACTTCAAGGCATCAGAGTGGGTCACGAGAACCAGGGAAAGCTGCAGGGATGCTGAGCTCTGTCTCTCTCTGCCCACAAGGGAAGAGGAAAAGGAATCTGATCACGAAGTAATACACTGATGAGAGAAGGATGTGTGCATGGAAGATCTTGGTTTTGAAAATGAAATGTCTCTGACATCAATGTGTGTTCACACACAGACATGTAAGAATCTATGCCCAAGATTGGTGTCTCAGCAGTGTACTTACTTATGCAAACCCTGACTCAAAATAAAAAAGAAATTTGAAAACAGAATTTACTGTAGTTCAGTGCAAGGGCCTACATTCAATTCCAAGAATTGAGTTAAGGAAAAAAATTGGGAGCAAGATGAAGGTCTGCAGAACACCATCACCTGGTCTTTCTGGAGAGCAGTGTGCCCCAAGCAGCTTGAGCCTCCACATCTTTTTTGGGCACTTGATTTTCAAGAATGATCAGTTCCATGAGGGATGGGGAAAGCAGGATTTTCATCCAAGAATACAAATTGTCACTAACAATGGAGAAGAAATTTTCAACTATAACTAAACTGCATGGTGACCACTGTTAACAAGAAGGATAGCTTGCAAAACTGCTAAACAATGGGATTTGCAGTTGTAGTCACTGTGAAAGTATTTGTAGGTTAGTAAGGTGGTAGACACATGGTAGACACATTACCTGGATTGATTCTTTCTACAAAGGAGACATAGATCAAAAGCACATGTTACCCCACAAACATTCATAATTTTTGTGAATTACCAAAGGAAGATATCCTATACCTGTACTCCCAGCACTCAGGGAGAGTAAGGAAGGAGGACCACAAGTTTAAACCCAACTTGGAGTGCTGAGTAAATTATTTAGAGATTATCTCAAAAATTAAAAAAAAAAAGTTTTAAAATGCATGGGCATATAGCTCATACAGAAATCCCTGTGATCATTGAACACAGTGTATTAACCATTATTCTGTTATGAAAAAAATTAATCTATTTATAAAAGTGTTTTCATACTTTATTAATATCTACCTGTGCTACATTAAAATAAAAAAGAAGAAAAAATTTTTGTTTGTTTGTTTTATTTTCCTTTGAGACAAGGTATTGCTATGTACTGCAGGCTGACCTTGACTCAACAAGTATTTCAGGCTAGCCTTGAACTCCCTGAGATCCTCGAGTCTAACCCTCCCATGTGCTGGGATTATAGGCATGCACCACCATGCCTTGCAAGAAAGTGTTTTTTTTTAATTGTCAAGAGGATAAAACCAAATGAAATAAAACAGAATAGATTGAATCAAAACAAAAGGATGATCATGGTACATCAGTTAAAAATAAAATTTGTGTGGCCTCTCAGCTGGTACAGAAAATGACTCAACACCTTACTGAACTCCAAATTTCTCCAGATAATTGGGCAAATACCTAAATTTTGCAAGGTGTCTATTTTTAACATGTCTTGTCTAAGAAGCAATTCATATGAAGTACCAGGGAAAGAATACAGAACTTGGATTTACTATTTCCAATGTCTGGAATTTATCCCAAGAAAAAAAGATATATGCTCAATGCAGTTTTTCTAAGAGGAACTAGACTTGTGTACATGGTCAATAACAGGATAACTAAGTAAAACTCTACTTATGCATATAATATAAATATTCAACACTATGCAAATACATAAATGATGTGAGCAGAACTGGGGAGTATGGTTAGAGACAGCCGAATAAGGACAAGATGGGTATTCTGCAGCAGGTTCAACACTGTGGGTGAATTGTTTTTTTTTTTGTGGATTTAAATTTTTAAACTGCTGATCACACTTTCTCATCCCTCAAAGCCCCATGCCACATTCAGACTCCTCACAAAGCTTAAACACCCAAGAGACACCAATATTAAAACAAGCAGAAAGCCCTTATCAATGGAATGGACTGGAGACAAAGCATGTGCAGGTAGAATAATAACTGCTGTCTTAGTATAACATCTAGGTCCTGTCTCAGTCTGCAGGGAGGAGCTCCAAGTGGAATAAAATCGTCCTATTGGGGTAAATGTCCGCAGCTCAGGAGGGCCAGGCTCACTGAGAGCAG
The DNA here is from genome assembly GCF_034190915.1 of Cavia porcellus. Lineage (NCBI taxonomy): Eukaryota > Metazoa > Chordata > Mammalia > Rodentia > Caviidae > Cavia > Cavia porcellus. The sequence goes on along the minus strand of NW_026947515.1, from coordinate 46,312,468 downwards.
AGGCCATGTGAGACCCCCAGCCGCCCTGCCACAGGTCCCACACCAGGGCTGGGCTCCCAACAGCACCTGGGGGGGGGGGGGCAAGGATCCCGGGCCCCGTGCCAGGCGGACCCCGACAGAAAGGAGGGCCCTGAAGACCTGAGGCTAGGTCGCCCCAATGCCGCACCCGCCGCCTCCCTGGACCCCCGACCAAGGGCACCTGCGCAGCTAACATCGGGGCCACTGGCTTGCGCCGCCACTCAACAAGGGCTGCCGCCTGCTACCTGGCCCAGACCACAGTCCCAGCCCAGCCACAGCCTAGGCCGAGGAAGGAAGAGTGCTCAGGTCTCCAGAAGGGGTCGCTAGCGGCAAAATGGCCACTCCATTGCATCCACTGTGAAGGGAGGCCGGGGCGGGGCGGGACTGAGTGAGATGCGGAGGCCAGTGGCTAGGGACCGTCGCTGGGCCCAGGCCGCCCAGGTTGGGCTGGGTGGAGTGTAATCTTAGCTCGCGGCCAGGGGTTGGGGCCAAGAGAAGTGAGTGGCAGGGCCAGAAGCTGGGACCCAGGAGGTGCAGAGCCCTCCAGGAGGCAAGAATGAGGCAAGAAGGAGGCAAGAATGAGGCAATGGGCGTGGCAGTGGGGGTTAGGGTTTCTCTGACGCTGGGTGTGGCTGCAGGTTGAGCTTCTGGGAGACTGAGCCCCAGGCCTGCTGTGAGAGGAAGCAGAGGAGTGGACTGAGTCTGAGGCTTGGAATTTATAGATGTCTGGACTCAAATCTTCCTGGGCCTGACACCTTAGGTACATTGCTTCTCTTCTGAGAGCCTCAATTTAAACTATTCTTATTCTCGTATTATTTTGCTTTTGAAATATTGTGTGGTTTTTTTCTATTAAAAAAAACAAACTGTGATGAATGGCAATACTCATCTCTTGGCACTGTTGTGAAGATCCAACGAAAACCCTGCAGAGTCTTCCCATGGTCCCTACCATATAGCAAGTGCTCAGAAGCCATTGTTATTTGCGTTGTTGCCCTTCTTTTATTAAAGAGAAATGAGTGCTTTCGGTATCCGTCATCTGATGTCTTCATAACTTAAAAATATGTTTACATGTTAATATAGCACACTAACAAGCATATGTAACACTTACAGGTGTAAGGTCAGGGCCTCCCTGAGGTGCTTTACATATGTTAATTCTTACAAGAGTAGGGGTTAGGAATTATTTTTATTTTCATAGCTGACTGAGCCGAGACACCAACATTTAATACCTTTTCCAATGACAAACGTGTGGACAGAATTTTAACCCAGTGGGCCTCATACCAACACCTCCATTAAATAACCCATACTTTGCACAGCAATGCTACAGTTCTTCTTTGGATTTTTCACATGAGTGAGGCATGAAATTGTTCAGGGGAGGTTGCACAGGTAGCAAGAGGCAGGTTGTGTCAGGGTTCACTAGAGGATCCGATTTAATTTGTGAGAGAGAGAGAGAGAGAGTGTGTGTGTGTGTGTGTGTGACACATAATGGATTTATATAGTAGGATTAGAATGGCCTTCTGCAGACTCATGGGGAGAACACAAAAGGGCCTTGTTCTCCTTGAAGATGCAGAAGAATTGGCTGAAGGTAAAATGGACTGTTCGTGAGCACTGTGTGAACATTTGTTGGCCTGCTTTGGGAACTCAAGAAAGATTTTCTGGGGTGAGGTCCCAAGGTCAGAGAATGTACATGTTCAAGACATCAGCAACAGTGGTAGTCAGTGTGGAGCAGAGCAGAGAACCACTGTTTTTGTTGTATAATTCTTACAGTTTTCTATCTCATATTTATATTCTTATATAGTGCTCTAAGCAGTCCATGGTGGCCAGGAAGCAGAGTAGAGGGACAGCACCAGGGAAGAAGGAGCCAGAGACCAGATGGAGCACCTAGCGTCATTCCTCCATAACCCCTACAGATGAGCCCAGAAGTATACTTTACTAATCCCTTGGACAGCTCTCAAGCCCATCAATTGACAATGAAATCAATCATCACATAGCAGAAGTTTTGTGAGGTTAAAATTATAGGTGATTTACATATGTGCATATATTTATATATATTTATATATATATATATATATTGTTTTTTTGGTTTTTTCTACCTTTAAAATTCTATCCAAAGTCAAAAAATGCTGAATTTTATATATTAGAAATAACCTTTCCTTAGGTAAATTTTACAAAATGAACTGAAAAAGACTGAAAAATAAATGAACAAGAGTTTAAAAAGAAACAACTACTTGAAAGACAGTTAAACAATTTCTGTGTTAAACAAGCAAGACCTGAAATATTCAACTGCACACTGAGTATCTTCCCCTTGGAAATCAGTGCTACAGCTATACAAACACAAGAATGACTACAGCAACTTTATTTTTGAGCTCAAAACTGGAAACACCAAAAAGAGCCTCAGCTGATGGACACATGAGGATCTGTGGTTCATCCACACAATGGGGTGTGATGGCTCAGCCACTGACAAGGAGCAGCACTTGGAAAACCTAACATGGTTATGAGGATTGAATAAACCCTACCAGCTCCCCCCAAAACAAAAACAAAAACCTTCTGCATCCTGTGTGGTTACAGACCTGTCACCTCTAGAAAATACAAAGTGTTTCCCAGAGACAAAAAGCAGACACATTGCTTAGGATGGAGGGAAGCAATTTTAAGGAGCCATAAGTAAAATATGAAGGTGACGTATACATCACCACTTCAGTGATGATTTTCAAGGGGCTCATGTATGACAAGATTCCTAGAGGATTTTTTGTTTGTTTTTAGTTTCAGTTTTGTTTATTTTTGGTACCAGGAACCAAATTCAGGACCCTGTGCTTGCCAGGGAGCACTTTGCCACTGAGATATACCCCGGGCCCATGTCAAGTTTCATCCAATTTTGTATTTAAACCTGTTAGTTCATTGTATGTAAATTATAATGAAATAAAATTGCTTTTAAAATACTTCTCATCTGAGCTATCCACAAAAGCTTTATTTACTTATAGATTTACTGACAAGAAATTTTGTTATTTATAGATTTATTTCTAAGCAGTATTGTTTATTTATAGATTATTTTATACAAAGTCTGTTTATTTATAGATTTATTTAATTTTGCTGTGCTGAAGATTGAGTCCAGTGCCTTGGTCCTTTTATCATAATTTATTCCCAGACAGGGCCTTGCTAAATTGCTAAGTTGTTTACATTGGGCTGGAATTTTATTACACTTATTAGCATTTTTTTGTACTGAAGTATAACAAAGGTAACTAAATTGAGTAGTCTCAAGTAAATCAATAAATACAGATTAACAAACAATAGCTGGGTGTGATGGTACATGCATGTATTCCTGGCACTTAGGAAGCTGAGGCAGGAGGATCATTGCAAGTTCTAGATAAGACTAATTTACATAGTGAAATTCAAGGCCAGCCTGAACTACACAGTGAGAGTCTTAAAAATTAAATTAATAAAATAAAATAAGATAAACCCTGGACTAAGGCAAGGAATTATCTTCTAGTCCAAAGCATGGGCATCTTCAGAGGATTTACTTTCAAAGGTGATATTGTTTGTATCTGGGTGTCCCCACCAAAGCCTCATGAAGTCACAGAGGCAGCTAAACCTAGCATCTGTGATTGGTTCATTGTTTAGTGCTGTGATTGGTGATGAAAGTGCTTCACCTTCCCGGGGTTTAAATTATCGGAGTAAAAGAAGTCTCACCAGTTCATTTTGTGAGAGAAGTGAGAAAGTCTTGTAATTCAAAAGGAAATCACCACCTGTGGCCAACAGGTGCAGAAAACATTGGGCCTCCCAAAGTTGATATGCACAGGCACAAATTACTGAGATGTGCTGTGTCCCCATCCAATGGCACCTTTTAAGGCAGGAGCTGAACAGCACTGGAGAGAACATGGGGGATAGAGCAGAGTCCTCTACCATAGCTCCCATCACAGCTACATCAGAGCCATCTTTGGCCTCACAGGACTAAGAAGAGAGGTTTCTCCAACAGAGAATACTACACAAATTTTCAAGATTTCTTTTCAAGAGTTTGATTCACGGTACTGTTTGAAGCAGGAAGGAACTGGGACCCTCCCTAGCCTTCACTTAGAGCATGCACAGGAGAGCTGTTTGAAGAATGCCATGCATGATTGTTGGAGGGAACTCTGGCCAGGGCCATAGAGGTGCAGGTCTAGGGGTGAAAAACTCATAGCACAGCAAGGTTTTTCATGGGCTAACCAGTGCGCTGGGAGTCTACACTGCAAACCAGTGCTTCCCAACACCAGGGACAACAATGAGCAAGGGCATTTGGATGCCAGAGTGGCCAGTCAGGTGAGGGGCAGCCCTGACTGACACACCTGAGAAGAGTATCCCTCTGGAGCTGAACCCCCAACAGGTCCACCTCACTTCCTTTTCAGGTCTGTCAGCAAGGACATCACACAGGAGCAAGGCAATACAATTGAAGTTTACTCCAACTAAATTATTTAGCTTCCTTTTGAAGAAATGATTGAAAATGCACAAGTCTGAGAAATACAAGGCTGAGAACATCATTCTGCATGTTGTGTAAATAAACTGACCCTTCACAAGTCATCGAAATAATGCCTGTGGGTGAGTCTGCAATGGCAGAGGTGTGCAAACTCATGCATGCAGGTTTCACACTTGCAAAAGAATAACTCCAAATAAATGCTACATGGACATGACTTCCCTTTGGGACTGCACTGTAGCAAGCTAGATTTACTGAGCCACCTCAGTAAACCCAAGGGAAAACACACCAGATGATACCATCACCCAAATATGAGGGTTCAGGATCTCTGCTTCATGCTTGATGCTGCTGCTGGTTGACAATTTCAAGGTGTTTCTATCTGCACAACCTATCTTCACCCCTCTCAGCTAATGATTGCCTGGATGTGGATCAGACTATGTCTTTACTTAAAACCCCACCATGATTTCAGGATGGATAGCAGTCTCTTGTTTACTGGAAATTTCTTTTTGAAGTTTGGGTGTAAGCATCCTTAGACCATGTGCTTAGCAAGTTGAGGGGAAATGAGATTGTTTGAAGTAAATATAGGAAACTCATTTTTCAGTGGAAGATTCAGTTGGTATTGAAGCCCGTATGTTATGGGTAAACAGGAATGAGTCAGGGTTTGCTGTACAAAGTGCTGGAAGGCACAGCAGTGTCCCCAAGTTCAGTTTCTGGTTTGCTTCCCTCATTCTACCAAGCTTGAGAGTGGACTCTCAGCATTCAAGCACATAGGGTTTGAACTAGCATAGAAATCTGTAAAAACTTCTGTTAACTGGGGAGTAAAAAGACAAAGAAATGTTTTTTGGCAAAATGCAGTTCTAAATATATGCTTAAATAAACAATGAAGCCAGAAAAATAACAACAAAGAGAAATGTAATGAAAATATTGTGTTTTGTTCCAGTGGCACTGTCTCAGTCTCAAAGATAGGAGCAAAATTTGCAGAGTAGAAGGGTCACTGAAGACAGTGGTCTTCATGGTCTTGATCCCCAGAGGTGCATATTTGGTGCCCTGCCCTCTAAGCAAGATGAATTCAGGATAGCACCTGAATCCTGGTGGAGGCTGAGACCAGGACCCAGGAACTGAGGCCCCCAGGGCTGAGTAATCAGAGTTTTTGCTGCATCCTGGCTGCTCTGCCTTCCCTTGCCTGCAGGGCTGCAGCATGGATGAGGTGGGGGAAAAGGGTGAAAGGCAGGCAGTGCTAGGCTCCTGTGCAAGCTGCACACTCCCTGTGCTGCCTGAAAGCAGGAAGATTCAGGTCTTCCTTGCTGGAAAAATAGACACTGAAGCAAATCACTTGTTGTCCTATGGCAGTAGCAGACACAGGTCAGCACGGTGGCTTTTATTGTAAGAAGGGCAGGGACACCCACCACAGCAGGATCCTTATGGCTTTATGTATTGTAATTTTTAGAAGTTAGTTGTGAGCGATGTGTTGGCTTGCTGAATACCAAGCCTCCTTATTTTATATTTACAGTGATATTTGAAGTGTCTGTATTGTGCATAACTTTCAGTATATATAATGAAATTAAATCATCCATGTTCACATACCTATTCAAGAAATTAGCCACAATTAAATATTAACTTATTTGAATAAAAGGAATATTGAATAGAACACCATAAATAATGCATTGGAATGGAAAAATGGAAAAAACACCAAAAAGGCTTTCCCCCAGGTTCAGTGCTCTGCTCTCCAGGAGCTCCTCTCTTCTGTCCTCACCTGCTATTCAGGCCTGGGTCTTTTAATTGCTGGGTGGAGAGAGGGCCAGGCTATGAGCTCTTCTATCATCTCAGGTAGCATCCAGGACATGGCCTAGGACATGGCCTTCTTTCAGCATTTTCTGTGACTATAATTGTATAATTGACTGAGAAGCTCTGCTGTGGTACATTCATGGTTTCTAACTATCCACACTCCTAACTGAATAAGAAGAGATCATGGGTATCTCTCAATCTCATTTTTATAATGAGGCCATAGAAGTGGAATTTCCAGGTTAAATGTATATAAATTGAATTTCTTGATCATAAAATTCACACTAAAACTCACCATAGAGTTGGAGCCTTGAAGGGGAAGCCCAGGGCTCCTCAGATCTCTCTGGATATTCGAAGTAGGAGGAAGATGGACCATGCAGATGTGGAGGACACCACAGCATCTAGTAGTGTACCATGGGGAAGAAAGTCTTAGGTCAGGATTCCTCATCCATCAGTCAGCTTCTCAGCAAACAGCCTACACTGCATGCAAGAAAAGAGAGGGCTGTTGTGGCCCTGCTGTCCAAGTTCGTCCCTGCAGTCATGAGTCCCCATGTCTCACTCACAGGAACTCTGTACAAGAAGATCAGCATGTTTCAGAGCCTACCTTGACTGAATGTCTTCCACCAAGGTGAGATCTCAACCGCCACATGTGAATTCACCACAGCTGTGGAGAAAGACAGGTGTTTACAGGCAGCAGGTCAGGAGGTGGGAACACTGCAGGCAGGTAAGGGTACATAGCCTGAAATAAGAGACCTGGCCCTACCCTTCCCCAGTGTCCTTCAGGAGTAACTGCACCTGCAACAATGTGCTTTAAAAGACTAAATAACTTAACAGAGTACTCACAAAAATATATACTGTAGGGCAAGTTTGAATATACGAAAGCAAATTGCTACATCCCTAAGTAAAATGTAACGTGATCATTAATCAGTACATGATCTCCTATGGTGTCCCTGACCCACACCCTCAGAAAAAAACACACCATTTCACATAGCATTAACAAACACGGGCAATGAGTCAACAATCATAACTGCTTAATAACAACAACAAATGCCAGAATATGATAAATGCCCAGCTGACTGGTATGAAGTGTATAGTAAAGAATAAATACTGAATCTGGCCATGTTGGGACTTAGGCAGCTGAACAAGAAAACAATTCTCCTGCCTTCCTGGAAAGCACCCCTGATGCAAGCCAGGAGGAGAACCAGTCAGCATCTCTGGGGAGCCTACTGGTGCATGGACTGAGAGCCATACATCTCACTTGACCACCCTTGGTTAGCAAGGAGAGGCAGAATTCTGAGCATCTCTTGGGAAGATGACTGTGTGTAATATAGAAAATATGGGGGATTTCCATTTATCTTGTGTTTGAAAACAAATGTTGTCTTTAATTTTTTGCTGCGTTTTGATTAATTGTTTTGCTCTATTCAATATTATCTTTTGACTGGTTTTAAAATGTTCTGTGTTTGTTTGGATTTCACAATAACTAATTGAATGGAAACGAATTGTGAAGATGAGATATACTATGGTACCTATTACTGTTATCACGGACCATGCTGTGAAATTCTGTACCAATTTCACTGCGTTGTCTCGATGTGCTTTGTTCTGTTTGCTCTGTTGTATTTTACTATCTTCAAAATAAAATTTTGAAAAAGAATAAATACTAATCAATTTTCATGTCTTTCAAGGGAAGGGAACCACCACCAATTCCTTTTAAATAACGAAATCACCCTGAAAATGAAGCCAGACCATAATGCTCAAAAAAATGGTAATGCTCTAATGGCCAATATTCTTAATGAACATACACAAAAATATTCAACTAAATGCTCATCAGCTAAATGCACCAGCACTTGCAAAATTTAAATACCACAATAAACACTGAGTTCACCCTCAGTGGTGCTAGAATGGTTCCACTTGCACAAATCATTCAGTGTCACTGGCCACATTCACAACATGAGGCACAGCTAACCCCTCAAGAGATTTGGAAAAATCACATTGAGAAATTCAAAAGTTCACCATCATTTCATGATAAGAACCATTCACACACCATGTGCAGGAGGAATGAATCTCAGCACAGCAAAGAACAGACATGACAAGTGCATCACTGACATCATGCTCAGAGGCTGACAAGCTGCAAGATTGGCTTCTCAGGTCAGGAACAAGACCAGGCTTTGGACTCTTTTCAACACACTACTTGAAGTCCTAGTCCTAGAATTGAGTCAACAATAAGAACCCAAAAGTTTACCAAATCAGAAAGGAAGAATTAAGAGGTGTCTCTGTTTTCTGAGGACACAACATTTCACATAAGAAACTTAAACCTACACCGAAAAACTTTTAGAACAAATGGAAAAATAACTTCAGTTTCAAGGTACAATATCCATATGTCATAATCAATTCATATCTATGTGCTTCAAACAAACTGCAGCCCCAAATACAAGGAACACAATTCATTTCATAATTCATCCAAAAGAATTAATACTTATGCAAAATTTAAACCAAACTCACCTGTTCTTGGAAAATTGTAGCAATTGAAGCAATGAGTGAAGTGGCACTAAGAGAAGAAAAGACAGATTGTGATGGTGGATGGGAAGAATTCATGTTGTTATAATGTACATGCTACCCAGAGCAACCAGGTGTTTAAATGCCATTCCTGTCAAAATATCAGTGCCATTTTCTTAGAAATAGAAAAACAAAATGAAAATGCACAGGGAAGGACAAAGAATCATCCTATAGCCATGGAAAAAACATTAAAGTTAGAGGTAATAAAAACATAGTTTTCTGGTATATAATAAAGTGACAACAGTCCAAAGGGTCCTATACTGCAAGAATTGGACACAGATTAAAAAGGCCAACCCAGTAGAGAAAAACTCATACAGTCACCAGGAATTTTGTTTTGTTTCTCCTTTTTCCTTTCCTTCCCTCCCCTCCCCCTCCCCTTCCACTTTCATTCATTTCCCTTTCCTTTAGATTTCTTTCTTTTTCTTTTTCAGTTTTTGGTCAAGTTTTTCCTCCGGCCTAAGCTGAACTCAGAGTGTGTTGCAGGCTTGTCTGGAACTCCCAGGAATCCTGCTGCCTCAGCCTCCTGAGTGCAGGCATTGCAGGCATTTTCAACATTCCATGCTCAGCCAATGAGTTTTTAACAACACTATGATGAAACCAGGTCTGGTGGAGTGTCTGGTAATGCCAGCATTCTGGAAGGCTGAGGCAGCAATATCACAAATTTAAGGAGAGCCTCAGCAGTATAGCCACTTCTCCAGAACCTGGAAGAAAATAAAAAGAATTTTAAATGTGGAAAGCCATGGAGCTAAGTGCAAATCTCTGTATTCAATCCATAGAAACTGAATGCAAAACAAAAAAACTTGGGAAGTCCAACAGTAGAAAAAACAGTATTTTACACTGTCCTGGCTTTCTGGAGGGCAGTGTACCCCAAGTGGCATTAGCTTTCACACTTTTTGTGTGGTTTGACTTCAAAAAATCATCAAAATCCATGAGGGATAAAAAAATAAACAGAAATTGCTTCAAGGATATCAAGTCTCAGTCCCAGTGCTGAAGGCATTTGCAGTGATATTCTGAAGCACATGATGACCACAGTTACAAAACAGAGAATCTACAAACAGTGTTAATGGGATTTTCAATCTTAGTTACTTTGAAAAAACTGCCACTTAGGAGGTTGATATATAGCTTAACTAGATCCACTCTTTCTGCAAAATGTCTAAAGATCAGAGCCAAATATTTCATTCTATGAATGCACAAAATTACTGCTGATTACCAACTCAAGATAATGTACATTTGCAATCCTAGCACTCTGAGAGAGGGAGGGAGATTGAATAAGGAAAGGTTTAAGCCTCACCTGGGAAACTCACAATCTTAGTGGGATCATGCCTTAAAATTTGTAAAAAGATTAACAAATTTTACAAATGCATGAAAATATGGATCATTAAGAAATCTTTGCGCACAATACAGTAGCCAATGTGATTCTCTCATTATTCTTCTGCATTTTATTCTTTTACAGACTTAACAATACCATCTTTTATGTGGACCTTATTAATATGTACTTGAGTTACATTAAAATAAGACAAGAAAGTCTTTCCAAAAACAGTAATCCTTTGCTTAAATCCTACTTCCATATATAAAGTTACTACTAAAATAAAAAAGTACCATCAATTCTCTTTATACGATGCTCTCCAAAACCTAAGAGTGTATATTCAGTAGCATATCTACATTCATCTCAGTTAAAAGGTCAAAAAAGTTGAAACAGTTCAAATTCTTGGCAGTAGATCAATGTCTACCTGATGGGAAACCTAATGTTCAGTGTGCTGACTAAAGTACATATGTAAGAAAAATTCAAGATTTGAATTGTTGATTTATAGGTGATTTTTGTGTCTTTTAAACCCTTTTTTAATGTATTATTTATTTCAATTTATTTATTTATTTCTGAGACAGGATTTTTCTATGAAGTTTAGGCTTTCATTGAAATCACATTGTAGCACAGGCTGACGTCAATTCACAGCAATCTTACTGCCTCAGCCTTGTAACTTCTGGCATTAGAGATGTTTACTACCAAACCTGGTTCTCATTTACTTTTTAAATTTTTTCCAAAATTAAATTACCCAAGTTTATGTGATATGTCATAGTTTATCAGGTGAGTTATACAAAATGAAATCAGAAAGCACTGAAAATGCACTGAAGGAGACTCAAAATCCTCCCCAACAGTAAACATAGTGTAACATAACATAACATATTATAGCATAAAAAACACAATAAAACAAAGCAAAACAAAATAAGAAAACAGGGTTGGAGATTTAGTTCAGTAGTATAAGTACCCTCTTGGCAAACTTGAGGTCATAAGTTCAATCCTCAGAACCAAAAAGAAAACAACCACCTAACTCTGATTTTAAAAAATGCTTGCAAGTGTACCTTAACAGCTTGTAAGCTAATCATACACAAGACATATAATCTGACAATTTCACATCTAAGTACTTTTTCTTTGAAATAAAAGTCTATGTCCACTCAAGACCGTGTATAAGAATGGCTGTGGCAGCTGGCTTTCCAGGGCCAATCCAGAAACAGAACAAATGGGATCAGTAGATGGGTGACAGATGCATGAACAAGTTGTAGTTGGCCGGTTCAGCCCCATGAGACTGTGTGGTGGCTCCACTACCAATAAGCAGCAGTATGTGGAGAGGCTAGCACAAAGACGCTGCTTGAAGGAGACCAACCAAGAGCATTGAAAGTGAACAGGCTCAGCACCATCACCTCTAGGACAGGCAAACTACCCAGCAGGGACACAAAGCCCATGGTCTCTTTGGGATAGGAGAACAGGAAGTGAAAACAGTGACTAGGACACAAATTCCCCAGGAGGGAATCCCACGTGTCCTCATCAGCACGGGGTGAAGATGTCCATGGCCTTGAAAAATCTCCCCTTGCCCTCACCACCCGCTGTCCCTAATCAAAAGGAGGTCAGAGTATGGAGCACTACATTGTATGGCTGAGGTAAACATAAGTAAAACTTGCTATGAATCCTCCTTTCCTAGACACATGGGTGTTATAACATGAAACATTTCATGTCCTTTAAGGAAAATTATTGTGGGCATTATGGGAACATCTCCAATCTCCTTAATGATAATGAAATGAAACTAACATAAGTCCATAAAAGACAGTCAAAATTAAATTTGAGAAATCTCTAAATGAAGAAACTGTGAACCTCATCCTCAAGGGAAAGGATCTTTTGAATGGAAAGGTCTAAACATACACACATTTCGCTAGTTTTTTAACTTGCTGTTTCTAAGGAGGACACAGATTAGCTCACAATAAAAAGAAAGGAGGCATCAGAGGGGGAGCCTCAACTGTGGACCCCAGCATATGACCTCACTTCCTTGGTGATATGTCCAAACAGAACTCTGAAGACTCTGGCCACCAGGCACTGTGGTCTGGTGATAGTTGGCCTTCATAGATGGCTGGCTCAAGGGAGTGAACAAGGAACATGCTATGCTGCTTTCCCAGGGCTAGTGGCCCAAGCATACGGACCCCGTGTCAGGGAACCACGTGGGAACATATGGAGAGGATGGTTCACTTGGTCCAGATGCTTCAGGAAGCTCAACTGGAAACACCCAGCTGTCAGCAACCCAGGCCAGGACTCATTGGCACACAGAGGTGCCCAGAGGCACCCAGAGACAAGAGGAAGCCCAGAACACATATCCCTAGGCTCAACCACCAGCCATTCAGAGACACTGAGTCCAGGAGTAGTTCAGATACAGGCAAGTTAAGTTCTCACCTGAGCAGCCCCGTGAGACTTGGCCACCTGTGTATTCAAGTCCTGGCCATGTGCAAGCACCTCCTTCTCATTTTACAACACTGAACTGTGGGGTGCTGAGTGGATCCAGAGTGCAGGGTCACTGAGGATGAAATGGGGACTCCATGGCAAGGGATTAGCTGTGGCCTTGGCCCCATGAAGACCTGCTAAGGAGGCTGTCCTGATTCCCAGGGATGACCTTCCACCCACCTCACTGACTCACACACATGGGAAAACTGTTCTGTTCTTTGGAAGGAGATAGGAGAGTCACTCTACGGGTTTCAAGGTATGCTCAGGGCAGGAATTCTTAGGAATGGAAAAGTGTCCATGGGCCCCAGGCATCACTTGGAAGTGGGTGGTTGTCATCAAGCCAAAATACACATGAAGACACCCTGTGTGAAGACACTTTTCTGAGTATTGTCCATGATCTTGTAAGCAGAACAGGTGCAACCACTGCCCTTTTGAGTTTTGACATTCTTTGAAGGCCACAGAGTCAGCATTGGCAGCAGAACAGATATTGTTCACCTCAAGGAAGTCTTTCTATGTCCAAGGCCAACCTTAGAAGTGGTTACAGACCATGTAGGAGGAGTTCTACAGAGACTAAGAGACCTGGGCAGCAGATCTTTGCCTGACCTATACACTGCAGAAAGGCAGGATAGACATTGATGATTCCTCACTTCTCAGATATTCATAGAGCACCAGCCCTGAGCCCTTGAGTGCAAGGACATGGCAGATATCAGTCTTTGCCTTTGTTGAGCTGACCTGCAGTGGGCAAGGGCAGGCAGAATCTGCGTCATGCTTCCCTAAAGAAGGGAGTGGTATCACACCACTAAGCAAGGACTGCCTCAAACGGAGCATTCTGTCAGCCTCTCAGGGATCCCAAGGCCCACACTGCCACACTGTAGTTGGAAGAGGGTGGGAGTGGACACTGAACTTGCTAGACTAGAGACCCATGTGCCCCTCGCTAAGGTAACCTGTGTAGGTAGTGTTTAGAAGAGAGGCCAGAACTCTCCCTTTGCTACTGCCCTGTTTGCTCCAGGTCCGCATCTCCTGTCCTTGACTCCTCACTGGAGCTGAACTCCAAGGTGGCTTCCCAGGCCAAGCTTCTCATGGACCAGCTTGAGCCTCCTAAGTCCCTGGTGCCTAAGTCACAGGGTAAGGAGCCCTGGAATGTGGGTTGTAGCTCTGAGAGGAGGAATGTGCTAGGGAACTCAGCAATGTGCCCAGATGATGGGAGACACAGGAGCATGATCACCTCAGCAGTCAGTGTGGGGATGCAGTCTGGGAGGCTTTAATGGGGCTGTTTTCATTCACACAGCTGCCTCTGACAGGCAGTGGGAGGTTTGTTCCTGAGAAGTCCCTGGAAAGTCAGTGATGTTTTCTTCTCCTGCAACTGCAGAGGCAATTCCAGTGCATGCTGAATTTGCACCCGCAGAGCTCGTGCCAGCTCCACCTGCTGCTCCATCACCAGCGCTGACCCCACAGTAAAAGCAGGCACATGTTTCCTTTCTCTACCAGCTGCATAGCTGGATGTCCTGGTGGCTCCCCAGCAGGAGTCATCTCTTGACCTCTACCTGCAGGCAGCTCTTGACCCACACCTGCCATTCCCCTCTCTTCCAGATTTACATATCATTCTATTTATTATTATTCTATTCTGGGATGTGAGTGATAGAATTATTGTAAATGAAATTTAAGGGTTTATTCTTGTTTCATTTGATGAGTTTGGTAGCATTTAGTGCATTCTCCATATTGTGAAACCTTCACCAGTGTCCTCTTCCAGAACATTTTCATCAACTCACTACACAAATATATTTTCTTTTATTTTCCTTCCTACTAGATCCTGGCCAACACTCATCCTATGTCCTTGTAATTCAGGTTTCCTACCTTTTCTGCATCACTGCAGTTATGTTTCTCCTCTGCCTTACCCTGCTGTAAGTAACTGTTTAATCTTGCCTTGTCTGAGAAGGGAAAATCCAGACAGATTGCATCAATTTTTCATGCATGTATTCATGGACCCTTGGCAGGGCATAGAAAAAGAATACAGGAATTTTTTTGTAATTCTTAGGATTCTGTGTTTTGATAATTATGTTCCTGGCTTTATAGATATATACACATCAAAAGTGCTCCATGTTTAATTACATGTAGGTCATTTCATATCCATTTCATATGAAAGAGGCTAACACACTTTCTTTTGTTACAGAGCAGCACCATGGGAGTGTCACACCCATGTATATTCTTTAGATATTTCCAATGATAAATTATTAATTTTAATTTATGAGTGCTTAACTTGAAAAAAATCACAAAAGTAAAGTTTTGTAGTTGTAATACAACCATTAAAATGTGAGGCACTGTGTGTTCCAAGGCAAGTCTATAACCCAGTATAGAAAATGCAGTGTCACAGGCAGCATGTCCATTGAATTCCCCTGTGGTTTATCTCCATGCAGTGTCATGAATATGGCTGCCTATGTCCCCTTCTCTGGACAGAGTAAATTTACATAAAATCTGGCTCAGCATGTCACCACCTATAAGTTTTAGTTCTTAACCAGTAATTCAGTCAATGAACAAGACACATGAACACAGCAAAATTAAAAATGGGCTGTGTTCATAAGAAAAGAAACATAATGGTCAAGGAGGCAAACAAGCTGGAGAAATGAGCACTGGGAAACAGCAGAGGAATCAAGTCCCAGGTAGAAAAAACCAGACCAGAACTCAAATCCACCAGGCTCATGGCCAGGCTGGGGTAGATGGTGGGGACCCAAGAGTTCTCCATGACTCCTCAGGGCTGGGGTGTGGCCTTCAATCACAGATCTGCTGTGTCTTGGTGTAAACCCCTGCAGCCTTCACAGAGGCCAGCTGATTGGATGCTCCAAGCTATAAATGCTCCAGGCTGAAGTTATTCCCCCAAGTCCTGGCTGCACTGTGCTGCCACTGGGGGCTGGGCAGCAGGAGAGGTTAGGTCACTCATTCAGCAGCCACTAGGATTCCCACAAAGAAATAGCTGAGCACGTGGGTGCCCCAGTATGACCTAAGGTGTAGTTCCTGAATTCGATGGACGATAGAAAGTTTTCCCATGGTCTTTGAACCAAGTAGGCCTATAAAGTGTCATAGGCTTGGGGCAAGGCATCAGTGACAGTGAGTGGTGAGTTCGAAGTCCAGGCCTTGCTCTATCCAATGGACTGCATGTGATAATGGCAATGTGAGGTAACCCGAAGATGATGGTCTTTGTAGGGATGATATCAAATTACAGGCAGGTGTGCATGGGGACAGTGGGCAGGTGAAGAGAACCCCATGTGACCCTCTAGTGCCTCACCCCCAAGCATGATAGAATCTCCACAGTAAAGGACTATGTGTGTTATCCCACTCCCAATGGACATTTCAGAACCAGTGCCCAGAGAGGGACAATGCCAGGCCCAAGGCACAGGACATGGGCAGAGTGAAGAGGATGGGGGAGAAGTCCAAAAGAGAAAAACCTCCTAGCACAGGACCCATCCCACTCCCAAATGCATCAGAAAAGCAGCCCTCAAGCTCCTGGGACCTGAGCCTAAACATATGGGACTGATTTCAAGCAGCATCCCAAGGGATACACACACATGCACACATACACACACACACACACACACACACACACACACACACACACAAACACAAACACACACACACACACATGAACACACAGTGATGCCATGGGCGCCCACTGGGTAGCTCAGAGGAAAAGGGATCTGATTCATTCAATCTACATGCCTCAAATTCTCACCTTATTCCTGGGCTGAGCTAGGCTGGCACCAACACAGAACAGGACAATATGTCACTGGCCACCCAGAAGCTGGAAGGCTGAAGGAGAGGGATAAAGCACTGCAGATTGTAGTGGAAGAGAAGACCCAGAGCTATATCCCAATAAAGCAAGGGCACACAGAGGTCAAGGTCACTACATGGGGGCATCTGAACAGCCTAACTGAGACGGAACTGATGCCTGAACCTGAGACATGCAGGCCCTAATGCTGTACAGAGTTGAGTCTGTGTGGCAAAAGATAGAGGACCAACCATTTAGAGATTCAAAGTCAACTTTTTTAGTCAAGAAAGAGATGAGAAGCGAGAACAGAAGGCCTGGTGAGGGACAGTGGTGGGGGCAGAACCTCACATCTGTTATAGTGCATCAGTGACCACTGATGATTGCATTACTACAAACTTAGGTACGACAGGTAAACTTCAGTTCTCTCAGGTTCTATGGGTCAGGCATTCAGGAGGTGCTGCTGGGGGATCCACCATAGTTTCTCCTGACCAGGTTGCAGGCTCAGTGGAAACACTGCTGTGGCAGAATCTGTTCTCAGGCTCTCTCTCTCTTGCTAAGAGGCAGGAACTCAGTTAGGATGGAGGTCTGATGACTTCTCAGTCTGTTAACCTTTTTCTCTGCAAAGAGTCAGCTTCTCCTCAGGGAAAATGCAGAGATAATCAGAGATTTAGAGAGGAAGACAGAATGAATCAGAGAGGAAGGAAGAACAGATGAGAGAGAGAGCAGGAGGTTGGTCACAGTCATTTTATGTGTGAACCTTGAGAGTCACATCCCATTACATCTGCCATGTTGTGTTATTAAGAACAAGTAAGGAATTGGGGAGAGAGCTCAAGATACAGCACTTGCCTACCATGCATGAGGACCTGGGCTCAATTTCAGCCTGGCTAATGCAAACCAGTACAAAATTCACTACGTGTGACCCACACTCAAAGAATGAGCTACTCAGGAGGTGGCCATCAGAAGGTGAGCTGTCAGCAGTTGAGCACCCTTGCCATGGGTGTGGTGACTCACACAGGTGTGAATGTAGGCATAGTGCTGGTAGATTTGAGGGTGCATCTACATCCATAGTGCTTGCTTAGCCTGTGTGAAGTCCTGACTTGAGGCCACAACACCAATACATAGAAGAAATTGAGATGCTTAGGGGACATAATGATGGCAGATCTGAAGAACTTCTGCCCCCTCATTATGCCACCAGGGAAACATGCATAGGAGGAGAGTGTAATTTCCACCACCATACAGCAGGAACCAGGCCTGTGTGCACTGTGTTCACCTCCCTTCAACCCCTTCATGGAATTCACCTCTAATTCTGTATACTGTGTACACATGACACCAGCCCATAAGGTTTAAAAGTGTCACCTCTCACTTCAGATGATGTCCCTAGGAAGCAAATGCCATAGTTCAGGGGGACACACTGGAAAGGAACTGAGAGGCATTGTGTCTTGTCTAAGTTGACAAGGGAAGTGGGAAGGAGGAGTTGGGTCTAAAACTAGGTCTGCTCAGACCAGGGATCCTGGCTTTATTGTGGTTTTTCCTTTCCTGTGGGAAAGCTTTGCCTCTTGCCAAGGATCCATCACTTGGGTGGAGCTGTTGTCTTCACTCTGAAGGACACTGGACAGTCATTCCATGTGTTTCCATGGTATCCAGAGCAAGAATCTCTGGGTGATGCCAGATGACCCAGTTCCACACAGACATCATGGAGGAAGCTGGTGAGGGCCTTAAATCATCAAAGTACCAGGCATTGACCATGATGCAATGACCAGAGCAGAAGCAAACACTGGTCTCTTGTGCTTCCATGTTATGAAGGCCACAAATTCACCCTGCAGAGCTGACCAGGTACTACCCACATTACGGTGAGTGTCCCTAATTCTTGGCCTCTGTACACATGGACATAAAATAGGGGAATGGGAGACTCACAAAGGTACACAGAATGGGGTGATGCATCAGTATATGAACTGAAGGTGGAGGGAAGGCAGGCAGGAAGCACTCCCACTATCCACTCAGTTTTCAG
The DNA here is from genome assembly GCF_034190915.1 of Cavia porcellus. Taxonomy (NCBI): domain Eukaryota; kingdom Metazoa; phylum Chordata; class Mammalia; order Rodentia; family Caviidae; genus Cavia; species Cavia porcellus. The sequence continues at coordinate 46,294,149 of NW_026947515.1, read as the reverse complement.
ATAGTTATAGAGCAGCACCCTGTTGAGCACCCATGATAAGAGTAACACTGCAGACTCCACTCTCTTTCTCACAGAGGCAATATGCCACAAGGGTGGAAAAGGGAGTTGCATTTCAGGCTTCCTGCAGAGTGGAGGGCAGGTGGTCACAGCACTGTCCAGGGAACTTTGTGAGCAAGTGAGGGCTGATTATGTTTAGCACACAAGATACGCTGGGAAGGCCGTTGGGGAGGGAGGCCAGACCTGTAGTGCTGCTTACACCTGTCCTCCTCGGGATCAGAGTTTCCCTTCTTGGCACCTGGCAGGTGCTGCCGAGGAAGGTGGGACAGCCCGCCAACCTAATCTGAGTTGGCGCAAGCCTAGCTCACTGAAAATGAGAACTACAGTGAGAAGGAATTTGCCTGGGTCTGTTGGTTTCTGAGGAGGACATGGGGCACTTTACAGGGAGAAAGACAGACTTGGGACCTCCGGCAACACAGAGGCATGCAGAAGTGAGTGGGGTGAGGCAAAATAGGAAGCTTTCCTGGGGTGCATTTGTACACAAAGCTGTCCCTGACAGGCCCTGGGAGGCTTTGGGGCTTGCAAGGAACAAGGACAGTTGGGGATTCTTCTAAGGCAGGGCTGGTACTGGACGGAGCTCAAGGTCTAATTACAGATCTTGTGCCAGCCTCACCTGCAAAGACCTCACCAGCTCTGGGATCAACCTGAAAATCAAGGTCAGAAACCCGGTCTGGTGGAATTCCAAGGCAGGTCTGTCAGTGGCTCCATGGCAGGTGTCCTGAGCTCCACTTAGGGCTCAAGTCCTGCAAAGCACCCGCCCTTCACTTTCCCTTCCCTTTACCTCTTCTATTTCTCTCAGTTTTCATTTCTACTCTTAAATCTATAGTTCTTTGAAACATTAAATTCTAAGATAATTTAATTTTAAGTTAAGATTTCATTAGTTTCCACATGTTCAATTGAGTCACATGTAAGCACATTGTCAACTGGTACAATCTTCACATCTGTCTAGTTCCAGGTTTCTGCTCACTGTTAGACCCAGCCATACCCCTGGTCTCTCCTGCTAGTTCCCACCCACCGCTGACCTTTCTCTCACTGTGATTTAGTACCCTGGGTTTTCCATATCAGTGCATCAGATTCTGTTTGGCCAAACAATCCTGGAGGAGGCTGGATGCTATTGCTGTTTGATAGAAGAGAAAACCACAGATAGACAAAATCTGCAGGGAAAATGTAGAGACCATTGTGTATGTACTCATCTTTTCATGTTGGAAAATGTTATCCATGATTTCAGTGATACAAAGGGAGCTACAAATGGCTGATTCATTGGATTTGAAAAACAACAATAATGCAAAAATCACAACAGGAAACCTTTCTTTACAACCTTAGTCAGATAGATGGTTTTTATTACAAGTATTAAAGAGGTCTCATGAGTCCATTTTGTGAGGGAAATGACAAATTTTTCTAACTCAAAGTAAATTACCAGACATGGCCAACAAGCACACAAAACACTGAGACTCCTAAGCCTGATTCATGCAGGCACACATCTTTGAAATGTGCTGTTTCCCCATCCAGTGACATATTTTAAGGCAGGTGCTGAACAACAATGGGAAGGACATGCGGGGCAGAGCACAGCCCTATCTTGCAGCTCCCATCAGAGCTCTAAACAGCCTTCCCTGGGACTAAGAATAGAGTTTTCTCCCACACAGAATGCTGCACAAATTTTCAACAGTTTGATTCACAGTACTCTTTGAAGCAGGAAGGAACTGGGACCCTCCCTAGCCTCTGCGTAGAGTGTGCACAGGAGAGTTGTCTGGATGATGCTGTTCACTGCAGCTGGGGGAACCTTGCCCTGGCCCCAGGGCAACAGATCTGCAGGGCTAACGATGACCAACTCATGCCAAAACAAGGTTTTCCCTGGGCCAACCAGCACACTGGGCATCTCCACTGCAATCCAGTGACTCCCGAAGCCAGTAACAGCACTGGGAAAGGGCATTTGAAAACCTGGGTGGCCAGTCAGGTGAGGGGCAGCACTGCCTGACACAGCTGTGCTAAGTATGTCCCTCTGGAGCTAAACCTCCAGCGGATCCCACTCATTGCCTTCATCAGGTCTGGCAGCAAGGATGTCACACAGAAGCACAGCAACACACTTGGTTTACTCAAACTAAATCGTTTAGCTTCCCTTCAAGAAATGACTGAAAATGCACCAGTCTGGAAAAATCAAGGCTGGGAGCATTGCTCTGCGTTTTGTATAAATAAAGTGATCCTTTACAAGACATTGTGGTAATGCCCGTGGGTGGGTCTGCTATGGCAGAGATGTGGACTCTCATGAATACAGGTTTTGTTCCTGGAATAGAAAAATTGCAAATAAATGATGCATGTGCATGACTTTCTGTTTGTATTGCACTGAAGGAAAGGGGATGGAAGCAGCAACCTAGATGTACTGAGTTGCCTCAGTAAACCCAGGGCACAATCCACCACATGATTCCATCACCCAATTGTGAAAGCTCAGCAACTTGGTTCCTGCTTGCTGCTGCTGTTGGTTGACAATTTTGAGGTGTTTCTATCTGTGCCAGCCATCTCTGTGTCGCTTAGCTTCTATCCCCAGGGTGTAGATCAGGCTAAGTGTTTATAAAAAGTTCCATCATGATTTCAGGACCAGTGGCAGCCTCTCATGTACTGGAAATAATTCTTCAAGTTTGGCCATAAGAAACCTGACACAATGGGCTTGAGAGGCAATGAAATTATCTGATATAAATGCAGGAAACTCATTTTGTCTGTGCCAGACTCAGCTGCTCCAGAAGCCCATATTTTTGAGGTAAAAAGATATGAGTCCGAGTGTTGGAAGGCACAGTGACATCCCCAAGTTCACTTTCTGCTTTGCTTCACTCATTCTACTAAGCTGCAGAATGGATTCTGACTGTTCAAACACATAGCGTGTGAATTGCAGTAGAAGTCTGTAAAAACTTCAGTTAACTAGGGTGTAAAAAGACAAGAAATGTTTTTTGGCAAAATACACCTCTAAATATGTATTTGAAGCATCAAAGAAACCAAGAAGACAAAGATGAAGATGAAGAAGAAGGAGGAGGAGAAGAAGAAGAAGAAGAAGAAAGAAAGAAAAGAAAGAAAACCAAAAAGTAATGCCAATGTGTGGTGTTTTGTCTCCAATGCCTCTGCCTCATTTAGAAAGAAAAGGGTCAAAATTTGCAGAAATGGAAGGGTCATTGTGGAAAATGGACTTTGCCCCAAGGCACTGATGGTGTGTCTGGCCCACTATGAATGTCCAATCCATGGCAGAGCCTGGACCCTGTTGGAGGCTGAGGCCAGGACCCATGAGTTGAGGCCCCTGGGGCTGAGGTGGCAGAGTATTTTCTGCACCCTCATGGCTCTGCCTTATTGGGCCTGCAGGGCTGCAGCATGGATGCGGTGGTGGAAATGGGTGTAAGGCAGGAGGTGCTGGCTCCTCTGCATGCTGCACACTCCCTGCTTGACCTGAGCACAGGAAGATTCAAGTGCTCCTTGCTGGAAAAAGAGACTCTGAAAAAGAGGTCTTGTTCTGTACTGTTTTGATCCATTCTATTATAGGCAACTCTTTTTAAAAATAGCAAGAGGAACAATGGTAACCATTTTTGATCATCTGATAATCTATTTTTGCATCATGTCCTATGCCCACCCTTCTGTTCTAACTGACTCTGTTTTATTTAGTCATGTTAGGATTTATTCTCTTCAAAAAAATGTAATAAGAACTGTGGGAGTAAAAAAACTCAAAAAGTGTAATTGTTATTGTAAAAAACAGGAAAGGAAGGTGGTCTAAGGGATATAACTGCATGCTTGAGTGTGTAGGATGGAAAACCGTATTACTGAGCTTTTGTTGGATCATTGAACAGAACTTTCTGCAATCTCACTGTATGAATGTCCACTTTATATATTCAATGTGTGTGAAGATGGGAACAACTATTTGGAAGAAAACTAGAGACAGTAACATAGACAGTGAACATCTACAGTGGACTTGCTTGTTTTGTCATGTTTAATCTTACCCTCTTTAATTTTATAATTTGACAACTGCTTCTAAGATGACAAGATGTAACCTATTAACTAGTGATTTCTTATTGAATTTTTTCTGGAAATTCTGTATTACTTGTACCCTTTTACTGCTTTGTTTTTTATTTCCTATCTTTGTTCTCTTTAATTAAAAATAATCAAACCTGGAATGGATATCTTTTATTTATTTATTTATTTATTTATTTATTTGGCACTGGAGATCAAACTCATGACCTCACACTTGCCAGGCAGGTGCTTAAGCCACTGAGCTAAATCCCCAGCCCACCAATGGATATCTTTTACATCTTGTCATCTTTACAGTAGTTGCCTCTTCTCTTGAACTTGATACTAGCAAGCATACCAAAGGTGAATAAAATCAGTCAAGGCCAAATAACATTCAAACAAACCAGCTTCAAAGATCAGTCATAGAAGACAATGTAAGTAATATAGGGTTTCAGTTTTAGTTAATAGAAAATTAAGGATAGTTACCATGGTATAACCTGCTATTTTTGGGTTATCTCTCTGTGCCCTCAAATCTAATGTGTGTAGACAGACCAGAACAAGATATAACCAAACAAAATAGAGCAACAAGACTACTGTATATTTTAAATCCTGATACACCTTTATCAATGTCCTCTGCCTTCTTTTTTTAGAAAATTCCTCACCTTTCTCCTTCTCAGGATACTATTATTCACTGTTCAGTGATATTAGTCTAGTCTCTTATGTTAAATTTCAGCATACATAAAGATAATGACAGCTACTATGAAGAGAATAAGAGACATTATGGTAGTCATTACCGATTTCCCCAAAATCAGTCTTGAAGACCGAAAAAGCCTGCATCACCCTGTAACTATTTGATTAGTTCTATAATGTTTGGTATATATTCAATGTGTGTGAAGATGGGAACAACTATTTGGAAGAAAACTAGAGACAGTAACATAGACAGTGAACATCTACAGTGGACTTGCTTTGAAATCTGTTTGCTTAACTTGTTTCCTTATGAACTGTTCTGTTCGGTTTTGTCATGTTTAATCTTACCCTCTTTGAGAACAAAAATTGTGTAGGACAGATAAGCATATTAACAACTTTTTGTTGGATCATTGAGGTGAACTGTTGACAGTGTCATTATTTGAATATCACTTTGTATGCTTTAATTTTGTTACTTGAACAACTATTTCTAAGATGACAATATTTAACTAATCAACTAGTGATTTCTTATGGTTTATTTTTCTGAAATTCTGTATTATTTCTACACGTTTTCTTTTTTCTCTTTAAATAAACAACATTACAATTCACCAAAAAATATAAAATTTAAGTTTTACAGAAAAATATTAAGTACATAGACACTATCCATACTTGAAAGTGAAAAGCCCATTTCAGTTTAGCATGTTTAATTAAAGATGCCATGTTGAAACACAAAGACATTTTAAAAAATCTAGAGAGGTACAAGTGATTAACTGAGAACCATACAACATGTGCACCTAAGGAGAGCTCCACCTCAGGTTTGTCATTTCTGGAATATTTGTGAAGATATATTGACATCTAACTTCTGTATTGATTATTTCTTCAGGTCTCCCTGTGATTTTTAAAGTAAATTTAGATCTAAACTGTCTGAACAGTGACACTTTTTCTATGTATTTAACAAGAAACATGGATTGCTGTATTTCTCACATTGTTAATCCACATAGGATCTCTGCCCAGTGAGCTCTTTCAGATATGTAACAATGATCAAGTATGCTGAGAGTATTCTCATAACACATAAGATTTATCTCTTGTGTGAGTTTTTTCATGTATTTCACTTATAATCTGGCTGCTGAAAGTGTCTCCACTTGCTTACATAGCCAGTGGTTTTTCCCAGTGTGAATTCTTTCATGTGTTTTACAGTGACTGTATGTGGTAAAAGCTTTGCCACATTGTTATATAAATAGGGTTTCTCACCAATGTGAAGTCATGGATGTATTTTACAATATCCATGTTTGGTGAAAGCTTTCCCACATTCTTCATGTACACATGGTTTCTCAACAGTCTAAATTTTATAATGTATTGCACGATGAGCATTTCTGCTGAAACCTACCCCACATTCCTTACATATATAAGTTTTCTTCCCAGTGTGAAGATTTTCTTACATTATGCAATATATACGTGTGCTCAAACCATTCTCATGATTCTTATATACACTGGTTTTATCTTGAGTGTGAACTTTCATGTTGCTTACAATGTCCATGTTGGGTAAAAACTTTCCCACATTGCTTACATACATATGGTTTCTCTCCAGTGTGAATTCTTTCATGTTGCTTACAATGTCCAGAGTTGGTAAAACCTTTCCCATATTGCTTACATACATAGGGTTTCTCTCCATTGTGAATTCTTTCATGTTTCTTACAATCTCACTACATTTTAAAAGCTTTCCCACATTATTTACATACATAAGAGTTTGTCTCCAGTGTGAATTCTTTCATGTTTCTTACAATCTCCCCATGTGCTAAAAGCTTTCCCACATTGCTTACATACATAGGGTTTCTCTCCAGTGTGAATTCTTTCATGTTTCTTACAATCTCCCCATGTGCTAAAAGCTTTCCCACATTGCTTACATACATAGGGTTTCTCTCCAGTGTGAATTCTTTCATGAACCTTAAAATATGCACGTGTTTTAAAAGCTTTCCCACATTGCTTACACACATATGGTTTCTCTCCTGTGTGAATTCTTTCGTGTTCGTTACAATTTGCATGAGTGGTAAAAGCTTTCCCACATTGCTTACATACATATGGTTTCTCTCCAGTGTGAATTCTTTCATGTCTCTTACAACCTTCCCGTCTGTTAAAAGCTTTCCCACATTGCTTACATACATATGGTTTCTCTCCAGTGTGAATTCTTTCATGTTTCTTACAATATCCCTGTGTCTTAAAAGCTTTCCCGCATTGCTTACATACATATGGTTTCTTTCCAGTGTGAATTCTTTCATGAACCTTAAAATATGCACGTGTTTTAAAAGCTTTCCCACATTGCTTACACACATATCGTTTCTCTCCTGTGTGAATTCTTTCGTGTTCGTTACACTTTGCATTAGTGGTAAAAGCTTTCCCACATTGCTTACATACATATGGTTTCTCTCCAGTGTGAATTCTTTCATGTCTCTTACAACCTTCCCGTCTGTTAAAAGCTTTCCCACATTGCTTACATACATATGGTTTCTCTCCAGTGTGAATTCTTTCATGTTTCTTACAATCTCCCTGTGTTTTAAAAGCTTTCCCACATTGCTTACATACATATGGTTTCTCTCCAGTGTGAATTCTTTCATGTATCTTACAATCTCCCTGTGTTTTAAAAGCTTTCCCACATTGCTTACATACATATGGTTTCTCTCCAGTGTGAATTCTTTCATGTATCTTACAAACTCCCTGTGTTTTAAAATCTTTCCCACATTGCTTACATACATAGGGTTTCTCTTCAGTGTGAAATCTTTCATGTTTCTTACAATATCCGTGTCGGGTAAAAGCTTTCCCACATTGCTTACATACATAAGGTTTCTCTCCAGTGTGAATTCTTTCATGTTCCTTACAATGTCCAACTTGGGTGAAACCTTTTCCACATTGCTTACACACATAGGGTTTCTCTCCAGTGTGAACATTTTCATGTATTTGAAAATGAATTTTCCTGCTAAAAGCTTTCCCACATTTCTCACATATATGCGATTTCTGCCCAGTGTGAATTTTTTCATGGATTACACAATAAGTACATGTGCTGAAAGCTTTCTCACAGTGCTTACATTCATAATGTTTTTCTCCAGAGTGAAGTCTTTCATGTACTTGACAATATGTACGTGCTGTAAAAGCTTTCCCACACTGATCACATATGTAGGGTCTCTTTCCTCTGTGAATTCTTTCATGTTTCTTACAAATTCCATGTGTGGTAAAACCTTTCCTGCATTGCTTGCATACATAGGGTTTCCCTCCACTGCAATATTTTTCATGAATCTGAACATTGTCATGTGTTTCTGTTTCTTTCACATTCACATTACCTTCTTCAGTACCAAGGAAGACTTCTTTACACTGATTCCAAGATGTATGTCCATAGGATTTCCCTAGCTTTCTGTAAAGAAACAAATCACATATAATATTTATAACCACATTACTAAGTTTTTGCAATCTCACTGTTTGAATCCCCACTTCATATGTTTCACTTTTGTATTTCATAACTATTTCCATGAGCAGCATATGTAATCATCATCTTGCGATTTCTCACTGTTTATTTTCACTTTGAAAGTAGCATTATTTCTACTTATTTTGTTTTGTTTAAACTTTCCTTATATAAATTTAAAAAAGAAAAATTCACAGTGAAATGGGTCTCTGTTTAATGACTGCATTAATGTCAAGTTCTGTTTTTAATGCCTGCTAAGAAAGTCTGACTATGAAGCAACAGAATGGCCTTGTAAGATATGTTGAAAACAACCATTCCCAAAAGACTGGCACACATTTAGAAATCTTAAAAGTTGGTACTTTGAAATGCAGAATCTTTAGCTTCACTTTGGGCATGGGCACATATGTGTATCACATATGGATTATTCTGATATGTTTCCCCATTCCAATCTCCCTTCTGTCCTTAACCTGTAGTTCCCTTTTCCATATGTTCAGTCTTACTTTTATCTATAAACTGTCTTTCATTTCATTCCACAATTTATATTTTGGTGTCTCATCTAAAAGAAACCCTGTGACCTTTTAGGTTTTATAGCTGAGCTATTTCACTGAATTGATGGGTGAAAGACCCATCTATTTCTTATGGCAAATGACATTATATTATTTATTTTTTGACATTATATAACACATTTTTTTCTTTTCTGGGCTGGGAATTAACAACACGTATTAGCATAAAATCTGTAGCTTTTTAAAAATCTATTTTAAGAGATTCTCACTGATCATTAAGCTGTGAAGTTTGAACTTGAATTTGCCATTCTGCAAAATCCGATTCCTAGTGTGTTGGGTTTACAGAAATGCATAAGGACAGAGAGTCTATTAACATTTTCCTTCTCCACAAATCCAGTGATAGATAGCTAAGCCTCAAGGCCTGATCTGTTATAACTTGATCTGCTTTGTATATGAGTAAGTATGTATCAGTATTTTATGCAGATTTGAGATTTTAAAAATATCCAGGACAAGTACGAGGGGATCAATTTCTAGAGACAACTGCATATTGATATTCAAAATGAGTGCACTAACATTCCACCAGCCTACTAAGAATATTAATCAGAATGGCTGATTCTCTAGAGAATGGCTGGGAAACATGAGCACTCAGTTTTATTTCAAATTCTATTGCAAACTTAGCAATTGTTAGATAATGAATGTGTTATATTCACATGTAGTCATGGGTAGAAAAACTGAAGGCAGAATGTAATAACTCAAAATGTATTCTTTTCATACTCATCTATATGCAATGTCATACATTTTCATGATTTAATTCCCTCATATATACACCAGCTTATACATCTTCGGAGAATATTACTGACACTAAATTGAATGGTGCCTCATTTCTTTGGCGGTAATTTTTCTGCTGACTCACTAATTACTCATTCCTATACTTGTGTGTATGAATTACCTTAAGTAACTCCAGTAAATTTTGCCTTCTTTTTCAGCTTCCTGGATATCCCCGAGTCCACCTGAATTGTAGACATAGAAATACCAGGACTCTTAAAGTAATACATACAAATTAATAGGTTTTGTTTAGATTTATGATATAATCTGTCCAGGTGTGAGATATTTTTTAAAATGTTTTCATATTCTTTTTCATGAAACAGCACTAATGAGCAACAAACAATATTCTGACAGCATGAGTGACAAAAAGATTGCATCCTTACCTATCATAGTCATGTTCCTAAAGGTTTCACCCATCACATCTCTGTAGAGCTTCTTTTGGGATGGACTCAGCAACGTCCACTCCTCATTGCTGAAGTTCACAGCCACATCCTCAAAGGTCACCAACTCCTAAAGGATCATAAATATATTTCTCAATGGAAGGTTGAGACCCCAGGTTTGGGATATCTTAAATTCTCTCCTAGAAATCTGAATCAAAAGCAAAGTGTGGTGGTGCATATCTATAATCCCAGCACTCAAAAGGCTGAGACAGGATGGCATCAATGAGGTCAGGGCAATTCTAGGCTCCATAGGGTGTTCAAATCCATCTGATATACATACAGAAAGCTTGTCTCAATAAAACAAAACTAAACTAAACAACTAAAACCAAACAAAACAGCTGAATGAAGACTGATTTCTTCAAATTTTAATCCATGTCTTGGTCAGTAATTTTGTGTATATACACATTTTTGAAGACAGCAAATTTGATGCTAGATTGCAACTCTCTGCAAATGTAACAGCCAAATAGGAACACTGATTCTTGTGCTGAATCATGGCAAGATTCCTCGTGCACTGTCTCTAAAGCAGAGCTCACAGTAACAAGCCTACAGGACCAGCAACCACAAAGCACAGAGGCAGATAAATATCCCACCAATTGACTGGAATGCCAAGCAAGCACCTTCCCTCCCAGGTCAGCGGTGGTGGTTTGGCAAATTGAAGCCCTTCCAAGGGGAAAACAAGCAGAAGCTCCTGAGATCCATCCCATGCTGGAATTTAGGACACTGGGAAGCCAGTCAAGCACCACTTCTCCCTGGTAAGCAGTGGCAGTCTGTCAGACTGCAGCCCTTCCAGGGGGAGAACCAACAGCAGCTCCTGAGATCCATGCTATGTTGGAACTTAGGATGCTGTGAAACGAAACAACCAGCCTGTCTCCCTACTAAGCAATAGTGAACCTACTGATGCACCACCTAGAATCAAACATCCCACTTCCCTACCCCTCTTCTTCTGTCACCCCCCATTAGCAAATTGGAACCAGAAATCTAAGTGCCTCCTGGGAAATAAACCATAGCAAATAAGGGGGACTTCCTTCTACTATCTCTTTGAAGGAAAATGGTTTTATTATTGTTTTACTCTATTCTGATTAATAATATTGCTCTATTCAATATTTTGTTTTGATAAGTTCTATAATGTTCTGTATTTCATCTCATTTTGATATATGTGATTAAGGAACAACTATTACAAAGATAACAAAATATACTGTGATACCTATTACTGTTATCCCAGTAACCCGTTGTGAAGTTGTGTACCAACTTCACTGTATGACCTTAGTTGACCTTATGCTGCCTTGTTCTGTTGTATTTTACCAATTTCAAAATTAAATTAAAAATCTAATCAATCACTTTGATAGACTACAGATGATGTCTCTTCAAATCTCATTTAGGCCAATGAGTACTTTGTTCTTAATATACTTAAGCAGCATTTTGAAACATTAATTTGGATTCATAGAACAAAACATAAATAACATCAAATATGATATATAAATAATAACTCAAGTGTTAGGGAAAAACAGCTGTATTTTAAAAATATGTATATAAAATGAAACCAGGCCCAAGCTGTAAATTATACCACACTGTCACCAAGTGATCACTTTCAATTCAAATATAAGAAATCTATCTTGGGATGCTGGTGAAGGATTTCTTCCTTGAATTTGGGGCTATCCTAAGTTACAGAGCTGTCTAAAATAGACAAACCCTGATTGAGACACCGAACAGACAAAGTGAAACTTAAAAAGAGACTGCATAAGACACCTTTGGTTTGTTTTTAAAAAATTATAGCCATACAATACAGAAAAATTCCAACAATATTCAACACTTTCTGAGAAACAATGTGGATCTCTTCCATACTACACAGAAAACACTTTCCTAGTTGGGTATTGAGCTCAGTGGCATGAAGGACTGCCAGGAAAGCATAGGTCATTCATTTGATCCTTGGTACAAAAAAATTGAAAATTTCACCTTCATGACACTGGGGCATAATTAGAGATAATCAAATTAGATCTCAAGTATGGAATACAAAAATCATGTGTTGACAGGGATGTGGAATACTGATTGTTGCCAGAGCTGGTGTTGATCACCTCAATGAAGCAATCAGAACCCAACTTTACTTCATACTTACTCTAAAAACTACCTGACTTTCAGTGAAGACGCTCTCTGTTGTATGTCCTGCTATTTGCTGCCTGCATCCTGTCAGTCACTTCCACATCTTTTCCACACTCCTCTGATCCATCCAAACAGAAAACACTTCATGCCTAACTATTGATATCATTGCAAAATTTCTATTTGGGGCTTCTCATTTACACCAGTTTGATATGTTCATTGTAGAGAATTTCCATATTTAAACTATCTATTAACACCCAAGTTACTAAACCAGCTCTTAATTCAGAGATGACACCTCTATTCCTTTCCATTCAGAAGGATATCACATGTATATGTCCATGCAAATGCCTAAATTTTGGCATTTTCCGATGAGAATTTAACAGGTAGCCCTTTCTGGAATTTCTCCTTCACAAATTTTTACCCTCTCCTTGATAACACTTTCATATTTGCTTCATTTTTCTCAGACTTCAAAACTCTATGGCTGTTTTCACAAACCTAGTCTGTGAGTATGGGTGACACCTAAATAACTAAGTATGTTCAGAAATTATTTTGCAATGTTCAAGAATACACAGGAGTTCACCAATTGTTTAGGAAGCCTTTCTCCACTGAGGCACACTACTACATATCTCTGAATTCTCAGGACCTTTGTCACTACCTGTCATGAGGATAGAAATAGGAGAACATACTATAAATTTAGGAGATCACTATAAATACAAAAAAGGCCAAGTTTAAGTTGAGCCATTGTGGCTATGAGGCCCTGCATTACATACATTAATAAACTCTGGACATTCCAGATCAGCTGCTCTGAGGAAAGAGAGCATAGACCTAGCTCATTACTGCTCTACAAGCTACAAAAGCATCATAGTCAGGGTCTTCCCAAGCTCCTCCCAGTGCCTAAGATGGTGGACTTACCAGGCTAGCAGTGAATTTCAAAGATGATACTTGTGTCTGCTGCTATCATAGTGAAGCCAGGGTTCTGGTGACCCCAAATTACCCTTGCCAACGGCAAGAGGCAAAAGGGATAGTGAATGACCCATGGCCAAAGCTGGAGGACCTCAGGAGCTGAAGATAACTAAATACCTGAGGCTACCAACACCGGAACTACTCCTAAACACTTGGAACTGGTTTCGCCCAATCCATCCTATTTCTGGGCTACTATCCACAACCTCACTATTCCATGGATCCAGGATCTCTCAGGTTCTTTGCTAATCAGGCCACAGGACATCAAAAGTATTAAATGAGATCCAGCAAGCATTTTGCTACCAGTGTTGTACTCAGAACAGGTAAATCATGCTGAGACACCAGAACAGACAGAAGTCACAGCCAGCAATGGCCCACCTCATTGGACAGTTCATATAGCCTGCCCCTTCATCACTGATTGACTCCTGCTCTATTGACCTCCTTCTGAGTCAAGAATAAACAGAGAAAGGAACCACTCCCTGCAAGAGAGGATCCCAAAAGATAGACTGTAGTGCAGAGACTTCTGGAGCTGCCATTCTTCTACAGTGGTGAACTCAGCTCGACAGAGGAGTGTTTGTATTGAAGAGCTTTACCTCAGACTTTTAACTTTTAAATCCATTTTATTTCAAGGAAAAAAGAACACATCAACTAAAATTAAATTTCAAAACATATCAATCAGGGGGCAACAATGGTATATACATTGCACATTGTCATCCCCAGATCATTCACCCAGAGCACAAGACATCTGTACTCAATTTTCCAAACAGTACTGTTACAGGGACGTGAGTTATTTAGATACTATTGGCATAAGACATGGCTAGGTCCCCCAAGGAGCCCATGCAGGAGACCAGATACCTTGCAACTATGGGGAAGACTGACACCTCATGCTATGGGCCAAGGCTCAAGACAAATGATAAGCAAATTCATCCATATCCTAAGGATTGATATTCTAAATAGTTCCCTAGCACTCTGAGGAAGTCAGGAGTCACCATTTAAAGAAATGTATCCTTATCCTAAAGACTGACATTCTAAATAGTTCCTATCATCCTGAGGAACTCAGGAGTCACCCTCCCAAACCTAAGGGAAGAGATACAGCTGCCTAAGAATGCCTGCTTTCTATGTGACTCCCTTCCTCCTTTGTTCCCAATTTAATCAACTTTACCTGAACTTATAATCTTATTGGCTACCATAACTCTGTCCCATCTTATGCCCATCTGCATTGTGAGTTCTTAGTTTCCCCCACCTTAAACTCACTTCACCACATGATTTTACTCTATAAAGGTCCCTAGAATGCACAGTGTTTGGCAACCTGCTCAGGATACCTTCTCTCTCTCAGGCAACATTTTTTCTCTCAATAAGTATATTCTTCTCTTAATTTCTGTTGTTCCTAAAATTCATTCTTGGACTTTACAGGACAAAAACCTAATATCAGACATAGTAGACAGGGAGATTCATTCCAGTATATCAATATCAGTATAAACTTTTCTCTTTCCTGAAGTCAGAGAAATCCAGTAGTGTGTATCACACATTGTTGATCTCACCATGCCATGGATATTTGCATTGAAGGTTTTATCCCTGCCTTTAAGTGCTGCTTCTTTTTCTGAGACTGAAGTGATCTGTAATTTTGGTTATGGTATTGAAAATGCATTAAGGAACTGACTCAAAATATTTCTTATGAATGGTTTACCAACAGCCATGGAGGAAGACAGATAGCAAAAATTCTTTGTTTTGATTTCTTCATTCAAACCAAAGGATGTACTTGAAAGAGCTTTGCCCTTCAAACAATTACAGGACCTCATGGTTGTAGTTCAAGGTGGAAGAATATGAAATCAGGGATACTTACTCATAAGGCCACTTCCTCTTTTCTCCTTGAATACAACTTCCTCTTTCTTTCCCAGAGGCCGAAAGAAAATTCCCATCAGCTCCTTGCATGACATCAATGTCCCCTTCAAGCACCACATCCAGTCAAAAGTCACATATACCCCATAACCCCATAGTCATTGGGGGGGGCAACCCTTGGTGGGTGTGGGCTCCTCTCCACATTCTTTAAGTTAAAGGCCACTTTTACATTGCTTATATTCTGCTTCTCTACTGTGCTAATTTATCTCCTCAGTAACTTCAATAATCTAACCCACTTTAAACTGTGAGAGTCGACCCCCCTGCTACAACCCCCTCCCCAGAGCGGGGAATGAAAGGGTTAACTCCCTAACTCCCTAGAGCGGGGAATAAAAGGGTTAACTCCCTAACTCCCCAGAGCGGGGAATAAAAGGGTTGACTCCCTAACTTCCCAGAGCTATCAAAACAGAGCAGTAAAGAATGCTTCACTCCCTAAACCTTTCCCAGGAGATAGTCAGAGCGGGGCCAAAAGAAATGTCTCTGCTAGTCATTAACCACTAGATGTTCTGTTCTCTGTAAAGATAGAGATAAGCAAAAGAATGTACTGTATAAACAGGACCAGGGAGCACCTGGCACTCTAAGGTCAACCCAAGACCCTCGGTCTCCATGGTTACTCAGCCCCAGACCCTCAAATCAGCATTAGCCAGGTCCTGCGCCGCTCAAAATTAACCAATGCGATTTGCTTCTGTAAACTTACTTGCCTCCTGCGTGTACCTTTAAAAACCCTACACAAATTCCCCTCGGGGCCCCTCCGCACACGTTTGCCTGAGGGACCCCATGCGCATGGAAATAAACTTTCTTTTCCTCACCAAGAGCTGAGTCCTTGGGGTCTCTTTCCCTGCGGCGTTGGCCCTAACAAAACCTATCTCACGACATGATTTTATTCTATAAAATCCCTAAAAAAGACAGTCCTTTGCTACCAGCTCTGAACCCCTCCTGTTTCTCCCAGACAGAAGCTTTCTGATAGGATTTTTGGTTTAGTAAAGAAGAGAATATAAAATCAAAATGGCCTTTATTCTAAGATGATGGAGAGAACCCCATGAAGACTGGGGTCTGGCTTTTTCTTCTGGAAATGTGTGGGAGGCATACATATAGGTTTTGACTTGGGTGGTGCTTAAAGGTGGCATTGCTGATACACAAGTAGCTGATTGAGATTCTTTTCTGGCCAAAGGTAGGTTGAATAGGGGAGGGGAAAGTGACTTCAAGGTAAAAGTCACCTATTTCCACCTCATACTTCCAAAATGTCCTATTTAGAGCAAAATACTTTCACTTTTTTCTCTCAATAAATATATTCTGCTCTTCAACTCTGTTGTTCCTAAAATTCATTCTTGCACTTTAGAGAACACAAACTCATACCAGACATATAAGGTCAGGAGTTTCATTCCACTATATCATGGTGTGGCTGCCTGTATTTCTAACTAACTCAGCTGTCTGTAACTTTAAGAATTGTTTATCAATTTGACTTGGAGTAATTGTAGCAAATAAAATTTTCTTAGTGGATATAGAGAAATATATCATTAAATTGAAAAAATGATTATCACAGTTTTTCTACCTAGCATCAGACAACATTTTCAACTTTCAAGTATGTGGGAAAACAAAAAACCAACTCAGAAAATAGCAATCCTATAAGGGACAGTATATCATTCACTGTAATACCCATGTTATCTGCAGGTATTTCATAGATCACAAAAGAAATATTGAGCCTATTAAATACCAAGTATCAGTTTCAATAAATGTGCTCATAGCACTGCATCACTGAAAACTGTGATTTTTTTTTGTATGAGAGATTGAACTCATGTCCTTGTGTGCTCCAGGCAGCTTCTTGTATCACTGAATTCCATCCCCAGAATCAACAACTTTAGATATTAAATATGACTATTAACAATGTTTAATTTGCCATTGACATATTTAGTTATAAATTTTGTAATCCTACATTTTTGCAAATGAAATGATTTTATTTCCTTGCACTTCAAATTACTTTTGTTTATAGGTACTGGCGATCAATGTTACAACCTAGCACTTACAGGCAGACATTTCTGCCTGCTGAGCTTAAGTCCCTGGCCTGTATTAATGAATATTTTTAAATGTATAAACATCACTTTATTCATTCAAATACTATTGTGATTTTAGCAAAGGATGTCAATGTAGACAGAAATTGATATACAATCAGAGAAGAACTGGAACCTCAAAGAGTCAATGCAAAAAACTAAACACAACAATCACTGCTACAGGCACAACTGAAGAATACCAGACCTGAAGGTGAAGATGCAGTGACAATGTCTACATGCTCCTGAAGAGAAAAACAATAGTTTGAAATGTACTGCAGTTTCCACCACCTGCTCCAGGAAGTCTTGATAGGCCTCAATTACCATACTCAATGACCAGAACAACTGGACTATTGTTCCCACAAAATGCCTTGGCTCTTTCCACATACCTTTTCTAGCTGACTTGTTCCCCTGCTGAATAATATTAGTTAAGCAGCTATAATTTATAGGTTGATTGTAGTCTGAGACCCACACTGTACCCACATTGGGACTTTCCTGTATAACTCCCCTGACAATAGGTCTGTGGCCAAACCCTGAAGACCACTCCAGAAAATTCAGGGCTATTCTTCTCTCTTTTTTTCTAAGAAAATTTTTGAACTTCATTTTGTGACTTCATTTCTCAATGTTACTCATTTGACAGTAAACAGAGCAGGGCTATATTTCTCTTATTTCAATTTAAATATGAAATGTCTGCTAAAGGCCATGTTCCAAAGCCTGAATTTTAAGCTGCTTGTTTGCCATGAGTTTCACATTTCCATGAGCTTTTAGAAGTCCTCAGTCTAGTGAACTGCAAATGTTTTGGAGGAAGGAGGTCACTGTTGTCCTGTAGCACAATAGGTGCCATTCCTAAGTCTGTGTTTGTCACTGTCTCCTGGATACCTGTACATGGCCTTCTTTCCTCTGCAGCATCATTCAATAATTCTCATTTTACATGAGTCAACTTTCACTCAGCTCTATTATTGTTTTTTTAAAATACTTTTTCTGTCTCCTTGGTTGTTTAATTTTTTCATTTAATTTTTTATTTAAAGACATAGTCTCTCTTTGGGGTTCTGGCCAGCCTTGTACTGACTATGTAGGTTAGGCATCTTTGAATAGATGGCCATTCTCCTTTTTGAGCTTCTTCATTGCTGGGGAAAAGAGGTGGGCATTATAGCACATGGCATTTGTCTTTTTTCTCCTCTCCTTTTCACTACTATTCTTTCATTTCAGTGCCACTGTCATTTAATCCTAGTGTCTGCTTGTGTCAGTAAGGTTTCTGCAGCCTGAGTTGAGTTTGTGAACAATAATATAGGAAACCAAGCAACCCAGTTGCGAAATGTGGAATTTCATTAGCAGTTCTCAGGACCACTTGTATACAGAACCCCTACCCAATTTCAGTATCTAAAAAAGACGCTCTGAACTGGAAAGTTAGAGATGTTTTAAAAGATAAAATCACAAAAAGATCCTGTTGGAAATCATTTAGCTAGAATCTTATAATAATTTTTGGATGACAAATGTATTCTGCTTCTTTTGTTGAGCAGGTTAATTTTTTTCTTTAGGTACAGCTCATTTTGTTTTTCTCCTGGGACTTATACCCTGTGTGATTTTCCATTTTTCTGAGTGAAATACAGGGCACTAGTTAAATGCAAAGCTCAAGATGGCATCTATTATGTCAACCTACAACACAGCTAAGTTACAAGCCTCAATATTTTCTAGGGTAAAAACACACATATCTATAATCCCACACTTAAGACGCTGAGAGAGGAGTGTTGCTTTGAGGTTAGGGCAATTCTGCACTCCATGAAGGGTTCAAAACTAGCTGATATACATAGAGAAAACTTGTCTCAATAAAACAAACCTAAACTAAACAAATAAAACCAAACAAAACAGCTGAATGGAGACTGATTTCTTCAAATCTTAATTCCATGTCATGGGGATTAATTTTTGGTATATAAACATTTTTTGAGACAGCAAATTTAATGCTCTATTGCAACTCACAGCTAATGTAACAGCCAAATAGGAGCACTGATACTTATGCTGAGTCACTGCAAGAGTCGCTGTGCACTGTCTCTACAGCAGAGTTCCTAGCAAGAGCCTGCAGGACCAGCATCCATAAAGCACAGAGGCAGACAAATATCTCATGAATCACTTTGATGTACTAACAATGATATCTCTTCAAATCTCATTTAGGCCACTGAGTCCTTTGTTCTTAATATACTTAAGTAGCATTTTGATATTTTAATTTGGTTTCATAGGACAAAACATAAATAACATCAAATATGATACATAAATAATAACACAAATGTTCATGGAAAACTGCTGTATGTAAAAAATGTATAAAAAATGAAACCAGGTATAAGTTTCAAATTATAGCTCATTGTGACCAAGTGATCACTCTCCATTCAGATGTAAGAAATATATCTTGGGAGGCTGATGCAGGAGAACTTCCTTGAGTTTGGGGCTAGCCTAAGTTCCAGAGCTGTCTCAACTATAGAAACCCTGACTGAGACACCCCACAGACAATGTGAAACTTGAAAAGTGACTGCATACGACACCTTTGGTTTGCTTTAAAAATTATATCCATACAATATAGAAAAATTCCACAATATTCAACATTTTCTGAGGAACAATGTTGATATCATACATAGTATATAGAAAACAACTTCAGAGCTGGGTATTTAGCTCACCAGCATGAACACCGACCTAGCAAGCTTGAGATCATGAGTTCAATCCCTGTTACAAAAAAAATTCAAATTTCACCTTCATGACACTGGGTCATAATTAGAGAAAATCAAAATTAGATCTCAAGTGAAGAACACAGAATTCATAGGTTGACAAGGATGTGGAATACTGATTCTTACAAGACCTGGTGTTTTTCACCTCAAGGAAGAAATCATAAGCCAACTTTATCTTCATGCTTACCCTAAGAACTACCTGACTTTCAATACTCTCTGTTTATGTCCTGCTATTGGCACAATGCATCCTGCCAGTCACTTCCACATCCTTTCCATGCTCGTCTGATCCACCCTAAGCAGAAAACCCTTCATGACTAAACTATTGATATCCCTGCACAATTTTAATTTATGGCATCTCCTTTAACCACTTAGTAAAGTCCATTGCAGAGCCTTTCCATATTTCAACAATGTATATGATCAACCAAGCTATTAAATCACCTCTTAATTCAGACATGACACCCATATTCCTTTCCATTCAGAAGGATATCACGTGTATATATATGTTCATGCAAATGATTACATTTAGGCATTTTACCATGAGAATCTAACAAGCAACCCCTTCTGGAATTTGTCCTTAGCAAACACACTTTTCCCTGCTGTTGATGACACATTTATATCTGCTTCATTTTTCTTAAAATTTAAACCTCTATGGCTGTTCTCCCAAACATCGTCTATGAGCACATGTGTCACATAAAGTATGTTCAGAAATTCTTTGCATTGTTCTGTATAATACACAGAAGTTCATCTCCTGTTTGGGAAGCCGTCCTCCACTGAAGCACATCACTACACATCTTTGAATTCTCAGAACCTTTGCCTCCACCTTTCATGAGCATGGAAATACGAGAACATAATATAAATTTAGGCGATCACAAAATACATAAATGCATAAGTTTAACGAGAGCAGTTGTGGCTATGAGGTCCTGCATCACAGACACTTAGAAACTTTTGGCTTTCAGATCTGTTACTAACAGGAATGAGAGCAGAGACCTAGCTTATTACAGCTGCACCCAGCTTGAAACCACATCAGAATCAGGGTCTCCTCATGCCCTTTCCTGGGCCCAGACTGTTGGAGGAGCAAGGGCAGCAGGCAATTTCAAAAATGGCATTGTGGCCTGGTGGTATCACAGTAGCAACAGAGTTCTACGGACCCAGAACTGTCCTTGCCCCAGCGAGAGGTAAAAGGGACAGAGAATGACTTACTGCTAGCACTAGAGGATCTCAGGGTCTGAGGCTAAGCACACAGGCTCTAGACAGCACAGCTGCTTCTCACCACTTGTTGTTTTTTTTAATTTTTATTTTATTTTTAGTCTTTTTCCTTTTTATCAGTACCGGGGATTGAACTCATGACTGCCTGCTTTCAAGGCAGGCGCTTATGCCGCTGAGCTAATCCCCTGGACCCTTCTCACCATTTCTAACTGGTCTCAACCAGATTCCACCCCATTTCACTGCTCCCATTCCATAACATCACCATTGGGTAGTTTGGAGGTCTCCCAGGTTCTTTCTAAGCAGTTCACAGTGAATAGAAGCAAAAAATAGTGGTCTAGCAAACATCTAATGCTCCCTTTTTTGCCCTGGCCTTACAATTGAGGCCATGACACCGGAAGACACCGCCTACCTTGGCCCGCCTGATTGGACAGTTCTCAGAGCCCGCCTCTTCATCACTGATTGGCTCCTGCTCTCCTGCCTGCCTTCCCCACCAAGAATAATTACAGAAAAAAAAAAAAAAAACCCACCCTGTAACTGCGGATCCCCAGTGAAAGATGGTGGAGGCTTCTGGAGCCTGCTATCTTCTGGAATGTTGACCTCAGCTCGTCTGATGGGTATTTGCACTGAAAGTCTTTACCTCAGTCCTTGTTTTTTCTCCCAAACCCATTTTATTTGAAAGTTAAAAAGTAAAAAAGTGGTCCAGGGATTTAGCTTAACCGCCTGCCTGGCAAGCTAGAGGTCATGCATTCCATCCAAGATCTGGCTACCACAAACTGTGCTGCTATAAATGTGGGTGCACTTTGGTATGATGATTTTTATTCTTTTGGGTAGATACGCAGAAGAAGAATACCTGAGTTGAGTGGGACCTGTAGACCTAGTTTGTGTGGAATCTCCACACTGATTTCCACCGTGGTTTCTTTACCACCAACAATGGAGAAGGGTTCCTTTTCCCCCCACAACCACTCCAGCATTCGTTATTGCTTTATTTCTTGACCGTAGGCATTTTTTCTGGGGCACGGTGACATATCAGTGTTATTTAATTTGCAATTGTAAAATGACGAGTGATGCAGAACACTTTGTCACATATTTATTTGCTGTTTCTATTTCTTCATCTGAGTACTGTGTATTTCACCTCAGATGCACCTTTCTACACTGGGTCTTTAAATCTGGGAAGACTGAAATTTTTTAGTTTTCCGTGCTCTCAATAGTAATACTTTGTCTGAGGAACGGTTGGCAAACATTTTCTCCCACGTTGTGGGTTGTCTCTTCACTTTGTTAGTGATTTCTCTTGATGTTAAAACGTTTTTCAGTAGGGTGAGATTCTCACTTAATTCTCTTTGATTTTTGCTGTTCAATCCATGTTTTCCTCATAAAGTCTTTGCTTACATCAATGTCTTCAAGAGTTTTACTTACTCTATCTTGCAGCAGATTTAATGTTTCTGTTTTAATATAAGATCTTTCATCTATTCTGATCTTAGCTTAATACACGTTGAAAGATAATATTCAGAAGGTATAGAGCCACTTTTTCCAGCACCATTTATTAAAGAGACTGCTTTTTTTCCAATGACACTGTTTGGCACCTTTGTCAAAGATAAGATGGTTTAGTGATCTGGGGTTGTTTCTCCCATCTTCTAATTTGTTCCTTTGATCTTTGGGTCTGGTTTTGTTTGTTTTGTTTTTTGTCAGTACCACACCTTTTTTTTGAATCACAATACCTTTATAGCATAATTTCAAGTCAGGGATTTTGATGAACCCTATCTTTACTTTGTTGCCCAGCATCATCTTTGCTACCCTAGGTCTCTTCTGGTTCCAGATGAATTTTAGGATTTATTTTGTGTAATTCTTTGAGATATGCTATGGTGTTTTGATTGGGATTGCACTAAATCTGTACAATAGCTTTGGAAGTATGGTTATTTTCACTATATTGAATTTCCCTACCCAAGACTATGAGATAGCTCTTCATTTTAGAATATCTTCTTCAATCTCCTTGTTGAGAGTACCGTAGTTTACAGTGTAGAGGTCATTTACATCCTTTGTTAGACTGATTCCTAAATATTTCATTTTGTTGGATGCTATTGTAAAAGTTATTGTTTCCTTGATTTCTCTTTCCATGAGTTTTTTATGCTTGTTTATGAAGTCTATTGATTGTTGAGTGTTGCCTTTGTAACCAGCTATATTACTGAATTTGCTTCTTTAACTAGAAGTCTTTTGGTGGAATTTTTGGGGTCTTCTAAGTAGAGTATCATGTCTTCTGCAAATAATGATAGTTTAAGATTTTCCTTTTCTATCTTTATTCCTTTTATTTCTTTCTCTCATCTAATTGATCCAGCTAGTTTCCAGGACTATATTGAATAAGAGTGGAGACAGTAGACATCCTTGTTTTGTTCCTGCTTTTACAGTGAAAGCTTTCAGTTTTTGTCCACAGTGTATGGGGTTGACTGTTGGTTTGTAATAAAAGGCTTTTATCAGATTGAGATAAAGTTCATCTCTCCCAATTTTTGTAGGTTTTTTATTATGAATAGGTGATGGACTTTGGCAAAATCTTTTTCTGCATCTATTGAAATGATCAAATGATTTTTGCTTTTGGATTTGTCAATACAGTGTATGATATGTATGGATTTATGTATGTTGAACCACCGCTGCATCCCAGGGAATAATTCCACTTAATCATGGTGTAAAATCTTCTCGATGATATTCTGCAGTCTGTTTGCCAGTATCTTATTGAGGATTTTTGCTTCAATGTTCACTAGGCAGAATGGTCTGTAATTCTATTTCTTATTTGGATTGTTCTCTGGTTTTGGTATCAGGGTAATGCTTGCTTCCAGGAATGAATTGAGAATGACCATTTCCCATTCGATTTCATTGAATTTTGAGAAGTGGTGGTGTTAGGTCTTCTCTAAATTTCTTATTTATCCCTGCCATTTCATGGCTACCCCTGCTTTCTTTCAAGGGTCAGTGGATTCTTTCCATAATGGGCTGCAAATGTTTTCAGGATTCAGGTTCAACCTTCCAGGAATAAAAAATCCACTGATGTCAGAAAATATTCTGAGAACAGGCCAGGGCGGGACACAACAGAACAGAGATTCGGAAGTCTGTGTTAGAGGCAGCAGACTTCACTTTCATGATTTTCACTCATTTCTATTAATTTTCCACCTAGAAACCCAGTACATGCACACAAAAGGAGAATAGTTACTGTGTAAAGTGAAGACATTACATTTAAATGATACTAATGGTGTGCAACAGAGTAAAGATGAAATAAAAGCAAGCATCAATTCTCCAAGACAAGCTTGCTACTCATTCCAACTCATAAAAATGCTGAATTTTGAAAGTGATCATATTGCCCAGCATGGGGGTGACAATTATTGCTGAAATGGAACCAAATTCCCAATTCAATTAAGCATTTCCTTCTGAGGAGGCAGGAATACCCGAGGACTTCACACTCTAAGTTCCCCTTGCAGTATAGTTCCTTTGTCACTAATCGGCACTCAGCTCTTCAGGATTTTAATATTCCTAGAAGTCATATATTCCCTAAAGACTGGTGATCCATTTTTAACACCTTTTTGGCTTCAGAAATGTGTAGGATATTACTATGATCGCTTCTATATGTATACACTGCATCCATGTGTGTTGGAACCCATGAACCAAGTCAGGTCCCTGGATCCTACCTCTCAGTTTCTGAAACTGTTCTCTGGCTTCTTGGCCTCATAAAAAAGTTTCCTTTTCCTTTTCACTTTTTTCCAAGATATTTATGCTTTGGAAACAGTCAAAACCAAATTTCCCTCATGGAAAAAATGAGATAAAGAATATATTTATATTAAATTCTGTAAGTCAGGTGTTTTGTACCTGTATAAAAGTAAAGAAATAAATATCTAATATAATTCAGCTAGCTGTATGTTCTGAATAATCTTCCAAATGCATCAACTCATTCATCAACTAATTATGTAAATGAGTTTTTAATCTATGAAAACCCTAACAGTTTTTTAGCTTTTTCCTGTTTCAATTTGACTCCATCAATTCTTTGGCGATCAAAACCACATAATTTCCTGTGCAATCCATTCTCAGCCAAGCAGGCATAACTGGCATCTGTTGAGGAATTCATGGCTAAAACAAATGAAGTGCTAGAAACACCGAGACTCGTGTTACATAGTAGTTAGCAAGTTGATGGAGGCCTCCTTTATTATGTACCAATTTCACTTATAAGAACTGACTTAGAAAAGTTATACAGAATACTCACAATGATGTAAAGAGGTGTATAATCATGGTTTCTGAGAAATACTATAATACCCCTCAATATGTTAATAAGGTAGCATATGTTGATAAATTAGCAATATATTTGTTGATAATAACATTTCCATCTGCAGGTAAAGAAAATTTAC
This sequence comes from Cavia porcellus, assembly GCF_034190915.1. Taxonomy (NCBI): domain Eukaryota; kingdom Metazoa; phylum Chordata; class Mammalia; order Rodentia; family Caviidae; genus Cavia; species Cavia porcellus. The sequence goes on along the minus strand of NW_026947515.1, from coordinate 46,268,920 downwards.
ATGCAACAAAATTTTCAGGAAACTTACAATTATTCTATCTGGAAGTTAATTTTCTGTTGGGGCCTATGCCTAAATATCTAGCCCCAAAAAAGTGCACAGCAAAGGACCAAAATTCAGAAAAGTGGCAGTGCATTGAGGGCAACAGGAAGAGTGAAATCTTCTTTAGAACACATAACTCTGCTAACCAGCCAGCCACCTGTCACTAGGCAGCCCATATTTAATCAGAACAAGTAAAGAAGTGAGTGGACAGTGGTAAAAACCTGAGCAGGCCCCTGGGAGAGGTTCAAGGAACCCACAGAGCAACAGATGATTCTAATTAAGAAACCTATCCAGGAAGTCTCCAGGTGGCCTCAGCCATGGCCTATCTTGTTCCTTATGGTGTCTCCTCATTCTCAATTCAATCATGCCCAGGCCACACCACAGCCCTGCACATGTATTCATATTCAGCCCTTTCCAACATCTCTCACTTTTTTTGTTTTGTTGACTCCCAGGATGGGTAGCCAGCTTAAGGTGGGGAAGCATTAAAGAGAACTGCAATTTAAACTCATCATAGTCCAGCGGTTCATAACAGTAGTCATTTACCAGTATAGCCAGCAATTGTCAGAGAATGTTAGTGATCCTAGCTTCCCCCACAGCCAAGCTTTTACATTGCACCATATCTTCAGAGGCCAGGCTTTTCTGAAGGACATGCAAGGCCAAGCTAACATGAGACCTGCATTAACTACTGTTTTAGTTATTCTTGTTTCTGAGACAAAATACTTGAAGCCGAAGTTGTGAAAGAAAAGGTTCATTTTTTCAGTTTTTGGAGGTTTCAGTCCACACTCAGTTGGCTCCAAGGCAGGTGGGCATGGCTGGGCTGCAGTTCATGGCAGCTGCAAACAGGAAGCAGGAACCAGCAAAAAGCAAGACATACTTTCTTCCTGCCATTATATTACATCCTGGCTCCACCCCTATGTGGGTGTAGCACTAACATCATCAATCCACGTACTGCACAATGAACCATCACAAATGCACCATGCAAACTTATGAAGCCTGGGGGACACAGGCATAAACAATGACATTCCATCCCTGGCCCCCAGGACTCATGTACATCCATTATACAAAAGACATTTAGTCCACCTTCCAAGAGTTGCCAACGTCCTATGTTTCAGCATTGCTGAACAGTCCAATTCCCAAGTCTCCTCCAAGATCTAAGGCAAACTCTTAACTGTAACCCCTGTACAAATGAAACAGGGTTAAACACTTCACAAATGCAAAGGCACAAGGTAAACATTACCATTCCAAAAGTTACAAGAAGGGAAATATAAAGCATTGGAAACAAAAGAAATCCAGCAGGGTGAACATTATGTCCTAGAATTCCATGTTCAGCATCAGAAGCAATCTGGTTGCAAACTCCAAAAGGCTTGGGTAATTCCACCCCCATAGCACTCCAGCGATTCTAACTCCCACAGGTTTCCTCTTAAATCTTCTCCGCTCTATTTTTGCGGTTTCCCTTGAATCATCCACATTCCTGCCTTTTCCAAACTTCTGCAGTCTCCACCGCACTTTTGGCTTCACCCTTACATCTTCACAAATTGCCCTCTCAGGGGCAGACTTTTTGGCCTCCCATGCACTTTGCAATTGAGGTGGATGCCATCTTGCCTCAGAATTTCTGCATTTTCTTGGACCTAAAATCAGCACCTTGTGGATGCCACCAAGGTTTGCTGTTGACTGGAGCAGTACCTATGCTTTTCTGTCTTTTGGCTACAGGGGTCAGTTGCCTGGATTGCAGGGCTCTGTTTACCTGATTGTGAAGAAAAACTTCTCTAAGTTGCCAACATTCTGGGACCTCAAGTGGCCTCTGTCACTGTTCTGGAACATGTCACTCTGCAGCTTTTTCCTCTGAGCAAATTCTTTCACTTTTGCAGTGAGGCTGCACAGGGTGGGGACCCCCTTCCTATGATGCCCTGGGGCCATCTTTCTTATCTCATTTCTCCTCGGGAATCAAAATCTCAACTCTGTCTTGGCAACCCATAGTCTTCCTCTAATTTTCCTTCTGGCCAAACTCACAGCATTGTACACTATCCTGCTGATCTCTTTGCTTTTGATATGCAACATAAATCTGGCTAAAAGCCCCCAACAATATCCATGCCACAGCCTCAAGGTTTGATTGCTTTTTAATTTCTTTTTCAAGATTAATCAGTCCATTACCCTTTGTCTCAGTCTCAGCAAAGTCCATGGGCAGGAGCAAACCTTGAGGTTTGCAGACAAACCTTCTGCCAAGCCATAACACACATCATGTGGAGTCCAACAACCAATGCAGTCCTTCTTCCCAACAAAAACCTCCCAAGCCTGGCCTTTACCATCAGGCCCTCTATCAGCCTTCTGGTCTCCAGAGTTCTGATCAGAATGCCCTCTGCAGAACAGCCTAAGCTGCTCCAGCTCTACGCATCCAGACGACATGTCCAAACGTTTCCAAACTCTGCCCACAAGCCATTTCCAAAGCCTCTCGAAAAACATGGTCAAGTATAGTCACAGCAAATGACCCCACTCCTAGGTACCAAATTCTGTCTTAATTACTTTTTACTTGTTGCTGAGACAAAATACTTGAAACCCAAGTTGAGAAAGGAAAGGTTTATTTCTTACAGTTTTTGCAGGTTTCAGTTCACACTCAGTTGGCTCCAAAGCAGACAGGTATGGCTGGGCTACAGTTCATGGAGGCTGCAAAGAGCAAGGAGGAACCAGCAAAAAGCAAGACACACCTTCTTCCTGCCATTGAATTACATCCTGGCACCAACCCAATGTGGGTTTAGCACTGACACCATCAATCCTTGTACTAGACAATGAACCATCACAAATGCACAATGCAAATGTATGAGGCCTGGGGGACACATGCATAAAACATGACAACTACAGTCAGTTACTTACTTCCTATCAAGGTCACTTAGGTCTTCTCAGGAGTTATCTTAGAACCATGCATAACACCTAATGTCTCTTCTGTCAGTGTCAGCCTCTTAGAAGAGTCACAATCATTGCTTGACCACATTGCTTTCTGTGAAAGCTTGGGAGATTTTTCTCTTGGTGACTCTTCTTAGGCACATCTTGCATTGAAGGTGACTTTTCTCTGTGGTCTCAACATCTTCTTGATGAGAAAACCAGGGACTCACTGAATATCTTAGGATGATGCAATCAGAGGTTATTTTATATCCTGGGTCTCCACCACCCTTGAAGGCCTGGGGCCAAAATATTGGCTATCCATTTAGCTCATCTGTTTCTCTAAGTTTTGGCTTCCAAACCTTAGCTGTCAAACATCCAAAAAAAGTTTTTGGTAACAATACAGTATATTAGAGGCAGTAAGTTTAACATTACTATTTTATCTAAACATGAAACAACTTAGAACATTAAATGAATCCTATTTTCTTCTATCCATGGACATTTTAGCATTTGAATATCTACAGTATTAACAGTTTCATATTTTACATAATATATCAGGAATCAGAACCATACATAGTATTGCATCATGACAATCATGAGATTCTTGTAATAATCTAAATTCTTGTTTTGACATAAAATATCCCTTTTAGTCAATCACCCTTATCTAATACACAAGAAGTTTTTTGTGTATTATTGAACAACTTATTGATCTTTAGTTGAATGTGAATCTCACAAGTCTTTGTTATCAGCAAAGGTGTGCACATGAGACAAAAATCTGTTACCATAAGTAATCCCCACTTTACAATCATGGAGTCTTATGCATCCAGAATTATGAATGTATGAAATACATCATATAGTTGATTACAATCAACTGTCATAACCATGTGAAACCTTTATACAGGCCTCATCAAACCAAAAATATGTATTACTTCATTTGATAATGACCAATGTGAACATTTAGGAATAAATTTCATAAATTTATTTGAGGTGTCTTCTATAATGCTCTGGAGATCATTGAGGTCTCTAATCAATGGACAAAAGCTGATTAAAAATATTACCAGACAGCTGCTTTCTTATTTATCAATCAGAGCTTGGTCCACCAGTCTCACTGCTAAGGGACTTTGTTTATTTATTTATCTTTTAAAATTTATTTTTATTTAAAGAAAGACAAAACAAAACAGAAAGCAGCCATAAATAGTATATACGTTCAAAGAAAAGTATAAACAGTAATAAATCACTAGTTTTTGTTTACATATTGTCCTCTTACAAATTATTGTTCAAGATACAAAAGTGGAACATATAAATGGGAATTCAAACAGGGAGACTGCAAATAGTTCTGTTCAACTATCTAATAAAAAACTAAGTAATATGGCAATCAATTCTATACACTTAAACATGTGTGTATTTATCCATATCTTTAATTATGTTGAGTTTAAACAAACCAAAGCAGATTAAAATCACTCTAATTGAAGATTAATATTATTGCTTGATTTCACATCATGACACTACGGAATCAGCACTGGATACTTTAGTCCCTTTTTTTCTCCTTTAAAGTATTTGCTCATTTCATCATGTGTCATATGTTCTTGTAAATTGTTGATAGGTTTTATGGAAGCATGCATCTTAACATGTGTTACTATCCTTTCTATATTAGAGGGAGAAACAGAACAAAGCAGGACAGAGCAAAACATAATCCTAGAGGTACATAAAACTTAAAAGACATTTAAAACTGCTGTACAAGGAGTTCTACCTTGGTTACTGTGTTGTCTCTTGTTATCATCAATAAAAATGGCTATATCATCAGATAAAGTATAATTGAATATATCAGTGCATAACAGTATTAACAAAAATAGAACTTTGTAGATAGTGTAGAGCTACAAAAACAGATATTAATCAAGTCAGAATGGGTCCTATAGTGAATCATTGCTATTTTCAATATAGTTGTCTACACTCTGACAATACCATCCCTGACAGTTTTGAATATAATAGGCAATAACTAGAAGCAATCAAATAAATGAGATTTAACTAAAATCAGTAACGATATAACAGTATAAGTTATAGAGGGATCTGGTTTAAGTTAACAGGAAATTAAAGATGATTACTGTGCTATATCCTGATATTTTTGGGATAGCTGTCTGTGCCCTCAGATCTAGTGCTTGTCTAAAAACTGGGATGGAATAAGTTGTATCTAAGCAGAGTGGTACAAGTAATCTGGGTTTTAATTCCTGATATACTTGTAGCAATATCTCCTTCTGTGTTTTTAAAGTCTATCCTTCCCCTTCACTCCCCCAGGGTGTACTGTGTATTTTTGGGTCTCCCCAACACCCTTGACTTTATATTGTGGGGGGCAACCTGCAATTTATCTAAGTGTTTCTGAACATTCTCACTCCTGGACTTGATCTCTAGTTGTATTTCTTTACTTATTAAAGCCTGTCTTTCCAACCTACCCGTAAATACTGGTCCAGTTGCCTCTATTACTCTCTCATTCCCTATCACATCGAGTTCTATTTTCTCATATTCAATTTTATTCCAGATACACTTCTTCAGGTCAAATATAGTTCCTATAAAGAGCATCTCAGTTGGCCATATTTCTTGATCCACTCTGCCTGTGATTCTCTCATTTTTCCTCAACTTAGTGTATATAGGACATCTGCATTAGAAATTATATCCAGCCTTCTCTGTCTCATTTCTGTTGTTCTATTTTTCTGTCATCAGTTGTCTATTTGTCTTCTTCACTTTGCTTTTTGCTCTATTCATTGTGGCCTCTCTACCACTGTTCTTGAAATCTTGGTGATTTTCTCTCTCTTTAGAACATCCTATAGTATTCTCTGTAGGGTTGGATTGGTGGTTGTGAATTCTCCCAGTTCCTCTTTATCTTGGAAGCATCTTATTTCTCCATTAATTTCTAGGAAAACTTTTCAGGATACATCAATCTGGGCCATAGGTTATTTTCTTTCAGGACTTGGAATGATTCACTCCATTTTCTTCTCAATTTGATGGTTTGTGCCAAGAAGTCTGATGTAATTCTGATGGACTTTCCCTTATAGATGATCTGTTTCTTGTCTCTGACAGCTTTTAATATTCTGTTCTTATATTGAATTTCTTGGATCTTGATTATTATATGCCTATGTGTAGTTCTGTTTTGGTTTAGGTGGCTGGAGTTCTGTATGCCTCATACACCAGAGTATCTTTTCCTTTTCCAATGCTTGGGATGTTTTCCTTATTTTTGTGAATAGCCTTTATAGTTCCTTTGTTTGTACTCCTGCTGCTTCATTCACATTCGTTATTCTTAAGTTATACATGCTGTTGTCATCATCTAGCCTTTGTACTTTTACTACTTGTTTTCTTGTTATATTTAAGAAATTTTTCCTTTCATTATCCTACAGTGCAAACCTGTCCTCTAGTTTGGATAATCTACCCTAGTTACTTGCAATTAATTTTGCCAGCTTCCAAAGGAATTTTTAAATTCATGGTTCTCTCTTTGAACCAGCTTCCTTTCTTCTATCTTTTCTCTATTTTCCTCATGAAACAATTCTCCCCTTTTTTTGTTTTCTTCCCTTTTTCCATGTTTTTTCTTGAGAGGTGCTTAGCATTTCTTAAATTATTCTATTTATATCTTGCTTTATTCGGTTAAATACTTCACCTTTCAAATTATCTATGCATTCCTGAAGATACTGCTTTATGTCTACTGGGCCATGTCTGATATTGCATAATTGCTGTCCTCATTCTGCTTTGCATTTACAGTTCCTGGATCCATGCTCTCATGATTGGGGAATGGGAACCCTTTCTTGTTGCTTCTTTTATTATTTTTTGTTCCTTCCATACAGGTGTATATGGGAGGTCCAGATTCTTTGTTTGTAGGTTACACTTTGTCTGAAGTGCTGATTGTATGTCCCCCCACCAAGTGCAGTGTACTATGTGGATACAGACCAGGGAAGCCTATGCTGCACCCACCCCCTCTGGATTAATCAGCTTGCTGAAGGCTTACTGCATTAGTTCATTGGGACTGGTATGGGCTAGCCTATTGGTTTCAGCCTGAGGCATGACACAGGTCAGGTGCTCCCCATCAAACCCACTTGAGAAGGAAGAAGCTGACCGAAGTCACTGCAGCCCCTTGTTCTGGCCAATTTGCCCCATCCCAGAATGTCATCTCTTGGAGGCTCTATGGAAGGCGTTTATTCCCATCATTCACCACAGGTTGATGCAGGGTTCCCTGCCAGCTCAGCTTGTCAGTTAAGATCACCGACTCCCATCCTCAGTGCAAATGCATCTCCAGTGAGATGAAACTGATGAGCTTTTGTGTAGTTCCATAAATCTTGGCTGCATGAGATCAAGTGTAGGAGTGGCAGCAAGTTCAAGTGGCAGCACCAAGACTGTAGCTTTTTCAGTAGAAGCACTGGGACTGTATTTTTAAATGGTTTCTCTCAGCTTAATTTCTTCCAGGCTTGGGAGGGTCTATCTCCCTCTGCCTGGGTCTCACTATGTTATATTATTTTTGGAATCTAAGGTGACATCTCAGAGAATCTCTGCAGCCTGCTGTTACCTATCCACCATCTTTTCTCCTCCAGGACTTTGTTTATTCATCCTAATAATATAATTTCTAAATAATGAGACTATAAATCAGTGATGAAGAACAACATATTGCATTCATATACCCAGTCTTTGTGACATTTCGAGCAGCTGGCAACCAATGTGAAACCATGCTTCATAAATTCACAACCCAAACATATCTTTGATCAAAAATGCAAACTTGGAAAAAGAGAAAAGTTACTGAGCTTAAAATGAAAGGAACAGCTGTTCACAGAGTAGACAAATGGACAGACAGATGATCAGTGTGGATTCAAACAAACACAGAAATCAGCACACAACTTGTTGGGGTCTGTGAGAATATTTAAGTTCCCTAAAGGCCATTTACGTACTTGTACCATGCCTCTTTGTTAAACTAGCTGCCTTCTTAAACCCCATGCTTTTTGTCTCATTGATCTATCTCTAACAGTGGGGTGTTAAGGTCTCCTATTTCAATTATATACTTGTGTTTGGTTTTTCATGTCCGTTAGTATTTGTCTCATATACCGGGGGCGGGGCGGGACTGAGTGGGATGTGGAGGCCAGTGGCTAGGGACCATTCCTGGGCACTGACCGCCCAGGTTGGGCCGGGTGGAGTGTAACCTTCGCTGGTGGCCAGGGGGTGGGGCCAAGCAATGTGAGTGGCAGGGCCAGAAGCTGGGAACCAGGAGGTGCAGAGCCCTCCAGGAGGCAAGAATGAGGCGGTGGGCGTGGCAGTGGGGGTTAGGGTTTCTCTGAAGCTGGGTGTGGCTGCAGGTGGAGCTTCTGGGAGACTGAGCCCCAGGCCTGCTGTGAGAGGAAGCAGAGGAGTGGACTGAGTCTGAGGCTTGGAATTTATAGATGTCTGGACTCAAATCTTCCTGGGCCTGACACCTTAGGTACACTGCTACTCTTCTGGGAGCTTCAATTTCTGCTACTGTTATTCTCCTATTATTTTGCATTGAAATATTGCGGGTTTTTTTCCATTAAAAAAACAAACTGTGATGAATGGCAATACTCATCTCTTGGCACTGTTGTGAAGATCCAATGAAAACCCTGCAGAGCTCTTCCCATGGTTCCTACCATACAGCAAGTGCTCAGATGCCATTGTTATTTGTGTTGTTGCCCTTCTTTTATTACAGAGAAATGAGTGCTTTTGGTATCCGTCGTCTGATGTCTTCATAACTTAAATATATGTTTACATGTTAATATAACAAACTAACAATAATATGTAACCCTTACAGATGTGAAGCCAGAGCCTCTCTGAGGTGTTTTACATATGTTAATTCTTACAAGAGTAGGACTTAGGAATTATCTTCATTTTCATAGCTGTGTGAGACAAAACACCAACATTTAATACATTTTCCAATGACAAACAAGTGGACAGAATTTTAACGCAGTGGGCCTCATACCAACACCTCCGTTAACTAACCCATACTTGGCACAGCACTGCTACAGTTCTGCTTTCGATTTTTCACATGAGTGAGGCATGAAATTGTTCATGGGAGGTTGCACAGGTAGCTAGAGGCAGTTTGTGTCAGGGATCACCAGAGGGTCAGATTTAATTTGTGTGTGTGCCTGTGTGTGTGTGTGTGTGTGTGTGTGTGTGTGTGTATGTGTCACACATAAAATATTTACAAAGTAGGATTAGAATGGCCAACTGCAGAGTCACGGAGAGAACAAAAAAGGGCCATGTTCTCCTTGGAGATGCTGAAGAATTGGCTGAAGGTTACATGGGCTCTTCATGGGCACTGTGTGAACACTTGTTGGCCTATTTTGGGAACTCAAGGAAGATTTTCTTGGGTGAGCTCCCAAGGTCAGAGAATGTACATGTTCAAGACATCAGCAACAGTGGCAGGCAGCGTGAAGCAGAGCAGAGAACCGCTGTTTTTGTTGTATAATTCTTACAATTTGTTATCTCATATTTACATTTTTGTATAATGCTCTAAGTAGTCCACGGTGGCCAGCAAAAAGAGTAGAGGGACAGCACCAGGGAGGAAGGAGCCAGAGACCAGGTGGAGTACCTATTGTCATTTCTCCATGACCCATACAGATGAGCTGAGAAGTACACTTTACTAATCTCTTGGACAGCTCTCAAGCCCATCAAGTTGACAATGAAGTTAATCATCACATAGCAGAAGTTTTGTGATGTGAAAATTATAGGAGATTTACATATGTGTATATATACAGTATTTTGGGTTTTTTCCACCTTTAAAATTCTATCCAAAGTCAAAAAATGCTGAATTTTAGGTAATAGAAATAAACTTTCCTTAGGTAAAGTTTATAAAATGAACTGAAAAAGACTGAAAAATAGATGAACAAGAGTTAAAAAAGAACAGGGTTTAAAAATACTCACAGGAAGAGCCAGAAATCGTTACTCTACTTTGAACAACTACTTGAAAGACACTTAAATAATTTCTGAGTTAAACAAGCAAGATCTGAAATATTCAACTGCACACTGAGTATCTTCCCCTTGGAAATCAGTGCTACAGCTATACAAACACAAGAATGACTACAGCAACTTTATTTTTGAGCTCAAAACTGGAAACACCAAAAAGGGCCTCAGCTGATGGACACATGAGGATCTGTGGTTCATCCACACAATTGGATGTGATGGCTCAGCCACTGACAAGGAGCAGCCCTTGGGAAACCTAACATGGTTATGAGGATTGAATAAACTCTACCAGCTCCCCCAAAACAAAAACAAAAACCTTCTGCATCCTATGTGGTTACAGACCTGTCACCTTTAGAAAATACAAAGTGTTTCCCAGAGACAAAAAGCAGACACATTGCTTAGGATGGAAGGAAGCAATTATAAGGAGCCATAAGGAAAATATGAAGGTCACATATACATGACCACTTCGGTGATGATTTTCAAGGGACTCATGTATGACAAGATTCCTAGAGGATTTTTTGTTTGTTTTTAGTTTCCGTATTGTTTATTTTTGGTACCAGGAACCAAATTCAAGACCCTGTGCTTGCCAGGGAGCACTTTGCCACTGAGCTATATCCCTGGCCCATGTCAAGATTCATCCAATTTTGTATTTAAACCTGTTAGTTCATTGTATGTCAATTATAATGAAATAAAATTGCTTTTAAAACACTTCTCATCTGAGCTACACACAAAAGCTTTATTTACTTATAGATTTACTGACTAGCAATTTTGTTTTTTTTATAGATTTATTTCTAAGCAGTATTGTTTATGGATTATTTTATATGAAGTCTGTTTATTTATAGATTTATTTAATTTTGCTGTGCTGAAGAATGAGTACACTGCCTTGGTCCTTTTATCATAATTTATTCCCAGACAGGGCCTTGCAAAGTTGCTAAGTTGTTTACATTTGGCTGGAATTTTATTACACTTATTAGCATTTTTTTGTACTGAAGTATAACAAAGGTAACTAAATTGAGTAGTCTCAAGTAAATCAATAAATACAGCTTAACAAACAATAGCTGGGTGTGATGGTACATGCGTGTAATCCTGGCACTTAGGAAGCTGAGGCAGGAGGATTGTTACAAGTTCTAGGTCAGCCTAATTTACATAGTGAATTGAAGGCCAGCCTGAACTACACAGTGAGAGTCTTAAAAAATAAATTAATAAAATAAAATAAGATAAACCCTGGACTAAGGCAAGGAATCATCTTCTAGTCCAGAGCATGGGCATGGTCAGAAGATTTACTTTAGAAGGTGTTATGGTTTGTATCTGGGTGTCCCCATCAAAGCCTCATGAAGTCACAGAGCCAGCTAAAGTAGCATCTGTGATTGGTTCTCTGTTTAGTGCTGTGACTGGTGATGAAAGTGCTTCACCATCCCGGGGTTTGAATTAGCGGAGTAAAAGAGGTCTCACCAGTCCATTTTGTGAGAGAAGTGAGAAAGTCTTGTAATTTGAAAGGAAATCACCTCCTGTGGTCAACAGGTGCAGAAAACATTCAGCCTCCCAAAGTTGATTCATGCAGGCACAAGTGACTGTGATGTGCTGTGTCCCATTCAATGGCACATTTTAAGGCAGGATCTGAACAGAACTGGAGAGAACATGGGGGACAGAGCAGAGTCCTGTCCCACAGCTCCCATCACAGCTATATATGGAGCCATCCTTAGACCTCACAGGACTAAGAAGAGAGGTTTCTCAAACACAGAATGATACACAAATTTTCAAGATTTCTTTTCAAGAGTTTGATTCACAGTACTGTTTGAAGCAGAAAGGAACTGGGACCCTCCCTAGCCTTTACATAGAGCATGCACAAGAGACCTGTTTGCAGAATGCCATGCATGATTGTTGGAGGGAACTCTGGCCAGGGCCATAGAGGTGCAGGTCTAGGGGTGAAAAATTCATAGCACAGCAAGATTTTTCATGGGTTAACCAGTGCATTGGGAGTCTACACCTCAAACCAGTGCTTCCTGACAACAGGGACAACACTGAGCAAGGGCATTTGGATGCCAGAGTGGTCAGTCAGGTGAGGGGCAGCCCTGACTGACACAGCTGAGCAGAGTATCCCTTTGGAGCTGAATCCCCACCTGGTCCACCTCACTTCCTTCTTCAGGTCTGTCAGCAAGGACATCACACAGAAGCATGGCAACACAATGGAATTTTGCTCAGACTAAATCGTTTAGCTTCCTTTGAAGAAATTATTAAAAATGCACTAGACTGAGAAAAACAAGGCTGAGAACAGCACTCTGCATGTTGTGTAAATAAACTGACCCTTTACAAGTCATAGAAATAATGCCTGTGGGAGACTCTGCAATGGCAGAGTTGTGGAACCTCATGCATGCAGGTTTCACAATTGCAAAAGAATAACTCCAGGGGCTGGGGATTTAGCTCAGCGGCATAAGCACCTGCCTTGCAGGCAGGCAGTCGTGAGTTCGGTCCCTGGTACAGATAAAAAAATTAAAAATAAATAAATAAAAATAACTCCAAATAAATGCTACATGGCCATGACTTTCCTTTGGCACTGCACTGTAGCAAGCTAGATTTACTGAGCCACCTCAGTAAACCCAAGCGAAACCCACCAGACAATTCCATCAACTAAATGTGAGGTTTCAGCATCTCTGCTCCCTGCTTGATGCTGCTGCTGGTTGACAATTTCAAGGTGTTTCCTTCTGCACAAGGCATCTCTGCCCCTCTCAGCTCATGATTGTTTCGGTGTGGATCAGACTACGTCTTTACATAAAATCCCATCATGATTTCAGGATGGGTAGCAGTCTCTTGTTTACTGGAAATTATTTTTGAAGTTTGGGTGTAAGAATCCTTAGACCATGTGCTTAGCAATTTGAGAGGAAATGAGATTGTTTGAAGTAAATGTAGGAAACTCATTTGTCAGTAGCAGATTTAGTTGGTATTGAAGCCCATATGTTATGGGTAAACAGGCATGAGTCAGGGTTTGCTGTACAAAATGCTGGAAGGCACAGCAGTGTCCCCAAGTTCAGTTTCTGCTTTGCTTCCCTCATTCTACCAAGCTTGAGAGTAGATTCTCAGCATTCAAGCACATAGGGTTTGAACTACACTAGAAATCTGTAAAAACTTCTGTTAACTGGGTAATGAAAAGACAAGGAAATGGTTTTTGGCAAAACACAGTTCTAAATATATGCTTAAATAAACAAAGCAGCCGGAAAAAAATAACAACAACAAGAAATGTAATGACAATATTGTGTTTTGTTCCAATGCCACTACCTCAGTCTAAAAGATAGGAGCAAAATTTGCAGAATAGAAGCGTCACTGAAGACAGTGGTCTTCGTGGTCTTCATCCCCAGAGGTGCAGATTGGGTGCCCTGCCCACTAAGCCAGATGAATTCAGGATTGCACCTGAATCCTGGTGGAGGCTGAGACCAGGACCCAGGAAGTGAGGCCCCCGGGGCTGAGGAATCAGAGTTTTTGCTGTGTCCTGGCTGCTCTGCCTTCCCTTGCCTGCCGGGCTGCAGCACAGAATGAGGTGGGGGAAAAAGGTGTAAGGCAGGCAGTGCTAGGCTCCTGTGCAAGCTGCACACTCCCTGTGCTGCCTGAAAGCAGCAAGATTCAGGACTTCCTTGCTGGAAAAATAGACACTTGCTGAATACCAAGCCTGCCTATTTTATATTTACAGTGATGTTTGAAGTGTCTGTATTGTGCATAACTTTCAGTATATATAATGAAATTAAATCACCCATTTTCACATACCTATTCAAGAAATTAGCCACAATGAAATATTGACTGATTTGAATAAAAGGAATATTGAATAGAACACTATAAATAATGCAATGGAATGGAAAAATGGAAAAAACACCAAAAAGACTTCCCCCCAGGTTCAGTGGTCTGCCCTCCAGGAGCTCCTCTCTTCTGTCCTCACCTGCTATTCAGGCCTGAGTCTCTTCGTGCCTGGCTGAAGAGAGGGCCAGGATTTGAGCTCTTCTATCATCTCAGGTAGGATCCAGGACATGGCCTAGGACATGGTCTTCTTTCAGCATTTTCTGTGACTATAATTTTAGAATTGGCTCAGCAGCTCTGTTGTAGTACATTCATGGTTTCTATCTATTCACACTCATAACTGAATAAGAAGAGATCATGCATGTCTCTCAATCTTATTTTTTATAATGAGGCCATAGAAGTGGAATTTCTAGGTTAAATGTATATACATTGAATTTCCTGATCATAAAATTCACCCTAAAACTCACCATAGAGTTGGAGCCTGTAAGGGGAAGCCTGGGGCTGCTCAGATCTCTGTGGAGATCTGAAGGCAGGGGAAGACGGACCATGCAGATGTGGAGGACACCACAGCACCTAGTAGTGTACCATGTACAAGAAAGGCTCAGTTCCAGGACTCCTGATCCATCAGTCAGCTTCTCAGCATACAGCATACACTGCATGCTGGATAAGAGAGGGCTGTTGTGGCCCTGCTGCCAGAGCTCCTCCCTGCAGTCCTGAGGCCCCATGGCTCACTCAGGGGAACTATGTACAAGAAGATCAGCATGTTTCAGAGCCTACCTTGACTGAATGTCTTCCACCAAGGTGAGATCTCAACTGCCACATGTGGATTCACCACAGCTGTGGAGCAGGACAGGTGTTTACAGGAAGCAGGTCAGGAGGTGGGAACACTGCAGGCAGGTAAGGGTACAAAGCCTGAAATAACCGACCTGGGACTAACCTGCCCCAGTGTCCTCCAGGAGTAACTGTACCTGCAACAATGTGCTTTAAAAGACTAAATAACTTAACAGATTACTCACAAAAATATATACTGTAGGGGAAGTTTGAAGATACAAAAGTAAATTGCTACATCCCTAAGTAAAATGTGATGTGACCCTTAATCAGGACATGATTTCCTATGGCGTCCCTGACCCACATCCTCAGAAGAATACACACCATTTGACATAACATTAACAAAAAAGGGCAAAGAGTCAACAACCATAACTGCTTAATAATAACAACACATGCCAGAATATGATAAATGCCCTGCTGACTTGTATGAAGTGTATAGTAAAGAATAAATACTGGATTTGGCCATGTTGGGATTTAGGGAGCTGAACAAGAAAACAAATCTCCTGCCTTCCTGGCAAGCACCCTTGGTGCAAGCCAGGAGGAGAACAAGTCAGCATCTCCCATGAGCCTACTGGTGCATGGACTGAGAGCCATACATCTCATTTAGCCACCATTGGTTAGCAAGGAGAGGCAGAATTCTGAGCATCTCTTAGGAATATGACTGTGTGCAATATAGAATATATGGGGGATTTCTTTCTATCTTGTGTTTGAAAACCAGTGTTGTCTTTAGTCTTTTGCTGTGTTCTGATTAATTGTTTTGCTCTATTCAATATTATCTTTTGACTGGTTTTAAAATGTTCTGTGTTTGTTTGGATTTCACTATAACTAATTGAATGGAAACCAATTGTGAAGATAATGAGATATACTATGGTACCTATTACTGTTATCACGGACCCTGCTGTGAATTTCTGTACCAATTTCAGTGCATTGTCTCAATTTGCTTTGTTCTGTTTGCTCTGTTGTATTTTCCTACCTTCAAAATAAAATTTTGAAAAAGAATAAATACTAATAATTTTTCATGTTTTTCAAGGGAAGGGAACCACCACCAATTCCTTTTAAATAACGAAATCACCCTGATCACAAAGCCGGAATATAATGCATTCAAAAAATGATAATACTCTAATGGCCAATGTTCTTAATGAACATACACAAAAATATTTAAGTAAATGCTCATCAGCTAAATTCACCAGCACATACAAAATTTAAACACCACAATAAACATTGGGTTCACCCTCAGTGGTGCTAGAATGGTTCCACTTGCACAAATCATTCAGTGTCACTTGCCACATTCACAGCATGAGGCACAGCTAACTCCTCAAGGGATTTAGAAAAATCACTTTGAGAAATTCAAAAGTTCACCATTCTTTCATGATAAGAACCATTCACACACCATGGGTAGGAGGAATGAATCTCAGCACAGCAAAGAATAGGCATGACAAGCCCATCACTGACATCATGCTCAGAGGCTGACAAGTTGCAAGATTGGCTTCTCAGGTCAGGAACAAGACCAGGCTTTGGACTCTTTCAACACACTACTTGAAGTCCTAGTCCTAGAATTAGTCAACAATAAGAATCCAAAAGTTTACCAAATAAGAAAGGAAGAATTAAGAGGTGCCTCTGTTTCCTGAGGATACATTTCATATAAGAAACTTAAAACTCCACTGAAAAACTTTTAGAACAAATTGGAAAATAACTTCATTTTCAAGGTGCAAAATCCATATGTCATAATCAATTCATATCTATGTGTCTCAAACAAACTGCAGACTCAAATACAAAGAACACAATTCATTTCATAATTCATCCAAAAGAATTAATAGTTATGTAAAATTTAAACCAAACACACCTTTTCTCAGAAAATTGTAGAAACTGAAGCAATGAGTGAAGTGGAACTAAGAGAAAAAAGGCAAATTATGATGGTGGATGGGAAAAATTCATGTTGTTATAATGTACATGCTACCCAGAGCAACCAGGAGTTTAAATGCCATTCCTGTCAAAATATCAGAGCCATTTTCTTAGAAATAGAAAAAACAAAATGAAAATGCACAGGGAAAGACAAGGAGTCATCCTATAGCCATGGAAAAAACATTAAAGTTAGAGGCAACAAAATACATAGTTTTCTGGTATATAATAAAGTGAAAACAGTCAAAAGGGTCCTATACTGCAAGAACTGGACCACAGATTAAAAGGGCCAGCCCAGTAGCGAAAAACTCATACAGTAACCAGGAATTTTGTTTTGTTTCACCTTTTTCCTTACCTTCCCTCCCCCGCTTCACCTCTGCTTTCCTTCATTTCCCATTCCTTTAGTTTTCTTTACTTTTCTTTTTCAGTTTTTGGTCAAGTTCTTCCCGTGTAGCTCTGGCCTAAGCTGAACTCAGAGTGTGTTGCAGGCTTGTCTGAAACTCCCAGGAATCCTGCTGCCTCAGCCTCCTGAGTGCAGGCATTACAGGCATATTAAACATTCCATGCTCAGCCAATGAATTTTTAACAACACTATGATGAAACCAGGTCTGTTGGAGTGTCTTGTAATGCCAGCAGTCTGGAAGGCTTAGGCAACAACATCATAAATTTAAGGACAGCCTAAGCAGTATAGCCACTTATCCAGAACCTGGATGAAAATATAAAGAATTTTAAATGTGGAAGGCCATGGAGCTAAGTGCAAATCTCAGTATTCAATCCGTAGAAACTGAATGCAAAACAAAATCTTGGAAAGTCCAATGGAAGAAAAAATAGTATTTAACACTGTCCTACCTTCTGGAGGGCAGTGTGTCCCAATTGGCATTAGATTTCATATTTTTCTTGTGGTTTGACTTCAAACAATCATCAAAATCCATGAGGGATTAAAAAAAAAAACCAGAATGTGCTTCAAGGACACCAAGCCTCAGACCCAGTGCAGAAGGCATTTGCAGTGATATTCTGAAGGGCATGATGAGCACAGTTACAAAGCAGAGAATCTACCAACAGTGTTAATGGGATTTTCAATCCTACTCACTGTGAAAAAAACTGCCAGTTAGGAAGTTGGTAGATGGCTTAACTATATCCACTCTTTCTGAAAGTGTCTAAAGATCAAAGCCAATTATTTCCTTCTATGAATGCACAAAATTACTGCTGATTACCAACTCAAGATAATACCTGCAATCGTAGCACTTTGGGAGAGGGAGGGAGATTGAGTAAAGAAAGGTTTAAGCCTGGCCTGGGAAACTCACAATCTTAGTGAGATCATGTTTTAGAATTTGTAAAAAACATTAACAAATTTTACAAATGTATGAAAATATAGATCATTAAGGAATCATTGTGCACAATGCAGTAGCCAATGTTATTCTCTCATTATTTTTCTGTATTTTATTCTTTTATAGACTTAACAGTAGCATCTTTTATGTGGTCCTTATTAATATGTAACTGAGTTACATTAAAATAAGACAAGAAAGTTTTTCCAAAAAACAGTAATCCTTTGCTCAAATCCTACTTCCATATATAAAGTTAGTACAAAAATAAAAAGAACCATCAAATTCTGTTTATACTATGCTATCCAAATCCTAAGATTGTGTATTCAGTAGCATATATACATTAATTTCAGTAAAAAGGTCAAAAAAATTGAAACAGTTCAACTTCTTGGCAGTAGATCAATGTCTACCTCATGGTAAACCTAATGCTTAGTGTGCTGACTAAAGTACATATGTAAGAAAATTTCACGAAGAGTTGATTTGTTGATTTATAGATGATTTTTGTGTCTTTTTAAACCTTTTTAAATGTATCTTTTATTTTGACTTGTTTATTTTTGAGACAGGATTTTGCTAGGAAGTTTAGGCTTTCATTGAACTCACACTGTAGCCCAGGCTCACCTCAACTCACAGCAATCTTGCTGCCTCAGACTTGTAACTTCTGGCATTAGAGATGTTTACTACCAAACCTGGCTCTTGTTTACTTTTTAAATTTTTTCCAAAATTAAATTACCCAGGATTATATGATATGTCATAGTTTATCAGGTGAGTTTTACAAAATGAACTCAGAAAGCACTAAAAATGCACTGAAGGAAACTCAAAATCCTCACCAACACTAAACATAGTGTAACATAACATAACATAACATAACATAACATAACATATTATAGCATTAAAAACACAACAAAACAAAGCAAAACAAAATAAGAAAATAGGTTTGGAGGTTTAGTTCAGCAGTATAAGTGCCCCCTTGGGAAACCTGAGGTCATAAGTTCAATCCTCAGTACCAAAAAGATAAGAACCACCTAACTGTGATTTTAAAATTGCTTCCAAGTGTACCTTAACAGTTTGTAAGCTAATCACACACAGGACATATAATCTGGCAATTTCACATCTAAGTACTTTTTCTTTGAAATAAAAATCTATGTCCACTCAAGACCATGTTTAAGAATGGCTGTGGCAGCTGGCTTTCCAGGGCCAACCCAGAAACAGAACAAATGGGATCAGTAGATGGGTGACAGATGCATGAACAAGTTGCAGTTGGGGGGTTCAGCCCCATGAGAGTGTGTGGTGGCTCCACCACCAATAGGCAGCAGTATGTGGAGAGCCCAGCACAGAGATGCTGCTTGAAGGAGACCAACCAAGAGCATTGAAAGTGAACAGGCTCAGAACCATCACCTCTAGGAAAGGCAAACTACCCAGCAGGGACACAAAGCCCATGGTCTGTTTGGGATGGGAGAACAGGAAGTGAAAACAGTGACTAGGAGACAAATTCCCCAGGAGGGATGCCCATGTGTCCTCATTAGCACAGGGTGATGATGTCCATGGTCTTGCAAAGCCTCCCCTTGCCCTCACCACCTGCTGTCCTTCCTCAAAGGAGGCCATAGTATTGAGCACTACAGTGTGTGGCTGAGGTAAACATAAGTAAAACTTGCTATGAATCCTCCTTTCTGGACACATGGGTGTTATAACATGAAACATTTCATATCCTTCAAGGAAAATTATTGTGGGCATTATGGGAACACCTCCATGCTCCTTAATGATAATGAAATGAAACTAACTTAAGTCCAGAAAAGACAGTCAAAATAAAATTTGAGAAATCTCTAAATGAAGAAACTGTGTACCTCATCCTCAAGGGAAAGGATTTTTGGAAGGAAAAGTCTAAAAACACACACATTTGCTAGTTTTTTAACTTGTTGTTTCTAAGTAGGACACAGATTGGCTCACAATAAAAAAAAGGAGGGGGAGCCTCAACTGTGGACCCCAGCACATGATCTCACTTCCTTGGTGACAAGTCCAAACAGAACTCTGAAGGCTCTGGTCACCAGGCACTGAGGTCTGGTGATAGTTGGCCTTCATGGCTGGCTGGCTCGAGATAGTGGACAAGGAACATGCTACACTGCTTTCCCAGGGCTAGTGGCCCCATCATCAGGACCCTGTGTCAGGGAACCACGTGGGAACATATGGAGAGGATGGTTCACTTGGTCCAGGTGCTTCAGGAAGTTCAACTGGAAACACCCAGCTGTCAGCAGCTCAGGCCAGGACTCATTGGCACACAGAGGCACCCAGAGGCGCCCAGAGACAAGAGGAAGCCCAGAACACACATCCCTAGGCTCAACCACCAGCCCCTCAGAGACACTGAGTCCAGGACAAGTTCAGATACAGGGAAGAATTTCTCACCTGAGCAGCCCCGTGGGACTTAGCCACCTGTGTATTCAAGTCCTGGCTATGTAAAAGCACCTCAGTCTCGGTTTACAACACTGAACTGTGGGGTCCTGAGTGGATCCAGAGTGCAGGGTCACTGAGGATGAAATGGGGGATCCATGGCAAGGGATGAGCTGTGGCCTGGGCCCCATGAAGACCTATGACAGAGGCTGTTCTGATTCCCAGGGATGAACTTCCACTGCCCTCACTGACACACACATGGGGAAAACATTTTCATCAACTCACTACCCAAATATATTTTCTTTTCTTTTCCTTCCTACTAGACTCTGGCCACCACTCATCCTATGTCCTTGTAATTTACCTGTCGTACCTTTTCCACATCCTGCAGTTATGTTTCTCTTCTTCCTTACCCTGCTGTAAGTAACTGTTTAATCTCGCCTTGTCTGAGAAGGGAAAATCCAGACAGATTGCATCAATTTCTCATTCAGGTATTCATGGACTTTTGGCAGGGCATAGAAAAAGAATTCAAGAATTTTTTGTAAATCTTAGGATTCTTTATTTTCTTAATTATGTTCCTGGCTTTATAGACATATACACATCAAAACTGCTCCACATTTAATTACATGTAGGTTATTTCATGTCTATTTCATATGAAGGAGACTAACACACTTTCTTTGGTTACAGAGCAGCACCATGGTAGTGTCACACCCATGTGTATACTTTAGATATTTCCAATGATATATTATTAATATAGAAAGTGCAGTGTCACAGGCAGCATGTCCATTGAATTCCCATGTGGTTTATTTCCATGCAATGTTATAAACATGTCTGCCTATGTCCTCTTCTCTGGACAGAGTAAATTTGCATAAAGTCTGGCTCAGCATGTCACCACCTATAAGTTTCAGTTCTTACCCAGTAGTTCAATCAAAGAACCAGACACCTGAACACAGTCCATTTAAGAATAACGAGGCTTTGTGTACATAAGAAAAGAAACATAATGGTCAAGGAGGCAAACAAGCTGGAGAAATGAGCACTGGGAAACAGCAGTGGCATCAGGTCCCAGGTAGTAAAAACCAGCACAGAACTTGAATCCACCAGACTCCTGGCCAGACTGGGGTAGATGGTGGGAGCCCAAGAGCTCTCCATGACTCCTCAGGAGCTGGGGTGAAGTCTTCAATCACAGACCTGCTGTGTCATGGTGTAAACCCCTGCAGCCTTCACAGAGGCCAGCCTATTGGATGCTCCATGCTATAAATGTTCCAGGCTGAAGTTATTCCACCAAGTCCTGGCTGTACTGTGCTGCTACTGGGGGTTGGCAACAGGAGAGGTTAGGTCACTGATTCAGCAGCCGCTGGGTTTTCCACAAAGAAATAGCTGAATATGTGAGTGCCCCCGTGTGAGCTTAGGTGTAGCTCCTGAATTCGATGGATGATAGAAAGTTTTCCCATGGTCTATGAACCAAGTGGGCCTGTAAAGTGTCACAGGCTTGGGGCAAGGCATCAGTGACAGTGAGTGGTGAGTTCTAAGTCCAGGCTTTGCCCTGCCCAATGGACTGCATGTGACAATGGCAATGTGAGGTAACCTGAGGATGAAGACCTTAGTAGGGATGGTATCAAATTACAGGCAGGTGTGGATGGGGATAGTGCCCAGGTGAAGAGAACCCCATGTGGCCCTCTAGTGCCTCACCCTCGAGCATGCTAGAATCTCCACAGTAAAGGACTATGTGTGTTATCCCACTCCCGATGGACATTTGAGAACCAGTGCCAAGAGAGGGACAATGCCAGGTCCTAGGCACCCGACATGGGCAGAGTGAAGAGGATATGGGAGAAGTCCAAAGGAGAAAGACCTCCTAGCACAGGACCCAGCCAACTCACAAAGGCATTGGAACAGCAGCCCCCAAGCTCCTGGGACCTGAGCCTAAACATATGGGACTGATTTCAAGCAGCATCCCAAGGGATACACACACATGTGCACACACACACAGGAACAAACAGTGATGCCATGGGCACACACTGGGTTGCTCAGAGGAAAAGTGATCTGATTCATTCAGTCTACATGCCTCAAATTCTCACCTTATTCCTGCGCTGAACTAGGCTGGAACCAACACAGAACAGGACAATATGTCACTGGCCACCCAGAAGCTGGAAGGCTGGAGGAAAGGGACAAACCAATGCAGAATATAGTGGAAGAGAAGACCCAGGGCTATATCCCAATAAAGCAAGGGAACACAGAGGTCAAGGTCACTACATGGGGGATCTGAACAGCCTCACTGAGATGGAACTGATGCCTGAACCTGGGACATGCAGGCCCTAATGCTGTACAGAGTTGAGTCTGTGTGGCAGAAGACAGAGGACCAACCATTTAGAGATTCAAAGTCAAAAATTTTTTTTAGTCAAGAAAGAGATGAGAAGAGAAAACAGAGGGCCTGGCGAGAATAAGAGAGGGGAGGAGTGGGGGAGTGAAAGGGGTGGGGGCAGAATCTCACATCTGCTATAGCGCATCAGTGACCACTGATGGTTGCATGGCTGCAAACTTAGATATGACAGGTAAACTTCAGTTCTCTCAGGTTCTATGGGTCAGGCATTCAGGAGGTGCTGCTGTGGAATCCACCATAGTTTCTCCTGACTAGGCTGCAGGCTCAGTGGAAACACTGCTGTGGCAGAATCTGTTCTCAGGCTCTCTCTCTTGCTAAGAGGCAGGAACTCAGTTAGGATGGAGGTCTGATGTCTCCTCTGTCTGTTAACCTTTTTCTCTGCAAAGAGTCAGCCTCTCCTCAGGGAAAATGCAGAGATAGTCAGAGATTTAGAGAGGAAGACAGAATGAAACAGAGAGGAAGGAAGGAAGAACAGAGGAGGGAGAGAGCAGGAGGTTGGTCACAGTCATTTTATGTGTGAACCTTGGTAGTCACATCCAATTACATCTGCCATGTTCTGTTATTAAGAATAAGTAATTAATTAGGGAGAGAGCTCAAGATAGAGCACTTGCCTACCATGCATGAGGACCTGGGCTCAACTTCAGCCTGGCTAATACAAACCAGAACAAAATTCACTATATGTTACTGACGCTCAAGGAATGGGCTACTCAGGAGGTGGCCATCAGAAGGTGAGCTGTCAGCAGTTGAGCACCCTTGCCAAGGGTGTAGTGATTCACACAGGTGTGAATGTAGGCACAGTGCTGGTAGATTTGGGGGTGCATCTGCATCCATAGTGCTTGCTTATCCTGTGTGAGGTCTTGACTTGAGGCCATAGCACCAACACACAGAAGAAATTGAGATGCTTAGGGAACATAATGATGGCTGATCTGATGAATTTCTGCCCCCTTATGATGCCACCAGGGAAATATGTCCAGGAGGAGAGCGTTATTTCCACCACCATACAGCAGGAACCAGGCTTGTGTGCACTGTGTTCACCTCCCTTCCACCCCTTCATGGAATTTACCTCTAATTCTGTACACTGTGTACACATGACACCAGTCCACAAGGTTTAAACGTGTCATCTCTCACTTCTGATGATGTCCCTAGGAAGCAGATGCCATAGTTTAGCGGGACACATTGGAAAGGAACTGAAAGGCATTGTGTCTTGTCTAAGTTGACAAGGGAAGTGGGAAGGAGGAATTGGGTCTAAAACTAGGTCTGCTCAGACCAGGGACCCTGGCTTTATTGTGGTTTTTCCTTTCCCATGGGAAAGCTTTGCCTCTTGCCAAGGATCCATCACTTGGGTGGAGTTGTTGTCTTCACTCTGAATGACACTGGGCAGTCATTCCATGTGTTTCCATGGTATCCAGAGCAAGAATGTCTGGGGATGCCAGATGACCCAGTTCCACACAGACATCATGGAGGGAGCTGGTGAGGGCCTTAAATCATCAATGTACCAGGCATTGACCATGATGCAATGACCAGAGCAGATGCAAACACTGGTCTCTTGTGCTTCCATGTTATGAAGGCCACACAGTCACCCTGGAGAGCAGACCAGGTACTACCCACATTACTGTGAGTTTCCCTAATTCTTGGCCTCTGTACACATGGCCATATAATAGGGGAAGGGGAGACTCATGAAGGCACACAGAATGGGGTGATGCATCCATATATGAACTGAAGGTTGAGGAAAGGCAGGCAGGAAGCACTCCCACTATCCACTCACTTTTCAGATAGTTACAGAGCAGCACCCTGTTGAGCACCCATGATTAAATAACACTGCAGACTCCTCTCTCTTTCTCACAGAGGCAATATGCCACAAGGGTGATAAAGGGAATTGCATTTCAGGCTTCCTGAGGAGTGGAGGACAGGTGGTCACAGCACTGTCTAGAGACCTCTGTGAGCAAGGGCTGATTATGGTTAGCACACAGGATACCCTGGGAGGGCAGTTTGGGAGGGAAGCCAGACATGTAGTGCTTCTTACAACTGTCCTCCTCAGGATCAGAGTTTCCCTTCTTGGCTCCTGGCAGGTCCTGGAAGGTGGGACAACCAGCCCTATCAAATCTGATTGAGTTGGGCCAAGCCTAGCTCACTGAAAATGAGAACTACAGTGAGAAGGAATTGGCCTGGGTCTGTTGGTTTCTGAGGAGGACATAGGGCACTTTAGATGTAGAAAGACTCTCAGACTTGGGGCCTCCTGCAACACAGAGGCATGCAGAAGTGAGTGGGGTGAGGCAAAATAGGAAGTTTTCCTGGGCTGCATTTGTGCACAGAGCTGTTCCTGACAGGCCCTGGAAGGCTTTGGGGCTTGCAAGGAGCAAGGACAGTTGGGGATTTTTCTAAGGCAGTGCTGGTACCAGACTGAGCTCAAGGTCTACTTACATATCTTGTGCCAGCCTCACCTCCAATGACCTCACCAGATCAATCTGAAAATCAAGGTCAGACACCCGGTCAGGTGGAATTCAAGGGCAGGTCTGTCGCTGGCTCCTTGGCAGGTGTCCTCAGCTCCACTTAGGGCTAAAGTCTTGCAAAGTACCCGCCCTTCGTTTCCCCTTCACTTTACCTCTTCTATTTCTCTCAGTTTTCATTTCTACTCTTAAATCTATAGTTATTTAAAACATTAAATTCTAAGATAATTTAATTTTAAGTTAAGATTTCATTAGTTTCCACATGTTCAGTTGAGTCACACATAAGCACATTGTCAATTGGTACAATCTTCACATCTGTCTAGTTCCAGCTTTCTGCTCAGTGTTGGACCCATCCATACCCCTGTCTTTCCTGCTAGTCCCCACCCACCACTGACCTTTCTCTCACTGTGATTTACTAACCTGGGTTTTTCATATCAGTTTATCAGATTCTGTTTGCCCAAACATTCCTGGAGTAGACTGGATGTTACTGCTGTTTGACAGAAGAGAAAACAACAGATAGACAAAGTCTATAGGGAAAATGTAGAGACCATTTGTATGTACTCATCTTTTCATGTCAGAAAATGTTTTCCATGATTTCAGTGATACAAAGGTACCTACAAATGACTGATTCATTGCATTTGAAAAACAACAATAATGCAAAAATCACAACAGGAAACCTTTCTTTACAACGAATCATCAGATAGATGTTTTTTATTACAAGTATGAAAGAGGTCTCATGAGTCCATATTGTGAGGTAAATGACAAATTCTTCTAACTCAAAGGGAATCACCAAGGCCAACAAGCACACAAAACACTGAGCCTCCTAAACCTGATACATGCAGGCACACATCCCTGAAATATGCTGTTTCCCCATCCACTGACACATTTTAAGGCAGGTGCTGAACAACAATGGGAAGGACATGGAGGGCAGAGCACAGCCCTATCTCGCAGCTCCCATCAGAGCTCTAAACAGCCTTCCCTAGAACTCCTAGGAGTAAGAATAGAGTTTTCTCCCACACAGAATGCTGCACAAATATTCAAGAGTTTGATTCACAGTACTCTTTGAAGCAGGAAGTAACTGGGACCCTCCCTACCCTCCACATAGAGTATGCACAGGAGAGTTGTCTGGATGATGCTGTTCACTGTAGCTGGGGGGAACCTTGCCCTGGCCCCAGGGCCACAGAGCTTCAGGGCTAAGGATGACAAACTCATGGCATGACAAGGTTTTCCCTGGGCCAGCCAGTGCACTGGGCATCTCCACTGCAATCCAGTGCCTCCCAAAGCCAGGGACAGCACTGGGAAAAGACATTTGGATGCCTGGGTGGCCAGTCAGGTGAGGGGCTGCCCTGCCTGACACAGCTGTGCAAAGTGTGTCTCTCTGGAGCTAAACCTCCAGCAGATCGCACTCATTGCCTTCATCAGGTCTGGCAGCAAGGATGTCACACAGAAGCACAGCAACACACTTGAAGTTTACTCAAACTAAATCGTTTGGCTTCCCTTCAAGAAATGACTGAAAATGCACAAGTCTGGAAAATCATGTCTGAGAACACTGGTCTGCATTTTGTATAAATAAACTGATCCTTTACAAGACATGGTGGTAATGCCCGTGAGTGGGTCTGCTATGGCAGAGATATAGACTCATGAACACAGGTTTTGTAACTGCAATAGAAAAATTGCAAATAAATGATGCATGTGCATGACTTTATGTTTATATTGCACTGAAGGAAGGGGGATCGAGGCAGCAACCTAGATTTACTGAGCTGCCTCAGTAAACCCAGGGCACAATGCACCACATGATTCCATTACCCAATTGTGAAAGCTCAGCAACTTGGTTCCTGCTTGCTGCTGCTGTTGCTTGACAATTTTGAGGTGTTTCTATCTGTGCCAGCCATCTCTGCCTCTCTTAGATTCTGTCCCCAGGGTGTAGATCAGACTATGTGTTTACAAAAAGTTCCATCTTGATTTCGGACCAGTGGCAGCCTCTCATGTACTGGAAATAATTCTTCAAGTTTGGCCATAAGAAACCTGACACAATGCGCTTGAGAGGAAATGAGATAGTCTGATATACATGCAGGAAACTCATTTTGTCTGTGCCAGACTCAGCTGCTACTGAAGCCCATATTTTTGAGGTTAAAAGATATGAGTTGGAGTCTTAGAAGGCACAGTCACATCCCCAAGTTCACTTTCTGCTTTGCTTCACTCATTCTACTAAGCTGCAGAATAGATTCTGAGTGTTCAAACACATAGGGTGTGAAGTGCAGCAGAAAGCTGTACAAACTTCAGTTAACTGGGGTGTAAAAAGACAAGGAAAGTTTTTTGGCAAAATACACCTCTAAATAGGTATTTAAAGCATCAAAGAAACCAAGAAGAAGACAAAGATGAAGATGAAGAGGAAAAGGAAGAAGAAGAAGAAGAAGAAGAAGAAGAAGAAGAAGAAGAAGAAGAAGAAGAAGAAGAAGAAGGAAAAAGAAGAAGGAAAAAGAAGGAAAAGAAAGAAAAACAAAAAGTAATGCCAATGTGTGTGGTTTTGTCTCCAATGCCTCAGCCTCATTTAGAAAGGAAAGGATCAAAATTTGCAGAATGGAAGGGTCACTGTGGAAAATGGACTTTGCCCCAAGGCACTGATGGTGTGTCTGGCCCACTATGTAAGTCCAACCCAGGGCAAAGCCTGGAGCCTGGTGGAGGCTGAGGCCAGGACTCAGGAGTTGAGGCCCCTGGGGCTGAGGTGGCAGAGACTTTGCTGCACCCTCGTGGCTCTGCCTTATTGGGCCTGCAGGGCTGCAGCATGGATGCTGTGGTGGAAATGGGTGTAAGGCAGGAGGTGCTGGCTCCTCTGCATGCTGCACACTCCCTGCTTGACCTGAGCACAGGAAGATTCAAGTCCTCCTTGCTGGAAAAAGAGACTCTGAAGAAGATTCTGGGTGTCCTCTACCAGACACAGATGAACACAGTGACTTCTCAGGTAGGGAGGGCAGGACACCCACCACAGCGGGATCTGCATGGCTTCATGTGTTGGGGGTTTAAAAGTTATCATGAATGATGTGTTGCCTTCTTGAATAAAAGACTCCTTATTTTATATATCTATAAAGTTAAGTGTGAATTTTCTTCTATATGCATATCCTAATTAAATACAAAAGAATATTAAGTCATCCATTTCCACTCACCTATTCAAGAAAATACCAACTATTTATTCTTAAGTGAATTGAACAGAAGAGAAGTAATACTGAATGGAGCACTATAAATAATGCAGTGGAAAAACAAAATGGATAAAACCACAAAGGCATCCCTCCCAGGATGAGAGGTCTGCCATCCCTCCCAGGATGAGAGGTCTGCCATCTCTCTCATGTCCTCACCTGCTGTGCAGGCCTGTGTCTCTTCACTGCTGGGTGGAGAGAGAGCCAGGACACAAACTCTCTTCCATCTCAGGAAAGATCAGGGACATGGCCTAGGACATGGCCTTCTTTCAGCATTTTCAGGGGCTGTAATTTATAATTAACTCAGCTGCTGTGCTGTGGAACATTCAGGGTTTCTAACAGTCTACACCTTAACTGATGAAGAAGAGAATATGGTGTCTTTCAATCTCATTTCTTATAATGACCCTTAGAAATGGAATTTCCAGGTTAAATGTATATAAGGTGAACTTCACAGATTTTTCACCTGAAGCCTCAGCATAGAGTTAGAGCCTGGTAGAGGAAGACTGAATCTGCTCAGATCTATGTGGAGATCTAAAGTCAGAGAGATGGTCCAGGCAGAGGTGCAGGACACAATGGCACCTAGCAGGAACCATGGCTAAAAAAGGCCCAGGTGCAGGCCACCTCATCCTTGAGTAAGTTCTCAGGAAAGCATCACACACTGCACACTGGACAGGAGAGAGCTGGAATGGTTCGAGAGCTCCTGCCTACATGCCTGAGGGCCCCTCTCTCACTCAGGGAAGCTCTGTATGACAAGGTCTGTTACAGAGCCCAACTTGTCTGAATGTTTTCCACCCAGGTGCAGATCTGAACTGCCACATGTGGACTCACCGTAGCTATGGAGCAGGACAGGTGTTTACAGGGAGCAGGTCAGGAGATGGGGACACTGCAGGCAGGTCAGGGTATGAAGCCTTACATAAGAGACCAGGCACTCACCAGCCCCAGTTTCCTCCAGCAGTAACCACACCATGCAAGAGTGTGCATTAAATCTGAGTAACTGAAAGGAATTACTCACAAAATGATATATCGTAGAGATAGTTTGAAGATACAAAAGTAAATGGTAGCATCCGTAATTAAAATGAGATGTGACTCTTAACGGATATGTGGTGTCCATTGATGTCCCCAAACCACATGCATCAGAAGGAAATAGTCTGATGAACAGAGTAATAAGGAGCACAGACAATGTGTAAAAATCACAGCTGCTTAATAACAACAACAAAGCTGGGATACAATAAGTGCACTGGTGAATTTTAGCCAGTATATAATAAAGAATAAATACTGATTGTTTTTCAATTCTTCAATCAAGTTGAAGGAAAAAACAAAAACAACTTCTTTTAAGTGAGAAAATAATACTGAAAATGAAGCCAGACAATAATGTGTTAAAAATAATATAAATGAAAAAACTCTGTTGGCTAATATTCCTACCAAACATACACAAAACTGTTCAGCTAAATGTTTGCCATGTTAACTCACCAGCATATTCAAAATTAACCAACATGATCAACACTGGGCTCAATCTCAGTGGTGCAAGAATGGTCCCTCTCACACAAACTATCTGTTTCCACCGGTTTTAACATGTTGTATCTTACTATATTTTATGATATATAGTAGTATAAACAAAAATTTTTATAGGCAAAGAGATAATATAGAAACCATTGTTCATTTTCTGTTAACTGATTCTAAATACCCTGTAATTCTTTCATTCTCTTGAATGGCTTCACACTGTCTTGATATGCTTGATGCTATAGTATACAAATTTATACTCAAATAATTCAAGGAATCAAGCACTATGGTTACTACTATTATGTTAAATTATCTGGGAGTGAAACACAATTATGCTTAAATTGTTCCATTATGACCAGTGTTGTTCTGTTACAATGTCCTCTTTTATCTTGATCTCCACCCTTTTTTTAAAAATTAAACTATTTTTTATTTTTTATCAATTAAGGGAAAACTAAATTAAAAAATAACGGGATATATTATAGTAACTATTTGTTTTCCTATTAACCTGATTTGAACCCCAATATTGTTTTTTTTAATTTTATTTAAGAGGAAAAAGAGAAAAACACAAAACAAAACAAAGTGGTATAAGGGTACACGTAATACAGAACTACAAAAAAAAAAAAAGTAAGAAATCACCTGTTAATAGATTACATATTATCATCTTAGAAATAGTTGCTCAAATTACAGTATCAAAGAATACAAAGTGGACATTCAAACAGAGAGACTGCAAACAGCTGTGTTCAATGATCCAAAAACATTAATATAGTCAGCTATTTAACACCCCTAAACACACTTGCTGTTATATCCGTTAGAGCTCTTTTTTTTTTCCCCCCTCTCCTGATAGGAAATTCATGGAATTTATCTTTGACTGCCTGGATCTTAATGCCAGCTCTATCTCTTGTCTAACAGTGTGAATAATTCTGGAAACAGTTTCCTCATCTGTAAAATAGAGTGCTCCTTTGGGCAGCACGTACACTAATCTATAAAACAGAGATACTAATGTATGTCATTAATATGTATACATATATACACACATTATATAACACACAAAATGCATAATATTGATTTAGTCTATTCAGAAGATCAAGTTAATTTGTGGAAAGTGCTTCAGCAGTGCTAGTTCATCTTACTTAGTTATTGCCAGCTTTTTTAATTGACATTTAAAGGCCATCTAATTGCCAACTTTCTTTCCATACATTTTCAACATTCTTTGCAACAAATAAAGGGAGGATGTAAGATTAATTTCATAGTCATTATAGATTATATGACATATACAAAGCAAAATTAACATGTTTGGCTCAGGACAGACTTCATCAGCCTACCAGGGAAGGAGTCAAATACGACTTACAATTTGCTTTCAGATACTTCAGTGCTAAATGGATTGACTTGTATTTTGTAGTGAAATCCTTTAATCTTTGCTTAGTTTTCATATAACATAACTCTTTGTAGAAATTTGTGAGTTAGTTCCTTTCTTGTGATATGTCTTCTAGGTTAAATGAAGGCATTTATTGAAGGCTCATTAAGTAATGGGCAATATAGGTGCTTTATGTGTATTAACTCCCTTAATTATCCTAATAAACCTATGAGTTGTAAGTACTATTATTATTCCTATGTTATAGAAGGCTTAATTAACCTGCAGGGATATTTTTAAATTTACCATAATTACACACCTAACAATATTGGAACTGAAATTTGACTGAACTACCTATCCCTTGAGCTCTTACTATCAAATACTCTACAACTTGTCTTTGGATAAGACACATGTATACTTTACTAATCTATTTTAAATTTATGATCATTATATTAGGTCTGAAATAACAATTGAATTAATAATTGTACACCTACCATTTGCTACTTTCTGCAAATGGTGTTCCAAATGTGTTTTGAATTGAACAT
This sequence comes from Cavia porcellus, assembly GCF_034190915.1. Lineage (NCBI taxonomy): Eukaryota > Metazoa > Chordata > Mammalia > Rodentia > Caviidae > Cavia > Cavia porcellus. The sequence continues at coordinate 46,237,443 of NW_026947515.1, read as the reverse complement.
GAAAGTATTTGAAATAAATTTTAGAAATAAAAAATATGGCCCATGTAAATACAACAGGTAAGACATTACAAAGGGAATGGCCTCCACTCCAGCAAGGTGCACTTTCTAGGCCTACTAATTACATCCAGGGAATATGTCACATGAAATTTGTATCTATTTGTTTCAGGTAGTTTTCTATATTGATAATTCACAGTTTTATTTTCTTTTTTTTTTAATTTTTTTTAAATTTTATTTAAGGAGAAAAGAAAAAAAGCAGAGAAAGGGTACAAGTTATACAGATTTGCAGGAAAAAAATGAACAGTAGGAAATCACTAGTTAATGGATTACATATTGTCATCTTAGAAATAATTGCTCAAGTCACAAAATTAAAGCTTGTAAAGTGGACATTCCATCAATGATACTGCAAACAGTTCTGTTCAATGATCCAATAAAACTCTGTGATATCATTTTCTATCTTATACACTTAAATATACATGCAGTTATATAGTATAGAGCACTTTCTTTTCCTCTCTTTTGTACAATGACTATTACACATTTTGGGTTTCATTGCTCCCATGGTTCTTATTACTTTTTTGGAAGAGAGTAAAACCAAATGAGACATAACAGGACAGAATCGGTCAAGTCAAAAGGGTGGACATAATAGATAATGTGAAAACATAATACAAGGTGATCAACAATGGTTACCATAATGCCTCCCGCTATCTCTAATAGAATTGCCTATATCGTTAGTTACAATACAATTGAACAAAACAGTAAAGAATAAAACCGACAAAACCAAAACATTGGAGACATTGGAGGTCTTCAAAAATAGATAAAAGTCAACGAGAATGGGCGTTATAATGAATCTCATTATCTTCACAGCTGATGCCTAAATTTTCGAACCTGATACTATCCAGCAAAACAGAATAGGGGAACATCAGTTAAAAACCAGATGGTGAGAGTAATACAGGGCTTTAAATCGAGGTAATGGAAAGTCAAAGTGGGTTACTATAATATATCCTGCTATTTTTTTCCTTTAATTAAAAGGATAAAAATAAAAAAGTAAATAATGGAATGGAGATTGAGATAAAAGAGGGCATAACAACGAAACAGCACAGATCAAAACATAACCATTTAAGCAGAATAGTGTTTCACCACCAGATAATCCTGACCTAAAAGTAGTTACCATATTATCTCTTTCCTTGAAATCCTTGGGTACAACTTCGTATACTGCAGCATTAAGTATATCAAAACAATGTAAAACCATTTAAGAGAATGACAGCATTACAGAGTATTTAGAATCGACTAACAGAAAATGAACAATGGTTTCTGTATAATCTCCTTGTCTTTAAAAGGTTTTTGCTTATACTATCGTACATAATAAAATCCAGTAAGATACAACCTATTTGGACCATTGGAGACAGAAGGACAAAAGCTAGATGAGACTTCAAAACAAGATGATACTAAATCAGTATTACCTATTAAGATGTCATTTTCTCCAAAATAGCTGTTCCTATCATCCAATCTTCTCTGCCTCATTTCTATTGAGCTCTTATTCTGTCAGTAGCTGTCAGTTTGTCTTCTTCACTTTGTTCTCTGCTCCATTCGTTGTGGCCTCCATTATTTCTGGATTCTTTGTATTTTTCTTTTTTTAGAATATCCTGCAATACTCTCTGTAGAGTTGAATTGGTGGTTTCAAATTCCCCCAGTTCCTCTTTATCCTGGAAGCACCTTGTTTTTCCATCAATTTCCAGGGACAGTTGTGCAGGATATCTCAATCTTGGCTGGAGATTATTATCTTTCAAAGCTTGAATTATTTCCCTCCACGCTCTTCGTGATTTGATGGTTTGTGCAGAGAAATCTGCTGTAATTCTGATGGGTGTTCCCTTGTAAGTGGTCTGTTTCTTGTCTCTGACAGCTTTTAATATTCTGTTCTTGTATTGAATTACTGGAATTTTTATTATTATATGCCTGGGTGTTGCTCTGTTTGGGTTGTAGATAGCTGGGGTCCTGTATGCCTCATACATCTGAGTATCTTTACCTTTTGCTAAATTAGGAAAATTCTCCTGGATTATTTCTGTGAATAGCTTTTGTAGTTCATTTGTTTGTGTCCCTACTTCTTCTTTTATGTTCTTAATCCTTAAGTTATGGATCCTCTTATCATCTTCTTGTCTTTGTATTATTGCTGTTTGTTTCTTTGTTATTTTTAAGAAGTTTTTCATTTCATTCTCCCATATTACAATTCTGCCCTCCAGTTCAGATAGTCTGTCCTTAGTTTCTTTCAAGCTGTTATGCCAGTCTTGGATAGACTTCTTAGTTTCTTGGTAGTCCCTTTGAACCTGCTTCACGTATTCTATGCTTTCCCTGTTCTCTCCATCAAACAATTCTCCCCTCTTTTTCTGTTCTTCCATTCCACCATCTGTTTTTTCTTGGGTGGTGCTTAGCATTTCTCTAACTATTTTGCATACTTCTAGCTTCAGGTCGTTGATAACTTCATTCCTGAATTGGTCTATGAGGCTCTCTATATGGCGCCTTATGTGTAATGGTGCGGTGTCTGCTATTGCCTGTTTCTCAGAATTGGGGGCTGAGGAGCCTTTCTTGTTGCTGCCTCTTCCCATATTCTCTGTTCCTTATATATGCAAGCTTATATGAGAGGCCCAGCTTCTCTCCCTGTCAGCCACAGCCTGATTGAATTGCACCGGTTAGGTGTTCCCACTCACCGCTGCACACCAGGCAGCCTATGTGGGGCCCGTCCCTCCCGGCTCTGGGATCTGGGTTGGGCCAGCCTACGGGGTCCACCGGCAGCGTCACGCAGGCCAGGCACTTTTCACCAATCCCGCCCGAGAGGGGAATGTGTGGCTGGAGTCGCCACCGCGCCCTGCTCCCGCAGGACTGCTTGGGCCCAGAAAGTCCGCTGGAGTCAAACTGTGGTGGAGTGTCAGTTTCTTTCACTCACCTCGCCACAAGTCAGAACATGCCTCCCTGCCCATCCTGTTGTCGACTCCGTTCGCAGACTCTCGTTCTCAGAGTTTCCATGCGTCTCTCTCCTTGCCGAGCCGATGTAGAGGCAGCCAGCCACTGCGCGGCGGGAAACCCAAATGGCGTGGGGTCCAGCGTCAGCAGCGAGGCTTTTCTGTTCCTGTTTTAGCACCAGGACTGCATTCCAAGTTGGTTTCTCTCAGCCAAGTTCGTTCCTGAGTTAGCAGAGCATAACTCCACCTGCTTATGTCACTTTAGTCCGCACCATACCTGGCTTCTGAGCCTAGTTTTCAGAGAGCCTCCAGTAGTTGCTGTTATCTGTCCGCCATGTTCTCCCAGAAGTCCCGATACTCTATTTTTGAATCATGTACTATGCCCATCCTTCTGTTCTAACCAACTCTGTTTTGTTTAGTCATCTTAAGATTTATTCTCTTCAAAAAATGTAATAAGAATTGTGGGAGTAAAAAAACTCAAAAAGTGTAATTGTTATTGTGAAAAAGAGGAAAGGAAGGTGGTGTAAGGGATATAACTTCATGCTTGAGTGTGTAGGATGGAAAAACATATTACTGAGCTTTTGTTGGATCACTGAACATAACTTTCTGCAATCTCACTATATGAATGTCCACTTTCTATGCTTTAATTTTATAATTTGGACAACTGTTTCTAAGATGACAATATGTAACCTATTAACTAGTGAGTTCTTACTGTATATTTCTTTAAATTCTGCATTACTTGTACCCTTTTACTCCTTTGTTTTTATTTCTTTTTTCTCTTTAATTAAAAAATAATCAATCCTGGAATGGATATCTTTTATTTACTTAATTTTTTGGCACTTGAGATCAAACTCATGACCTCACACTTGCCAGGCAGGTGCTTAAGCCACTGAGCTAAGTCCACAGCCCACCAATTGATATGTTTTACATCTCGTCCTCTTCAGAGTAGTTGCCTCTACTCTTACACTTGATACCAGCAAGCATACCAAATGTGAATAAAATCAGTCACGGCCAAATAACATTCAAACAAACCAGCTTCAAAGAAGATCAGTCATAGAAGACAATGTAAGTAATATAGGGATTCAGTTTTAGTTAATGGAAATTAAGGACAGTTACCATGGTATAACCTGCTATTTTTTGTTATCTCTCTGTGCCCTCAAATCTGAGTAGACAGACCAGAACAAAATATAACCAAACTAAACAGAGCAACAAGACTACTGTAGCTTTTAAATCCTGATACACTTTTAACAATGTCCACTGCCTTCCTTTTTTAGGCAATTCCTCACCTTTCTCCTTCTCAGGATACTATTATTCACTGTTCAGAGTGATATTAGTCTAGTCTCTCATGTTCAATTTCAGCACACATAAAGACAAAGACAGCTAAAGAGAATGAGAGACATTATGGTAGTCATTATCGACTTCCCCAAAATCAGTCTTGAAGACCGAAAAAGCCTGCATCATCCTGTAATTATTTGATTAGTTTTATAATATTTGGTGTATATTTAATGTGTGTGAAGATGGGAACAACTATTTGGAAGAAAACTAGACACAGTAAGATAGACAGTGAACATCTCCAGTGGACTTGCTTTGAAATCTGTGTTTCCTTATCTTGTTTCCTAATGAACTGTTCTGTTCTGTTTTGTCATGTTTAATCTTACCCTCTTTATTAAAAAAAGTGTGTAGGACAGATAGGCATATTAATAACTTTTTGTTGGATCACTGAGGTGAACTGTCGACAGTGTCATTAATTGAATATCACTTTGTATGCTTTAAATTTGTAACTTGAACAACTACTTCTAAGATGACAATACGAAACTAATCAACTAGTGATTTCTTATTGTTTATTTTTCTGAAATTCTGTATTATTTCTACACTTTTATCTTTAAATAAACATTACAATTCACCAAAAAATATGAAATTTAAGTTTTAAAGACAAAATATTAAGTACACAGGCACTATCCATATTTGAAAGTGAAAAGCTCATTTCAGTTTGGCATGTTTAATTACAAGATGCCATGTTGAAGCACAAAAACACTTTAAAAAATCTAGAGAGTTACAAGGAATTAACTGAAAATCATACAACATATGCAATTGAGTAGAGCTCCACCTCAGATTTGTCATTTGTGGAATATTTGTGAAGAAATATTGACATCTAACTTCTTTATTGATTATTTCTTCAGGTCTCCTTGGGATTTTTAAAGTAAACTTGGATCTAAACTGTCTGAACAGTGATTCTTTTTCTATGTATTTAACAAGAAACATGGATTACCATATTTCTCACATTGTTAACCCGCATAGGATCTTTGCCCAGTGAGCTCTTTCAGATATGTAACAATGATCATGTGTGCTGAGAGTATTCCCATAACACATAGGATTTATCTATTTTGTGAGTTTTTTCACGTATTTCACTTACAATCTGGCTGATGAAAGTGTCTCCACTTGCTTACATAGCCAGTGGTTCTTCCCAGTGTGAATTCTTTCATGTGTTTTGCAATGACTGTATGGGGTAAAAGCTTTGCCACATTGTTATATACATAGGGTTTCTTTACCAGTGTGAAGTCATGGATGTATTTTACAATATCCATGTGTGGTGAAAGCTTTCCCACATTCTTCACATACACAGGGTTTCTCAACACTGCAAATTTTTCATGTATTGGACAATGAGCATTTCTGCTGAAACCTTTCCCTCATTCCTTACATATGTAAGTTTTCTGCCCAGTGTGAAGATTTTCATGCATCATGCAATATGTACGTGTGCTGAAACCATTCTCATGATGCCTATATACACTGGTTTTATCTTGAGTGTGAACAATCATATTGCTTATAATGTCGATGTAGGGTAAAAACTTTCCCACATTGCTTACATACATAGGGTTTCTCTCCAATGTGAATTCGTTCATGCTTCCAACAATCTCCCTGTGTTTTAAAAGCTTTCCCACATTGCTTACATACAGAGTGTCTCTCCAGTGTGAATACTTTCATGTTCCTTACAATTTGCATGTGTGATAAAAGCTTTTCCACATTGCTTACATACATATGGTTTCTATCCAGTGTGAATTCTTTCATGTATCTTCCAATCGCCCCATGTGATAAAAGCTTTCCCACATTGCTTACAAATATATGGTTTCTTTCCAGTGTGAATTCTTTCATGTTTCTTACAATCTCCCTGTGTTTTAAAAGTTTTACCACATTGCTTACATACATAGGGTTTCTCTCCAGTGTGAATTCTTTCATGAACCTTACAATTTGCATGTCTGTTAAAAGCTTTCCCACATTTCTTACATACATATGGTTTCTTCCCAGTGTGAACGTTTCATGTTGCTTACAATGTCCAGATCTGGTGAATCCTTTTCCACACTGCTGATATACATGGGGTTTCTCTCCATTGTGAATTCTTTCATGTTTCTTACAATCTCCCTGTGTTTTAAAAGCTTTCCGACATTGCTTACATACATAAGGTTTCTCTCCAGTGTGAATTCTTTCATGTTCCTTACAGGTTGGATGAAACCTTTTCCACATTGCTTACACACATAGGGTTTCTCTGCAGTGTGAACATTTGCATGTGTTTGAAAATGAATTTTACTGCTAAAATCTTTCCCACGTTTCTTACATATATGCAATTTCTGCCCAGTGTGAAGTTTTTCACGGATTACACAATAAGTACATGTGCTGAAAGCTTTCTCACAGTGCTTACATTCATAACATTTTTCTCTGGAGTGAAGACTTTCATGTACTTGACAATATGCACGTGTTGTAAATGCTTTCCCACACTGATTACATATGTAGGGTCTCTCTCCTCTGTGAATTCTTTCATGTTTCTTACAAATTCCATGTATAGTAAAACCTTTCCCGCATTGATTGCATACATAGGATTTCCCTCCACTGCAATATTTTTATGGATCTGAACATTGTGGTGTGTTTCTGTTTCTTTCACATTCACATTACCTTCTGCAGTACAAAGGAATATTTCTTTACACTGATTCCAAGATGTATGTCCATAGTATTTCCCTAGCTTGTCATTTCTGTAAAGAAAAATACAGGATTCATATATAGGATTTATAACCATATTACTAAGTTTTTGTTGGAGAGTTGAACAAAACTGCTTGCAGTCTCGCTGATTGAATCCCCACTTTGTATGTTTCACTTTTGTATTTCATAACTATTTCTATGAGCAGCATATGTAATCATCATCTTGCGATTTCTTACTGTTTATTTTCACTTTGAAAATAGTATTATTTCTACTTATTTTGTTTTGTTTAATCTTTCCTTATATTAAATTTAAAAAAGAACAATTCACAGTGAAATGGGTCTCCGTTTAATGACTGCATTAATGTCAAGTTCTGCTTTTAATGCCTGCTAAGAAATTCAGACCATGAAGCTACAGAATGGACTTGTAAGATATGTTGAAAACAACCATTCCCAAAAGACTGGTACACATTTGGAAATCTTAAAATTGGTACTTTAAAATTCAGAATCTTTAGCTTCACTTTGGGCATGGGTACATATGTGTATCATATATAGATTATTCTGATATGTTTCCCCATCACAATGTCCCTTCTGTCCTTAACCTGTAGTTCCCTTTTCCATATGGTCAGTCTTACTTTTCCCTATCAACTCTCTTTCATTTCATTCCACAATTTATATTTTGGTTTCTCATCTAAAAGAAACCCTGTGACCTTTTAGGTTTTATAGCTGAGCTATTTCACTGAATTGATGGGTGAAAGACCCATCTATTTCTTATGTCAAATGACATTGTATTTTTATGTTTTGACATTATATAACACATATTTTTCTTTTCTGGGCTGGAAATGAACAACAGGTATGAGCATAAAATCTATAGCTTTTTAAAAATCTATTTTAAGAGATTTTCACGGATAATTAAGCTGTGAAGTTTGAACTTGAATTTGCCATTCTGCAAAATCTGATTCCTCGTATGCTGGGTTTAGAAAAATGCACAATCACAGTGAGTCTATTAACATTTTCCTTCTCCACACGTCCAGTGATAGATAGCTAAGCTTCAAGGCCTGATCTGTTATAACTTGATCTGCTTTGTATATGAGTAAGCATGTATCAGTATTTTATGCAGATTTGAGATTTTAAAAATATCCAGGACAAGTATCAGGGGATCAATTTCTAGAGACAACTGCATACTGATATTCAAAATGAGTGCACTAACATTCCACCAGCCTACTAAGAATATTAATCAGAATCGCTGATTGTCTAGAGCATGGCTTGGAAACATGAGCACTCAGTTTTATTTCAAATTCTATTGCAATCTTAGCAATTGTTAGATAATGAATGTGCATAGAAGAAAACACATTCCACATAACTGAGGTACCTGAAATAATAGTAACTGAAATAAAGAAGCAACATTGGGAAGCATCAAAGAAATTCAAACTAGAAATAATCTTGTAGGTAAAAAAAAAAAAAAGAAATGAAGGAGATTCTGAACATATCTAAAGAAGACACAGTTAAAAAATTGGAGGAACTAAACAAAAAGATAGAATCCCTGGATGAACTCTAGAAGAAACAAACAGAATACATAAAGCAGATGCAAAGTGATATACAGGAAATGAAAAACTCCATTGAATATTGTAAAAACTGCCTCAATGAATGTGAAGATACAATCTCAGACCTCGAAGACAAGATTGCAGCTAGTGAACAGGAAAGGAAAGATGTTTTTAAAATAACAAGAAATCACGAAATAACTATTCAACACCTGCAAGATGACGCAAAGCAGAACAACATTAGGTTGATAGGGATAAATGAAAAAGAAGGGGGACAACATAAAGGATATCAAGAGGATATTTAGAGAAGTAATAGCTGAAAATTTCCCAAACACGAGATTGGAAACTGATATCAAGATCAATGAAGCATATAGAAATCCAAATAGCCATAACCAAAATAAATCTACACCCAGACATATAATAATGACCATCCCAGAAATTGAGCAAAAGAATAGAATATTAAAAGCTGTCAAAGAGAAGAGACAGATCACCTATAAAGGAAAATGTATCAGAATCACAGCAGACTTCTCAGCAAAAACAATAAAGTCAAGAAGAGCATGCAATGAAGTATTTCAGATCCTAAAGGAAAATGATTGCCAACCTAGACTGATGTACCCTGAAAAACTGTCCTTCAAAATCAAAGGAGAAATAAGATTCTTCTATGACAAAGAAAAGCTGAAAAACTTCATGATCACCAAGCCAACCCTGCAAAGAATACTGAAAGACAGCCTAGATACATTTAGGAAAAAACCTCTAAACCAAACAGAAAGCTAAAAAGAGCAGAAAGATAAAGATGCAACAGCAGAAAGATAACATGTCAACAATAAACCAATATATAACAGCTCTAACCATTAATGTAAATGGTCTCAATGGACCAATAAAGGAAACCAACTGGCAGAATGGATTAAGAAACAAAATCCAACCATATGCTGTCTACAAGAAACCTATCTAAATCCAAAAGGATACTCGCAGACTGAAAGCCAAAGGATGGAAAACAATATTTCATGCAACAGGAACCAAAAACATAACAAAACAAAACAAGCAAATAAACAAAAAAACAGAGGTAGCTATTCTGTTTGCAGACAATGTGAACTTCAAGCCAATAATGATCAGAAGGGATGAAGAAGGTCACTAAACACTGCTTAGAGGAAAACTCCAAGAGGAAGAGAAAACTATCTTAAATTTATATGCACCAAACTCCAGAGCACCCAATTATATAAAACAAGTACTAACAAAAATGAAAAATCAAATTAGCACTAACACAATTCTAACAGGAGATATTAACATATCAGTGACACCAATGGACAGATCAACCAGACAGAAAATGAGCAAATAAATAAAAGAACTAAATCGCACCTGTGAATAAATGGACTTAATAGACATATACAGAGTACTCTACCCAACAACAACAGAATACACATTCTGCTCAGTATTACATGGGTCATTTTCTGAAATAGACCAAATATTAATTCACAGAGCATATTTAAATAAATGCAAAATGGTTGAAATTATCCCTTGCATGCTACCAGACCATACTACAATGAAATTAGAAATTAATAATAAAAGATACTGCAAAATTCCCACAAACACATGGAAACTGAATAACACTCTTGAGTAATCAATGAGTCACAGAGGAAATTAAAGCAGAAATTAAACAATACCTACAAAGAAATGAAAAAACTAATACAACATACCAGAATCAATGTGATGTAATGAAAGCTGTCCTCTGAGGAAAATTTATGGCACGAGTTCCCACATTAGGAAAACAGAATGAATAGAAATATATAACCTGATGTTATACCTCAAATATCTAGAAAAAGAAGAGCAAGTCAAGCCCAAAGCCAAAAGAAAAGAAGAAATTATAGAAATCAATGCAATAGAGACCAAAAAAAAAAAAAATCCAAAAAATCAATGAATCAAAGACTTGGTTCTTTGAAAGAATAAATAAAATCGAAGAGCCACTAGCCAACCTTATTTTAAAAACGGAAGAAAATGTTCAAATGCATGCAATAAGGAATAAAAGAGGTGAAATTACTACAGACCCTATTGAAATACAGAAGATCAAAAACACCTATTTCGAAAACCTCTACTTTCAAAGGTTTTATAACACAGAGGAAATAGACAGATATCTAAAGCATATGAAGTACCATAGCTAGGTCATGAAGATGTAAATCTACAGAATAACTCAAATTCTATTAATGAAATTGAAAACATAATAAAATCGTTACCTACAAAGAAGAGCCCAGGCCCAGACGGATTCACTGAAGAATTCTACAAGAAATATAAAGAAGACCTAATGCCAACACTCTGTAAACTCTTCAATGAAATGGAAAGGGAAGCAATCCTTCATAAATTGTTCCTAGAAGCAAATATTACTGTAGTACAAAAACCAGAGGAGGACCCAACTGAAAAAAAGAACTACAGAACAATCTCCCTAATGAACAAGGATGCAAAAATCCTCAATAAAATACTGGCAAATAGGATGGAGCAAATCAACAAGAAGATCATTTATCAGGACCAAGGGGGATTCATCCCAAGCATACTGAGATTGTTTAATATATGTAAATAAATAAATGTAATGCACCATATCAATAGAGCCAGAAGTTATAATCACATGATCATTAATATAGATGCAGAAAAAGCTTTTGATAAGGTCCAACATTCATTTATGATAAGAACCTTGCAGAAAATTGGAATAGATGGTCCTTACCTCAATATAATTAAGGCCAGCAATGACAAAACAGCCAGTACCATACGAAATGGTAAAAAATTGAAGGCCTTTACTTTAAATCAGGCACAAGACAAGGATGTCCCTTATCACAGCTCCTATTTAATATAGTACTGAAAATAATGGGCAGAGCAATTAGACAAGACAGAAACATAAAAGGCGTAAAGATAGGAAAAGAAGAAGTTAAATGATCAGTATTTGCAGATGACATGATACATTATATAGAAGATCCCTGAAGCTCCATTGAAAGACTCCTAGATATATTAATTCAGTAATGTAGCTGGATAGAGAATCAATACTCAAAAATCAATAGTATTTCTATACACTAACAACAAAGTCACACAGACAGAAATAAGAGAGGCCACACCCTTCACACTAGCAAACAAAAAAATGAAATATTTAGGAATTACTCTCACGAAAGAAGTGAAAGACCTATACAGGGAAAATTATAACACACTGAAAAATGAAATTGAAGATGATCTCAGAAAATGGAAAGACATCCCTTGCTCATGAATAGGAAGAATAAATATTGTGAAAATGGCCATTCTCCCAAAACTTTTATTCAGATGCAATGCAATTCTGATAAAAATACCATCAACATACCTCATAGAACTTGAGAAATCACCCCTAAAATCATCTGGAATAAGAAGAAACCAAGAATAGCAAGGACAATTAGAAGCAGCAAAAGCAAGGCAGGAGGTACCACAATCCTTGACTTGAAGTTATACTACAAAGCAACTGTAGTACAATCAACATGGGCCTGGAATTGAAACAGAGCCGAAGATCAGTGGAATAGATGAGAAGATACAACCACCACTACAAACACACTCAACTCCCTTATCTTTGATAAATGGGCCAAACATGTTCACTGGAAGAATGACATTCTATTTAATAAATGGTGGTGAAAAACTGGCTCTCCATATGCCTAAAACTAAAACTAGACCCATGCCTATCACCATGTACTAAAATAAAATCTAAATGGATCAAAGATGTAAATATTAACAGAAACACTAAATCTATTGGAAGACAAATTGGGTAAAAACCTTGAAGAATAGGAGTAGGTAGAGAATTGATGAACAGGACTCAAACCTCATAGGAAATGCTTCCCAGAATCAATCATTGGGATCACCTCTTATTAAAAAGTTTCTGCACATCAAAAGAAATCTCCAGTATAGTGAAAAGAAAACCCACAAACTGGGAAAATGTCTTAGTGAACTGGCCCACAGACAGAGGACTTCTATCTAAAACATATAAAGCATTTTAAAAAATGAGTCCACCAAAATTCATAGACCCAATCCAAAAATGAGCATCTGAGATGAATAAACAATTTTGAGATGAAGAAATACAAATGACAAATAAATACATGAAAAAATGTTCACCATCAATGGTCATTAGAGAAATACAAATTAAAATCACATTGAAATTTCATCTCACTCCTGAAAGAATGGCCAAGACCAAGAAAACCACCAACAACAAATGTTGGAGACGCTGTTGGGAAAAAGGAACTCTTCTGCACTGTTTGTGGGAGTGTAGACTGGTGCAACCATTGTGGAGATCAGTCTGGAGATTTATCAGAAACTTGGGACTGGAAGCACCTTTTGACCCAGCTCTTCTACTTCTAGGCGTATTCACCGAGGAACTGAAAGCATCATTCAACAGTGATATATGTGCACGCATTTTTATAGCAGCACAACCAGATCTTGGAAACAATCTAAGTATTCATCAACTGAGGAATGGATAAAAAAGTTATGGTGCTTTTATACAATAGAGTACTAGTCAGCTATAAAGAATAATCACATTGACATATAAATAAATGGATGCAGATTGAGACCATATTAAGAAGTGAAATAAATCAAACTCAAATGTATAAATACCAAATATATTCCCTGGTATAAGAAATGATAATACATAGAAGTATGTGGTAATCATGATACCCAATCATATTGGTTTGAATCCATACAATGTTTTTACTCACTAAGTGCAATGGTTTTATCCTGGGTTTCTCGATTTTAGTATCGAGGATAGTACGAATAGCTATTCTGAAGAAAATAACACATCATAAAAGCTAGTGCTGATTTAATATCTTCTTTGGAACTCCCATCAAGCTGTTGTACATAATTCCACTGGTTTTACCATGTTGTGTCTTAATATATTTTACTGTATGTGATAGTATAAATAAAAATTTTTACAGGCAAAGAGATTATATAGAAATCGTTGTTCATTTTCTGTTAACTGGCTCTAAATACCCTGTAATTCTTTCATACCCTTGAATGGCTTCACACTGTCTTGATATGATTGATTCTATAGTATACGAAGTTATACTCAAATAATTCAAGGAAAGAGGCACTATGGTGACTACTATTATGTTAGATTATCTGGTGGTGAAACAAAATGATGCTTTACTTGTTCAGTTCTGACCTGTGTTGTTCTATTACAATGTCTTTTTTATCTCGATATACACCCTTTTTTAAAAAAATTATACTATTTTTTATTTTTTTCTATTAAAGGAAAACTAAATTAAAAAATAGCGGGATATATTATAGTAACTATTTGTTTTCCTATTAACCTGATTTGAACCCCAGTATTGCTCTCCTCATCTTATTCTGCCTGATTTTACTATATTCTATTTTGTTTGATAGTATCAAGTTTGAGGGTAGAGGCAACCACTTTGAAGGCAATAAGATTTAATATGATGCCCATTATGATTTGACTATTATCTTCTTTTGAAATCCTGTAAGGTCTCCAGTGTAGATTTTATTGGTCTTGTTCTCTACTGTTTTGATCTATTCTATTATAACTGATGATATAGCAACTCTTTTGAGGGACAATGGTAACCATTTTTGATCAGCTGATATTCTATTTTTGATTCAAGTACTATGCCCATCCTTATGTTCTAACCAAATCTGTTTTGTTAACTCACTTGAGGTTTTATTCTCTTCAAAAAAAAGTAGTAAGAACTATGGGAGTAAAAAAAACTCAAAAGTGTAATTGTTATTGTGAAGAAGAGAGGAAAGGAAGGTGGTCTAAAGGATATAAGTGCCTGTTTGAGTGTGTAGGAAGGAAAACCATATTACTGAGCTTTTGTTGGATCATTGAACAGAACTGTCTGCAATCTCGCTGTATTAATGTTCACTTTAGATGCTTTAATTTTATAATTTGGACAACTGTTTCAAAGAAGACAATATATAACCTATTAACTAGTGATTTCTTACTGTATTTTTTTTCTTGAAATTCTGTATTATTTGTACCCTTTTACTGCTTTGTTTTTTTATGTTCTTTTTTTCTCTTTAAATAAAAAAATTAAACCTGGAATTTATATCTTTTATTTATTTAATTTTTTTTTTTGGTACTGGGGATCAAACTGGAAAGCTCACACTTGCCAGGCAGGGGCTTAAGCCACTGAGCTAAATCCCCAGCCCCACAATATATATCTGTCACATCTTATCATCTTCAGAGTAGTTGCCTCTACTGTTGGACTTGATACCAGCAAGCATACCAAATGTGAATAAAATCAGTCAAGGCCAAATAACATTCAAACAAGCTTCAAATAACATCAGTCATCATAAGACAGTGTAAGTAATATAGAGTTTCAGTTTTAGTTAATAGAAAATTAAGGACAGATACCATCATAGTATAACCTTCTATTTTTGGGTTATCTCTCTGTGCCCTCAAATCTAATGAGTAGACAGACCACAAAAAAATATAATCAAAATAAACAGAGCAACAGAACTACTGTAGCTTTTAAATCCTGATTCACTTTTAACAATGTCCTCTGCCTTCTTTTTTTAGGCAATTCCTCACCTTTCTCCTTCTAAGGATACTATTATTCACTGTTCAGAGTGATATTGGTTTAGTCTCTTATGTTCAATTTCAGCATACACAAAAATAAAGACGTCAACTACGAACAGAATGAGACACATTATGGTAATCATTATCAACTTCCCCAAAATCAGTCTTGAAAATCAAAAAAGTGTGCATCATCCTGTAATTATTTGATTAGTTCTATAATGTTCAGTATATATTCAATGCATGTGAAGATGGGAACAAATATTTTGAGGAAAACTAGAGACAGTAAGATAGAAAATGAACATCTCAGTGGACTTGATGTGAAACCTGTGTTTCCTTAACTTATTTCCTTGTGAACTGTTCTGTTTTGTCATGTTTAGTCTTACCATCTTTAAGATAAAAAACAAGTCTGTACAACAGATAAGCATATTAATAAGTTCCTGTTGGATCACGGAGGTGAACTGTTCACAGTGACATTATTTGAATATCATTTTGTATGCTTTAATTTTGTGACTTGAACAATTACTTCTAAGATAACAATATGTAACTAATCAACTAGTGATTTCTTATTGTTTATTTTTCAGAACTTCTGTATTATTTTTACACTTTTTGGGTTTTTTTTCCTTTAAATAAAAATAATTCATTAAAAAATATAAAAATTAAGTTTTAAAGACAAAATATTAAGTACATAGACACTATTCATACTTGAAAGTGAAAAGCCCATTTGAGTTTACCATGTTTAATTACAAGATGTCATGTTGAAGCACAAAGACACTATAAAAAATCTAAAGACGTATAAGTGATTAACTGAAAACCATAAAAAATATGTACTTGAGTAGAGCTCCACTTCAGATTTGTCATTTCTGGAAAATTTGTGAAGAAATATTGACATCAAACTTCTGTATTGATTATTTCTTCAGGTCTATTTGGAATTTTTAAACTAAACTTAGATCTAAACTGTCTGAAGAGTGCTGCTTTTTCTATGTATTTAACAACAAAAATGGATTGCCGTATTTCTCACATTGTTAATACACATAGGATCCAGTGAGCTCTTTCAGATATGCAGCAATGATCATGTGTGCTGAGATAAATACATAACACATAGGATTTATCTCTTGTGTGAATTTCTTCACATATTTCACTTACAATCTGCCTGCTGAAAGTGTCTGCACTAGCTTATGTAGCCAGTGGTTCTACTGAGTGTGAATTCTTTCATGTGTTTTGCAATAACTGTGTGTGGTAAAAGCTTTGCCACATTGTTATATGCATAGGGTTTCTCACCAGTGTGGAGTCATTGATGTATTTTACAAAATCCATGTGTGGTGAAAGCTTTCCCACATTCTTCACATAAACAGGGTTTCTCAACAGTGTAAATTTTTTCATGTATTGGACAATGAGCATTCCTGCTGAAAGCGTTCCCACATTCCTTACATATATAAGTTTTCTTCCCAGTGTGAAGTTTTTCATGCATTATGCAATATGTACTTGTGCTCAAAAAATTCATGATGCTTACATGCACTGTTTGTTTCTTGAGTGTGAACTTTCATGTTGCTTACAACTTCCCTGTTGGGTAAAAGCTTTCCCACACTGCTTACATATATAGGGTTTCTCGCCAGTGTGAATTCTTTCATGTTGCTTACAATGTCCATGTGTGGTAAAAGCTTTCCCACATTGGTTACATACATAGGGTTTCTCTCCAGTGTGAATTCTTTCATGTTTCTTAAAATATCCCTGTGTGTTAAAAGCTTTCCCACATTGCCTACATACATAGGGTTTCTCTCCAGTGTGTATTCTTTCATGTATTTTACAATTTCCCCGTGTGTTAAAAGCTTTACCACATTGCTTACATACATATGGTTTCACTCCAGTGTGAATTATTTCATGTGCCTTACAATGCCCATGTGTGGTAAAAGCTTTCCCACATTGCTTACATATATAGGGTTTCTCTCCTGTGTGAATTCTTTCATGTTGCTTAAAATACCCCCGTGTGTTAAAAGCTTTCCAACATTGCCTACATATATATGGTTTCACTCCAGTGTGAATTATTTCATGTGCCTTACAATGTTCATGTGTGCTAAAAGCTTTCCCACATTGCTTACATACATAAAGTTTCTCTCTAGTGTGAATTCTTACATGAACCTTACAATGTGCACGTGTTTTAAAAGCTTTCCCACATTGCTCACATACATATGGTTTCTCGCCAGTGTGAATTCTTTCATGTTGCTTACAATTTCCATGTCGGGTAAAACCTTTCCCACATTGCTTACATACATAGGGTTTCTCTCCAGTGTGAATTCTTTCATGATTCTTAAAATCTCCCTGTGTGTAAAAAGCTTTCCCACATTGCTTACATACATAAGGTTTCTCTCCAGTGTGAAATCTTTCATGTTTTTCACAATCTGCATGTTTGTTAAAAGCTTTCCCACACTGCTTACATACATATGGTTTCTCTCCAGTGTGAATTCTTTCATGTGTTTTACAATTTCCCCGTGTGTTAAAAGCTTTACCACATTGCTTACATATATATGGTTTCACTCCAGTGTGAATTATTTCATGAGCCTTACAATGTCCATGTGTGGTAAAAGCTTTCCCACATTGCTTACATACATAGGGTTTCTCTCCAGTGTGAATTCTTTCATGTTGCTTACAATGTCCAGATTTGGTGAAACCTTTTCCACAGTGTTGACATACATAGGGTTTCCCTCCACTGCAATATTTTTCATGGATCAGAACATTATGGTGTGTTTCTGCTTCTTTCACATTCACATTACCTTCTGCAGTACAAAGGAATACTTCTCTACACTGATTCCAAGATGTATGTCCACAGGATTTCCCTAGCTTTTCATTTCTGTTAAAAAAAAAATACCACATATAGGATTGATAACCATATTACTAAGTTTTTATGGGAGAGTTGAACAAAACTATTTGCAGTCTCGCTGTTTGAATCCCAATTCATATGTTTCACTTTTGTATTTCATTAAGTATTTCTATGAGCAGCATATGTAATCACTGTCTTTAGATTTCTTACTGTTTATTTTCATTTTGAAAGCGGTATCATTTCTACTTACTTTGTTTTTTTTTTACTCTTTCTTTACATTAAATAAAAAAATAAGAAACATTCACAGTGAAATGGGTCTCAGTTTAATGACTGCATTAATATCAAGTTTTGTTTTTAATGCCTGCTAAGAAATTCTGACCATGAAATAACAGAATGGCCTTGTAAGACATGTTGAAACCAACCATTCCCAAAAGAATAATACACATGTAGAAATCTTAAAATTTGGTACCTTTTCAAATGCAGAATCTTTAGCTTCACTTTGGGCAAGGGTACATATGTGTATCACATACAGATCATTCTGATATGTTTCCCCATCACAATCTCCCTTCTGTGCTTAATCTGTAGTTCCCTTTTCCATATGGTCAGTCTTACCTTTCTGTATTAACTTTCTTTCATTTCATTCCACAATTTATATTTTGGTTTCTCATCTAAAACAAATCCTGTGAACTTTTAAGTTTTATAGCTGAGCTATTTCACTGAATTGATGGGAGAAAGAACAACCTATTTCTTATGGCAAATGACATTATATTATTTATTTTTTGATATTATATAACACATTTTTTTTCTTTTCCATGTTGGGAATGAACAAAAGCTATTAGCATAAAATCTACAACTTTTTAAATCTGTTTTAAGACATTTTCGCTGATCATTAAGCTGTGATGTTTGAACTTGAATTTTCCATTCTGCAAAATCTGATTCCTAGTGTGCTGGATTTACAAGAATGCACAATCACAGAGAGTCTATTAACATTTTCCTTCTCCACAAATCCAGTGAGAGATAGCTAAGCTTCTTCAAGGCCTGATCTATTATAACTTGATCTGCTTTGTATATGAGCAAGCATGTATCAGTATTTTATGTGGATTTTGAATTTTTAAAAATATATCCAGGACAAGTATGAGGGGATCAATTTCTACAGACAACTGCACACTGATATTCAGAATGAGTGCACTTAACATTCCACCAGCCTTCTAAGAATTTTAGTCAGAATGGCTGATTCTTTAGAGCATGGCTTGGAAACACAAGCACTCTGTTTTATTTCAAATTCTATTGCAATCTTACTAATTTTTAGATAATGAATGTATTGTATTCACATGCATATATGGGTAGAAAAACTGAAGGGAGAATGTCATAACTCAAAGTGTATGCCTTTTGTACACATCTATATGCAATGACATACATTTTCATGATTTAATCCACTCATTATACATACCCTAGCTTATACATCTTCGGAGAATATTACTGACAATAAATTGAATGGTGCCTCATTTCTTTGGCGGTCATTTTTCTGCTGACTCACTAATTACTCAGGAACATTCCTTCTCCTTATGAGCGTGAATTACCTTAAGTATCTCCAGTAAATTTTGCATTCTTTTTCAGCTTCCTGGATATCCCCAAGTCCTCCTGAATTGTAGACATACAAATACCAGCACCCATTAGAATAATATACACAAATTAATAGATTTTGTTTAGAGTTATGATTTAATGTGCCCAGGTCTGAGCTATTTTTAAAAATATATTCACATTGTTTTTAATGAAACAGCACTGATGAGCGACATACAATATTCTGACAGCATGAATGACAAAAGTATTTTGTCCTTACCTATTGCAGTCATGTTCCTAAAGGTTTCGTCCATCACATCTCTGTAGAGGTTCTTTTGGGATGGACTCAGCAAAGTCCACTCCTCATTGCTGAAGTTCACGACCACATCCTCAAAGGTCACCACCTCCTAAAGGATCATACATATATTTCTCACACGAAGGTTGAGACACCAGGTTTTGGGATATCTTATATTCTCTCCTACAAATTTGAATCAAAAGCAAAGTGTGGTGGTATATATCTATAATTCCAGCACTCAAAATGCTGAGGCAGGATGGTTTCAGTGAGTTCAGGGCAATTCTAGGCTCCACAGGATGTTCAAATCTATCTGATATACATACAGAAAGCTTGTCTCACTAAAACAAAACAAAAGTAAACAAATACAACCAAACAAAACAGCTGAATGAAGACTGATTTCTTCAAATTTAAATCCATGTCTTGGTCATTAATTTTGTGTATATGCACATTTTTGAAGACAGCAAATTTGATGATAGATTGCAACTCACTGCTAATGTAAGAGTGAAATAGGAGCACTGATTCTTGTGCTGAGTCACAGCAATATTCCCTGTGTACTGTCTCTAAAGCAGAGCTCACAGTGAGAAGCCTGTTGGACCAGCATCCACAAAGCACAGAACCAGATAAATATCCCATCAATCAAATGGGAAGCCAAACAAGCACCTCCCTTCCCTGGTAAGTGGTGATGATGTGCCAGACTGTGGCCTATCCAGGGGGAAACCAGCAGCAGCTCCTGAGATCCATGCCATGCTGCAATTTAGGACACTTGGAAGGCAAGCAAGCACCACTTCTCCCGGGTAAGCGGTGGCGGTCTCGCAGAATGTGGCGCTTCCAGGGGGAGAATCAGCAGCAGCTCCTGAGATCCACGCCATGTGGGAACTTAGGACGCTGTGAAACCAAACAATCGGCCTGTCTCCCTACTAAGCAGTAGTGAACCTACTGATGTACGGCCTAGAATCAAACATCCCACTTCCCTACCCGTCTTCTCCTGTCACCCCCCCTCCCCCCATTAGCAAATGGGAACCAGAAATCTGAGCATCTCCTGGGAAGCAGACCATAACAAATAAGGGGGCCTTCCTTCTACTATCTCTTTGGAGGCAAATATTTTTATTACTGTTTTGCTCTATTCTGATTAATGGTATTGCTCTATTCAATATTCTGTTTTGATAAGTACTATAATGTTCTGTATTTCATCTCATTTTGATATATGTGTTTGAAAGAACAACTATTGGGGCTGGGGATTTAGCTCAGCGGCATAAGCACCTGCCTTGCAAGAAGACAGTCGTGGGTTCGATCCCCGGTACTGATAAAAAGGAAAAAGACAAAAAAAAAAAAAAAACACAACTATTATAAAGATAATAAAGTATACTGTGATACCTATTACTGTTATCGCAGTAACCAGTTGTGAAGTTGTGTACCATTTTCACTGTATGATCTTAGTTGGCCTTATTCTGCCTTGTTCTGTTGTATTTTACCACTTTCAAAATTTAAAAAAAGAAAAAAAATCTCATCAATCACTTTGATAGGCTATAGATAATGTCTCTTCAAATCTCATTTAGGCCAGTGAGTACTTTGTTCTTAATATACTTCAGCAGCATTTTGAAACATGAATTTGGTTTGATAGAACAAAACATAAATAACATCCAATATGGTACACAAATAATAACTCAAATGTTAGTGAAAAATGCTGTTTGTAAAAAATAAGTATATAAAAGGGAATGAGGCCCAAGATGTAATTTATAGCTCACTGTCACCAAGCGTTCACTTTCAATTCACATATAAGAAATATGTCCTGTGAGGCTGGTGAAGGACTTCTTCCTTGAATTTGGGGCTATCCTAAGTTACAGAGCTGTCTAACATAGAGAAACCGTGACTGTGACACCCCACAGACAAAGTGAAACTTGAAAAGAGACTGCATAAGACACCTTTGGTTTGCTTTTAAAAATTATAGCCATACAATATGGAAAAATTCCAACAATATTCACACTTTCTGAGAAACAATGTGGATATCTGCCATACAACAAAGAAAACACTTTCATAGTTGGGTATTTAGCTCAGTGGCATGAACGCCTGCCTGGAAAGCATAGGTCATGAGTTCGATCCTTGGTACAAAAAAATCCACATTTTACCTTCATGACACTGGGGCATAATTAGAGATAATCCAAGTTAGATCTGAAGTATGGAACAGAAAATTCATGGGTTGACAAGGATGTGAAACACTGATTGTTGCCAGAGCTGGTTTTGATCACCTCAATGAAGCAATCAGAACCCAACTTTAACTTCACACTTATCTAAGAACTACCTGAATTTCAGTGAAGACCCTCTCTGTTGTATGCCCTGCTTTTGGCTTCCTGCATTCTGTCAGTCACTTGTACATCCTTTCCACGCTCCTCTGATCCATCCTCTGCAGGAAACCCTTAATGCCTAACTATTGATATCACTGCAAAATTTAGAGCTTCTCCTTTACACCACTTAGTAAATTCCATTGCAGAGCATTTCCATATTTAACTGTCTATGAACAACCAAGCCACTAAATCAGCTCTTAATTCAGAGATGACACACCTATTCCTTTCCACTCAAAAGGATATCACGTGTATATGTCCATGCAAATGCCTAAATTTCAGCATTTTTTGATGAGAATTTAACAGGTAACCCTTTCAGGAATTTGTCCTTCACAAATTTTTAACCTGTCCTTGATAACACTTTCATATTTGCTTCATTTTTCTCAGACTTCAAAACCCTATGGCTGTTCTCACAAGCCTAGTCTGTGAGCAGGCGTGCCACATAAATACCTAAGTATGTTCAGAAATTATTTTGCACTGATCCATATAATACACAGGAGTTCATGAGTTGTTTGGGAAGCCTTTTTCCACTGAGGCACACTACTACACATCTCTGAATTCTCAGGACCTTTGAGACTACCTGTCATGAGGACGGAAATATGAGAACATACTATAAATTGAGGAGATCGCTACAAATACAAAAAAGCCCAAGTTTAAGTTGAGCCATTGTGGCTATGAGGCCCTGCATTACAGACATTAATAAACTTTGGACATTCCAGATCTGCTACTATGAGGAAAGAGAGCAGAGACCTAGCTCATTACTGCTCTACAAGCTACAAAAAGTATCATAGTCAGGGTCTTCTCAAGCTCCTTCCAATGCCTAAGATTGTGGAGTTACCAGGCCAGCAGTGAATTTCAAAGATGATACTTGAGTCTGCTGCTGTCATAGTGAAGCCAGGGTTCTGGGGACCCCAAATCACCCTTGCCAACAGCAAGAGGCAAAAGGGACAGTGAATGACCCATGGACAATGCTGGAGGACCTCAGGAGCTGAAGCTAACTAAATACCTGAGGCTCCAGACACTGGAATTACTTCTAAATACTTGTAACTGGTTTCACCCAATCCACCCTATCTCTGGCCTCCCATCCACAACCTCACCATGCCATGGCTCCAGGATCTCTCAGGTTCTTTGCTAATCAGGCCACAGGACATCAAAAGTACTAAATGAGATGCAGCAAGCATTTTGCTACCAGTATTCTACTCAGAAAAGGTAAATCATGCTGAGACACTGGAAGAGACAAAAGTCACAGCCAGCAATGGCCTGAAAATTGGACACTTCATATAGCCTGCCCCTTCATCAATGATTGACTCCTGCTCTACTGCTCGCCTTCTGAGTCAAGAATCAACAGGGAAAGGAACCCCTCCCTGCAAGAGAGGATCTCAAAAGATAGACTGTAGAGCAGGGACTTCTGGAGCTGCCATTCTTCTACAGTGGTGAACTCAGCTCGACCAGAGGAGTGTTTGTACTGAAGAGCTTTACCTCAGTCTTTTAATTTTCAAATCCATTTTATTTCAATGAAAAAAGAACACATCAACTAAAATTAAATTTCAAAACATGTCAATTGGGGGTAACACTTGAAAATACATTGCACACTGTAATCCCCAGATCATTCACCCAGAGCACAAGACATCTGTAATCAATTATCCAAACAGTACTGTTACAGGCACCTAAGTTAGTTAAATAGTATTGCCATAAGGCAGGGCTAGGTCCTCCAAGGAGTCCATGCAGGAGACGAGATACCATGCAACTATGGGGAAGACTGACACGTCATGCTATGGGCCAAGTCTCAAGACAAATGATAAGCAAATTCATCCATATCCTAAAGACTGATATTCTAAATAGTGCCTTAGCACTCTGAGGAGGTCAGGACTCACCATTCAAAGAAAAGTATGCTTATTCTAAGGACTGACATTTTAAATATCTCCTATCATCCTGATGAACTCAGGTGTCACCCTCCCATAACCCTAAGGGAAAAGTCACAGCTGCCTAAGAATGCCTGCTTCCTATGTGACTCCCTTCCCCTTTGTTCCCAATTTAATCAACTTTTACATGAACTTATAATCTTATTGGCTACCATAGCTCTGTCCCATCTTATGCCCATCTGCATTGTGAGTTCTGATTTTTCCCCACCTTAAACTCAGCTTACCACATGATTTTACTCTACAAAGTTCCCTAGAAAGACAGTGTTTGGCATCCCGCTCAGGACCCCTTCTCTCTCTCAGGTGGCTTTCTTTCTCTCAAGAAGTATATTGTGCTCTTAATTTCTGTTGTTCCTAAAATTCATTCTTTCACTTTAGAGAACCCAAACTCATACCACACATGGAAGGTCAGGAATTTCATTCCACTATATCAGGGTATGGTTGCCTCTATTTCTAACTAACTCAGCTGCCTGTAAATTTAAGAATTGTTTATCAATTTGACTTGGAGTAACTGTAGCAAATAAAATGTTCTTAATGAATATATGGATATATATCATTAAAATGAAAAAACGATTATCACAGTTTTTCTACCTAGAACCAGCCAACATTTTCAACTTTCAAGTATGTGGGAAAACAAAAAATAAAACCAACTCAGAAAATAGCAATCCTATAAGGGACAGTATATCATTCACTGTAATACCCATGTTATCTGCAGGTATTTCATAGGTCACAAAAGAAACATTGAGCTTATTAAATACCAAGTATCAGTTTCAATAAATGTGCTCATAGCACTGCATCATTGACAATTGTGATTTTTTTTTCTGTATGAGGGATTGAACTCGTGACCTTGTGCTCTCCAGGAAGCTCCTTGTATCCTTGAGTTCAATCTCCAGACCCAACTACTTTAGATCTAAATATGACTATTAACAATGTTTAATTTGCCATTGACATATTTAGTTATAAATTTTGTAAATCTTAATTTTCACAAATGAAATTATTTTCTTTCCTTGCAGTTTAAATTACTTTTTTTTTTTAGGTACCGGGCATCAAAGCTACAACCTAGCACTATCCAGGCAGGTGTTTCTGCCTCCGAAGATAAATCCCTGGCCTGTAGTAATGAATATTTCACTTTATTCATTCAAATAGAACTGTGATTTTAGCAAAGGATATCAATGTAGAGAGAAATTGATATACAATGAGAGAGGAACTGGAACCTCAAATAGTTAATGCAAAAAACTAAGTACAACAATCACTGCTACAGGCACAGCTGAAGAAAGCCAGACCTGAAGGTGAAGATGAAGTGACCAGGTCTACATGGTCCTGAAGAGAAAAACAACAGTTTGCAATGTACTACAGTTACCACCACCTCCTCCAGGAAGTTCAGATGGGCATCAATTACCATATTCAATGACCAGAACACCTGGACTATTGTTCCCACAAAATGCCTTGGCTCTTTCCACATACCTTTTCTGGCTGACTTGTTCCCCTGTTGAATATTATTAGTTAAGCAGCTATAAGCTTATAGGTTGATTGTAGTCTGAGACCCACACTGTACTCACATTGTGACTTTCCTGTATAAATGACCCCTGAGAATAGGTCTGGGCCAAAAACCCAAAGACCACTCCTGAAAATTCAGGGCTATTCTTCCTTCTTTTTTTCTAAGAAAATTTTTGAACTTCTTTTGGTTTATGACTTCATTTCTCAATGTTGTGAGCCATTAAACTTGCTGCATTTGATATCAAACAGGGCAGGATTATATTTCTCTTATTTCAATTTAAATATGAAATGTCTGCTAAAGGCCATGTTCCAAAGCCAGAATTTCAGGCTGCTTGTTTGCCCTGAGTTTAACATTTCCATGAGCTTTTAGAAGTCCTCTGTCTAGTGAACTGCAAATGTATTGGAGGAAGCAGGTCACTGTTGTCCTGTAGCACAATAGGTGCCATTCCTAAGTCAGTGTTAGTCCCTGCCTCCTGGATGCCACTACATGGACTTCTTTCCTCTGCAACATCATTCAATAATTCCCATTTTTCATAACTGAAATTTCACTCAGCTCTATTATTGTTTGTTTTTAATAATTTTTCTGTCTACTTGGTTTTTTTTTTTTTTTTCATTTTAGTTTTTGGTTTAAAGACATAGTCTCACTTTGGAGTTCTGGGAAGCCTTGCACTCACTATGTAGGTTAGGCTGTCTTTGAATATATGGCCATTCTCCTGTTTCAGTTTCTTCATTGCTGGGGAAAAGAGGTGGGCATTATAGCACATGATGTTTGTCTTTTTTCTCTTATCCTTTTCACTACTATTCTTTCATTTCAGGGGCACTGTTATTTAATCCTGAGGTTTGCTTGTGTCAGTAAGGTTTCTGCAGCTTGAGGTGATTTTGTGAACAATAATATAGGAAGCCAAGCAACCCAATTGAGAAATGTGGAATTTCATTAGCTGCTCTCAGCACCACTTGTATACAGAACCCCCACCCCCATTTCAGGATCTAAACAAGAGGCTCTGAACTGGAAAGTTAGAGATGTTTTAAAAGATAGAATCACCAAAAGATAGTTGGAAATCATTTAGCTAGAATCTTATAATAATTTTTGGATAACAACTGTATTCTGCTTCTTTTGTTGAGCACGTTAATTTTTTTCTTTGTTTACAGCTCATTTTGCTTTTCTCCTGGGACTTATACCCTGAGTGATTTTCCATTTTTCTGAGTGAAATACAGGGCACTAGTTAAATGCAAAGCTCAAGATGGCATCTATTAAGCCAACCTACAACACAGCTAAGTTACAAGCCTCAATATTTTCTAGGGTAAAAACACACAGATCTATAATCCCAGCACTCAAGAGGTTCAGACAGGAATGCTGCTTTGAGGTTAGGGCAATTTTGTGCTCCATAAATGGTTCAAATCTAGCTGATATACATAGAGAAAACTTGTCTCAATAAAACAAAACTAAACTACACAAATAAAACCAAACAAAACAGCTGAATGGAGAGTGATTTCTTCAAATTTTATTCCACATCATGGGGATTAATTTTTGTATATATACATTTTTGATACAGCAAATTTGATGCTATATTGCAACTCACAGCTAACGTACCAGCCAAACAGGGGCACTGATTCTTTTTTTTTTAAAGAGGGAAAAAGAGAAAAACACAAAACAAAACAAAGCGGTGTAAGGGTACACCTAATACAGAACTACAAAAAAAAAAAAACATAACAGTAAGAAATCGCCTGTTAGTAGATTACATATTATCATCTTGAAAATAGTTGCTCAAATCACAGTATCAAAGAATACAAGGTGGACATTCAAACAGGGAGACTGCAAACAGCTGTGTTCAATGATCCAAAAACATTGATATAGTCAGCTATTTAACACCCCTAAACACACTTACTGTTATATCCCTTAGAGCTCTTTTTCTTTTCTTTTTTCTTTTTTTTCCCTCTCTTGCACTGATTCTTATGGTGAGTCACCGCAAGAGTCCCTGTGCACTGCCTCCAAGGCAGAGCTCATAGTGAGAGCCTGCAGGACCAGCATCCATAAAGCACAGAGGCAGACAAATATCTCATGAATCACTTTGATGTACTAACAGTAATATCTCTTCAACTCTCATTTAGGCCACTGAGGCCTTTGTTCTTAATATACTTAAGCAGTATCTTGATATTTAAATTTGGTTTCATAGAACAAAGCATAAATAACATCAAATATGATACATAAATAATAACTCAAATGTTCATGGAAAACTGATGTATGTTAAAAATGTATAAACAATGAAATCAGGTACAAGTTTCAAATTATAGCTCAGTGTCACCAAGTGATCACTCTCCATTCAGATATAAGAAATATATCTTGGGAGGCTGATGCAGGAGAACTTCCTTGAGTTTGGGGCTAGCCTAAGTTACAGAGCTGTCTGAAATATAGAAACCCCGACTGAGACACCCCACAGACAATGTGAAACTTGAAAAGTGACTGCGTACGACACCTTTGATTTGCTTTAAAAATTATATCCATACAATATAGAAAAATTCCACAATACTCAACATTTTCTGAGGAACAATGTTGATATCATACATAGTATACAGAAAACACTTTCAGAGCTGGGTATTTAGCTCACCAGCATGAACACCTACCTAGCAAGCTTGAGATCATGAGTTCGATCCCTGTTACAAAAAAAATTCAAATTTCACCTTCATGACACTGGGTCATAATTAGAGATAATCAAAATTAGATCTCAAGTGAAGAACACAGAATTCATGGGTTTACAAGGATATGGAATACTGATTCTTACCAGACTTGGTGTTTTTCACCTCAAGGAAGAAATCATAAGCCAACTTTAACTTCATGCTTACCCTAAGAACTACCTGACTTTCGGGGAAGACCCTCTCTGTTGTATATCCTGCTATTGGCACTCTGCGTCCTGCCAGTCAGGTCCACATCCTTTCCATGCTCATCTGATCCACCCTAAGCAGAAAATCCTTCAGGACTAAACTATTGATATCCCTGCACAATTTCAATTTATGGCATCTCCTTTACACCACTTAGTAAAGTCCACTGCAGAGCATTTCCAAATTTCAACAATGTATATGATCAACCAAGCTATTAAATCACCTCTTAATTCAGACATGACACCCATATTCCTTTCCATTCAGAAGGATATCACGTGTATATATATGTTCATGCAAATAACTAAATTTAGGCATTTTTCAATGAGAATTTAAGAGGCAGCCCTTTCTGGAATTCGTCTTAGCAAACACAGTTTACCCTGCCCTTGATGACACTTTTACATCTGCTTCATTTTACTCAAAATTTAAACCTCTATGGCTGTTCTCCCAAACATCGTCTATGAGCACATGTGTCACATAAAGTATGTTCAGAAATTCTTTCCATTTTTCTCTATAATACACAGCATTTCATCCGGTGTTTGGGAAGCCTTCCTCCACTGAGGCACATCACTACACATCTTTGAATTCTCAGAACCTTTGCCTCCACCTTTCATGAGCATGGAAATACGAGAACATAGTATAAATTTAGGCGATCACAAAATACATAAATGCATAAGTTTAAGGAGAGCAGTTGTGCCTATGAGGTCCTGCATCACAGACGTTTATAAACTTCTGGCTTTCAGATCTGCTGCTGACAGGAATGAGAGCAGAGACCTAGCTTATAACAGCTGCATCCAGCTTGAAACCACATCGGAATCAGGGTCTCCTCATGCCCCTTACTGGGCCCAGACTGTTGGAGGAGCAAGGGCAGCAGGCGATTTCAAAAATGGCATTGTGGACTGGTAGTATCACAGTGGCGACAGCGTTCTAGGGACCCAGAACTGTCCTGGCGCCAGCGAGAGGTAAAAGGGACAGAGGATGACTCACTGCTAGCAATAGAGGACCTCAGGGTCTGAGGCTAAGCACACAGGCGCTAGACAGCACAGCTGCTTCTCACCACTTGTTTCTTTTTTTTTTTTTTTCCTTTTCGTTTCTTTTTTTTTTTCTTTTGGTCTTTTTCCTTTTTATCAGTAGAGGGGATCAAACTCATGACTGCCTGCTTTCAAGGCAGGCGCTTATGCAGCTGAGCTAAACCCCCAGCCCCTTCTCACCACTTCTAACTGGTCTCAATCGGATTCCACCCCATTTCACTGCTCCCATCCCATAACATCACCATTGCGTAGATTGGAGGTCTCCCAGGTTCTTTCTAAGCAGTCCACAGCGAATAGAAGCAAAAAACAGTGGTCTAGCAAACATCTAGTGCTCCCTTTTGTGCCCTGGCCTTGCAATTGACGCCATGACACCGGAAGACACCGCCTACCTTTGCCCGCCTGATTGGACAGTTCTTCAGCCAGTCTCTTCATCACTGATTGGCTCCTGCTCTCCTGCCTGCCTTCCCCACCAAGAATAATTGCAGAAAATAAAACACCCTGTAACTGTGGATCCCCAATGAAAGCTGGTGGAGGCTTCTGGAGCTGGCTGTTTTCTGGAATGTTGACCTCAGCACGTCTGATGGGTATTTGCACTGAAAGTCTTTACCTCAGTCCTTGTTTTTTCTCCCACACCCATTTTCTTTGAAAGTTAAAAACTAAAAAATGTGGTCCACCGATTTAGCTTAAGTACCTGCCTGGCAAGCTAGAGGTCCTGCATTCCACACAAGATCTGGCTACCACAAACTGCTGCTATAAACGTGGGTGCACATATATCACTGTGGTATGATAATTTTTATTCTTTTGAGTAGATACCCAGAAGGAGAATAGCTGAGTTGAGTGGGAACTGTAGACCTAGTTTGTGTGGAATCTCCACACTGATTTCCACAGTGGTTGCTTTACCACCAACAATGGAGAAGGGTTCCTTTTTCCTCCACAACCTCTCCAGGATTCGTTATTGCTTCATTTCTTGACAGTAGGCATTTTTTCTGGGGCAAGGTGACATATCAGTGTTATTTACTTTGCAATTCTTAAATGACGAGTGATGCAGAACATTATATCACATATTTATTTGCTGTTTCTATTTCTTCATCTGAGAACTGTGTATTTCACCTCAGATGCACATTTTTGGATTTGGTCTTTAAATCTGGGAAGACTGAAATTTTTTAGTTTTTCATGCTCTCAATAGTAATACTTTGTCTGAAGAACAGTTGGCAAACATTTTCTCTCACGTTGTGGGTTGTCTTTTCACTCTGTTAGTTATTTCTAGCTGTTAAAAAGTTTTTCAGTAGGGTGAGATTCTCAATTCTCTTCGATTTTTGCTGTTCAAAAATCGAAGTTTTCTTCATAAAGACTTTGCTTACATGAATGTCTTCAAGAGTTTTACTTACTCTATCTTGCAGCAGATTTAATGTTTCTGTTTTAATATAAGATCTTTGATCTATTCTGATCTTAGCTTAATACACTTTGAAAGATAATATTCAGAATGTATGGAGCCAGTTTTTCCAGCACCATTTATTAAAGAGACTGCTTTTCTTCCAATGACTCTGTTTGGCACCTTTGTCAAAGATAAGATGGTTTAGTGGTCTGGGATTGTTTCCCCATCTTCTAATTTGTTGCTTTGATCTTTGCATCTGGTTTTTGTTTGTTTTGTTTTTTGTCAGTACCACATCTTTTTTTTTTATCACAATACCTTTATAGTATAATTTCAAGTCAGGGATTTTGATGAACCTTATCTTTCCTTTGTTGCCCAGGATCACCTTTGCTACTCTAGGTCTCTTCTGGTTCCAGATGAATTTTAGGATTTATTTTGTGTAATTCTTTCAGATATGCTATGGGGTTTTGATTGGGATTGCACTAAATCTGTACAATAGCTTTGGAAGTATGGTCATTTTCACTATATTGAATTTCCCTACCCAAGACTATGGGATAGCTCTTCATTTTCAAATATCTTCTTCAATCTCCATTTTGAGAGTACTGTAGTTTACAATGTAGAGATCATTTACATCCTTTATTAGATTGATTCCTAAGTATTTCATTTGGTTGGATGCTATTGTAAAAGTTATTGTTTCCTTGATTTCTCTTTCCATGGGTTTTTTATTCTTGTTTATGAAGTCTATTGATTGTTGAGTGTTGCCTTTGTAACCAGCTATATTACTGAATTTGCTTCTTAAACTAGAAGTCTTTTGGTGGAATTTTTAGGGTCTTCTACGTAGAGTATCATGGCTTCTTCAAATAATGACATTTTAAGCTTTTCCTTTCCTATCTTTATTCCTTTTATTTCTTTCTCTTGTCTAATTGCTCCAGCTAGTTTCCAGGACTATATTGAATAAGAGTGGAGACAGTTGTCTCCACTTGTTTTGTTCCTGATTTTAGAGTGAAAGCTTTCAGTGTTTGTCCACTTAGTATGAGGATGACTGTTGGTTTGTAATAAAAGGCTTTTATCTTGAGATAAAGATCATCTCCCCAATTTTTGTAGGTTTTTTATTATGAATAGGTGATGCACTTTGTCAAAATCTTTTTCTGCATCTATTGAAGTGATCAAATGAGTTTTGCTTTTGGATTTGTCAATACGGTGTATTATATGTATGGATTTATGTAAGTTGAACCACCCCTGAGTACCAGGGAATAATTCCAGTTGATCATGATGTAAAACCTTCTTGATGATATTCTGCAGTCTGTTTGCCAGTATCTTATTGGGGATTTTTGCTTCAATGTTCACTAGGCAGAATGGTCTGTAATTGTCTTTCTTATTTGGATTGTTCGCTAGTTTTGGTATCAGGGTAATGCTTGCTTCCAGGAATGAACTGAGAAGTACAATTTCCCATTTGATTTCATTAAATTTTGAGAAGTGATGGTGTTAGGTCTTCTCTAATTTTTTATTTATCCCTGCCATTTCATGGCTACCCTGCTTTCTTTCAAGGATCAGTGGACTCTTTGCATAATGGGCTGCAAATGTTTCCAGGATTCACGTTCAATCCTCCAGGAATAAAAGTCCACTGATGTCAGAAAATATTCTGAGAAAAGGCCAGGGCAGGACACAACAGAACAGAGAGATGGAAGTTTCTGTTAGAGGCATCAGATTTCATTTTCATGATTTTCACTCATTTCTATTAATTTTCCACCAAGAAACCCAGTATGTGAACACAAAAGGAGCACAGTTACCATGTATAGTGAAGACATTACATTTAAATGATAGTAATGGTCTGCAACAGTGTAAGGATGAAATAAAAGCAAGCATCAGTACTCCAAGACAAGCTTGCTACTCATTCAGGCTCAAAAAAATGCTGAATTCTGAAAGTGATCATATTGCCAAGCATGGGGGTGACAATTATTGCTGAAATGGAACCTAATCCAATTAAACATTTCCTTCTGGTGAGGCAGGGACACCCAAGGACTTGACACTCAAAGTTCCCCTTGCCGTATAGTTCCCTTGTCACTAATTGGCACTCAGCTCTTTTTGTACTCTACTTTAAAAAAAAAAAACATGGCCCCATGATGAAAAAACGGGGCAAGACCCCAAGATGACGAATGGGACAAGACATCTTTTTTAAAAGAAGCACTTTTATTTGCACTGTGTGCCCAGCGACACAGTGCAAATGGAATTTGCAAAGCTGTGCAACTGAGTTAGAGTTTTGACTGATTTTTATAGTTCATTTATGATTAGCTCATTGATCAGTAAGTACATAGTGATGAGAAAGAGAAATAAGGTGGGCCTTTGTTCCCCTTTGCTTGAGGACAGAGGCATTTCACAGTGGGTGGTTGGCCAATTCATAGCCCTTGGTCTGCCAATTTCAGGAACATTTGTCTCTCATAAAGGGAACAGTGGTTGGCACAGCATCATTTGTCTCTTACAAGGGGAACAAAATTTGACATAGGACACAGGTCACTAATGTGGGGGGGATGACGCATTACAGAACAGCAGAATGACGTGGTCAGTTAATTTATACCTATGTGGTTGGTGCTTCATTACTAGGGCAATGAGCTCAGTAGAATGATAATATTACTAATAACTATCTTTTTAAGTAACTATTTTTGTTAATTATCTTTTAATCAATTATTTTAATTTTTAGCATCTCAGTATAACACTCTTCAGGATTTTAATACTCCTAGAAGTCATATATTCCCTAAAGCCTGGTGATCCATTTGTTAACACCTTTTGGCTTCAGAAATGTGTAGGAGATTACTATGATTGCTTCTATATGTATAAACTGCAGCCATGTGTGTTAGAACCCATGAACCAAATCTGGTCTCTGGATCCTTCTTTCAGGTTCTGAAACTGTTCTCTGGCTCCTTGATGTAATAAAAAACTTACTTTTTCCTTTTCACTTTTTTCCAAGATATTTATGCTTTGGAAACAGTCAAAATCAAACAACCCTCATGGAAACCATGAGATAAAGAATATATTTATACTAAATTCTATAAGTCAGGTATTTTGTACCTGTATAAAAGTAAAGAAATAAATATCTAATACAATTCAGCTAGCTGTATGTTCTGAATAATCTTCCAAATGCATCAACTCATTCTTCAAGTAATTATGTAAATGAGTTTTTAATCTATGTAAACCCTAACAGTTTTTTAGCATTTACCTGTTTCAGTTTGACTCCAGCAATTCTTTGGAGATCAAAACCACTTAATTTCCTGTACAATCCATTCTGTGCCAAGCAGGCATAACTGGCATCTGGTCAGGAATTCTTGGTAAACAAATGAACTGCTAGAAACACCGAGACTCATGTTACATAGTACTTAGCAAGTTGATGGAGGCCTCCGTAATTATCTACCAATTTCACTTATAAGTACTGACTTAGAAAAGTTATGCAGAATACTCACAATGATGTAAAGAGGTGTATAATCATGCCTTCTGAGAAATCACTATAATACCCCTCGATATGTTAAAAAGGTAGCATATGTTGATAAGTTAGCAATATATTTGTTGATAATAACACTTCCATCTACAGGTAAAGAAAATTTACATGCAACAAAATTTTCAGGAAACTTACAGTTATCCTATCTGGAAGGTAAGTTTTTATTGGAGCCTATGCCTAAATACCTAGCCCCCAAAAAAGTGCACAGCAAAGGACCAAAAGAAGGAGAAAAGTCTCATTGTCTTGAGGGCAACAGGAAGAGTGAAATCTTCTTCAGAACTCATAACTCTGCTAACCAGCCAGCCACCTGTCACTAGGCAGCCCATATTTAATCAGAACAAGCAAGCAAGTGAGTGGACAATGGTAAAAAGCTGAGCAGGCCCCTGGGAGAGGGTCAAGGAAACCCACAAAGCAACAGATGATTCTAATTAGGAAAAATTATTCAGGAAGCCTAGGTGGCCTCAGCTGTAGCCTATCTTGTTCCTTGCAGTGTCGCCTCATTCTCAATTCAATCATGCCCAGGCCACACCACAGCCCTGCACATGTATTCATCTTCAACCCTTTCCAACAACTCTCTCTTATTTTGTTTGGTTGACTTCCAGGATGGGTGGCCAGCTTAAGGTGGGGAAGCATTGAGGAGAACTCAAATTTAAACTCATCATAGTCCATCAGTTCATAACAGCAGTCATTTACCAGAATAGCCAGCAATTGTCAGAGGATGTTAGCGATCCTAGCTCCCCCCTCAGCCAAGCTTTTACATTGCACTATACCTTCAGAGGCCAGACTCTTCTTCAGGATGTCCAAGGCCAAGCTAACATGAGACCTGCATTAACTACTGTCTTAGTTATTTTTTACTTGTTTCTGAGACAAAATACGTGAAGCCCAAGTTGAGAAAGGAAAGGTTTATTTCTTCATTTTTTGGAGGTTTCAGTCCACACTCAGTTGGTTCCAAGGCAGGTGTACATGGCTGGGCCACATTTCATGGCAGCAGCAAACAGCAAGCAGGAACCAGCAAAAACCAAGACACACATTTTTCCTGCCATTATATTACATCCTGGCTCCACCCCTATGTGGGTGTAGCACTAACACCATCAATCGACGTACTACACAATGAACCATCACAAATGCATAATGCAAACTCATGAAGCCTGGGGCACACAGTCATAAACCATGACATTCCACCCCTGGCCGCCAGGACTCATGTATATCCATTATACAAAAGACATTTAGTCCACTTCCAAGAGTTGCCAACGTCCTATGTTTCGGTATTCCTGAACAGTCCAATTACCAAGTCTCCTCCAAGATCTAAGGCAAACTCTTAACCATAACCCCTGTACAAATCAAACAAGGTTAAACATTTCCCAAATGCAAAGGTACAAGGTAAACATTACCATTCCAAAAGTTACAAGAATGGGAATATAAAGTACTGGAAACAAAAGAAGTCCAGCAGGGTGAACATTAAGTCCTAGAATTCCATGTTCAGCATCAGAAGCAATCTGGTTGCAAACTCCAAAAGGCTTGGGTAATTCCACCCCCATGGCATTTCCAGCAATTTTAACTCCAGCAGCTTTTCTCTTAAATCTTCTCTGCTCTCTTTTTGCAGCTTCCCTTGAATCAAACACATTCTTGCCTTTTCCAAACATCTGCAGTCTCCACCGCACCTTTGGTTTCATCCTTACGTCTTCACAAATTGCCCTCTCAGGGACACACCTTTTGGCCTCCCAGGCACTTTGCAATTGAGGTGGATGCCATCTTGCCTCAGAATTTGTGCATTTTCCTTGCACCTAAAATCAGCACCTTGTAGATGCCACCAAGGTTTGCTGCTGACTGGAGCAGTACCTACACTTTTCTGTCTATTGGCCTAGGGGTTAGTTGCCTGGATTGCAGTGCTCTGTTCACATGATTGTGAGGAAAAGCTTCTCAAAGGGGCCACCATTCTGGAACCTCAAGTGGCTTCTGTTGCCATTCTACAACATGGCACTCTGTAGCTTTTCCCTCTGAGCAAATTCTTTCACTTTTGCAGTGAGGTTGCACAGGGTGGGGACCCCCTTCCTATGATGCCCTGGGCCATCTTTCTTATCTCTCTGTTTCTCCTCAGGAATCAAAATCTCAACTCTGTCTTTGCAATCCACAGTCTTCCTGGAATTTTCCTTCTGGCCAAACTCACAGCATTGTACACTATCCTGCTGATCTCTTTGCTTTTGAAATGCAACATAAATCTGGCTAAAAGACCCCAACAATAGCCATGCCACAGCCTCAAGGTTTGATTGCTTTTTAGTTTCTTTTCCAAGATTAATCAGTCCATTGCCCTTTGTCTCAGTCTCAGCAAAGTCTCTGGGCAGTAGCAAAATGCAGACAAACCTTCTGCCAAGCCATAACACACATCAGGTGGAGTCCAACAACCAATGCAGTCCTTCTTCCCAACAGAAAACTCCCAAGCCTGGTTTTTATCATCCAGCCATCTATCAGCCTTCTGGTCTCCTGAGGTCTGACCAGAATCCCCTCTACAGAACAGCCTAAGCTGCTCCAGCTCTACGCATCCAGGTGACATGTCCAAACCTTTCCAAACTCTGCCCACAAGCCATTTCCAAAGCCTCTCGAAAAACATGGTCAAGAATAGTCACAGCAAAAGACCCCAATCCTAGGTACCAAATTCTGTCTTAATTACTTTTTACTTGTTGCTGAGACAAAATACCTGAAGCCCAATTTCAGAAAGGAAAGATTTATTTCTTACAGTTTTTGCAGGTTTCAGTTCACACTCCGTTGGCTCCAAGGCAGGCAGGTATGGCTGGGCCACAGTTCATGGAAGCTGCAAAAAGCACACAGGAACCAGCAAAAAGCAAGATACACCTTCTTCCTGCCATTGAATTACATCCTGGCTCCACCCAATGTGGGTTTAGGACTGACACCATCAATCCGAACACTAGACAATGAACCATCATAAATGCACAATGCAAACTCATGAGGCCTGGGGGACACAGGCATAAACCATGACATTCCACCCCTGGCCCCCAGGACTCATATACATCCATTATGCAAAAGACATTTAGTCCACCTCCAAGAGTTGCCAAAAGAGCTTCCTTCAAGGTCACTTAGGTCTTCTCAGGAGTTATCTTAGAACCATGCATAACACCTCATGGCTCTTCTGTCAGTGTCCGCCACTTAGAAGAGTCACAATCATTGCTTCACCACGTTGCTCTCTGTGAAAGCTTGGGAGATTTTTCTCCTGTGACTCTTCTTAGGCACACCTTGCATTGAAGATGACTTTCCTCTGTGGTTTCATCATATCCTTGATGAGACAACTAGGGGCTCACTGAATATCTTAGGATGATGCAATCAGAGATTATTTTATATCCTGGGTCTCCACCACCCTTGAAGGGCTGGGGCCAAAATATTGGCTATCCATTTAGCCCATCTGTTTCTCTAAGTTTTGGCTTCCAAACCTTAGCTGTCAAACATCCAAAAAAAGTTTTTCATAACAATACAGTATATTAGAGGCAGTAAGTGTAATATTACTATTTTATCTAAACATGAAACATCTTAGAACATTAAATGAATCCTATTGTCTTCAATCCATGGACATTTTAGCATTTGAATACCTACAGTATTAACAGTTGCATATTTTTCATAATATATCAGGAATCAGAACCGTACATAGTATTGCATCACGACAATCACGAAATTCTTGTAGTAATCTAAATTCTTGTTTGACATAAATTATCCCATTTAGTCAATCACCCTTATCTAATACAAAAGAAGTTTGTTGTATATTATTGAAAAACTTATTGATCTTTAGTTCAATGTGAATCTCACAAGTCTTTGTGAGCAGCAAAGGTGTGCACGAGACAAAAATCTGTTACCATAAGTAATCCCCATTTTACAATCATGGAGTCTTACGCATCCAGAATTATGAATATATGCAATACATCATATAGCTGATTAAAATCAACTGTCATAACCATGTGAAACCTTTATACAGGCATCATCAAACCAAAAATATGTATTACTTCATTTGATAATGACCAATGTGAACATTTACGAATAAATTTCATAAATTTATTTGAGGTGTCTCCTATAGTGATCTGGAGATCATTGAGGTCTCTAATCAATGGATAAAAACTGGTTAAAAATGTTACCAGACAGCTGCTTTCTTATTTATCAATCAGAGCTTGGTCCACCAATCTAACTGCTAAGGGACTTTATTTATTTATATTTTTAAATTTATTTTTATTTAAAGAAAGACAAAACAAAACAGAAAGCAGGCATAAATAATACATACATTCAAATCAAAGAATAAACAGTAATAAGTCACTACTTTGTGTGTTTTATTGTCCTCTTTCAAATAATTGTTCAAGATACAAAAGTGGACCATATAAATGGGAATTCAAACAGGGAGACTTCAAGTAGTTCTGTTCAACTATCTAATAAAAACTAAGTAATATGGTAGTCAATCCTATACACTTAATCATGTATGTATTTATCCATATCTTCATTTATGTTGAGTTGAAACAAAGCAAAGCAGATTAAAATCACTCTAGTTGAAGATTAATAGTATTGCTTGATTTCACATCATGACACGATGGAACCAGCCCTGGGTACTGTAGCCCCCTTTTTTCTCCTTCAAAGTATTTGTTCATTTCATCATGTATCATAAAATCAGTTCTTCTAAATTATTGATAGGTTTTATGGAAGCATGCATCTTAACATGTGTTACTATTCTTTCTATATTAGAGGGAGAACCAGAACAAAGCAGGACAGAGCAAAACATAATCCTAGAGATACATAAAAGTAAAAAGACATATAAAACTGCTGTACAGGGAGTTCTACCATGGTTACTGTGTTGTCTCTTGTTATGATCAATAAAAATGGCTATATCATCGGATAAAGTATAATTGAATATATCACTGCATAACAGTATTAACAGAAATAGAACTTTGTAGATAGTGTAGAGCTACTAAAACAGATATTAATCAAGTCAGAATGGGTAATATAGAGAGTCATTTCTATTTTCAGTATAATTGTCTACACTCTGACGATACTATCAACCTAACGGTTTTGAATAAATAGTCAATAACAAGAAGCAATCAAACAAATCAGATTTAAATAAATTCAGCAATGAT
This sequence comes from Cavia porcellus, assembly GCF_034190915.1. Lineage (NCBI taxonomy): Eukaryota > Metazoa > Chordata > Mammalia > Rodentia > Caviidae > Cavia > Cavia porcellus. The sequence continues at coordinate 46,198,156 of NW_026947515.1, read as the reverse complement.
ATAACAGTATAAGTTATAGAGGAATCTGGTTTAAGTTAACAGGAAATTGAAGATGATTAATGTGGTATATCCTCATATTTTTGGGATAGCTGTCTGTGCCCTCAGATTTAGTGCTTGTATAAAAACTGGGATGGAATAAGTTCTATCTAAACAGAGTGGTACAAGTAATACGGGTTTTAATTCCTGATACACTTATAGCAGTATCTTCTTCTGTCTTTTTAAAGTCTATTCTTCCCCTTCACTCCCCCAGGATGTACTGTGTATTTTTGGGTCTCCCCAACACCCTTGGTTTTATATTGTGTGGGCAACCTGCAATTTATCTAAGTGTTTCTGAACTTTCTCACTCCAGGACTTGATCTCTAGTTATATTTCTTTACTTATTAAAGCCTTTCTTTCCAACCTACCCATAAATACTGGTCCAGTTGCCCCTATTACTCTCTCATTCCCTATCACATCGAGTTCTATGTTCTCATATTCAATTTTGGTCCAAATACCCTTCTTCAGGTCAATTATACTTCCTATAAAGAGCATCTCAGTTGGCCCTATTTCTTGATCCACTCTGCCTGTGATTCTCTCTTTTTTTCCTTAATTTAGTGTATATAGGACATCTGCATTAGAAATTATATCGAACCTTCTCTGTCTCATTTCTGTTGTTCTATTTTTCTGTCATCAGTTGTCTATTTTTCTTCTTCACTTTGTTCATTTTGTTAATTGGCTCTAAATACGCTGTAATTTTTTCATTCTCTTGAATGGCTTCACACTGTCTTGATATGATTGCTTCTATAGTATACGAAGTTATACTCAAACAATTCAAGGAAAGAGGCACTATGGTGACTACTATTATGTTAGATTATCTGGTGGTAAAACAAAATGATGCTTTAATTGTTCTGTTCTGACCTGTGTTGTTCTATTACAATGTCTCTTCTATCTCGATCTCCACCCTTTTTTAAAAAAAATTCTATTTTTTTAAAGGAAAACTAAATTAAAAAATTGAGGGATATATTATAGTAACTGTTTTGTTTTCCTATTAACCTGATTTTTAACCCCAGTATTGCTTTCTTGTTCTGCCTGATTTTACTATATTCTATTTTGTTTGATAGTCTCACGTTTGAGGGTATAGGCAACCACGTTGTAGGCAATAAGATTTACTATGATGCCCATTATGGCTTGACTATTATACTCTTTTGAAATCCTATAAGGTCTTCAGTGTAGATTTTATTGGTCTTGTTCTGTACTGTTTTGATCAATTCTATTATACCTGATGATATAGCAATTCTTTTTAAAAATAGCAAAAGGTACAATGGTAAACATTTTTGATCAGCTGATATTCTATTTTTGCATCAAGTACTATGCCCATCATTATGTTCTAACCAACTCTGTTTTGTTAACTCACTTGAGGTTTTATTCTCTTCAAAAAAATTAATAAGAAATATGGGAGTAAAAAAACCTCAAAAGTGTATTATGGTGAAGAAGACAGGAAAGGAAGGTGGTCTAAGAGATTTAAGTGCCTGTTTAAGTGTGTAGGGAGAAAAACATACTACTGAGCTTTGTTGGATCATTGAACGGAACTCTCTGCAATCACACTGTAGGAATGTTTACTTTATATGCTTTAATTTTATAATTTGAACAATTGTTTCTAAGAAGACAATATGTAACCTATTAACTAGTGATTTCTTACTGTATTTTTTTCTTGAAATTGTGCATGATTTGTACCCTTTACTGCTTTGTTTCTTATGTTCTTTTATTCTCTTTAAAAAAAATTAAACTTCAATTTATATCTTTTATTTATTTTTTGGTACTGGGGATCAAACGGATTACTTTACACTTGCCAGGCAGGAACTTAAGCCACTGAGCTAAATCCCCAGCCACCCAATATATATCTTTCACATCTTATCATCTTCAGAGAAGTGGCCTCTCTACTCTTGGACTTGATGCCAGCAAGCATAAAAAATGTGAATAAAATCAGTCAAGGCCAAATAACATTCAAACAAACCAGCTTCCAATAAGATCAGTCATAGTAAGACAATGTAAGTAATACAGGGTTTCAGTTTCAGTTAATAGGAAATTAAGGACAGTTACCATCATGGTATAACCTGCTATTTTTGGGTTACATCTTTGTGCCCTCAAATCTATTATGAGTACACAGACCAGAACAAAATATAATCAAAATAAACAGAGCAACAGAACTACTATAGCTTTTAAATCCTGATACACTTTTAACAATGTCCTCTGCCTTCTTTTTTAGGCAATTCCTCACCTTTCTCCTTCTCAGGATACTATTATTCACTGTTCAGAGTATATTAGTTTAGTCTCTTATGTTCAGTTTCAGCATACATTAAAATAAAGACATCTACTACGAAGAGAATGAGACACATTATGGTAATCATCAACTTCCCCAAAATCAGTCTTGAAGATCAAAAAAGCCTTTATCATCCTGTAATTATTTGATTAGTTCTATAATGTTAAGTATATATTCAATGCTTGTGAAGATGGGAACAACTATTTGGAAAAAAACTAGCGACAGTAAGATAGACAATGAACATCTCAGTGGACTTGCTTTGAAACCTGTGTTTCCTTAACTTGTTTCCTTATGAACTGTTCTGTTTTGTTTTGTCATGTTTAATCTTACGATCTTTAAGATAAAAACAAGTTTGTAGAACATATAAGCATATTAATAAGTTTTTGTTGGATCACTGAGGTAAAATGTTCGCAGTGTCATTATTTGAGTATCACATTCTATGCTTAATTTTGTAACTTGAACAATTACTTCTAAGATGACAATATGTAACAAATCAACTAGTGACTTCTTATTGTTTATTTTTCAGAAATTCTGTATTATTTCTATACATTTTTGGTTTTTTTTTAATAAAAATAATTCACCAAAAATATAAAATTAAGTTTTAAAGACAAAATATTAAGTACATAGACACTATCCATACTTGAAAGTGAAAAGCCTATTTCATTTACCATGTTTAATTACAAGATGCCATGTTGAAGCACAAAGACACATTAAAAAATAAAGAGGTATAAGTGATTAACTGAAAACCATACAAAATGTGTACTTGAGTAGAGCTCCACTTCAGATTTGTTGTTTCTGGAAAATTTGTGAAGAAATATTGACATCAAACTACTGTATTGATTATTTCTTCAGGTCTTCTTGGAACTTTTAAAGTAAACTTAGATCTAAACTGTCTGAAGAGTGCTGCTTCTTCTATGTATTTAACAATAAACATGGATTGCCATATTTCTCACACTGTTAATACACATAGGATCCAGTGAGCTCTTTCAGATATGTAACAGTGATCAGGTGTGCTGAGTATTCACATAACATATAGGATTTATCTCTTGTGTGATTTTCTTCATGTATTTCACTTACAATCTGGCTGCTGAAAATGTCTCCACTTGCTTACGTAGCCATCCAAATGTGAACTGTTTCATGTGTTTTGCAATGACTGTGTGTGTTAAAAGCTTTGCCACATTGTTATATGCATAGGGTTTCTCACCAGTGTGGAGTCATTGATGTATTTTACAAAATCCATGTGTGGTGAAAGCTTTCCCACATTATTCACATAAACAGGGTTTCTCAACAGTGTAAATATTTTATTTATTGGACAATGAGCATTTCTGCTGAAACCTTTCCCAAATTCAGTACATATATAAGATTTATGCCGTGTGAAGCTTTTCATGCATTATGCAATATGTACTTGTGCTCAAAAAATTCTCATGTGGCTTATGTACACTGGTTTTAACTTGAGGGTGAACTTTCATGTTGCTTACAATGTCCACGTTGGGTAAAAGCTTTCATATATAGGCTTTACATATATAGGGTTTCTCTCCAGTGTGAACTCTTTCATGTTGCTTACAATGTCTATATAGGGTAAAAGCTTTCCCACATTTCTTACATACATATGGTTTCTGGTCAGTGTGAATTCTTTCATGTTCCTTACACTGTCGATGTGTGTTAAAAGCTTTCCCACATTGCTTACATACATAGGGTTTCTCTCCAGTGTGAATTCTTTCATGTTCCTTACAATATCTATGTGTGGTAAAAGCTTTCCCACATTGCTTACATACATAGGGTTTCTCTCCAGTGTGAATTCTTTCATGTCTTTTACAATCTGCCTGTGTGTTAAAAGCTTTCCCACATTGCTTACATATATAGGGTTTCTCTCCAGTGTGAATTCTTTCATGTCGCTTACAATGTCTATGTCGGGTAAAAGCTTTCCCACATTGCTTACATACATATGGTTTCTCACCAGTGTGAATTCTTTCATGTTCCTTACACTGTCTGTATCTGTTAAAACCTTTCCCACATTGCTTACATACATAGGGTTTCTCTCCAGTGTGAATTCTTTCATGCTTCTTAAAATATCCCCGTGTGTTAAATGCTTTCCCACATTGCTTACATACATACGGTTTCTCTCCAGTGTGAATTATTTCATGTTGCTTACAATTTCCATAATGGGTAAAACCTTTCCCACATTGCTTACATACATAGGGTTTCTCTGCAGTGTGAATTCTTTCATGTATTTTACAATTTGCCTGTGTGTTAAAAGCTTTCCCACATTTCTTACATACATATGGTTTCACTCCAGTGTGAATTATTTCATGTCGCTTACAATGTCCAGATTTGGTGAACCCTTTTCCACATTGCTGACATACATAGGATTTCTCCTCACTGCTATATTTTTCATGGATCTGAACATTGTGGTGTGTTTCTGCTTCTTTCACATTCACATTACCTTCTGCAGTACAAAGGAATACTTCTTTACACTGATTCCAAGATGTATGTCCATAGGATTGCCCTAGCTTGTCATTTCTGTCAAAAAAAATCACATATCAGATTGATAACCATATTACTAAGTTTTTATTGGAGATTTGAACAAAATTTTTTGCAGTCTCGCTGTTTGAATCCCCACTTCATATGCTTCACTTTTGTATTTCATTATTTCTCTGAGCAGCATATGTAATCATTGTCTTTAGATTTCTGTTTATTTTCACTTTGAAAGTGGTATCATTTCTACTTATTTTGTTTTTTTTTACTCTTTCCTTACATTAAATAAAAAAATAAGAAACATTCACAGTGAAATGGGTCTCAGTTTAATGACTGCATTAATGTCAAGTTTTGTTTTTAATGCCTGCTAAGAAATTCTGACCATGAAATAACAGAATGGCCTTGTAAGACATGTTGAAAACAACCATTCCCAAAAGAATGCTACACATTTGGAAATCTTAAAATTTGATACCTTTTGAAATGCAGAATCCTTATCTTGACTTTGGGCATGGGTACATATGTGTATCACATACAGATCATTCTGATATGTTTGCCCATCACAATCTCCCTTCTGTCCTTAACCTGTAGTTCCCTTTTCCATATGGTCAGTCTTACTTTTCTCTATTAACTCTTTCATTTCATTCCACAATTTATATTTTGGTTTCTCATCTAAAAGAAACCCTGTGAACTTTTAGGTTTTATAGCTGAGCTATTTCACCAAATTGTTGGGACAAAAAACCACCTATTTCTTATGGCAAATGACATTATATAATTTATTTTTTGTCATTATATAACACATTGTTTTCTTTTCCATGGTGGGAATGAACAACAGCTTTTAGCATAAAATCTATAGCTTTTTAAATCTGTTTTAAGACATTTTCGCTGATCATTAAGCTGTGAAGTTTAAACTTGAATTTGCCATTCTGCAAAATCTGATTTCTTGTGTGCTGGATTTATAGGTATGCACAATCACAGAGAGTCTATTAATATTTTCCTTCTCAACAAATCCAGTGATAGATAGCTAAGCTTCTTAAAGGCCTGATCTATTATAACTTGATCTGCTTTGTATATGAGCAAGCATGTATCAGTATTTTAAGTGCATTTTGAATTTTTAAAATATATCCAGAACAAGTATGAGGGGATCAATTTCTAGAGACAACTGCACACTGATATTCAGAATGAGTGCACTTAACATTCTAGCAGCCTTCTAAGAATTTTAGTCAGAATGGCTGATTCTTCAGAGCATGGCTTGGAAACACAAGAACTCCGTTTTATTTCAAATTCTATTGCAATCTTAGCAATTTTTAGATGATGAATGTGTTGTATTCACATGTATATATGGGTAGAAAAACTGAAGAGAGAATGTCATAACTCAAAGTGTATGCCTTTCATACACATCTATATGCAATATCATACATTTTCTTCATTTAATCCACTCATTATCCATACCCTAGCTTATACATCTTCGGAGAATATTACTTACATTAAATTGAATATTGCCTCATTTCTTTGGTGGCATTTTTCTGCTGACTCACTAATTACTCAGGAACATTCCTTCTCCCAATGAGCGCGAATTACCTTAAGTATCTCCAGTAAATTTTGCATTCTTTTTCAGCTTCCTGGATATCCCCAAGTCCTCCTGAATTGTAGACATAGAAATACCAGTGCTCATTAGAATAATACATACAAATTAATAGATATTGTTTAGAGTTATGATATAATGTGTCCAGGTCTGAGCTATTTTTAAAAATATTTTCACATTGTTTTTAATGAAACAGCACTGATGCATGACATACAACATTCTGAAAGCATGAGTGACAAAAGTATTTTGTCCTTACCTATTGCAGTCATGTTCCTAAAGGTTTCGCCCATCACATCTCTGTAGAGGTTCTTTTGGGATGGACTCAGCAAAGTCCACTCCTCATTGCTGAAGTTCACGACCACATCCTCAAAGGTCACCACCTCCTAAAGGATCAATAATACATATACTTCTCACAGGAAGGTTGAGACACCAGGTTTGGGATATCTTAAATTCTCTCCTACAAATCTGAATCAAAAGCAAAGTGTGGTGATATATATCTATAATTCCAGCACTCAAAATGCTGAGGCAGGATGGTTTCAGTGAGTTCAGGGCAATTCTAGCCTCCATAGGGTGTTCAAATCCAGCTGATATACATATAGAAAGCTTGTCTCAATAAAACAAAACTAAACTAAACAAATACAACAAAACAAAACAGCTGAATGAAGACTGATTTCTTCAAATTTAAATCATGTCTTGGTCATTAATTTTGTGTATATACACATTTTTGAAGACAGCAAATTTGATGATAGATTGCAACTCACTGCTAATGTAAGAGTGAAATAGGAGCACTGATTCTTGTGCTGAGTCACTGCAATAGTCCCTGTGTTCTGTCTCTAATGCAGAGCTCACAGTGAAAAGCCTGTAGGACCAGCATCCACAAAGCACAGAGGCAGATAAATATCCCATCAATCAACTGGGAATCCAAGCAAGCACCACTTCTCCCTGGTAAGCAATGGCGGTCTGGCAGAATGTGGCCCTTCCAGGGGGAGAAACAGCAGCAGCTCCTGAGACCCACACCATGTGGGATCTTAGGATGCTGTGAAACCAAACAACTGGCCTGTCTCCCTACTAAGCAATAGTGAACCTACAGATGCAAGGCCTAGAATCAAACATCCCACTTCCCTACCCCTCTTCTCCTGTCACCCCCCCTTCCCCGTTACCAAATGGGAAACAGAAATCTGAGAGTCTCCTGGGAAGCAGACCATAACAAATAAGGGGGATTTCCTTCTACTATCTCTTTGAAGGCAAATATATTTGTTGCTGTTTTGCTCTATTCTGAGTAATAGTATTACTCTATTCAATATTTTTTGATAAGTACTATAATGTTCTGTATTTCATCTCATTTTGATATATGTGTTTGAATGAACAACCATTGGGGCTGGGGATTTAGCTCTGTGGCATAACCATCTGCCTCACAAGCACAGTCATAGATTCGATCCTCGGTACCGATAAAAAGGAAAAAAAAAAAAAACAAAAGAAAGAACAACTATTATAAAGATAATAAAATATACTGTGATACCTATTATTGTTATCACAGTAACCAGTTGTGAAGTTGTGTACCAATTTCAATACATGATCTTAGTTGGCCTCATTCTGCCTTGTTCTGTTGTATTTTACCACTTTCAAAATTTAAAAAAAGAAAAAAAATCTCATCAATCACTGTGATAGGCTGCAGATAATGTCTCTTCTAATCTCATTTAGGCCAGTGAGTACTTTGTTCTTAATATACTTCACCAGCATTTTGAAACATGAATTTGGTTGCATAGAACAAAACATAAATAACATCCAATATGGTACACAAATAATAAACGTTAGTGGAAAATGCTGTTTTTAAAAAATAACTATATAAAATGGAAACAGGCCCAAGCTGTAATTTATAGCTCACTGTCACCAAGCATTCACTATCAATTCAGATATAAGGAATATATCTTGTGAGGCTGGTGAAGGACTTCTTCCTTGAATTTGGCGCTACCCTAAGTTACAGAGCTGTCTAACATAGAGAAACCCTGACTGTGACACCCCACAGACAAAGTGAAACTTGAAAAGAGACTGCGTAAGACACCTTCGATTTGTTTTTAAAAATTATACCCATACAATATGCAAAAATTCCAAAAATATTCAACACTTTCTGAGAAACAATGTGGATATCTGCCATACAACAAAGAAAACACTTGCATAGTTGGGTATTTAGCTCAGTGGCATGAACACCTGCCTGGAAAGCATAGGTCAGGAGTTCGATTCTTGGTACAAAAAAAATCCACATTTTACCTTCATAACACTGGGGCATAATTAGAGATAATCAAAATTAGATCTCAAGTGTGGAATAGAAAATGCATGGGTTGACAAGGATGTGAAACACTGATTTTTGCCAGAGCTGGTGTTGATCACATCAAGGAAGCAATCAGAACCCAACTTTAACTTCACACTTACTCTAAGAACTACCTGAATTTCAGTGAAGACCCTCTCTGTTGCATGTCCTGCTATTGGCTTCCTGCATTCTGTCAGTCACTTGCACATCCTTTCCACGCTCCTCTGATCCATGCAATGTTCATCTATATTCGTATCCTACATTACATATAAAAGAGTATTAAGTCATCCATTTCCACTCACCTATTCAAGAAAATACCAACTATTTATTCTTAAGTGAATTGAACAGGAGAGAAGGTAATATTGAATGGAACACTATAAATAATGCAGTGGAAAATAAAAGGGAAAAACCACACACGCATCCCTCCCAGGATGAGAGGTCTGCCATTGACCAGCTCCTCTCTCCTGTCCTCACTTGATGTGCAGGCCTGTGTCTCTTCACTGCTGGGTGGAGAGATAACCAGGACACAAGCTCTCTTCAATCTCAGGAAAGATCAGAGACATGGCCTACTTTCAGCATTTTCAGTGGCTGCCATTTATAAAAAACTCAGCAACTGTGCTGTGGAACATTCATGGTTCCTAACTGTCCACACCTTAACTGATTAAGAAGAGAATATGGTGTCTATCAAACTCATTTTTTAAAATGAACCTTAAAGTGGAATTTCCAGGTTAAATATATATAAGATGAATTTGAGGATCGCAGATATTTCACCTGAAGCCTCAGCATAGAGCTAGAGCCTGGTATAGGAAGACTGAGTCTGCTCAGATCTACGTGGAGATGTAAAGTCAGAGAGATGGTCCAGGCAGAGGTGCAGGACACCATGGCACCTAGCAGGAACCATGGCTAAAAAAGGCCCAGTCCAGGCTGCCTCATCCATCAGTGAGTTCTAAGGAAAGCGTCACACATTCCACACTGGAAAGGAAAAAGCTGAAATGGTTCTAGAGCTCCTTCCTACATGCCTAAGGCCCCCTGTCTCACTCAGGGGAGCTCTGCATGAGAAGGTCAGTCTGTTACAGAGCTCAAATTGACTGAATATTTTCCACCCAGGTGCAGATCTGAACTGCCACATGTGGACTCACCATAGCTATGGAACAGGACAGGTGTTTACAGGGTGCAGGTGAGGTGATGGAGGCACTGCAGGCTGGTCAGGGTACAAAGCCTTAAATAAGAGACCAGGCCCTCACCAGCCCCACTTTCCTCCAGCAGTAACCAAACCCTGCAAGAGTGTGCATTAAAAACTGAGTAACTGAAAGGAGTTACTCACAAAATTATATATTATGGAGATAGTTTGAATATACAAAAGTAAATGGTAACATCCATAAATAAAATGAGATGTGACCCTTAAAGGATATGTGGTGTCCATTGATGTCCCCAAACTACACGCATCAGAAGGAAACAAGTCTGATGAACAGAGCAATAAGGAGCACAGGCAATGGGTAAACATCACAGCTGCTTAATAACAACAACAAAGCTAGGATACAATAAGTGCACTGGTGAATTTTATCCAGGATGTGGTAAAGAATGAATACTGATTGTTTTTCAATTCTCCCATCAAGTTGAAGAAAAAACCACCACCAACTTCTTTTAAGTGACAAGTCATCCTGAGAATGAAGCCAGATAATAATGTGTTAAAAATAAAATAAATGAAAATGCTCTGTTGGCTAATATTCCTAATGAACATACACAAAAGTATTCAGCTAAATGTTTGCCACATTAACTCACCATCATATTCAAAATTAACCAACACAATCAACACTGGGCTCAATCTCAGTGGTGCAAGAATATTCCCTCTCGCGCACAAACTAGTAAGTGTTGCTTCACACTTTCACAGCATAAGGTACAGCTAACCCCTGAAGAGATTTGGAAAGACAGCTTTGAGAACCTCAAAAGTTCACCATTTTTTCATGATATAAATCATTCATAGACTATCAGTAGGAGGAATGGACCTCAGCACAGCATGACAAGCTCCATCCTTGACATGGTGCTCAGGTGCTGACAAGCTGCAAGCTTAGCTTCTAGGGTCAGAAAGGAGACAAGGCTTGCAACTCTTTTCAACATACAGTACTCGAAGTCCTGGCCATAGAATTTAATCCAGAAAGAGAAAGCAAAGCCTTCCAAATCAGAAAGGAAGAATTAATTGTTGTTACAGTTCTCCTGAGGGTACAGCATTGTATATAAGAAATTTAAACTACATTGACAACCTTATAGAACTAATTCACAAATCACTTAAATTGCAGGATACATGAGCAACATGCTCTAATCAATTCGTTACTACGTACTACAAACAAATTGTAGTGTCAAATACAAAGAACACAATTCATTTCACAAATAATCAAAAATAACTAATGATTAGGGAAACTGAAGCAAACTCACATCTTCTTGGAATGCAATAAGTAGAAGAGCACTAACAGAAGAAAAGCCATACTGTGATGAGGGGTGGGAAGAATTCATGTTATAATGTACATGCTACCCAGAGCAACCAGGTGTTTCAGTGCCATTCCTGTCAAAGTATCAGTGCCATTTTCCTAGAAACATAAAAAAAAAATATGAAAATTCACAAGGAAGTACAAAGAGTCTTCCTATAGCCATAGAAAGAACATTAAAAGTAGAGGCATCAAAATACTAGTTTCCAGGTACTATAAAGTAACAGTAGTTAAAAGGGTTTTACACTGGAAGAAAAGGACCACAGACTAAAACAGCTTGCCCAGATGCACACCAAGTGACAAAATCACTAGGAATTTTGTTTCTTCTTTCCTTTCTTTTCTTCCCTATTTTTTCATTTTCATTTTATATTCAGGGTCTTGCTGTGTCATTGGAGCCTGAGCTGAACTCAGAATATGTTGCAGGCTTGTCTGGAACTCCAGGAATCCTGCTGCCTCAGCCACTTGAGTACAGGCATTACAGGCATTTTCACCATTCCTTGCTCAGCCAGTAAGTTTTTTTTTTATTTAAAGAGAAAGACAAAAATAAATGAAGCAAGACAGTAAAAGGCTAGAAGCAACACAGAATTTCAAGAGAAAAAAACATACAGTAAGAGTTCACCAGTTAATAGATCACACATTGTCAAGTTACAAACAGCTGTCCAGATTACAAAATTAAAGCATACAAAGTGGAGATTAATACAGTGAGATTGCAGTCAGTTCTGTTCAATGACCCAAGACAAAGTCAGCAATATGGTTCTCTTTCCTACACAGCTAAATAAAGTTGCAGTTGTATCCTGGAGATCACTTTCCTTCCTCTCTTTTTTACACTAACAATCGCGCATTTTAGTTTCCATTACTTCCACAGTTTTTTACTTTTTCTTTGAAGAGGAAAAGAAAAAAGTGTGAAAAAAAACAGGCCAAAAAACAAAAAACAAAGCAAGACAGAGCACATCAATTTCTCCATTATGGTAAACCTTATGCTAGGTGTGCTGACTAACGTACAGACGCAAAAGAACCTCACAAAGATTTCTCACTAGAAAGTCTATTTTTGACTTTTCATTTTTATCATTTTTTTTTTGCTCGCTTTCTTCTTTCTTTTTTTCTTCAGACAGGGTTTGCTATGCAGTTCAGTCTGGCCTTGATCTTCCGTTGTGGCCCAGGATGACCGAAAACTCATCACAAACTTTCTGCCTCGGCCTTCAGAGTCCTGGAATAACAGGTGTGCAACAACATCCCTGATTGTGTTTTCCTCTTTAAATTTTGTCCAAAACAAAACTCCTCAAAGTTTTTGATATTCTCAAAGTTCATTAGGTTGGTTATACAAAACCAAATCAGAAAGTATTGAAAACACCCTGAAGAACTTTCAAAATCCTCACTAACATACAACATAACATAACAGAGCACAATATAGTATAGCCTAATAACACAAAAATAAATAAAAAAGGAACCACATAACTCTGCTTTAAATATCTGCTTCCAAAAATACAGCAAGAATTTCTAAGTTATCCATACACCAGCAATATGATGCATTTTCTTTGAAATAAATGTTGGTATCCACTCAAATGCTTGTGTAAGAATGAGTGTGGCAGCTTCCTTTTGAAGTCTGACCCAAAAACATAAAAAATGGCCATCACAAGATGGGTGACAGGTGCATGTCCTTGCTTCAGCCACATAATAGTGGGTGGTGGCAGCACAGAGAGAGCCCAGCATGGAAACACTGCTTCAAGGAAACCAACCAAAGAGTATTACAACTGAAAAGGCTCAGCACCATCCCCTCTAGGAAAGGGAAACTACTCATCAGGGACACAAAGCCCATGGTCTGATTGGCATGGGAGGAAAGGAAGTGACAGCAGCAGCTAGGAGACAAGTTCCCCAGGAATGATGCACATGTGTCCTTCATCAGTACGGGGTGATGATGTCACCTCCCCATTTTTGCCAGAGCTGGTTTTGATCACATCAAGGAAGCAATCAGAACCCAACTTTAACTTCACACTTACTCTAAGAACTACCTGAATTTCAGTGAAGACCCTCTTTGTTGTATGTCCTGCTATTGGCTTCCTGCGTTCCGTCAGTCACTTGTACATCCTTTCCACGCTCCTCTGATCCATCCTCTGCAGGAAACCCTTAATGCCTAACTATTGATATCACTGCAAAATTTCTGTTTAGAGCTTCTCCTTTACACCACTTAGTAAATTCCATTGCAGAGCATTTCCATATTTAAACTGTCTATGAACAACCAAGCCACTAAATCAGCTCTTAATTCAGAGATCACACACCTATTCCTTTCCACTCAGAAGGATATCACGTGTATATGTCCATGCAAATGCCTAAATTTCAGCATTTTTTGATGAGAATTTAACAGGTAGCCCTTTCAGGAATTTGTCCTTCACAAATTTTTACCCCGTCCTTGATAACACTTTCACATTTGCTTCATTTTTCTCAGACTTCAAAACTCTATGGCTGTTCTCACAAACCTAGTCTGTGAGCAAGGGTGCCACCTAAATAATTAAGTATGTTCAGAAATTATTTTGCACTGATCTGTACAATACACAGGAGTTCATGAGTTGTTTGGGAAGCCTTTTTCCACTGAGGCACACTACTACACATCTCTGAATTCGCAGGACCTTTGAGACTACCTGTCATGAGGATGGAAATATGAGAACATACTATAAATTGAGGAGATCGCTACAAATACAAAAAAGCCCAAGTTTAAGTTGAGCCATTGTGGCTATGAGGCCCTGCATTACAGACATTAATAAACTTTGGACATTCCAGATCTGCTACTATGAGAAAAGAGAGCAGAGACCTAGCTCATTACTGCTCTACAAGCTACAAAAACATCATAGTCAGGGTCTTCTCAAGCTCCTTCCAATGCCAAAGATTGTGGGGTTACCAGGCCAGCAGTGAATTTCAAAGATGATACTTGAGTCTGCTGCTGTCATAGTGAAGCCAGGGTTCTGGGGACCCCAAACCACCCTTGCCAACAGCAAGAGGCAAAAGGGACAGTGAATGACCCATGGACAATGCTGGAGGACCTCAGGAGCTGAAGCTAACTAAATACCTGAGGCTCCAGACACCGGAATTACTTCTAAATACTTGTAACTGGTTTCACCCAATCCACCCTATCTCTGGGCTCCCATCCACAACCTCGCCATTCCATGGCTCCAGGATCTCTCAGGTTCTTTGCTAATCAGGCCACAGGACATCAAAAGTACTAAATGAGATGCAGCAAGCATTTGGCTACCAGTATTATACTCAGAAAAGGTAAATCATGCTGAGACACTGGAAGAGACAAAAGTCACAGCCAGCAATAGCCTGATAATTGGACACTTCATATAGCCAGCCCCTTCATCAATGATTGACTCCTGCTCTACTGCTCTCCTTCTGAGTCAAGAATCAACAGGGAAAGGAACCCCTCCCTGCAAGAGAGGATCTCAAAAGATAGACTGTAGAGCAGGGACTTCTGGAGCTGCCATTCTTCTACAGTGGTGAACTCAGCTCGACCAGAGGAGTGTTTGTACTGAAGAGCTTTACCTCAGTCTTTTAATTTTCAAATCCATTTTATTTCAATGAAAAAAGAACACATCAACTAAAATTAAATTTCAAAACATGTCAATCGGGGGTAACACTTGAATATACATTGCACACTGTAATCCCCAGATCATTCACCCAGAGCACAAGACATCTGTAATCAATTATCCAAACAGTACTGTTACAGGCACCTGAGTTATTTAAATAGTATTGCCATAAGGCAGGGCTAGGTCCTCCAAGGAGTCCATGCAGGAGACGAGATACCATGCAACTATGGGGAAGACTGACACATCATGCTATGGGCCAAGTCTCAAGACAAATGATAAGCAAATTCATCCATATCCTAAAGACTGATATTCTAAATAGTGCCTTAGCACTCTGAGGAGGTCAGGACTCACCATTCAAAGAAAAGTATGCTTATTCTAAGGACTGACATTTTAAATATCTCCTATCATCCTGATGAACTCAGGTGTCACCCTCCCATAACCCTAAGGGAAAAGTCACTGCTGCCTAAGAATGCCTGCTTCCTATGTGACTCCCTTCCCCTTTGTTCCCAATTTAATCAACTTTTACATGAACTTATAATCTTATTGGCTACCATAGCTCTGTCCCATCTTATGCCCATCTGCATTGTGAGTTCCGATTTTTCCCCACCTTAAACTCAGCTTACCACATGATTTTACTCTACAAAGTTCCCTAGAAAGACAGTGTTTGGCATCCCGCTCAGGACCCCTTCTCTCTCTCAGGTGGCTTTCTTTCTCTCAAGAAGTATATTGTGCTCTTAATTTCTGTTGTTCCTAAAATTCATTCTTTCACTTTAGAGAACCCAAACTCATACCACACATGGAAGGTCAGGAATTTCATTCCACTATATCATGGTATGGTTGCCTCTATTTCTAACTAACTCAGCTGCCTGTAAATTTAAGAATTGTTTATCAATTTGACTTGGACTAACTGTAGCAAATAAAATGTTCTTAATGAATATACGGATATATATCATTAAATTGAAAAAATGATTATCACAGTTTTTCTACCTAGCACCAGCCAACATTTTCAACTTTCAAGTATGTGGGAAAACAAAAAATAAAACCAACTCAGAAAATAGCAATCCTATAAGGGACAGTATATCATTCACTGTAATACCCATGTTATCTGCAGGTATTTCATAGGTCACAAAAGAAACATTGAGCCTATTAAATACCAAGTATCAGTTTCAATAAATGTGCTCATAGCACTGCATCGTTGACAATTGTGATTTTTTTTTCTGTATGAGGGATTGAACTCTTGACCTTGCGCTCTCCAGGAAGCTCCGTGTATCCTTGAGTTCAATCTCCAGACCCAACCATTTTAGATACTAAATATGACTATTAACAATGTTTAATTTGCCATTGACATATTTAGTTATAAATTTTGTAAATCTTAATTTTCACAAATGAAATTATTTTCTTTCCTTGCAGTTTAAATTACTTTTTTTTTATGTACCAGGCATCAAAGCTACAACCTAGCACTTTCCAGGCAGGTGTTTCTGCCTCCTAAGATAAATCCCTGGCCTGTATTAATGAATATTTCACTTTATTCATTCAAATAGAACTGTGATTTTAGCAAAGGATATCAATTTAGAGAGAAATTGATATACAATGAGAGAGGAACTGGAACCTCAAATAGTTAATGCAAAAAACTAAATACAACAATCACTGCTACAGGCACAGCTGAAGAAAGCCAGACCTGAAGGTGAAGATGAAGTGACCAGGTCTACATGGTCCTGAAGAGAAAAACAACAGTTTGAAATGTACTACAGTTACCACCACCTCCTCCAGGAAGTTCAGATGGGCATCAATTACCATACTCAATGACAAGAACACCTGGACTATTGTTCCCACAAAATGCCTTGGCTCTTTCCACATACCTTTTCTGGCTGACTTGTTACCCTGTTGAATATTATTAGTTAAGCAGCTATAAGCTTATAGGTTGATTGTAGTCTGAGACCCACACTGTACCCACATTGTGACTTTCCTGTATAAATGACCCCTGAGAATAGGTCTGGGCCAAAAACCCGAAGACCACTCCTGAAAATTCAGGGCTATTCTTCTTTCTTTTTTTCTAAGAAAATTTTTGAACTTCTTTTGGTTTATGACTTCATTTCTCAATGTTGTGAGACATTAAACTTGCTGCATTTGATATCAAACAGGGCAGGATTATATTTCTCTTATCTCAATTTAAATATGAAGTGTCTGCTAAAGACATTGTGCCAAAGCCAGAATTTCAGGCTGCTTGTTTGCCCTGAGTTTAACATTTCCATGAGCTTTTAGAAGTCCTCAGTCTAGTGAACTGCAAATGTAATGGAGGAAGGAGGTCACTGTTGTCCTATAGCACAATAGGTGTCATTCCTAAGTCTGTGTTAGTCCCTGACTCCTGGATGCCACTACATGGACTTCTTTCCTCTGCAACACCATTCAATAATTCCCATTTTACATAACTCAAATTTCACTCAGCTCATTATTGTTTGTTTTTAATAATTTTTCTGTCTACTTGGTTGTTTTTTTTTTTTTTTCATTTTAGTTTTTGATTTAAAGACATAGTCTCACTTTGGACTTCTGGGCAGCCTTTCACTCACTATGTAGATTAGGCTGTCTTTGAATATATGGCCATTCTCCTGTTTCAGTTTCTTCATTGCTGGGGAAAAGAGGTGGGCATTATAGCACATGGTGTTTGTCTTTTTTCTCTTCTCCTTTTCACTGCTATTCTTTCATTTCTGGGGCACTGTTATTTAATCCTGAGGTTTGCTTGTGTCAGTAAGGTTTCTGCAGCTTGAGGTGATTTTGTGAACAATAATATAGGAAGCCAAGCAACCCAACTGAGAAATGTGGAATTTCATTAGCTGCTCTCAGCACCACTTGTATACAGAACCCCCACCCCCATTTCAGGATCTAAACAAGAGGCTCTGAACTGGAAAGTTAGAGATGTTTTAAAAGATAGAATCACCAAAAGATAGTTGGAAATCATTTAGCTAGAATCTTATAATAATTTTTGGATAACAACTGTATTCTGCTTCTTTTGTTGAGCACGTTAATTTTTTTCTTTGGGTACAGCTCATTTTGCTTTTCTCCTGGGACTTATACCCTGAGTGATTTTCCATTTTTCTGAGTGAAATACAGGGCACTAGTTAAATGCAAAGCTCAAGATGGCATCTATTAAGCCAACCTACAACACAGCTAAGTTACAAGCCTCAATATTTTCTAGGGTACAAACACACAGTTCTATAATCCCAGCACTCAAGAGGTTCAGACAGGAATGCTGCTTTGAGGTTAGGGCAATTTTGTGCTCCATAAATGGTTCAAATCTAGCTGATATACATAGAGAAAACTTGTCTCAATAAAACAAAACTAAACTACACAAATAAAAGCAAACAAAACAGCTGAATGCAGAGTGATTTCTTCAAATTTTATTCCACATCTTGGGGATTAATTTTTGTATATATACATTTTTGAGACAGCAAATTTGATGCTATATTGCAACTCACAGCTAACGTACCAGCCAAATAGGAGCACTGATTCTTTTTTTTTTTAAGAGGAAATGAGAAAAACACAAAACAAAACAAAGCAGTGTAAGGGTACACCTAATACAGAACTACAAAAAAAAAAAAATAACAGTAAGAAATCACCTGTTAGTAGATTACATATTATCATCTTGAAAATAGTTGCTCAAATCACAGTATCAAAGAATACAAAGTGGACATTCAAACAGGGAGACTGCAAAAAGCTGTGTTCAATGATCCAAACACATTGATATAGTCAGCTATTTAACACCCCTAAACACACTTGCTGTTATATCCCTTAGAGCTCTTTTTCTTTTCTTTTCATTCCCTCTCGTGCACTGATTCTTATGGTGAGTAACCGCAAGAGTCCCTGTGCACTGCCTCCAAGGCAGAGCTCATAGTGAGAGCCTGCAGGACCAGCATCCATAAAGCACAGAGGCAGACAAATATCTCATGAATCACTTTGATGTACTAACAGTAATATCTCTTCAAATCTCATTTAGGCCACTGAGTCCTTTGTTCTTAATATACTTAAGCAGTATCTTGATATTTAAATTTGGTTTCGTAGAACAAAGCATAAATAACATCAAATATGATACATAAATAATAACTCAAATGTTCATGGAAAACTGCTGTATGTAAAAAATGTATAAAAAATGAAACCAGGTACAAGTTTCAAATTATAGCTCAGTGTCAACAAGTGATCACTCTCCATTCAGATATAAGAAATATGTCTTGGGTGGCTGATGCAGGAGAACTTCCTTGAGTTTGGGGCTAGCCTAAGTTCCAGAGCTGTCTCAACTATAGAAACCCTGACTGAGCCACCCCACAGACAATGTGAAACTTGAAAAGTGACTGCACACAACACCTTTGGTTTGCTTTAAAAATTATATCAATACAATATAGAAAAATTCCACAATATTCAACATTTCTGAGGAACAAAGTTAATATCATACATAGTATACAGAAAACACTTTCAGAGCGGGGTATTTAGCTCAGCAGCATGAACACCTACCTAGCAAGCTTGAGATCATGAGTTCTATCCCTGTTACAAAAAAATTCAAATTTTGCTTTCATGACACTGGGTCATAATTAGAGATAATCAAAATTAGATCTCAAGTGAAGAACACAGAATTCATATGTTGACAAGGATGTAGAATACTGATTCTTACCAGAGCTAGTGTTTTTCACCTCAAGGAAGAAATCATAAACCAACTTTAACTTCATGCTTACCCTAGAACTACCTGACTTTCAGGGAAGACCCTCTCTGTTGTATGTCCTGCTATTGGCACTCTGCGTCCTGACAGTCACTTGCACATCCTTTCCACGCTCATCTGATCCACCCTAAGCAGAAAACCCTTCATGACTAAGCTATTGATATCCCTGCACAATTTCCATTTATGGCATCTCCTTTACACCACTTAGTAAAGTCCACTGCAGAGCATTTCCATATTTCAAAAATGTATATGATCAACCAAGCTATTAAATCACCTCTTAATTTAGAGATGACACCCACATTCCTTTACATTCAGAAGGATATCACTTGTATATGTTCATGCAAATGACTACATTTAGGCATTTTTCAGTGAGAATTTAACAGGCAGCCTTTTCTGGAATTTGTCTTAGCAAGCACACTTTACCCTGCCCTTGATGACACTTTTATATCTGCTTCATTCTACTCAAAATTTAAACCTCTATGGCTGTTCTCCCAAACATCGTCTATGAGCACATGTGTCACATAAAGTATGTTCAGAAATTCTTTGCTTTGTTCTGTATAATACACAGCAGTTCATCCGGTGTTTGGGAAGCCTTCCTCCACTGAGGCACATCACTACACGTCTTTGAATTCTCAGAACCTTTGCCTCCACCTTTCATGAGCATGGAAATATGAGAACGTAGTATAAATTTAGGCGATCACAAAATACATAAATGCATAAGTTTAAGGAGAGCAGTTGTGGCTATCAGGTCCTGCAGCACAGACATTTATAAACTTCTGGCTTTCTTATCTGTTGCTGACAGGAAAGAGAGCAGAGACCTGGCTTATTACAGCTGCACCCAGCTTGAAAACACATCGCAATCAAAGTCTCCTCATGCCCCTTCCAGGGCCCAGACTGTTGGAGGAGCAAGGGCAGCAGGCGATTTCAAAAATGGCATTGTGGCCTGGTGGTATCACAGTGATGACAGCATTCTAGGGACCCAGAACTGTCCTGGCGCCAGCGAGAGGTAAAAGGGACACAGGATAACTCACTGCTAGCACTAGTGGACCTCAGGGTCTGAGGCTAAGCACACAGGCTCTAGACTGAACAGCTGCTTCTCACCACTTTTTTTTTCCTTTTCTTTTTCTTTCTTTCTTTCTTCATTTATTTTTATTTATTTATTTATTTATTTATTTATGTTGGTCTTTTTCCTTTTTATCGGTACAGGGGATCGAACTCATGACTGCCTGCTTTCAAGGCAGGCGCTTATGCAGCTGAGCTAAACCCCCAGCCCCTTCTCACCACTTCTAACTGGTCTCAATCGGATTCCACCCCATTTCACTGCTCCCATCCCATAACATCACCATTGCGTAGTTTGGAGGTCTCCCAGGTTCTTTCTAAGCAGTCCACAGCGAATAGAAGCAAAAAATAGTGGTCTAGCAAACATTTACTTCTCCCTTTTGTGCCCTGGCCTTGCAATTGACGCCATGACACCGGAAGACACCGCCTACCTTGGCCCGCCTGATTGGACAGTTCTTCAGCCAGTCTCTTCATCACTGATTGGCTCCTGCTCTCCTGCCTGCCTTCCCCACCAAGAATAATTGCAGAAAATAAAACACCCTGTAACTGTGGATCCCCAATGAAAGCTGGTGGAGGCTTCTGGAGCTGGCTGTTTTCTGGAATGTTGACCTCAGCACGTCTGATGGGTATTTGCACTGAAAGTCTTTACCTCAGTCCTTGGTTTTTCTCCCAAACCCATTTTATTTGAAAGTTAAAAACTAAAAAACGTGGTCCAGCGATTTAGCTTAAGCACCTGCCTGGCAAGCTAGAGGTCCTGCATTCCATCCAAGATCTGGCTACCACAAACTGCTGCTATAAACGTGGGTGCATATATATCACTGTGGTATGATAATTTTTATTCTTTTGAGTAGATACCCAGAAGGAGAATAGCTGAGTTGAGTGGGAATTGTAGACCTAGTTTGTGTGGAATCTCCACACTGATTTCCACAGTGGTTGCTTTACCACCAACAATGGAGAAGGGTTCTTTTTCCCCCACAACCTCTCCAGCATTCGTTATTGCTTCATTTCTTGACAGGAGGCATTTTTTCTGGGGCAAGGTGACATATCAGTGTTATTTAATTTGCAGTTCTTAAATGACGAGTGATGCAGAACATTATATCACATATTTATTTGCTGTTTCTATTTCTTCATCTGAGAACTGTGTATTTCACCTCAGATGCACATTTTTGGATTGGGTCTTTAAATCTGGGAAGACTGAAATTTTTTAGTTTTTCGTGCTCTCAATAGTAATACTTTGTCTGAGGAACAGTTGGCAAACATTTTCTCCCACGTTGTGGGTTGTCTTTTCACTCTGTTAGTGATTTTTCTTGCTGTTAAAAAGTTTTTCAGTAGGGTGACATTCTCACTTAATTCTCTTCGATTTTTGCTGTTCAAAAATCGAAGTTTTCTTCATAAAGACTTTGCTTACATGAATGTCTTCAAGAGTTTTACTTACTCTATCTTGCAGCAGATTTAAGGTTCCTGTTTTAATGTAAGATCTTTGATCTATTCTGATCTTAGCTTAATACACTTTGAAAGATAATATTCAGAATGTATAGAGCCAGTTTTTCCAGCACCATTTATTAAAGAGGCTGCTTTTCTTCCAATGACTCTGTTTGGCACCTTTGTCAAAGATAAGATGGTTCAGTGGTCTGGGGATGTTTCTCCATCTTCTAATTTGTTCCTTTGATCTTTGCATCTGGTTTTTGTTTGTTTCGTTTTTTGTCAGTACCACATCTTTTTTTTTTAATCACAATACTTTATAGTATAATTTCAAGTCAGGGATTTTGATGAACCCTATCTTTCCTTTGTTGCCCAGGATCACCTTTGCTACTCTAGGTCTCTTCTGGTTCCAGATGAATTTTAGGATTTATTTTGTGTAATTCTTTGAGATATGCTACGGGGTTTTGATTGGGATTGCACTAAATCTGTACAATAGCTTTGGAAGTATGGTCATTTTCACTATATTGAATTTCCCTACCCAAGACTATGGGATACCTCTTCATTTTAGAATATCTTCTTCAATCTCCATTTTGAGAATACTGTAGTTTACAGTGTAGAGATCATTTACATCCTTTGTTAGATTGATTCCTGAGTATTTCATTTGGTTGGATGCTATTGTAAAAGTTATTGTTTCCTTGATTTCTCTTTCCATGAGTTTTTTATTCTTGTTTATGAAGTCTATTGATTGTTGAGTGTTGCCTTTGTAACCAGCTATATTACTGAATTTGCTTCTTAAATTAGAAGTCTTTTGGTGGAATTTTTAGGGTCTTCTACGGAGAGTAACATGGCTTCTGCAAATAGTGATATTTTAAGCTTTTCCTTTCCTATCTTTATTCCTTTTATTTCTTTCTCTTGTCTAATTACTCCAGCTAGTTTCCAGGACTATATTGAATAAGAGTGGAGACAGTTGTCTCCACTTGTTTTGTTCCTGATTTTAGAGTGAAAGCTTTCAGTGTTTGTCCACTTAGTATGTGGTTGACTGTTGGTTTGTAACAAAAGGCTTTTATCAGATTGAGATAAAGGTCATCTCCCCAATTTTTGTAGGTTTTTTATTATGAATAGGTGATGGACTTTGTCAAAATCTTTTTCTGCATCTATTGAAGTGATCAAATGAGTTTTGCTTTTGGATTTGTCAATATGGTGTATTATATGTATGGATTTATGTAAGTTGAACCACCCCTGAGTACCAGGGAATAATTCCAGTTGATCATGATGTAAAATTGTCTTGATGATATTCTGCACTCTGTTTGCCAGTATCTTATTGGAGATTTTTGCTTCAATGTTCACTAGGCAGAATGGTCTGTAATTCTCTTTCTTATTTGGATTGTTCTCTGGTTTTGGTATCAGTGTAATGCTTGCTTCCAGGAATGAACTGAGAAGTACAATTTCCCATTTGATTTCATTAAATTTTGCGAAGTGACGGTGTTAGGTCTTCTCTAAATTTCTTATTTATCCCTGCCATTTCATAGCTACCCTGCTTTCTTTCAAGGATCAGTGGACTCTTTCCATAATGGGCTGCAAATGTTTTCAGGATTCACGTTCAATCCTCCAGGAATAAAAGTCCACTGATGTCAGAAAATATTCCGACAACAGGCCAGGGCAGGACACAACAGAACAGAGAGTTGGAAGTCTCTGTTAGAGGCAGCAGACTTCATTTTCATGATTTTCACTCATTTCTATTAATTTTCCACCAAAAAACCCAGTATGTGAACACAAAAGGAGCACAGTTACCATGTATAGTGAAGACATTACATTTAAATGATAGTAATGGTCTGCAACAGAGTAAGGATGAAATAAAAGCAAGCATCAGTACTCCAAGACAAGCGTGCTACTCATTCAGGCTCAAAAAAATGCTGAATTCTGAAACTGATCATTTTGCCATATGGGGGTGACAATTATTGCTGAAATGAAACCTAATCCAATTAAACATTTCCTTCTGGTGAGGCAGGGACACCCAAGGACTTCACACTCTAAGTTCCCCTTGCTGTATAGTTCCCTTGTCACTAATTGGCACTCAGCTCTTTGTTGTACTCTACTTAAAAAAAAAAAAAACATGGCCCCATGATGAAAAAATGGGGCAAGACCCCAAGATTGCGAATGGGACAAGACATCTTTTTTAAAAGAAGCACTTTTATTTGCACTGTGTGCCCAGCGACACAGTGCAAATGGAATTTGCAAAGCTGTGCAACTGAGTTAGAGTTTTGACTGATTTTTATAGTTAATTTATGATTAGCTCATTGATCAGTAAGTACATAGTGATGAGAAACAGAAATAAGGTGGGCCTTTGTTCCCCTATGCTTGAGGACAGAGGCATTTCACAGTGGGTGGTTGGCCAATTCATAGCCCTTGGTCTGCCAATTCCAGGAACATTTGTCTCTCATAAAGGGAACAGTGGTTGGCACAGCATCATTTGTTTCTTACAAGGGAAACAAAATTTGACATAGGACACAGGTCACTAAGGTGGGGGGCATGACGCATTACAGAACAGGAGAATGACGCGGTCAGTTAATTTATACCTATGTGGTTGGTGCATGGTTACTAGGGCAATGAGCTCAGTAGAATGATAATATTACTAATAACTATCTTTTTAAGTAATTATTTTTGTTAATTATCTTTTAATCAATTATTTTAATTTTTAGCATCTCAGTATAACACTCTTCAGGATTTTAATACTCCTAGAAGTCATATATGCCCTAAAGGCTGGTGATCCATTTGTTAACACCTTTTGGCTTCAGAAATGTGTAGGAGATTACTATGATTGCTTCTATATGTATAAACTGCAGCCATGTGTGTTAGAACCCATGAACCAAATCTGGTCTCTGGATCCTTCTTTCAGGTTCTGAAACTGTTCTCTGGCTCCTTGATCTCATAAAAAACTTACTTTTCCCTTTTCACTTTTTTCCAAGATATTTATGCTTTGGAAACAGTCAAAATCAAACAACCCTCATGGAAACCCTGAGATAAAGAATATATTTATATTAAATTCTATAAGTCAGGTATTTTGTACCGGTATAAAAGTAAAGAAATAAATATCTAATATAATTCAGCTAGCTGTATGTTCTGAATAATCTTCCAAATGCATCACCTCATTCTTCAACTAATTATGTAAATGAGTTTTTAATCTATGTAAACCCTAACAGTTTTTTAGCATTTACCTGTTTCAGTTTGACTCCAGCAATTCTTTGGAGATCAAAACCACTTAATTTCCTGTACAATCCATTCTGTGCCAAGCAGGCATAACTGGCATCTGGTCAGGAATTCATGGTTAAAACAAATGAACTGCTAGAAACACCGAGACTCATGTTACATAGTACTTAGCAAGTTGATGGAGACCTCCGTTATTATCTACCAATTTCACTTATAAGAACTGACTTAGAAAAGTTATGCAGAATACTCACAATCATGTAAAGAGGTGTATAATCATCCCTTCTGAGAAATCACTATAATACCCCTCGATATGTTAAAAAGGTAGCATATGTTGATAAGTTAGCAATATATTTGTTGATAATAACACTTCCATCTACAGGTAAAGAAAATTTACATGCAACAAAATTTTCAGGAAACTTACAGTTATCCTATCTGGAAGGTAAGTTTTTATTGGAGCCTATGCCTAAATACCTAGCCCCCAAAAAAGTGCACAGCAAAGGACCAAAAGAAGGAGAAAAGTCTCATTGTCTTGAGGGCAACAGGAAGAGTGAAATCTTCTTCAGAACTCATAACTCTGCTAACCAGCCAGCCACCTGTCACTAGGCAGCCCATATTTAATCAGAACAAGCAAGCAAGTGAGTGGACAATGGTAAAAAGCTGAGCAGGCCCCTGGGAGAGGGTCAAGGAAACCCACAAAGCAACAGATGATTCTAATTAGGAAAAATTATTCAGGAAGCCTAGGTGGCCTCAGCTGTAGCCTATCTTGTTCCTTGCAGTGTCACCTCATTCTCAATTCAATCATGCCCAGGCCACACCACAGCCCTGCACATGTATTCATCTTCAACCCTTTCCAACAACTCTCTCTTATTTTGTTTGGTTGACTTCCAGGATGGGTGGCCAGCTTAAGGTGGGGAAGCATTGAGGAGAACTCAAATTTAAACTCATCATAGTCCATCAGTTCATAACAGCAGTCATTTACCAGAATAGCCAGCAATTGTCAGAGGATGTTAGCGATCCTAGCTCCCCCCTCAGCCAAGCTTTTACATTGCACTATATCTTCAGAGGCCAGACTTTTCTTCAGGATGTCCAAGGCCAAGCTAACATGAGACCTGCATTAACTACTGTCTTAGTTATTTTTTACTTGTTTCTGAGACAAAATACGTGAAGCCCAAGTTGAGAAAGGAAAGGTTTATTTCTTCATTTTTTGGAGGTTTCAGTCCACACTCAGTTGGCTCCAAGGCAGGTGTACATGGCTGGGCCACATTTCATGACAGCTGCAAACAGCAAGCAGGAACCAGCAAAAAGCAAGACACACTGTTTTCCTGCCATTATATTACATCCTGGCTCCACCCCTATGTGGGTGTAGCACTAACACCATCAATCCACCTACTACACAATGAACCATCACAAATGCACAATGCAAACTCATGAAGCCTGGGGGACACAGGCATAAACCATGACATTCCACCCCTGGCCCCCAGGACTCATGTATATCCATTATACAAAAGGCATTTAGTCCACTTCCAAGAGTTGACAACGTCCTATGTTTCAGCATGCTGAACAGTCCAATTCCCAAGTCTCCTCCAAGATCTAAGGCAAACTCTTAACTGTAACCCCTGTACAAATCAAACAAGGTTAAACGTTTCTCAAATGCAAAGGCACAAGGTAAACATTACCATTCCAAAAGTTACAAGAATGGGAATATAAAGTACTGGAGAGAAAAGAAGTCCAGCATGGTGAACAATAAGTCCTAGAATTCCATGTTCAGCATCAGAAGCAATCTGGTTGCAAACTCCAAAAGGCTTGGGTAATTCCACCCCCATGGCATTTCCAGCAATTTTAACTCCAACAGCTTTTCTCTTAAATCTTCTCTGCTCTCTTTTAGCAGCTTCCCTTGAATCAACCGCATTCTTGCCTTTATCAAACATCTGCAGTCTCCACCGCACCTTTGGCTTCACCCTTACGTCTTCACAAATTGCCCTCTCAGGGGCACACCTTTTGGCCTCCCAGGCACTTTGCAATTGAGGTGGATGCCATCTTGCCTCAGAATTTGTGCATTTTCCTTGCACCTAAAATCAGCACCTTGTGGATGCCACCAAGGATTGCTGCTGACTGGAGCAGTACCTACGCTTTTCTGCCTTTTGGCAATAGGGGTTAGTTGCCTGGATTGCAGGGCTCTGTTTACATGATTGTGAGGAAAAGCTTCTCAAAGGGGCCAGCATTCTGGAACCTCAAGTGGCTTCTGTTGCCATTCTAGAACATGGCACTCTGCAGCTTTTCCCACTGAGCAAATTCTTTCACTTTTGCAGTGAGGTTGCACAGAGTGGGGACCCCCTTCCTATGATGCCCTGGGGCCATCTTTCTTAACGCTCTGTTTCTCCTCAGGAGTCAAACTCTCAACTCTGTCTTTGCAATCCACAGTTTTGCTGGAATTTTCCTTCTGGCCAAACTCAGCATTGTACACTACCCTGCTGATCTCTTTGTTTTTGAAATGCAACATAAATCTGGCTAAAATCCCCCAACAATAGCCATGCCACAGCCTCAAGGTTTGATTGCTTTTTAATTTCTTTTCCAAGATTAATCAGTCCATTGCCCTTTGTCTCAGTCTCAGCAAAGTCTCTGGGCAGTAGCAAAATGCAGACAAACCTTCTGCCAAGCCATAACACACATCAGGTGGAGTCCAACAACCAATGCAGTCCTTCTTCCCAACAAAAAACTCCCAAGCCTGGTTTTTATCATCAAGCCTTCTATCAGCCTTCTGGTCTCCTGAGGTCTGACCAGAATCCCCTCTACAGAACAGCCTAAGCTGCTCCAGCTCTACACATCCAGGCGACATGTCCAAACCTTTCCAAACTCTGCCCACAAGCCATTTCCAAAGCCTCTCGAAAAACATGGTCAAGAATAGTCACAGCAAAAGACCCCACTCCTAGGTACCAAATTCTGTCTTAATTACTTTTTACTTGTTGCTGAGACAAAATACCTGAAGCCCAATTTCAGAAAGGAAAGATTTATTTCTTATAGTTTTTGCAGGTTTCAGTTCACACTCAGTTGGCTCCAAGGCAGGCAGGTATGGCTGGGCCACAGTTCATGGAGGCTGCAAAAAGCACACAGGAACCAGCAAAAAGCAAGATACACCTTCTTCCTGCCATTGAATTACATCCTGGCTCCACCCAATGTGGGTTTAGGACTGACACCATCAATCGGAACACTAGACAATGAACCATCATAAATGCACAATGCAAACTCATGAGGCCTGGGGGACACAGGCATAAACCATGACATTCCACCCCTGGCCCCCAGGACTCATATACATCCATTATGCAAAAGACATTTAGTCCACCTACAAGAGTTGCCAAAAGACCTTCCTATCAAGGTCACTTAGGTCTTCTCAGGAGTTATCTTAGAACCATGCATAACACCTCATGGCTCTTCTGTCAGTGTCAGCCACTTACAAGAGTCACAATGATTGCTTCACCACGTTGCTCTCTGTGAAAGCTTGGGAGATTTTTCTCCTGTGACTCTTGTTAGGCACACCTAATTAAACTGGAATTTATATCTTTTATTCATTTTTTGGTACTGGGGATCAAACGGATTACTTTACACTTGCCAGGCAGGAACTTAAGCCACTGAGCTAAATCCCCAGCCACCTAATATATATCTTTCACATCTTATCATCTTCAGAGAAGTGGCCTCTATTCTTGGACTTGATGCCAGCAAGCATAAAAAATGTGAATAAAATCAGTCAAGGCCAAATAACATTCAAACAAACCAGCTTCCAATAAGATCAGTCATACTAAGACAATATAAGTAATACAGGGTTTCAGTTTTAGTTAATAGGAAATTAAGGACAGTTACCATCATGGTATAACCTGCTATTTTTGGGTTACATCTCTGTGCCCTCAAATCTATTATGAGTAGACAGACCAGAACAAAATATAATCAAAATAAACAGAGCAACAGAACTACTATAGCTTTTAAATCCTGATACACTTTTAACAATGTCCTCTGCCTTCTTTTTTTAGGCAATTCCTCACTTTTCTCCTTCTCAGGATACTATTATTCACTGTTCAGAGTATATTAGTTTAGTCTCTTATGTTCAGTTTCAGCATACATTAAAATAAAGACATCTACTATGAAGAGAATGAGACACATTATGGTAATCATCAACTTCCCCAAAATCAGTCTTGAAGATCAAAAAAGCCTGCATCATCCTGTAATTATTTGATTAGTTCTATAATGTTAAGTATATATTCAATGCTTGTGAAGATGGGAACAACTATTTGGAAAAAAACTAGAGACAGTAAGATAGACAATGAACATCTCAGTGGACTTGCTTTGAAACCTGTGTTTCCTTAACTTGTTTCCTTATCAACTGTTCTGTTTTGTTTTGTCATGTTTAATCTTACGATCTTTAATGTAAAAAACAAGTTTGTAGAACATATAAGCATATTAATAAGTTTTTGTTGGATCACTGAGGTAAAATGTTCGCAGTGTCATTATTTGAGTATCACATTCTATGCTTAATTTTGTAACTTGAACAATTACTTCTAAGATGACAATATGTAACAAATCAACTAGTGACTTCTTATTGTTTATTTTTCAGAAATTCTGTATTATTTCTATACATTTTTGGTTTTTTTTTAATAAAAATAATTCACCAAAAATATAAAATTAAGTTTTAAAGACAAAATATTAAGTACATAGACACTATCCATACTTGAAAGTGAAAAGCCTATTTCATTTACCATGTTTAATTACAAGATGCCATGTTGAAGCACAAAGACACATTAAAAAATAAAGAGGTATAAGTGATTAACTGAAAACCATACAAAATGTGTACTTGAGTAGAGCTCCACTTCAGATTTGTTGTTTCTGGAAAATTTGTGAAGAAATATTGACATCAAACTACTGTATTGATTATTTCTTCAGGTCTTCTTGGAACTTTTAAAGTAAACTTAGATCTAAACTGTCTGAAGAGTGCTGCTTCTTCTATGTATTTAACAATAAACATGGATTGTCATATTTCTCACACTGTTAATACACATAGGATCCAGTGAGCTCTTTCAGATATATAACAGTGATCAGGTGTGCTGAGTATTCACATAACATATAGGATTTATCTCTTGTGTGATTTTCTTCATGTATTTCACTTACAATCTGGCTGCTGAAAATGTCTCCACTTGCTTACGTAGCCATCCCAGTGTGAACTGTTTCATGTGTTTTGCAATGACTGTGTGTGTTAAAAGCTTTGCCACATTGTTATATGCATAGGGTTTCTCACCAGTGTGGAGTCATTGATGTATTTTACAAAATCCATGTGTGGTGAAAGCTTTCCCACATTATTCACATAAACAGGGTTTCTCAACAGTGTAAATTTTTTCATTTATTGGACAATGAGCATTTCTGCTGAAACCTTTCCCAAATTCAGTACATATATAAGATTTATGCCGTGTGAAGCTTTTCATGCATTATGCAATATGTACTTGTGCTCAAAAAATTCTCATGATGCTTATATACACTGGTTTTAACTTGAGTGTGAACTTTCATGTTGCTTACAATGTCCACGTTGGGTAAAAGCTTTCATATATAGGCTTTACATATATAGGGTTTCTCTCCAGTGTGAACTCTTTCATGTTGCTTACAATGTCTATATAGGGTAAAAGCTTTCCCACATTTCTTACATACATATGGTTTCTGGTCAGTGTGAATTCTTTCATGTTCCTTACACTGTCGATGTGTGTTAAAAGCTTTCCCACATTGCTTACATACATAGGGTTTCTCTCCAGTGTGAATTCTTTCATGTTCCTTACAATATCTATGTGTGGTAAAAGCTTTCCCACATTGCTTACATACATAGGGTTTCTCTCCAGTGTGAATTCTTTCATGTCTTTTACAATCTGCCTGTGTGTTAAAAGCTTTCCCACATTGCTTACATATATAGGGTTTCTCTCCAGTGTGAATTCTTTCATGTCGCTTACAATGTCTACGTCGGGTAAAAGCTTTCCCACATTGCTTACATACATATGGTTTCTCACCAGTGTGAATTCTTTCATGTTCCTTACACTGTCTGTATCTGTTAAAACCTTTCCCACATTGCTTACATACATAGGGTTTCTCTCCAGTGTGAATTCTTTCATGCTTCTTAAAATATCCCCGTGTGTTAAATGCTTTCCCACATTGCTTACATACATACGGTTTCTCTCCAGTGTGAATTATTTCATGTTGCTTACAATTTCCATATTGGGTAAAACCTTTCCCACAATGCTCACATACATATGGTTTCTCTCCAGTGTGAATTCTTTCATGTTGCTCACAAGCTCCATGTTGGGTAAAACCTTTCCCACATTGCTTACATACATAGGGTTTCTCTCCAGTGTAAATTATTTCATGTCGCTTACAATGTCCAGATTTGGTGAACCCTTTTCCACATTGCTGACATACATAGGATTTCTCCCCACTGCCATATTTTTCATGGATCTGAACATTGTGGTGTGTTTCTGCTTCTTTCACATTCACATTACCTTCTGCAGTACAAAGGAATACTTCTTTACACTGATTCCAAGATGTATGTCCATAGGATTGCCCTAGCTTGTCATTTCTGTCAAAAAAAATCACATATCAGATTGATAACCATATTACTAAGTTTTTATTGGAGATTTGAACAAAAATTTTTGCAGTCTCGCTGTTTGAATCCCCACTTCATATGCTTCACTTTTGTATTTCATTATTTCTCTGAGCAGCATATGTAATCATTGTCTTTAGATTTCTGTTTATTTTCACTTTGAAAGTGGTATCATTTCTACTTACTTTGTTTTTTTTTTACACTTTCCTTACATTAAATAAAAAAATAAGAAACATTCACAGTGAAACGTATCTCAGTTTAATGACTGTATTAATGTCAAGTTTTGTTTTTAATGCCTGCTAAGAAATTCTGACCATGAAATAACAGAATGGCCTTGTAAGACATGTTGAAAACAACCATTCCCAAAAGAATGCTACACATTTGGAAATCTTAAAATTTGATACCTTTTGAAATGCAGAATCCTTATCTTGACTTTGGGCATGGGTACATATGTGTATCACATACAGATCATTCTGATATGTTTGCCCATCACAATCTCCCTTCTGTCCTTAACCTGTAGTTCCCTTTTCCATATGGTCAGTCTTACTTTTCTCTATTAACTCTTTCATTTCATTCCACAATTTATATTTTGGTTTCTCATCTAAAAAAACCCAGTGAACTTTTAGATTTTATAGCTGAGCTATTTCACCAAATTGTTGGGACAAAAAACCACCTATTTCTTATGGCAAATGACATTATATTATTTATTTTTTGTCATTATATAACACATTCTTTTCTTTTCCATGGTGGGAATGAACAACAGCTTTTAGCATAAAATCTATAGCTTTTTAAATCTGTTTTAAGACATTTTCGCTGATCATTAAGCTGTGAAGTTTGAACTTGAATTTGCCATTCTGCAAAATCTGATTTCTTGTGTGCTGGATTTATAGGTATGCACAATCACAGAGAGTCTATTAATATTTTCCTTCTCCACAAATCCAGTGATAGATAGCTAAGCTTCTTAAAGGCCTGATCTATTATAACTTGATCTGCTTTGTATATGAGCAAGCATGTATCAGTATTTTAAGTGCATTTTGAATTTTTAAAATATATCTAGAACAAGTATGAGGGGATCAATTTCTAGAGACAACTGCACACTGATATTCAGAATGAGTGCACTTAACATTCTAGCAGCCTTCTAAGAATTTTAGTCAGAATGGCTGATTCTTCAGAGCATGGCTTGGAAACACAAGAACTCCATTTTATTTCAAATTCTATTGCAATCTTAGCAATTTTTAGATGATGAATGTGTTGTATTCACATGTATATATGAGTAGAAAAACTGAAGAGAGAATGTCATAACTCAAAGTGTATGCCTTTCATACACATCTATATGCAATATCATACATTTTCTTGATTTAATCCACTCATTATACATACCCTAGCTTATACGTCTTCAGAGAATATTACTGACAATAAATTGAATGGTGCCTCATTTCTTTGGCGGCATTTTTCTGCTGACTCACTAATTACTCAGGAACATTCCTTCTTCTTATGAGTGCAAATTACCTTAAGTATCTCCAGTAAATTTTGCATTCTTTTTCAACTTCCTGGATATCCCCAAGTCCTCCTGAATTGTAGATATAGAAATACCAGTGCTCATTAGAATAATACATACAAATTAATAGATTTTGTTTAGAGTTATGATATAATGTGTCCAGGTCTGAGCTATTTTTAAAAATATTTTCACATTGTTTTTAATGAAACAGCACTGATGCGTGACATACAACATTCTGACAGCATGAGTGACAAAAGTATTTTGTCCTTACCTATTGCAATCATGTTCCTAAAGATTTCGCCCATCACATCTCTGTAGAGGTTCTTTTGGGATGGACTCAGCAAAGTCCACTCCTCATTGCTGAAGTTCACGACCACATCCTCAAAGGTCACCACCTCCTAAAGGATCGATCATACATATATTTCTCACACGAAGGTTGAGACACCAGGTTTGGGATATCTTAAATTCTCTCCTACAAATCTGAATCAAAAGCAAAGTGTGGTGATATATATCTATAATTCCAGCACTCAAAATGCTGAGGCAGGATGGTTATAGTGAGTTCAGGGCAATTCTAACCTCCATATGGTGTTCAAATCCAGCTGATATACATATAGAAAGCTTGTCTCAATAAAACAAAACTAAACTAAACAAATACAACCAAACAAAACAGCTGAATGAAGATTGATTTCTTCAAATTTAAATCATGTCTTGGTCATTAATTTTGTGTATATACACATTTTTGAAGACAGCAAATTTGATGATAGATTGCAACTCACTGCTAATGTAAGAGTGAAATAGGAGCACTGATTCTTGTGCTGAGTCACTGCAATAGTCCCTGTGTTCTGTCTCTAATGCAGAGCTCACAGTGAAAAGCCTGTAGGACCAGCATCCACAAAGCACAGAGGCAGATAAATATCCCATCAATCAACTGTGAAGCCAAGCAAGCACCACTTCTCCCTGGTAAGCAATGGCGGTCTGGCAGAATGTGGCCCTTCCAGGGGGAGAAACAGCAGCAGCTCCTGAGACCCACACCATGTGGGATCTTAGGATGCTGTGAAACCAAACAACTGGCCTGTCTCCCTACTAAGCAATAGTGAACCTACAGATGCACGGCCTAGAATCAAACATCCCACTTCCCTACCCCTCTTCTCCTGTCACCCCCCTCCCCCGCCCGTTAGCAAATGGGAAACAGAAATCTGAGAGTCTCCTGGGAAGCAGACCATAACAAATAATGGGGATTTCCTTCTACTATCTCTTTGAAGGCTAATATTTTTGTTACTGTTTTGCTCTATTCTGAGTAATAGTATTACTCTATTCAATATTTTTTGATAAGTACTATAATGTTCTGTATTTCATCTCATTTTGATATATGTGTTTGAAAGAACAACTATTAGGGCTGGGGATTTAGCTCTGCGGCATAACCATCTGCCTCACAAGCACAGTCATAGATTCGATCCTCGGTACCGATAAAAAGGAAAAAAAAAAAACAAAAGAAAGAACAACTATTATAAAGATAATAAAATATACTGTGATACCTATTATTGTTATCGCAGTAACCAGTTGTGAAGTTGTGTACCATTTTCACTATATGATCTTAGTTGGCCTCATTCTGCCTTGTTCTGTTGTATTTTACCACTTTCAAAATTTAAAAAAAGAAAAAAAATCTCATCAATCACTGTGATAGGCTGCAGATAATGTCTCTTCTAATCTCATTTAGGCCAGTGAGTACTTTGTTCTTAATATACTTCACCAGCATTTTGAAACATGAATTTGGTTGCATAGAACAAAACATAAATAACATCCAATATGGTACACAAATAATAAACGTTAGTGGAAAATGCTGTTTTTAAAAAATAACTATATAAAATGGAAACAGGCCCAAGCTGTAATTTATAGCTCACTGTCACCAAGCATTCACTATCAATTCAGATATAAGGAATATATCTTGTGAGGCTGGTGAAGGACTTCTTCCTTGAATTTGGCGCTACCCTAAGTTACAGAGCTGTCTAACATAGAGAAACCCTGACTGTGACACCCCACAGACAAAGTGAAACTTGAAAAGAGACTGCGTAAGACACCTTCGATTTGTTTTTAAAAATTATACCCATACAATATGCAAAAATTCCAAAAATATTCAACACTTTCTGAGAAACAATGTGGATATCTGCCATACAACAAAGAAAACACTTGCATAGTTGGGTATTTAGCTCAGTGGCATGAACACCTGCCTGGAAAGCATAGGTCAGGAGTTCGATTCTTGGTACAAAAAAAATCCACATTTTACCTTCATAACACTGGGGCATAATTAGAGATAATCAAAATTAGATCTCAAGTGTGGAATAGAAAATGCATGGGTTGACAAGGATGTGAAACACTGATTTTTGCCAGAGCTGGTGTTGATCACATCAAGGAAGCAATCAGAACCCAACTTTAACTTCACACTTACTCTAAGAACTACCTGAATTTCAGTGAAGACCCTCTCTGTTGCATGTCCTGCTATTGGCTTCCTGCATTCTGTCAGTCACTTGCACATCCTTTCCACGCTCCTCTGATCCATGCAATGTTCATCTATATTCGTATCCTACATTACATATAAAAGAGTATTAAGTCATCCATTTCCACTCACCTATTCAAGAAAATACCAACTATTTATTCTTAAGTGAATTGAACAGGAGAGAAGTAATATAGAATGAAACACTATAAATAATGCAGTGGAAAATAAAATGGAAAAACCACACAGGCATCCCTCCCAGGATGAGAGGTCTGCCACTGACCAGCTCCTCTCTCCTGTCCTCACTTGATGTGCAGGCCTGTGTCTCTTCACTGCTGGGTGGAGAGAGAACCAGGACACGAGCTCTCTTCAATCTCAGGAAAGATCAGGGACATGGCCTACTTTCAGCATTTTCAGTGGCTGCCATTTATAAAAAACTCAGCAACTGTGCTGTGGAACATTCATGGTTCCTAACTGTCCACACCTTAACTGATTAAGAAGAGAATATGGTGTCTATCAAACTCATTTTTTAAAATGAACCTTAAAGTGGAATTTCCAGGTTAAATGTATATAAGATGAATTTGAGGATCACAGATATTTCACCTGAAGCCTCAGCATAGAGCTAGAGCCTGGTATAGGAAGACTGAGTCTGCTCAGATCTACGTGGAGATCTAAAGTCAGAGAGATGGTCCAGGCAGAGGTGCAGGACACCATGGCACCTAGCAGGAACCATGGCTAAAAAAGGCCCAGTCCAGGCTGCCTCATCCATCAGTGAGTTCTAAGGAAAGCGTCACACATTCCACACTGGAAAGGAAAAAGCTGAAATGGTTCTAGAGCTCCTTCCTACATGCCTAAGGCCCCCTGTCTCACTCAGGGGAGCTCTGCATGAGAAGGTCAGTCTGTTACAGAGCTCAAATTGACTGAGTATTTTCCACCCAGATGCAGATCTGAACTGCCACATGTGGACTCACCATAGCTATGGAACAGGACAGGTGTTTACAGGGTGCAGGCGAGGTGATGGAGGCACTGCAGGCTGGTCAGGGTACAAAGCCTTAAATAAGAGACCAGGCCCTCACCAGCCCCACTTTCCTCCAGCAGTAACCAAACCCTGCAAGAGTGTGCATTAAAAACTGAGTAACTGAAAGGAGTTACTCACAAAATTATATATTATGGAGATAGTTTGAATATACAAAAGTAAATGGTAACATCCATAAATAAAATGAGATGTGACCCTTAAAGGATATGTGGTGTCCATTGATGTCCCCAAACTACACGCATCAGAAGGAAACAGTCTGATGAACAGAGCAATAAGGAGCACAGGCAATGGGTAAACATCACAGCTGCTTAATAACAACAACAAAGCTAGGATACAATAAGTGCACTGGTGAATTTTATCCAGGATGTGGTAAAGAATGAATACTGATTGTTTTTCAATTCTCCCATCAAGTTGAAGAAAAAACCACCACCAACTTCTTTTAAGTGACAAGTCATCCTGAGAATGAAGCCAGATAATAATGTGTTAAAAATAAAATAAATGAAAATGCTCTGTTGGCTAATATTCCTAACGAACATACACAAAAGTATTCAGCTAAATGTTTGCCACATTAACTCACCATCATATTCAAAATTAACCAACACAATCAACACTGGGCTCAATCTCAGTGGTGCAAGAATATTCCCTCTCGTGCACAAACTAGTAAGTGTTGCTTCACACTTTCACAGCATAAGGTACAGCTAACCCCTGAAGAGATTTGGAAAGACAGCTTTGAGAACCTCAAAAGTTCACCATTTTTTCATGATATAAATCATTCATAGACTATCAGTAGGAGGAATGGACCTCAGCACAGCATGACAAGCTCCATCCTTGTCATGGTGCTCAGGTGCTGACAAGCTGCAAGCTTAGCTTCTAGGGTCAGAAAGGAGACAAGGCTTGCAACTCTTTTCACCATACAGTACTCGAAGTCCTGGCCATAGAATTTAATCCAGAAAGAGAAAGCAAAGCCTTCCAAATCAGAAAGGAAGAATTAATTGTTGTTACAGTTCTCCTGAGGGTGCAGCATTGTGTATATAAGAAATTTAAACTACATTGACAACCTTATAGAACTAATTCACAAATCACTTAAATTGCAGGACACATGAGCAACATGCTCTAATCAATTTATTACTACCTACTACAAACAAATTGTAGCGTCAAATACAAAGAACACAATTCAATTCACAAATAATCAAAAATAACTAATGATTAGGGAAATTGAAGCAAACTCACATCTTCTTGGAATGCAATAAGTAGAAGAGCACTAACAGAAGAAAAGCCATACTGTGATGAGTGATGGGAAGAATTCATGTTATAATGTACATGCTACCCAGAGCAACCAGGTGTTTCAGTGCCATTCCTGTCAAAGTATCAGTGCCATTTTCCTAGAAACATTAAAAAAATTGAAATTCACAAGGAAGTACAAAGAGTCTTCCTATAGCCATAGAAAGAACATTAAAAGTAGAGGCATCAAAATACTAGTTTCCAGGTATTATAAAGTAACAGTAGTTAAAAGGGTTTTACACTGGAAGAAAAGGACCACAGACTAAAACAGCTTGCCCAGATGCACACCAAGTGACAAAATCACTAGGAATTTTGTTTCTTCTTTCCTTTCTTTTCTTCCCTATTTTTTCATTTTCATTTTATATTCAGGGTCTTGCTGTGTCATTGGAGCCTGAGCTGAACTCAGAATATGTTGCAGGCTTGTCTGGAACTCCAGGAACCCTGCTGCCTCAGCCACTTGAGTACAGGCATTACAGGCATTTTCACCATTCCTTGCTCAGCCAGTAAGTTTTTTTTTATTTGAAGAGAAAGACAAAAATAAATGAAGCAAGACAGTAAAAGGCTAGAAGCAACACAGAATTTCAAGAGAAAAAAACATACAGTAAGAGTTCACCAGTTAATAGATCACACATTGTCAAGTTACAAACAGCTGTCCAGATTACAAAATTAAAGCATACAAAGTGGAGATTAATACAGTGAGATTGCAGTCAGTTCTGTTCAATGATCCAAGACAAAGTCAGCAATATGGTTCTCTTTCCTACACAGCTAAATAAAGTTGCAGTTGTATCCTGGAGATCACTTTCCTTCCTCTCTTTTTTACACTAACAATCGCGCATTTTAGTTTCCATTACTTCCACAGTTTTTTTACTTTTTCTTTGAAGAGAAAAAGAAAAAAGTTTGAAAAAAAAACAGGCCAAAAAACAAAAAACAAAGCAAGATGGAGCACATCAATTTCTCCATTATGGTAAACCTTATGCTAGGTGTGCTGACTAAAGTACACACACAAAAGAACCTCACAAAGATTTCTCACTAGAAAGTCTATTTTTGACTTTTCATTTTTATCATTTTTTTTTTTTTGCTCGCTTTCTTCTTTCTTTTTTTCTTCAGACAGGGTTTGCTATGCAGTTCAGTCTGGCCTTGATCTTCCGTTGTGGCCCAGGATGACCAAAAACTCATCACAAACTTTCTGCCTCGGCCTTCAGAGTCCTGGAATAACAGGTGTGCAACAACATCCCTGATTGTGTTTTCCTCTTTAAATTTTGTCCAAAACAAAACTCCTCAAAGTTTTTGATATTCTCAAAGTTCATTAGGTTGGTTATACAAAACCAAATCAGAAAGTATTGAAAACACCCTGAAGAACTTTCAAAATCCTCACTAACATACAACATAACATAACAGAGCACAATATAGTATAGCCTAATAACACAAAAATAAATAAAAAAGGAACCACATAACTCTGCTTTAAATATCTGCTTCCAAAAATACAGCAAGAATTTCTAAGTTATCCATACACCAGCAATATGATGCATTTTCTTTGAAATAAATGTTGGTATCCACTCAAATGCTTGTGTAAGAATGAGTGTGGCAGCTTCCTTTTGAAGTCTGACCCAAAAACATAAAAAATGGCCATCACAAGATGGGTGACAGGTGCATGTCCTTGCTTCAGCCACATAATAGTGGGTGGTGGCAGCACAGAGAGAGCCCAGCATGGAAACACTGCTTCAAGGAAACCAACCAAAGAGTATTACAACTGAAAAGGCTCAGCACCATCCCCTCTAGGAAAGGGAAACTACTCATCAGGGACACAAAGCCCATGGTCTGATTGGCATGGGAGGAAAGGAAGTGACAGCAGCAGCTAGGAGACAAGTTCCCCAGGAATGATGCACATGTGTCCTTCATCAGTACGGGGTGATGATGTCACCTCCCCATTTTTGCCAGAGCTGGTTTTGATCACATCAAGGAAGCAATCAGAACCCAACTTTAACTTCACACTTACTCTAAGAACTACCTGAATTTCAGTGAAGACCCTCTTTGTTGTATGTCCTGCTATTGGCTTCCTGCGTTCCGTCAGTCACTTGTACATCCTTTCCACGCTCCTCTGATCCATCCTCTGCAGGAAACCCTTAATGCCTAACTATTGATATCACTGCAAAATTTCTGTTTAGAGCTTCTCCTTTACACCACTTAGTAAATTCCATTGCAGAGCATTTCCATATTTAAACTGTCTATGAACAACCAAGCCACTAAATCAGCTCTTAATTCAGAGATCACACACCTATTCCTTTCCACTCAGAAGGATATCACGTGTATATGTCCATGCAAATGCCTAAATTTCAGCATTTTTTGATGAGAATTTAACAGGTAGCCCTTTCAGGAATTTGTCCTTCACAAATTTTTACCCCGTCCTTGATAACACTTTCACATTTGCTTCATTTTTCTCAGACTTCAAAACTCTATGGCTGTTCTCACAAACCTAGTCTGTGAGTAAGGGCGCCACCTAAATAATTAAGTATGTTCAGAAATTATTTTGCACTGATCTGTATAATACACAGGAGTTCATGAGTTGTTTGGGAAGCCTTTTTCCACTGAGGCACACTACTACACATCTCTGAATTCTCAGGACCTTTGCCACTACCTGTCATGAGGATGGAAATATGAGAACATACTATAAATTGAGGAGATCGCTACAAATACAAAAAAGCCCAAGTTTAAGTTGAGCCATTGTGGCTATGAGGCCCTGCATTACAGTCATTAATAAACTTTGGACATTCCAGATCTGTGACTCTGAGGAAAGAGAGCAGAGACCTAGCTCATTACTGCTCTACAAGCTACAAAAAGTATCATACTCAGGGTCTTCTTAAACTCCTTCCAATGCCTAAGATTGTGGGGTTACCAGGCCAGCAGTGAATTTCAAAGATGATACTTGAGTCTGCTGCTGTCATAGTGAAGCCAGGGTTCTGGGGACCCCAAATCACCCTTGCCAACAGCAAGAGGCAAAAGGGACAGTGAATGACCCATGGACAATGCTGGAGGACCTCAGGAGCTGAAGCTAACTAAATACCTGAGGCTCCAGACACTGGAATTACTTCTAAATACTTGTAACTGGTTTCACCCAATCCACCCTATCTCTGGCCTCCCATCCACAACCTCGCCATTCCATGGCTCCAGGATCTCTCAGGTTCTTTGCTAATCAGGCCACAGGACATCAAAAGTACTAAATGAGATGCAGCAAGCATTTGGCTACCAGTATCCTACTCAGAAAAGGTAAATCATGCTGAGACACTGGAAGAGACAAAAGTCACAGCCAGCAATAGCCTGAAAATTGGACACTTCATATAGCCAGCCCCTTCATCAATGATTGACTCCTGCTCTACTGCTCTCCTTCTGAGTCAAGAATCAACAGGGAAAGGAACCCCTCCTTGCAAGAGAGGATCTCAAAAGATAGACTGTAGTGCTGGGACTTCTGGAGCTGCCATTCTTCTACAGTGGTGAACTCAGCTCGACCAGAGGAGTGTTTGTACTGAAGAGCTTTACCTCGGTCTTTTAATTTTCAAATCCATTTTATTTCAATGAAAAAAGAACACATCAACTAAAATTAAATTTCAAAACATGTCAATCGGGGGTAACACTTGGATATACATTGCACACTGTAATCCCCAGATCATTCACCCAGAGCACAAGACATCTGTAATCAATTATCCAAACAGTACTGTTACAGGCACCTGAGTTATTTAAATAGTATTGCCATAAGGCAGGGCTAGGTCCTCCAAGGAGTCCATGCAGGAGACCAGATACCATGCAACTATGGGGAAGACTGACACGTCATGCTATGCGCCAAGTCTCAAGACAAATGATAAGCAAATTCATCCATATCCTAAAGACTGATATTCTAAATAGTGCCTTAGCACTCTGAGGAGGTCAGGACTCACCATTCAAAGAAAAGTATGCTTATTCTAAGGACTGACATTTTAAATATCTCCTATCATCCTGATGAACTCAGGTGTCACCCTCCCATAACCCTAAGGGAAAAGTCACTGCTGCCTAAGAATGCCTGCTTCCTATGTGACTCCCTTCCCCTTTGTTCCCAATTTAATCAACTTTTACATGAACTTATAATCTTATTGGCTACCATAGCTCTGTCCCATCTTATGCCCATCTGCATTGTGAGTTCCGATTTTTCCCCACCTTAAACTCAGCTTACCACATGATTTTACTCTACAAAGTTCCCTAGAAAGACAGTGTTTGGCATCCCGCTCAGGACCCCTTCTCTCTCTCAGGTGGCTTTCTTTCTCTCAAGAAGTATATTGTGCTCTTAATTTCTGTTGTTCCTAAAATTCATTCTTTCACTTTAGAGAACCCAAACTCATACCACACATGGAAGGTCAGGAATTTCATTCCACTATATCATGGTATGGTTGCCTCTATTTCTAACTAACTCAGCTGCCTGTAAATTTAAGAATTGTTTATCAATTTGACTTGGACTAACTGTAGCAAATAAAATGTTCTTAATGAATATACGGATATATATCATTAAATTGAAAAAACGATTATCACAGTTTTTCTACCTAGCACCAGCCAACATTTTCAACTTTCAAGTATGTGGGAAAACAAAAAATAAAACCAACTCAGAAAATAGCAATCCTATAAGGGACAGTATATCATTCACTGTAATACCCATGTTATCTGCAGGTATTTCATAGGTCACAAAAGAAATACTGAGCCTATTAAATACCAAGTATCAGTTTCAATAAATGTGCTTATAGCACTGCATCGTTGACAATTGTGATTTTTTTTTTTCTGTATGAGGGATTGAACTCTTGACCTTGTGCTCTCCAGGAAGCTCCTTGTATTCTTGAGTTCAATCTCCAGACCCAACTACTTTAGATACTAAATATGACTATTAACAATGTTTAATTTGCCATTGACATATTTAGTTATAAATTTTGTAAATCTTAATTTTCACAAATGAAATTATTTTCTTTCCTTGCAGTTTAAATTACTTTTTTTTTTAGGTACCAAGTATCAAAGCTACAACCTAGCACATTCCAGGCAGGTGTTCTGCCTCCTAAGATAAATCCCTGGCCTGTATTAATGAATATTTCACTTTATTCATTCAAATAGAACTGTGATTTTAGCAAAGGATATCAATGTAGAGAGAAATTGATATACAATGAGAGAGGAACTGGAACCTCAAATAGTTAATGCAAAAAACTAAATACAACAATCACTGCTACCGGCACAGCTGAAGAAAGACAGACCTGAAGGTGAAGATGAAGTGACCAGGTCTACATGGTCCTGAAGAGAAAAACAACAGTTTGAAATGTACTACAGTTACCACCACCTCCTCCAGGAAGTTCAGATGGGCATCAATTACCATACTCAATGACCAGAACAACTGGACTATTGTTCCCACAAAATGCCTTGGCTCTTTCCACATACCTTTTCTGGCTGACTTGTTACCCTGTTGAATATTATTAGTTAAGCAGCTATAAGCTTATAGGTTGATTGTAGTCTGAGACCCACACTGTACCCACATTGTGACTTTCCTGTATAAATGACCCCTGAGAATAGGTCTGGGCCAAAAACCCGAAGACCACTCCTGAAAATTCAGGGCTATTCTTCTTTCTTTGTTTCTAAGAAAATTTTTGAACTTCTTTTGGTTTAAGACTTCATTTCTCAATGTTGTGAGCCATTAAACTTGCTGCATTTGATATCAAACAGGGCAGGATTATATTTCTCTTATTTCAGTTTAAATATGAAATTTCTGCTAAAGGCCATATTCCAAAGCCAGAATTTCAGGCTGCTTGTTTGCCCTGAGTTTAACATTTCCATGAGCTTTTAGAAGTCCTCAGTCTAGTGAACTGCAAATCTTTTGGAGGAAGGAGGTCACTGTTATCCTGTAGCACAATACGTGCCATTCCTAAGTCTCTGTTAGTCCCTCCCTCCTGGATGC
This sequence comes from Cavia porcellus, assembly GCF_034190915.1. Taxonomy (NCBI): domain Eukaryota; kingdom Metazoa; phylum Chordata; class Mammalia; order Rodentia; family Caviidae; genus Cavia; species Cavia porcellus. The sequence continues at coordinate 46,154,157 of NW_026947515.1, read as the reverse complement.
CACTACATGGACTTCTTTCCTCTGCAACATCATTCAATAATTCCCATTTTACATAACTCAAATTTCACTCAGCTCTATTATTGTTTGTTTTTAATAATTTTTCTGTCTACTTGGTTGCTTTTTTTTTCATTTTAGTTTTTGATTTAAAGACATAGTCTCACTTTGGAGTTCTGGGAAGCCTTGCACTCACTGTGTAGGTTAGGCTGTCTTTGAATATATGGCCATTCTCCTGTTTCAGTTTCTTCATTGCTGGGGAAAAGAGGTGGGCATTATAGCACATGGTGTTTGTCTTTTTTCTCTTCTCCTTTTCACTACTATTCTTTCATTTCAGGGGCACTGTTATTTAATCCTGAGGTTTGCTTTTGTCAGTAAGGTTTCTGCAGCTTCAGCTGATTTTGTGAACAATAATATAGGAAGCCAAGCAACCCAATTGAGAAATGTGAAATTTCATTAGCTGCTCTCAGCACCACTTGTGTACAGAACCCCCACCCCCATTTCAGGATCTACACAAGAAAGAGGCTCTGAACTGGAAAGTTAGAGATGTTTTAAAAGATAGAATCACCAAAAGATAGTTGGAAATCATTTAGCTAGAATCTTATAACAATTTTTGCATGACTACTGTATTCTGCTTCTTTTGTTGAGCAGGTTATTTTTTTTCTTTGGGTACAGCTCATTTTGCTTTTCTCCTGGGACTTATACCCTGAGTGATTTTCCATTTTTCTGAGTGAAATACAGGGCACTAGTTAAATGCAAAGCTCAAGATGGCATCTATTAAGCCAACCTACAACACAGCTAAGTTACAAGCCTCAATATTTTCTATGGTAAAAACACACAGATCTATAATCCCAGCACTCAAGAGGTTCAGACAGGAATGCTGCTTTGAGGTTAGGGCAATTTTGTGCTCCATAAATGGTTCAAATCTAGCTGATATACATAGAGAAAACTTGTCTCAATAAAACAAAACTAAAATATACAAATAAAAGCAAACAAAACAGCTGAATGGAGAGTGATTTCTTCAAATTTTATTCCACATCTTGGGGATTAATTTTTGTATATATACATTTTTGAGATGGCAAATTTGATGCTATATTGCAACTCACAGCTAACGTACCAGCCAAATAGGAGCACTGATTCTTTTTTTTTTAAGAGGAAAAAGAGAAAAACACAAAACAAAACAAAGCGGTGTAAGGGTACACCTAATACAGAACTACAAAAAAAAAAATAACAGTAAGAAATCACCTGTTAGTAGATTACATATTATCATCTTGAAAATAGTTGCTCAAATCACAGTATCAAAGAATACAAGGTGGACATTCAAACAGGGAGACTGCAAACAGCTGTGTTTAATGATCCAAAAACATTGATATAGTCAGCTATTTAACACCCCTAAACACACTTGCTGTTATATCCCTTAGAGCTCTTTTTCTTTTCTTTTTTTTTCCCTCTCTTGCACTGATTCTTATGGTGAGTCACCACAAGAGTCCCTGTGCACTGCCTCCAAGGCAGAGCTCATAGTGAGAGCCTGCAGGACCAGCATCCATAAAGCACAGAGGCAGACAAATATCTCATGAATCACTTTGATGTACTAAGAGTAATATCTCTTCAAATCTCATTTAGGCCACTGAGTCCTTTGTTCTTAATATACTTAAGCAGTATCTTGATATTTAAATTTGGTTTCATAGAACAAAGCATAAATAACATCAAATATGATACATAAATAATAACTCAAAAGTTCATGGAAAACTGATGTATGTTAAAAATGTATAAACAATGAAATCAGGTACAAGTTTCAAATTATAGCTCAGTGTCAACAAGTGATCACTCTCCATTCAGATATAAGAAATATATCTTGGGAGGCTGATGCAGGAGAACTTCCTTGAGTTTGGGGCTAGCCTAAGTTACAGAGCTGTCTCAAATAGAGAAACCCTGACTGAGACACCCCACAGACAATGTGAAACTTGAAAAGTGACTGCATACGACACCTTTGGTTTGCTTTAAAAATTATATCCATACAATATAGAAAAATTCCACAATATTCAACATTTCTGAGGAACAATGTTAATATCATACATAGTATGCAGAAAACACTTTCAGAGCGGGGTATTTAGCTCAGCAGCATGAACACCTACCTAGCAAGCTTGAGATCATGAGTTCAATCCCTGTTACAAAAAAATTCAAATTTTGCCTTCATGACACTGGGTCATAATTAGAGATAATCAAAATTAGATCTCAAGTGAAGAACAAAGAATTCATGTGTTGACAAGGATGTAGAATACTGATTCTTACCAGAGCTAGTGTTTTTCACCTCAAGGAAGAAATCATAAACCAACTTTAACTTCATGCTTACCCTAGAACTACCTGACTTTCAGGGAAGACCCTCTCTGTTGTATGTCCTGCTATTGGCACTCTGCGTCCTGACAGTCACTTCCACATCCTTTCCACTCTCATCTGATCCACCCTAAGCAGAAAACCCTTCATGACTAAACTATTGATATCCCTGCACAATTTCAATTTATGGCATCTCCTTTACACCACTTAGTAAAGTCCACTGCAGAGCATTTCCATATTTCAAAAATGTATATGATCAACCAAGCTATTAAATCACCTCTTAATTCAGAGATGACACCCACATTGCTTTACATTCAGAAGGATATCACTTGTATATGTTCATGCAAATGACTACATTTAGGCATTTTTCAGTGAGAATTTAACAGGCAGCCTTTTCTGGAATTTGTCTTAGCAAGCACACTTTACCCTGCCCTTGATGACACTTTTGTATCTGCTTCATTTTTCTCAAAATTTAAACCTCTATGGCTGTTCTCCCAAACATCGTCTATGAGCACATGTGTCACATAAAGTATGTTCAGAAATTCTTTGCATTGTTCTGTATAATACACAGCAGTTCATCCGGTGTTTGGGAAGCCTTCCTCCACTGAGGCACATCACTACACGTCTTTGAATTCTCAGAACCTTTGCCTCCACCTTTCATGAGCATGGAAATATGAGAACATAGTATAAATTTAGGCGATCACAAAATACATAAATGCATAAGTTTAAGGAGAGCAGTTGTGGCTATCAGGTCCTGCAGCACAGACATTTATAAACTTCTGGCTTTCATATCTGTTGCTGACAGGAATGAGAGCAGAGACCTGGCTTATTACAGCTGCACCCAGCTTGAAAACACATCGCAATCAGGGTCTCCTCATGCCCCGTCCTGGGCCCAGACTGTTGGAGGAGCAAGGGCAGCAGTCGATTTCAAAAATGGCATTGTGGCCTGGTGGTATCACAGTGATGACAGCATTCTAGGGACCCAGAACTGTCCTGGCGCCAGCGAGAGGTAAAAGGGACAGAGGATGACACACTGCTAGCACTAGTGGACCTCAGGGTCTGAGGCTAAGCACCCAGGCTCTAGACAGCACAGCTGCTTCTCACCACTTGTTTTTTTTTTTTTCCTTTTCTTTTTCTTTCTTTCTTTCTTCATTTATTTTATTTATTTATTTATTTGGTCTTTTTCCTTTTTATCGGTACAGGGGATCGAACTCATGACTGCCTGCTTTCAAGGCAGGCGCTTATGCAGCTGAGCTAAACCCCCAGCCCCTTTTCACCACTTCTAACTGGTCTCAACCCGATTCCACCCCATTTCACTGCTCCCATCCCATAACATCACCATTGCGTAATTTGGAGGTCTCCCAGGTTCTTTCTAAGCAGTCCACAGCGAATAGAAGCAAAAAATAGTGGTCTAGCAAACATTTACTGCTCCCTTTTGTGCCCTGGCCTTGGAATTGACGCCATGACACCGGAAGATACCGCCTACCTTGGCCCGCCTGATTGGACAGTTCTTCAGCCAGCCTCTTCATCACTGATTGGCTCCTGCTCTCCTGCCTGCCTTCCCCACCAAGAATAATTACAGAAAATAAAACACCCTGTAACTGTGGATCCCCAATGAAAGCTGGTGGAGGCTTCTGGAGCTGGCTGTTTTCTGGAATGTTGACCTCAGCACGTCTGATGGGTATTTGCACTGAAAGTCTTTACCTCAGTCCTTGGTTTTTCTCCCAAACCCATTTTCTTTGAAAGTTAAAAACTAAAAAACGTGGTCCAGCGATTTAGCTTAAGCACCTGCCTGGCAAGCTAGAGGTCCTGCATTCCATCCAAGATCTGGCTACCACAAACTGCTGCTATAAACGTGGGTGCATATATATCACTGTGGTATGATAATTTTTATTCTTTTGAGTAGATACCCAGAAGGAGAATAGCTGAGTTGAGTGGGAATTGTAGACCTAGTTTGTGTGGAATCTCCACACGGATTTCCACAGTGGTTGCTTTACCACCAACAATGGAGAAGGGTTCCTTTTTCCCCCACAACCTCTCCAGCATTTGTTATTGCTTGATTTCTTGACAGTAGGCATTTTTTCTGGGGCAAGGTGACATATCAGTGTTATTTAATTTGCAATTGTTAAATGTTGAGTGATGCAGAACATTATATCACATATTTATTTGCTGTTTCTATTTCTTCATCTGAGAACTGTGTATTTCACCTCAGATGCACATTTTTGGATTGGGTCTTTAAATCTGGGAAGACTGAAATTTTTTAGTTTTTCGTGCTCTCAATAGTAATACTTTGTCTGAGGAACAGTTGGCAAACATTTTCTCCCACGTTGTGGGTTGTCTTTTCACTCTGTTAGTGAATTCTCTTGCTGTTAAAAAGTTTTTCAGTAGGGTGAGGTTCTGTCTTAATTCTCTTCAATTTTTGCTGTTCAAAAATCGAAGTTTTCTTCATAAACACTTTGCTTACATGAATGTCTTCAAGAGTTTTACTTACTCTATCTTGCAGCAGATTTAATGTTTCTGTTTTAATATAAGATCTTTGATCTATTCTGATCTTAGCTTAATACACTTTGAAAGATAATATTCAGAAAGTATAGAGCCAGTTTTTCCAGCACCATTTATTAAAGAGGCTGCTTTTCTTCCAATGACTCTGTTTGGCACCTTTGTCAAAGATAAGATGGTTTAGTGGTCTGGGGTTGTTTCTCCATCTTCTAATTTGTTCCTTTGATCTTTTCATCTGGTTTTTGTTTGTTTTGTTTTTTGTCATTACCACATCTTTTTTTTTTAATCACAATACCTTTATAGTATAATTTCAAGTCAGGGATTTTGATGAACCCTATCTTTCCTTTGTTGCCCAGGATCACCTTTGCTACTCTAGGTCTCTTCTGGTTCCAGATGAATTTTAGGATTTCTTTTGTGTAATTCTTTGAGATATGCTACGGGGTTTTGATTGGGATTGCACTAAATCTGTACAATAGCTTTGGAAGTATGGTCATTTTCACTAAATTGAATTTCCCTACCCAAGACTATGGGATAGCTCTTCATTTTCGAATATCTTCTTCAATCTCCATTTTGAGAGTACTGTAGTTTACAGTGTAGAAATCATTTACATGCTTTGTTAGATTGATTCCTAAGTATTTCATTTGGTTGGATGCTATTGTAAAAGTTATTGTTTCCTTGATTTCTCTTTCCATGAGTTTTTTATTCTTGTTTATGAAGTCTATTGATTGTTGAGTGTTACCTTTGTAACCAGCTATATTACTGAATTTGCTTCTTAACCTAGAAGTCTTTTGGTGGAATTTTTAGGGTCTTCTACAGAGACTATCATGGCTTCTGCAAATAATGATATTTTAAGCTTTTCCTTTCCTATCTTTATTCCTTTTATTTCTTTCTACTTGTCTAATTGCTCCAGCTAGTTTCCAGGACTATATTGAATAAGAGTGGAGACAGTTGTCTCCACTTGTTTTGTTCCTGATTTTAGAGTGAAAGCTTTCAGTGTTTGTCCCCTTAGTATGAGGTTGACTGTTGGTTTGTAATAAAAGGCTTTTATCAGATTGAGATGAAGATCATCTCCCCAATTTTTGTAGGTTTTTTATTATGAATAGGTGATGGACTTTGTCAAAATCTTTTTCTGCATCTATTGAAGTGATCAAATGACTTTTGCTTTTGGATTTGTCAATACGGTGTATGATATGTATGGATTTATGTATGTTGAACCACAGCTGCATCCCAGGGAATAATGCCACTTGATCATGAGGTAAAATCCTCTTGATGATACTCTGCAGTCTGTTTGCCAGTATCTTATTGGGGATTTTTGCTTCAATGTTCACTAGGCAGAATGGTCTGTAATTCTCTTTCTTATTTGGATTGTTCTCTGGTTTTGGTATCAGGGTAATGCTTACTTCCAGGAATGAACTGAGAAGTACAATTTCCCATTTGATTTCATTAAATTTTGAGAAGTGATGGTGTTAGGTCTTCTCTAAATTTCTTATTTATCCCTGCCATTTCTTGGCTACCCTGCTTTCTTTCAAAGATCAGTGGACTCTTTCCATAATGGGCTGCAAATGTTTTCAGGATTCACGTTCAATCCTCCAGGAATAAAAATCCACTGATGTCAGAAAATATTCTGAGAACAGGCCAGGGCAGGACACAACAGGACAGAGAGTTGGAAGTTTCTGTTAGAGGCAGCAGACTTCATTTTCATGATTTTCACTCATTTCTATTAATTTTCCACCAAGAAACCCAGTATGTGAACACAAAAGGAGCACAGTTACCATGTATAGTGAAGACATTACATTTAACTGATAGTAATGGTCTGAAACAGAGTAAGGATGAAATAAAAGCAAGCATCAGTACTCCAAGACAAGCTTGCTACTCATTCAGGCTCATAAAGATGCTGAATTCTGAAAGTGATCATATTGCCAAGCATGGGGGTGACAATTATTGCTGAAATGGAACCTGCTCCAATTAAACATTTCCTTCTGGTGAGGCAGGGAGACCCAAGGGCTTCACACTCTAAGTTCCCCTTGCCGTATAGTTCCCTTGTCACTAATTGGCACTCAGCTCTTTGTTGTACTCTACTTAAAAAAAAAACATGTCCTCATGATGAAAAAACGGGGCAAGACCCCAAGATGACGAATGGGGCAAGACACGTTTTTTAAAACAAGCACTTTTATTTTAGCTGGCCCAGCGACACAGTGCAAATGGAATTTGCAAAGCTGTGCAACTGAGTTAGAGTTTTGACTGATTTTTATAGTTAATTTATGATTAGCTCATTGATCAGTAAGTACATAGTGATGAGAAACAGAAATAAGGTGGGCCTTTGTTCCCCTTTGCTTGAGGACAGAGGCATTTCGCAGTGGGTGGTTGGCCAATTCATAGCCCTTGGTCTGCCAATTCCAGGAACATTTGTCTCTCATAAAGGGAACAGTGGTTGGCACAGCATCATTTGTCTCTTACAAGGGGAACAAAATTTGACATAGCACACAGGTCACTAAGGTGGCGGGGGATGACGCAGAATGATGCGGTCAGTTAATTTATACCTATGTGTTTGGTGCTTGGTTACTAGGGCAATGAGCTCAGTAGAATGATAATATTATTAATAACTATCTTTTTAAGTAACTATTTTTGTTAATTATCTTTTAATCAATTATTTTAATTTTTAGCATCTCAGTATAACACTCTTCAGGATTTTTTTTTTTTTGTCTTTTTCATTTTTTTCGGTACCAGGGATCGAACTCACGACCGCCTGCTTGCAAGGCAGGTGCTTATGCCGCTGAGCTAAATCCCCAGCCCCCACTCTTCAGGATTTTAATATTCCTAGAAGTCATATATTCCCTAAAGCCTGGTGATCCATTTGTTAACACCTTTTGGCTTCAGAAATGTGTAGGAGATTACTATGATTGCTTCTATCTGTATAAACTGCAGTCATGTGTGTTAGAACCCATGAATCAAATCTGGTCTCTGGATCCTTCCTCTCAGGTTCTGAAACTGTTCTCTGGCTCCTTGATCTCATAAAAAACTTACTTTTTCCTTTTCACTTTTTTCCAAGATATTTATGCTTTGGAAACAGTCAAAATCAAACAACCCTCATGGAAACCATGAGATAAAGAATATATTTGTATTAAATTCTATAAGTCAGGTATTTTGTACCGGTATAAAAGTAAAGAAATAAATATCTAATATAATTCAGCTAGCTGTATGTTCTGAATAATCTTCCAAATGCATCACCTCATTCTTCAACTAATTATGTAACTGAGTTTTTAATCTATGTAAACCCTAACAGTTTTTTAGCATTTACCTGTTTCAGTTTGACTCCAGCAATTCTTTGGAGATCAAAACCACTTAATTTCCTGTACAGTCCATTCTGTGCCAAGCAGGCATAACTGGCATCTGGTCAGGAATTCATGGTTAAAACAAATGAACTGCTAGAAACACCGAGACTCATGTTACATAGTACTTAGCAAGTTGATGGAGACCTCCGTTATTATCTACCAATTTCACTTATAAGAACTGACTTAGAAAAGTTATGCAGAATACTCACAATCATGTAAAGAGGTGTATAATCATCCCTTCTGAGAAATCACTATAATACCCCTCCATATGTTAAAAAGGTAGCATATGTTGATAAGTTAGCAATATATTTGTTGATAATAACACTTCCATCTACAGGTAAAGAAAATTTACATGCAACAAAATTTTCAGGAAACTTACAGTTATCCTATCTGGAAGGTAAGTTTTTATTGGAGCCTATGCCTAAATACCTAGCCCCCAAAAAAGTGCACAGCAAAGGACCAAAAGAAGGAGAAAAGTCTCATTGTCTTGAGGGCAACAGGAAGAGTGAAATCTTCTTCAGAACTCATAACTCTGCTAACCAGCCAGCCACCTGTCACTAGGCAGCCCATATTTAATCAGAACAAGCAAGCAAGTGAGTGGACAATGGTAAAAAGCTGAGCAGGCCCCTGGGAGAGGGTCAAGGAACCCACAGACCAACAGATGATTCTAATTAGAAAAATTATTCAGGAAGTCTCTAGGTGGCCTCAGCTGTGGCCTATATTGTTCCTTGCGGTGTCTCCTCATTCTCAATTCAATCATGCCCAGGCCACACCACAGCCCTGCACATGTATTCATCTTCAACCCTTTCCAACAACTCTCTCTTATTTTGTTTTGTTGACTTCCAGGATGGGTGGCCAGCTTAAGGTGGGGAAGCATTGAGGAGAACTCCAATTTAAACTCATCATAGTCCATCAGTTCATAACAGCAGTTATTTACCAGAATAGCCAGCAATTGTCAGAGGATGTTAGTGATCCTAGCTCCCCCCTCAGCCAAGCTTTTACATTACACTATATCTTCAGAGGCCAGACTCTTCTTCAGGATGTCCAAGGCCAAGCTAACATGAGACCTGCATTAACTACTGTCTTAGTTATTTTTTACTTGTTTCTGAGACAAAATACGTGAAGCCCAAGTTGAGAAAGGAAAGGTTTATTTCTTCATTTTTTGGAGGTTTCAGTCCACACTCAGTTGGCTCCAAGGCAGGTGTGCATGGCTGGGCCACATTTCATGGCAGCTGCAAACAGCAATCAGGAACCAGCAAAAACCAAGACACACTTTATTCCTGCATTATATTACATCCTGGCTCCACCTCTATGTGGGTGTAGCACTGACACCATCAATCCACATACTACACAATGAACCATCACAAATGCATAATGCAAACTCATAAAGCCTGGGGGACACAGGCATAAACCATGACATTCCACCCCTGGCCCCCAGGACTCATGTATATCCATTATACAAAAGGCGTTTAGTCCACTTCCAAGAGTTGACAACGTCCTATGTTTCAGTATTCCTGAACAGTCCAATTCCCAAGTCTCCTCCAAGATCTAAGGCAAACTCTTAACTGTAACCCCTGTACAAATCAAACAAGGTTAAACATTTCCCAAATGCAAAGGCACAAGGTAAACATTACCATTCCAAAAGTTACAAGAATGGGAATATAAAGTACTGGAAACAAAAGAAGTCCAGCAGGGTGAACATTAAGTCCTAGAATTCCATGTTCAGCATCAGAAGCAATCTGGTTGCAAACTCCAAAAGGCTTGGGTAATTCCACCCCCATGGCATTTCCAGCAATTTTGACTACAGCAGCTTTTCTCTTACATCTTCTCTGCTCTCTTTTTGCAGCTTCCCTTGAATCAACCACATTCTTGCCTTTTCCAAACATCTGCAGTCTCCACCGCACCTTTGGTTTCACCCTTACGTCTTCACAAACTGCCCTCTCAGGGGCACACCTTTTGGCCTCCCAGGCACTTTGCAATTGAGGTGGAAGCCATCTTGCCTCAGAATTTGTGCATTTTCCTTGCACCTAAAATCAGCACCTTGTGGATGCCACCAAGGTTTGCTGCTGACTGGAGCAGTACCTACGCTTTTCTGTCTTTTGGCTATAGGGTTTAGTTGCCTGGATTGCAGGGCTCTGTTTACATGATTGTGAGGAAAAGCTTCTCCAAGGGGCCACCATTCTGGAACCTCAAGTGGCTTCTGTTGCCATTCTAGAACATGGCACTCTGCAGCTTTTCCCTCTGAGCAAATTCTTTCACTTTAGCAGTGAGGCTGCACAGGGTGGGGACCCCCTTCCTATGATGCCCTGGGGCCATCTTTCTTATCTCTCTGTTTCTCCTCAGGAATCAAACTCTCAACTCTGTCTTTGCAATGCACAGTCTTCCTGGAATTTTCCTTCTGGCCAAACTCACAGCATTGTACACTATCCTGCTGATCTCTTTGCTTTTGATATGCAACATAAATCTGGCTAAAAGACCCCAACAATAGCCATGCCACAGCCTCAAGGTTTGATTGCTTTTTAATTTCTTTTTCAAGATTAATCAGTCCATTGCCCTTTGTCTCAGTCTCAGCAAAGTCTCTGGGCAGTAGCAAAATGCAGACAAACCTTCTGCCAAGCCATAACACACATCAGGTGGAGTCCAACAACTAATGCAGTCCTTCTTCCCAACAAAAAACTCCCAAGCCTGGTTTTTATCATCCAGCCTTCTATCAGCCTTCTGGTCTCCTGAGCTCTGACCAGAATCCCCTCTACAGAACAGTCTAAGCTGCTCCAGCTCTACACATCCAGGCGACATGTCCAAACCTTTCCAAACTCTGCCCACAAGCCATTTACAAAGCCTCTCAAAAACATGGTCAAGAATAGTCACAGCAAAAGACCCCACTCCTAGGTACCAAATTCTGTCTTAATTACTTTTTAATTGTTGCTGAGACAAAATACCTGAAGCCCAATTTCAGAAAGGAAAGATTTATTTCTTACAGTTTTTGCAGGATTCGGTTCACACTCCGTTGGCTCCAAGGCAGGCAGGTATGGCTGGGCCACAGTTCATGGAGGCTGCAAAAAGCACACAGGAACCAGCAAAAAGCAAGATACACCTTCTTCCTGCCATTGAATTACATCCTGGCTCCACCCAATGTGGGTTTAGGACTGACACCATCAATCCGAACACTAGACAATGAACCATCATAAATGCACAATGCAAACTCATGAGGCCTGGGGGACACAGGCATAAACCATGACATTCCACCCCTGGCCCCCAGGACTCATATACATCCATTATGCAAAAGACATTTAGTCCACCTCCAAGAGTTGCCAAAAGAACTTCCTATCAAGGTCACTTAGGTCTTCTCAGGAGTTATCTTAGAACCATGCATAACACCTCATGGCTCTTCTGTCAGTGTCAGCCACTTAGAAGAGTCACAATCATTGCTTCACCACGATGCTCTCTGTGAAAGCTTGGGAGATTTTTCTCCTGTGACTCTTCTTAGGCACACCTTGCATTGAAGGTGACTTTCCTCTGTGGTTTCATCATCTCCTTGATGAGACAACCAGGGACTCACTGAATATCTTAGGATGATGCAATCAGAGGTTATTTTATATCCTGGGTCTCCACCACCCTAGAAGGGCTGAGGCCAAAATATTGGCTATCCATTTAGCCCATCTGTTTCTCTAAGTTTTGGCTTCCAAACCTTAGCTTTCAAACATCCAAAAGAAGTTTTTCATAACAATACAGTATATTAGAGGCAGTAAGTGTAATATTACTATTTTATCTAAACATGAAACATATTAGAACATTAAATGAATCCTATTTTCTTCTATCCATGGACATTTTAGCATTTGAATACCTACAGTATTAACAGTTGCATATTTTACATAATATATCAAGAATCAGAACCGTACATAGTATTGCATCATGACAATCACGAGATTTTTGTAATAATCTAAATTCTTGTTTGACATAAAATATCCCTTTTAGTCAATCACCCTTATCTAATACACAAGAAGTTTTTTGTGTGTTATTGAAAAACTTATTGATCTTTAGTTGAATGTGAATCTCACAAGTCTTTGTGAGCAGCAAAGGTGTGCACATGAGACAAAAATCTGTTACCATAAGTAATCCCCATTTTACAATCATGGAGTCTTACGCATCCAGAATTATGAATATATGCAATACATCATATAGTTGATTAAAATCAACTGTCATAACCATGTGAAACCTTTATATAGGCATCATCAAACCAAAAATATGTATTACTTCATTTGATAATGACCAATGTGAACATTTACGAATAAATTTCATAAATTTATTTGAGGTGTCTCCTATAGTGATCTGGAGATCATTGAGGTCTCTAATCAATGGATAAAAACTGGTTAAAAATGTTACCAGACAGCTGCTTTCTTATTTATCAATCAGAGCTTGGTCCACCAATCTAACTGCTAAGGGACTTTGCTTATTTATTTATATTTTTAAATTTATTTTTATTTAAAGAAAGACAAAACAAAATAGAAAGCAGGCATAAATAGTACATACATTCAAATTAAAGAATAAACAGTAATAAATCACTACTTTGTGTGTTTTATTGTCCTCTTTCAAATAATTGTTCAAGATACAAAAGTGGACCATATAAATGGGAATTCAAACAGGGAGACTTCAAATAGTTCTGTTCAACTATCTAATAAAAACTAAGTAATATGGCAATCAATCCTATACACTTAAACATGTATGTATTTATCCATATCTTCATATATGTTGAGTTTAAACAAACCAAAACAGATTAAAATCACTGTAGTTGAAGATTAATAGTATTGCTTGATTTCATATCATGACACGATGGAACCAGCACTGGGTACTGTAGTCCCCTTTTTTCTTCTTCAAAGTATTTGTTCATTTCATCATGTATCATAAAATCAGTTCTTCTAAATTATTGATAGGTTTTATGGAAGCATGCATCTTAACATGTGTTACTATCCTTTCTATATTAGAGGGAGAACCAGAACAAAGCAGGACAGAGCAAAACATAATCCTAGAGATACATAAAACTAAAAAGACATATAAAACTGCTGTACAAGGAGTTCTACCATGGTTACTGTGTTGTCTCTTGTTATCATCAATAAAAATGGCTATATCATCGGATAAAGTATAATTGAATATATCACTGCATAACAGTATTAACAGAAATAGAACTTTGTAGATAGTGTAGAGCTACTAAAACAGATATTAATCAAGTCAGAATGGGTATTATAGAGAATCATTTCTATTTTCAGTATAGTTGTCTACACTCTGACGATACTATCAACCTAACGGTTTTGAATAAAATAGTCAATAACAAGAAGCAATCAAATCAGATTTAAATAAGTTCAGTAATGATATAACAGGATAAGTTATAGAGGAATCTGGTTTAAGTTAACAGGAAATTAAAGATGATTACTGTGGTATATCCTCATATTTTTGGGACAGCTGTCTGTGCCCTCAGATTTAGTGCTTGTATAAAAACTGGGATGGAATAAGTTCTATCTAAACAGAGTGGTACAAGTAATATGGGTTTTAATTCCTGATACACTTATAGCAATATCTTCTTCTGTCTTTTTAAAGTCTATTCTTCCCCTTCACTCCCCCAGGGTGTACTGTGTATTTTTGGATCTCCCCAACACCCTTGGTTTTATATTGTGTGGGCAACCTGCTATTTATCTAAGTGTTTCTGAACTTTCTCACTCCAGGACTTGATCTCTAGTTATATTTCTTTACTTATTAAAGCCTTTCTTTCCAACCTACCCATAAATACTGATCCCGTTGCCCCTATTACTCTCTCTTTCCCTATCACATCGAGTTCTATTTTCTCATATTCAATTTTGGTCCAAATAGCCTTCTTCAGGTCAATTATACTTCCTATAAAGAGCATCTCAGTTGGCCCTATTTCTTGATCCACTCTGCCTGTGATTCTCTCTTTTTTTCCTTAATTTAGTGTATATAGGACATCTGCATTAGAAATTATATCCAACCTTCTCTGTCTCATTTCTGTTGTTATATTTTTCTGTCATCAGTTGTCTATTTGTCTTCTTCACTTTGCTTTTTGCTCCATTCATTGTGGCCTCTCTACCACTGTTCCTGATATCTTGGTGATTTTCTCTCTCTTTAGAACGTCCTATAGTATTCTCTGTAGGGTTGGATTGGTGGTTGTGAATTCTCCCAGTTCCTCTTAATCTTGGAAGCATCTTATTTCTCCATTAATTTCTAGGAAAACTTTTCAGGATACATCAATTTGGGCCATAGGTTATTTTCTTTCAGGACTTGGAATGATTCACTCCATTTTCTTCTCAATTTGATGGTTTGTGCCAAGAAGTCTGATGTAATTCTGATGGACTTTCCCTTATAGACGGTCTGTTTCTTGTCTCTGACAGCTTTTAATATTCTGTTCTTATATTGGATTTCTGGTATCTTGATTATTATATGCCTATGTGTAGTTCTGTTTTGGTTTAGGTGGCTGGAGTTCTGTATGCCTCATACAGCTGAGAATCTTTTCCTATGCTTGGGATGTTTTCCTTATTTTTGTGAATAGAATTTGTAGTTCCTTTGTTTGTACTCCTGCTTCTTCATTCACATTCGTTATTCTTAAGTTATACATCTTTTTGTCATCATCTAGCATTTGTATTGTTACTACTTGTTTCCTTGTTATATTTAAGAAATTTTTCCTTTCATGATCCTACAGTGCAAACCTGTCCTCTAGTTTGGATAATCTACCCTAGTTTCTGGCAATTAATTTTGCCAGCTTGCAAAGGAGTTTTTAAATTCATGGTTCTCTCTTTGAACCAGCTTCCTTTCTTCTAACTTTTCTCTATTTTCCTCATGAAACAATTCTCCCCTTTTTTTGTTTTCTTCCCTTTTTCCATGTTTTTTTCTTGAGAGGTGCTTAGCATTTCTTAAATTATTCTATTTGTATCTTGCTTTACTCGGTTAAATACTTCACCTTTCAAATTATCTATGCATTCTGAAGATATTGCTGTATGTCTACTGGGGCCATGTCTGATATTGCATGTTTGCTGTCCTCATTCTGCTTTGCATTTACAGTTCCTGGATCCATGCTCTCATGATTGGGGAATGGGAACCCTTTCTTGTTGCTTCCTCTTATTATTTTTTGTTCCTTCCATACAGGTGTATACGGGAGGTCCAGTTTCTTTGTTTGTTGGTTATAGTTTGTCTGAAGTGCTGATTGTATGTCCCCCCCCCCAGTGCAGTGTACCATGTGGATACAGACCAGGGAAGCCTATGCTGGGCCCGCCCCCTCTGGATTAATCAGCCTGCTGAAGGCTTCACTGCATTAGTGCATTGGAACTGGTATGGGCTAGCCTATTGGTTTCAGCCTGAGGCATGACACAGGTCAGGTAATCCCCATCAATCCCACTTGAGAAGGGAGAACCTGACCGAAGTCACTTCAGCCCCTTGTTCTGGCCAATTTGCCCTGTCCCAGAATGTCATCTTTTGGAGGCTCTATGGAAGGTGTTTATTCCCGTCATTCACCACAGGTCAATGCAGGGTACCCTGCCAGCTAAGCTTGTCAGTTAAGATCACCAACTCCCATCCTCAATGCAAATGCATCTCCAGTGAGATGAAACTGATGAGCTTTTGTGTAGTTCCATAAATCTTGGCTGCATGAGATCAAGTGTAGGAGTGGCAGCAAGTTCAAGTGGCAGCACCAAGACTGTAGCTTTTTCAGTAGAAGCACTGGGACTGTTTTTTTTAAATGGTTTCTCTCAGCTTAATTCTTTCCAGGCTTGGGAGGGTCTATCTCCCTCTGCCTGGGTCTCACTATGCTGTATTATTTTTGAAATCTAAGGTGACATCTCACAGAATCTCTGTAGCCTGGTGTTACCTATCCACCATCTTTTCTCCTCCAGGACTTTGTTTCTTCATCCTAATCATAAATTTCTAAATAATGAGACTATAAATGAGTGATGAAGAACAACATATTGCATTCATATACCCAGTCTTTGTGACATTTTGAGCAGCTGGCAAACAATGTGAAACCATGCTTCATAAATTCACAACCCAAACATATCTTTGATCAAACAATGCAAACTTGGAAAAAGAGAAAAGTTACTGAGCTTAAAATGAAAGGAACAGCTGTTCACAGAGTGCACAAATGGACAAACAGACAGATGATTAGTGTGGATTCAAACAAACACAGAAATCAGCACACAACTTGTCGGGGTCTGTGAGAATATTTAAGTTCCCCAAAGGCCATTTATGTACTTGTACCATGCCTCTTTGTTAAACTAGCTGCCCTCTTAAACCCCATGCTTTTTGTCTCATTGATCTATCTCTAACAGTGGGGTGTTAAGGTCTCCTATTTCAATTATATACTTGTGTTTGGTTTTTCATGTCCATTAGTATTTGTCTCATATAGCTGGGTGCTCCTGTATTTGATGCATATATATTTGTAATTCTTCCTCTTATAGTTTCTCACTTACACATATGTAGTGGCCTTCTTTATCTCCTTTAAACATTTTAGGTTTAAAGTTCACATTTTCTGCAAACAGAATAGCTATCCTGCTTTTTTCTGGGTTCCTGTTTCATGGAAAACTGCTTTCCATCTTTTGTCTTTTAACCTATGAAGTTTTTTTTTTTTTTAGTAAAATGTGTTTCTTGTATACAGCATATTGTGGGTTCCTATTTCTTGATCCATTCTGTCAACCTGTTTCTTTTTATAGGTGAGTTGTGCCCATTTACCTTTTTAGATATCACTGATATGTACTTACTTGACTTTGCCATGTTGTATTCCTGTCGTTGATTTCCTGCTTTTCTCCCTTGTTCAATTTCTTGCCGAGCCTGGTCATTTCTTTCTGTTGTTCTGGAGATTGTGGTCATTTTTATCCCCATCTAGCATGTCTTTCAATAATCTTTCGAGGGTTGGTTTGTTGGACATGAATTTCTTCAGTTGTTCTTTCTCATTGAAGTATCTTGTTTCTCCATTAAATTTGAAAGACACTTTTTCTGGGTACATCGGTCTAAGTTGAAAGTTGTTTTCTTTTAGGGCTTGAAATTTTTCACACCAAACTCATCTTAACCTGAAGGTTTGTGCTGAAAAGTTTGCCTTAATAGTAATCATAGTCTTTCCTGGACAGGTGAGTTGTGTCTTTTCTCTAACAGTTTTACTATTCTGTTTTTATGCTGTATGTCTGGGATCTTAATTATTATATGTTTGAGCATAGACTTATGTTTGTTGTGACTGTTTGGCACTTTGTGTGGCTCTTATTTGTATATCAGAATTTTCCTCATGTTTGGAAATTTTTCTGTTTTTATTTATGTGAATCGCTTAGTTATATCATTTGCATTGACTCATGCATTTTCACTGATGTCTATTAGTCTTACATTGCTTCTCTTGGCATCATGTTGAAGCTTCTGGATTGTCATTTCATGATGCTTTGTTATTTTTATATGTTCTACACATTCATGATCACTCCCTGCAATACTGTCCTCAAATTATGAAATTCTATCCTCAGCTTCATTTAAATGGTTTTGCCAGCTTTCAGTATATTTTTTTTGTTTCTTGACTATATCTTTACATATGTTTCATAGATTCTGCTTGTTTTCTACATTGTTCATTCATAGTTTCAATTTACCATGCTCCTGTATTTTTGTTTTATATATCTCTTCTCTAGCTATGTTGAGCAACTAGTTTACTATAGTTGTTATTTCTTTACATGAGAAATTATTTCTAGTTCAATTTCCTCTGTAGCCTCATGGATTTGTTTCTTTACTTCATTTTCTATCTTTTGAGGTTTCTGATTTATGACTTTTAAAGTCCTCTATTTCAATGTAGGTTGGTCTTGCTCCTGATGGACTAGATGTTTGAGATCGCATTTTGCCTTTTCTTTTTGTCATTTTCCAATAGGTATAACACCCATGGTGGGACTGTTTCACTCACATTTTGCTTTAACTCTTTCGGCTGCTCCCATATTCCAAAGCTGTCTAGATTGTACATATGTATTATGGGTAGAGAGGAGAGTCCCCTGAATCCCTCTCCTTGGACTAGGGGCTCCTCCACCTCCATCTTCTGTCAAGTAGTAGGCCTGTCATGCAATACCAAGGAACTCTCACAGGGACTGTCCTAGTCATGGGGCCTTAACTTCAGGAGAGGTCAGCACTCCCTCGGTCATGCAGTGTGACTTCCACAGGAGCCAGCTGTGATTCCAAGTCCTCCATGGGATTCACAAGTCTATCACTTCTAAGGCCTTCAACATGCCCTTGGCAGTCACATGAACCCTTCCCAGTTTCTACATGCCTCCTATCATTGTCAATTATCAGGTAAGTGAATATTCATTCCACAAGAGAAACCCTGTTTTTGTTTTGAAGAGCACAAAAGCAGACTTTCTTTTTTTCAGCAAAACACACTGGTATTCGTGAGGAGGTGCACAAAGGAAATTTCTTCTCTCTTGCTTGTGGTAAATTCACTTCAGATATCATTTTGACAGTTAATTTCACATTAACTCATCTGACTATCTTAGGATTCTGTACATACAATCCTCTCTATGTCATGAAGAGAATTTTATAAGATATTCATATGAACTTTGTTTCCAACAACTGAAAACTGAAATGTGAATATCCAATAACATTTGAATGAATAAAAAAAAAACACAGAAAACCATGAAGTCAGAACCTACGAAAGAAAATCCATAGGAAAACACTGTACAGCAATCTCACTGTACATAATCCTTAATGATTATGATTGATGAAAGAAGGCAGAGAGGTCAAATTCTATCCAGTCATTACATACATTTGGAAAATGTGACAAGACATGTGTGATAGAAGACAGGTCAGTTCATATAAGAGATAAACTCTGTTCTCTCAGAGTTGCTGGGTATCAGGAATCCAAGAGGCTTTGCTGGGTCTGTTACCATCATATCTCTGTAAAGACAGGCTCAGGGGAGATGGCACTAGGGCATAACTTGCTCTCAGGGTCTGTCCCTTGCTTACAGGCAGGACCCAAGGCAAAAGCCTGGTGCCTTTTGGACTGTTTTCCCTTTTCTCACTCAAAGCTCATCAGGCTCTCCTCTTGCAAGCTTCAGAGATAGCAGTGGCTTCCCCACAGCGAGAGATCCAGAGAGAGAGAAAAATAAATACTAAAATGTAAGAGAGAACATAAGAGGGAAAGAACAGAAGATGGGTCACAGTTATTTTAATGCTTGAACCTTAGTATTTGCATCACATGATGTCTGGCATATTCAGTTATTTAAGAGTGAGTCAAGAGCTGGGGAGAGAGCTCAGTATAGAGTACTTGGTTACCATGCATGAGGCCCTGGGCTCAATTTCAACACTGCTAATGCAAAATAACAACACTAATAATAATAATAATAATAATAATAATTCACTAAGTGAGGCCCATAATGTAGGGAATGGGCTACTCAGCTTTTGGCATCAGAAGGTCATCTGTCAGCTATTGAGTAGGAGTCAGACCATGGGAGTGCTAATTCACACAGGTGTGAATGTAGAAGCAATGCCAGAAGATTTGGGGGTTCAACTCCATCCATAGTGCTGGCATAGCCTGTGTGAGGTCCTGACTCGAGGCCATAGCACCAGTACGTAGAACAAATTGTGATGCTTAGGGAACATAAAGATGATTGAATTGAAGAACTTCTGCCCCCTCACGATGCCACCAAGGAATATGTCCAGGAGGTCAGTGTCATTTCTACCACCAGGCAGCACTGTATTCCACGTTCATCGCACCGGTTCCTGGATTTAACCTCTAATTCTGTACACTATGTACACAAGACACTAGCCAACAGGCATTACAATTGTCATCTCAGACTGGTGAAAATATCCCTAGGAAGTAGATGCCAGGATGACCTCTATATTGCATGGGGACACTCCGTGAAAGACCTGAGGCATGGTGTCTTGTCTAGGTTTATGGAGGAAGTCAGGAGGAGGATTTGAATCTTTCTCCTCAGAGCTGTGACACTGTGAGCACTGCTGGTTTTTCTTAACCTTGGGGAAGCCTTGCCTCCTATCATGGATCTGTCACGTGGGTGAAGCTGTTATCTTTATTGTGAAGGACACTGGAGAGTCATTCCATGGGCTTCCAAGGTATCCACAGTAAGAATCTCTGGAGGATACCATAGGACACAGGTTCACACAGACATCATAAAAAGAGCTGGTGAGTGCATTTAACCACCAATTTACTAGGCTATGACCCTAATGCAATGGCCAGAGCAAATTTAGCCACTGTTCTCTTGTGATTCCATGTTATCCAGGACACAAGTCCCTCTAAAGAACAGATCAGGTACTACCCACATTACTGTGAATGTGCCTAACTTCCTGGCCTCTGCATATGTGAACACATAATAGAGGAATAGGTGTCCCCAGAAGACACACATAATGGAATGATGCATCACTATATGAACTGAAGAGGAAGGAATGGCAGGCAGAACACACTCCTTCTGACCACTCACTTCACAGATATTTGCAGTGCACCAACCCTGTAGAGTAAGCACAAGTAGAGCAACACTGCAGACACCATTCTCTTTCTCACAGAGACAACACCACGAGGGTGGGAAAGGAAGATGGATTTCATGCTTTCCTAAAGAAAGGAGCACGGTGGTCACAGCACTTTTAGGGACTAATATCAGCGGGGTAAGTCTTCTTGGACCAGCACTGTCCCATTCAAGGCAGAGAGAAGGCTGGGCTGGGCTCTCTGCAACTGGAGCAGAATGCTGGTGTCCAATTCTACAAGATGTCCCAGCTGAATTGGATCAACCTGAGCTCACTGAAACTAAGCACTGCGTTCAGAAGATTTTGGCTTTGGCCTGTGGGCCTCTCATGAGTGCATGGGACACTTGACAAGGAGAAAGACTGCCAGTCTTGGGACCTCAAGCAACCCTGAGGCATGCAGAAATGAGTTGGTCAAAGCTGAATGAGAAACTTTGCTGGGGTGGATTTGTGCACAGATTTGTCTGTGACAGGCACTGGGAAGTTCTGCGCCCTGCAAGGAGCAAGGACAGTTGGTGATTGTTCTCCTGCTGACGCATGGCTGGTACATGAATAACTTCAAGTCCCAATTCCACAGCTTTGGTCATCCACACCTCCAGTGACCTCACCAGCTCTGGGATCAAAGTGAAAACTAGGGTCAGGCACCCACTCTTAAGGAATTCCATAACTGGCACTTTTACTCACACCATGACAGGTGTCTTGAACTCCACTTAGGCCAAGTCCTGCAAACCACCTGCTTTTACCTTCCCATCCCCTTTTAACCCCTCCCCTTGTATTTCTTTCAGTTTTGATTTTTACTCCTATCTCTATAATTATTCTCAACATCAAATTCTAAGGTAATTTTAATTAAAAGTTAAGATATCATGCATTTCAACATATTCAATTCAGTAGCACGTCATCACATCACCAATTTGTACAATTTCCACATCCATTGAGTTCCAGCACTCTGCTCAGTTTTGGACCATTCCATATTCTTGTACTCTCTTATTATTCCCCACTCACTCTGATTTTTTCACCCTGTGATTTAGTTCTCTGGGTCTTTAATATTCGTGCATCAGATTATGTTTGACCAAATATTCCTAGAGGAGACTGGCTGCTATTGCTCTTCGATAGAAGAGAAAATCCCGGGTAGACCAAAGTGTACAGATAAAATGTGAAGACTATTGTTTATCTACTCATCTTTTCATGTTGGAAAAGCTTTCCCATAATTTCAGTGGTACAAGGGACAGAGAAAGATCTGATTCTTTACATTTGAAAAACAGAACCAAGAATAATGTAGAATCCACAATAAGAAATCTTTGCTTACAAGCAGCAGGCAGATAAATAGTTTGTATTAGAAGTGACAAAGAGGTGTAATGAGTTCATTCTGTGAGAAATGAAAAATTCTTGTAATTCAAAAGAGAATCAGCACATGTAAACAAATGTAGAAAATGCTGAGCTTCCCAAAGCTGATTCATGCAAGCACACATCCCTGACATTTGCTGTGTCCCATCTGATGGTGGGTTTTAAGGCAAGTGCTGAACATCACTGGGGAGAACATGGTGTGCAGAGAAGAGCCCTGTCCAGTAGCTCCCATCACAGCTCTACACAGGTGTCCCTGGACCTTACAGTGCTCACAATAGAGATTTATCCCACACAGAGATCCGCATAACTTTTCAAGCTTTGTGTTTAAGACTGTGGTTCACAGCACTATTTGAAGCAGGAAGACACTGGCAGCCTTGCTTGCTATACTCCACATGGAGTGTTCAAGGCATTAGAGTGGGTCACGAGAACCAGGGAAAGCTGTGGGGATGCTGAGTTCAGTCTCTCTGGGCCCACAAGGAAAGAGGAAAAGGAATCTGATCATGAAGTAATACACTATTAAGAGAAGGATGTGTGCATGGAGGATCTTGGTTTTGAAAATGAAATGTCTCTGACATCAATGTGTGTCCACATACAGACATGTGAGAGTCTATGCCCAAGATTGGTGTCTCAGAAGTTTACTTACTTATGCAAACCCTGACTCAAAATAAAAAAGAAATTTGAAATCAGAATTTACTGTAGTTCAGTGCAAGGGCCTGCATTCAATTCCCTGAATTGAGTTAAGGAAAAAAATTGGGAGCAAGCTGAAGGGCTACAAAGCACTATCACCTGGTCTTTCTGGAGAGCAGTGTGCCCCAAGCAGCTTGAGCCTCCACATCTTTCTTGGTCACTTTGATTTTAAAGAATGATCAGTTCCATGAGGGATGGGGAAAGGAGGGTTTTCATTCAAGAATACAAAGTCTCATTAACAATGGAGATGAAATTTTCAATGATTACTAAACTGCATGGTGACCACAGTTAATAAGAAGGATAGCTTTCAAAACTGCTAAACAATGGGATTTGCAGTTGTAGTCACTGTGAAAGTATTTGTAGGTTAGTAAGGTGGTAGACACATTAACTGGACTGATTCTTTCTACAAAGGAGCCATAGATCAAAAGCACATGTTACCCCACAAACATTCATAACTATTGTGAATTACCAAAGGAAGATATCCTATACCTGTACTCCCAGCACTCAGGGAGAGTAAGGAAGGAGGACCACAAGTTTAAACCCAACTTGGAGAGCTGAGTAAATTATTTAGAGATTGTGTCAAAAATTTAAAAAAACAACAACTTTTAAAGTGCATGGGCATATAGCTCATACAGAAATCCCTGGGATCATTGAACACAGTGTATTAACCATTATTCTGTTATGAAAAAAATTAATCTATTTATAAAATTGTTTTCATACTTTATTAATGTCTACGTGTGCTACATTGAAATAAAAAAGAAGAAAAAAATCGTTTGTTTGTTTTATTTTCCTTTGAGACAAGGTATTGCTATGTACTGCAGGCTGACCTTGACTCAACAAGTATTTCAGGCTAGCCTTGAACTCCCTGTGATCCTCGTGTCTATTCGTCCCATGTGCTGGGATTACAGGCATGCACCACCATGCCTTGCAAGAAAGTGTTTTTTTTTTTAATTGTCAAGAGGATAAACCCTAATGAAATAAAACAGAATAGAGTCAATCAAAACAAAAGGATGATCATGGTACATCAGTTAAAAATAAAATCCAACAGTCGTTTGTGTGGCCTCTCAGCTGGTACAGAAAATGACTCAACAACTTGCTGAACTCCAAATTTCTCCATAGAATTGGGAAAATACCTAAATTTTGCAAGGTGTCTATTGTTAACATGTCTTCTCTGAGAAGCAATTCATATCAAGTACCAGGGAAAGAACACAGAACTTTGATTTACTACTTCCAATGTCTGGGATTTATCCCAAGAAAAAAAGATATATGCTCAATGCAGTTTTTCTAAGAGGAACTTGACTTGTGTACATGGTCAGTAACAGGATAACTAAGTAAAACTCTACCTAAGCATATATTATAAATATTCAACACTATGCAAATACACAAATGATGTGAGCAGAACTGGGGAGTATGGGTAGAGACAGCCGAATACTGACAAGATGGGTATTCTGCAGCAGGTTCAACAATGTGGGTGAATTTTTTTTTTTTTGTGGACTTAAATTTTTAAACTGCTGATCACACTTCCTCATCCCTCAAAGCCCCATGCCACATTCAGACTCCTCACAAAGCTTAAACACCCAAGAGGCGCCATTAAAACAAGCAGAAAGCCCTTATCAATGGAATGGACTGGAGACAAAGCATGTGCAGGTAGAATAATAACTGCTGTCTTAATTTAACATCTAGGTCTTCTCTCAGTCTGCAGGGAGGAGATCCAAGTGGAATAAAATCATCCTGTTGGGGTAAATGTCCGCGGCTCACTGACAGCAGAGGCCATGTGAGATTCTGAGCCTCCCTGCCACAGGTTCCAACCAGGGCTGGGCTCTCAACAGCACCTAGTGGGAGGGGGGAGGATCCCAGGCCCTGTGCCGGGCTGGCCATGCGGACCCCGACAGAGAGGAGGGTGGAAAGGAGAGCCCTGAACACCTTAGGCTAGGTCGCCCCAGTGCCGCGCCCGCAGCCTCCCCGGACCTCCCACCAAGGCACCTGCGCCGCTAAAGTCGGGGCCACCGGACCGCGCCGCCACTCAACACCCGCTGCCTTCCGCCTACGTGGCCAGACCCCAGTCCCAGCCCAGCCACAGCCTAGGCAGAGGAAGGAAGGAAGAGTGCTCAGGTCACCAGAAGGGGGCGCTAGCGGCATAATGGCCATTCCGTGCATCCCCTGTGAAGCGAGGCCGGGGGCGAGGCGGGACTGAGTGGGATGCGGATGCCAGTGGCTAGGAACCGTCCCTGGGCGCAGGCCGCCCAGGTTGGGCCGGGTGGAGTGTAATCTTCGCTGGCGGCCAGGGGGTGGGGCCAAGCGATGTGAGTGGCGGGGCCAGAAGCTGGGACCCAGGAGGTGCAGAGCCCTCCAGGAGGCAAGAATGAGGCGGTGGGCGTGGCAGTGGAGGTTAGGGTTTCGCTGATTCTGGGTGTGGCTTCAGGTGGAGCTTCTGGGAGACTGAGCCCCAGGCCTGCTGTGAGAGGAAGCAGAGGAGTGGACTGAGTCTGAGGCTTGGAATTTATAGATGTCTGGACTCAAATCTTCCTGGGACTGACACCTTAGGTACACTGCTTCTCTTCTGGGAGCCTCAATTTCCATTATTTTTATTCTATTATTTTGCTTTGAAATACTGCGTGGTTTTTTTCCATTACAAAAACAAACTGTGAAGAATGGCAACACTCATCTCTTGGCACTGTTGTGAAGATCCAATGAAAACCCTGCAGAGCTCTTCCCATGGTTCCTACCATATAGCAAGTGCTCAGATGCCATTGTTATTTGTGTTGTTGCCCTTCTTTTATTACAGAGAAATGAGTGCTTTCGGTATCCGTCGTCTGATGTCTTCATAACCTGTCACCTCTAGAAAATACAGAGTGTTTCCCAGAGACAAAAAGCAGACACATTGCTTAGGATTGAAGGAAGCAATTATAAGGAGCCATAAGGAAAATGTGAAGGTCATATATACATCACCACTTTGGTGATGGTTTTCAAGGGGCTCATGTATGACAAGATTCCTAGAGGATTTTTTGTTTGTTTTTAGTTTTGTTTATTTTTGGTACCAGGAACCAAATTCAGGACCCTGTGCTTGCCAGGGAGCATTTTGCCACTGAGCTATATCCCTGCCCCATGTCAAGTTTCATCCAATTTTGTATTTAAACCTGTAAGTTCATTGTATGTCAATTATAATGAAATAAAATTGCTTTTAAAACACTTCTCATCTGAGCTATCCACAAAAGCTTTATTTATTTATAGATTTATTAACGAGCAACTTTGTTTTTTTAGATTTATTTCTAAGCAGTATTGTTTATTTATAGATTATTTTATATGAAGTTTTGTTTATTTATAGATTTATTTAATTTTGCTGTGCTGAAGATCGAATGCAGTGCCTTGGTACTTTTATCATAATTTATTCCCAGACAGGGCCTTGCTAAGTTGCTAAGTTGTTTACATTGGGCTGGAATTTTATTACATTTATTAGCATTTTTGTATACTTAAGTATAACAAAGGTAGTTAAATTGAGTAATCTCAAGTGAATCAATAAATACAGCTTAACAAACAATAGCTGGGTGTGATGGTACATGGGTGTAATCCTGGCACTTAGGAAGCGCAGAGAGGAGGATTGTTACAAGTTCTAGGTCAGCCTAATTTACATAGGGAATTGAAGGCCAGCCTGAACTACACAGTGAGAGTCTTAAAAAATAAATTAATAAAATAAAATAAGATAAACCCTGGAATAAGGCTAGGAATTATCTTCTAGTCCAAAGCATGGGCATCTTCAGAGGATTTACTTTTGAAGGTGTTATGGTTTGTATCTGGGTGTCCCTACCAAAGACTCATGAAGTCACAGAGGCAGCTAAACCTAAGATCTGTGATTGGTTCATTGTTTAGTGCTGTGATTGGTGATGAAAGTGCTTCACCTTCCCGGGGTTTGAATTACCCAAGTAAAAGAGGTCTCACCAGTTCATTTTGTGAGAAAAGTGAGAAAGTCTTATAATTCAAAAGGAAATCACCACCTGTGGCCAACAGGTGCAGGAAACATTCAGCCTCCCAAAGTTGATTCACACAGGCACAAATCACTGAGATGTGCTGTGTCCCCATCCAATGGCACATTTTAAGGCAGGAGCTGAACAGCAGTGGAGAGAACATGGAGGACAGAGCAGAGTCCTGTCCTGTAGCTCCCATCACAGCTATATATGGAACCATCCTTAGACCTCACAGGACTAAAAAGAGAGGTTTCTCCAACACAGAATGCAACACAAATTTTCAAGATTTCTGATTCACAGTACTGTTTGAAGCAGGAAGGAACTGAGACCGTGCCTAGCCTTCACATAGACCATGCACAGGAGAGCTGTTTGGAGAATGCCATGAATGATTGTTGGAGGGAACTCTGGTCAGGGCCATAGAGGTGCTGGTCTAGGGGTGAAAAACTCATAGCACAGCAAGGTTTTTCATGGGCTAACCAGTGTGTTGGGAGTCTACACTGCAAACCAGTGCTTCCCAACACCAGGGACAACACCGAGCAACGGCATTTGGATGCCAGAGTGGCCAATCAGATGAGGGGCAGCCCTGACTGACACAGCTGAGCAGAGTATCCCTCTGTAGCTGAATCCCCAGCAGGTCCACCTCACTTCCTTTTCAGGTCTGTCAGCAATGACATCACACAGAAGCATGGCAACACAATTGAAGTTTGCTCAAACTAAATCATTTAGCTTCTTTTAAAGAAATGATTGAAAATTACAAGTCTGAGAAAAACAAGGCTGAGAACAGCATTCTGCATGTTGTGTAAATAAACTGATCCTTTACAAGTCATGGAAATAATGCCTGTGGGTGAGTCTGCAGTGGCAGAGCTGTGAAACCTCATGCATGCAGGTTTCACAATTGCAAAAGAATGACTCCAAATAAATGCTACATAGACATGACTTCCCTTTGGCACTGCACTACAACAACCTAGATTTACTGAGCCACCTCAGTAAACCCAAGGCAAAACCCACCAGATGATTTCATCACCCAAATGTGAGCGTTCAGCAGCTCTGCTCCCTGCTTGATGCTGCTGCTGGTTGACAATTTCAAGGTGTTTCTATCTGCACAAGCCATCTCTGCTCCTCTCAGCTCATGATTGCCTGGGTGTGGATCAGACTATGTCTTTACATAAAATCCCATCATGATTTCAGGATGGGTAGCAGTCTCTTGTTTACTGGAAATTATTTTTGAAGTTTGGGTGTAAGACTCCTTAGACCATGTGCTTAGCAAGTTGAGGGGAAATGAGATTGTTTGAAGTAAATGTAGGAAACTCATTTGTCAGTGGCAGATTCAGTTGGTATTGACACCCATATGTTATGGGTAAACAAGCATGAGTCAGGGTTTGCTGTACAAAATGCTGGAAGGCACAGCAGTGTCTCCAAGTTCAGTTTCTGCTTTGCTTCCCTCATTCTACCAAGGTGGAGAGTGGATTCTCAGCATTCAATCACCTAGGGTTTGAACTACAGTAGAAATCTGTAAAAAGTTCTGTCAACTGGAAAGTGAAAACACAAGGAAATGTTTTTTGGCAAACTGCAGTTCTAAATATATGCTTAAATAATCAAAGAAGCCAGGAAAAATAAGAACAAAAAGAAATATCAACAATAAGAACCCAAAAGTTTACCAAATCAGAAAGGAAGAATTAAGAGGTGTCTCTCTTTCCTGAGGATACAACGTTTCATATAAGAAAGTTAAAACTCAACTGAAAAACTTTTAGAACAACCTGACAAATAACTTCAGTTTCAAGGTACAAAATCCACAAGTCATAATCAATTCATATCTATGTGCTTCAAACAAACTGCAACCCGAAATACAAGGAACACCATTCATTTAATAATTCATCGAAAAGAATTAATACTCATGTAAAATTTGAATCAAACACACCTCTTCCTGGAAAATTGTTGAAATTGAAGCAATGAGTGAAGTGGCACTAAGAGAAGAAAAGACAGACTGTGATGGTGGATGGGAAGAATTCATGTTGTTATAATGTACATGCTACCCAGAGCAACCAGGTGTTCAAATGCCATTCCTGTCAAAATATCAGAGCCATTTTCCTAGAAATAGAAAAACAATATGAAAATTCAGATGGAAGGACAAAGAGTCTATCCTATAGCCATGGAAAAAATATTAAAGTTAGAGGCAACAAAATACAGAGTTTTCTGGTATATAATAAAGTGACAACAGTCAAAAGGGTCCTATACTGCAAGAACTGGACTACAGATTAAACAGGCCAGCCCAGTAGAGACCAACTCATACAGTCGCCAGGAATTTTGTTTTGTTTCTCCCTTTTCCTTCCCTTCCCTCCCCTCCACTTTCCCCTCTTCTTTCCTTCATTTCCCATTCCTTTAGTTTTCTTTCTTTTTCTTTTTCAGTTTTTGGTCAAGTTCTTCCTGTGTAGCTCTGGCCTAAGCTGAATTCAGAGTGTGTTGCAAGCTTTTCTGGAACTCCCAGCAATCCTGCTGCCTCAGCCTCCTGAGTGCAGGCATTGCAGGCATTTTCAACATTCCATGCTCAGCCAATGAGTTTTTAACAACACTATGATGAAAACAGGACTGGTGGAGTGTCTGGTAATGCCAGCAGTCCGCAAGGATGAGGCAACAGCACCACAAATTTAAAGACAGCCTTACCAATATAGCCACTTATCCAGAATCTGGATGAAAATAAAAAGAATTTTAAATGTGGAAAACCATGGAGCTAAGTGAAAATCTCAGTATACAATCCATAGAAACTGAGGGGAAAACAAAAACTTGGAAAGTCCAATGGTAGAAAAAAATAATATTTTAAACTGTCCTGGCCTTCTGGAGAGCAGTGTGCCCCAAGTGGCATTAGCTTTCACACTTTTCTTGTGGTTTCACTACAAACAGTCATGAAAATCCATGAGGGATTTAAAAAAAAAAAAAAAAAACAGAATGTGCTTCAAAGACACCAAGCCTCAATACCAGTGCAGAAGGCATTTGCAGTGATATTCTGAAGTGCATGATGACCACAGTTACAAAACAGAGAATCTCCAAACAGTGTTAATGGGATTTTCAATCCTACTTACTTTGAAAAAAACTGCCAGTTAGGAAGTTGGTACATAGCTTAACTAGATATACTCTCTCTGCAAAGTGTCTAAAGATCAAAGCCAAATATTTCATTCTATGAATGCACATTCTATGAATTTTTGCTGATTATCAACTCAAGATAATACTTGCAATCCTAGCACTCTGGGAGAGGGAGGGAGATTGAATAAGGAAAGGTTTAAGCCTGGCCTGGGAAACCCACAATCTTACTGAGATCATGCTTTAAAATTTGTAAAAAACATTAACACATTTTACAAATATATGAAAATACAGATCATTAAGAAATCATTGTGCACAATACAGTAGCCAATGTTATTCTCTCATTATTCTTCTGTATTTTATCCTTCTATAGACTTAACAATAGCATCTTTTATGTGGTCCTTATTAATATGTACTTGAGTTACATTAAAATAAGACAAGAAAGTCTTTTCAAAAAAACAGTAATCCTTTGCTCAAATCCTACTTCCATATATAAAGTTAGTACAAAAATAAAAAGAACCATCAAATTCTCTTTATACTAAGCTCTCCAAATCCTAAGAGTATATATTCAGTAGCATATCTACATTCATCTCAGTTAAAAGGTCAAAAAAGTTGAAACAGTTCAACTTCTTGGCAGTAGATCAATGTCTACCTCATGGTAAGCATAATGCTCAGTTTGCTAACTAAAGTATGTATGTAAGAAAAATTCACCAGGATTTGATTTGTCGAGTTATAGATGGTTTTTGTGGCTTTTTAAACCTTCTAAATGTAGTTTTTATTTTGATTTATTTATTTATTTTTGAGACAGGATTTTGCTAAGAAGTTTAGGTTTCCATTGAACTCACATTGTAGCCCAGGCTGACCTCAACTCACAGTAATTTTGCTGCCTCAGCCTTGCAACTTCTGACATTAGAGACGTTTACTACCAAACCTGGCTCTCACTTACTTTCTAAATTTTTTTCCAAAATTAAATTACCCAGGATTATATGATATGTCATAGTTTATCAGGTGAATTATAAAAAATGAAATCAGAAAGCACTGAAAATGCACTGAAAGAGACTCAAAATCCTCACCAACACTAAACATAGTGTAATATAACATAACATAACATAGCATAACATAACATATTATAGCATAAAAAACACAATAAAACAAAGCAAAACAAAATAAGAAAACAGTGTTGGAGGTTTAGTTCAACAGTATAAGTGCCCACTTGGCAAACCTGAGGTCATAAGTTCAATCCTCAGTACCAAAAAGAAAACAACCATCTGTGATTTTAAAAAATGTTTCCAAGTGTACCTTAACAGTTTGTAAGCTAATCACACATAAGACATATAATCTGGCAATTTCACATCTAAGTATTTTTTCTTTGAAATAAAAATCTATGTTCACTCAAGACCATGTATAAGAATGGTAGTGGCAGCTGGCTTTCCAGGGCCAACCCAGAAACAGAACAAATGGGATCACTAGATGGGTGACAGATGCATGAACAAGTTGCAGTTGGCAGGTTCAGCCCCATGAGAGTGTGTGGTGGCTCCACCAGCAATTAGCAGCAGTATGTGGAGAGCCCAGCACACAGATGCTGCTTGAAGGAGACCAACCAAGAGCATTGAGACTGAACAGGCTCAGCGCCATCACCTCTAGGAAAGGCAAACTAACCAGCATGG
Source organism: Cavia porcellus (assembly GCF_034190915.1). Classification (NCBI taxonomy): domain Eukaryota; kingdom Metazoa; phylum Chordata; class Mammalia; order Rodentia; family Caviidae; genus Cavia; species Cavia porcellus. The sequence continues at coordinate 46,122,783 of NW_026947515.1, read as the reverse complement.
ACACAAAGCCCATGGTCTGCTTGGGATGGGAGAACAGGAAATGAAAAAGTGATTAGGAGACAAATTCCCCAGGAGTGATGCCCATGTGTCCTTCATCAGCACAGGGTGGTGATGTCCATGGCCTTGCAAAGCCTCCCCTTGCCCTCAGCCCCTGTTGTCCCTCCTCAAAGGAGGTCAGAGTACGGAGCACTACAGTGTGTGGCTGAGGAAAACATCTAAGGATGAAATGAGCATTCATAGGCATGTGAGAGTAAAACTTGCTATGATTCTTCCTTTCATGTACACATGGGTGTTATAACATGAAACATTTCATATCCTTCAAGGAAAATTATTAGGGCCATTCTGGGAACAGCTCCATGCTCCTTTGTGATAATGTGATAACATAAGTCCAGAAAAGACAGTCAAAATAAAATTTGAGGAATCTCTTAATGAAGAAACTGTGCACCTCATCCTCAAGAGAAAGGATCATTTGGTTGGAAAAGTCTAAAAACACACATATTTTGCTCGTTTTTTAACTTGCTGTTTCTCAGGACACAGATTAGTGCACAATAAAAACAAAGGAGGCATCAGAGGTGGAGCCTGAACTGTGGACCCCAGCACATGATCTTACTTTCTTGGTGACAAGTCCAAAAAGAACTCTGAAGGCTCTGGTCACCAGGCACTGTGGTTTGGTGACAGTTGGCCTTAATAGATGGCTGGCTAGAGACAGTGAACAAGGAACATGCTATGCTGCTTTCCCAGAGCTAGTGGCCCCATCATCAGGACCCTGTGTCAGGGAACCATGAGGGAACATATGGAGAGGATGGTTCACTTGGTCCAGATGCTTCAGGAAGCTCAACTGGAAACACCCAGCTGTCAGCAACCCAGGCCAGGATGCATTGGCACGCACAGGTGCCCAGAGGCACCCAGAGACAAGAGGAAGCACAGAACACATATGCCTAGGCTCAACCACCAGCCACTCAGAGACACTGAGTCCAGGACTAGTTCAGATACAGAGAAGTTAAGTTATCACCTGAGCAGCCCTGTGGGACTTGGCCACCTGTGTATTCAAGTCCTGGCCATGTACAAGCACCTAAGTCTTGGTTTACAACACTGAACTGTGGGATGCTGAGTGGATCCAGAGTGCAGGGTCACTGCGGAGGAAATGGGGGATCCATGGCAAGGGATTAGCTGTGACCTTGGCCCCATGAAGACCTGCTACAGAGGCTGTCCTGATTCCCAGGGATGACCTTCCATCCCCCTCACTGACACACACATGGGGAAAACGGTTCTGTTCTTTGGAAAGGAGATTGGAGAGTCACTCTAGGGGTTTCAGGGTATGATTAGGGCAGGAATTCTTAGGGATGGCAAAGTGTCCATGGCCCACAGGTATCACTGCAAAGTGAGTGGGTGTCATCAAGCCAAAATACACATGAAGACACCCTGTGTGAAGACACTTTTCTGAGTATTGTCCATGATCTTGTAAGCAGAACAGGTGTAACAACTGCCCTTTCGAGTTTTGATGTTCTTTGGAGGCCACAGAATCAGCATTGGCAGCAGAACAGATATGGTTCACCTCAAGGAAGTCTTTCTGTGTACAAGGCCTTGTTTGGAAGTGGTTACAGACCATGGAGGAGGAGTTCTACAGAGACCAAGAGAATGGGCAGCAGATCTTTGCCTGACCTAGACACTGCAGAATGGCGGAATACATATCGATGACTCCTTACTTCTCAGATATTCATGGAGCACCAGCCCTGAGCCCTTAAGTGCAAAGAAATGGCAGATATCAGTCTTTCCCTTTGTTGACCTGACCTGTAGTTGGGAAGGGCAGGGAAAAACTGTGTCACACTTCCTTAAAGAAGGAAGTGGTGTCATACCACTAAGCAAGGACTGCCTCACAGGAAGCATTCTGTCAGCCTCTAGGGATCCCAAGGCCCACACTGCCACACTGTAGTTGGGAGAGGGTGGGAGTGGACAGTGAACTTGCTGGGCTTGAGACCCATGTGCCCCCCCCTAAGGTAACCTGTGTAGGTGGTGTTCGAAGAGAGGCCAGACTGCTTGCTTTGCTACCTCCCTGTTAGCTCTAAGGATGCATCTCCTGTCCTTGACTCCTCACTGGAGCTGAACTCCAAGGTGGATCCCCAGGCCAAGCTTCTAATGGACCATCTGGAGCCTCCTAAGTCCTTGGTGCCTAAGTCACAGGGTAAGGAGCCCTGGATGTGGGTTGTGGCCTTGACAGGGTGGAATGTGCTACTGAACTGAACAATGTACCCAGATGATGGGAGACACAGGAACCTGATTCCCTCAGCAGTCAGTGTGGGGATGCAGTCTGGGAGGATTTATTGGGGCTGTGTTCATGCACACAGCTGCATCTGACAGGCAGTGGGAAGGTTTGGCCCTGAGAAGTCCCTGGAAACTCAGTGATGTTTTCTTCTCCTGAAACTGCAGAGGCAATTCCAGTGCATGCTGAAGTTGCACCCGCAGAGCTCATGCCAGCTCCACCTGCAGCTTCTTCACCAGCTCTAACCCCATAGAAGAGCAGACACATGTTGTCCTTTCTCCATCAGCTGCAGAGCTGGATCTCCTGGTGGCTCCCCAGCAGGAGTCATCTCTTGACCTCTACCTGCAGGCAGCTCTTGACCCACTCCTGCCATTCCCCTCTCTTCCAGATTTACCTATTATTCTATTTATTATTATTCTATTCTGGGATGCCAGTGATAGAATCATTGCAAATGAAATTGAAGGATTTATTCTTGTTTCAGTTGATGAGTTTGGTACCATTTAGTGCCTTCTCCATATTGTGAAACCTTCACCAGTGTCCTCTTCCAGAACATTTTCATCAACTCACTACACAAATATATTTTCTTTTCTTTTCCTTCTGACTAGATTCTGGCCACCACTCATCCAATGGCCTTGTAATTTACCTGTCCTACCTTTTCCACATCACTGCAGTTGTGTATCTCCTCTGACTTACCCTGCTGTAAGTAACTGTTTAATCTCTCCTTGTCTGAGAAGGGAATATCCAGACAGATTGCATCAATTTCTCATGCACGTATTCATGGACTCGTGGCAGGGCATAGAAAAAGAATTCAGGAATTTTTTGTAATTCTTAGGATTCTTTGTTTTATTAATTATTTTCCTGGCTTTATAGACATATACACATCAAAACTGGTCCATGTTTAATTACATGTAGGTCATTTCATGTCTGTTTTATATGAAGGAGACTAACACAGTTTCTTTTGTTACAGAGCAGCACCATGGAAGTGTCACACCCATGTTTATACTTTAGATATTTCCAATGATAAATTATTAATTTTAATTTATGAGTGCTTAACAAGAAAAAAATCACAAAAGTAAAGTATTGTAGCTGTAATACAACCATTAAAATGTGAGGCACTGTGTGTTCCAAGTAAAGTCTATGGCCTAGAATAGAAAGTGCAGTGTTGCAGGCAGGATGTCCATTGAATTACCCTGTGGTTTATTTCCATACAGTGTCATGAATATGGCTGCCTATGCCCTCTTCTCTGGACAGAGTAAATTTGCATAAAGTCTGGCTCAGTATGCCACCACCTATAAGTCACATATTTCTCCAGTAATTCAGTAAGAGAATGAGACACATGAACACAGGCTGATTAAGGATAATGAGGCCTTGTGTACATAATTAAAGAAATATAATGGCCATGGAGGCAAACAAATGGGAGAAATGAGCACTGGGAAACAGCAATGGCATCTGGTCCCAGGTAGTAAAAACAAGCCCAGAACTAGAATCTGCTAGGCTCGTGCCCAGGCCGCAAAGATGGAGGGCACCCAAGAGCTCTCCATGACTCCTCAGGGGCTGGGGGTGGGGGGAGGTCTTCAATCACAGATCTGCTGTGTCATGGTGTAAACCCCTGCAGCCTTCACAGAGGCCAGCTGATTGGTTGCTCCACACTATAAATACTCCAGGCTGAAGTTATTCCCCCAAGTCCTGGCTGCACTGTGATGCCACTGGGGCCTGCACAGCAGAAGAGGTTAGGTCACAGATTCAGCAGCCACTGGGTTTCCCACAAAGAAATAGCTGAGCACGTGGGTGCCCCAGTGTGAGCTATGGTGTAGCTCCTGAATTCGATAGATGATAGAAAGTTTTCCCATGGTCTTTGAACCAAGTAGGCCTATAAAGTGTCACAGGCTTGGGCAAGGCATCAGTGACAGTGAATGGTGAGTTCTAAGTCCAGGCCTTGCCCTGCCCAAGGGACTGCATGTGACAATGGCAATGTGAGGTAACCTGAGGATGAGGACCTTAGTAGGGATGGTATCAAATTACAGGCAGGTGTGGATAGGGACAGTGCTGAGGTGAAGAGAACCCCATGTGACCCTCTAGTGCCTCACCCCCGAGCATGCTAGAATTTCCACAGTAAAGGACTATGTGTGTTATTCCACTCCCAATGGACATTTGAGAACCAGTGCCGAGAGAGGGACAATGCCAGGTCCTAGGCACAGGACATGGGCAGAGTGAAGAGGATAGGGGAGAAGTCCAAAGGAGAAAGACCTCCTAGCACAGGACCCAGCCAACTCCCAAAGGCATTAGAAAAACAGCCACCAAGCTCCTGGGACCTGAGCCTAAACATGTGGGACTGATTTCAAGCAGCATCCCCAGGGATACACACACATGTGCGCACACACACACACACACACACACACACACATGAACACACAGTGATGCCATGATCACACACTGGGTTGCTCAGAGGAAAATTGATCTGATCTATTCAATCTATGTGCCTCAAATTCTCACCTTATTCCTCGGCTGAAAGAGGCTGGCACCAACACAGAAAAGGACAATATGTCAGTGGCCACCCAGAAGCTGGAAGGCTGGAGGAGCGGGACAATCCACAGCAGAATGTAGTGGAAGAGAAGACCCAGCGCTATACCCCAATGAAGCAAGGGCACACAGAGGCCAAGGTCACTACATGAGGGGATCTGAACAGCCTCACTGAGATGGAACTGATGCCTGAACCTGAGACATGCAGGCCCTAATGCTGTACAGAGCAGAGTCTGTGTGGCAGAAGACAGAGGACCAACAATTTAGAGATGCAAATTCAAATTTTTTTAGTCAATAAAGAGATGAGAAGAGAGAACAGAGGGCCTGGTGAGAATAAGGGAAGGGAAGAGTGATCAAGGGACAGGTGTGGGGCAGAACCTCACAACTGATATAGCACATCAGTGACCACTGATGAATGCATGGCTGCAAACTTAGGTACAAGAGATAAACTTCAGTTCTGTCAGGTTCTATGGGTTAGGAATTCAGGAGGTGCTGCTGGGGGATCCACCTTAGGTTCTCCTAATCAGGCTGCAGAATCAGTGGAAGCACATCTGTGGCAAAATCTGTTCTCAGGTTCTCTCTCTCTCTTGCTAATAGTCAGGAACAAGGTTAGAATGGAGGTCTGATGTCTGCTCTGTCTCTTACCCTTTTTCTCTGCAAAGAGTCAGCCTCTCCTCAGGGAAGATGCAGAGATAGCAATACATAGAGGAAGAAAAAACAAAAGAGAGAGAAAGGAAGGAAGAACAGAGGAGGGAGAGATCAGGAGGTTGGTCAAAGGCATTTTATGTGTGAACCTTGATAGTCACATCCCATCACGTCTGCCATGTTCTGTTATTAAGAACAAGTAAAAAATTGGGGAGAGAGCTCAGGATAGAGCACTTGCCTACCATGTGTGAGGACCTGGGCTCAATTTCAGCCTGGCTAATGCAAACCAGAACAAAATTCACTACCTGTGACCTATGGTCAAGGAATGGACTACTCAGGAGGTGACCATCAAAACGTGAGCTGTCAGCAGTTGAGCACGCTGGCCATGGGTGTAGTGACTCACACAGGTGTGAATGAGGCACAGTGCTGGTAGATTTGGGGTTGCATTTGCATCCATACTGCTTGCCTAGCCTGTGTGAGGTCCTGACTTGAGGCCATAGAACCAATACATAGAAGAAATTGAGATGCTTAGGGAACAAAATGATGGCTGATCTGATGAACTTCTGCCCCCTCATGATGACAACAGGCACACATGTCCAGGAGGAGAGTGTCATTTACACCACCATACGGAAGGATCTAGGCCTGTGGTAATGTATTCACCTCCCTCCCAACCTTTCATCCATTTCATCTCTAATTCTGTACACTGTGTACACAAGACATCAGGCCACAAATTTAAAAGTGTCATCTCTCACCTCTGATGATGTCCCTAGGAAGCAGATGCCAATATGACCTCCATAGCTCAGGGGGACACACTGGAAAGGACATGAGAGGCATGGTGTCTTTTCTAAGTTGACAAGGGAAGTAGGAAGGAGGAGTTGGGTCTAAAACTAGGTCTTCTCTGAACGGGGACCCTGGCTTCATTGCAGTTTTTCCTTTCCCATGGGGAAGCTTTGCCTACTGCCAAGGATCCATCACTTGGGTGGAGCTGTTGTCTTCACTCTGAAGAACACTGGGCGGTCATTCCATGTGCTTCCATGGTATCCAGAGCAAGAATCTCTGGGGGATTCCAGAATACCCAGTTCCACACAGACATTATGGAGGGAGCTGGTGGGTGCCTTAAATCATCAGTGTACCAGGTATTGGCCATGTTGAAATGACCAGAGCAGATACAAACACTGGTCTCTTGTGCTTCCATGTTATGAAGACAACACAGGCACCCTGGAGAGCAGACCATGTACCACCCACATTATGGTGAATGTGCCTAACTTCTTGGCCTCTGTACATATGGACATAAAATAGGGGAAAGCGAGACTCACAAAGGCACACAGAATGGGGTGATGCATATGCCCTGAAGGTGGAGGAAAGGCAGGCAGGATGCACTCCCACTGTCCACTCACTTCTCAGATAGTTATAGAGCAGCACTCTGTTGAGCAACCATGATTAGAGTAACACTGCAGACTCCACTTGCTTTCTCACAGAGGCAATATGCCACAAGGGTAGAAAAGGGAGTTGCATTTCAGGCTTCCTACAGAGTGGAGGACAGGTGGTAACAGCACTGTCTAGGGACCTCTGACAGCAAGTGAGGGCTGATTATGGTTAGCACACAGGATACCCTGGGAGGGCCATTTGGGAGGGAGGCCAGACCTGTAGTGCTGCTTACACCTGTCCTCCTCAGGATCAGTTTCTCTTCTTGGCTCCTGGCAGGTGCTGCTAAGCAAGGTGGTACAATCAGCCCAATCTAATTTGATTGAGTTGGGTCAAGCCTAGCTCACTGAAAATGAGAACTGCAGTGAGAAGGAATTGGCCTGGGTCTGTTGGTTTCTGAGGAGGACATGGGACACTTTAGAGGGAGAAAGACTCTCAGACTTGGGGCCTCCTGCAACACAGAGGCATGCAGAAGTGAGTGGGGTCAGGGAGAATGGGAAGTTTTCCTGGGGTGCATTTGTGCACAGAGCTGTCCCTGACAGGCCCTGGGAGGTTTTGGGGCCTGCAAGGAGCAAGGACAGTTGGTGATTTTTCTAAAGCAGGGCTGGTACTGGACTGAGCTTACAGATCTTGTGCCAGCTCCACGTCCAATGACCTCAACAGCTCTGGGATCAACCTGAAAATAAAGGGCAGATAAATGGTCTGGTGGAATTCCAAGGCAGGCCTGTTGCTGGCTCCATGGCAGGTGTCCTGAGCTCCACTTAGGGCTCAAGTCCTGCAAAGCACCTGCCCTTTGCTTCCCCTTCCCTTTACCTCTTGTATTTCTCTCAGTTTTCCTTTCTACTCTTAAGTCTACAGTTCTTTGAAACATTAAATTCTAATATAATTTTAAGTTAAGATTTCATTAGTTTCCACATGTTCAGTTGAGTCACACGTAAGCACGTCATCAATTGGTACAATCTTCACATCTGTCGAGTGCCAGCTTTCTGCTCAGTGTTGGACCCATCCATACCCCTGTCCTCTCCTGCTAGTCCCCACCCAGTGCTGACCTTTCTCTCACTGTGATTTACTACCCTGGGTCTTTCTTTTTCTTTTTTTTAATTTTTATTTTGAAAGTATACAACAGAACAAGTCAGAATAAAGCCAACTAAGATTGTACAGTGAAATTGGTACAGAACTTCACAGCAGGTTACTGGAACAACAGTCATAGGTATCACAGTATATTTTGTTATCTTTATAATAGTTGTTCTTTCAATCCCATATATCAAAATGAGATGAAATATAGAACACTATAGAACTTATCAAAACAGAATATTGAATAGAGCAGTACCATTAATCAGAAAAGAGCAAAACAGTAATAAAAATATTTGCCTTCAAAGAAATGGTAGAAGGAAGTCCCCCTTATTTGCTATGGTCAATCTCCCAGGAGATGCTCAGATTTCTGGTTCCCACTTGCTAATGGGCGGGGAGGAGGAGGGGAAGGAGGATAGGGGAAGTGGGATATTTGACTCTAGGCCATGTAGCAGTAGGTTCACTATTGTTAGCAAGGAGGCAGAATGGTCATTTGTTTTCACAGCGTCCTCAGTTCCAACATAGCATGGATTTCAGGAGACACTGCTAGTTCTCCCCCTGGAAGGGCTGCAGTCTGCCACCCTGCCTCTGCTTACCAGGGAGGGGAGGTGTTGGCTTGGCTTCCCAGAGTCGTAAGTTCCAACATGGCGTGGATCTCAGGAGACACTGCTAGTTCTCCCCCCTGGAAGGACTGCAGTGGGCCACACTACCACTGCTTACCAGGGAGCAGAGGTGCTGGCTTGGCTTCCCAGAGTCCTAAGTTCCAACATGGATGGATCTCAGGAGACACTGCTAGTTCTCCCCCCTGGAAGGGCTGCAGTGGCCCACACTACCACCGCTTACCAGTGAGTACCCTGGGTCTTTCATATCAGTGTATCAGATTCTGCTTGGCCAAACATTTCTGGAGGAGACTGGCTGCTACTGCTCTTTGAAAGAAGAGAAAATCCTAGAGAAAAAAGTCTACAGGGAAAATGTAGAGACCATTGTGTATGTACTAATCTTTTCATTTTTGAAAATGTTTTCCATGATTTCAGTGATACAAAGGGAGCTACAAAGGGCTGATTCATTGCATTTGAAAAACAACAATAATGCAAAAACCAAAACAGGAAACCTTTCTTTACAATAATAGTCACATAGATGGTTTTTATTACAAGTGTCAAAGAGGTTTCATGAGTCCATTTTGTGAAGGAAATGGCAAATTCTTCTAACTCAAAGGGAATCACCATACATGGCCAACAAGCACATAAAACACTGAGCCTCCTAAACTGGTTTTATCCAGGCACACATCCCTGAAATGTGCTGTTACCCCATCCACTGACACATTTTAAGGCAGGTGCTGAACAACAATGGGAAGGACATGGAGGGCAGAGCACAGCCCTATCTCGCAGCTCCCATCAGAGCTCTAAACAGCCTTCCCCAGAACTCCTAGGACTAAGAATAGAGTTTTCTCCCACACAGAATGCTGCACAAATATTCAAGAGTTTGATTCACAGTACTCTTTGAAGCAGGAATGAGCTGGGATCCTTGCTAGCCTCCACATAGAGTATGCACAAGGAGAGCTGTCGGGATGATGCTGTTCACTGCAGCTGGGGGGAACCTTGCCCTGGCCCCAGGGCCACAGAGGTGCAGGGCTAAGGATGACAAACTCATGGCATGACAAGGTTTCCCCAGGGCCAGCCAGTACACTGGGCATCTCCACTGCAATCCAGCACCTCCCAAAGCCAGACACAGATTTGGACAAGGGTATTTGGATACCAGGGTGGCCAGTCAGGTGATGGAGAGCCCTGCCTGACACAGCTGTGCAAAGTGTGTCCCTCTGGAGCTAAACCTCCAGCAGATCCCACTCATTGCTTTCCTCATGTCTGGCAGTGAGGACATCACACAGAAGCATAGCAACATACTTGAAGTTTACTCAAACTAAATCATTTAGCTTCCCTTCAAGAATGACTGATGACTTCCCTTCAAGAAATGACTTCCCTTCAAGAAATGCACCAGTCTGGAAAATCAAGGCTGAGAATGTCACTCTGCATTTTGTATAAATAAGCTGACCCTTTATAAGATATGGTGGTAATGCACGTGGGTGTTTCTGCTATGGCAGAAATGTGGACTCTCATGCATACAGGTTTCATAACTGCAATAAAATTTTCAAATATGTTCATGACTTTCTGTTTGTAATGCACTGCAGGAAGGGGGATCCAGGCAGCAACCTAGATTTACTGAGCTGCCTCAGAAAACCTAGTTCAAAACCCACCACACAATTCAATCACCCAACAACGAAAGCTCAGCAACATGGTTCCTACTTGTTGTGGCTGGTAGTTGACAATCTTGAGGTGTTTCTATCTGTGCCAGCCATCTATGACTCTCTTAGCTTCTGTCAGCCAGGGTGTGAATCAGACTATATGTTTACAAGAAAGTTCCATCATGATTTCAGGACCAGTGGCAGCCTTTCATGTACTGGAAATAATTTTTCAAGTTTGGCCATAAGAAACCTATACCATGTGCTTCACAAGTTGAGGGGAAATGAGATTGTTTGAAACACCTACAGGAAACTCATTTTGTCTGGGGCAGACCCACTTGCTGCTGAAGTCCATATTTTCAACGTAAAAAGCCATGAGTCAGGTGTTGTTGTTCGATATGCTAAAATGCACAAAAGCTTCCCAAAGTTCAATTTCTGCTTTACTTCCCTCATTCTACCAAGCCACGCAGTAGAGATCTGTAAAAACTTCAGTTAACTGGAAAGTGAAAGGACAAAGAAAGGTATTTGGCAAAATGCGCCTCTAAATATGTGCTTAAAGCAACAAAGAAACCAAGAAGAAGACAAAGAAGTCAAAGACAGAGAAGTCCAAGAGAACGACAAAGACAAAGATGAAGAAGAAGAAGAAGAAGAAGAAGAAGAAGAAGAAGAAGAAGAAGAAGAAGAAGAAGAAGAAGAAGAAGAAGAAGGAGGAGGAGGAGGAGGAGGAGGAGGAGGAGGAGGAGGAGGAGGAGGAGGAGAGAAGGAGGAGGAGGAGGAAGAAGAGGAGGAGGAGGAGAAGAAGAAAAAGAAGAAGAAGAAGAAGAAGAAGAAGAAGAAGAAGAAGAAGAAGGAGGAGGAGGAGGAGGAGGAGGAGGAGGAGGAGGAGGAGGAGGAGGAGGAGAAGGAGGAGGAGGAGGAAGAAGAGGAGGAGGAGGAGAAGAAGAAAAAGAAGAAGAAGAAGAAGAAGAAGAAGAAGAAGAAGAAGAAGAAGAAGAAGAAGAAGAAGAAGAAGAAGAAGAAGAAGAAGAAGAAGAAGAAGAAGAAGGGGAAGAAGGGGAAGAAGAAAAGAAGAAGGGGAAAGAAAGAAAAACAAAAAGTAATGCTAATGTGTGGGGTTTTGTCTCCAATGCCTCAGCCTCATTTACAAAGGAAAGGATCAAAATTTGTGGAATGGAAGTGTCACTGTGTAAAATGGACTTAGCCCCAAGACACTGATGGTGTGTCTGGCCCAATATGTAAGTCCAACCCAGGGCAGAGCCTGGAGCCTGGTGGAGGCTGAGGCCAGGACCCAGGAGTTGAGGCCCCTTGGGCTGAGGTGGCAGAGTCTTTGCTGCACCCTGGTGGCTCTGCCTTATTGGTCCTGCAGGGCTGCAGCATGGATGAGGTGGTGGAAATGGGTGTAAGGCAGGAGATGCTGGGCTCCTCTGCATGCTGCACACTCCCTGCTTGGCCTGAGCACAGGAAGATTCAAGTCTTCCTTGCTGGAAAAAGAGACTCTTAAGAAGGTTCTGGGTGCCCTCTATCAGAAACAGATGAGCACAGTGACTTCTCAAGTAGGGAGGGAGGGACACCCACCGCAGCGGGATCCAAATGGCTTTATGTGTTGGGGGTTTAAAAGTTAGTCATGAATGATGTGTTGCCTTTCTGAATAAAAAGACTCATTTTATATATGTATAAAGTGATGCTTGAATGTTATTCTATATGCTTATCCTACATTACAGACAAAAGAAAATTAAGTCATCCATTTCCACTCACCTATTCAAGAAAATACCAACTATTTATTCTTAAGTGAATTGAACAGGAGAGAAGTAATATTGAGTACAGCACTATAAATAATGCAGTGGAAAAGAACATGGAAAAACCACAAAGGCATCCCTCCCAGTATGAGAGGTCTGCCACTGACCAGCTCCTCTCTCCTGTCCTTACCTGCTGTGCAGGCCTGCGTCTCTTCACTACTGCATGGAGAGAGAGCCAGGACACAAGCTTTCTTCAATCCCAGGAAAGATCAGAGACATGGCCTAGGACATGGCCTTCTTTCAGCATTTTCAGTGGCTGTCATTTATAATTAACTCAGCAGCTGTGCTGTGGAACATTCATGGTTTCTAACTGTCCACACCTTAACTGATTAAGAAGAGAATATGGTGTCTATCAATCTCATTTTTTATAATGACACTTAGAAGTGGAATTTCCAGGCTAAATATATATAAGATGAATTTGAGGGTCACAGATATTTCACCTGAATCCTCAGCATAGTTAGAGCCTGGTAGAGGAAGACTGAATCTGCTCAGATCTCTGTGGAGATCTGAAGGCAGAGAGATGGTCCAGGCAGAGGTGCAAGACACCATGGCACCTAGCAGGAACCATGGCTAAAAAAGGCCCAGTCCAGGCTGCCTCATCCATCACTGAGTTCTAAGGAAAACATCACACATTCCACACTGGAGAGGAGAGAGCTGAAATGGTTCCAGAGCTCCTTCCTACATGCCTGAGGCCCCCTATCTCACTCAGGGGAGCTCTGTATGAGAAGGTCAGTCTGTTACAGAGCTCAAATTGACTGAATGTTTTCCACCCAGGTGCAGATCTGAACTGCCACATGTGGACTCACCATAGCTATGGAACAGGACAGGTGTTTACAGGGTGCAGGCCAGGTGATGGAGGCACTGCAGGCAAGTCAGGGTACAAAGCCTTAAATAAGAGACCAGGCCCTCACCAGCCCCAGTTTCCTCCAGCAGTAACCAAACCCTGCAAGAGTGTGCATTAAAAACTGAGTAACTGAAAGGAGTTACTCACAAAATTATATATTATGGAGATAGTTTGAAGATACAAAGGTAAATGGTAGCATCCATAAATAAAATGAGATGTGACCCTTAAAGGATATGTGGTGTCCATTGATGTCCCCGAACCACACGCATCAGAAGGAAACAGTCTGATGAACAGAGCAATAAGGAGCACAGGCAATGGGTAAACATCACAGCTGCTTAATAACAACAACAAAGCTGGGATACAATAAGTGCACTGGTGAATTTTATCCAGTATATAATAAACAATGAATACTGCTTGTTTTTCAATTCTTCTATCAAGTTGGAGAAAAAACCACCACCAACTTCTTTTAAGTGACAAGTTATCCTGAGAATGAAGCCAGACAATAATGTGTTAAAAATAAAATAAATGAAAACACTCTGTTGGCTAATATTCCTAACAAACAAAAGTATTCAGCTAAATGTTTGCCACATTAATTCACCAGCATGTTCAAAATTAACCAACATGATCAACACTGGGCTCAATCTCAGTGGTGCAAGAATGTTCCCTCTCGCACAAACTATTGTGTCGCTTACCACATTCACAGCATAAGGCACAGCTAACCCCTGAAGAGATTTGGAAAAACAGCTTTGAGAAGCTCAAAAGGTCACCATTTTTTCAGGATAAAAATCATTCATAAACTATAAGTAGGAGGAATGGACCTCAGCACAGCATGGCAAGCTCCATCCTTGACATGGTGCTCAGGGGGTGACAAGCTGCAAACTTAGCTTCTAGGGTCAGGAAGGAGACAAGGCTTGCAACTCTTTTCAACATACAGTACTCAAAGTCCTGGCCATAGAATTTGATCCAGAAAGAGAAAGCAAAGCCTTCCAAATCAGAAAGGAAGAATTAATTGTTGTTGCAGTTCTCCTGAGGGTGCAGCATTGTATATAAGAGATTTAAACTACATTGACAACCTTATAGAACAAATTCACAAATCACTTAATTTGCAGGATACACAAGCAACATGCCCTAATCAATTCATTACTACATACTACAAACAAATTGTAGCCTCAAATACAAAGAACACAATTCATTTCACAAATAATCAAAAATAACTAATGATTAGGGAAATTAAAGCAAACACACATCTTCTTGGAATGCAATAAGTAGAAGAGCACTGACAGAAGAAAAGCCATACTGTGAAGAGGGATGGGAAGAATTCACGTTATAATGTACATGCTACCCAGAGCAACCAGGTGTTTCAGTGCCATTCGTGTCAAAGTATCCATGCCATTTTCCTAGAAACATTAAAAAAATTGAAATTCACAAGGAAGTACAAAGAGTCTTCCTATAGCCATAGAAAGAACATTAAAAGTAGAGGCATCAAAATACTAGTTTCCAGGTATTATAAAGTAACAGTAGTCAAAAGGGTTTTACACTGGAAGAAAAGGACCACAGACTAAAACAGCTTGCCCAGATGCACACCAAGTGACAAAATCACTAGGAATTTTATTTTGTTTCTTCTTTCCTTTCTTTTCTTCCCTATTTTTTCATTTTCTTTTTATAGTCAGGGTCTCCCTGTGTCATTGTAGCCTGAGCTGAACTCAGAATATGTTGCAGGCTTGTCTGGAACTCCCAGGAACCCTGGTGCCTCAGCCACTTGAGTACAGGCATTACAGGTATTTTCACCATTCCTTGCTCTGCCAATAAGTTTTTTTTTTTTAATTTAAAGAGAAAAACAAAACTAAATGAAGCAACACAGTAAAAGGCTAGAAGCAACACAGAATTTCAAGAGAAAAAACATACTGTCAGAGTTCACCAGTTAATAGATCACACACTCTCAACTTACAAACAGCTGTCCTGATTACAAAATTAAAGCATACAAAGTGGAGATTAATACAGTGAGATTTCAGTCAGTTCTGTTCAATGATCCAAGAAAAACTCAGCAATATGGATCTCTTTCCTACACATTTCAATAACCTTGCAGTTATATCCTTGAATCACTTTTCTTTCTCTCTTGTTTCCACTAACAATCGTGCATTTTAGTTTCCATTACTTCCACAGTTTTTTTTTTTTAACTTTTTTTTGAAGAGGAAAAGAAAAAAGTTTGAAAAAAAGGCTAAAAAACAAAAAACAAAGCAAGACGCACCATAGAAAAACCCAATGTGACAAAGCAAAACAGAGTCATTTAGATCAGGAGCATGGACATAGCATAAACTGAAAAATAAAAAAATAAGGGGGGATTACTAGTTGATCAACAATGGTTACCATTATGCCTCTTGTTATCCTAAAAAGAGTAGCCTATATCAGCTAGTATAAAAGAATTGAACAAAACTGTACATAAGACTAATAAAACCACATTGGAGAGCTTACAGGATTCCAAAGAAGAAAATAGTCAAATAATAATGGGCATCATAGAAAATCTGGTTGCCTTCTAAATGGTTGCCTATACCCTCAAACTTGATACTATAAGTGAAACAGAATATAATAAAATCAGTCAGAACTAGATATGGAGAACACTACAGGGGTTCAAATCAGGTTAATAGGGAAACAAAAAATAAATTACTATATTCTATCACACTATTTTTAATTTAATTTCCCTTAGTTAAAAGATACTAAGAAATAAATTAATTTTTTAAAAAGGAAAGAAAAAGGAGGGGAGACTGAGATTAAAAAAAAAAGAACGTATCAATATAACAACACTGGTCAGAATCGAAAAATTTAACCATCATTGTGTTTCACCCCCAGATAGTGTTACATTAATAGTAGTTACCATAGTGACCCTTTCCTTGAAATATTTGAGTCTAACTTCGTATACTATAGCATCAAATTTATCAAGACAGTGTGAGAGTCATTCAAGAGAATGAAATTGTTGCAGGGAATTTAGAACCAGCTAGCAAAAACCAAACATCAATTTCTATATTATCTCTTTGTCTATAAAAAAAACTTGCTTATACTATCGAATACATTAAGATATAATAAGGTACCACATGTTAGAACCAATGGAAATGAACAAAAACTTGATGGGGCTTCAAAACATGATGATATTAAATCAGCGCTAGCTATTACGCTCTTATTCTCTTCAAAATAGTCATTTGTAGTATCACAGACAATAAAATAAAAACACCCAAATTAAAACCATTCCAAGTAATGAGTGACAAAATTATATGGCTTAAAACCAGTGTGACTGGGAATCATGATTACCACGAACTTTCATGTATTCTTATCATTTCTTACACTAGGGAAACTATTCGGTATTTATACAGGTGAGTTTGATTTATTTCACTTATAAGTATGGTCTCGAGCTGTGGCCATTTATTTATAAATGTCTCAATGTGATCATTCTTTATAGCTGAGTAGTACTCCATTGTATAGAAATAGCACAACTTTTTTATCCATTCCACAGTTGATGGACAGTTAGGTTGTTTCCAAGATCTGGCTATTACAAATTGTTCTGCTATAAACATGGGTGCACATATATCACTGTGGTATGATGCTTTCAGTTCTTCTGGGAATATGCCTAGGAGTGGAATAGCTGGGTCAAATGGTGTTTCCAGTCCCAGCTTTCTGAGAAATCTCCAGACTGACCTCCACAATGGTTGCACCAGTCTACACTCCCACGAACAATGCAGGAGAGTTCATTTTTCCCCACAGCCTCTCCAGCATTTGTTATTGGTGATTTTCTTGATCTTGGTGATTCTTTCAGGGGTGAGATGAAATCTCAGTGTGGTTTTAATTTGCATTTCTCTAATGATTAGTGATGCTGAACATTTTTTCATATATTTATTTGCCGTTTGTATTTCTTCATCTGAAAATTGTTTATTCATCTCCGATGCCCATTTTTGGATGGGGTCTTTGAATTTTGGGGGTCTGATTTTTTTTAATTCTTTGTATGTTTTAGACAGAAGTCCTTTGTCAGAGGGACAGTTCAGTAGGATTTTTTTCCCAGTTTGTGGGTTTACTTTTCACTATGTTAGAGATTTCTTTCGATGTACAGAAAATTTTTAATAAGATGTGATCCCAGTTATTGACTCTGGGATTTCCCATGCAGTTTGAGTCTTGTTCATGAATTCCCTACCTACCCCTATGTCTTCAAGGTTTTTACCCAATTTGTCTTCCAATAGATTTAGTGTTTCTGTTTTAATATTTAGATCTTTGATAAATTTAGATTTTATTTTTTATTTATTTATTTTTATTTAAAGAAAAGGAAACAAAAGAATACATGGAGATAAAAAAGGGGTAGAAATAATACAAACTTACAGAGAAACAAACATTAAGAAATTGCTGGTTGATAAGTTACACATTATCATCTTAGAAATAGCTGTTCATGTTACAGAATTAAAGTATTTAGAATGACATTCATAAAGTGACACTACAACCTGTTCTGCTCTATGATCAAACAAAAGCTGAGTAATATGGTTATCAGTCCTACTCATTTGTTTTACATCTCAAAGAGGGTAAGATTAATCATATCAAAACAGAACAAAGCAGTTAAGAAAACAATTTAAAGAAATACAGATTTTGCAGCAAGCCCACTGGAGATCTTCATTGTCTATCTAACTGTCTTTAGTTTCTTACAAATAGTTGAACCCATCTTCACACACCTTATATACTTATTGCATATTATAGAACTAATCAAATCATTAGAGGCATTTTAGTTCCTCAAGTTGCAAATTAGGGAAGACAATAGTAACTATTTTAGTATAGGGAGACAGGCATGGGTCTACTTTTAGTTTTCGGCATATGGAAAGCCAGTTTTTCCAACGCCATTTATTAAAGAGACTGTCATTCTTCCAGTGAACCTGTTTGGCCCCTTTATCAAAGACAAGGTGGTTGAGTGTGTTTGTAGCTGTGGTTGTATCTTCTAAACTATTCCATTGGTCTTCAGCTCTGGTTTGATTCCAGTACCATGTTGATTTTACTACAGTTGCATTGTAGTATAACTTCAAGTCAGGGATTGTGATGTCTCCTGCCGTGCCTTTGCTGCTTAGAACTGTCCTTGCTATTCTAGGTCTCTTCTGGTTCCAGATGAATTGTAGGATTTATTTCTTGAGATCTATGAGGTATGTTGATGGTATTTTTATTGGGATTGCATTGCATCTGTATAACAGTGTTGGGAAAATGGCCATTTTCACAGTATTTATTCTTCCTATCCATGAGCAAGGGATGTCCTTCCATTTCCTGAGATCATCTTCAATTTCATTTTTCAATGTATTATAATTTTCCCTATATAGTTCTTTCACTTCTTTTGTGAGAGTAATTCCTAAATATTTCATTTTCTTGGTTGCCAGTGTGAAGGATGTGGCTTCTCTTATTTCCCTCTCTGTGATTTTGTTGTTAGTATATAAGAATGCTATTGATTTTTGAGTATTGTTTTTGTATCCAGCCACATTGCTGAATTTATTTATTATATCTAGGAGTCTTTCAATGGAGTTTTTTTGCTCTTCTATGTAGAGTGTCATATCATCTGCAAATAGTGATAATTTAACTTCTTCTTTTCCTATCTTTATGCCTTTTATTTTTCTTTCATGTCTAATTGCTCTGGCTAGTATTTCCAGTACTATATTAAATAGGAGCAGTGACAGGGGACATCCTTGTCTTCTGCTTAATTTTAAAGTAAAGGCCTTCAATTTTTGGCCATTTAGCATGACACTGGCTGTTGGTTTGTCATAGATGGCCTTTATTATGTTGAGGTAAAGACCATCTATTCCAATTTTCTGTAAGGTTCTTATCATAAATGAGTGTTGTAGCTTATCAAAAGCTTTTTCTGCATCTATAGAAATGACCGCATGATTCTTACTTTTGACTCTACTGATATGGTGGATTACATTTATTGATTTACGTATATTGAACCATCACTGCATACCTGGAATGAATCCCACTTGGTCATGGTGTATAATCTTCTTGATGACTTGCTGCATCCTATTTGCCAATATTTTATTGAGGATCTTTGCATCTGTGTTCATTAGGGAGATTGGTCTGTAGTTCTCTTTTTCAGTTGGGTCTTTCTCAGGTTTTGGTACTAGGGTAATATTTGCTTCCAGGAATGACTTAGGAAGGATTCCTTCCCTTTCAATTTCATTGAAGAGTTTGAGGAGTGTCAGCATTAGGTCCTCTTTGTATTTCTTGAAGAATTCTGCAGGGAATCCATTTGGGCCTGAGCTCTTCTTTGTAGGTAATGACTTAATTACATTTTCAATTTCATGAATAGAAACTGGGTTATTCAGCAGTTTTACTTCTTCTTGACCTAGCTTTGGTACTTCATATGCTTCTAGAAATCTGTTTATTTCTTCTGTGTTATCTAACCTTTGAGGGTAGAGGTTTTTGTTATAGGTGTTGATGATATTCTGTATTTCTATTGGGTCTGTAGTGATTTCACATTTTTCATTCCTTATTGCATGAATTTGAGCATTTTCTTCCCCTTTTTTTTAATAAGGTTGGCTAGGGGCCTATCAATTTTATTTATTCTTTCAAAGAACCAACTCTTTGATTGATTGAATCTTTGTATTGTTTTCTTAGTCTCTATTGCATTGATTTCTGGTCTGATTTTTATAATTTCCTCTCTTCTTTTGGCTTTGGGCTTGACTTGCTCTTCTTTTTCAAGCTGTTTGGGGTGTAGCATCAAGTTATTTATTTGTATTTGTTCTGTTTTCTGGATATGGGAACTCAGTGCAATAAATTTTCCTCTGAGGACAGCTTTCATTGTATCCCACAGATTCCAGTAACTTGTATTTGTGTTTTCATTTGTTTGTAGGTATTATTTAATTTCCTCTGTGACCCACTGATAACTCAAGAGTGGGTTATTCAGTTTCCATGTGTTTATGGGATTTTTCCAGTATCTTTTATCATTAATTACTAATTTCATAGTGCTATGATCTGGTAACATGCAGGGGATGATTTCAACTCTTTTGCATTTCTTTAAATATGTTCTATGAGTTAATATATGGTCTATTTTATAGAATGACCCATGTACTGCTGAGAAAAATGTGTATTCTGTTGTTGTTGGGCAGAATACTCTATATATGTCTAACAATTCCATTTGTTCACAGGTGTGATTCAGTTCTTTTATCTCTTTGCTGATTTTCTGTCCTGTTGATCCGTCCATTGGTGTCAATGGTGTGTTAAAACATCCTGTTATAATTGTATTATTACTAATTTGGTTTTTCATTTCTGATATTACTTGTTTTATATAACTGGGTGCTTTGGAATTTGGTGCATATATATTTAAGATAGTTATCTCTTCCTCTTGAAGTTTTCCCATAACCAGTATGTAGTGACCCGCTTTTTCTCTTCTGATCATTATTGGTTTGAAGTTCACATTGTCTGCAAACAGAATAGCTACCCCCGCTTTGTTGGGTGGTTCCTGTTGCATGAAGTGTTGTTTTCCATCCTTTGACTTTCAGTTTGTGAGTATCCTTTTGGGTTAGATGGGTTTCTTGTAAACAGAATATGGTTGGATTTTGTTTCTTGATCTATTCCGCCAGTGTATTTCTTTTAATTAGTGCATTGAGACCATTTGTGTTAACAGTTATAAGTGTTATATATTGGTTTATTAGTGACATGTTATATTTCTGCAGTTGCATCTTTATCTTTTTGTTCTATTTAATTGTCTGCTTTGTTAAGTGTTTTTTTCTTAAGTGTATCTAGGCTGTCTTTCAGTATTTTTGGCAGGATTGGCTTGGTGATCATGAATTTCTTCAGCTGTTATTTGTCGTGGAAGTGTCTTATTTCTCCATCAATTTTGAAGGACAGCTTTTCAGGGTACATCAGTCTAGGTTGGAAATCATTTTCCTTTAGGGTATGAAATACTTCGCTCCATGCTCTTCTTGCCTTTATTGTTTGTGTTGAGAAGTCTGCTGTGATTCTGATAGGTTTTCCTTTATAGGTGATCTGTCTTTTATCTCTGACAGCTTTTATTATTCTATTCTTTTGTTCCATTTCTGGGATGGTGATTTTTATATGTCTGGGTGTAGTTTTATTTTGGTTATGGCTATTTGGAGTTCTATATGCCTCATTGATCCTGATATCAGTTTCCAATTTCATGTTTGGGAAGTTTTCAGCAATTACTTCTTTAAATATCCTCTTGACATCCTTTGTATTGTCTCGTTCTTTTTCATTTATGGTATCAACCTGATGTTGTTTTTCTTTGTGTCATCTTGCAGGTGTTGTATTGTTATTTCTTGATTTCTTGTTATTTTTAAAAGATCTTTTGTTTCCTGCTCACTGGCTGCAATCTTGTCTTTGAGGTCTGAAATTCTATCTTCGCATTCATTCAGGCGGTTTTTACAACTTTTAATGTTGCTTTTGATTTCCTGTATATCTCTTTGCATCTGTCTTATATATTCTGTTTGTTTCTTATATTGTTCATCCAGAGATTCTATCCTTTTGTTTAGTTCCTCCAATTTTTTAGCTGTGTCTTTAGATATGTTCAGCATCTCCTTCATTTCTTTTATTATTTCTTCTTTTACCTGATATATTATTTCTAGTTTGAATTCTTTCAAGCTTCCTGAAGCTGCTTCTTTATTTCTGTTACTATTGTTTCGGTATTTCAGGTATATGGCATGTATTTTCTTCTATGTACCTGGCTCCTAGGCTTTCCTGGGGGATGGGTTGGGTGTTTGAGATTGCATTTTGGTCTTTCATTTTGTCATTTTACTATATTACTGTGTTTCAAGTGTTGTTTCAGAGTTTCTCTGGTTGTGTTGTAAATTGACTCTTATGTTGTAGGCTTTTGGGACTCCTCTTGAAGTAGCTCCCTCCTTGGGCAGCGGAGCCCCTGGATTAAAAGAGGCTTGCTAGGCTCCTCTCAGGTAGACCTAAAGCTTCCTCAATTTGCACAGTTTCAGGGCCGGACCGGAGTCGTCTTAGCTCAGCTGGATGCACACCTTCCAGTCCCCAGAGATGGTAGTATGGGCCCTGGGCGGGAGAGGCGACAGCAGGGCTGGCCTCTGCTCAGCTGGATGCGCAGCTTCCAGTCCCGAGCGGTGGCAGTATGGGTCCTTGGCGGGAGAGGCAGCAGCAGGGCAGGCCTCCACTTGGCTGGACATGCACCTTCCAGTCCCCAGCAGTGGTAGTTGGGCCCTGGGCAGGAGAGGCGGCAGCAGGGCCGGCCTCCGCTCAGCTGGATGTTCACCTTCCAGTCCCCAGTGCTCGTAGTATGGGCCCAGGTGAGAGAGGCGGCAGCAGGGCAGCCAATAAGTTTTTAACAACACTATGATGAGACTGGGTCTGCTGGTGTGGCTTGTAATCCTAGCAGTCTGGAAGGCTGAGTCAGGAGCATCACTAATTCAAGGTGAGCCTCAACAATTTAGCCATTTATTAAGGACCTAGCTCAAAACAAGAAAGGTGTTAAAAGGTGAAGACAAAGAAGCCAATGCAAAGCTCTGTATTCAAATCCTAGAAATTGGACAACACTAAAAAAAAACTTTGCAACTGACACTAGGAGGGTAAATAAATTTTTAGACTGGCCTGGCCTTCTGGAGGGGAGTGTGCCCCAAGTAACTTTAACCTTCCCACCTTTCTTGCAATTTGACTTCAAACAATCATCAAATTCCATGAGGGATCAAACAAAAAGAGAATGTGCTTCAAAGACACCAAGCCTCAATCCTAGTGCAGAAGGCATTTGGAGTGATCTTCTGAAGTGCCTGCTGACCATAGTTAGAAAAGCAGAGAATCTACTAACAGTGTTAATGGGATTTTCAGTCCTACTCACTGTGAAAGAAGCTGCAGGATAGCAAGGTGGCTTAAGTAGAATGACTCTTTCTACAAAGTGTCTGAAGACCAAAGCCAAACATTTTATTTCATGAATACACAACATTGCTAATAATTGCCAACTCAGGGTAATATACACCTGTAATCCCAGCACTCTGGGAGAGGGAGGAATGATGAGGAAAGGTTTAAGCCTAGCCTGGGACATTTAGAAAATTAGTGAGACCATGTCTTAAAATTTGTACCAAACCAAAGCTTTTACAAATGTATGAAAATATTGATCTTTAATAAATCTCAGAAGTCACTGAAGAAGGTACATTAATCACTATTAATCTATACTTATTTTATCTTTTCATAGACTTAAAAAGTGTATCTTTATATGATTCTTATTATTATTTCAAAATAAAAATAGTAATCCATTGCTCAAATTCTGGTATTAAATATAAATTGAGGACAGAAACAAAAACCAGAATGATCAAAATCTCTTCATACGGAACTACCCAAATCCTAAGAGGATATACTCAGCAGCATATCTGCAGTCATCTAAGTAAAAAGCCTTAAAAAATTGAAAGAGTACAAACACCAGGAAGCACATCAATGTCTCCATGATGGTAAACCTTATGCTAGGTGTGCTGACTAAAGTACACATGCAAGACAACCTCACAAAGATTTTTCACTAGAAAGTCTATTTTTGACTTTTCATTTTTATCATTTTTTTCTCTCTTTCTTCTTTCTTTTTTTTTTCAGACAGGGTTTTGCTATGCTGTTCAGTCTGGCCTTGATCTTCCCTGTGGCCCAGGATGACCTAAAACTCACCACAAACTTTCTTCCTCAGCCTTCAGACTCCTGGAATAACAGGTGTGCAACAACATCCCTGATTGTGTTTTCCTCTTTAAATTTTGCGCAAAAAATTCCTCAAAGTTTTTGATATTCCAAAGTTCATTAGGTTGGTTATACAAAACCAAATCAGAAAGTACTGAAAACACCCTGAAGGACTTTCAAAATCCTCACCAACATATAACACAATATAACATAACAGAGCATAATATAGTATAGCATAATAACACAAAACAAAATAAAAAAGGAACCACATAACTCTGCTTTAAACATTTGCTTAGAAAAATACAGCAAGAATTTCTAAGTTATCCATACACCAGCAATATGATGCATTTTCTTTGAAATAAACGTCGGTATCCACTCAAATGCTTATGTAAGAATGGGTGTGGCAGCTTCCTTTTGAAGTCCGACCCAAAAACATAAAAAGTGGCCATCACAACATGGGTGACAGGTGCATGTGCTTGGTTCAGCCACATAATAGTGGGTGTTGGCAGCACAGAGAGAGCCCAGCATGGAAACACTGCTTCAAGGAGACCAACCAAAGAGTATTACAACTGAAAAGGCTCAGCACCATCACCTCTAGGAAAGGGAAACTACCCATCAGGAACACAAAGCCCATGGTCTGATTGGCATGGGAGGAAAGGAACTCACAGCAGCAGCTAGGAGACAAGTTCCCTAGGAGTGATGCACATGTGTCCTTCATCAGTATGGGGTGATGATGTCACCTCCCCTTGTACTCACCACCTGCTGTCCCCCCTCCCTGGGGGTCATAGTTTGGAGCACTACAGTGTATAGCTGAGTTGAACATCTAAGGATGAATAAATAATCATTCCTAATCATGCGAGAGTAAAACTGGCTATGAATCCTCCTCCCCTGGATATATGGGGTTTATAACATGAGACCTTCACATTGTTTGGTAAAATTATTATGGGTATTTTGCTTCCTAATGGAACTGAAATTAAACTAACATAAGCCCAAGAAAGGAAGTCATCCTAACATTTGACAAATCTTCAACAGAAGACAATGTGTCTTTCATTCTCCGAGACAATGGACCCTTTGGATGGACATTTGTGTTTGGCACCCAGCCTGACACATCTGAAGCATCTACATGTCTGCTGCATTAAAATCTTCGAAGTGCAACAAAGTCTGAAAGTACACACAGTTTTCTAGCATTTTAACTTGTTGTTTCTAAGGAGGACATAGATTTGTTCCACAACAAAAAGAAAGGTGATATCCCAGAGGAAGGCCAAACTGCGGACCCCAGTGCATGACCTCACTTCCTTGGCAATAGGTCCAAACAGAACTCTGAAGGCTTAGGTCACCAGGCACCTTGGTCTGTTGACAGTTGGTCTGTACAGACAGTTGGCTCAAGACAGTGAGCAGGGAGCAGGTTATGCTGCTTTCCCGGGACACGAGACCCCAGCCTCAGGATCCTGCATAGGGAGACTATGTGGGAATGGCTGAAAAAATGGTTCTCTTATCCCAGAGCCTTCAGGGTGCTTGCGGGCAAATGCCAAATGACAAGGGCATTAAAGGACAGGGCTCACTGTCCCCAGCCTTCTGGAAGCCAGAGGCAGGAGAGAGACCAGGACAGGTGTTACTAGACTCAGCCACAAGCCACTCAGACTCACTGAGTCCAGCAGAGTAACATTAAGGCCTGACTACCACTGTGAATCCCCCGACACAATTCCTGCCCTAAGTCAAGTGTGACTGGGTCTGACATGCCCTGAGGGCAGATACTCATGGGCAAGTGCAGGTCTGGGGGGGATCCAAGCCGGAGCCACTGTCAGGTTCCCACCCAAGATCAGGATGGCAGAGCAGAAAGGCAGCACCCCTGAGTAATCCAGTCTCCAGAATCCTCTCCTGTCTTCCTGGGTAGAAATATGGGACAGAGCTGTCTGTCTTACAGAAATATAAGATTACCTGTGTTCACAAAGAAAAACCTGTGTTGTCTCAGAGCCTCAGAGCCTCTGGCTTCCTGCCAGAAGCTGTGCTCTGCCCCAGCAGAGTGGCATATAGGACACCAGTCTAGAGGCGGTCACAAAGCTATGTGTTCCATGGCTTTGCAGCAGACTCTGGGACTCACAACAGGTGCTGGCTCAAGCACAGTGTGTGTACAGAAAGGACTATAAAGACTCTCAGATGACAGAGAGTATCTTCGGGTCAGTGCTACACTGTACTTAACTTTGAGAATTTGCATGAAACTCTAGCCAGGGTTATTGACCCTGTGATTATCCATGGAAATTTTAAAAATGTTTTCTAAGGAAAGTAGAAAAAGAAAGAGTTATGTACAGCTATGTTTCACTGCAGTACACTGATAGCTCTGAACCCAGCAGACAATGTCATGAGGCTGGTGATATGCACATCACCACCTCAATAAGGCTGAAGTTTCTACAAATGCTGGAGGTAAAATATGGAAATACTTTAACAACAAAAACAGTTGAAATAAAATATCCTAAATATGTACTTAATATACTAAATATAAACTAGGCCTGGTGGCTCTTGTGTGGAGTCCAGTACTTGAGACACTAAGGAAGGAGAATTGTTTGAGACCACTCTGGGTTATAATGTGACCTCAAAGCCAGCCTGAACTTCATAGCAACATGCATCCTCAAAAAGATAAATACATCAAATCTAATGAACATAATAGTGTACTAGTGATGGCCTTGTGACATTAACATCACTATTATATTTATACTGACCAGTAGTCTACTGGAAAACCTAAGTCACAGCCAACTTCACAATAAAATATCACACAGTTTATCAAATGGAGTACACTAGTGAGTATTTGTTGTTCATCATTGGTATTTGCTGGGGATGGAGCAGTGCTTGATGCTGCTCTCCACAGAAAATTGAATATTGCTGCAGTAACAGGAATCTACATGAGTCACTGCAATATGTCCTTAACTCTTTGGGGAAGACACCCACTAAATGAGGCACTGCACTAATGAGAATTACTAATTTTAGTCTTTTGAATACTTTAAAAACTGACTTCCATAGTAGTTGAAATACTTAACTACATTTCCACCAACACGGTTAAATAGTTCCTTTTCTCCTGTAGTCTTCTGAATGTTCTTTAGATCTTATGGTGATTAGTTCTCTATGCAATGAAATGATGTCCCTATTTGCATTTCTCTATTGTGCAAAAATGCTCAATAGTTCTTCAGGTATTTCTTGGCAATTTGTACATATGCTGAAAAATGTGCATTCCTTGGACGTTCCTATTGGTTTTACATGTTAGCTGTCAGGGAGTAATAGGCAAAATTTCTCTCATTCTGTAGTTTATTTCTTCATCATTTTGGTTTGACTTTTTTGTGGCATCTATGCTTATGCAGGAGGATTAAAATCTTACAAAGTCCTTTTTCCTTGTTTTGTCACGCTATCTTATTTTCTACACAAAACAGCAGCAATAGTATTTAAAAAATGTTTTTTAATACCTCTACATTCAGAACATGGAATGTCTGGCTCTTTCATGTTTCACTATGTTTTACTCCAATAGAGGCATATTTGAGACTGCTGCACAAATTACCAAAAAATGTACACTTCTTGAATGAAGAAAAATCACAATTTGCAGTAGTGATTCTTTTACCCTATCGTACATTTATATTCTTGACCTCAACGTACTTGTTTCCTAAAACTTCAAATGCAGGCATAAAAAAACTGTTTCACACTCTGCTAAACCATATAGCAATTGCCTCCCAAAGTCAGCTTCAAAGCCATTATCACCCCATCTCATTCTCTCCTGATGCTTGAACTAAAGAAATCATCTTTAGCCTAACCTTTATAGGTAACTCTTTACCAATGCAATTATTTAAATACAAAATTATCAAAAACTGCATACTTTTTGTTAGTTTTTATAAAATAACAAGAAATATAAAAGTGACAATTCTAATGTACTCAATACAAGAATGAATGGGTTAAATTGACAACTGCCCAAATGATGCTCAGGATGGTCACTGCAAAAACAAATGTGTTTCACAAGTGATTCTCCAGAATAACAGATACATGGCCAACCGATAAAAGGACAACTACTGATGTGCAATTGTGATTATTAAAAAATGTTGATGATGGGGAAGAAAGGGAGGAGATCTAAAGCATTGAGCTACATCTGCAGAACTTGAAGATATATTTGAGACAAGGTCACTCTAATTGTGTAGGTTAGACTCAACTTCCTCTTCCACTAATTTAAGCCCACTGAGGTGCTAGGATTACAGGCATGCATCAACAGGACCAGCAAGATTTACTTTCATGGTAAAATGAGAAAGTGCATGGACTCAAGGTATATGTCTTATAGATTCAGTATTCTATTATTAGCTGTAATACAAACTCCAAATATTCCCACTGATGGTAAGCAGAAATATGCTGCAGGGAATCTGTCCACATGCTGTAGTACATACAGACTGACAATGTACTTCACAGTGTCTTTTACTTTGTGAAGTATATCAGGTTCTTCAGGTACAAAATAGATATAGTTTTAGTGGTGATTACATAAGAGGTAAGTAATTTATTTTCCCAAGGATAATTGAGACAATGAGAAAGTGAGAATTGAGACAATGTACTTCACAGTGTCTTTTACTTTGTGAAGCACATCAGGTTCTTCAAGTACAAAATAGATATAGTTTTAGTGGTGATTACATAAGAGGTAAGTAATTTATTTTCCCAAGGATAATTGAGACTTGGGCAAGCTATCTTCACTGGATTAAGGGTACTTAATGCAATGTTCACTTGTGTTTTCATAACACCACAGTTTTTAACAACATAATTCCTAAGCAGATTTTGTATTCAACAACACAGCATTAAACATATTACAAATTACATGAATGTTAAAATGGAAGTGAAAACTACAGGCCACAGGAAACCAGCTGGGACTCATGGCCCAGTGTATGTGTTTAAAGATAATCAGTACACACCACAAACATCATGCACTGGTCCTTATAAATAAAGTGATATGCCATTGTATAAATTCACAATTCAGTAAAACAGAACATAATCTGAATCTTAATTTAACAAATTTACTTTTTACTGTGTTGACAGCTCAAAATTTAGGTTTCCCTTCATGCCATTACTTCAGTATTTTTGGAAAAAACAGTCATAATAACAAAATATATAATGCAATCACAGCATCAAGGAATAAAATAAAGGCATTTGCATGATACATCTAATAACAACATTTCCCCCCAAACAACTCCATATTTAAGAAAAATTGATTTCAAAGTATGGTTACTCATAAATCATGCCAAATTTTATAATTTCTGGAGATATTGATATATATATATATATATATATATATATATATATATATATATATTGTGATGTGCTATTGGAGACAAGTTATGATTCTGTCAGTATGGCACAATCAGAAATTCACAGTAGTATGGTTTACATTTGGTAGATGTGGGGAAACCTTACTAGCAAATAAAGATGTAATATAAACATAACAAGTAAAATTCTGATGGTTAGAAAAACAAAGGTTTACTTAAATGACAAATATTGGCTCCACCGAGAAACAAAATCAGGCAACATAATTTACATGGTATGATATCCAGTGATGTTAGGAAATCAGCAGATGTCTTGTCACAACTTGGAAAACATAACATTCATTAATGTACAAGTTATGTGAAAAGAACACAACTCTGTCAAAAACACATACTCCAAGCCTCTACAAATGTATATCTTAAGGCCAAATATTGCATCAACTTCAGAAACATCATTTATGAAAGAGAAAATGAAGCATGTGCATCAAAAGATTAAAACAATGCCATGTTAAAATTACAGTTCACAAAAAAATAAGAGACTAGACTAATATCACTCTGAACAGTGAATAATAGTATTGCTCAATTTTATATCATAATGCTACAGAATTAGCTTTGGGTTTCTTAGTGTCATTTCTTCTTCAGAGTATCTGTTCATTACATTATGCATTATATTATTTGTTGAAATAAATAGGTTAGAAATTCTTCCAATGTGTGAATCTCTATGTGTATATCTATCCTTTCTGTGTTATAGGGGAAAACAGATCAAAATAAGACAACAAAACAAATTCCTAGAAAATCATGATATGAACGAGACATATAAGACCACAATATTAGGTGATATAAAGTACTTACTATGCTTTCTCTTGTTATTTTCAATAGAATTGTCCACATCATCAGGGACTATACAATTAAGCATAACATTATATAGCTATTTTTATAAAAACACAATTTAAAGACGTTGTAGGATATGAAAGCAGTTAATAATCAATCCTGATGTAGAATCCATGGTTTCCTGCCAGGACCAGCAACTCAGGCCAAGGCACGGAATATCATCCAAGTCTGGAGGAACTCCCTTCCTCACCTGGGGACCAGCCCGTGGTTGCCCACTGGGACCAGTGATTTGGGACCAGCGAGTTGGAACCAGGGAGTCGGGCCAAGGCACAGAATCCTGTCCCAGTCTGGGGTAATTCTCTTCCTCACCTGGGGAAAAGCCCAAGGATTCCTGCTGGGACCAGCAAGTGGGGCCGAGGAACAGATTCCAATTGCAGTGTGGGGGAACTCCCTACCTTGCCAGCAAGTTCGGCGTAGGCATGGAATCCCGTCCCAATCTGGGTGAACTCACTCCCTCACTTGGAACAACACTTGAAGCTTGAAAATACAGCAAAATGACAAAATGAAAGACCAAAATGCAATCTCAAACATTCAGCCCATCCTCAAAAAGCCTAGGAGACATGTGCATAGAAGAAAACACATTCAACATAACTGAAATACCTGAAATAATAGTAACTGAAATAAAGAAGCAACTTTGGGAAGTATTAAAGAAATTCAAACTAGAAATAATCTTGTAGGTAAAAAAAAGACATGTTAAAAGTAATGAAGGAGATTCTGAACATATCTAAAGAAGACACAGTTAAAAATTTGGAGGAACTAAACAAACAGATAGAATCCCTGGATGAACTCTATAAGAAACAAACAGAATACATAAAGCAGATGCAAAGTGATATACAGGAAATCAAAAACTCCATTGAAAGTTGTAAAAACTGCCTCAATGAATGTGAAGATACAATCTCAGAACCCGAAGACAAGATTGCAGCCAATGAACAGGAAAGGAAAGATCTTTTAAAAATAACAAGAAATCAGGAAATAACTATTCAACACCTGCAAGATGATGCAAAGCAGAACAACATAAGGTTGATAGGGATAAATGAAAAAGGAGACAACATAAAGGATGTCAAGATAATATTTAGAGAAGTGGTAGCTGAAAATTTCCCAAACACGATATTGGAAACTAATATTAAGATCAATGAAGCATATAGAAATCCAAATAGCCATAACCAAAATAAATCTACACCCAGACATATAATAAAGACCATCCCAGAAATTGAGCAAAAGAATAGAATATTAAAAACTGTCAGAGAAAAGAGACAGATCACCTATAAAGGAAAATGTATCAGAATCACAGCAGACTTCTCAGCACAAACAATAAAGTCAAGAAGAGCATCCAGTGAAGTATTTCAGATCCTAAAGGAAAATGATTTCCAACCTAGACTGATGTACCCTGAAAAACTGTCCTTCAAAATCAATGGAGAAATAAGATACTTCTGTGACAAAGAAAAGCTGAAAAACTTCATGATCACCAAGCCAACCCTGCAAAGAATACTGAAAGACAGCCTAGATACATTTAGGAAAAAACCTCTAAACAAAACAGAAAGTTAGAAAGAGCAGAAAGATAAAGATGCAACAGCAGAAAGATAATATGTCAACAATAAACCAATATATAACAGTTCTAACCATTAATGTAAATGGTCTCATTGGACCAATAAAAGAAACCAACTGGCAGAATGGATTAAGAAACAAAATCCAACCATATGCAGTCTGCAAGAAACCCATCTAAACCCAAAAGGATACTCACAGACTGAAAGTCAAAGGATGGAAAACAATATTTCATGCAACAGGAACCAAAAAAACAAAGCAAAACAAACAAACAAAAAAAAAAAAAACCAGAGGTAGCTATTTTGTTTGCAGACAATGTGAACTTTAAGCCAATAATGATCAGAAGGGATAAAGAAGGTCACTAAATACTGCTTAGGGGAAAGCTTCAAGAGGAAGAGAAAACTATCTTAAATTTATATGCACCAAACTCCAGAGCACCCAATTATATAAAACAAGTACTAACAAAAACGAAAAATCAAATTAGCAGTAACACAATTCTAACAGGAGATATTAACACACCACTGACACCAATGGACAGATCAACCAGACAGAAAATGAGCAAAGAAATAAAAGAACTGAATCGCACCTGTGAATAAATGGACTTAATAGACATATACAGAGTATTCCACCCAACAACAGAATACACATTCTTCTCAGTATTACATGGGTCATTCTCTAAAATAGACCATATATTAATACACAGAGCATATTTAAATAAATGCAAAATGGTTGAAATTATCCCTTGCATGCTACCAGACCATACCATGATGAAATTAGAAATTAATGATGAAAAATACGGCAAAAATCCCACAAACACATGGAAACTGAATAACACTCTTGAGTAATAAGTGAGTCACAGAGGAAATTAAAGAAGAAATTAAATAATACCTACAAACAAATGGAAACACAAATAAAACGTACCAGAATCTGTGTGATGCAATGACAGCTGTTCTCTAAGGAAAATTTATAGCATGAGTTCCCACATTAGGAAAACAGAACGAATACAAACAAATAACCTGACGTTATACGTCAAACATCTAGAAAAAGAAGAGCAAGTCAAGCCCACAGCCAAAAGAAAAGAAGAAATTATAAAAATCAGAGCAGAAATCAATGCAATAGAGACTAAAAAAACAATCCAAAAAAATCAGTGAATCAAAGACCTGGTTCTTTGAAAGAATAAATAAAATTGAAAAGCCCCTAGCCAACCTTATTTTAAAAATGGAAGAAAATGTTCAAATACATGCAATAAGGAATAAAAGAGGTGAAATTACTACAGACCCTATTGAAATACAGAAGATCATCAACACCTATTTCGAAAACTTCTACTCTCAAAGGTTTTATAACACAGAGGAAATAGACAGATTCCAAAAGCATATGAAGTACCAAAGCTAGGTCATGAGATGTAAATCTACTGAATAACCCAAATTCTATTAATGAAATTGAAAACATAATAAAATCGTTACCTACAAAGAGGAGCCCAGGCCCAGACAGATTCACTGAAGAATTCTGCAAGAAATATAAAGAACGCTTAATGCCAACACTCCGTAATGGAAAGGGAAGCAATCCTTCATAAAGAGAAAAAGAGAACTACAGACCAATCTGCCTAATGAACAAGGATGCAAAAATCCTCAATAAAATATTGGAAAACAGGATGCAGCAAATCAACAAGAAGATCATATATCATGACCAAGGGGGATTCATCCCTGCATGCAGAGATTGTTTAATATATGTAAATCAATAAATGTAATACACCATATCAATAGAGCCAAAAGTTATAAGCATATGATCTTTACTATAGATGCAGAAAAAGCTTTTGATGAGGTCCAACATTCATTTATGATAAGAACTTTGCAGAAAATTGGAATAGATGGTCCTTACTCAATATAATTAAGCCTGGCAATGACAAAGCAACAGCCAGTACCATACTAAATGGTAAAAAATTGAAGGCCTTTACTTTAAAATCAGGCCCAAGGCAAGGATGCCCCTTATCACAGCTCCTATTTAATATAGTACTGGAAATACTGGGCAGAGCAATTAGACAAGAGAGAGAAATAAAAGGTGTAAAGATACAAAAAGAAGTTAAATTATCATTATTTGCAGATGACATGATACTTTATATAGAAGATCCCCGAAGCGCCATTGAAAGACTCCTAGATATAATAAATTCAGTAATGTAGCTGGATACAGAATCAATACTCAAAAATCAATAGCATTCCTACACACTAACAATAAAGTCACAGAGACAGAAATAAGACAGGCCACAACCTTCATACTAGCAACCAAAAAAAAGGAATTACTCTCACGAAAGAAGTGAAAGACCTATACAGGGAAAATTATAACACACTGAAAAATGAAATTGAAGATGATCTCAGAAAATGGAAAGACATCCCTTGCTCATGAATAGGAAGAGTAAATATTGTGAAAATGGCCATTCTCCCAAAACTTTTATTCAGATGCAATGCAATCCTGATAAAAATACCATCAACATACCTCATAGAACTTGAGAAATCACCCCTAAAATTCATCTGGAATGAGAAGAAACCTAGAATAGCAAGGACAATTAGAAGCAGCAAAAGCAAGGCAGGAGGTACCACAATCCTTGACTTGAAGTTATACTACAAAGCAACTGTAGTACAATCAACATGGTACTGGAAGCAAAACAGAGCTGAAGATCAGTGGAATAGATGAGAAGATACAACAACCACTACAAACACACTCAACTCCCTGATCTTTGATAAAGGGGCCAAACATGTTCACTGGAAGAATGACATTCTGTTTAATAAATGGTGGTGAAAAACTGGCTCTCCATATGCCTAAAACTAAAACTAGACCCATGCCTATCACCATGTAATAAAATAAAATCTAAATGGATCAAAGATCTAAATATTAAAACAGAAACACTAAATCTATTGGAAGACAAATTGGGTAAAAACCTTGAAGACTAGGAGTAGGTAGAGAATTGAACAGGACTCAAACCGCATGGGAAATGCTTCCCAGAATGATTCATTGGGATCACCTCTTATTAAAAAGTTTCTGCACATCAAAAGGAATCTCCAGTATAGTGAAAAGAAAACCCACAAACTGGGAAAAAATCTTAGTGAACTGCCCCTTAGACAGAGGACTTCTGTCTAAAACACATAAAGAATTTTCAAAAATGAGACCACCAAAATTCAAAGACCCAATCCAAAAATGAGCATCTGACATGAATAAACAATTTTGAGATGAAGAAATACAAATGACAAATAAATACATGAAAAAAATGTTCACCATCAATGGTCATTAGAGAAATGCATACTAAAACCACACTGAGATTTCATCTCACTCCGGAAAGAATGGCCAAGATCAAGAAAACCACCAACAACAAATGTTGGAGACACTGTTGGGAAAAAGGAACTCTCTTGCACTGTTCATGGGAGTGTAGCCTGGTGCAACCATTGTGAAGGTCAGTCTGGAGACTTCCAGAAAGCTGCGACCGGAAGCACCTTTTGACCCAGCTATTCTATTTCTAGGCATAGTCACAGAACTGAAAGCATCATTCCATAGTGATATATGTGCACCCATTTTTATAGCAGCATAGTTTGTAATATCCAGATCTTGGAAACAACCTAAGTGTTCATCAACTGAGGAATGGATAAAAAAATTATGGTGTTTTTATACAATGGAGTACTACTCAGCTATAAAGAATGATCACATTGTCATATAAATAAATGGACACAGCTTGAGACCATATTCAGAAGTGAAATAAATCAAACTCAAATGTATAAATACTGAATATATTCCCTAGTATAAGAAATGATAATACATAGAAGTATGTGGTAATCATGATACCCAATCATATTGGTTTGAATCCATATAATGTTTTTACTCATTAAGTGCAATGGTTTTATCCTGGGTTTCTCGATTTTAGTATCGAGGATAGTCGAATAGCTATTCTGAAGAAAATAACACATCATAAAAGCTAGTGCTGATATAATATCTTCTTTGGAACTCCCATCAAGCTGTTGTACATATTTCCACTGATTTTACCATGTTGTGTCTTAATATATTTTACTGTATGTGATAGTATAAATAAAAATTTTTAGAGGCAAAGAGATAATATAGAAATTGTTCATTTTCTGTTAACTGGCTCTAAATACCCTGTAATTCTTTCATACCCTTGAATGGCTTCACACTGTCTTGATATGATTGATTCTATAGTATACGAAGTTATACTCAAATAACTCAAGGAAAGAGGCACTATGGTGACTACTATTATGTTAGATTATCTGGTGGTGAAACAAAATGATGCTTTACTTGTTCAGTTCTGACCTGTGTTGTTCTATTACAATGTCTTTTTTATCTCGATATCCACCCTTTTTAAAAAAAATTATTCTATTTTTTTATTTTTTTCTATTAAAGGAAAACTAAATTAAAAATAGCGGGATATATTATAGTAACTATTTGTTTTCCTATTAACCTGGTTTGAACCCCAGTATTGCTCTCCTCATCTTGTTCTGCCTGATTTTACTATATTCTATTTTGTTTGATAGTATCAAGTTTGAGGGTATAGGCAACCACTTTGTAGGCAGTAAGATTTAATATGATGCCCATTATGGTTTGACTATTATCTTTTTTTGAAATCCTATAAGGTCTCCAGTGTAGATTTTATTGGTCTTTTTCTCTACTGTTTTGATCAATTCTATTATACCTGATGATATAGCAACTCTTTTTAAAAATAGCAAGAGGCACAATGGTAACCATTTTTGATCAGCTGATATACTATTTTGCATCAAATACTATGCCCATCCTTATGTTCTAACCAAATCTGTTTGTTAACTCACTTGAGGTTTAATTCTCTTCAAAAAAAGTAATAAGAACTATGGGAGTAAAAAAAACTCAAAAGTGTAATTGTTATTGTGAAGAAGAGAGGAAATGAAGGTGGTCTAAAGGATATAAGTGCCTGTTTGAGTGTGTAGGAAGGAAAACCATATTACTGAGCTTTTGTTGGATCATTGAACAGAACTGTCTGCAATCTCACTGTAGGAATGTTCATTTTAGATGCTTTAATTTTATAATTTGGACAACTGTTTCAAAGAAGACAATATATAACCTATTAACTAGTGATTTCTTACTGTATTTTTTTCTTGAAATTCTGTATTATTTGTACCCTTTTACTGCTTTGTTTTTTTATGTTCTTTTTTTTTCTTTAAATAAAAAAAATTAAACCTGGAATTTATATCTTTTATTCATTTAATTTTTTTTTTTTTTTTTTTTTTGGTACTGGGGATCAAACTGGAAACCTCACACTTGCCAGGCAGGGGCTTAAGCCACTGAGCTAAATCCCCAGCCCCACAATATATATCTGTCACATCTTATCATCTTCAGAGTAGTTGCCTCTACTGTTGGACTTGATACCAGCAAGCATACCAAATGTGAATAAAATCAGTCAAGGCCAAATAACATTCAAACAATCCAGCTTCAAATAACATCAGTCATAGTAAGACAGTGTAACTAATATAGGGTTTCAGTTTTAGTTAACAGAAAATTAAGGACAGATACCATCATAGTATAACCTTCTATTTTTGGGTTATCTCTCTGTGCCCTCAAATCTAACGAGTAGACAGACCACAACAAAATATAATCAAAATAAACAGAGCAACAGAACTACTGTAGCTTTTAAATCCTGATACACTTTTAACAATGTCCTCTGCCTTCTTTTTTTAGGCAATTCCTCACCTTTCTCCTTCTAAGGATACTATTATTCACTGTTCAAAGTGATATTGGTTTAGTGTCTTATGTTCAGTTTCAGCATACATGAAAATAAAGACGTCAACTACGAACAGAATGAGACACATTATGGTAATCATTATCAACTTCCCCAAAATCAGTCTTGAAG
The DNA here is from genome assembly GCF_034190915.1 of Cavia porcellus. Taxonomy (NCBI): domain Eukaryota; kingdom Metazoa; phylum Chordata; class Mammalia; order Rodentia; family Caviidae; genus Cavia; species Cavia porcellus. The sequence goes on along the minus strand of NW_026947515.1, from coordinate 46,085,779 downwards.
ATCAAAAAAGGGTGCATTATCCTGTAATTATTTGATTAGTTCTATAATGTTCAGAATCTATTCAATGCATGTGAAGATGTGAACAAATATTTTGAAGAAAACTAGAGACAGTAAGATAGAAAATGAACATCTCAGTGGACTTGATGTGAAACCTGTGTTTCCTTAACTTATTTCCTTGTGAACTGTTCTGTTTTGTCATGTTTAGTCTTACAATCTTTAAGATAAAAAACAAGTTTGTACAACAGATAAGCATATTAATAAGTTCCTGTTGGATCACTGAGGTGAACTGTTCACAGTGTCATTATTTGAATATCACTTTGTATGCTTTAATTTTGTGACTTGAACAATGACTTCTAAGATAACAATATGTAACTAATCAACTAGTGATTTCTTATTGTTTATTTTTCAGAACTTCTGTATTATTTCTACACTTTTTGGTTTTTTTTCTTTAAATAAAAATAATTCATCAAAAATATAAAAATTAAGTTTTAAAGACAAAATATTAAGTACATAGACACTATTCATACTTGAAAGTGAAAAGCCCATTTCAGTTTACCATGTTTAATTACAAGATGCCATGTTGAAGCACAAAGACACTTTAAAAAATCTAAAGAGGTATAAGTGATTAACTGAAAACCATAAAAAATATGTACTTGAGTAGAGCTCCACTTCAGATTTGTCACTTCTGGAAAACTTGTGAAGAAATATTGACATCAAACTTCTGTAATGATTATTTCTTCAGGTCTATTTGGAATTTTTAAACTAAACTTAGATCTAAACTGTCTGAAGAGTGCTGCTTTTTCTATGTATTTAACAACAAAAATGGATTGCCATATTTCTCACATTGTTAATACACATAGGATTCAGTGAGCTCTTTCAGATATGCAGCAATGATCATGTGTGCTGAGATAAATCCATAACACATAGGATTTATCTCTAGTGTGAGTTTCTTCACATATTTCACTTACAATCTGGCTGCTGAAAGTGTCTCCACTTGCTTACGTAGCCAGTGGTTCGACCGAGTGTGAATTCTTTCATGTGCTTTGCAATAACTGTGCGTGGTAAAAGCTTTGCCACATTGTTATATACATAGGGTTTCTCACCAGTGTGGAGTCATTGATGTATTTTACATCAAAATCCATGTGTGGTGAAAGCTTTCCCACATTCTTCACATAAACAGGGTTTCTCAACAGTGTAAATTTTTTCATGTATTGGACAATGAGCATTTCTGCTGAAACCGTTCCCACATTCCTTACATATATAAGTTTTCTTCCCAGTGTGAAGTTTTTCATGCATTATGCAATATGCACTTGTGCTCCAAAAATTTATGATACTTACACACACTGGTTTTTTCTTGGGTGTGAACTTTCATGTTGCTTACAATTTCCTTGTTGGGTAAAAGCTTTCCCACAATGCTTACATATATAGGGTTTCTCTCCAGTATGAATTCTTTCATGTTGCTTAAAATGTCCATGTTGGGTAAAAGCTTTCCCACATTGCTTACATACATATGGTTTCTCGCCAGTGTGAATTCTTTCATGTTGCTTACAATGTCCATGTGTGCTAAAAGCTTTGCCACACTGCTTACATACATAGGGTTTCTCTCCAGTGTGAATTCTTTCATGTTTCTTAAAATATCCCCGTGTGTTAAAAGCTTTCCCACATTGCCTACATACATAGGGTTTCTCTCCAGTGTGAATTCTTTCATGTATTTTACAATTTGCCTGTGTGTTAAAAGCTTTACCACATTGCTTACATACATATGGTTTCACTCCAGTGTGAATTCTTTCATGTGCCTTACAATGTCCATGTCGGGTAAAAGCTTTCCCACATTGCTTACATACATAGGGTTTCTCTCCAGTGTGAATTCTTTCATGTTGCTTAAAATACCCCCGTGTGTTAAAAGCTTTCCCACATTGCCTACATACATATGGTTTCACTCCAGTGTGAATTCTTTCATGTGCCTTACAATGTCCATGTGTGCTAAAAGCTTTCCCACATTGCTTACATACATAAAGTTTCTCTCCATTGTGAATTCTTACATGAACCTTACAATTTGCACGTGTTTTAAAAGCTTTCCCACATTGCTCACATACATATGGTTTCTCGATAATGTGAATTCTTTCATGTTGCTTACAATTTCCATGTCGGGTAAAACCTTTCCCACATTGCTTACATACATAGGGTTTCTCTCCAGTGTGAATTCTTTCATGTATCTTAAAATCTCCCTGTGTGTAAAAAGCTTTCCCACATTGCTTACATACATAAGGTTTCTCTCCAGTGTGAAGTCTTTCATGGTTTTTACAATCTGCCCGTTTGTTAAAAGCTTTCCCACACTGCTTACATACATACGGTTTCTCTCCAGTGTGAATTCTTTCATGTATTTTACAATTTCCCCGTGTGTTAAAAGCTTTCCTACATTGCTTACATACGTATGGTTTCTCTCCAGTGTGAATTCTTTCATGTTGATAACAATTTCCATGTTGGGTAAAACCTTTCCCACATTGCTTACATACATATGGTTTCTCTCCAGTGTGAATTCTTTCATGTTGCTTACAATGTTCAGATTTGGTGAAACCTTTTCCACATTGTTGACATATATAGGGTTTCCCTCCACTGCAATATTTTTCATTGATCTGAACTTTGTGATGTGTTTCTGCTTCTTTCACATTCACATTACCTTCTGCATTACAAGGGAATACTTCTTTACACTGATTCCAAGATGTATGTCCATAGGATTTCCCTAGCTTTTCATTTCTGTTAAAAAAAAACCACATATAGGATTGATAACCATATTACTAAGTTTTTATGGGAGAGTTGAACAAAACTGTTTGCAGTCTCGCTGTTTGAATCCCCACTTCATATGTTTCACTTTTGTATTTCATTAACTATTTGTCTGAGCAGCATATGTAATCACTGTCTTTAGATTTTTTACTGTTTATTTTCACTTTGAAAGTGGTATCATTTCTACTTACTTTTTTTTTAGTCTTTCCTTACATTAAATAAAAAAATAAGAAACATTCACAGTGAAATGGGTCTCAGTTTAATGAGTGCATTAATGTCAAGTTCTGTTTTTAAGGCCTGCTAAGAAATTCTGACCATGAAGCAACAGAATGGCCTTGTAAGACATGTTGAAAACAACCATTCCCAAAAGGATGCTACACATTTGGAAATCTTAAAATTTGGTACCTTTTGAAATGCAGAATCTTTAGCTTCACTTTGGGCAAGGGTACATATGTGTATCCCATACAGATCATTCTGATATGTTTCCCCATCACAATCTCCCTTCTGTGCTTAATCTGTAGTTCCCTTTTCCATATGGTCAGTCTTACTTTTCTCTATTAACTTTCTTTCATTTCATTCCACAATTTATATTTTGGTTTCTCATCTAAAAGAAATCCTGTGACCTTTTAGGTTTTATAGCTGAGCTATTTCACCGAATTGATGGGAGAAAGAACCAACTATTTCTTATGGCAAATGACATTATATTATTTATTTTTTGATGTTATATAACACATTTTTTTCTTTTCCATGTTGGGAATGAACAAAAGCTATTAGCATAAAATCTATAGCTTTTTAAATCTGTTTTAAGACATTTTTGCTGATCATTAAGCTGTGATGTTTGAACTAGAATTTGCCATTCTGCAAAATCTGATTCCTAGTGTGCTTGATTTACAAGAATGCACAATCACAGAGACTCTATTAACATTTTCCTTCTCCACAAATCCAGTGATAGATAGCTAAGCTTCTTCAAGGCCTGATCTATTATAACTTGATCTGCTTTGTATATGAGCAAGCATGTATCAGTATTTTATGCGGATTTTGAATTTTTAAAAATATATCCAGGACAAGTATGAGGGGATCAATTTCTAGAGACAACTGCACACTGATATTCAGAATGAGTGCACTTAACATTCCACCAGCTTTCTAAGAATTTTAGTCAGAATGGTTGATTCTTTAGAGCATGGCTTGGAAACATGAGCACTCTGTTTTTTTTTAAATTCTATTGCAATCTTAGTAATTTTTAGATAATGAATGTGTTGTATTCACATGCATATATTGGTAGAAAAACTGAAGGGAGAATGTTATAACTCAAAGTGTATGCCTTTTGTACACATCTGTATGCAATGACATACATTTTCATGATTTAATTCACTCATTATACATACCCTAGCTTATAAATCTTCGGAGAATATTATTGACAATAAATTGAATGGTGCCTCATTTCTTTGGCGGTCATTTTTCTGCTGACTCACTAATTACTCAGGAACATTACTTCTCCGTATGAGCGTGAATTACCTTAAGTATCTCCAGTAAATTTTGCATTCTTTTTCAGCTTCCTGGATATCCCCAAGTCCTCCTGAATTGTAGACATACAAATACCAGCACCCATTAGAATAATATACACAAATTAATAGATTTTGTTTAGAGTTATAATTTAATGTGTCCAGGTCTGAGCTATTTTTAAAAATATTTTCACATTGTTTTTAATGAAACAGCACTGATGAGCAATATACAATATTCTGACAGCATGAATGACAAAAGTATTTTGTCCTTACCTATTGCAGTCATGTTCCTAAAGGTTTCGCCCATCACATCTCTGTAGAGGTTCTTTTGGGATACACTCAGCAAAGTCCACTCCTCATTGCTGAAGTTCACAACCACATCCTCCAAGGTTACCACCTCCTAAACATCATACATATATTTCTCACTCGAAGGTTGAGACACCAGGTTTGGGAAATCTTAAATTCTCTCCTACAAATCTGAACCAAAAGCAAAGTGTGGTGGTATATATCTATAATTCCAGCACTCAAAATGCTGAGGCAGGATCGTTTCAGTGAGTTCAGGGCAATTCTATGCTCCACAGGGTGTTCAAATCCAGCTGATATACATACAGAAAGCTTGTCTCAATAAAACAAAACAAAACTAAACAAATACAACCAAACAAAACAGCTGAATGAAAACTGATTTCTTCAAATTTAAATCCATGTCTTGGTCATTAATTTTGTGTATATGCACATTTTTGAAGACAGCAAATTTGATGATAGATTGCAACTCACTGCTAATGTAAGAGTGAAATAGGAGCACTGATTCTTGTGCTGAGTCACTGCAATATTCCCTGTGTACTGTCTCTAAAGCAGAGCTCACAGTGAGAAGCCTGTTGGACCAGCATCCACAAAGCACAGAGGCAGATAAATATCCCCTCAATCAAATGGGAAGCCAAACAAGCACCTCCCTTCCCTGGTAAGTGGTGATGATGTGCCAGACTGTGGCCTATCCAGGGGGAAACCAGCAGCAGCTCCTGAGATCGATGCCATGCTGGAATTTAGGACACTTGGAAGGCAAGCAAGCATCACTTCTCCATTGTAAGCGGTGGCGGTCTCGCAGAATGCGGCCCTTCCAGGGGGAGAACCAGCAGCAGCTCCTGAGATCCACGCCATGTGGGAACTTAGGACGCTGGGAAATCAAACAACCGGCCTGTCTCCCTACTAAGCAGTAGTGAACCTACTGATGTACGGCCTAGAATCAAACATCCCACTTCCCTACCCTTTTTCTCCTGTCACCCCGATCCCCCCCCCCCATTAGCAAATGGGAACCAGAAATCTGAGCGTCTCCTGGGAAGCAGACCATAACAAATAAGGGGGCCTTCCTTCTACTATCTCTTTGGAGGCAAATATTTTTATTACTGTTTTGCTCTATTCTGATTAATGGTATTGCTCTATTCAATATTCTGTTTTGATAAGTACTATAATGTTCTGTATTTCATCTCATTTTGATATACGTGTTTGAAAGAACAACTATTGGGGCTGGGGATTTAGCTCAGTGGCATAAGCACCTGCCTTGCAAGCAGACAGTCGTGGGTTCGATCCCCGGTACCGATAAAAAGGAAAAAGACAAAAAAAAAAAAAAAAAGAACAACTATTATAAAGATAATAAAGTATACTGTGATACCTATTACTGTTATCGCAGTAACCAGTTGTGAAGTTGTGTACCATTTTCACTGTATGATCTTAGTTGGCCTTATTCTGCCTTGTTCTGTTGTATTTTATCACGTTCAAAATTTAAAAAAAGAAAAAAAAATCTCATCAATCACTTTGATAGGCTATAGATAATGTCTCTTCAAATCTCATTTAGGCCAGTGAATACTTTGTTCTTAATATACTTCACCACATTTTGAAACATGAATTTGGTTTCCTAGAACAAAACATAAATACCATCCAATATAGTACACAAATAATAACTCAAATGTTAGTGAAAAATGCTGTTTTTAAAAAATAACTATATAAAATGGAACGAGGCCCAAGCTGTAATTTATAGCTCACTGTCACCAAGCGTTCACTTTCAATTCACATATAAGAAATATGTCCTGTGAGGCTGGTGAAGGACTTCTTCCTTGAATTTGGGGCTATCCTAAGTTACAGAGCTGTCTAACATAGAGAAACCGTGACTGTGACACCCCACAGACAAAGTGAAACTTGAAAAGAGACTGCATAAGACACCTGTGGTTTCTTTTTAAAAATTATAGCCATACAATATGGAAAAATTCCAACAATATTCACACTTTCTGAGAAACAATGTGGATATCTGCCATACAACAAAGAAAACACTTGCATAGTTGGGTATTTAGCTCAGTGGCATGAACGCCTGCCTGGAAAGCATAGGTCATGAGTTCGATCCTTGGTACAAAAAAATCCACATTTTACCTTCATGACACTGGGGCATAATTAGACATAATCCAAGTTAGATCTCAAGTATGGAACAGAAAATTCATGGGTTGACAAGGATGTGAAATACTGATTGTTGCCAGAGCTGGTTTTGATCACCTCAAGGAAGCAATCAGAACCCAACTTTAACTTCACACTTACTCTAAGAACTACCTGAATTTCAGTGAAGACCCTCTCTGTTGCATGTCCTGCTATTGGCTTCCTGCATTCTGTCAGTCACTTGCACATCCTTTCCACGCTCCTCTGATCCATCCTCTGCAGGAAACCCTTAATGCCTAACTATTGATATCACTGCAAAATTTCTGTTTAGAGCTTCTCCTTACACCACTTAGTAAATTCCATTGCAGAGCATTTCCATATTTAAACTGTCTATGAACAACCAAGCCACTAAATCAGCTCTTAATTCAGAGATCACACACCTATTCCTTTCCACTCAGAAGGATATCACGTGTATATGTCCATGCAAATGCCTAAATTTCAGCATTTTTCAATGAGAATTTAACAGGTAGCCCTTTCAGGAATTTGTCCCTCACAAATTTTTACCCCGTCCTTGGTAACACTTTCATATTTGCTTCATTTTTCTCAGACTTCAAAACCCTATGGCTGTTCTCACAAACCTAGTCTGTGAGCAGGCGTGCCACATAAATAATTAAGTATGTTCAGAAATTATTTTGCACTGATCTGTATAATACACAGGAGTGCATGAGTTGTTTGGGAAGCCTTTTTCCACTGAGGCACAATACTACACATCTCTGGATTCTCAGGACCTTTGCCACTACCTGTCATGAGGATGGAAATATGAGAACATACTATAAATTGAGGAGATCGCTATAAATACAAAAAAGCCCAAGTTTAAGTTGAGCCATTGTGGCTATGAGGCCCTGCATTACAGACATTAATAAACTTTGGACATTCCAGATCTGCTACTCTAAGGAAAGAGAGCAGAGACCTAGCTCATTACTGCTCTACAAGCTACAAAAAGTATCATAGTCAGGGTCTTCTCAAGCTCCTTCCAATGCCTAAGATTGTGGAGTTACCAGGCCAGCAGTGAATTTCAAAGATGATACTTGAGTCTGCTGCTGTCATAGTGAAGCCAGGGTTCTGGGGACCCCAAATCACCCTTGACACCAGCAAGAGGCAAAAGGGACAGTGAATGACCCATGGACTTGCTGGAGGACCTCAGGAGCTGAAGCTAACTAAATACCTGAGGCTCCAGACACCGGAATTACTTCTAAATACTTGTAACTGGTTTCACCCAATCCACCCTATCTCTGGCCTCCCATCCACAACCTTGCCATTCCATGGCTCCAGGATCTCTCAGGTTCTTTGCTAATCAGGCCACAGGACATCAAAAGTACTAAATGAGATGCAGCAAGCATTTGGCTACCAGTATCCTACTCAGAAAAGGTAAATCATGCTGAGACACTGGAAGAGACAAAAGTCACAGCCAGCAATAGCCTGAAAATTGGACACTTCATATAGCCAGCCCCTTCATCACTGATTGACTCCTGCTCTACTGCTCTCCTTCTGAGTCAAGAATCAACAGGGAAAGGAACCCCTCCCTGCAAGAGAGGATCTCAAAAGATAGACTGTAGTGCAGAGACTTCTGGAGCTGCCGTTCTTCTACAGTGGTGAACTCAGCTCAACCAGAGGAGTGTTTGTACTGAAGAGCTTTACCTCAGTCTTTTAATTTTCAAATCCATTTTATTTCAATGAAAAAAGAACACATCAACTAAAATTAAATTTCAAAACATGTCAATCGGGGGCGACACTTGAATATACATTGCACACTGTAATCCCCAGATCATTCACCCAGAGCACAAGACATCTGTAATCAATTATCCAAACAGTACTGTTACAGGCACCTGATTTATTTAAATAGTATTGGCATAAGGCAGGGCTAGGTCCTCCAAGGAGTCCATGCAGGAGACAAGATACCGTGCAATGATGGGGAAGACTGACACCTCATGCTATTGGCCTAGTCTCAAGACAAATGATAAGCAAATTCATCCATATCCTAAAGACTGATATTCTAAATAGTGCCTTAGCACTCTGAGGAGGTCAGGAGTCACCATTCAAAGAAAAGTATGCTTATTCTAAGGACTGACATTTTAAATATCTCCTATCATCCTGATGAACTCAGGTGTCACCCTCCCAAAACCCTAAGGGAAAAGTCACTGCTGCCTAGGAATGCCTACTTCCTATGTGACTCCCTTCCCCTTTGTTCCCAATTTAATCAACTTTACATGAACTTATAATCTTATTGGCTACCATAGCTCTGTCCCATCTTATGCCCATCTGCATTGTGAGTTCCGATTTTTCCCCACCTTAAACTCATCTTACCACATGATTTTACTCTATAAATTTCCCTAGAAAGACAGTATTTGGCATCCCGCTCAGGACCCCTTCTCTCTCTCAGGTAGCTTTCTTTCTCTCAAGAAGTATATTGTGCTCTTAATTTCTGTTGTTCCTAAAATTCATTCTTTGACTTTAGAGAACACAAACTCATACCAGACATATTAGACCGGGAGATTCATTACTCTATAGCAATATCATTATAAATTTTTCTCTTTCCTGAAGTCAGATAAATCAGTAGTAGTTTGTATTCTACAATGTTGACCTCACCTTTCCAGGGATGCTTGCACTGAAGGGCTTTATCCCTGACTTTAAGTGCTACTTTTGTTTTCTGAAAGTGAAATGATCTGTAATTTTGGTTATGGTGTCTACAATGCATTAAGGAAATGACTAACAGTATTTCTTATGAATGGTTTACTACCAGCCATAGAGGAAGACAGGTGGCAAAAATTCTTTGTTTTGATTTCTTCCTTGAAACTGAAGGATGTACTTGAAAGAGTTTTGCCATAGAAACTATTACAGAACCTCTTGGTGGTAGTTCAAGGTGGAAGAAGCCAAAATCAGGGATGCTTACTCTTTTTTCCTTGATTACAACTTCCTCTTTCTTTCCCAGGGCCCTAAAGAAAATTCCCATTAGCTCCTTGCATGACATCAATGTACCCTCCAAGCACCACATCCCACTCAAAAGTCACATATACCTCTGTTGTAGTCTAGAAAAATAGCTTCATTATTTTTGTATCATGCCAATACCTGTAACTTGGCCTTACTGTATATGTGTTTTTCCCTTCCCCCTCTGGATGATCTAATTAATATGTTAATTAATGCTCTCCTCTGTAAAGAATTGTAAAATCTTACCTAATTGATATGTTAACCATTGTTGCCCTCTACAAATAACAGATGTAATGCTAAGATAAGCTAACAGAAGTTGTTAATCACTGCTAGACTTCTAGTCTCTGCAGAAGAAAACAGGATTTCTTCTCATCTAAACTTGCTTGTTTACAGGAAAACATGCTTGTTACCTGAATCTTGCTCTTCCCATGAAATGGAGGGCACCATGTTTCTGTTTTGTAGTGCAACACACCCCATTCCCCTCCTTGCATTGTGTGACCAGCAGCTGTTTGTGGATGTACAAGACAGAAGCCCTGACTTTTTTCTGTCAGATGCCCAGTCTCCAAATTGGCTCCTGGTGACTCCTTGCCAGGCCTGGCCTAAAATAAAACATTTGCTCCCTAAATTTTAATTTCTTTCTTCCTTGCATTTTATTCTGTGGTCTGAGTTATCACAACCACATAACCCTATAGTTAGTCCAGCAGGAGGGGAGCTAAAACCTTGGTTGCTGCAGGCTCCTCTCCACATTCTTTAAATAAAAGGCCACTTTTACATTTCTTATATTCTGCTTCTCTATTGTGCTAATTTACCTCCTCAGAAACCTCAGTAATCTAACCCACTTTAAACATATCTCACTGTTGTAACCTAGTTCTAACCAATGTGCCCCCTTCCTATTCTATATGCGCCATTTCAATAGAGACTAAAATTCCTTCTCCAATAAAGACTTAAGTTTCAGCTCCTTGTAAATTCCCCTCCCCTCCCCAATTCTTAGGTTAAGTCTCCATTTCCCATAAAAGCTTTAAATTTCAGTTTCTTGTAACCCCCCCCCCCTTCAGCCTATCTGCAATACAATGTACTGTCCCTAAGAAATGTTTAACTACAAGAAATTTATCAAACTGGGTCAAAGTTCACAACATTCCTGTGGTTTTCAGCTTTAAAACCCAACCTTTTTAGCTGTAAGGCACACAGTCTCCAAATTGGCTCCCTGAGATTGCATCACCTGGCCTGTCCTACAATCAAGCATTTGCTCCCCAAATTTTAATTTCTTGCTTCCTTGGGTTTTATGCTGGGGTCTGAGCCATCACACTCACCACATGATTTTCTTCTATAAAATCAGAATCCTTTGCAACTGGCTCAGAATCCCTCTTTTTCTCTCAGACAGAAGCTTTCTGATAGGATTTTTGTTGTAGTAAAGAAGAGAATATAAAGTCAAAATGGCCTTGATTCTAAGACCATGGAGAGAACCCCATGACCACAGGGGGTCAGGCATTTTTTTCTGGATATGTGTGGGTTGCATACATATAATTTTGACTTGGGTGCTGCTTAAAGGTGGCATTGCTGATATGCAAGTAGCTGATTGAGATTCTTTGCTGGCCACAGGTAGGTTGAATAGGGGAGAGGAAAGTGACTTCAAGGTAAAAGTCCCCTGGTTTCACCTCCCACTTCCAAAATTTCCGATTTAGAGCAAAATACTTTCAATTTCTTTCTCTCAATAAACATATTCCGCCTTTCAACACTCTTCTTTCTAAAATTCATTCTTGCATTTTAGAGAACGCAAACTCATACCAGACATAGAAGGTCAGGAATTTCATTCCACTATATCATGGTATGGTTGCCTCTATTTCTAACTAACTCAGCTGCCTGTAAATTTAAGAATTGTTTATCAATTTGACTTGGAGTAACTGTAGCAAATAAAATGTTCTTAATGAATATATGGATATATATCATTAAATTGAAAAAACGATTATCACAGTTTTTCTACCTAGCACCAGCCAACATTTTCAACTTTCAAGTATGTGGGAAAACAAAAACTAAACCAACTCAGAAAATAGCAATCCTATAAGGGACAGTATATCATTTACTGTAATACCCATGTTATCTGCAGGTATTTCATAGGCCACAAAAGAAACATTGAGCCTATTAAATACCAAGTACCAGTTTCAATAAATGTGCTCATAGCACTGCATCTTTGACAATTGTGATTTTTTTTTCTGTATGAGGGATTGAACTCATGACTTTGTGCTCTCCAGGAAGCTCCTTGTATCCTTGAGTTCAATCTCCAGACCCAACTACTTTAGATACTAAATATGACTATTAACAATGTTTAATTTGCCATTGACATATTTAGTTATAAATTTTGTAAATCTACATTTTCACAAATGAAATTATTTTCTTTCCTTGCAGTTTCAATTACTTTTTTTTAGGTACCAGCCATCAAAGCTACAACCTAGCACTTTCCAGGCAGGTGTTTCTGCCTCCTAAGATAAATCCCTGGCCTGTATTAATGAATATTTCACTTTATTCATTCAAATAGAACTGTGATTTTAGCAAAGGATACCAATGTAGAGAGAAATTGATATACAATCAGAGAGGAACTGGAACCTCAAATAGTTAATGCAAAAAACTATAAATACAACAATCACTGCTACAGGGACAGCTGAAGAAAGCCAGACCTGAAGGTGAAGATGAAGTGACCAGGTCTACATGGTCCTGAAGAGAAAAACAACAGTTTGAAATGTACTACAGTTACCACCACCTCCTCCAGGAAGTTCAGATGGGCATCAATTAACAAACTCAATGACCAGAACACCTGGACTACTGTTCCCACTAAATGCCTTGGCTCTTTCCACATACCTTTTCTGGCTGACTTGTTCCCCTGTTGAATATTATTAGTTAAGCAGCTATAAGCTTATAGGTTGATTGTAGTCTGAGACCCACACTGTACTCACATTGTGATTTTCCTGTATAAATGACCCCAGAGAATAGGTCTGTGGCCAAAAACCCGAAGACCACTCCTGAAAATTCAGGGCTATTCTTCTTTCTTTTTTTCTAAGAAAATTTTTGAACTTCTTTTGGTTTATGACTTCATTTCTCAATGTTGTGAGCCATTAAACTTGCTGCATTTGATATCAAACAGGGCAGGATTATATTTCTCTTATCTCAATTTAAATATGAAATGTCTGCTAAAGGCATTGTGCCAAAGCCAGAATTTCAGGCTGCTTGTTTGCCCTGAGTTTAACATTTCCATGAGCTTTTAGAAGTCCTCAGTCTAGTGAACTGCAAAAGTAAAGGAGGAAGGAGGTCACTGTTGTCCTGTAGGACAATACGTGCCATTCCTAAGTCTGTGTTAGTCCCTCCCTCCTAGATGCCACTACATGGACTTCTTTCCTCTGCAACATCATTCAATAATTCCCATTTTACATAACTCAAATTTCACTCAGCTCTATTATTGTTCGTTTTTAATAATTTTTATGTCTACTTGGTTGCTTTTTTTTTTTCATTTTAGTTTTTGATTTAAAGACATAGTCTCACTTTGGAGTTCTGGGAAGCCTTGCACTCACTGTGTAGGTTAGGCTGTCTTTGAATATATGGCCATTCTCCTGTTTCAGTTTCTTCATTGCTGTAGAAAAGAGGTGGGCATTATAGCACATGGTGTTTGTCTTTTTTCTCTTCTCCTTTTCACTACTATTCTTTCATTTCAGGGGCACTGTTATTTAATCCTGAGGTTTGCTTGTGTCAGTAAGGGTTCTGCAGCTTGAGGTGATTTTGTGAACAATAATATAGGAAGCCAAGCAACCCAATTGAGAAATGTGGAATTTCATTAGCTGCTCTCAGCACCACTTGTATACAGAACCCCCACCCCCATTTCAGGATCTAAACAAGAGGCTCTGAACTGGAAAGTTACAGATGTTTTAAAAGATAGAATCACCAAAAGATAGTTGGAAATCATTTAGCTAGAATCTTATAATAATTTTTGGATGACAACTGTATTCTGCTTCTTTTGTTGAGCAGGTTAATTTTTTTCTTTGGATACAGCTCATTTTGCTTTTCTCCTGGGACTTATACACTGAGTGATTTTCCATTTTTCTGAGTGAAATACAGGGCACTAGTTAAATGCAAAGCTCAAGATGGCATCTATTAAGCCAACCTACAACACAGCTAAGTTACAAGCCTCAATATTTTCTATGGTAAAAACAAACAGATCTATAATCCCAGCACTCAAGAGGCTGAGACAGGAATGCTGCTTTGAGGTTAGGGCAATTTTGTGCTCCATAAAGGGTTCAAATCTAGCTGATATACATAGAGAAAACTTGTCTCAATAAAACAAAACTAAACTACACAAATAAAACCAAACAAAACAGCTGAATGGAGACTGATTTCTTCAAATTTTATTCCACATCTTGGGGATTAATTTTTGTATATACACATTTTTTGAGACAGCAAATCTGATGCTATATTGCAACTCACAGCTAATGTAACAGCCGAATAGGAGCACTGATTCTTATGCTGAGTCACTGCAAGAGCCCCTGTGCACTGCCTCTACAGCAGAGCTCATAGTGAGAGCCTGCAGGACCAGCATCCATAAAGCACAGAGGCAGACAAATATCTCATGAATCACTTTGATGTACTAACAGTGATATGTCTTCAAATCTCATTTAGGCCACTGAGTCCTTTGTTCTTAATATACTTAAGCAGCATTTTGATATTTAAATTTGGTTTCATAGAACAAAACATAAATAACATCAAATATGATACATAAATAATAACTCAAATGTTCATGGAAAACTGCTGTATGTAAAAAATGTATAAACAATGAAACCAGGTACAAGTTTCAAATTATAGCTCAGTGTCACCAAGTGATCACTCTCCATTCAGATATAAGAAATATATCTTGGGAGGCTGATGCAGGAGAACTTCCTTGAGTTTGGGGCTAGCCTAAGTTACAGAGCTGTCTCAAATATAGAAACCCCGACTGAGACACCCCACAGACAATGTGAAACTTGAAAAGTGACTGCATACGACACCTTTCGTTTGCTTTAAAAATTATATCCATACAATATAGAAAAATTCCACAATATCCAACATTTTCTGAGCAACAATGTTGATATCATACATAGTATACAGAAAACACTTTCAGAGCTGGGTATTTAGCTCACCAGCATGAACACCTACCTAGCAAGCTTGAGATCATGAGTTCGATCCCTGTTACAAAAAAAATTCAAATTTCACCTTCATGACACTGGGTCATAATTAGAGATAATCAAAATTAGATCTCAAGTGAAGAACACAGAATTCATGGGTTGACAAGGATGTGGAATACTGATTCTTACCAGACTTGGTGTTTTTCACCTCAAGGAAGAAATCATAAGACAACTTTAACTTCATGCTTACCCTAAGAACTACCTGACTTTCGGGGAAGACCCTCTCTGTTGTATATCCTGCTATTGGCACTCTGCGTCCTGCCAGTCACTTCCACATCCTTTCCATGCTCATCAGATCCACCCTAAGCAGAAAACCCTTCATGACTAAACTATTGATATCCCTGCACAATTTCAATTTATGGCATCTCCTTTACACCACTTAGTAAAGTCCACTGCAGAGCATTTCCAAATTTCAACAATGTATATGATCAACCAAGCTATTAAATCACCTCTTAATTCAGACATGACACCCATATTCCTTTCCATTCAGAAGGATATCACGTGTATATATATGTTCATGCAAATAACTAAATTTAGGCATTTTTCAATGAGAATTTAAGAGGCAGCCCTTTCTGGAATTCGTCTTAGCAAACACAGTTTACCCTGCCCTTGATGACACTTTTACATCTGCTTCATTTTACTCAAAATTTAAACCTCTATGGCTCTTCTCCCAAACATCATCTATGAGCACATGTGTCACATAAAGTATGTTCAGAAATTCTTTCCATTTTTCTCTATAATACACAGCATTTCATCCGGTGTTTGGGAAGCCTTCCTCCACTGAGGCACATCACTACACGTCTTTGAATTCTCAGAACCTTTGCCTCCACCTTTCATGAGCATGGAAATATGAGAACATAGTATAAATTTAGGCGATCACAAAATACATAAATGCATAAGTTTAAGGAGAGCAGTTGTGGCTATCAGGTCCTGCAGCACAGACATTTATAAACTTCTGGCTTTCATATCTGTTGCTGACAGGAATGAGAGCAGAGACCTGGCTTATTACAGCTGCACCCAGCTTGAAAACACATCGCAATCAAAGTCTCCTCATGCCCCGTCCTGGGCCCAGACTGTTGGAGGAGCAAGGGTAGCAGGCGATTTCAAAAATGGCATTGTGGCCTGGTGGTATCACAGTGATGACAGCATTCTAGGGACCCAGAACTGTCCTGGCGCCAGCGAGAGGTAAAAGGGACAGAGGATGACACACTGCTAGCACTAGTGGACCTCAGGGTCTGAGGCTAAGCACACAGGCTCTAGACAGCACAGCTGCTTCTCACCACTTGTTTTTTTTTTTTTCCCTTTTCTTTTTCTTTCTTTCTTTCTTTCTTTATTTTTTTTTTTTTTTGGTCTTTTTCCTTTTTATCGGTATCGGGGATCGAACTTATGACTGCCTGCTTTCAAGGCAGGCACTTATGCCGCTGAGCTAAACCCCCAGCCCCTTCTCACCACTTCTAACTGGTCTCAACCCGATTCCACCCCATTTCACTGCTGCCATCCCATAACATCACCATTGCGTAGATTGGAGGTCTCCCAGGTTCTTTCTAAGCAGTCCACAGCGAATAGAAGCAAAAAACAGTGGTCTAGCAAACATTTAGTGCTCCCTTTTGTGCCCTGGCCTTGCAATTGACGCCATGACACCGGAAGACACCGCCTACCTTGGCCCGCCTGATTGGACAGTTCTTCAGCCAGCCTCTTCATCACTGATTGGCTCCTGCTCTCCTGCCTGCCTTCCCCACCAAGAATAATTGCAGAAAAAAAACCACCCTGTAACTGTGGATCCCCAATGAAAGATGGTGGAGGCTTCTGGAGCTGGCTGTTTTCTGGAATGTTGACCTCAGCACGTCTGATGGGTATTTGCACTGAAAGTCTTTACCTCAGTCGTTTTTTCTCCCAAACCCATTTTATTTGAAAGTTAAAAAGTAAAAAAAGTGGTCCAGGGATTTATCTTAAGCACCTGCCTGGCAAGCTAGAGGTCCTGCATTCCATCCAAGATCAGGCTACCACAAACTGCTGCTATAAACGTGGGTGCACATATATCACTGTGGTATGATGATTTTTATTCTTTTGAGTAGATACCCATAAGGAGAATAGCTGAGTTGAGTGGGAATTGAAGACCTAGTTTGTGTGGAATCTCCACACTGATTTCCACAGTGGTTGCTTTACCACCAACAATGGAGAAGGGTTCCTTTTTCCCCCACAACCTCTCCAGCATTCGTTATTGCTTGATTTCTTGACAGTAGGCATTTTTTCTGGGGTAAGGTGACATATCAGTGTTATTTAATTTGCAATTCTTAAATGACGAGTGATGCAGAACATTTTATCACATATTTATTTGCTGTTTCTATTTCTTCATCTGAGAACTGTGTATTTCACCTCAGATGCACATTTTTGGATTGGGTCTTTAAATCTGGGAAGACTGAAATTTTTTAGTTTTTCGTGCTCTCAATAGTAATACTTTGTCTGAGGAACAGTTGGCAAGCATTTTCTCCCACATTGTGGGTTGTCTTTTCACTCTGTTAGTGATTTCTCTTGCTATTAAAAAGTTTTTCAGTAGGGTGACATTCTCACTTAATTCTCTTCGATTTTTGCTGTTCAATCGAAGTTTTCTTCATAAAGACTTTGCTTACATGAATGTCTTCAAGAGTTTTACTTACTCTATCTTGCAGCAGATTTAATGTTTCTGTTTTAATATAAGATCTTTGATCTATTCTGATCTTAGCTTAATACATGTTGAAAGATAATATTCAGAACGTATAGAGCCAGTTTTTCCAGCACCATTTATTAAAGAGGCTGCTTTTCTTCCAATGATTCTGTTTGGCACCTTTCTCAAAGATAAGATGCTTTAGTGGTCTGGGGTTGTTTCTCCATCTTCTAATTTGTTCCTTTGATCTTTGCATCTGGTTTTGTTTGTTTTGTTTTTTGTCAGTACCACATTTTTTTTTAATCACCATACCTTTATAGTATAATTTCAAGTCAGGGATTTTGATGAACCCTATCTTTCCTTTGTTGCCCAGGATCACCTTTGCTACTCTAGGTCTCTTCTGGTTCCAGATGAATTTTAGGATTTCTTTTGTGTAATTCTTTGAGATATGCTACGGGGTTTTGATTGGGATTGCACTAAATCTGTACAATAGCTTTGGAAGTATGGTCATTTTCACTATATTGAATTTCCCTACCCAAGACTATGGGATAGCTCTTCATTTTAGAATCTCTTCTTCAATCTCCTTTTTGAGAGTACTGTAGTTTACAGTGTAGAGATCATTTACATCCTTTGTTAGATTGATTCCTAAGTATTTCATTTGGTTGGATGCTATTGTAAAAGTTACTGTTTCCTTGATTTCTCTTTCCATGAGTTTTTTATTCTTGTTTATGAAGTCTATTGATTGTTGAGTGTTGCCTTTGTAACCAGCTATATTACTGCATTTGCTTCTTAAACTAGAAGTCTTTTGGTGGAATTTTTAGGGTCTTCTAAGTAGAGTATCATGTCTTGTGCAAATAATGATATTTTAAGGTTTTACTTTTCTATCTTTATTCCTTTTATTTCTTTCTACTTGTCTAATTGCTCCAGCTAGTTTCCAGGACTATACTGAATAAGAGTGGGGACAGTAGGCATCCTTGTTTTGTTCCTGATTTTAGAGTGAAAGCTTTCAGTGTTTGTCCACTTAGTATGAGGTTGACTGTTGGTTTGTAATAAAAGGCTTTTATCAGATTGAGATAAAGATCATCTCCCCAATTTTTGTAGGTTTTTTATTATGAATAGGCGATGGACTTTGTCAAAATCTTTTTCTGCATCTATTGAAGTGATCAAATGAGTTTTGCTTTTGGATTTGTCAATACGGTGTATTATATGTATGGATTTATGTATGTTGAACCGCCCCTGAGTACCAGGGAATAATTCCACTTGATCATGATGTAAAATCTTCTTGATGATATTCTGCAGTCTGTTTGCCAGTATCTTATTGAGGATTTTTGCTTCAATGTTCACTAGGCAGAATGGTCTGTAATTCCCTTTCTTATTTGGATTGTTCTCTTGTTTTGGTATCAAGGTAATGCTTGCTTCCTGGAATGAACTGAGAAGTACAATTTCCCATTCGATTTCATTAAATTTTGAGAAGTGATGGTGTTAGGTCTTCTCTAAATTTCTTATTTATCCCTGCCATTTCATGGCTACTCCTGCTTTCTTTCAAGGATCAGTGGACTCTTTCCATAATGGGCTGCAAATGTTTTCAGGATTCACGTTCAATCCTCCAGGAATAAATATCCACTGATGTCAGAAGATATTCTGAGAACAGGCCAGGGCAGGACACAATAGAACAGAGAGTTGGAAGTCTGTGTTAGAGGCAGCAGACTTCATTTTCATGATTTTCACTCATTTCTATTAATTTTCCACCTAGAAACCCAGTATGTGAACACAAAAGGAGCACAGTTACCATGTATAGTGAAGATATTACATTTAAATGATAGTAATGTTCTGCAACAGAGTAAGGATGAAATAAAAGCAAGCATCAGTACTCCAAGACAAGCTTGGTACTCATTCAGGCTCATAAAAATGCTGAATTCTGAAAGTGATCATATTGCCAAGCATGGGGGTGACAATTATTGCTGAAATGGAACCAAATACCTAATCCAATTAAACATTTCCTTCTGGTGAGGCAGGGACACACAAGGACTTCACACTCTAAGTTCCCCTTGCCGTATATTTCCCTTGTCACTAATTGGCACTCAGCTCTTTTTGTACTCTACTTAAAAAAAAAAAAACATGGCCCCATGATGAAATACGGGGCAAGACCCCAAGATGACAAATGGGGCAAGACATCTTTTTTAAAAGAAGCACTTTTATTTTAGCTGGCCCAGCGACACAGTGCAAATGGAATTTGCACAGCTGTGCAACTGAGTTAGAGTTTTGACTGATTTTTATAGTTCATTTATGATTAGCTCATTGATCATAAGTACATAGTGATGAGAAACAGAAATAAGGTGGGCCTTTGTTCCCCTTTGCTTGAGAACAGAGGCATTTCACAGTGGGTGGTTAGCCAATTCATAGCCCTTGGTCTGCCAATTTCAGCAACATTTGTCTCTCATAAAGGGAACAGTGGTTGGCACAGCATCATTTTTCTCTTACAAGGGGAACAAAAGTTGACATAGCACACAGGTCACTAAGGTGGGGGGGATGACACATTACAGAACAGCAGAATGACGTGGTCAGTTAATTTATAACTATGTGGTTGGTGCTTGGTTACTAGGGCAATGAGCTCAATAGAATGATAATATTACTAATAACTATCTTTTAAAGTATTTTTGTTAATTATCTTTTAATCAATTATTTTAATTTTTAGCATCTCAGTATAACACTCTTCAGGATTTTAATATTCCTAGAAGTCATATATTCCCTAAAGCCTGGTGATCCATTTGTTAACATCTTTTGGCTTCAGAAATGTGTAGGAGATTACTATGATTGCTTCTATATGTATAAACTGCAGCCATGTATGTTGGAACCCATGAACCAAATCTGGTCTCTGGATCCTTCTTCTCAGGTTCTGAAACTGTTCTCTCCTCCTTGATCTCATAAAAAAGTTACCTTTTCCTTTTCACTTTTTTCCAAGATATTTATGCTTTGAAAACAGTCAAAATCAAACATCCCTCATGGAAACCATGAGATAAAGAATTTATTTATACTAAATTCTATAAGTCAGGTATTTTGTACCTGTATAAAAGTAAAGAAATAAATATCTAATACAATTCAGCTAGCTGTATGTTCTGAATAATCTTCCAAATGCATCAACTCATTCTTCAACTAATTATGTAAATGAGTTTTTAATCTATGTAAACCCTAACAGTTTTTTAGCATTTACCTGTTTCAGTTTGACTCCAGCAATTCTTTGGAGATCAAAACCACTTAATTTCCTGTACAATCCATTCTGTGCCAAGCAGGCATACCTGGCATCTGGTCAGGAATTCATGGTTAAAACAAATGAACTGCTAGAAACACCGAGACTCATGTTACATAGCACTTAGCAAGTTGATGGAGGCCTCCGTTATTATCTACCAATTTCACTTATAAGTACTGACTTAGAAAAGTTATGCAGAATACTCACAATGATGTAAAGAGGTGTATAATCATGCCTTCTGAGAAATCACTATAATACCCCTCAATATGTTAATAAGGTGGCATATGTTGATAAGTTAGCAATATATTTGTTGATAATAACACTTCCATCTACAGGTAAAGAAAATTTACATGCAACAAAATTTTCAGGAATCTTTCAGTTATCCTATCTGGAAGTTAATTTTTTATTGGAGCCTATGCCTAAATACCTAGCCCCCAAAAAAGTGCACAGCAAAGGACCAAAAGAAGGAGAAAAGTGGCATTGTCTTGAGGGCAACAGGAAGAGTGAAATCTTCTTCAGAACTCATAACTCTGCTAACCAGCCAGCCACCTGTCACTAGGCAGCCCATATTTAATCAGAACAAGCAAGGAAGTGAGTGGACAATGGTAAAAACCTGAGCAGGCCCCTGGGAGAGGTTCAAGGAACCCACAGAGCAACAGATGATTCTAATTAAGAAAAATTATTCGGGAAGTCTCTAGGTGGCCTCAGCTGTGGCCTATCTTGTTCCTTGTGGTGTCTCCTCATTCTCAATTCAATCATGCCCAGGCCACACCACAGCCCGGCACATGTATTCATCTTCAACCCTTTCCAACAACTCTCTCTTATTTTGTTTTGTTGACTCCCAGGATGGGTGGCCAGCTTAAGGTGGGGAAGCATTGAGGAGAACTCCAGTTTAAACTCATCATAGTCCATCAGTTCATAACAGCAGTCATTTACCAGAATAGCCAGCAATTGTCAGAGGATGTTAGCGATCCTAGCTCCCCCCTCAGCCAAGCTTTTACATTGCACTATATCTTCAGAGGCCAGACTTTACTTCAGGATGTCCAAGGCCAAGCTAACATGAGAACTGCATTAACTACTGTCTTAGTTATTTTTTACTTGTTTCTGAGACAAAATATGTGAAGCCCAAGTTGAGAAAGGAAAGGTTTATTTCTTCATTTTTTGGAGGTTTCAGTCCACACTCAGTTGGCTCCAAGGCAGGTGTGCATGGCTGGGCCACATTTCATGGCAGCTGCAAACAGCAAGCAAGAACCAGCAAAAACCAAGACACACTTTTTTCCTGCCATTATATTACATCCTGGCTCCTCCCCTATGTGGGTGTAGCACTAACACCATCAATCCACATACTACACAATGAACCATCACAAATGCACAATGCAAACTCATGAAGCCTGGGGACACAGGCATAAACCATGACATTCCACCCCTGGCCCCCAGGACTCATGTATATCCATTATACAAAAGGCATTTAGTCCACTTCCAAGAGTTGACAACGTCCTATGTTTCAGCATTCCTGAACAGTCCAATTCCCAAGTCTCCTCCAAGATCTAAGGCAAACTCTTGACTGTAACCCCTGTACAAATCAAACAAGGTTAAACATTTCTCAAATGCAAAGGCACAAGGTAAACATTACCATTCCAAAAGTTACAGGAATGGGAATATAAAGTACTGGAAACAAAAGAAGTCCAGCAGGGTGAACATTAAGTCCTAGAATTCAATGTTCAGCATCAGAAGCAATCTGGTTGCAAACTCCAAAAGGCTTGGGTAATTCCACCCCCATGGCATTTCCAGCAATTTTAACTCCCGCAGCTTTTCTCTTAAATCTTCTCTGCTCTCTTTTTGCAGCTTCCCTTGAATCAAACACATTCTTGCCTTTTCCAAACATCTGCATTCTCCACCGCACCTTTGGCTTCACCCTTACGTCTTCACAAATTGCCCTCTCAGGGGCACACCTTTTGGCCTCCCAGGCACTTTGTAATTGAGGTGGATGCCATCTTGTCTCAGAATTTGTGCATTTTCCTTGCACCTAAAATCAGCACCTTGTGGATGCCACCAAGGTTTGCTGCTGATTGGAGCAGTACCTACGCTTTTCTGTCTTTTGGCTATAGGGGTCAGTTGGCTGGATTGCAGGGCTCTGTTTACATGATTGTGAGGAAAAGCTTCTCCAAGGGGCCACCATTCTGGAACCTCAAGTGGCTTCTGTTGCCATTCTAGAACATGGCACTCTGCAGCTTTTCGCTCTGAGCAAATTCTTTCACTTTTGCAGTGAGGCTGCACAGGGTGGGGACCCCCTTCCTATGATGCCCTGGGGCCATCTTTCTTATCTCTCTGTTTCTCCTCAGGAATCAAAATCTCAACTCTGTCTTTGCAATCCACAGTTTTCCTGGAATTTTCCTTCTGGCCAAACTCACAGCATTGTACACTACCCTGCTGATCTCTTTGCTTTTGATATGCAACATAAATCTGGCTAAAAGCCCCAACAATAGCCATGCCACAGCCTCAAGGTTTGATTGCTTTTTAATTTCTTTTTCAAGATTAATCAGTCCATTGCCCTTTGTCTCAGTCTCAGCAAAGTCTCTGGGCAGTAGCAAAATGCAGACAAACCTTCTGCCAAGCCATAACACACATCAGGTGGAGTCCAACAACCAATGCAGTCCTTCTTCCCAACAGAAAACTCCCAAGCCTGGTTTTTATCATCAGGCCCTCTATCAGCCTTCTGGTCTCCTGAGGTCTGACCAGAATCCCCTCTACAGAACAGCCTAAGCTGCTCCAGCTCTATGTATCCAGGCAACATGTCCAAACCTTTCCAAACTCTGCCCACAAGCCATTTCCAAAGCCTCTAGAAAAACATGGTCAAGAATAGTCACAGCAAAAGACCCTACTTCTAGGTACCAAATTCTGTCTTAATTACTTTTTACTTGTTGCTGAGACAAAATACCTGAAGCCAAATTTCAGAAAGGAAAGATTTATTTCTTACAGTTTTTGCAGGTTTAAGTTCACACTCAGTTGGTTCCAAGGCAGGCAGGTATGTGGCTGGGCCACAGTTCATGGAGGCTGCAAAAAGCACACAGGAACCAGCAAAAAGCAAGATACACCTTCTTCCTGCCATTGAATTACATCCTGGCTCCACCCAATGTGGGTTTAGGACTGACACCGTCAATCGGAACACTAGACAATGAACCATCATAAATGCACAATGCAAACTCATGAGGCCTGGGGGACACAGGCATAAACCATGACATTCTACCGCTGGCCCCCAGGACTCATATACATCCATTATGCAAAAGACATAGTCCACCTCCAAGAGTTGCTAAAAGACCTTCCTATCAAGGTCACTTAGGTCTTCTCAGGAGTTATCTTAGAACCATGCATAACACCTCATGGCTCTTCTGTCAGTGTCCGCCACTTAGAAGAGTCACAATCATTGCTTCACCACGTTGCTCTCTGTGAAAGCTTGGGAGATTTTTCTCCTGTGACTCTTCTTAGGCACACCTTGCATTGAAGGTGACTTTCCTCTGTGGTTTCATCATCTCCTTGATGAGACAACCAGGGACTCACTGAATATCTTAGGATGATGCAATCAGAGGTTATTTTATATCCTGGGTCTCCACCACCCTTGAAGGACTGGGACCAAAATATTGGCTATCCATTTAGCCCATCTGTTTCTCTAAGTTTTGGCTTCCAAACCTTAGCTGTCAAACATCCAAAAGAAGTTTTTCATAACAATACAGTATATTAGAGGCAGTAAGTGTAATATTACTATTTTATCTAAACATGAAACATTTTAGAACATTAAATGAATCCTATTTTCTTCTATCCATGGACATTTTAGCATTTGAATACCTACAGTATTAAGAGTTGCATATTTTACATAATATATCAGGAATCAGAACCATACATAGTATTGCATCATGACAATCACGAGATTCTTGTAATAATCTAAATTCTTGTTTGACATAAAATATCCCTTTTAGTCAATCACCCTTATCTAATACACAAGAAGTTTTTTGTATATTATTGAAAAACTTATTGATCTTTAGTTGAATGTGAATCTCACAAGTCTTTGTGAGCAGCAAAGGTGTGCACATGAGACAAAAATCTGTTACCATAAGTAATCCCTGTTTTACAGTCATGGAGTCTTATGCATCCAGAATTATGAATATATGCAATACATCATATAGTTGATTAAAATCAACTGTCATAACCATGTGAAACCTTTATACAGGCATCATCAAACCAAAAATATGTATTACTTCATTTGATAATGACCAATGTGAACATTTAGGAATAAATTTCATAAATTTATTTGAGGTGTCTCCTATAGTGATCTGGAGATCATTGAGGTCTCTAATCAAGGGATAAAAACTGGTTTAAAATGTTACCAGACACCTGCTTTCTTATTTATCAATCAGAGCTTGGTCCACCAATCTAACTGCTAAGGGACTTTGCTTATTTATTTATATTTTTAAATTTATTTTTATTTAAAGAAAGACAAAACAAAACAGAAAGCAGGCATAAATAGTACATACATTCAAATTAAAGAATAAACAGTAATAAATCACTACTTTGTGTGTTTTATTGTCCTCTTTCAAATAATTGTTCAAGATACAAAAGTGGACCATATAAATGGGAATTCAAACAGGGAGACTTCAAATAGTTCTGTTCAACTATCTAATAAAAACTAAGTAATATGGCAATCAATCCTATACACTTAAACATGTATGTATTTATCCATATCTTCATATATGTTGAGTTTAAACAAACCAAAACAGATTAAAATCACTGTAGTTGAAGATTAATAGTATTGCTTGATTTCATATCATGACACGATGGAACCAGCACTGGGTACTGTAGTCCCCTTTTTTCTCCTTCAAAGTATTTGTTCATTTCATCATGTATCATAAAATCAGTTCTTCTAAATTATTGATAGGTTTTATGGAAGCATGCATCTTAACATGTGTTACTATCCTTTCTATATTAGAGGGAGAACCAGAACAAAGCAGGACAGAGCAAAACATAATCCTAGAGATACATAAAACTAAAAAGACATATAAAACTGCTGTACAAGGAGTTCTACCATGGTTACTGTGTTGTCTCTTGTTATCATCAATAAAAATGGCTATATCATCGGATAAAGTATAATTGAATATATCACTGCATAACAGTATTAACAGAAATAGAACTTTGTAGATAGTGTAGAGCTACTAAAACAGATATTAATCAAGTCAGAATGGGTATTATAGAGAATCATTTCTATTTTCAGTATAGTTGTCTACACTCTGACGATACTATCAACCTAACGGTTTTGAATAAAATAGTCAATAACAAGAAGCAATCAAACAAATCAGATTTAAATAAGTTCAGTAATGATATAACAGGATAAGTTATAGAGGAATCTGGTTTAAGTTAACAGGAAATTAAAGATGATTACTGTGGTATATCCTCATATTTTTGGGACAGCTGTCTGTGCCCTCAGATTTAGTGCTTGTATAAAAACTGGGATGGAATAAGTTCTATCTAAACAGAGTGGTACAAGTAATATGGGTTTTAATTCCTGATACACTTATAGCAATATCTTCTTCTGTCTTTTTAAAGTCTATTCTTCCCCTTCACTCCCCCAGGGTGTACTGTGTATTTTTGGGTCTCCCCAACACCCTTGGTTTTATATTGTGTGGGCAACCAGCTATTTATCTAAGTGTTTCTGAACTTTCTCACTCCAGGACTTGATCTCTAGTTATATTTCTTTACTTATTAAAGCCTTTCTTTCCAACCTACCCATAAATACTGATCCCGTTGCCCCTATTACTCTCTCTTTCCCTATCACATCGAGTTCTATTTTCTCATATTCAATTTTGGTCCAAATAGCCTTCTTCAGGTCAATTATACTTCCTATAAAGAGCATCTCAGTTGGCCCCATTTCTTGATCCACTCTGCCTGTGATTCTCTCTTTTTTTCCTTAATTTAGTGTATATAGGACATCTGCATTAGAAATTATATCCAACCTTCTCTGTCTCATTTCTGTTGTTATATTTTTCTGTCATCAGTTGTCTATTTGTCTTCTTCACTTTGCTTTTTGCTCCATTCATTGTGGCCTCTCTACCACTGTTCCTGATATCTTGGTGATTTTCTCTCTCTTTAGAACGTCCTATAGTATTCTCTGTAGGGTTGGATTGGTGGTTGTGAATTCTCCCAGTTCCTCTTAATCTTGGAAGCATCTTATTTCTCCATTAATTTCTAGGAAAACTTTTCAGGATACATCAATCTGGGCCATAGGTTATTTTCTTTCAGGACTTGGAATGATTCACTCCATTTTCTTCTCAATTTGATGGTTTGTGCCAAGAAGTCTGATGTAATTCTGATGGACTTTCCCTTATAGACGGTCTGTTTCTTGTCTCTGACAGCTTTTAATATTCTGTTCTTATATTGGATTTCTGGTATCTTGATTATTATATGCCTATGTGTAGTTCTGTTTTGGTTTAGGTGGCTGGAGTTCTGTATGCCTCATACAGCTGAGAATCTTTTCCTATGCTTGGGATGTTTTCCTTATTTTTGTGAATAGAATTTGTAGTTCCTTTGTTTGTACTCCTGCTTCTTCATTCACATTCGTTATTCTTAAGTTATACATCTTTTTGTCATCATCTAGCATTTGTATTGTTACTACTTGTTTCCTTGTTATATTTAAGAAATTTTTCCTTTCATGATCCTACAGTGCAAACCTGTCCTCTAGTTTGGATAATCTACCCTAGTTTCTGGCAATTAATTTTGCCAGCTTGCAAAGGAGTTTTTAAATTCATGGTTCTCTCTTTGAACCAGCTTCCTTTCTTCTAACTTTTCTCTATTTTCCTCATGAAACAATTCTCCCCTTTTTTTGTTTTCTTCCCTTTTTCCATGTTTTTTTCTTGAGAGGTGCTTAGCATTTCTTAAATTATTCTATTTGTATCTTGCTTTACTCGGTTAAATACTTCACCTTTCAAATTATCTATGCATTCTGAAGATATTGCTGTATGTCTACTGGGGCCATGTCTGATATTGCATGTTTGCTGTCCTCATTCTGCTTTGCATTTACAGTTCCTGGATCCATGCTCTCATGATTGGGGAATGGGAACCCTTTCTTGTTGCTTCCTCTTATTATTTTTTGTTCCTTCCATACAGGTGTATACGGGAGGTCCAGTTTCTTTGTTTGTTGGTTATAGTTTGTCTGAAGTGCTGATTGTATGTCCCCCCCCCCAGTGCAGTGTACCATGTGGATACAGACCAGGGAAGCCTATGCTGGGCCCGCCCCCTCTGGATTAATCAGCCTGCTGAAGGCTTCACTGCATTAGTGCATTGGAACTGGTATGGGCTAGCCTATTGGTTTCAGCCTGAGGCATGACACAGGTCAGGTAATCCCCATCAATCCCACTTGAGAAGGGAGAACCTGACCGAAGTCACTTCAGCCCCTTGTTCTGGCCAATTTGCCCTGTCCCAGAATGTCATCTTTTGGAGGCTCTATGGAAGGTGTTTATTCCCGTCATTCACCACAGGTCAATGCAGGGTACCCTGCCAGCTAAGCTTGTCAGTTAAGATCACCGACTCCCATCCTCAATGCAAATGCATCTCCAGTGAGATGAAACTGATGAGCTTTTGTGTAGTTCCATAAATCTTGGCTGCATGAGATCAAGTGTAGGAGTGGCAGCAAGTTCAAGTGGCAGCACCAAGACTGTAGCTTTTTCAGTAGAAGCACTGGGACTGTTTTTTTTAAATGGTTTCTCTCAGCTTAATTCTTTCCAGGCTTGGGAGGGTCTATCTCCCTCTGCCTGGGTCTCACTATGCTGTACTATTTTTGAAATCTAAGGTGACATCTCACAGAATCTCTGTAGCCTGGTGTTACCTATCCACCATCTTTTCTCCTCCAGGACTTTGTTTCTTCATCCTAATCATAAATTTCTAAATAATGAGACTATAAATGAGTGATGAAGAACAACATATTGCATTCATATACCCAGTCTTTGTGACATTTTGAGCAGCTGGCAAACAATGTGAAACCATGCTTCATAAATTCACAACCCAAACATATCTTTGATCAAACAATGCAAACTTGGAAAAAGAGAAAAGTTACTGAGCTTAAAATGAAAGGAACAGCTGTTCACAGAGTGCACAAATGGACAAACAGACAGATGATTAGTGTGGATTCAAACAAACACAGAAATCAGCACACAACTTGTCGGGGTCTGTGAGA
This sequence comes from Cavia porcellus, assembly GCF_034190915.1. Lineage (NCBI taxonomy): Eukaryota > Metazoa > Chordata > Mammalia > Rodentia > Caviidae > Cavia > Cavia porcellus. The sequence continues at coordinate 46,056,780 of NW_026947515.1, read as the reverse complement.
ATATTTAAGTTCCCCAAAGGCCATTTATGTACTTGTACCATGCCTCTTTGTTAAACTAGCTGCCCTCTTAAACCCCATGCTTTTTGTCTCATTGATCTATCTCTAACAGTGGGGTGTTAAGGTCTCCTATTTCAATTATATACTTGTGTTTGGTTTTTCATGTCCATTAGTATTTGTCTCATATAGCTGGGTGCTCCTGTATTTGATGCATATATATTTGTAATTCTTCCTCTTATAGTTTCTCACTTACACATATGTAGTGGCCTTCTTTATCTCCTTTAAACATTTTAGGTTTAAAGTTCACATTTTCTGCAAACAGAATAGCTATCCTGCTTTTTTCTGGGTTCCTGTTTCATGGAAAACTGCTTTCCATCTTTTGTCTTTTAACCTATGAAGTTTTTTTTTTTTTTAGTAAAATGTGTTTCTTGTATACAGCATATTGTGGGTTCCTATTTCTTGATCCATTCTGTCAACCTGTTTCTTTTTATAGGTGAGTTGTGCCCATTTACCTTTTTAGATATCACTGATATGTACTTACTTGACTTTGCCATGTTGTATTCCTGTCGTTGATTTCCTGCTTTTCTCCCTTGTTCAATTTCTTGCCGAGCCTGGTCATTTCTTTCTGTTGTTCTGGAGATTGTGGTCATTTTTATCCCCATCTAGCATGTCTTTCAATAATCTTTCGAGGGTTGGTTTGTTGGACATGAATTTCTTCAGTTGTTCTTTCTCATTGAAGTATCTTGTTTCTCCATTAAATTTGAAAGACACTTTTTCTGGGTACATCGGTCTAAGTTGAAAGTTGTTTTCTTTTAGGGCTTGAAATTTTTCACACCAAACTCATCTTAACCTGAAGGTTTGTGCTGAAAAGTTTGCCTTAATAGTAATCATAGTCTTTCCTGGACAGGTGAGTTGTGTCTTTTCTCTAACAGTTTTACTATTCTGTTTTTATGCTGTATGTCTGGGATCTTAATTATTATATGTTTGAGCATAGACTTATGTTTGTTGTGACTGTTTGGCACTTTGTGTGGCTCTTATTTGTATATCAGAATTTTCCTCATGTTTGGAAATTTTTCTGTTTTTATTTATGTGAATCGCTTAGTTATATCATTTGCATTGACTCATGCATTTTCACTGATGTCTATTAGTCTTACATTGCTTCTCTTGGCATCATGTTGAAGCTTCTGGATTGTCATTTCATGATGCTTTGTTATTTTTATATGTTCTACACATTCATGATCACTCCCTGCAATACTGTCCTCAAATTATGAAATTCTATCCTCAGCTTCATTTAAATGGTTTTGCCAGCTTTCAGTATATTTTTTTTGTTTCTTGACTATATCTTTACATATGTTTCATAGATTCTGCTTGTTTTCTACATTGTTCATTCATAGTTTCAATTTACCATGCTCCTGTATTTTTGTTTTATATATCTCTTCTCTAGCTATGTTGAGCAACTAGTTTACTATAGTTGTTATTTCTTTACATGAGAAATTATTTCTAGTTCAATTTCCTCTGTAGCCTCATGGATTTGTTTCTTTACTTCATTTTCTATCTTTTGAGGTTTCTGATTTATGACTTTTAAAGTCCTCTATTTCAATGTAGGTTGGTCTTGCTCCTGATGGACTAGATGTTTGAGATCGCATTTTGCCTTTTCTTTTTGTCATTTTCCAATAGGTATAACACCCATGGTGGGACTGTTTCACTCACATTTTGCTTTAACTCTTTCGGCTGCTCCCATATTCCAAAGCTGTCTAGATTGTACATATGTATTATGGGTAGAGAGGAGAGTCCCCTGAATCCCTCTCCTTGGACTAGGGGCTCCTCCACCTCCATCTTCTGTCAAGTAGTAGGCCTGTCATGCAATACCAAGGAACTCTCACAGGGACTGTCCTAGTCATGGGGCCTTAACTTCAGGAGAGGTCAGCACTCCCTCGGTCATGCAGTGTGACTTCCACAGGAGCCAGCTGTGATTCCAAGTCCTCCATGGGATTCACAAGTCTATCACTTCTAAGGCCTTCAACATGCCCTTGGCAGTCACATGAACCCTTCCCAGTTTCTACATGCCTCCTATCATTGTCAATTATCAGGTAAGTGAATATTCATTCCACAAGAGAAACCCTGTTTTTGTTTTGAAGAGCACAAAAGCAGACTTTCTTTTTTTCAGCAAAACACACTGGTATTCGTGAGGAGGTGCACAAAGGAAATTTCTTCTCTCTTGCTTGTGGTAAATTCACTTCAGATATCATTTTGACAGTTAATTTCACATTAACTCATCTGACTATCTTAGGATTCTGTACATACAATCCTCTCTATGTCATGAAGAGAATTTTATAAGATATTCATATGAACTTTGTTTCCAACAACTGAAAACTGAAATGTGAATATCCAATAACATTTGAATGAATAAAAAAAAACACAGAAAACCATGAAGTCAGAACCTACGAAAGAAAATCCATAGGAAAACACTGTACAGCAATCTCACTGTACATAATCCTTAATGATTATGATTGATGAAAGAAGGCAGAGAGGTCAAATTCTATCCAGTCATTACATACATTTGGAAAATGTGACAAGACATGTGTGATAGAAGACAGGTCAGTTCATATAAGAGATAAACTCTGTTCTCTCAGAGTTGCTGGGTATCAGGAATCCAAGAGGCTTTGCTGGGTCTGTTACCATCATATCTCTGTAAAGACAGGCTCAGGGGAGATGGCACTAGGGCATAACTTGCTCTCAGGGTCTGTCCCTTGCTTACAGGCAGGACCCAAGGCAAAAGCCTGGTGCCTTTTGGACTGTTTTCCCTTTTCTCACTCAAAGCTCATCAGGCTCTCCTCTTGCAAGCTTCAGAGATAGCAGTGGCTTCCCCACAGCGAGAGATCCAGAGAGAGAGAAAAATAAATACTAAAATGTAAGAGAGAACATAAGAGGGAAAGAACAGAAGATGGGTCACAGTTATTTTAATGCTTGAACCTTAGTATTTGCATCACATGATGTCTGGCATATTCAGTTATTTAAGAGTGAGTCAAGAGCTGGGGAGAGAGCTCAGTATAGAGTACTTGGTTACCATGCATGAGGCCCTGGGCTCAATTTCAACACTGCTAATGCAAAATAACAACACTAATAATAATAATAATAATAATAATAATAATAATAATTCACTAAGTGAGGCCCATAATGTAGGGAATGGGCTACTCAGCTTTTGGCATCAGAAGGTCATCTGTCAGCTATTGAGTAGGAGTCAGACCATGGGAGTGCTAATTCACACAGGTGTGAATGTAGAAGCAATGCCAGAAGATTTGGGGGTTCAACTCCATCCATAGTGCTGGCATAGCCTGTGTGAGGTCCTGACTCGAGGCCATAGCACCAGTACGTAGAACAAATTGTGATGCTTAGGGAACATAAAGATGATTGAATTGAAGAACTTCTGCCCCCTCACGATGCCACCAAGGAATATGTCCAGGAGGTCAGTGTCATTTCTACCACCAGGCAGCACTGTATTCCACGTTCATCGCACCGGTTCCTGGATTTAACCTCTAATTCTGTACACTATGTACACAAGACACTAGCCAACAGGCATTACAATTGTCATCTCAGACTGGTGAAAATATCCCTAGGAAGTAGATGCCAGGATGACCTCTATATTGCATGGGGACACTCCGTGAAAGACCTGAGGCATGGTGTCTTGTCTAGGTTTATGGAGGAAGTCAGGAGGAGGATTTGAATCTTTCTCCTCAGAGCTGTGACACTGTGAGCACTGCTGGTTTTTCTTAGCCTTGGGGAAGCCTTGCCTCCTATCATGGATCTGTCACGTGGGTGAAGCTGTTATCTTTATTGTGAAGGACACTGGAGAGTCATTCCATGGGCTTCCAAGGTATCCACAGTAAGAATCTCTGGAGGATACCATAGGACACAGGTTCACACAGACATCATAAAAAGAGCTGGTGAGTGCATTTAACCACCAATTTACTAGGCTATGACCCTAATGCAATGGCCAGAGCAAATTTAGCCACTGTTCTCTTGTGATTCCATGTTATCCAGGACACAAGTCCCTCTAAAGAACAGATCAGGTACTACCCACATTACTGTGAATGTGCCTAACTTCCTGGCCTCTGCATATGTGAACACATAATAGAGGAATAGGTGTCCCCAGAAGACACACATAATGGAATGATGCATCACTATATGAACTGAAGAGGAAGGAATGGCAGGCAGAACACACTCCTTCTGACCACTCACTTCACAGATATTTGCAGTGCACCAACCCTGTAGAGTAAGCACAAGTAGAGCAACACTGCAGACACCATTCTCTTTCTCACAGAGACAACACCACGAGGGTGAGAAAGGAAGATGGATTTCATGCTTTCCTAAAGAAAGGAGCACGGTGGTCACAGCACTTTTAGGGACTAATATCAGCGGGGTAAGTCTTCTTGGACCAGCACTGTCCCATTCAAGGCAGAGAGAAGGCTGGGCTGGGCTCTCTGCAACTGGAGCAGAATGCTGGTGTCCAATTCTACAAGATGTCCCAGCTGAATTGGATCAACCTGAGCTCACTGAAACTAAGCACTGCGTTCAGAAGATTTTGGCTTTGGCCTGTGGGCCTCTCATGAGTGCATGGGACACTTGACAAGGAGAAAGACTGCCAGTCTTGGGACCTCAAGCAACCCTGAGGCATGCAGAAATGAGTTGGTCAAAGCTGAATGAGAAACTTTGCTGGGGTGGATTTGTGCACAGATTTGTCTGTGACAGGCACTGGGAAGTTCTGGGCCCTGCAAGGAGCAAGGACAGTTGGTGATTGTTCTCCTGCTGACGCATGGCTGGTACATGAATAACTTCAAGTCCCAATTCCACAGCTTTGGTCATCCACACCTCCAGTGACCTCACCAGCTCTGGGATCAAAGTGAAAACTAGGGTCAGGCACCCACTCTTAAGGAATTCCATAACTGGCACTTTTACTCACGCCATGACAGGTGTCTTGAACTCCACTTAGGCCAAGTCCTGCAAACCACCTGCTTTTACCTTCCCATCCCCTTTTAACCCATCCCCTTGTATTTCTTTCAGTTTTGATTTTTACTCCTATCTCTATAATTATTCTCAACATCAAATTCTAAGGTAATTTTAATTAAAAGTGAAGATATCATGCATTTCAACATATTCAATTCAGTAGCACGTCATCACATCACCAATTTGTACAATTTCCACATCCATTGAGTTCCAGCACTCTGCTCAGTTTTGGACCATTCCATATTCTTGTACTCTCTTATTATTCCCCACTCACTCTGATTTTTTCACCCTGTGATTTAGTTCTCTGGGTCTTTAATATTCGTGCATCAGATTATGTTTGACCAAATATTCCTAGAGGAGACTGGCTGCTATTGCTCTTCGATAGAAGAGAAAATCCCGGGTAGACCAAAGTGTACAGATAAAATGTGAAGACTATTGTTTATCTACTCATCTTTTCATGTTGGAAAAGCTTTCCCATGATTTCAGTGGTACAAGGGACAGAGAAAGATCTGATTCTTTACATTTGAAAAACAGAACCAAGAATAATGTAGAATCCACAATAAGAAATCTTTGCTTACAAGCAGCAGGCAGATAAATAGTTTGTATTAGAAGTGACAAAGAGGTGTAATGAGTTCATTCTGTGAGAAATGAAAAATTCTTGTAATTCAAAAGAGAATCACCACATGTAAACAAATGTAGAAAATGCTGAGCTTCCCAAAGCTGATTCATGCAAGCACACATCCCTGACATTTGCTGTGTCCCATCTGATGGTGGGTTTTAAGGCAAGTGCTGAACATCACTGGGGAGAACATGGTGTGCAGAGAAGAGCCCTGTCCAGTAGCTCCCATCACAGCTCTACACAGGTGTCCCTGGACCTTACAGTGCTCACAATAGAGATTTATCCCACACAGAGATCCGCATAACTTTTCAAGCTTTGTGTTTAAGACTGTGGTTCACAGCACTATTTGAAGCAGGAAGACACTGGCAGCCTTGCTTGCTATACTCCACATGGAGTGTTCAAGGCATTAGAGTGGGTCACGAGAACCAGGGAAAGCTGTGGGGATGCTGAGTTCAGTCTCTCTGGGCCCACAAGGAAAGAGGAAAAGGAATCTGATCATGAAGTAATACACTATTAAGAGAAGGATGTGTGCATGGAGGATCTTGGTTTTGAAAATGAAATGTCTCTGACATCAATGTGTGTCCACATACAGACATGTGAGAGTCTATGCCCAAGATTGGTGTCTCAGAAGTTTACTTACTTATGCAAACCCTGACTCAAAATAAAAAAGAAATTTGAAATCAGAATTTACTGTAGTTCAGTGCAAGGGCCTGCATTCAATTCCCTGAATTGAGTTAAGGAAAAAAATTGGGAGCAAGCTGAAGGGCTACAAAGCACTATCACCTGGTCTTTCTGGAGAGCAGTGTGCCCCAAGCAGCTTGAGCCTCCACATCTTTCTTGGTCACTTTGATTTTAAAGAATGATCAGTTCCATGAGGGATGGGGAAAGGAGGGTTTTCATTCAAGAATACAAAGTCTCATTAACAATGGAGATGAAATTTTCAATGATTACTAAACTGCATGGTGACCACAGTTAATAAGAAGGATAGCTTTCAAAACTGCTAAACAATGGGATTTGCAGTTGTAGTCACTGTGAAAGTATTTGTAGGTTAGTAAGGTGGTAGACACATTAACTGGACTGATTCTTTCTACAAAGGAGCCATAGATCAAAAGCACATGTTACCCCACAAACATTCATAACTATTGTGAATTACCAAAGGAAGATATCCTATACCTGTACTCCCAGCACTCAGGGAGAGTAAGGAAGGAGGACCACAAGTTTAAACCCAACTTGGAGAGCTGAGTAAATTATTTAGAGATTGTGTCAAAAATTTAAAAAAACAACAACTTTTAAAGTGCATGGGCATATAGCTCATACAGAAATCCCTGGGATCATTGAACACAGTGTATTAACCATTATTCTGTTATGAAAAAAATTAATCTATTTATAAAATTGTTTTCATACTTTATTAATGTCTACGTGTGCTACATTGAAATAAAAAAGAAGAAAAAAATCGTTTGTTTGTTTTATTTTCCTTTGAGACAAGGTATTGCTATGTACTGCAGGCTGACCTTGACTCAACAAGTATTTCAGGCTAGCCTTGAACTCCCTGTGATCCTCGTGTCTATTCGTCCCATGTGCTGGGATTACAGGCATGCACCACCATGCCTTGCAAGAAAGTGTTTTTTTTTTTAATTGTCAAGAGGATAAACCCTAATGAAATAAAACAGAATAGAGTCAATCAAAACAAAAGGATGATCATGGTACATCAGTTAAAAATAAAATCCAACAGTCGTTTGTGTGGCCTCTCAGCTGGTACAGAAAATGACTCAACAACTTGCTGAACTCCAAATTTCTCCATAGAATTGGGAAAATACCTAAATTTTGCAAGGTGTCTATTGTTAACATGTCTTCTCTGAGAAGCAATTCATATCAAGTACCAGGGAAAGAACACAGAACTTTGATTTACTACTTCCAATGTCTGGGATTTATCCCAAGAAAAAAAGATATATGCTCAATGCAGTTTTTCTAAGAGGAACTTGACTTGTGTACATGGTCAGTAACAGGATAACTAAGTAAAACTCTACCTAAGCATATATTATAAATATTCAACACTATGCAAATACACAAATGATGTGAGCAGAACTGGGGAGTATGGGTAGAGACAGCCGAATACTGACAAGATGGGTATTCTGCAGCAGGTTCAACAATGTGGGTGAATTTTTTTTTTTTTGTGGACTTAAATTTTTAAACTGCTGATCACACTTCCTCATCCCTCAAAGCCCCATGCCACATTCAGACTCCTCACAAAGCTTAAACACCCAAGAGGCGCCATTAAAACAAGCAGAAAGCCCTTATCAATGGAATGGACTGGAGACAAAGCATGTGCAGGTAGAATAATAACTGCTGTCTTAATTTAACATCTAGGTCTTCTCTCAGTCTGCAGGGAGGAGATCCAAGTGGAATAAAATCATCCTGTTGGGGTAAATGTCCGCGGCTCACTGACAGCAGAGGCCATGTGAGATTCTGAGCCTCCCTGCCACAGGTTCCAACCAGGGCTGGGCTCTCAACAGCACCTAGTGGGAGGGGGGAGGATCCCAGGCCCTGTGCCGGGCTGGCCATGCGGACCCCGACAGAGAGGAGGGTGGAAAGGAGAGCCCTGAACACCTTAGGCTAGGTCGCCCCAGTGCCGCGCCCGCAGCCTCCCCGGACCTCCCACCAAGGCACCTGCGCCGCTAAAGTCGGGGCCACCGGACCGCGCCGCCACTCAACACCCGCTGCCTTCCGCCTACGTGGCCAGACCCCAGTCCCAGCCCAGCCACAGCCTAGGCAGAGGAAGGAAGGAAGAGTGCTCAGGTCACCAGAAGGGGGCGCTAGCGGCATAATGGCCATTCCGTGCATCCCCTGTGAAGCGAGGCCGGGGGCGAGGCGGGACTGAGTGGGATGCGGATGCCAGTGGCTAGGAACCGTCCCTGGGCGCAGGCCGCCCAGGTTGGGCCGGGTGGAGTGTAATCTTCGCTGGCGGCCAGGGGGTGGGGCCAAGCGATGTGAGTGGCGGGGCCAGAAGCTGGGACCCAGGAGGTGCAGAGCCCTCCAGGAGGCAAGAATGAGGCGGTGGGCGTGGCAGTGGAGGTTAGGGTTTCGCTGATTCTGGGTGTGGCTTCAGGTGGAGCTTCTGGGAGACTGAGCCCCAGGCCTGCTGTGAGAGGAAGCAGAGGAGTGGACTGAGTCTGAGGCTTGGAATTTATAGATGTCTGGACTCAAATCTTCCTGGGACTGACACCTTAGGTACACTGCTTCTCTTCTGGGAGCCTCAATTTCCATTATTTTTATTCTATTATTTTGCTTTGAAATACTGCGTGGTTTTTTTCCATTACAAAAACAAACTGTGAAGAATGGCAACACTCATCTCTTGGCACTGTTGTGAAGATCCAATGAAAACCCTGCAGAGCTCTTCCCATGGTTCCTACCATATAGCAAGTGCTCAGATGCCATTGTTATTTGTGTTGTTGCCCTTCTTTTATTACAGAGAAATGAGTGCTTTCGGTATCCGTCGTCTGATGTCTTCATAACATAAATATATGTTTACATGTTAATATAACATACTAACAAGCATGTGTAACACTTACAGGTGTAAGGTCAGGGCCTCTCTGAAGTGCTTTACATATGTTAATTCTTACAAGAGTAGGGGTTAGGAATTATTTTCATTTTCATAGCTGTGTGAACGGAGACACCAACATTTAATACCTTTTCCAATGACAAACGTGTGGACAGAATTTTAACCCAGTGGGCCTCATACCAACACCTCCGTTAACTAACCCACACTTGGCACAGCACTGCTACAGTTCTGCTTTCGATTTTTCAAATCAGTGAGGCATCAAATTGTTCATGGGAGGTTGCACAGGTAGCTAGAGGCAGTTTGTGTCAGGGTTCACTAGAGGATCAGATTTAATTTGTGTGTGTGTGTGTGTGTGTGTGTGTGTGTGTGTGACACATAATGGATTTACAAAGTAGGATTAGAATGGCCTTCTGCAGAGTCACGGGGAAAACACAAAATGGCCATGTTCTCCTTGGAGATGCAGAAGAATTGGCTGAAGGTAACATGGACTGTTCGTGGACATTGGGTGAACATTTGTTGGCCTGCTTTGGGAACTCAGGAAAGATTTTCTGGGGTGAGGTCCCAAAGTCAGGGAATGTACATGTTCATATATCAGCAACAGTGGTAGTCAGTGTGGAGCAGAGCAGACAATCACTGTTTTTGTTGTATAATTCTTGCAGTTTGCTATCGCATATTTACATTCTTATATAGTGCTCTAAGCAGTCCATGGTGGCCAGGAAGCAGAGTAAAGGGATAGCACCAGGGAGGAAGAAGCCAGAGACCAGATGGAGTACCTAAAGTCATTTCTCCATGACCCATACAGATGAGCCCAGAAGTAAACTTTACTAATCCCTTGGACAGCTCTCAAGCCCATCAAGTTGACAATGAAGTCAATGATTACATAGCAGAAGTTCTGTGATGTTAAAATTATAGGTGATTTACATATGTGCATATATATATATATATATATATATAGTATTTTCAGTTTTTTCCATCTTTAAAATTCTACCCAATGTCAAAAAATAGTGAACCTTATGTAATAGAAATAAACTTTCCTTAGGTAAATTTTATAAAATGAACTGAAAAATAAATGAACAAGAGTTTATAAAGAACAGGGTTTAAAAATACTCACAAAAGAGCCAGAAATCTTTACTTTGCTTTGAACAACTACTTGAAAGACAGTTAAACAATTTCTGTGTTAAACAAGCAGGATCTGGAATATTCAACTGCACACTGAGTATCTTCCCCTTGGAAATCAGTGCTACAGCTATACAAACACAAGAATGACTACAGCAACTTTATTTTTGAGCTCAAAACTGGAAACACCAAAAAGGGCCTCAGCTGATGGACACATGAGGATCAGTGCTTCATCAACAGAGTGGGATGTAATGGCTCAGCCACTGACAAGGAGCAGTACGTGGGAAACCTAACATGGTTATGAGGATTTAATAAATCCTCCCAGCTCCCCCCAAAACAAAAACAAAAATCTTCTGCATCCTGTGTGGTTACTGACCTGTCACCTTTAGAAAATACAAAGTGTTTCCCAGAGACAAAAAGCAGACACATTGCTTAGGATTGAAGGAAGAAATTATAAGAAGCAATAAGGAAAATGTGAAGGTGACATATACATCACCACTTTGGTGACAATTTTCAAGGGGCTCATGTATGACAAGATTCCTAGAGGATTTTTTGTTTGTTTTTAGTTTTAGTTTTGTTTATTTTTGGTACCAGGAACCAAATTCAGGACCCTGTGCTTGCCAAGGAGCACTTTGCCACTGAACTATATCCCTGCCCCATGTCAAGTTTCATCCAATTTTGTATTTAAACCTGTAAGTTCATGGTATGTCAATTATAATGAAATAAAATTGCTTTTAAAACACTTCTCATCTGAGCTATCCACAAAAGCTTTATTTATTTATAGATTTACTAACAAGCAATTTTGTTTTTTATAGATGTATTTCTAAGCAGTATTATTTATAGATTATTTTATATGAAGTTTTGTTTATTTACAGATTTATTTAATTTTGCTGTGCTGAGATTGAATCCAGTGCCTTGGTACTTTTATCATAATTTATTCCCAGACAGGGCCTTGCTAAATTGCTAAGTTGTTTACATTGGGCTGGAATTTTATTACATTTGTTAGCATTTTTGTATACTTAAGTATAACAAAGGTAATTAAATTGAGTAATCTCAAGTGAATCAATAAATACAGCTTAACAAACAATAGCTGGGTGTGATGTTATATGCATGTAATCCTGGCACTTAGGGAGCTCAGACAGGAGGATTGTTGCAAGTTCTAGGTCAGCCTAATTTACATAGTGAATTGAAGGCCAGCATGAACTACGCAGTAAGAGTCTTAAAAAATAAATTAATAAAATAAAATAAGATAAACCCTGGACTAAGTCAAGGAATTATCTTCTAGTCCAAAGCATGGGCATCTTCAGAGGATTTACTTTAGAAGGTGTTATGGTTTGTATCTGGGTGTCCCCACCAAAGCCTCATGAAGTCACAGAGGCAGCTAAACCTAGCATCTGTGATTGGTTCATTGTTTAGTGCTGTGATTGATGATGAAATAGCCTCACCTTCCCAGGGTTTGAATTACCCAAGTAAAAGAGGTCTCACCAGTCCATTTTGTGAGAGAAGTGAGAAAGTCTTATAATTCAAAAGGAAATCACCACCTGTGGCCAAAAGGTGCAGAAAACATTCAGCCTCCCAAAGTTGATTCACGCAGGCACAAATCACTGAGATGTGCTGTGTCCCATCCAATGGCACATTTTAAGGCAGGAGCTGAACAGCAGTGGAGAGAACATGGGGGACAGAGAAGAGTCCTGTCCTGTAGCTCCCATCACAGCTGTATATGGAACCATCCTTAGACCTCACAGGACTAAGAAGACAGGTTTCTCCAACACAAAATGCAACACAAATTTTCAAGATTTCTTTTAAAGAGATTGATTCACAGTACTGTTTGAAGCAGAAAGGAACTTAGACCGTCCCTAGCCTTCACATAGACCATGCACAGGAGAGCTGTTTGGAGAATGCCGTGAATGATTGTTGGAGGGAACTCTTCCCAGGGCCATAGAGGTGCAGGTCTAGGGGTGAAAAACTCATAGCACAGCAAGGTTTTTCATGTGCTAACCAGTGCGATGGGAGTCTACACAGCAAACCAGTGTTTTCCGACAACAGGGACAACACCGAGCAAGGGAATTTGGATGCCAGAGTGGCCAATCAGGTGAGGGGTAGCCCTGAATGACATAGCTGAGCAGAGTAATCCTCTGGAGCTGAACCCCCAGCAGGTCCACCTCACTTCCTTTTCAGGTCTGTCAGCAATGACATCACACAGAAGCACGGCAACACAATTGAAGTTTGCTCAAACTAAATCATTTAGCTTCTTTTGAAGAAATGATTGAAAATGTACAAGTCTGAGAAAAACAAGGCTGAGAACAGCATTCTGCATGTTGTGTAAATAAACTGATCCTTTACAAGTCATGGAAATAATACCTGTGGGTGAGTCTGCAATGGCAGAGGTGTGAAAAGTCATGCATGCAGGTTTCACAATTGCAAAAGAATGACTCCAAATAAATGCTACATGGACATGACTTCCCTTTGGCACTGCACTACAACAACCTAGATTTACTGATCCACCTCAGTAAACCCACGGCAAAACCCAACAGACGATTCCATCATCCAAATGTGAGGGTTCAGGAGCTCTGCTCCCTGCTTGATGCGGCTGCTGGTTGACAATTTCAAGGTGTTTCTATCTGCACAAGCCATCTCTGCTCCTCTCAGCTCATGATTGCCTTGGTGTGGATCAGACTATATCTTTACATAAAATCCCATCATGATTTCAGGATGGTAGCAGTCTCTTGTTTACTGGAAATTATTTTTGAAGTTTGGGTGTAAGAGTCCTTAGACCATGTGCTTAGCAAGTTGAGGGGAAATGAGATTGTTTGAAGTAAATGTAGGAAACTCATTTGTCAGTGGCAGATTCAGTTGGTACTGAAGCCCATATGTTATGGATAAACAGGCATGAGTCAGGGTTTGCTGTACAAAATGCTGGAAGGCACAGCAGTGTCCCCAAGTTCAGTTTCTGCTTTGCTTCCCTCCTTCTACCAAGGTGGAGAGTGGATTCTCAGCATTCAAGCACCTAGGGTTTGAACTACAGTAGGAATCTGTAAAAAGTTCTGTTAACTGGAAAGTGAAAACACAAGGAAATGTTTTTTGGAAAAATGCAGTGCTAAATATATGATTAAATAATCAAAGAAGCCAGGAAAAAAATAACAACAAAAGAAATATCAATAACAAGAACCCAAAAGTTTACCAAATCAGAAAGGAAGAATTAAGAGGTGTCTCTGTTTCCTGAGGACACAACGTTTCATATAAGAAACTTAAAACTCAACTGAAAAACTTTTAGAACAACCTGACAAATAACTTCAGTTTCAAGGTACAAAATCCACAAGTCATCATCAATTCATATCTATGTGCTTCAAATAAACTGCAGCCTGAAATACAAGGAACACCATTCATTTAATAATTCATCGAAAAGAATTAATACTTATGTAAAATTTGAACCAAATTCACCTCTTCTTGGAAAATTGTAGAAATTGAAGCAATGAGTGAAGTGGCACTAAGAGAAGAAAAGACAGACTGTGATGGTGGATGGGAAGAATTCATGTTGTTATAATGTACATGCTACCCACAGCAAGCAGGTGTTCAAATGCCATTCCTGTCAAAATCTCAAAATATCAGTGCCATTTTCCTAGAAATAGAAAAACAATATGAAAATTCAGATGGAAGGACAAAGAGTCTATCCTATAGCCATGGAAAAAATATTAAAGTTAGAGACAACAAAATACAGAGTTTTCTGGTATATAATAAAGTGACGACAGTCGAAAGGGTCCTATACTGCGAGAACTGCACCACAGATTAGAAAGGCCAGCCCAGTAGAGACCAACTCATACAGTCGCCCGGAATTTTGTTTTGTTTCTCCCTTTTCCTTCCCTTCCCTCCCATCCCCCTTCCCCTCTGCTTTCCTTCATTTCCCTTTCCTTTAGTTTTCTTTCTTTTTCTTTTTCAGTTTTTGGTCAAGTTCTTCCTGTGTAGCTCTGGCCTAAGCTGAACTCAGAGTGTGTTGCAGGCTTGTCTGGAACTCCCAGGAATCCTGCTGCCTCAGCCTCCTGAGTGCAGGCTTTGCAGGCATTTTCAACGTTCCATGCTTAGCCAATGAATTTTAAACAACACTATGATGAAACCAGGTCTGGTGGTGTGGCTTGTAATGCGAGCAATCTGGAAGGCTGAGGCAGCAACATCACAAATTTAAGGACAGGCTCAGGAATATAGCCACTTATCCAGAATCTGGATGAAAATAAAAAGAATTTTAAATGTGGAAAACCATGGAGCTAAGTGAAAATCTCAGTATACAATCCATAGAAACTGAGTGCAAAACAAAAAAACTTGGAAAGTCCAATGGTAGAAAAAATAATATTTTACACTGTCCTGGCCTTCTGGAGAGCAGTGTGCCCCAAATGGCATTAGCTTTCACACTTTTCTTGTGGTTTCACGTCAAACAATCATTAAAATCCATGAGGGATTAAAAAAAAAAACCAGAATGTGCTTCAAGGACACCAAGCCTCAATACCAGTGCAGAAGGCATTTGCAGTGACATTCTGAAGTGCATGATGACCACAGTTACAAAACAGAGAATCTCCAAACAGTGTTAATGGGATTTTCAATCCTACTTACTTTGAAAAAAACTGCCAGTTAGGAAGTTGGTACATAGCTTAACTAGATATACTCTCTCTGCAAAGTGTATAAGATCAAAGCCAAGTATTTCATTCTATGAATGCACAAAATTTTTGCTGATTATCAACTCAAGATAATACTTGCAATCCTAGCACTCCGGGAGAGGGAGGGAGATTGAATAAGGAAAGGTTTAAGCCTGGCCTGGGAAACCCACAATCTTAGTGAGATCATGCGTTAAAATTTGTAAAAAACATTAACACATTTTACAAATGTATGGAAATATAGATCATTAAGAAATCATTGTGCACAATACAGTAGCCAATGTTATTCTCTCATTATTCTTCTGTATTTTATCCTTCTATAGACTTAACAATAGCATCTTTTATGTGGTCCTTATTAATATGTACTTGAGTTACATTAAAATAAGAAAGTTAATTAAAATAGAAAGTCTTTTCAAAAAACAGTAATCCTTTGCTCAAATCCTACTTCCATATATAAAGTTAGTACAAAAATAAAAAGAACCATCAAATTCTCTTTATACTAAGCTCTCCAAATCCTAAGAGTATATATTCAGTAGCATATCTACATTCATCTCAGTTAAAAGGTCAAAAAAGTTGAAACAGTTCAACTTCTTGGCAGTAGATCAATGCCTACCTCATGGTAAATATAATGCTCAGTGTGCTGACTGAAGTACATATGTAAGAAAAATTCACCAAGATTTGATTTGTCGAGTTATAGATGGTATTTGTGTCTTTTTAAACCTTTTAAATGTATTTTTTATTTTGATTTATTTATTTATTTTTGAGACAGGATTTTGCTATGAAGTTTAGGCTTTCATTGAACTCACATTGTAGCACAGGCTGACCTCAACTCACAGCAATCTTGCTGCCTCAGCCTTGCAACTTCTGACATTAGAGATGTTCACTACCAAACCTGGCTCTCGTTTACTTTTTAAATTTTTTCCAAAATTAAATTACCCAGGATTATGTGACATTCTCATAGTTTATTGGGTGAGTTATACAAAATGAAATCAGAAAGCACTGAAAATGCACTGAAGGAAATTCAAACTCTTCACCTGTTGGGAGCCGCAGCCCCGAGCCCGGTCGCCTCACTTGGCGGACGTGAGGCCTGTAGTAAAGAGTAAAGCCTGAGGTAGATTACCCCTCCCATCGAGCACGTTAGTTTCCTGCTTACCGCGTAAGCAACCCGCTCAACAATATAGTCTGCCTGGCAACTGATGATGTTAGCCAATCAGCTTGCCTTGCTTACTTTAACATGATTGGACACTGTACCCGTATATATACCGGTGCCACCCCTGGGCGGAAGAAGAAGCCAGGTAGAAGCCCGGAAGTAGAAGCCCAGAAGGAGCCGCGGAGAGCGGACCGGTAGAGGCTTTGGGGCAGACTGAAGCACAAAAGGAGCCGCGGGGAGCGGACCAGAGGAGGCTTCGGCTGGGAGCGATCCCAGGGCAGGCTGTACGGAGAAGAAAAATAAAAAGAAAAGGTTGTCCACTACCAGACTTTGTCGTGTGTCCTTCCTGCCGGCCGGGAGCAGACATCGACATTTGGTGGCCCGTACGGGGACTGATCACCCCCGAGACGTGGAAGTGGACAACGCTCCAGTACAGAGCTGCGAGACAGGTGAGTTGGGGATAAGCCTGGGCTCTGGGTGGCGCGCACCTACAGGGCTTTTAGACTCCCCTCAGGCTCACGCGTAAGTGGCGGATTCCTTGGGCCTCACGCGGTGAGTAACATATTAAAAGATGGGAAACATGTTAGGTAGCAACACTAAGAGCGAGGGTGGTTGTGGAGAAAGCTCTCAAGAGCTTACAAAAGTACGCAGGGTATCTGAGCAGGCCCAGTCAGGGAGCTCCCGAGAGGGGTCCGTCAAGGGGAACAAGGATGCTAAGGAGGAGGACGGGGCTCTAGCCTCGGAGTCGTCTGACTCCGAGGACGAGGGAAAGTTGAATGGCAAGGAGGCCAAAGAGACCAGCTGTCAGGAGCCTAAATCGCTCAATAAGGAGTCACAGGGTTCTTTTCCAGCGTTGCCCCGCGAATTGCGCTCTGCTCAACCTGGTCTGCGGAGGAGTAGAGAGCTCCTGAGCGCTCCCCGGCGCGCGCGAGAGGGAGGCGAAGCCTTCCGCCCCACCTTGGGGGCCGTTTCCAGAGGCGATTCCTCGCCACGAGGCGGCCGCCTGGGAGCTCTCTCCCCTTTCGCCAGAACAGGAAGTGATGCACGGGCCCCCATTTTCCGCCCAATCACGGCCGCCGTCTTATGCTCCGCCGCCGGCGGGTCGGTATTTTTACAGGCGGCTTTGGCAGGGGGGACGCTTGTCTCATGAGGTACATCCACCTGGGATAGATAGTGGCCCCTACGGGATATTTCCTGTACAAGTAGCTATGGGCCAGGGACGCAATGTATGGGAGCCTTTTGAGATAAAGCAGATTAGAGAACTTAAAAATGCAGTTACAACCTTTGGGCCGACTGCGCCTTACACCATTGCCATGCTGGAGAATCTGTCTTCTGGGCCCCTCACCCCCGCGGACTGGATTCAGCTGGCAAAGGCGTGTCTGCCCTCGGGCAGTTGCCTGGATTGGCGAGCCTGGTACGCAGAGTTCTCTGCAGAGCAGGCTGAGAGAAACGCCAATCGGGGAAACCGGGGGTGGAACAAGGAAATGCTTATGGGAAAAGGTCGGCACGCTGATGACCAGACCCAGTTCCCCGGCGCTCTCTGGCGGGGAGGAGATAGAGAGCCATCCGCTCCGCCCTGGAGCTCTTCTCCAGAAGCAGCTCCCCACCGAGAGGCCGCTACAGGGAACCCTCCCTTCTCTCAGCCGGCACAGGAAGTGACGCCCCGTTCCACTCTGTCGCGACCGCCGTCCTATGATTTTCATGGGCGGCTACTCTGCCGAGCAGGCTGAGAAAAACGCCGGTCGAGGAAATGGGGGCTGGGGATTTAGCTCAGCGGCAAAAGTGCCTGCTTTGCAAGCACGCAGTTGTGAGTTCGGTCCCTGGTACCGGTAAAAAGGAAAAAGACAAAAAAAAAAAAAAAAAAAACGAAAAAGATAAAAATAAAAAATAAAAAATAAAAAACAAAAAGGGGGAGTAAGCCAAGGCCTGCCTCCAAAGGCGCGGTTATCTATGGCAGGACAATGGATGGGCCCGGATCCAATGGTCAGCTGGAACCGAGGCGCGGTTTGTGTTTTCCCACAGGAACCGGGACGAGAACCACTGTGGATACCGGAGAGACTGACACGGGCAACAAAGCCCTCGACTGAAGATCAGACCTGCCCTACTGGAGATCCATCACAGACCAACCAATAAGATGAATAGAAATAGCGGTAGCCCGAAATGGACAAGAAGATCCTCAGGCATATGCATGGCTTGCTCAATTGGCCCACGACCGAGTCTAGATATGGCGGGCATCCCTCATTCTCCTCCATAAGGTGACAATACACAGCAGGGTAGGTGAGTCAATGACGGGTAAGAGCGTGCCTCCCCAGCACGACTCGACCTAAGCCAGGCCCTACCCCATCCTGCACGTAAGCCGCTGGACTGTTAGATGCTGCCCAGGTCTAAATTTCTCTCCGAGGGGATTTCTTTACGAAGAGGAAATGAGTGCAAGCTTGTGTGCATCCAGGTTCCGTCCAGTTTGTGCCTGGCCCTAGAAAAAGGACGAGGGCCTCAGGGCCTTGGCAGACCATGGGACGGCCGACCAGGGTCTAAGCCAAGGACCTACGGTGAGCCTACGCATAGGGCATAAGCCTCTGCACCCAGTCCAGAAAGGGCTACGATGCGCACATTCATAAAAAATAAAAAAGGGGGAGATGTTGGGAGCCGCAGCCCCGAGCCGGGTCGCCTCACTTGGCGGACGTGAGGCCTGTAGTAAAGAGTAAAGCCTGAGGTAGATTACCCCTCCCATCGAGCACGTTAGTTTCCTGCTTACCGCGTAAGCAACCCGCTCAACAATATAGTCTGCCTGGCAACTGATGATGTTAGCCAATCAGCTTGCCTTGCTTACTTTAACATGATTGGACACTGTACCCGTATATATACCGGTGCCACCCCTGGGCGGAAGAAGAAGCCAGGTAGAAGCCCGGAAGTAGAAGCCCAGAAGGAGCTGCGGAGAGCGGACCGGTAGAGGCTTTGGGGCAGACTGAAGCACAAAAGGAGCCGCGGGGAGCGGACCAGAGGAGGCTTCGGCTGGGAGCGATCCCAGGGCAGGCTGTACGGAGAAGAAAAATAAAAAGAAAAGGTTGTCCACTACCAGACTTTGTCGTGTGTCCTTCCTGCCGGCCGGGAGCAGACATCGACATTCACCAACAGAAATCATAGTGTAACATAACATAACATAACATAACATAACATAACATAGCAACACAATATAGCATAAAAAACACAGCCAAATAAAGCAAAACAAAATAAGAAAACAGGGTTGGAAGTTTAGTTCAACAGTATAAGTGCCCACTTGGCAAACCTGAGGTCATAAGTTCAATCCTCAGTACCAAAAAGAAAACAACCACCTGTGATTTTAAAAAATGTTTCCAAGTATACCTTAACAGTTTGTAAGCTAATCACACATAAGACATATAATCTGGCAATTTCACATCTAAGTATTTTTTCTTTGAAATAAAAATCTATGTTCACTCAAGACCATGTATAAGAATGGCTGTGGCAGCTGGCTTTCCAGGGCCAACCCAGAAACAGAACAAATGGGATCACTAGATGGGTGACAGATGCATGAACAAGTTGCAGTTGGCAGGTTCAGCCCCATGAGAGTGTGTGGTGGCTCCACCGGCAATTAGCAGCAGTATGTGGAGAGCCCAGCACACAGATGCTGCTTGAAGGAGACCAACCAAGAGCATTGAGAGTGAACAGGCTCAGCGCCATCACCTCTAGGAAAGGCAAACTAACCAGCATGGACACAAAGCCCATGGTCTGCTTGGGATGGGAGAACAGGAAATGAAAAAGTGATTAGGAGACAAATTCCCCAGGAGTGATCCCCATGTGTCCTTCATCAGCACAGGGTGATGATGTCCAGAGCCTTGCACAGTCTCTCCTCACCCTCACCACCTGCTGTCCCTCCTCAAAGGAGGTCAGAGTACGGAGCACTACAGTGTGTGGCTGAGGTAAACTTCTAAGGATGAATAAATGATCATTCATAGACATATGAGAGTAAAACTTGCTATGAATCCTCCTTTCCTGGACACATGGGTGTTATAACATGAAACATTTCATATCCATCAAGGAAAATTATTATGGGCATTCTGGGAACATCTCCATGCTCCTTAATGACAATGAAATGAAACTAACTTAAGTCCAGAAAAGACAGTCAAAATTAAATTTGAGAAATCTCTAAATGAAGAAACTGTGCACCTCATCCTCAAGGGAAAGGATCTTATGGATGAAAAAGTCTAAAAA
This sequence comes from Cavia porcellus, assembly GCF_034190915.1. Taxonomy (NCBI): domain Eukaryota; kingdom Metazoa; phylum Chordata; class Mammalia; order Rodentia; family Caviidae; genus Cavia; species Cavia porcellus. Next base: position 46,036,462 of record NW_026947515.1, on the reverse strand, counting down.
CACACACATTTTGCTAGTTTTTTAACTTGCTGTTTCTAAGGAGGACACAGATTAGCTCACAATAAAAACAAAGGAGGCATCAGAGGGGGAGACTCAACTGTGGACCCCAGCAGATGACCATACTTCCTTGGTGACAAGTCCAAACAGAACTCTGAAGGCTCTGGTCACCAGGCACTGAGGTCTGGTGATAATTGGCCTTCATAGATGGCTGGCTTGAGAGAGTGGACAAGGAACATGCTACGCTGCTTTCCCAGGGATATTGGCCCCAGCATCAGGACCCCGTGTCAGGAAACTTGTGGGAACATATGGAGAGGATGCTTCACTTGGTCCAGATGCTTCAGGAAGCTCAACTGGAAACACCCAGGTGTCAGCAGCTCAGGCCAGGACTCATTGGCACCCAGAGGCACCCAGAGGCACCAAGAGATAAGAGGAAGCCTAGAACAAACATCCCTAGGCTCAACCCCCAGCCACTCAGAGACACTGAGTCCAGGGCTAGTTCAGATACAGGGAAGTTAAGTTCTCACTTGAGCAGCCCCATGGGACTTGGCCACCTGTGTATTCAAGTCCTGGCCATGTGGAAGCACCTCAGTCTTGGTTTACAACACTGAACTGTGGGTGCTGAGTGGATCCAGAGTGCAGGGTCACTGAGGATGAAATGGGGGATCCATGGCAAGGGATGAGCTGTGGCCTTGTCCCCATGAAGACATGCTACAGAGGCTGTTCTGATTCCCAAGGATCACCTTCTACGCCCCTCATTAACATACACATGGGGAAAACTGTTCTGTTCTTTGGAAAGGAGATTGGAGTCACTCTAGGGGTTTCAGGGTATGCTCAAGACAGGAATTCTTAGGGATGGCAAAGTGTCCATGGCCCACAGGTATTATTGCAAAGTGGGTGGGTGTCATCAAGCCAAAATATACATGAAGACACCCTGAGTGAAGACACTTTTCTGAGTATTGTCTATGATTTTGTAAGTAGAACACGGGCAACCACTGCCCTTTTGAGTTTTGATGTTCTTTTCAGGCCATAGAGTCAGCATTGGCAGCAGAACAGATATAGTTCACCTCAAGGAACTCTTTCTGCGTCCAAGGCCTCCTTTGGAAGAGGTTACAGACCATGTAGGAGGAGTTCCACAGAGACCAAGAGAAATGGGAAGCAGATCTTTGCCTGACCTAGACACTGCAGAAAGGCAGGATAGACATCCATGACTCCTCACTTGTCAGATATTCATGGAGCACCAGCTCTGAGCCCTTGAGTGCAAAGACATGGCAGATATCAGTTTTTTCCTTTGTTGAGCTGACCTGCAGCGGGGAAGGGCAGGGAGAAACTGTGTCACACTTCCCTAAAGAAGGGAGTGGTGTCAAACCACTAAGGAAGGACTGCCTCCCACGGAGCATTCTGTCAGCCTCTCAGGGATCCCAAGTCCCACACTGCCACACTGTAGTTGGGAGAGGGTGGAAGTGGACACTGAACTTTCTTGGCTAGAGACCCAAGTGCCTCTCCCTAAGGTAACCTCTATAGGTAGTGTTAAAAGAGAGGCCATACCTCTTGCTTTGCTAACTGCCTGTCTGCTCCAGGTCCACATCTCCTGTCCTTGACTCCTCACTGGAGCTGAACTCCAAGGTGGATTCCCAGGCCTAGCTTCTCATGGACCAGCTTGAGCCTCCTAAATCCTTGGCACCTAAGTCTCAGGGTAAGGAGCCCTGGGATGTGGGTTGTGGCCTTGAGAGGATGGAATGTGCTAGGGAACTCAGCAATGTGCCCAGATGATGGGAGACACAGGAACATGATCCCCTCAGCAGTCAGTGTGGGGATGCAGTCTGGGAGGCTTTACTGGGGCTGTGCTCATGCACACAGCTGCCTCTGACAGGCAGTGGGAAGGTTTGGCCCTGAGAAGTCCCTGGAAAGTCAATGATGTTTTCTTCTCCTGAAACTGCAAAGGCAATTCCAGTGCATGCTGAATTTGCACCCGCAGAGCTCATGCCAGCTCCACCTGCAGCTCCCTAACCAGCTCTGGCCCCACAGCAAGAGCAGGCACATGTTTTCCTTTCTCCACCAGCTGCAGAGCTGGATCTCCTGGTGGCTCCCCAGCAGGAGTCATCTCTTGACCTCTACCTGCAGGCAGCTCTTGACCCACACCTGCCATTCCCCTCTCTGCCAGATTTATATATCATTCTATTTATTATTATTCTATTCTGGGATGTGAGTGATAGAATTACTGTAAATGAAATTTAAGGGTTTATTCTTGCTTCAGTTGATGAGTTTGGTACTATTTAGTGCATTCTCCATGTTGTGAAACCTTCAGCAGTGTTCTCTTCCAGAACATTTTCATCAACTCACTACCCAAATATATTTTCTTTTATTTCCCTTCCTATTAGATCCTGGCCACCACTCATCCTATGTCCTTGTAATTTACCTGTCCTTCTTTTTCCACATCTCTGCAGTTATGTTTCTCTTCTGCCTTACCCTGCTATAAGTAACTGTCTATTCTCGCCTTGTCTGAGAAGGGAAAATCCAGACAGACTACATCAATTTCTCATTTGTGTATTCATGGACTCTTGGCAGGGCATATAAAAAGAATTCAGGGATTTTTTGTAGTTCTTAGGATTCTTTGTTTTCTTAATTATGTTCCTGGCTTTATAGACATATACACGTCAAAACTGCTCCACATTTAATTACATGTAGGTTATTTCATGTCTATTTCATATGAAGGAGAATAACACTTTCTTTTGTTATGGAGCAGCACCATGGGAGTGTCACAAATGGTTTATACTTTAGATATTTTCAATGATAAATTATTAATTTTAACTTATGAGTGCTTAACAGGAAAAAATCACAAAAGTAAAGCATTGTAGTTGTAATACAACCATTAAGATGTGAGGCACTGTGTGGTTCCAAGGAAAGTCTATAACCCAGTATAGAAAGTGCAGTGTCACAGGCAGCATGTCCATTGAATTCCCCTGTGGCTTATTTCCATACAATGTCATTAATATGACTGCCTATGTCCTCTTCTCTAGACAGAGTAAATTTGCATAAAGTCTGGGTCAACATGTCACCACCTACAAATTTCAGTTCTTACCCAGTAGTTCAGTCAAAGAACAAAACACATGAACACAGCCCAATTAAGAATAATGAGGCCTTGTTTACATAAGAAAAGAAACATAACGGTCAGGGAGGCAAACAAGTGGGAGAAATGAGCACTGGGAAACAGCAGTGGCATCAGGTCCCAGGTAGTAAAAGCCAGCCCAGAACTCGAATCCATCAGGATCCTAGCAGGGCTGGGGTAGATGGGGAGACCCAAGAGCTCTCCATGACTCCTCAGGAGCTGGGGTGCAGTCTTCAATCACAGATCTGCAGCCTTCACAGAGGCCAGCTGATTGGTTGCTCCATGCTATAAATGCTCTAGGCTGAAGTTACTCCCCCAAGGCCTGGCTGCACTATGCTGCCACTGGGGGCTGGGCAGCAGGAGAGGTTAGGTCACTGATTCAGCAGCCACTAGCTTTCCCACAAAGAAATAGCTGAGCATGTGGATGCCCCAGTGTGAGCTAAGTTGTGGCTCCTGAATTCTATGGATGATAGAAAGTTTTCCCATGGTCTTTGAACCAAGTGAGCCTATAAAGAGTCACAGGTTTGGGGCAAGGTATCGGGGACAGTGAGTGGTGAGTTCTAAGTCCAGGCCTAGCCCTGCCCAATGAACTGCATGTGACAATGGCAATGTGAGGTAACCCGAAGATAATGGCCTTAGTAGAGATGGTATCAAATTACAGGCAGGTGTGGATGGGGACAGTGCCCAGGTGAAGAGAACCCCATGTCCATGTGACTGTCTATTGCCTCATCCCCAAGCATGCTAGTATCTCCACAGTAAAGGACTATGCATGTTATTCCATTCCCAATGGACATTTGAGAACCAGTGCCCAGAGAGGGACACTGCCAGTCCCAAGGCACAGGACATGGGCAGAGTGAAGAGGATGGGGGAGAAATCCAAAGGAGAAAGACCTCCTAGCACAGGACCCAGCCTACTCCCAAAGGCATTAGAAAAGCAGGCCCCAGGCTCATGGGACCTGAGTCTAAACATGTGGGACTGATTTCAAGCAGCAACCCAAGGGATACACACAGATGTGCACACACAAACACACACACACACACACACACACACACAGGAACAAACAGTGATGCCATGGGCACACACTGGGTTGCTCAGAGGAAAAGTGATCTGATTTATTCAAGCCACATGCCTCAAATTCTCACCTTATTCCTGGGCTGAACTAGGCTGGCACCAACATAGAAAAGGACAATATGTCACTGGCCACCGAGAAGCTGGAAGGCTGGAGGAGAGGGACAAATCACTGCAGAATGTAGTGGAAGAGAAGACCCAGCACTATATTCCAATAAAGCAAGGGCACACAGAGGTCAAAGTCACTACATGGGGGCATCTGAACAGCCTCACTGAGATGGAACTGATGCCTGAACCTGAGACATGCAGGCCCTAAAGCTGTACAGAGCAGAGTCTGTGTGGCAGAAGACAGAGGACCAACCATTTAGAGATTCAAAGTCAATTTTTTTTTAGTCAAGAAACAAATGAGAAGTGAGAACAGAAGGCCTGGAGAGAATAAGGGAGGGGAGGAGTGGGCGAGGGACAGAACCTCACATCTGGTATAGCGCATCAGTGACCACTGATGAATGCGTGGCTGCAAACTTAGGTACAACAGGTAAAGTTCTCTCAGGTTCTATGGATTAGGAATTCAGGAAGTGCTGCTGGAGGATCCACCATAGTTTCTCCTGTCCAGGCTGCAGGCTCAGTGGAAACACTGCTGTGGCAGAATCTGCTCTCAGGCGCTCTCTCTTACTAACAGGCAGGAACAAGGTTGTGAGGTCTGATGTCTGCTCTGTCTGTTACCCTTTTTCTCTGCAAAGAGTGAGCCTCTCCTCAGGGAAGATGCAGAGATAGTTAGAGATATAGAGAGGAAGACAGAATGAAACAGAGAGGAAGGAAGGAAGAACAGAGGAAGGGGAGAACAGATTAGTCAGTCATTTTATGTGTGAACCTTGATAGTCACATTCCATCATGTCTGCCATGTTCTGTTATTAAGAACAAGTAAAAAATTGGGGAGAGAGCTCAGGATAGAGCACTTGTCTACCATGCATGAGGACATGGGCTCAGTTTCAGCCTGGCTAATAAAAATCAGAGCAAAATTCACTACCTGTGACCCATGCTCAAGGAATGGGCTACTCAGGATGTGGCCATCAGAAGGTGAACTATCAGCAGTTGAGCATGTTTGCCTTGGGTGTGGTGACTCACACAGGTGTGAATGTAGGCACAGTGCTGGTAGATTTGGGGGTGCATCTGCATCCATAGTGCTTGCTTAGCCTGTGTGAGGTCTGAGGCCATAGCACCAATACATAGAAGAAATTGAGATGCTTAGGGAACATAATGATGGCTGATCTGATGAACTTTTGCCCCCTCATGAGGCCACCAGGGAAACATGTCCAGGGGGTGAGTGTCATTTACACCACCATACAGAAGGATCTAGGCCTGTGTGCAATGTGTTCACCTCCCTCCCACCTTTCATCGATTTCACCTCTAATTCTGTACACTGTGTACACATGACATCAGCCCATAAATTTAAAAGTGTTATCTCTCACCTCTGATGATGTCCCTAGGAAGCAGATACCAATATGACCTCCATAGTTCAGGGGGACACACTGGAAAGGACCTGAGAGGCATGGTGTATTTTCTAAGTTGACAAGGGAAGTAGGAAGGAGGAGTTGGGTCTAAAACTAGGTCTTCTCAGACCAGGGACCCTGGCTTCATTGCAGTTTTTCCTTTCCCATGGGGAAGCTTTGCCTACTGCCAAGGATCCATCACTTGGGTGGAGCAATTGTCTACACTCTGAAGAACACTGGGCAGTCATTCCATGTGCTTCCATGGTATCCAGAGCAAGAATCTCTGGGGGATGCCAGATGACCCAGTTCCACACAGACATCATGGAGGGAGCTGGTGGGTGCCTTAAATCATCAGTGTACCAGGCACTGACCATGATGCAATGACCAGAGCAGATACAAACACTGGTCTCTTGTGCTTCCATGTTATAAAGGCCACACAGTCACTCTGGAGAGCAGACCAGGTACTACCCACATTGTGGTGAATGTGCCTAAATTCTTGGCCTCTATACACATGGACATAAAATAGGGGAAAGGGAGACTCACAAAGGCACTCAGAATGGGATTATGCATCAGTATATGAACTGAAGGTGGAGGAAAGGCAGGCAGGACATACACCCACTGTCCACTCACTTCTCAGATAGTTATAGAGCAGCACCCTGTGGAGCACCCATGATTAAAGTAACACTGCAGACTCCACTCTCATTCTCACAGAGGCAACAGGCCACAAGGGTGGAAAAGGGAGCTGCATTTCAGGCTTCTTGCAGAGTGGAGGACAGGTGGTCACAGCACTGTCCAGGGACTTCTGACAGCAAGTGAGGGCTGATTATGGTTAGCGCACAGGATACCCTGGGAGGACAGTTTGGGAGGGAGTCCACACCTGTAGTTCTGCTTTTTTTTTTATTTAAGAGGAAAAAGAGAAAAACACAAATCAAAACAAAGTGGTGTAAGGGTACACGTAATACAGAACTCCAAAAAAAAAAAAAAAAAAAACATAACAGTAAGAAATCACCTGTTAATAGATTACATATTATCATCTTGAAAATAGTTGCTCAAATCACAGTATCAAAGAATACAAGGTGGACATTCAAACAGGGAGACTGCAAACAGCTGTGTTCAATGATCCAAAAACATTGATATAGTCAGCTATTTAACACCCCTAAACACATTTGCTGTTATATCCGTTAGAGCTCTTTTTATTTTTTTCCCTCTCTTTTTTACAACAAAATTTACACATTTTGGATTTTATTACTCCTTAGTGCTTATTACTTTGGGGGGGGGGAGAATACAGTCAAATATGGCAAAACAAAGCTGTCAGTCAAAACTAAGGATAGACATAGCACATGATGTAGAACAGAGTACAAGGTTATCAACAATGGTTATCAATGTTGTCTCTTGTTTCCTTAAAAAGAATTGTCTATCTCATTAGATATTATAAAGTTGGACAAAACAGTAGAGAACAAGACCAATAAAACTTAGGCATTGTAAACATTACAGGACTTCCAAAGAAGACAATAGTCAAACCAGAATGGGCATCTTAGTGAATCTTATTGCCTTCAAAGTAGTTGCCTATATCCTCAAACTTGATACTATCATACAGAATGGAACAGAGGCTAATCAGTCAAAAGAAGATCGTGGGAGTATTACAGGACTTCAAAACAAGTTAATAGGAAATCAAAAAGTTACTATTTATATATCCTAATTTTTAAAATTTTTTCCCTTAAGTAAGACAAACATAAGAAATGACTAATTTTTTAAAAAAGATTAAGGGGGAGATTGAGATAAAACAGGACATAACAATATAACAATAGAGGTCAAAGCATGACTGTTTCAGCAACCTAGTACTTCACCACCATATAACCCGACTTAATAGTAGTTACCATAGTGTCTGTCTTTTTCCTTGAAATATTTGGATAAAACTTCATATACTCTAGCTTCAAATATTTCCATATCAAGAAGCCCAGAATAAAGCCTTTCTAATTAATGAGTGAAAACTTTATAAGGCTTCAAGGCCACCTAATGGGGAATCATGATTACCACATATTTTTATATATTTGAATCATTACTTACATTAGGGAAACTATTCGGTATTCACACATGCGAGATTGATTTATTTCACTTATGAGTATGGTCTCAAGCTGCGCCCATTTATTAATAAATATCTCAATGTAATCCTTCCCAGTTTGTGGGTTTTCTTTTCACTATGCTGGAGATTTCTTTTGACATGCAGAAACTTTTTAATAACAAATGGTTCCAGTTATTGATTCTGGGAAGTATTTCCTGTGAGGTTTGAGTCCTGTTCATGAATTCTTTACCTACTCCTATGTCTCTAAGGTTTCTACCTAATGTGTCTTCCAATAGATTTAGTGTTTCTGTTTTAATATTCAAATCTTTGACCCATTTAGATTTTAATTTAGTACATGGTGATAGACATGGGTCTAGCTTTAGTTTTCGGCAAATGGAGAGCCAGTTTTTCCAGCACCATTTATTAAAGAGACTGTCGTTCTTCCAGTGAACCTGCTTAACTCCTTTATCAAAGATAAGTTGGTTGAGTGTGTTCGTAGTTGTGGTTGTATCTTCTAATCTATTCCATTGATCTTCGGTTCTGTTTTGATTTCAATACCATGTTGATTTTACTACTGTTGATTTGTAGTATAACTTCAAGTCAGGGATTGTGATGCCTCCTGCTTTGTCTTTGCTGCTTAGAATTGCCTTTGCGATTCTAGGTCTCTTCTGGTTCCAGATGAAATTTAGGAGTGATTTCTCTAGATCTATAAGGTATGTTGATGGTATTTCTATTGGGGTTGCATTGAATCTGTATAGCAGTTTTGGGAGAATGGCCATTTTCACAATGTTTGTTCTTCCTATCCATGAGCAAGGGATGTCTTTCCATTTTCTGAGATCATCTTCAATTTCCTTTTTCAGTGTATTATAATTTTCACTGTATAAGTCTTTCACTTCTTTCGTAAGAGTAATTCCAAAATATTTCATTTTTTTGGTTGCTAATGTGAATAGTCCAGTTTCTCTTATTTCCCTCTCTGTGATTTTGTTGTTCGTGTATAGGAATGCTATTGATTTCTGAGTATTGGTTTTGTATCCAGCCACATTACTGAATTTATTTATTGTATCTAAGAGTCTTTCAATGGAGTTTAGGGGGTCTTCTATGTAGAGTATCATGTCATCTACAAACAATGATAATTTAACTTCTTTTCCTATCTTCACCCTTTTTATTTCTCTTTCTTGCCTAATTGCTCTGGCTAGTACTTCCAGTACTATATAAAATAGGAGTGGTGATAAATGACATCCTTGTCTTGTGCCCGATTTTAAAGTAAAGGCTTTCAATTTTTGGCCATTTAGTATGATGCTGGCTGTTCGTTTGTCATAAATGGCCTTTATTATATTGAGGTAAAGACCATTTATTCCAATTTTCTGTAAGTTCTTATCATGAATAAGTGTTGGACCTTATCGAAGGCTTTTTCTGCATCTATAGAAATGATCATGTGATTCTTATTTTTGGCTTTATTGATATGGTGGATTACATTTATTGATTTGCGTATGTTGAACCATCCTTGCATTCCTGGGATGAATCCCACTTGCTCATGGTGTATATTCTTCTTGATGATTTGCTGCATCCTATTTGCCAATATTTTATTGAGGATTTTTGCATCTGTGTTCATTAGGGAGATCAGTCTATAGTTCTCTTTTATAGTTGGGTCTTTCTCAGGTTTTGGTACTAGAGTAATATTTGCTTCCAGGAATGACTTAGGAAGGATTGCTTCCCTTTCAAGTTCATTGAATAGTTTGAGGAGTGTCGGCATTAGGTCTTCTTTGTATTTCTTGTAGAATTCTGCAGTGAATCCATCTGGGCCCGGGCTCTTCTTGGTGGGTAAGGACTTAATTACATTTTCAATTTCATTAGCAGAGATTGGGTTATTCAACAGTTTTAGATCCTCTTGATCTAGCTTTGGCACTTCATATGCTTCTAAGAATCTGTCTATTTCTTCTGTGTTATCAAACTTTTGAGAATAGAGGTTTTTGAAATAGGTGTTGATGATCTTCTGTATTTCTATTGGGTCTGTAGTGATTTCTCCTTTTTCATTTCTTATTGCATGAATTTGAGCTTTTTCTTCCCTTTTTTTAATAAGGTTGGCTAGGGGCTTATCGATTTTATTTATTCTTTCAAAGAACCAACTCTTTGATTTGTTGATTCTTTGGATTGTTTTCTTAGTCTCTATTGCATTGATTTCTGCTCTGATTTTTATAATTTCCTCTCTTCTTTTGGCTTTGGGCTTGACTTGCTCTTCTTTTTCTAGCTGTTTGAGGTGTAGCCTCAAGTTATTTATTTGTATTTGTTCTGCTTTCCTGATGTCGGAACTCAGTGCAATAAATTTTCCTCTCAGGACGGCTTTCATTGCATCCCACAGATTCTGGTAAGTTGTATCTGCATTTTCATTTTCTTTTAGGTATTGCTTAATTTCTTCTTTAATTTCTTCTGTGACCCACTGATTGCTCAAGAGTGTGTTATTCAGTTTCCATGTGTTTTCGGAATTTTTGCAGTATCTTTTTTATCATTAATTTCTAATTTCAGAGCGCTATGATACGATAACATGCAAGGGATGATTTCAACTCTTTTGCATTTGCTTAAATATGTTCTGTGAGCTAATATATGGTCTATTTTAGAAAATGATCCATGTACTGCTGAGAAGAATGTGTATTCTGATGTTGTTGGGTGGAACATTCTGTATATGTCTATCAAACCCATTTGTTCACAGGTGTGATTTAGTTCTGTTATTTCTTTGCTCATTTTCTGTCTGGTTGATCTGTCCCTTGGTGTCAATAGCGTATTAAGGTCTCCTGTTACAATTGTGTTACTGATAATTTGAGTTTTCATTTCTGTTAATAATTGTTTTATATAACTGGGTGCTCTCGAGTTTGGTGCATATATATTTAAGATAGTTATCTCTTCCTCTTGGAGTTTTCCCCTTACGAGTATGTAGTGACCTTCTTTGTCCTTTATGGTCATTGTTGGTTTAAAGTTCACGTTGTCTGCAGACAGAATGGCTACTCCTGCTTTTTTTGGATTCCTGCTGCATGAAGAATTGTTTTCCATCCTTTGACTTTCAGTCTGTGAGTATTCTTCTGGGTTAGATGGGTTTCCTGTAAACAGTATATGGTTGGATTTTGTTTCTTGATCCATTCTGCTAGTCTGTTTCTTTTGATTGGTGCATTGAGACGATTTACATTAATGGTTATTACTGTTAAATGCTGGTTAATTGTAGGAATGTTATCTCTCTGCTGTTGCATCTTTATCTTTCTGTTCTGTTTAATTATTTGCTTTGCTTAGTGGTTTTTTCCTTTGTGTATCTAAACTGTCTTTCAATATTTTTTGCAGGGTTGGTTTGGTGTTCATGAAGTTCTTCTGCTGTTCTTTGTCATGGAAGTATCGTATTTCACCATCTATTTTGAATGATAGTTTTGCAGGATATATTAGTCTTGGTTGGAAATCATTTTGCTTTAGGATGTGGAATATTTCACTCCATGCTCTTCTTGACTTTATCGTTTGTGCTGAGAAGTCTGCTGTGATTCTGATAGGTTTTCCTTTATAAGTGATCTGTCTTTTCTCTCTGACAGCTTTTAGTAATCTATTCTTGTGTTGGATTTCTGGGATGGTGATTATTATATGTCTGGGTGTAGTTTTATTTTGGTTATGACTATTTGGAGTTCTATATGCTTCACTGATCCTGATGTCAGTTTCTGATCTCATGCTTGGGAAATTTTCAGCTATTACTTCTCTAAATATCCTCCTGACATCCTTTACGTTGTCTCCCTCTCTTCTATTAATCCCTATCATTCTTATGTTATTCTTCTTTGCATCGTCTTGCAGTTGTTGAATTGTTGTTTCCTGATTCCTTGTTATTTTCAAAAGATCTTTCCTTTCCTGTTCACTAGCTGCAATCCTGTCTTCAAGGTCTGAAATTCTATCTTCACTTTCATTAAGGCGGTTTTTACAACTTTCAGTGGAGTTTTTTATTTCCTGTATATCTCTGTGCATCTGCATTATGTATTCTGTTTGTTTCTTATATTGCTCGCCTAGGGATTCTATCTTTTTGCTTAGTTCCTCCAATTTTTTATCTGTGTTTTCTTTAGATATATTCAGAATCTCATTTCTTTTATCATTTCTTTTTTTATCTGGGAGATTATTTCGAGTTTCAATTTCTTTAAAGCTTCCTGGAGTTGTTTGTCAATTTCAGTAGCTATTGTGTCCGATATATGAGGTGGATGGGATATATTTTCTTCTATATACATCACTCCTAGCATTTCTTGAGATGGGCTGGAGGTTTGAGGTTGTAATTTGGTCTTTCATTTTGTCATTTTCCTATATTTCTGTGTTTCAAGTGTTATTTGAAAGCTTCCTCAGGATCTGTTGAAAATCCCCTTCTATGTTTGCAGCTACTGAGACTCTGGCACCACGCTACCCCAAGCCATTGGGCCTACAGAACCAGTGGCCCTCCTCTGCCTGCTCAGAACTCCGCAGTTCCAGACAAGCTGGGCCTCAGGGACACTGTGCACCCACCTGCCCCTTGGAAGCTCCACAGTTCTTCAATCACAGCCGGGTTAGGGTACTTACCACAGGCCTCGGTGCCTCAGGAAACTGTGGTTCCCCCTGCTTGCAGAGATATCCACACTCCTCCAGACACACAGAGAGGCCAATGCAGGCACCCCAGATCCACCCAGCTCCTCCTCTATACACCGATGGCTAGGCGTGGCTGCAAAACAGGCTGGGCTCAGCTGACAGTGAGGGCCCGCCCACCTGTCGGGAGCTCAGCAGTTCTCCAAGTGCAACCGGAATGGGGAGGCTGATGTGGAAGCCTCAAATTCACTGCACCTGGAAGCCTGGTGGGACTCCAACAGTCTGGGCGGAGATATCCAGAGTCCTCCAGACATGCAGAGAGGCCGATGAGGGCACCCCAGATCTGCCCAGCTCCTCCTCTGCACACCAATGGCCAGGCGTGGCAGCACAACAGGCTGGGCTCAGCTGTTAGTGTGGGCCCGCCCACCCGTCGGGAGCTCAGCAGTTCTCCAAGTGCAACCAGAATGTGAAGGCTGATGTGGAAGCCTCAAACCCACCTCTCCCCTTCACTGCACCTGGAAGCCTTGGGGGACTCCAACAGTCTTGGCGGAGATATCCAGAGTCGTCCAGACATGCAGAGAGGCCGATCAACACCTGTAGTTCTGCTTACACCTGTCCTCCTCAGGATCAGAGTTTATCTTCTTGGCTCCTGGCAGGTGCTGCTGAGCAAGGTGGGACAACTAGCCCTACCAAGTCTGATTGAGTTGGGCCAAGCCTAGCTCACTGAAAATGAGAACTACAGTGAGAAGGAATTGGCCTGGGTCTGTTGGTTTTTGAGGAGGATATGGGGCACTTTAGAGGGAGAAAGACTCTCAGACTTGGGGACTCCTGCAACCCAGAGGCATGCAGAAGAGAGTGGGGTGAGGGAAAATGGGAAGCTTTCCTGGGGTGCATTTGTGCACAGAGCTGTCCCTGACAGGCAATGGGAGGTTTTGCGGCCTGCAAGGAGCAAGGTGATTTTTCTAAAGCAGGGTTGGTACTGGACTGAGCTCAAGGTCTACTTACAGATCTTGTGCCAGCTCCACCTCCAGTGACCTCACCAGTTCTGGGATCAACCTGAAAATCAAGGGCAGATACCCTGTCTGGTGGAATTCCAAGGCAGGTCTGTCGATGGCTCCATGGCAGGTGGCCTGAGCTCCACTTAGGGCTCCAGTACTGCAAAGTACCGCCCTTCGCTTCCCCTTCCCTTTACCTCTTCTATTTATCTCAGTTTTCATTTCTACTCTTAAATCTATAGTGCTTTGAAACATTAAATTCTAAGATAATTTTAATTTTAAGTTAAGATTTCATTAGTTTCCACATGTTCAGTTGAGTCACACGTAAGCACATCATTAATTGGTACAGTCTTCACATCTGTTGAATTCCAGCTTTCTGCTCAGTGTTGGACCCATCCATACCCCTGTTCTCTCCTGCTAGTGCCCACCCAACGCTGACCTTTCTCTCACTGTGATTTACTATACTGGGTATTTCATATCAATGCATCAGATTCTGTTTGGGCAAACATTCCTGGAGCAGACTGGCTGCTATTGCTCTTTGATAGAAGAGAAAATCCTAGAGAAACAAAGTCTACAGGGAAAATGTAGAGACCATTGAGTATGTACTCATCTTTTCATGTTGGAAAATATTTTCTATGATTTCAGTGATACAAAGGGAGCTACAAAGGGCTGATTCATTGCATTTGAAAAACAACAATAACGCAAAAACCACAACAGGAAACTTTTCTTTACAAGCAATAGTCAGATAGATGGTTTTTATTACAAGTGTGAAAGAGGTCTCATGAGTTCATTTTATGAGGGAAATGACAAATTCTTCTAACTCAAAGGGAATCATCAGACATGGCCAACAAGCGCAGAAAACACTGAGCCTCCCAAACCTGATTCATGCAGGCACACATCCCTGAGATGTGCTGTTTACCCATTCTCTGGCAACTTTTAAGGCAGGTGCTGAACAACAGTGGGGACAACATGGGGGGCAGAACACAGCCCTGTCCTGCAGCTCACATCAGAGCTCTACACAGCCTTCCCTAGAATTCCTAGGAATAAGAATAGAGTTTTCTCCCACACAAAATGCTGCAAAAATTTTCAAGTGTTTGATTCACAGTCCTGTCTGAAGCAGGAAGGAACTGGGACCCTTCTTAGTCTCCATTTAAAGCAAGCACAGGAGAGCTGTCTGGAGGATGCTGTTCACTGCAGCTTGGGGCTACTCTGCCTTTGCCCCAGGCCCTCAGAGGTGCAGGGCTAAGATTGACAAACTCACGGCACAATAAGTTTTCCCCAGGGCCAGCCAGTGCACTGCGCATCTCCACTGCAATCTATCACCTCCCAAAGCCAGGGACAGCACTGGGAAAGGGCATTTGGATGCCTGGGTGGCCAGTCTGGTGAGGGGCAGCCCTGTCTGGCACAGCTGTTCAAAGTGTGTCCCCCTGGAGCTAAACCTCCAGATGGTCCCACTCATTGCCTTCATCAGGTCTGATACCAAGGATGTCACAGAGAAGCACAGCAACATACTTGAAGTTTACTCAAACTAAATCATTTAGCTTCCCATCAAGAAATGACTGAAAATGCACACGTCTGGAAAATCAAGGATGAGAACATTGCTATGCATTTTGTATAAATAAACTGATCCTTTACAAGACATGGTGGTAATGCCCATGGGTGAGTCTGCTATGGCAGAGATGTGGACTCTCATGAATACATGTTTTGTAACTGCAATAGAAAAATTGCAAATGATGCATGCACATGATGTTCTGTTTGTATTGCACTGAAGGAAGGGGGATTGAGGCAGCAACCTAGATTTACTGAGCTGCCTCAGTAAACGCAGGGCACAATCTACCACAAGATTCCATCACCCAATTGTAAAATCTCAGCAACTTGGTTCCTGCTTGTTGCTGCTGTTGGTTGACAATTTTGAGGTGTTTCTATCTGTGCCAGCCATCTCTGCCTCACTTAGCTTCTGTCCCCAGGGCGTAGATCAGGCTATGTGTTTACAAAAAGTTCCATCATGATTTCAGGACCAGTGGCAGCCTCTCATGTACTGGAAATAATTCTTCAAGTTTGGCCATAAGAAACCTGACACAATGGGCTTGAGAGGCAATGAAATTATCTGATATAAATGCAGGAAACTCATTTTGTCTGTGCCAGACTCAGCTGTTACTGAAGCCCATATTTTTGAGGTAAAAAGATATGAGTCAGAGTGTTGGAAGGCACAGTAACATCCCCAAGTTCAGTTTCAGCTTTGCTTCACATATTCTACTAAGCTGCAGAATGGATTTTGAGTTCACACATAGGGTGTGAACAGCTTTGCTTCACATATTCTACTAAGCTGCAGAATGGATTTTGAGTTCACACATAGGGTGTGAACTGCAGTAGAAATCTGTAAAAACTTCAGTTAACTGGGGTGTGAAAAGACAAGGAATGTTATTTGGCAAAATATACCTCTAAATATGTATTTAAAGCATCAAAGAACCCAAGAAAACAAAGATGAAGAGGAAGAGGAAGAAGAAAGAAGAAAGAGAAGAAGAAGAAGAAGAAGAAGAAGAAGAAGAAGAAGAAGAAGAAGAAGAAGAAGAAGAAGAAGAAGAAGAAGAGAAGAAGGAAAAAAAGAAAAATAACAAAAAGTAATGCCAATGAGTGGGGTTTTGTCTCCAATGCCTCAGCCTCATTTAGAAAGAAAAGGATCCAAATTTGCACAATTGGAAGTGTCACTTTGGAAATTGGACTTTGCCCCAAGGCACTGATGGTGTGTCTGGCCCACTATGAATGTCCAACCCATGGCAGAGCCTGGAGCATGGTGGAGGCTGAGGCCAGGACCCAGGAGTTGAGGCCCCTGGGGCTGAGGTGGCAGAGTCTTTGCTGCACCCTCATGGCTCTGAATTATTGGGACTGCAGGGCTGCAGCATGGATGCAGTGGTGGAAATGGGTGTAAGGCAGGAGGGGCTGGGCTCCTCTGCATGCTGCACACTCCCTGCTTGGCCTGAGCACAGGAAGATTCAAGTCCTCCTTGCTGGAAAAAAGAAACTCTGAAGAAGATTCTGGGTGTCCTCTAACACACACAGATGAACACAGTGACTTCTCAGGTAGGGAGGGCAGGACACCCACTACAGCGGGATCCACATGGCTTCATGTGTTGGGGGCTCATAAGTTAGTCGTGAATGATGTATTGCCTTTCTGAATAAACAGACTCCTTATTTTATATATCTATAAAGTGAAGCTTGAATGTTCTTGTATATGTGTATCCTACATTACATATAAAAGAATATTAAGTCATCCATTTCCACTCACTTATTCAAGAAAATACCAACTATTTGTTCTTAAGTGAATTGAACAGAAGAGAAGTAATACTGAATGGAACACTATAAATAATGCAGTGGAAAATAAAATGGAAAAGCCACAAAGGCATCCCTCCCAGGATGAGAGGTCTGCCATTGACCAGCTCCTCTCTCCAGCCCTCACCTGCTGTGCAGGCCTGTGTCTCTTCACTGCTGGGTGGAGAGAGAGCCAGGACACAAGCTGTCTTCCATCTCAGGAAAGATCAGGGACATGGCCTAGGACATGGCCTTCTTTCAGCATTTTCAGGGGCTGTAATTTATAATTAACTCAGCAGCTGTGCTGTGGTATGTTCATAGTTTCTAAGAGTCCACACCTTAACTGATTAAGAGAATATGGTGTCCATCAATCTCATTTTTATAATGACCCTTAGAAGTGGAATTTCCAGGTTAAATGTATATAAGATGAATTTGAGGGTCGCAGATTTTTCACCTGAAGCCTCAGCATAGAGTTAGAGCCTGGTAGAGGAAGACTGAGTCTGCTCAGATCTATGTGGAGATCTAAAGTCAGAGAGATGGTCCAGGCATAGGTGCAGGACACCATGGCTAAAAAAGGCCTTGTCCAGGCCGCGTCATCCATTAGTAAGTTCTCAAGAAAGCATCACACACTGTACACTGCACAGGAGAGAGCTGGAATGGTGGCAGAGCTACTCCCTACATGCCTGAGGCCCCCTCTCTCACTCAGGGGGGATCTGTATGAAAAGGTCAGTCTGTTACAGAGCCCAACCTAACTGAATGTTTTCCACCCAGGTGCAGATCTGAACTGCCACATGTGGACTCACCGTAGCTATGGAGCAGGACAGGTGTTTACAGGGAGCAGGTCAGGAGATGGGGACACTGCAGGCAGGTCAGGGTATGAAGCCTTAAATAAGAGACCAGGCCCTCACCAGGCCCAGTTTCCTCCAGCAGTAACCACACCCTGCAAGAACGTGCATTAAATCTGAGTAACTGTTAAGGATTTACTCACAAAATTATATATTATAGAGAAAGTTTGAAGATACAAAATAAATGGTAGCATCCGTAAGTAAAATGACATGTGACCTTTAATGGACATGTGGTGTCCATTGATGTCCCCGAACCACATGCGTCAGAAGGAAATAGTCTGATGAACAGAGCAATAATAAGCACAGGCAATGGGTAAACATCACAGCTGCTTAAAAACAACAACAAAGCTGGGATACAATAAGTGCACTGGTGAATTTTATCCAGTATATAATAAAGAATAAATACTGATTGTTTTTCAATTCTTCAATCAAGTTGAAGGAAAATCCACCAATTTCTTTTAAGTGACAAAGTTAAAGTTATCCTGAGAATGAAGCCAGACAATGGGTTAAAAATAATATAAATGAAAAAACTCTGTTGGCTAATATTCCTACCAAACATACACAAAATTGTTCAGCTAAATGTTTGCCACGTTAACTCACCAGCATATTCAAAATTAACCAACATGATCAACACTGGGCTCAATCTCAGTGGTCAAAGAATGCTCCCTCTCGCACAAACTATGTTTCCACTGGTTTTAACATGTTGTATCTTACTATATTTTACTATATGTGATAGTATAAACAAAATTTTTATAGGCAGAGATAATGTAAAAACCGTTGTTCATTTTCTGTTAACTGGTTCTAAATACCCTGTAATACTTTCATTCTCTTGAATCACTTCACACTGTCTTGACATTCTCAATGCTATAGTATACAAAGTTTTACTCAAATAATTCAAGGAAAGAGGCACTATGGTGAGTACTATTATTTTAGATTATCTGGCAGTGAAACACAGTGATGCTTAAATTGTTCCATTATGACCAGTGTTGTTCTATTACAATGTCTTTTATCTCAATCTCCACCCTTTTTTTAAAATTAAACTATTTTTTCATTTTTCTTTCAATTAAGAGAAAACTAAATTTAAAAATAGCGGGATATACTATACTAACTTTTTTGTTTTCCTATTAACCTGATTTGAACCCCAGTATTGCTCTCCCCATCTTGTTCGGTCTGATTTTAATATATTCTATTTTGTTTGATAGTATCAAGATTGAGGGTATAGGCAACCACTTTGAGGGTGATAACATTTACTATGATGCCCATTATGGTTTGACTATTATCTTCTTTTGAAATCTTGTAAGGTCTCCAGTGTAGGTTTTATTGGTCTTGTTCTGTACTGTTTTGATTAGTTCTATTATATCTGATGATATAGGCAACTCTTTTAAAAAATAGCAAGAGGCACAATGGTAACGATTTTTGATCATCTGATATTCTATTTTTGCATGTACTATGCCCATCCTTCTGTTCTAACCAACTCTGCTTTGTTTAGTCACGTTAGGTATCATTCTCTTAAAAAAAAAAAAAAAGTAATAAGAACTGTGGGAGTAAAAAAACCCAAAAAGTGTAATTGTTATTGTTTAAAAAAAGAGGAAAGGAAGGTGGTCTAAGGCATATAACTGCACACTTGAATGTGTAGGATGGAAAACCATATTACTGAGCTTTTGTTGGATCACTGAACAGAACTTTCTGCATTCTCACTGCATGAATATCCACTTTATATGCTTTAATTTAATAATTTGGACAACTATTTCTAAGATGACAATATGTAACCTATTAACTAGTGATTTCTTATTGTATTTTTTTCTTGAAATTCTGTATTACTTGCACCCTTTTACTGCTTTTTTTAATTTCCTTTCTTTTTCCCCTTTAATTAAAAAAAGTAATCAAACCTGGAATGGATATGTTTTATTTATTTAGTTTTTTGGCACTGGAGATCAAACTCACGACCTCACACTTGTCAGGCAGGTGCATAAGCCACTGAGCTAAATCCCCAGCCCCCCAATGGATATCTTTTACATCTTGTCATCTTCACAGTAGTTGCCTCTTCTCTTGAACTTGATACCAACAAGCATACCAAATGTGAATAAAATCAGTCAAGGCCAAATATCATTCAAACAAACCAGCTTCAAAGAAGATCAGTAGTAGAAGACAATGTAAGTAATATAGGGTTTCAGTTTTAGTTAATAAGAAATTAAGGATAGTTACCATGGTATAACCTGCTATTTTTGGATTATCTCTCTGTTACCCTCAAATCTAATATGAGTAGACAGACCAGAACAAAATATAATCAAACTAAACAGAGCAACAAGACTATAGCTTTTAAATCCTGATACACTTTTAACAATGTCCTCTGCCTTTTTTTTTTTTTTTTTTTTTTTTTTTAGGCAATTTCTCACCTTTCTCCTTCTCAGGATACTATTATTCACTGTTGAGAGGGATATTAGTCTAGTCTCTTATGTTCAATTTCAGCATACATAAAGATAATGACAGTTACTATGAAAAGAATGAGAGACATTATGAAAGTCAATATCGACTTCCCCAAAATCAGTCTTAAAGACTGAAAAAGCCTGCATCATCCTGTAATTATTTGATTAGTTCTATAATGTTCAGTATATATTCCACGTGTGTGAAGATGGGAACAACTATTTGGAAGAAAACTAGAGACAGTAACATAGACAGTGAACATCTGCAGTGTACTTGCTTTGAAATCTGTGTTTCCTTATGAACTGTTCTGTTGTGTTTTGTCATGTTTAATCTTACCCTCTTTAAGAAAAAAAAGTGTGTAGGACAGATAAGCATATTAGTAACTTTTTGTTGGATCATTGAGGTGAACTGTTGACAGTGTCATTATTTGAATATCACTTTGTATGCTTTAATTTTGTAACTTGAACAACTAATTCTAATATGAAACTAATCAACTAGTGATTTCTTATTGTTTATTTTTCTGAAATTCTGTATTATTTCCACAATTTTTCTTTTTTCTCTTTAAATAAACAACATTACAATTCACCAAAAAATATAAAAATTAAGTTTTAAAGGCAAAATATTAAGTACATAGACACTATCCATACTTGAAAGTGAATAGCCCATTTCAGTTTAGCATGTTTAATTACAAGATGCCATGTTGAAGCACAAGGACACTTTACAAAATCTAAAGAGGTACAAGTGATTAACTGAAAACCATACAATATATGCACTTGAGTAGAGCTCCACCTCAGATTTGTCATTTCTGGAATATTTGTGAAGAAATATTGACATCTAAATTTTGTATTATTTCTTCAGGTCTCCTTGGGATTTTTAAAGTAAACTTAGATCTAAACTATCTAAACAGTGATGCTTTTTCTATGTATTTAACAAGAAACATGGATTGCCATATTTCTCACGTTGTTAATCCACATAGGATCACTGCCCAGTGAGCTCTTTCAGATATGTAACAATGATCATGTATGCTGAGAGTATTCCCATAGCACATAGGATTTATCTCTTCTTTGGTTTTTTTCATGTATTTCACTTACAATCTGGCTGCTGAAAGTGTCTCCACTTGCTTACATAGCCAGTGGTTCTTCCCAGTGTGAATTCTTTCATGTGTTTGCAATGACTGTATGTGGTGAAAGCTTTGCCACATTGTTATATATATAGGGTTTCTCACCAGTATGAAGTCATGGATGTATTTTACAATATCCATGTGTGGTGAAAGCTTTCCCACATTCTTCACATACATAGGCTTTCTCAACAGTGTAAATTTTATAATGTATTGGACAATGAGCATTTCTGCTAAAACCTTTCCCACATTCCTTACACATATAGTTTTCTTCCCAGTGTGAAGATTTTCATGCATTATGCAATATGTACATGTGCTCAAACCATTCTCATGATGCATATATACACTGGTTTTACCTTGAGTGTGAACTTTCATGTTGCTTACAATGTCCATGTAGGGTAAAAACTTTCCCATATAGCTTACATACTTATGGATTCTCTCCAGTGTGAATGCATTCATGTTGCTTACAATGTCCAGAACTAGTGAATCCTTTTCCACATTGCTGACATACATAGGGTTTCTCTCCAGTGTGAATTCTTTCATGTTTCTTACAATCTCCCCATGTGTTAAAAGCTTTCCCACAATGCTTACATACATATGGTTTCTCTCCAGTGTGAATTCTTTCATGTTTCTTAAAATCTCCCTGTGTTTTAAAAGCTTTCCCACATTGCTTACATACATATGGTTTCCCTCCAGTGTGAAATCTTTCATGAGCATTAAAATATGCACGTGTTTTAAAAGCTTTCCCACATTGCTTACATACATATGGTTTCTCTCCAGTGTGACTGCTTTCATGTTGCTTACAATGTTCAGATCTGGTGAATCCTTTTCCACATTGCTGACATACATAAGGTTTCTCTCCAGTGTGAATTCTTTCATGAACCTTACAATTTCCACGTCTGTTAAAAGCTTTTCCACATTGCTTACATACATATGGTTTCTCTCCAGTGTGAATTCTTTCATGTTGCTTACAATTTCCAAGTTGGATGAAGCCTTTTCCACATTGCTTACACACATAGGGTTTCTCTCCAGTGTGAACATTTTCATGTATTTGAAAATGAATTTTCCTGCTAAAAGCTTTCCCACATTTCTTACATATATGTGATTTCTGCCCAGTGTGAAGTTTTTCATGGATTACACAATAAGTACGTGTGCTGAAAGCTTTCTCACAGTGCTTACATTTATAACATTTTTCTCCTGAGTGAAGAGTTTCATGTACTTGACAATAATTACGTGTTGTAAAAGCTTTCCCACACTGCTTACAACTGTAGGGTCTCTCTCCTCTGTGAATTCTTTCATGTTTCTTATAATCTCCATGTGTGTTGAAAGCTTTCCCACATTGCTTACATACATAGGGTTTCTCTCCAGTGTGACTTCTTTCATGTTCCTTACATTCTGCATGTGTGGTAAAAGTTTTCCCACATTGCTTACATACATATGGTTTCTCTCCAGTGTGAATTCTTTCATGAATCTTAAAATATGCACGTGTTTTAAAAGCTTTCCCACATTGCTTACACACATACGGTTTCTCTCCAGTGTGACTTCTTTCATGTTCCTTACATTTTGTATGTGTGGTAAAAGTTTTCCCACATTGCTTACATACATATGGTTTCTCTCCAGTGTGAATTCTTTCATGAAGCTTACAATTTGCACGTCTGTTAAAAGCTTTCCCACATTGCTTACATACATATGGTTTCTCTCCAGTGTGAATTCTTTCATGTTGTTTACAATTTCCAGGTTGGATGAAACCTTTTCCACATTGCTTACACACATAGGGTTTCTCTCCAGTGTGAACATTTTCATGCATTTGAAAATGAATTTTCCTGCTAAAAGCTTTCCCACATTTCTTACATATATGTGATTTCTGCCCAGTGTGAACTTTTTCATGGATTACACAATAACTACGTGTGCTGAAAGCTTTCTCACAGTGCTTACATTTATAACGTTTTTCTCCGGAGTGAAGTGTTTCATGTACTTGACAATATGTACGTGTTGTAAAAGCTTTCCCACATTGCTTACATATGTAGGGTCTCTCTCCTCTGTGAATTTTTCCATGGTTCTTACAAATTCCATGTTTGGTAAAACCTTTCCCGCTTTGCTTGGATACATAGGGTTTCCCTCCACTGCAATATTTTCCATGGATCTGAACATTGTGGTGTGTTTCTGTTTTTTTCACATTCACATTACCTTCTGCAGTACCAAGGAATACTTCTTTACACTGATTCCAAGATGTATGTCCATAGGATTTCCCTAACTTGTCATTTCTGTAAAGAAAAAAAATCACATATAGGATTTATAACCATATTAGTAAGTTTTTGTTGGAGAGTTGAACAAAACTGTGCGCAGTCTCGCTGTTTGAATCCCCACTTCATATGTTTCACTTTTGTATTTCATTAACAATTTCTATGAGCACCACATGTAGCCATCATCTTGCGATTTCTTACTGTTTTTTTCACTTTGAAAGTAGTATTATTTCTACTTAATTTGTTTGTTTAACATTTCCTTATATTAAATTTAAAAAAAGAAAAAATTCACAGTGAAATGCATCTCACTTTAATGACTGCATTAATGTCAAGTTCTGTTTTTAATGCCTGCTAAGAAATACTGATCATGAAGCAAAAGAATGGCCTTGTAAAATATGTTGAAAACAACCATTCCCAAAAGACTGGTACACATTTGGAAATCTTACAAGTTGGTACTTTGAAATGCAGAATCTTTAGCTTCACTTTGGGCATGGGTACATATGGGTATCACACACAGATCATTATGATATGTTTCCCCATCACAATCTCCCTTCTATCCTTAACCTGTAGTTCCCTTTTCCATATGGTCAGTCTTACCCTCTCTATCAACTCTCTTTCATTTCATTCCACAATTTATATTTTGCTTTCTCATCTAAAAGAAACCCTGTGACCTTTTAGGTTTTATAGCAGAGCTATTTCACTGAACTGATGGGTAAAAGACCCATCTATTTCTTATGGTAAATGACATTATATTATTTATTTTTTGCCATTATATAACACATTTTTTTCTTTTCTGGGCTGGGAATGAACAACAGGTATTAGCCTAAAATCTATAGCTTTTTTAAAATCTATTTTATGAGATTTTTCACTGATCATTAAGCTGTGAAGTTTGAACTTTACTTTGCCATTCTGCAAAATCTGATTCCTAATGTGCTGGGTTACAAGAATGCACAATCACAGAGAGTCTATTGACATTTTCCTTCTCCACAAATCCAGTTATAGATAGATATGCTTCAAGGCCTGATCTGTTATAACTTGATCTGCTTTGTATGTGAGTAAGCATGTATCAGTATTTTATGTGGATTTTGAGATTTTAATAGTATCCAGGACAAGTATGAGGGGATCAATTTCTAGAGACAACTGCATACTGATATTCAAATTAGTACACTAGCATTCCACCAGCCTACTAAGAATATTAATCAGAATGGTTGATTCTCTAGAGCATGGCTTGGAAACAAGAGCACTGTTTTATTTCAAATTCTATTGCAATCTTAGCAATTTTTACATAATGAATGTGTTGCATTCACATGTATATATCGGTACAAAAACTGAAGGCAGAATGTCATAACTCAAACTGTATGCCTATCGTATACATCTACATGCAATGTCATGCATTTCCATGATTTAATTCACTCATTATACATACCCTAGCTTATATATCTTCGGAGAATATTATTGACATTAAATTGAATGGTGGTCATTTTTTTCTGCTGACTCACTAATTACTCAGGAACATTCCTTCTCCTTGTGAGTGCGGATTACCTTAAGTATCTCCAGTAAATTTTGCCTTCTTTTTCAGCTTCCTGGATATCCTCAAGTCCTCCTGAATTGTAGACATACAAATACCAGGACTCATTAGATAAATATATACAGATTAATAAGTTTTGTTTAGATATATGATATAACGTGTCCAGATCTGAGATAGATTTTAAAATATTTTCATGTTTTTAATGAAACAGCACTGATGAGCAACAAACAATATTCTGACAGTATGAGTGACAAAAAGATTTCATCCTTACCAATTGCAATCATGTTGCTAAAAGTTTCACCCATCACATCTCTATAGAGGTTCTTTTGGGATGGACTCAGCAAACTCCACTCCTCATTGCTGAGGTCTACGACCACATCCTCAAAGGTCACCGCCTCCTAAAGAATCATACATATATTTCTCAAAGGAAGGTTGAGACACCATGTTTGGGATATCTTAAATTCTCTCCTACAAATCTGAATCAAAAGCAAAGTGCGGTGGTGCATATCTATAATCCCAGCACTCAAAAGGCTGAGATAGGATGGCATCAGTGAGGTCAGGGCAATTCTAGGCTCCATAAGGTGTTCAAATCCAGCTGATATACATACAGAAAGCTTGTCTCAATAAAACAAAACTAAACTAAACAAATAAAACCAAACAAAACAGCTGAATGAAGACTGACTTCTTCAAACTTAAATCCATATCTTGGTCATTAATTTTGTGTATATACACATTTTTGAAGACAGCAAATTTGATGCTAGATTGCAACTTGCTGCCAATGTAACAGACAAATAGGAGCACTGATTCTTGTCCTGAATCATGGCAAGATTCCCTGTGCACTGTCTCTAAAGTGGAGCTCACAGTGAGAAGCCTGCAGGACCAGCAACCACAAAGCACAGAGGCAGATAAATATCCCATCAATTGACTGGGAAGCCAAGCAAGCACCTCCCCTCCCTGGTCAGTGGTTCTGGTTTGGCAGACGGCAGCCCTTCCAGTGGGAACACCAGCAGCACCTCCTGAGATCCGTGCCTTGCTGGAATTTAGGACACTGGGGAGCCAAGCAAGCACCACTTCTCCCTGGTAAGCAGTGGCAGTCTGGCAGACGGCAGCCCTTTCATGGAGAGAACCAGCAGCAACTTCTGAGATCCATGCCATGTTGGAACTTAGGACACTGGGGGCCAAGCAAGCACCTCCCCTCCCTGGTCAGCAGTGGCAGTATGGAAAACTACACCCCTTCCAGGAGGATAACCAGCAGCAGCTCCTAAGATCTGTGCTATGTTGGAACTTAGGGCACTGTGAAACCAAACAACCAGCCTGTCTCACTACTAAGCAATAGTGAACCTATTGATGCACCACCTAGACTCAAACATCCCACTTCCCTACCCCTCTTCTCCTGTCACCCCACATTAGCAAATGGGAACCAGAAATCTGAGCGTCTCCTGGGAAGTAGACCATAGCAAATAAGGGGGACTTCCTTCTACTATCTCCTTGAAGGAAAATATTTTTATTATTGTTTCACTCTATTCTGATTAATGGTACTGCTCTATTCAATATTCTGTTTTGGTAAGTTGTATAATGTTCTGTATTTCATCTCATTTTGATATATGTGATTAAAAGAACAACTATTACAAAGATAACAAAATATACTGTGATACCTATTACTGTTATCCCAGTAACCTGTTGTGAAGTTGTGTACCAGGATCACTGTATGATCTTAGTTGGCCTTATGCTGCTGTGTTCTGTTGTATTTTACCAATTTCAAAACTTTAAAAAAATCTCATCAATCACTTTGATAGACTAGATGATGTCTCTTCAAATCTCATTTAAGCCAATGAGAACTTTGTTCTTAATATACTTAAGCAGCATTTGAAACATTAATTCGGTTTCATAGAACAAAACATAAATAACATCAAATATGGTACATAAACAATAACTCAAGTGTTAGTGGAAAACATCTGTATTTTAAAAATATGCATATAAAATGAAACCAGACCCAAGTTGTAAATTATACCTCACTGTCACCAAGTGATCTCTTTCCATTCAAATATAAGAAATATATCTTGGGAGGCTGGTGAAGGAGTTCTTCCTTTAATTTGGGGCAATTCTAAGTTACAGAGCTGTCTAAAATAGACAAACCTGACTGAGACACCGAACAGACAAAGTGAAACTTAAAAAGAGACTGCATAAGACACCTTTGGTTTGTTTTTAAAAATTATAAGCATACAATACAGAAAAACTCCAACAATACTCAACACTTTCTGAGAAACAATGTGGATATCTTCCATACTACACAGAAAACACTTTCATAGTTGGGTATTTAGCTCAGTGGCATGAACGCCTTCCTGGAAAGCATAGGTCATGAGTTCGATCCTTGGTACAAAAAAAATTCAAATTTCGCCTTCATGACACGGGGGCAAAATTACAGATAATCAAAATTAAATCTCAAGTATGGAACACAAAATTCATGGGTTGACAGGGATGTGGAATACTAACTGTTGCCAGAGCTGGTGTTGATCACCTCAAGGAAGCAATCAAAACCCAACTTAACTTCATACTTACTCTAAGAACTACCTGACTTTCAATGAAGACCTTCTCTGTTGTATGTCCTGCTATTGGCTTCCTGCATCCTGTCAGTCACTTCCACATCCTTTCCACACTCCTCTGATCTATCCTAAGCCGAAAACCCTTCATGCCTAACAATTGATATCACTGCAAAATTTCTATTTAGGGCTTCTCCTTTAAACCACTTAGATAAGTCCATTGTAGAGAATTTCCATATTTAAACTGTCTATGAACAACCAAGCTACTAAATCAGCTCTTAATTCAGAGATGACACTCATATTCCTTCCCATTCAGAAAGATATCACATGTATATGTCCATGCAAATGGCTAAATTTCGGCATTTTTCAATGAGAATTTAACAGGTAGCCCTTTCTGGAATTTGTCCCTCACAAATTTTTACCCTGTCCTTGATAACACTTTCATATTTGCTTCATTTTTCTCAGACTTCAAAACCCTATGGCTGTTCTCACAAACCTAGTCTGTGAGCAGGCATGCCACCTAAATAATTAAGTATGTTCAGAAATTATTTTGCACTGATCTGTATAATACACAGGACTTCACCAGTTGTTTGGGAAGCCTTTCTGCACGGAGGCAAACTACTACACATCTCTGAATTCTCAGGACCTTCGCTACTACCTGTCATGAGGATGGAAATATGAGAAAATAGTATCAATTTAGGAGATCATTATAAATACAAAAAAGCCCAAGTTTAAGTTGAGCCACTGTGGCTATGAGGCCCTGCATTACAGACATTAATAAACTTTGGACATTCCAGATCTGCTACTCTGAGGAAAGAGAGCAGAGACCTAGCTCATTACTGCTCTACAAGCTACAAAAAGTATCATAGTCAGGGTCTTCTCAAGCTCCTTCCAATGCCTAAGATTGTGGAGTTACCAGGCCAGCAGTGAATTTCAAAGATGATACTTGAGTCTGCTGCTGTCACAGTGAAGCCAGGGTTCTGGGGACCCCAAATCACCCTTGCCAACAGCAGAGGCAAAAGGGACAGTGAATGACCCATGGCCAATGCTGGAGTACCTCAGGAGCTAAAGATAACTAAATACCTGAGGCTCCAGACACTGGAACGACTCCTAAATACTTGTAACTGGTTTCAACCAATCCACCCTATTTCTGGGCTCCCCTCCACAACCTCACCATTCCATGGCTCCAGGATCTCTCAGGTTCTTTGCTAATCAGGCCACAGGACATCAAAAGTACTAAATGAGATCCAGCAAGCATTTTGCTACCACTGTTCTACTCAGAACAGGTAAATCATGCTCAGACACCAGAACAGACAGAGGTCACAGCCAGCAATGGAAGGCCTCATTGGACATTTCGTATAGCCTGCCCCTCCATCACTGACTGATTCCTGCTCTACTGCTCTCCTTCTGAGTCAAGAATAAACAGGGAAAGGAACCCCTCCGTGCAAGAGAGGATCCCAAATGATAGACTGTAGTGCAGAGACTTCTGCAGCTGCCATTTTTCTACAGTGGTGAACTCAGCTCGACAGAGGAGTGTTCGTACTGAAGAGCTTTACCTCAGGCTTTTAATTTTCAAATTCATTTTATTTCAAGGAAAAAAGAACACATCAACTAAAATTAAATTTCAAAACATGTCAATCAGGGGGCAACACTGGTATATACATTGCACATTGTCATCCCCAGATCATTCACCCAGAGCAAATACATCTGTAATCAATTTTCCAAACAGTGCTGTTATAAGCAACTGAGTTATTTAAATACTATTGGCATGAGACAGGATTAGGTCCTCCAAGGAGCCCATGCAGGAGACCAGATACCTTGCAACTATGGGGAAGACTGACACCTCATGCTATGGGGCAAGGCTGAAGGCAAAGATAAGCAAATTCATCCATATCCTAAGGATTGATATTCTAAATAGTTCCCTAGCACTCTGAGGAAATCAGGAGTCACCATTCAAAGAAATGTATCCTTATCCTAAAGAGTGACATTCTAAATAGTTCCTATCATACTGAGGAACTCAGAAGTCACCCTCCCAAACCCCTAAGGGAAGAGTCACAGCTGCCTAAGAATGCCTGCTTTCTATGTGACTCCCTTACCCCTTTGTTCCCAATTTAATCAACTTTACCTGAACTTATAATCTTATTGGCTACCATAGCTCTGTACCATTTATGTCCATCAGAATTGTGAGTTCCTAGTTTTCCCCACCTTAAACTCATTTCACCACATGATTGTACTCTATAAAGGTCCGTAGAAAGGACAGTGTTTGGCAACCCTAACCCCTTCTCTCTCTCTCAGGCAACTTTCTTTATCTCAATAAGTATATTCTTCTCTTAATCTCTGTTGTTCCTAAAATTCATTCTTTGACTTTAGAGAACAAAAATCTCATATCAGACATAGTTGACCAGGAGATTCATTCCACTATAGCAATATCAGTATAAACTTTTCTCTTTCTGGAAGTCAGAGAAATCAGTTGTAGTTTATATTACACAATGTTGAACTCACCTTGCCAGGGATACTTGCATTGAAGGCCTTTATCCCTGCCTTTAAGTGCTGCTTCTATTTCTGAAAGTGAACTGATCTGTAATTTAGTTATGGTATCTACAATGCACTAAGGAAATGACTTAAAATATTTCTTATGAATGGTTTACCACCAGCCAAGGAGGAAGACAGATAGCAAAAATTCTTTGTTTTGATTTCTTCATTCAAACTGATGGATGTACTTGAAAGAGTTTTGCCCTAGAAACAATTACAGGACTTCCTGGTAGTAGTACAAGGTGGAAGAAGGTGAAATCAGGGATGCTTAATCCTATGGCCACTTCCTCTTTTCTCCTTGATTATAACTTCCTCTTTCTTTCCCAGGGACCTAAAGAAAATTCCCATCAGCTCCTTGCATGAAGTCAATGTCCCTCCCAGCACTGCATTCAGTCAAAAGTCACATATACCCCATAACCCCATAGTCAGAAAAAAAAAAAAAAAAAAGCGAAACCCTTGGTGGCTGTGGGCTTCTCTCCACATTCTTTAAATAAAAGGCCAGGCTTACATTTCTTATATGCTGCTTCTCCACTGTGCTAATGTACCTCCTCAGTAATCTCAGTAATCTAACCCACTTTAAACTTATCTCATCACATGATTTTATTCTATAAAGTCCCTAGAAAAGACAGAGTCCTTTGTCACAGGCTCAGAACCCTCCTGTTTCTCTCAGACAGAAGCTTTCAGATAGGATATTTGGTGTAGTAAAGCAGAGAATATAAAGGCAAAATGGCCTTTATTCTAAGAATATGGTGAGAACCCAATGATGACTGGGGGTCTGGCTTTTCCTTCTGGATATGTGGGGGCCTCATAGAGTTTTTGACTTGGGTGGTGCTTAAAGGCGGCATCGCTGATATGCAAGTAGCTGATTCAGATTGTTTTCTGGTCACAGGTACTTTGAATTTGGGAGAGGAAAGTGACTTCAAGGTAAAAGTCCCCTGGTTCCATCTCCCACTTCCAAAATATCCTATTTAGAGCAAAATACTTTCACTTTCTTTCTCTCAATAAATATATTCTGCTCTTCAACTCTGTTGTTTCTAAAATTCATTCTTGCACTTTAGAGAACACAAACTCATACCAGACATAGAAGGTCAGGAATTTCATTCCACTTTATCAAGGTATGGCTGCCTGTATTTCTAACTAACTCAGCTGCCTGTAACTTTAAGAATTGTTTATCAATTTGACTTGGAGTAATTGTATCAAATAAAATGGTCTTAATGGATATAGGGGATATATCATTAAATTGAAAAAATGATTATCACAGTTTTTCTACCTAGCATTAGCCAACATGTTCAACTTTCAAGTATGTGGGAAAACAAAAAATAAAACCAACTCAGAAGGGGACAGTACATCATTCACTGTAATTGCCATGTTATCTGCAGGTATTTCGTAGACCAGAAAAGAAACATTAAGTCTATTAATTAACAAGTATCAGTTTCAATAAATGTGTTCATAGCACTGCATCATTGACAACTGTGAATTTTTTTTTTGTATGAAGGATTGAACTCATAACCTTGTGCTCTCCAGGCAGCTCCTTGTATCACTGAGCTCAATCCCCAGCCCCAACAACTTTAGATACTAAATATGACCATTAACAATGTTTAATTTGCCATTGACATATTTAGTGATAAATTTTGTAAACCTACATTTCCACAAATGAAATTTCTTTGTGGTTTAAATTACTTTTTTTTTAGGTACCAGGGATCAAAGTTACAATCTAGCACTTTCCAGGCAGGTGTTTCTGCCTGCTGAGCTAAATCCCTGGCGTGTATTAATAAATATTTCACTTTATTCATTCAAATAGTACTGTGATTTTAGCAAAGGATGTCCATGTAGACAGAAATTGATATAGAATCAGAGAGGAACTGGAACCTCAAAGAGACAATGCAAAAAACTAAATACAACAATCGCTGCTACAGAAACAGCTGAAAAATGCCAGACCTGAAGGTGAAGATGCAGTGACCATGTCTACATGCCTCCTGAAGAGAAAAACAACAGCTTGAAATGTACTAAAGATACCATCACCTCCTCCAGGAAGTTTAGATGGGCATCAATTACCATACTCAATGACCAGATCAATTGGACTATTGTTCCCACAAAATGCCTTGGCTCTTTCCACATACCTTTTCTGGCTGACTTGTTCCCCTGATGAATAATATTAGTTAAGCAGCTATAAGCTTATAGGTTGATTGTAGTTTGAGACCCACACTGTACCCACATTGTGACTTTCCTTTTTAAATGACCCCTGACAAATTACTGTGGCCAAAACACTGAAGACCATTCCTGAAAATTCAGGGCTATTCTTCTTTCTTTTTTTCTAAGAAAATTTTTGAACTTCTTTTGGTTTATGACTTCATTTCTCAATGTTGTGAGCCATTAAACTTGATGCATTTGAGATCAAACAGGGCAGGATTATATTTCTCTTATCTCAATTTATTAATATGAAATGTCTGCTAAAGGCATTGTTCCAAAGCCAGAATTTCAGGCTGCTTGTTTGCCCTGAGTTTAACATTTCCATGAGCTTTTAGAAATCCTCAGTCTAGTTAACTGCAAATGTAATGGAGGAAGGAGGTCACTGTTGTCCTGTAGCACAATACGTGCCATTCCTAAGTCTGTGTTAGTCCCTGCCTCCTGGATGCTACTACATGGCCTTCTTTCCTCTGCAGCATCATTCAATAATTCCCATTTTACATAAGTCAAATTTCACTCAGCTCTATTATTGTTTGTTTTCAATAGTCTTTCTGTCTACTTGGTTGCTTTTTTTTTTCATTTTAGTTTTTTGATTTAAAGACATAGTCTCATTTTGGAGTTCTGGCCAGCCTTGCACTCACTATGTAGGTTAGGCTGTCCTTGAATACATGCCATTCTCCTCTTTCAGCTTCTTCATTGCTGGGGAAAAGAGATGGGCATTATAGCACATGGCATTTGTCTTTTTTCTCCTCTCCTTTTTACTACTATTCTTTCATTTCAGGGACACTGTCATTTATTCCTGAGGTTTGCTTGTGTCAGTAAAGGTTTCTGCAGCTTGAGGTGAGTTTGTAAACAATAATATAGGAAGCCAAGCAACCCAACTGAGAAATGTGGAATTTCATTACCAGGTCTCAGGACCACTTGTATACAGAACCCCTACCCCCATTTCAGGATCTAAACAAGAGGCTCTGAACTGGAAAGTTAGAGATGTTTTAAAAGATAAAATCACAAAAAGATCCTGTTGGAAATCATTTAGCTAGAATCTTATAAAAATTTTTGAATGACAGCTGTATTCTGCTTCTTTTGTTGAGCAGGTTAATTTTTTTCTTTGGGTACAGCTCATGTTGCTTTTCTTCTGGGACTTATACCCTGTGTGTTTTTCCATTTTTTTGACTGAAATACAGGGCACTAGTTAAATGCAAAGCTCAAGGTGGCATCTATTATGCCAAGTTACAATAGAGCTAAGTTAAAAGGCTCAATATTTTCTAGGGTAAAAACACACATATCTATAATATGCCAGTCTCAAGACGCTGAGACAGGAGTGTTGCTTTGCGGTTAGGGCAATTCTGCATTCCATAAAGGGTTCAAATCTAGCCGATATACATAGAGAAAACTTGTCTCAATAAAACAAAACTAAACTACACAAATAAAACTGAACAAAACAGCTGAATGGAGACTGATTTCTTCAAATCTTAATTCCACATCTTGGGGATTAATTTTTGTATATAACACATTTTTTGAGACAGCAAATTTAATGCTCTATTGCAACTCACAGCTAATGTAACAGCCAAATGCACTGTCTCTACAGCAGAGCTCATAGTGAGAGCCTGCAGGACCAGCATCCATAAAGCACAGAGGCAGACAAATATCTCATGAATCACTTTGATGTACTAACAATGATATCTCTTCAGATCTCATTTAGGCCACTGAGTCCTTTGTTCTTAATATACTTAAGGATACTTCATATACTTAATATACTTATTTAAATTTGGTTTCATAGAACAAAACATAAATAACATCAAATATGATACATAAATAATAACTCAAATGTTCATGGAAAACTGCTGTATGTAAAAAATATATAAACAATGAAACCAGGTACAAGTTCAAATTATAGCTCAGTGTCACCAAGTGATCACTCTCCATTCAGATATAAGAAATATATCTTGGGAGGCTGATGCAGGAGAACTTCCTTGAGTTTGGGGCTAGCGTAAGTTACAGAGCTGTCTGAAATATAGAAACCCCGACTGAGACACCCCACAGACAATGTGAAACTTGGAAAGTGACTGCGTACAACACCTTTGATTTGCTTTAAAAATTATATCCATACAGTATAGAAAAATTCCACAATATCCAACATTTTCTGAGCAACAATGTTGATATCATACATAGTATACAGAAAACACTTTCAGAGCTGGGTATTTAGCTCACCAGCATGAACACCTACCTAGCAAGCTTGAGATCATGAGTTCGATCCCTGTTACAAAAAAAATTCAAATTTCACCTTCATGACACTGGGTCATAATTAGAGATAATCAAAATTAGATCTCAAGTGAAGAACACAGAATTCATGGGTTGACAAGGATGTGGAATACTGATTCTTACCAGACTTGGTGTTTTTCACCTCAAGGAAGAAATCATAAGACAACTTTAACTTCATGCTTACCCTAAGAACTACCTGACTTTCGGGGAAGACCCTCTCTGTTGTATATCCTGCTATTGGCACTCTGCGTCCTGCCAGTCACTTCCACATCCTTTCCATGCTCATCAGATCCACCCTAAGCAGAAAACCCTTCATGACTAAACTATTGATATCCCTGCACAATTTCAATTTATGGCATCTCCTTTACACCACTTAGTAAAGTCCACTGCAGAGCATTTCCAAATTTCAACAATGTATATGATCAACCAAGCTATTAAATCACCTCTTAATTCAGACATGACACCCATATTCCTTTCCATTCAGAAGGATATCACGTGTATATATATGTTCATGCAAATAACTAAATTTAGGCATTTTTCAATGAGAATTTAAGAGGCAGCCCTTTCTGGAATTCGTCTTAGCAAACACAGTTTACCCTGCCCTTGATGACACTTTTACATCTGCTTCATTTTACTCAAAATTTAAACCTCTATGGCTCTTCTCCCAAACATCATCTATGAGCACATGTGTCACATAAAGTATGTTCAGAAATTCTTTCCATTTTTCTCTATAATACACAGCATTTCATCCGGTGTTTGGGAAGCCTTCCTCCACTGAGGCACATCACTACACATCTTTGAATTCTCAGAACCTTTGCCTCCACCTTTCATGAGCATGGAAATACGAGAACATAGTATAAATTTAGGCGATCACAAAATACATAAATGCATAAGTTTAAGGAGAGCAGTTGTGCCTATGAGGTCCTGCATCACAGACGTTTATAAACTTCTGGCTTTCAGATCTGCTGCTGACAGGAATGAGAGCAGAGACCTAGCTTATAACAGCTGCACCCAGCTTGAAACCATATCGGAATCAGGGTCTCCTCATGCCCCTTCCTGGGCCCAGACTGTTGGAGGAGCAAGGGCAGCAGGCGATTTCAAAAATGGCATTGTGGACTGGTGGTATCACAGTGGCGACAGCGTTCTAGGGACCCAGAACTGTCCTGGCGCCAGCGAGAGGTAAAAGGGACAGAGGATGACTCACTGCTAGCAATAGAGGACCTCAGGGTCTGAGGCTAAGCACACAGGCGCTAGACAGCACAGCTGCTTCTCACCACTTGTTTCTTTTTTTTTTTTTCCTTTTCGTTTCTTTTTTTTTTTTTTTTTTCTTTTGGTCTTTTTCCTTTTTATCAGTAGAGGGGATCAAACTCATGACTGCCTGCTTTCAAGACAGGCGCTTATGCCGCTGAGCTAAACCCCCAGCCCCTCTCACCACTTCTAACTGGTCTCAATTGGATTCCACCCCATTTCACTGCTCCCATCCCATAACATCACCATTGCGTAGATTGGAGGTCTCCCAGGTTCTTTCTAAGCAGTCCACAGCGAATAGAAGCAAAAAACAGTGGTCTAGCAAACATTTAGTGCTCCCTTTTGTGCCCTGGCCTTGCAATTGACGCCATGACACCGGAAGACACCGCCTACCTTGGCCCGCCTGATTGGACAGTTCTTACAGCCCGCCTCTTCATCACTGATTGGCTCCTGCTCGCCTGCTTGCTTTCCCCACCAAGAATAATTACAGAAAAAAACCCACCCTGTAGCTGTGGATCCCCAATGAAAGATGGTGGAGGTTTCTGGAGCTGGCTGTCTTCTGGAATGTTGACCTAAGCTCGTCTGATGGGTGTTTGCACTGAAAGTCTTTACCTCAGTCCTTGTTTTTT
Organism: Cavia porcellus; assembly: GCF_034190915.1. Lineage (NCBI taxonomy): Eukaryota > Metazoa > Chordata > Mammalia > Rodentia > Caviidae > Cavia > Cavia porcellus. Next base: position 46,000,312 of record NW_026947515.1, on the reverse strand, counting down.
GTCCCAAACCCATTTTATTTGAAAGTTAAAAACTAAAAAACGTGGTCCAGCGATTTAGCTTAAGCGCCTGCCTGGCAAGCTAGAGGTCCTGCATTCCATCCAAGATCTGGCTACCACAAACTGTGCTGCTATAAACGTGGGTGCTCATATATCACTGTGGTATGATGATTTTAATTCTTTTGGGGAGATACCCAGAAGGAGAATAGCTGAGTTGAGTGGGACCTGTAGACCTAGTTTGTGCAGAATCTCCACACTGATTTCCACAATGATTGCTTTACCACCAACAATGGAGAAGGGTTCCTTTTTCCCCAACAACCCCTCCAGCATTCGTTATTGCTTCATTTCTTGACAGTAGGCATTTTTTCTGGGGCAAGGTGACATATCAGTGTTATTTAATTTGCAATTGTTAAATGACTAGTGATGCAGAACATTATATCACATATTTATTTGCTGTTTCTATTTCTTCATCTGAGAACTGTGTATTTCACCTCAGATGCACATTTTTGGATTGGGTCTTTAAATCTGGGAAGTCTGAAATTTTTTAGTTTTCCGTGCTCTCAATAGTAATACTTTGAGGAACAGTTGGCAAACATTTTCTCCCACGTTGTGGGTTGTCTTTTCACTCTGTTAGTGATTTCTCTTGCTGTTAAAAAGTTTTTCAGTAGCGTGAGATTCTCACTTAATTCTCTTTGATTTTTGGTGTTCAATCCAAGTTTTCTTCCCAAAGTCTTTGCTTACATCAATGTCTTCAAGAGTTTTACTTACTCTGTCTTGCAGCAGATTGAATGTTACTGTTTTAATATAAGATCTTTGATCTATTCTGATCTTAGCTTAATACACGTTGAAAGATAATATTCAGAACATATAGAGCCAGTTTTTCCAGCAGCATTTATTAAAGAGGCTGCTTTTCTTCCAATGACTGTTTGGCACCTTTGTCAAAGATAAGATGGTTTAATCGTCTGGGGTTGTTTCTCCATCTTCTAATTTGTTCCTTTGATCTTTGGGTCTGGTTTTGTTTGTTTTGTTTTTTGTCCATACCACAACTTTTTTTTTTAATCACAATACCTTTATAGTATAATTTCAAGTCAGGGATTTGATGAACCCTATCTTTCCTTTGTTGCCCAGGATCACCTTTGCTACTCTAGGTCTCTTCTGGTTCCAGATAAATTTTAGGATTTATTTTGTGTACTTCTTTGAGATATGCTACGGGGTTTTGATTGTGATTGCACTGAATCTGTACAATAGCTTTGGAAGTATGGTCATTTTCACTATATTTAATTTCCCTACCCAAGACTATGGGATAGCTCTTCATTTTAGAATATCTTCTTCAATCTCCTTTTTGAGAGTACTGTAGTTTACACTGTAGAGGTCATTTACATCATTGTTAGATTGATTCCTAAGTATTTCATTTGGTTGGATGCTATTGTAAAAGTTATTGTTTCCTTGATTTCTCTTTCCATGAGTTTTTTATTCTTGTTTATGAAGTCTATTGATTGTTGAGTGTTGCCTTTGTAACCAGCTATATTACTGAATTTGCTTCTTAAACTAGAAGTCTTTTGGTGGAATTTTTAGGGTCTTCTAAGTAGAGTATCATGTCTTCTGCAAATAATGAGAGTTTTTTTTTCCTTTCCTATCTTTATTCCTTTTATTTCTTTCTCTTGTCTAATTGCCCCAGCTAGTTTCCATAACTATATTGAATAAGAGTGGAGATAGTAGGCATCCTTGTTTTGTTCCTGATTTTAGAGTGAAAGCTTTCAGTTTTTGCCCACTTAGTATGAGGTTGACTGTTGGTTTGTAAAAAAAGGGTTTTATCAGATTGAGATAAAGATCAGCTCCCCAATTTTTGTAGGTTTTTTGTTATGAATAGGCGATGGACTTTGTCAAAATCTTTTTCTGCATCTATTGAAATATCAAATGATTTTTGCTTTTGGATTTGTCAATACGGTATATTATATGTATGGATTTATGTATCTTGAACCACCCCTGAGTCCCAGGGAATACTTCCACTTGATCATGGTGTAAAATCTTCTTGATGATATTCTGCAGTCTGTTTGCCAGTATCTTATTGAGGATTTTTGCTTCAATGTTCACTAGACAGAATGGTCTGTAGTTCTCTTTCTTATTTGGATTGTTCTCTTGTTTTGGTATCAGGATAATGCTTGCTTCCAGGAATGAATTGGGAAGTACAATTTCCCATTCGATTTCATTAAATTTTGATAAGTGTTGGTGTTAGGTCTTCTCTAAATTTCTTATTTATCCCTGCCATTTCATGGCTACCCCTGCTTTCTTTCAAGGATCAGTGGACTCTTTCCATAATGGGCTGCAAATGTTTTGAGGATTCAGGTTCAGTCCTCCAGAAATAAAACATCCACTGATGTCAGAAAATATTCTGAGAACAGGCCAGGGTGGGACACAACACAACAAATAGTCCAAAGTCTGTGTTAGAGGCAGCAGACTTCATTTTCATGATTTTCACTCATTTCTATTAATTTTCCACCAAGAAACCCAGTATGTGAACACAAAAGGAGCACAGTTACCAGGTAAAGTGAAGACATTACATTTAAATGATAGTAATGGTCTGCAACAGAGCAAGGATGAAATAAAAGCAAGCATCAGTTCTCCAAGACAAGCTTGCTACTCATTCAGACTCATAAAAATGCTGAATCTGAAAGTGATCATATTGCCAAGCATGGGGGTGACAATGCTTGCTGAAATGGAACCAAATTCCTAATCCCATTAAACATTTCCTTCTGATGAGGCAGGGACACACAAGGACTTCACACTCTAAGTTCCCCTTGCCGTATAGTTCCCGTGTCATGAATTGGCACTCAGCTGTTTGTTGTACTCTACTCAAAAAACAGGGCCCCATGATGAAAAAATGGGGCAAGACCCCAAGATGACAAACAGGGCAAGATGTCTTTTTTAAAAGAAGCGCTTTTATTTTAGCTGGCCCAGTGAGACAGTGCAGATGGAATTTGCAAAGCTATGCAACTGAGTTAGAGTTTTGACTGATATTTGTAGTTCATTTATGATTAGCTCATTGATCATTAAGTACATAGTGATGAGAAACAGAAATAAGGTGGGCCTTTGTTTCCCTTTGCTTGAGGTCAGAGGCATTTCACAGTGGGTGGTTAGCCAATTCATAGCCCTTGGTCTGCCAATTCCAGGAACATTTGTCTCTCATAAAGGGAACAATGGTGGACACAGCATCATTTGTCTCTTACAAGGGGAACAAAAGTTGACGTAGCACACAGGTCACTAAGGTGGGGGGGATGACGCATTATAGAACAGCAGAATGACGTGGTCAATTAATTTATAACTATGTGGTTGGTGCTTGGTTACTAGGGTAATGAGCTCAGTAGAATGATAATATTACTAATAGCTATCTTTTTAAGTAACTATTTTTGGTAACTATCTTTTAATCAATTATTTTAATTTTTAGCATCTTAGTATAACACTCTTCAGGATTTTAATATTCCTAGAAGTCATATATTCCCTAAAGCCTGGTGATCCATTTGTTAACACCTTTTTGGCTTCAGAAATGTGTAGATTACTATGATTGCTTCTATATGTATAAACTGCAGCCATGTGTGTTGGAACGCATGAACCAAATCTGGTCCCTGGATCTTTCCTCCCTTAGGTTGTGAAACTGTTCTCTGGCTCCTTGACCTCATAAAAAAGTTACCTTTTCCTTTTCACTTTTGTTCCAAGATATTTATGCTTTGGAAACAGTGAAAACCAAACTTCCCTCATGGAAACAATGAGATAAAGAATATATTTATATTAAATTCTGTAGGTCAGGTATTTTGTACCTGTATAAAAGTAAAGAAATAAAGATCTAATATAATTCAGCTAGCTGTATGTTCTGAATAATCTTCCAAATGCATCAACTCATTCTTCAACTAATTATGTAAATGAGTTTTTAATCTATGAAAACCCTAACAGTTTTTTAGCATTTACCTGTTTCAGTTTGACTCCAGCAATTCTTTGGAGATCAAAACCACTTAATTTCCTGTACAATCCATTCACTGCCAAGCAGGCATAACTGGCATCTGGTCAGGAATTCATGGTTAAAACAAATGAACTGCTAGAAACACCGAGACTCATGTTACATAGTACTTAGCAAGTTGGTGGAGGCCTCCTTTATTATCTACCAATTTCACTTATCAGTACTGACTTAGAAAAGTTATGCAGAATACTCACAATGATGTAAAGAGGTGTATAATCATGCCTTCTGAGAAATCACTATAATACTCCTTAATATGTTAATAAGGTAGCATATGTTGATAAGTTAGTAATATATTTGTTGATAATAACACTTCTCTACAGGTAAAGAAAATTTACATGCAACAAAATTTTCAGGAAACTTACAGTTATCCTATCTGGAAGTTAATTTTCTGTTGGTGCCTATGCCTAAATATCTAGCCCCCAAAGAAGTGCATAGCAAAGGACCAAAGGAATGAGAAAAATGGCATTGTCTTGAGGGCAACAGGAACAGTGAAATCTTCTTCAGAACTCATAACTCTGCTAAGCAACCAGCCACCTGTCACTAGGTAGCCCATATTTAATCAGAACAAGCAAGGAAGTGAGTGGACAATGGTAAAAAGCTGAGCAGGCCCCTGGGAGAGGTTCAAGGAACCCACAGAGCCACAGATGATTCTAATTAAGAAAAACTATCCAGGAAGTCTCCTGGTGGCCTCGCCTGTGGCCTATCTTGTTCCTTGCGGTGTCTCCTCATTCTCAATTTAATCATGCCCAGACTACACCACAGCCCTGCACATGTATTCATCTTCAAACCTTTCCAACAACTCTCTCTTATTTTGTTTTGTTGACTTCCAGGATGGGTGGCCAGCTTAAGGTGGGGAAGCATGAGGAGAACTCCAATTTAGACTCATCATAGTCCATCAGTTCATAACAGTAGTCACTTACCAGTATAGCCAGCAATTGTCAGAGGATGTTAGTGATCCTAGCTTCCCCCACAGCCAAGCTTTTACATTGCACTATATCTTCAGAGGCCAGACTTTTCTGTAGGACATCCAAAGCCAAGCTAACATGAGACCTGCATTAACTACTGTCTTAGTTATTTTTTACTTGTTTCTGAGACAAAATACCTGAAGCCCAAGTTGAGAAAGAAAAGGTTCAGTTTTTGGAGGTTTCAGTCCACACTCAGTTGGCTCCAAGGCAGGTGTGCATGGCTGGGCCGCAGTTCATGGCAGCTGCAAACAGCAAGCAGGAACCAGAAAAAAGCAAGACACACTTTTTTCCTGCCATTATATTACATCCTGGCTCCACCCCTATATGGGTGTAGCACTAACACCATCAATCCACGTACTACACAATGAACCATCACAAATGCACAGTGCTAACTCATGAAGCCTGGGGGACACATGCATAATCCATGACATTCCACCCCTGGCCCCCAGGACCCATGTACATCCATTACACAAAAGACATTTATTCTACCTCCAAGAGTTGCCAATGTCCTAGGTTTCAGCATTGCTGAACAGTCTAATTCCCAAGTCTCCTCCAAGATCTAAGGCAAACTCTTAACTGTAACCCCTGTACAAATGAAACAAGGTTAAACATTTCTCAAATGCAAAGGCACAAGGTAAACATTACCATTTCAAAAGTTACAAGAAGGGGAATATAACGCATTGGAAACAAAAGAAGTCCAGCAGGGTGAACATTAAGTCCTAGAATTCCATGTTCAACATCAGAAGCAATCTGGTTACAAAACTCCAAAAAGCTTGGCTAGTTCCACCCCCATGGCATTTCCAGCAATATTAACTCCCGCAGCTTTTCTCTTAAATCTTCTATGCACACTTTTTTCAGCTTCCCTTGGATCATCCACATTCCTGCCTTTTCCAAACTTCTGCAGTCTCCACCACACCTTTGGCTTCACCCTTACGTCTTCACAAATTGCCCTCTCAGGGGCACACCTTTTGGCCTCCCAGGCACTTTGCAATTGAGGTGGATGCCATCTTGCCTCAGAATTTATGCATTTTCCTTCCATCTAAAATCAGCACCTTGTGGATGCCACCAAGGTTTGCTGCTGACTGGAGCAGTACCTAGGATTTTCTGTCTTTTGGCTATAGGGGTCAGTTGCCTGGATTGCAGAGCTCTGTTTACCTGATTGTGAGGAAAAGCTTCTCTAAGTTGCCACCATTCTGGAACATCAAGTGGCCTCTGTCACCATTCTGGAACATGGCACTCTGCAACTTTTCCCTCTGAGCAAATTCTTTCACTTTTGCAGTGAGGCTGCACAGAGTGGGGACCCCCTTCCTATGATGCCCTGGGGCCATCTTTCTTAACTCTCTGTTTCTCCTCAGGAATCAAAATCTCAACTCTGTCTTTGCAATCCACAGTTTTCCTGGAATTTTCCTTCTGGCCAAACTCACAGCATTGTACACTATCCTACTGATCTCTTTGCTTTTGATATGCAACATAAATCTGGCTAACAGCCTCCAACAATAGCCATGCCACAGCCTCAAGTTTTGATTGCTTTTTAATTTCTTTTTCAAGATTAATCAGTCCATTGCACTTTGTCTCAGTCTCAGCAAAGTCTCTGGGCAGTAGCAAAATGCAGACAAACCTTCTGCCAAGCCATAACACACATCAGGTGGAGTCCAAAAACCAATGCAGTCCTTCTTCCCAACAGAAACCTCCCAAGCCTGGTCTTTACCATCAGGCCCTCTATCAGCCTTCTGGTCTCCTGAGGTCTGACCAGAATCCCCTCTACGGAACAGCCTACGCTGTCCCAGCTCTACACATCCAGGCAACATGTCCAAATCTTTCCAAACTCTGCCCACAAGCCATTTCCAAAGCCTCTCGAAAAACATGGTCAAGTATAGTCAAAGCAAATGACCCCACTGCTAGGTACCAAATTCTGTCTTCATTACTTTTTACTTGTTGTTGAGACAAAATACCTGAAGCCCAATTTAAGAAAGGAAAGGTTTATTTCTTACAGTTTTTGCAGGTTTCAGTTCACACTCAGTTGGCTCCAAGACTTGCAGATAAGGCTGGGCCACAATTCATGGAGGTTGCAAACAGCAAGCAAGAACCAGCAAAAAGCAAGACACACCTTCTTCCTGCCATTGAATTACATCCTGGCTCCACCCCAATGTGGGTTTAGCACTGACACCATCAATCCAAGCACTAGACAATGAACCATCACAAATGCACAATGCAAACTCATGAGGCCTGCGGGACACATGCATAAACCGTGACAACTACAGTCAGTAACTTACTTCCTATCAAGGTCACTTAGGTCTTCTCAGGAGTTATCTTAGAACCATGCATAACACCTCATGGCTATTCTGTCAGTGTCAGCCACTTAGAAGAGTCACAATCATTGCTTGACCACATTGCTCTCTGTGAAAGCTTGGGAGATTTTTCTCCTGGTGACTCTTCTTAGGCACACCTTGCATTGAAGGTGACTTTCCTCTGTGGTCTCATCATCTTCTTGATGAGACAACCAGGGACTCACTGAATATCTTAGGATGATGCAATCAGAGGTTATTTTATATCTTGGGTCTCCACCACCCTTGAAGGGCTGGGGCCAAAATATTGGCTATCCATTTAGCCCATCTCTTTCTCTAAGTTTTGGCTTCCAAACCTTAGCTGTCAGACATCCAAAAGAAGATTTTGGTAACAATAGAATATATTAGAGGAAGTAAGTTTAACATTACTATTTTATCTAAACATGAAACAACTTAGAACATTAAATGAATCCTATTTTCTTTTCTCCATGGACATTTTAGCATTTGAATACCTACAGTATTAACAGTTGCATATTTTACATAATATATCAGGAATCAGAACCATACATAGTATTGCATCATGACAATCATGAGATTCTTGTAATAATCTAAATTCCTGTTTTGACATAAAATACCCCTTTTAGTCAATCACCCTTATCTAATACACAAGAAGTTTTTTGTGTATTATTGAAAAACTTATTGATCTTTAGTTGAATGTGAATCTCACAAGTCTTTGTTATCAGCAAAGGTGTGCACATGAGACAAAAATCTGTTACCATAAGTAATCCCCATTTTACAATCATGGAGTCTTATGCATCCAGAATTACCAGTATATTCAGTACATCATATAGTTCATTACAATCAACAGTCATAAACATGTAAAAACTTTATACAGGCATCATCAAATCAAAAATATGTATTACTTCATTTGATAATGACCAATGTGAACATTTACGAATAAATTTCATAAATTTATGTGAGGTGTCTCCTATAATGCTCTGGAGATCATTGAGGTCTCTAATCAATGGATAAAAACTGGTTAAAATGTTACCAGACAGCTGCTTTCTTATTTATCAATCAGAGCTTGGTCCACTAATCTCACTGCTAAGGGACTTTATTTATTTATATTTTTAAATTTATTTTAATTTAAAGAAAGACAAAACAAAACAGAAAGCAGGCATAAATAGTACATACATTCAAAGAAAAGAATAAACAGTAATAAATCACTAGTTTGTGTTTACATATTGTCCTCTTACAAATAATTGTTCAAGATACAAAAGTGGACCATATAAATGGGAATTCAAACAGGGAGACTGCAAATAGTTCTTTTCAACTATCTAATAAAAACTAAGTAATATGGCAATCAATCCTATACACTTAATCATGTATGTATTTATCCATATATTCACTTATGTTGAGTTTAAACAAACCAAAGCAGATTAAGATCACTCTAATTGAAGATTAATGGTATTGCTTGATTTCACATCATGACACTATGTAATCAGCACTGGATACTGTAGTCCCTTTTTTTCTCCTTCAAAGTATTTGTTCATTTCATCATGTGTCATAAGATCAGTTCTTGTAAATTTTTGATAGGTTTTATGGAAGCATGCATCTTAACATGTGTTACTATCCTTTCTATATTAGAGGGAGAAACAGAACAAAGCAGGACAGAGCAAAACATAATCCTAGAGATACATAAAACTAAAAAGACATATAAAACTGCTGTACAAGGAGTTCTACCATGGTTACTGTGTTGTCTCTTGTTACCATCAATAAAAATGGCTATATCATCAGATAAAGTATAATTGAATATATCAGTGCACAACAGTATTAACAGAAATAGAACTTTGTAGATAGTGTAGAGCTACAAAAACAGATTATTAATCAAATCAGAATGGGTATTATAGTGAATCATTGCTATTTTCAGTATAGTTGTCTACACTCTGACGATACTATCAACCTAACGGTTTTGAATAAAATAGTCAATAACAAGAAGCAATCAAACAAATCAGATTTAACTAAAATCAGTAATGATATAACAGTATAAGTTATAGAGGGATCCGGTTTAAGTTAACAGGAAATTAAAGATGATTACTGTGCTATATCCTGATATTTTTGGGATAGCTGTCTGTGCCCTCAGATTTAGTGCTTCTGTAAAAACTGGGATGCAATAAGTTCTATCTAAGCAGAGTGGTACAAGTAATATGGGTTTTAATTCCTGATACACTTATAACAATATCTTCTTCTGTCTTTTTAAAGACTATTCTTCCCCTTTCACTCCCCCAGGGTGTACTGTGTATTTTTGGGTCTCCCCAACACCCTTGGTTTTATATTGTATGGGCAACCTGCTATTCATCTAAATGTTTCTGAACTTTCTCACTCCTGGCCTTGATCTCTAGTTGTATTTCTTTACTTATTAAAGCCTGTCTTTCCAACCTACCCATAAATACTGGTCCAGTTGCCCCTATTACTCTTTCATTCCCTATCTCATTGAGTTCTATTTTCTTATATTCAGTTTTGGTCCAAATACCCTTCTTCAGGTCAATTATAGTTCCTATAAAGAGCATCTCGGTTGGCCCTATTTTTTGATCCACTCTGCCTGTGATTCTCTCCTTTTTCCTTAATTTAGTGTATATAGATCATCTGCATTAGAAATTATATCCAAGCTTCCCTGTCTCATTTCTGCTCTTCTCTTTTTTTGTCCTTAGTTGTCTATTTGTCTTCTTCACTTTGCTTTTTGCTCCATTCATTGTGGCTTCTGTACCACTGTTCCTGAAATCCTGGTGATTTTCTTTCTCTTTAGAATGTCCTATAGTATTCTCTGTAAGGTTGGATTGGTGGTTGTAAATTCTCCCAGTGCCTCTTTATCTTGGAAGCATCTTGTTTCTCCATTAATTTCTAGGAAAATTTTTCAGGATACATCAATCTGGGCCATAGGTTATTTTCTTTCCCAACTTGGAATGATTCACTCCATTTTCTTTTCGATTTGACGGTTTGTGCCATGAAGTCTTATGTAATTCTGATGGACTTTCCTTATAAATGATCTGTTTCTTGTCTCTGACAGCTTTTAATATTCTGTTCTTATACTGGATTTCTGGGATCTTGATTATTATATGCCTATATGTAGTTCTGTTTTGGTTTAGGTGGCTGGAGTTCTGTATACCTCATACACCAGAGTATCTTTTCCTTTTCCAGTGCTTGGGATGTTTTCCTTATTTTTGTGAATAGCCTTTGTAGTTCCTTTGTTTGTACTCCTGCTTCTTCATTCACATTTGTTATTCTTAATTTATACATGCTTTTGTCATCATCTAGCCTTTGTATTGTTACTACTTGTTTCCTTGTTATTTTTAAAAATTTTTCCTTTCATGATCCCACAGTGCAAACCTGTCCTCTAGTTTGGATAATCTATCCTTAGTTTCTTGCAATCAATTTTGCCAGCCTTCAAAGGAGCTTTTAACTTCATGGTTGTCTCTTTAAACCAGCTTCCTTTCTTCTATCTTGTCTCTATTTTCCTCATGAAACAATTCTCCTCTTTTTTTTGTTTTCTTCCCTTTTTCCATGTTTTTTCTTGAGAGGTGCTTGGCACTTCTTAAATTATTCTATTTATATCTTGCTTTACTCAGATAAATACTTTACCTTTCAAATTATCTATGCGTTCCCTAAGATATTGCTTTATGTCTACTGGGCCCATGTCTGACATTGCATGTTTGCTGTCCTCATTCTCCTTTGCTGGATCCATGTTCTCATGATTGGGGAATGGGAACCCTTTCTTGTTGCTTCCTCTTATTATTTTTTGATCCTTCCATACAGGTGTATATGGGAGGTCCAGGTTCTTTCTTTGTTAGTTACAGTTTGTCTGAAGTGCTGATTGTATGTTACCACCCAGTGCAATGTACTATGTAGATAAAGACCAGGGAAGCCTATGCTGGGCCCGTTCCCTCTGGATTAATCAGCCTGCTGAAGGCTTCACTGCATTAGGGTGAACTGACAGTCATCAGGACTGGTATGGGCTAGCCTATTGATTTCAGCCTGAGGCATGACACAGGTCAGGTGCTCCCCATCAATCCCACTTGAGAAGGAAGAAGCTGACCGAAGTCACTGCAGCCCCTTGTTCTGGCCAATTTGCCCTGTCCCAGGATGTCATCTCTTGGAGGCTCTATGGAAGGCGTTTATTCCCGTCATTCACCACAGGTCGATGCAGGGTTCCCTTCCAGCTCAGCTTGTCAGTTAAAATCACCAACTCCCATCCTCAGTGCAAATGCATCTCCAGTAAGCTGAAACTGATGAGCTTTTGTGTAGTTCCATAAATCTTGGCTGCATGAGATCAAGTGTAGGAGTGGCAGCAAGTACAAGTGGCAGCACCAAGACTGTAGCTGTTTCAGTAGAAGCACTGGGACTGTACTTTTAAATGGTTTCTCTCAGCTTAATTTTTTCCAGGCTTGGGAAGGTCTATCTCCCTCTGCCTGGGTCTCATTATGCTGTATTATTTTTGGAATCTACGTTGACATCTCAGAGAGTCTCTGTAGCCTGCTGTTACCTATCCACCATCTTTTCTCCTCCAGGACTTTGTTTATTCATCCTAATAATATAATTTCTAAATAATGAGACTATAAAGCAGTGATGAAGAACAACATATTGCATTCATATACCCAGTCTTTGTGACATTTCGAGCAGCTGGCAACAAATGTGAAACCATGCCTTTTAAATTCACAACCCAAACATATCTTTGATCAAACAATGCAAACTTGGAAAAAGAGAAAAGTTACTGAGCTTAAAATGAAAGGAACAGCTGTTCACAGAGTGGACAAATGGACAAACAGACAGATGATCAGTGGATTCAAACAAACACAGAAATCAGCACACAACTTGTCGGGGTCTGTGAGAATATTTAAGTTCCCCAGAGGCCATTTATGTACTTGTACCATGCCTCTTTGTTAAACTAGCTGCCCTCTTAAACCCCATGCTCCCAGTGCTGGAACACTTGTTCACCTCAAGCATTCCATGCCCTCAGCGTGTTTCCCAGATGTTCTGTGCCCCTTGAGCACGCCTGTATGGGTATTTTTGCTTTCTGCTTTACAGGTATGAACGGTGACTAGCTCAGCAATTCCCAGCAACTGCTTAAAACTGGACTGGACAAACAGGCAACTGATATATGGACAGATTGATAAACATCTTATGAAATTGGAGTGCACTTAAGAATATCCTTAATCAAACCAAATTACAATACCTTCTTACAAATTTCAAATCTACAACTATGAAACTACCAAGTGGATTTGCTTTAGACCAACTAATAGAGATCTTATGAAAAGGATCAAAGGCCTGATTCAGGGAGAGTTGAAATGGTGGAATTGCATTTTGTAGCCTGTGATGCCAACTCATTCCCTACAGGGAAACACAATTAGCAGAAATCCACACAAGACCTTAGCAAAAACACAGAGGATGCCCCTTCCCCAGATCAACAGAGGCATCAGCTCTAGCCCACATTGGCCTTGGGGAGTTTTGTATGATACAAAAGGGTTTGTCAGAGGTATATACTGGCAAGAATGTATTTGAATCAGGGAAGAAAACAGCCTCATTGGGACAGACAACTGACCTAAAGTAAATAGCACCATGAAGAGAATAGTAAAACCTGTGCAGGAAGTGCATTTTTCTTTTTTAATTGTTTAAAGAGAGGAGATATTCTTTTCTTATTTTTTATTTAAAATAGACTAAACAAAACAGAAAACAGGTAGAAAAGATATATGCTTTCAAAGACAAACTAAACTATAAGAAATTACTGGTTGATGTTTATATATTGTCCTCTTACAAATAAGTGTTCAAGATACAAGAGTGGATTATATTAAGTGGGGATTCACATGATTCCCCATTATGTGGCCTGGAAGCTTTACAAAATTTTCACTTATTAATTGGAATGGCTTTATTCTGGGATGCTTGATATGGAAATATTTGAAGCTATAGTATATTAAATTATATTCAAATATTTCAAGGAAAAAGACAGACACTAAGGTAACTACTATTAAGTTGGGTTATTTGTGGTGAAGCACTAGGGTGCTGAAATTGTCATGCTTTGACCTGTATTGTTATGTTGTTATGTCCTCTTTTATCTCAATCTCTCCCTTATTCATTAAAAAAATTATTTAGTTATTTTTTATGATTTTTTAATTAAGGAGAAAAATTAAAAGAAATTAGCAGGATATATTATAGTAATTTTTTGATTTCCTATTAACTTGATTTGAAGTCCTGTAATACTCGCACTATCTTGTTTTGACTGATTAGACTCTGTTCCATTCTGTATGATAGTATCAAGTTTAAGGGTATAGCCCTGTTGTTACTGGCAGCTGAGTTAGTTAGAAATATATAACCAGGGAGACAGAATCAGATCCTAGAAGTAGCCAGCTCAGAAACCCAGATACGTTGCAGTTATGGGGGAGATAGATACTTCCTGTTATGTGCCAGGCCTCAAGAGAAAATAACAAGCAAATGCATCCATATTCTAAGAATTTATTTTCTACATAGTTCCCTGTCACCCTGCTGAAGTCAGGAGTCACCCTCCCAATCCCATAGAGGAGAGTTACTGCTCTGTAAAATGCCTACTTTCTATGACCTTGCTTCCACATTTGTCTGCAGTGTAAATGATTTTACCTGAACTATTAATTATATTGGCTAAACATAGCTCTGCCCAAAGTTATGCCCATCTGCCTTGTGAGTTCCCAATTTTCCCCACATTAAACCCATCTCACCCCATGGTTTTATTCTATAAAATCCCTAGAAGATACAATGTCCTTGACAAGCCACTTATGACCCCTCCTGTTCTCTCAGACAGAAGCTTTCTGATAGCACTCTCACTGTGGTAAAGGAGAGAATATAAAGTAAAAATGGCCTTTATTCTAAGAAGGTGGAGAGTACCGAATGACCACTAGACGTCTGCCTTTTTCTGCTAGATACTTGGTGAGGGGGCTTATATCTACTTTTTACCTGGGGTCGTCCTTAAAGTTGGCATTGCTGATGTACCAGTAGCTAATTGGGACTCTTTTCATGCCACAGGTAAGTTGCCTAAGGGAGGGGTAAGTGACCTCAGAGTAAATGTCCCCTGGCCTGCTTCCCACTGATATAATATTCTATGCAGAGCAAAAACCTTTCACTTTTTTCTCTCAATAGTTATATTCTCCTCTTCACCTCCTTTGTTCCTAAAATTCATTCTTCTATTTTATAGAACACAAACTCCTACCAGACATAGTAGGTCAGGAGTTTCATTCCGTTATATCACTATCTGACTGCCTATATTTTTTTTAAATTTTATTTAAGGAGAAAAGAAAAAAAAGCAGAGAAAGGGTACAAGTTATACAGATTTACAGAAAAAAATAAACAGTAGGAAATCACTAGTTAATGGATTACATATTGTCATCTTAGAAATAATTGTTCAAGTCACAAAATTAAAGCTTGTAAAGTGGACATTCCAACAATGATACTGCAAACAGTTCTGTTCAATGATCCAATAAAACTCTGTGATATCATTTCTACCTTATACACTTAAATATACATGCAGTTATATCATTTAGAGCACTTTCTTTTCCTCTCTTTTGTACAATGACTATTACACATTTTGGGTTTCATTACTCCCACAATTCTTATTACTTTTTTGGAAGAGAGTAAAACCAAATGTGGCATAACAGAACAGAATCGGTCAAGTCAAAAGGGTGGACATAATAGATAATGTAAAAACATAATACAAGGTGATCAACAATGGTTACCATAATGCCTCCTGCTATCTCTAATAGAATTGCCTATATCATTAGTTATAATACAATTGAACAAAACAGTAAAGAATAAAACCGACAAAACCAAAACATTGGAGACATTGTAGGTCTTCAAAAGTAGATAAAAGTCAACAAGAAAGGGCGTTATAATGAATCTCATTATCTTCACAGCTGATGCCTAAACTTTCAAACCTGATACTATCCAGCAAAACAGAATAGGGGAACATAAGTCAAAAACAAGATGGTGAGAGTAATACAGGGCTTTAAATCGAGATAATGGAAAGTCAAAGTGGGTTACTATAATATATCCTGCTAATTTTTTTCCTTTAATTAAAAGGATAAAAATAAAAAAGTAAATAATGGAGTGGAGATTGAGATAAAAGAGGGCATAACAGTGAAACAGCACAGATCAAAACATAACCATTTAAGCAGAATAGTGTTTCACCACCAGATAACCCTGACTTAAAAGTAGTTACCATATTGTCTCTTTCCTTGAAATCCTTGAGTACAACTTCGTATACTGTAGCATTAAGTATATCAAAACAATGTAAAACCATTTAAGAGAATGACAGCATTACAGAGTATTTAGAATCGACTAACAGAAAGTGAACAATGGTTTCTGTATAATCTCCTTGTCTTTAAAAGGTTTTTGCTTATACTATCGTACATAATAAAATCCAATAAGATACAACCTATATAGACCATTGGAGACAGAAGAACAAAAGCTAGATGAGACTTCAAAACAAGATGATACTAAATCAGTATTACCTATTAAGATGTCATTTTCTCCAAAATAGCTGTTCCTATCATTCAATCTTCTCTGCCTCATTTCTGTTGAGCTCTTTTTCTGTCAGTAGCTGTCAGCTCTTCATTTTGCTCTCTGCTCCATTCGTTGTGGCCTCCCCACCACTATTTCTGGATTCTTTGTATTTTTCTTTTTTTTAGAATATCCTGCAATACTCTCTGTAGAGTTGAATTGGTGGTTGCAAATTCCCCCAGTTCCTCTTTATCCTGGAAGCACCTCGTTTTTCCATCAATTTCCAGGGACAGTTGTGCAGGATATCTCAATCTTGGCTGGAGATTATTATCTTTCAAAGCTTGAATTATTTCCCCCCACGCTCTTTGTGATTTGATGGTTTGTGCAAAGAAATCTGCTGTAATTCTGATGGGTGTTCCCTTGTAAGTGGTCTGTTTCTTGTCTCTGACAGCTTTTAATATTCTGTTCTTGTATTGAATTTCTGGAATTTTTATTATTATATGCCTGGGTGTTTCTCTGTTTGGGTTGTAGGTAACTGGGGTCCTGTATGCCTCATACATCTGAGTATCTTTACCTTTTGCTAAATTAGGAAAATTCTCCTGGATTATTTCTGTGAGTAGCTTTTGTAGTTCACTTGTTTGTGTCCCTACTCCTTCTTTTATGTTCTTAATCCTTAAGTTATGGATCCTCTTATCATCTTCTTGTCTTTGTATTATTGCTGTTTGTTTCTTTGTTATTTTTAAGAAGTTTTTCATTTCATTCTCCCATATTACAAGTTGGCCCTCCAGTTCAGATAGTCTGTCCTTAGTTTCTTTCAAGCTGTTATGCCAGTCTTCGATAGACTTCTTAGTTTCTTGGTAGTCCCTTTGAAGCTGCTTCACGTACTCTATGCTTTCTCTGTTTTCTCCATCAAACAATTCTCCCCTCTTTTTCTGTTCTTCCATTCCACCATCTGTTTTTTCTTGGGTGGTGCTTAGCATTTCTCTAACTATTCTGCATACTTCTAGCTTCAGGTCATTGATAACTTCATTCCTGAATTGATCTATGAGGCTCTCTATATGGTGCTTTATGTCTAGTGGTGCGGTGTCCGCTATTGCCTGTTTCTCAGAATTGGGGGCCGAGAAGCCTTTCTTGTTGCTGCCTCTTCCCATATTCTCTGTTCCTTATATATGCAAGCTTATATAGGAGACCCAGCTTCTCTCCCTGTCAGCCACAGCCTGATCCAATTGCGCCGGTTGGGTGTTCCCGCCCACCGCAGTGCACCAGGGAGTTACGGACCAGGCAGCCTACGCGGGGCCTGCCCCTCCTGGCCACCGTCAGGCTCTGGGATCTGGGTTGGGCCAGCCTACCGGGTCCGCCAGCAGCGTCACGCAGGCCAGGCACTTTTCACCAATCTCGCCCGAGAGGGGGATGTGTGGCTGGAGTCGCCACCGCGCCCTGCTCTTGCAGGACTGCCCGGGCCCAGAAAGTCCTCCGCTGGAGTCAAACTGTGGTAGAGTGTCAGTTTCTCTCACTCACCTCACCACAAGTCAGTGCACGCCTCCCTGACCATCCTGTTTTTGACTCCATTCGCAGATTGCCATTCTCAGAGCTTCCGCGTGTCTCTCTCCTTGCCGAGCCACTGTAGAGGCAGCCAGCCGCTGCGCGGCGGGAAATCCAAATCGTGGCTTCCAATGGCGCGGGGTCCAGCCTCCACACTGAGGCTTTTCTGTTCCTGTTTTAGCACCAGGACTGCATTCCTAGTTGGTTTCTCTCAGCCCAGTTCATTCCTGAGTCAGCAAAGCATATCTCCACCTGCTTATGTCTCCTTATTCCACACCCTTCCTGACTTCTGAACCAAGCCTTTCAGAGAGCCTCCGTAGTATCTGTTATCTGTCCACCATGTTCTCCGGGAAGCTGACTGCCTATATTTTGAACTAACACAGCTGCCTGTAACATTAAGAATTATTTATTTATTTCACTTAGCATAATTCTATCAAATAAAATGTACTTAATGGATGTAGTGAAATAACCAATAAAATTAGAAAAATTATTATCACAGTTTCTCTATCATCATCAATCATTTTCATCTTTCAACTATGTGGGGAAAAAAGAAAAGCATCACTCAGCAAATAGCAATGGTATAGTGCACAGAGTATTATTCACTATAGTTACCATGTTATTTGTAGGTACTTCATAGATGACAAAAGAAACATTGAGCTTTTTAATGAACAACTATCAATTTCAATAGTTTTGCTCATAGCACTACATGGTTGACAACCATAGATTTTTCTTTGGTACCAGGGATTGAACTCCTGACCTTGTGCTTGCCAGGCAGGTGCTTTGACCACTGAGCTCAATACCCAGCCCAACATCTTTAGATTCTAAATATGACTATTACCAATATTTAATTTGCCCTTGACATATTTAATTAAAAATCTTGTTAATCTCCATCTTCACACATGAAATTATTTTCTTACATTGCAGTTTAAAACACTTTTTTTTTTAGGTACCAGGGATCAAACTCACAACCTAGCACTTCCCAGGCAGGTGCTTCTGCCTGCTGAGCTAAAGCCCAGGCCCCCATTAAATAATATTTTATTAAATGTATAAACATGAACTTATCCATTCAAACAGTATTGTTATTTTACTAGAGGAGGTCAAAGTAGAGAAGAATTGATATACAGTCAGAAAGGAAATTGAAACTCAAAGGAGTCAGTGTAAAAACCTAAACACAACAATCCCTGCTAGAGGCACAACTGAAGAAAGCAAGAAGGTGAAGATGCAGAGGCCATGTCTACATGCCTCCTGAAGAGAAAAACAATAGCTTCAAATGTACTACAGTTACCACCACCTCCTCCAGGAAGTCCAGAGAGGCATCAGTTACCATACTCAATGACCAGAACAACTGGACTATTGTTCCCACAAAATGCTCTGGCTCTTTCAACATACTTTTTCTGGGTGACTTCTTCCAAGGTTGAATAATATTAGTTAAGCCACTTCAAGTTTATAGGTTGATTGTAGTTTGAGACCCACACTGTACCCACATTGTGACTTTCCTGTAAAAGTGACCCCTGACAATAGTTCTGTGCCTTAAACACTGAAGAACATTCCTGAAAATCCAGGGCTATTCTTCTGTCTTTTTTCCCAGAAAACTTTCTGAACTTCTTTTGTTTTGTGACTTCATTCCTCAATGTTGTGAGTCAACCAACTTGATGCATTTGACATCAAACAGAGCAGGATTATATTTGTCCTATTTCAATTTGAATATGAAATATCTGCTAAAGGCCACTTTCCAAAGCCTTTGTGTCAAGATACTTGCCTGCTCTGAGTTTAAGATTTCCATGAGCGTTTGGACCTCTTCATTCTAGCAAATTGCAGATTTATTGGAGGAAGGAGGTCACTGTTGTGCTGTAGCACTACAGGCATCATTTCTAACTCTGTATTTGTCACTGCTGCCCAGATGCTACTACATGGCCAGCTTTCCACTGCAACATCATTCCATAATTGCCAATTTAGGTCAGCTTTCAGTCAGCTCTATTGCTTCTGTTTTCCTTTAATAGTCTTTCTCTCTCCCTTGGTCTTTTACATTTTTCATTTTTATTTTTGTTTTTAAAGACATAGTCTCCCTTTGTAGTTCTGGCTGGCCTTTCACTCACTATGTACATTAGAGTGTCCTTGAATAAATGGCCATTCTCCTGTTTCAGCCTCTTTAATGCTGTGGAAAAGAGGTGAGCATCATAACACATGGTGTTTGTCATTTTCTTCCCTCCTCTTCACTATTATTCTTTCATTTCAGGGGCACTGAGATTTAATTCAGATGTTTGCTTATGTCAGTAAATCTTTCTGCATCTTAAGGTGAGTTTGTGAAGAACAGTATAGGAGGAATTCAAGCATCCAAAGTATAAATTTGGAATTTAAATAGCTGAGATCAGAACCCACCACTTGTATACAGACCCCTTCTCCATTTCAGAAGCAAAACAAGCAGCCCTGAACTGGAAAGTTAAGCATTTTTTAAAAAGAGAATCACAAAAGATATCCTGTTTGGAAACAATTTAGCTAGAATCTTAAATGAAATTTTTGTTTGACACCTGTATCCGCTTCTTTTTTTAGCAGGTTACTTTTTTTCTTTGGATACAGCTCGTTTTGCTTTTCTCATGGAAATTATACCCTGAGTGATTTTTAACTTTCCTGGGTCAAATACAGGGCACTAGATAAATTCAGGGCACAAGATGGCATGTTATGCCAAGCTACAAAACAGCTGAGCTTCAGTGCCAAGCCTCGATATTTTCTAGGGTAAAAAGCACATAATGTTTGAATATTTCATAATTTGTGATATTCATTCTTATAATAAAGCATGATCTATAGTCAGGACAAGCGAAGCTCACCAGGTCTCTCATTGCTTTCCACTGGTCTTTTCCTCATCATCCTTAAATACAAGACTCTCTGAGTTCTTAATACTAATGATCTCATTTGATTCATATTCCTACCTGTGACATCTCCTGTTTCTGCAGTAGTCTAGTCTGGCATCCCCAGCCCGTAAGAGATTGAAACACATCTTGTGATTCCCTGCACTCCAATGATGTTATGTATTAAATTGGACCCTTTACTTTAAGGGAATGGCAGTTAATGAATACATGTGTATCTCATGACTGTTTCTTCATGTTTCAAATAACACCAGTAATTCTTTCAAGCATTAGGTGCACACCTGTAATCTCAAGGCTTAAGAGGCTGAAGTAGGAAAATCAGTTTGAATTTACTGGATTAAGAAGTGAGTCCAGTCATCCTGAACTGCATAGGGAAATCCTTTCTCAAACAAACAGAAAAAAATCATATTATTGTGGATATCCTTGGGAAGAAAACTCAACAGTTTGAAACTCTTAGGATCATTCCTATTAGGTTTCATCTGTTGAGTGTAAGAGACCAGTAAAATTACCTTCAAGGATATGGAGAAAACTCAGAAAATCTTATTGCAAACTCTTATATAGATGTAATGCATTGCCAAAAAAATACCATTAGGATAGCTCACAAATGTAGAGAAAACATTTTTAAAATTCATTTGGAAACAGAAATGCTCTAGATCACCAAAGACATTGCTGGGCAACAAAGGCAAGTCAACAAGCATCACAATTCCTGACTTGCTATAATACTAGAAAGCTACTGTCACAAAATCAGCATAGTTCTGGAAGAAAAACAGACTGAGAATCATCCAAAAAGACTAGAAAATGCAAATAGAACTACAAACACACACTGCTACCTTGTCTTTAACAAAAGAGCCAAATATGTTCAGTGGAAAAGAGATAGCCTCTTCAAAAAATGGTGCTGAAGAAAATGACTTTCCTCATAGTGAAGATTTAAACTGGAGACCATGAAATTACCATGAAATAAATATAAGTCAAACTAGATCAAAGATCTAAATATTAAAACAGAAACACTAATGAGGCTTCATGAATAAAATACAAATTTTAAAGAATCAATCACTGGGACCCCATCTTATTAAAAACTATTTGTACATCAAAAGAAATCACTAACAGAGTGAAAAGACAATGCACAGAATGTGCCAGGGATATTTTTCTATTTTCTGATAATCTCTTCAGTATCCTTTTCCAAAGTACTATAATTTTCAATATGTAAGTCCTTTAATTTCTTAGTTAGGTTCTTTCCAAGTATTTCATTTTCTTGGAGGCTATTGTAAAGGGTGTGGTTTCTGTAACTTCTGTCTTGGTGAGTTTTTTTGATTGTGTACAGGAATGCTATTGATTTTTGATTTTCAACTTTGTCTACAGCTAAATTATTGAATTTGGTTATTAATTCTATGACTGTTTTGGTGGAGTTTTTGGCATCTTCTATTTAGAGTATCATATCATCTGTAAATAATGATAATTGAACTACCTTCTATTATATACTTATTCTTATTTCTTTCTTTTGTCTAATTGTTCTGCCTAATGTTTCCAGAGCTATATTGTATAGGAGTGGTCATAGTAGTCATCCATGTCCTTTTCATAACTGTAGAATGAAAGTTTTCAGTTATTCTCCATTTAGTATGATGCTGGATTTTTTTTGTCATTGTCTGATTTTTTTGTCTTTTTCTTTTTTATCAATACTGATGATCATACTCAGGATCACACAATTGCAAGGCAGGTGCTTATGCTACTGAGCTAAATCCCCAGCCACATCACTGTTTGATTTTATCAGCTTGAGGTAAAGGTCATCTGTTGTTATTTTCTGTAAATCAGTGCTTGACTTTATTAAAATCTCATTGTGCATTTATTGAGATGATCACCATGTGAATTTTGTTTTTGCCTGTGTTGATATGACATTTAAATTTGTTGATTTGAATGTACTGAAACATCCCTGACCTCCTGGGATAAATGCAAGTTGGTCAGGTTTTAAAATCTTTTCAATGATTTGCTACACTCACTTTGTTACTATCTTGTTAAGGATTTTTGCATCTATGTTCATTAGGAAACTGCTATAGTTTTCTTTTTCTGGTTGGGTCTGTCTCTGGTGTTAGAATCAGGGTAATACTTGCCTCCAGGAATGAGTTAGGGAGAACAGCTTCTCTTCCAATATCATTAAACAGCAGTGGCATGAAATTTTTTCTACATTTATTGTAGAATTCAGCAGTAAATCCATCAGGACCTAGACCTTTTTATGTTGGTCATTTGCTTTTCTGTTGTCATTGTTTTTCTTTTTTTTTAATGTGCTCATGATACAGGCTCTCATTATTCAGTTTAGGTTGGCATTGAGCTCATTTTGTAGCCTTGTTTAGTCTCGAACTAACAAAAATCCTTGTACCTCAGCCTCCAAAGTTTTGGGATTACAGGAATATACCATCATGTCCAGCAGTTGATAAATTTTTAGTTAGATCTTCATTCTCATTAAGTGATACTGTATTTTCTAGAATTTTTATGACTTCTTGAATCAGATTTGGCATTTCATATGTATCTAGGAATCAGTGCATTTCTGTATTTTCTAACCTATAAACGTATAAGCTTTTCAAGTAGATACTGATGATCTTCTGCATTTTCACAGGATCTGTAGTTATTTTATTCTTCTGATTCCTTAATGCATGGTTTTCAGTCTTTATTTTTTTCTTTTATGATATGGTTGTCCAAGGGTTTATCAATTTTTTTATTCTTTCAGTGAACCACCTCTTTGATTCATTTTTTCTTTGAATTGTTTTCTTGTTCTACATTGCATGAATTTCTTGTCTAGCCCTATAATTTCCTCCCTTGTATGGGATTTGTGTTTGTCTTGCCATTCTTCTTCTAGAAGATTGAGATGCAACATTTCATTATTTGTTTGTGTTCTTTCTATTTCCTGATGTGAAATTTGACTACTATAAATTTCCCTATTTGAACTGCTTTCATTGAATCCCATAAGGTACAGGATTTTGCATTTATATTCTTGTTAGGTTGTAGGTATTTCTAAGTTTCTTCCTTTATTTCATCTGTTACTCATTGGATGTTTAGGAGAGTGTTATTTAATTTCCATATACTTATGAAGTTTTGCAACTTCTTTTACCATTATTTCCCAATATAAATACATGCTTAAGAATCCTAGCCTTAGGCTGCAAAGGCAATCAAGTAATACAAGGATTAAGTTGTTTTTATATCTCCATTGCTATCAACTCAGCATGTCCTCTAAACCAGTCAGATGGTTGGTGGTGGGAGGAGGTGATTGTGGTGCTCCTCTCCCAGCCAATGCAGTGGTTAGCTCACAGGAAGTGTAAGTTACTTTCTTGCTTTTCTTCTGAGAACCAGAATAGCTTCCACAGAATCACCACATGGGCACATTGGCTAGTTTCCCCTACCATTCCCCATATGACTTCCACTAGCTCACAGGAAGGGAAAATTACATTTCTATTTCTCCTCTCAGGCCTCAGATGGCTCTGGATTTTTAATTTTGTCATCAGGATGACTTGGTGGAGACATATCATAAAACCTGCATATCTATGTGGGTATCCTACAGGAAATAACTCATATCTAGGTCATTGATTGGAGTGGAAATGTCTTGAGGAAAGTTGTGTCATATAAGAGGATTTGGCCTTGGTAAACCAAAAATAAAATACAGTGGAAAAGAACAGCTTGTGTATACTTGAATTGTCTTAAACAGGTTTGATACTTGGTCCTGTCATCATCCAACAATACCAGGTTTCAGTGCTGAGTCTTTAAAACAGATACATTTTGTTTCATGTTGGGGTCTTTTCCTAGAAACCAAGATGCCAAAATGGTGTACCAAAGGGACTCTAAGAAATGAGAAACACAGCATGGTCTTCAGGGCTGCAGGAGGAGAGAAGTCCTTGGCAGAGCCCATCACTCTGCTAGCCAGCTGGCCAACACATGCTGGCAGGAGTTGAGTGGACAATGGAAGAACTCTGATCAGGATCATGGGATAGGGTCAAGACCCCTTCAGAGCAACAGATGATGCTAACTGCAGAGAGTATCCCACAGAAAGTGTCTAGGTGTCCTCAGCTGTGTCCTGTCTTGCCCCCCGAGGCATCTCTTCATTCTCAGTTCAACCATGCCTGTGCCACATCACAGCCCTGTGTAAGTATTCAGCTTCAATGGCTCAAACATATCCCTCCTTTTTGTTTGGTTGATACACAGATGGGTGACCAGCTGAAGATGGAGAAGCTATTTTAGAGCTCCCACCACTGCATAGTCCATCCATTCATAATGTTAGTCAGTTACCAGCATAGCCAGCAATTGTCAGAGGATGTTAGTGATCCGAGATTCACCCACAGACCATATTTTATATTGCACTTTACCACCAGAGGCCGGACTTTTCCGCAGAAGGTTCAAGACCAAGCTACCATAAGGACTGCACTAAGGACAATTGATTCATTACTTCCTATCAATGCCAGTTAGGTCTCTTCAAGAACAATCTTATAACCATGCATAGCTCCTCATATCTCTTCTGTCAGTGTCAGCCACCTGGAAGATTCACGGCCATTGCTTGACCATGTTGATTTCTGTGAAAGCTTTGGAGATTTTTCTGGTGACTCGTGACTCTCCTTAGGCACACCTTGCATCAAAGTTCACTTTCTTCTTTGGTCTCATCATCTTCCTGATCAGAATACCAGGTGTTCACTGAGTATCTTCTGATGATGCAAGCAGAATTTTTTTACATCCTCCAAGCTTGCTGTGCTGGGGCCAAAATATTGGATATCCATTATCCCATCTGTGTCTCTCATTTTTGGTCTCTAAACCTTAGCTCTTGGACATCTAGAAGAAAAGATTGATAACAATACAGTATATTAGACGCAGTAAGCTTACAATTACTATTTAAACATGAAACACCATAGAACATTAAATGAAACATCTAGAAGAAAAGATTGATAACAATACAGTATATTAGACGCAGTAAGCTTACAATTACTATTTTATTTAAACATGAAACACCATAGAACATTAAATGAAACGTATTTTCTACTACCCATGGACATTTTAACGTTTGAATACAGTGTTAACAGTGACATATTTTACATAGTAAATCAGAAATCAAAACCATACATATTATTCTATCATGACATCCTTGCAAGAATCTGAATTTCTCTTTTGATATAAAATATCCATTCTAGTCAATCACCCTTATATAATACCCAAGAAGATTCTTATGTATTATTGACCACTTTATTGACTTTTAGTGGAATATGAATCTCACAAGTCTTTGGTTTTTAGCAGAGGTTTGAACATGAATCAAAATTCTCCTACCATATATAATCCCCATTTTACAATCTTAGAGGTCTATGCCTCCAGAAATATGAATATATCTAATATATCATGAATTTGATGACAGTCAACTGTCATAACCATGTGAAACCTTTACACAGGCATCTTCAATTCAAAAATCAGACCTCCAATATTCAAAGACCCAATCCAAAAGTGGGCATTTGAGATGAATAAATAATTCTCTGATGAAGAAATACAAATGGCAAATAAATATATGGAAAAATGTTCATCATCATTAGTCATTAGAGAAATGCAAATTAAAAGCACACTGAGATTTCATCTCACTCCTGAAAGAATGTCCCAAGATCAAGAAAACGACCAATAACAAATGCTGGAGAGCCTGTGGGGAAAAAGGAACTCTCCTGCACTGTTGGTGGGAGGGTAGACTAGTGCAACCATTGTGGAAGTCAGTCGAGATTTGTCAGAAAACTGGGACTGGAAGCCCCATTTGACCCAGCTACACCACTTCTATGCATATTTGCAGAAGAACTGAAAGCATCATACCACAGTGATATATGTGCACCCATGTTTATAGCAGCACAATTTGTAATAGCCAGATCTTGGAAACAACCTAAGTGTCCATCAACTGAAGAATGGATAAAAAAGTTGTGATTTTTTATACAATGGAGTACTACACAACTATAAAGAATGATCACATTGAGACATTTATAAGTAAATGGATGCAGTTTGAGACCATATTCATAAGCGAAATAAATCAAAAAATGTAATAATTCTTTTAATAAGTGCCAATGTGAATATTTAGGAATACATTTCATGACTTCAGGTGTCTCCTATAAGGCTATGGAGATCACTGAGGTCTCTGATCAATAAACAAGAACTGGTTAAAAATGTTACCAGACAGCTGCTTTCTGATTTATCAGTTAGATCCCTTTCCAGCAATCTCAGTCCTAAGGGACTTAGTTTATTTATCCTAATAATATCATTTCAAAATAATGAGACTATCAAGTCAATGATATATAACAACATATTCCATTGATATACCCAGTCTTTGTGGCATTTGGAACAGCTGGCAACCAAGGTACAAGCATACTTTATAAATCAGTAAACAAACAAATCTTTGATTAGGTGATCCAGACATGGAAAAAGAGAAAGATTACCGATCTCCAAATGAAAGGAACAGCTGTTCACAGAGTGGACAAGTGGATAAACATACACAGACAATCTGTGTTGATTCAAACAAACACAGAAATAAGCACAGAGCTTGTGGAGGAATTTGAGAACAATTTAAGTTCCTCAGAGGCCATTTGTGGACCTTTTCCATACTCCTTTGTTAAACTAGCTCCTCTCTTACACCCCATGCTCCCAGTGCTGGAACACCTGCACACCTCAAGCACTCTATGCCCTCAGGGTATTTCCCACATGTTCTGGGCCATTTGGGCACTCCTGTATGGGTGTTTTTGCTTTCTGATTTAGAAATTTGAACAATCACTAGCTCAGGAACTCCCAGCAACTGCTTACAAACAGACTAAACAAACACACAACTGATATATGGACAGACTGACAAACATCTCATAAAATCAGAGTACACTTGAGCATATCCTTAATCAAGCCAAATTATAATACCTTCTTACAAATTTAGAATTTACAACTACAAATCAACCAGTTGGATTTGTTATACACCAACTAGCAGAGATCTGGTATAAAAAGATCCAAGGCTTGATTCAGGGAGAGGTGAAATTTTGGAATTATGTTGTGTAGCCTGTGGTGCCAACTCATTCCATGCAGGGCAAATACAATAAGCAGAAATCCACACAAGGCCTTGACAATAACATAGAAATATCCCATCTTACCCAGTTCAGCAGAGGCACCAGCCCCTGCCCACGTGAGTCTGGAGGTGTTTTGTATAATACAAAAGGCTTTGTCAGAGATATAGCCTGGTAAAAACATATTTGAACTAGGGAAGAAAAAAGCCTTGTTGGGAAAGAGAAGTCACTTACAGTAAATAGCACCATGGACAGAATAGTAAAAACTTGTGCAGGAAGAGCATTTTTCTCCTTTAATTGTTTTAAGAGAAGAGATTTGAGTGAATAATGAGCTTGTTCAATGAAAGTGTGGCCACTGGGATTATAGGGGATACAAGTTACATAACAAATTTGCGATGTGGAACAAAAGGAAGCAAAAACCTGTGAGGTATAGGCTGGACCATTGTCAGTTTAAAACAAGAAGATACACCCTTGACTGCTAATGCATCCAGGAGATGTTGAATTACATGTCGGGCAGATTCACCATACAGTTGTGAAGCACAAATAAAACCAGAAAATGTATCAACAAAAACTTGAAGAAATGAAAAAGTTTTAAGGAGGAACACTGTGTGGCATGTTACCATGAGTCATTGGAGCAGAGACCATGAGAGTTGACAGCATCACAGGGAAAAGGGGGAGGCATGGCAGCACAATTAAAAACAGTGGAAATTAAAGCTCTAGCCACAGAAGGTGGAATGTGAAACAGTTTGTGCAAAGAACAAGCTGATTGGTGAAAAAAGGTGGGGCTTTCTTTAGTATTATCAAATGAGTGTAGACTACAAATTAAACTCAAGGTCAGCCTGAACTGCATATAGAGACACTGTGTCGAAAAGACTCTGCCCAAAAAAAGAGAGAACAGAATATTCAGTGCTCGATCAGTAATAGCATTATCATATCAAACAACAGGTAGAGTTTAATGACTACCTATATGTAAAAAAAAAAAAGTGGCATAGTGAAGGCAAAGAGGAGCCTGTAGATGTAAAAAAGAGACATTAAGTGTGAGTCCATTGCTACAGGAGAGATAATAAGAGAAGTGTGAAATAGCGTTATGTACATATAAAAAGGCAGTAACTAAGATAAGGACTTGGGATGAAAAAATTTGCAAAGCAAAGATAACACAGAGAGCTCACTGCATTGACAAGAGGTTTGTGGTGGTGAATACAGGTGTTTCCAAGTATTATAAAAAAATGTTACAGCTTCATGATGGTGGGGGTCCATCAGTGAAGACAGTGAGGGCACTATTTAAAGGGGTGCTAAACATATAAGTTTGAAGAGAAAAGGGAAGTATGGTAAATAGAGACAAACAATGATCATGGGGCATATCAAAAGAAATGGAACCAACATAAACAGACAAAGCCAATTGCAGAGGCTTTGGGGTTTTTGTTTGTTTGTTTGTTTTCAGTCCCAGGGATCAAACTCATGACTGTACACTTGTAAGGCAGGCACTCATGCCACTGAGCTAAATTCCCAGACCTGCATCTTGCAGGGGGAACAGCAGAGGATAGCAAAAAGGAAAAGTCAGCCTTGGTAAGTGGTAAGACAGTATTGATTAAATCAATTCCAAGGACTATAGGTGTTCTAGTACATCCTCAAGTGATGAGAGGGAATAGCACTGAGAATGGGAAATAAAGTATTGCCAGGTGAGTGGAGTAAAACAAAGCCATCAGCTCCAGTGTGTAGCAAACCTGAAAAAGAGAGGTTGTCAATAATTAAAGAAAGGCTTCAGCATTCATCTCCCAGGGGAATAGCAGTAGCCACCACAGTAGAGCCAAATGGTTGATTTCCATGACTAACATCACAAGTTTTTTTTTTTTTTGTCTTTTTCGTTTTTATTGGTACCAGGGATCAAACTCACGACTGCCTGCTTGCAAGGCAGGCGTTTATGCCGCTGAGCTAAATCCCCAGCCCCCTAACATCACAAGTTTTAGAGGAGACAAGGCAAGACAATTAGTTGGGCTACAGATTCAAAAAAATTAGTTGGATGGGTAAGAGAGATCACAATTGAAGCGACAATATGCCCATATAACCCGCATCAATAATGTCAAGGATAACAAAAGTGCCTCTTTTTTGATGCACGCGAACAGGAAAGAACTGGCCAGCTGTCTCGGGAGGTAAAGCATCATGAAAAGTAGTAGGAACCTTCTAAAGCATACCAGGGAATTCCAAGCTAGTGTCAGGTATCATAGAAACATCTTTTAAAGCATTTTTGTAGCCTTGGTTTGCATTTTTGTATGTTAATTGCTTTAACAAGATAGAGGCTATTGCCTTGTTGTCCATCTGGCTTTCAATAGCTTTATTTAATCTTCATAAAGTCAAGGAAAGGT
Organism: Cavia porcellus; assembly: GCF_034190915.1. NCBI lineage: Eukaryota > Metazoa > Chordata > Mammalia > Rodentia > Caviidae > Cavia > Cavia porcellus. The sequence goes on along the minus strand of NW_026947515.1, from coordinate 45,970,733 downwards.
TCAGTGTCCTCCTGTTTAATAGTACTAAAGGAACCTTGTGTGTCCACTGCTTCAGGGATTCTTTTTCAAGCTTTTAAAGCAATTTGAGGAAAATAGCCTGAGGGTGGCAATTAACTTGTTGGCAAATATCTGAAAAATCTCTCTCGCCTCATAACTCAGCAGCTCCTATATGAATATAGCAATCAAAATTTTTCATAATTTGCATGTCCTCAGCACCAGTATGTTCTTAAGCCACACCTGATGTTGGGCTAGAGTGACAATAGTATGCACTGAGACTTTCCAGTTCAAAGGGGTCATTTCACAACCATGAACGATACCCTCAATAATGCCAATTACAAAAGTACTTTTAAGTCCATATTCCTTGACAGCCATTTTAAACTCTTTATTTTTCTTGGTTTTCTTTTTAGGAATATGGGATTGAACTCACAAATTTGTGGGTATAAGGCAGCCACTTAGGCCACTGAAATTACCCCCTGTCCCTTTTAACTCTTTAAATAGAGTACTGCAAACTTTCAAAGAGGGACTCTTTTCCTGTTGATACAAAACAGGTCAAGCAATTAATTTCCCATGTTTACCTTCTTGGATCATCTTTTGCATGGGAGGTCAAACAGGTGAAGAGTTGCCCAGAGGTTTTATGGGGTTTGCATCTTGTTGAGGCAGCAGCAAGAGGAGGTGGAGATGAAGCACAAGTGAGTCATCCAAGAAAACTGGGAAACCAGCTGTTCCTCCCTGCCAAATGTCACAGCATCCCAGCAAAAATACCAAGTGTGCAAGACAGAGATCAGAGCTCAAGTCTCCTCAGTGCAGCAGTTTGTGTATTTTATTCCCAATCTGTCACAGTAACCACACCAACCTCAGAACACCAAGGACAATGATCATGAATAGCCCACAAGATTTGCACCAAACATGGCCCACCTTCCTAAGTAAAAGCAGTTCTGCATTATGTTTTTGTTGCACCTCAGACACAGAAATCCCCATGACTTAAATGGTGAAGGGATTTTTTCAAAGAAAATAAAAGGAATTTCCAAACAAAATAAAATAGAGATGCTTTGGGGTCCATTTTATGCCCCAGGAACACAGCAAAGGTAAGTAACACTCCACAGCAGACATCTCCACTGTAGAGTCCCTGTTCAGGCAGTAATTGTTGAGGTCTGTGCCTAGACCCCCCACACCCTCAAACAGATGCATGGCCCAAAAGAAGGAAACAAGTGACACAATCTTTAGGGCTGCAGGAGGACTAAAATCCTTGGCAGAGCTCATAAATCTGTTAGGTGTATGGCTGACTGATGGCTGGGCAGCACCTATTTAATCAGAACAAGCAAGGAGTTGAGTGGACAATTGAGTAAAGCTGAACAGGATCTTGGGAGGGGCTCAAGGATCCCTCAGAGCAACAAATGATGCTAATTTAGGAAAACTATCTTGCCCTATCTTGCTCCCTTAAATGTCTCCTCCTTCTCAGTTCAATCATGCCCAGGCCATGCCACAGGCCTCCACAGGTATTCAGCTTCAATGGCCTCAACATTTTTACATAAATTTGCAGGATTCACAAGTGCATATCACGCCAGTCTCATTCTAACACTGCCATTTTCTCTCACTCCCAGACATGGCCTTTCAATTGTACTGAATAGTGATAGACTTTGTCCTGTCTCATCACATTTATGCTTAGTCACCATGCTCAACAGAAGAGAATATGTCATTCTGAGCCATGAGATGCTGAGGACAGTGTAACACTTTGCTTTTGGTTAATACTGTTTCTCCACATGCATAATATTTTCATGACAAATGAGTAAGAAATTCATGGTGGTGATAATAAGGAACAATTAACAGTGCAAGATGCTGTAAGAAAATGAGAAAAGGCTCATTAACTCAATTGAAGAGTAAAATTGCATTTTACCTAGAGTTGTTTGAATAATACAAATAGGTTAAACAGATAATGTTAAAATAGCATTGATGGCAGAAACTGTAGTTTGATGCAAAGACATGAGGGTCTGCTGACCATAGAGACATGGCATTGTTACACACTGTCTAAATGTAACCAAAAAGGAGGAGGGAGGCTCTGAGAAACTTATCCCTCTTGTGCTTGTAGAAGTCTACTAAAATGTTGCTGAACCACTTAGGTTCAAAGCTAGTTCTACATGGAATAAGGGAAGCCTACATTTGAAATTCCATGAATTCAGATAGGTCTATAGAGCTGTAATAATTGATTATTGGGAACTCAAATTATGCATCCTACATTTTTCTTCACATCAGCAAAATCAGTAAAAGATCTGAGAGACTTGCAAATTAGTTTTTGCAGAATGAAAAATTTATGCAACATAGAATTTCACCACAAAACAACCCAATATATCAGTAGCTACCATAATTCTTTTTCCTTGAAATGGTTGAATATACCTTCAGATACAATAGTAACAAACACAACAAAATAGTATAACACCATTAAAGAGAATGAAAGTATTACAGGGTATTCAACCAAATAATAGAAAATGAAAACTCATTACCATATTATCTCATTGTCCATAAAAGATTTATTTATACTATCACACACAATAAAATACAACATGATGGAACCAATGGAAACAGAAGGACAAAAGCATGGTAGCACTTCAAAGCAAGATGATATTAAATTAGCAGTGCCTATTACAATATCTTGTTGTCTTCAAAATAGCTGTTCATACCCATCACAGATAATAAAATAAAACAACCCAGGATAAAACCATTCCAACTAATGAATGGGAACATTATAAGTCTCCAAAGCAATGTAATGGGGACTCATGATTACCTTAAACTCTTATGTACTTTTACCATTTTTTATAGTAGGGAGACTATACAGTATTTATACATGTGAGTTTGATTTATTTCAGGTATGAGTAAAGGCTCAAGTTGCATTCATTTATTTATGAATATCTCAATGTGATCATTCTTAATAGCTGAGTAGTACTCCATTGTGTAAAAATACCACAGCTTTTTTATTCATTTCTCAGTTGATGGACACTTAGGTTGTTTCCAAGATCTGGCTATTACAAATTGTCCTGTCATAAAAATGGGTGCACATATACCACTGAGGTATGATGTTTTCAGTTCTTTTGGGAATGTGCCTAGAAGTGAAATAGCTGGATCAAGTGGGACTTCCAATTCCCCTTTCATGAATTCTCTCCCTACCCCAATGTCTTCAATATTTGTATCCTATTTATCTTCCAACAGATTTACTGTTTCTGTTATAATGTTAATGTATTTGATCCATTTACATTTTAGTTTAGTACATGGTGATAGGCATGGGTCTAGTTTTAGCTTTCAGCCTATGGAGAGCCTGTTTTTCAAGCATAATTTATTAAAGAGACTGTCGTTCTTCCAGTGAAAATGTTTTATTCCTGTATCAAAGATAAGATGGCTGAGTGTGTTTGTTGTTGTGTTTGTACCTTCTAATTTATTCCATTGATCTACAGTTGAGTGTTTATTCCAATACCATGTTGATTTTATTATAATTGCTTTGTAGTATAACCGACTCAGGGACTGTGATGCCTCCCACCTTTTCTTTACTGCTTAGAATTTTCTTTGCTATTCTAGGTCTCTTCTGGTTCCAGATTAATTTTAGGAGTGATTTCTCTAGATCTATGAGGTATGTTGATATTATGTTCATTGGGATCGCAGTGAATCTGTATAACAGTTTTGGAAGAAAGGCCATTTTCACAATATTTTGTTTTCCCATCCATGAACAAGGGATGTCATTCCATTTTCTGGGATCCTCTTTGATTTCTTTTTCAGGACATTATAATTTTCCTTATATAGATTTTTTTTTTAAAAATTCTTTCGTGAGATTAATTCCAAAGTATTTCATTTTTTTTGGATGGCAGTGTGAAGGGTGTGGCTTTTCTTATTGCTCTGTCAGTGAATTTGTTGTTAATGTGTAGGAATGCTACAGATTTTTGAGTATTGACTTTGTATCCAGCTACATAGCTGAATTTATTGATTATATCTAGGAGACTTCCCCAATGGAGTTTTGGGGGTCTTCTATGTAGAGTATCATGTCATAAGTTAACTTCCTCTTTTCCTATCTTTACCCCATTTATATCTGTCTCTTTTCTAGTTGCTCTGGCTAGTATTACCAGTACTATGTTGAATACAAATGGTGATGAGGGACATAATTGTCTTGTGCCTGATTTAAGGTAAAGGCCTTCAGTTTTTGGCCACTTAATATGATACTGGCTGTTGGTTTGTCATAGATGGCCTTTATCATATTGAGGTAAAGATCATCTATTCCAATTTTCTGTAAGGTTCTTATCGTGAATGGAAGTTGCACCTTAGGAAAAGCTTTTACTGCATCTATAGAATTGCTCATGTGATTCTTACTTTTGGTTTTGTTGATATGGTGGATTACATTGATTCATTTACATATGTTGAACCATCCCTGCTTGCCTGGAATGAATCACACTTGGTCGTGGTGTATAATCTTGATGACTTGCTGCATCCTGTTTGCCAATATTTTATTGAGCATTTTGCATCTGTGTTCATTAGGGAAATTGGCCTGGAGTTCTCTTTTTTACTTGGGTCTTTCTCAGGTTTTGGTACTAGAGTAATATTTACTTCCAGGAATGACTTAGGAAGAATTCCATTTTGACTTTATTGAACAATTTGAGGAGTGTCAGAATTAAGTCTTCTTGTATTTCTTGTAGAATTACACAGTGAATCAGTCTGGGCCTGGGCTCTTTTTATACATAAGCAGAACTGTTATATTTTCAATTTCATTAATAGAGATTGGATTATTCAGCATTTTTACATCTTCTTGATCCAGCTTTGGTACTTCATATGTTTCTAGGAATGTATCTATTTCTTCTGTGTTATTAAAACAATGAGAGTAGATGATTTTAATGTAGGTGTTGATGATGTTTTATATTTCTCAAGAGTCTGTAGTGATTTTGTCTTTTTCATTCCTTATTGCATGAACTTGAGCCTTTTCTTCCCTTTCTTAAATAAGGTAGGCAAGGTGCTTATCCATTTTATGTATTCTTTCACAGAACCAACTCTTTGTTTCACTGATTATTTGTATTGTGTTCTTAGTCTCTATTGCATTAATTTCTTTTCTGATTTTTATAATTTCCTCCCTTCTTTTGGCTTTGAACTCCATTTGCTTTGGACTTTCTAGATAGTTGATGTGTAGCATCAGATTGTTTATTTGTATTCTTGTGGTTTCCTGATATGCGAAGTCAGTGTAATAAATTTTCCTCTGAGGACAGCTTTCATTGAGTCCCACACATTCCAGTATGTGCATTTTTGTTTGCTTTTAGACATTGTTTAATTTGTTCTTTAGTTTCCCCTGTGATCCACTGATTGCTCAAGAGTATATTATTCAATTTCCATGTGTGTGTGTGATTTTTGCAGTTTCTAGTTTTATGGCATGATGATCTGATTACATGCATGGGATAATTTCAAGTCTTTTGCATTTATTTAAAAATATTCTGTGGGCTACTATATAGTCTGTTTTAGAGAATGTCCCATGTACTGCTGAGATGAATATATGTTCTGATGTTGTTGGCTGGTACACTCTTTATATGTCCATCAGGTCTGTTAGTTTACAGATGTGATTCTGTTGTGTTAGTTTGCTGAATTTTTGTCTGGCTCATCTGTCCCTTGGTGTCCAAGGTGTGTTAAAGTCTCTTGTTATAAATGTATTATTGCTTATTTGATTTTTCATTTCTGTAAATAGCTGCTTTGCATAATTGTGTGTTCTAGAATTTGGTGCATATATATTTATGATAGTTGTCTTTTCCTTTTGAAGTTTTCCCCTAACCAGTATGTGGTGACCTTCTTTATCTGTTAGGATCATTCTTGGTTTGAAGTTCACATTGTCTGCAAACAGAATAGCTACCTCTGCTTTTTTTTCACTTCCTGTTGCATGATGTATTGTTTCCATCATTTGACTTTCAATCTGTGAGTTTCCTTTTGGATTAGATAGCTTTCTTGTAGACAGCATGTGATTGGATGTTGTGTCTTGATCCATTCTTATAGACTGTTTCTTTTAATTGGTGAATTGAGACCATTCACATTAATGGTTATAACTGTTATATATTGTTTTATTGTTGACATATTATCTTTCCATTTTGGTTAATTGTCTGCCTTACTTAGTGGTTTATTTCTATGAGTATCTAAACTTTCTTTCACTATGCTTTGCAAGGTTGGTTTGGTGATCAATTTCTTCAGCTTTTCTTTGTCATGAAAATACAGATGCAACAGAAGAAAGACAACATGGGGCAGTCTCTAAAATAAACCATATACTAGGAGACAGACAGCAGCATGCAGATTCCTAACATCCCTACTTCTTGCTCATGTAACACAGAATGAAATGGCTTGATATTGGTAGAGAATCTATCAACAGTTTCAAAACCAAGCTATTGGTATAGCTGGGCTTCTCCCCATGGTAAAAGTGAAGTGGAAAATTAGGGAAATAAAGAACTTTTTCAGTCTCAAAAATGTTACACCCTTTCCCATCTGTTGTAGTCAGGGTTTGCAAGGAAAGAGATTTAATGTGTAACTTATAATTGATAAGATCATTGAAAAATATTCACCTACTAAAAAGTGAGATTTAGACATGTGTAGATCTGTTCACATACTAGAAACCTAAAGAATCCAGCTGAGAACCTGAATCCTATGACAATATCCTGCACAGGTTCTGCTGAAGACCTAGAACCCATGACAAGGACTGTCACAAGTTTACTTGGAGATCTAGAGTCACTGCCAGTTTCTCATGCATGTCTATATCAAGGTTGTGTACTAGGAAGGGTCAAAGCTCAGCGCTGGAAGCTACAAATTCTGTGTCCTTGGGTGCAAGATCTGTGCCATCAGGCTGAGTGGTCAGTACTGGAGCCAAGATATAAAGCTCACGATAAGGGCCAGAGTTCTGTAAAAGAGAACAGTAGCTATGCAAAGTAAAATGAGGCCCTGAGCTCCTCTAATGATGATGATGGCTGAGTTCATATATGGAAAATCACTGCTACCAGCTTCTCCATGAGCATGAACAGCCTAGCACCTTCCTTCCATTTCTCCTTTGATGCTGTTTGCAACAATACTTCAATGCATGCTCTGTTCCCAAAACCATAATGACTCAGTTCACTGGCTGGTCCAAGTTGACCATTACTAAGTGGCCAAACCACCAAAGCAGTTCTTTAGATACTTAAATTCTAAAACAGACTTTATGGGGGCTGAGGACTTATCTCAGCGGCATGAGCATCTGCTTGGCAAGTGCAAGGTCATGAGTTTGATCCTCAGTACAAAAAGAAAAAGGACTTTGTATCACTCCATATCTTAAAGTATTCATCTGGTCCACTTCACATAAACAACAGTGAGAACATGTGAAGTTCATTGAAATGAAATATTCAGGAACACAAACCTTCACAATGTATTCTTCACATGTGCCTTCACATATGTCACACAGAAACTATTTGGTCCATGTCCTGTCTGCGTTTGTTGTACTCTAATTAACTGCGGGAATTTGTGTGAAAATGTAGACAGGGTTATCAACTCTCTGATTATACAAGGAAATTTTAAAAATCTTATTTAAGACAAGTAGAAAAAGAAACCAATATATACACGTGTACACATATGTTTCACTGCAGGACACTGACAGCACTGAACGCAGGACAGAATGTCATGAGTCTGGTGTTATGCACATCACCACCTCAATAAGGTTACAGTAGCTACAGATAATGGGACTAAATGTGCCAATATATTAACAACCAAAATAGTTGGAATGAAATATACTGAATATGCATTGTATTTAATATATCAAATCTAAACTGGACCTGGTGGCTTGTGCGTGTAAGCCCAGTGCTTGAGAGGCTGTGGCAAGAAAATTTTTTGAGGCCACTCTGGGTTATAAAGTGATCTCAAAGCCAGCCTGAACAGCATAGCTGCCTCAAAAAGAAAGATATATCAAATCTAATGAACACAGAGTAATTGTGATGGCCTTGTTACATTAGCATCATGCTTATACTGACCTGTAGTCTACTAGGAAAAGCTAACTTAGAGCCCATTTCATAATAAAATATCATATCACTTACTGAATGGAGCACACTGATGAATATTTGTTATTTATCATTGATATTTGGTGGCTGACAGAGCAGTGCTTGCTGCTGCACTCCACAGAAAAAAGTGACTATTGCTGCAGGAAATAAGACTGCATGAATCACTGCAATATGTCCTTAACTCTCTGGGAAAGAGACCCACTAAGGAAGCACTGCACTAAGCAGACTTACTACATTTAGTCTTTTGAATACTTTGAACACTAACTTCAGTAGTGGAGGCTCTATTTACCTACACTTCCACCAACAAAGTTAAATAGTTCCTTTTCTCCTGCAGTCACATGAACATTCTTTTGGTCTTGTGGTGATTTGTTCTCCCTGCAATGAGATGGTGATCCTATTTGCATTTCTCCTTTGTATAAAAATGCTCAATAGTTCTTCAGGTATTTCTTGGCAATTTGTGCCCATTATGAAAAGTGTGTATTCATTTCATGTTCCTATTGACTATATGCTAGCTGTCAAGGAATAACATGCAAAACTTCTCCCATTCTGTAGATTATGTTTTCATCCTTTTTTATTTGAATTCTGTTTTTGGCTTCTATTTTTGTGCAAGAGTATAAAATCTTACATAATCATTTTTGCTTGCTTTTTGTCAGCCTATCTTATTTTCTATACAAAACACCAGCAATAGCGTTAAGTAAAAAACTTTTTTTTTAATGCCTCTACATTCAGAACATGGAATGCCTGGCTCATTCTTCTTTCACTATGTTTTACTCTAATAGAGCCACATTTGAGACTGCTGCACAAATTATCATAAAATGTACATTTCCTGAGTGAAAAAAAATCACGATTACAGTAGTGATTCTTTGGGTTAGGGGAACAAATCCTTTCACTTTCTTACATTTAATAAATATATTCTGCTCTTCACCTTTGTTGTTTCCAAAATTCATTCTTTGGTTGTGAAGAATGCAATCTCATAGCAGACATAGTCAGTGAGGAGTTTCATTCCCCTATATCACTGTCTGGTTGCCTATATTTCTAACCAACTCAGCTCCCTGTAACATTAAGAATTGTTTATCAATTTCACTTAGCATAATTTTAACAAATTATACTTAATGAAAATGGTGAAATATATGATTCAATTGAAAAAATGATTATCACAGTTTCTCTACTTAACATCACCAACATTTTCACCTTTTAAGTCTTGCAGTACAAAAACGAGCCCATCCAAATGATGTCCAAAAATGGGGCAAGACATGTTTTTCAAAAAAAAAGCAAGCTGAATTATTATGCCTGGTACCAGGGACACAGTGCAGCTGGAGTTTGCAAAGCTGTGTAACTCGCTTAAAACTTTTTCAGGCTTTTTGTAGAAAGAAGAATTACAAAGTGAATGGTTTATGGGTGTGGATGAAGAAATGAGAAATCCTTGATCCACTAAGGAATGAGGAAGAACTTTGTTTCACTTTTCAGAGGATAGAGAGGTCTCACAACAATTTGCAATCCTTTGTCAACTAATTTTAGATGACATCTGTCCTTTGCAGAGGGTAACCATGTTTAACATATCTATTAGTTCACCCAGGTAGATGGCACACACAGAACAGTATGATGGCACTACAGGTTGTAGAAAATAGTTGTGTTTGCAAAGGTAACCAACAGGCAGTTTGGTCATACAACTTGGGTATTGGCAAACACAACACAAATATAACGAAGCTCTGTTTGTTAGTGTATAACATCAAGCATGTGGGAAAACAAACAATAAAAACAACTTTAAGAAAATTGCAATAGTATAGGGGACAGTATATCATTCACTGTATTTACCATGTTATCTGTAGGTATTTCTTAACCACAAAAGAAACACTGAGCCTTTTAACTATCAATTTCAATAATTGTGCTCATAGCACTGCATGGTTGAAAGATGTAGATATTTTTTATGGTACCAGGGAATGAAGTCAAGACCTTAAGCTTGCCAGGCAGGTGCTTGCAACTCTGAACTCAATATCCTGGCCCAATAGCCTTAGATACTAAATATGAATTTTAGCAAAATTTATTTGCCATTGACATATTTAATAAAAAATCTTGTTAATCTACATCTTCACATGTGAAATAATTTTATTCCTTGCATTTTAAGTTATATTTTGTTTTCTGAACTGGGTATCAAACTCACATACTAGCACTTGCCAGGCATGTGCTTTTGCCTGCTGAGCTAAATCCCTGGCTATAGGTAAATAATATTTTTTAAATGTATAAACATCACTTTATCCATTCAAATAGTATTGTGATTTTTGCAAAGGAGGTCAAGGTAGATAGAAATTGATATACAGTCAGAGAGGAACTGGAACCTCTAAGGAGTCAATGTAACAACCTAAACAAAAATATCACTGCTAGAGGCACAGCTGAAGAAAGCCAGACCTGATTGAGAAGATGCAGTGACCATGTCTACATGCCTCCTAAAGAGAAAAATAATAGCTTGAAATGTACTACAGTTACCACGACTTCCTCCAGGATGTCCAGATAGGCATCAGTTACCATACTCAATGACCAGAAACACTGGACTATTGTTCCCACAAAATGCTTATCTCTTTCTACATAGCTTTTCTGGATAACTTGTTTCCCTGCTGGATAATATTAGTTAAGCAGCTATAAGCTTATAGATTGATTGTAGTTTGAGACCCACATTGTACCACATTGTGACTTTGCTGTATAAATGAACCCTGACAATAAGTCTGTGGCCAAAACACAGAAGACCACTCCTGAAAATCCAGGGCTAATCTTTTTTTTCCAAGAAAACTTCTTGAACTTCTTTTGGTTTGTGACTTCATTTCTCAATGTTGTGAGAGAACTAACTTGGTGCATTTGACATCAAACAGGGTAGGATTATATTTCTTCTATTTCAATTTGAATGTGAGACATCTGCTAAATGCCATGTCCCAAAACCTTGGTTATAAGCTGCTTATTTGCTCTTAGTTTTGCATTTACATGAGCTTTTGGACCTCCTCAGTCTAGTAAATTGCATATGTATTGGAGGAAGGAGGTCACTGTTGTGCTTTAGCACAATAGGTACCATTCCTAACTCTGTATTTGTTATTGCTTCCTGGATGCCACCACATGACTAGCTTTCCTCTGTCACATCATTCCATAATTCCCATTTTAGATAAGTCAATTTTCATTCAGCTCTGTTATTTTTGTTTTCTTTTAACAGTCTTTCTCTCTCCCTTGTTTTTTTCAGGTTTTAGGTGCACACCTATAACACCAAAACTTGGGAGGCTGAGGAGGGCTAATTAGTGTGAATTTAATTGACTAAGAAGTGAGTCCACAGTCAGTCTGAATGGCATAAGGAAACCCTGTCTCAATCAAACAGAAAAATTGTCATATTAATATGGATATCTTTGGGAATGGGAACTCAATAGTTTGAAACTCTTAGGACAATATCTATTAGCATGCATCAGGCGAGTATAAGAATCCAGTAAAACTACCTTCAAGGATTTGGAGAAAATTCAAAAAAAATCTTATTGCAAACTGTAATATAGATTTATTGAAATTCCCATCAAAATACTATTAGGAAAACTCACAAATTCAGAGAAAACATTTCATTTGACTTTTGTCTTTGCCTGTGTTGATATGATGTTAAAATTTGTTGATTTGCATGCACTGCTGTTGTCACTGTTTTTCTTTTTTTTTCATGTTCATGAGTCAAGGTCTCATTATGCAGTTGGTGACATTCTGCTCACTTTGTAGCCCTGGTTAGGTTGAAACTCACAACAATCCTTCTACCTCAGCCTCCCAAGTCTGGGATTACAGGCAAGCACCACCATGCCCAGCTGCTGATAAATTTTTAATTAGATTTTCAGTCTCATTAACTGATACTGCATTAACAAGAATTTTTATTTCTTCTTTGGTCAGCTTTGGCAATTCATATATATCTAGGAATTGAACCATTTCTATAATATCCAACATAGGAAAACATAAGCTTTTTAAGGAGATACTGATGATCTTCTGAATTTTCACAGGATCTGTAGTTATTTTACTGTTTTCATTCCTCAATGCATGGTTTTCAGGGTTTCTTTTCTTTTTTGATAAGGTTGGCTAAGGGTTTATCATTTTTGTTTATTCTTTCAATGAACCAACCCTTTGATTCATTAATTCTTTTATTATTTTCTTGGTCTACATTTCATTAATTTCTTCTCTGATCTTTTTAGTTTCCTCCCCTGTGTGGGTTTTGGTTTTGTCTTGCCATTCTTTTTCTGGAAATGAGAGGTGAAACATCAGATTATTTGTTTGTGCTCTTTCTATTTCTTGATGTGTGATTTCACTACTATAAATTTCCCTGTCAGGAATGCTTTCATTGAATCCCATAAGATCCAGGACGTTGTATCTATATTCTTGTTGAGTTGTAGATATTTTTAAGTTTCTTCTTTTATTTCATCTGTGACCAATTGTTTTTTTAGGAGGGTGTTATTTAATTTCCATATATTTATGAAGTTTTTGCAATTTCTTTTACCATTATTGCCCAATTTTCTTGCACTATGGTGAGGTAAAATGCATGGTGTAACTTCATTTCCTTCATATTTACTTCAACATGTTCTGTGGACTAGTATATATGGTCTGTTTTAGAGAACCTCCCATGCATAGCTGACAAGAAAGTTTTTTCTGATTATGTTGGGTCACATAGTTGGTAAACATCTATTCAGCTCATTTGTTCACAGATTTGGTTCAGCTTTCATATTTATTTGCTAGGTTTTTGACTAGTTCATCTATCTGTTTGTGATGGTAGGGTATTGAAGCTTCCTGTATCAATTGTGTGAATTTTTATTTGATTTTTTCATGTCTTTTAATAATTGCCTTATGTAGTTAAGTGCTCCTGTATTAGATGCATACATATTTGTGAATGTTATCCTTTTCAAATTTTTCCCTTAACAAGTATGGAGTGAGGTTCTTTATCTTTTTGGTCATTCTTGGTTTGAAGTTCATATTGTCTCCAAAGAGAATAGCTACTCATGCTTTTCTCTGGGCCCTTGTTACATGAAAGATTGTTTTCCATCCTTTGACTTTAAATTTCTGAATTTCTTTTTGCCTTAAACAAGTCTTTTGCATACAGCATATTTTTGGATCTTGTTTCTTGATCCATTCTCCCCATTTACTTCTTTTGGTAGGTGAGTTGCGGCCATTTACCGTGATATGTATTGGTTTGTCTTTGTTTTAATGTTGTTCTGCTGTTGGTTCTGCTTTTCTCCTCTGTTTAATTACTTATCCTGCCTGGTGGTTTCTGTGCTTTTCTTGGAATTGTGACCATTTTTACCTCTCTATGTAACTTTCATTATTTTTTCTCAGTTCAATTTGGAAGTTGTTCTTTGTGATGGAAGTATCTTATGTTTCCACTAATTTTGAAAGTTTTCCAGTATACATCAAATGTAGATTGGAAGATTTTTCTTTCAGGACTTTTACTTCTGTCCAAACTCTTCTTCACTTGGATATTTGTGTTGAGAATACTGAGGTAGGTTCATGAACAAAAATATAGGATTCCAAGCAGCCCAACTGATATATTTGGAATTTAATTAACTGAACTCTGGACTAGTCATATACAGACCCTGCCCATTTCAGAGCCCAAACAATTGGCCCTGAACCGGAAACTTACAAACTTTTAAACAGAGAAAACAAACAATGTGACATCCTATTGGAAACTATTGAAGTAGAATCTTCCATTAATCTTTGGTTTGCACCTGCATCGTGCTTCTTTTTTTGAGCAGGTTAATTGTTTCCTGTAGGTGCAGCTCATTCTGCTTTTCTCATAAGACATGTACACCAAGTAATTTTCCATCCTCCTGCATCAAATACAGTGCACTAGTTAAATGCAGAGCTCATGATGGTGTCAGTAATGCCAAGCTACAATGAAGACTACTGTGATTCTGATGAGCTTTCAATTATTAGTGATCTGTGATTTTCCCCTACCCACTTTTAATATTGTGTTCATGTGCTGAAATCTAGAATCTTGAATATATCTTGGTGTAGTTTCAGTTTGGTTACATCTATTTGGAGTTCTATATGCTTCATTTGAATGTGTCAATTTTTTTTCTTTCTTTCTTTTTTTTTTTTTTTTTTTTTTTTTTGGTGCTTGGCATTGAACTCACAACCTCTTGCTTGCCAAGCAAGCACTTATGTCAGTGAGCTAAATCCCTTGCCCTGTATGTCACATACTTTCTCCGTACTTGGGCAGTTTTCTGCCATTATTTTTATGAAGTTGTTTATAGTATTTGTGCTGTCTCCAGCTTTCTCGTTGATCCCAATCAATCTCATATTATTCTTTTTTGCTTCATTTTGTACCTGTTGATTTCTCATAGTCTCTTCCTAGTTTTATGATAGCATTCTTTTCATGACCACTAGCAACAATTTTGTCTTCAAAATCTGAAATTCTAACAAACTCTTTTGTTCAGTCTTTTGCATATACTTTTAATCTCTTACACGTTTATATATCACATAAATTTTAATGTCTTGAATTTCTGATTGAATCTGTTTCATGGATTCAATTTCTTTGCTATGTATGGCAATTTTTGTTTTTCATCATTTTCCTAAGTTTACACATTCTTTTAGTTGTGTGTTCTCTAACAAATTTGACTTAAAGCACTTTTTTAATCTGATAGAATTTCTCTGTAAACTTTTTGGTATTTACAATTCTGTTATTATCATGGCAGATAGCTCCAGCTTTTGACACGCAATTTTATCTATCTCATTGCGCTTTGGGCTTATACCAAGTGGGGTGAAAGACTAGGGTTCCATTTTGCTTCTGTATCTTGTCATTTTCTATTTTCTCTTTCATTTCCTTTTCTATGTGCTCCAATCTCATATGATATATTGCTTTATTACTAATATTGAGGCTTATTTCAAGGATCGGAGATGTCAGTTCTTCAAGCATATCCTTCATATATGGTTGCATTTTTATAGCTATCCCAAGAATGCATCATCCTAATGTATATAGGATGCAAAATTCACCTGAAGTTTAGCCCCCTAATCTTTGGTGGTGGACTGTGAAGCTGATTATGATTCCCTGCAATCACAGTGTTATCCTACATGAGAGAACTGTTTAGAATATATTATATTACTAACTAGCTAAAATAGTACAGTTAATAATAGCACTTGTCTCAACTTCAGCTTAACTACTAACTATGGCAACCATACCTGGCTAACTCCACAGGATGAAACTCTGTGAATATTTAATGAAATCAAAAATACACCATGCACTTTTATGCTGTTGTTTTCATGTTAGTATAGTTATTTTACCATTTTATAGGGGGATAGAGCATTTATGTGGATAGAGGTTGTCTAAAGTGATGAATGAGGTCATACACAGCACAGTCAAAGCTGGAGGTTAAGAATGATCACCTAAGTTTTGGGAAATTGAAGGAAATAAATGAAATAGAAAGTGAGAGAATAATCAGAAAAGACACAGTTTGGATAGACCTCTTCAAGCGTCATGCAATCATGGAGGCAAATCTAGTATTTGTGATTGGTTCATTGTCCCAGTGCTGGGAATTTGGTGTGAGTGCTGCACCTGCCCAGGTGTGGGGAGTCTTTTCAGAACACAATGTAAGAGAAGGAAGGAGATATGTGTTTTCCTCTTTTGTCCTTTAGCTTTTGTCATTTTCAGCCAACATGAACAGCTGACCCCAACCATGCCACTCTGCCTTTAAAGCCAGCTAAGTGTGAATTGTTATCTCCAAAATTTGTAGTTAACTAAAATTTACTTAACTTTGGACATCAGGAATGTTGTCTCAACAATGAAAGAAAAGTAACCAAGAAAGGCAGGGACAATATAACTCACTTGAAAGTTTAAATTCAAGACTAGTTGAGGAAAAAGAGAAAGAGAATCAATTGAAGAAAACAAAAAAGAAAGGAGAGAAGGGTTATAGCTGCAGTTCCATTGGGTTGATTCCTTAAGGTAAACTTGCTCTTGCCTTTCTAGAGCAGGTGTAGACTTTCCAAGTGTATTTAGTCAGACTTTGCTACAGTTCTCACCTGGAAATACATCAATAAGTGTGCTCAGATTTCTATACTGCTTCACCTGGGGACAGCAGAACTCAGAGAGGGAGGGCATTTTACAGTATGTATGGTCAATCCACTAGTAGAGCATAATGTATGGGATATCATCATTGAGCAGTATGGAATGGGGCAGTTGGATTCATTGTTAAAATTTTCTCAGAATTTTTAGCCAACTAGGCCATTTTACTTTTTACAGGTTGGAGTTCATATCAGAGCACATATACACATCTCCAGCCATATTTTCTTGAGAAATGTTTCAGTATCTTGCTATTGCCCAGCAATGCTGCAAACTTGTAAATGTGCAACTCCTTTGTGTAAGCTCCCCTGAATGCTAAAATTACAGGAGTGCACCACCACATCTCTCTATGGCACATTTAACTAAAAAACTAGGAAAACATAAAATCAAGATACTAATTATTAACATATCTATTACATTCCTTCAGCACCAGTGTTCTACACAAGAATCAAAAGTGAGAAGAAAGCCACCTGCTGCACCAATGATCAAAGGACACATTCACATTCACACAAGTAAATAACTTTTCCATATAGAGGATGATATTGACTGCTGAAATGGTGTGCCACAGTGAATCCTGGTGACCATGCAAGAAGTAGTAAAATTTCAAATCTGGGATCTGACCATGGCCAGCTGCTCTCTTTTCCCACTGGCAAAATGTAACATCTTATACACTAATATTTACTAAAAAACCCTTACCTGAAGTCTCTTTAAGGTTCTCACTAAACTGCAAAATTCATCACACCTTTCTCCAGAATCTACAAGAAAGAATCTACTTCTGAGCCTGACAACAAATATTTCATGTATACAAATTAGAGATTTACACCCATATGTCTATGCATGTCAAAAACAAAAATGGAGAAAGCCCAAGGAAATTAGGTTCACAACCTCAGAAAGGAAATATGCACTCAATGGCTGTGGCTTCTGCCTTCTTCATGACTTCTATGTATGAGTCTAACACTCCAACAGTCTGAAGCATTTCATTCTTTGCACTTTTTAGTGTTCTGTTGTTGTTTTCTCCAGCTGGAGGCCACCTACCTGGAATATGACTGTCCAGTCTGCACCAAGGGACATTCATTGCTCCTTCTCTGTCAGCTCCACTATAACCTCATGTTGAAGATGTAATCAATGCATATCACATCAATATTTACAGATTAAGGCAAGCACGTTGAACTCAAATCTTTGAATATCGCTCTGTGTCCACCCATAATTCATTTTTTTGTTACCTAATAAATTAGAAACAAATACTGATACTATACATGGGCTTTAAAAGGACAAGTAGATACAGTTTTGAGACTATGAAGAAGTCCACAAAAAGTGATATGTCATCAAACCGGTTTGGAGTACAAAATCTCAAACATTAACTCATCTGCTTCCTTATCAGTAGTTTTCTAAAGGTCCAGGTGATGCTTGTGTCCTAGTGCTGTCTGGTGATACTTCTGTTGTCTTTGCCATTAGACGCTGTTTTTCTGTCTCATAACCATTACCATAAATCCACAAATTCTTTTCCAGACTATATACTGAACATCTTCAAAAGGCATTTTCCTTTCAAAAATTCCTTTCTTCTTCCAGGTTTATTCCTTCTCAGGTTCAATCATATCCCATATGAAACCAACGTAGTGATCTGAGAGTAAGTTAAAAAATTTTTAAGAAAACATGTGATATAGACTTTTGAATGGAAGAGTAGATATTCTTGGACAATGTACATGCATTTTGTCATTTGACAAAGTGTTCTGTCATGTGACTTCTCCAGACTATTTCTGTCTTTTCTTCTGTTGTTACAAGCCTGTAATGTAGGAGCCATGTGCCTTTCTATTAAACTAAAAGTGTAATGTCCCTTATTTGATGAACATGATTCCATGTGCCTAATGTATGCATCCAACAGTAGATAGTAATGAAACACACACACAGCATATTATATACATACATACTTACCAAAGTTTAATTGATAAGTTATGCAAGGAATTTTACTTGATGCTGTAATGGTAATTTGAATTATAGTGTAACTGGTGCCCAATGAATGTGCTGTCTTTCTATGAATGTTGCTCTTGCTACTGTATTCATTTTTCTTTTCATGATGTGACATTACACAGTAGTTATGAGATAAATTGAGACTAACAATGGATCATAGGGGCATGAAATTTAGTGGTACTGTCAATGGCACAAGATTTTAACCTTGTAATAGTTGGTTTGGAATTTTTAATATTAGCTCCTGCTGCACTGACACAATTAACATGTGCATAAATAGCGAGTATGATTACCTTGGCTGCTTCCATATCACTCAACAGACCTACTGAATATGTCAGAGCAAATCTGAAACCTCAAAATACAGGCATCCCTTAGTCAAATTTTTTGGTAGATGAACCTGATACATTTTTTTTCAGGCATTGACTCATATGCTTGTGATCAACACATGTTTGCACAGTGCACTTGTGGCTTTCCATTTTCAGAGTCACAATGTAACTGCACAACCATAATTTGGGATTCTGTTTATTGGAATCAAAATCTATGGGTTTAGTAGAAACACAGGAAGGATGATGAAATCTATATGTACTTGTATATTCAGGAATCTGCTATATATAGGTGACTGACTTTACCTACACAAATACTGTGTATAATTTTACATTTATTACAAAAAACAAAAGATCAGTAATTGGAAAATGAGAGATATTTGACAAGTGGAAACAGGATAAGGAAATGATGGAAGGGGAAAAGGGAGATCAGAAAGTGAAATAAAAAGTTCAGATAGGCTGAATGCATGTACAATATTCTGATAACCAATGTAAAGATACAGTACAGCTATGTATTAATATAAATTTTACTCAGATTTTCTTGCATTTGGATTATTAATCTTTTTTTATTTCAAAGAAAATAAAACCAAATAACCCAGTAAAAAGTCAAAGAAAGCAAAACACTGATAGTGATACAGGATTTCAAAACAGGATAATATGAAATGAAAAATGGCTCACAATGGCTCTTGTTATCTTCAAAATTGCTGCCCATAGGTGCTGGGGATTAGCACAGGGTTTAAATGCCACTGGCAAGTGTGAGGCCATGAGTTCAATCCCTAGTACCTAAAAAGAAACTACTGCCCTTACCATCATAAGATCAAACAATATGAGAGAATAAAACCAATCAAAATAAGATATTAAATAAAATAAGACAGAGAGGCCTGGTGTCCTGGGGTAAGTGCCCCGTGCACTTTCCCCCAGCCCAGCTTGTTTGGGACCCTCGCATCTTCTGGGTGCACTGGAACTGCTAGGCAGGTCTGGGGTACCTGCATCTGCCTCCCCATGTGCTTGGAGGACTGTGGAGTTCTAAGCAACCAGGCAAGTGTCACCAGTTCCAGAGGCCCAGTGTCCTGGGTAAGTGCCCTGCACATTTTCCCCTGATCCCAGCTTGATAGGGACCCTTGAGCCTTTCAGGTGCACTGGAACTGCTAGGCAGGTCTGGGGTGGCTGCATCAGCCTCCCCGTTTCAGCTGTGCTTGGAGAACTGTGGAGTTCTAAGCAAGCAGGCAGGTGCCCACTTTCCCTGCAGCACAGCTAGTTTGGGATTGTGGAGTTCTAAGCAAGCAGGCGAGCACCACCAGTTCCAGAGGCCCAGTGGCCTGGGGGAATGCGGTGCAAGAGTCCCAGGAGCTGAGGGCATAGAAGTGGATTTCCAACAGACCCTGAGGAAGCTTTCAAATAATACTTGAAACACAGAAATATGGGAAACTGACAAAACAAAAAGACCAAATTACTATCTCAAACCTCCAGGCCATCTCAAGGAACTTTAAGAGTGATGTATACAGAAGAAAATATATGCCACACACCTCAAATATTAGACATAATAGCAACTGAAATAAACAAGAAGCTCTGGGAAGCTTTAAAGGAATTCAAACAAGAAATAATCTCCCAAGTAAAAGAAGAAGTGACAAAAGAAATGACAGAGATGTTGAATATATCTAAAGAAAACACAGTTTAAAAATTGGAGGAACTAAACAAAAAGATAGAATTCCAAGATGAGCAATAATAAGAAACAAACAGAGTACACAAATCAGATGCACAGAGATATACAGCAAATCAAAAACTCCACTGAAAGCTGTAAAAGCTGCCTCAAAGAAAGTGAAGATAGAATTTCACCCCTGAAGACAAGATTGCAGCTAATGAACAGGAAAGGAAAGAACTTTTAAAAACAACAAAGAATCAGGAAATAACAATTCAACAACTGCAAGACAACACAATGAAAAACAACATAAGATTGATAGGGATTAATGAAAAAGAAGGGGATGGCACAAAGCATGCCAAGAGGATATTTAGAGAAGTAATAGCTGAAAATTTCCCAAGCATGAGATCAGAAACTGACATCAGGATCAGTGAAGCATATAGAACTCCAAATAGTCATAACCAAAATAAAACTACACCCAGACATATAATAATCACCATCCCAGAAATCCAACACAAGAATAGATTATTAAAAGCTGTCAGAGAGAAAAGACAGATCACTTATAAAGGAAAACCTATCAGAATCACAGCAGACTTCTCAGCACAAACAATAAAGTCAAGAAGAGCATGGAGTGAAGTATTCCAGATCCTAAAGCAAAATGATTTCCAACCTAGACTGATATATCCTACAAAACTATCATTCAAAACAGATGGTGAAATACGATACTTCATGACAAAGAACAGCTGAAGAACTTCATGAACACCAAACCAAACCTGCAAAAAATATTGAAAGACAGTTTAGATACACAAAGGAAAAAACCACTAAGCAAAGCAAATAATTAAATAGAACAGAAAGATAAAGATGCAACAGCAGAGAGATAACATTCCTACAATTAACCAGCATTTAACAGTAATAACCATTAATGTAAATGGTCTCAATGCACCAATCAAAAGAAACAGACTAGCAGAATGGATCAAGAAACAAAATCCAACCATATGCTGTTTACAGGAAACCCATCTAACCCAGAAGGATACTCACAGACTGAAAGTCAAAGGATGGAAAACAATTCTTCATGCAGCAGGAATCCAAAAAAAGGCAGGAGTAGCCATTCTGTCTGCAGACAACGAGAACTTTAAACCAATAATGATCAAAAGGGACAAAGAAGGTCACTACATACTGGTTAGGGGAAAACTCCAAGAGGAAGAGATAACTATCTTAGATATATATGCACCAAATTCCAAAGCACCCAGTTTTATAAAACAAGTATTAACAGAAATGAAAAATCAAATTATCAGTAACACAAATGTAATAGGAGGCCTTAACACACCATTGACACCAAAGGACAGATCAACCAGACAGAAAATCAGCAAAGAAATAACCGAACTGAATCACACATGTGAACAAATGGACTTGATAGAAATGTACAGAGTGTTCCATCCAACAACATCAGAATACACATTCTTCTCAGCAGTACATGGGTCATTCTCTAAAATAGACCATATATTAGCTCACATAACATAATTAAATAAATGCAAACAGCTGAAATTATCCCTTGCATGTTATCAGATCATACCGCTTTGAAATTAGAAATTAATGATAAAAGATAATGCAAAAATCCCACAAATATATGGAAACTGAATAACACACTCTTGAATAATCAGTGGGTCACAGGAAAAACTAAAGAAGAAATTTAAAAATACCTACAAGAAAATGAAAATACAAATACAACATACTGGAATCTGTGGGATGCCATGAAAGCCATTCTCAGAGGAAAATTTATTGCACTCAGTTCCCACATCAGGAAAACAGAATGAATACAAATTAATAACCTGATACTACACCTCAAACAGCTAGAAAAAGAAGAGCAAGTCAAGCCCAAAGCCAAAAGAAGAGAGGAATTTATAAAAATCATAGCAGAAATCAATGCAATAAAGACTAAAAAAAAAATCCAAAGAATGAATAAATCAAAGAGTTGGTTCTTTGAAATAATAAATAAAATTGATAAGCCCCTCGACAACCGTATTTTAAAAAGGGGGAAAAAACTCAACTTAATGCAATAAGAAATGAAAAAGGTGAAATCCCTACAGACTCTATAAAAATACAGAAGATTATCAACACCAATTTTGAAAACCTGTTCTCTCAAAGGTTTGATAACACACAAAAAATAGACAGAGTCCTAGCAACATATGAAGTACAAAAGCTAGGTCAAGAGGATGTAAAACTGCTGAAAACCCAATGTCTATTCATGAAATTGAAAATGTAGTTAAGTCCCTACCTACAAAGAGGAGCCCAGGCCCAGATGGATTCACTGCAGAATTCTACAAGAAATACAAAGAAGACCTAATGCCAACACTCCGCAAACTCTTCAATGAAATTGAAGGAGAAGCAATCCTTCCTAAGTCATTCCTGGAAGCAAATATCACTCTAGTACCAAAACCTGAGAAAGACCCAACGAAAAAAGATAACTAGAGACCAATCTCCATAATGGACACAGATGCAAAAATCCTCAATAAAATATAGGCAAACAGGATGCAGCAAATCATCGAGAAGATTATACACCATCACCAAGTGGGATTCATCCCAGGCATGCTGGGATGGTTCAACATACATAAATCAAAAACTGTAATGCACCATATCAATAAAGCCAAAAGTAAGAATCACATGATCATTTCTATAGATGCAGAAAAAGCTTTCGATAAGGTCCAACATTCATTCATGATAAGAACCTTACAGAAAATTGGATTAGATGGTCTTGACCTCAATATAATAAAGGCGATCTATGACAAACCAATAGCCAGTATCATATTAAATGGCCAAAAATTGAAGGCCATTAGTTTAAAATCAGGCACAAGACAAGGATATCCTTTATCACCACTCCTATTTAATATAGTACTGGAAATACAAGGCAGAGCAATTAGACGAGAGAGAAATAAAAGGGGTAAAGATAGGGAAAGAGGAAGTTAAATTATAATTGTTTGCAGATGACATGATACTCTACATAGAAGACCCTCTAAACTCCATTGAAAGACTTAAATATAGTAAATAAATTCAGTAATGTAGCTGGATACAAAATTAATTCTGAAAAATCAATAGCATTTCTATACACCAACAACAAATTCACTGACAGAGTAATAAGAGAAGCCACATCCTTCACACTAACAACCAAAAAAATGAAATATTTAGGAATTAATCTTACAAAAGAAGTGAAAGAACTATACAGGGAAAATTATAATACACTGAAAAAAGAAACTGAAAATGTTCTCAGAAAATGGAAAGACATCCCTTGCTCATGGATAAGAAGAATAAATATTGTGAAAATGAACATTCTCCCAAAACTCTAATTCAGATTCAATGCAACCTCAATAAAAATACCATCAGCCTACCTCATAGATCTAGAGAAATCACTCCTAAAATTCATCTGGAGTGAGAAGAGACCTAGAATAGCAAAGAAAGTTCTAAGCAACAAAGACAAGGCAGGAGGCATCACAATCCCTGACTTAGTAAAATCATATGCTATGGACTGAGAACTGGTGGTCAACTTAATGCCAGCTGGATTATATCAGCATGGCACTGAGTGAAGATGCTCCACCTGAGGAAAGTTGTCCACCTGAGGAAAACAGGTGGAGAAGAAGGGAGATGAGGGTTGAGGTGTTAGGGAGGCATTGTGGGTTCTCCTACGAGTTGCTGTCTGAGCTGTTGGTTCCCTTGGAGAGGCTTTGGTCCAATCGAGCATTGCTTCCTGGCTCTGGAGGGGGAGACATATGCTGCTTGGTCTCCAGGATGAATTTGTCACGTTGCTTCCTGGCACATACCTGACAGTGCTTGTCGTCGGAGGAGCTCAGGGCCTCTGTGTCACTGAGGACAGCTGTGGTGTCTTTCAGGATAGCCCTGGTCTTTGTTGTGAGTGTGACTTATGAGTATGGTCTCAAGTTGTGTCCATCTATTTATAAATATCTCAATGTGATCATTCTTTATAACCCAGGAGTACTCCATTGCATAAAAAATACCACAATCTTTTTTATCCATTCTTCAGTTTATGGACAATTAGGTTGTTTCCAGATCTGGTTATTACAAATTGTGCTGCTATCAACATGGGTACACATATATCACTGTTGTATGATATTTTCAGTTCCTCTGGGAATATGCCTAGAAATGGAATAGTTGGGTCGAATGGGAATTCCAATTCCAGATTTTTGAAGAATCTCCAGACTGATCTCCACAATGATTGCACCAGTCTAAACCAGTTCCTTTTCCCCCACAGTCACTCCAGCATTTGTTGTTGGTAGTTTTCTTGATCCTAGCCATTCTTTCTGGAATGAGATGGAATGTCAGTGTGGTTTTAATTGGCATTTCTCTAATGATCAATGATGATGAACATTTTTTCATGCATTTATTTGCCATTTGTATTTCTTCATCTGAGAACTGAGTATTCATCTCAGATGCCATTTTTGGATTGGGTCTTTGAATTTTGGGAGTCTGATTTTTTTTTTTTTATTTCTTAACATGTTTTAGAGAGAAATCCTTTATCTGAGGGACAGTTCACTAAGATTTTTTCCCAGTTTGTGGGTTTTCTTTTCACTCTGCTGAATATTTCTTTTAATATGCAGAAACATGTTAATAAGATGTGATCCCAGTTATTGATTCTGGGAAGTATTTCCCATGCAGTTTGATTCCTATTCTTGAATTTTCTATCTACCCCAATGTCGTCAAGATTTTTACCTAATTTGTCTTCCAACAGATTTAGTGTTTCTGTTTTAATATTCAGATCTTTGATCTATTTAGAATTTAGTTTAGTAGATGGTGATAGCCATGAGAATAGTTTTAGTTTTCAGCCTATGGAAAGCCAGTTTTTCCAGCACCATTTATTAAAAAAACTATTGATCTTCCAGTGAACATGTTAGGCCACTTTATTAAAGTTGAGTGTGTCGGTAGTTGTGATTGTATAATCTAATCTATTCTATTGATCTTCAGATCTGTTTTTATTCCAAAACCATGTTGAGTTTATTACAGTAGTTTTGTCATATAACTTCAAGTCAGGGATTGTGATGCCTCCTGCCTTGCCTTTGTTGCTTAGAACTGCTTTTGCCATTCCAGTTCTCTTCTGGTTCAAGATAAATTTTAGGAGTGATTTTTCTAGATCTATGTGGTTTGTTGATGGTATTTTCATTGGGATTTCACTGAATCTTTAAAACAGTTTTGGGAGAATGGCCATTTTCACAATATTTATTCTTCCTAGCAATGAGCAAGGGTTGTCTTTCCATTTTCTGAGACCAACTTTGATTTCTTTTTCAGGGTATTATAATTTACCCTATATATGTATTTTACTTCATTTCTGAGATTAATTCCTAAGAATTTTTTTTTTTGGATGCTAGTGTGAATGGTGTGGCTTCTCATTTCTCTCTCAATGATTTATTTGTTAGTGTATAGGAATGCTATTGATTTTTGGTACAGACTTTGTATCCAGCTACATTGCTGAATTTATTATATCTAGAGACTTTCAATGGAGTTTTGGGGGTCTTCTATGTACAGTATCATATTATCTGCAAATAATGGTGATTTAACTTCCTCTTGTCCTATCTTTACCCCATTTATTTCTCTCTCTTTTCTAATTGCTATGCCTAGTATTTCCAGTACTATGTTGAATAGAAGCAGTGATAAGGGACATCCTTGTCTTGTGCCTTATTTTAAGGTAAAGGCCTTCAGGTTTTGGCCATTTAATATGATACTGGCTGTTGGTTTCTCATCGATGGCCTTTATCATATTAAGGTAAAGACCATCTTTTCCAATTTTCTGTAAGGTTCTTACCATGAATGAATTTTACAAAAGCTTTTTTCTCCATCTATAGAAATGATCATGTGACTCTTATTTTTGGCTTAATTGATATGGTAGATTACATTTATTAATTTACATATGTTGAACCAACCCTGCATTCCTGTGATGAATCCCTTGTGGTCATGATGTATAATCTTCATGATGATTTGCTTCATCCTGTTTGCCAATATTTTATTAAGAATTTTGGCATCTTTGCTCATTAGGGAAGTTGGGTTATCGTTCTCTTTCTTAGCTTGGCCTTTCTCAGGTTTTTGGTCCTAGAGTAATATTTGCTTCCAGGAATGACTTAGGAAGAATTGCTTCCCTTTCAATTTCATTGAAGATTTTGAGAAGTGTCAGCATTCAGTCTTCTTTGTATTTCTTGTAGAATTCTGCAGTGAATCCGACTGGACTTGGGCTCTTCTTTGTAGATAAGAACTTAATATATATTTTCAATTTCATAAATAGAAATTGGGTTATTCAGAAGTTTTACATCTTCACCCAGCTTGGGTAATTCATATGTTCTAAGACATCTGTCCATTTCTTCTGTGTTGTTGAACCTATGAGAGTCGAGGTTTTGAAATAGGTGTTGATGATCTTCTGTATTTCCACAGAGTCTGTGGTGATTTCACCTTTCTCATTCCTTAGTGCCTGAGTTTGAGCTTTTCCTTTCATTTTTATTATAAGGTTGGGTATGATCTTACCAATTTTATTTGTTGTTTCAAAGAACCACGTCTTTGATTCATTGATTTTTGGATTGTTTTCTTAGTCTAAATGGCATTAATTTCTGCTCTAATTTTTAAAATTTTCTCCCTTCTTTTGGCTTTGGGCTCCACTTGTTCTTGTCTTTCTAGATGTTTGAGGTGTAGCATCAGGTTGTTTATTTATATTCCTTGTTTTCCTGATGTGGGAATTCAGTGCAATATATATTCCTCTGAGGACAGTCTTGATTGCATCTCACAGATTCTGGTAAGCTGTATTGTGTTTTTTATATAATTATAATTATTTTTTATATAATTTAACTATGTGTTTATCTCGGGTGTGAAAATGCGTAAAGGCTTTCCCACATTGGTGACATACATAGGGTTTCTCTCCAGTGTGAATTCTTTCATGTTGCTTACAACGTCCACGTTGGGTAAAAAGTTTCCCACACTGCTTACATATATATGGTTTTTCTCCAGTGTGAATTCTTTCATGTTCCTTACATTGCCCACTTGTGGTAAAACCTTCCCCACATTGCTCACATACAGAGTGTTTCTTTCCAGTGTGAATTCTTTCATGATTCTTACACTGTCCACGTGTGGTAAAACCTTTCCCACATTGCTGACATAAAAAAAATTTTTCTCCAGTGTGAATTCTTTCATGTTTCTTACTATTTTCATGTTGGGTAAAAGCTTTCCCGCATTACTTACATACATAGGGTTTTTCTTCACTGTGAATTCTTTCATGTTTCTTACACTGTCCATGTGTGGTAAAAGCTTTCCCACATTGCTTACATACAAAGGTTTCTCTCCAGTGTGAATTTTTTCATGATTCTTACAATCTCCACCTATATAAAGTTTTCCCACATAAATTACATACATAAGGTTTCTCTCCAGTGTGAATTCTTTTGTTTCTTATAATCTCCACATTTTGCAAAAGTTTCCCACATTGCTCACATACATAGGTTTCCCTCTATTTTGATATTTTTCATGGATCTGAATATCATAGTTTGTGTGTTTCTTTCACAACCATATTATTTTCTGGAGTACAAAGGAATACTTCTTTATACTGATTCCAAGATGTAAGTCCATAGTATTTTCCTACCTTGTCATTTCTGTAAAGAAATAAATTACATATAGGACTGATAACTATATTACTAAGTTTTTGTTGGGTATTTGAATAGAACTCTTTGCAGTCTAGCTGTTTGAATCCCCACTTTATATGCTTCAATTTTGTATCTTGAGCAACTACTTATAAGTGGATATCATGTAATCATCAACATGTTACTTATTTATTTTTTCCTTTGAGAGTAGTATAATTTCTACCCATTTTCTGTATTTAGTCTTTCTTTAAATAAAATTTAAAATAGGAAAAAAATCACAGTGAAATGGGTCTCTGTACTAATGACTGCCTTAATGACAAGTTCAGTTTTGATGCCTGCTAAGAAATTCTGACAATGAAGTAACTGAATGCCTTGCAAGATATTTTGAAAATAACCATTTCCAAAAGAGTGGTATACATTTGGGAATCTTAAAAGTTTGTATATTTTGAAATGCAAAACATTTAGCTTCACTTTGGGCATGGGTCTATATGTGTATCACATATTGATCATTCTGGTTTGTTTCCCAATAGCCATCTCCTTTCTGTCCTTAGCCTATAGTTCCCTTATCCAATGATCAGGCTTACCTTTCTGTATCAACTCTCTTTCATTTCACCCCACAATTTATATTTTGGTGTCTCATCTAAAAGAAACCCTGTGACCTTTTACATTTTGTAGCTGAGCTATTTCACTGAACTTGATGGGAGGAGCAACCAATTAT
The DNA here is from genome assembly GCF_034190915.1 of Cavia porcellus. NCBI lineage: Eukaryota > Metazoa > Chordata > Mammalia > Rodentia > Caviidae > Cavia > Cavia porcellus. The sequence continues at coordinate 45,942,414 of NW_026947515.1, read as the reverse complement.
TTTTATGGCAAATGACATTACATTATTTATTTTTCACTGATTATATAGCACATATTTTATTGTTTTCCATACTCAAAATCAGCCACAGGTATCAGCACCAAATTTCTAGCTTCTTTATTTTAAGAGATTTTCACTGATGATTAAGTTTTTAAGTTTGAACTTGAATTTGCCATTCTGCAAAATCTTATTCCCAGGCTGCTGATACAAGAACGCACACTCACACAGAAACTATTAATATTTTCCTTCTCCACAAATCCAATGATAGATAGCTAAGCTGCTTCAAGGCCTCATCTGTTATAACTTGATCTGCTTTGCATATGACTAAGCATGTATATGTATTTTATGTTTGTTTTGACTCTTTTGAAAACACAATTCAGGAGAAATATGATGGGATCAACTTCTAGAGACTACTGCATAATGATTTTCAGTGTAACTTCACTTAACATAACATCAGTCTCCTAAGAATTTTAATTAGAAGGGACTGATTCTCTTGAGAATGGCTTTGAAACATGAGCATTCATTTATATTTCAAATTGTGCTGCAGTCTTAGCAATTTTTTGATAATGAATGTTCTGTATTCACATGTATACATGGGTAGGTAAACTGAAGGTCGGATCCTATCAAAACTCAAAGTGTATGTTTTTTATACACATTTATATGCAATTTTATACATTTTCAAAGGTTTCCTCCATCACATCTCTGTAGACCTTCTTTTGGAATGGACTCAGCAAAGTCCACTCCTCACTGCTGAAGTTTACAGCCACATGAGAAATACACATGTATTTCTCAAAAGAAGTTTGAGACTCAAGCCTGGGACATCTTAAATTCTCTCATAAAAATGTGAATCAAAAACTAAGTATGGTCATGCATATCTTTAATCCCAGCAATAAACAGGCTGAAACAGGAGGGCTGCTGTGAGTTCAGGGCAATTCTAGGCTACATAGGGGGTCCAAATACAGCTGATATACATAGTGAAAGCCTGTCTCAATAAAACTAAACTTAACAAATCTTAATTCCATGTCTCTGTCATTCATTTTGTGCATATACACATTTTTGAGACAGTAATTTTGATGCTAGATTGCAACTCATTTTTAATGTAACAGTTAAAAAGGAGCACTGATTTTGGGCTGAGTGACTGCAAGAGTCCCTGTACACTGTCTCTAAAGCAGAGCTCACAGTGGGAGGCTGCAGGACCAGCATTCACAAAACACAAAGGCAGACAAATATCTCATCAATAACTTTGATAGATTACAGATGATATCTCTTCAAATCTTATTTAGGCCACTGAGTTCTTTGTTCTTAATATACTTAAGAAGCATTTTGAAATTTGAAATACATTTCATAGAACAAAACATAAATAAAATGAAATATGGTACCTAAATTATAACTCAAATGTTAATGGAAAATAGTTTATGTAAACAATGTATAAACAATGAAACCAGGCACAAGTTGTAAATTATAGCTTAGTGTCACCAAGTGATTACCTTTCACTCAGATATAAGAAATATATCTGGGGAGGCTGATTCAAGAGTAATGCCTCGAGATTGAGGCCAACCTCAGTTACAGAGCTGTATGAAATAGAGAGGTCCTGACTGTAAAATCCCACAAAGTGAAACTTGCAAACTGACTGCATAAGACACTTTTGGTTTGATTTCAAAAACTATAGCTGTACATTATAGTAAAATTCCAACAACATTCAACACTTTCTGAGGAATAATTTTGACATGTTCCATAGTATACAGAAAACATATTCATTGCTGGCTAGTTAGCTCAGTAACATGAAATCTTGCCTGGCAAGTATGAGGTCATGAGTTCAATCTGTGTTTCAAAAAAAAATTTCAAATTTCACCTTCATGACGCTGAGGCATAAGTAGAGATAATCAAAATTACATCTCAAGTATGGAACACAGAATTCATGGGTCTCAAGGATATAGAATACTGATTGTTGCCAGAGCTGGTGTTATTCACCTCAAGGAAGCGATCAGAACCCAACTTCAACTTCATGCTTATCCTAAGAACTACCTGATTTTCAGTGAAGATCCTCTCTGTTGTATATCCTGCTATTGGCACCCTGCATCATACCAATCACTTCCACATCCTTTTGATGCTCCTCTGATCCACCCTAAGCAGAAAACCCTTCATGCCTAACTATTGATATCCCTGCAAAATTTCAATTTAGAGCATCTCCTTTACATCACTTAGTAAAGTCCATCGCAGAGCATTTCCATATTTAAACAATGTCTATGATCAACCAAGCTATTAAATCAACTGTTAATTCAGAGATGACACCCCTATTCCTTTCCATTCAGAAGGATATCACGTCCATGCAAATGTCTTAAACTTAGGCATTTTCAATAAGGATTTAACAAGCATCCCATTTTGGAATTTGTCCTTAGCAAGAACATTTTACCCTGCCCTTGATAACACTTTCATATCTACATCATTTTTCACAGAATTCAAAACTGTATGGCTGTTCTCACAAACCTAGTCTTTGAGGAGGGATGTTACCTAAACATTTAAATATGTTCAGAAATTCTTTGCATTGTTCTGTATAACACACAGGAGTTCACCAGGTGTTTGGGAAGCTTTCCTCCACTGAGGCACATCACTACACTTCTCTGAATTCTCAGGACCCTTTCCAAAACCTGTCATAAGAATGGAAATATGAGAACATACTATAAATTTATGCGATCACTATAGATACAAAAAAGCACAAGTTTAAGGAGCGCTTTTGTGGCTGAGGCCCTGCATTACAGACATTTATAAACTTCAGACCCTTAAGATTTGCTGTTACCTAAAATGAAAACAGAGACCAAGTTCAGTACCATTACACCAATTACAAAACGCATCAGAGTCAGTGTCTCCCTAATCTCCTTACCCTGTCCACTATTGTGGAAGTGCCAGGGGAGTAGAGAATTTCAAAGATGATACTAGAGTCTGTTGCTGTCATAGTGAGGTCAGGGTTCTGGGGACCCAGAATCACTCTTGCCCCCAGCAAGAGTCAAAAGGGACAGTGCTGGAGGACCTCAGGAGGTGAAGTTAACTAAATACCTGAGGCTCCAGACACCAGAACTGCTTCTAACCCCTTGTAACTGATTTTGCCCAATTCCACCCTATTTCTGTGTTCCCATCCACAACCTCTGCATCCTGTGGCTAGAGGGTCTCCCAGGTTCTTTGCTAATCAGGCCACAGGATATTGAAAGCACTAAATGAGATCCAGCAAGCATTCTGCCCCCAGTTTTGTGCTCAGAACAGGTAAATAATGCCTAGACACTGGAAGAAATCTAAGAGACCACCTGCCATGTCCTGCCTGGTTGGACTTTTCATATAGCCCGCCTCTTCATCACTGATTGACTCCTGATCTACTGCCCTCCTTCTGAGTCAAGATAAACAGTGAAAGGAACCCCTCCTTGCAAGAGAGGATCCCAAATGATAGACTATAGTGCAGAGATTTCTGGAGTTGGCTGTCTACTACAGTGTTGATCTCAGCTCGATAGTGCAATATTTCTGTCAAAGAGCTTTACCTCAGGCTTTTTATTTCCAAACCCATTTGATTTCAAGGATAAAAAGAAAATATAAACTAAAACTGAATTTCAAAACATGTCAAACAATGGTATATACATTGTACACTGTCATCCCCAAGTTGTTCACCCAGAGCACAAGACATCTGTATTCAATTTTCTGAACAAAAGTGTTTTGGGAAGCTGCGTTAGTCAAATACCACTGGCAGTGAGACAGGGTTAGGTCCTCCAATGAGCCCATGCAGAAGCGCAGACAACTTGCAACTTTGGAGAAGATGGACACCTCCTGCTATGGGTCAAGCCTCAACAGAAAATCACACAAATTCATCCATACCCTAAGGACTGATATTCTAAATAGTTCCCTAGCACTCGAGTCACCATTCAAATAAATGTATCCCTATCTCAAAGACTGATATTCTAAATAGTTCCTATGATCCTGGGGATGTTGGGAGTTACCATCCCAACCTCCTAAGGGAAGAGTCACTGCTGCCTAAGAATGCCTGCTTTCTATGTGACTCCTTTCCCCATTTGTTCCCATTTAATCAACTTTATCAAAACTATTAATCTTATTGGCTGCCATAGATCTGTCCCATCTTATGTCCATCTGCATTGTGAGTTCCCAGTTTTCCACACCTTCAACCCACCTCACCACATGAATTTACTCTATAAAAGTCCCTACAAAGACAGTTTTTACCAAACCACTCAGGAACACTTGTCTTTCTCAGACAGCTTTCTTTCTCCCAATAAGTATATTCTACTCTTAACTTCTGTTGTTCCTAAAATTCATTTTTTGACTTCAAAGAATACAAACTCATACCAGACATAGTAGATCAGATGTCTCATTCTCCTATAGTAACACCAGTATAAATTTTTCTCTTTCTTGAAGTCAGAGAAACAGTAGTAAGTTGTCTTCTTAAATGTTCATCTGACCTTTTAAGGGACACTTGCATTGAAGGACTTTATACCTTCCTTTCTGTGCTTCTTCTGTTTTCTGAAAGAGAACTAATCTGTAGTTTTGTTTATGGTATATACAATGCATTAAGGAAAAGACTAAAAACTTTTGTGTATTGTTTACCAACATCCATGGAAGAAGACACATAGCCAAAATACTTTATTTTCATTTCTTCAAAGTGAAGGATGTACTCAAAAGTGTTTTGCCCTAGAATAAATCACAGGACATCATGGTGGTAGTTCATTAGGGTGAATGGCCAAATCAGGGATGCTTACCCATATGGCTACTTCCACTTTTTCCCTAATTACAACTTCCTCATTCCTTTCCCAGGTGCCCCAAAAAATTCATTTGGAGTGATCTTCTGAAGTGCATGCTGACCACAGTTAGAAAAGCAGAGAATCTACTAACAGTGTTAATGGGATTTTTGAGTCCTACTTACTGTGAAACTTCAGGCTAGCAAGGTGGCAGACAGCTTACCTAGAGTGACTCTTTCTATGAAGTGTCTGAAGACCAAAGCTGAACATTTTATTCCATGAATACACAACATTGCTACCAATTGCCAACTCAGGATAATATACACCTGTAATCCCAGCACTCTGGGAGGGGGAGGAAGGATGAGGAAAGGTTTAAGCCTACCCTGGGACACTTAGAAAATTAGTGAGACCATGTCTTAAAATTTGTACAAAACAAAAGCTTTTACAAATGTATGAAAATATTGATCATTAAGAAATCTCAGAAGTCACTGAACAAGGTACATTAACCATTATTAATCTATACTTATTTTATCTTTTTATAGACTTAAAAAGTATATCTTTATATCATTCTTATTATTTCAAAATAAAAATAGTAATCACTTGCTCAAATTCTGGTTCTAAATATAAATTTAGGACAGAAAAAAAATCAGAATGATCAAAATCTCTTCATACTGAACTACCCAAATCTTAAGAGGATATATTCAGCAGCATATCTGCAGTCATCTAAGTAAAAAGCATTACAAAATTTAAAGAGTACAAACAGCAGGAAGCACATCAATGTATCCATGATGGTAAACCTTATGCTAGGTGTGCTGACTAAAGTACACGTGCAAAAGAACCTCACAAAGATTTGATTTCTCACTAGAAAGGCGATTTTTGACTTTTCATTTTTATATTTTTTCACTCTCTCTTTCTTCTTTCATTTTTTCTTCAGACAGGGTTTTGCTATGCAGTTCAGTCTGGCTTTGATCTTCCCTTGTAGTCCTGGATAACCTCAAACTCACAATCTTCCTGCCTCAGCCTTTGGAGTCCTGGAATGACAGGTGTGCACCAACATCTCTGATTGTGCTTTCCTTTTTAAATTTTCTCCAAAACAAAATTGCTCAGACTTATGTGATATTCTCAAAGTTCATCAGGTTGGTTACACAAAATCAAATCAGAAAGCACTGAAAACACCCTGAAGGAGTTTTGAAATCCTTACCAATATCTAACATAACACAACAGAGCATAGCATAGTATAGCATAATAACACAAAACAAAAAAAGGAAGCACATAACTCTGTTTTAAACATCTGCTTCCAAAGATACAGTACGAATTTCTAAGTTATCCATAAACCAGCAATATGTTGCATTTTCTTTGAAATAAATGTTGGTATCCACTCAAATACTTGTGTAAGAATGGGTGTGGCAGCTTGCTTTCTTTGACCCGGAAACATAACAAATGGCCATCACAAGATGGGTGACAGGTACATGAAAAGTCAAATTTGCTTGGTTCAGCCCCGTAATAGTGGGAGGTGGCAGCACAGGGTGGCAGCATGGATACACTGCTTCAAGGAGACCAACCAAAGAGTATTGCAACTGAAAAGGCTCAGCGCCATCACCTCTAGGAAAGGCAAACTACCCATCAGGGACAAAAAGCCTATGGTCTGATTGGGATGGGAGGAAAGGAAGTGATAGCAGCAGCTATGAGACAAGTTCCCCAGGGGCAATGCACATGTGTCCTTCATCAGTACGGGATGATGATGTCACCTCCTCTTGTATGCACCACCTGCTGTCCCCCGTCACAGGAGGTCAGAGTGTGGAGCACTACAGTGTATGGCTGAGTTAAACATCTAAGGATGGATAAATAATCATTCATAAGCATGTGAGAGTAGAACTGGCTATGAATCCTCCTCCCCTGGACCTTCACATTTTTTGGTAAAATTATTATGGGTTTTCTGCTCCCTAATGAAACTGAAACGAAACTAACCTAAGTCCAGGAAAGGAAGGCATCCTAACATTTGACAAATCTTTAACAGAAGACAATGAGTCCTTCATCCCTTTGGATGGAAATTTGTGTTTGGCACCCAGCCTGACACATCTGAAGCATCTACATGTTTGCTGCATTAAAATTTTCAAAGTGTAGTAAAGTCTAAAAGTATACACAGTTTTTCTAGCATTTTAATCTCTTATTTCTAAAGAGGACATAGATTTGTTCCACAACAAAAAGAAAAGTGATATCACAGAGGAAGGCCAAACTCTGGACCCCAGTGCATGACCTTACTTCCTTGGTGACAGGTCCAAACAGAACTCTGAAGGCTCAGGTCACCAAGAACGTTGGTCTGGTGAGTTTGTCTTCACAGACAGTTGGCTCTAGAGAGTGAACAGGGAGTATGTTATGCTGCTTTCCCAGGACAAAAGACCCCAGCCTCAGGATCTCACATAGGTAGACCACATGGGAATGACTGAAAAAATGGTTCACTCATTCCACAGCCTTCAGGATGAACGCTGGCAAATGCCAAATGACAAGGGCATTAAACTACTGGGCTCACTGTCCCCAGGCTTCAGGGCCCAGAGGCAGGAGGGAGCCCAGGACAGGTGTCACTAGACTCAGCCACCAGCCACTCAGACACACGGAGTCCAGCAGAGGTACATTAAAGCCTGGCCACCACTATGAGTTCCCCTACACAATTCCTGCCCTAAGCCAACATTGTGACTGGGTCTGATGACATGCCTTGAGGGCAGATCCTCCTGGGCAGGTGCAGGTCCTTGGAAGCCGAACCCAGTAGAGAATGTCAGGAGGCTGGTGGTATGCACATCACCATCTCAATAAGGCCGAAGTTTATTCGAAGGCTGGAGGTAAAATATGGAAATGCTTTAATAACAAAAACAGTTGAAATAAAATATCCTGAATATGTACTTAATATACCAAATCTAACTAGGGTTGGTGGCTCTTGTGTGGAGCCCAGCACTTGAGACACTGAAGAGAATTGTTTGAGACCACTCTGGGTTATAAAGTGATCTCAAAGCCAGTCTGCACTTCACAGCAACATGCTTCCTCAAAAAGATAAATATATCAAATCTAATGAACGTAATAGTGTACTAGTGGTGGCCTTGTGACATTAGCATGACTATATTTATAATAACCTGTAGTCTACTAGGAAAACCTAAGTTACAGCCCAATTCACAATAAAATATCACATCACTTATTAAATGGAGTACACTGGTATTTGCTGTTCGTCATTGGTATTTGGTGGTGATGGAGCAGTGATTGCTGCTGCTCTCCACAGGAAAGTGACTATTGCTGCAGTAACAGATATCTGCATGAATCACTGCAATATGTCCTTAACTCTTTGGGGAAGAGACCCACTAAATGAAGCACTGCACTAATGAGAATTACTAATTTTAGCCTTTTGAATACTTTAAAAACTGACTTCAGTAGTAGTTGAACTACTTACCTACATTTCCACCAACAAGGTTAAATAGTTCCTTTTCTCCTTTAGTCTCATGAATGTTCTTTAGATCTTGTGGTGATTAATTTTCTCTGCAATGAGATGATGTCCCTATTTGCATTTCTTTATTGTGCAAAAATACTCAATAGTTCTTCAGGTATTTCTTGGCAATTTGTACATATTCTGAAAAATGCGTGTTCCTTTCACGTTCCTATTGGTATTACATGTTAGCTGTCAGGGAGTAACAGGCAAAATTTCTCTCATTCTGTAGTTTATTTCTTCATCTTTTTGGTTTGACATTTTTTGTGGCTTCTATGTTTATGCAGGGATTAAAATCTTACAAAGTCCTTTTTGCTTGTTTTGTCACCCTATCTTATTTTCTACACAAAACAGCAGCAATAGTATTAAGAAAAAATGTTTTTTAATACCTCTACATTCAGAACATGGAATGTCTGGCTTTTTCATGTTTCACTATGTTTTACTCTAATAGAAGCATATTTGAGACTGCTGCACATATTACCAAAAAAAGTACATTTCCTAAGTGAAACAAAAATCACAATTTGCAGGAGTGATTCTTTTATCCTATTGTACATTTATATTCTTGACCTCGACTTACTTGTTTCCTTAAACTTCAAATGCAGGGATAAAAACAAATGCTTCACACTCTGCTAAATCATCTAGCAGTTGCCTCCCAAAGTCAGCTTCAAAGCCATGATCATCCCACCTCATTGTCTCCTGATGCTGGGACTAAAGAAATCACCTTTAGCCTAATCTTTATAGGTAACTCCTTACCAATGCAATTATTTAAATACAAAATGATCAAAAATTGCATACTTTTGTTAGTTTTTATAAAATAACAAGGAATATAAAAGTGACAATTCTACTGTATTCAATAGAACGAATGTATTCATACTGTACACAGGCCAATAGAATGAATGTATTCATACTGTATTCAAGAATGAATGGGTTACATTGACAACTGACCCCAATGATGCTCAGGATAAACTGCATAAACAAATGTGCTTCCCAAGTGATTCTCAGGGATAACTGCTAGATGGCCAAGTGATAAAAGGACAACTACTGATGTGTAATTGTGAGTATTAAAAAATGTTGACGCTGGGGAAGAAAGAGAGGAGATCTAAAGCATTAAGCAACATCTGCAGAACTTGAAGATATATTTTGAGACAAGTTCACACTAATTGTGTAGGTTGGACTCAACTTCCTCTTCCACCAATTTAAGCCCCCTGAGGTGCTAGGATTACAAGCAAGCATCAACAGGACCAGTAAGATTTACTTTCATGATAAAATGAGAAAGTGCATGTACTCAGGATATATGTCTTATAGATTCAGTATACTATTATTAGCTGTTAATACAAACTCCAAATTTTCCCATTGATGGTAAGCAGAAATGTGCTGCAGGGAATATGGCCACATGCTGTAGTGCATAGAGGCTGACAATGTACTTCACAGTGTCTTTTACTTTGTGAAGTATATCAGGTTCTTCAGGTACAAAATAGATATAGTTTTAGTGGTGATTGCACAACAGGTGAGTAATTTATTTTCTCAATGATAACTGAGACTTGGGCAAGCCATCTTCACTGGATTAGGGGTATTTAATGCAATGTTCACTTGTGTTTTCATGAAACCAGTTTTTAACAACAGAATTCTATTGGAACCTAAGCAGATTTTGTATTCAACAACACTGCATTAAACACTTTACAAATTACATGAATGTTAAAATGGAAGTGAAAACCACAGGCCACAGGAAACCAACTGGGTCTCATGGCCCAGTGTTTAAAGATATGTGTTTAAAGATAATCGGCACACATCACAAACATCGGGCACTAGTCCTTATAAATAAAGAGATATGCCATTGTATAAATTCACAATTTAGTAAAACAGAACACAATCTGAATCTTAATTTGCAAATATACTTTTTACTGTGTTGACAGCTCAAAATTTAGGTTTCCCTTTATGCCATTACTTCAGTGTTTTAGTAAAAAGCAGTAATAATTACAAAATGTATAATGTTCACAGCATCAAGGAATAAAATAAAGGCATTTTCATGATACATCCCAATAACAACCTTTTCCCCCAGAACAACTCCACATGTGAGAAAAATTGATTTCAAAGTATGGTTACTCATAAATCAGCCAAATTTTATAATTTCTGGAGATATTAATACATTTTATGATGTGCTATTGGAGACAAGTTATGGTTCTATCAGTATGGGGCAATCAGAAATTCACAGTAGTGTGGTTTACTTTTGGTACATGTGGGGAAACATTACTAGCAAAGTAAAGATGTAATATAAACATAACAGGTAAAATTCTGATGGTTAGAAAAACAAAGGTTTACTTAAATGACAAATATTGCTCCACTGAGAAAGAAAATCAGGCAACATAATGTACATGTTATGATATCCAGTGATGTTAGGAAATCAGCAGGTATCTTGTCTCATCACAACATGGAAAACATAACATACATTAATGTACAACTTATGTGAAAAGAACACAACTTTGTCAAAAACATATGCTCCAAGCCTCTATAAATGTATATCATAAAGCCAAATATTGCATCAACTTCAGAAACATCATTTATGAAGAGAAAATGAAGCATGTGCATCAAAAGATTAAAGCAAATGCTGTGCTAAAATTACAATTCACCAAAAAATAGGAGACTAGACTAATATCACTCTGAACAGTGAATAATAGTATTGCTCGATTTTATATCATAATGCTACAGAATTAGCATTGGGTTTCTTAGTGTCTCTTCTTCAGAGTATCTGTTTATTACATCGTGTATTATATTATTTGCTCCCATAAATTGTTAGAAATTCCTCCCATGTGTGAATCTCTATGTGTATATCAATCTTTTCTGTATTATGGGGAAAAACAGAGCAAAACAAGACAATAAAAGAAATTCCTAGAAAATCATGACATGTAAAAGATATATAAGACCACAATACGAAGTGATGTACAGTATACTTACTATGCTTTCCCTTATTATTTTCAATAGAATTGTCCACATCATCAGGCACTATACAGTTCAGCAAAACATTACATAGCTATTTGTATAAAAACACAACTTTGAAGACATTGTAGGACGTGAAAGCAGTTAATAATCAATCCTGGAATGGATATCTTTTATTTATTTATTTTTTTGGTACTGGGGATCAAACTCACGACCTCACACTTGCCAGACAGGTGCTTAAGCCACTGAGCTAAATCCCCAGGCCCCCAATAGATATCTTGTACATCTTGTCATCTTCACAGTAGTTGCCTCTACTCTTGGACTTGATACCAGCAAGCATACCAAATGTGAATAAAAACAGTCAAGGCCAAATAGCATTCAAACAAACCAGCTTCAAATAAGATCAGTCATAGAAGATAATGTAAGTAATATAGGCTTTCAGTTTAAGTTAATTGGAAATTAAGGATAGTTACCATGGTATAACCTGCTATTTTTGGGTTATCTCTCTGTGCCCTCAAATCTAATATGAGTAACAGACCAGAAAAAAATATAATCAAACTAAACAGAGCAATAAGACTACTGTAGCTTTTAAATACTGATACACTTTTAACAGTGTCCTCTGCCTTTTCTTTTAGGCAATTCCTCACGTTTCTCCTTCTCTGGATACTACTATTCACTGTTCAGAGTGACAGATGTTCAATTTCAGCATACATAAAGATAAAGACAGCTACTACAAAGAGAATGACAGACATTATGGTAGTCATTATCGACTTCCCCAAAATCAGTCTTGAAGACCGAAAAAGCCTGCATCATCCTGTAATTATTTGATTAGTTCTATAATGTTCAGTATATATTCAATGCGTGTGAAAATGGGAACAACTATTTGGAAGAAAACTAGACAGTAAGATAGACAGTGAACATCTCCAGTGGACTTGTTTTGAAATCTGTTTCATTACCTTGTTTCTTTATCAACTGTTGTCTTCTGTTTCGTCATATTTAATCTTACCCTCTTTAAGAAAAAAAACAAGTACGTAGGACAGACAAGCATATTAATAAGCTTTTGTTGGATCATTGAGGTGAACTGTTCGCAGTGTCATTATTTGAATATAACTTTGTAGGCTTTAATTCTGTAACTTGAACAACTACTTCTAAGATGACAATATATAACTAATCAACTAGTGATTTTTTATTGTTTATTTTTCTGAAATTCTGTATTATTTCTACACTTTTTGTTTTTTCTTTAAATAAACATCATAATTCACCAAAATATAAAAATTAAGATTTAAAGACAAAATATTAAGTACATAGACACTATGCATACTTCAAAGTGAAAAGCCCATTTTAGTTTATCATGTTTAATTACAAGATGCCATGTTGAAGCACAAAGACACTTTAAAAAATCTAGAGAGGTACAAGTGATTGAGTAGAGCTCCACCTCAGATTTGCTGTTTCTGGAAAATTTATGAAGAAATATTGACATCAAACTTCTGTATTGATTATTTCTTCAGGTCTCCTTGGGATTTTTAAAATAAACTTAGATCTAAACTGTCTGAAGAGTGACACTTTTTCTATGTATTTAACAACAAACTTGCATTGCTGTATTTCTCACATTGTTAATCCACACAGGATCTTTGCCCAGTGAGCTCTTTCAGATATGTAACAATGATCATGTGTGCTGAGAGTATTCCCATAACACGTATGATTTATCTCTTGTGTAAGTTTCTTCACGTATCTGGCTGCTGAAGTGTCTCCATTTGCTTACATAGCCAGTGCTTCTTCCCAGTGTGAATTCCTTCATCTGTTTTGCAATGACTGTATGCGGTAAAAGCTTTTGCCACATTGTTATATACATAGGGTTTCTCACCAGTGTGAAGTCATTGATGTATTTTACAATATCCATGTGTGGTGAAAGCTTTCCCACATTCTTCACATACACAGGGTTTCTCAATGGTGTAAATTTTTTCATGTATTGGACAATGAGCATTTCTGCTGAAACCTTTCCCACATTCCTTACATATATAAGTTTTCTGCCCAGTGTGAAGTTTTTCATTCATTATGCAATATGTGCATGTGCTCAAACCATTCTCATGATGCTTATATACACTGGTTTTATCTTGAATGTGAACTTTCATGTTGCTTACAATTTCCATGTTGGGTAAAAGCTTTCCCACATTGCTTACATACATAGGGTTTCTCTCCAGTGTGAATTCTTTCATGTTTTTTACAATTTCTAGAATCTGTGAAACCTTTTCCACATTGCTTACATACATAGGGTTTCTCTCCAGTGTGAATTCTTTCATGAACTTTACAATTGCCAGAATCTGTGAAACCTTTTCCACATTGCTTACATACATAGGGTTTCTCTCCAGTGTGAATTCTTTCATGTTTCTTACAATCTCCCCATGTGTTAAAAGCTTTCCCACATTGCTTACATACATAGGGTTTCTCTCCAGTGTGAATTCTTTCATGTTCCTTACAATTTCCAGAATCTGTGAAACCTTTTCCACACTGCTTACATACATAGGGTTTCTCTCCAGTGTGAATTCTTTCATGTTTCTTACAATATGCATGTGTGATAAAAGCTTTCCCACATTGCTTACATACATAGGGTTTCTCTCCAGTGTGAATTCTTTCATGAATTTTACAATCTCCCCGCGTGTTAAAAGCTTTCCCACATTGATTACATACATATGGTTTCTCTCCAGTGTGAATTCTTTCATGTTGCTTACAATGTCCAGATTGGGTGAAACCTTTTCCACATTGCTGACATACATAGGGTTTCTCTCCTCTGTGAATTATTTTGTGTTCTTTACACTGTCTACGTGTGGGAAAAGCTGTCCCACATTGCTTACATACATATGGTTTCTCTCCAGTGTGAACATTTTCATGTATCTGACAATGAATGTTACTGCTAAAAGGTGTCCCAAATTTGTTACATATATATGATTTCTGCCCAGTGTGAAGTTTTTCATGGATTACACAATAAGTACGTGTGCTGAAAGCTTTCTCACAGTGCTTACATTTATAACATTTTTCTCCGGAGTGAAGAGTTTCATGCACTTGACAATATGTACATGTTGTAAAAGCTTTCCCACACTGCTTACATATGTACGGTCTCTCTCCTCTGTGAATTCTTTCATGTTTCTTACAAATTCCATGTGTGGTAAAACCTTTTCTGTATTGCATACATACATAGGGTTTCCTTCCACTGCAATATTTTTTATGGATCTGAACATTGTGGTGTGTTTCTGTTTCTTTCACATTCACGTTACCTTCTGCAGTACCAAGGAATACTTCTTTACACTGATTCCAAGACGTATGTCCAGAGGATTTCCCTAGCTTGTGATTTCTGTAAAGAAAAAAAAATCACATATAGGATTGATAACCACATTACTAAGTTTTTGTTGGAGAGTTGAACAAAACTTTGCAGTCTCGCTGTTTGAATCCCCACTTCCCACTTCATGTTTCACTTTGTATTTCATTAACAATTTCTATGAGCACCATATGTAGTCATCATCTTGCGATTTCTTACTGTTTATTTTGACTTTGAAAGTAGTATTGTTTCTACTTATTTTGTTTCGTCTTTCTTTACATTAAATTTAAAAAAAGAAAAATTCACAGTGAAATGGATCTCGATTTAATAACTGCATTAATGACAAGTTCTGTTTTTAATGCCTGTTAAAAATTCTGACCATGAAGCAACAGAATGGCCTTGTAAGATATGTTGAAAACAACCATTCCCAAAAGACTGGTACACATTTGGAAATCTCAAAAGGTGGTACCTTTTGAAATGCAGAATATTTAGCTTCTCTTCTGGCATGGGTACTTATGTGTATCACAGACAGATCATTTTGATATGTTTCCCCATCACAATCTCCCTTCTTTCCTTAACCTGTAGTTCCCTTTTCCATATGGTCAGGCTTACTTTTCTCTATTAACTCTCTTTCACTTCATTCCACAATTTTTATTTTGTTTTCTTATCTAAAAGAAACCCTGTGACCTTTTAGGTTTTATAGCTGAGCTATTTCACTGAACTGATGGATAAAAGACCCATCTATTTCTTATGGCAAATGCCATTATATTATTTATTTTTTGCCATTATATAACACATTTTTTTCTTTTCCATGCTGGGAATGAACAACAGGTATTAGCATAAAATCTATAGCTTTATTAAAATCTGTTTTAAGAGATTTTCACTGATCATTAAGCTGTGAAGTTTAAACTTGAATTTGACATTCTGCAAAATCTGATTCATAGTGTGCTGGGTTTACAAGAATGCACAATCACAGAGAGTCTATTAACATTTTTCTACTTCACAAATCCAGTGATAGATAGCTAAGCTTCTTCAAGGCCTGATCTATTATAATTTGATCTGCTTTGTATATGAATAAGCATGTATCAGTATTTTTTGTGGATTTTGAGATTTTAAAAATATATCCAGGAGAAGTATGAGGAGATCAATTTCCAGAGACAACTGCATACTGATATTCAAAATGAGTGCACTAACATTCCACCAGCCTACTAAGAATTTTAATTAGAATGGCTGATTCTCTAGAACATGGCTTGGAAACACGAGCACTCAGTTTTATTTCAAATTCTATTGCAATCTTAGCAATTTTTAGATAATGAATGTGTTGCATTCACATATATATATCGGTAAAAAAACTCAAGGCAGAATGTCATAACTCAAAGTGTATGCTTTTCGTATACATCTATATGCAATGTCATACATTTCCATGATTTAATTCACTCATTATACATACCCTAGCATTTACATCTTCGGAGAATATTACTGACATTAAATTGAATGGTGGTCATTTTTCTGCTGACTCACTAATTACCAATTCCTTTTCCTTGTGAGTGCGGATTACCTTAAGTATCTCCAGTAAATTTTGCATTCTTTTTCAGCTTCCTGGATATCCCCAAGTCCTCCTGAATTGTAGACATAGAAATACCAGGACTCATTAGAGTAATATATACAAATTAATAGGTTTTGTTTAGATATATGATATTACATGTCCAGATCTGAGATAGTTTTTAAAATATTTTCACGTTCTTTTTAATGAAACAGCATTGATGAACAACAAACAATATTCTGACAGCATGAGTGACAAAAAGATTTCATCCTTACCTATCGCAGTCATGTTCCTAAAAGTTTCACCCATCACATCTCTGTAGAGGTTCTTTTGGGATGGACTCAGCAAACTCCACTCCTCATTGCTGAAGTTCACGACCACATCCTCAAAGGTCACTGCCTCCTAGAGGATCATACATATATTTCTCAAAGGAAGATTGAGACCCCAGGTTTGGTATATCTTAAACTCTCTCCTACAAATCTGAATCAAAAGCAAAGTGTGGTGGTGCATATCTATAATCCCAGCACTCAAAAGGCTGAGACAGGATGGCTTCGGTGAGGTCAGGGCAATTCTAGGCTCCATAGGGTGTTCAAATCCAGCTGATATACATACAGAAAGCTTCTCTCAAGAAAACGAAACTAAACTAATAAAACAAACAAACAAAAAAAAACCAGTTGAATGAAGACTGATTTCTTCAAATTTAAATCCATGTCTTTGTCATTAACTTTGTGTATATGCACATTTTTGAAGACAGCAAATTTGATGCTAGATTTTAACTCACTGCTAATGTAACAGGCAAATAGGAGCACTTATTCTTGTGATGAGTCACTGCAAGATTCCCTGTGCACTGTCTCTAAAGTAGAGCTCACAGTAAGAAGACTGCAGGACCAGCAACCACAAAGCACAGAGGCAGATAAATATTTCATCAATCCACTGGGAAGCCAAGCAAGCACCTCCCCTCCCTGGTCAGAGGTGGTGGTTTGGCAGACTGCAGCCCTTCCAGGGGGAAAACCAGCAGCAGCTCCTGAGTTCCATGCAATATTGGAACTTAGGACACTGGGAAGCTAAGCAAGCACCACCACTCCCTGGTAAGTGGTGGCGGTCTGGCTGACTGCAGCCCTTCCAGGGAGAGAACCAGCTGCAACTCCTGAGATCCATGCAATATTGGAACTTAGGACGCTGTGAAGCCAACCAGCCTATCTCCCTACTAAGCAATAGTGAACCTACTGATGCACCACCTAGAGTCAAATATTCCATTTCCTCTACCCCTCTACTCTTGTCACTCCCCCACCCCCACCCCCATTAGCAAATGAACCAGAAATCTGAGCATCTCCTGGGAAGTTGACCATAGCAAATAAGGGGGACTTCCTTCTACTATCTCTTTGAAGGCAAATATTTTTATTACTGTTTGGCTCTATTCTGATTAATGGTACTGCTCTATTCCATATTATTTTGATTATTTCTATAATGATCTGTATTTCATCTCATTTTGATATACATGTTTGAAAGAAAAACTACTACAAAGATAACAAAATGTACTGTGATACCTATTACTGTTATCCGAGTAACCTGTTGTGAAGTTGTGTACTAATTTCACTGTATGATCTTAGTTGGCCTTATTCTGCCTTGTTCTGTTGTATTTTACCTACTTCAAAATTTAAAAAAAGAAAAAAAGTCTCATCAATCACTTTGATAGACTACAGATGATGTATCTTCAAATCTCATTTAGGCCAGTGAGTACTTTGTTCTTAATATAGTTATGCAGCATTTTGAAATATGAAGTTGGTTTCATAGAACAAATCATAAATAACACCAAATATGGTACATAAATAATAACTGAAATGTTAGTGGAAAACAGCTATATTTTTAAAATATATATATAAAATGAAACCAGGCCCAAGCTGTACATTATAGCTCACTGTCACCAAGTGATCACTTTCAATTCAGATATAAGAAATATATCTTGAGAGGCTGGTGACAGAGTTCTTCTTTGAACTTGGGGCTATCCTAAAGTTACAGAGCTGTCTAAAATAGACAAACCCTCACTGAGAGACCCCACAGACAAAGTGAAACCTAAAAAGTGACTGCATAAGACACCTTTGGTTTGTTTTAAAAAATTATAGCCATATAATACAGAAAAATGCCAACAATACTCAACACTTTCTGAGAAACAATGTGGATATCTTCCATACTACACAGAAAACATGTTCATAGTTGGGTATTTACTTCAGTGGCATGACCGCCTGCCTGGAAAGCATAGATCATGAGTTCGATCCTTGGTACAAAAATATTCAAATTTCATCTTCATGACACTGGGGCATAATTAGAGATAATCAAAATTAGATCTCAAGTATGGAACACAAAATTCATGGGTTGACAGGGATGTGGAATACTGATTGTTGCCAGAGCTGGTGTTGATCACCTCAATGAAGCAATCAGAACCCAACTTTAACTTCACACTTACTCTAAGAACTACCTGACTTTCAGTGAAGACCTTCTCTGTTGTATGTCCTGCTATTTGCTTCCTGCATCCTGTCAGTCACTTCCACATCCTTTCTACACTCCTCTGTTCCATCCTAAGCAGAAAACCCTTCATGCCTAACTATTGATGTCACTGCAAAATTTCTATTTAGGGTTTCTCCTTTACACCACTTAGACAAGTCCATTGCAGAGCATTTCCGTATTTAAACTGTCCATGAACAACCAAGCTACTAAATCAACTCTTAATTCAGAGATGACACCTGTATCCTTCCATTCAGAAGGATATCACGAGTATATGTCCATGCAAATGCCTAAATTTCGGCATTTTTTGATGAGAATTTAACAGATAGCCCTTTCTGGAATTTGTCCTTCACAAATTCTTACCGTGTCCTTGATAAAACTTTCATATTTGCTTCATTTTTCTCAGACTTCAAAACTCTATGGCTATTCTCACAAACCTAGTCTGTGAGGAGTGGTGCCACCTAAATAATTAAGTATGTTCAAAATTATTTTGCACTGATCTGTATAATACACAGGAGTTCACCAGGTGTTTGGGAAGCCTTTTTCCACTGAGGCACACTACTACAGATCTCTGAATTCTCAGGACCTTGGTCACTACCTGTCCTGACGATGGAAATATGAGAACATACTATAAATTTAGAAGATCATTATAAATACAAAAAAGCCCAACTTTAAGTTGAGACATTGTGGCTATGAGATCCTGCATGACAGACATTAATAAAGTCTGGAGATTGCAGATCTGCTACTCTGAGGAAAGAGAGCAGAGACCTAGCTCATTACTGCTCTACAAGCTACAAAAGCATCATAGTCAGGGTCTTCCCAAGCTCCTTCCAATGCCTAAGATGGTGGAGTTACAAGGCCAGCAGTGTATTTCAAAGATGATACTTTTAGAGTTTTCTGCTGTCATAGTGAAGCCAGGGTTCTGGGAACCCCAAATCACCCCTGCCAACATCAAGAGGCAAAAGGGACAGTGAATGGACCATGGCCAACGCTGGAGGACCTCAGGAGCTAAAGATAACTAAATACCTGAGGCTCCAGACACCAGAACTACTCCTAAATACTTGTAATGGGTTTCACCCAATCTACCCTATTTCTGGACTCTCATCCACAACCTCACCAGTCTATGGCTCCAGGATCTCTCAGGTTCTTTGCTAATCAGGCCATAGGACATCGAAAGTACTAAGTGAGATCCAGCAAGCGTATTGCTACCACTGTTGTATGCAGAACAGGTAAATCATGCTGAGACACCAGAAGAGAAAGAAGTCACAGCCAGCAATAGAATGCCTGATTAGACAGTTCATATAGCCTGCCCCTTCATCACTGACTGACTCCTGCTCTACTGTCCTCCTTCTGAGTCAAGAATAAACAGGGAAAGGAGCCCCTCCCTGCAAGAGAGGATCCCAAATGATAGACTGTAGTGCAGAGACTTCTGCAGCTGCCATTTTTCTACAGTGGTGAACTCAGCTCAACAGAGGAGTGTTCGTACTGAAGAGCTTTACCTCAGGCTTTTAATTTTCAAATTCATTTTATTTCAAGGAAAAAAAAACACATCAACTAAAATTAAATTTCAAAACATGTCAATCAGGGGGCAACACTGGTATATACATTGCACATTGTCATCCCCAGATCATTCACCCAGAGCAAATACATCTGTAATCAATTTTCCAAACAGTGCTGTTACAGGCACCTGAGTTATTTAAATACTATTGGCATGAGACAGTATTAGGTCCTCCAAGGAGCCCACTCAGGAGACCAGATACCTTGCAACTATGGGGAAGACTGACACCTCATGCTATGGGGCAAGGCTGAAGGCAAAGATAAGCAAATTCATCCATATCCTAAGGATTGATATTCTAAATAGTTCCCTAGCACTCTGAGGAAGTCAGGAGTCACCATTCAAAGAAATGTATCCTTATCCTAAAGAGTGACATTCTAAATAGTTCCTATCATACTGAGGAACTCAGAAGTCACCCTCCCAAACCCCTAAAGGAAGAGTCACAGCTGCCTAAGAATGCCTGCTATGTGACTCCCTTCCCCCTTTGTTCCCAATTTAATCAACTTTACCTGAACTTATAATCTTATTGGCTACCATAGCTCTGTACCATTTATGTTCATCAGCATTGTGAGTTCCTAGTTTCCCCCACCTTAAACTCATTTCACCACATGATTGTACTCTATAAAGGTCCCTAGAAAGGACAGTGTTTGGCAACCCTAACCCCTTCTCTCTCTCAGGCAGCTTTCTTTATCTCAATAAGTATATTCTTCTCTTAATCTCTGTTGTTCCTAAAATTCATTCTTTGACTTTACAGAACAAAAATCTCATATCAGACATAGTAGACCGGGAGATTCATTCTGCTATAGCAATATCAGTACAAACTTTTCTCTTTCTTGAAGTCAGAGAAATCAGTAGTCGTTTGTATCACACCATGTTAATCTCACCTTGCCAGGGATACTTGCATTGAAGGGCTTTATCCCTGCCTTTAAGTGCTGCTTCTTTTTCTGAAAGTTAACTGATCTGTAATTTTGGTTATGGTATCTACAACGCATTAAGGAAATGACTCAAAATATTTCTTATGAATGGTTTAGCACCAGCCGTGGAGGATGAAAGATAGCAAAAATTCTTTGTTTTGATTTCTTCCTTCAAATCAAAGGATGTACTTGAAAGAGTTTTGTCCTAGAAACAATTACAGGACCTCATGGTGGTAGTTCAATGTGGAAGAAGGTGAAATCAGGGATGCTTACTCATATGGCCACTTCCTCTTTTCTCCTTGATTACAACTTCCTCTTTCTTTCCCACGGGTCTAAAGAAAATTCCCATCAGGTCCTGGCATGACATCAATGTCCCCTCCAAGCACCACATCCAGTCAAAAGTCACATATACCCTGAAAGAGTTGCTGGCCCAGACCGGACACTTTAACCAGGAAAAGCCTCAGCCAAGTTAGGGGGCTCTTGCCTCCCCCACCCCTATAGATTTGCCTGTAATCCTATACCCCCATCCCTGGGAACCTGTCCCTGGCGCCAAGCGTGTGCCAATAAAATACCTGTGCATCCCTAATGCCCCTTGGGGTCCGCCCCAGAAAGAGGCTACTTATGGGCCTCACTCCACGTGTTCAGAAGAAGAAGAAGGAGAAAGGGAGAGTGTTTTCCAGAGAGAGACCACCGGCCTCAGAGATGCTGTGCCTTGGGGCCGGGATGGGGGGGGGTTCTCTCCCCGCATTCCCAAAATAAAGCCACCGCAACCCACTACTTTCATGGCCGTCCACTCCACTCCTTCCACAGACCTCTTTCCCTCCCTTCCTCTTCTTCCCCCTCTTCTCAGACCTAACATACCCCATATCTCCATAGTCAATTGGGAAAAAAAAAAGCCAAACCCTTGGTGGCTGTGGGCTCCTCTCCACATTCTTTAAATAAAAGGCCACTTTTACATTTCTTATATTCTGCTTCTCTATTGTGCTAATTTATGTCCTCAGTAACCTCAGCAATCTAACCCATTTTAAACCTATCTCACCACATGATTTTATTCTATAAAGTCCCTAGAAAGGACAGAGTCCTTTGCTACAGGCTCAGAATCCCTCCTGTTTCTCTCAGACAGAAGCTTTCTGATAGGATTTTTGGTGTAGTAAAGAAGAGAATATAAAATCAAAATGGCCTTTATTCTAAGAATATGGGGAGAACCCCATGACCACTGGGGGTCTGGCTTTTTCTTCTGGAAATGTGTGGGCTGCATACATATAGTTTTTGACTTGGATGGTGCTTAAAGGTGGCATTGCTGATATGCAAGTAGCTGATTCAGATTCTTTTCTGGCCACAGGTAGGTTGAATAGGGGAGAGGAAAGTGACTTCAAGGTAAAAGTGCCCTGCTTCCTCCTCCCACTTCCAAAATATCCTATTTAGAGCCAAAAACTTTCACTTTCTTTCTCTCAATAAATATATTCTGCTCTTCAACTCGGTTGTTCCTAAAATTCATTCTTGCATTTTAGAGAACACAAACTCATACCAGACACAGAAGGTCAGGAATTTCATCCCACTTAAAGTTACAGACAGCTGAGTTAGTTAGAAATACAGGCAGCCATACCGTGATATAGTGGGATGAAATTCCTGAAGTGGAATACTGATTGTTACCAGAGCTGGTGTTATTCACCTCAAGGAAGATATCATAAGCCAACTTTAACTACATGCTTACCCTAAGAACTACCTGACTTTTAGTGAAGACCCTCTCTGTTGTATGTCCTGCTATTTGCACACTATGTCCTGCCGGTCACTTCCACATACTTTCCATGCTCGTCTGATCCACCCTAAGTAGAAAACCCTTCATGCCTAGACTATTGATATCCCTGCACAATTTCAATTTAAGGCATCTCCTTTATACGAATTAGTAAAGTCCATTACAGAGCATTTCCATATTTAAACAATGTCTATGATCAACCAAGCTATTAAATCAGCTCTTAATTCAGAGATGACACCCATATACCTTTCCATTCAGAAGGATATCACTTGTATATATTCATGCAAATGACTACATTTAGGCATTTTTAAGTGAGAATTTAACAGGCAGCCCTTTCTGGAATTTGTCCTTAGCAAGCACACTTTACCTTGCCCTTGACTTCACTTTTATATCTGCTTCATTTTTCTCAAAATTCAAACCTCTATGGCTCTTCTCACAAACATAGTCTATGAGCACATGTGTCACATAAAGTATGTTCAGAAATTCTTTGCACTGTTATTTATAGTATACAGGAGTTTACCAGGTGTTTGGAAAGCCTTCCTCCACTGAGGCACATCACTACACATCTCTGAATTCTCATGATCTTGCCAACACCTATCATGAAGTTGGAAATGCGAGAATATACCATAAATTTAGGCAATCCCTATAAATACAAAAAAGTACAGGCTTAAGGAGTTCCGTTGTGGATATGAGGCCCTGCATTACATACATTTATAAACTTTAGAACATCAAAATTGCTGATCTCTGGAATGAGAGCAGAGACCAAGCTCAGTACTGCTGCTCCAGCTACAAAATGCATCAGAGTCAGGGGCTTCCCAAGCTCCCTCCTCTGCCTCCTATGGTGGAGGTGCCAGAGCAGTAGAAAATTTCAAAGATGATCCTCCAGTATGTTGCTACCATAGTTAATTCAGGGTTCTGGGGACACGGAATCATCCTTGCTCCCAGCAGGAGAAAAAAGGGAAAGTGGATGACCCAAGGCCAATGCTAGAAGACCTCAGGAGCTGAAGCTAACTAAATACCTGAGTCTACAGATACCACAACTGCTTCTAACCACTTGTAACTGGCTTCTCCCAATTCTACCCTATTTCTGGGCTCCCATCCAAAGCCTCACCATTCCGTGGCTAGAGGTTCTCTCACGTTTTTTGCCAAACAGGCCACAGGACATCGAAACCAGTAAATGAGACCCAGCAAGCATTCTGCTCCCAGTTTTGTTCTTCAAACAGGTAAATAATTCCTAGACAAGGGAAGAGACCCAAGAGACTTCCTGCCACAGCTCGCCTGATTGGACATTTCATATAGCCCACCTCTTCATCACCGATTGACTGCTGCTCTACTGCCCTCCTTCTGAGTCAAAAATAAACAGGGAAAGGAACTCCTTCCTGCAAGAGAGGATCCCAAATGATAGACAGTAGTCAGAGACTTCTGTAGCTCATTGTCTTCAACAGTATTGATCTCAGCTACACAGAGGAATATGTGTACCAAATTAACTTACCTCATGCTTTTCATTTCCAAATCCATTTCATTTCAAGGATAAAAAGAAAAAATGAAAACTAAATTTCAAAACATGTGAATCAGGGGGCAACACTGGTATATATATTGCACACTGTCATCCCCAGATCATTCACCCAGAGCACAAGACATCTGTATTCAATTTTCCTAAAAGTACTGTTATGTGGAGCTGAGTTAGTTAATTATGATTAGCAATGAGACAGGGCTAGGTCCTCTGAGGAGCCCATGCAGAAACCCAGATACATTGCAACTATGGAAAAGATGGACAACTCCTGCTATGGGTAACCCTCAAGACAGAAGATCAACTAATTCATCCATATCCTAAGGACTGATACTCTAAATAGTTCCCTAGCACTCTGAGGAAGTCAGGAGTCACCATTCAAGGAAATGTATCCTTATCCTAAAGGCTGACATTCTAAATAGTTCCTATCATCCTGATGAATGAGTCCCCCTCCCAAACCCCTAAGGGAAGATTCACTGCTGCCTAAGAATGCCTGCTTTCTATGTGACTCCCTCCCTTATTCCCAATTTAATCAACATTACCTGAACTATTAATCTTATTGGCTACCATAGCTCTGTCCCATCTTATGCCCATCTGCATTGTGAGTTCCCAGTTTTCCCAGCCTTCCACCCACCTCACCACATGATTTGATTTTACTCTATAAAAGTCCTTGGAAAAGACATTTTTTGCCAACCCCGTGAGGACGCATCTGCTCTCTCTCACACAGGTTTCTTTCTCCCAATAATTGTATTATCTTGACTTCTGTTTTTTCTAAAATTCATTTTTTTACTTCAGAGAACACATACTCAAACCAGACATAGTAGACCTGGAGTTTCATTACCCTATAGCAATAACAGTGTAAATTTTTCTCTTTCTTGAAGTCAGAGAAATCAGCAGATTATTGTAATCCTAAATGTTGATCTCACCTCTTAAGGGACATCTGCATTGAAGGGCTTTATCCCTGCCTTTTAGTGCTGCTTCTGTTTTCTGAAAGTGAACTGATCTGTAGTTTTGTTTATGCTATGTACAATGCATTAAGGAAATGACTGGAAACTTTCCTTGTGAATTGTTTACCATTAACCATAGAAGAAGATACATAGCAAAAATTCTTTATTTTCATTTCTTAAACTTGAAGGATGTACTTTAAAGAGTTTTGCCCTAGAATAAATTCATCACGGTGGTAGTTCATCAGGATGAAAGGTCAAATCAGGGATGCATAGGGCTACTTCTACTTTTTTTTATATTCTGTGAAAGGGTTTTGGCCCAGACAGGAGTCTGTAGCCAGGAAAGCCTCAACAGGAAGCAGGAAGCCCCTATCTCCCCGCCTCTAGGAATTTACCTGTGAGGCCATCTTCCTGCCCCTGGAAATTTACCTATGGTGCCAAACCTAGCACCAATGGGCTACCTGTGTATCCCTAATGCCCTCCTTACGTTCCACCCCAAACCGAGGCTACTTACATACCCCCACCCCACGTGTCGGCCAGAGAGATCGCAGGACTCCAGCAGTGTGGGATGCCAGTTATCTCTCTCCATGTTCTCAGAATAAGGGCCTCTTTTTGTTTTATACTTCTCATCTTTTGGAAATATTTTTCATCTTTTGGAAATAATCCTATCATTGTGCTACTCTATTGGGCCACAAAATCATAACAGTACTGATTCTTGTCTATGTATGAAGCTAATTTACCTCCTCAGTAATTCACATGCTCTATGCCACGAGTGTCCAATGGAAATTAATGCAGTGGGCTTTTGCTTCACTCTATCAGTGTCAATGCAGTGAGTTTACTTCTAAGATAAAAATAAATCTTCATCCAAGTTTCAAAACAGAATTATGCATCAAAATATAATCAAGGTCTTAGAGGCCTACAGACAGCTTTCAATAATATAATAGAAGTCTTCTAGAAACTGAAAAAATACAGTTTATCCAATTAAAAATTGTTCAAGCAGGCAGTAACATAGAAATTTTTCTGAACAATTACAGGTGAACCTTCTATTTTGTAAGATATAACCTAACGCCATGCAAAGTCTATGTCTTGATAAATAATACAATCAAAGCAATTATTTTACACTTATAATGACTGTTGTAAACAATTTTAGATATTGCCAGGACTATAATCACTGTGAGTTGTATTAATCACTTGAAACTACAGGAAAAAAAAACAAATTTCAGACATTATAAAAGTATAGTCATGTTAATTTGGCCATGTTAATGGTATAGGGGAATGAAACTCCTTACCTATTATATATCCGGTATGAGTTTGTGTTCTCTAAAATTGAAGAATGAATTTTAGGAATGACGGAGTTTAAGAGTGGAATATATTTATTGGGAGAAAGAAAGCTTCTGTCTGAGAGACAGGAAGGGTCTGAGTGGTTTGTCAAAGACTGTCTGTTTGAGGAACTTGTAGAGTCAAATCATGAGGTTAGATGGGTCCAGGGGAAGGGAAAAATGGGAATCTGAAAGTTAAGCATAAGGCAGAGTAGAAATGTGGTCAGCCAATAAGGTTAATTGCTCACGTAAAATTGATTAAATTGGGAGCAAATGGGAGAGCAAGTCATAGTAAGTGGGCAGGTTTAAGAGCAGAGACTCTTCTTGTAGAGGGTTGGGATGGTGACTCTTGTGCTCCTCAGGGTGATCAGAGAACTATTTGGACTGTTGATCCTTAGCACTTGGTTGTATTTAATTTACCTTTTGTTTTGAGATTTGGCCCACAGCAGGAGGTGATTGTCTCTTCCAATCCTGCAACCAATCTGAACTTACTTTCTGGCTCCTTGAGGGGCAAGCCCTGTTGTTATAGGGAGCTGAGTTAGTTAGAAATATATAGCCAGGGAGACAGGATCAGGTCCTAGATGTAGCCAGCTCAGAAGCCCACATACCTTGCAGCTATGTGAAGACAGATACCTCCTGTTATGGGACAGGCCTCAAGAGAAAATACCAAGCAAATTCATCTATATCCTAAGAATTGATTTTCTAAATAGTTCCCTGTCACCCTGCTGAAGTCAGGAGTCACCCTCCCAGTCCCATAGAGGAGAGATACTGCTCTGTAAAATGCCTGCTTTCTATGACCTCGCTTCCCCATTTGTCTGCAGTGCAAGTGATTTTACCTGAACAATTAATTATATTGGCTAAACATAGCTCTGTCCATCTGCCTTGTGAGTTCTCAATTTCTCCCACCTTAAACCCATCTCACCCCATGATTTTATCCTACAAAGTCCCTAGAAGATACAGAGTCCTTGACAACCCACTTATGACCCCTCCTGTTCTCTCAGACAGAAGCTTTCTGATAGGGTTTTCACTGTGGTAAAGGAGAGAATAGAAAGTAAAAATGGCCTTTATTCTAAGAAGGTGGAGAGTACCCCATGACCACTAGACATCTGCCTTTTTCTGCTGGATCGATGGTCAGGGGGCTTATATCTGCTTCTTCCTTGGGGTGGTGCTTAAAGATGGCATTGCTGATGTGCCCGTAGCTGAGTGGGACTCTTTTCATGCCACAGGTGAGTTGCCTGAGGGAGGGGTAAGTGACCTCAGGGTAAATGTCCCCTGGCCTGCTTCACACTGCTGTAATATCCTATCAAGAGCAAAAACCTTTCACTTTTTTCTCTGCTCTTTACCTCCTCTATTCCTAAAATTCATTCATCTATTTTATAGAACACAAATTTCTACCAGACATAGTAGGTCAGGAGTTTCATTCCATTATATCACTATCTGACTGTCTATATTTCTAACACAGCTGCCTGTAACATTAAGAATTATTTATTTCACTTAGCATAATTGTAGCAAATAAAATGCACTTAATGGATGCAGTGAAATATCCAATAAAATTGAAAAATTATTATCACAGTTTCTCTATCATCACCAATCATTTTCAGCTTTCAACTACGTGGGGAATAAATAAAAGCAGCTCTCAGCAAATAGCAATGGTATAGTACACAGTGTATTATTCACTGTAGTTACCATGTTATTTGTAGGTACTTCATAGATGACAAAAGAAACACTGAGAATTTTAATGAACAACTATCAATTTCAATAGTTGTGCTCATATCACTACATGGTGGTTGACAACTGTAGATTTTTCTTTGGTACCAGAGATTGAACTCCTGACCTTGTGCTTGCCAGGCAGGTGCTTTGACCACTGAGCTCAATACCCAGCCCAACATCTTTAGATTCTAAATATGACTATTACCAATGTTTAATTTGCCCTTGACATATTTAATTAAAAATCTTGTTAATCTACATCTTCACACATGAAATTATTTTCTTACATTGCAGTTTAAAACACTTTTTTTTTTTAGGTACCGGGGATCAAACTCACAACCTAGCACTTCCCAGGCAGGTGCTTCTGCCTGCTGAGCTAAAGCCCGGCCCCCATTAAATAATATTTTATTAAATGTATAAACATGAATTTATCCATTCAAACAGTATTGTTATTTTACTAGAGGAGGTCAAAGTAGAGAAGAATTGATATACAGTCAGAGAGGAAATTGAACCTCAAAGGAGTCAGTGTAAAAACCTAAACACAACAATCCCTGCTAGAGGCACAACTGAAGAAAGCCAAAAGGTGAGGATGCAGAGACCATGTCTACGTGCCTCCTAAAGAGAAAAATAACAGCTTGAAATGTACTACAGTTACCACCACCTCCTCCAGGAAGTCCTGATAGGCCTCAATTACCATACTCAATGACCAGAACAACTGGACTATTGTTCCCACCAAATGCCTTGGCTCTTTCAACATACCTTTTCTGGCTGACTTTGTTCCACTGATGAGTAATATTAGTTAAGCAGCTATAAGCTTAGAGGTTGATTGTAGTTTGAGACCCACACTGTACCCACATTGTGACTTTCCTGTAAAAATGACCCCTGATAATAGGTCTGTGACTTAAACACTGAAGAACATTCCTGAAAATCCAGGGCTATTCTTCTGTCTTTTTTCCCAGAAAACTTCCTGAACTTCTTTTGGTTTGTGACTTCATTCCTCAGTGTTGTGAGCCAACCAGCTTGGTGCATTTGACAACAAACAGGGCAGGATTATACTTGAGCTATTTCAATTTGAATATGACATATCTGCTAAAGGCCATGTTACAAAGCTTTTGTGTGAAGCTACTTGCTCGCTCTGAGTTTAAGGTTTCCATTAGCTTTTGGACCGCTTCATTCTAGCAAATTGCAGATTTATTGGAGGAAAGATATCACTGTTGTGCTGTAGCACTATAGGCACCATTTCTAACTCTATTTGTCACTGCTGCCCAGATGCCACTACATGGCCAGCTTTCCTCTGCAACATCATTCCATAATTGCCAATTTATGTCAGCTTTCAGTCAGCTCTATTGTTTTTGTTTTCCTTTAACAGTCTTTCTGTCTCCCTTGGTTTTTTACATTTTTCATTTTCATTTTTTGTTTTTAAAGATGTAATCTCACTTTGTAGTTCTGGCTGGACTTTCACTCACCATGTAGCTTAGGTTGGCCTTGAATACATGGCCATTCTCCTGTTTCAGTCTCTTTAATGCTGTGGAAAAGAGGTGAGCATCATAACACGTGGTGTTTGTCATTTTCTTCATTCCTTTTCACTATTATTCTTTCATTTCAGGGGCACTGACATTTAAACCAGATGCTTGTTTGTGTCAGTAAATCTTTCTGCATCTTGAGGTGAGTTTGTTAACAATGTAGGAGGAATTCAAGCATCCAAAGTATAAATTTGGAATTTAAGTAGCTGAGATCAGAACCCACCACTTGTATACGGACCCCTTCCCCATTTCAGAATCAAAACAAGTGGCCCTGAACTGGAAAGCTAAGCATTTTTAAAAGAGAGAATCACAAAAGACATCCTGTTTGGAAACAATTTAGCTAGAATCTTAAATGAATTTTTGTTTGACACCTGTATCCTGCTTCTTTTTTTAGCAGGTTACTTTTTTTCTTTGGGTACAGCTCCTTTTGCTTTTCTCATAGAAATTATACCCTGAGTGATTTTTAATTTTCCTGGGTCAAATACAAGGCACTAGATAAATGCAGGGTGCAAGATGGCATGTTATGCCAAGGTACAAAACAGCTGAGCTTCAGTGCCAAGCCTCGATATTTTCTAGGGTAAAAAGCATATAATGTTTGAATATTTCATAATTTGTGATATTCATTCTTATAATAAAGCATGATCTAAAGTCAGGACGAGCTAAGCTCATCAGGTCTCTCATTGCTTTCCACTGGTCTTTTCCTCATCATCCTTAAATACAAGACTCTCTCAGTTCTTAATACTAATGCTCACATTTGATTCATATTCCTACCTGTGACATTTCCTGTTTCTGCAGTAGTCTAGCCTGGCATCCCCAGCCCATAAGAGATAGAAACACATCTTGTGATTCCCTGCACTCCAATGATATTATGTATTAACTTGGACACTTTTCCTTTAAGGGAATGGCAGTTAATGAATACATGTGTATCTCATGACTGTTTCTTCATGTTTCAAATAACACCAGTAATTTTTTCAAGCGTTAGTTTCACACCTGTAATCCCAGGATTTAAGAGGCTGAAGTAGGACAATCAGTTTAAATTTACTGGACCAAGAAGTGAGTCCAAGTCAGTCTGAACTGCATAGGGAAATCCTTTCTCAAACAAACAGAAAAAAAATCATATTATTGTGGATATCCTTGGGAAGAAAACTCAACAGTTTGAAACTCTTAGAATCATACCTGTTAGGTTTCATCTGTGAGTGTAAGAGACCAGTAAAACTACCTTCAAGGATATGGAGAAAACTCAAAAAATCTTATTGCAAACTGTCATATAGATGTAATGCATTGCCCACCAAACTACAATTAGGATAGCTCACAAATGTGGAGAAAACATTTCTAAAATTCATTTGGAAACAGAAATGCTCTAGATCGCAAAAGACATTGCTGGGCAACAAAGGCAAGTCAGGAAGCATCACAATTCCTGACTTGCTATAATACTAGAAAGCTACTATCAGAAAATCAGAATAGTTCTGGCAGAAAAATGACCTGAGAATCATCCAAAAAGACTAGAAAATGCAAATAGAACTACAAACACACTCTGCTACCTTGTCTTTGACAAAGGAGCCAAATATGTTCAGTGGAAGAGGGATAGCCTCTTCAATAAATGGTCCTGAAGAAAATGACTTTCTTCATACTGAAGACTTAAACGGGAGACATTTCTATCACCATGAAATAAATGTAAGTCAAACTAGATCAAAGATCTAAATATTAAAACAGAAACACTAATGAGGCTTCGTGAACAAAATACAAATTTTAAAGAATCAACCACCAGGACCCTATGTTATTAAAAAATATTTGTACATCAAAAGAAAGCACTAAAACAGTGAAAAGACAATGCACAGAATGGGCAAGGGATATTTTTCTGTTTTCTGATAATCTCTTCAATATCCTTTTCCAAAGTACTACAATTTTCAATATGTAAGTCCTTTGCTTTCTCTGTTAGGTTCTTTCCAAGTATTTCATTTACTTGGAGGCTATTTTAAATGGTGTGGTTTCTGTAACTTCTCTCTTGGTGAGTTTGCTGGTTGTCTACAAGAATGCTACTGATTTTGATTGTCAACTTTGTCTCCAGCTACATTATTGAATTTGGTTATTAACTCTAGGACTGTTTTGGTCAAGTTTTTGGCATCTTCTACTTACTATATCATATGATCTGTGAATAATGATAGTTTAACTACTTTCTATTATATACTTATTCTTATTTCTCTCTTTTATCTAATTGTTCTGTTTCCAGAGCTGTATTAAATAGAAGTGGTCATAGTAGTCATCTGTGTCCTTTTCATAACTGTAGAATGAAAGTTTTCAGTTATTCTCCATTTACTATGATGCTGCATTTTCTTTGTCATTGTCTGAGTTTTTTTGTCTTTTTCTTTTTTATCGGTACTGTTGATCGTACTCAGGACGACACAACTGCAAGGCAGGTGCTTATGCCACTGAGCTAAATTCCCAGACCCTGTCATTGTTTGATTTTATCAGCTTTAAGTAAAGGTCATTTGTTGTTATTTACTGTAGGGTTTTTATCACAAATCAGTGCTTGACTTTATCAAAAGCTTATTGTGCATTTATTGAGATGATCACCATGTGACTCTTGTTTTTGACTGTGTTGCTATGACATTTAAATTTGTTAATTTTCATGTACTGAAACATCCCTGCCTTCTTGGAATGAATCCAAGTTGGTCAGGTTTTAAAATCTTCTTGATGATTTGCTACATTCATTTTGCTAGTATCGTGTTAAGGATTTTTGCATCTATGTTCATTAGGAAAACTGTCCTATAGTTTTATTTTTCTGGTTGGGTCTTTCTCTGGTGTTAGTATCAGGGTAATACTTGCCTCCAGGAATGAGTTAGGGAGAACAGCTTCTCTTTCAATATCATTAAACAGCAGTGGCCTTAAATTTTTTTCTAGATTTCTTGTCGAATTCAGCAGTAAAACCATCAGGACCTAAACTTTTTATGTTGGTCATTTCCTTTTCTGTTGTCATTGTTTTTCTTTTTTTTTTAAAGTGCTCGTGAGACAGGCTCTCATTATTCAGTTTAGCTTGGCCATGAGCTCATTTTGTAGCCTTGTTTAGTCTTGAACTCACAACAAGCCTTGTACCTCAGCCTCCCAAGTTCTGGGATTACAGGAATGCACCACCATGTCCAGAAGCTGATAAGCTTTTAATTAGATCTTCATTCTCATTAACTGATACTGTATTTTCTCTATTTATATCTTCTTAAATCAGATTTGGCATTTCATATGTATCTAGGAATCAGTGCATTTCTGTATTTTCTAACCTATGAAAGTATAAGCTTTTGAAGTAGGTATTGATGATCTTCTGAATTTTCACAGGATCTGTAGTTATTTTATTCTTCTGACTCCTCAATGCATGGTTTTCAGTCTTTATTTTTCTCTTTTTTGATATGGTTGTCCAACGGTTTATCAATTTTGTTTATTATTTCAGTGAATCATCTCTTTGATTCATTAATTCTTTGAATTGCTTTCTTGTTCTGCATTGCATGAATTTCTTGTCTGGTCTTATAATTTCCTCCCTTGTATGGGATTTGTGTTTGTCTTGCCATTCTTCTTCTGGAAGATTGAGATGCAACATTTCATTATTTGTTTATGTTCTTTCTATTTCCTAATGTGAGATTCGACTACTATAAATTTCCCTATTTGGACTGCTTTCATTGAATCCCATAAGGTACAGAATTTTGCATCTATATTCTTGTTAGGTTGTAGGTATTTTTAAGTTTCTTCCTTTATTTCATCTGTTACCCATTGGTTGCTTAGGAGACCGTTTATTTAAGTTCCATATACTCATGAAGTTTTGCAACTTCTTTTACCATTATTTCCCAATTTAAACACATGCTTAAGAATACTAGCCTTAGGCTGCAAAGTCAATCAAATAATACAAGGATAAAGTTGCTTTTATACCTCCATTGCTATCAATTCAGCATGTCCTCTAAACCAATAAGATGGCTGGTGGTGAGAGGAGGTGATTGTGGTGCTACTCTCCAAGCCAATGCAGTGGTTAGCTCACAGGACGTGTAAGTTACTTTCTTGCTTTTCTTCTGAGAACCAGAATAGCTTCCACAGAATCACAACATGGGCACATTGACTAGTTTCCCCTACCATTCCCCATATGACTTCCACCAGCTCACAGGAAGGAAAAATTAGCTTTCTATTTCTCGTCTCAGGCCCAGGATGGCTCTGGATTGTTAATTTTTTCATCAGGATGACTTGGTGGAGACATATCATAAAACCTGCATATCTATGTGTATGTCCTACAGAAAATAATTCATATGTAGGTCATTGATTGGAGTGGAAATGTCTTGAGGAAAGTTGTGTCATGTAAGAGGATTTGGCATTGGTGAACCAAAAAAATACAGTGGAAAGAACAGCTTGTGTATACTTGAATTGTCTTAAACAATTTGATACTTGGTCCTGTCATCACCCAACAATACCAGATTTCAGTGCTGAGTCTTTAAAATAGATACATTTTATGTTTCATGTTGGGGTCTTTTCCTAGACACCAAGACGCCAAAAAGGTGTACCAAAAAGGCTCTAAGAAATGAGAAACACAGCATGGTCTGCAGGGCTGCAGGAAGAGAGAGATCCTTGGCAGAGCTCATCACTCTGCTAGCCAGCTGGCCAACTCATGCTGGCAGGAGTTGAGTGGACAATGGAAGAAACCTGATCAGGATCATGGGATAGGGTCAAGACCCCCTCAGAGCAACAGATGATGCTAACTGCAGAGAGTATCCCACAGAAAGTGTCTAGGTGTCCTCAGCTGTGTCCTGTCTTGCCCCCCGAGGCATCTCTTCATTCTCAGTTCAACCATGCCTGTGCCACATCACAGCCCTGCATAAGTATTCAGCTTCAGTGGCTCCAACACATCCCTCTTTTTTGTTTGGTTGATACACAAATGGGTGACCAGCTGAAGATGGAGAAGCTATTTTAGAGTTCCCACCACTGCATAGTCCATCCATTCATAATGGTAGTCAGTTACCAGCATAGCCAGCAATTGTCAGAGGATGTTAATGAGATTCACCCACAGACAATGTTTTACATTGCACTGTACCTCCAGAGGCCAGACTTTTCTGCAGAAGGTTCAAGACCAAGCTACCATAAGGACTGCGCTAAGGACAACTGGTTCTTTACATCCTATCAAGGCCCGTTAGGTCTCCTGAAGAACAATCTTATAGCCATGCATAGCTCCTCATATCTCTTCTGTCAGTGTCAGCCACCTGGAAAAGTCACGGCCATTGCTTGACCATGTTGATTTCTGTGAAAGCTTTGGAGATTTTTCTGGTGACTCGTGACTCTCCTTAGGCATACCTTGCATCAAAGTTCACTTTCTTCTTTGGTCTCATTATCTTCCTGATCAGAATACCAGGTACTCACTGCGTATCTTCTGATGATGCAAGCAGAATTTCTTTTACATCCTGGGTCTCCTCCAAGCTTGAATCGCTGGGGCCAAAATATTGAGTATCCATTTAGCCCATCTGTGTCTCTCATTTTTGGTCTCTAGACCTCAGCTGGTGGACATCCAGAAGAAAAGATTGATAACAATACAGTATATTAGAGGCAGTAAGCTTAACATTACTATTTTATCTAAACATGGAAAACCTTAGAACATTAAATGAAATATATTTTGTACTATCCATGAACATTTTAACATTTGAATACCTTTAATGCTAACAGTGACATATTTTACATCGTAAATCAGGAATGAGAACCATACATATTATTATATTATAACATCCTTGCAATAATCTGAATTTGTCTTTTGATGTAAAATATCCATTTTATTCAGTAACACTTATCTAATGCACAAGAAGCTTCTTATGTATCATTGACAAACTTATTGACCTTTAGTGGAATGTGAATCTCACAAGTATTTCGTATTAACAGAGGTATCAACATGAAACAAAAGTCTGCTACTATAAGAAATCTACATTTTACTATCTTGGAGGCCTATGCCTCCAGAAATATGAATATATCTAATACATGTTGAATTTGATAGCAATCAACTGTCATAACCATGTGAAACCTTTACAAAGGCATCTTCAATGCAAAAAATGTATTACTTCTTTTGATAATGACCAATGTGAACATTTAGGAATACATTTCACACCTTTAGTTAAAGTGTCTCCTATAAGGCTATGGAGATTATTGAGGTCTCTGAACAATAAACAAGCACTGGTTTAAAATGTTACCAGGCAGCTGATTTCTGATTTATCAATCAGAGCCCTGCCCAGAAATCTCAGTCCTAAGGGACTGACTTTGTTTATTCATCTTAACAATATAATTTCTAAATAATGAGACTATCATGTCAATGATAAATAACAACATATTCCATTGATATACCCAGTCTTTGTGACATTTGGAAGAGCGGCCAACCAAGGTAAAAGCATACTTTATAAATTAGTAAACAAATAAATCTTTGATTATGTGATCCAGATATGGAAAAAGAAAGATTACTGAGCTCAAAATGAAAGGAACAGCTTTTCACAGAGTGGACAAGTGGATAAACATACACAGACAATCTGTGTTGATTCAAACAAAGTTGATAAACTTAGACAATCTGTGCAGATTCAAACAAACACAGAAATAAGCACAGAGCTTATGGGGGGGTCAGTGAGATCTCTTTAAGTTCCTCAGAGGCCATTTGCGTACTTGTACCATACCCCTTTGTTAAACTAGCTCATCTCTTACTCCCCGTGCTCCCAGTGCTGGAACACCTGTACACCTCCAGCACTCAGGGTCTTTCCCAGATGCTCTGGGCCACATGAGCACTCCTGTATGGGCATTTTTGCTTTCTGCTTTACAGGTTTGAATGATCACTAGCTCAGCAACTCCCAGCAACTGCTTATAAACAAACTAAACAAATAGAGAACTGATATATGGACAGACTGACAAACATCTCAGAAAATCAGAGTGCACTTGAGCATATCCTTAAGCCCATTTACAATACCTTCTTACAAAGTTAGAGTCTACAACTATAAATCAACCAGTTGAATTTTTTACAGACCAACTAGCTGACATCCTGTATAAAAGGACCCGAAACTTGATTCAGGGAGAGGTGAAATGGTGGAATTATGTTGTGTATCCTGTGGTGCCAACTCATTCTATGCAGGGCAAACACAATGATCTGGAATCCACACAAGGTCTTGGCAATAACACAGAAACATCCCTCTTCCCCAGATCAGCAGGGCCACCAGCCCCTGCCCACTTGAGTCTGAAGTTGTTTTGTATAATACAAAAGGCTTTGTCAGAGATATATCCTGGTAAACACCTATTTGAATGAGGGAAGAAGAAAGGCTTGCTGGGAAAGAGAAGTGACTTATAGTAAATAGCACCATGGACAGAAGAATAGTAAGCACCTGTGCAGGAAGTGCATTATTCTCCTTTAATTGTTTCAAGAGAAGAGATTTGAGGGTATGAGCTTGTTAAATGATTGCTTGGTCAGTGGCATTATAGTGGATACAAGTTACATGACATATGTGCCATGTGGAACAAAAGGAAGCAAAAGCCTGTGAGGTATAGGCCAGACCGTTGTCAGTTTTAACGAAGGAAGATACAACCATGACTGCAAACACAGCCAGGAGATGTCAAATTACATGTGAAGCAGATTCACCATGCAACGGCGAAGCACAAATAAAACCAGAAAATGTATCAACAGAAACATAAAGAAATGAAAAAAGATTTAAGGAGGAACAGTGTGTGGCATGTTTACCAAAGTTCACTGGAATAGAGGCCACGAGAGAGTTGACAGCATCACAGGGAAAAGGGTGTGAGACATGGCAGCACAATGGAAACCTGTGGAAATAAAAGCTCTAGCTTCAGAAGGTGGAATATGAAACAATTTGTGCAAGGAAGAAGCTGATTGGTGCAAAAAAGGCAGGACATTCATTAGTGTTATCAAATGAGGGTAGACTACAAAGTAATTTGAAGGTCAGCCTGAACTGCATATAGAGGCACTATGTCAAAAAGACCCTGTTCAAAAAAAGAGGGAACAGAATATGCAGTGCTTGATCAGAAATAACATTATCATATAAAATGCCAGGTAGGGGTTAATGACTACCTATATGTAAAAGAAAAAGAGGTGCATGGTGAAGGCAAGAGGAGCCTGTAGATGTAAAAAAGAGACATTGTGAGTCTATTGCTACAGGAAAGATAACAAGAGAAGATAAATGTGGGTTGGCATTAAGTACATATAAAATGTCAGTAACTAAGTTAAGGACTTGGGATGAAAAAATTTGCAAAGCAAGGATAACACAGACAGCTCACTATATTGACAAGAGGTTTGAATACAGGTAGTGAATACAGGTGCTTCCAAGTATTATAAACAAAATATGTTACAGCTTCATGATTGGGGCGTCCCTCAGTGAAGACAGTGAGGGCACTATTTAAATGGGTACTAATCAACTAAGTTTGAAGAGAAAAGGAAAGTAGGGTAATTAGAGACAAACAATGATCAAGGGGCATATCAATAAAAATAGAACCAACATAGACAGCCAAAGCCACCTGCAGAGGTTTTGCTTTTTTTTTTTTTTTTTTTTTTTTTTTTGGTACCAAGGATTGAACTCATGACTGCACTTGCAAGGCAGGCACTCATGCCACTGAGCTAAATTCCCAGCCCTGCATCTTGCAGAGGGAACAGCAGAGGACAGCAAAGAGGAAAAGTCAGCCTTGGTAAGTGGTAAGACAGTATTGATTAAATCAATTCCAAGGACTATAGGTGTTCCAGTACATCCTCAAGAGATGAGAGAGAACAGCACGGACAACAAGAAATAAAGCATTTCCATTAGCTCTAGTGTGTAGCAAACCTGAATAGTTAAAGCGAGGCTTCAGCATTCATCTCCCAGGGGATAAGCAGTAGCCTCCAAAGTAGAGCCAAATGCTTAATTTCCATGAGTAACATCACAAGTTTTAGAGGAGACAAGGCAAGACAATTAGTTGGGCTACAGATTCAAAAAAATTAGTAGAATGTGTAAGAGAGATCACAATTGAAGCAACAATATGCCCATATAATCAGCATCAATGAGGCCAGGAATCACAGAAGTGCTTCTTTTTGACGCATGTGAACAGGAAAGAACT
Organism: Cavia porcellus; assembly: GCF_034190915.1. Classification (NCBI taxonomy): domain Eukaryota; kingdom Metazoa; phylum Chordata; class Mammalia; order Rodentia; family Caviidae; genus Cavia; species Cavia porcellus. The sequence continues at coordinate 45,903,617 of NW_026947515.1, read as the reverse complement.
AGGCCAGCTGTCCCAGGAGGTAAAGGATCATGAAAAGTAGTAAGAAACTTCTAAAACATATCAGGGAATTCCAAGCTAGGGTCAGGTTTCACAGAAACATCTTTAAAGCATTTTTGTAGTCTTGGTTTGCATTTTTGTATGTTAATTGCTTTAACAAGATAGAGACTGCTGCCATGTTATTCACCTGGCATTCAATAGCTTTATGTAGTCTTTCTATAAAGGCAAGGCAAGGTTCAGTGGCCTCCTATTTAATATTACTAAAGAACCTTGTGTGCCCTCTACTTAAGGGATTCTTTTTCAAGGTTTTAAAGCAATTTGAGCCATTTGAGAATAATAACCTGATGGTGATAATGAACTTGTTGGCAAATATCTGAAAAATCTCTCTCCCCCCCATAATTCAGCAGCTCCTATAGGAATATAGTAATCAAAATCATTTATAGCTTGCATGTTCACAGCACCAGTATGTTCTTAGAGCCACACCTGATGTTGGGTTGGGGCGAAAATAGTACGCACTGAGACTTTCCAGTCCAAAGGGGTCATTTCAAAACCATGAACAATACCCTCAATAATGCCAATTACACAAGTACTTTTAAGTCCATATTCCTTAGCCATTTTAAATTCTTTATCTTTGTTTTTCTTTTTTGGAACATGGAATTGAGCTCACAACCTTGTGGGTGTCAGGCAGCCACTTAGGCCACTGAGATTACCCCTTGCCCCTTTTAACTCTTTAAATAGAGTACTGCAAACTTTCAAAGTGGGGATCTTTTCCTGTTGATATAAAACAGGTCAAGCAATTAATTCCCCATGTTGTTTAGCTTCTTGGGCCATCTTTGGCCTGGGAGGTCGAACAGGTGAAGAGTTGCCCAGAGGTTTTATGGGGTTTGCATCTTGTGGAGGCAGCAGCAAGAGGAGGTGGAGAAGCAGTATAAGTGAGGCATCCAGGAAAACTGGGAAGCCAACCGTGCGATGTTCCATGTGCCTGCCGGCCAAATGTCACAGCATCCCAACAAAGAAACCAAGTGCAAGACAGAGATCAGAGCTCAAGGCTCCTCAATGCAGCAGTTTATATATATTTTTCCCAATCTGCCACAGTGACCACACCAACCTCAGAATACCAAGGACAATTATCATAAATAGACCACAAGAGTTGCACTAAACATGGCCCATGTTCCTAAGGAAAAGCAGTTCTGCATTATGTTTCTGTTGCACTTCAGACACAGAAATCCCCATGACTTAACTGGTGAAGGGATTTTTTTTCAAAGAAAATGAAAGGAATTTCCAAACAAAATAAAATAGACATGCTTTCAGGGCCATTTTCTGCCCCAGGAACACAGCAAAGGTAAGTAACACTCCACAGCAGACATCTCCACTGTAGAGTCCCTGTTCAGGCACCAATTGTTGGGGTCAGTGCCTAGACCCCCCAAACCCCCAAATAGATGCATGGCAAAGGCCCAAAAGAAGGAAACAAGTGACAAAATCTTTAGGGCTGCAGAAGGACTTAAATCCTTTGCAGAGCTCATAGCTCTGCTAGGTGGCTGGCTGACTGATGCTGGGCAGCACCTATTTAATCAGAACAAGCAAGGAGTTGAGTGGACAATTGAGTAAAGCTGAGCAGGATCTTGGGAGGGGCTCAAGGATCCCTCAGAGCTACAAATGATGCTAATTTAGGAAAACTATCTTGCCCTACCTTGCTCCCTGTGATGTCTCCTCATTCTCAGTTCAGTCATGCCCAGGCCATGCCACAGGCCTACACATGTATTCAGCTTCAATGGCCCCAACATTTTTCCATATAATTGCATGACTCACAAGTGCATATCACTCAGGTCTCATTCAAACACTGCCACTTTCTCACACTCCCAGACATGGCCTTTCAATTTTACTGAGTACTGATAAACATTTGCCCTATCTCATCACATTTATGCTTAGTCACCATGCTCAACAGAGGAGAATATGTCAGTCTGAGCCATGAGATGCTGAGGACAGTGTAACACTTTGCTTTTGGTCAATACTGTTTCTCCGCATGCATAATATTTTCAAAACAAATGAGTAAGAAACTCACAGTGGTGATAATAATGAAACATTAACAGTGCAAGATGCTGTAAGAAAATGAGAAAAGGCAATTTGAAACTCATTAGCTCAACTGAAGAGTAAAATTGCATTTTATCTAGAGTTGTTTCAATAACACAAATAGGTTAAACACATAATGTTAAATAGCATTGATGGTAGAAACAGTAGTTTGAAGCAAAGACATGAGGGTCTGCTGACCATAGAGACATGGCATTGTTACACACTGTCTAAATGTAAACCAAAAAGGAGGAGGGAGGCTCTGAGAAACTTTGTCTTGTGCTTGTAGAAGTCTAGTAAAATGTTGCAGAACCACTTAGGTTCAAAGCCAGTTCTAGATGGAATAAGGGGAGCCTATATTTGAATTTCCATGAGTTCAGATAGGTTGAGCTGTAATAATTGATTATTAGGAACTCGGATTGTGCATCCAATATTTTTCTTCACATCAGCAAAATCAGTAAAGGATATGAGAGACTTGCAAATTATTTTTTTCAGAACAGAACAATTTATGCAACGCGGTACTTCACCACAAAACCACCCAATATATCAGTAACTACCATAACTCTCTTTCCTTGAAAGAGTATACCTTCATATACAATAATATCAAACATAACAAAATAGTATAAAACCATTAAAGAAAATGAAAGTATTACAGGGCATTCAGAACAAAATAACAGAAAATGAAAAATTGTTACCATATTATCTCATTGTCCATGAAAGATTTGTTTATACTATCACACATAATAAAATCCAATAAGACACAACATGATGGAACCAATGGAAACAGAAGAACAAAAGCATGGTAGCACTTCAAAGTAAGATGATATTAAATTAGCAGTGCCCATTATAATATCTTGTTTTCATAATAGCTGTTCATACCATCACAGATAATAAAATCAAACAACCCAGGATAAAACAATTCCAACTAATGAATGGGAACATCATAAGTCTCCAAAGCAATGTAATGGGGAATCATGATCACCACAAACTCTTACGTACTCTTACCATTTCTTACATTAGGGAAGACTATACAGTATTTATACGTTAGTTTGATTTACTTCACATATGAGTAAGGTCTCAAGTTGCTGTGATATATTTATAAATATCTCAATGTGATTATTCTTTATAGCTGAGTAGTACTCCATTGTGTAAAAATACCACAGCTTTTTTATCCATTTCTCAGTTGACAGACACTTAGGTTGTTTCCAAGATCTGGCTATTACAAATTGTGCTGCTATAAAAATGAGTGCACATATATCACTGAGGTACGATGTTTTCAGTTCTTCTGGAAATATGCCTAGAAGTGGAATAACTAGATCCAGTGGGACTTCCAATCCCAGCTTTTTGAGAAATTTCCAGACTGACCTCCACAATGGTTTCCCCGGTCTACTAAACTCCCACTAACAGTGCAGGAGAGTTCCTTTTTCCTCACAGCCTCTCCAGCATTTGTTGTTGGTGGTTTTGTTGATCCTGGCCATTCATTCTGGAGTGAGATGGAACCTCAGTGTGGTTTTAATTTGCATTTCTCTAGTGAAAAATGAGGAGGAACATTTTGTCATATATTTATTTGCCATTTGTATTTCTTCATCTGAGAATTGTGTATTCATCTCAGTTGCTATTTTTGGATTGGATCTTTGAATTTTGGGGGTCTGATTTTTTTTAATTCATTACATGTTTTAGACAGAAGTCCTCTGTCTGAGGGACAGTTCACTAAGATTTTTTCCAGTTTATGGGTTTTCTTTTCACTATGCTGGAGATTTCTTTTCACATGTAGAAACTTTTTAATAAGATGTGATCCCAGTTATTGATTCTGGGAAGTATTTCCCATGTATTTTGATTCCTGTTCATGAATTCTCTACCTACTCCTATGTATTCAAGATTTGTACCCTATTTTTCTTCCAACAGATTTAGTGTTTCAGTTATAATATTCATATATTTGATTCACTTACATTTTAGTTTAGTACTTGGTGATAGCCATGGGTCTAGTTTTAGTTTTCAGCCTATGAAGACCCAGTTTTTCAAGCACAATTTATTGAAGAGAGTGTCGTTCTTCCAGGGTACATGTTTGACCCCTATATCAAAGGTAAGTTGGTTGAGTGTGTTTGTAGTTGTTGTTGTATCTTCTTATTCCATTGATCTTTAGAATTGTTTTTATTCCAATAACATGTTGATTTTATTATAATTGTTTTGTAATATAACTTTGACTCAGGGATTGTGATGCCTCCTGCGTTTTCTTTGCTGTTAGAATTATTTTTGCTATTCTAGGTCTCTTTTGGTTCCAGATTAATTTTAGGAGTGATTTCTATAGATCTAAGAGCTATGTTGATGTTATGTTCATTGGGATCACAGCAAATCTGTGTAACAGTTTTGGGAGAAAGTCCATTTTCACAATATTTTGTCTTCCTATCCATGTACAAGGGATATCTTTCCATTTTATGTGATCATCTTTGATTTCTTTTTCAGGATATTATACTTTTCCTCACACACACACACACACACACACACACACACACACACACACGTTTTTACTTCTTCATGAGATCAATTCCAAAGTAATTCTTTTTTTTTTTTTTTGGATGGTAGTGTGAAGGGTGTGACTTCTTTACTGCTCCCTCAATGATTTTGTTTCTAGTGTATAGGAATGCTATTGACTTTTTGAATATTGACTTTGAATACAGCTACATTGATGAATATATTTATTATATCTAGGGGACGTCCAGTGTAGTTTTGGGGTCTTCTATGTAGAGTATCATGTCATCTGAAAATAATAAAAATTTAACTTCCTCTTTCCTATCTGTACCCCTTTTTTTCTATCTCTTATCTAATTGCTCTGATCAGTATTTCCAGTACTAAGTTGAATACGAATGGTGATGAGGGACATCCTTGTCTTGTGCTTATTTTAAGCCTTCAGTTTTTGGCCACTTAATATGATGCTGGCTGTTGGTTTGTCATAGATGGCCTTTATCATACTGAGGTAAAGACCATCTATTCCAATTTTCTGTAAGGTTCTTATCATGAATGGAAGTTGCACCTTATGAAAAGCTTTTTCTGTATTTATAGAAATACTCATGTGATTCTTACTTTTGGTTTTATTGATATGGTGGATTACATTGATTGATTTACATATGATGAACTATCCCTGCATGCTTAGGATGAATCGCACTTGGTCGTGGTGTATAATCTTGATGATTTTCTGCATCCTGTTTGCCAATATTTTATTGAGGGTTTTTGCTTCTGTGTTCATATAGGGAGATTGGCCTTTTTAGTTGGGTCTTTCTCAGGTTTTGGTAATAGAATAATATTTGCTTCTAGGAATGATTAAGGAAGAGTTGCTTTCCTTTTGATTTCATTGAAGTATGTGAGGAGTGCTGGCATTAAGGTTGTTTGTATTTCTTGTAGAATTCCACAGTGAATCTGTCTGGGCCTGGGCTCTTCTTTGTACATAAGGAGTATTATTATATTATTATATTTTCAATTTCATTAATAGAAATTGGGTTATTCATCAGTTTTACATCTTCTTGATCCAGGTTTGGTACTTCATATGTTTCTAGGAATCTGTCCATTTCTTTTGTGTTATTAAACCAATGTGAGTAGAAATTTTAAAATAGGTGTTGATGATCTTCTGTATTTCCCAAGAGTCTGTAGTGATTTTGTCTTTTTTATTCCATATTGCATGAATTTGAGCCTTTTCTTCCCATTTTTAAATAATGTAGCAGGCTGGGTGCCTATCAATTTTATTTATTCTTTCACAAAACTCTTTGATTCATTGATTCTTTGGATTGTGTTCTTAGTCTTTACTGCATTAATTTGTTCTCTGATTTTTATAATTTTCTCCCTTCATTTGGCTTTGGGCTTCACTTGCTCTTGTATTTCTAGATATTTGAGGTGTAGCATCAAGCTGTTTATTTGTATTTATTCTGTTTTCCTGATGTGGGAAGTCAGTGTAATAAATTTTCCTCTGAGGACTGCTGCTCTCTATAGAAAAAGTGACTGTTGCTGCAGTAAACAGGAATCTGCATGCATCACTGCAATATGTCCTTATCTCTTTGGGGAAGAGATGCACTAAAGGAATCTGCACTGATTGGACTTACTACCTTCAGTCTTTTGAATATTTTGAACACTGACATCAGTAATGATTGAACTACTTATTTACATTTCTACCGACAAGGTTAAATAGTTCCTTTTCTCCTGCGGTCTCATGATCATTCTTTTGATCTTGTGGTGATTTGCTCTCTCTGCAATGAAGGTGTCCCTATTTGCATTTCTCCTTTGTGCAAAAACACGTAATAGTTCTTCAGGTATTTCTTGGCAATTTATATCTATTCTAAAAAGTGTGTATTCATTTCATGTTCCTATTGATTTTACATGCTAGCTGTCAGGGAGTAACATGCAAAACTTCTCTCATTCTATAGAGTATTTCTTCATCCTTTTTTATTTGATTTCTTTTCTTTTCTTTTCTTTTCTTTTTTTGGCTTCTATGTTTGTGCAGGTCTATGAAATCTTGTATAATCCTTTTTGATTGTTTTTTCACCCTATCTTATTTTCAATACGAAACACCAGCAATAGCATTAAGTTAAAAAGTTTTTTTTTAATGCCTCTACATTCAGAACATGGAATGCATGGCTCATTCATGTTTCACTATATTTTACTCTAATAGAGGCACATTTGAGACTGCTGTGCAAATTACCATAAAAAGTACATTTCCTAAGTGAAAGAAAAATCATGATTTGCAGTCACGATTCTTTTATCCTATCCCTAAATTTATATTGTTGATCTCCACTTACTTGTTTCCTTAAACCTTAATTGCAGGTATAAAAACAACTGCTACGCATTCTGCTAAATCTTCTAACAAAGTTGCCACCCAAAGTCAGCTTCTAAGCTATTACCTTCCCTTCTCATCATCTACTGATGCTGGGACTAAATGAATCACATTTAACCTAGATCTTTATACATAACTCCTTAACAGTGCAATTATTTAAATACAAGATGATCAAAAATTGCATAATGTTTTTAGTTTTTATAAAATAACAAGAAATATAAAAGTGACAGTAGTAATATATTCAATACAAGAATCAATGGATTAAAATGACAACTACCCCAATCATGCTCAGCATAGTCAGTACATAAACAAATGTGCTTCCCATGTGATGCTTGGGGTAACTGCTAGGTGGCCCAGTGATAAAAGGACAACTGATGTATAACTGTGAGTATCAAAATAATGTTGACATGGTGGGGGGGAATACTAAAGCACTAGACTACATCTGCAGAACTTGAAGATAATGAGACAGGTAATACTAAATTGTGTAGCCTGGACTCAACTTTCTTTTCCACTAATTTAAACCCCCTGAGTTGCTAGGATTACAAGCATGAATCAACAGGACCTCCAAGATTTATTTTCATGGTAAAATGAGAAAGTGAACATACTCAGGATATATGTCTTATAAATTCAATATTCTATTACTAGAAATACATACTCTACATCTTCCTGGTGATGGTAAGCAGAAATGTGCTGCAGGGAATCTGGCCATATGCTGTAGTGCATAGAGGCTAACGATGTATTTTACATTTGTTTTACTTCATAAAGCATGTCAGAGACTTCAGATATAAAACAGACATAGTTTTAGTGGTGATTATACAAGAGAGTAATTTATGTGTCCAAGTATAACTGATATTAGGGCAAGCTATCTTCACTGGATTAGGGGTATTTAATGCAGTGCTCACTTGTGTTTCCATGACACCAGTTTTTAACAGCATAGTTCCAATGGAACCTAAGTAGATTTTATATTCAACAACACTGAATTAAACACTTTACAAATTACATGACTGATAAAATGGAAGTGAAAACCACAGTTCACAGAATACCAACTGGGACTCATGGCCCAGTGTATGTGTTTAAATATGATCAGCACAAACCACAAACATCAGGCAGTTGTCCTTATAAATAATAAGACATGCAATTGTATAAATTTATAATTCAGTAAAAAACAGAACACAATCTGAATTACAATTTAGCAAATTTACTTTTCACTGTGCTGACAACTCAAAATTTAGATTTCCCTTCATGCCATTACTTCAGTGCTTTAGGAAATACCAGTAATAATTACAAAATAGATAACAGGTTCACAACACCAAAGAGTAAAATAAAGGCATTTGCATGATACATTCAATAGCAACCTTTTTCCCCAAAACAAGTCCACAGTTAAAAAATTCCTTTCAAAGTGTGGTTACTGATAAATCATATCACATTTTTTTACTTTCTGGAGACATTAATATAATTTGTTATATGCTTTTGGAGACAAGTTATGGTTCTGTCAGTGTGGGGCAATTAGAAATTCACAGTGGTATGGTTTACTTTGGGTAAATGTGGTAGAAAACTTAATAATACAAAAGATGCAATATAAATATAACAGGTAATATTCTAATGGTTAGAAAAACAAAGATTTACATAAAGAACAATATTTGCTCCAGTGACAAAGAGAAACAGGCAACATAATGTACATGGTATAAATCCAGTGATGTTAGGGTATAAGCAAGTATCTTGCCACAGCATGAAAAACATAACATTCAATTAATGTACAAGTTATGTGAAAAGAACGCAACTTTGTCAAAAACATATGCTCCAATCCACTTTAAATTTATATCTTAATGTCAAATATAGCATCAATTTCAGAAATATCATTTATGCCACAGAAAATAAAGCAAAAGATTAAAACAAATGCAGCATCAAAATTACAATTTATCAAAAAATACAAAAATTACAAAATACAAAATACAAAAATATACAAAAAAATATACAAAAATACAAAAAAAGTTTTAAAGACAAAACATTAAGTACATAGACACTACGTATATTTGAACATAAAAAGTACATTTCAGTTTACCATGTTTAATTAAAAGACGCTATATTTAAGCACAAATGCACTTTAAAAAATCTAGATAAGTACAAGTGATTAACTGAAAATCACATAACATGTACTTGAGGAGAGCTCCACCTCAGGTTTGTCATTTCTGGAAAATTTGTGAAGAAATGTGGACATCAAACTTTTGTATTAATTATTTCTTCAGGACTCCTTGGGATTTTAAAACTAAACTTAGATCTAAAAATTCTGATCAGTGAAGCTTTTTCTATGTATTTAATAAAGTGTGTCAACTGACATTATTTCTCACATTGCTAGTCCACATAGGATTTCTGCCCAGTGAGCTCTTTCAGATATATAACTATTATCATGTGTGCTGAATGTATTCACATAACGTATACAATGAATTCCCAGTGTGGGTTTCCTCCTGATTTTCACATTCACTCTGGCTCCTGAAAGCATCCCCACATTGCTTACATAGCCAGTGTTTCTTCCCAGTGTGAATTCTTTCATGTGTTCTCCAATGACTATGTGGTAAAAGCTCTCCCACATTGTTTACATACATAGGCATTGTCGCCAGTGTGAAGTCGTTGATGTGTTTTACAATATCCATGTGAGGTGAAAGCTTTCCCACATTCTTTACATACGTAGTTTCTCCCCAGAGGGTATATTTTCATGTGTTTTGACAATGAGCATTTTTGCTGAAAGCTTTCCAGTATTCCTTACATATATATGGTTTCTGGCCAGTGTGAAGATTTTCATGCAATACACAATATGTAGTTGTACTGAAAGCTTTCTCACTGTGCTCACATATTTTGGGTTTCTATCGAGTGTGAAGTTTCATGCTGCTTACAAAGTCCACATTGGGTAAAAGCTTTCCCACATTGCTGACATACATAGGGTTTTCGCCAGTGTGAATTCTTTCATGATTTTTAAAATCTCCAGGTGAGGTAAAAGCTTTCCCACGTTGCTTTCATATATAGAGTTTTTCTCTATGTGAATTCTTTCATGATTTTTAAAATCTCTAGGTGAGGTAACAGCTTTCCCACATTGCTTACATATATAGGGTTTTTCTCAAGTGTTCTTTCATGTTGTTTACAATGTCCACATTTGATAAAAGCTTTTGCTTATTGCTTACATACATAAGGTTTCTCTCCAGTGTGAATTGTTTCATGTTGCTTACAATGTCCACTGGTTGTAAAACCTTTCCCACATTGCTTACATACATGAGGTCTCTCCAGTGTGAAGTCTTCCATGTTCCTTACTATTTCTATGTGTGGTAAAAGCTTTCCCACATTGTTTGCATACCCAGGGTTTCCCTCTACTGTGGTGTTTTTCATGCATCTGAACATTGTGGTGTGTGTTTGTTTCTTTCACACCCACATTAGTTTCTGGAATACAAAGGAATAATTCTTTTTTTTTTTATTGGTACCAGTGATCAAACCCATGACCACCCGCTTGCAAGGCGGGCACTTAAGCCACTGAGCTAAATCCACATCCCAAAGGAATACTTCCTTATGCTGATTCCAAGCTTTATGCCCGTAACATTTCCCTAATTTGTCATTTCTGTAAAGAAAACAATCACAGTGAAGTGGAGCTCTGTATTAGTGAATTACCAGAAGAAGTTCTGTTGTGATGCCTCCTAAGAAATTCTGACAATGAAGCAACTTGCAAGATATGTTGAAAACAATCAATTCCAAAAGACTGGTATACATTTGGGAATCTTAAAAGTTGGTATATTTTGAAATGCAGGATTTTTAGTTTCGCTTTGGGCATGGGTACACATGTGTATCACATACTAATCATTCTGGTATCTTTCCCCCATAACCATCTCCATTCTGTCCTTAACCTGTAGGTCCCTTATCCAAATGGTCAGTCTTATATTTCTCTATCACCTGTCTTTCATTTCTCTCCACAACTTATATTTTGGTTTCTCATGTAAAAGAAAGCTTGTGACCTTTTATATTTTATAGCTGAGCTATTTCACAGAACTTGATGGGAAGAAGATACACTTATTTCTTATGGCAAATGACATTATATTATTTATTTTTTGACTGATTATACACTACATGTTTTTCTTTTCCATTGTAGGAATGAACCACAGGTATTAACACAAAATCTCTAGCTTTTTTATTTACTTTAAGAGATTTTTCACTGATGATTAAATTGTTAAATTTGAACATGAACTTGCCATTCTGCAAAATCTGATTCCTAGGATGCTCTATGGGGTTTAGGATGTATTATTCACAGCCAGATTCTCTTGGGCCTGGCAGAGGCCCCAGGCCCATTCAGATGTCATCAACAGAACCAGTAGGTGCCATGAGTACATGAATATACATAGAGCTACACTGTGAACAGACACTTTGCCAAGCACTGACCATGATCCAATGACCAGCAAAGATGTAGCTACTGCCCTCTTGACCTTCCACACTAGTGGGGGCAACATAGTCACCCTGGATGGCAGATCATATACTACTAAATTTATGGTACATGAGATTTCCTCTGGCCTTCCCTAAATATGGAAACACAACAGTGGAAGGGGACCCAAGAGGAAGCACAGAGTACTGGGTGGCAAGTCTCTGTGCAATCTAAGGTGGGCTGAGGAAAGGTGGAACACTACCCATCCCTTCTGTTCCCTCACTTCTCACATATGTATGGAGCACAATCCCAGTACCATAGTAGACACTTTTCCATCCCCTTGTGAAGGCAACATACCACTGGGGAGCACTAGACAGATGTGTGTACAGCTTTCCTGAAGAACAGAGAGGGGGTCACAACACTGTTCACAGGCTCTCCCATGGAGTCATCTGTCAGTCCCTCAGAGCTGTCTGGGGCAGCACTGCTCCACTAGTGGTGGAGATAGGGTGGAACTGGGCTCTGCACAGCTGGAGCAGCAGCCAGGTGTCCAACTCAGCAGGGTGCCTTGGGAGAGTAGTTAGGGTGGGAACACCCAGCTCACACTCAGCTGCCCACACCTTGTACCCCCAGGACCTTAGGCCTGCTTCTTGGCTCCAAGCAGCAGCTGCAAACCAACATGGATCTTCCAAAGTTACTTCTCCTGCCTGAACTGGAGCACTGTGAGCCCAGTGAGGCAGAGAACAATGGTGAGAAGGACTGGGTACAAGCCTGTGAACATATGAGAAGGGACAAGGCTAAGGGACGACCCTGAAGCCCTGAGACACAGAAGTCAGTGGGTAGATGCAGTGTGGGAAGACTGCCTACTAGTGGATTTGTGCACAGAGCTGTCTCTGACAGTCACTGGGAAGTTTGCTGGCTGTGCAAGGAATGTGGGCGATTGATGATCTTTTCTCCTCTTGCTGTTGAATGGTGAGCTCAAGGACCAGGTGCAGACTTTCTGCCTGACAAAACTACAGTGCCTTCACCAACTCTGGGACCACAGGAAGAGCCAGCAAGAGGAAGCTGATCTCTGTCAGCTCCAGTGCTGAGGCTACCAGGGCCCCTCAGCAGGTGGCAGCTCCTCAACCTCACCCTGAGGCCAGCTCTTGATGAAAACCTGACTTTCCCATCTCCTCCATGATTTTTTTCCATTTTCTTGCCTTTACCTCTATCCTTTTATATATTATGGCATAAATTAATTTTAAATAAAGAATATGATTTCATTTGTTTTAATCAACATCCTCAGTGCAGTGGCATGTACACATTCTCAGTGTGCACCCCTTCATTTTTGCATAATTCCAGAACATTTCCCAAAACTTCATTCCCATTTGGATACCATTCTCTCTCTTTCCTGCCAGTCCCAGCCACCACTGATCTTTCTGCCTCTGTGATTTACTACTCCAAGTTTTTACATCACTTCAACACAACTCTGTTTGGTCAAGCAGTACTGGAAGAGATTAACTGATATTTCTCTTTGATAAAGGGGATGATCCCAGATAGACTACAGTTTATAATTAAAAATTAAATACATTCATCCTTGAGGTTGGAATTGCCTTTCCATTTGTTTTGTGAGATAAGAGACAAACTCTTGCAGTTCAAGAGGGAATCAGCTCATATTGCCAGCAAGTATATAAAATGTACAGTATCCCACTACAGATACATTCAAGTACGGGTCACTGAGATGTGCTGTGTCCCCATCCAATGGCAGGTTTTAAAGCAGATGCTGAACAGCACTGGGGAGAACACTGGGGGCAGAGCAGAGCGCCTTTCCCCACTTTCCATCAGAGCTCTAACAGGGTCCATGAACCTCACAGAGCTAAGCATAGAAGTTTCTCCCACACAGAGAGCTTCACCACACAAAAAAATAAAGAAAAAGATGTATAACCTTTTAAGTTTTCTTTTCAAGACTTGTTCACAGCATTGTTAGAAGCAGCAAGGTACTGGGACCCTTTCTACCCTCCATGTAGAGGGTGCAGGCCATCAGTGTGGGCCATGGGAACCAGGGAAAGCTACGGGGATGCTGAGCTCAGTCTCTCTGGGCTCACGGGGAAAGAAGTCAAGGAATCTCATTATGAAATAACACACGGATGCAAGACGGATGTGTGTGTGGGTGGTCTCAGTTTTCACAATGAAATATCTCTGACATCAATGTGTGTATACACAGAGATGTGCATGAGACACAGAGTGACAGAGGCAGAGTAAGGCAGAGACTGGGAGATTTGCCCATCACTTAGTGAAGCCGAGCTACAGAGGGCCAGAAATGTGAATCCTTTTCTTGATTTTACTCTCAAAGTCCTTATTGTATAATGTCATCTTTTTTAGGGGAAGTAGCAAGGAATCTATCAGGAACCTGGTGAAACAGATAAATATAACAAAAATTTCTTTTTTCTTTTTCTAAATCTGGCATTTATAAAAGCATATATTAATGACACAAAAATAGTTCTCCAGTACAGAATCCTCCTTGGACTTGTCATTAGCAGCCTCAGAAGACAGAAAAAGGGTCGGAAGGTCCATATAAAGGTGGAAAAGAGGTTTTCCCTTAGTTGAAGAAATGTCACCTGAGACTCCTTACTTAAACCAAAGAGAGGTGCCCTTTCTTCCCAGGGTGTGGGGGGAGGGCGTGGAGACAGCACAGAGTACAAGGCTGGGTTGGAAGAGGACCAGGGCTCAGCTGTAGGAGAGATCACAGTATCTGGACCAGGGCCACTCAGTCTTTGCTTTTCTTCCTCAATTAAAAAAAAAAAAACAAGAAAACAACACAACTATCAGGCGAGAAGAGTTTCTGAAAAAGGAGCCATGAAAGACACGTACAATAAAACCACGTTTCATTTTTAAAAGGTATTTACATATAAGCTGTTTGTACATTGGCTAGTTCTGTGGGAAAGGCGGGAAGTCATGCACCACTGAGCTGCTTCACAGATATCAACATACTTGCTGTTGATTCCCCTCAGTAAAAATCCTTCAGTGCAGAAATAGAGTTGACAGAAGGAGAGATTCAATTTCTCTCATCCCACAAAGAAGAGGAATTGAAGATTGTGTCACAGGCTCCGATGGCTCTGGGCATGTCTGCAGTCCTCAGTAGCACTACAGTGAAGTGTCTGGGGGGGACCCCTCCCACAAGACATGGACCACAAGTGAGGTGGACATAGGTGAGCTGTGTGGAGCATGATGTGCCTGCCTGCTGGAGGGAACCCTGCCCTGGCCCCAGGTCCCAGAGGTGCAGGCAAGGCTCAGAACAGCACTCTGCATGTTGTGTAAATAAACTGACCCTTTAGGAGACATGGAAATAATACTCCGGGGAGGGGTCTCCTATGGCAAAGGGGACATCTCATGCATACAGTTTCTTAACTGCAAAAGAAAATCTCCCAGTTAATGCTGCATGCACATGACTTCCCCTTTGTATTGCACTGCAGGAAGATGGACCCGGGCAGTAACCTAGAGTTACTGAGCTGCCTCAGTAAACCCAGGGCAAACCCACCACAAGATTCCATCACCCAACTGTGAGGGCTCATCAGCTCTGGTCCCTGCTTTTTGCTGCTGCTGCTGCTGCTGCTTGACAATTTCGCGGTGATTCCTATCTGCACAAGCCATCTCCACCTCTCTCAGCTTATGGCTGCCAGGGTGTGGATCAGAATATGCATTTACATAAAATCCCATCATGATTTCAGGAGGGGTGGCAGCCTCTTGTCTACTGGAAATTATTTTTCAAGTTTGGGCATAACAAACCTTATACAATTTGCATAGGCATTTGAGAAGAAATGACATTATTTGGAAAAATGTAGGGCACACATTTTGTCAGTGGAAGATTCAGTTGCTACTGAAGCCCATAGTTTGGGGGTAAAAAGACATGAGGTAGGGTTTGCTCTACAAGATGCTACAAGGCACAGAAATGTTCCCAATTTCAGGTTCTGCTTTGCTTCCCTTATTCTACCAAGCTGCAGAGTGGATTCTGAGCATCCAAACATCTAGGGTTTGAACTACAGTAAAAACTCAGACAACTGAGGAGTAAAAACTGAAGAAAAGCTCTTTTTGGCAAAATGCAGTTTTAAATATATGCTTAAATAAACTAAGAAACCAAAAAACAAAACAAAACAAAAAAAAAAAAAAAAAGAAAAAGAAAAGGTAATGCTAATGCTGTGTTTTGTTCTAATGCTCCAGCCACAGTCAGAAAGGAGAGGAGCAAAATTTGCAGACTGGAAGGGTCACTGTGGGAAATGCACTTGGCCTAGGAGGCTGAGGGTGTGTTAGATCCACTATCAGAGCACCAACCAGGGCAGTATCAGGCACCTGGTGGAGACAGAGGCCGGGACTGAGGCCCCTACGGCTGAGGTGGGAGAGTCTTTCCTCCTCCCATGCCTGCAGGGCTGCAGCATGGATGCAGTGGGGGGAAGGCTGTAAGGCAGGCAGTGCTGGGCTCTTCTGCATGTTGCACACTCCCTGCACCTCCAGGCAGCAGGAAAATTCAAGTCCTCCTCACTGGAAAAAGAGACTCTGAAGAAAAACTCTTGCTGTCCTCTGAGAGTCACTGGCACAGGTGAACATGGTAGCTTCTAGGGTGGGAAGGGCAGCACCTTCCCACCATGGAGGGGCTCCACATGACCTCATGTGTTATGGTTTTAAAAATTAGTCATAAACAATGTGTTGATTTTCTGAATACCAAGAATCCTTATTTTTAGGTTTGAAGTTTCTGTACTGTGTATATCCTTCATTATATATAAATGAAAATTAAATCTTCCATTCTCACTCATCTGTTCAAGAAATTAAACACTATTTATTCTTAACTAAGTTGAGCATAAGAGAAGAAATATTGAGTGGAGCACTGTCAATAATGCAATGGAAATGGAAAATGGAAAAACCATAAAGGCTTCCCTCCCAGGATCATGGTCTGCCCTCCACTAGCTCCTCTCTCCAGTCCTTGCCTGCTGTGTGGGCCTGTGTCTCTTCACTGCTGAGTGGAGAGAGGGCCAGGCCACAAGCTCTCTGTCATATCAGGGAAGACCAGGGCCATGGCCTAGGACATGGCTTTCTTTCAGCATTTTCAGTGCCTGTTAGTTTGTAATTCACTCGGCAGCTTTGCTGTGGTAAATTCATGGTTTCTAACTTTTCACACTTTGAGTAAGAAGAGAATACATGTGACTACTAATCTCATTTTTTATAATGAAGACTTAGCAGTGGAATTTCTAGGTTAAATGTATACAGGTTGAATTTCATAATCAAATATTTCACACCTGAAGTCTCCACTATGAGTCGGAGTCTGGAAGAGGAAGTCTAGGGGTGCTCAGATCTCTGTGGAGATCTGATGTCAGGAGAAAATGGACCAGGCAGAGGTACAGGACACCGCGGCACCAGGGGCAAGAAAGGTCCAGTTCCAGGCTTCTTGATCCACAAGTCAGCATCTCAGCAAAGAAGTACACACTGCACACTGGACAGAAGAGGGCAGGAAAGGCCCTGCTGCCAGAGCTCCTACCTGCAGGCCTGAGGCCCCCTGTCTCACACAGGTGAGATCTCTATGAAAAGGTCAGCCTGTTACAGAGCCCACGTTGGCTGAATGTCTTCCACCCAAGCCAGATCTGAACTGCTGCATGTGGACTCATCACAGCTGTGAAGCGGGACAGGTATTTACAGCGAGCAGGTCAGGAGATGGGGACACTGCAGGCAGGCCAGGGTATGAGGCCTGAAATAAGAAACGGGCACCTGACCAGCTCCAGTTTCCCCCAGCAGTAGCCACCCGAGGAGAACAGTTTGCATTAAAAGACTAAGTAAATGAAAGGAGTGACTGACAAAAATACATACTATAGGGAGAGTTTGAAAATACAAAATAAATGGCAGCATCCCTAGGTAAAATGAGACGTGACCTTAATGGGAATGTGGTTCCACTGGAGTCACTGACCCACACACATCAGGAGCAAACACACTGATGAACAGAGGAAAAAAGAACATAGGCAATGGATCAACAATCAAAACTGATTAATACCAACAACAAAAGCCAGGCTAAGATAAATGTCCCTCAAAAATTTTTCAAATGTGTAATAAAGAATAAGTAGTAATCATTTTTGGATTCTTCCAGGAAATTTACCAGAACATGGAAAAGTGAAGCACCACAATCAACACCAAGATCAATCCCAGTGCTGCAGGAATGGTTCCACTGCAAAAACCATTCAGTGTCACTTGTCTCTTTCACAGAATGAGGCACAGCTAACCCCTCAATAGACTTGGAAAAACAGCTTTCAAAAATTCCAAAATTGAACATTCTGTCATGGGAAGAACTACTCACACACACCATGTGTAGGAAGAATGGGCCTCAGCGCAGCATAGACTATGCAGGTATGATGATCTTTATTATGAGAAGTCCATCCCTGACATGGTGCTCAGAGGCAGACAAACTGCAAGATTTTCTACTCAGATCAGGAACAAGACAAGGCTTGCAAATCTTTTCAACATAATATTTGAAGTCCTAACCCTAGAATTTAGTTAAGAATAACAAAGCAATGCAAATCAGAAAGTAAGAATTAAGAGTTGGCTCTGTTTCCTGAGGACACAACCTTGCATATAAGAAACTTAAAACTCCACTGAAAACCTTTTAGGGTTAAATTTATAAATCACTTAAATTGCAAGATACAAGATCCACATGTCCTAATCAATTCATTTTTATGCACTTCATACAAACTGTAGCCTCAAATACATAGAACACAATCTATTGCATAATTCATCAAAAAGAGTTAATGCTTAGGAAAAAATTAACCAAACTCACCTTTTCTTTAAAAACTGTAGAAACTGATGCAATGAGTGAAATGGCACTGACAGAAGAAAAGACACACCGTGATGGTGGATGGGAAGAATTCATGTTGTTACAATGTTCAGGATACCCAGGGCAACCAGCTGTTTCAGTGCCATTCATGTCAAAGTATCACTAATACTTTCCTAGAAAAAAAAAAAAAAAAACAATATGAAAATTCACAAGGAATTACAAAGAGTCATCCTACAGCCTAGGAAAGAACATTAAAAGGAAAGGCATCAAAATACCTGGTTTCCAGGTATATTGTAAATTGAAGACAGTCAAAGGATCTTATACTGCAAGAACAGGACCGCAGATTAAAATGCATAGCCCAGAGACAAACCAATTCATACAGTCACCAGGAATTTTGTTTTATTTCTTCTTTCCTTTCCTGTCTGTTCCCACATGTTTATTTTCTTTTTCTGGTCAGGGTCTCCCTGTGTCATTGTGGCCTGAGCTGAACTCAGAGTGTGTTGCAGGCTTGTCTGGAAATCCCAGGAATCCTGCTGCCTCAGTGGCCTGAGTTCAGACATTGCAGGCATTTTCACCATTCCTTGCTCATCAAATGAGTTTTTAACAACACTATAATGAGACCAGGTCTGGTGTGTGGCTTGTAATGCCAGCAGCCTGGAAGGCTGAGGCAGGAATATCACAAATTCAAGGATAGACCCACCAACTTAGCAACTTATTGAGAAACTCCTGAAAAAAAAGGAAGATTTTTAAAAGTGGAAGGTAATGGAGCTAAATGCAAAAGATCTGTACTCAATCTCTAGAAACTGAATGGAAAACCTAAACCATAACCAAAACAAAACCTTGGAAAGTAGAATGGGAGGGTAAATGTTTTACACTGGCCTGGATTTCTGGAGGGCAGTGCGCCCCAAGTAGCCTTAACTTTCACACCTTCCTTGGAATTTGATGTCAATCATTAATTTCCATGAGGGATCAGAGAAACAGAAGAATGTGTTTCAAGGACACCAAGCCTCAGTCCCAGTGCAGAAGTCATTTGAAGTGATCTCCTGAAGCGCATGCTGACCACAGTTGGAAAAGCAGAGAATCTACGAACATTGTTAATGCGATTTTCAGTCCTACTCACTGAAAGAAAGTACAGGTTAGTAAGGTGGCAGATAGCTTAACTAAATCGACTCTTTCTGCAAAGTGTCTAAAGAGCAAGGCTGAAACTTTTACTACACAAATACACAAAATTACTGCCAATTACCAACTCAGGATAATGTATGTATACGTATATTCCCAGCCCTCTGGGAGGGAGAGGAAGAATGATGAAGGGTTTAAGCTTAGCCTGGAATACTCAGAAAATTAGTGAGACCATGGGTCAAAATTTGTAAAAAAGCTAAATATTTTACAAATGTATGATAATATTGATCATTAAGAAATCATAGGGCAAGGTACATTAACCACTACTATTCTACAATCATTTTTATGTTTCCATAGACTTAAAAAGAGTATCTTTTTAAGGTCCTTATTACTATTTAAAAAATAGAAATCCCTTCATCAAATTCTGGTTCTAAATATAAATTTAGGACAGTACAAAAACAATGATCACGATGTTCTTACAGAGGTATCCAAATCCTAAGAGGGTATATTCAGTAGGGTATCTGTAGTCATCTCAGTAAAACGTTCAAAAACATTGAAACAATGCAAGTAGATCAATCTCTACATGATGGTAAACCTTATGCTAGGTGTGCTGACTGAAGTACACCTGCAAGAAAAACTCACAAATATTTATATTTTGAATTCATAGGCGATTTTTGAAATTTTATTTAAAAAATTTTTCTCTTATTCTTTCTTTCTTTCTTTCATGCTTTTTTTTTTTTTTTTTGAGATAGGGTTCTGCTATGCAGTTCAGGCTAGACTTGATCTTCCCTTGTAGTCCAAGATGACCTCAAACTCCCAACAATCCATCTACCTTCAGAGTACAGGAATGACAGGTGTGCACCAACAACCCTGACTGTGTTTTCCTTTTTAAATTTTCTCCAAAACAAAACTACTCAGAGTTATGTGATATTCTTTTATTTTCTCAAGTTGATTATACAAAATTAAATCAGAAAGCACTGAAAATACACTGAGGGTGTTTCAAAATCCTCACCAACAAATAACATAATGTAACATAAAATAGCATAGCATAGTATAGCATAAGAAAACAAAACAAAAAGCAACCACCTAACTCTGCTTTAAACAACTGCTTCAAAGACACTTTAAGAATTTCTGAGTTAGCCATACACCAGAAATATGATCCAGTAATTTCATATTTAAGTACTTTTTCTTTAAAATAAAAGCCTGTATTCACTCAAGCCTGTGTAAAAAAAATGGCTGTGGCAGGTGACTTTCAAGTGCCGACCACGGAATAGAACAAAGGGCCAACAGCAGATGGGTGACAGGTCACGAAGAAGTCACACGTGGTTGGTTCAGCCCCATATTAGTGGTTTGTGGCATCAGAGGGTGAGTCCAGGACTGAGACACTGCTTAAATGAGACCAACCAAAGAGCATCACGACTGAACAGGCACAGTGCCATCACCTCTAGGAAAGGCAAACTACCCAGCAGGGACACAAAGCCAATGGTCTGTTTGGGATGCGAAGACAGGAAGTGATAGCTGTAGGTAGGAGACAAGTTTGCCAGGAGTGATGCACATAAGTCCTTCATCAGCATGGAGTGATGATGTCCACAGCCTGACAAAGCCTCCCCTTGCACTCACCACCTGCTGTTTCCCCTCACAGGATGTCAGAGTACAGAGTACTACAGTGTGTAGTTGAGGTAAACATCTAAGGATGAGTAAGTAATCATTCATAGGCACGTGAGAGTAAAACTTGCTATGAATCCTCCTTCCCTGGACACACAGGAGTTATAACATGAAACATTCACATCCTTAAAAAAATTATTATGGGTGTTCTAGGAGCATCTCCATGCTCACTATTGGAATTGAAATGAAACTATCATAAGCCCAGAAAAGAAAGTCCTCGGAAAATGTGACAGATCTGTCAGTGAAGACAGTGAGCAACTCATACTCAGAGAGAATGGACACTTTGGATGGAAATGTGTGCTTGGCACAATGCCTGCCACATCTGAAGCATTTACATGTTTGCTGCATTAAAAACTTCAAAGTGTAAAACCACACACAGTTTTCTAATTTTTCATTTTGCTGTTTCTAAGGTGAACACAGATTTGTTCCACAATAAAAAGACAAGGGTCATCGGAGGGGGAGACCCAGCTATGGACACCAGTCTGTAACCTCACTTCTTTGGCAACAGGCCTTAACAAAACTCTAAAGGCTCTCGTCACCAGGCACCTTGGTGTGGCGACAGCCTTCACAGGCACATAGCTCAGTAGTGACCAGTGTATAATGCTGTGCTGCTTTCCCATGCCTAGAAGCCTCAGCCGGACCCCACATGGGAAAATCACCTGGGAATAAGTGAAAGGATGGTTCACTTGGCCCAGATGCTTCAGGATGCTCTCAGAGAACTGCACAACAGAAAAGTCAGCACTGGGCAGGGCTCACTGGCCCAAGGCCCCTGGTGCCCAGACACAAGAGGGGGCCCAGGACAGATGTCCCTAGGCTTGGCCACCAGCCACTCAGATATACTGAATCCGGACATGTCTGTTTAGGCCTGGCCACCACTGTGAGTCCCCCTAAACAATTCCTGCCTAGATCATCAGTCTGAGGGAGGCTGAGGAGAGGCACTGAGGGCAGATTCTCCTGGCTAGGGGCAGGTACTGGGAAGCTCTGAGCATGGGTCACTGTCATGTTCTTACCCATAGAACAAGGCTGGCAGGAGGAAAAGGGCAGTGCCCATGTTTATCCACAGCCTCCATAAACATCTCCTATGGTTCTGGGTAGAAGTCTGGGACCGAGCTGTCTGTGTTTGAGGAACATAAGGTTATCTAGGTTAACAAAGTAAAACCTGTGGTGTCTCAGAGCCTCAGGCTTCCTCCAGGCTGCTGGGCACTGCCGCTACAGTGCTGCACACAGGCCATTGGCCTGGAGCTCTTCCCTGGGCCCTGTGTGCCATGTCCCTGCTCCAGATACTGGGACCCACAATAACAATAGGTATGGGCTCTGGTGCAAGGTGTGTGAGCAGAAGGGACTGTAAGGAGGCCCACAGATGACTGAGAGGAACTTTGGGCACCTCGCTCCAGGCCTTGTCAAACACTGGGCCCATAGTCCTGCTACCAAGGAAGCCAGACTCCCAGTGCTCAGCTACCATATCCCCTCTACTCAGTCTCTACCTTGTCACAGGCAAGATCACTGTCCACATGTTGGTAGAAGCAGGAGAAAGGGACATAGAAACAAAGTCACTTTATTTCTTGTCATGATTGAATTCTACCATTGCACCTCATTGTCAGTCCTGGGCCTGGTGTCCATGGACCATTAGCTTGTCTTTCCACCCTGTCTCAAGCTCTTACATATCATCACCTCATCAGAGACGTGTTCACCTCAAACGTCAGTCCACTCTGTTGATTTATCTGGCACTTGTGTCACAGGATTTTTTCAGGCACCGCAGTTCCTATTGCAGGAGCCTCTGGGCTAAATGAGAACAAGAAGAGAGCAGTGAACACAGCTGCTCACCTTCCATGGCTATGGAAGAGGAACTTAATTCCTTCATGGGACATTTCATCAGAAACCTGAGGAACATTCTGTGGGCCTCATTAGTGAACTTGGACATCCAGAATGAGCCTCTGTTTTCTCATTTCTAAAATGGGGACCATCTTATTACTCATAGTTTTGTTCACGCATAGAGTTCTATTTAGCCTCTCCTCTATCAAGGTGAACTGAGCATGCTAGTATTCCTAAGTGTCCCTCATGAAATGTAACTTTCAATATGAAATTCCCCTTTCTGTTGGGGTCCTCCTGTGAGCCTTGTACCATGAAGCCCTGTGGACCATTTAGAGTGTGGGCTTTGCTTCAGCCCCAAACCCCCGAGATGCCATGTGCAGGACATCAATTCCATGTCTCCCCACTATCTCACCACAGATGGGAGCTCAGTCACCAGAGGACCTGGCAGAGGTCTGTATAGCAAGCCTGGTGCAGGCAGATGGGCCTCACAGCCTGAGGAAGCCTCTGGAGCCAGCTTTCCTGGACAGCTGCCCCAGCTCCAGCCACTTCTCTCTGGACTTTTCTAGGGCTGAACTCTCAGCCCCACAGGCACCAAAGCTGAGGTGAGTTCTTACCTTAGCAGCCCAGAGAGACTTGACCACCTGTGGATTCAGGTCCTGGCCATGTACAAGGGACTCACTCAACCCCAGTTTTCAATACTGAATGGTGGTGTGCTGAGTGGATCAAGACATCAGGGTTCACTGAGGATGAAATGGGGGCTCCACGGCAAGTGCTTAGCTGTGGCCTTGGCCCATGAAGACCTATTGTAGAGGCTGTGCTGATTCCCATGGATGATCTTCTGTCCCTCTCACTGACCAACACTTGGGGGAAGCAGTTCTTTTCATTGGAAAGGAGACTGGAGATTCACTGTATGGGCTTCAGGGATTGTTCAAAGCAGGAAATCTTGAGTACAGCAAAGCATTCATGGTTATCAGATGTCATGAAAGACAAGTGTAATCAACCCACAAATGTACATGAACACACACTGTGTGCAGACGTTTTCCTGGGTATTAACCATAACCCTGTAATCAGAGCAGGTACAACAACTGCCTTTTGAGTTTTGATGTTCTTTGGAGTCCAGAGTCACCCTTGGCAGCAGGACAGATACTGGTCACCTTAAGGCCATTGTTTTGGTCCCCACGCCTCCCAGAAGAGGGTATAGACCATGCTCAAGGAGTTATACAGAGGCAAAAAGAACTGGACAATGCATCACTGCCTGAGCTAGAGACGGCAGAGAGGCAGGAGAGACACCAACTTACTCCTCACTTATCAGATATTCATGGAGTGGCAGCCCTGAGCCCTTGAGTGCAAAGACAGGGAAGGTTCCAGTCCTCACCTTCACCAAGCTGACCTGCACTGGGGAGGGGCAGGGAGGCACTGTGTCACGCTTCCCTGAAGAAAGTAGACATGTGATACAACTAAGCAAGGGCTCCCTCCCATGGAGACTTCTTTCAGCCACTAAGGTCTCCTTAGGCCTATACTGCCTCACTGTGGATGGGAGAGGATGTGACTGGATGCTGTACAGCCTGGGCAGGAGGCCCACACAACCCTCCCTACAGGTGAGTTATGCATGTAGTACTGTAGGAAAGACCAGGCCTCTCACTCTGCTCCCTTCTTCCCTGCACCAGCTCCACCTCTTCTGTGCTTGACTCTGCATTGGAACTCTACTCACATGTGGATCCCCAGGCTGAGCTTCTCCTAGACCAACTAGAGACTCCTGAACCCCCCAAGGCTGAGTCCCTAGGGTAAGTAACCTTGGGGTGTGGGATGTGGGCTTGTGGGAGGGGATGGGCCTTGGAACTCAGCAAAGCGCACAGATGCTGGGGACCAAGGAGCATGAGACTCTCAGCAGTCAGTGTGGGGATGCAATCTACAACTGTGTTGCTTAGGCTGTGTTGGTGCACATGGCTCCCTCTGACAGCCAGTGGGAAGGTTTTGCCCCCAAGAAACCCATCGACAGTTGGTCATCTTTTCTCTTCTTGGAACTGGTGACCCAGTTTCAGGCCATGCAGAAGTTGAACCCGCTGACCTTGTGCCAGCTCTACCTACAGCTCCCTCACAAGCTCTGGCCCCACAGCAAGAGCAGGCACCTGGATTCCCTTGTCCACCAGCTACAGAGCTGGACCTCCTGGTAGCTCTACAGGAGGGCTTTTTTCTTGAACTCTACCTCCTTGCAGCTCTTGACCCAGACCTGCCATTCCCATCTCTTCCAGATTTATTTATCATTCTATTCACTGCTACTCTTATTTCCCAGAGATATGTGTTGGAACAAATATAAATAAAACGTAAGATTTTAGTATGGTTTAAAGTAATCAGTGCCTTCTCAATGTTGTGCAAATTTCACCACTGTTCAATTCCAGAATATATTCTTCAATTTTTTTTACCCAAAGGTGTTTTCTTTTCTTTCCCCTTCTGCTCCGTCCTAACCCTGACTGATCTTACATCCTCATAATTAACCTACGTTACATTTCCCACAGGAAAGTGCCCCTTACCTCTGTATATCTGCTGTCTTGTCCCACATCAACTTTTCTTTGGCCAGAGAATGTTGGCAGTGACTTTTTAGGCTTAGAGTTAGGTTTACGGTTCAGGTTACTGTAAGGGTTAGGGTTGGGCTAAGCTCCCAAATATTACATCATTGCCCATTGCATTGGTATAAAGAAAAGAAAATCCAGACAAAGCAGCACCTTGTGCTCACCATGTCTTGGCCCTGAGATGTATGCTCAGTGCACGCAACTTTGAGAACTGTCACTGGTCGATGGATTGTACCATTATAAACAAGGTAGGGCCTAATTTTCATTCTACATATCATATGTGCCATAGACCTATAACCAACATAACCAGTACACACTGTAAATAGGTGCTAATAAAGTATACAATGATTTATAAACCAAACACAAAGCAAGAAAATCCACTTCTGACATGTGGGAAAAAAAGAGCAACAGATGAGA
Source organism: Cavia porcellus (assembly GCF_034190915.1). NCBI lineage: Eukaryota > Metazoa > Chordata > Mammalia > Rodentia > Caviidae > Cavia > Cavia porcellus. The sequence continues at coordinate 45,877,968 of NW_026947515.1, read as the reverse complement.
AGCCTGACACAGGAAAGATGCACTCTAGCTGGCAAGCAGTGGGTGCTTCATGCAGATGCAAACCTGAAGAGCAAAGCATCAGCTTTAAGTCCTTGGTAATGGAGTCTCTGGCACCAATCTTACTATCATAGGAACATGTACTTTTACACTTTGCTCTATGCACAACCTAACATAGACACATAGAAATCTAGATGTGTGCTGGCTGCCCGAGATCCCCAGAAGCAGTTCATTCTTGGGGAGACAAGTGAACCCACACTGCCAAAAGCTGGTGATGACTGAGTCATGGAACAGAAAGTGAAAACCAAATGCAGACAAATCTGGAGGAGCCCTCAGTGTGGCTCCCAAGCCCTGTCTCTGTAGCTCTGCTCAGACTCCTCATTTCTAGCAAAGTGATCAAAACTGCTGTCTCCTCTCTGGCCTCAGGATACAGGCTCAGAAGTGGGTCTAACAGTGACAGCTGAAAGTGCCCCTTACCTCTGTATATCTGCTGTCTTGGAGGAGAAAGCCCCTTGTCTTCCTCTACCTTTCTCTCCTGCCTCTCCCACCAAGTTTTGAAGGCTGAGCTAGTGCCAGGCAGTCTGGGTGGAGATGATTAGCAAAGCCTTCAACATACTTCTATCAGCATACTTTTTATATGTGACATACTTTGTCATACACACACAGCTTGAGAACAGTCACTGGTTGATAGATTGTACCATTATGCACAAGGTAGGGCCTAATTTCCATTCTACCCATCACATGTGCCATGGACCTATCATCAACATAATCAGTAAACACTGTAAACAGGTATTAATAAAAATATACTAATAAAAAATAATTAAGGATCTCATGACGAGTTGTCGTGAGACAGAAAGATTTAGCAAAAAGTGACAGTTACCTGGAAGGAACCTTGCTCTGTACACCAAGACCCTAGTATCAATGTGGTGGGGAAGGAAATATATGGGATTCTCACCCCACTCTGCAGCCACTCAGACCTCAGCTGGCCCATTGTGCATCTCAAGGATGTTTGCCTCCTCCCACTACACTTGGATAAAGCCTCCCTGACACCTGGACCTGAACACTAGGTATTTGCCTCTGGAGCCAATGGCAGAAAAGTGAGAACACAGCAGCACCTGGCAACTAGCAGGCAAGACAGAAATGGCAATGGCCATGACCACCTTACCTGAGAGTCAGTCCCTGAGACAGTGGCACGTTATACACATGTAAGCCTTAGGCCATCTCCTGTCCAGGTGCTGTTCACTCCTGAGGGAACCAGAGACATACTAGTAGCAGAGTGATGATACTGCCAGGCCTTATAACACAGTCAGTTGGTCTTGGGAAAGGACAGAGACTCATGGTAACAATGGGGTGGAATTTGTCCCCAGACACAGTTGGGCTTGGGCACCCTTATTTCCCTCCCTTCCAATGTGTGATCCAGATCTTTGGGCCCCGCTTCAAGGTCTGGTGCACCCAGCCTTTAGTCCCTGGCCAGATCCAATTCTGCCCACCCCATAGGAGCCATTTCAAAGTTACTGTTTCTACCTCGATTCTGCCAGATACGAGCATCTGCATTTGTCTCCCCACATATCCAGATACGCATGCTAACCCAACCCAATGCTTAGGTCAGCTCCTTAGATGCTCCACAGATAGGGGTTTTCAGACTGACCTTGAGACCTAAATTCTAAGCACCATGTTCTAAGGAGAACTTCTAGATCTGGGAACCAACATTAGGGGCTCATAGTAACCTCAATCCTAGGCCCTGGACAAAGCACAACACAGGTTGGATTAAGCTTGCTCTAAGTGATAACCCATCAGCCATACCTGTGGGTACAGGATTCTCTCTGGGACAAAAAGAGATAGAAGGGGCACAGAGCAGCCCCCAGGCCAACCAGGGTTAGCACAAGCGTAGCTGTGTGCTCTTAGGAGAATGATATATAACAGGAGGAGGGATGGATGCCTGAGGAATTAGGGAATAGAAGGTGGAAGAGCAGAAAAAGGTCCCAAGTTTCTCAATGATGGACACCTGATTTTGTCAACCACCATACCTTTTGGGTGACAGCAGAGAACAGTGACATCTAGACTTTGGGTAGCTACACGTGCAGTGCCTCCTCCTGTGATTCCATTCAAAGTTCCAAAGAAGATTGGAGTGGAAAAGGAGGGTAGAAAAAGTCTGGCAGGGGAACCACAAAAGAATGAGTGTGGAAGGATGTCTTGAGCAGGTGGCAGTGGTATACACTCTGTGATGCCCCATTTGGCTGCCAGACACAGCCAGTGTCCACTGCCACCCTGACTCAACAGCACCAGGCAGGGATCTCCCTAATTCATTCAAGAGGGCCATCCCGATGCCCTGCCAGGCACTGAGGTCCACATACATCAGAGAAGGGCTGCCTACCTCTGTGGGATCCAGCACCTGCTCCTGCCCTTGTTCTGTGCTCTTCCTCAGTGTGATCGCTCCAAGATGGTACCACATGTTGAGAACAGAAGGCTTGCAGAGTCCATGGGGAGCCGCCTTCAGGAGGGTTGTGCTAGACATGTGTTGTCACTACCATGCATTAATGCTGTGCCTGGTTTTAACACACTACAACACATAGAAAAAGTGAGTCCCCACCGGTTCAGGGATCAAGGGAGGCTAAGATATTCTGGTAAGAAGCTCCATTGTGTGAGAGTGGGGCCAACAGACACTATTGTCCTTGGCCTCCAGCCTGGGACTGACTCACCTCAGACCATGCTCCAACCAGTCTGCTGGAGAACTGCATGTCTGCTCTTTGGGGAGCTACGTTCCAGGTCCAGGTCAGAACATTTGAGAACTTTAATGCCTTGTGGGGTACAGAGTAAGTATGGAAGTGGGGCAAATGTCCATCACAAGGATCAAGAAATGATCTCCAAGGCATAGGCATGAAACTCGATCTCCTTTCTAAAGTTGTACCCCACAGAGATTTGGACCTTAGGATGTGATGAATGCCTTGGAACAGGGCACAGGGGCTGTTAATCACACACAACTTTAGTATTGTGGGGTATTAAAGTTCCCTGTGTCTGTGGTATGGGATTTTCTCAGAGTTAGGGAGGTGAATGGGTATTTTAGTGGGTAAGATGCCCAGGGAAAAGAAACCACCTGAGCCAACATTAGCAATAGCAGTAAGCAAGTATCTTTATTATCTAGCATATATATATATATATATATATATATATATATATATATATATATATCAGGGAATGCATTCTTGTGTACTGTTACAAGCTTCAGCATATCCATGGCTGTCTATGATAAGTCATGCTTATAGAATTGTGTTCATGCTGTTCATATGCTAATTAGTTGGGTGAGGTCCATACATGTCCTCAAAGTCTTTGGGGTTGAAGCACTGTGAAGTGGTTTCCCACATTCCACCACCTCAAAGATGAGGGAAAATGTGCTGATTGTAAGTGACCCCTAGGGTGGACTCATGCACACAAAGACCATGACAACAATAAATGTAAAGCATAATACCACTAATCCCACCACAGTGCAGCTTATGGCCATGCAGAGTCAGGTGGATCCGAAGGATTCCCACCACTGCATGAGAAGATCCTGCTGCAAGGCCTGGAGGGTACAGAATACCAGATTCATTTCTTTTTTTAAAAATTTTCTTTCTTTAAATAAAGAAAAGTAAATGAAAAGAAACAAAATAGAAAAAAAGTAGAATAGAGAAATTTTTAAAATTTAACATCATAAAACCGTTGGATGATAAATTACATATTGTCACCTTAAAAATAGTTGTTAAAGTTACAAAAACAAAGTGTAAAAAGTGGCTAACTACTTAAACATAGGCAGTACAAACCCTTCTTTTCAATAATCTCACAGAAATGTAGTAATATGGGCATCTATCTTACACATTATACATATCATTATTTCCTTTAGAACACTATTTTCCCTTTCTCCTTTGCAATATCTATTATACTTTTTGGATCTCATTACTTGGTCAGTTTTTTATTACTTTTAACACCATAGAGATAATGTGATATTTACCAATGTTAGTCTTTTTATTTCACTAATGAGCACATTGTCAACTTGCCTACATTTACCAATAAAGGCCTCAAGATCATCCTTTTCTATAGCTGAGTAGTTATCGATTGTGTAAAAATACATTCTTTTCATCCACTCTGCAGTTAATGAGCATTTTGGTTGTTTGCAAGATTTAGCTATCACAAATTGTGCAATGAACATGAATGCACATATATCACTGTGACATGACATTTTCAATTTTTTCAATTTTTCTGTGAAAATACCTAGAAGAAAAGCAGGATTGAATGGAACTTTAAATCCTAGGTTTTTGAGGAATCTCCATACTGATTTCCACAGTGGCTGCAACAGTCGGCACTTACACCAACAGTGGAGAAGTGCAGTGGTGCACTTCACCAACATTTGTTATCAGTTGATTTCTCGATGGCGGCCATTCTTTCCAGAGTGAGATGAAATCTCAATGCTGTCTTGATTTGGAATTCTTGAACAACCAATGATGGTGAACATTTCTTTATATATTTATTTGCCATTTGTATATCTTCATCTGAAAACTGTATGTTCATCTCTGATGCCCATTTTTGGACAGGGTCTTGGAATCTGGGGGATTTGATGTTTTTCAATTCTTTATATGTTCTGGATATAAATCCCTTGTCTGAAGGATAGTTGGTTAAAATTATTTCCCATTCTGTGGGATTTCTGTTCACTTTGTTGGTGATTTCCTTTTAAGTTCAAAAACATTTTAATAATATGAGATCCTGGTTGTTGATTTTTTGAAGTATTTCCCATGCAGCTTGTGTTTTATTCATGAATTCTCTGCCTAGCCCTATGTCTCCAAGATTTCTACCTAACTTGTCCTCCAGTAGATTTAGTGTTTCTTTTTTAACTTTTAGATCCTTGATCCATTTTGACTTTAGTTAAATGTATGGTGATAGGCATGGGTCTAGTTTTAGTCTTCAGCATGTGGAAAGCCAATTTTTCTCACACCATTTATTAAAAAGGCTATCTTTCTTGCAGTGAACATGTTTAGCCCCTTTGTCAAATATAAGGTGGCTGAGTGTCTCTGTGGCAGTGTTTATATCTTCTAACTGTTTCACTGATCCTATGGTCTATTTCTTTGCCAATAGCATGCTGATTTTATCACCGTGGCTTTGCAGTATAGTTTCAAGTCAGGAATTGAGATGCCTCCTTCCTTGTCTTTGTTGTCCAGTATTGCCTTTGCTATTCTAGGTTTCTTCTGTTTCCAGATGAATTTGGGGAATATTTTCTCTAGATCTGTAAGGTGTGTTAATGATATTTTGATTGGGATTGCATTGAATATATATAACAGTTTGGAGAGTTTCACCATTTTCACAATGTTGGTTGTTCCTAACTATGATCAAGGAATATCCTTTCATTTTCTAATATTGTCTTCAATCTCCTTTTTTAGAGTAGTATAATTTTCATCATATAGGTCTTTTACATTCTTGGATAGGTTGATTCCTAAGTATTTCATTTTTTTGATGCTATTGTGAAAGGCGATATTTCATAATTTCTCTCTCTTGGAGATTTTGTTTGTGTACAGGAATACTATTGATTTTTGAGTATTGACTTTCTATCCAGGTATGCTGCTGAATTTGTTTATCATCTTAATAGGCTTTTAATAGATTTTTTGGGGTCTTCTATGTAAAGTATCATGTCATCTGCAAATAATAACTTAACTTCTTGTTTTCCTATTTTTATTCCCTTTATTTCTCCATCTTGTCTGATTGCTCTGCTAATAGTTCCAGAACTATATTGAATAGGAGTGGTGATAGTGCACATCAATTTTTTGTTCCTGATTTTAGTGTGAAGGCTTTCAGTTTTTGTCCACTTAGCATAACATTGGCTGTATGTTTGTCATAAATGGTCTTTATGAGACTGAGATAGATACCATCTATTCTGACTTTCTGTAGGGTTTTCATCATGAACAAATGTTGGATTTTATCAAAAGATTTTTCTGCATTTATTGAGAAGATCATGTGATTTTTATTTTTGGCTCTGTTGATGGGGAGTATTACATTTATTGATTAGCATATTTTGAACCATGCCTGCAATCTTGGGATAAATCCCAGTTGGTCATGCTATATAATCCTCTCAATGATTTGCTGCATTCTATTTGCCAATATTTTATAGAGAATCTTTGAATCAGTGTTCATTAGTGAGATTGGTCTGTACTTTTCCGCTTTGGTTGTATCTTTCTCTAATGGTATCATAGTGATACTTGACTCCAAGAATGAGTTAGGGAGGACTGCTTCTCTTTCAATTTCATTGAAGAGTTTAAGAAATATTGGAGTCAGGTATTCTCTAAATTCCTTATGGAATTCAGCCGTGAATCCATCAGGACCTAGACTTTCCTTTGTTGGTAAGTTGATAAATCATTTTCAATTTCAGTAGCTGATACTGATTTACTCAGAATTGTTATATCTTCTTGATTGAGCCTCAGTAATTCATGTTTCTAGAAATCTGTCCATTTCCTCTGTGTTTTCGACTCTATGTGAGTAGAGATTTTCAAAGCAGGTGTTCATGATCTTTTGAATTTCCATGGCATCTGTACTAATTTCCATCTTTTCAGTCCTTATTGTGTGGATTTGAATTTTTTTCTTTTTCTTAATAAGAAGGTTATCAGTTTTGTTTATTCTCTCCAAAAAAACTCCAGCTCGTTGATTCATTAATTTTCTGCATTTTTTTAGTTTCAACTGCATTAATTTCTGCTCTAATCTTTACAATTGCCTCTCTTGTATGAGCTTTGGGTTTGACTTGCTCCTCCTTTTCTAGAAACTTGAGATGTAGCATTAGGTTATTTATTTGTTGTAGGGAGTGGTGCGACTGCCCCACTGCTGTCTCCCCACCTCTCCCTCCTATGGGCACATAATGCACCTGCCTACATTAACCATAATCCTCTCCTACTTACGTCACATACACGGACGTGACAATGACCCATCAGAGATTACCCCAAAGCCTCTTCTTGTCCCACCGGCCCACCCCTGCCATATAAAACCAGTGACCACTTTATTAATAAATGAGACTTAATCGGACTCCCTTGACTTGTCTCTGGCCCTGTCTGTGTTAATCCCTGTTCCTTCTGCAGGAAACTGCCCCACACATCCGAATTGACCCGCGGGCCGGGTCAAGTGGCGCCTGTCATGGGGCTCTTGGCATGAAGGGCTCAATGAGGGAGCCATCCTGAGACACACGCATAGAAGTGAAACTAAAAGTTTTGTGACCAACGCTACGCAGGAGCCTGTCGCGCCACTAGAGTCATGGTAAGTGGACAGCAATCCTTTTCCCTTTTCTCCGGCATGGGTCAAGCATTAAGCGACCATAAATGCTTTGTATCAAGTTTAAGTAAAGCTTTAAAGACAAGAGGGATAAAGGCTAAAGAAAAAGACTTATTGCAGTATTTTCAATTTATTCATAAGGTTTGCCCGTGGTTTCCTTTAGAGGGCTCTATTGATGCAAAAAGATGGGAAAGAGTAGGAGATGCATTAAAGGATTACTATCGGGTCTTTGGCCCTGAAAAGGTCCCAGTTACAGCCTTTGCCTACTGGAACCTAATCTTGGACCTACTTACACAGCACTGCCAAGACCCTTAAATTGATAAAACAACCACCCAAGGTGAAGTCACTTTACACGCTTCCACTTCGCCAACATCACTCCCTTCAGGAGATGAATCTAAACCTTCTCCAGAGAAGCTGCAGAGCGAGCAGTGGCTTCCCCCAAGCCAGAGATCCAGAGAGGGAGAAAAATAAATACTGGAAAGGAGGAGAGAACATAAGAGGGAAAGAACAGGAGGTGGATCACAGTTATTTTATGTGTGAACCTTAGTATTTGCATCACATGATGTCTGCCATATTTGGTTATTTAAGAGTGAGTCAGGAGCTGGTGAGACAGCTCAGTGTACAGTACTTGCTGACAATGCATGCAGCCCTGGGCTCAATTTCAGTGCTAATACAAAATAATAACACTAATAATAATAATAAATAACTAAGTGAGGCCCATTAGGTAGGGAATGGATTACTCACGTTGTGGCCATCAGAAAGTTAGCTGTCACCTATTGAGTAGGACCAGTCATGGTTGTGGTGACTCACACAGCTGTGAATATAGAAGCATTGCCAATAGATTTTGGGGTGCAACTCCATCCATAGTGCTTGCTTAGCCTGTGTGAGTTTCTAACTTGAGGGCATAGCACCAATACGTAGAAGAAATTGCGATATTTAGGGAACATAAAGATGACTGAATCGATGAAATTCCGCCCCCTCACAATACCACCAGGGAATACGTCCAGAAGTTGTGTGTCATTTCTGCCACCAGGCAGCGGGGGCCAGGCCTATGTGCACTGTGTTCCACATCCATTGCACCCCTTCCTGGATTTAACCTCTAATTCTGTACAGTATGTCCATGTGATATCAGCCCAAAGGCATTACAGTTGTCATCTCACACTGCTGATAAGGTCCCTAGGAAGTAGATGCCAGGGTGACCTCTGTAGTGCACGAGGACATTCTGTGAAGGTTCTGAGAGGCTTGTCTTAGGAAGTCAGAAGGAGGAGTTGGGTCTAAACCCAGGTCTTTCCCCCCAGAGCTGTGACCCTGCCTGCACTGTCTTTTTTCTTAGCCTTAGGGAAGCTTTGCCTCCTACCAAGGACCTGTCACTTGATTGAAGCTATTCTCTTCATTATAAAGGACATCAGAGTGTCATTCTATTGGCTATCATGGTATCCATAGCAGGAATCTCTGGGGGATACCAGGGGGCACAATTCCACACAGACATCATGGAGGGAGCTGATGAGTGCCTTTAATCATCAATTTACTAGGCTGTGACCATGATGCAGTGACCAGAGCAAGTGTAACCACTGCTCTCTTGTGATTCCATGTTATCCAGGACACAAGTCCCTCTGAAGAACAGATCAGGTACTATCCACATTACTGTGAATGTGCCTAACTTCCTGGCCTCTGTACATGTGAACACATAATAGGGGAAGGGGTGTCCCGAGAAGGTACACAGAATGGGATGATACATCACTATATGAACTGAAGATGATGGCAGGCAGAACACACTCCCTCTGTTCACTCACTTCACAGATATTTATAGTGCACCAACCCTGTAGAGTAAGCACGAGTAGAGTAACACTGCAGATACCATTCTCTTTCCCACAGAGACAACACACCACGAGGGTGGGAAAGGAAGATGCATTTCGTGCTTTCCTCAAGAATGGAGGACAGGTGGTCTCAGCACTATTAGGGACTACTGTCAGCAGGTGAAGGCTTCCTGGGCCAGCACCGCCCAATTCAAGGCAGAGAGAAGGTTGGGCTGGTCTCTCTGCAACTGGAGCAGGAGGCTGGTGTTCAACTCCACAAGATGCCCCAGCTGAACTGGACCAACCTGAGCTCACTGAAGCTGAGCCCTGCCTTCAGGAGGGATTGGCCTGGGTCTGTGGGCCTCTGGGGATTGCATGAGACACTTTACATGGAGAAAGACTGCCAGACTTGGGATCTCTGGCAACCCTGAGGCATGTACAAGTGAGTGGGTCAAGGAAGAATGAGAGACTTTGCTGGGGTGGATTTGTGCACAGAGCTGTCTGTGACAGGCACTGTGAAGTTCTCGGGGCTGCAAGGAACAAGGACAGTTGGTGATTGTTCTCCTTCTGCTGATGCAGGGCTAGTACCTGATGACCTGAAGTCTGACTTGCAGAGTTTGTGCCAGCTGGACTCCAGTGACCTCACCAGCTCTGGGATCAAAGTGAAAACTAAGGTTAGGCACCCTTTCTTAAGGAATTTCAGAACTGGTGCTTTTACTAGCTCCATGGCAAGAATCCTGAGCTCCACTTCGGGCCAAGTGCTGCAGAGAACCTCTGTTCTCTTCCCCTTCCTTTGTACCCCTTGTATTTCTTTCAGTTTTCATTTTAGTCTTATGTCTATAATTGTTCTCAACATTAAATTCTAAGATAATTTTAATTAAAAGTTAAGATGTCATTAGTTTCAACATGTTCAATTCAGTAGCACATAAGCACATCATCAACTTGTACAATTTCTGCATCCATTGATTTCTAGCTTTCTGTTCAGTGTTGGACCCATCCATATACCTGTACTCTCCTACTAGTCCCAACCCACCTCTGATTTTTCTCTCGCTGTGATTTGCTACTCTGGGTCGTTAATATTCAAGCATCAGATTATGTTTGGCCAAACATTGCTGGAGGACACTGGCTACAATTGCTTTTTCATAGAAGAGAAAATCCCAAATAACCAAAATCTACAGTGAAAATGTAAGAAATCTACTGATCTTTTCATGTTGGAAAAGCTTTCCCATGATAGAAGGGAGAGAGAAAGATCTGATTCATTGCATTTGAAAAACAGAAAAAAGAATAATGTAGAATCCACAATAAGAAATCTTTCCTTACAAGCAATAGTCAGAGAGTTTGTATTAGAGGTGTCAAAGAGGTGTCATGAGTCCATTCTGTGAGAGATGAAAAATTCTTGTAACTCAAAAGAGAACCACCAAGTGTGGCCAACAAATGGAGAAAACGCTGGGCCTCCCAAAGCTGATTCATTCAGGAATACATCCCTGACATGTGCTGTGATCCCATCTGATGGCAGACTTTAAGGCAAGTGCTGAACAGCACTGAGGAAAACATGGTGGGTGGGGCAGAGCCCTGTCCAGAAGCTCCCATCACAGCTCTCACAGGTGTCCCCAGACTTTGAGGTCTAAAAATAGAGATTTATCCTACACAGAAATCCGTATAACTTTTCAAGCTTTCTTTTCAAGACTGTTGTTTACAACACTGCTTGAAGCAGGAGGAGAATGAGATCCTTGCTACCCTCCATGTAGAAGGTTCGGGGCATCAGTGTGGGTCAGGAGAACCAGGGAAAGCTGTGGGGATGCTGAGCTTGATCTCTCTGGGCCCACAGGGTAAGAGGACAAGGAATCTGATCATGAAATAATACATGGATGAGAGAAGGATGTGTGCACAGAGGATACTGACTTTGAAAATGCAATGTCTCTGACATCAATGTGCGTCCACACACAGACATGTAAGAATCTATGTCCAAGAATGGTGTCTCAGCAGTGTAGCTACTTATGGAAACCCTGGCTCAATATAAAAAAGAATTTTAAAACAGAATTTAGTGTAGTTGAGTGCATGGCCCTGCACTATAATTCACAGAATTATGTTAAGGAAAAAACACAGACAAACTGGGAGCAATGTGAGGGGCTGTAGAGCACCATCACCTGGTCTTCTGGAGAGCAGTGTGCCCCAACTATCTTGAGCCTCCACACCTTTCTTGGGCACGCTGATTTTAAAAAATGATCGGTTCCATGAAGGAGGGGTAAAGGAGGATATTCACACAAGAATACAAAGTCTCAGTCACAATGGAGAAGAAATGTTCAATTCTACACTAAACTGCATGGTGACCACAGTTAATAAGAAGGATAGCTTTCAAAACTGCTAAACAATGAGATTGGCAGTCCCATTCACTGTGAAACAATTTGTAGGTAAGGTGGTAGACACATTAACTTGATTGATTCTTTCTACAAAGGAGCCATAGATCACAAGTGCATGTCATCCCACAAACAAACATAACTATTGTGAATTGCCAAGTGAAGATACCTTATACCTGTACTCTCAGCATTCTGGGAGGCTAAGGTAGGAGGACCACAATCTGGGGAATTGAGTAAATTCTTTAAAGTCTGTCTCAAAAATTAAAAAAAAAAAAAAAAAACTTAAAGTATATGGGCATACAGCTCATGGAGAATTCCCTGGGATCATTGAACACAGTATAGGAATTATTATTCTATTAACTATTCTGTTATGAAATTTTTAATCTATAAATGTTTTCATATTTTCTTTATTACCATCTACTTGTGCTATATAAAATAAGAAAAGAGGAAAAAAGTACTTATTAGTTTGTTTTGTTTTGAGACAAAGACGTACTGCAGGCTGACCTTGAACTCACCATGTATTTCAGGCTAGCCTGGAACTCTCTGTGATCCTCTTGTCTAACCCTCGAGAGTGCTGGGATTACAGGCATGCACCACCATGCATAGCAAGAAAATTTTTTTAAAAATTTATTTTAAAGGGAATAAAACCAAATGAAAAAAAATACAGTCAATCAAAACAAAAGGATGAACATGATACATGACTTAAAAACAAAATCAAACAGTAGGTTGTGTGGCCTGTTTCTTAGCCAGCAGAGAAAAGAACTCAACACCTTGCTGAACACCAAATTTGTCCAGATAACTGGGCAAATACCTAGATTTTGAAAGACGTCTATTTTAAACAAGTCTTGTTTAGGAAGCAATTCATATCAAGCGCCAGGGAAAGAACACAGAATTTTGATTTACTATTTCCAATTTCCGGAATTTATCCCAAGAAAAAAGATATATGCTCAACACCAATTTTTCTAAGAGGAACTAGACTTGTATACATGGTCAGTAACAGGATAACTAAGTGCAACTCTACCTATGCATATAATATAAACATTCAACACTATGCAAATACATAAATGCTGTGAGCAGAACAGGGGAGTAATGGTTAGAGACAGCCGAATATGGACAAGATGGGTATCCTGCAGCAGGTTCAACAATGTGGGTGAATTAGTTTTATTTGTGGATTTAAATTTTTGAACTGCTGATCACACTGGCTCATCCATCAAAGCCCCATGCCACATCCAGACTCCTCACAAAGCTTAAACACCCAAGTGGCGCCGATTTGAAAAGAAGCAGAAACCCCCCTATCAATGGAAAGGACCGGAGCCAAAGCATGTCCAGGTAGAATAATAACTGCTATCTTTCTGTAACATCTAGGTCCTCTCTGTCTCTGCAGGGAGGAGCTGAGTGGAATAAAATCGTCATTTTGGGGGTACATATCAGTGGCTCAGCATGGCCTGGCTCACTGACAGCAGAGGCCATGTGAGACCTGAGCTGCCTGCCGCAGGTCCCACAGCTAGGCTGGACTCCCAGCAGCGCCTGGCTGGGCCAAGACCCCGGGGCTGCACGCGAGGCCTGGCCATTCTAACCCCGACGGAGAGGAGGGAGAAAGGGAGCTAGGGGCCCTTCAGGACCCAGGCTGGGTCGCCCCGAGCGCCGGTCCCGCCGCCGCCCCGGCCCCGCGACCCCGCCGGCAGGACTCACTGCGCCGCTAACGTCGGGGCCACCAGGCCGCACTGCTGCTCGCCGCCGGCTCACGCCCGCCTACCTGGCCCAGGACCCAGCCCCGGCCCCGCAGCAGCCTAGGCCGAGGAAAGAGGAGCGCTCCGGTCTCCAGACGGCATCTCTACCGGCAAAATGGCGACTCCACACACAAGCCCAGCAACAGCTGCGAGGGCGAGGCTGGGGGATGGGCGGGACTGAGCGGGATGTGGAGGTGCACGGATCCGGGCGTCCAGGGCGCGGCCCGCTGGGGGAGGGGCGGGGGCAGCGGAACCTTCACTCAAGGCCGCGGGGTGGGGCCAAGCGGTGTGAGGGGCGGGGCCAGAAGCTGGGGCCAAGTAGGCGCCAAGCCTGCCAGTGGGGCTAGAATGAGGCAGTGGACCTGGCAGTGGGGGTTAGGGCCCCACTGAAGCAGGGCTTGGCTGCAGGTGGAGGTCTCTGATGAGGCTTCTGGGAGACTCTGAACCCCAGGCCCACTATGAGACAAAGCAGAGGAGTGGACTGAGTCTGAGGCTTGGAATTTATAGATGTCTGGACTCAAAACTTCTGGCCCTGATACCTTGGGCACACTGCTTCGCTTCTTGGAGCCTCAATTTCCACTATTGTTATTCTCCTATTATTTTGTTGTGAAATATTGTGGGGTTTTCTTCATTCAAAAAACGAAACGTGATGAATGGCAGTAGTCATTCCTTGGCACTGCTGTGAAGATCCAATGAAACCCTGCAGAGATCGTCCCATGGTTCCTAGCATATAGCAAGTGCTCAGATGCCATTGTTATTTGCTTTGTTGCCTTTCTTTTATTGCAGAGAAAGGAGTGCTTTCGGTATCTGTCGTCTGATGTCTTCATAACTTAAAAGTATGTTTACATGTTAATATAACATAATAAGCGTATGTACCAGTTATCGTGTCAGGCCAGGGCCTCTCTGAGGCACTTTATACATGTTAATTCTTACAAGAGTGTGAATTAGCAATTATCTTCATTTTCATAGCTGTGTGAGCCTAGACACCGATATTTAATACCTTTTCCAGTGACAAAGCAGTGGATAGAATTTTAACCCAAGGGACCTCACACCAAGACCTCCATTAATTAACCCGTAGTTAGCACAGCACCGCTACAGTTCTGCTTTGTATTTTTCACATGAGTGAGGCATGAAATTGTTCATGGGAGGTTGCACAGGTAGTAGAGGCAGTTTTTGTCAGGGTTCACTAGAGGGTCAGATTTAATTTGTGTGTCTGTGTGTGTGTGTGAGACACATAAAGGATTTACAGAGGAGTCTGAGGAAGGCCATCTGCAGAGTCCAGTGGAGAACACAAAAGGGCCATGTTCTCCTTGGAGATGCAAAAAATCCAGTCAATAGTCTGAGTCCTGGACCTCACTGCAGAGTCCTGGAAGAGTCCCTGGCAGGAAGCAAAAGAATCTGTGCTAGGAGACTGGAAATGACACCTAAGGTGATGGCAAGCACTCGAACTCTTCTGAAGAGGCAGAGCCAGACATTTTACTTTCTCTTTTTACTGCATCCAGGATGCAGGCCTATTGGTTGCCCGCCATACACAGGGAAGGTCTTCCATCTTTAGTCAGTAATCTAAACACAAACACAAAACTGTGCTAAACCAATCAGCTAGGTGTTCTTTTTTGTTGTTTTTTGTTTTTTTGAGACAGGATTTTGCTATGCAGCTCAGGCTGTCCTTGAACTCACTGTGTTGCCCAAGCTAGTCTCAAACTCAGATTTTGCTGCCTCAGCCTCCCAAGTGCTGAGTTTACAGGTATGCACCACCACACCCAGTTCCTCCTTCATTTGAATGCACTTATTCCATCATTCTTGCCCTTTTCTTCTGAATCAATTCTGGATGTCCTCTTATAAGGATCTTAGCTTTGCTGTTGTGGCTGCTTCAGTGTCTTGAATAAGTTCAAACTATTTACTTTTCATAGTCATTTTGATTTTGCAGAAAAGTCAGAAGTCACAAGGGTCCAGATCTGATGAATCAGGTGGATGAGGACACACCAAAATGTATTTATGAGCTGTCCTTTCCATTGGATGGCACTCAGCAGCATCACTCACTATATTATTTATCTCAATTTGTAAAGACACTCGTAAAAGTGGACTTCCAAAACTGCTTCAAAAAAGCAAGAACAAATGAAGAAGTGTCTTTGAAGCAAGGAGGTGTATTTTATTTATTTTAAGGAGGTATTTTTTAAAGGAGAATTAATAGGCACATATCTTAATATTAGCTGTTTATTTGTTTTATTTTTATAATTAATATATCTTGATCAGCCCTTGTACTTCTTCCGTGAGGTTGTTAATTAAACATCTGCATATTCACTGTCCCTAATACAAAATGATTTGGACCAGATGTGTTTGGAATTTGTGAATTTTTAGTTTATTGGAGAATTTGCATATATATAATAAGTTATCTTGAGGATGGGATCCAAGTCTAAACATCAAATTTATTTATAGATCATATATACTTCGTATTCATAGTTTGAAGATAATTTTATATAATATTTTTAATAATTTTGTGTTTAACATGTGTACTGAGTTGTTTTTCTGTTGTGGGAAATTGAAAATGTAGATAAGGACCAAAATAAAACACATATTGTGAATGTTATCTAATGAGATGGGGAATTAGGGATAGAGGAGGGAGAAAGGAAGGAAGGCAAAAAAAATTAATGAGAAAAGAAAGAAACAAACCTATCATAAATAAGGAGGGGAAGAGACTTGAAGGAAAGTTAGGGGAATGGAGAAAAAGATTCATATCATGTATGCTACAAATTTCCCGTGGTTAACATGATCATAATTTACACCTAAAATGTGCCAATAATCTTAATTAAAAAACATTTTGTGTTTGAAAACAAAATTTCTTGCTGTGGAATTTTCTACTTTTGGCACTGTATCAGTAGTAAAAAGTTTTGGACTTTGAAGCATTTCAGACTTCAGATTTCATATTAGGAATGCTCAGCCCATATTTGGATAGTGATTTGATAAATATCAATAGACCGTAAGCTTTGTGGTGAGAGTATGAGAGCAGGCTCTTTTGTCTCTACTGGTGTCATGGTTTATGTCAGTGCCCCCTCAAGCCTCATGCAATCATGGATGTGGCCAAATCTAGCGTTTCTGATTGGTTCATTGTCTAGCACTCAGATTGGTGGTATGAGTGCTACATCTACACAGGGGTGGAGCGAACATACAGTGTACCTGCGGCCTGTATTTCTCTTTGCTGTTCATGCTTGCTGTTTGTATCCACCACAAACTGCTGCCTCTCAGCCATGTCACTGAGGATGGACTGAAACCTCCAATCTGTAAGAAATAAACCCTTCATTCTTTCATGTTGGGCATCAGGTATTTTGTCTCAACAACCAGTGAAAAGTAACTAAAACAACAGGTAATCACTGTTTCTCAGTACTCACCTCAATGTCTGACACAAAAATGGTGCACTTTTTTTGACAGAAAGAAAACAAGCAGTAGCACACAATTTTAGATTTGTATCACACAGAATTTCACTACTTATAAGGCTCTGTAGTGAAATGAGGTCTCATCAGTTTTCCTTAGTGTAGGCACTAAGCTTGTCATTTCTTTTGCTTTATTATAGCAAAGAATGTTCCTCTGTCCAGTTTTCATTCTCCCTCTGGTCTTAAAAATCACATGTAAGCAGTTATACAATCTCATGCTGGGCATGGAACTCAGGACCTCCTGCATGGTAGGCAAGTGCTCTACCTCAAGATACATTCCAGCCCTCCCTTTCTTATCCTGGAATTTAAGCTATGGGAATGTACTGTGGTGGATGTTCAGTCCAAATGACTGACCAGGGAAATGTAGTTTTAGGTCCAAGCTGACTGAAGATATTTTCAAGGCTCAGACTCTTGCATGTGGAACATGAATCAAGAGGTCCAAGGCTAAGAATCTTGCTATTATTTGATGGAAGTTTTTTTGTCCCCGAGCAATGTACTGTAGCAGAATGATCCCTTGCCTCAGGTGGCAGGAGGTGGCTGTCAAACACCAGGAACAGGCTCTGCATGCTGACTCTACTATTGCAGAAATGACCTTGAACAGATCCAGTCACGCTTTCATGCTTAATTTTCTCACTTAAAAGCAATCACTTATGTTAGCAGCTGTACAGAGACTGGAGGTGAGAAACAGCATTTCCATGGTGTTCTTGAGTCAGAGGTGGCCAGAAGAAACTGTTTGCAGCTGATTCTTCAGCCATGCATCCCTGGCCATCAAGGAAGAAGAACAAGGCTGTTGTGTTTCCCTAAGAAAAACAAGAGGACAATGGCTTGTCCTGCAGTGGGAGGGAGCAGAGGCCTAAATCAGGTCACCACGCAATGGGGCTTTGAAAGTTTCACTATTGAATCCTTTCCTCATCCTCTAATTTTTCTTTTTCTGTTTGCCCCTTAATCATTGTTTTGATAATTATGATAATATTCACACATTTCAAAAAGTCCAACAAACAAGGAGAAAAAATTAGAAATATTTGCACTTTTTCTGTGTAGAAAGGTAACTATTGTTTGTACATTTTTAGCATCCCTTTTCCTATTAATGATTTATTGTAGACATGGCTCCAGGGTGACTGATTTAGGTTGACATTATTGTAACAGGAATTACTGAAATAGGAATTAGGATTCTACTAGGCCTTAAGGCCAGCAGCCCCAAAACAGAATCTTGAAGTCCAAAATGGAGCCTGCTGAGTTGTGACCCTCCAGGGACCTTACTGAAACATCTGTTGACTGTCCTTCAGCTGTTCCAGACCTTTCCAGAGCATAATCTGGCAGGCCATTGGCTGGTGGGTACATGGCCTGTGCATGGGCACTGTGTGAACACTGGTTGGCCTGCTTCGGTGACTCAAGGAAGATGTTCATGGGTGAGGTTCCAAGATTAGAGAATGTACATGTTTAAGACATCAGCAACAAAGGTAGGCAGCATGGAGCACAGCAGAGAACCACTGTGGTTTTTTTTATTGCATAATTCTTACCCAAGTTGTTATCTCATATTTACATTCTTGTGTAGAGCTCTATCCAGTGCATGCAAGTTCACCTGTGCTAAGTCATGGTCACATAACTATATCTCACTGTGTGCCTATGCAGACAAGCAGGGTCATGTCCTCAATTTTCTTTAGATATCCCTGAAATGTGAAGCATTCTGAGTGATTCCCCACAACACTGCATAGATTGACCCCTGAAAAGTAGGTAGTCTTCCATAGGGTAGCTCTTTTCTAAACCCATTAAAACTTCTAGACAAAGACTCCCTCGTGGGTATCCTACTCAGAACCCCCTCCTTGCTGGAGGGAACTTTACTCCCTTGCCTTTATAGCTATCAGAGTTGAGGAGGCTAAGGGGTAAATTGCTTGTGAGGTCCCCAGAGACAGCAGGAAGGCAGACATCAGCACAGCAGCAGCAGCAGGCAGCAAGCAGAGAGAACAATTGTATCTTTATCATCCAGCCTCTGTATATGTTGTTGTGTTTACATTCTTTCATGCTGGCCTCCCAGTAGTGCCACAGGCTGATGACCAAGCCTCTACCAGAAGGATCTCTGAGGGACAATTACAATCCAAACCATCACACACACAAACAAAAAGCAATTGTCATGTGTGCATCTCTCATGGGCCAACAGTGGTGTCTAACTCACGTCAACTGCACTTTCTCCCCCCCCCCCCCCCCCCCGTGGGACACTGCCCTTCTTAACAGCACAGAAAAAGAATGTTTACTAGTTATTCAGTGTCAGCTGTGAAAAATAGAAGTCTAAAGAAATAGTACATGGGAAACAGTGTTGCAATTCAGGTGCACTTCCTCAAGGCAGCCCCATAAGGCAGATGCAGTGAAGTTTGTTGCAGGGGATTCCCACAGAGTTATTTTCAGAGACAGCTCCCTGCCTAGGCAGACACCTGAGTCACACATGCATCTGACTGTTAGTTAACAAAGACATTCCTGGGTGAGAGGTGTTGGAGGAGGAGGTGAAGAGCTTCAGTTGTTCTCTAAATCTAGGAACATTCTGCAGTATCACCTTCAGCTGGTTTGCCTACTCTCCTACAGCTATTTCCTGACTTACCTCAGGAAGTCTTAATCTTAGCTTTCTGGTTTTGTTTTATTTTGTTTCACAGCACTGACTTTTAAGAATTCTATTGGGTAGTGGCATGTGTCACTTGCATTTGTGTCTGACAAATATTCTCTCCTTGCCCAAACCCTAGTCAGGATCTTGACAGGGTCTGAGGAGTCTTCACAAAGAGGAGATGGGGACCTCCACTCATGCTGGGCCTTGTGTAGAGTTTCCTGTCTTGTCATGGAGAATTGCTATGTATCTCTGTGACAGGCTCAGGTATCTGCATTATCCAATCTTAGGAAGTGTCCTGCTAATTCAGCTGGCCATAAGCCTCCATCCCTGATGTCTTAACATCCGATTGGGTCCTCATCCTCCACCATCGCAGCTCATGCCTGTTGAGCCTGGCCTACCCTCTGCAAGCATCCTGTTAGCCTGAGTCAGGAAGCAGCTCCCTTCCATCTGCTGCTCACTCTTAGTGTTGCCAACGCCCTGACCTGACCCTGTTCTGCAGCTGTGCATCCCTGATTTTCCAAGGTGCATGTGGAGTTCTCTCTCCTCCACTCTTAAACCCCTCACAGTGGGTCCTGCCTCTTTTAGGATGGTCCCCATATTGTCAGAAAGTTCTTGAAAACACAAACAGGGACACAGAGGACTGTGGCAACTTCCTAAATGAACCAAGACAAGAAAAGCTCTGGGAGAAGCTGCACCACTGCTTTGGTGGTTGGTTGTTCTGTCCCCGTCCCAGGAAAATTTTTGTTGAGATCAGGAGAATCTCAGGTACAGAGTTAAGGCTGCATACGTTTAGTGCATACAAAAATAGCAGGTGCTTTCTGTCTCACAGTGTACATGTAAAGGTTAAACAGCCACTAAATATCTAGACATCTCTTTAAAGTTGGTCCTTGCACTTAAAGCTTGATCTACATCTACTGTGATTTATTAAATAAGCATTTTGCTACTACATAAATGAAATACAATTGTATTGGGTAACAAGTCTATATATATGGTCATTAACATAGTTTCCTATATTTACGAGATTTCTATAGACGTCCTTTAATCCTCAAATTCTGTATTTTATTAAAAAATCTAAATTTTGCCTTATGAGTAAAATCTAAGTAAATACATGTTAAAGTTTCTACATAGTGTTGCTATTAATTATTGCTAACCTCATAGTATATTAAATACATTTGTTTTCCCAAGAGTGAAGGGTGTTCTTAAGATGTAGAGTGCGATAAAGATATCTCCTCATATTTACGACCTGCAAACTGCACTTGTAGGTGAGATCTGTGGTGCCTAGGAGAGATGGCAATCAGAGGGAGGTGACTAGGTTGATGGATTTGTCCCACTCTATTTGAGTGCACATGTGGTGTTGGGTCTGAGAGATGTTGTGTGCTTGAACAGAAGGCCCCTAAATTGGTTTTTGCACACTAGAAGGGCTTGCCTGATTGGCTGGCTTTGTCTTCTGCCCAGAGTATTAACCAGCATCCCTCTCACTCAGCCTGGCTGCATCAGGAACGCTCTCTAGCAGAGCATTGTAGTTCACAGAATGGCCAGCAGGTGGAGACTGAGCAGCGAGTCAACTTTGACAAGTTTTGTGGGAAGGCAGCTAGGAAAGTGAAGCTTTGGTAACAAGGAGTAAGAAAGGAAAATGTTGAATTCAATGAATATTCATAAATGAAATTAACATCCACCTCTTATCCTCTTTTCTGGCTGCTTCTCCTCTCCTCCCCCAAGATAAATACTATCCAGAGAATAATTTGTCCTGTTTTTATCAGTTATACATATGCATGTGCATTTATATCCCTGTATGTGCTCTTACAGTTTGTGTTTTCTGAGGGTGTGTGTGACTTTTTCATTTATCTTTATGTTTGTGAGTTTTACACATTGATCCATCCACAAGCCATTACATCTATGACCTGTTTCATGTAGTTATAGATGGATTTGTTCTCACAACTCTGATGCTCACCTTGATTTGTCCCTTCTTCTGGCCGGTCTCTTCTACTCACAGGTTGATGTATTTTTGGGTAATTGCTAGTTTGAGGGCAATTACGGTTCTGTGGCTATGAAACTCCTAACATCTCTTTAAGTGGATATATATATATATATATATGGATATATTCATAACCTCAGAGTGATCTGTTTTGCTTATTTGAGACTTGTTTTTTGTTTTTTTTTTTTGTTTTTTTTTTTTTTTGAGAGGCAAGCCTTAAACTCATAAAGTCAAATGGTATTCCTGCCTAAGCTTTCTGAGCAGCTGACTCTCCAGGCATGTAGTAGCATGCCAAGTTAGCTTTGTTCTTAACCTGTTTCTTTAGTAGTCTTTAGGCATTTGTGCCAGGCACTTTGCTAAATAATACAAGTGATGTTAAAAATCCCTGACAGTGTTGGGCACATCGCTCAGTGGCAGAGCTCTTCCATAGCATGTGCAGGGTCCTCACAACCTAGAGGGAAGATAGGTGTGCAGGTGTGTAACTGACCACAGTGATCATGATTCAGCGTAGGCATTGATCACCATGGCCTGTGTGGTGACCCAAAAGATCTCGGGTTTTCCAAATCTAACTGCAAACTGGGTAGAGGGATGTCAAAGTGCGAAAGCTGACAGAGAGATGAGCAAAGAGCCGAGCTATGATGCCTGACCAGGCACTGACTGGGAAAAGAAGCTTTCACTTCACACCAAGGACAGAGGGGGACAGGTCTGCCTCCCCCACTGAAAGGTCTTTGCTACTTTGCCACTGTCACCTGGAGTACTCGGTGCAGTGCCTCACACACAGTGAATTGTTATATTAGCTTCCCAGGGATAGCTTAGAGTACCACACACCAAATGATTTAAAACAGCAGAAATGTGTTCTTTAAAGGCCTGGGAACTCGAAATCAGAAATCAAGGTGTTAACATGGTCATTCTCCGTTTGAGGTCACAAAGGGAGCCTTGTTCTTCAGCTCTTCTGGTGACTGCTGGTCTCCTCGGCACCTCTTGACATGTACCTGCCCCACATCTTTCTCTGCCTGTCAACACAGGGCACTTTACCTTTGGCCTTTGACTCTGCTCGTATTAAGTGTGAGTTTTAGTACATCTATTTTTACTAATGCAAGATTTTAGCTTTGACTTTTCTTATGAAAATTTGAAACTTAATATCTAAGATTTAGTGAAGAGGATTTAATTAAGATTTAATTAAGAGACAGAGACACTTTTAATGTTATGCCGGCCCCCTGGCATATATAAACAGCATCATGTTTAGTTGTGTATGACTAATTTATGAAAAAAAGTCAAGGATATATTTGCTTGGCCTGGGTGTGATGCTAGCAAAAGCCCACAAGGTAAGCAATGCACTCAGATGCCTTTTTCAGGGCAGGCCAAAAGATGCTAGTCAGTAAAACATTGCTTCCTTGTGCTGATGGCCAGAAAATTCAAGAGGAACCCCAACTGAGAATCACTGATATAGATTGTGGATTCAGGTAACACCCAATTCTTTAGTGTTAACTAATAGTATTAGCTATTTTTGTTGTAGGGGTAGGTTTGTATTTGGTGCTTTACCTTTAAAAAACTTTTATGTTTTTCATAGACATGAAGTCTTAAAAACCAAAAAATGACTAAGAGGAAAAAAAGCACAAAACTGAAAATAGATGGTAGAGATCACCCTAGGAGGCCTGAAGAGAGTCATTGGAGTGACTGCACACAGTGGGACAGCACTGTGCACTCTGTGTGGTGAAATTGCTGGGTGCTGTACATCAAGTGTCAGATGGCGCTTTGACACCAACCACAAAAGTGTTGCTAAACTTGGTGAAACTGAAAGGTGAGAGTTTCTAGAAGGAAAACTGGAACTATTCCCAGTCTCTTAGTTCTTGTAATTATCATTCTAAAACAAATAATCCTGTAGATGCCTGATTTTAAATTTTATTGTGCATAGCAAAATATGGCTCAGTGTATTGATTTACTTAGGTACAATGGTGTCCCATGGCTGAGTAGCTGACGTGTCCGGGGAGATCTGCAGCTGCTTGGATGAAATAAGGCTGTTTATGATGAAAAATGGCAGAAATATCCACAGGTCGCTGATGTGGTCTCGCATAAAAGTCTCATGGTTTTCATAGATTTTATGCTACACTTCTGTGTACTAAACAAAAAACTACAAAGTTTAGAAAAACAGGTGAAAGAATGTATCGTAATATCAACACATTTGATCCAACACTGCAGGTTTTTGAAAGAGATCTTGAAAGTAGGCAGCTGAATTATTTTCTAATTCTAAGTATGCATTTAGAAAATTCTACAACATTTGCTGACAATCCCACAAGCCATCAGGAAACCTACAAAGAATTTGCTACCATTGTAGTAGCTGCAAAGGAGAATCTTAGTACGTGACTTTCACAGTTCTGTGACATGGAGACGACACTGGATTTTTTTGTTTGTTTGCTTGCTTTTGTTTTTTGAAACTGTGTCTTGCTGTGCAGCTCAGGCTGACCTTGTGCTCACTTTGTAGCCCAGGCTAGTTTTGAATTTGCAGAGATCCTCTTGCCTCACCTCCTCAGTGCGGGGACTATAGGCATGCGCCACCACACCCAGCCCACGCTGTGTTTTCTTTCTTCTCCAGATAAAGCCAAATTTGAAGAACTTCATTGTCCATCCTAACACTGGTTAGATTTGGAAATATGGAAATACAATTATTGGAATTTCAAGAAAAGCCTGTTGGACAAATAATTTCTATGACAAATGAGCAACACTTGAGAAGACAGAGTGTGAAAGAATGACAAAGGACAGCACAGTTGGCAGTTCTGAAAACGAAATCCTGAGGAAAAAACTCAGCTTCTCCCGAGAATGGGCCATAATGGGCCTAGGAGGAGCCCACCAAGAAAACAACCAGCCAGGCTGTCTGGCAAGCTTTAAAAGCCATGCGGGGTCCAGGAAGAGAAAAGTCAGCTCCTCCTGTGAGACCACAGGCACATGGGCTGAGAATCAGCATCGCTCTCTCCCATAAGCAACTGGCTGGTTCTGCGGACATGTTGAGCTGATAGCAACTGAGGTCCAAAAAGCACCTGAATGCTTGTATTGCTTGCTTGACTTTGCAGGTCTGGGGCCAAAGGTCTGAGCATCTATTGGGAGGATAACATAATGAAATATAGCAAATATGGGAGATGGGAGATTTTCTTCTATCTTATCTTTGAAATCCAATATTTTTCTCATTGTTTTGTTTCATTCTGATTGTTTTGCTTTTTTCAGTGTTCCAGTTTGATGGGTTTTATTTTCTTTTGGTTTGATTTTGCTATATCTTGTGGAATGGACAACTATTGTGAAGATAATGCGATGAACTATGGTAGCCATTATTGTTTTCCTAATATCCTGCTTTGAAGTTCTGTGCCAATTTCACTGCTTTGTTTTTTGCTTTGTTTTGATTGAGTTTATTCTGTTTTGTTTGCTTTGTTTGATTTTTACTATGTTTAAAGTGAAAAATGAAATCTGTGAAGTGTGGAATTTTCTGCCAAATAATTTAAAATCGGCCATGCATGGTGGTGCATGCCTGTAATTCCAGGAATCAGGAAGTTGAGGCAGAAGGACTGGTGCAAGTTTGAGACGAGCCTGGGCTGTAAAGTGAGCTGGAGAGCAGTCTAAACTACATAGTGAGATCCTGTCTCAAAAAGAGCAAAAAAAAATTAAGTCAATGAAAGCACTGGTGAATGCTTGTGTTACTCTGGATCATCTTATGCTTGTGGGCCACTGTTTTCAGCTTATTAAATCTGACACATGAAACAGATTAACAGATGACTTGAGAATTGCATGTGTTCCTCTGAAACTAATGCAGAATGAGCCAACCTTTGACAAATTATCAGTATGCATACACCAGCAAAGATACCATTAATTTTGTGAAAGCATACCAAATGTTAACTGTCACTTTTAAGTAAAAACTTGTTTGTATCATAGAAAACTTTGTGATTGTGTTTTTCTTTAAAGGCAAAATGTGTCAATGGATGAGTTCTTTTTCCTAACTAAAACCTCAGGTCAGTACTCAGGTTTAATTGCAGTGTTGGCACTGTAATAAATGAGTGAGCTTTTGGTTGCATTTTGGGCCCTTGGTCTCTATAATGTTTCCTATCACTGATCCAGGAGACCTGAGAGGTGAGGATTACATCCCCAGCTCTCCCATCTAGCCTCTGACACTCACTGGGGCCCCAGGCATGAACAGGGCATTTAAACACAGTCTAGTTCTTCCAGCTCACCCAACGCAGATCCCAGACTGAACATCAGTTCCCTGGAACTGTGAGAGTCAGCAACTAAGTTCAGGACTCAGCCAAACATTGCTCCGCTGGTCACGTAGGAGCAACAGCTGATTCATCTAGCTCTTTCCCCTAAAACACAGAAAGTGGAGCATCCACACACTCACCCTGCAAAGGCCAGCTTTGTGGGGCATCTAGGCTTCACTGGGGAGTGGGAAGCTGCAAGGTGTTGGTCACCAGGCTACTGGTTTCCATGGTGTAGAAGAGGACAGTACCTAAAGAGTTCTCATCACTGCAGAACTGACCCTAACTTGGGTGCAGGTTGGGTCCAGTCCCTCTCTGTTCATACTGCCCCATGTACCACACAAACCCATCAGGTGAAGTGTAGTCTGAGGCTTCCCAGATGCGTGATCATTGCCAGCAACTTGATTAGATTCTGTGCCCAATCCCTGATACAGAGGATCAAAGTGAGAAACTAAAACCTCATGACCTGTTTGTGTTGTTGTAAATGGAGTCGCTGCTGTAGGGAACAGCATAGCCGTCCTCTCCAAATTCTATAGAATTATCCTGTGATTCAACAATTCTACATCTACTTACAGACCTTAATAGAAATCAGGAGCTCAAGCAGATATTTGCATTCCCATGTTCACAATAGGATTATTCCCATGAAACAAAATATGGAAATAACCCCCAAAGGATGGATGAACAGGTACTATGTATGTATCCTACAATATTGTGTTAAGTGAAATAAAACAGAAAGAAAAGGAAAATGTTATCTGATCACATGTATGTGATTATCCAGCAGAGTCCAATTCATAAGACAGATAGTAGAATGGTGTTTCCAGGGGCTTAAAGAAGGGAAATGAAGTTATTGCTGGGAGGGTTCACAGTTGCAGTTTGGAAATAAAGTTCTGGAGCAGGATGGTGCTCATGACTGCACAAGGTAAATGTTCTTAATGACACTGAACTGGTCACAAAATCCAAGGTAGTGGAATTTGTATTGTGCATATTTTAACATATTTTAGATGGTAGATAAGAGGTGATAAAGAGGCCAGAAGGGATGGGTGGATTCAGGGACAATTCTGTAATTCTCTGTTCATTTTTTGATGAGCAATGCTCTCCCGGGTCCTGATCATAACATGCATCCAATATATCACTCAAAGGACAGAATTTACAGCTGAAGCCTCCTGTCTCCTGACTACACATTTGATTCTTTACCTACACTCAGTAACAAGTCCCTGATCCCTTCATTCTGAGCAGAAGAGAGAGGAGAAGAAGCGTTTGGGAAAGTTCTCCATGACCAGTACTGTCCTCAGGGGGCCCCCACTCTGCATGTCTGTGGTGGGGGTAGGGAGACTCCTTTTCTCTGGTTCTTTCTTGATTAAGGCAAAATTCAAGTCTAAAATTCAGCATCTGTCCTGGAGCACCCAGTTCAGTGGCATTTCATGACTCAGGCCTATGAGACCCTCATCATGCCTGGCAAAGAACACCTCCACCATCCCCAGGGGTAACCCAGGATCCTTAAACTGTCATTCTACATTCCCCATGCTCAGCCATGGACCACTATTGTGCTTTCTAAGGATTTGTGTGTTCTTTATTTATATAAAAGCAAACATAAAAATAAGTAAATATTTACATTTTAGGATAATCTAATTCCATTAGTCACAAAAATTCTAAATCATGAAACAATACATTTAACAGTATGTTTGTAAACATTTCATTTAAAGGGGTAAAAAAATTGAAAACAGTTCAAACATCTGGCCTCAGAGTAAGGGTTAATTATGGTCAATTCTACAAAAGCTGCATAGGTTGAAGCATATATACGAAAATAAAAAAAATTGTCCTGGTCAAGCTTTCCCATTAGTGGGACACAGAATCCAAGACCCACAACTGAGAAGAGGAGAAGTTTAATCTGGCTTGTGGTTTGAGGGGATTCAGTCCTGCCAGGTTCCAAGGCAGGGACGCTACAGCAGGAGGGTGTGCTGTAGCAAAGCTGCTCAGTTCATGGTGGCCAGGAAGCAGAGTGGAGGGACAGTGCCAGGAAGGAAGGTACCAGAGACCAGATGTAGTACCTAGGGTCACTCCTCCATGACTCGTACAGATGAGCCCAGAAGTACACGTTACCAGTCACTTGGACAGCTCTCAAGCCCATCAAGTTGACAATGAAGATTAATCATCACATAGCAAAAGATTTGTGATGCTAAGATTATAGGTGATTTATATATGTGTGTATATACAGTATTTTGTGGGTTTTCCACCTTTAAAATTCTATCCAAAGTCAAAAAAGTGCTGAATTTTATGTTGAATAGAATTCTAGAATTAATAAATTCTATTAGAAATAATAGAAATAACCATTCCTTAGGTTAGTTTTATAAAATCCAGTCAAAAAGACTGAAAAATATACAAACAAAATACAGGAAGATCCAGAAATCTTAACTCTGCTTTGAACAACTACTTTGAAAGACAGACACAATTTCTGAGTTGAACATGAAGAATTGTAAGATGCAACCTCACACCTAAGTACCTTCCCAGGGAAAATGAGTGCTGTCTCCATCCAAACACAAGAATGACTGCAGCAACTTCATTTTTAAGGTCAAAGCTGGAAACACCACACAGGGCCTCAGCTGATGGACGCATGAGGATTTGTGGTTCCTCTACACAGTGTGATGTGATGGCTCAGCCACTGACAAGGATCAGCAGAAAAGGATCAGAAAAGTTTTGTGGCAAAATGCAGGTTTAAATATATGGTTAAATAAACCAAGAAACACCTCAAAAAAAAATAAACAAAGAAAAAGAAAAGGTAATGCTAATGTTGTGTTTCCTTCCAGTGCTGCAGCCTCAGAAAGGAGAGAAGCAAAATTTATAGAATGAAAGGGTCACAGTGGGAAATGGACTTGGCCTAGGAGGATGAGGGTGTGTAGATCCACTATTTGAGCCCCACCCAGGGCAGTATCAGGCACCTGGTGGAGGCTGAGGCCAGGACACAGGCACTGAGACTGAGAAGGCAGAGTCTTTGCTGCATCCTGGCTGCTGTGTCTCCTGTGCCTGCAGGGCTGCAGCATGGATGTGGTGGGAGAAATGGGTATAAGACAGGCAGTGCGGGGCTCCTGTGCACACTTCACACTCCCTACTCTGTCTGGCAGCAGAAGATTCAGGTCCTCCTGGCTAGAAAAACACTCTAAAGAGAAACTCTTGTTGATCTCTGAGATCACTGGCACAGATGAGCATGACGGCTTCTAGGAGGGGCTCTGCATGGCCTCATGTGTTAGAGTTTTTAAAGTTAGTCATAAACGGTGTGTGGGCTCTCTGAGTACCAAGACTGCTTACTTTATATACTATAAGGTGATGTTTCAATTTTCTACACTGTGCATATCCTTCATTATAAATAAATGAAAATTAAATCATCCGGTTTCTCTCATCTATTCAAGAAATGAAGCACTATTTATTTTTCCTAAGTTGAGTATAAGAGAAGAAACACTGAATGAAGCACTATCAATAATGCAATGGAAATGGAAAATGGAAAAACACACAAAGGTTTCCTTCCTTTATGGGGTGTGGTTACACACTACACGCTGGACAGGAGAGGGCTGGAATGGCCCTGCTGCCAAAGCTCCTTGCTGCAGGCCTGAGGCCCCCTGTCTCACTCAGGGGAGCTCTGTACAAGAAGGTCAGCCTGTTACAGAGCCCACCCTGACTGAATGTCTTCCACCCAGGCACGGTTCTCAACTGCAGCATGTGGATTCAACACAGCTGTGGAGCAGGACAGGTGTTTACAGAGTGCAGGTCAGGAGATGGGGACACTGCAGGAAAGTCAGTGTACAAAGCCTGAAATAAGTTACCAGGCCCTAATCGGCCCTACTTTCCCAGAGCCTTAACCACACCCCATAACTGTGTGCATTAAAAGACTAAGTAACTGAAAGAGTTACTCACAAAAATACATTCTGTAGGGATAATTTGAAGATACAGAAGTAAATGGACACATCCCTAAGTAAAAAGAGATGTGACCCTTAATGGGTATGTGGTGTCCTTTGGTCTGACGGACCCACACCCATCAGGAACAAACACAATGAGCCACAGAGCAATAACGAACACAGGCAATGGGTCAATATACAAAACTGCTTAATAACAACCATGAAAGCCAAGATAAGATAAATGCTCTGGTGAATTGAAACAAGCGTATAATAAAGAATAAATGTTGATCACTTTTCAATTTTTCCAGGACATTGAAGAGAAAGAACCACCATCTAATTCTTTTAGCTGAAAAAGTTACCCTGAGAAAAAATCCAGGCAATAATGTGGGAGAAAAATAAAACAAAATTTAAAAAATAATAACACCCTATTGACCACAATTCCTACATATTCAGGTAAATGCTCACCAGCTAAATTCACCAGCACATTCAAAAGTTAAGCACTGTGATCAACACTGGTTTCAATCTCAGTGGTGCAAAATGGTTCCACTTGCACAAACTTTCAGTGTCACTTACCACTGAGAATGAGGCAAAGCTAACCCCTCAATAGATTTAGAAAAACACCTTTCAAAAATTCAAAATTTAACCATTCTGTAATGATAAGAACCATGTACACACCATGTGTAGGAGGAATGGACCTCAGCACAGCATGACAAAATTATGCATGACATCTCCTAAATTGTGCTCAGAGGCTGACAGGCTGCAATCCTTGCTTCTCAGGTCAGGAACCAGACAAGTGTTGCAACTCTTTTTCAACAGAGTTCTTGAAGTAATAGCCCTTTTATAATCAACAATAAGAAATTAAAGGTTTCCAAATCAGAAAACAAGAATTAAGGATTGTCTCTGATACCTGGGGACACATCCTTGCATAAAAAAAACTTAAAACTCCACTGAAAACCTTTTAGAACAAATTCTTTTAAGTTGCAGGGTACACAATCCACATGTCCTAATCCATTCGTTTCTATGTACTTCAAACAAACTGCATCCCCAAACAAGGAATACAATTCAATACATAATTAATTGAAAAGAATTAAGGCTTAGGTAAAATTTCAACAGACTCACCTACTGTTTAAAAATTGTAGAAGTTGATGAAATGAAAGAAGTAGCACTAATAGAAGAAGAGACAGACCGTGATGGTGGATGGGAAGAATTCATGTTATTATAGTGTACATGCTGCCCAGAGCAACCACCTGTTTCAATGCATTCCTGGCAAAATATCACTGATATTTTCCTAGAAATAGAAAAAATAATATGAAAAATCACAAGAAATTACAGAGTCATCCTACAGCCATGGAAAGAGTATCAGAGATAGAGGCACCAAAATACCTGGTTTCCAGTTATGTTATAAAGGAACAGCTGTCAAAAGGTCTTATACTGAAAGAAAAGGACTGCAGATTAAAAGGGTTAGCCCATAGACAAACCAACTCATAGAATCACCAGGAATCTTGTTTTCTTACTTCTTTCCTTTCCTATCCTTTCATATTATTTTGTTTTTCTTCTTCTTGTCAGAGTCTCCCTTTGTTGCACTGGCCTGAATGAATTCACAGTATGTTGCAGGCTTGTCTGGAACTCCCAGGAATCCTACTGCTTCAGCCTCCTGAGCGCAGGCATTGCAGGCATTTTCACCATTCCTTGCTCAGACAATGAGTTTTTAACAACACTATCAGGAGACCAGGTCTGGTGGTGTGGCTTGTAATCCTAGCAGTCTGGATGGCTGAAGCAGGAACAAGACAAATTCAAGGAGAGCCCCAGAAATTTAGTCATTTATTAAGAACCTGCTGGGGGTGTAGCTCAGCGGCTTAAGCCCCTGCCTCGCAAGCCTGAGGTTGTGAGTTCAATACCCGTTACCAAAAAAAAAAAAAGAGAGCCTGCTCAACACAAGAAGAGTTTTAAATGGGGAACTCAAAGGATCCAAGTACAAAGCTATATATTTAATCCCTAGAAGTGGAATAAAAAACAGAAGCAACAACAACAGCAAAAAACACAAATGCAAAATCTTGCAACATAGACCAGGAGGGTAAATAACATTTTACACTGGCCTGGCCTTGTGGAGGGCAGTATGTTACAAGTAGCTTCAACCTTCACACCTTTCTTAGAATTTGACTTCAAAGAATCATCAAACTCCATGAGTTGTCAGAGAAAAAGAGAATGTGCTTCAAGGCCACAAGCCTCAGTCCAAGGGCAGAAGGCATTTGGAGTGATCTTCTGAAGTGCATGTTGACCACAGTCAAAAAGCAAAGAATCTACCTACAGGGTTAAAGGGATTCTCAGTCCTACACACTGTGAAAGAAACTGCAGGTGAGGAAGGTGGTAGAGAACTTAACTAGATCGACTGTTTCAACAAAGGTACTAAAGAGCAAAGCTGAATATTTTATTCAATGAATACCCAACATTGTGACCAACTGCCAACTAAGGAGAACGTACACATGGAATCCCAGCTCTCTGGGAGTGTGAGGAAGGATGAGGAAAGGTTTAAGCCCAGGCCGGGAAATTTAGAAAATTAGTGAGAACATGTGTTAAAATTTGTAAAGAAAAAACCAAAAAATTTTACAAACGTACGAAAATATCAATCATTAAGAAATCCCAGAAGTCACTGTGCAAGGTGCATTAACCACTATTAGGCTGTAATTACTTTTCCAATTTGGGAGACTTAAATATTGCTATATGGTTCTTTATATGGTTCTTATTTTTCTTTCAATAAATAGAAACCCTTTGAACAAATTCTTGTTCTAAATATAGATTCAGAGCAAAAAAACAACAGAATGATCAAATTCTCTTAATACTGAGCTGCCAAAATCCTAAGAAGGTATATTCAGTAGCATATCTGGAGGCAGCCCAGTAAAAACTTTTAAAAAATGAAACAATGCAAACACCAGGCAGTAGATCAATGTCTACATGATGGAAACCCTTGTTCAAGGTGTGCTGACTAAAGTACAGATGCATGAGACCATCACAAAGATATGATTTCTAAATAGGCAATTTTTGACTTTTCTCTTTAACCTTATTTCATTTGTTTCATTCTCTCTCTCTCTCTCTCTCTCTCTCTCTCTCTCTCTCTCACTGTTTATTTATTTCTTTCTTTCTTTCTTTCCACAGGGCTTTGCTACACAGTTCAGCCTGCCCTTCATATTACATTGTAGCCCAGGATGACCCCAAACAGCAAGCCTCTTCCTCAGCCTTCTCAATACTGGAATAACAGGTGTGCATCAACATCCCCGACTGTGTTTTTCTTTTTAAATTTTCTCCAAAACAAAACTACTTAGAGTTATCTGATATTCTTCTCATAGTTCCTAAGTTTGGTTATACACAATAAAATCAGAAAGCACTGAAAACACACTGAAGGAATTTCAAAATCCTCACCGACATATAATATAATGCAACATAGCATAACATAGCATAGTATACCATAATAACACAATGCAAAACAAAAAGTAACCACCTAACTCTGTTTTAAACATCTGCTTCCAAAGATTCATTAAGAATTTCTAAGTTATCCATAACCCAGGAATATGATCTAGTAATTTCATATTTAAGAACATTTTCTTTCAAATAAAAGTCTATCCATTCAAGCACTTGTAAAGAATGGGTATAGCAGGTTGCTTTCCAGGCCCAACCTGGAAACATAACAAATGGTCATCAAAAGATGGGTGACAGGTACATGAGCAAGTCACACTTGCTTGGTTCAGGCCACAATAGCGGGTGGTGACAGCACAGGGGGAGCCCAGCATGGAGACAGTGCTTGAAGGAAACCAACCAAAAAGCATTGCAACTGAACAGGCTCAGCCCGATCACATCTAGGAAAGGCAAACTACCCAGCAGAGACACAAAGCTCATGGTCTGTTTGAGATGGGAGCAACGCAAGTGATAGCACTGGCTAGGAGACAAGTTCCCCAAAATGAGGCTCATGTGTCTTTCCTCAGCACAGGATGATGATGTCCATGACCTGGCAAAGCCTCCCCTTGCACTCACCACCTAATTTACCTCCTCATAGGATGTCAAAGTACAGAGCCCTACAGTGTGTGGCTGAGGTAAACATTTAATCATGAAGAAGTAATCATTCATAAGCCCATGAGAGTAAAACTTGCTAGGAATCCTCATCCCCTGGACATGAGGAGGTTGTAACATGAAACATTCTCATTCTTCAGGAAAATTATTATGGGTATACTGGGAACATCTCCATGCTCCCTAATGGAATTGAAATGAAACTAACATAAACTCAGGAAAGAAAGTCACCATAAAATTTGACAGATCTCTAACAGAAGACAATGAGTGCTTCATCCTCAGAGACAATGGACCCTTTGGATGGAAATGTGTGCTTGGCACACTGCCTGCCACATCTGAAGCATCTACATGTTTGTTGCATTAAAATTTTCAAAGAGCAGCAAAGTCTAAGCCCGCACAAAGGTTCTGGGGTTTTAACTTGCTGTTTCCAAGGAGGATACAGATTTGTTCCAGAATAAAAAGAAAGGGGGCATCACAAAGGCAGGCCCAACTGTGGACCCCAGCGCATGACCTCACTTCCTTGACAACAGGTCCAAACAGAATTCTGAAGGCTCAGTTCACCTGACACCTTGGTCTGGTGACAGTTGGCCTTCAGAGACAGTTGGCTCAAGAGAGTGAACAGGGAGCATGTTATGCTGCTTTCCCAGGACTCGAGGCCCCAGCCGCAGGACCCCGCATAGGGGGACCACGTGGGATCGACTGAAAAAATGGTTTACTCGTCCCAGAAGCTTCAGGATGAATGCCGGCACACATCCAACCAACAAGGGCAGCAAAGGACAGGGCCCACTGTCCCCAGCCCTCAGGTGCCCAGAGGAAAGGAGGAGCCCAGGACAGGTATCACTAAGCTCAGCCACCAGCCACTCAACCACACGGAGACCAGGACAGGTACATTAAGGCTTGGCCACCACTGTGAGTCCCCCTACACAACTTCTGCCCTAAGTCAACAGTGTGAGGGGGTCTGAGGACAGGCACTGAGGGCAGATCCTCCTGGGCAGGAGCAGGCGCTGGGAAGTTGTGGGACTGGGCTCTTGTCACGTTCCCACCCAGGACAGGGCTGGCAAGAGGAGAAGGGCAGCACCCCTCCATATCCACAGTCTCCAGAGTCATCTTCTGTCTTCCTGGGTAGAAATATGGGACAGAGCTGTCTGTCCTAGAGGAATATGAGGTTATCTGGGTTGACAAAGGAAACCTGTGGTGTCTCAGAGCCTCAGAGCCTCTGGCTTCTTGCCAGAAGCTGGTCTCTGCACCAAGAGAGTAGCACAGAGGAGACCAGTCTGGAGCTGGTCACTGGGCCCTGTGTGCCATGGCCTTGCTGCAGACTCTGGGAACCCCAACAGGTGCTGACTCAGATGCAAGGTGTGTGGGCAGAAGGGATTGTAGAGGCCCACAGATGACAGAGACGATCTTTGGGTCAGTACACACTCTCAGCACCGCACTTCAGGGCTTGGCAAACACTGGGCCCATGGTTCTGCTCCCAAGGTATCTGAACTCCACGTCCTCAACTACCATAACCTCTCTACTCAGCCTCTACCTAGTCACATGTAGGGTCACTGTCCACAGATAGGTGAGAGCAGGAAAATGGGGACACAGACCCAAAGTCACTACATTACCTGCCATGATTTAATTCTACCATTGCACCTCATTGTCAATCCTGGGCCGGGTGTCCATGGAGCATTGGCTGGTGTCTTTATAACCTGTCCCCAGCTCTTACACATCATCATCTCACCAGAGATGTGCTCACCTCATTTATAAAGCACATGCTACATTGTCCATTCTCTAGCGCTCGTCTCACGGAATTTTTCCATGCACCTCAGTTCCTATTAGAGGACCCTCTGGGATAAACGAATTCCAGAACAGAGCAGTGAACACAGCTGCTCAGCCCTCCATCGCTGTACAAGAGGAACTTATTACCTTACTGGGGACTTTTCATCAGAAACCTGGAGAACATTCTGTGGGGCCTCATTAATGGACCTGGACACCCAAAATGAGGATTTCTTTTCTCATCTCTAAAATGGGAAGCCTTCTTAGGACACATAGGTTTTCTTCCTGGATAGTTTTATTTAGTCTCTCCTCCATCAAGTTCTTCTGAGCATGCTAGTATTCCTAAGTGTCCCCTGTGAATTGTGACTTTTAAAATGAGATCCCTTTACTGCTGGGCCCCCTGTGATCCCTGTAACATGAGGCTCTGTGGACCATTTGGAGTGTGGGCTTTGTTTCAGCCCCAAACCCTCCTGAGAGCCACGTGCAGGACACCAATTCCATGTCTCCCCACTGTCTCATCACAGATTGGAAGTCAGCCAGCAGAGAGCCTGGCAGAGGGCTGTACAGCAAGCAGGGTACAGGCAGATGGGCCTCACAGCCTGAAAGAGCCTCTGGAGCCCGCTGTCCTGGACAGCTGTCCCAGGCCCAGAACATCCTCTCTGGACTCCTCCAAGGGCAACATCTCCACCCCACAGGCCCCGATGTTGGAAAGGTGAGTTCTTACCTTAGCAGCCCCATGGGACACAGGCACTTGTGAATTCATTTCCTGGCCATGTGCAAGTGCTTCTCAGCCCCAGGATACAGTGCTGAATGGTAGGGTGTTGAGTGGTTTGAGCCTGCATGGTCATTGTGGATGAAATGGGGACTCCATGGCCATTTGTTAGCTTTCGCCATGGCCATAGGCAAGCCTCTTTAGAGGCTGCACTGATTCCCATGGATGACCTTCCATTCCCTCACTGACCTGCACTTGGGGGAATCTGTTCAGTTCTTAGGAAAGGAGATAGGAAAGTCACCTTATGGGCTTCAGAATTTGTTCAAGGCAGGAAATCCTTTTTATGGCAAAGTGTCCATGGCTGTCAGATGTCATGGAAGAGAAGATAAGTATCATCAACCTACAAATGTACATGAAGACAGAAGTGTGCAGACATTTTTCTGGGTATTGATCATGATCCTGTAAGCAGAGCAAGTGCAACCACTGCCCTTTAGAGTTTCAATGTACTTTGGAGGCCACAAAGTCACCCTTGGCAGCAGAACAGATATTGCTCAGCTCCAGGCAGTTGTTCCAGACCCAGGGCCTCCCTACATGTGGGTAAAACCATGCAGGAGGTCTACAGAGGTGAACAGAACTGGACAACACATCACTGCCTGAGCTCAAGACTACACAAAGGCAGCACAGACACTGACTGACCCCTCATGTCTCACATATTCATGGAGTGACAGCAATGGGCCCTAGAGTACAAAGATATGACAGATACAATCTCTGCCTTCAACAATCTGACCTGCACTGGGGACGGGCAGGGAGAAACTATGTCAGGCTTCCCTCAAAAAGGCAGAGGTGGGATACAATTCAGCAAAGCCTCCTTCCCATGGAGACTTGGACTTCTTGGGCCCACAATGCCCCACTGTGGGGGTGAGACAATGGGACTGGACACTGTAGAGACTGGGTAAGGGGTCCACACCCTCCTCCCCACAGGTGACCTGCACATGTATTGTGAGAGGAAAACCCAGGCCTCTCCCTTAGTTCCCTCTCTCATTGCCCCAGGTCCACCTCTTCTGTGCTTGACTCTGCATTGGAAGTCTGCTCACATGTGGATCCCCAGGATGAGCTTCTCCTGCACCAGCGGGAGTCTCCTGAGGCCAACGATCATGAGTCCAATGGTAAGGGGCCCTGAGGTGTGGCCTGTGATCTTCTGGGGAGGAGATGGGCCATGGAATTCAGTAAATCATCCAGATGCTGGGTGATCCAGGAGCATGAGATCCTCAGCAGTCAGTGTGGGGATGCAGTGTGGGAGGCTTTGCTGAGGCTGTGTTGGTGCACATGGCTACCTCTGACAGGCAGTGGGAAAGTTTTGCCCCAAGAAGTCCATGGACACTTGGTGATCTTTTCTTATCCCATAACTATAGGGCCAATCTCAGCCCACGCAGAAGTTGTACCTGCTGACATTGTGCCAGATCCATCTGCAGCTCCCTCAGCTCCTCTGAACCCACAGGAAGAGCCTGAACCTGGATTCATTTTTCCCCCTGCTGCAGAGCTGGACCTCCTGGTGGCTCCCCAGGAGTCTTCTCTTGAGCTCTACCTGCGGGCAGCTCTTGACCCACACCTGCCATTCCCTTCTCTTACTGATTTATATATTATTGTATTGATTGTTACCCGTATTTCCCACAGATATGTTAGTGATAGAACCAATATAAATAAAGTTTTAAGATTTTAGTGTTGTTTAAAATAATCAGTTTGGTGACATTCAGTGCATTCTCAATGCTGTGCAAATTTCACCACTCTCCAGTTCCAGAATATTTTCTTAAATTTTGTACACAATGGTGTTTTCTTTTCTTTCCCCTCCTGCTCTATCCCAGCACCCCTGATCTTACGTCCTCATCATTAACCTATGCTACATTGCCCACATCAATGCCATCAAGTTTTCTTTGGCCAGAGAATGCTGGTAGTGACTTTCTAGGGTGAATGTTAGGTTTTGGCTTCAGGTTAGAGTTAAGCTAGGGTTGGGCTAAGCTCCTAAATATTACATCACTATGAACTATATTGGTCATAAACAAAGGACAACCCAGACAAAGCAGCACCTTGTGCTGGCCATGTCTTGGCCCTGAGCTGTGTGCTTAATAAATCCAACTTTGACTACAGTCACAGGTTATGGACTGTACCACTATGCAGGAGGTAGGGCCTAATTTCCACTCTATGCATCACACGTGCCATGCCAATAAAATCAGTACGCACTGTAAATTGGTACTGATGATGAAAATATACAATAGTCTATAAACAAAACAAATTCCACTTCTGACATATGCGAAAAAAAGAGCAACTGATGAAAAGCCTCACACAGGAAGGACATGCTCTACCTGGTCAGCAATGGGTCCTTCAGGCAGATTCAAACCTGAAGAGCAAAGCACCAGCTGGCCTCAAGCTAAGACCTCGCTAATGGAATTCCTAGGGCCAATCTTCCAATCCTAGGAACATGCACTTTTATACTTTGCACTATGCACAACCTAACAGACACACATAGAGGACTCACTGTGTGCCAAATGCCCGAGGTTCCCAGAAGCAGCTCACTCTTGGGGAGATAAGTCAACCCGCACTGCCAATAACGGGTGAGTCCTGAGTCATGGAACAGAAAGTAAAAAGCAAACACAGGCAAATCTTCTGAAGGAGCACTCAGTCTGGCTCCCAAGGCCGGCCTTTGTAGCTCTGCTCAGATCCCTGATTTCTAGCTAAGTGCTTAAAACTGCTGTCTCCTCTCTGGCCTCAGGATAAGCCACAGAAGTGGGTGTAACAGTGACAGCTGAAGGTGTTCCCTGCCCCTCTGTAAGTGCTGTCATGGAGGAGAAAGCCCCTCGTCCTCCTCCACCTCCCTCCCCATCTCTCCCATGGAGCTTCAAAGGCTGAGCTGCTGCCAGGCAGTCTGGGTGGAGATGCTCAGCAGGGTATTCAACCTACATTTATCCAGCACTGGGCACATCAACACAGCTTCCCAGTAAACAGTCATGGGAAGGAAAGATGAAGTAAAAAGTATCAGCTGACTGGAAGGAAGCCTGCTCTATATATCATGACCCCTGAATCAATGTGGTGGGGAGGAAAATACATGGGGTTCTCACCCCCCTCTGCAGCCTCTCAGAACACATTGCTGATCGCACAGACATCTCA
Source organism: Cavia porcellus (assembly GCF_034190915.1). Taxonomy (NCBI): domain Eukaryota; kingdom Metazoa; phylum Chordata; class Mammalia; order Rodentia; family Caviidae; genus Cavia; species Cavia porcellus. The sequence goes on along the minus strand of NW_026947515.1, from coordinate 45,838,998 downwards.
TCCCACCACACTCGCCTACAGACTCACTGGACACCTGCACCCAGGCACCAGGTGCTGTGACTCTGGTGCCAGCTGACAAGGAAGGTGAGAACACAGCAGCAGCCTGGCAACTAGCTGGCCAAGAAGAAAGCACACATGACAGTGGCCATGATCACCTCACCTGAGGGCAGGTCACTGAGGCAGAGGCACATTCCACGAACACATTGTACACAAGTGGTTCTTGGGCCCCTCTCCTGTCCAGGTGCTACCAGGTCTGAGGGGACTGAGGCCACCAACAGGCTGACCACACTGCCAAGCTTTATACCACAGTTTGTTGGTTTTCGTACAGAACAGAGATGCATAACCCCGGTGGGGAGGAATTTGGACCCAGACATAGTCGGGCTCAGGCACACTTACTTGCCTTTATTACAAAGCGTGCTCCAGACCTGAGGGCCCCCTTCATGGACTGGTGGACCCAGCCTTTGTTCTCTGGCCAGATCTAATTCTGCCCATCCATAATGAGCCATTTCAAAGTTACTGTGTCTACCTGGATTCTGCCAGACAGCAGCACCTGCATTTCTCTCCCACGTATCCAGGTATGCATGCATCACACAGAGATCCCCAGTTTAGGTCAGCTCCAGACTGACCGTGATCCCCCAGTTCTGACCACCATGGTCTGAGCAGAACTTCTAGTGCTGGGAGCCAAAAATAGGGGTTCCTAGTGGCCTCAGCCCCAGAACCTGGACCAAGTGCAGCACATTTTGGTTCTAGCTTGTTCTAGGTGACAACAATTCACCCATACCTGTGGGCACTGGTTTTGCTCTGCATCAAAAAGTGTCTGGGGCAGTGCAGAGCAGCTCCCTAGGCCAGCCAGATCTAGCACAATCCCAGGTCTGTGCTCTGGGGAGGACAAGTAGTATAAGAGGAAGAGGGAGGGATCATTGGGGATAGAGGGAATGGAAAGTGGAAGAGGAGTAGAAAAGGACCCTGGGTTACACAATGGCTAGTACCTGATTTTGTCACCCACCATATCTGTTGGGTGATAGCACAGAACACCACCATCTGGATTTTGGGCAGCTCTACAAGCAGCATCTCCAAAGGTGCAGGGAAGATTGGGGTGGACAAGGAAGGGCCTGGGTAGATGAATTCAGGCAAACACATAGTCTGGACTGTGCCAAATTCGACAGAGCCAGTGTTCAGTGCCACCCTGAGCCAGCCACATCAGGCCAGGATCTCCCTTGCTCCAAGCAAGAGGACCATTCCGATGCCCTCACAGGCACTGGGGCCCACACATCAGAGAAGGGCTCCCCACCTCTCCTGGGCACCTGCCCCTGCCCTTGTTCTCCGAACTCTCTCATGGTGCTCAGCTCCCACATGGTACCACACACGGGGCATGGATTTTTCCAAGCTGCCTGGCACTGACCCTGTGCTTAGGCTTGCCATGCCACGGTACCATTTCAAGTGACCTCCCTCAGGTTCAGGGACTAAGGGAGGCCACATTCCCAGTTACTTGGCTTCTTCGTGTGAAAGTGGGGCCAAGAGATGCTATTGCCCTGGGCCTTGAGCCCGGTAATGACTCTCCTCAGACCGTGGTCAGAGTAGAAAGCTGGGGAACCGAACATCTGCTGCCTGGAGAACCATGTTCCAGTCCAGGTCAGGACAGCTGAGACCCTCAGTGAGCTGCGGGGCACAGGGGTGGGATGGAACTGAGGCAAATGTCCATCATAGGGTTTAGGAAATGATGCCAGGCAGAAGAATGAAACTCAGTTTCCTCTCTAAAGCTATGCCCATGGGATATCAGGGCTTTAGGAAGTCATCAGTGCCATGGGTCAGGGCACAAGGCCTTTAGGTTTGTTCACTGTGTCTGAGGTGTGACAGTTCGTGACATTTCTTGCAGGCACTTGGTAACAACAGCCAAAGAGGATGAAGTTGCCTCCGTGGACAATTCAGTCAAGAACAACTGTCTAGCCCTCCCGACCTGCTGGTTGCCCATAGGAGACCTTCCTAAAGTAGTTAGCTGCTACTCAGGAGGTGATAGGGTTAGCAGTCATTCTTTGGGAAGGTGGGGTTAAGGAAAATAGGAATACTACCTGCTAACACCATTCAAATTGTTTATTTCAGATGACATCCTCAACGTAATGGAAACCGCAAGAAATTGCTTTAGGCTGAGGACTTAGCTCAGCACCATAAGCACCTGCCCAGCAAACGCAAGGTTGTGAGTTGAATCCATGATACCAAAAAAACAAAAACAAAAAGATGAGAAGTTGCTTTAAAACAACCAAAAGAGCACACAACGCCCTCTTGTAAGTCATCTAGAGTAAACAGTGTCTGTTATAATCACCTTGTAAAACTGGCATGGTTGTGCATAGCCATAATTCCTACATTGTAGGAATCTGAGACAGAAACATCAGAAGTTCTAACCTAGGCTGAAGAATACAGACTCAGAGAAACAGAGACAGAGAGAGAGAGAAAGAGAGAGAGAGAGAGAGAGACAGAGAGAGAGAGAGAGAGACAGAGAGAAGAAAGAAAGAAAGAAAAAAGAAAGAAAGAAAGAAAGAAAGGAAGGAAGGAAGGAAGGAAGAAAGAAAGAAAGAAAGAAAGAAAGAAAGAAAAAGAAAGAAAGAAAGAAAGAAAGAAAGGAAGGAAGGAAGGAAGGAAGGGTGGGGGATTTAGCAAAGTGGGTATAAGTGCTTGCCTGGCAAGCACAGGGTCGTGAGTTCAATCCCCAGTATGAGAGACACAGACAGACACACAGACAGAGGAGAAAGGGAGGAAAACAAAGCAAAACAAAAAGAAACTTTGCACACTCTATAATGCCAAATTCTGTACTCAGAAGTGTTCTCATCCACCATTTGTTTAGTTTACTTTTGTCTTTTTGAAACAAGGCCTCACCATGCAGTTCAGGCTGGACTTGAGCTCACTTTGTACCCTAGGCTGGTCCCAAAATTGCAAGGATCCTGCCTCAGACTCCTGAGTGCTGGGATGATAGGTGCGCACCACCGCGCCTGACATCCACTATTTTTTTTTAAACAGGCATCAGAAAGGTTTATTAGAGGGAGATACAGAATGCACTCAAGCATGGAGTGCAGGTGCTCAAAGATGAGGCCCCTAATCCCCAGTTTTGACCACACAGTGCACAATGCAGCCTGATCTGCAATGTGATTCCAGAAGAGCAGGAAAGTGTCTCCCTCTAGAGGAGAGGGCCAGTCCTCCCCACATGGGTGTGACAGGTCTCTCCAGTAAAATCCAGCTGCCCTTGTGTTGGGGAGGCAGTTCTGACAGTTTCACCAGGAGCTCTCTTCAATTGCCAATAGTCACGAATCTGTCTTCACTCTGCTAGTCTCTGGCAGTGTATACTATTGGCATTGAACTCTGCAGGGTGCACCTCAAACTCTCTTCCTGACCTGAGTCTCACAGAACATAAAGGCAAGTGCCCCAACCTCTGCGAGGTCACTGTGCCTGTCCTTGGGAGCCTGGTAGGAAGTGAAAAGTTGGTGAGTGACCTCATTGGGCAGATGCACTATCTCCCACGCAAACCTTGACCACATGCTTGAATCCACAGTTCCTTGACCTTGGGCCCCACCACATGCTGCCTGACATGGGGTTCATGCTCCAGGTGATAAAATCTGGTCTCTTGGATCACGGTTCCCACCCAGCACAGCTTCCACAGATGGCTCTCCCTTTTGGAGCTGGGCTAACCCCTCCCCTGTTGGAGCCTGTATTACATGCTGCTCTGGTATCCTGAGGTTGGGAGGCAGCTTAATCAAAGACAGCCATGGCCTTGGCCATGACTAAGTGCTAAGTCACAATTTTGAGCAGCCGTCAGGAGTGTGGGTTGAGAGGGCCACACGTAGTGTCTGGGTTGCTGTACCCCAACACTCTATTCTGTGCACCCAGTCCATCAGAACTCTCTTTGGCCAAGCAATACTGAAAGAGACTGATATTTCTCTTTGATAATCAGGACAATCCCAGACAATGCACAGTTTATATATAAGTAGCTTCAATTGTCTCAAAAAGCTGGGGGGAAAAGCCCAACACCCTATAACATACTACACACACACACACACACACACACACACACACACACACAGAAGTACTATGTGAGCCAATCCCACTTCCAGGTATATAGCCAAAGGAATGGAGTCACACAAGTTCATGCTAACCAAGACACTGAGTCAACTCAGGCGTGGCTCAGCACATGAGTGGATACAAAAATGTGAAGGGGCACAGCCAGACACCAGCCTTTTCCTGTGCATCAGCGCCATTCATGGACTGCGAGGGAAGTAGAACAAGATGTCACCAAGAAGCAAGCTTTTCCTGCAAATCCGTGCCATGTGAAGGCTGCTGTGGAGACAGAGAGATGCCAGCCCTTCCAGTGCACGGGTTAGCAAGAAGAGCCAACCTCCACCCTGCCAATTCATGCCATAAGTAACTGGCTGACCCAAGAAACACAGGCTGCAATGATAGCTATTGAGGTAGAATACAGTTTAATCCTTGTAGTATTCAGTGTTTCACTGACTCTGCAGGTCTAAAGCCAGCAGTCTGATCATCTATTCGGAGGACAGCAATACATATGCACTGTAGCATCTATGGGGTCTCTCCATCAGAGGGTGGTGGCCATTGTTGATTCCCTATTGTCTTTTGAAGTCATGTATCATTTTCATTGTTTTGTTAGCGTGGGTTTTACTCTGTTTTGTTTTGTTCTGCTTGATTTTATTTTACCCGATGGCATGGACAGCTACTTCAAAGATAGCAAGATATATTATGATAGCCAATTTGGATTTACTATTGTCTTGTTTTGAACTCTTTTCTTGCATTCATTGTTTTGTTTCTATTGGTTCTATTCTGTTGTTTTGTTTGATTTTTACTATGCATGATAGTATCTGTAGCTATTTTAAAGAGACATTATGATAACCATTGATGATTTCTTATTTTTTTGAAGTCCTGTGTTACTTACACTAGTTTGTTTTGATTGGTTTTATTGTTTTATTTTGGTTGGTTCTATTCTCTTTAAAATAAAATAATGTGAAGATACAGGGGATATTATTTAGACTACAAAAAGAAGAAATCTATCCATATATGATAGCATGGTAGACCTGGAGGACACAATGCTGTCACTCAACTCAGACACAGTGATAACGTACCACATGTTCTCATTCATACACAAAAGATAAAGAAGCCAAAATCATAAAAACAGAGCCAATATTGGTAACTATATTGTTAACTATAATTAGTAAGAACCTGTCACACACCTAAAATTGCTGAGAGAAATTTTCTGAAATTTTCTCTTCAGACATCCAAAAAGTATTAGCTATATGAGAGAATATTTAATTATATTAATTGTGGTAATCATTTCATAATGTATAGGTATGTCAGAACCTCAAGTTACACAATTTATATCTAAAATTTTTGTCAGGAAAAGAAACTGCAAAAAGCCAATGTTAACATTTTTCTTTAGTTTAGCAAAATAACAATTTTCAGAATTATCATTAATTAACTTCACTTCTGCTACTTAGCATACAATTATGTCATATGATGCACATCTGTTCTTAGGAAAGATAGGGTTTTTAGGTATCTCCAGAAAGCAGTAAGATTCTGCCCATTTTGCAGAAGTTTCTAAAGGATTTGGGAACTATTAGGACACTGGTAAGACACCATTCTCTGGGCCTTAAGAATTCACCACTATGCTCATTTTTCAAAAAAAAAACATAGTTGATTGAAGCTATCTGACATTAAAATCATGTCATATCATTTCTCATTTTTCTGCAAAGTTTTTGGCTTGCAAATTACAGTTGGTTATTAAGCTTTAGTTCCATAAATTTTAGTATTTCCCACAGTGGAACTGACCAAGGAGGAGGGCTCCCTGGGGCTTCTGTGGCAGAGCTGGCTGCCTGCCTTCAAGTATCTGATGAACAGTAACACAGTCTGGGCTGCTCAAAGCACCTCAGAGCCTCTTAAGTGCTTTAGGCTTGGGGAATCCCCAGGCCTACATGAGTCGATGCAATTGCAGATGCACTGCTGACCCCAGCTTGGTCTCAAGTGTTCAGGCATCTCTGCAGGTCCTCTTAACACCAACTGTAGGGATTGTGGGCTCCAACCTTCACAGGACCTCTGAGAGAGAGTTCTGTTCATATCTTCTCCCTGTTACAGAGAGGAAAAAGAAGCCTGGGAGGCCAAGGAAAGCCAGGCCAAAAAACAACACACAACACAAAATACTTAAGAAATTATTAGAGTTACATATATAATGAAACATAATATCAGGACTATGGAATACAAAACTAAGTACTGAGCCATCTCAGTAAAGTGAGGGCACAATCCACCACAGGATCCCATCACCCAAATGTGAGGGTTCAGCAGCTCTGGTCCCTGCTTGTTGCTGCTGCTGCTGCTTGAGAATTTCGAGGTGTTTGTTATCTGCACCAGCCATTTCCAGGACTCTAGGTTGTGGATGCCAGGGTGTAGATCAGACTATGCATTTACATAAAATCCCATCATGATTTCAGGAAGGGTGGCAGCCTCTTGTCTACTGGATATCATTTTTCAAGTTTGGGTATAAGAAACCTTAGACAATGTGCTTAGACAGTTGAGGGGAAATGAGATTAATTGAAATAAATGCAGGAAACTCATTTTGTCCTGGCAGATGCATGCTACCGAAGCACATACCATGGGGTAAAAGACATGAGTCATGGTTTGCTGTAAGAGATGCTGAAAGGCACAGAAATGTCCCCAAGCTTAGTTCCTGCGTAGCTTCCGACGTACTACCAAGCTGCAGAGAGATTCTGAGCATCCAAGCACCTAGGGTTTGAACTTCAGTAGAAATGTGTAAATGCTTAGGTACCTGGGCAGTAAAAAGAGAAGAAAAGGTTTTTGGCAAAATGCAGATTTAAATATATGCTTTAATAAACCAAGAAACCCCTTAAAAAGAAAAGAAGAACAAAGAAAATGAAAAGGTAATGCTAAGGTTGTGTTTCCTTCCAGTGCTGCAGCCTCAGAGAGGAGAGAAACAAAATTTACAGAATGAAAGGGTCACAGTGGGAAATGGACTTGGCCTGGGAGGCTGAGGGTGTGTAGACCCACCATGTGAGCCCCTCCCAAGGCAGTATCAGGCACCTGGTGGAGGCTGAGGCCAGGACCCAGGCACGGAGACTGAGGAGGCAGAGTTTTTGCTGCATCCTGGCTGCTCTTTCTCCCAGGCCTGCAGGGCTGCAGCATGGATGCAGTGAGCAGAAGGGAAGGGGTGTGAGGCAGGTGGTGCTGGGCTCCTCTGCCTGGTGCACACTCCCTGCACTGTCTGTCAGCAGAAGATTCAGGTCCTCCTGACTGGAAAAACACTCTAAAGAGAAACTCTTGCTGATCTCTGAGAATCACTGTCACAAATGAGCATGATGGCTTTTGGAGGAGCTCCGCATGGCCTCATGTGTTAGAGTTTTTAAAAGTTAGTGATAAACGATGTGTTGGCTGTCTCAGACCAAGTCTGCTAACTTTATATATTATAAGGTGAGGTTTGAATTTTCTATACTGTGCATATCCTTCATTATACATAAATGAAAATTAAATCATCTAGTTTCTCTCATCTATTCAAGAAATGAAGCACTATTTATTTTACTTAAATTGAGTGTAAGAGAAGAAATACTGAATTAAGCACTATCAATAATGCAAGGCAACTGGAAAATGGAAAAACACACAAAGGCTTCCCTCCCAGGATCATGGTCTGCCCACAAGGAGCTCCTCTCTCTGCCCCTCGCCTGCTGTGCGGGCCTGTGTCTCTTCACTGCTGGGTGGAGAGATGGCCAGGCCACAAGCTCTCTGCCATCTCAGGTAAGATCCATCACATGGTCTAGGTCACGGCCTTCTATCAGCATTTTCAGTGGCAGTAATTTTTATAATTGACTCAGCATCTCTGCAGTGGTACATCCATGAGTTCTAACTTTTCAGACCCATAACTGAGTAAGAAGAGATATAGGTGTTTGCAAATCTAATTTTTTATAATGAAGACTTAGAAATGGAATTTCCACATTAAATGTCTAGAAGTTGAATTTCATGGTCACAGATTTCACAGCTGAAGTCTCAACAAAGAGTTGTAGCCTGGAAAGGGAATCCCAGGGCTGCTCAGATCTCTGTGGAAATCTGAGGTCAGAGGAAGATGGAGCCACCAGAGGTGGAAGAGAACATGGCACCTAACAGGGAAACATGGCTAGGAAAGGCCCAGGTCCAGGCCTCCTGATCCACAAGTAAGCTTCTAAGGAAAGCAACACACACTACACGCTGCACAGGAGAGGCCTGGAATGGCCCTGCTGCCAGAGCTCCACCCTGCAGGCCTGAGGCCCCTGTCTCTCTCAGGGGAGCTCTGTATGAGAAAGTCAGCTGTTACAGAGCCCACCTTGACTGAACGTCTTCCATCCAGGCACGGTTCTCAACTTCCACATGTGGACTCACCACAGTTGTGGAGCAGGACAGGTGTTTACAGAGTGCAGGTCAGGAGATGGGGACACTGCAGGAAAGTCAGTGTACAAAGCCTGAAATAAGATGCTGAGTCCTGACTGGCTCACTTTCCCGGAGATGTACCACACACCATAAGAGTGTGCATTAAAAGACTAAGTAACTGAAAGGAGTTACTTACAAAAATGAATTCAGCAGGGAGAATTTGAAGATACAAAGTAAATGGCGACATCCTGAAGTAAAATGACAAGTAACCTTTAATGGGTTTCTGGTGTCCGTTGGTGTCACTGACCCACAGCCATGAGGAGCAAACACACTGAGCCACAGAGCAATAATGAACACAGGCAATGAGTCAACAGTCATAACTGCTTAATAATAACAATGAAAGCCAGGATAAGATAAATGCCCTGCTGAATTGTATCAAGTGTATAATAAAGAATAAATATTGATCATTTTCCAATTTTCCAGGAAATTGAAGCAAAAGAACCACCATCTAATTATTTTAGCTGAAAAATTTACCCAGAGAAAAAATCCAGGAAATAATGTGGGAGAAAAATAAAAATAAATTTAAAAAATGATGACACCCTATCGGCCAAAATTCCTATATATTCAGGTAAATGCTCGCCAGCTAAATGAACCAGCACATTCAAAAGTTAAGCACTGTGATCAACACTGGTCTCAGACTCAGTGGTGCAAAATGGTCCCACTTGCACAAACTTTCAGTGTCACGTGCCACTGAGAATGAGGCAAAGCTAACCCCACAATAGATTTAGAAAACAGTTTTGAAAATTTCCAAATTTAACCATTCTGTGATGATAAGAACCATTCACACACCATGTGTAGGAGGAAAGGACCTCAGCACAGCATGACAACCATATGCATAACAAGCCCTCCCTTACATTGTGCTCAGAGGCTGACAGGCTGCAATCCTTGCTTCTCAGGTCAGGAACCAGACAAGACTAGCAACTCTTTTCAACAGAGTTCTTGAAGTAATAGCCCTAGAATATAATCAACAACAAGAAATTAAAGGTTTGCAAATCAGAAAAGAAAAATTAAAGATTGTCTCTGATAACTGAGGAAACATCCTTGCATATAAGAAATTAAAACTCCACTAAAAACTTTTTAGAGAAAATTCACAACTCACTTAAGTTACAGGGTACAAGATCTGCATGTGCTAATCCATTCATTTCTATGTGCTTCAAAAAACTGCAGCCCCAAACAAGGAATACAATTCAATTCATAACTCATTGAAAAGAATTGATGCTTAGGAAAATTTCAACAAACTCACCAGTTGTTTAAAAATTGTAGAAATTGATAAAATGAGTGACGTGGCACTAACAGAAGAAAAGACAGACCGTGATGGTGGATGGGAAGGATTCATGTTAGTATAGTGTACGTGCTGCCCAGAGCAACACGCTGTTTCAATGCATTCCTGGCAAAATATCACTGATATTTTCCAAGACATAGAAAAAACAATATGAAAATTCACAAGTAGTTACAAAGAGTCACCCTATAGCCATGGAAAGAACATCAAAGATAGAGGCATAAAAATACGTGGTTTCCAGGTATATTATAAAGGAACAGCCATCAAAAGGGTCTTATACTGAAAGAAATGGACTGCAGATTAAAAGGGCCAGCCCAGAGACAAACCAACCCCTACAGTCACCAGGAGTCTTGTTTTCTTTCTACTTTCTTTTCCTGTCCTTTCATATTCTTTTGTTTTACCTTTCTGGTCAGGGTCTCCCTGTGTCTCTCTGGCCTGAGTGAATTCACAGTGTGTGGCCAGCTTGTCTGGAACTCCCAGGAATCCTGCTGCCTCAGCCTCCTGAGTGCAGGCATTGCAGGCATTTTCACCATTCCTTGCTCAGCCAATGAGTTTTTAACAACACTATCAGGAGACCAAGTCTGGTGGTGTGGCTTGTAATCCTAGCAGTCTGGATGGCTGAGGCAGGAACAAGACAAATTCAAGGAGAACCTCAGCAATTGAGCCACTTATTAAGAACCTGCTCAACACAAGAAGAGTTTTAAATGAGGAAGTGAAAGGATCCAAGTACAAAGCTATATTTCAATCCCTAGAAATGGAATAAAAAATAGAAAAAAAATCAACAACAACAACAAAAAAATGCAAAACCTTGGAACACAGACCAGGAGGGTAAATAACACTTTCCACTGGCCTGGCCTTCTGGAGGGCAGTGTGTCCCAAGCAGCTTCAACCTTCACACATTTCTTAGGATTTGACTTCAAAGAATCATCAAACTCCATGAGTTGTCAGAGAAAAAGAGAATGTGCTTCAAGGCCACCAAGCCTCAGTCCTAGTGCAGAAGGCATTTGGAGTGATCTTCTGAAGTGCATGCTGACCACAGTCAGAAAGCAGAGAATCTACCAAGAGAGATAAAGGGATTTTTAGTCCTACTCACTGTGAAAGAAACTGCAGGTGAGGAAGGTGGTAGAGAGCTTAACTACATCGACTCCTTCAACAAAGTGTCTAAAGAGCAAAACTGAATATTTTATTCCGTGAATACCCAAAATTGTGACCAATTGCCAACTAAGGATAATGTACACCTGTAATCCCAGCTCTCGGGGAATGTGAGGAAGGATGAGGAAAGGTTTAAGCTCAGGCTGGGAAATTTACAAAATTAGTGAGACCATGTGTTAAAATTTGAAGACAAAAAACCAAAAAATTTTACAAATGTACGAAAATATCAATCATTAAGTTATCCCAGAAGTCACTGTGCAAGGTGCATTAACCCCTATTAATTTGTAATTACTTTTCCACGTTTGCAGACTTTAAAAGAGTTATATGGTTCTTTATTTGGTTCTTATTATTCTTTCAAAAAATAGCAACACCTTGAACAAATTCTTGTTCTAAATATAGGTTCAACGTGAGAGTAATAAAACCCTAAAAGTTTAATTGTCACTGTAAAAAAGAGAGGAAAGTAAGGTGGATTAAGGAATATAATCGCAGGTATGTTCGAGAGTGTAGGACGCAAAACCATATAACTGAGCTTTTGTTGGATCATTGAACGGAACTGTCTCAAATTCCACTGTAGGAATGTTCACTTTATATGCTTTAATGTAGTGATATGGACAACTGTTTCTGGGAAGATAATGTGTAGCCTCTTAACTGGTGATTTCGTACTGCATACATTTTTTTCTAGAAATACTGTATTATTTGTACCCTTTTCCTGCATTGCTTTTTTTTTTTCTATGTCCTTTCTTTTTTTTTTTTTTTTCTTCTCTCTTTAAATAAAAAAAATACATATATAGGTTCAGGACAAAAAACAACAGAATGATCAAATTCTCTTAATACTGAGCTACCAAAATCCTAAGAAGGTATCTCCAGTAGCATATCTGGAGGCAGCCCAGTAAAAAGTTTTTGAAAAATGAAACAATGGGGGCTGGGGATTTAGATCGGCAGCATAAGCACCTGCCTTGCAAGCAGACAATCGTGAGTTCGATCCCCAGTACCGATAAAAAGGAAAAAGACAAAAAACAAAACAAAACAAAAAATGAAACAATGCAAACACCAGGCAGAAGATCAATGTCTGCATGATGGTAAGCCTTATGCTAGGTGTGCTCACTAAAGTACAGATGCAGGAGACCCTCACAGAGATGTGATTTCTAAATTGACAGGCGATTTTTGACTTTTCTTTTTCACCTTATTTCTTTTCAGTTTCATTTTTTCTCTCTCTTTCTTTCTTTCTTTCTTTCTTTCTTTCTTTCTTTCTTTCTTTCTTTCGACAGGGCTTTGCTACACAGGTCAGCCTGCCCTTGATATTTACATTGTAGCCCAGGATGACCCCAAACAGCAAGCCTCTTCCTCAGCATTCTGAATACTGGAATGACAGGTGTGCACCAACATCCCTGACTGTGTTTTGCTTTTTAAATTTTCTCCAAAAAAAACTACTTAGATTTATCTGACATTCTCATAGTCCCTAAGTTTGCTTATGCAAAATGAAATCAGAAAGCACTGAAAACACACTGAAGGAATTTCAAAATCCTCACCGACATATAACATAATGTAACATAGCATAGAAGAGCATAGTATAGCATAATAACACAAAATAAACAAAAAGCAACCACCTAACGCTGCTTTAAACATCTGCTTCCAAAGACCCAGTAAGAATTTCTAAGTTAACCATAAACCAGCAATATCATCCAGTAATTTCAAATTTAAGGACATTTTCTTTGAAATAAAAGTCTGTATCCACTCAAGCACTTGTAAAGAATGGGTATAGCAGCTTGCTTTCCAGGCCCAACCTGGAAGCATAACAAATGGCCATCGAAAAATGAGTGACAGGTACATGAACAAGTCACACATGCTTGGTTCAGCCTTTTAATAGCGGGTGGTGGCAGCACAGGGGGAGCGCAGCATGGAGACACTGCTTGAAGGAGACCAACCAAAGACCATTGCAACTGAACAGGCTCAGGCTCATCACCTCCAGGAAAGGCAAACTACCCAGCAGGGACACGAATCCCATGGTCTGTTTGGGATGGAAGTACAGGAAGTGATAGCAGCTGCTTGGAGACAAGTTCCCCAGGAGTGACATGCGTGTGTGTTTCATCAGCACGTGGTGATGATGTCCACAGCCTGGCAAAGCTTCCCCGTGCACTCACCACGTAATGTCCCTCCTTATAGGATGTCAGAGTACAGAGCCCTATAGTGTGTGGCTGAGGTAAACATATAAGCATGAATAAGTAATCATTCATAAGCCCATGAGAGTAAAACTTGTTAGGAATCCTCATCCCCTGGACCTGAGGTGGTTATAACATGAAACATTCACATTCTTTAGGAAAATTATTATGGGTATTCTGGGAACATCTCCTTGCTTCCTAATGGAACTGAAATGAAACTAACATAAGCCCAGGAAAGAAAGTCACCATAAAATTTGACAGATCTCTAACAGAAGACAATGAGTGCTTCATCCTCAGAGACAATGGACCCTTTGGATGGAAATGTGTGCTTGGACGCATCCTGCCACATCTGAAGCATCTACATGTTTGTTGCTTTAAAATTTTCAAAGAGCAGCAAAGTCTAAACCCGCACAAAGGTTCTGGGGTTTTAACTTGCTGTTTCCAATGAGGATACAGATTTGTTCCAGAATAAAAAGAAAGGGGGCATCACAAAGGCAGGCCCAACTGTGGACCCCAGCGCGTGACCTCACTTCCTTGACAACAGGTCCAAACAGAATTCTGAAGTCTCAGTTCACCTGACACCTTGGTCTGGTGACAGTTGGCCTTCAGAGACAGTTGGCTCAAGAGAGTGAACAGGGAGCATGTTATGCTGCTTTCCCAGGACTCGAGGCCCCAGCCGCAGGACCCCGCATAGGGGGACCACGTGGGATCGACTGAAAAAATGGTTTACTCGTCCCAGAAGCTTCAGGATGATTGCCGGCACACATCCAACCAACAAGCGCAGCAAAGGACAGGGCTCACTGTCCCCAGCCCTCAGGTGCCCAGAGGAAAGGAGGAGCCCAGGACAGGTATCACTAAGCTCAGCCACCAGCGACTCAACCACACGGAGACCAGGACAGGTACATTAGGGCTTGGCCACCACTGTGAGTCCCCCTACACAACTTCTGCCCTAAGTCAACAGTGTGACATGTCTGAGGACAGACACTGAGGTCAGATCCTCCTGGGCAGGAGCAGGCGCTGGGAAGTTGTGGGACTGGGCTCTTGTCACGTGCCCACCCAGGACAGGGCTGGCAAGAGGAGAAGGGCAGCACCCCTCCTTATCCACAGTCTCCAGAGTCGTCTTCTGTCTTCCTCGGTAGAAATATGGGACAGAGCTGTCTGTCCTAGAGGAATATGAGGTTATCTGGGTTGACAAAGGAAACCTGTGGTGTCTCAGAGCCTCAGAGCCTCTGGCTTCTTGCCAGAAGCTGGTCTCTGCACCAAGAGAGTAGCACAGAGGAGACCAGTCTGGAGCTGGTCACTGGGCCCTGTGTGCCATGGCCTTGCTGCAGACTCTGGGACCCCCAACAGGTGCTGACTCAGATGCAAGGTGTGTGGGCAGAAGGGATTGTAGAGGCCCACAGATGACAGAGACGATCTTTTGGTCAGTACACACTCTCAGCACCGCACTTCAGGGCTTGGCAAACACTGGGCCCATGGTTCTGCTCCCAAAGAATCTGGACTCCAGGTCCTCAACTACCATAACCTCTCTACTCAGCCTCTACCTAGTCAAATGTAGGGTCACTGTCCACAGATAGGTGAGAGCAGGAAAATGGGGACACAGACCCAAAGTCACCACATTACCTGCCATGATTTAATTCTACCATTGCACCTCATTGTCAATCCTGGGCCGGGTGTCCATGGAGCATTGGCTGGTGTCTTTATAACCTGTCCCCAGCTCTTACACATCATCACCTCACCAGAGATGTGCTCACCTCAATTATAAGGCACATGCTACATTGTCCATTCTCTAGCGCTTGTCTCACGGAATTTTTCCATGCACCTCAGTTCCTATTAGAGGACCCTCTGGGATAAACGAATTCCAGAACAGAGCAGTGAACACAGCTGCTCAGCCCTCCATCGCTGTACAAGAGGAACTTATTACCTTACTGGGGACTTTTCATCAGAAACCTGGAGAACATTCTGTGGGGCCTCATTAATGGACCTGGACACCCAAAATGAGGATTTCTTTTCTCATCTCTAAAATGGGAAGCCTTCTTAGGACACATAGGTTTTCTTCCTGGATAGTTTTATTTAGTCTCTCCTCCATCAAGTTCTTCTGAGCATGCTAGTATTCCTAAGTGTCCCCTGTGAATTGTGACTTTTAAAATGAGATCCCTTTACTGCTGGGCCCCCTGTGATCCCTGTAACATGAGCCTCTGTGGACCATTTGGAGTGTGGGCTTTGTTTCAGCCCCAAACCCTCCTGAGAGCCACGTGCAGGACACCAATTCCATGTCTCCCCACTGTCTCATCACAGATTGGAAGTCAGCCAGCAGAGAGCCTGGCAGAGGGCTGTACTGCAAGCAGGGTACAGGCAGATGGGCCTCACAGCCTGAAAGAGCCTCTGGAGCCCGCTGTCCTGGACAGCTGTCCCAGGCCCAGCACATCCTCTCTGGACTCCTCCAAGGGCAACATCTCCACCCCACAGGTCCCGATGTTGGAAAGGTGAGTTCTTACCTTAGCAGCCCCATGGGACATAGGCACTTGTGAATTCATTTCCTGGCCATGTGCAAGTGCTTCTCAGCCCCAGGATACAGTGCTGAATGGTAGGGTGTTGAGTGGTTCGAGCCTGCATGGTCATTGTGGATGAAATGGGGACTCCATGGCCATTTGTTAGCTTTCGCCATGGCCATAGGCAAGCCTCTTTAGAGGCTGCACTGATTCCCATGGATGACCTTCCATTCCCTCACTGACCTGCACTTGGGGGAGTCTGTTCAGTTCTTAGGAAAGGAGATAGGAAAGTCACCTTATGGGCTTCAGAATTTGTTCAAGGCAGGAAATCCTTTTTATGGCAAAGTGTCCATGGCTGTCAGATGTCATGGAAGAGAAGATAAGTATCATCAACCTACAAATGTACATGAAGACAGAAGTGTGCAGACATTTTTCTGGGTATTGATCATGATCCTGTAAGCAGAGCAAGTGCAACCACTGCCCTTTAGAGTTTCAATGTACTTTGGAGGCCACAAAGTCACCCTTGGCAGCAGAACAGATATTGCTCAGCTCCAGGCAGTTGTGCCAGACCCAGGGCCTCCCTACATGTGGGTAACAACCATGCAGGAGGAGGTCTACAGAGGTGAACAGAACTGGACAACACATCACTGCCTGAGCTCAAGACTACACAAAGGCAGCACAGACACTGACTGACCCCTCATGTCTCACATATTCATAGAGTGACAGCAATGGGCCCTAGATTACAAAGATATGACAGATACAATCTCTGCCTTCAACAATCTGACCTGCACTGGGGACGGGCAGGCAGAAACTATGTCAGGCTTCCCTCAAAAAGGCAGAGGTGGGATACAATTCAGCAAAGCCTCCTTCCCATGGAGACTTCTTTCAGCCTCTCAGGACTTCTTGGGCCCACAATGCCCCACTGTGGGGGTGAGACAATGGGACTGGACACTGTAGAGACTGGGTAAGGGGTCCACACCCTCCTCCCCACAGGTGACCTGCACATGTATTGTGAGAGGAAAACCCAGGCCTCTCCCTTAGTTCCCTCTCTCATTGCCCCAGGTCCACCTCTTCTGTGCTTGACTCTGCATTGGAAGTCTGCTCACATGTGGATCCCCAGGATGAGCTTCTCCTGCACCAGCAGGAGTCTCCTGAGGCCAACGATCATGAGTCCAATGGTAAGGGGCCCTGAGGAGTGGCCTGTGATCTTCTGGGGAGGAGATGGGCCATGGAATTCAGTAAATCATCCAGATGCTGGGTGATCCAGGAGCATGAGATCCTCAGCAGTCAGTGTGGGGATGCAGTGTGGGAGGCTTTGCTGAGGCTGTGTTGGTGCACATGGCTACCTCTGACAGGCAGTGGGAAAGTTTTGCCCCAAGAAGTCCATGGACACTTGGTGATCTTTTCTTATCCCACAACTATAGGGCCAATCTCAGCCCACGCAGAAGTTGTACCTGCTGACATTGTGCCAGATCCATCTGCAGCTCCCTCAGCTCCTCTGAACCCACAGGAAGAGCCTGAACCTGGATTCCTTTTTCCCCCTGCTGCAGATCTGGACCTCCTGGTGGCTCCCCAGGAGTCTTCTCTTGAGCTCTACCTGCGGGCAGCTCTTGACCCACACCTGCCATTCCCTTCTCTTACTGATTTATATATTATTGTATTGATTGTTACCCGTATTTCCCACAGATATGTTAGTGATAGAACCAATATAAATAAAGTTTTAAGATTTTAGTGTTGTTTAAAATAATCAGTTTTGTGACATTCAGTGCATTCTCAATGCTGTGCAAATTTCACCACTCTCCAGTTCCAGAATATTTTCTGTAATTTTGTACACAATGGTGTTTTCTTTTCTTTCCCCTCCTGCTCTATCCCAGCACCACTGATCTTACGTCCTCATCATTAACCTATGCTACATTGCCCACATCAATGCCATCAAGTTTTCTTTGGCCAGAGAATGCTGGTAGTGACTTTCTAGGGTGAATGTTAGGTTTTGGCTTCAGGTTAGAGTTAAGCTAGGGTTGGGCTAAGCTCCTAAATATTACATCACTATGAACTATATTGGTCATAAACAAAGGACAACCCAGACAAAGCAGCACCTTGTGCTGGCCATGTCTTGGCCCTGAGCTGTGTGCTTAATGAATCCAACTTTGACTACAGTCACAGGTTATGGACTGTACCATTATGCAGGAGGTAGGGCCTAATTTCCACTCCATGCATCACACAAGCTATGCCAATATAATCAATATACACTGTAAATAGGTACTGATGATGAAAATATACAATAGTCTATAAACAAAACAAATTCCACTTCTGACATATGCGAAAAAAAGAGCAACTGATGAAAAGCCTCCCACAGGAAGGACACACTCTACCTGGCCAGCAATGGGTCCTTCAGGCAGATTCAAACCTGAAGAGCAAAGCACCAGCTGGCCTCAAGCTAAGACCTCGCTAATGGAATGCCTAGGGCCAATTTTCCAATCCTAGGAACATGCACTTTTATACTTTGCACTATGCAAACCTAACAGACACACATAGAGGACTTATTGTGTGCCAAATGCCCGAGGTTCCCAGAAGCAGCTCACTCTTGGGGAGATAAGTCAACCCGCACTGCCAATAGCTGGTGAGTCCTGAGTCATGGAACAGAAAGTAAAAACCAAACACAGGCAAATCTTCTGGAGGAGCCCTTAGTCTGGCTCCCAAGGCCGGCCTTTGTAGCTCTGCTCAGATCCCTGATTTCTAGCTAAGTGATTAAAACTGCTGTCTCCTCTCTGGCCTCAGGATAAGCCACAGAAGTGGGTGTAACAGTGACAGCTGAAGGTGTTCCCTGCCCCTCTGTAAGTGCTGTCATGGAGGAGAAAGCCCCTCGTCCTCCTCCACGTCCCTCTCCATCTCTCCCATGGAGCTTCAAAGGCTGAGCTGCTACCAGGCAGTCTGGGTGGAGATGCTCAGCAGAGTATTCAACCTACATTTATCCAGCACTGGGCACATCTACACAGCTTCCCAGTAAACAGTCATGGGAAGGAAAGATGAAGTAAAAAGTATCAGCTGACTGGAAGTAAGCCTGCTCTGTACATCATGACCCCTGCATCAATGTGGTGGGGGGGAAATACATGGGGTTCTCACCCCCCTCCACAGCCTCTCAGAACACATTGCTGATCGCACAGACATCTCATCCCACCACACTCGCCTACAGCCTCACTGGACACCTGCACCCAGGCACCAGGTGCTGTGACTCTGGTGCCAGCTGACAAGGAAGGTGAGAACACAGCAGCAGCCTGGCAACTAGCCGGCCAAGAAGACAGCATAGATGACAGTGGCCATGACTACCTCACCTGAGGGCAGGTCACTGAGGCAGAAGCACATTCCACGAACACATTGTACACAAGTGGTTCTTGGGCCCCTCTCCTGTCCAGGTGCTGTCTAGTCCTCAGGGGACTGAGGCCACCAACAGGCTGACCACACTGCCAAGCTTTATACCACAGTTTGTTGGTTTCGGGACAGGACAGAGATGCATGACCCCGGTGGGGAGGAATTTGGACCCAGACATAGTCGGGCTCAGGCACACTTACTTGCCTTTATTACAAAGCGTGCTCCAGACCTGAGGGCCCTGCTTCATGGACTGGTGGACCCAGCCTTTGTTCTCTGGCCAGATCTAATTCTGCCCATCCCACATGAGCCATTTCAAAGTTACTGTGTCTACCTGGATTCTGCCAGACAGCAGCACCTGCATTTGTCTCCCACGTATCCAGGTACACATGCATCACACAGAGATCCACAGCTTAGGTCAGGTCCAGACTGACCGTGATCCCCCAGTTCTGACCACCATGGTCTGAGCAGAACTTCTAGTGCTGGGAGCCAAAAATAGGGGTTCCTAGTCGCCTCAGCCCCAGGCTCTGGACCAAGTGCAGCACATTTTGGTTCTAGCTTGTTCTAGGTGACAACAATTCACCCATACCTGTGGGCACTGGTTTTGCGCTGCATCAAAAAGTGTCTGGGGCAGTACAGAACAGCTCCCTAGGCCAGCCAGATCTAGCACAATCCCAGCTCTGTGCTCTGGGGAGGACAAGTAGTATTAGAGGAAGAGGGAGGTATCATTGGGGATACAGGGAATGGAAAGTGGAAGAGGAGTAGATAAGGACCCTGAGTTACACAATGGCTGGCACCTGATTTTGTCACCCACCATACCTGTTGGGTGATAGCACAGAACACCACCATTTGGATTTTGGGCAGCTATACAAGCAGCATCTCCAAAGATGCAGGGAAGATTGAGGTGGACAAGGAAGGGCCTGAGTAGATGAATTCAGGCAAACACATAATCTGGACTGTGCCAAATTCGACAGAGCCAGTGTTCAGTGCCACCCTGAGCCAGCCACATCAGGCCGGGATCTCCCTTGCTCCAAGCAAGAGGACCATCCCGATGCCCTCACAGGCACTGGGGCCCACACATCAGAGAAGGGCTCCCCACCTCTCCTGGGCACCTGCCCCTGCCCTTGTTCTCTGCTGTCCTGATGGTGCTCAGCTCCCACATGGTGCCACACACGGGGCCTGGACTTTTCCAAGCTGCCTGGCACTGACCCTGTGCTTCAGGTTGCCATGCCACAGTACCAGTTCAAGTGACCTCCCTCAGGTTCAGGGAATAAGGGAGGCCACATTCCAGGTTACTTGGCTGCCATGTGTGAAAGTGGGGCCAAGAGATGCTATTGCCCTGGGCCTTGAGCCTGATAATGACTCTACTCAGACGGTGGTCAGAGTAGAAAGCTGGGGAACCGAACATCTGCTGCCTGGAGAACCATGTTCCAGTCCAGGTCAGGGCAGCTGAGACCCTCAGTGACCTGCAGGGCACAGGGGAGGGATGGAAGTGAGGCAAATGTGCCCATGGATTATCAGGGCTTTAGGAAGTCATCAGTGCCATGGGTCAGGGCACAAGGCCTTTAGGTTTGTTCACTGTGTCTGAGGTGTGACAGTTCGTGACATTTCTTACAGGCACTTGGTAACAACAGCCAAAGAGGATGAAGTTGCCTCCGTGGACAATTCAGTCAAGAACAACTGTCTAGCCCTCCCTATCTGCTGGTTGCCCATAGGAGACCTTCCCAAAGTAGTTAGCTGCTACTCAGGAGGTGATAGGGTGAGCAGTCATTCTTTGGGAAGGTGGGGTTAAGGAAAATAGGAATACTACCTGCTAACACCATTCAAATTGTTTGTTTATTTCAGATGACATCCTCAACGTAATGGGAACCGCAAGAAATTGCTTTAGGCTGAGGACTTAGCTCAGCACCATAAGCACCTGCCTAGCAAACGCAAGGTTGTGAGGTGAATCCATGATACCAAAAAAACAAAAACAAAAAAGTGAGGAATTGCTTTAAAACAACCAAAAGAGCACACAACACCCTCTTGTAAGTCATCTAGAGTAAACAGTGCCTGTTATAATCACCTTGTGGAACTGGCATGGTTGTGCATAGTCATAATTCCTACATTGTAGGAATCTGAGACAGAAACATCAGAAGTTCTAACCTAGGCTGAAGAATACGGAGACTCAGAGAAACAGAGACAGACAGAGAGAGAGAGAGAGAGAAGAGAGAGAGAGAGAGAGAGAGAGAGAAGAAAGAAAGAAAGAAAGAAAGAAAGAAAGAAAGAAAGAAAGAAAGAAAGAAAGGAAGGAAGAAAGGAAGAAAGAAAGAAAGAAAGAAAGAAAGATAGAAAGAAAGAAAGAAAGAAAGAAAGAAAGAAAGAAAGAAAGAAAGAAAGAAAGAAAGAAAGAAAGAAAGGAAGGAAGGGGGCTGGGGATTAAGCAAAGTGGGTATAAGTGCTTGCCTGGCAAGCACAAAGTCGTGAGTTCAATCCGCAGTATGAGAGAGACAGACAGACACACAGACAGAGGAGAAAGGGAGGAAAAAGAAGCAAAACAAAAAGAAACTTTGCACACTCTATAATGCCAAATTCTGTACTCAGAAGTGTTCTCATCCACCATTTGTTTAGTTTACTTTTGTCTTTTTGAAACAAGGCCTCACTATGCAGTTCAGGCTGGACTTGAGCTCACTTTGTACTCTAGGCTGGTCCCAAAATTGCAAGGATCCTGCCTCAGACTCCTGAGTGCTGGGATTACAGGTGCGCACCACCGCACTGTAATCCACTATTTTTTTTAAACAGGCATCAGAAAGGTTTATTAGAGGGAGATACAGAATGCACTCAAGCATGGAGTGCAGGTGCTCAAAAAGATGAGGTACCTAATCCCCCAGTTTTTACCACACAGTGCACAATGCAGCCTGATCAGCAATGTGATTCCAGAACAGCAGGAATGTGTCTCCCTCTAGAGGTGATGACAAGTCCTTCCCATATGGGTGTGACAGGTCTGCCCAATAAAAATCCAGCTGCCCTTGTGGTGGGGAGGCAGTTCTGACAGTTTCACCAGGAGCTCTCTTCAATTGCCAATAGTCACGAATCTGTCTTCACTCTGCTAGTCTCTGGCAGTGTATACTATTGGCATTGAACTCTGCAGGGTGCACCCCCAACTCTCTTCCTGACCTGAGTCTTACAGAACATAAAGGCAAGTTCCCCGACCTCTGCGAGGTCACTGTGCCTGTCCTTGGGAGCCTGGTAGGAAGTGAAAAGTTGGTGAGTGACCTCATTGGGCAGATGCTCTATCTCCCACACAAACCTTGACCACATGCTTGAATCCACAGTTCCTTGGCCTTGGGACCCACCACACCCTGCCTGACACGGGGTTCATGCTCCAGGTGATAAAATCTGGTCTCTTGGATCACGGTTCCCACCCAGCACAGCTTCCACAGATGGCTCTCCCTTTTGGAGCTGGGCTAACCCCTCCCCTGTTGGAGCCTGTATTACATGCTGCTCTAGTATCCTGAGGTTGGGAGGCAGCTTAATCAAACACATCCGTGGCCTTGGCCATGACCAAGTGCTAAGTCACAATTTTGAGCAGCCGTCAGGAGTGTGGGTTGAGAGGGCCACACGTAGTGTCTGGGTTGCTGAACCCCAACACTCTATTCTGTGCACCCAGTCCATCAGAACTCTCTTTGGCCAAGCAATACTGAAAGAGACTGATATTTCTCTTTGATAATCAGGACAATCCCAGACAACGCACAGTTTATATATAAGTAGCTTCAATTGTCTCAAAAAGCTGGGGGGAAAAACCCAACACCCTATAACATACTACACACACACACACACACACACACACACACACACACACACACACAAGTACTATGTGAGCCAATCCCACTTCCAGGTATATAGCCAAAGGAATGGAATCACACAAGTTCATGCTAACCAAGACACTGAGTCAACTCAGACATGGCTCAGCACATGAGTGGATATAAAAATGTGAGGGGGCACAGCCAGACACCAGCCTTTTCCTGTGCATCAGCGCCATTCGTGGACTGTGAGGGAAGAGAATGAGATGTCACCAAGAAGCAAGCTTTTCCTGCAAATCCGTGCCATGTGAAGGCTGCTGTGGAGACAGAGAGATGCCAGCCCTTCCAGTGCACGGGTTAGCAAGAAGAGCCAACCTCCACCCTGCCAATTCATGCCATAAGTAACTGGCTGACCCAGAGAAACACAGGCTGCAATGATGGCTATTGAGGTAGAATACAGTTTAATCCTTGTAGTGTTCAGTGTTTCACTGACTCTGCAGATCTAAAGCCAGCAGTCTGATCATCTATTCGGAGGACAGCAATACATATGCACTGTAGCATCTATGGGGTCTCTCCATCAGAGGGTGGTGGCCATTGTTGACTCCTTATTGTCTTTTGAAGTCATGTATCATTTTCATTGTTTTCTTAGCTTGGGTTTTACTCTGTTTTGTTTTGTTCTGCTTGATTTTATTTTACCCGATGGCATGGACAGCTACTTCAAAGATAGCAAGATATATTATGGTAGCCAATTTCGATTTACTACTGTCTTGTTTTGAACTCTTTTATTGCATTCATTGTTTTGTTTCTATTGGTTCTATTCTGTTCTGTTTTGTTTGATTTTTACTATGCATGATAGTATCTGTAGCTATTTTAAAGAGACATTATGATAACCATTGATGATTTCTTATTGTTTTGAAGTCCTGTGTTACTTACACTAGTTTGTTTTGATTGGTTTTATTTTTTTATGTTGGTTGGTTCTAGTCTCTTTAAAATAAAATAATGTGAAGGATATAGGGGATATTATTTAGACTACAAAAGGAACAAATATATCCATATATGATAGCATGGTAGACCTGGAGGACACAATGCTGTCACTCAAGTCAGACGCAGTGATATGTACCACATGTTCTCATTCATACACAAAAGATAAAGAAGCCAAAATCATAAAAACAGAGCCAATATTGGTAACTATATTGTTAACTATAATTAGTAAGAACCTGTCACACACCTAAAATTGCTGAGAGAAATTTTCTGAAATTTTCTCATCAGACATCCAAAAAGTGTTAGCTATATGAGGGAATATTTAATTATATTAATTGTGGTAATCATTTCATAATGTGTAGGTATGTCAGAACCTCCAGTTGCACCCATTTATATCTACAATTTTTGTCAGGAAAAGAGATTGCAAAAAGCCAATGTTAACATTTTTCTTTAGTTTAGCAAAATAAAAATTTTCAGAATTATCATGACTTAACTACACTTCTGCTACTTAGCATACAATTATGTCATATGATGCACATCTGTTCTTAGGAAAGATAGGCTTTTTAGGTATCTCCAGAAAACAGTAAGATTCTGCCCATTTTGTAGAAGTTTCTAATGGGTTTGGGAACTATTACGACAGTGATAAGACACAATTCTCTGGGCCTTGAGAATTCACAACTATGTTCATTTTTAAAAAAAAACATACTTGATTGAAACCATCTGACTTTAAAATCACGTCATATCATTTCTTATTTTTCTACACAGTTTTTGTTTTGCAAATTATGGCTGGTTGTTAAGCTAGAGTTCCATAAACTTTAATATTTCCCACATTGGAACTGACCAAGGAGAAAGGCTCTCTGTGGTTTCTGTGGCAGAGCTGGCTGCCTGCTTTCAAGTATCTGATGAACAGTAACACAGTCTGGGCTGCTCAAAGCACCTCAGAGCCTCTGAAGTGCTTTAGGGTGAGGGAGTCCCCTGGCCTAGCTGAGTCCATGCAATTGCAGACTCAGTGGTGAGAAAGGGCTCGCCATCTTCCTCAGCCCCCCTTGTCCTCCCCTATACCTCTCTCATACCCTCTTCTTTGCTTTCTGCTTCTCCTTCTCCTCCAAGTTGTAGGTCTGGGTCCACTGGGATCTATGCAGAAAGTCAGGCAAAGGGCTAAGGAAATCTTTCTAGTCTGCACCAGGCTTAAGGAGGTCAACATTTAGGTGCTGAGGGCCAGGGTGTCCACTGAGCTGGGGCAGGAGAGGTCTGGCCAGGGCGGCCCCTCCCTGCTGGCCAGGCCTGAGCTCCCTGCCTCTCCTTCCCAGGAAGCCCAGTTTTCCTCCCTAAGGCTTTCTTACCTCAGCCCCCTGTGGCAGTGGAGGAATTCTGGGCCATGACAGCAGGTAGCTGGCAGGAAGGAGCTGTGGAGGAGCACTCTCCACACTGGTCCCCTTAGGAAGGGAGATGGGCTTCCGGGGGCGTTGAAGTCCACATCCTGTGATAAAGTGGGTGGGCTTCATGACTCTCAAGGGGGTCTATGAAAACTTTCAGAACAAATTTCCTTACAGTTCCCTGAGGCTCAGCACAACCCTTTGTTGGGGTGAGCGCCCTCTGCCGGTACAGGTGGGACCCTCGGGCTGTGCTTCCCCACAGGCAGCACAGGCCGGGGGACAGAGAGGTAGGGATCCAAGGCAGAGAGGCCCTGAGGAAGGGACTTGTGTCCGGGAGCTGGCCGAGGCCTCTAACAGTGAAAGTAGTTTGTTTTCATTTACAAACAGAGCGATATTAAAATCGACGTTTTGTATTTGTGAAAGGTTAACTAGAGCTAATGTGTTTATGGGAAGTAAGCCCTAAGGTTCTGGCAAAAGGAAGCTGCCTGAACTTGGGTTTGCAAATCGGCCCACTCCTGATGCTGTATAGAGCAGCCACCTTGGTACCTGTCAAGAAATGGCTGTTTTTTTCTAACAAGGTTAGCGCCTGTTCTTAGGGAAAGAGACACCAAGTTTGGCCCAGGAAGGGGAATCTAACTCTTCAGTAGTATTGCCGTGCATCACTAAAAGAAGGCACACTTTCTAATGAATGTGCCCATAGGTGACTTGGTCATTGTGCAAATATAGTAAAATGTACTTATACAAACTAAGACATCAAGACGCCGGCAATGTCAGGAGGCGACATAATCTCATGAGACTACCACCATCTATGCAGTCGACCACTGGCTGGCATGCAGCACATGACTATAGAAGCAAAGCCACCATCATTTAGTGACCACCTGTTAAATACCAGGCATTGTGCAAAGAGCATGTTCTCTACA
Source organism: Cavia porcellus (assembly GCF_034190915.1). Taxonomy (NCBI): domain Eukaryota; kingdom Metazoa; phylum Chordata; class Mammalia; order Rodentia; family Caviidae; genus Cavia; species Cavia porcellus. The sequence goes on along the minus strand of NW_026947515.1, from coordinate 45,813,028 downwards.
AATTGGATCTTCTACAGTGTAAAAAAATTAAGACTCAGGAAAGTGCGGTGACTTGCTCGAAACCACAAGCAAGGTTAAAAGTAGGTCACCTCTCAAATGAGCAGAAAAACAAAACTCTTCCTCCAAAATATCCCAAAAGAATTGAAAAAGATTTGTATTCTGTATTTGCTAAAAGTGTAATAAATTCTTCTTACAAACAAAAATTGTGCTGTGATTCTGCTTCTCACTTCTGGGTTAACTGGAACCACTGGACACCACAGGTGGGGCAGAAATGCTTGTTTCATGGACTTCCAGGAGTGGATCTCTGTCCTCTGCATCCCACGCATCTCTCTTTTATGAGACTGTGCTGAAAAATTACTGCCCAGGTGCCAGGTCTGGTCCACTGCCTGCTGTTGTATGGTCTACAAGGAAGAATGGCTTGTACATTTTGTTTTTGTTTTTGTTTTTGACACAGAGTCTCACTATGCAGCCCAGGCTAGCCTCAAACTTGCAGTGACCCTCTTGCCTCACCCTCCTGAATGCTCAGATTAGAGATGTGTGCCATCCCACCCAGCAGGTGCCACCATGCGCAACATTGCATATTGCTAAATGGAGAAAAGTTTAATATTTCATATTAGATGACAGTTGGATGACATTAAAATTTTGACATCCACAACCATGTTTGTGTATGTCTTTGCACATATCCACTGTCCTCTAGGTGCTTTTTTCAGTACAGTGGCAGAGGTGAGAAGTTGTAAGAAATCCTGTGGCCTCTCTAGCTCATAATATTTATTGTTTGGCACAGAAGATGCAAAGTGGTGACCTCTGGTGTAGTGGTTTATAGCCTGATGCACCAGCCCCTCCAAAGCCTCATGTGCACGGGTATGGCTTTATGGAGGTGTTGAACTGGGAGCTGTACAGCTGACTTATAGTTAGGGGGCCCTGTCTGATCAGAAGAGGCTGGTCCCTGGGGTGTGGGGGTTTCTCCCTTCCTGGCTCCTCCTGTTGCTCTTTGCTTCCTTGATGACTTAAAGTGAGCAACTTTCCTCTCCACAGACCACCAAGTGGTTTCTATGTTTGAGCCTGCCAAACAAGGGCTGAAATTTTAGAGTGTGAGCCAAAGTTAACCTTTCCTCCTTTAAGCTGTGGGTGGCAGCTGTTTTGTCCCATGATAAGAAAAGTAACTAAGGCACCTGGTCACACACCTGGTACCTTGGCCCATCTTGCTCCTTTATCAAAGGAAACCTTATCCTTAACCAATGCGCTGCTCACTTCTTCTAAGATGCGCATGTGCTAAGAACTCTGTTCCTCAGTCTCCCCTCACCTGTCATTTCCTGAGCTGACATTCTCCTGTCACACTGCTGGCTCCTTTGTACCGAGTTAAGATCCATATGCTCAGGATCAACTGGTCAAAACAACATTTTGAGTGTAAAGAAAGGTTCATATCTCAAAAACAAACAACAAAAAGAGGTGACAGAAGCAGCAGCACATAAGGGAAGAGAAAGTCACTGCTGACCCCAGGCTTGGTCCCAAGTGTTCAGGGATCGCTGCAGCTCCTCCTGACACCAGCTGTGAGGAACACTGGGCACTAAACTTCACAGGATGACTGAGAGACGTAATGAAACATAATATCAGTACTATGGAATACAAAACTAAGTACTGAGCCATCTCAGTAAACTCAGGGCAAAACCCACCACACCATCCAATCACCCAGATGTGAGGGTTCAGCAGCTGTGGTCTCTGCTTGTTGCTGCTGCTGCTTGACAATCTCCAGGTGTTTGGTATCTGCACCAAATATTTCCACCTTTCTAGCTTGTGGATGCCAAGGTGTGGATCAGACTATGCAATTACATAAAATCCCATCATGATTTCAGGCTGGGTGGCAGCCTCTTGCCTACTGGAAATCATTTTTCAAGTTTTGGTATAATAAACCTTAGATAATGTGCTTAGTCTGTTGAGGGGAAATGACATTAATTGAAATAAAGCAGGAAACTCATTTTGTCCTGGCAGATTCAGTTGCTACTGAAGCACATATCATGGGGGTAAAAGACATGAGCCATGGTTTGCTGTAAGAGATGCTGAAAGGCACAGAAATGTCCCCAAGCTCAGTTCCTGTGTAGCTTCCCTCATGCTACCAAGCTGCAGAGTGGATTCTGAGCATCCAAGCACCTAGGGTTTGAACTTTAGTAGAAATTTGTAAATGCTTAGGTACCTGGGCAGTAAAAAGAGAAGGAAAGATTTTTGTCAAAATGCAGTTTTAAATATATGCTTAAATACACCAAGAAATCTCTTAAAAAGGAAAAGAAGAACAAAGAAAATGAAAAGGAAATGCTAATGCTGTGTTTTGTTCCAGTGCTGCGGCCTCAAACAGAAAGGACAGGAGCAAAATTTGCAGACTGAAAGGGTCACTGTGGGAAATGGACTTGTCCTGGGAGGCTGAGGGTGTGTCAGACCCCCTATGAGAACACAACCCAGGGCAGTATCAGGCACCTGGTAGAGGCAGAGTCCAAGACCAAGGCACTGAGGCCCTTAGGGCTTAGGTGGCAGAGTCTTTGCTGCACCCTGGCTGCTCTGCCCTCCCATGCCTCCAGGGCTGCAGCATGGATGTGGTGGGGGAAAGGGGTGAAAGGTTGGCAGGACTGGGCTCCTCTGCACACTGCACACTCCCTACGATGTGTGGCAGCAGAAGATTCAGGTCCTCCTGGCTGGAAAAACACTCTAAAGAGAAAGTCATGTTGATTGCTGAGATCACTGGCACAGATGAGCATGACGGCTTCTAGGAGGGTCTCCTCATGGCCTCATGTGTTAGAGTTTTTAAAGTTAGTCATAAATGGTGTGTGGGCTGTCTGAGTACCAAGACTGCTTACTTTATAGAATATAAAGTGATGTTTGACTTTTCTATACTGTGCACATCCTTCATTATACATAATGAAAACTAAATCATCCAGTTTCTCTCATCTATTCAAGAAATGAAGCATTATTTATTTTTCCTAAGTTGAGTATAGGAGAAGAAATACTGAATGAAGCACTATCAATAATGCAAGGCAACTGGAAAATGGAAAAACACACAAAGGCTTCCATCCCAGGATCATGGTCTGCCCACAAGGAGCTCCTCTCTCTGCCCCTCGCCTGCTGTGCGGGCCTGTGTCTCTTCACTGCTGGGTGGAGAGAAGGCCAGGCCACAAGCTCTCTGCCATCTCAGGTGAGACAGTGGACATGGCCTAGGACACGGCTTTCTTTCAGCATTTTCAGTGGCAGTAATTTTACAATTTACGCAGCATCTCTGCAGTGGTACATCCATGGGCCCTAACTTTTCAGACCCATAACTGAGTAAGAAGAAATATAGGTGTTTGCAAATCTAATTTTTTATAATGAAGACTTAGAAATAGAATTTCCATGTTAAATGTCTAGAAGTTGAATTTCATGGTCACAGATTTCACAGCTGAAGTCTCAACAAAGAGTTGGAGCCTGGAAAGGGAATCCCAGGGCTGCTCAGATCTCTGCAGAAATCTGAGGTCAGAGGAAGATGGAGCCACCAGAGGTGGAAGAGAACATGGCACCTAACAGGGAAACATGGCTAGGAAAGGCCCAGGTCCAGGCCTCCTGATCCACAAGTAAGCTTCTCAGCAAAGAAGCACACACTACACGTTGCACAGGAGAGGGCTGGATTGGCCCTGCTGCCAGAGCTCCGCCCTGCAGGCCTGAGGCCCCTGTCTCTCTCAGGGGAGCTCTGTATGAGAAAGTCAGCTGTTACAGAGCCCACCTTGACTGAACGTCTTCCATCCAGGCACGGTTCTCAACTGCCACATGTGGACTCACCACAGCTGTGGAGCAGGACAGGTGTTTACAGAGTGCAGGTCAGGAGATGGGGACACTGCAGGAAAGTCAGTGTACAAAGCCTGAAATAAGATGCCGAGTCCTGACTGGCTCACTTTCCCGGAGATGTACCACACACCATAAGAGTGTGCATTAAAAGACTAAGTAACTGAAAGGAGTTACTTACAAAAATGAATTCTGTAGGGATAATTTGAAGATACAAAGTAAATGGCGACATCCTGAAGTAAAATGACACGTAACCTTTAATGGGTTTCTGGTGTCCATTGGTGTCACTGACCCACACCCATTAGGAGCAAACACACTGAGCCACAGAGCAATAATGAACACAGGCAATGAGTCAACAGTCGTAACTGCTTAATAATAACAATGAAAACCAGGATAAGATAAATGCCCTGCTGAATTGTATCAAGTGTATAATAAAGATTAAATATTGATCATTTTTCAATTTTCCAGGAAATTGAAGCAAAAGAACCACCATCTAATTATTTTAGCTGAAAAATTTACCCAGAGAAAAAATCCAGGAAATAATGTGGGAGAAAAATAAAAATAAATTTAAAAAATGATGACACCCTATCAGCCACAATTCCTATATATTGAGGTAAATGCTCGCCAGCTAAATTCACCAGCACATTCAAAAGTTAAGCACTGTGATCAACACTGGTCTCAAACTCAGTAGTGCAAAATGGTTCCACTTGCACAAACTTTCAGTGTCACGTGCCACTGAGAATGAGGCAAAGCTAACTCCACCATAGATTTAGAAAACAGTTTTGAAAATTTCCAAATTTGACCATTCTGTGATGATAAGAACCATTCACACACCATGTGTAGGAGGAATGGACCTCAGCACAGCATGACAACCATATGCATAACAAGCCCTCCCTTACATTGTGCTCAGAGACTGACAAGCTGCAATCCTTGCTTCTCAGATCAGGAACCAGACAAGATTTGCAACTCTTTTCCACATAGTTCTTGAAGTAATAGCCCTAGAATATAGTCAACAACAAGACATTAAAGGTTTGCAAATCAGAAAAGAAAAATTAAAGATTGTCTCTGATAACTGAGGAAACATCCTTGCATATAAGAAATTAAAACTCCACTAAAAACTTTTTAGAGCAAATTCACAACTCACTTAAATTACAGGGTACAAGATCCACATGTCCTAATCCATTCATTTCTATGTGCTTCAAAAAACTGCAGCCCCAAACAAGGCATACAATTCAATTCATAACTCATTGAAAAGAATTGATGCTTAGGAAAATTTCAACAAACTCACCAGTTGTTTAAAAATTGTAGAAATTGATAAAATGAGTGACGTGGCACTAACAGAAGAAAAGACAGACCGTGATGGTGGATGGGAAGAACTCATGTTAGTATAGTGTACATGCTGCCCAGAGCAACCAGCTGTTTCAATGCATTCCTGGCAAAATATCACTGATATTTTCCAAGACATAGAAAAATCAATATGAAAATTCACAAGTAGTTACAAAGAGTCACACTATAGCCATGAAAGAACATCAAAGATAGAGGCACAAAAATATGTGATTTCTAGGTATATTATAAAGGAACAGCCATCAAAAGGGTCTTATACTGAAAGAAATGGACTGCAGATTAAAAGGGCCAGCCCAGAGACAAACCAACCCCTACAGTCACCAGGAGTCTTGTTTTCTTTCTACTTTCCTTTCCTGTCCTTTCATATTCTTTTGTTTTACCTTTCTGGCCAGGGTCTCCCTGTGTCTCTCTGGCCTGAGTGAATTCACAGTGTGTGGCCAGCTTGTCTGGAACTCCCAGGAATCCTGCTGCCTCAGCCTCCTGAGCGCAGGCATTGCAGGCATTTTCACCATGCCTTGCTCAGCCAATGAGTTTTTAACAACACTATCAGGAGACCAAGTCTGGTGGTGTGGCTTGTAATCCTAGCAGTCTGGATGGCTGAGGCAGGAACAAGACAAATTCAAGGAGAGCCTCAGCAATTGAGCCACTTATTAAGAACCTGCTCAACACAAGAAGAGTTTTAAATGAGGAAGTGAAAGGATCCCAGTACAAAGCTATATATTCAATCCGTAGAAATGGAATAAAAAAAAAAATCAACAACAACAACAAAAATGCAAAACCTTGGAACACAGACCAGGAGACTAAATAACACTTTCCACTGGCCTGGCCTTCTGGAGGGCAGTGTGTCCCAAGCAGCTTCAACCTTCACACCTTTCTTAGGATTTGACTTCAAAGAATCATCAAACTCCATGAGTTGTCAGAGAAAAAGAGAATGTGCTGCAAGGACACCAAGCCTCAGTCCCAGTGCAGAAGGCATTTGGAGTGATCTTCTGAAGTGCATGCTGACCACAGTCAAAAAGCAGAGAATCTACCAAGAGAGTTAAAGGGATTTTCAGTCCTACTCACTGTGAAAGAAACTGCAGGTGAGGAAGGTGGTGGAGAGCTTAACTACATCGACTCCTTCAACAAAGTGTCTAAAGAGCAAAGCTGAATATTTTATTCCGTGAATACCCAACATTGTGACCAATTGCCAACTAAGGATAATGCACACATGGAATCCCAGCTCTCTGGGAGTGTGAGGAAGGATGAGGAAAGGTTTAAGCTCAGGCTGGGAAATTTACAAAATTAGTGAGACCATGTGTTAAAATTTGAAAAGAAAAAACCAAAAAATTTTACAAATGTACAAAAATATCAATCATTAAGTTATCCCAGAAGTCACTGTGCAAGGTGCATTAATCCCTATTAGTCTGTAATTACTTTTCCACTTTTGCAGACTTTAAAAGAGTTATATGGTTCTTTATTTGGTTCTTATTATTCTTTCAAAAAATAGCAACACCTTGAACAAATTCTTGTTGTAAATATAGGTTCAACGTGACAGTAATAAAACCCTAAAAGTTTAATTGTTACTGTAAAAAAGAGAGGAAAGTAAGGTGGATTAAGGAATATAATCGCAGGTATGTTCGACAGTGTAGGACGCAAAACCATATAACTGAGCTTTTGTTGGATCATTGAATGGAACTGTCTCAAATTCCACTGTAGGAATGTTCACTTTATATGCTTTAATGTAGTGATATGGACAACTGTTTCTGGGAAGATAATGTGTAGCCTCTTAACTGGTGATTTCGTACTGCATACATTTTTTTCTAGAAATACTGTATTATTTGTACCCTTTTCCTGCATTGCTTTTTTTTTTTTATGTCCTTTCTTTTTTTTTTTTTGTTTTCTTCTCTCTTTAAATAAAAAAATATATATATAGGTTCAGGACAAAAAACAACAGAATGATCAAATTCTCTTAATACTGAGCTACCAAAATCCTAAGAAGGTATCTCCAGTAGCATATCTGGAGGCAGCCCAGTAAAAAGTTTTTGAAAAATGAAACAATGGGGGCTGGGGATTTAGATCGGCAGCATAAGCACCTGCCTTGCAAGCAGACAATCGTGAGTTCGATCCCCAGTACCGATAAAAAGGAAAAAGACAAAAAACAAAACAAAACAAAAAATGAAACAATGCAAACACCAGGCAGAAGATCAATGTCTGCATGATGGTAAGCCTTATGCTAGGTGTGCTCACTAAAGTACAGATGCAGGAGACCCTCACAGAGATGTGATTTCTAAATTGACAGGCGATTTTTGACTTTTCTTTTTCACCTTATTTCTTTTCAGTTTCATTTTTTCTCTCTCTCTCTTTCTTTCTTTCTTTCTTTCTTTCTTTCTTTCTTTCTTTCTTTCTTTCGACAGGGCTTTGCTACACAGGTCAGCCTGCCCTTGATATTACATTGTAGCCCAGGATGACCCCAAACAGCAAGCCTCTTCCTCAGCCTTCTGAATACTGGAATGACAGGTGTGCACCAACATCCCTGACTGTGTTTTGCTTTTTAAATTTTCTCCAAAAAAAACTACTTAGATTTATCTGACATTCTCATAGTCCCTAAGTTTACTTATGCAAAATGAAATCAGAAAGCACCGAAAACACACTGAAGGAATTTCAAAATCCTCACCGACATATAACATAATGTAACATAGCATAGAAGAGCATAGTATAGCATAATAACACAAAATAAAACAAAAAGCAACCACCTAACGCTGCTTTAAACATCTGCTTCCAAAGACCCAGTAAGAATTTCTAAGTTAACCATAAACCAGCAATATCATCCAGTAATTTCAAATTTAAGGACATTTTCTTTGAAATAAAAGTCTGTATCCACTCAAGCACTTGTAAAGAATGGGTATAGCAGCTTGCTTTCCAGGCCCAACCTGGAAGCATAACAAATGGCCATCGAAAAATGAGTGACAGGTACATGAACAAGTCACACATGCTTGGTTCAGCCTTTTAATAGCGGGTGGTGGCAGCACAGGGGGAGCGCAGCATGGAGACACTGCTTGAAGGAGACCAACCAAAGACCATTTCAACTGAACAGGCTCAGGCTCATCACCTCCAGGAAAGGCAAACTACCCAGCAGGGACACAAATCCCATGGTCTGTTTGGGATGGAAGTACAGGAAGTGATAGCAGCTGCTTGGAGACAAGTTCCCCAGGAGTGACATGCGTGTGTGTTTCATCAGCACGTGGTGATGATGTCCACAGCCTGGCAAAGCTTCCCCGTGCACTCACCACGTAATGTCCCTCCTTATAGGATGTCAGAGTATAGAGGCCTATAGTGTGTGGCTGAGGTAAACATATAAGCATGAATAAGTAATCATTCATAAGCCCATGAGAGTAAAACTTGTTAGGAATCCTCATCCCCTGGACCTGAGGTGGTTATAACATAAAACATTCACATTCTTTAGGAAAATTATTATGGGTATTCTGGGAACATCTCCTTGCTTCCTAATGGAACTGAAATGAAACTAACATAGGCCCAGGAAAGAAAGTCACCATAAAATTTGACAGATCTCTAACAGAAGACAATGAGTGCTTCATCCTCAGAGACAATGGACCCTTTGGATGGAAATGTGTGCTTGGACCCATCCTGCCACATCTGAAGCATCTACATGTTTGTTGCTTTAAAATTTTCAAAGAGCAGCAAAGTCTAAACCCGCACAAAGGTTCTGGGGTTTTAACTTGCTGTTTCCAAGGAGGATACAGATTTGTTCCAGAATAAAAAGAAAGGGGGCATCACAAAGGCAGGCCCAACTGTGGACCCCTGCGCATGACCTGACTTCCTTGACAACAGGTCCAAACAGAATTCTGAAGTCTCAGTTCACCTGACACCTTGGTCTGGTGACAGTTGGCCTTCACAGACAGTTGGCTCACGAGAGACAACAAGGGAGCATGTTATGCTGCTTTCCCAGGACTCGAGGCCCCAGCCGCAGGACCCCGCATAGGGGGACCACGTGGGATCGACTGAAAAAATGGTTTACTCGTCCCAGAAGCTTCAGGATGATTGCCGGCACACATCCAACCAACAAGGGCAGCAAAGGACAGGGCCCACTGTCCCCAGCCCTCAGGTGCCCAGAGGAAAGGAGGAGCCCAGGACAGGTATCACTAAGCTCAGCCACCAGCCACTTAACCACACGGAGACCAGGACAGGTACATTAAGGCTTGGCAACCACTGTGAGTCCCCCTACACAACTTCTGCCCTAAGTCAACAGTGTGACATGTCTGAGGACAGGCACTGAGGGCAGATCCTCCTGGGCAGGAGCAGGCGCTGGGAAGTTGTGGGACTGGGCTCTTGAAAGGTTCCCACCCAGGACAGGGCTGGCAAGAGGAGAAGGGCAGCACCCCTCCTTATCCACAGTCTCCAGAGTCATCTTCTGTCTTCCTGGGTAGAAATATGGGACAGAGATGTCTGTCCTAGAGGAATATGAGGTTATCTGGGTTGACAAAGGAAACCTGTGCTGTCTCGGAGCCTCAGAGCCTCTGGCTTCTTGCCAGAAGCTGGTCTCTGCACCAAGAGAGTAGCACAGAGGAGACCAGTCTGGAGCTGGTCACTGGGCCCTGTGTGCCATGGCCTTGCTGCAGACTCTGGGACCCCCAACAGGTGCTGACTCAGATGCAAGGTGTGTGGGCAGAAGGGATTGTAGAGGTCCACAGATGACAGAGACGATCTTTGGGTCAGTACACACTCTCAGCACCGCACTTCAGGGCTTGGCAAACACTGGGCCCATGGTTCTGCTCCCAAGGAATCTGGACTCCAGGTCCTCAACTACCCTAACCTCTCTGCTCAGCCTCTACCTAGTCACATGTAGGGTCACTGTCCACAGATAGGTGAGAGCAGGAAAATGGGGACACAGACCCAAAGTCACCACATTACCTGCCATGATTTAATTCTACCATTGCACCTCATTGTCAATCCTGGGCCGGGTGTCCATGGAGCATTGGCTGGTGTCTTTATAACCTGTCCCCAGCTCTTACACATCATCATCTCACCAGAGATGTGCTCACCTCAATTATAAGGCACATGCTACATTGTCCATTCTCTAGCGCTTGTCTCACGGAATTTTTCCATGCACCTCAGTTCCTATTAGAGGACCCTCTGGGATAAACGAATTCCAGAACAGAGCAGTGAACACAGCTGCTCAGCCCTCCATCGCTGTACAAGAGGAACTTATTACCTTACTGGGGACTTTTCATCAGAAACCTGGAGAACATACTGTGGGGCCTCATTAATGGACCTGGACACTCAAATGAGGATTTCTTTTCTCATCTCTAAAATGGGAAGCCTTCTTAGGACACATAGGTTTTCTTCCTGGATAGTTCTATTTAGTCTCTCCTCCATCAAGTTCTTCTGAGCATGCTAGTATTCCTAAGTGTCCCCTGTGAATTGTGACTTTTAAAATGAGATCCCTTTACTGCTGGGCCCCCTGTGATCCCTGTAACATGAGGCTCTGTGGACCATTTGGAGTGTGGGCTTTGTTTCAGCCCCAAACCCTCCTGAGAGCCACGTGCAGGACACCAATTCCATGTCTCCCCACTGTCTCATCACAGATTGGAAGTCAGCCAGCAGAGAGCCTGGCAGAGGGCTGTACAGCAAGCAGGGTACAGGCAGATGGGCCTCACAGCCTGAAGGAGCCTCTGGAGCCCGCTGTCCTGGACAGCTGTCCCAGGCCCAGAACATCCTCTCTGGACTCCTCCAAGGGCAACATCTCCACCCCACAGGTCCCGATGTTGGAAAGGTGAGTTCTTACCTTAGCAGCCCCATGGGACATAGGCACTTGTGAATTCATTTCCTGGCCATGTGCAAGTGCTTCTCAGCCCCAGGATACAGTGCTGAATGGTAGGGTGTTGAGTGGTTCGAGCCTGCATGGTCATTGTGGATGAAATGGGGACTCCGTGGCCATTTGTTAGCTTTCGCCATGGCCATATGCAAGCCTCTTTAGAGGCTGCACTGATTCCCATGGATGACCTTCCATTCCCTCACTGACCTGCACTTGGGGGAAACTGTTCAGTTCTTAGGAAAGGAGATAGGAAAGTCACCTTATGGGCTTCAGAATTTGTTCAAGGCAGGAAATCCTTTTTATGGCAAAGTGTCCATGGCTGTCAGATGTCATGGAAGAGAAGATAAGTATCATCAACCTACAAATGTACATGAAGACAGAAGTGTGCAGACATTTTTCTGGGTATTGATCATGATCCTGTAAGCAGAGCAAGTGCAACCACTGCCCTTTAGAGTTTCAATGTACTTTGGAGGCCACAAAGTCACCCTTGACAGCAGAACAGATATTGCTGAGCTCCAGGCAGTTGTTCCAGACCCAGGGCCTCCCTACATGTGGGTAAAACCATGCAGGAGGTCTACAGAGGTGAACAGATCTGGACAACACATCACTGCCTGAGCTCAAGACTACACAAAGGCAGCACAGACACTGACTGACCCCTCATGTCTCACATATTCATGGAGTGACAGCAATGGGCCCTAGAGTACAAAGATATGACAGATACAATCTCTGCCTTCAACAATCTGACCTGCACTGGGGACGGGCAGGCAGAAACTATGTCAGGCTTCCCTCAAAAAGGCAGAGGTGGGATACAATTCAGCAAAGCCTCCTTCCCATGGAGACTTCTTTCAGCCTCTCAGGACTTCTTGGGCCCACAATGCCCCACTGTGGGGGTCCGAAAATAGGACTGGACACTGTAGAGACTGGGTAAGGGGTCCACACCCTCCTCCCCACAGGTGACCTGCACATGTATTGTGAGAGGAAAACCCAGGCCTCTCCTTTAGTTCCCTCTCTCATTGCCCCAGGTCCACCTCTTCTGTGCTTGACTCTGCATTGGAAGTCTGCTCACATGTGGATCCCCAGGATGAGCTTCTCCTGCACCAGCGGGAGTCTCCTGAGGCCAACGATCATGAGTCCAATGGTAAGGGGCCCTGAGGAGTGGCCTGTGTTCTTCTGGGGAGGACATGGGCCATGGAATTCAGTAAATCATCCAGATGCTGGGTGATCCAGGAGCATGAGATCCTCAGCAGTCAGTGTGGGGATGCAGTGTGGGAGGCTTTGCTGAGGCTGTGTTGGTGCACATGGCTACCTCTGACAGGCAGTGGGAAAGTTTTTCCCCAAGAAGTCCATGGACAGTTGGTGATCTTTTCTTATCCCATAACTATAGGGCCAATCTCAGCCCACGCAGAAGTTGTACCTGCTGACATTGTGCCAGATCCATCTGCAGCTCCCTCAGCTCCTCTGAACCCACAGGAAGAGCCTGAACCTGGATTCCTTTTTCCCCCTGCTGCAGAGCTGGACCTCCTGGTGGCTCCCCAGGAGTCTTCTCTTGAGCTCTACCTGCGGGCAGCTCTTGACCCACACCTGCCATTCCCTTCTCTTACTGATTTATATATTATTGTATTCATTGTTACCCGTATTTCCCACAGATATGTTAGTGATAGAACCAATATAAATAAAGTTTTAAGATTTTAGTGTTGTTTAAAATAATCAGTTTGGTGACATTCAGTGCATTCTCAATGCTGTGCAAATTTCACCATTCTCCAGTTCCAGAATATTTTCTGTAATTTTGTACACAATGGTGTTTTCTTTTCTTTCCCCTCCTGCTCTATCCCAGCACCACTGATCTTACGTCCTCATCATTAACCTATGCTACATTGCCCACATCAATGCCATCAAGTTTTCTTTGGCCAGAGAATGCTGGTAGTGACTTTCTAGGGTGAATGTTAGGTTTTGGCTTCAGGTTAGAGTTAAGCTAGGGTTGGGCTAAGCTCCTAAATATTACATCACTATGAACTGTATTGGTCATAAACAAAGGACAACCCAGACAAAGCAGCACCTTGTGCTGGCCATGTCTTGGCCCTGAGCTGTGTGCTTAATGAATCCAACTTTGACTACAGTCACAGGTTATGGACTGTACCATTATGCAGGAGGTAGGGCCTAATTTCCACTCCATGCATCACACAAGCTATGCCAATATAATCAATATACACTGTAAATAGGTACTGATGATGAAAATATACAATAGTCTATAAACAAAACAAATTCCACTTCTGACATATGCGAAAAAAAGAGCAACTGATGAAAAGCTTCACACAGGAAGGACACACTCTACCTGGCCAGCAATGGGTCCTTCAGGCAGATTCAAACCTGAAGAGCAAAGCACCAGCTGGCCTCAAGCTAAGACCTCGCTAATGGAATGCCTAGGGCCAATTTTCCAATCCTAGGAACATGCACTTTTATACTTTGCACTATGCAAACCTAACAGACACACATAGAGGACTCACTGTGTGCCGAATGCCCGAGGTTCCCAGAAGCAGCTCACTCTTGGGGAGATAAGTCAACCCGCACTGCCAATAGCTGGTGAGTCCTGAGTCATGGAACAGAAAGTAAAAACCAAACACAGGCAAATCTTCTGGAGGAGCCCTCAGTCTGGCTCCCAAGGCCGGCCTTTGTAGCTCTGCTCAGATCCCTGATTTCTAGCTAAGTGCTTAAAACTGCTGTCTCCTCTCTGGCCTCAGGATAAGCAGCAGAAGTGGGTGTAACAGTGACAGCTGAAGGTGTTCCCTGCCCCTCTGTAAGTGCTGTCATGGAGGAGAAAGCCCCTGGTCCTCCTCCACCTCCCTCTCCATCTCTCCCATGGAGCTTCAAAGGCTGAGCTGCTATCAGGCAGTCTGGGTGGAGATGCTCAGCAGGGTATTCAACCTACATTTATCCAGCACTGGGCACATCTACACAGCTTCCCAGTAAACAGTCATGGGAAGGAAAGATGAAGTAAAAAGTATCAGCTGACTGGAAGGAAGCCTGCTCTGTACATCATGACCCCTGCATCAATGTGGTAGGGAGGGAAATACATGGGGTTCTCACCCCCCTCTGCAGCCTCTCAGAACACATTGCTGATCGCACAGACATCTCATCCCACCACACTCACCTACAGACTCACTGGACACCTGCACCCAGGCACCAGGTGCTGTGACTCTGGTGCCAGCTGACAAGGAAGGTGAGAACACAGCAGCAGCCTGGGAACTAGCCGGCCAAGAAGACAGCATAGATGACAGTGGCCATGACTACCTCACCTGAGGGCAGGTCACTGAGGCAGAGGCACATTCCACGAACACATTGTACACAAGTGGTTTTTGGGCCCCTCTCCTGTCCAGGTGCTACCAGGTCTGAGGGGACTGAGGCCACCAACAGGCTGACCACACTGCCAAGCTTTATACCACAGTTTGTTGGTTTGGGGACAGGACAGAGATGCATGACCCCGGTGGGGAGGAATTTGGACCCAGACATAGTCGGGCTCAGGCACACTTACTTGCCTTTATTACAAAGCGTGCTCCAGACCTGAGGGCCCTGCTTCATGGACTGGTGGGCCCAGCCTTTGTTCTCTGGCCAGATCTAATTCTGCCCATCCCACATGAGACATTTCAAAGTTACTGTGTCTACCTCGATTCTGCCAGACAGCAGCACCTGCATTTGTCTCCCACGTATCCAGGTACACATGCATCACACAGAGATCCCCAGTTTAGGTCAGCTCCAGACTGACCGTGATCCCCCAGTTCTGACCACCATGGTCTGAGCAGAACTTCTAGTGCTGGAAGCCAAGAATAGGGGTTCCTAGTGGCCTCAGCCCCAGGCCCTGGACCAAGTGCAGCACATTTTGGTTCTAGCATGTTCTGGGTGACAACAATTCACCCATACCTGTGGGCACTGGTTTTGCTCTGCATCAAAAAGTGTCTGGGGCAGTGCAGAGCAGCTCCCTAGGCCAGCCAGATCTAGCACAATCCCAGCTCTGTGCTCTGGGGAGGACAAGTAGTATTAGAGGAAGAGGGAAGGATCATTGGGGATAGAGGGAATGGAAAGTGGAAGAGGAGTAGATAAGGACCCTGGGTTACACAATGGCTGGCACCTAATTTTGTCACCTACCATACCTGTTGGGGGATAGCACAGAACACCACCACCTGGATTTTGGGCAGCTATACAAGCAGCATCTCCAAAGGTGCGGGAAGATTGGGGTGGACAAGGAAGGGCCAGAGTAGATGAATTCAGGCAAACACATAGTCAGGACTGTGCCAAATTCGACAGAGCCAGTGTGCAGTGCCACACTGAACCAGCCTCACCAGGCCGGGATCTCCCTTGCTCCCAGCAAGAGGGTCATCCTGATTCCCTGACAGGCACTGGTGCCCACACATCAGAGAAGGGCTCCCCACCTCTCCTGGGCACCTGCCCCTGCCCTTGTTCTCTGCTGTCCTGATGGTGCTCAGCTCCCACATGGTGCCACACACGGGGCCTGGATTTTTCAGTGCTGCCTGGCACTGACCCTGTGCTTCAGCTTGCCATGCCACAGTACCATTTCAAGTGACCTCCCTCAGGTTCAGGGAGTAAGGGAGGCCACATTCCCAGTTACTTGGCTTCTTCGTGTGAAAGTGGGGCCAAGAGATGCTATTGCCCTGGGCCTTGGGCCTGATAATGACTCTCCTCAGACGGTGGTCAGAGTAGAAAGCTGGGGAACCACACATCTGCTGCCTGGAAAACCATGTTCCAGTCCAGGTCAGGACAGCTGAGACCCTCAGTGACCTGCGGGGCACAGCGGTGGGATGGAAGTGAGGCAAATGTCCATCATAGGGTTTAGGAAATGATGCCAGGCAGAAGAATGAAACTCAGTTTCCTCTCTAAAGCTATGCCCATGGGATATCAGGGCTTTAGGAAGTCATCAGTGCCATGGGTCAGGGCACAAGGCCTTTAGGTTTGTTCACTGTGTCTGAGGTGTGACAGTTCGTGACATTTCTTGCAGGCACTTGGTAACAACAGCCAAAGAGGATGAAGTTGCCTCCGTGGACAATTCAGTCAAGAACAACTGTCTAGCCCTCCCAACCTGCTGGTTGCCCATAGGAGACCTTCCCAAAGTAGTTAGCTGCTACTCAGGAGGTGATAGGGTGAGCAGTCATTCTTTGGGAAGGTGGGGTTAAGGAAAATAGGAATACTACCTGCTAACACCATTCAAATTGTTTGTTTATTTCAGATGACATCCTCAATGTAATGGGAACCACAAGAAATTGCCTTAGGCTGAGGACTTAGCTCAGCACCATAAGCACCTGCCTAGCAAACGCAAGGTTGTGAGTTGAATCCATGATACCAAATAAACAAAAACAAAAAAATGAGAAATTGCTTTAAATCAACCAAAAG
Source organism: Cavia porcellus (assembly GCF_034190915.1). Taxonomy (NCBI): domain Eukaryota; kingdom Metazoa; phylum Chordata; class Mammalia; order Rodentia; family Caviidae; genus Cavia; species Cavia porcellus. Next base: position 45,796,668 of record NW_026947515.1, on the reverse strand, counting down.
TACACACAACGCGCTCTTGTAAGTCATCTAGAGTAAACAGTGCCTGTTATAATCACCTTGTGGAACTGACATGGTTGTGCATAGCCATAATTCCTACATTGTAGGAATCTGACACAGAAACATCAGAAGTTCTAACCTAGGCTGAAGAATACGGAGACTCAGAGAAACGGGGAGAGAGAGAGAGAGAGAGAGAGAGAGAGAGAGAGAGAGAGAGAGAGAGAGAGAGAGAAAGGAAGGAAGAAAAAGAAAGAAAGAAAGAAAGAAAGAAAGAAAGAAAGAAAGAAAGGAAGGATGGAAGGAAGGAAGGAAGGAAGGAAGGAAGGAAGGAAGGAAGGGGGCTGGGGATTAGCAAAGTGGGTATAAGTGCTTGCCTGGCAAGCACAAAGTCATGAGTTCAATCCCCAGTATGAGAGAGACAGACAGACACACAGACAGAGGAGAAAGGGAGGAAAACAAAGCAAAACAAAAAGAAACTTTGCACACTCTATAATGCCAAATTCTGTACTCAGAAGTGTTCTCATCCACCATTTGTTTAGTTTACTTTTGTCTTTTTGAAACAAGGCCTCACTATGCAGTTCAGGCTGGACTTGAGCTCACTTTGTACTCTAGGCTGGTCCCAAAATTGCAAGGATCCTGCCTCAGACTCCTGAGTGCTGGGATTACAGGTGCGCACCACCGCGCCTGATATCCACTATTGTTTTTTAAACAGGCATCAGAAAGGTTTATTAGAGGGAGATACAGAATACACTCAAGCATGGAGTGCAGGTGCTCAAAAAGATGAGGTACCTAATCCCCCAGTTTTGACCACACAGTGCACAATGCAGCCTGATCAGCAATGTGATTCCAGAAGAGCAGGATTGTGTCTCCCTCTAGAGGGGAGGACCAGTCCTCCCCATATGGGTGTGACAGGTCTGCCCAATAAAAATCCAGCTGCCCTTGTGTTGGGGAGGCAGTTCTGACAGTTTCACCAGGAGCTCTCTTCAATTGCCAATAGTCACGAATCTGTCTTCACTCTGCTACTCTCTGGCAGTGTATACTATTGGCATTGAACTCTGCAGGGTGCACCCCCAACTCTCTTCCTGACCTGAGTCTCACAGAACATAAAGGCAAGTTCCCCGACCTCTGCGAGGTCACTGTGCCTGTCCTTGGGAGCCTGGTAGGAAGTGAAAAGTTGGTGAGTGACCTCATTGGGCAGATGCTCTATCTCCCACACAAACCTTGACCACATGCTTGAATCCACAGTTCCTTGACCTTGGGCCCCACCACATGCTGCCTGACACGGGGTTCATGCTCCAGGTGATAAAATCTGGTCTCTTGGATCACGGTTCCCACCCAGCACAGCTTCCACAGATGGCTCTCCCTTTTGGAGCTGGGCTAACCCCTCCCCTGTTGGAGCCTGTATTACCTGCTGCTCTGGTATCCTGAGGTTGGGAGGCAGCTTAAGCAAAGACAGCCGTGGCCTTGGCCATGACCAAGTGCTAAGTCCCAAGTTTGAGCAGCTGTCAGGAGCGTGGGTTGAGAGGGCCACATGTAGTGTCTGGGTTGCTGAACCCCAACACTCTATTCTGTGCACCCAGTCCATCAGAACTTTCTTTGGCCAAGCAATACTGAAAGAGACTGATATTTCTCTTTGATAATCAGGACAATCCAGACAACGCACAGTTTATATATAAGTAGCTTCAATTGTCTCTAAAAGCTGGGGGGAAAACCCACCACCCTATACCATACTACACACACACACACACACACACACACACACACACACACAGAAGTACTATGTGAGCCAATCCCACTTCCAGGTATATAGCCAAAGGAATGGAATCACACAAGTTCATGCTAACCAAGACACTGAGTCAACTCAGGGATGGCTCAGCACGAGTGGATATAAAAATGTGAGGGGGCACAGCCAGACACCAGCCTTTTCCTGTGCATCAGCGTCATTCGTGGACTGTGAGAGAAGAGAACAAGATGTCACCAAGAAGCAAGCTTTTCCTGCAAATCCATGCCATGTGAAGGCTGCTGTGGAGACAGAGAGATGCCAGCCCTTCCAGTGCACGGGTTAGCAAGAAGAGCCAACCTCCACCCTGCCAATTCATGCCATAAGTAACTGGCTGACCCAGAGAAACACAGGCTGTAATGATGGCTATTGAGGTAGAATACAGTTTAATCCTTGTAGTATTCAGTGTTTCACTGACTCTGCAGGTCTAAAGCCAGCAGTCTGATCATCTATTCGGAGGACAGTAATACATACGCACTGTAGCATCTATGGGGTCTCTCCATCAGAGGGTGGTGGCCATTGTTGACTCCTTATTGTCTTTTGAAGTCATGTATCATTTTCATTGTTTTCTTAGCTTGGGTTTTACTCTGTTTTGTTTTGTTCTGCTTGATTTTATTTTACCCGATGGCATGGACAGCTACTTCAAATATAGCAAGATATATTATGATAGCCAATTTGGATTTACTATTGTCTTGTTTTGAACTCTTTTATTGCATTCATTGTTTTGTTTCTATTGGTTCTATTCTGTTGTTTTGTTTGATTTTTACTATGCATGATAGTATCTGTAGCTATTTTAAAGAGACATTATGATAACCATTGATGATTTCTTATTGTTTTGAAGTCCTGTGTTACTTACACTAGTTTGTTTTGATTGGTTTTATTGTTTTATTTTGGTTGGTTCTATTCTCTTTAAAATAAAATAATGTGAAGATATAAGGGATATTATTTAGACTACAAAAGGAACAAATCTATCCATATATAATAGCATGGTACACCTGGAGAACACAATGCTGTCACTCAAGTCAGACACAGAGATATGTACAACATGTTCTCATTTATATACAAAGACAAAGAAGCCAAAATCATAAAAACAGAGTCAATATTGGTAACTATATTGTTAACTATAATTAGTAAGAACCTGTCACACACCTAAAATAGCTGAGAGAAATTTTCTGAAATTTTCTCTTCAGACATCCAAAAAGTGTTAGCTACATGAGAGAATATTTAATTATATTAATTGTGGTAATCATTTCATAATGTATAGGTATGTCAGAACCTCAAGATACACACATTTATATCTACAATTTTTGTCAGGAAAAGAAATTACAAAAAGCCAATGGTAACATTTTTCTTTAGTTTAGCAAAATAACAATTTTCAGAATTATCATTAATTAACTTCACTTCTGCTACTTAGCATACAATTATGTCATATGATGCACATCTGTTCTTAGGAAAGATAGGGTTTTTAGGTATCTCCAGAAAACAGTAAGATTCTGCCCATTTTGTAGAAGTTTCTAAAGGATTTGGGAACTATTAGGACACTGGTAAGACACCATTCTCTGGGCCTTAAGAATTCAACACTATGCTCATTTTTCAAAAAAAACATAGTTGATTGAAGCTATCTGACATTAAAATCATGTCATATCATTTCTCATTTTTCTACAAAGTTTTTGGTTTGCAAATTACAGTTGGTTATTAAGCTTTAGTTCCATAAATTTTAGTATTTCCCACAGTGGAACTGACCAAGGAGGAGGGCTCCCTGGGGCTTCTGTGGCAGAGCTGGCTGCCTGCCTTCAAGTATCTGATGAACAGTAACACAGTCTGGGCTGCTCAAAGCACCTCAGAGCCTCTTAAGTGCTTTAGGCTCGGGGAATCCCCAGGCCTACATGAGTCGATGCAATTGCAGATGCACTGCTGACCCCAGCTTGGTCTCAAGTGTTCAGGCGTCTCTGCAGGTCCTCTTGACACCAGCTGTAGGGACTCTGGGCTCCAACCTTCACAGGACCTCTGAGAGAGAGTTGTGTTCATATCTTCTCCCTGTTACAGAGAGGAAAAAGAAGCCTGGGAGGCCAAGGAAAGCCAGGCCAAAAAACAACACACAAAATACTTAAGAAATTATTAGAGTTACATATATAATGAAACATAATATCAGTACTATGGAATACAAAACTAAGTACTGAGCCATCTCAGTAAAGTGAGGGCACAATCCACCACAGGATCCCATCACCCAAATGTGAGGGTTCAGCAGCTCTGGTCCCTGCTCGTTGCTGCTGCTGCTTGAGAATTTCGAGGTGTTTGGTATCTGCACCAGCCATTTCCAGGACTCTAGGTTGTGGATGCAAAGGTGTAGATCAGACTATGCATTTACATAAAATCCCATCATGATTTCAGGAAGGGTGGCAGCCTCTTGTCTACTGGATATCATTTTTCAAGTTTGGGTATAAGAAACCTTAGACAATGTGCTTAGCCAGTTGAGGGGAAATGAGATTAATTGAAATAAATGCAGGAAACTCATTTTGTCCTGGCAGATGCAGTTGCTACCGAAGCACATACCATGGGGGTAAAAGACATGAGTCATGGTTTGCTGTAAGAGATGCTGAAAGGCACAGAAATGCCCCCAAGCTTAGTTCCTGCGTAGCTTCTGGTGTACTACCAAGCTGCAGAGAGATTCTGAGCATACAAGCAACTAGGGTTTGAACTTCAGTAGAAATGTGTAAATGCTTAGGTACCTGGGCAGTAAAAAGAGAAGAAAAGGTTATTGGCAAAATGCAGATTTAAATATATGCTTTAATAAACCAAGAAACCCTTTAAAAAGTAAAGAAGAACAAAGAAAGTGAAAAGGTGATGCTAAGGTTGTGTTTCCTTCCAGTGCTGCGGCCTCAGAAAGGAGAGAAGCCAAATTTACAGAATGAAAGGGTCACAGTGGGAAATGGACTTGGCCTGGGAGGCTGAGGGTGTGTAGACCCACCATGTGAGCCCCTCCCAAGGCAGTATCAGGCACCTGGTGGAAGCTGAGGCCAGGACACGGGCCCAGAGAGTGAGGAGGCAGAGTCTTTGCTGCATCCTGGCTGCTCTTTCTCCCAGGCCTGCAGGGGTGCAGCATGGATGCAGTGAGCGGAAGGGAAGGGGTGTGAGGCAGGTGGTGCTGGGCTCCTCTGCCTGCTGCACACTCCCTGCACTGTCTGTCAGCAGAAGATTCAGGTCCTCCTGACTGGAAAAACACTCTACAGAGAAACTCTTGCTGATCTCTGAGAATCACTGTCACAGATGAGCATGATGGCTTTGGAGGAGCTCCGCATGGCCTCATGTGTTAGAGTTTTTAAAAGTTAGTCATAAACGATGTGTTGGCTGTCTGAGTACCAAGACTGCTTACTTTATATACTATAAGGTGAGGTTTGAATTTTTTATACTGTGCATATCCTTCATTATACATAAATGAAAACTATATCATCCAGTTTCTCTCATCTATTCAAGAAATGAAGCCCTATTTATTTTTCCTAAGTTGAGTATAAGAGAAGAAATACTGAATGAAGCACTATCAATAATGCAACGGAAATGGAAAATGGAAAAACACACAAAGGCTTCCCTGCCGGGGTCATGGTAGGCCACCAGGAGCTCCTCTCTCTGCCCCTCGCCTGCTGTGCGGGCCTGTGTCTCTTCACTGCTGGGTGGAGAGATGGGCCAGGCCACAAGCTCTCTGCCATTTCAGGTAAGATCTGTGACATGGCCTAGGTCACGGCCTTCTATCAGCATTTTCAGTGGCAGTAATTTTTATAATTGACTCAGCATCTCTGCAGTGGTACATCCATGGGTCCTAACTTTTCAGACCCATAACTGAGTAAGAAGAGATATAGGTGTTTGCAAATCTAATTTTTTATAATGAAGACTTAGAAATGGAATTTCCTCATTAAATGTCTACAAGTTGAATTTCATGGTCACAGATTTCACAGCTCAAGTCTCAACAAAGAGTTGGAGCCTGAAAAGGAAATACCACGCTGCTCAGATCTCTGTGGAAATCTGAGGTCAGAGGAAGATGGAGCCGCCAGAGGTTGAAGAGAACATTGTACATAACAGGGAAACATGGCTAGGAAAGGCCCAGGTCCAGGCCTTCTGATCCTCAAGTAAGCTTCTCAGCAAAGCAACACACACTACACGCTGCACATGAGAGGGTTGGAATGGCCCTGCTGCCAGAGCTCCTCCCTGCAGGCCTGAGGCCCCCTGTCTCTCTCAGGGGAGCTCTGTATCAGAAAGTCAGCTGTTACAGAGCCCACCTTGACTGAATGTCTTCCATCCAGGCACGGTTCTCAACTGCCAATGTGGACTCACCACAGCTGTGGAGCAGGACAGGTGTTTACAGAGTGCAGGTCAGGAGATGGGGACACTGCAGGAAAGTCAGTGTACAAAGATGCCGAGCCTTGACCGGCTCCACTTTCCTGGAGATGTACCACACACCATAAGTGTGTGCATTAAAAGACTAAATAACTGAAAGGAGTTACTTACAAAAATGAATTCTGTAGGGACAACTTGAAGATACAAAAGTAAATTGCAACATCCTGAAGTAAAATGAGACATGAACCTTAATGGGTTTCTGGTGTCCATTGGTGTCACTGACCCACACCCATCAGGAGCAAACACACTGAGCCACAGAGCAATAATGAACACAGGCAATGAGTCAACAGTCGTAACTGCTTAATAATAACTATGAAAACCAGGATAACATAAATGCCCTGCTGAATTGTATCAAGTGTATAATAAACAATAAATATTGATCATTTTTCAATTTTCCAGGAAATTGAAGCAAAAGAACCACCATCTAATTATTTTAGCTGAAAAATTTACCCAGAGAAAAAATCCAGGAAATAATGTGGGAGAAAAATAAAAATAAATTTAAAAAATGATGACACCCTATCGGCCAAAATTCCTATATATTCAGGTAAATGCTCGCCAGCTAAATGAACCAGCACATTCAAAAGTTAAGCACTGTGATCAACACTGGTCTCAAACTCAGTGGTGCAAAATGGTTCCATTTGCACAAACTTTCAGTGTCACGTGCCACTGAGAATGAGGCAAAGCTAACCCCACCATAGATTTAGAAAACAGTTTTGAAAATTTCCAAATTTGACCATTCTGTGATGATAAGAACCATTCACACACCATGTGTAGGAGGAAAGGACCTCAGCACAGCATGACAACCATATGCATAACAAGCCCTCCCTTACATTGTGCTCAGAGACTGACAAGCTGCAATCCTTGCTTCTCAGATCAGGAACCGGACAAGATTTGCAACTCTTTTCAACATAGTTCTTGAAGTAACAGCCCTAGAATATAGTCAACAACAAGAAATTAAAGGTTTGCAAATCAGAAAAGAAAAATTAAAGATTGTCTCTGATAACTGAGGAAACATCCTTGCATATAAGAAATTAAAACTCCACTAAAAACTTTTTAGAGCAAATTCACAACTCACTTAAGTTACAGGGTACAAGATCCACATGTCCTAATCCATTCATTTCTATGTGCTTCAAAAAACTGCAGCCCCAAACAAGGCATACAATTCAATTCATAACTCATTGAAAAGAATTGATGCTTAGGAAAATTTCAACAAACTCACCAGTTGTTTAAAAATTGTAGAAATTGATAAAATGAGTGACGTGGCACTAACAGAAGAAAAGACAGACCGTGATGGTGGATGGGAAGAACTCATATTATTATAGTGTACGTGCTGCCCAGAGCAACCAGCTGTTTCAATGCATTCCTGGCAAATATCACTGATATTTTCAAAGACATAGAAAAAACAATATGAAAATTCACAAGTCATTACAGAGAGTCACCCTATAGCCATGGAAAGAACATCAAAGATAGAGGCATAAAAATACGTGGTTTCCAGGTATATTATAAAGGAACAGCCCTCAAAAGGGTCTTATACTGAAAGAAATGGACTGCAGAAAAAAGGGCCAGCCCAGAGACAAACCAACCCCTACAGTCACCAGGAGTCTTGTTTTCTTTCTACTTTCCTTTCCTGTCCTTTCATATTCTTTTGTTTTACCTTTCTGGTCAGGGTCTCCCTGTGTCTCTCTGGCCTGAGTGAATTCACAGTGTGTGGCCAGCTTGTCTGGAACTCCCAGGAATCCTGCTGCCTCAGCCTCCTGAGCACAGGCATTGCAGGCATTTTCACCATTCCTTGCTCAGACAATGAGTTTTTAACAACACTATCAGGAGACCAGGCCTGGTGGTGTGGCTTGTAATCCTAGCAGTCTGGATGCCTGAAGCAGGAACAAGACAAATTCAAGGAGAGCCTCAGCAATTGAGCCACTTATTAAGAACTTGCTCAACACAAGAAGAGTTTTAAATGAGGAAGTGAAAGGATCCCAGTACAAAGCTATATATTCAATCCCTAGAAATGGAATTAAAAAAAGAAAAAAAAATCAACAACAACAACAACAAAAATGCAAAACCTTGGAACACAGACCAGGAGGGTAAATAACACTTTCCACTGGCCTGGCCTTCTGGAGGGCAGTGTGTCCCAAGCAGCTTCAACCTTCACACCTTTCTTAGGATTTCACTTCAAAGAATCATCAAACTCCATGAGTTGTCAGAGAAAAAGAGAATGTGCTGCAAGGACACCAAGCCTCAGTCCCAGTGCAGAAGGCATTTGGAGTGATCTTCTGAAGTGCATGCTGACCACAGTCAAAAAGCAGAGAATCTACCAAGAGAGTTAAAGGGATTTTCAGTCCTACTCACTGTGAAAGAAACTGCAGGTGAGGAAGGTGGGAGAGAGCTTAACTACATCGACTCCTTCAACAGTGTCTAAAGAGCAAAGCTGAATATTTTATTCTGTGGATACCCAACATTGTGACCAATTGCCAACTAAGGATAATGTACACCTGTAATCCCAGCTCTCGGGGAATGTGAGGAAGGATGAGGAAAGGTTTAAGCTCAGGCTGGGAAATTTACAAAATTAGTGAGACCATGTGTTAAAATTTGAAAAGAAAAAACCAAAAAATTTTACAAATGTACGAAAATATCAATCATTAAGTTATCCCAGAAGTCACTGTGCAAGGTGCATTAATCCCTATTAGTCTGTAATTACTTTTCCACTTTTGCAGACTTTAAAAGAGTTATATGGTTCTTTATATGGTTCTTATTATTCTTTCAAAAAACAGCAACACCTTGAACAAATTCTTGTTCTAAATATAGGTTCAACTTGAGAGTAATAAAACCCTAAAAGTTTAATTGTTACTGTAAAAAAGAGAGGAAAGTAAGGTGGATTAAGGAATATAATCGCAGGTATGTTCGAGAGTGTAGGACACAAAACCATATAACTGAGCTTTTGTTGGATCATTGAATGGAACTGTCTCAAATTCCACTGTAGGAATGTTCACTTTATATGCTTTAATGTAGTGATATGACAAATGTTTCTGGGAAGATAATGTGTAGCCTCTTAACTGGTGATTTCGTACTGCATACATTTTTTTCTAGAAATACTGTATTATTTGTACCCTTTTCCTGCATTGCTTTTTTTTTTTTATGTCCTTTCTTTTTTTTTTTTTCTTTCTCTCTTTAAATAAAAAAAAATATATATATAGGTTCAGGACAAAAAACAACAGAATGATCAAATTCTCTTAATACTGAGCTACCAAAATCCTAAGAAGGTATCTCCAGTAGCATATCTGGAGGCAGCCCAGTAAAAAGTTTTTGAAAAATGAAACAATGGGGGCTGGGGATTTAGATCAGCAGCATAAGCACCTGCCTTGCAAGCAGACAATCGTGAGTTCGATCCCCAGTACCGATAAAAAGGAAAAAGACAAAAAACAAAACAAAACAAAAAATGAAACAATGCAAAGACCAGGCAGAAGATCAATGTCTGCATGATGGTAAGCCTTATGCTAGGTGTGCTCACTAAAGTACAGATGCAGGAGACCCTCACAGAGATTTGATTTCTAAATTGACAGGCGATTTTTGACTTTTCTTTTTCACCTTATTTCTTTTCAGTTTCATTTTTTCTCTCTCTTTCTTTCTTTCTTTCTTTCTTTCTTTCTTTCTTTCTTTCTTTCTTTCTTTCGACAGGGCTTTGCTACACAGGTCAGCCTGCCCTTCATATTTACATTGTAGCCCAGGATGACCCCAAACAGCAAGCCTCTCTACCTCAGCCTTCTGAATACTGGAATGACAGGTGTGCACCAACATCCCTGACTGTGTTTTGCTTTTTAAATTTTCTCTAAAAAAAACTACTTAGATTTATCTGACATTCTCAGAGTCGCTAAGTTTGCTTATGCAAAATGAAATCAGAAAGCACCAAAAACACACTGAAGGAATTTCAAAATCCTCACCGACATATAACATAATGTAACATAGCATAGAAGAGCATAGTATAGCATAATAACACAAAATAAAACAAAAAGCAACCACCTAACGCTGCTTTAAACATCTGCTTCCAAAGACCCAGTAAGAATTTCTAAGTTAACCATAAACCAGAAATATCATCCAGTAATTTCAAATTTAAGGACATTTTCTTTGAAATAAAAGTCTGTATCCACTCAAGCACGTGTAAAGAATGGGTATAGCAGCTTGCTTTCCAGGCCCAACCTGGAAGCATAACAAATGGCCATCGAAAAATGAGTGACAGGTACATGAACAAGTCACACATGCTTGGTTCAGCCTTTTAATAGCGGGTGGTGGCAGCACAGGGGGAGCCCAGCATGGAGACACTGCTTGAAGGAGACCAACCAAAGACCATTGCAACTGAACAGGCTCAGGCTCATCACCTAAGTCAACAGTGTGACATGTCTGAGGACAGACACAGGAAAGGCAAACTACCCAGCAGGGACACGAATCCCATGGTCTGTTTGGGATGGAAGTACAGGAAGTGATAGCAGCTGCTTGGAGACAAGTTCCCCAGGAGTGACATGCGTGTGTGTTTCATCAGCACGTGGTGATGATGTCCACAGCCTGGCAAAGCTTCCCCGTGCACTCACCACATAATGTCCCTCCTTATAGGATGTCAGAGTACAGAGCCCTATAGTGTGTGGCTGAGGTAAACATATAAGCATGAATAAGTAATCATTCATAAGCCCATGAGAGTAAAACTTGTTAGGAATCCTCATCCCCTGGACCTGAGGTGGTTATAACATGAAACATTCACATTCGTTAGGAAAATTATTATGGGTATTCTGGGAACATCTCCTTGCTTCCTAATGGAACTGAAATGAAACTAACATAAGCCCAGGAAAGAAAGTCACCATAAAATTTGACAGATCTCTAACAGAAGACAATGAGTGCTTCATCCTCAGAGACAATGGGCCCTTTGGATGGAAATGTGTGCTTGGACCCATCCTGCCACATCTGAAGCATCTACATGTTTGTTGCTTTAAAATTTTCAAAGAGCAGCAAAGTCTAAACCCGCACAAAGGTTCTGGGGTTTTAACTTGCTGTTTCCAAGGAGGATACAGATTTGTTCCAGAATAAAAAGAAAGGGGGCATCACAAAGGCAGGCCCAACTGTTGACCCCAGCGCATGACCTCACTTCCTTGACAACAGGTCCAAACAGAATTCTGAAGTCTCAGTTCACCTGACACCTTGGTCTGGTGACAGTTGGCCTTCAGAGACAGTTGGCTCAAAAGAGTGAACAGGGAGCATGTTATGCTGCTTTCCCAGGACTCGAGGCCCCAGCCGCAGGACCCCGCATAGGGGGACCACGTGGGATCGACTGAAAAAATGGTTTACTCGTCCCAGAGGCTTCAGGATGATTGCCGGCACACATCCAACCAACAAGGGCAGCAAAGGACAGGGCTCACTGTCCCCAGCCCTCAGGTGCCCAGAGGCAAGAAGGAGCCCAGGACAGGTATCACTAAGCTCAGCCACCAGCGACTCAACCACACGGAGACCAGGACAGGTACATTAAGGCTTGGCCACCACTGTGAGTCCCCCTACACAACTTCTGCCCTAAGTCAACAGTGTGACATGTCTGAGGACAGGCACTGAGGGCAGATCCTCCTGGGCAGGAGCAGGCGCTGGGAAGTTGTGGGACTGGGCTCTTGTCACGTGCCCACCCAGGACAGGGCTGGCAAGAGGAGAAGGGCAGCGCCCCTCCTTATCCACAGTCTCCAGAGTCATCTTCTGTCTTCCTCGGTAGAAATATGGGACAGAGATGTCTGTCCTAGAGGAATATGAGGTTATCTGGGTTGACAAAGGAAACCTGTGGTGTCTCGGAGCCTCAGAGCCTCTGGCTTCTTGCCAGAAGCTGGTCTCTGCACCAAGAGAGTAGCACAGAGGAGACCAGTCTGGAGTTGGTCACTGGGCCCTGTGTGCCATGGCCTTGCTGCAGACTCTGGGAACCCCAACAGGTGCTGACTCAGATGCAAGGTGTGTGGGCAGAAGGGATTGTAGAGGCCCACAGATGACAGAGACGATCTTTTGGTCAGTACACACTCTCAGCACCGCACTTCAGGGCTTGGCAAACACTGGGCCCATGGTTCTGCTCCCAAGGAATCTGGACTCCAGGTCCTCAACTACCCTAACCTCTCTGCTCAGCCTCTACCTAGTCACATGTAGGGTCACTGTCCACAGATAGGTGAGAGCAGGAAAATGGGGACACAGACCCAAAGTCACCACATTACCTGCCATGATTTAATTCTACCATTGCACCTCATTGTCAATCCTGGGCCGGGTGTCCATGGAGCATTGGCTGGTGTCTTTATAACCTGTCCCCAGCTCTTACACATCATCACCTCACCAGAGATGTGCTCACCTCAATTATAAGGCACATGCTACATTGTCCATTCTCTAGCGCTTGTCTCACGGAATTTTTCCATGCACCTCAGTTCCTATTAGAGGACCCTCTGGGATAAACGAATTCCAGAACAGAGCAGTGAACACAGCTGCTCAGCCCTCCATCGCTGTACAAGAGGAACTTATTACCTTACTGGGGACTTTTCATCAGAAACCTGGAGAACATTCTGTGGGGCCTCATTAATGGACCTGGACACTCAAATGAGGATTTCTTTTCTCATGTCTAAAATGGGAAGCCTTCTTAGGACACATAGGTTTTCTTCCTGGATAGTTCTATTTAGTCTCTCCTCCATCAAGTTCTTCTGAGCATGCTAGTATTCCTAAGTGTCCCCTGTGAATTGTGACTTTTAAAATGAGATCCCTTTACTGCTGGGCCCCCTGTGAGCCCTGTAACATGAGCCTCTGTGGACCATTTGGAGTGTGGGCTTTGTTTCAGCCCCAAACCTTCCTGAGAGCCACGTGCAGGACACCAATTCCATGTCTCCCCACTGTCTCATCACAGATTGGAAGTCAGCCAGCAGAGAGCCTGGCAGAGGGCTGTACAGCAAGCAGGGTACAGGCAGATGGGCCTCACAGCCTGAAGGAGCCTCTGGAGCCCGCTGTCCTGGACAGCTGTCCCAGGCCCAGAACATCCTCTCTGGACTCCTCCAAGGGCAACATCTCCACCCCACAGGTCCCGATGTTGGAAAGGTGAGTTCTTACCTTAGCAGCCCCATGGGACATAGGCACTTGTGAATTCATTTCCTGGCCATGTGCAAGTGCTTCTCAGCCCCAGGATACAGTGCTGAATGGTAGGGTGTTGAGTGGTTCGAGCCTGCATCGTCATTGTGGATGAAATGGGGACTCCGTGGCCATTTGTTAGCTTTCGCCATGGCCATATGCAAGCCTCTTTAGAGGCTGCACTGATTCCCATGGATGACCTTCCATTCCTTCACTGACCTGCACTTGGGGGAGTCTGTTCAGTTCTTAGGAAAGGAGATAGGAAAGTCACCTTATGGGCTTCAGAATTTGTTCAAGGCAGGAAATCCTTTTTATGGCAAAGTGTCCATGGCTGTCAGATGTCATGGAAGAGAAGATAAGTATCATCAACCTACAAATGTACATGAAGACAGAAGTGTGCAGACATTTTTCTGGGTATTGATCATGATCCTGTAAGCAGAGCAAGTGCAACCACTGCCCTTTAGAGTTTCAATGTACTTTGGAGGCCACAAAGTCACCCTTGGCAGCAGAACAGATATTGCTGAGCTCCAGGCAGTTGTTCCAGACCCAGGGCCTCCCTACATGTGGGTAACAACCATGCAGGAGGAGGTCTACAGAGGTGAACAGAACTGGACAACACATCACTGCCTGAGCTCAAGACTACACAAAGGCAGCACAGACACTGACTGACCCCTCATGTCTCATATATTCATGGAGTGACAGCAATGGGCCCTAGAGTACAAAGATATGACAGATACAATCTCTGCCTTCAACAATCTGACCTGCACTGGGGACGGGCAGGCAGAAACTATGTCAGGCTTCCCTCAAAAAGGCAGAGGTGGGATACAATTCAGCAAAGCCTCCTTCCCATGGAGACTTCTTTCAGCCTCTCAGGACTTCTTGGGCCCACAATGCCCCACTGTGGGGGTCCGAAAATGGGACTGGACACTGTAGAGACTGGGTAAGGGGTCCACACCCTCCTCCCCACAGGTGACCTGCACATGTATTGTGAGAGGAAAACCCAGGCCTCTCCTTTAGTTCCCTCTCTCATTGCCCCAGGTCCACCTCTTCTGTGCTTGACTCTGCATTGGAAGTCTGCTCACATGTGGATCCCCAGGATGAGCTTCTCCTGCACCAGCGGGAGTCTCCTGAGGCCAACGATCATGAGTCCAATGGTAAGGGGCCCTGAGGAGTGGCCTGTGTTCTTCTGGGGAGGACATGGGCCATGGAATTCAGTAAATCATCCAGATGCTGGGTGATCCAGGAGCATGAGATCCTCAGCAGTCAGTGTGGGGATGCAGTGTGGGAGGCTTTGCTGAGGCTGTGTTGGTGCACATGGCTACCTCTGACAGGCAGTGGGAAAGTTTTTCCCCAAGAAGTCCATGGACAGTTGGTGATCTTTTCTTATCCCATAACTATAGGGCCAATCTCAGCCCACGCAGAAGTTGTACCTGCTGACATTGTGCCAGATCCATCTGCAGCTCCCTCAGCTCCTCTGAACCCACAGGAAGAGCCTGAACCTGGATTCCTTTTTCCCCCTGCTGCAGAGCTGGACCTCCTGGTGGCTCCCCAGGAGTCTTCTCTTGAGCTCTACCTGCGGGCAGCTCTTGACCCACACCTGCCATTCCCTTCTCTTACTGATTTATATATTATTGTATTCATTGTTACCCGTATTTCCCACAGATATGTTAGTGATAGAACCAATATAAATAAAGTTTTAAGATTTTAGTGTTGTTTAAAATAATCAGTTTGGTGACATTCAGTGCATTCTCAATGCTGTGCAAATTTCACCATTCTCCAGTTCCAGAATATATTCTTTAATTTTGTACACAATGGTGTTTTCTTTTCTTTCCCCTCCTGCTCTATCCCAGCACCACTGATCTTACGTCCTCATCATTAACCTATGCTACATTGCCCACATCAATGCCATCAAGTTTTCTTTGGCCAGAGAATGCTGGTAGTGACTTTCTAGGGTGAATGTTAGGTTTTGGCTTCAGGTTAGAGTTAAGCTAGGGTTGGGCTAAGCTCCTAAATATTACATCACTATGAACTGTATTGGTCATAAACAAAGGACAACCCAGACAAAGCAGCACCTTGTGCTGGCCATGTCTTGGCCCTGAGCTGTGTGCTTAATGAATCCAACTTTGACTACAGTCACAGGTTATGGACTGTACCATTATGCAGGAGGTAGGGCCTAATTTCCACTCCATGCATCACACAAGCTATGCCAATATAATCAATATACACTGTAAATAGGTACTGATGATGAAAATATACAATAGTCTATAAACAAAACAAATTCCGCTTCTGACATATGCGAAAAAAAGAGCAACTGATGAAAAGCTTCACACAGGAAGGACACACTCTACCTGGCCAGCAATGGGTCCTTCAGGCAGATTCAAACCTGAAGAGCAAAGCACCAGCTGGCCTCAAGCTAAGACCTCGCTAATGGAATTCCTAGGGCCAATTTTCCAATCCTAGGAACATGCACTTTTATACTTTGCACTATGCAAACCTAACAGACACACATAGAGGACTCACTGTGTGCCGAATGCCCGAGGTTCCCAGAAGCAGCTCACTCTTGGGGAGATAAGTCAACCCGCACTGCCAATAGCTGGTGAGTCCTGAGTCATGGAACAGAAAGTAAAAACCAAACACAGGCAAATCTTCTGGAGGAGCCCTCAGTCTGGCTCCCAAGGCCGGCCTTTGTAGCTCTGCTCAGATCCCTGATTTCTAGCTAAGTGCTTAAAACTGCTGTCTCCTCTCTGGCCTCAGGATAAGCCACAGAAGTGGGTGTAACAGTGACAGCTGAAGGTGTTCCCTGCCCCTCTGTAAGTGCTGTCATGGAGGAGAAAGCCCCTGGTCCTCCTCCACCTCCCTCTCCATCTCTCCCATGGAGCTTCAAAGGCTGAGCTGCTACCAGGCAGTCTGGGTGGAGATGCTCAGCAGAGTATTCAACCTACATTTATCCAGCACTGGGCACATCTACACAGCTTCCCAGTAAACAGTCATGGGAAGGAAAGATGAAGTAAAAAGTATCAGCTGACTGGAAGGAAGCCTGCTCTGTACATCATGACCCCTGCATCAATGTGGTAGGGAGGGAAATACATGGGGTTCTCACCCCCCTCTGCAGCCTCTCAGAACACATTGCTGATCGCACAGACATCTCATCCCACCACACTCACCTACAGACTCACTGGACACCTGCACCCAGGCACCAGGTGCTGTGACTCTGGTGCCAGCTGACAAGGAAGGTGAGAACACAGCAGCAGCCTGGGAACTAGCCGGCCAAGAAGACAGCATAGATGACAGTGGCCATGACTACCTCACCTGAGGGCAGGTCACTGAGGCAGAGGCACATTCCACGAACACATTGTACACAAGTGGTTTTTGGGCCCCTCTCCTGTCCAGGTGCTACCAGGTCTGAGGGGACTGAGGCCACCAACAGGCTGACCACACTGCCAAGCTTTATACCACAGTTTGTTGGTTTGGGGACAGGACAGAGATGCATGACCCCGGTGGGGAGGAATTTGGACCCAGACATAGTCGGGCTCAGGCACACTTACTTGCCTTTATTACAAAGCGTGCTCCAGACCTGAGGGCCCTGCTTCATGGACTGGTGGGCCCAGCCTTTGTTCTCTGGCCAGATCTAATTCTGCCCATCCCACATGAGACATTTCAAAGTTACTGTGTCTACCTCGATTCTGCCAGACAGCAGCACCTGCATTTGTCTCCCACGTATCCAGGTACACATGCATCACACAGAGATCCCCAGTTTAGGTCAGCTCCAGACTGACCGTGATCCCCCAGTTCTGACCACCATGGTCTGAGCAGAACTTCTAGTGCTGGAAGCCAAGAATAGGGGTTCCTAGTGGCCTCAGCCCCAGGCCCTGGACCAAGTGCAGCACATTTTGGTTCTAGCATGTTCTGGGTGACAACAATTCACCCATACCTGTGGGCACTGGTTTTGCTCTGCATCAAAAAGTGTCTGGGGCAGTGCAGAGCAGCTCCCTAGGCCAGCCAGATCTAGCACAATCCCAGCTCTGTGCTCTGGGGAGGACAAGTAGTATTAGAGGAAGAGGGAAGGATCATTGGGGATAGAGGGAATGGAAAGTGGAAGAGGAGTAGATAAGGACCCTGGGTTACACAATGGCTGGCACCTAATTTTGTCACCTACCATACCTGTTGGGGGATAGCACAGAACACCACCACCTGGATTTTGGGCAGCTATACAAGCAGCATCTCCAAAGGTGCGGGAAGATTGGGGTGGACAAGGAAGGGCCAGAGTAGATGAATTCAGGCAAACACATAGTCAGGACTGTGCCAAATTCGACAGAGCCAGTGTGCAGTGCCACACTGAACCAGCCTCACCAGGCCGGGATCTCCCTTGCTCCCAGCAAGAGGGTCATCCTGATTCCCTGACAGGCACTGGTGCCCACACATCAGAGAAGGGCTCCCCACCTCTCCTGGGCACCTGCCCCTGCCCTTGTTCTCTGCTGTCCTGATGGTGCTCAGCTCCCACATGGTGCCACACACGGGGCCTGGATTTTTCAGTGCTGCCTGGCACTGACCCTGTGCTTCAGCTTGCCATGCCACAGTACCATTTCAAGTGACCTCCCTCAGGTTCAGGGAGTAAGGGAGGCCACATTCCCAGTTACTTGGCTTCTTCGTGTGAAAGTGGGGCCAAGAGATGCTATTGCCCTGGGCCTTGGGCCTGATAATGACTCTCCTCAGACGGTGGTCAGAGTAGAAAGCTGGGGAACCACACATCTGCTGCCTGGAAAACCATGTTCCAGTCCAGGTCAGGACAGCTGAGACCCTCAGTGACCTGCGGGGCACAGCGGTGGGATGGAAGTGAGGCAAATGTCCATCATAGGGTTTAGGAAATGATGCCAGGCAGAAGAATGAAACTCAGTTTCCTCTCTAAAGCTATGCCCATGGGATATCAGGGCTTTAGGAAGTCATCAGTGCCATGGGTCAGGGCACAAGGCCTTTAGGTTTGTTCACTGTGTCTGAGGTGTGACAGTTCGTGACATTTCTTGCAGGCACTTGGTAACAACAGCCAAAGAGGATGAAGTTGCCTCCGTGGACAATTCAGTCAAGAACAACTGTCTAGCCCTCCCAACCTGCTGGTTGCCCATAGGAGACCTTCCCAAAGTAGTTAGCTGCTACTCAGGAGGTGATAGGGTGAGCAGTCATTCTTTGGGAAGGTGGGGTTAAGGAAAATAGGAATACTACCTGCTAACACCATTCAAATTGTTTGTTTATTTCAGATGACATCCTCAATGTAATGGGAACCACAAGAAATTGCCTTAGGCTGAGGACTTAGCTCAGCACCATAAGCACCTGCCTAGCAAACGCAAGGTTGTGAGTTGAATCCATGATACCAAATAAACAAAAACAAAAAAATGAGAAATTGCTTTAAATCAACCAAAAGTACACACAACGCGCTCTTGTAAGTCATCTAGAGTAAACAGTGCCTGTTATAATCACCTTGTGGAACTGACATGGTTGTGCATAGCCATAATTCCTACATTGTAGGAATCTGACACAGAAACATCAGAAGTTCTAACCTAGGCTGAAGAATACGGAGACTCAGAGAAACGGGGAGAGAGAGAGAGAGAGAGAGAGAGAGAGAGAGAGAGAGAGAGAGAGAGAGAGAGAGAGAAAGGAAGGAAGAAAAAGAAAGAAAGAAAGAAAGAAAGAAAGAAAGAAAGAAAGAAAGAAAGAAAGAAAGAAAGGAAGGAAGGATGGAAGGAAGGAAGGAAGGAAGGAAGGAAGGAAGGGGGCTGGGGATTAGCAAAGTGGGTATAAGTGCTTGCCTGGCAAGCACAAAGTCATGAGTTCAATCCCCAGTATGAGAGAGACAGACAGACACACAGACAGAGGAGAAAGGGAGGAAAACAAAGCAAAACAAAAAGAAACTTTGCACACTCTATAATGCCAAATTCTGTACTCAGAAGTGTTCTCATCCACCATTTGTTTAGTTTACTTTTGTCTTTTTGAAACAAGGCCTCACTATGCAGTTCAGGCTGGACTTGAGCTCACTTTGTACTCTAGGCTGGTCCCAAAATTGCAAGGATCCTGCCTCAGACTCCTGAGTGCTGGGATTACAGGTGCGCACCACCGCGCCTGATATCCACTATTGTTTTTTAAACAGGCATCAGAAAGGTTTATTAGAGGGAGATACAGAATACACTCAAGCATGGAGTGCAGGTGCTCAAAAAGATGAGGTACCTAATCCCCCAGTTTTGACCACACAGTGCACAATGCAGCCTGATCAGCAATGTGATTCCAGAAGAGCAGGATTGTGTCTCCCTCTAGAGGGGAGGACCAGTCCTCCCCATATGGGTGTGACAGGTCTGCCCAATAAAAATCCAGCTGCCCTTGTGTTGGGGAGGCAGTTCTGACAGTTTCACCAGGAGCTCTCTTCAATTGCCAATAGTCACGAATCTGTCTTCACTCTGCTAGTCTCTGGCAGTGTATACTATTGGCATTGAACTCTGCAGGGTGCACCCCCAACTCTCTTCCTGACCTGAGTCTCACAGAACATAAAGGCAAGTTCCCCGACCTCTGCGAGGTCACTGTGCCTGTCCTTGGGAGCCTGGTAGGAAGTGAAAAGTTGGTGAGTGACCTCATTGGGCAGATGCTCTATCTCCCACACAAACCTTGACCACATGCTTGAATCCACAGTTCCTTGACCTTGGGCCCCACCACATGCTGCCTGACACGGGGTTCATGCTCCAGGTGATAAAATCTGGTCTCTTGGATCACGGTTCCCACCCAGCACAGCTTCCACAGATGGCTCTCCCTTTTGGAGCTGGGCTAACCCCTCCCCTGTTGGAGCCTGTATTACCTGCTGCTCTGGTATCCTGAGGTTGGGAGGCAGCTTAAGCAAAGACAGCCGTGGCCTTGGCCATGACCAAGTGCTAAGTCCCAAGTTTGAGCAGCTGTCAGGAGCGTGGGTTGAGAGGGCCACATGTAGTGTCTGGGTTGCTGAACCCCAACACTCTATTCTGTGCACCCAGTCCATCAGAACTTTCTTTGGCCAAGCAATACTGAAAGAGACTGATATTTCTCTTTGATAATCAGGACAATCCAGACAACGCACAGTTTATATATAAGTAGCTTCAATTGTCTCTAAAAGCTGGGGGGAAAACCCACCACCCTATACCATACTACACACACACACACACACACACACACACACACACAGAAGTACTATGTGAGCCAATCCCACTTCCAGGTATATAGCCAAAGGAATGGAATCACACAAGTTCATGCTAACCAAGACACTGAGTCAACTCAGGGATGGCTCAGCACGAGTGGATATAAAAATGTGAGGGGGCACAGCCAGACACCAGCCTTTTCCTATGCATCAGCGTCATTCGTGGACTGTGAGAGAAGAGAACAAGATGTCACCAAGAAGCAAGCTTTTCCTGCAAATCCATGCCATGTGAAGGCTGCTGTGGAGACAGAGAGATGCCAGCCCTTCCAGTGCACGGGTTAGCAAGAAGAGCCAACCTCCACCCTGCCAATTCATGCCATAAGTAACTGGCTGACCCAGAGAAACACAGGCTGTAATGATGGCTATTGAGGTAGAATACAGTTTAATCCTTGTAGTATTCAGTGTTTCACTGACTCTGCAGGTCTAAAGCCAGCAGTCTGATCATCTATTCGGAGGACAGTAATACATACGCACTGTAGCATCTATGGGGTCTCTCCATCAGAGGGTGGTGGCCATTGTTGACTCCTTATTGTCTTTTGAAGTCATGTATCATTTTCATTGTTTTCTTAGCTTGGGTTTTACTCTGTTTTGTTTTGTTCTGCTTGATTTTATTTTACCCGATGGCATGGACAGCTACTTCAAATATAGCAAGATATATTATGATAGCCAATTTGGATTTACTATTGTCTTGTTTTGAACTCTTTTATTGCATTCATTGTTTTGTTTCTATTGGTTCTATTCTGTTGTTTTGTTTGATTTTTACTATGCATGATAGTATCTGTAGCTATTTTAAAGAGACATTATGATAACCATTGATGATTTCTTATTGTTTTGAAGTCCTGTGTTACTTACACTAGTTTGTTTTGATTGGTTTTATTGTTTTATTTTGGTTGGTTCTATTCTCTTTAAAATAAAATAATGTGAAGATATAAGGGATATTATTTAGACTACAAAAGGAACAAATCTATCCATATATAATAGCATGGTACACCTGGAGAACACAATGCTGTCACTCAAGTCAGACATAGAGATATGTACAACATGTTCTCATTTATATACAAAGACAAAGAAGCCAAAATCATAAAAACAGAGTCAATATTGGTAACTATATTGTTAACTATAATTAGTAAGAACCTGTCACACACCTAAAATAGCTGAGAGAAATTTTCTGAAATTTTCTCTTCAGACATCCAAAAAGTGTTAGCTACATGAGAGAATATTTAATTATATTAATTGTGGTAATCATTTCATAATGTATAGGTATGTCAGAACCTCAAGATACACACATTTATATCTACAATTTTTGTCAGGAAAAGAAATTACAAAAAGCCAATGGTAACATTTTTCTTTAGTTTAGCAAAATAACAATTTTCAGAATTATCATTAATTAACTTCACTTCTGCTACTTAGCATACAATTATGTCATATGATGCACATCTGTTCTTAGGAAAGATAGGGTTTTTAGGTATCTCCAGAAAACAGTAAGATTCTGCCCATTTTGTAGAAGTTTCTAAAGGATTTGGGAACTATTAGGACACTGGTAAGACACCATTCTCTGGGCCTTAAGAATTCAACACTATGCTCATTTTTCAAAAAAAACATAGTTGATTGAAGCTATCTGACATTAAAATCATGTCATATCATTTCTCATTTTTCTACAAAGTTTTTGGTTTGCAAATTACAGTTGGTTATTAAGCTTTAGTTCCATAAATTTTAGTATTTCCCACAGTGGAACTGACCAAGGAGGAGGGCTCCCTGGGGCTTCTGTGGCAGAGCTGGCTGCCTGCCTTCAAGTATCTGATGAACAGTAACACAGTCTGGGCTGCTCAAAGCACCTCAGAGCCTCTTAAGTGCTTTAGGCTCGGGGAATCCCCAGGCCTACATGAGTCGATGCAATTGCAGATGCACTGCTGACCCCAGCTTGGTCTCAAGTGTTCAGGCGTCTCTGCAGGTCCTCTTGACACCAGCTGTAGGGACTCTGGGCTCCAACCTTCACAGGACCTCTGAGAGAGAGTTGTGTTCATATCTTCTCCCTGTTACAGAGAGGAAAAAGAAGCCTGGGAGGCCAAGGAAAGCCAGGCCAAAAAACAACACACAAAATACTTAAGAAATTATTAGAGTTACATATATAATGAAACATAATATCAGTACTATGGAATACAAAACTAAGTACTGAGCCATCTCAGTAAAGTGAGGGCACAATCCACCACAGGATCCCATCACCCAAATGTGAGGGTTCAGCAGCTCTGGTCCCTGCTCGTTGCTGCTGCTGCTTGAGAATTTCGAGGTGTTTGGTATCTGCACCAGCCATTTCCAGGACTCTAGGTTGTGGATGCAAAGGTGTAGATCAGACTATGCATTTACATAAAATCCCATCATGATTTCAGGAAGGGTGGCAGCCTCTTGTCTACTGGATATCATTTTTCAAGTTTGGGTATAAGAAACCTTAGACAATGTGCTTAGCCAGTTGAGGGGAAATGAGATTAATTGAAATAAATGCAGGAAACTCATTTTGTCCTGGCAGATGCAGTTGCTACCGAAGCACATACCATGGGGGTAAAAGACATGAGTCATGGTTTGCTGTAAGAGATGCTGAAAGGCACAGAAATGCCCCCAAGCTTAGTTCCTGCGTAGCTTCTGGTGTACTACCAAGCTGCAGAGAGATTCTGAGCATACAAGCAACTAGGGTTTGAACTTCAGTAGAAATGTGTAAATGCTTAGGTACCTGGGCAGTAAAAAGAGAAGAAAAGGTTATTGGCAAAATGCAGATTTAAATATATGCTTTAATAAACCAAGAAACCCTTTAAAAAGTAAAGAAGAACAAAGAAAGTGAAAAGGTGATGCTAAGGTTGTGTTTCCTTCCAGTGCTGCGGCCTCAGAAAGGAGAGAAGCCAAATTTACAGAATGAAAGGGTCACAGTGGGAAATGGACTTGGCCTGGGAGGCTGAGGGTGTGTAGACCCACCATGTGAGCCCCTCCCAAGGCAGTATCAGGCACCTGGTGGAAGCTGAGGCCAGGACACGGGCCCAGAGAGTGAGGAGGCAGAGTCTTTGCTGCATCCTGGCTGCTCTTTCTCCCAGGCCTGCAGGGGTGCAGCATGGATGCAGTGAGCGGAAGGGAAGGGGTGTGAGGCAGGTGGTGCTGGGCTCCTCTGCCTGCTGCACACTCCCTGCACTGTCTGTCAGCAGAAGATTCAGGTCCTCCTGACTGGAAAAACACTCTACAGAGAAACTCTTGCTGATCTCTGAGAATCACTGTCACAGATGAGCATGATGGCTTTGGAGGAGCTCCGCATGGCCTCATGTGTTAGAGTTTTTAAAAGTTAGTCATAAACGATGTGTTGGCTGTCTGAGTACCAAGACTGCTTACTTTATATACTATAAGGTGAGGTTTGAATTTTTTATACTGTGCATATCCTTCATTATACATAAATGAAAACTATATCATCCAGTTTCTCTCATCTATTCAAGAAATGAAGCCCTATTTATTTTTCCTAAGTTGAGTATAAGAGAAGAAATACTGAATGAAGCACTATCAATAATGCAACGGAAATGGAAAATGGAAAAACACACAAAGGCTTCCCTGCCGGGGTCATGGTAGGCCACCAGGAGCTCCTCTCTCTGCCCCTCGCCTGCTGTGCGGGCCTGTGTCTCTTCACTGCTGGGTGGAGAGATGGGCCAGGCCACAAGCTCTCTGCCATTTCAGGTAAGATCTGTGACATGGCCTAGGTCACGGCCTTCTATCAGCATTTTCAGTGGCAGTAATTTTTATAATTGACTCAGCATCTCTGCAGTGGTACATCCATGGGTCCTAACTTTTCAGACCCATAACTGAGTAAGAAGAGATATAGGTGTTTGCAAATCTAATTTTTTATAATGAAGACTTAGAAATGGAATTTCCTCATTAAATGTCTACAAGTTGAATTTCATGGTCACAGATTTCACAGCTCAAGTCTCAACAAAGAGTTGGAGCCTGAAAAGGAAATACCACGCTGCTCAGATCTCTGTGGAAATCTGAGGTCAGAGGAAGATGGAGCCGCCAGAGGTTGAAGAGAACATTGTACATAACAGGGAAACATGGCTAGGAAAGGCCCAGGTCCAGGCCTTCTGATCCTCAAGTAAGCTTCTCAGCAAAGCAACACACACTACACGCTGCACATGAGAGGGTTGGAATGGCCCTGCTGCCAGAGCTCCTCCCTGCAGGCCTGAGGCCCCCTGTCTCTCTCAGGGGAGCTCTGTATCAGAAAGTCAGCTGTTACAGAGCCCACCTTGACTGAATGTCTTCCATCCAGGCACGGTTCTCAACTGCCAATGTGGACTCACCACAGCTGTGGAGCAGGACAGGTGTTTACAGAGTGCAGGTCAGGAGATGGGGACACTGCAGGAAAGTCAGTGTACAAAGATGCCGAGCCTTGACCGGCTCCACTTTCCTGGAGATGTACCACACACCATAAGTGTGTGCATTAAAAGACTAAATAACTGAAAGGAGTTACTTACAAAAATGAATTCTGTAGGGACAACTTGAAGATACAAAAGTAAATTGCAACATCTTGAAGTAAAATGAGACATGAACCTTAATGGGTTTCTGGTGTCCATTGGTGTCACTGACCCACACCCATCAGGAGCAAACACACTGAGCCACAGAGCAATAATGAACACAGGCAATGAGTCAACAGTCGTAACTGCTTAATAATAACTATGAAAACCAGGATAACATAAATGCCCTGCTGAATTGTATCAAGTGTATAATAAACAATAAATATTGATCATTTTTCAATTTTCCAGGAAATTGAAGCAAAAGAACCACCATCTAATTATTTTAGCTGAAAAATTTACCCAGAGAAAAAATCCAGGAAATAATGTGGGAGAAAAATAAAAATAAATTTAAAAAATGATGACACCCTATCGGCCAAAATTCCTATATATTCAGGTAAATGCTCGCCAGCTAAATGAACCAGCACATTCAAAAGTTAAGCACTGTGATCAACACTGGTCTCAAACTCAGTGGTGCAAAATGGTTCCATTTGCACAAACTTTCAGTGTCACGTGCCACTGAGAATGAGGCAAAGCTAACCCCACCATAGATTTAGAAAACAGTTTTGAAAATTTCCAAATTTGACCATTCTGTGATGATAAGAACCATTCACACACCATGTGTAGGAGGAAAGGACCTCAGCACAGCATGACAACCATATGCGTAACAAGCCCTCCCTTACATTGTGCTCAGAGACTGACAAGCTGCAATCCTTGCTTCTCAGATCAGGAACCGGACAAGATTTGCAACTCTTTTCAACATAGTTCTTGAAGTAACAGCCCTAGAATATAGTCAACAACAAGAAATTAAAGGTTTGCAAATCAGAAAAGAAAAATTAAAGATTGTCTCTGATAACTGAGGAAACATCCTTGCATATAAGAAATTAAAACTCCACTAAAAACTTTTTAGAGCAAATTCACAACTCACTTAAGTTACAGGGTACAAGATCCACATGTCCTAATCCATTCATTTCTATGTGCTTCAAAAAACTGCAGCCCCAAACAAGGCATACAATTCAATTCATAACTCATTGAAAAGAATTGATGCTTAGGAAAATTTCAACAAACTCACCAGTTGTTTAAAAATTGTAGAAATTGATAAAATGAGTGACGTGGCACTAACAGAAGAAAAGACAGACCGTGATGGTGGATGGGAAGAACTCATATTATTATAGTGTACGTGCTGCCCAGAGCAACCAGCTGTTTCAATGCATTCCTGGCAAATATCACTGATATTTTCCAAGACATAGAAAAAACAATATGAAAATTCACAAGTCATTACAGAGAGTCACCCTATAGCCATGGAAAGAACATCAAAGATAGAGGCATAAAAATACGTGGTTTCCAGGTATATTATAAAGGAACAGCCCTCAAAAGGGTCTTATACTGAAAGAAATGGACTGCAGAAAAAAGGGCCAGCCCAGAGACAAACCAACTCCTACAGTCACCAGGAGTCTTGTTTTCTTTTTACTTTCCTTTCCTGTCCTTTCATATTCTTTTGTTTTACCTTTCTGGTCAGGGTCTCCCTGTGTCACTCTGGCCTGAGTGAATTCACAGTGTGTGGCCAGCTTCTCTGGAGCTCCCAGGAATCCTGCTGCCTCAGCTCCTGAGCTCAGGCATTGCAGGCATTTTCACCATTCCTTGCTCAGGCAATGAGTTTTTAACAACACTATCAGGAGACCAGGCCTGGTGGTGTGGCTTGTAATCCTAGCAGTCTGGATGGCTGAAGCAGGAACAAGACAAATTCAAGGAGAGCCTCAGCAATTGAGCCACTTATTAAGAACTTGCTCAACACAAGAAGAGTTTTAAATGAGGAAGTGAAAGGATCCTAGTACAAAGCTATATATTCAATCCCTAGAAATGGAATAAAAAAAAGAAAAAAAATCAACAACAACAACAACAAAAATGCAAAACCTTGGAACACAGACCAGGAGGCTAAATAACACTTTCCACTGGCCTGGCCTTCTGGAGGGCAGTGTGTCCCAAGCAGCTTCAACCTTCACACCTTTCTTAGGATTTCACTTCAAAGAATCATCAAACTCCATGAGTTGTCAGAGAAAAAGAGAATGTGCTGCAAGGACACCAAGCCTCAGTCCCAGTGCAGAAGGCATTTGGAGTGATCTTCTGAAGTGCATGCTGACTACAGTCAAAAAGCAGAGAATCTACCAAGAGAGTTAAAGGGATTTTCAGTCCTACTCACTGTGAAAGAAACTGCAGGTGAGGAAGGTGGGAGAGAGCTTAACTACATCGACTCCTTCAACAGTGTCTAAAGAGCAAAGCTGAATATTTTATTCTGTGGATACCCACCATTGTGACCAATTGCCAACTAAGGATAATGTACACCTGTAATCCCAGCTCTCTGGGAATGTGAGGAAGGATGAGGAAAGGTTTAAGCTCAGGCTGGGAAATTTACAAAATTAGTGAGACCATGTGTTAAAATTTGAAAAGAAAAAACCAAAAAATTTTACAAATGTACGAAAATATCAATCATTAAGTTATCCCAGAAGTCACTGTGCAAGGTGCATTAATCCCTATTAGTCTGTAATTACTTTTCCACTTTTGCAGACTTTAAAAGAGTTATATGGTTCTTTATATGGTTCTTATTATTCTTTCAAAAAACAGCAACACCTTGAACAAATTCTTGTTCTAAATATAGGTTCAACTTGAGAGTAATAAAACCCTAAAAGTTTAATTGTTACTGTAAAAAAGAGAGGAAAGTAAGGTGGATTAAGGAATATAATCGCAGGTATGTTCGAGAGTGTAGGACGCAAAACCATATAACTGAGCTTTTGTTGGATCATTGAACGGAACTGTCTCAAATTCCACTGTAGGAATGTTCACTTTATATGCTTTAATGTAGTGATATGGACAACTGTTTCTAGGAAGATAATGCGTAGCCTCTTAACTGGTGATTTCGTACTGCATACATTTTTTTCTAGAAATACTGTATTATTTGTACCCTTTCCCTGCATTGGTTTTTTTTTTTTTTTATGTCCTTTCTTTTTTTTTTTTTTTCCTTCTCTCTTTAAATAAAAAAATACATATATAGGTTCAGGACAAAAAACAACAGAATGATCAAATTCTCTTAATACTGAGCTACCAAAATCCTAAGAAGGTATCTCCAGTAGCATATCTGGAGGCAGCCCAGTAAAAAGTTTTTGAAAAATGAAACAATGGGGGCTGGGGATTTAGATCGGCAGCATAAGCACCTGCCTTGCAAGCAGACAATCGTGAGTTCGATCCCCAGTACCCATAAAAAGGAAAAAGACAAAAAACAAAACAAAACAAAAAATGAAACAATGCAAACACCAGGCAGAAGATCAATGTCTGCATGATGGTAAGCCTTATGCTAGGTGTGCTCACTAAAGTACAGATGCAGGAGACCCTCACAGAGATGTGATTTCTAAATTGACAGGCGATTTTTGACTTTTCTTTTTCACCTTATTTCTTTTCAGTTTCATTTTTTCTCTCTCTCTATTTCTTTCTTTCTTTCTTTCGACAGGGCTTTGCTACACAGGTCAGCCTGCCCTTCATATTACATTGTAGCCCAGGATGACCCAAAACAGCAAGCCTCTACCTCAGCCTTCTGAATACTGGAATGACAGGTGTGCACCAACATCCCTGACTGTGTTTTGCTTTTTAAATTTTCTCCAAAAAAATCTACTTAGATTTATCTGACATTCTCAGAGTCCCTAAGTTTGCTTATGCAAAATGAAATCAGAAAGCACTGAAAACACACTGAAGGAATTTCAAAATCCTCACCGACATATAACATAATGTAACATAGCATAGAAGAGCATAGTATAGCATAATAACACAAAATAAAACAAAAAGCAACCACCTAACGCTGCTTTAAACATCTGCTTCCAAAGACCCAGTAAGAATTTCTAAGTTAACCATAAACCAGCAATATCATCCAGTAATTTCAAATTTAAGGACATTTTCTTTGAAATAAAAGTCTGTATCCACTCAAGCACTTGTAAAGAATGGGTATAGCAGCTTGCTTTCCAGGCCCAACCTGGAAGCATAACAAATGGCCATCGAAAACTGAGTGACAGGTACATGAACAAGTCACACATGCTTGGTTCAGCCTTTTAATAGCGGGTGGTGGCAGCACAGGGGGAGCCCAGCATGGAGACACTGCTTGAAGGAGACCAACCAAAGACCATTTCAACTGAACAGGCTCAGGCTCATCACCTCCAGGAAAGGCAAACTACCCAGCAGGGACACAAATCCCATGGTCTGTTTGGGATGGAAGTACAGGAAGTGATAGCAGCTGCTTGGAGACAAGTTCCCCAGGAGTGACATGCGTGTGTGTTTCATCAGCACGTGGTGATGATGTCCACAGCCTGGCAAAGCTTCCCCGTGCACTCACCACGTAATGTCCCTCCTTATAGGATGTCAGAGTATAGAGGCCTATAGTGTGTGGCTGAGGTAAACATATAAGCATGAATAAGTAATCATTCATAAGCCCATGAGAGTAAAACTTGTTAGGAATCCTCATCCCCTGGACCTGAGGTGGTTATAACATAAAACATTCACATTCTTTAGGAAAATTATTATGGGTATTCTGGGAACATCTCCTTGCTTCCTAATGGAACTGAAATGAAACTAACATAGGCCCAGGAAAGAAAGTCACCATAAAATTTGACAGATCTCTAACAGAAGACAATGAGTGCTTCATCCTCAGAGACAATGGACCCTTTGGATGGAAATGTGTGCTTGGACCCATCCTGCCACATCTGAAGCATCTACATGTTTGTTGCTTTAAAATTTTCAAAGAGCAGCAAAGTCTAAACCCGCACAAAGGTTCTGGGGTTTTAACTTGCTGTTTCCAAGGAGGATACAGATTTGTTCCAGAATAAAAAGAAAGGGGGCATCACAAAGGCAGGCCCAACTGTGGACCCCTGCGCATGACCTGACTTCCTTGACAACAGGTCCAAACAGAATTCTGAAGTCTCAGTTCACCTGACACCTTGGTCTGGTGACAGTTGGCCTTCACAGACAGTTGGCTCACGAGAGACAACAAGGGAGCATGTTATGCTGCTTTCCCAGGACTCGAGGCCCCAGCCGCAGGACCCCACATAGGGGGACCACGTGGGATCGACTGAAAAAATGGTTTACTCGTCCCAGAAGCTTCAGGATGATTGCCGGCACACATCCAACCAACAAGGGCAGCAAAGGACAGAGCCCACTGTCCCCAGCCCTCAGGTGCCCAGAGGAAAGGAGGAGCCCAGGACAGGTATCACTAAGCTCAGCCACCAGCCACTTAACCACACGGAGACCAGGACAGGTACATTAAGGCTTGGCAACCACTGTGAGTCCCCCTACACAACTTCTGCCCTAAGTCAACAGTGTGACATGTCTGAGGACAGGCACTGAGGGCAGATCCTCCTGGGCAGGAGCAGGCGCTGGGAAGTTGTGGGACTGGGCTCT
Organism: Cavia porcellus; assembly: GCF_034190915.1. Lineage (NCBI taxonomy): Eukaryota > Metazoa > Chordata > Mammalia > Rodentia > Caviidae > Cavia > Cavia porcellus. The sequence continues at coordinate 45,766,211 of NW_026947515.1, read as the reverse complement.
TGAAAGGTTCCCACCCAGGACAGGGCTGGCAAGAGGAGAAGGGCAGCACCCCTCCTTATCCACAGTCTCCAGAGTCATCTTCTGTCTTCCTCGGTAGAAATATGGGACAGAGCTGTCTGTCCTAGAGGAATATGAGGTTATCTGGGTTGACAAAGGAAACCTGTGGTGTCTCAGAGCCTCAGAGCCTCTGGCTTCTTGCCAGAAGCTGGTCTCTGCACCAAGAGAGTAGCACAGAGGAGACCAGTCTGGAGCTGGTCACTGGGCCCTGTGTGCCATGGCCTTGCTGCAGACTCTGGGACCCCCAACAGGTGCTGACTCAGATGCAAGGTGTGTGGGCAGAAGGGATTGTAGAGGCCCACAGATGACAGAGACGATCTTTTGGTCAGTACACACTCTCAGCACCGCACTTCAGGGCTTGGCAAACACTGGGCCCATGGTTCTGCTCCCAAGGAATCTGGACTCCAGGTCCTCAACTACCCTAACCTCTCTGCTCAGCCTCTACCTAGTCACATGTAGGGTCACTGTCCACAGATAGGTGAGAGCAGGAAAATGGGGACACAGACCCAAAGTCACCACATTACCTGCCATGATTTAATTCTACCATTGCACCTCATTGTCAATCCTGGGCCGAGTGTCCATGGAGCATTGGCTGGTGTCTTTATAACCTGTCCCCAGCTCTTACACATCATCACCTCACCAGAGATGTGCTCACCTCAATTATAAGGCACATGCTACATTGTCCATTCTCTAGTACTTGTCTCACGGAATTTTTCCATGCACCTCAGTTCCTATTAGAGGACCCTCTGGGATAAACGAATTCCAGAACAGAGCAGTGAACACAGCTGCTCAGCCCTCCATCGCTGTACAAGAGGAACTTATTACCTTACTGGGGACTTTTCATCAGAAACCTGGAGAACATTCTGTGGGGCCTCATTAATGGACCTGGACACCCAAAATGAGGATTTCTTTTCTCATCTCTAAAATGGGAAGCCTTCTTAGGACACATAGGTTTTCTTCCTGGATAGTTTTATTTAGTCTCTCCTCCATCAAGTTCTTCTGAGCATGCTAGTATTCCTAAGTGTCCCCTGTGAATTGTGACTTTTAAAATGAGATCCCTTTACTGCTGGGCCCCCTGTGATCCCTGTAACATGAGCCTCTGTGGACCATTTGGAGTGTGGGCTTTGTTTCAGCCCCAAACCTTCCTGAGAGCCACGTGCAGGACACCAATTCCATGTCTCCCCACTGTCTCATCACAGATTGGAAGTCAGCCAGCAGAGAGCCTGGCAGAGGGCTGTACAGCAAGCAGGGTACAGGCAGATGGGCCTCACAGCCTGAAGGAGCCTCTGGAGCCCGCTGTCCTGGACAGCTGTCCCAGGCCCAGAACATCCTCTCTGGACTCCTCCAAGGGCAACATCTCCACCCCACAGGTCCCGATGTTGGAAAGGTGAGTTCTTACCTTAGCAGCCCCATGGGACATAGGCACTTGTGAATTCATTTCCTGGCCATGTGCAAGTGCTTCTCAGCCCCAGGATACAGTGCTGAATGGTAGGGTGTTGAGTGGTTCGAGCCTGCATCGTCATTGTGGATGAAATGGGGACTCCGTGGCCATTTGTTAGCTTTCGCCATGGCCATATGCAAGCCTCTTTAGAGGCTGCACTGATTCCCATGGATGACCTTCCATTCCCTCACTGACCTGCACTTGGGGGAATCTGTTCAGTTCTTAGGAAAGGAGATAGGAAAGTCACCTTATGGGCTTCAGAATTTGTTCAAGGCAGGAAATCCTTTTTATGGCAAAGTGTCCATGGCTGTCAGATGTCATGGAAGAGAAGATAAGTATCATCAACCTACAAATGTACATGAAGACAGAAGTGTGCAGACATTTTTCTGGGTATTGATCATGATCCTGTAAGCAGAGCAAGTGCAACCACTGCCCTTTAGAGTTTCAATGTACTTTGGAGGCCACAAAGTCACCCTTGGCAGCAGAATAGATATTGCTCAGCTCCAGGCAGTTGTTCCAGACCCAGGGCCTCCCTACATGTGGGTAACAACCATGCAGGAGGAGGTCTACAGAGGTGAACAGAACTGGACAACACATCACTGCCTGAGCTCAAGACTACACAAAGGCAGCACAGACACTGACTGACCCCTCATGTCTCACATATTCATAGAGTGACAGCAATGGGCCCTAGAGTACAAAGATATGACAGATACAATCTCTGCCTTCAACAATCTGACCTGCACTGGGGACGGGCAGGCAGAAACTATGTCAGGCTTCCCTCAAAAAGGCAGAGGTGGGATACAATTCAGCAAAGCCTCCTTCCCATGGAGACTTCTTTCAGCCTCTCAGGACTTCTTGGGCCCACAATGCCCCACTGTGGGGGTCCGAAAATGGGACTGGACACTGTAGAGACTGGGTAAGGGGTCCACACCCTCCTCCCCACAGGTGACCTGCACATGTATTGTGAGAGGAAAACCCAGGCCTCTCCCTTAGTTCCCTCTCTCATTGCCCCAGGTCCACCTCTTCTGTGCTTGACTCTGCATTGGAAGTCTGCTCACATGTGGATCCCCAGGATGAGCTTCTCCTGCACCAGCAGGAGTCTCCTGAGGCCAACGATCATGAGTCCAATGGTAAGGGGCCCTGAGGAGTGGCCTGTGATCTTCTGGGGAGGAGATGGGCCATGGAATTCAGTAAATCATCCAGATGCTGGGTGATCCAGGAGCATGAGATCCTCAGCAGTCAGTGTGGGGATGCAGTGTGGGAGGCTTTGCTGAGGCTGTGTTGGTGCACATGGCTACCTCTGACAGGCAGTGGGAAAGTTTTGCCCCAAGAAGTCCATGGACACTTGGTGATCTTTTCTTATCCCACAACTATAGGGCCAATCTCAGCCCAGGCAGAAGTTGTACCTGCTGACATTGTGCCAGATCCATCTGCAGCTCCCTCAGCTCCTCTGAACCCACAGGAAGAGCCTGAACCTGGATTCCTTTTTCCCCCTGCTGCAGATCTGGACCTCCTGGTGGCTCCCCAGGAGTCTTCTCTTGAGCTCTACCTTCGGGCAGCTCTTGACCCACACCTGCCATTCCCTTCTCTTACTGATTTATATATTATTGTATTCATTGTTACCCGTATTTCCCACAGATATGTTAGTGATAGAACCAATATAAATAAAGTTTCAAGATTTTAGTGTTGTTTAAAATAATCAGTTTGGTGACATTCAGTGCATTCTCAATGCTGTGCAAATTTCACCACTCTCCAGTTCCAGAATATTTTCTTTAATTTTGTACACAATGGTGTTTTCTTTTCTTTCCCCTCCTGCTCTATCCCAGCACCCCTGATCTTACGTCCTCATCATTAACCTATGCTACATTGCCCACATCAATGCCATCAAGTTTTCTTTGGCCAGAGAATGCTGATAGTGACTTTCTAGGGTGAATGTTAGGTTTTGGCTTCAGGTTAGAGTTAAGCTAGGGTTGGGCTAAGCTCCTAAATATTACATCACTATGAACTGTATTGGTCATAAACAAAGGACAACCCAGACAAAGCAGCACCTTGTGCTGGCCATGTCTTGGCCCTGAGCTGTGTGCTTAATGAATCCAACTTTGACTACAGTCACAGGTTATGGACTGTACCACTATGCAGGAGGTAGGGCCTAATTTCCACTCTATGCATCACACGTGCCATGCCAATAAAATCACTACGCACTGTAAATTGGTACTGATGATGAAAATATACAATAGTCTATAAACAAAACAAATTCCACTTCTGACATATGCGAAAAAAAGAGCAACTGATGAAAAGCCTCACACAGGAAGGACACGCTCTACCTGGTCAGCAATGGGTCCTTCAGGCAGATTCAAACCTGAAGAGCAAAGCACCAGCTGGCCTCAAGCTAAGACCTCGCTAATGGAATTCCTAGGGCCAATCTTCCAATCCTAGGAACATGCACTTTTATACTTTGCACTATGCACAACCTAACAGACACACATAGAGGACTCACTGTGTGCCAAATGCCCGAGGTTCCCAGAAGCAGCTCACTCTTGGGGAGATAAGTCAACCCGCACTGCCAATAACGGGTGAGTCCTGAGTCATGGAACAGAAAGTAAAAAGCAAACACAGGCAAATCTTCTGAAGGAGCACTCAGTCTGGCTCCCAAGGCCGGCCTTTGTAGCTCTGCTCAGATCCCTGATTTCTAGCTAAGTGATTAAAACTGCTGTCTCCTCTCTGGCCTCAGGATAAGCCACAGAAGTGGGTGTAACAGTGACAGCTGAAGGTGTTCCCTGCCCCTCTGTAAGTGCTGTCATGGAGGAGAAAGCCCCTCGTCCTCCTCCACCTCCCTCCCCATCTCTCCCATGGAGCTTCAAAGGCTGAGCTGCTGCCAGGCAGTCTGGGTGGAGATGCTCAGCAGGGTATTCAACCTACATTTATCCAGCACTGGGCACATCAACACAGCTTCCCAGTAAACAGTCATGGGAAGGAAAGATGAAGTAAAAAGTATCAGCTGACTGGAAGGAAGCCTGCTCTATATATCATGACCCCTGAATCAATGTGGTGGGGAGGAAAATACATGGGGTTCTCACCCCCCTCTGCAGCCTCTCAGAACACATTGCTGATCGCACAGACATCTCATCCCACCACACTCGCCTACAGACTCACTGGACACCTGCACCCAGGCACCAGGTGCTGTGACTCTGGTGCCAGCTGACAAGGAAGGTGAGAACACAGCAGCAGCCTGGCAACTAGCTGGCCAAGAAGAAAGCACACGTGACAGTGGCCATGATCACCTCACCTGAGGGCAGGTCACTGAGGCAGAGGCACATTCCACGAACACATTGTACACAAGTGGTTCTTGGGCCCCTCTCCTGTCCAGGTGCTACCAGGTCTGAGGGGACTAAGGCCACCAACAGGCTGACCACACTGCCAAGCTTTATACCACAGTTTGTTGGTTTTCGTACAGAACAGAGATGCATAACCCCGGTGGGGAAGAATTTGGACCCAGACATAGTCGGGCTCAGGCACACTTACTTGCCTTTATTACAAAGCGTGCTCCAGACCTGAGGGCCCCCTTCATGGACTGGTGGACCCAGCCTTTGTTCTCTGGCCAGATCTAATTCTGCCCATCCCACATGAGACATTTCAAAGTTACTGTGTCTACCTGGATTCTGCCAGACAGCAGCACCTGCATTTCCCTCCCACGTATCCAGGTATGCATGCATCACACAGAGATCCCCAGTTTAGGTCAGCTCCAGACTGACCGTGATCCCCCAGTTCTGACCACCATGGTCTGAGCAGAACTTCTCGTGCTGGGAGCCAAAAATAGGGGTTCCTAGTGGCCTCAGCCCCAGAACCTGGACCAAGTGCAGCACATTTTGGTTCTAGCTTGTTCTAGGTGACAACAATTCACCCATACCTGTGGGCACTGGTTTTGCTCTGCATCAAAAAGTGTCTGGGGCAGTGCAGAGCAGCTCCCTAGGCCAGCCAGATCTAGCACAATCCCAGGTCTGTGCTCTGGGGAGGACAAGTAGTATAAGAGGAAGAGGGAGGGATCATTGGGGATAGAGGGAATGGAAAGTGGAAGAGGAGTAGAAAAGGACCCTGGGTTACACAATGGCTAGCACCTGATTTTGTCACCCACCATATCTGTTGGGTGATAGCACAGAACACCACCATCTGGATTTTGGGCAGCTCTACAAGCAGCATCTCCAAAGGTGCAGGGAAGATTGGGGTGGACAAGGAAGGGCCTGGGTAGATGAATTCAGGCAAACACATAGTCTGGACTGTGCCAAATTCGACAGAGCCAGTGTTCAGTGCCACCCTGAGCCAGCCACATCAGGCCGGGATCTCCCTTGCTCCAAGCAAGAGGACCATCCCGATGCCCTCACAGGCACTGGGGCCCACACATCAGAGAAGGGCTCCCCACCTCTCCTGGGCACCTGCCCCTGCCCTTGTTCTCCGAACTCTCTCATGGTGCTCAGCTCCCACATGGTACCACACACGGGGCATGGATTTTTCCAAGCTGCCTGGCACTGACCCTGTGCTTAGGCTTGCCATGCCACGGTACCATTTCAAGTGACCTCCCTCAGGTTCAGGGACTAAGGGAGGCCACATTCCCAGTTACTTGGCTTCTTCGTGTGAAAGTGGGGCCAAGAGATGCTATTGCCCTGGGCCTTGAGCCCGGTAATGACTCTCCTCAGACCGTGGTCAGAGTAGAAAGCTGGGGAACCGAACATCTGCTGCCTGGAGAACCATGTTCCAGTCCAGGTCAGGACAGCTGAGACCCTCAGTGAGCTGCGGGGCACAGGGGTGGGATGGAACTGAGGCAAATGTCCATCATAGGGTTTAGGAAATGATGCCAGGCAGAAGAATGAAACTCAGTTTCCTCTCTAAAGCTATGCCCATGGGATATCAGGGCTTTAGGAAGTCATCAGTGCCATGGGTCAGGGCACAAGGCCTTTAGGTTTGTTCACTGTGTCTGAGGTGTGACAGTTCGTGACATTTCTTGCAGGCACTTGGTAACAACAGCCAAAGAGGATGAAGTTGCCTCCGTGGACAATTCAGTCAAGAACAACTGTCTAGCCCTCCCGACCTGCTGGTTGCCCATAGGAGACCTTCCCAAAGTAGTTAGCTGCTACTCAGGAGGTGATAGGGTTAGCAGTCATTCTTTGGGAAGGTGGGGTTAAGGAAAATAGGAATACTACCTGCTAACACCATTCAAATTGTTTGTTTATTTCAGATGACATCCTCAACATAATGGAAACCGCAAGAAATTGCTTTAGGCTGAGGACTTAGCTCAGCACCATAAGCACCTGCCTAGCAAACGCAAGGTTGTGAGTTGAATCCATGATACCAAAAAAACAAAAACAAAAAGATGAGAAGTTGCTTTAAAACAACCAAAAGAGCACACAACGCCCTCTTGTAAGTCATCTAGAGTAAACAGTGTCTGTTATAATCACCTTGTAAAACTGGCATGGTTGTGCATAGCCATAATTCCTACATTGTAGGAATCTGAGACAGAAACATCAGAAGTTCTAACCTAGGCTGAAGAATACAGACTCAGAGAAACAGAGACAGAGAGAGAGAGAGAGAGAGAGAGAGAGAGAGAGAGAGAGAGAGAGAGACAGAGAGAGAGAGAGACAGAGAGAAGAAAGAAAGAAAGAAAAAAAGAAAGAAAGAAAGAAAGAAAGAAAGGAAGGAAGGAAGGAAGAAAGAAAGAAAGAAAGAAAGAAAGAAAGAAAGAAAAAGAAAGAAAGAAAGAAAGAAAGAAAGAAAGAAAGAAACAAAGAAAGAAAGAAACAAAGAAAGAAAGAAAGGAAGGAATTAAGGAAGGAAGGGTGGGGGATTTAGCAAAGTGGGTATAAGTGCTTGCCTGGCAAGCACAGGGTCGTGAGTTCAATCCCCAGTATGAGAGAGACAGACAGACACACAGACAGAGGAGAAAGGGAGGAAAACGAAGGAAAACAAAAAGAAACTTTGCACACTCTATAATGCCAAATTCTGTACTCAGAAGTGTTCTCATCCACCATTTGTTTAGTTTACTTTTGTCTTTTTGAAACAAGGCCTCACCATGCAGTTCAGGCTGGACTTGAGCTCACTTTGTACCCTAGGCTGGTCCCAAAATTGCAAGGATCCTGCCTCAGACTCCTGAGTGCTGGGATGATAGGTGCGCACCACCGCGCCTGACATCCACTATTTTTTTTTAAACAGGCATCAGAAAGGTTTATTAGAGGGAGATACAGAATGCACTCAAGCATGGAGTGCAGGTGCTCAAAGATGAGGCCCCTAATCCCCAGTTTTGACCACACAGTGCACAATGCAGCCTGATCTGCAATGTGATTCCAGAAGAGCAGGAAAGTGTCTCCCTCTAGAGGGGAGGGCCAGTCCTCCCCACATGGGTGTGACAGGTCTCTCCAGTAAAATCCAGCTGCCCTTGTGTTGGGGAGGCAGTTCTGACAGTTTCACCAGGAGCTCTCTTCAATTGCCAATAGTCACGAATCTGTCTTCACTCTGCTAGTCTCTGGCAGTGTATACTATTGGCATTGAACTCTGCAGGGTGCACCTCAAACTCTCTTCCTGACCTGAGTCTCACAGAACATAAAGGCAAGTGCCCCAACCTCTGCGAGGTCACTGTGCCTGTCCTTGGGAGCCTGGTAGGAAGTGAAAAGTTGGTGAGTGACCTCATTGGGCAGATGCTCTATCTCCCACACAAACCTTGACCACATGCTTGAATCCACAGTTCCTTGACCTTGGGCCCCACCACATGCTGCCTGACACGGGGTTCATGCTCCAGGTGATAAAATCTGGTCTCTTGGATCACGGTTCCCACCCAGCACAGCTTCCACAGATGGCTCTCCCTTTTGGAGCTGGGCTAACCCCTCCCCTGTTGGAGCCTGTATTACATGCTGCTCTGGTATCCTGAGGTTGGGAGGCAGCTTAATCAAAGACAGCCATGGCCTTGGCCATGACTAAGTGCTAAGTCACAATTTTGAGCAGCCGTCAGGAGTGTGGGTTGAGAGGGCCACACGTAGTGTCTGGGTTGCTGTACCCCAACACTCTATTCTGTGCACCCAGTCCATCAGAACTCTCTTTGGCCAAGCAATACTGAAAGAGACTGATATTTCTCTTTGATAATCAGGACAATCCCAGACAATGCACAGTTTATATATAAGTAGCTTCAATTGTCTCAAAAAGCTGGGGGGAAAAGCCCAACACCCTATAACATACTACACACACACACACACACACACACACACACAGAAGTACTATGTGAGCCAATCCCACTTCCAGGTATATAGCCAAAGGAATGGAGTCACACAAGTTCATGCTAACCAAGACACTGAGTCAACTCAGGCGTGGCTCAGCACATGAGTGGATACAAAAATGTGAAGGGGCACAGCCAGACACCAGCCTTTTCCTGTGCATCAGCGCCATTCATGGACTGCGAGGGAAGTAGAACAAGATGTCACCAAGAAGCAAGCTTTTCCTGCAAATCCGTGCCATGTGAAGGCTGCTGTGGAGACAGAGAGATGCCAGCCCTTCCAGTGCACGGGTTAGCAAGAAGAGCCAACCTCCACCCTGCCAATTCATGCCATAAGTAACTGGCTGACCCAAGAAACACAGGCTGCAATGATAGCTATTGAGGTAGAATACAGTTTAATCCTTGTAGTATTCAGTGTTTCACTGACTCTGCAGGTCTAAAGCCAGCAGTCTGATCATCTAGTCGGAGGACAGCAATACATATGCACTGTAGCATCTATGGGGTCTCTCCATCAGAGGGTGGTGGCCATTGTTGATTCCCTATTGTCTTTTGAAGTCATGTATCATTTTCATTGTTTTGTTAGCGTGGGTTTTACTCTGTTTTGTTTTGTTCTGCTTGATTTTATTTTACCCGATGGCATGGACAGCTACTTCAAAGATAGCAAGATATATTATGATAGCCAATTTGGATTTACTATTGTCTTGTTTTGAACTCTTTTATTGCATTCATTGTTTTGTTTCTATTGGTTCTATTCTGTTGTTTTGTTTGATTTTTACTATGCATGATAGTATCTGTAGCTATTTTAAAGAGACATTATGATAACCATTGATGATTTCTTATTTTTTTGAAGTCCTGTGTTACTTACACTAGTTTGTTTTGATTGGTTTTATTGTTTTATTTTGGTTGGTTCTATTCTCTTTAAAATAAAATAATGTGAAGATACAGGGGATATTATTTAGACTACAAAAAGAAGAAATCTATCCATATATGATAGCATGGTAGACCTGGAGGACACAATGCTGTCACTCAACTCAGACACAGTGATATGTACCACATGTTCTCATTCATACACAAAAGATAAAGAAGCCAAAATCATAAAAACAGAGCCAATATTGGTAACTATATTGTTAACTATAATTAGTAAGAACCTGTCACACACCTAAAATTGCTGAGAGAAATTTTCTGAAATTTTCTCTTCAGACATCCAAAAAGTGTTAGCTATATGAGAGAATATTTAATTATATTAATTGTGGTAATCATTTCATAATGTATAGGTATGTCAGAACCTCAAGTTACACAATTTATATCTAAAATTTTTGTCAGGAAAAGAAACTGCAAAAAGCCAATGTTAACATTTTTCTTTAGTTTAGCAAAATAACAATTTTCAGAATTATCATGAATTAACTTCACTTCTGCTACTTAGCATACAATTATGTCATATGATGCACATCTGTTCTTAGGAAAGATAGGGTTTTTAGGTATCTCCAGAAAACAGTAAGATTCTGCCCATTTTGCAGAAGTTTCTAAAGGATTTGGGAACTATTAGGACACTGGTAAGACACCATTCTCTGGGCCTTAAGAATTCACCACTATGCTCATTTTTCAAAAAAAAAACATAGTTGATTGAAGCTATCTGACATTAAAATCATGTCATATCATTTCTCATTTTTCTGCAAAGTTTTTGGCTTGCAAATTACAGTTGGTTATTAAGCTTTAGTTCCATAAATTTTAGTATTTCCCACAGTGGAACTGACCAAGGAGGAGGGCTCCCTGGGGCTTCTGTGGCAGAGCTGGCTGCCTGCCTTCAAGTATCTGATGAACAGTAACACAGTCTGGGCTGCTCAAAGCACCTCAGAGCCTCTTAAGTGCTTTAGGCTTGGGGAATCCCCAGGCCTACATGAGTCGATGCAATTGCAGATGCACTGCTGACCCCAGCTTGGTCTCAAGTGTTCAGGCGTCTCTGCAGGTCCTCTTGACACCAACTGTAGGGACTGTGGGCTCCAACCTTCACAGGACCTCTGAGAGAGAGTTCTGTTCATATATTCTCCCTGTTACAGAGAGGAAAAAGAAGCCTGGGAGGCCAAGGAAAGCCAGGCCAAAAAACAACACACAACACAAAATACTTAAGAAATTATTAGAGTTACATATATAATGAAACATAATATCAGGACTATGGAATACAAAACTAAGTACTGAGCCATCTCAGTAAAGTGAGGGCACAATCCACCACAGGATCCCATCACCCAAATGTGAGGGTTCAGCAGCTCTGGTCCCTGCTTGTTGCTGCTGCTGCTGCTTGAGAATTTCGAGGTGTTTGTTATCTGCACCAGCCATTTCCAGGACTCTAGGTTGTGGATGCCAGGGTGTAGATCAGACTATGCATTTACATAAAATCCCATCATGATTTCAGGAAGGGTGGCAGCCTCTTGTCTACTGGATATCATTTTTCAAGTTTGGGTATAAGAAACCTTAGACAATGTGCTTAGACAGTTGAGGGGAAATGAGATTAATTGAAATAAATGCAGGAAACTCATTTTGTCCTGGCAGATGCATGCTACCGAAGCACATACCATGGGGTAAAAGACATGAGTCATGGTTTGCTGTAAGAGATGCTGAAAGGCACAGAAATGTCCCCAAGCTTAGTTCCTGCGTAGCTTCCGACGTACTACCAAGCTGCAGAGAGATTCTGAGCATCCAAGCACCTAGGGTTTGAACTTCAGTAGAAATGTGTAAATGCTTAGGTACCTGGGCAGTAAAAAGAGAAGAAAAGGTTTTTGGCAAAATGCAGATTTAAATATATGCTTTAATAAACCAAGAAACCCCTTAAAAAGAAAAGAAGAACAAAGAAAATGAAAAGGTAATGCTAAGGTTGTGTTTCCTTCCAGTGCTGCAGCCTCAGAGAGGAGAGAAACAAAATTTACAGAATGAAAGGGTCACAGTGGGAAATGGACTTGGCCTGGGAGGCTGAGGGTGTGTAGACCCACCATGTGAGCCCCTCCCAAGGCAGTATCAGGCACCTGGTGGAGGCTGAGGCCAGGACCCAGGCACGGAGACTGAGGAGGCAGAGTTTTTGCTGCATCCTGGCTGCTCTTTCTCCCAGGCCTGCAGGGCTGCAGCATGGATGCAGTGAGCAGAAGGGAAGGGGTGTGAGGCAGGTGGTGCTGGGCTCCTCTGCCTGGTGCACACTCCCTGCACTGTCTGTCAGCAGAAGATTCAGGTCCTCCTGACTGGAAAAACACTCTAAAGAGAAACTCTTGCTGATCTCTGAGAATCACTGTCACAAATGAGCATGATGGCTTTTGGAGGAGCTCCGCATGGCCTCATGTGTTAGAGTTTTTAAAAGTTAGTGATAAACGATGTGTTGGCTGTCTCAGACCAAGTCTGCTAACTTTATATACTATAAGGTGAGGTTTGAATTTTCTATACTGTGCATATCCTTCATTATACATAAATGAAAATTAAATCATCTAGTTTCTCTCATCTATTCAAGAAATGAAGCACTATTTATTTTACTTAAATTGAGTGTAAGAGAAGAAATACTGAATTAAGCACTATCAATAATGCAAGGCAACTGGAAAATGGAAAAACACACAAAGGCTTCCCTCCCAGGATCATGGTCTGCCCACAAGGAGCTCCTCTCTCTGCCCCTCGCCTGCTGTGCGGGCCTGTGTCTCTTCACTGCTGGGTGGAGAGATGGCCAGGCCACAAGCTCTCTGCCATCTCAGGTAAGATCCATCACATGGTCTAGGTCACGGCCTTCTATCAGCATTTTCAGTGGCAGTAATTTTTATAATTGACTCAGCATCTCTGCAGTGGTACATCCATGAGTTCTAACTTTTCAGACCCATAACTGAGTAAGAAGAGATATAGGTGTTTGCAAATCTAATTTTTTATAATGAAGACTTAGAAATGGAATTTCCACATTAAATGTCTACAAGTTGAATTTCATGGTCACAGATTTCACAGCTGAAGTCTCAACAAAGAGTTGTAGCCTGGAAAGGGAATCCCAGGGCTGCTCAGATCTCTGTGGAAATCTGAGGTCAGAGGAAGATGGAGCCACCAGAGGTGGAAGAGAACATGGCACCTAACAGGGAAACATGGCTAGGAAAGGCCCAGGTCCAGGCCTCCTGATCCACAAGTAAGCTTCTAAGGAAAGCAACACACACTACACGCTGCACAGGAGAGGCCTGGAATGGCCCTGCTGCCAGAGCTCCACCCTGCAGGCCTGAGGCCCCTGTCTCTCTCAGGGGAGCTCTGTATGAGAAAGTCAGCTGTTACAGAGCCCACCTTGACTGAACGTCTTCCATCCAGGCACGGTTCTCAACTTCCACATGTGGACTCACCACAGTTGTGGAGCAGGACAGGTGTTTACAGAGTGCAGGTCAGGAGATGGGGACACTGCAGGAAAGTCAGTGTACAAAGCCTGAAATAAGATGCCGAGTCCTGACTGGCTCACTTTCCCGGAGATGTACCACACACCATAAGAGTGTGCATTAAAAGACTAAGTAACTGAAAGGAGTTACTTACAAAAATGAATTCAGCAGGGAGAATTTGAAGATACAAAGTAAATGGCGACATCCTGAAGTAAAATGACAAGTAACCTTTAATGGGTTTCTGGTGTCCGTTGGTGTCACTGACCCACAGCCATGAGGAGCAAACACACTGAGCCACAGAGCAATAATGAACACAGGCAATGAGTCAACAGTCATAACTGCTTAATAATAACAATGAAAGCCAGGATAAGATAAATGCCCTGCTGAATTGTATCAAGTGTATAATAAAGAATAAATATTGATCATTTTTCAATTTTCCAGGAAATTGAAGCAAAAGAACCACCATCTAATTATTTTAGCTGAAAAATTTACCCAGAGAAAAAATCCAGGAAATAATGTGGGAGAAAAATAAAAATAAATTTAAAAAATGATGACACCCTATCGGCCAAAATTCCTATATATTCAGGTAAATGCTCGCCAGCTAAATGAACCAGCACATTTAAAAGTTAAGCACTGTGATCAACACTGGTCTCAGACTCAGTGGTGCAAAATGGTCCCACTTGCACAAACTTTCAGTGTCACGTGCCACTGAGAATGAGGCAAAGCTAACCCCACAATAGATTTAGAAAACAGTTTTGAAAATTTCCAAATTTAACCATTCTGTGATGATAAGAACCATTCACACACCATGTGTAGGAGGAAAGGACCTCAGCACAGCATGACAACCATATGCATAACAAGCCCTCCCTTACATTGTGCTCAGAGGCTGACAGGCTGCAATCCTTGCTTCTCAGGTCAGGAACCAGACAAGACTAGCAACTCTTTTCAACAGAGTTCTTGAAGTAATAGCCCTAGAATATAATCAACAACAAGAAATTAAAGGTTTGCAAATCAGAAAAGAAAAATTAAAGATTGTCTCTGATAACTGAGGAAACATCCTTGCATATAAGAAATTAAAACTCCACTAAAAACTTTTTAGAGAAAATTCACAACTCACTTAAGTTACAGGGTCCAAGATCTGCATGTGCTAATCCATTCATTTCTATGTGCTTCAAAAAACTGCAGCCCCAAACAAGGCATACAATTCAATTCATAACTCATTGAAAAGAATTGATGCTTAGGAAAATTTCAACAAACTCACCAGTTGTTTAAAAATTGTAGAAATTGATAAAATGAGTGACGTGGCACTAACAGAAGAAAAGACAGACCGTGATGGTGGATGGGAAGAATTCATGTTATTATAGTGTACGTGCTGCCCAGAGCAACACGCTGTTTCAATGCATTCCTGGCAAAATATCACTGATATTTTCCAAGACATAGAAAAAACAATATGAAAATTCACAAGTAGTTACAAAGAGTCACCCTATAGCCATGGAAAGAACATCAAAGATAGAGGCATAAAAATACGTGGTTTCCAGGTATATTATAAAGGAACAGCCATTAAAAGGGTCTTATACTGAAAGAAATGGACTGCAGATTAAAAGGGCCAGCCCAGAGACAAACCAACCCCTACAGTCACCAGGAGTCTTGTTTTCTTTCTACTTTCTTTTCCTTTCCTTTCATATTCTTTTGTTTTACCTTTCTGGTCAGGGTCTCCCTGTGTCTCTCTGGCCTGAGTGAATTCACAGTGTGTGGCCAGCTTGTCTGGAACTCCCAGGAATCCTGCTGCCTCAGCCTCCTGAGTGCAGGCATTGCAGGCATTTTCGCCATTCCTTGCTCAGCCAATGAGTTTTTAACAACACTATCAGGAGACCAAGTCTGGTGGTGTGGCTTGTAATCCTAGCAGTCTGGATGGCTGAGGCAGGAACAAGACAAATTCAAGGAGAACCTCAGCAATTGAGCCACTTATTAAGAACCTGCTCAACACAAGAAGAGTTTTAAATGAGGAAGTGAAAGGATCCAAGTACAAAGCTATATTTCAATCCCTAGAAATGGAATAAAAAATAGAAAAAAAATCAACAACAACAACAAAAAAATGCAAAACCTTGGAACACAGACCAGGAGGCTAAATAACACTTTCCACTGGCCTGGCCTTCTGGAGGGCAGTGTGTCCCAAGCAGCTTCAACCTTCACACATTTCTTAGGATTTGACTTCAAAGAATCATCAAACTCCATGAGTTGTCAGAGAAAAAGAGAATGTGCTTCAAGGCCACCAAGCCTCAGTCCTAGTGCAGAAGGCATTTGGAGTGATCTTCTGAAGTGCATGCTGACCACAGTCAGAAAGCAGAGAATCTACCAAGAGAGATAAAGGGATTTTTAGTCCTACTCACTGTGAAAGAAACTGCAGGTGAGGAAGGTGGTAGAGAGCTTAACTACATCGACTCCTTCAACAGTGTCTAAAGAGCAAAGCTGAATATTTTATTCTGTGGATACCCAAAATTGTGACCAATTGCCAACTAAGGATAATATACACCTGTAATCCCAGCTCTCTGGGAGTGTGAGGAAGGATGAGGAAAGGTTTAAGCTCAGGCTGGGAAATTTGGAGAATTAGTGAGACCATGTGTTAAAATTTGAAGACAAAAAACCAAAAAATTTTACAAATGTACGAAAATATCAATCATTAAGTTATCCCAGAAGTCACTGTGCAAGGTGCATTAACCCCTATTAATTTGTAATTACTTTTCCACGTTTGCAGACTTTAAAAGAGTTATATGGTTCTTTATTTGGTTCTTATTATTCTTTCAAAAAATAGCAACACCTTGAACAAATTCTTGTTCTAAATATAGGTTCAACGTGAGAGTAATAAAACCCTAAAAGTTTAATTGTCACTGTAAAAAAGAGAGGAAAGTAAGGTGGATTAAGGAATATAATCGCAGGTATGTTCGAGAGTGTAGGACGCAAAACCATATAACTGAGCTTTTGTTGGATCATTGAACGGAACTGTCTCAAATTCCACTGTAGGAATGTTCACTTTATATGCTTTAATGTAGTGATATGGACAACTGTTTCTGGGAAGCTAATGTGTAGCCTCTTAACTGGTGATTTCGTACTGCATACATTTTTTTTAGAAATACTGTATTATTTGTACCCTTTTCCTGCATTGGTTTTTTTTTTTTTATGTCTTTTCTTTTTTTTTTTTTTTTTTCCTTCTCTCTTTAAATAAAAAAATACATATATAGGTTCAGGACAAAAAACAACAGAATGATCAAATTCTCTTAATACTGAGCTACCAAAATCCTAAGAAGGTATCTCCAGTAGCATATCTGGAGGCAGCCCAGTAAAAAGTTTTTGAAAAATGAAACAATGGGGGCTGGGGATTTAGATCGGCAGCATAAGCACCTGCCTTGCAAGCAGACAATCGTGAGTTCGATCCCCAGTACCGATAAAAAGGAAAAAGACAAAAAACAAAACAAAACAAAAAATGAAACAATGCAAACACCAGGCAGAAGATCAATGTCTGCATGATGGTAAGCCTTATGCTAGGTGTGCTCACTAAAGTACAGATGCAGGAGACCCTCACAGAGATGTGATTTCTAAATTGACAGGCGATTTTTGACTTTTCTTTTTCACCTTATTTCTTTTCAGTTTCATTTTTTCTCTCTCTTTCTTTCTTTCTTTCTTTCTTTCTTTCTTTCTTTCTTTCGACAGGGCTTTGCTACACAGGTCAGCCTGCCCTTGATATTTACATTGTAGCCCAGGATGACCCCAAACAGCAAGCCTCTTCCTCAGCCTTCTGAATACTGGAATGACAGGTGTGCACCAACATCCCTGACTGTGTTTTGCTTTTTAAATTTTCTCCAAAAAAAACTACTTAGATTTATCTGACATTCTCATAGTCCCTAAGTTTGCTTATGCAAAATGAAATCAGAAAGCACTGAAAACACACTGAAGGAATTTCAAAATCCTCACCGACATATAACATAATGTAACATAGCATAGAAGAGCATAGTATAGCATAATAACACAAAATAAACAAAAAGCAACCACCTAACGCTGCTTTAAACATCTGCTTCCAAAGACCCAGTAAGAATTTCTAAGTTAACCATAAACCAGCAATATCATCCAGTAATTTCAAATTTAAGGACATTTTCTTTGAAATAAAAGTCTGTATCCACTCAAGGGCTTGTAAAGAATGGGTATAGCAGCTTGCTTTCCAGGCCCAACCTGGAAGCATAACAAATGGCCATCGAAAAATGAGTGACAGGTACATGAACAAGTCACACATGCTTGGTTCAGCCTATTAATAGCGGGTGGTGGCAGCACAGGGGGAGCCCAGCATGGAGACACTGCTTGAAGGAGACCAACCAAAGACCATTGCAACTGAACAGGCTCAGCCCCATCACCTCCAGGAAAGGCAAACTACCCAGCAGGGACACAAATCCCATGGTCTGTTTGGGATGGAAGTACAGGAAGTGATAGCAGCTGCTTGGAGACAAGTTCCCCAGGAGTGACATGCGTGTGTGTTTCATCAGCACGTGGTGATGATGTCCACAGCCTGGCAAAGCTTCCCCGTGCACTCACCACGTAATGTCCCTCCTTATAGGATGTCAGAGTACAGAGCCCTATAGTGTGTGGCTGAGGTAAACATATAAGCATGAATAAGTAATCATTCATAAGCCCATGAGAGTAAAACTTGTTAGGAATCCTCATCCCCTGGACCTGAGGTGGTTATAACATGAAACATTCACATTCGTTAGGAAAATTATTATGGGTATTCTGGGAACATCTCCTTGCTTCCTAATGGAACTGAAATGAAACTAACATAAGCCCAGGAAAGAAAGTCACCATAAAATTTGACAGATCTTTAACAGAAGACAATGAGTGCTTCATCCTCAGAGACAATGGGCCCTTTGGATGGAAATGTGTGCTTGGACCCATCCTGCCACATCTGAAGCATCTACATGTTTGTTGCTTTAAAATTTTCAAAGAGCAGCAAAGTCTAAACCCGCACAAAGGTTCTGGGGTTTTAACTTGCTGTTTCCAAGGAGGATACAGATTTGTTCCAGAATAAAAAGAAAGGGGGCATCACAAAGGCAGGCCCAACTGTGGACCCCAGCGCATGACCTCACTTCCTTGACAACAGGTCCAAACAGAATTCTGAAGTCTCAGTTCACCTGACACCTTGGTCTGGTGACAGTTGGCCTTCAGAGACAGTTGGCTCAAGAGCGTGAACAGGGAGCATGTTATGCTGCTTTCCCAGGACTCGAGGCCCCAGCCGCAGGACCCCGCATAGGGGGACCACGTGGGATCGACTGAAAAAATGGTTTACTCGTCCCAGAAGCTTCAGGATGATTGCCGGCACACATCCAACCAACAAGGGCAGCAAAGGACAGGGCTCACTGTCCCCAGCCCTCAGGTGCCCAGAGGCAAGAAGGAGCCCAGGACAGGTATCACTAAGCTCAGCCACCAGTGACTCAACCACCCGGAGACCAGGACAGGTACATTAGGGCTTGGCCACCACTGTGAGTCCCCCTACACAACTTCTGCCCTAAGTCAACATTTTGAGGGGGTCTGAGGACAGGCACTGAGGGCAGATCCTCCTGGCAGGAGCAGGCGCTGGAAAGTTGTGGGACTGGGCTCTTGTCACGTGCCCACCCAGGACAGGGCTGGCAAGAGGAGAAGGGCAGCGCCCCTCCTTATCCACAGTCTCCAGAGTCATCTTCTGTCTTCCTGGGTAGAAATATGGGACAGAGCTGTCTGTCCTAGAAGAATATGAGGTTATCTGGGTTGACAAAGGAAACCTGTGGTGTCTTGGAGCCTCAGAGCCTCTGGCTTCTTGCCAGAAGCTGGTCTCTGCACCAAGAGAGTAGCACAGAGGAGACCAGTCTGGAGCTGGTCACTGGGCCCTGTGTGCCATGGCCTTGCTGCAGACTCTGGGACCCCCAACAGGTGCTGACTCAGATGCAAGGTGTGTGGGCAGAAGGGATTGTAGAGGCCCACAGATGACAGAGACGATCTTTTGGTCAGTACACACTCTCAGCACCGCACTTCAGGGCTTGGCAAACACTGGGCCCATGGTTCTGCTTCGAAGGTATCTGGACTCCAGGTCCTCAACTACCATAACCTCTCTACTCAGCCTCTACCTAGTCACATGTAGGGTCACTGTCCACAGATAGGTGAGAGCAGGAAAATGGGGACACAGACCCAAAGTCACCACATTACCTGCCATGATTTAATTCTACCATTGCACCTCATTGTCAATCCTGGGCCGGGTGTCCATGGAGCATTGGCTGGTGTCTTTATAACCTGTCCCCAGCTCTTACACATCATCACCTCACCAGAGATGTGCTCACCTCAATTATAAGGCACATGCTACATTGTCCATTCTCTAGCGCTTGTCTCACGGAATTTTTCCATGCACCTCAGTTCCTATTAGAGGACCCTCTGGGATAAACGAATTCCAGAACAGAGCAGTGAACACAGCTGCTCAGCCCTCCATCGCTGTACAAGAGGAACTTATTACCTTACTGGGGACTTTTCATCAGATACCTGGAGAACATTCTGTGGGGCCTCATTAATGGACCTGGACACCCAAAATGAGGATTTCTTTTCTCATCTCTAAAATGGGAAGCCTTCTTAGGACACATAGGTTTTCTTCCTGGATAGTTTTATTTAGTCTCTCCTCCATCAAGTTCTTCTGAGCATGCTAGTATTCCTAAGTGTCCCCTGTGAATTGTGACTTTTAAAATGAGATCCCTTTACTGCTGGGCCCCCTGTGATCCCTGTAACATGAGGCTCTGTGGACCATTTGGAGTGTGGGCTTTGTTTCAGCCCCAAACCCTCCTGAGAGCCACGTGCAGGACACCAATTCCATGTCTCCCCACTGTCTCATCACAGATTGGAAGTCAGCCAGCAGAGAGCCTGGCAGATGGCTGTACAGCAAGCAGGGTACAGGCAGATGGGCCTCACAGCCTGAAAGAGCCTCTGGAGCCCGCTGACCTGGACAGCTGTCCCAGGCCCAGCACATCCTCTCTGGACTCCTCCAAGGGCAACATCTCCACCCCACAGGTCCCGATGTTGGAAAGGTGAGTTCTTACCTTAGCAGCCCCATGGGACACAGGCACTTGTGAATTCATTTCCTGGCCATGTGCAAGTGCTTCTCAGCCCCAGGATACAGTGCTGAATGGTAGGGTGTTGAGTGGTTCGAGCCTGCATGGTCATTGTGGATGAAATGGGGACTCCATGGCCATTTGTTAGCTTTCGCCATGGCCATATGCAAGCCTCTTTAGAGGCTGCACTGATTCCCATGGATGACCTTCCATTCCCTCACTGACCTGCACTTGGGGGAATCTGTTCAGTTCTTAGGAAAGGAGATAGGCAAGTCACCTTATGGGCTTCAGAATTTGTTCAAGGCAGGAAATCCTTTTTATGGCAAAGTGTCCATGGCTGTCAGATGTCATGGAAGAGAAGATAAGTATCATCAACCTACAAATGTACATGAAGACAGAAGTGTGCAGACATTTTTCTGGGTATTGATCATGATCCTGTAAGCAGAGCAAGTGAAACTCTAACTGCCCTTTAGAGTTTCAATGTACTTTGGAGGCCACAAAGTCACCCTTGGCAGCAGAACAGATATTGCTCAGCTCCAGGCAGTTGTGCCAGACCCAGGGCCTCCCTACATGTGGGTAAAAGCATGCAGGAGGTCTACAGAGGTGAACAGATCTGGACAACACATCGCTGCCTGAGCTCAAGACTACACAAAGGCAGCACAGACACTGACTGACCCCTCATGTCTCACATATTCATGGAGTGACAGCAATGGGCCCTAGAGTACAAAGATATGACAGATACAATCTCTGCCTTCAACAATCTGACCTGCACTGGGGACGGGCAGGCAGAAACTATGTCAGGCTTCCCTCAAAAAGGCAGAGGTGGGATACAATTCAGCAAAGCCTCCTTCCCATGGAGACTTGGACTTCTTGGGCCCACAATGCCCCACTGTGGGGGTGAGACAATGGGACTGGACACTGTAGAGACTGGGTAAGGGGTCCACACCCTCCTCCCCACAGGTGACCTGCACATGTATTGTGAGAGGAAAACCCAGGCCTCTCCCTTAGTTCCCTCTCTCATTGCCCCAGGTCCACCTCTTCTGTGCTTGACTCTGCATTGGAAGTCTGCTCACATGTGGATCCCCAGGATGAGCTTCTCCTGCACCAGCCAGAGTCTCCTGAGGCCAACGATCATGAGTCCAATGGTAAGGGGCCCTGAGGTGTGGCCTGTGATCTTCTGGGTAGGAGATGGGCCATGGAATTCAGTAAATCATCCAGATTCTGGGTGATCCAGGAGCATGAGACCCTCAGCAGTCAGTGTGGGGATGCAGTGTGGGAGGCTTTGCTGAGGCTGTGTTGGAGCACATGGCTACCTCTGACAGGCAGTGGGAAAGTTTTCCCCCAAGAAGTCCATGGGCAGTGGGTGATCTTTTCTTATCCCACAACTATAGGGCCAATCTCAGCCCACACAGAAGTTGTATCTGCTGACATTGTGCCAGATCCATCTGCAGCTCCCTCAGCTCCTCTGAACCCACAGGAAGAGCCTGAACCTGGATTCCTTTCTCCCCCTGCTGCAGAGCTGGACCTCCTGGTGGCTCCCCAGGAGTCTTCTCTTGAGCTCTACCTGCGGGCAGCTCTTGACCCACACCTGCCTTTCCCTTCTCTTACTGATTTATATATTATTGTATTCATTGTTACCCGTATTTCCCACAGATATGTTAGTGATAGAACCAATATAAATAAAGTTTTAAGATTTTAGTGTTGTTTAAAATAATCAGTTTGGTGACATTCAGTGCATTCTCAATGCTGTGCAAATTTCACCACTCTCCAGTTCCAGAATATTTTCTTTAATTTTGTACACAATGGTGTTTTCTTTTCTTTCCCCTCCTGCTCTATCCCAGCACCACTGATCTTACGTCCTCATCATTAACCTATGCTACATTGCCCACATCAATGCCATCAAGTTTTCTTTGGCCAGAGAATGCTGGTAGTGACTTTCTAGGGTGAATGTTAGGTTTTGGCTTCAGGTTAGAGTTAAGCTAGGGTTGGGCTAAGCTCCTAAATATTACATCACTATGAACTGTATTGGTCATAAACAAAGGACAACCCAGACAAAGCAGCACCTTGTGCTGGCCATGTCTTGGCCCTGAGCTGTGTGCTTAATGAATCCAACTTTGACTACAGTCACAGGTTATGGACTGTACCATTATGCAGGAGGTAGGGCCTAATTTCCATTCTATGCATCACACAAACTATGCCAATATAATCAATATACACTGTAAATAGGTACTGATGATGAAAATATACAATAGTCTATAAACAAAACAAATTCCACTTCTGACATATGCGAAAAAAAGAGCAACTGATGAAAAGCCTCACACAGGAAGGACACGCTCTACCTGGCCAGCAATGGGTCCTTCAGGCAGATTCAAACCTGAAGAGCAAAGCACCAGCTGGCCTCAAGCTAAGACCTCGCTAATGGAATGCCTAGGGCCAATTTTCCAATCCTAGGAACATGCACTTTTATACTTTGCACTATGCACAACCTAACAGACACACATAGAGGACTCACTGTGTGCCGAATGCCCGAGGTTCCCAGAAGCAGCTCACTCTTGGGGAGATAAGTCAACCCGCACTGCCAATAGCTGGTGAGTCCTGAGTCATGGAACAGAAAGTAAAAACCAAACACAGGCAAATCTTCTGGAGGAGCCCTCAGTCTGGCTCCCAAGGCCGGCCTTTGTAGCTCTGCTCAGATCCCTGATTTCTAGCTAAGTGATTAAAACTGCTGTCTCCTCTCTGGCCTCAGGATAAGCCACAGAAGTGGGTGTAACAGTGACAGCTGAAGGTGTTCCCTGCCCCTCTGTAAGTGCTGTCATGGAGGAGAAAGCCCCTCGTCCTCCTCCACCTCCCTCTCCATCTCTCCCATGGAGCTTCAAAGGCTGAGCTGCTGCCAGGCAGTCTGGGTGGAGATGCTCAGCAGGGTATTCAGCATACATTTATCCAGCACTGGGCACATCTACACAGCTTCCCAGTAAACAGTCATGGGAAGGAAAGATGAAGTAAAAAGTATCAGCTGACTGGAAGGCAGCCTGCTCTATATATCATGACCCCTGCATCAATGTGGTGGTGGTGGGGGGAAATACATGGGGTTCTCACCCCCCTCTGCAGCCTCTCAGAACACATTGCTGATCGCACAGACATCTCATCCCACCACACTCGCCTACAGACTCACTGGACACCTGCACCCAGGCACCAGGTGCTGTGACTCTGGTGCCAGCTGACAAGGAAGGTGAGAACACAGCAGCAGCCTGGCAACTAGCCGGCCAAGAAGACAGCATAGATGACAGTGGCCATGATCACCTCACCTGAGGGCAGGTCACTGAGGCAGAGGCACATTCCATGAACACATTATACCCAAGTGGTTGGGCCCCTCTCCTGTCCAGGTGCTGTCCAGTCCTCAGGGGACAGACAGGCCACTAACAGGCTGACCACACTGCCAAGCCTTATACCACAGTCTGCTGGTCTCGGGACAGGACAGAGATACATGACCCCATTGGGGAAGAATTTGGACCCAGACACACTTCGTCTGGGGTACACATACTTGCCTTTATTACAAATCATGCTCCAGATCAGAGGGCCCCGTTACATGGACTGCTGGATCCAGCCTTTGTTCTCTGGCCAGATCTAATTCTGCCCATCCATCATGAGCCATTTCAAAGTTACTGTGTCTACCTGGATTCTGACAGACAGCAGCACCTGCATTTGTCTCCCATGTATCCAGGTACACATGCATCACACAGGGACACACAGTTTAGGTCAGCTCCTAGGATGTTGTACAGGATGATCTCCAGACTTGTAGTGATACCCCAGTTCTGACCACCATGTCCTGAGGAGAACTTCTAGTGCTAGAAGCCAAGAATAGGGGTTCCTAGTAGCCTCAGCCCCAGAACCTGGACCAAGTGCAGCACATTTTGGTTCTAGCTTGTTCTGGGTGACAACAAATCAGTCATAGCTGTGGGCACTGGATTCTCTCTGCATCAAAAGAGTCTGGGGGAGTGCAGAGCATCTCCCAGGCCAGACAGGGGTAGCACTAGCCTAACTCTGGGCTCTTGGGAGGATAAGGCAGTATAAGAGGAGGAGGGAGGGATGCCTGGGGAACAAGGAAATGGAAGATGGAAGAGGACTAGAAAAGGACCCAGGGTTACACAACGGCTGGCACCTGATTTTGTCACCCACCATACCTGTGGGGTGATAGCTCAGAACACCACCACCTGGATTTTGGGCAGCTATACAAGCAGCATCTCTAAAGGTCCAGGGAAGATTGGGGTTGGCAAGGAAGGGCCTGGGTAGATGAAGTCAGGCTGTCACATAGTCTGGGCTGTGCCAAATCCGCTGCCAGACAAAGCCAGTGTTCAGTGCCACCCTGAGCCAACCACATCAGGCCAGGATCTCTCTTGCTCCAAGCAAGAGGGTCATCCTGATTCCCTCACAAGCACTGGGGCCCACATATCAGAGAAGGGCTCCCCACCTCTCTTGAGCACCTGCCCCTGCCCTTGTTCTCCGCACTCTCTCATGGTGCTCAGCTCCCACATGGTGCCACACACGGGGCCTGGATTTTTCTGTGCTGCCTGGCACTGACCCTGTGCTTCAGCTTGCCATGCCACAGTACCAGTTCAAGTGACCTCCCTCAGGTTCAGGGAGTAAAGGAGGCCACATTCCCAGTTACTTGGCTGGCATGTGTGAAAGTGGGGCCAAGAGATGCTATTGCCCTGGGCCTTGAGCCCGGTAATGGCTCTCCTCAGACTGTGGTCAGAATAGAAAGCTGGGGAACCACACATCTGCTGGCTGGAGAACCGTGTTCCAGTCCAGGTCAGGACAGCTGAGACCCTCAGTGAGCTGCGGGGCACAGGGGTGGGATGGAACTGAGGCAAGTGTCCATCTTGGGTTTAGGAAATGACACCAGGGCAGAAGAATGAAACTCAATTTCCTCTCTAAATCTGTGCCCACGGGATATCTGGGCTTTAGGAAGTCATCAGTGCCATGGGTCAGGGCACAGGGCCTTTAGGTTTGTTCACTGTGTCTGAGGTGTGACAGTTCATGACATTTCTTGCAGGCACTTGGTAACAACAGCCAAAGAGGATGAAGTTGCCTCCGTGGACAACTCAGTCAAGAACAACTGTCTAGCCCTCCCAACCTGCTGGTTGCCCATAGAAGACCTTCCCAAAGTAGTTAGCTGCTACTCAGGAGGTGATAGGGTGAGCAGTCCTTCTTTGGGAAGGTGGGGTTAAGGAAAATAGGAATACTACCTGCTAACACCATTCAAATTGTTTGTTTATTTCAGATGACATTCTCAAGGTAATGAAAACCACAAGAAATTGCTTTAGGCTGAGGACTTAGCTCAGCACCATAAGCACCTGCCTAGCAAACGCAAGGTTGTGAGTTGAATCCATGATACCAAAAAAACAAAAACAAAAAAGTGAGAAATTGCTTTAAAACAACCAAAAGTATACACAACGCGCTCTTGTAAGTCATCTAGAGTAAACAGTGCCTGTTATAATCACCTTGTGGAACTGGCATGGTTGTGCATAGCCATAATTCCTACATTGTAGGAATCTGAGACAGGAATATCAGAAGTTCTAACCTAGGCTGAAGAATACAGAGACTCACAGAAACAGAGAGGGGGAAGAAAGAAAGAAAGAAAGAAAGAAAGAAAGAAAGAAAGAAAGAAAGAGAGAGAGAGAGAGAGAGAGAGAGAGAGGGGGAAGGAAGGAAGGAAGGAAGGAAGGAAGGAAGGAAGGAAGGAAGGAAGGAAGAAAGGATTAAGGAAGGGGGCTGGGATTTAGCAAAGTGGGTATAAGTGCTTGCCTGGCAAGCACAACGTGGTGAGTTTAATCCCCAGTATAAGATAGACAGTCAGACACACAGATAGAGGAGCAAGGGAGGAAAAAGAAGGAACACAAAAAGAAACTTTGCACACATTATAATGCCAAATTCTGTACTCTACACAGAAGTGTTCTCAACCCCCATTTGTTTAGTTTAGTTTTCTCTTTTTGAAACAAGGCCTCACTATGCAGTTCAGGCTGGACTTGAGCTCACTTTGTAGCCTAGGCTGGTCTCAAAATTGCAAGGATCCTGCTCTGCCTCCTGAGTGCTGGGATGACAGGTGCACACCACCACGCCCGGCTTCCACTAATTTTTTTTTAAACAGGCATCAGAAAGTTTTATTAGAGGGAGACAGAATGCACTCAGGCATGGAGTGTGGGTGCTCAGAGATGAGGCCCCTAATCCCCCAGTTTTGACCACAGGGTGCACAATGCTGCTTGATCTGCAACGTGATTCCAGAACAGAGGGAATGTGTCTCCCTCTAGAGGTGAGGACCAGTCCTCCCCATATGGGTGTGACAGGTCTGTCCAGTAAAAATCCAGCTGCCCTTGTGGTGGGGAGGCAGTTCTGACAGTTTCACCAGGAGCTCTCTTCAATTACCAATAGTTACAAATCTGTCTTCATTCTGCTATTCTCTGGCAGTGTATAGTATTGGCATGAACTCTGCAGGGTGCACCCCCAACTCTGTTCCTGAGTCTCACAGAACATAAAGGCAAGTTCCCGGACTTCTGCCAGGTCACTGTGCCTGTCCTTGGGAGCTTGGCAGGAAGTGAAAGGGTACAGAGTGACCTCCCTGGGCAGATGCTCTCCCTCCCACCAGAACCTTGACCACATGCTTGAATCCACAGTTCCTTGGCCTTGGGACCCACCACACCCTGCCTGACACGGGGTTCATGCTCCAGGTGATAAAATCTGGTCTCTTGGATCACGGTTCCCACCCAGCACAGCTTCCACAGATGGCTCTCCCTTTTCGAGCCGGGCTAACCCTCCCGTGTTGGAGCCTTTATTACCTGCTGCTCTGGTATCATGAGGTTGGGAGGCAGCTTAATCAAAGACAGCCATGGCCTTGGCCATGACCAAGTGCTAAGTCACACGTTTGAGCAGCTGTCAGGAGCGTGGGTTGAGAGGACCACACGTAGTGTCTGGGTTGCTGAACCCCAACACTCTATTCTGTGCACCCAGTCCATCAGAACTCTCTTTGGCCAAGCAATACTGAAAGAGACTGATATTTCTCTTTAATAATCAGGACAATCCCAGACAGCTCACAGTTTATATATAAGTAGCTTGAATTGTCTCAAAAAGCTGGAGAAGAAAACCCAACACCCTATACCATACTACACACACACACACACACACACAGAACTACTATGTGAGCCAATCCCAGTTCCAGGTATATAGCCAAAGGAATGGAGTCACAGAAGTTCATGCTAAGCAAGACACTGAGTCAACTCAGGTGTGGCTCAACAGATGAGTGGATATAAAAATGTGAGGGGGAGGGGCTGGGGATTTAGCTCAGCGGCATAAGCACCTGCCTTGCAAGCAGGCAGTCGTGAGTTCGATCTCTGGTACCGATAAAAAAGAAAAGACAAAAAAAAAAAAATGTGAGGGGGCACAGCCAGACACCAGCCTTTTCCTGTGCATCAGCGCCATTCATGGACTGCGAGGGAAGAAGAACAAGATGTCACCAAGAAGCAAGCTTTTCCTGCAATTCAGCGCCATGTGCCAGCTGCTGTGGAGAGATCCCAGCCCTTCCAGTGCACGGGTTAGCAAGAGCCAACCTCCACCCTGCCAATTCATGCCATAAGTAACTGGCTGACCCAGAGAAACACAGGCTGCAATGATGGCTATTGAGGTAGAATACAGGTTAATGCTTGTAGTGTTCAGTGTTTCACTGACTCTGCAGGTCTAAAGCCAGCAGTCTGATCATCTATTCAGGGGACGGCAATACATACGCAGTGTAGCATCTATGGGGCCTCTCCATCTGAGGGGGGTGGCGTGGTGGCCATTGTCGATTCCCTATTGTCTTTTGAAGTCATGTATCATTTTCATTGTTTTGTTAGCTTGGGTTTTACTGTTCTGTTTTGTTCTGCTTGATTTTATTTTACCCGATGGCATGGACAGCTACTTCAAAGATAGCAAGATATATTATGGTAGCCAATTTTGATTTACTATTGTCTTGTTTTGAACTGTTTCATTCCATTCATTGTTTTGTTTCTATTGGTTCTATTCTGTTCTGTTTTGTTTGATTTTTACTATGCCTGAAAGTATCTGTAGCTATTTTAAAGAGACATTATGATAACCATTGATGATTTCTTATTGTTTTGAAGTCCTGTGTTACTTACACTAGTTTGTTTTGATTGGTTTTATTGTTTTATTTTCGTTGGTTCTATTCTCTTTAAAATAAAATAATGTGAAGGATATAGGGGATATTATTTAGACTACAAAAGGAACAAATATATCCATTTGTGATAGCATGGTAGACCTGGAGGACACAATGCTGTCACTCAAGTCAGACACAGAGATATGTACAACATGTTCTCATTTATATACAAAGACGAAGAAGCCAAAATCATAAAAACAGAGTCAATATTGGTAACTGTATCGTTAACTATAATTAGTAAGAACCTGTCACACACCTAAAATTGCTGAAACTTTCTGAAATTTCCAAAAAGTGTTAGCTATATGAGAGAATATTTAATTATATTAATTGTGGTAATCATTTCATAATGTATAGGTATGTCAGAACCTCCAATTGCACCCATTTATACAATTTTTTGTCCGGAAAAGAGATTGCAAAAAGCCAATGCTAACATTTTTCTTTGGTTTACCAAAATAACAATTTTCAGAGTTATCATGGATTAAGTTCAATTCTGCTATTTAGAATACAATTATATCATATGATTCATATCTGTTCTTATGAAAGATAGGCTTTTTATGTATCTCCAGAAAACAGTAAGATTCTGCCCATTTTATAGAAGTTTCTAATGGGTTTGGGAACTCTTAGGACATTGGTGAAGGCACCACTTTCTCTGGGCCTTAAGAATTCACCACAATGCAAGCAGGCCGTCATGAGTTCAATCCCTGGTACCGATAAAAAAAAAAAGAATTCACCATGATGCTCACTTTTCAAAAAAAAAAAACATACTTGATTGAAACCATCTGACTTTAAAATCACATCATATCATTTCTCATTTTTGTACACAATTTTTGTTTTGCAAATTATGGCTGGTTGTTAAGCTAGAGTTCCATAAACTTTAATATTTCCCACATTGGAACTGACCAAGGAGAAAGGCTCTCTGTGGTTTCTGTGGCAGAGCTGGCTGCCTGCCTTCAAGTATCTGATGAACAGTAACACAGTCTGGGCTGCTCAAAGCACCTCAGAGCCTCTGAAGTGCTTTAGGGTGAGGGAGTCCCCTGGCCTAGCTGAGTCCATGCAATTGCAGATATAATGGTGAGAAAGGGCTCACCATCTTCCTCAGCCCCCCTTGTCCTCCCCTATACCTCTCTCATACCCTCTTCTTTGCTTTCTGCTTCTCCTTCTCCTCCAAGTTGTAGGTCTGGGTCCACTGGGATCTATGCAGAAAGTCAGGCAAAGGGCTAAGGAAATCTTTCTAGTCTGCACCAGGCTTAAGGAGGTCAACATTTAGGTGCTGAGGGCCAGGGTGTCCACTGAGCTGGGGCAGGAGAGGTCTGGCCAGGGCAGCCCCTCCCTGCTAGCCAGGCCTGAGCTCCCTGCCTCTCCTTCCCAGGAAGCCCAGTTTTCCTCCCTAAGGCTTTCTTACCTCAGCCCCCTGTGGCAGTGGAGGAATTCTGGGCCATGACAGCAGGTAGCTGGCAGGAAGGAGCTGTGGAGGAGCTGCCTCTCCACACTGGTCCCCTTAGGAAGGGAGATGGGCTTCCGGGGGCGTTGAAGTCCCCATCCTGGGATAAAGTGGGTGGGCTTCATGACTCTCAAGGGGGTCTATGAAAAGGATACTTTCACAGATAATTTCCTTACAGTTCCCTGAGGCTCAGCAGAACCCTCTTTGTGGGGGTGAGCGCCCTCTGCCGGTACAGGTGGGACCCTCGGGCTGTGCTTCCCCACAGGCAGCACAGGCCTGGGGACAGAGGGGTAGGGATCCAAGGCAGAGAGGCCCTGAGGAAGGGACTTGTGTCAGGGAGCTGGCCGAGGCCTCTAACAGTGAAAGGAGTTTGTTTTCATTTACAAACACAGCGATATTAAAATCGACGTTTTGTATTTGTGAAAGGTTAACTAGAGCTAATGTGTTTATGGGAAGTAAGCCCTAAGGTTCTGGCAAAAGGAAGCTGCCTGAACCTGGGTTTGCAAATCGGCCCACTCCTGATGCTGTATAGAGCAGCCACCTTGGTACCTGTCAAGAAATGGCTGTTTTTTTCTAACAAGGTTAGCGCCTGTTCTTAGGGAAAGAGACACCAAGTTTGGCCCAGGAAGGGGAATCTAACTCTTCAGTAGTATTGCCGTGCATCACTAAAAGAAGGCACACTTTCTAATGAATGTGCCCATAGGTGACTTGGTCATTGTGCAAATATAGTAAAATGTACTTATACAAACTAAGACATCAAGACGCCGGCAATGTCAGGAGGCGACATAATCTCATGAGACTACCACCATCTATGCAGTCGACCACTGGCTGGCATGCAGCACATGACTGTAGAAGCAAAGCCACCATCATTTAGTGACCACCTGTTAAATACCAGGCATTGTGCAAAGAGCATGTTCTCTACAAATTGGATCTTCTACAGTGTAAAAAAATTAAGTCTCAGGAAAGTGCGGTGACTTGCTCAAGACCACAAGCAAGGTTAAAAGTAGGTCACCTCTCAAATGAGCAGAAAAACAAAACTCTTCCTCCAAAATATCCCAAAAGAATTGAAAAAGATTTGTATTCTGTATTTGCTAAAAGTGTAATAAATTCTTCTTACAAACAAAAATTGTGCTGTGATTCTGCTTCTCATTTCTGGGTTAACTGGAACCACTGGACACCACAGGTGGGGCAGAAATGCTTGTTTCATGGACTTTCAAGGGTGGATCTCTGTCCTCTGCATCCCACACATCCTTCTTTTATGAGACTGTGCTGAAAAATTACTGCCCAGATGCCAGGTCTGGTCCACTGCCTGCTGTTGTATGGTCTACAAGGAAGAATGGCTTGTACATTTTGTTTTTGTTTTTGACACAGAGTCTCACTATGCAGCCCAGGCTAGCCTCAAACTTGCAGTGACCCATTTGCCTCACCCTCATGAATGCTCAGATTAGAGATGTGTGCCATCCCACCCAGCAGGTGCCACCATGCGCAACATTGCATATTGCTAAATGGAGAAAAGTTTAATATTTCATATTAGATGACAGTTGGATGACATTAAAATTTTGACATCCACAACCATGTTTGTGTATGTCTTTGCACATATCCACTGTCCCCTAGGTGCTTTTTTCAGTACAGTGGCAGAGGTGAGAAGTTGTAAGAAATCCTGTGGCCTCTCTAGCTCATAATATTTATTGTTTGGCACAGAAGATGCAAAGTGGTGACCTCTGGTGTAGTGGTTTATAGCCTGATGCACCAGCCCCTCCAAAGCCTCATGTGCACGGGTATGGCTTTATGGAGGTGTTGAACTGGGAGCTGTACAGCTGACTTATAGTTAGGGGGCCCTGTCTGATCAGAAGAGGCTGGTCCCTGGGGTGTGGGGGTTTCTCCCTTCCTGGCTCCTCCTGTTGCTCTTTGCTTCCTTGATGACTTAAAGTGAGCAACTTTCCTCTCCCCAGACCACCAAGTGGTTTCTATGTTTGAGCCTGCCAAACAAGGGCTGAAATTTTAGAGTGTGAGCCAAAGTTAACCTTTCCTCCTTTAAGCTGTGGGTGGCAGCTGTTTTGTCCCATGATAAGAAAAGTAACTAAGGCACCTGGTCACACACCTGGTACCTTGGCCCATCTTGCTCCTTTATCAAAGGAAACCTTATCCTTAACCAATGCACTGCTCACTTCTTCTAAGATGCGCATGTGCTAAGAACTCTGTTCCTCAGTCTCCCCTCACCTGTCATTCCCTGAGCTGACATTCTCCTGTCACACTGCTGGCTCCTTTGTACCGAGTTAAGATCCATATGCTCAGGATCAACTGGTCAAAACAACAATTTGAGTGTAAAGAATGGTTCATGTCTCAAAAACAAACAACAAAAAGAGGTGACAGAAGCAGCAGCACATAAGGGAAGAGAAAGTCACTGCTGACCCCAGGCTTGGTCCCAAGTGTTCAGGGATCGCTGCAGCTCCTCCTGACACCAGCTGTGAGGAACACTGGGCACTAAACTTCACAGGATGACTGAGAGACATAATGAAACATAATATCAGTACTATGGAATACAAAACTAAGTACTGAGCCATCTCAGTAAACTCAGGGCAAAACCCACCACACCATCCAATCACCCAGATGTGAGGGTTCAGCAGCTGTGGTCTCTGCTTGTTGCTGCTGCTGCTTGACAATCTCCAGGTGTTTGGTATCTGCACCAAATATTTCCACCTTTCTAGCTTGTGGATGCCAAGGTGTGGATCAGACTATGCAATTACATAAAATCCCATCATGATTTCAGGCTGGGTGGCAGCCTCTTGTCTACTGGAAATCATTTTTCAAGTTTTGGTATAATAAACCTTAGATAATGTGCTTAGTCTGTTGAGGGGAAATGACATTAATTGAAATAAAGCAGGAAACTCATTTTGTCCTGGCAGATTCAGTTGCTACTGAAGCACATATCATGGGGGTAAAAGACATGAGTCATGGTTTGCTGTAAGAGATGCTGAAAGGCACAGAAATGTCCCCAAGCTCAGTTCCTGTGTAGCTTCCCTCATGCTACCAAGCTGCAGAGTGGATTCTGAGCATCCAAGCACCTAGGGTTTGAACTTTAGTAGAAATTTGTAAATGCTTAGGTACCTGGGCAGTAAAAAGAGAAGGAAAGATTTTTGTCAAAATGCAGTTTTAAATATATGCTTAAATACACCAAGAAATCTCTTAAAAAGGAAAAGAAGAACAAAGAAAATGAAAAGGAAATGCTAATGCTGTGTTTTGTTCCAGTGCTGCGGCCTCAAACAGAAAGGACAGGAGCAAAATTTGCAGACTGAAAGGGTCACTGTGGGAAATGGACTTGTCCTGGGAGGCTGAGGGTATGTCAGACCCACTATGAGAACACAACCCAGGGCAGTATCAGGCACCTGGTAGAGGCGGAGTCCAAGACCAAGGCACTGAGGCCCTTAGGGCTGAGGTGGCAGAGTCTTTGCTGCACCCTGGCTGCTCTGCCCTCCCATGCCTCCAGGGCTGCAGCATGGATGTGGTGGGGGAAAGGGGTGAAAGGTTGGCAGGACTGGGCTCCTCTGCACACTGCACACTCCCTACGATGTGTGGCAGCAGAAGATTCAGGTCCTCCTGGCTGGAAAAACACTCTAAAGAGAAAGTCATGTTGATTGCTGAGAATCACTGTCACAGATGAGCATGATGGCTTTTGGAGGAGCTCCGCATGGCCTCATGTGTTAGAGTTTTTAAAAGTTAGTCATAAACGATGTGTTGACTGTCTCAGTACCAAGACTGCTAACTTTATATACTATAAGGTGAGGTTTGAATTTTCTATACTGTGCACATCCTTCATTATACATAAATGAAAATTAAATCATCTAGTTTCTCTCATCTATTCAAGAAATGAAGCACTATTTATTTTACTTAAATTGAGTATAAGAGAAGAAATACTGAATGAAGCACTATCAATAATGCAACGGAAATGGAAAATGGAAAATGGAAAAAGACACAAAGGCTTCCCTGCCAGGATCATGGTCTGCCCACCAGGAGCTCCTCTCTCTGCCCCTCACCTGCTGTGTGGGTCTGTGTCTCTTCACTGCTGGGTGGAGAGAAGGCCAGGCCACAAGCTCTCTGCCATCTCAGGTGAGACAGTAGACATGGCCTAGGACATGGCCTTCTTTCAGCATTTTCAGTGGCAGTAATTTTATAATTTACTCGGCATCTCTGCAGTGGTACATCCATGGGTTCTAACTTTTCAGACCCATAACTGAGTAAGAAGAAATATAGGTGTTTGCAAATCTAATTTTTTATAATGAAGATTTAGAAATAGAATTTCCATGTTAAATGTCCAGAAGTTGAATTTCATGGTCACAGATTTCACAGCTCAAGTCTCAACAAAGAGTTGGAGCCTGGAAGGGGAATCCCGGGCTGCTCAGATCTCTGTGGAAATCTGAGGTCAGAGGAAGATGGAGCCGCCAGAAGTGGAAGAGAACATGGCACCTAACAGGGAAACATGGCTAGGAAAGGCCCAGGTCCAGGCCTCCTGATCCCCAAGTAAGCTTCTCAGCAAAGAAGCACACACTACACGCTGGACAGGAGAGGGCTGGGTTGGCCCTGCTGCCAGAGCTCCACCCTGCAGGCCTGAGGCCCCCTGTCTCACTCAGGGGAGCTCTGTATGAGAAAGTCAGCTGTTACAGAGCCCACCTTGACTGAATGTCTTCCATCCAGGCACGGTTCTCAACTGCCACTTGTGGACTCACCACAGCTGTGGAGCAGGACAGTTGTTTACAGAGTGCAGGTCAGAAGATGGGGACACTGCAGGAAAGTCAGTGTACAAAGATGCCGAGCCTTGACCGGCTCCACTTTCCCTAAGATGTACCACACACCATAAGAGTGTACATTAAAAGACTAAGTAACTGAAAGGAGTTACTTACAAAAATGAATTCTGTAGGGATAATTTGAAGATACAAAGTAAATGGCGACATCCTGAAGTAAAATGACACGTAAACTTTAATGGGTTTCTGGTGTCCATTGGTGTCACTGACCCACACCCATCAGGAGCAAACACACTGAGCCACAGAGCAATAATGAACACAGGCAATGAGCCAACAATCATAACTGCTTAACAAAAACAATGAAAGCCAGGATAAGATAAATGCCCTGCTGAATTGTTTCAAGTGTATAATAAAGAATAAATATTGATCATTTTTCAATTTTTCCAGGAAATTGAAGGAAAAGAACTACCATGTAATTATTTCAGCTGAAAAAGTTACCCCGAGAAAAAATCCAGGAAATAATGTGGGAGAAAAATAAAAATAAATTTTAAAAATGATGATACCCTATCGGCCACAATTCCTATATATTCAGGGAAATGCACCAAGAGAGTAGCACAGAGGAGACCAGTCTGGAGCTGGTCACTGGGCCCTGTGTGCCATGGCCTTGCTGCAGACTCTGGGACCCCCAACAGGTGCTGACTCAGATGCAAGGTGTGTGGGCAGAAGGGATTGTAGAGGCCCACAGATGACAGAGACGATCTTTTGGTCAGTACACACTCTCAGCACCGCACTTCAGGGCTTGGCAAACACTGGGCCCATGGTTCTGCTCCCAAGGAATCTGGACTCCAGGTCCTCAACTACCCTAACCTCTCTGCTCAGCCTCTACCTAGTCACATGTAGGGTCACTGTCCACAGATAGGTGAGAGCAGGAAAATGGGGACACAGACCCAAAGTCACTACATTACCTGCCATGATTTAATTCTACCATTGCACCTCATTGTCAATCCTGGGCCGGGTGTCCATGGAGCATTGGCTGGTGTCTTTATAACCTGTCCCCAGCTCTTACACATCATCACCTCACCAGAGATGTGCTCACCTCAATTATAAGGCACATGCTACATTGTCCATTCTCTAGCGCTTGTCTCACGGAATTTTTCCATGCACCTCAGTTCCTATTAGAGGACCCTCTGGGATAAACGAATTCCAGAACGGAGCAGTGAACACAGCTGCTCAGCCCTCCATCGCTGTACAAGAGGAACTTATTACCTTACTGGGGACTTTTCATCAGAAACCTGGAGAACATTCTGTGGGGCCTCATTAATGGACCTGGACACCCAAAATGAGGATTTCTTTTCTCATCTCTAAAATGGGAAGCCTTCTTAGGACACATAGGTTTTCTTCCTGGATAGTTTTATTTAGTCTCTCCTCCATCAAGTTCTTCTGAGCATGCTAGTATTCCTAAGTGTCCCCTGTGAATTGTGACTTTTAAAATGAGATCCCTTTACTGCTGGGCCCCTGTGATCCCTGTAACATGAGGCTCTGTGGACCATTTGGAGTGTGGGCTTTGTTTCAGCCCCAAACCCTCCTGAGAGCCACGTGCAGGACACCAATTCCATGTCTCCCCACTGTCTCATCACAGATTGGAAGTCAGCCAGCAGAGAGCCTGGCAGAGGGCTGTACAGCAAGCAGGGTACAGGCAGATGGGCCTCACAGCCTGAAAGAGCCTCTGGAGCCCGCTGTCCTGGACAGCTGTCCCAGGCCCAGCACATCCTCTCTGAACTCCTCCAAGGGCAACATCTCCACCCCACAGGTCCCGATGTTGGAAAGGTGAGTTCTTACCTTAGCAGCCCCATGGGACATAGGCACGTGTGAATTCATTTCCTGGCCATGTGCAAGTGCTTCTCAACCCCAGGATACAGTGCTGAATGGTAGGGTGTTGAGTGGTTCGAGCCTGCATGGTCATTGTGGATGAAATGGGGACTCCGTGGCCATTTGTTAGCTTTCGCCATGGCCATATGCAAGCCTCTTTAGAGGCTGCACTGATTCCCATGGATGACCTTCCATTCCCTCACTGACCTGCACTTGGGGGAATCTGTTCATTTCTTAGGAAAGGAGATAGGAAAGTCACCTTATGGGCTTCAGAATTTGTTCAAGGCAGGAAATCCTTTTTATGGCAAAGTGTCCATGGCTGTCAGATGTCATGGAAGAGAAGATAAGTATCATCAACCTACAAATGTACATGAAGACAGAAGTGTGCAGACATTTTTCTGGGTATTGATCATTATCCTGTAAGCAGAGCAAGTGCAACCACTGCCCTTTAGAGTTTCAATGTACTTTGGAGGCCACAAAGTCACCCTTGGCAGCAGAACAGATATTGCTCAGCTCCAGGCAGTTGTTCCAGACCCAGGGCCTCCCTACATGTGGGTAACAACCATGCAGGAGGAGGTCTACAGAGGTGAACAGAACTGGACAACACATCACTGCCTGAGCTCAAGACTACACAAAGGCAGCACAGACACTGACTGACCCCTCATGTCTCACATATTCATGGAGTGACAGCAATGGGCCCTAGAGTACAAAGATATGACAGATACAATCTCTGCCTTCAACAATCTGACCTGCACTGGGGACGGGCAGGGAGAAACTATGTCAGGCTTCCCTCAAAAAGCCAGAGGTGGGATACAATTCAGCAAAGCCTCCTTCCCTTGGAGACTTCTTTCAGCCTCTCAGGACTTCTTGGGCCCACAATGCCCCACTGTGGGGGTCCGAAAATGGGACTGGACACGGTAGAGACTGTGTAAGGGGTCCACACCTTCCTCCCCACAGGTGACCTGCACATGTATTGTGAGAGGAAAACCCAGGCCTCTCCCTTAGTTCCCTCTCTCATTGCCCCAGGTCCACCTCTTCTGTGCTTGACTCTGCATTGGAAGTCTGCTCACATGTGGATCCCCAGGATGAGCTTCTCCTGCACCAGCGGGAGTCTCCTGAGGCCAACGATCATGAGTCCAATGGTAAGGGGCCCTGAGGTGTGGCCTGTGATCTTCTGGGGAGGACATGGGCCATGGAATTCAGTAAATCATCCAGATGCTGGGTGATCCAGGAGCATGAGATCCTCAGCAGTCAGTGTGGGGATGCAGTGTGGGAGGCTTTGCTGAGGCTGTGTTGGTGCACATGGCTACCTCTGACAGGCAGTGGGAAAGTTTTTCCCCAAGAAGTCCATGGACAGTTCGTGATCTTTTCTTATCCCACAACTATAGGGCCAATCTCAGCCCACGCAGAAGTTGTACCTGCTGACATTGTGCCAGATCCATCTGCAGCTCCCTCAGCTCCTCTGAACCCACAGGAAGAGCCTGAACCTGGATTCCTTTTTCCCCCTGCTGCAGAGCTGGACCTCCTGGTGGCTCCCCAGGAGTCTTCTCTTGAGCTCTACCTGCGGGCAGCTCTTGACCCACACCTGCCATTCCCTTCTCTTACTGATTTATATATTATTGTATTCATTGTTACCCGTATTTCCCACAGATATGTTAGTGATAGAACAAATATAAATAAAGTTTTAAGATTTTAGTGTTGTTTAAAATAATCAGTTTGGTGACATTCAGTGCATTCTCAATGCTGTGCAAATTTCACCACTCTCCAGTTCCAGAATATTTTCTTAAATTTTGTACACAATGGTGTTTCCTTTCTTTCCCCTCCTGCTCTATCCCAGCACCACTGATCTTACGTCCTCATCATTAACCTATGCTACATTGCCCACATCAATGCCATCAAGTTTTCTTTGGCCAGAGAATGCTGGTAGTGACTTTCTAGGGTGAATGTTAGGTTTTGACTTCAGGTTAGAGTTAAGCTAGGGTTGGGCTAAGCTCCTAAATATTACATCACTATGAACTGTATTGGTCATAAACAAAGGACAACCCAGACAAAGCAGCACCTTGTGCTGGCCATGTCTTGGCCCTGAGCTGTGTGCTTAATGAATCCAACTTTGACTACAGTCACAGGTTTTGGACTGTACCATTATGCAGGAGGTAGGGCCTAATTTCCACTCCATGCATCACACAAGCTATGCCAATATAATCAATATACACTGTAAATAGGTACTGATGATGAAAATATACAATAGTCTATAAACAAAACAAATTCCACTTCTGACATATGCGAAAAAAAGAGCAACTGATGAAAAGCCTCACACAGGAAGGACACACTCTACCTGGCCAGCAATGGGTCCTTCAGGCAGATTCAAACCTGAAGAGCAAAGCACCAGCTGGCCTCAAGCTAAGACCTCGCTAATGGAATGCCTAGGGCCAATTTTCCAATCCTAGGAACATGCACTTTTATACTTTGCACTATGCAAACCTAACAGACACACATAGAGGACTCACTGTGTGCCGAATGCCCGAGGTTCCCAGAAGCAGCTCACTCTTGGGGAGATAAGTCAACCCGCACTGCCAATAGCTGGTGAGTCCTGAGTCATGGAACAGAAAGTAAAAACCAAACACAGGCAAATCTTCTGGAGGAGCCCTCAGTCTGGCTCCCAAGGCCGGCCTTTGTAGCTCTGCTCAGATCCCTGATTTCTAGCTAAGTGATTAAAACTGCTGTCTCCTCTCTGGCCTCAGGATAAGCCACAGAAGTGGGTGTAACAGTGACAGCTGAAGGTGTTCCCTGCCCCTCTGTAAGTGCTGTCATGGAGGAGAAAGCCCCTCGTCCTCCTCCACCTCCCTCTCCATCTCTCCCATGGAGCTTCAAAGGCTGAGCTGCTACCAGGCAGTCTGGGTGGAGATGCTCAGCAGAGTATTCAACCTACATTTATCCAGCACTGGGCACATCTACACAGCTTCCCAGTAAACAGTCATGGGAAGGAAAGATGAAGTAAAAAGTATCAGCTGACTGGAAGGCAGCCTGCTCTATATATCATGACCCCTGCATCAATGTGGTGCGGGGGGGAAATACATGGGGTTCTCACCCCCCTCTGCAGCCTCTCAGAACACATTGCTGATCGCACAGACATCTCATCCCACCACACTCGCCTACAGACTCACTGGACACCTGCACCCAGGCACCAGGTGCTGTGACTCTGGTGCCAGCTGACAAGGAAGGTGAGAACACAGCAGCAGCCTGGCAACTAGCCGGCCAAGAAGACAGCATAGATGACAGTGGCCATGATCACCTCACCTGAGGGCAGGTCACTGAGGCAGAGGCACATTCCATGAACACATTATACCCAAGTGGTTGGGCCCCTCTCCTGTCCAGGTGCTGTCCAGTCCTCAGGGGACAGAGACAGGCCACTAACAGGCTGACCACACTGCCAAGCCTTATACCACAGTCTGCTGGTCTCGGGACAGGACAGAGATACATGACCCCATTGGGGAAGAATTTGGACCCAGACACACTTCGTCTGGGGTACACATACTTGCCTTTATTACAAATCATGCTCCAGATCAGAGGGCCCCGTTACATGGACTGCTGGACCCAGCCTTTGTTCTCTGGCCAGATCTAATTCTGCCCATCCATCATGAGCCATTTCAAAGTTACTGTGTCTACCTGGATTCTGCCAGACAGCAGCACCTGCATTTGTCTCCCATGTATCCAGGTACACATGCATCACACAGGGACACACAGTTTAGGTCAGCTTCTAGGACATTGTATAGGATGATCTCCAGACTAATCATGATCCCCCAGTTCTGACCACCATGTCCTGAGGAGAACTTCTAGTGCTGGGAGCCAAGAATAGGGGTTCCTAGTAGCCTCAGCCCCAGAACCTGGACCAAGTGCAGCACATTTTGGTTCTAGCTCTTTGTGGGTGACAACAAATCAGTCATAGCTGTGGGCACTGGATTCTCTCTGCATCAAAAGAGTCTGGGGGAGTGCAGAGCATCTCCCAGGCCAGACAGGGCTAGCACTAGCCCAGGTGTGGGCTCTTGGGAGGACAAGACAGTATAAGAGGAGGAGGGAGGGATGCCTGGGGAACAAGGAAATGGAAGATGGAAGAGGACTAGAAAAGGACCCTGGGTTACACAACGGCTGGCACCTGATTTTGTCACCCACCATACCTGTGGGGTGATAGCTCAGAACACCACCACCTGGATTTTGGGCAGCTATACAAGCAGCATCTCTAAAGGTCCAGGGAAGATTGGGGTTGGCAAGGAAGGGCCTGGGTAGATGAAGTCAGGCTGTCACATAGTCTGGGCTGTGCCAAATCCGCTGCCAGACAAAGCCAGTGTTCAGTGCCACCCTGAGCCAGCCACATCAGGCCAGGATCTCCCTTGCTCCAAGCAAGAGGACCATTCCGATGCCCTCACAGGCACTGGGGCCCACACATCAGAGAAGGGCTCCCCACCTCTCCTGGGCACCTGCCCCTGCCCTTGTTCTCTGCTCTCCTGATGGTGCTCAGCTCCCACATGGTACCACACATGGCGCCTAGACGTTTCATTGCTGCCTGGCACTGATCCTGTGCTTCAGCTTGCCATGCCACAGTACCAGTTCAAGTGACCTCCCTCAGGTTCAGGGAATAAGGGAGGCCACATTCCCAGTTACTTGGCTGGCATGTGTGAAAGTGGGGCCTAGTGATGCTATTGCCCTGGGCCTTGAGCCCGGTAATGACTCTCCTCAGACCGTGGCCAGAATAGAAAGCTAGGGAACTGCACATCTGCTGCCTGGAGGACCCTGTTCCAGTCCAGGTCAGGACAGCTGAGACCCTCAGTGAGCTGCGGGGCACAGGGGTGGGATGGAAGTGAGGCAAATGTGCCCATGGATTATCAGGGCTTTAGGAAGTCATCAGTGCCATGGGTCAGGGCACAAGGCCTTTAGGTTTGTTCACTGTGTCTGAGGTGTGACAGTTCGTGACATTTCTTGCAGGCACTTGGTAACAACAGCCAATAGGATGAAGTTGCCTCCATGCACAGTTCAGTCAAGAACAACTGTCTAGCCCTCCCGACCTGCTGGTTGCCCATAGGAGACCTTCCCAAAGTAGTTAGCTGCTACTCAGGAGGTGATAGGGTGAGCAGTCCTTCTTTGGGAAGGTGGGAGTTAAGGAAAATAGGAATACTACCTGCTAACACCATTCAAATTGTTTATTTATTTCAGATGACATCCTCAACATAATGAGAACCACAAGAAATTGCTTTAGGCTGAGGACTTAGCTCAGCACCATAAGCACCTGCCTAGCAAACGCAAGGTTGTGAGTTGAATCCATGATACCAAAAAAACAAAAACAAAAAAGTGAGAAATTGCTTTAAAACAACCAAAAGCGCACATAACGCCCTCTTTTAAGTCATCTAGAATAAACAGTTCTTGTTATAATCACCTTGTGAAAATGGCATAGTTGTGCACAGCCATAATTCCTACATTGTAGGAATCTGAGACAGAAACATCAGAAGTTCTAACCTAGGCTAAAGAATACAGAGACTCAGAGAAACAGAGACAGAGAGAGAGAGAGAGAGAGAGAGAGAGAGAGAGAGAGAGAGAGAGAGAGAAAGAAAGGAAGGAAGGAAGGAAGGAAGGAAGGAAGGAAGGAAGGAAGGAAAGAAGGAAGGAGGAAGGAGGAAGGAAGGGGGCTGGGGATTTAGCAAAGTGGGTATAAGTGCTTGCCTGGCAAGCACAAAGTGGTGAGTTTAATCCCCAGTATAAGACAGACAGACAGACACACAGAGGACCAAGGAAGGAAAAAGAAGGAACACAAAAAGAAACTTTGCACACATTGTAATGCCAAATGCTACACTCTACTCCGAAGTGTTCACATTCACCATTTGTTTAGTTTACTTCTGTCTTTTTGAAACAAGGCCTCACTATGCTGTTCAGGCTACACTTGAGCTCACTTTGTAGCCTAGGCTGGTCTCAAAATTGTACTCTAGGCTGGTCTCAAAATTGCAAGGATCCTGCTCTGCCTCCTGAGTGCTGGGATTACAGGTGCGCATCACCACGCCCGACTTCCACTATTTTTTTTAAACAGGCATCAGAAAGGTTTATTAGAGGGAGATACAGAATGCACTCAAGCATGGAGTGCAGGTGCTGAAAGAGATGAGGCCCCTAATCCCCCAGTTTTGACCACACAGTGCAAAATGCAGCCTGATCTGCAATGTGATTCCAGAACAGCAAGAAAGTGTCTCCCTCTAGAGGTGATGACCAGTCCTCCCCATAGGAGGGTCTGTCCAGTACAATCCAGCTGCCCTTGTGTTGGGGAGGCAGTTCTGACAGTTTCACCAGGAGCTCTCTTCAATTGCCAATAGTCACGAATCTGTCTTCACTCTGCTACTCTCTGGCAGTGTATACTATTGGCATTGAACTCTGCAGGGTGCATCCCCAACTCTGTTCCTGAGTCTCACAGAACATAAAGGCAAGTTCCCGGACTTCTGCCAGGTCACACTGTACCTGTCCTTGGGAGCCTGGCAGAAGTGAAAGGGTACACAGTGACCTCCCTGGAGAGATGCTCTCCCTCCCAC
The DNA here is from genome assembly GCF_034190915.1 of Cavia porcellus. Lineage (NCBI taxonomy): Eukaryota > Metazoa > Chordata > Mammalia > Rodentia > Caviidae > Cavia > Cavia porcellus. The sequence continues at coordinate 45,723,164 of NW_026947515.1, read as the reverse complement.
CAGAACCTTGACCACATGCTTGAATCCACAGTTCCTTGGCCTTGGGACCCACCACACCCTGCCTGACACGGGGTTCATGCTCCAGGTGATAAAATCTGGTCTCTTGGATCACGGTTCCCACCCAGCACAGCTTCCACAGATGGCTCTCCCTTTTGGAGCTGGGCTAACCCTCCCGTGTTGGAGCCTTTATTACCCGCTGCTCTGGTATCCTGAGATTGGGAGGCAGCTTAAGCAAAGACAGCCGTGGCCTTGGCCATGACTAAGTGCTAAGTCACACTTTTGAGCAGCCATCAGGAGCATGGGTTGAGAGGGCCAGACGTAGTGTCTGGGTTGCTGAACCCCAACACTCTATTCTGTGCACCCAGTCCATCAGAACTCTCTTTGGCCAAGCAATACTGAAAGAGACTGATATTTCTCTTTGATAATCAGGACAATCCTAGAGAATGCACTATTTATATATAAGTAGCTTGAATTGTCTGAAAAAGCTGGGGGAAAAAACCCAATACCCTATACCATCCTACACACACACACATACACACACACACACACACACACACACACACACACACACACACAGAGAAGTACTAGGTGAGCCAATCCCACTTCCAGGTATATATATAGCCAAAGGAATGGAGTCACAGAAGTTCATGCTAACTAAGACACCAAGTCAACTCAGGCATGGCTCACAGATGAGTGGATATAAAAAATGTGAGGGGGCACAGCCAGACACCAGCCTTTTCCTGTCATCAGCGCCATTCATGGATTGTGAGGGAAGAGAACAAGATGTCATCAAGAAGCAAGGCTGCAAATCCGCGCCATGCGAAGGCTGCTGTGGAGACAGAGAGATGCCAGCCCTTCCAGTGCACGGGTTGGGAAGAAGAGACAACCTCCATCCTGCCAATTCATGCCATAAGTGACCGGCTGACCCAGAGAAACACAGGCTGCAATGATGGCTATTGAGGTAGAATACAGGTTAATGCTTGTAGTGTTCAGTGTTTCACTGACTCTGCAGGTCTGAAGCCAGCAGTCTGATCATCTATTCAGGGGACGGCAATACATACGCAGTGTAGCATCTATGGGGCCTCTCCATCAGAGGGTGGTGGCCATGGTTGACTCCTTATTGTCTTTTGAAGTCATGTATCATTTTCATTGTTTTGTTAGCTTGGGTTTTACTCTGTTTTGTTTTGTTCTGCTTGATTTTATTTTACCCGATGGCATGGACAGCTACTTCAAAGATAGCAAGATATATTATGGTAGCCAATTTGGATTTACTATTGTCTTGTTTTGAACTCTTTTATTGCATTCATTGTTTTGTTTCTATTGGTTCTATTCTGTTCTGTTTTGTTTGATTTTTATTATGCCTGAAAGTATCTGTAGCTATTTTAAAGAGACATTATGATAACCATTGATGATTTCTTATTGTTTTGAAGTCCTGTGTTACTTACACTAGTTTGTTTTGATTGGTTTTATTATTTTAATTTGGTTGCTTCTATTATCTTTAAAATAAAATAATGTGAAGGATATAGGGGATATTATTCAGACTACAAAAGGAACAAATACATCCATATATGATAGCATGGTAGACCTGGACGACACAATGCTGTCACTCAAGTCAGACACAGAGATATGTTCAACATGTTCTCATTTATATACAAAAGACGAAGCCAAAAGCATAAAATCAGAGCCAATATTGGTAACTATATTGTTAACTATAATTAGTAAGAACTGATCACACACCTAAAATTGCTGAGAGAAATTTTCTGAAATTTTCTCTTCAGACATACAAAAAGTGTTAGCTATATGAGAGAATATTTAATTATATTAATTGTGGTAATCATTTCATAATGTATAGGTATGTCAGAACCTCAAGTTACACACATCTATATCTAAAATTTTTGTCAGGAAAAGAAATTGCAAAAAGCCAATGGTAACATTTTTCTTTAGTTTAGCAAAATAACAATTTTCAGAATTATCATGAATTAACTTCACTTCTGCTACTTAGCATACAATTATGTCATATGATGCATATCTGTTCTTATGAAAGATAGGGTTTTTAGGTATCTCCAGAAAACAGTAAGATTCTGCCCATTTTGCAGAAGTTTCTAAAGGATTTGGGAACTATTAGGACACTGGTAAGACACCATTCTCTGGGCCTTAAGAATTCAACACTATGCTCATTTTTAAAAAAAAAAAATACTTGATTGAAGCTATCTGACATTAAAATCATGTCATATCATTTCTCATTTTTCTACAAAGTTTTTGGTTTGCAAATTACAGTTGGTTATTAAGCTTTAGTTCCATAAATTTTAGTATTTCCCACAGTGGAACTGACCAAGGAGGAGGGCTCCCTGGGGTTTGTGTGGCAGAGCTGGCTGCCTGCCTTCAAGTATCTGATGAACAGTAACACAGTCTGGGCTGCTCAAAGCACCTCAGAGCCTCTTAAGTGCTTTAGGCTCGGGGAATCCCCAGGCCTACATGAGTCGATGCAATTGCAGATGCACTGCTGACCCCAGCTTGGTCTCAAGTGTTCAGGCATCTCTGCAGGTCCTCTTGACACCAGCTGTAGGGACTCTGGGCTCCAACCTTCACAGGACCTCTGAGAGAGAGTTCTGTTCATATCTTCTCCCTGTTACAGAGAGGAAACAGAAGCCTGGGAGGCCAAGGAAAGCCAGGCCAAAAAACAACACACAACACAAAATACTTAAGAAATTATTAGAGTTACATATATAATGAAACATAATATCAGTACTGTGGAATACAAAACTAAGTACTGAGCCATCTCAGTAAAGCAAGGGCACAATCCACCACAGGATCCCATCACCCAAAAGTGAGGGTTCAGCAGCTCTGGACCCTGCTTTTTGCTGCTGCTGCTTGAGAATTTCGAGGTGTTTGTTTTCTGCACCAGCCATTTCCAGGACTCTAGGTTGTGGATGCCAGGGTGTAGATCAGACTATGCATTTACATAAAATCCCATCATGATTTCAGGAAGGGTGGCAACCTCTTGTCTACTGGATATCATTTTTCAAGTTTGGGTATAAGAAACCTTAGACAATGTGCTTAGCCAGTTGAGGGGAAATGAGATTAATTGAAATAAATGCAGGAAACTCATTTTGTCCTGGCAGATGCAGTTGCTACCGAAGCACATACCATGGGGGTAAAAGACATGAGTCATGGTTTGCTGTAAGAGATGCTGAAAGGCACAGAAATGTCCCCAAGCTCAGTTCCTGCGTAGCTTCTGGTGTACTACCAAGCTGCAGAGAGATTCTGAGCATCCAAGCAACTAGGGTTTGAACTTCAGTAGAAATGTGTAAATGCTTAGGTACCTGGGCAGTAAAAAGAGAAGAAAAGGTTATTGGCAAAATGCAGATTTAAATATATGCTTTAATAAACCAAGAAACCCCTTAAAAAGAAAAGAAGAACAAAGAAAATGAAAAGGTAATGCTAAGGTTGTGTTTCCTTCCAGTGCTGCAGCCTCAGAAAGGAGAGAAGCAAAATTTACAGAATGAAAGGGTCACAGTGGGAAATGGACTTGGCCAGGAGGCTGAGGGTGTGTAGACCCACCATGTGAGCCCCTCCCAGGGCAGTATCAGGCACCTGGTGGAGGCTGAGGCTAGGACCCAGGCACGGAGAGTGAGGAGGCAGAGTCTTTGCTGCATCCTGGCTGCTCTTTCTCCCAGGCCTGCAGAACTGTAGCATGGATGCAGTGAGCAGAAGGGAAGGGGTGTAAGGCAGGTGGTGCTGGGCTCCTCTGCCTGCTGCACACTCCCTGCACTGTCTGTCAGCAGAAGATTCAGGTCCTCCTGACTGGAAAAACACTCTAAAGAGAAACTCTTGCTGATCTCTGAGAATCACTGTCACAGATGAGCATGATGGCTCTTGGAGGAGCTCCGCATGGCCTCATGTGTTAGAGTTTTTAAAAGTTAGTCATAAACGATGTGTTGGCTGTCTGAGTACCAAGACTGCTAACTTTATATAGTATAAGGTGAGGTTTGAATTTTCTATACTGTGCACATCCTTCATTATACATAAATGAAAATTAAATCATCTAGTTTCTCTCATCAATTCAAGAAATGAAGCACTATTTATTTTACTTAAATTGAGTATAAGAGAAGAAATACTGAATGAAGCACTATCAATAATGCAACGGAAATGGAAAATGGAAAAACACACAAAGGCTTCCCTGCCAGGATCATGCTCTGCCCACCAGGAGCTCCTCTCTCTGCCCCTCGCCTGCTGTGTGGGACTGTGTCTCTTCACTGCTGGATGCAGAGATGGCCAGGCCATAAGCTCTCTGCCATCTCAGGTAAGATCCATCACATGGTCTAGGTCCCGGCCGTCTATCAGCATTTTCAGTGGCAGTAATTTTTATAATTGACTCAGCATCTCTGCAGTGGTACATCCATGGGTTCTAACTTTTCAGACCCATAACTGAGCAAGAAGAGATATAGGTGTTTGCAAATCTAATTTTTTGTTTTGTTTTGTTTTTGTCTTTTTCCTTTTTATTGGTACCGGGGATCGAACTCACGACTGCCTGCTTCTAAGGCAGGCGCTTATGCCGCTGAGCTAAACCTCCAGCCTCTGCAAATCTAATTTTTTATAATGAAGACTTAGAAATGTAATTTCCACGTTAAATGTCTAGAAGTTGAATTTCATGGTCACAGATTTCATAGCTCAAGTCTCAACAAAGAGTTGGAGCCTGGAAAGGGAATCCCAGGGCCACTCAGATCTCTGGGGAGATCTGAGGTCAGAGGAAGATGGAGCCGCCAGAAGTGGAAGAGAACATGGCACCTAACAGGGAAACATGGCTAGGAAAGGCCCAGGTCCAGGCCTCCTGATCCTCAAGTAAGCCTCTCAGCAAAGCAACACACACTACACGCTGCACAGGAGAAGGTTGGAATGGTCCTGCAGCCAGAGCTCCACCCTGCAGGCCTGAGGCCCCTGTCTCTCTCAGGGTAGCTCTGTATGAGAAAGTCAGCTGTTACAGAGCCCACCTCGACTGAATGTCTTCCATCCAGGCACGGTTCTCAACTGCCACATGTGGACTCACCACAGCTGTGGAGCAGGACAGGTGTTTACAGAGTGCAGGTCAGGAGATGGGGACACTGCAGAAAAGTCAGTGTACAAAGCCTGAAATAAGATGCCGAGTCCTGATTGGCTCACTTTCCCGGACATGAACCACACACCATAAGAGTGTGCATTAAAAGACTAAGTAACTGAAAGGAGTTACTTACAAAACTGAATTCTGTAGGGATAATTTGAAGATACAAAGTAAATGGCGACATCCTGAAGTAAAATGACACGTAACCTTTAATGGGTTTCTGGTGTCCGTTGGTGTCACTGACTCACACCCATCAGGAGCAAACACACTGAGCCACAGAGCAATAATGAACACAGGCAATGAGCCAACAATCATAACTGCTTAATAATAACAATGAAAGCCAGGATAAGATAAATGCCCTGCTGAATTGTATCAAGTGTATAATAAAGAATAAATATTAATCATTTTTCAGTTTTCCAGGAAATTGAAGCAAAAGAACCACCATCTAATTATTTTAGCTGAAAAATTTACCCAGAGAAAAAATCCAGGAAATAATGTGGGAGAAAAATAAAAATAAATTTAAAAAATGATGACACCCTATCAGCCACAATTCCTATATATTCAGGTAAATGCTGGCCAGCTAAATTCACCAGCACATTTAAAAGTTAAGCACTGTGATCAACACTGGTCTCAAACTCAGTGGTGCAAAATGGTTCCACTTGCACAAACTTTCAGTGTCACGTGCCACTGAGAATGAGGCAAAGCTAACCCCACCATAGATTTAGAAAACAGTTTTGAAAATTTCCAAATTTAACCATTCTGTGATGATAAGAACCATTCACACACCATGTGTAGGAGGAATGGACCTCAGCACAGCATGACAACCATATGCATAACAAGCCCTCCCTTACATTGTGCTCAGAGGCTCGCAAGCTGCCATCCTTGCTTCTCAGGTCAGGAACCAGACAAGACTTGTAACTCCTTTCAACACAGTTCTTGATGTAATAGCCCTAGAATATAGTCAACAACAAGAAATTAAATGTTTGCAAATCAGAAAAGAAAAATTAAAGATTGTCTCTGATAACTGAGGAAACATCCTTGCATATAAGAAATTAAAACTCCACTAAAAACTTTTTAGAGCAAATTCACAACTCACTTAAGTTACAGGGTACAAGATCTGCATGTGCTAATCCATTTATTTCTATGTGCTTCAAAAAACTGCAGCCCAAAACAAGGAATACAATTCAATTCATAACTCATTGAAAAGAATTGATGCTTAGGAAAATTTCAACAAACTCACCACTTGTTTAAAAATTGTAGAAATTGATAAAATGAGTGACGTGGCACTAACAGAAGAAAAGACAGACCGTGATGGTGGATGGGAAGAATTCATGTTATTATAGTGTACGTGCTGCCCAGAGCAACCAGCTGTTTCAATGCATTCCTGGCAAAATATCACTGATATTTTCCAAGACATAGAAAAAACAATATGAAAATTCACAAGTAGTTACAAAGAGTCACCCTATAGCCATAGAAAGAACATCAAAGATAGAGGCATAAAAATACGTGGTTTCCAGGTATATTATAAAGGAACAGCCCTCAAAAGGGTCTTATACTGAAAGAAATGGACTGCAGAAAAAAGGGCCAGCCCAGAGACAAACCAACTCCTACAGTCACCAGGAGTCTTGTTTTCTTTCTACTTTCCTTTCCTGTCCTTTCATATTCTTTTGTTTTACCTTTCTGGTCAGGGTTTCCGTGTCACTCTGGCCTGAGTGAATTCACAGTGTGTGGCCAGCTTCTCTGGAGCTCCCAGGAATACTGCTGCCTCAGCCTCCTGAGCACAGGCATTGCAGGCATTTTCACCATTCCTTGCTCAGACAATGAGTTTTTAACAACACTATCAGGAGAACAAGTCTGGTGGTGTGGCTTGTAATCCTAGCAGTCTGGATGGCTGAAGCAGGAACAAGACAAATTCAAGGAGAGCCTCAGCAATTGAGCCACTATTAAGAACTTGCTCAACACAAGAAGAGTTTTAAATGAGGAAGTGAAAGGATCCCAGTACAAAGCTATATATTCAATCCCTAGAAATGGAATAAAAAAAAGGAAAAAAAAATCAACAACAACAACAAAAAAATGCAAAACCTTGAGACACAGACCAGGAGGGTAAATAACACTTTCCACTGGCATGGCCTTCTGGAGGGCAGTGTGTCCCAAGCAGCTTCAACCTTCACACCTTTCTTAGGATTTCACTTCAAAGAATCATCAAACTCCATGAGTTGTCAGAGAAAAAGAGAATGTGCTGCAAGGACACCAAGCCTCAGTCCCAGTGCAGAAGGCATTTGGAGTGATCTTCTGAAGTGCATGCTGACTACAGTCAGAAAGCAGAGAATCTACCAAGAGAGTTAAAGGGATTTTCAGTCCTACTCACTGTGAAAGAAACTGCAGGTGAGAAAGGTGGGAGAGAGCTTAACTACATCGACTCCTTCAACAGTGTCTAAAAAGCAAAGCTGAATATTTTATTCTGTGGATACCCAACATTGTGACCAATTGCCAACTAAGGATAATGTACACCTGTAATCCCAGCTCTCTGGGAATGTGAGGAAGGATGAGGAAAGGTTTAAGCTCAGGCTGGGAAATTTACAAAATTAGTGAGACCATGTGTTAAAATTTGAAAAGAAAAAACCAAAAAATTTTACAAATGTACGAAAATATCAATCATTAAGTTATCTGAGAAGTCACTGTGCAAGGTGCATTAATCCCTATTAGTCTGTAATTACTTTTCCACTTTTGCAGACTTTAAAAGAGTTATATGGTTCTTTATATGGTTCTTATTATTCTTTCAAAAAACAGCAACACCTTGAACAAATTCTTGTTCTAAATATAGGTTCAACTTGAGAGTAATAAAACCCTAAAAGTTTAATTGTTACTGTAAAAAAGAGAGGAAAGTAAGGTGGATTAAGGAATATAATCGCAGGTATGTTCGAGAGTGTAGGACGCAAAACCATATAACTGAGCTTTTGTTGGATCATTGAATGGAACTGTCTCAAATTCCACTGTAGGAATGTTCACTTTATATGCTTTAATGTAGTGATATGGACAACTGTTTCTAGGAAGATAATGTGTAGCCTCTTAACTGGTGATTTCGTACTGCATACATTTTTTTCTAGAAATACTGTATTATTTGTACCCTTTTCCTGCATTGGTTTTTTTTTTTTTTTTATGTCCTTTCTTTTTTTTTTTTTTTTTTTTTTTTCTTCTCTCTTTAAATAAAAATATATATATATAGGTTCAGGACAAAAAACAACAGAATGATCAAATTCTCTTAATACTGAGCTACCAAAATCCTAAGAAGGTATATCCAGTAGCATATCTGGAGGAATCCCAGTAAAAAGTTTTTGAAAAATGAAACAATGGGGGCTGGGGATTTAGATCGGCAGCATAAGCACCTGCCTTGCAAGCAGACAATCGTGAGTTCGATCCCCAGTACCGATAAAAAGGAAAAAGACAAAAAACAAAACAAAACAAAAAATGAAACAATGCAAACACCAGGCAGTAGATCAATGTCTGCATGATGGTAAACCTTATGCTAGGTGTGCTCACTAAAGTACATATGCAGGAGACCCTCACAGAGATTTGATTTCTAAATTGACAGGTGATTTTTGACTTTTCTTTTTCACCTTATTTCTTTTCAGTTTCATTTTTTCTCTCTCTTTCTTTCTTTCTTTCTTTCTTTCTTTCTTTCTTTCTTTCTTTCGACAGGGCTTTGCTACACAGGTCAGCCTGCCCTTCATATTTACATTGTAGCCCAGGATGACCCCAAACAGCAAGCCTCTCTACCTCAGCCTTCTGAATACTGGAATGACAGGTGTGCACCAACATCCCTGACTGTGTTTTGCTTTTTAAATTTTCTCTAAAAAAAACTACTTAGATTTATCTGACATTCTCAGAGTCCCTAAGTTTGCTTATGCAAAATGAAATCAGAAAGCACCAAAAACACACTGAAGGAATTTCAAAATCCTCACCGACATATAACATAATGTAACATAGCATAGAAGAGCATAGTATAGCATAATAACACAAAATAAAACAAAAAGCAACCACCTAACGCTGCTTTAAACATCTGCTTCCAAAGACCCAGTAAGAATTTCTAAGTTAACCATAAACCAGAAATATCATCCAATAATTTCAAATTTAAGGACATTTTCTTTGAAATAAAAGTCTGTATCCACTCAAGCACTTGTAAAGAATGGGTATAGCAGCTTGCTTTCCAGGCCCAACCTGGAAGCATAACAAATGGCCATCGAAAAATGAGTGACAGGTACATGAACAAGTCACACATGCTTGGTTCAGCCTTTTAATAGCGGGTGGTGGCAGCACAGGGGGAGCCCAGCATGGAGACACTGCTTGAAGGAGACCAACCAAAGACCATTGCAACTGAACAGGCTCAGGCTCATCACCTCCAGGAAAGGCAAACTACCCAGCAGGGACACAAATCCCATGGTCTCTTTGGGATGAAAGTACAGGAAGTGATAGCAGCTGCTTGGAGACAAGTTCCCCAGGAGTGACATGCGTGTGTGTTTCATCAGCACGTGGTGATGATGTCCACAGCCTGGCAAAGCTTCCCCGTGCACTCACCACGTAATGTCCCTTCTTATAGGATGTCAGAGTACAGAGCCCTACAGTGTGTGGCTGAGGTAAACATATAAGCATGAATAAGTAATCATTCATAAGCCCATGAGAGTAAAACTTGTTAGGAATCCTCATCCCCTGGACCTGAGGTGGTTATAACATGAAACATTCACATTCGTTAGGAAAATTATTATGGGTATTCTGGGAACATCTCCTTGCTTCCTAATGGAACTGAAATGAAACTAACATAAGCCCAGGAAAGAAAGTCACCATAAAATTTGACAGATCTCTAACAGAAGACAATGAGTGCTTCATCCTCAGAGACAATGGACCCTTTGGATGGAAATGTGTGCTTGGACGCATCCTGCCACATCTGAAGCATCTACATGTTTGTTGCTTTAGTCTAAACCCACACAAAGGTTCTGGGGTTTTAACTTGCTGTTTCCAAGGAGGATACAGATTTGTTCCAGAATAAAAAGAAAGGGGGCATCACAAAGGCAGGCCCAACTGTTGACCCCAGCGCATGACCTCACTTCCTTGACAACAGGTCCAAACAGAATTCTGAAGTCTCAGTTCACCTGACACCTTGGTCTGGTGACAGTTGGCCTTCAGAGACAGTTGGCTCAAGAGAGTGAACAGGGAGCATGTTATGCTGCTTTCCCAGGACTCGAGGCCCCAGCCGCAGGACCCCGCATAGGGGGACCACGTGGGATCGACTGAAAAAATGGTTTACTCGTCCCAGAAGCTTCAGGATGATTGCCGGCACACATCCAACCAACAAGGGCAGCAAAGGACAGAGCCCACTATCCCCAGCCCCCAGGTGCCCAGAGGAAAGGAGGAGCCCAGGACAGGTATCACTAAGCTCAGCCACCAGCGACTCAACCACACGGAGACCAGGACAGGTACATTAGGGCTTGGCCACCACTGTGAGTCCCCCTACACAACTTCTGCCCTAAGTCAACAGTGTGACATGTCTGAGGACAGGCACTGAGGTCAGATCCTCCTGGGCAGGAACAGGCGCTGGGAAGTTGTGGGACTGGGCTCTTGTCACGCGCCCACCCAGGACAGGGCTGGCAAGAGGAGAAGGGCAGCACCCCTCCTTATCCACAGTCTCCAGAGTCGTCTTCTGTCTTCCTCGGTAGAAATATGGGACAGAGCTGTCTGTCCTAGAGGAATATGAGGTTATCTGGGTTGACAAAGGAAACCTGTGGTGTCTCGGAGCCTCAGAGCCTCTGGCTTCTTGCCAGAAGCTGGTCTCTGCACCAAGAGAGTAGCACAGAGGAGACCAGTCTGGAGCTGGTCACTGGGCCCTGTGTGCCATGGCCCTGCTGCAGACTCTGGGACCCCCAACAGGTGCTGACTCAGATGCAAGGTGTGTGGGCAGAAGGGATTGTAGAGGCCCACAGATGACAGAGACGATCTTTTGGTCAGTACACACTCTCAGCACCGCACTTCAGGGCTTGGCAAACACTGGGCCCATGGTTCTGCTCCCAAGGAATCTGGACTCCAGGTCCTCAACTACCATAACCTCTCTACTCAGCCTCTACCTAGTCACATGTAGGGTCACTGTCCACAGATAGGTGAGAGCAGGAAAATGGGGACACAGACCCAAAGTCACCACATTACCTGCCATGATTTAATTCTACCATTGCACCTCATTGTCAATCCTGGGCCGGGTGTCCATGGAGCATTGGCTGGTGTCTTTATAACCTGTCCCCAGCTCTTACACATCATCATCTCACCAGAGATGTGCTCACCTCAATTATAAGGCACATGCTACATTGTCCATTCTCTAGCGCTTGTCTCACGGAATTTTTCCATGCACCTCAGTTCCTATTAGAGGACCCTCTGGGATAAACGAATTCCAGAACAGAGCAGTGAACACAGCTGCTCAGCCCTCCATCGCTGTACAAGAGGAACTTATTACCTTACTGGGGACTTTTCATCAGAAACCTGGAGAACATTCTGTGGGGCCTCATTAATGGACCTGGACACCCAAAATGAGGATTTCTTTTCTCATCTCTAAAATGGGAAGCCTTCTTAGGACACATAGGTTTTCTTCCTGGATAGTTTTACTTAGTCTCTCCTCCATCAAGTTCTTCTGAGCATGCTAGTATTCCTAAGTGTCCCCTGTGAATTGTGACTTTTAAAATGAGATCCCTTTACTGCTGGGCCCCTGTGATCCCTGTAACATGAGGCTCTGTGGACCATTTGGAGTGTGGGCTTTGTTTCAGCCCCAAACCCTCCTGAGAGCCACGTGCAGGACACCAATTCCATGTCTCCCCACTGTCTCATCACAGATTGGAAGTCAGCCAGCAGAGAGCCTGGCAGAGGGCTGTACAGCAAGCAGGGTACAGGCAGATGGGCCTCACAGCCTGAAAGAGCCTCTGGAGCCCGCTGTCCTGGACAGCTGTCCCAGGCCCAGCACATCCTCTCTGAACTCCTCCAAGGGCAACATCTCCACCCCACAGGTCCCGATGTTGGAAAGGTGAGTTCTTACCTTAGCAGCCCCATGGGACATAGGCACTTGTGACTTCATTTCCTGGCCATGTGCAAGTGCTTCTCAGCCCCAGGATACAGTGCTGAATGGTAGGGTGTTGAGTGGTTCGAGCCTGCATGGTCATTGTGGATGAAATGGGGACTCCATGGCCATTTGTTAGCTTTCGCCATGGCCATATGCAAGCCTCTTTAGAGGCTGCACTGATTCCCATGGATGACCTTCCATTCCCTCACTGACCTGCACTTGGGGGAATCTGTTCAGTTCTTAGGAAAGGAGATAAGAAAGTCACCTTATGGGCTTCAGAATTTGTTCAAGGCAGGAAATCCTTTTTATGGCAAAGTGTCCATGGCTGTCAGATGTCATGGAAGAGAAGATAAGTATCATCAACCTACAAATGTACATGAAGACAGAAGTGTGCAGACATTTTTCTGGGTATTGATCATGATCCTGTAAGCAGAGCAAGTGAAACTCTAACTGCCCTTTAGAGTTTCAATGTACTTTGGAGGCCACAAAGTCACCCTTGGCAGCAGAACAGATATTGCTCAGCTCCAGGCAGTTGTTCCAGACCCAGGGCCTCCCTACATGTGGGTAAAACCATGCAGGAGGAGGTCTACAGAGGTGAACAGAACTGGACAACACATCACTGCCTGAGCTCAAGACTACACAAAGGCAGCACAGACACTGACTGACCCCTCATGTCTCACATATTCATGGAGTGACAGCAATGGGCCCTAGAGTACAAAGATATGACAGATACAATCTCTGCCTTCAACAATCTGACCTGCACTGGGGACGGGCAGGCAGAAACTATGTCAGGCTTCCCTCAAAAAGGCAGAGGTGGGATACAATTCAGCAAAGCCTCCTTCCCATGGAGACTTCTTTCAGCCTCTCAGGACTTCTTGGGCCCACAATGCCCCACTGTGGGGGTCCGAAAATGGGACTGGACACTGTAGAGACTGGGTAAGGGGTCCACACCCTCCTCCCCACAGGTGACCTGCACATGTATTGTGAGAGGAAAACCCAGGCCTCTCCCTTAGTTCCCTCTCTCATTGCCCCAGGTCCACCTCTTCTGTGCTTGACTCTGCATTGGAAGTCTGCTCACATGTGGATCCCCAGGATGAGCTTCTCCTGCACCAGCCGGAGTCTCCTGAGGCCAACGATCATGAGTCCAATGGTAAGGGGCCCTGAGGAGTGGCCTGTGATCTTCTGGGGAGGACATGGGCCATGGAATTCAGTAAATCATCCAGATGCTGGGTGATCCAGGAGCATGAGATCCTCAGCAGTCAGTGTGGGGATGCAGTGTGGGAGGCTTTGCTGAGGCTGTGTTGGTGCACATGGCTACCTCTGACAGGCAGTGGGAAAGTTTTTCCCCAAGAAGTCCATGGACACTTGGTGATCTTTTCTTATCCCACAACTATAGGGCCAATCTCAGCCCACGCAGAAGTTGTATCTGCTGACATTGTGCCAGATCCATCTGCAGCTCCCTCAGCTCCTCTGAACCCACAGGAAGAGCCTGAACCTGGATTCATTTTTCCCCCTGCTGCAGAGCTGGACCTCCTGGTGGCTCCCCAGGAGTCTTCTCTTGAGCTCTACCTGGGGGCAGCTCTTGACCCACACCTGCCATTCCCTTCTCTTACTGATTTATATATTATTGTATTCATTGTTACCCGTATTTCCCACAGATATGTTAGTGATAGAACCAATATAAATAAAGTTTTAAGATTTTAGTGTTGTTTAAAATAATCAGTTTGGTGACATTCAGTGCATTCTCAATGCTGTGCAAATTTCACCACTCTCCAGTTCCAGAATATTTTCTTTAATTTTGTACACAATGGTGTTTTCTTTTCTTTCCCCTCCTGCTCTATCCCAGCACCACTGATCTTACGTCCTCATCATTAACCTATGCTACATTGCCCACATCAATGCCATCAAGTTTTCTTTGGCCAGAGAATGCTGGTAGTGACTTTCTAGGGTGAATGTTAGGTTTTGGCTTCAGGTTAGAGTTAAGCTAGGGTTGGGCTAAGCTCCTAAATATTACATCACTATGAACTGTATTGGTCATAAACAAAGGACAAACCAGACAAAGCAGCACCTTCTGCTGGCCATGTCTTGGCCCTGAGCTGTGTGCTTAATGAATCCAACTTTGACTACAGTCACAGGTTATGGACTGTACCATTATGCAGGAGGTAGGGCCTAATTTCCACTCCATGCATCACACATGCCATGCCAATATAATCAATATACACTGTAAATAGGTACTGATGATGAAAATATACAATAGTCTATAAACAAAACAAATTCCACTTCTGACATATGCGAAAAAAAGAGCAACTGATGAAAAGCTTCACACAGGAAGGACACACTCTACCTGGCCAGCAATGGGTCCTTCAGGCAGATTCAAACCTGAAGAGCAAAGCACCAGCTGGCCTCAAGCTAAGACCTCGCTAATGGAATGCCTAGGGCCAATTTTCCAATCCTAGGAACATGCACTTTTATACTTTGCACTATGCAAACCTAACAGACACACATAGAGGACTCACTGTGTGCCGAATGCCCGAGGTTCCCAGAAGCAGCTCACTCTTGGGGAGATAAGTCAACCCGCACTGCCAATAGCTGGTGAGTCCTGAGTCATGGAACAGAAAGTAAAAACCAAACACAGGCAAATCTTCTGGAGGAGCCCTCAGTCTGGCTCCCAAGGCCGGCCTTTGTAGCTCTGCTCAGATCCCTGATTTCTAGCTAAGTGCTTAAAACTGCTGTCTCCTCTCTGGCCTCAGGATAAGCCACAGAAGTGGGTGTAACAGTGACAGCTGAAGGTGTTCCCTGCCCCTCTGTAAGTGCTGTCATGGAGGAGAAAGCCCCTGGTCCTCCTCCACCTCCCTCTCTATCTCTCCCATGGAGCTTCAAAGGCTGAGCTGCTATCAGGCAGTCTGGGTGGAGATGCTCAGCAGGGTATTCAACCTACATTTATCCAGCACTGGGCACATCTACACAGCTTCCCAGTAAACAGTCATGGGAAGGAAAGATGAAGTAAAAAGTATCAGCTGACTGGAAGGAAGCCTGCTCTGTACATCATGACCCCTGCATCAATGTGGTGGGGAGGGAAATACATGGGGTTCTCACCCCCCTCTGCAGCCTCTCAGAACACATTGCTGATCGCACAGACATCTCATCCCACCACACTCACCTACAGACTCACTGGACACCTGCACCCAGGCACCAGGTGCTGTGACTCTGGTGCCAGCTGACAAGGAAGGTGAGAACACAGCAGCAGCCTGGGAACTAGCCGGCCAAGAAGACAGCATAGATGACAGTGGCCATGACTACCTCACCTGAGGGCAGGTCACTGAGGCAGAGGCACATTCCACGAACACATTGTACACAAGTGGTTTTTGGGCCCCTCTCCTGTCCAGGTGCTACCAGGTCTGAGGGGACTGAGGCCACCAACAGGCTGACCACACTGCCAAGCTTTATACCACAGTTTGTTGGTTTGGGGACAGGACAGAGATGCATGACCCCGGTGGGGAGGAATTTGGACCCAGACATAGTCGGGCTCAGGCACACTTACTTGCCTTTATTACAAAGCGTGCTCCAGACCTGAGGGCCCTGCTTCATGGACTGGTGGGCCCAGCCTTTGTTCTCTGGCCAGATCTAATTCTGCCCATCCCACATGAGACATTTCAAAGTTACTGTGTCTACCTCGATTCTGCCAGACAGCAGCACCTGCATTTGTCTCCCACGTATCCAGGTACACATGCATCACACAGAGATCCCCAGTTTAGGTCAGCTCCAGACTGACCGTGATCCCCCAGTTCTGACCACCATGGTCTGAGCAGAACTTCTAGTGCTGGAAGCCAAGAATAGGGGTTCCTAGTGGCCTCAGCCCCAGGCCCTGGACCAAGTGCAGCACATTTTGGTTCTAGCATGTTCTGGGTGACAACAATTCACCCATACCTGTGGGCACTGGTTTTGCTCTGCATCAAAAAGTGTCTGGGGCAGTGCAGAGCAGCTCCCTAGGCCAGCCAGATCTAGCACAATCCCAGCTCTGTGCTCTGGGGAGGACAAGTAGTATTAGAGGAAGAGGGAAGGATCATTGGGGATAGAGGGAATGGAAAGTGGAAGAGGAGTAGATAAGGACCCTGGGTTACACAATGGCTGGCACCTAATTTTGTCACCTACCATACCTGTTGGGGGATAGCAGAGAACACCACCACCTGGATTTTGGGCAGCTATACAAGCAGCATCTCCAAAGGTGCGGGAAGATTGGGGTGGACAAGGAAGGGCCAGAGTAGATGAATTCAGGCAAACACATAGTCAGGACTGTGCCAAATTCGACAGAGCCAGTGTGCAGTGCCACACTGAACCAACCTCACCAGGCCGGATCTCCCTTGCTCCCAGCAAGAGGGTCATCCTGATTCCCTGACAGGCACTGGTGCCCACACATCAGAGAAGGGCTCCCCACCTCTCCTGGGCACCTGCCCCTGCCCTTGTTCTCTGCTGTCCTGATGGTGCTCAGCTCCCACATGGTGCCACACACGGGGCCTGGATTTTTCAGTGCTGCCTGGCACTGACCCTGTGCTTCAGCTTGCCATGCCACAGTACCAGTTCAAGTGACCTCCCTCAGGTTCAGGGAGTAAAGGAGGCCACATTCCCAGTTACTTGGCTGCCATGTGTGAAAGTGGGGCCAAGAGATGCTATTGCCCTGGGCCTTGAGCCCAGGAATGACTCTCCTCAGACCGTGGTCAGAGTAGAAAGCTAGGGAACTGCACATCTGCTGCCTGGAGAACCGTGTTCCAGTCCAGGTCAGGACAGCTGAGACCCTCAGTGACCTGCGGGGCACAGCGGTGGGATGGAACTGAGGCAAATGTCCATCATAGGGTTTAGGAAATGATGCCAGGGCAGAAGAATGAAACTCGGTTTCCTCTCTAAATCTGTGCCCACGGGATATCTGGGCTTTAGGAAGTCATCAGTGCCATGGGTCAGGGCACAGGGCCTTTAGGTTTGTTCACTGTGTCTGAGGTGTGACAGTTCGTGACATTTCTTGCAGGCACTTGGTAACAACAGCCAAAGAGGATGAAGTTGCCTCCGTGAACAATTCAGTCAAGAACAACTGTCTAGCCCTCCCAACCTGCTGGTTGCCCATAGGAGACCTTCCCAAAGTAGTTAGCTGCTACTCAGGAGGTGATAGGGTGAGCAGTCATTCTTTGGGAAGGTGGGGTTAAGGAAAATAGGAATACTACCTGCTAACACCATTCAAATTGTTTGTTTATTTCAGATGACATCCTCAACGTAATGGGAACCGCAAGAAATTGCTTTAGGCTGAGGACTTAGCTCAGCACCATAAGCACCTGCCTAGCAAACGCAAGGTTGTGAGGTGAATCCATGATACCAAAAAAACAAAAACAAAAAAGTGAGGAATTGCTTTAAAACAACCAAAAGAGCACACAACACCCTCTTGTAAGTCATCTAGAGTAAACAGTGCCTGTTATAATCACCTTGTGGAACTGGCATGGTTGTGCATAGTCATAATTCCTACATTGTAGGAATCTGAGACAGAAACATCAGAAGTTCTAACCTAGGCTGAAGAATACGGAGACTCAGAGAAACAGAGACAGACAGAGAGAGAGAGAGAGAGAAAGAGAGAGAGAGAGAGAGAGAGAGAGAGAGAGAGAAAGGAAGGAAAGAAGGAAGAAAAAGAAAGAAAGAAAGAAAGGAAGGAAGGAAGGAAGGAAGGAAGGAAGGAAGGAAGGAAGGAAGGGGGCTGGGGATTAGCAAAGTGGGTATAAGTGCTTGCCTGGCAAGCACAAAGTCATGAGTTCAATCCCCAGTATGAGAGAGACAGACAGACACACAGACAGAGGAGAAAGGGAGGAAAACGAAGGAAAACAAAAAGAAACTTTGCACACTCTATAATGCCAAATTCTGTACTCAGAAGTGTTCTCATCCACCATTTGTTTAGTTTACTTTTGTCTTTTTGA
Organism: Cavia porcellus; assembly: GCF_034190915.1. NCBI lineage: Eukaryota > Metazoa > Chordata > Mammalia > Rodentia > Caviidae > Cavia > Cavia porcellus. Next base: position 45,705,022 of record NW_026947515.1, on the reverse strand, counting down.
AACAAGGCCTCACTATGCAGTTCAGGCTGGACTTGAGCTCACTTTGTACTCTAGGCTGGTCCCAAAATTGCAAGGATCCTGCCTCAGACTCCTGAGTGCTGGGATTACAGGTGCGCACCACCGCGCCTGATATCCACTATTGTTTTTTAAACAGGCATCAGAAAGGTTTATTAGAGGGAGATACAGAATACACTCAAGCATGGAGTGCAGGTGCTCAAAAAGATGAGGTACCTAATCCCCCAGTTTTGACCACACAGTGCACAATGCAGCCTGATCAGCAATGTGATTCCAGAAGAGCAGGATTGTGTCTCCCTCTAGAGGGGAGGACCAGTCCTCCCCATATGGGTGTGACAGGTCTGCCCAATAAAAATCCAGCTGCCCTTGTGTTGGGGAGGCAGTTCTGACAGTTTCACCAGGAGCTCTCTTCAATTGCCAATAGTCACGAATCTGTCTTCACTCTGCTAGTCTCTGGCAGTGTATACTATTGGCATTGAACTCTGCAGGGTGCACCCCCAACTCTCTTCCTGACCTGAGTCTCACAGAACATAAAGGCAAGTGCCCCAACCTCTGCGAGGTCACTGTGCCTGTCCTTGGGAGCCTGGTAGGAAGTGAAAAGTTGGTGAGTGACCTCATTGGGCAGATGCACTATCTCCCACGCAAACCTTGACCACATGCTTGAATCCACAGTTCCTTGACCTTGGGCCCCACCACATGCTGCCTGACACGGGGTTCATGCTCCAGGTGATAAAATCTGGTCTCTTGGATCACGGTTCCCACCCAGCACAGCTTCCACAGATGGCTCTCCCTTTTGGAGCTGGGCTAACCCCTCCCCTGTTGGAGCCTGTATTACATGCTGCTCTGGTATCCTGAGGTTGGGAGGCAGCTTAATCAAAGACAGCCATGGCCTTGGCCATGACTAAGTGCTAAGTCACAATTTTGAGCAGCCGTCAGGTGTGTGGGTTGAGAGGGCCACACGTAGTGTCTGGGTTGCTGTACCCCAACACTCTATTCTGTGCACCCAGTCCATCAGAACTCTCTTTGGCCAAGCAATACTGAAAGAGACTGATATTTCTCTTTGATAATCAGGACAATCCCAGACAATGCACAGTTTATATATAAGTAGCTTCAATTGTCTCAAAAAGCTGGGGGGAAAAGCCCAACACCCTATAACATACTACACACACACACACACACACAGAAGTACTATGTGAGCCAATCCCACTTCCAGGTATATAGCCAAAGGAATGGAGTCACACAAGTTCATGCTAACCAAGACACTGAGTCAACTCAGGCGTGGCTCAGCACATGAGTGGATACAAAAATGTGAAGGGGCACAGCCAGACACCAGCCTTTTCCTGTGCATCAGCGCCATTCATGGACTGCGAGGGAAGTAGAACAAGATGTCACCAAGAAGCAAGCTTTTCCTGCAAATCCGTGCCATGTGAAGGCTGCTGTGGAGACAGAGAGATGCCAGCCCTTCCAGTGCACGGGTTAGCAAGAAGAGCCAACCTCCACCCTGCCAATTCATGCCATAAGTAACTGGCTGACCCAAGAAACACAGGCTGCAATGATAGCTATTGAGGTAGAATACAGTTTAATCCTTGTAGTATTCAGTGTTTCACTGACTCTGCAGGTCTAAAGCCAGCAGTCTGATCATCTAGTCGGAGGACAGCAATACATATGCACTGTAGCATCTATGGGGTCTCTCCATCAGAGGGTGGTGGCCATTGTTGATTCCCTATTGTCTTTTGAAGTCATGTATCATTTTCATTGTTTTGTTAGCGTGGGTTTTACTCTGTTTTGTTTTGTTCTGCTTGATTTTATTTTACCCGATGGCATGGACAGCTACTTTAAAGATAGCAAGATATATTATGATAGCCAATTTGGATTTACTATTGTCTTGTTTTGAACTCTTTTATTGCATTCATTGTTTTGTTTCTATTGGTTCTATTCTGTTGTTTTGTTTGATTTTTACTATGCATGATAGTATCTGTAGCTATTTTAAAGAGACATTATGATAACCATTGATGATTTCTTAATTTTTGAAGTCCTGTGTTACTTACACTAGTTTGTTTTGATTGGTTTTATTGTTTTATTTTGGTTGGTTCTATTCTCTTTAAAATAAAATAATGTGAAGATACAGGGGATATTATTTAGACTACAAAAAGAAGAAATCTATCCATATATGATAGCATGGTAGACCTGGAGGACACAATGCTGTCACTCAACTCAGACACAGTGATATGTACCACATGTTCTCATTCATACACAAAAGATAAAGAAGCCAAAATCATAAAAACAGAGCCAATATTGGTAACTATATTGTTAACTATAATTAGTAAGAACCTGTCACACACCTAAAATTGCTGAGAGAAATTTTCTGAAATTTTCTCTTCAGACATCCAAAAAGTGTTAGCTATATCAGAGAATATTTAATTATATTAATTGTGGTAATCATTTCATAATGTATAGGTATGTCAGAACCTCAAGTTACACAATTTATATCTAAAATTTTTGTCAGGAAAAGAAACTGCAAAAAGCCAATGTTAACATTTTTCTTTAGTTTAGCAAAATAACAATTTTCAGAATTATCATGAATTAACTTCACTTCTGCTACTTAGCATACAATTATGTCATATGATGCACATCTGTTCTTAGGAAAGATAGGGTTTTTAGGTATCTCCAGAAAGCAGTAAGATTCTGCCCATTTTGCAGAAGTTTCTAAAGGATTTGGGAACTATTAGGACACTGGTAAGACACCATTCTCTGGGCCTTAAGAATTCACCACTATGCTCATTTTTCAAAAAAAAAACATAGTTGATTGAAGCTATCTGACATTAAAATCATGTCATATCATTTCTCATTTTTCTGCAAAGTTTTTGGCTTGCAAATTACAGTTGGTTATTAAGCTTTAGTTCCATAAATTTTAGTATTTCCCACAGTGGAACTGACCAAGGAGGAGGGCTCCCTGGGGCTTCTGTGGCAGAGCTGGCTGCCTGCCTTCAAGTATCTGATGAACAGTAACACAGTCTGGGCTGCTCAAAGCACCTCAGAGCCTCTTAAGTGCTTTAGGCTTGGGGAATCCCCAGGCCTACATGAGTCGATGCAATTGCAGATGCACTGCTGACCCCAGCTTGGTCTCAAGTGTTCAGGCGTCTCTGCAGGTCCTCTTGACACCAACTGTAGGGACTGTGGGCTCCAACCTTCACAGGACCTCTGAGAGAGAGTTCTGTTCATATATTCTCCCTGTTACAGAGAGGAAAAAGAAGCCTGGGAGGCCAAGGAAAGCCAGGCCAAAAAACAACACACAACACAAAATACTTAAGAAATTATTAGAGTTACATATATAATGAAACATAATATCAGGACTATGGAATACAAAACTAAGTACTGAGCCATCTCAGTAAAGTGAGGGCACAATCCACCACAGGATCCCATCACCCAAATGTGAGGGTTCAGCAGCTCTGGTCCCTGCTTGTTGCTGCTGCTGCTGCTTGAGAATTTCGAGGTGTTTGTTATCTGCACCAGCCATTTCCAGGACTCTAGGTTGTGGATGCCAGGGTGTAGATCAGACTATGCATTTACATAAAATCCCATCATGATTTCAGGAAGGGTGGCAGCCTCTTGTCTACTGGATATCATTTTTCAAGTTTGGGTATAAGAAACCTTAGACAATGTGCTTAGACAGTTGAGGGGAAATGAGATTAATTGAAATAAATGCAGGAAACTCATTTTGTCCTGGCAGATGCATGCTACCGAAGCACATACCATGGGGTAAAAGACATGAGTCATGGTTTGCTGTAAGAGATGCTGAAAGGCACAGAAATGTCCCCAAGCTTAGTTCCTGCGTAGCTTCCGACGTACTACCAAGCTGCAGAGAGATTCTGAGCATCCAAGCACCTAGGGTTTGAACTTCAGTAGAAATGTGTAAATGCTTAGGTACCTGGGCAGTAAAAAGAGAAGAAAAGGTTTTTGGCAAAATGCAGATTTAAATATATGCTTTAATAAACCAAGAAACCCCTTAAAAAGAAAAGAAGAACAAAGAAAATGAAAAGGTAATGCTAAGGTTGTGTTTCCTTCCAGTGCTGCAGCCTCAGAGAGGAGAGAAACAAAATTTACAGAATGAAAGGGTCACAGTGGGAAATGGACTTGGCCTGGGAGGCTGAGGGTGTGTAGACCCACCATGTGAGCCCCCCCCAGGGCAGTATCAGGCACCTGGTGGAGGCTGAGGCCAGGACCCAGGCACGGAGACTGAGGAGGCAGAGTTTTTGCTGCATCCTGGCTGCTCTTTCTCCCAGGCCTGCAGGGCTGCAGCATGGATGCAGTGAGGGGAAGGGAAGGGGTGTAAGGCAGGTGGTGCTGGGCTCCTCTGCCTGGTGCACACTCCCTGCACTGTCTGTCAGCAGAAGATTCAGGTCCTCCTGACTGGAAAAACACTCTACAGAGAAACTCTTGCTGATCTGTGAGAATCACTGTCACAAATGAGCATGATGGCTTTTGGAGGAGCTCCGCATGGCCTCATGTGTTAGAGTTTTTAAAAGTTAGTGATAAACGATGTGTTGGCTGTCTCAGACCAAGTCTACTAACTTTATATACTATAAGGTGAGGTTTGAATTTTCTATACTGTGCATATCCTTCATTATACATAAATGAAAATTAAATCATCTAGTTTCTCTCATCTATTCAAGAAATGAAGCACTATTTATTTTACTTAAATTGAGTGTAAGAGAAGAAATACTGAATTAAGCACTATCAATAATGCAAGGCAACTGGAAAATGGAAAAACACACAAAGGCTTCCCTCCCAGGATCATGGTCTGCCCACAAGGAGCTCCTCTCTCTGCCCCTCGCCTGCTGTGCGGGCCTGTGTCTCTTCACTGCTGGGTGGAGAGATGGCCAGGCCACAAGCTCTCTGCCATCTCAGGTAAGATCCATCACATGGTCTAGGTCACGGCCTTCTATCAGCATTTTCAGTGGCAGTAATTTTTATAATTGACTCAGCATCTCTGCAGTGGTACATCCATGGGTTCTAACTTTTCAGATCCATAACTGAGTAAGAAGAGATATAGGTGTTTGCAAATCTAATTTTTTATAATGAAGACTTAGAAATGGAATTTCCACATTAAATGTCTACAAGTTGAATTTCATGGTCACAGATTTCACAGCTGAAGTCTCAACAAAGAGTTGTAGCCTGGAAAGGGAATCCCAGGGCTGCTCAGATCTCTGTGGAAATCTGAGGTCAGAGGAAGATGGAGCCACCAGAGGTGGAAGAGAACATGGCACCTAACAGGGAAACATGGCTAGGAAAGGCCCAGGTCCAGGCCTCCTGATCCACAAGTAAGCTTCTAAGGAAAGCAACACACACTACACGCTGCACAGGAGAGGCCTGGAATGGCCCTGCTGCCAGAGCTCCACCCTGCAGGCCTGAGGCCCCTGTCTCTCTCAGGGGAGCTCTGTATGAGAAAGTCAGCTGTTACAGAGCCCACCTTGACTGAACGTCTTCCATCCAGGCACGGTTCTCAACTTCCACATGTGGACTCACCACAGTTGTGGAGCAGGACAGGTGTTTACAGAGTGCAGGTCAGGAGATGGGGACACTGCAGGAAAGTCAGTGTACAAAGCCTGAAATAAGATGCCGAGTCCTGACTGGCTCACTTTCCCGGAGATGTACCACACACCATAAGAGTGTGCATTAAAAGACTAAGTAACTGAAAGGAGTTACTTACAAAAATGAATTCAGCAGGGAGAATTTGAAGATACAAAGTAAATGGCGACATCCTGAAGTAAAATGACAAGTAACCTTTAATGGGTTTCTGGTGTCCGTTGGTGTCACTGACCCACAGCCATGAGGAGCAAACACACTGAGCCACAGAGCAATAATGAACACAGGCAATGAGTCAACAGTCATAACTTCTTAATAATAACAATGAAAGCCAGGATAAGATAAATGCCCTGCTGAATTGTATCAAGTGTATAATAAAGAATAAATATTGATCATTTTCCAATTTTCCAGGAAATTGAAGCAAAAGAACCACCATCTAATTATTTTAGCTGAAAAATTTACCCAGAGAAAAAATCCAGGAAATAATGTGGGAGAAAAATAAAAATAAATTTAAAAAATGATGACACCCTATCGGCCAAAATTCCTATATATTCAGGTAAATGCTCGCCAGCTAAATGAACCAGCACATTTAAAAGTTAAGCACTGTGATCAACACTGGTCTCAGACTCAGTGGTGCAAAATGGTCCCACTTGCACAAACTTTCAGTGTCACGTGCCACTGAGAATGAGGCAAAGCTAACCCCACAATAGATTTAGAAAACAGTTTTGAAAATTTCCAAATTTAACCATTCTGTGATGATAAGAACCATTCACACACCATGTGTAGGAGGAAAGGACCTCAGCACAGCATGACAACCATATGCATAACAAGCCCTCCCTTACATTGTGCTCAGAGGCTGACAGGCTGCAATCCTTGCTTCTCAGGTCAGGAACCAGACAAGACTAGCAACTCTTTTCAACAGAGTTCTTGAAGTAATAGCCCTAGAATATAATCAACAACAAGAAATTAAAGGTTTGCAAATCAGAAAAGAAAAATTAAAGATTGTCTCTGATAACTGAGGAAACATCCTTGCATATAAGAAATTAAAACTCCACTAAAAACTTTTTAGAGAAAATTCACAACTCACTTAAGTTACAGGGTACAAGATCTGCATGTGCTAATCCATTCATTTCTATGTGCTTCAAAAAACTGCAGCCCCAAACAAGGAATACAATTCAATTCATAACTCATTGAAAAGAATTGATGCTTAGGAAAATTTCAACAAACTCACCAGTTGTTTAAAAATTGTAGAAATTGATAAAATGAGTGACGTGGCACTAACAGAAGAAAAGACAGACCGTGATGGTGGATGGGAAGAATTCATGTTAGTATAGTGTACGTGCTGCCCAGAGCAACACGCTGTTTCAATGCATTCCTGGCAAAATATCACTGATATTTTCCAAGACATAGAAAAAACAATATGAAAATTCACAAGTAGTTACAAAGAGTCACCCTATAGCCATGGAAAGAACATCAAAGATAGAGGCATAAAAATACGTGGTTTCCAGTTATATTATAAAGGTACAGCCATCAAAAGGGTCTTATACTGAAAGAAATGGACTGCAGATTAAAAGGGCCAGCCCAGAGACAAACCAACCCCTACAGTCACCAGGAGTCTTGTTTTCTTTCTACTTTCTTTTCCTGTCCTTTCATATTCTTTTGTTTTACCTTTCTGGTCAGGGTCTCCCTGTGTCTCTCTGGCCTGAGTGAATTCACAGTGTGTGGCCAGCTTGTCTGGAACTCCCAGGAATCCTGCTGCCTCAGCCTCCTGAGTGCAGGCATTGCAGGCATTTTCACCATTCCTTGCTCAGCCAATGAGTTTTTAACAACACTATCAGGAGACCAAGTCTGGTGGTGTGGCTTGTAATCCTAGCAGTCTGGATGGCTGAGGCAGGAACAAGACAAATTCAAGGAGAACCTCAGCAATTGAGCCACTTATTAAGAACCTGCTCAACACAAGAAGAGTTTTAAATGAGGAAGTGAAAGGATCCAAGTACAAAGCTATATTTCAATCCCTAGAAATGGAATAAAAAATAGAAAAAAAATCAACAACAACAACAACAAAAATGCAAAACCTTGGAACACAGACCAGGAGGGTAAATAACACTTTCCACTGGCCTGGCCTTCTGGAGGGCAGTGTGTCCCAAGCAGCTTCAACCTTCACACATTTCTTAGGATTTGACTTCAAAGAATCATCAAACTCCATGAGTTGTCAGAGAAAAAGAGAATGTGCTTCAAGGCCACCAAGCCTCAGTCCTAGTGCAGAAGGCATTTGGAGTGATCTTCTGAAGTGCATGCTGACCACAGTCAGAAAGCAGAGAATCTACCAAGAGAGATAAAGGGATTTTCAGTCCTACTCACTGTGAAAGAAACTGCAGGTGAGGAAGGTGGTAGAGAGCTTAACTACATCGACTCCTTCAACAAAGTGTCTAAAGAGCAAAACTGAATATTTTATTCCGTGAATACCCAAAATTGTGACCAATTGCCAACTAAGGATAATGTACACCTGTAATCCCAGCTCTCTGGGAATGTGAGGAAGGATGAGGAAAGGTTTAAGCTCAGGCTGGGAAATTTGGAGAATTAGTGAGACCATGTGTTAAAATTTGAAGACAAAAAACCAAAAAATTTTACAAATGTACGAAAATATCAATCATTAAGTTATCCCAGAAGTCACTGTGCAAGGTGCATTAACCCCTATTAATTTGTAATTACTTTTCCACGTTTGCAGACTTTAAAAGAGTTATATGGTTCTTTATTTGGTTCTTATTATTCTTTCAAAAAATAGCAACACCTTGAACAAATTCTTGTTCTAAATATAGGTTCAACGTGAGAGTAATAAAACCCTAAAAGTTTAATTGTCACTGTAAAAAAGAGAGGAAAGTAAGGTGGATTAAGGAATATAATCGCAGGTATGTTCGAGAGTGTAGGACGCAAAACCATATAACTGAGCTTTTGTTGGATCATTGAACGGAACTGTCTCAAATTCCACTGTAGGAATGTTCACTTTATATGCTTTAATGTAGTGATATGGACAACTGTTTCTGGGAAGATAATGTGTAGCCTCTTAACTGGTGATTTCGTACTGCATACATTTTTTTTAGAAATACTGTATTATTTGTACCCTTTTCCTGCATTGGTTTTTTTTTTTTTATGTCTTTTCTTTTTTTTTTTTTTTTTTCCTTCTCTCTTTAAATAAAAAAATACATATATAGGTTCAGGACAAAAAACAACAGAATGATCAAATTCTCTTAATACTGAGCTACCAAAATCCTAAGAAGGTATCTCCAGTAGCATATCTGGAGGCAGCCCAGTAAAAAGTTTTTGAAAAATGAAACAATGGGGGCTGGGGATTTAGATCGGCAGCATAAGCACCTGCCTTGCAAGCAGACAATCGTGAGTTCGATCCCCAGTACCGATAAAAAGGAAAAAGACAAAAAACAAAACAAAACAAAAAATGAAACAATGCAAACACCAGGCAGAAGATCAATGTCTGCATGATGGTAAGCCTTATGCTAGGTGTGCTCACTAAAGTACAGATGCAGGAGACCCTCACAGAGATGTGATTTCTAAATTGACAGGCGATTTTTGACTTTTCTTTTTCACCTTATTTCTTTTCAGTTTCATTTTTTCTCTTTCTTTCTTTCTTTCTTTCTTTCTTTCTTTCTTTCTTTCTTTCTTTCTTTCGACAGGGCTTTGCTACACAGGTCAGCCTGCCCTTGATATTTACATTGTAGCCCAGGATGACCCCAAACAGCAAGCCTCTTCCTCAGCCTTCTGAATACTGGAATGACAGGTGTGCACCAACATCCCTGACTGTGTTTTGCTTTTTAAATTTTCTCCAAAAAAAACTACTTAGATTTATCTGACATTCTCATAGTCCCTAAGTTTGCTTATGCAAAATGAAATCAGAAAGCACTGAAAACACACTGAAGGAATTTCAAAATCCTCACCGACATATAACATAATGTAACATAGCATAGAAGAGCATAGTATAGCATAATAACACAAAATAAACAAAAAGCAACCACCTAACGCTGCTTTAAACATCTGCTTCCAAAGACCCAGTAAGAATTTCTAAGTTAACCATAAACCAGCAATATCATCCAGTAATTTCAAATTTAAGGACATTTTCTTTGAAATAAAAGTCTGTATCCACTCAAGGGCTTGTAAAGAATGGGTATAGCAGCTTGCTTTCCAGGCCCAACCTGGAAGCATAACAAATGGCCATCGAAAAATGAGTGACAGGTACATGAACAAGTCACACATGCTTGGTTCAGCCTTTTAATAGCGGGTGGTGGCAGCACAGGGGGAGCCCAGCATGGAGACACTGCTTGAAGGAGACCAACCAAAGACCATTGCAACTGAACAGGCTCAGCCCCATCACCTCCAGGAAAGGCAAACTACCCAGCAGGGACACAAATCCCATGGTCTGTTTGGGATGGAAGTACAGGAAGTGATAGCAGCTGCTTGGAGACAAGTTCCCCAGGAGTGACATGCGTGTGTGTTTCATCAGCACGTGGTGATGATGTCCACAGCCTGGCAAAGCTTCCCCGTGCACTCACCACGTAATGTCCCTCCTTATAGGATGTCAGAGTACAGAGCCCTATAGTGTGTGGCTGAGGTAAACATATAAGCATGAATAAGTAATCATTCATAAGCCCATGAGAGTAAAACTTGTTAGGAATCCTCATCCCCTGGACCTGAGGTGGTTATAACATGAAACATTCACATTCGTTAGGAAAATTATTATGGGTATTCTGGGAACATCTCCTTGCTTCCTAATGGAACTGAAATGAAACTAACATAAGCCCAGGAAAGAAAGTCACCATAAAATTTGACAGATCTCTAACAGAAGACAATGAGTGCTTCATCCTCAGAGACAATGGACCCTTTGGATGGAAATGTGTGCTTGGACCCATCCTGCCACATCTGAAGCATCTACATGTTTGTTGCTTTAAAATTTTCAAAGAGCAGCAAAGTCTAAACCCGCACAAAGGTTCTGGGGTTTTAACTTGCTGTTTCCAAGGAGGATACAGATTTGTTCCAGAATAAAAAGAAAGGGGGCATCACAAAGGCAGGCCCAACTGTGGACCCCAGCGCATGACCTCACTTCCTTGACAACAGGTCCAAACAGAATTCTGAAGTCTCAGTTCACCTGACACCTTGGTCTGGTGACAGTTGGCCTTCAGAGACAGTTGGCTCAAGAGCGTGAACAGGGAGCATGTTATGCTGCTTTCCCAGGACTCGAGGCCCCAGCCGCAGGACCCCGCATAGGGGGACCACGTGGGATCGACTGAAAAAATGGTTTACTCGTCCCAGAAGCTTCAGGATGATTGCCGGCACACATCCAACCAACAAGGGCAGCAAAGGACAGGGCTCACTGTCCCCAGCCCTCAGGTGCCCAGAGGCAAGAAGGAGCCCAGGACAGGTATCACTAAGCTCAGCCACCAGTGACTCAACCACCCGGAGACCAGGACAGGTACATTAGGGCTTGGCCACCACTGTGAGTCCCCCTACACAACTTCTGCCCTAAGTCAACAGTGTGACATGTCTGAGGACAGGCACTGAGGGCAGATCCTCCTGGCAGGAGCAGGCGCTGGAAAGTTGTGGGACTGGGCTCTTGTCACGTGCCCACCCAGGACAGGGCTGGCAAGAGGAGAAGGGCAGCGCTCCTCCTTATCCACAGTCTCCAGAGTCATCTTCTGTCTTCCTGGGTAGAAATATGGGACAGAGCTGTCTGTCCTAGAGGAATATGAGGTTATCTGGGTTAACAAAGGAAACCTGTGGTGTCTTGGAGCCTCAGAGCCTCTGGCTTCTTGCCAGAAGCTGGTCTCTGCACCAAGAGAGTAGCACAGAGGAGACCAGTCTGGAGCTGGTCACTGGGCCCTGTGTGCCATGGCCTTGCTGCAGACTCTGGGACCCCCAACAGGTGCTGACTCAGATGCAAGGTGTGTGGGCAGAAGGGATTGTAGAGGCCCACAGATGACAGAGACGATCTTTTGGTCAGTACACACTCTCAGCACCGCACTTCAGGGCTTGGCAAACACTGGGCCCATGGTTCTGCTCCCAAGGTATCTGGACTCCAGGTCCTCAACTACCCTAACCTCTCTGCTCAGCCTCTACCTAGTCACATGTAGGGTCACTGTCCACAGATAGGTGAGAGCAGGAAAATGGGGACACAGACCCAAAGTCACTACATTACCTGCCATGATTTAATTCTACCATTGCACCTCATTGTCAATCCTGGGCCGGGTGTCCATGGAGCATTGGCTGGTGTCTTTATAACCTGTCCCCAGCTCTTACACATCATCACCTCACCAGAGATGTGCTCACCTCAATTATAAGGCACATGCTACATTGTCCATTCTCTAGCGCTTGTCTCACGGAATTTTTCCATGCACCTCAGTTCCTATTAGAGGACCCTCTGGGATAAACGAATTCCAGAACAGAGCAGTGAACACAGCTGCTCAGCCCTCCATCGCTGTACAAGAGGAACTTATTACCTTACTGGGGACTTTTCATCAGATACCTGGAGAACATTCTGTGGGGCCTCATTAATGGACCTGGACACCCAAAATGAGGATTTCTTTTCTCATCTCTAAAATGGGAAGCCTTCTTAGGACACATAGGTTTTCTTCCTGGATAGTTTTATTTAGTCTCTCCTCCATCAAGTTCTTCTGAGCATGCTAGTATTCCTAAGTGTCCCCTGTGAATTGTGACTTTTAAAATGAGATCCCTTTACTGCTGGGCCCCCTGTGATCCCTGTAACATGAGGCTCTGTGGACCATTTGGAGTGTGGGCTTTGTTTCAGCCCCAAACCCTCCTGAGAGCCACGTGCAGGACACCAATTCCATGTCTCCCCACTGTCTCATCACAGATTGGAAGTCAGCCAGCAGAGAGCCTGGCAGATGGCTGTACAGCAAGCAGGGTACAGGCAGATGGGCCTCACAGCCTGAAAGAGCCTCTGGAGCCCGCTGACCTGGACAGCTGTCCCAGGCCCAGCACATCCTCTCTGGACTCCTCCAAGGGCAACATCTCCACCCCACAGGTCCCGATGTTGGAAAGGTGAGTTCTTACCTTAGCAGCCCCATGGGACACAGGCACTTGTGAATTCATTTCCTGGCCATGTGCAAGTGCTTCTCAGCCCCAGGATACAGTGCTGAATGGTAGGGTGTTGAGTGGTTCGAGCCTGCATGGTCATTGTGGATGAAATGGGGACTCCATGGCCATTTGTTAGCTTTCGCCATGGCCATATGCAAGCCTCTTTAGAGGCTGCACTGATTCCCATGGATGACCTTCCATTCCCTCACTGACCTGCACTTGGGGGAATCTGTTCAGTTCTTAGGAAAGGAGATAGGAAAGTCACCTTATGGGCTTCAGAATTTGTTCAAGGCAGGAAATCCTTTTTATGGCAAAGTGTCCATGGCTGTCAGATGTCATGGAAGAGAAGATAAGTATCATCAACCTACAAATGTACATGAAGACAGAAGTGTGCAGACATTTTTCTGGGTATTGATCATGATCCTGTAAGCAGAGCAAGTGAAACTCTAACTGCCCTTTAGAGTTTCAATGTACTTTGGAGGCCACAAAGTCACCCTTGGCAGCAGAACAGATATTGCTCAGCTCCAGGCAGTTGTGCCAGACCCAGGGCCTCCCTACATGTGGGTAAAAGCATGCAGGAGGTCTACAGAGGTGAACAGATCTGGACAACACATCACTGCCTGAGCTCAAGACTACACAAAGGCAGCACAGACACTGACTGACCCCTCATGTCTCACATATTCATGGAGTGACAGCAATGGGCCCTAGAGTACAAAGATATGACAGATACAATCTCTGCCTTCAACAATCTGACCTGCACTGGGGACGGGCAGGCAGAAACTATGTCAGGCTTCCCTCAAAAAGGCAGAGGTGGGATACAATTCAGCAAAGCCTCCTTCCCATGGAGACTTGGACTTCTTGGGCCCACAATGCCCCACTGTGGGGGTCCGAAAATGGGACTGGACACTGTAGAGACTGGGTAAGGGGTCCACACCCTCCTCCCCACAGGTGACCTGCACATGTATTGTGAGAGGAAAACCCAGGCCTCTCCCTTAGTTCCCTCTCTCATTGCCCCAGGTCCACCTCTTCTGTGCTTGACTCTGCATTGGAAGTCTGCTCACATGTGGATCCCCAGGATGAGCTTCTCCTGCACCAGCAGGAGTCTCCTGAGGCCAACGATCATGAGTCCAATGGTAAGGGGCCCTGAGGTGTGGCCTGTGATCTTCTGGGGAGGAGATGGGCCATGGAATTCAGTAAATCATCCAGATTCTGGGTGATCCAGGAGCATGAGACCCTCAGCAGTCAGTGTGGGGATGCAGTGTGGGAGGCTTTGCTGAGGCTGTGTTGGAGCACATGGCTACCTCTGACAGGCAGTGGGAAAGTTTTCCCCCAAGAAGTCCATGGGCAGTGGGTGATCTTTTCTTATCCCACAACTATAGGGCCAATCTCAGCCCACACAGAAGTTGTATCTGCTGACATTGTGCCAGATCCATCTGCAGCTCCCTCAGCTCCTCTGAACCCACAGGAAGAGCCTGAACCTGGATTCCTTTCTCCCCCTGCTGCAGAGCTGGACCTCCTGGTGGCTCCCCAGGAGTCTTCTCTTGAGCTCTACCTGCGGGCAGCTCTTGACCCACACCTGCCTTTCCCTTCTCTTACTGATTTATATATTATTGTATTCATTGTTACCCGTATTTCCCACAGATATGTTAGTGATAGAACCAATATAAATAAAGTTTTAAGATTTTAGTGTTGTTTAAAATAATCAGTTTGGTGACATTCAGTGCATTCTCAATGCTGTGCAAATTTCACCACTCTCCAGTTCCAGAATATTTTCTTTAATTTTGTACACAATGGTGTTTTCTTTTCTTTCCCCTCCTGCTCTATCCCAGCACCCCTGATCTTACGTCCTCATCATTAACCTATGCTACATTGCCCACATCAATGCCATCAAGTTTTCTTTGGCCAGAGAATGCTGGTAGTGACTTTCTAGGGTGAATGTTAGGTTTTGGCTTCAGGTTAGAGTTAAGCTAGGGTTGGGCTAAGCTCCTAAATATTACATCACTATGAACTGTATTGGTCATAAACAAAGGACAACCCAGACAAAGCAGCACCTTGTGCTGGCCATGTCTTGGCCCTGAGCTGTGTGCTTAATGAATCCAACTTTGACTACAGTCACAGGTTATGGACTGTACCATTATGCAGGAGGTAGGGCCTAATTTCCATTCTATGCATCACACAAACTATGCCAATATAATCAATATACACTGTAAATAGGTACTGATGATGAAAATATACAATAGTCTATAAACAAAACAAATTCCACTTCTGACATATGCGAAAAAAAGAGCAACTGATGAAAAGCTTCACACAGGAAGGACACACTCTACCTGGTCAGCAATGGGTCCTTCAGGCAGATTCAAACCTGAAGAGCAAAGCACCAGCTGGCCTCAAGCTAAGACCTCGCTAATGGAATTCCTAGGGCCAATCTTCCAATCCTAGGAACATGCACTTTTATACTTTGCACTATGCACAACCTAACAGACACACATAGAGGACTCACTGTGTGCCGAATGCCCGAGGTCCCCAGAAGCAGCTCACTCTTGGGGAGATAAGTGAACCCGCACTGCCAATAGCTGGTGAGTCCTGAGTCATGGAACAGAAAGTAAAAACCAAACACAGGCAAATCTTCTGGAGGAGCCCTCAGTCTGGCTCCCAAGGCCGGCCTTTGTAGCTCTGCTCAGATCCCTGATTTCTAGCTAAGTGATTAAAACTGCTATCTCCTCTCTGGCCTCAGGATAAGCCACAGAAGTGGGTGTAACAGTGACAGCTGAAGGTGTTCCCTGCCCCTCTGTAAGTGCTGTCATGGAGGAGAAAGCCCCTCGTCCTCCTCCACCTCCCTCTCCATCTCTTCCATGGAGCTTCAAAGGCTGAGCTGCTACCAGGCAGTGTGGGTGGAGATGCTCAGCAGAGTATTCAACCTACATTTATCCAGCACTGGGCACATCTACACAGCTTCCCAGTAAACAGTCATGGGAAGGAAAGATGAAGTAAAAAGTATCAGCTGACTGGAAGGAAGCCTGCTCTGTACATCATGACCCCTGCATCAATGTGGTGGGGAGGGAAATACATGGGGTTCTCACCCCCCTCTGCAGCCTCTCAGAACACATTGCTGATCGCACAGACATCTCATCCCACCACACTCGCCTACAGACTCACTGGACACCCGCACCCAGGCACCAGGTGCTGTGACTCTGGTGCCACCTGACAAGGAAGGTAAGAACACAGTAGCAGCCTGGCAACTAGCTGGCCAAGAAGAAAGCACACATGACAGTGGCCATGATCACCTCACCTGAGGGCAGGTCACTGAGGCAGAGGCACATTCCACGAACACATTGTACACAAGTGGTTCTTGGGCCCCTCTCCTGTCTAGGTGCTACCAGGTCTGAGGGGACTGAGGCCACCAACAGGCTGACCACACTGCCAAGCTTTATACCACAGTTTGTTGGTTTTCGTACAGAACAGAGATGCATAACCCCGGTGGGGAGGAATTTGGACCCAGACATAGTCGGGCTCGGGCACACTTACTTGCCTTTATTACAAAGCGTGCTCCAGACCTGAGGGCCCCCCTTCATGGACTGGTGGACCCAGCCTTTGTTCTCTGGCCACATCTAATTCTGCCCATCCATCATGAGCCATTTCAAAGTTACTGTGTCTACCTGGATTCTGCCAGACAGCAGCACCTGCATTTGTCTCCCACGTATCCAGGTATGCATGCATCACACAGAGTTCCCCAGTTTAGGTCAGCTCCAGACTGACCGTGATCCCCCAGTTCTGACCACCATGGTCTGAGCAGAACTTCTAGTGCTGGGAGCCAAAAATAGGGGTTCCTAGTGGCCTCAGCCCCAGGCTCTGGACCAAGTGCAGCACATTTTGGTTCTAGCTTGTTCTAGGTGACAACAATTCACCCATACCTGTGGGCACTGGTTTTGCTCTGCATCAAAAAGTGTCTGGGGCAGTGCAGAGCAGCTCCCTAGGCCAGCCAGATCTAGCACAATCCCAGGTCTGTGCTCTCGGGAGGACAAGTAGTATTAGAGGAAGAGGGAGGGATCATTGGGGAGAGAGGGAATGGAAAGTGGAAGAGGGGTAGATAAGGACGCTGGGTTACACAATGGCTGGCACCTGATTTTGTCACCCACCATACCTGTTGGGGGATAGCACAGAACACCACCACCTGGATTTTGGGCAGCTATACAAGCAGCATCTCCAAAGGTGCAGGGAAGATTGGGGTTGGCAAGGAAGGGTCTGGGTAGATGAAGTCAGGCAAACACATAGTCTGGACTGTGCCAAATTCAACAGAGCCAGTGTGCAGTGCCACACTGAACCAGCCTCACCAGGCAGGGATCTCCCTTGCTCCAAGCAAGAGGGCCATCCCGATGCCCTCACAGGCACTGGGGCCCACACATCAGAGAAGGGCTCCCCACCTCTCCTGGGCACCTGCCCCTGCCCTTGTTCTCCGCAATCCCTCATGGTGCTCAGCTTCCACATGGTGTCACACACGGGGCCTGGATTTTTCCAAGCTGCCTGGCACTGACCCTGTGCTTCAGCTTGCCATGGCACAGTACCAGTTCAAGTGACCTCCCTCAGGTTCAGGGAATAAGGAAGGCCACATTCCAGGTTACTTGGCTGCCATGTGTGAAAGTGGGGCCAAGAGATGCTATTGCCCTGGGCCTTGAGCCCAGGAATGACTCTCCTCAGACGGTGGTCAGAGTAGAAAGCTGGGGAACCACACATCTGCTGGCTGGAGAACCGTGTTCCAGTCCAGGTCAGGACAGCTGAGACCCTCAGTGAGCTGCGGGGCACAGCGGTGGGATGGAACTGAGGCAAATGTCCATCATAGGGTTTAAAATGACGCCAGGCAGAAAAATGAAACTCAGTTTCCTCTCTAAAGCTGTGCCAATGGGATATCAGGGCTTTAGGAAGTCATCAGTGCCATGGGTCAGGGCACAGGGCCTTTAGGTTTGTTCACTGTGTCTGAGGTGTGACAGTTCGTGACATTTCTTGCAGGCACTTGGTAACAACAGCCAAAGAGGATGAAGTTGCCTCCGTGGACAATTCAGTCAAGAACAACTGTCTAGCCCTCCCTACCTGCTGGTTGCCCATAGGAGACCTTCCCAAAGTAGTTAGCTGCTACTCAGGAGGTGATAGGGTGAGCAGTCATTCTTTGGGAAGGTGGGGTTAAGGAAAATAGGAATACTACCTGCTAACACCATTCAAATTGTTTGTTTATTTCAGATGACATCCTCAACGTAATGGGAACCGCAAGAAATTGCTTTAGGCTGAGGACTTAGCTCAGCACCATAAGCACCTGCCTAGCAAACGCAAGGTTGTGAGTTGAATCCATGATACCAAAAAAACAAAAACAAAAAAGTGAGGAATTGCTTTAAAACAACCAAAAGAGCACACAACGCCCTCTTGTAAGTCATCTAGAGTAAACAGTGCCTGTTATAATCACCTTGTGGAACTGGCATGGTTGTGCATAGCCATAATTCCTACATTGTAGGAATCTGAGACAGAAACATCAGAAGTTCTAACCTAGGCTGAAGAATACGGAGACTCAGAGAAACAGAGACAGAGAGAGAGAGAGAGAGAGAGAGAGAGAGAGAGAGAGAGAGAGAGAGAGAGAAGAAAGAAAGAAAGAAAGAAAGAAAGAAAGAAAGAAAGAAAGAAAGAAAGGAAAAAAGGAAGGAAGGAAGGAAGGAAGGAAGAAAGAAAGAAAGAAAGAAAGAAAGAAAGAAAGAAAGAAAGAAAGAAAGAAAGAAAGAAAGAAAGAAAGAAAGGAAGGGTGGGGGATTTAGCAAAGTGGGTATAAGTGCTTGCCTGGCAAGCACAGGGTCGTGAGTTCAGTCCCCAGTATGAGAGAGACAGATAGACACACAGACAGAGGAGCAAGGGAGGAAAACGAAGGAAAAAAAAAGAAACTTTGCACACATTATGATGACAAATTCTGTACTCAGAAGTGTTCTCATCCACCATTTGTTTAGTTTACTTTTGTCTTTTTGAAACAAGGCCTCATTATGCAGTTCAGGCTACACTTAAGCTCACTTTGTAGTCTAGGCTGGTCCCAAAATTGCAAGGATCCTGCCTCAGATTCCTGAGTGCTGGGATTACAGGTGCGCACCACCGCGCCTGACATCCACTATTTTTTTTTAAACAGGCATCAGAAAGGTTTATTAGAGGGAGACAGAATGCACTCAAGCATGGAGTGCAGGTGCTCAAAAAGATGAGGCCCCTAATCCCCCAGTTTTGACCACACAGTGCACAATGCAGCCTGATCTGCAATGTGATTCCAGAACAGCAGGAATGTGTCTCCCTCTAGAGGTGAGGACCAGTCCTCCCCATATGGGTGTGACAGGTCTCTCCAGTGCAATCCAGCATGCTTGTGGTGGGGAGGCAGTTCTGACAGCTACCCCAGGAGCTCTCTTCAATTGCCAATAGTCACGAATCTGTCTTCACTCTGCTAGTCTCTGGCAGTGTATACTATTGGCATTGAACTCTGCAGGGTGCACCCCCAACTCTCTTCCTGACCTGCGTCTCACAGAACATAAAGTCAAGTTCCTGACCTCTGCGAGGTCACTGTGCCTGTCCTTGGGAGCCTGGTAGGAAGTGAAATGTTGGTGAGTGACTTCCTTGGGCAGATGCTCTATCTCCCACGCAAACCTTGACCACATGCTTGAATCCACAGTTCCTTGACCTTGGGCCCCACCACATGCTGCCTGACACGGGGTTCATGCTGCAGGTGATAAAATCTGGTCTCTTGGATCACGGTTCCCACCCAGCACAGCTTCCACAGATGGCTCTTCCTTTTCGAGCCGGGCTAACCCTCCCGTGTTGGAGCCTTTATTACCTGCTGCTCTGGTATCCTGAGGTTGGGAGGCAGCTTAATCAAAGACAGCCGTGGCCTTGGCCATGACCAAGTGCTAAGTCACACGTTTGAGCAGCTGTCAGGAGCGTGGGTTGAGAGGGCCACAGGTAGTGTCTGGGTTGCTGAACCCCAACACTCTATTCTGTGCACCCAGTCCATCAGAACTCTCTTTGGCCAAGCAATACTGAAAGAGACTGATATTTCTCTTTGATAATCAGGACAATCCCAGACAACGCACAGTTTATATATAAGTAGGTTCAATTGTCACAAAATCTGGGGGGAAAAGCCCAACACCCTATACCATACTACACACACACACACACACACACACACACACACACAGAAGTACTATGTGAGCCAATCCCACTTCCAGGTATATAGCCAAAGGAATGGAGTCACAGAAGTTCATGCTAACCAAGACACTGAGTCAACTCAGGTGTGGCTCACAGATGAGTGGATATAAAAATGTGAGGGGGCACAGCCAGACACCAGCCTTTTCCTGTGCATCAGCGCCATTCATAGACTGCGAGGGAAGAAGAACAAGATGTCACCAAGAAGCAAGCTTTTCCTACAATTCAGCGCCCTGTGCCGGCTGCTGTGGAGAGATCCCAGCCCTTCCAGTGCACGGGTTAGCAAGAGCCAACTTCCACCCTGCCAATTCATGCCATAAGTAACTGGCTGACCCAGAGAAACATAGGCTGCAATGATGGTTATTGAGGTAGAATACAGTTTAATCCTTGTAGTATTCAGTGTTTCACTGACTCTGCAGGTCTAAAGCCAGCAGTCTGATCATCTATTCGGAGGACAGCAATACATACGCACTGTAGCATCTATGGGGTCTCTCCATCAGAGGGTGGTGGCCATTGTTGACTCCTTATTGTCTTTTGAAGTCATGTATCATTTTCATTGTTTTGTTAGCTTGGGTTTTACTCTGTTTTGTTTTGTTCTGCTTGATTTTATTTTACCCGATGGCATGGACAGCTACTTCAAAGATAGCAAGATATATTATGGTAGCCAATTTGGATTTACTATTGTCTTGTTTTGAACTCTTTTATTGCATTCATTGTTTTGTTTCTATTGGTTCTATTCTGTTGTTTTGTTTGATTTTTACTACGCATGATAGTATCTGTAGCTATTTTAAAGAGACATTATGATAACCATTGATGATTTCTTATTGTTTTGAAGTCCTGTGTTACTTACACTAGTTTGTTTTGATTGGTTTTATTGTTTTATTTTGGTTGGTTCTATCCTCTTTAAAATAAAATAATGTGAAAATACAGGGCATATTATTTAGACTACAAAAGGAACAAATATATCCATATATGATAGCATGGTAGACCTGGAGGACACAATGCTGTCATTCCAGTCAGACACAGAGATATGTACAACATGTTCTCATTCATGCACAAAAGATAAAGAAGCCAAAATCATAAAAACAGAGACAATATTGGTAACTATATTGTTAACTATAATTAGTAAGAACCTGTCACACACCTAAAATTGCTGAGAGAAATTTTCTGAAATTTTCTCTTCAGACATCCAAAAAGTGTTACCTATATGAGAGAATATTTAATTATATTAATTGTGGTAATCATTTCATAATGTATAGGTATGTCACAACCTCAAGTTACACACATTTATATCTACAATTTTTGTCAGGAAAAGAAATTGCAAAAAGCCAATGTTAACATTTTTCTTTAGTTTAGCAAAATAACAATTTTCAGAATTATCATGAATTAACTTCACTTCTGCCACTTAGCATACAATTATGTCATATGATGCACATCTGTTCTTAGGAATGATGGGGTTTTTAGGTATCTCCAGAAAACAGTAAGATTCTGCCCATTTTGTAGAAGTTTGTAAAGGATTTGGGAACTATTAGGACACTGGTAAGACACCATTCTCTGGGCCTTAAGAATTCACCACTATGCTCATTTTTCAAAAAAAACATAGTTGATTGAAGCTATCTGACATTAAAATCATGTCATATCATTTCTCATTTTTCTACAAAGTTTTTGGTTTGCAAATTACAGTTGGTTATTAAGCTTTAGTTCCATAAATTTTAGTATTTCCCACATTGGAACTGACCAAGGAGGACGGCTCCCTGGGGTTTGTGTGGCAGAGCTGGCTGCCTGCCTTCAAGTATCTGATGAACAGTAACACAGTCTGGGCTGCTCAAAGCACCTCAGAGCCTCTTAAGTGCTTTAGCTCGGGGAATCCCCAGGCCTACATGAGTCGATGCAATTGCAGATGCACTGCTGACCCCCGCCTGGTCTCAAGTGTTCAGGAGTCTCTGCAGGTCCTGTTGACACCAGCTGTAGGGACTCTGGGCTCCAACCTTCACAGGACCTCTGAGAGAGAGTTCTGTTCATATATTCTCCCTGTTACAGAGAGGAAAAAGAAGCCTGGGAGGCCAAGGAAAGCCAGGCCAAAAAACAACACACAACACAAAATACTTAAGAAATTATTAGAGTTACATATATAATGAAACATAATATCAGGACTATGGAATACAAAACTAAGTACTGAGCCATCTCAGTAAAGGGAGGGCACAATCCACCACAGGATCCCATCACCCAAAAGTGAGGGTTCAGCAGCTCTGGACCCTGCTTGTTGCTGCTGCTGCTGCTTGAGAATTTCGAGGTGTTTGTTTTTTGCACCAGCCATTTCCAGGACTCTAGGTTGTGGATGCCAGGGTGTAGTTCAGACTATGCATTTACATAAAATCCCAACATGATTTCAGGAAGGGTGGCAGCCTCTTGTCTACTGGATATCATTTTTCAAGTTTGGATATAAGAAACCTTAGACAATGTGCTTAGCCAGTTGAGGGGAAATGAGATTAATTGAAATAAATGCAGGAAACTCATTTTGTCCTGGCAGATGCAGTTGCTACCGAAGCACACACCATGGGGGTAAAAGACATGAGTCATGGTTTGCTGTAAGAGATGCTGAAAGGCACAGAAATGCCCCCAAGCGTAATTCCTGCGTAGCTTCCAACGTACTACCAAGCTGCAGAGAGATTCTGAGCATCCAAGCACCTAGGGTTTGAATTTCAGTAGAAATCTGTAAATGCTTAGGTACCTGCGCAGTAAAAAGAGAAAAAAAGGTTTTTGGCAAAATGCAGATTTAAATATATGCTTTAATAAACCAAGAAACCCCTTAAAAAGAAAAGAAGAACAAAGAAAATGAAAAGGTAATGCTAAGGTTGTGTTTCCTTCCAGTGCTGCAGCCTCAGAAAGGAGAGAAGCAAAATTTACAGAATGAAAGGGTCACAGTGGGAAATGGATTTGGCCAGGAGGCTGAGGGTGTGTAGACCCACCATGTGAGCCCCTCCCAAGGCAGTATCAGGCACCTGGTGGAAGCTGAGGCCAGGACACGGGCACAGAGAGTGAGGAGGCAGAGTCTTTGCTGCATCCTGGCTGCTCTTTCTCCCAGGCCTGCAGGACTGCAGCATGGATGCAGTGAGCAGAAGGGAAGGGGTGTAAGGCAGGTGGTGCTGGGCTCCTCTGCCCGCTGCACACTCCCTGCACTGTCTGTCAGCAGAAGATTCAGGTCCTCCTGACTGGAAAAACACTCTAAAGAGAAACTCTTGCTGATCTGTGAGAATCACTGTCACAAATGAGCATGATGGCTTTTGGAGGAGCTTCGCATGGCCTCATGTGTTAGAGTTTTTAAAAGTTAGTCATAAACGATGTATTGGCTGTCTCAGTACCAAGTCTACTAACTTTATATACTATAAGGTGAGGTTTGAATTTTTTATACTGTGCATATCCTTCATTATACATAAATGAAAACTAAATCATCCAGTTTCTCTCATCTATTCAAGAAATGAAGCACTATTTATTTTACTTAAATTGAGTATAAGAGAAGAAATACTGAATGAAGCACTATCAATAATGCAACGGAAATGGAAAATGGAAAAACACACAAAGGCTTCCCTGCCAGGATCATGCTCTGCCCACAAGGAGCTCCTCTCTCTGCCCCTCGCCTGCTGTGTGGGACTGTGTCTCTTCACTGCTGGATGCAGAGATGGCCAGGCCACAAGCTCTCTGCCATCTCAGGTAAGATCCATCACATGGTCTAGGTCATGGCCATCTATCAGCATTTTCAGTGGCAGTAATTTTTATAATTGACTCAGCATCTCTGCAGTGGTACATCCATGGGTTCTAACTTTTCAGATCCATAACTGAGTAAGAAGAAATATAGGTGTTTGCAAATCTAATTTTTTATAATGAAGACTTAGAAATAGAATTTCCATGTTAAATGTCTAGAAGTTGAATTTCATGGTCACAGATTTCACAGCTCAAGTCTCAACAAAGAGTTGGAGCCTGGAAGGGGAATCCCGGGCTGCTCAGATCTCTGTGGAAATCTGAGGTCAGAGGAAGATGGAGCCGCCAGAAGTGGAAGAGAACATGGCACCTAACAGGGAAACATGGCTAGGAAAGGCCCAGGTCCAGGCCTCCTGATCCACAAGTAAGCTTCTCAGCAAAGCAACACACTACACGCTGCACAGGAGAGGGCTGGAATGGCCCGGCTGCCACTGCTCCTCCCTGCAGGCCTGAGGCCCCTGTCTCTCTCAGGGGAGCTCTGTATGAGAAAGTCAGCTGTTACAGAGCCCACCTTGACTGAACGTCTTCCATCCAGGCACAGTTCTCAACTTCCACATGTGGACTCACCACAGTTGTGGAGCAGGACAGGTGTTTACAGAGTGCAGGTCAGGAGATGGGGACACTGCAGGAAAGTCAGTGTACAAAGCCTGAAATAAGATGCCGAGTCCTGACTGGCTCACTTTCCCGGAGATATACCACACACCATAAGTGTGTGCATTAAAAGACTAAGTAACTGAAAGGAGTTACTTACAAAAATGAATTCTGCAGGGATAATTTGAAGATACAAAGTAAATGGCGACATCCTGAAGTAAAATGACAAGTAACCTTTAATGGGTTTCTGGTGTCCGTTGGTGTCACTGACCCACACCCATCAGGAGCAAACACACTGAGCCACAGAGCAATAATGAACACAGGCAATGAGTCAACAGTCATAACTGCTTAATAATAACAATGAAAACCAGGATAAGATAAATGCCCTGCTGAATTGTATCAAGTGTATAATAAAGAATAAATATTGATCATTTTCCAATTTTCCAGGCAATTGAAGCAAAAGAACCACCATCTAATTATTTTAGCTGAAAAATTTACCCAGAGAAAAAATCCAGGAAATAATGTGGGAGAAAAATAAAAATAAATTTAAAAAATGATGACACCCTATCAGCCAAAATTCCTATATATTCAGGTAAATGCTCGCCAGCTAAATGAACCAGCACATTTAAAAGTTAAGCACTGTGATCAACACTGGTCTCAAACTCAGTGGTGCAAAATGATTCCACTTGCACAAACTTTCAGTGTCACTTGCCACTGAGAATGAGGCAAAGCTAACCCCACCATAGATTTAGAAAAACAGCTTTGAACAATTCCAAATTTAACCATTCTGTGATGATAAGAACCATTCACACACCATGTGTAGGAGGAAAGGACCTCAGCACAGCATGACAACCATATGCATAACAAGCCCTCCCTTACATTGTGCTCAGAGGCTGACAGGCTGCAATCCTTGCTTCTCAGGTCAGGAACCAGACAAGACTAGCAACTCTTTTCAACATAGTTCTTGAAGTAATAGCCCTAGAATATAATCAACAACAAGAAATTAAAGGTTTGCAAATCAGAAAAGAAAAATTAAAGATTGTCTCTGATAACTGAGGAAACATCCTTGCATATAAGAAATTAAAACTCCACTAAAAACTTTTTAGAGAAAATTCACAACTCACTTAAGTTACAGGGTACAAGATCCGCATGTGCTAATCCATTCATTTCTATGTGCTTCAAAAAACTGCAGCCCCAAACAAGGAATACAATTCAATTCATAACTCATTGAAAAGAATTGATGCTTAGGAAAATTTCAACAACCTCACCAGTTGTTTAAAAATTGTAGAAATTGATAAAATGAGTGACGTGGCACTAACAGAAGAAAAGACAGACCGTGATGGTGGATGGGAAGAATTCATGTTATTATAGTGTACGTGCTGCCCAGAGCAACCAGCTGTTTCAATGCATTCCTGGCAAATATCACTGATATTTTCCAAGACATAGAAAAAACAATATGAAAATTCACAAGTAATTACAAAGAGTCACCCTATAGCCATGGAAAGAACATCAAAGATAGAGGCATAAAAATACGTGGTTTCCAGGTATATTATAAAGGAACAGCCATCAAAAGGGTCTTATACTGAAAGAAATGGACTGCAGATTAAAAGGGCCAGCCCAGAGACAAACCAACCCCTACAGTCACCAGGAGTCTTGTTTTCTTTCTACTTTCCTTTCCTGTCTTTTCATATTCTTTTGTTTTACCTTTCTGGTCAGGGTCTCCCTGTGTCTCTCTGGCCTGAGTGAATTCACAGTGTGTGGCCAGCTTGTCTGGAACTCCCAGGAATCCTGCTGCCTCAGCCTCCTGAGTGCAGGCATTGCAGGCATTTTCACCATTCCTTGCTCAGGCAATGAGTTTTTAACAACACTATCAGGAGACCAGGCCTGGTGGTGTGGCTTGTAATCCTAGCAGTCTGGATGGCTGAGGCAGGAACAAGACAAATTCAAGGAGAGCCTCAGCAAATGAGCCACTTATTCAGAAACTGCTCAACACAAGAAGAGTTTTAAATGAGGAAGTGAAAGGATCCCAGTACAAAGCTATATATTCAATCCCTAGAAATGGAATAAAAAAAAAAGAAAAAAAATCAACAACAACAACAACAAAAATGCAAAACCTTGGAACACAGACCAGGAGGATAAATAACATTTTACATTGGCCCGGCCTTCTGGAGGGCAGTGTGTCCCAAGCAGCTTCAACCTTCACACATTTCTTAGGATTTGACTTCAAAGAATCATCAAACTCCATGAGTTGTCAGAGAGAAAGCGAATGTGCTTCAGGACACCAAGCCTCAGTCCCAGTGCAGAAGGCATTTGGAGTGATCTTCTGAAGTGCATGCTGACCACAGTCATAAAGCAGAGAATCTACCAACAGTGTTAAAGGATTTTCAGTCCTACTCACTGTGAAAGAAACTGCAGGTGAGGAAGGTGGGAGAGAGCTTAACTACATCGACTCCTTCAACAGTGTCTAAAGAGCAAAGCTGAATATTTTATTCCGTGAATACCCAACATTGTGACCAATTGCCAACTAAGGATAATGCACACATGTAATCCCAGCTCTCTGGGAGTGTGAGGAAGGATGAGGAAAGGTTTAAGCTCAGGCTGGGAAATTTACAAAATTAGTGAGACCATGTGTTAAAATTTGAAAAGAAAAAACCAAAAAATTTTACAAATGTACGAAAATATCAATCATTAAGTTATCCCAGAAGTCACTGTGCAAGGTGCATTAATCCCTATTAGTCTGTAATTACTTTTCCACTTTTGCAGACTTTAAAAGAGTTATATGGTTCTTTATTTGGTTCTTATTATTCTTTCAAAAAATAGCAACACCTTGAACAAATTCTTGTTCTAAATATAGGTTCAACTTGAGAGTAATAAAACCCTAAAAGTTTAATTGTTACTGTAAAAAAGAGAGGAAAGTAAGGTGGATTAAGGAATATAATCGCAGGTATGTTCGAGAGTGTAGGACGCAAAACCATATAACTGAGCTTTTGTTGGATCATTGAATGGAACTGTCTCAAATTCCACTGTAGGAATGTTCACTTTATATGCTTTAATGTAGTGATATGGACAACTGTTTCTAGGAAGATAATGTGTAGCCTCTTAACTGGTGATTTCGTACTGCATACATTTTTTTCTAGAAATACTGTATTATTTGTACCCTTTTCCTGCATTGCTTTTTTTTTTTTTTTATGTCCTTTCTTTTTTTTTTTTTTTTTTCCTTTCTCTCTTTAAATAAAAAAATATATATATAGGTTCAGGACAAAAAACAACAGAATGATCAAATTCTCTTAATACTGAGCTACCAAAATCCTAAGAAGGTATATCCAGTAGCATATCTGGAGGCATCCCAGTAAAAAGTTTTTGAAAAATGAAACAATGGGGGCTGGGGATTTAGATCGGCAGCATAAGCACCTGCCTTGCAAGCAGACAATCGTGAGTTCGATCCCCGGTACCGATAAAAAGGAAAAAGACAAAAAACAAAACAAAACAAAAAATGAAACAATGCAAACACCAGGCAGAAGATCAATGTCTGCATGATGGTAAACCTTATGCTAGGTGTGCTCACTAAAGTACAGATGCAGGA
This sequence comes from Cavia porcellus, assembly GCF_034190915.1. Lineage (NCBI taxonomy): Eukaryota > Metazoa > Chordata > Mammalia > Rodentia > Caviidae > Cavia > Cavia porcellus. The sequence goes on along the minus strand of NW_026947515.1, from coordinate 45,677,175 downwards.
GACCCTCACAGAGATGTGATTTCTAAATTGACAGGCGATTTTTGACTTTTCTTTTTCACCTTATTTCTTTTCAGTTTCATTTTTTCTCTCTCTCTCTTTCTTTCTTTCTTTCTTTCTTTCTTTCTTTCTTTCTTTCGACAGGGCTTTGCTACACAGGTCAGCCTGCCCTTGATATTACATTGTAGCCCAGGATGACCCCAAACAGCAACCTCTACCTCAGCCTTCTGAATACTGGAATGACAGGTGTGACCAACATCCCTGACTGTGTTTTGCTTTTTAAATTTTCTCCAAAAAAAACTACTTAGATTTATCTGACATTCTCATAGTCCCTAAGTTTGCTTATGCAAAATGAAATCAGAAAGCACTGAAAACACACTGAAGGAATTTCAAAATCCTCACCGACATATAACATAATGTAACATAGCATAGAAGAGCATAGTATAGCATAATAATACAAAATAAAACAAAAAGCAACCACCTAACGCTGCTTTAAACATCTGCTTCCAAAGACCCAGTAAGAATTTCTAAGTTAACCATAAACCAGCAATATCATCCAGTAATTTCAAATTTAAGGACATTTTCTTTGAAATAAAAGTCTGTATCCACTCAAGCACTTATAAAGAATGGGTATAGCAGCTTGCTTTCCAGGCCCAACCTGGAAGCATAACAAATGGCCATCGAAAAATGAGTGACAAGCTGTTTAGCTGCCGCGCCTGGCCATAGGTCTGCAGAGGAGGAGCTGGGCAGATCTGGGGTGCCCTCACTGGCCTCTCTGCATGTCTGGAGGACTCTGGATATCTGCGCCCAGACTGCTGGAGTTCCCCCAGGCTTCCAGGTGCAGTGAAGGGGAGAGGTGGGTTTGAGGCTTCCACATCAGCCTCCCCATTCCGGTTACACTTGGAGAATTGCTGAGCTACAGACGGGTGGGCGGGCCCACACTATCAGCCTAGCCCAGCCTGTTTAGCTGCCGCGCCTGGCCATTGGTCTGCAGAGGAGGAGCTGGGCAGATTTGGGGTGCCTGCATCGGCCTCTCCATGTGTCTGGAGGACTGTAGATATCTCTGCAACCAGGGAGGGTCCACAGGTTCCTGAAGTGCTGCGGCCTGTGGTGAGTACCCTAACCCGGCTGCAATTGAAGAACTGTGGAGCTTCCAAGGGGCAGATGGGCGCACAGTGTCCCTGAGGCCCAGCTTGTCTGGAACTGTGGAGTTCTGAGCAGGCAGAGGAGGGCCACTGGTTCTGTAGGCCCAATGGCTTGGGGTAGCGCGGCGCCAGAGTCTCAGTAGCTCCAAACATAGAAGGGGATTTTCAACAGATCCTGAGGAAGCTTTCAAATAACACTTGAAACACAGAAATATAGGAAAATGACAAAACGAAAGACCAAATTACAACCTCAAACCTCCAGCCCATCTCAAGAAACCCTAGGAGCGATGTATATAGAAGAAAATATATCCCATCCACCTCATATATCGGACACAATAGCCACTGAAATTGACAAGCAACTCCAGGAAGCTTTAAAGAAATTCAAACTCGAAATAATCTCCCAGATAAAAGAAGAAATGATAAAAGAAATGAAAGAGATTCTAAATATATCTAAAGAAAACACAGATAAAAAATTGGAGGAACTAAACAAAAAGATAGAATCCCTAGACGAGCAATATAAGAAACAAACAGAATACATAATGCAGATGCACAGAGATATACAGGAAATAAAAAACTCCACTGAAAGTTGTAAAAACCGCCTTAATGAAAGTGAAGATAGAATTTCAGACCTTGAAGACAGGATTGCAGCTAGTGAACAGGAAAGGAAAGATCTTTTGAAAATAACAAGGAATCAGGAAACAACAATTCAACAACTGCAAGACGATGCAAAGAAGAATAACATAAGAATGATAGGGATTAATGAAAGAGAGGGAGACAACATGAAGGATGTCAGGAGGATATTTAGAGAAGTAATAGCTGAAAATTTCCCAAGCATGACATCAGAAACTGACATCAGGATCAGTGAAGCATATAGAACTCCAAACAGTCATAACCAAAATAAAACTACACCCAGACATATAATAATCACCATCCCAGAAATCCAACACAAGAATAGATTATTAAAAGCTGTCAGAGAGAAAAGACAGATCACTTATAAAGGAAAACCTATCAGAATCACAGCAGACTTCTCAGCACAAACGATAAAGTCAAGAAGAGCATGGAGTGAAGTATTCCAGATCCTAAAGCAAAATGATTTCCAACCAAGACTGATATATCCTGCAAAACTATCATTCAAAATAGATGGTGCAATACGATACTTCCATGACAAAGAACAGCTGAAGAACTTCATGAACACCAAACCAACCCTGCAAAAAATATTGAAAGACAGTTTAGATACACAAAGGAAAAAAGCACTAAGTAAAGCAAATAATTAAACAGAACAGAAAGATAAAGATGCAACAGCAGAGAGATAACATTCCTACAATTAACCAGCATTTAACAGTAATAACCATTAATGTAAATAGTCTCAATGCACCAATCAAAAGAAACAGACTAGCAGAATGGATCAAGAAACAAAATCCAACCATATGCTGTTTACAGAAAACCCATCTAACCCAGAAAGATACTCACAGACTGAAAGTCAAAGGATGGAAAACAATTCTTCATGCAGCAGGAATCCAAAAAAAGGCAGGAGTAGCCATTCTGTTTGCAGACAACGTGAACTTTAAACCAACTATGACCATAAAGGACAAAGAAGGTCACTACATACTCGTAAGGGGAAAACTCCAAGAGGAAGAGATAACTATCTTAAATATATACGCACCAAACTCCAGAGCACCCAGTTATATAAAACAATTATTAACAGAAATGAAAACTCAAATTATCAGTAACACAATTGTAACAGGAGACCTTAATACACCACTGACACTAAGGGACAGATCAACCAGACAGAAAATGAGCAAAGAAATAACAGAACTGAATCACACCTGTGAACAAATGGGTTTGATAGACATATACAGAATGTTCCACCCAACAACATCAGAATACACATTCTTCTCAGCCGTACATGGATCATTTTCTAAAATAGACCATATATTAGCTCACAGAACATATTTAAGCAAATGCAAAAGAGTTGAAATCATCCCTTGCATATTATCGGATCATAGCGCTCTGAAATTAGAAATTAATGACAAAGGATACTGCAAAAATTCCGCAAACACATGGAAACTAAATAACACACTCTTGAGTAATCAGTGGGTCACAGAAGAAATTAAAGAAGAAATTAAACAATACCTAAAAGAAAATGAAAATGCAGATACAACTTACCGGAATCTGTGGGATGCAATGAAAGCCGTTCTGAGAGGAAAATTTATTGCACTGAGTTCCCACATCAGGAAAACAGAACGAATACAAATAAATAACTTGATGCTATACCTCAAACAGCTAGAAAAAGAAGAGCAAGTCAAGCCCAAAGCCAAAAGAAGAGAGGAAATTATAAAAATCAGAGCAGAAATCAATGCAATAGAGACTAAGAAAACAATCCAAAGAATCAACGAATCAAAGAATTGGTTCTTTGAAAGAATAAATAAAATCGATAAGCCCCTAGCCAACCTTATTTAAAAAAGGAAAGAAAAAGCTCAAATTCATGCAATAAGAAATGAAAAAGGAGAAATCACTACAGACCCAATAGAAATACAGAGGATCATCAACACCTATTTCGAAAACCTCTACTCTCAAAAGTTTGATAACACAGAAGAAATAGACAGATTCTTAGAAGCATATGAAGTACCAAAGCTAGATCAAGAGGATATAAAACTGTTGAATAACCCAATCTCTGCTAATGAAATTGAAAATGTAATTGGGTCCTTGCCCACCAAGAAGAGCCCAGGCCCAGATGGATTCACTGCAGAATTCTACAAGAAATATAAAGAAGACCTAATGCCGACACTCCTCAAACTATTCAATGAAATTGAAAGGGAAGCAATCCTTCCTAAGTCATTCCTGGAAGCAAATATTACTCTAGTACCAAAACCTGAGAAAGACCCAACTATAAAAGAGAACTATAGACCGATCTCCCTAATGAACACAGATGCAAAAATCCTCAATAAAATATTGGCAAATAGGATCCAGCAAATCATCAAGAAGATTATACACCATGACCAGGTGGGATTCATCCCAGGAATGCAAGGATGGTTCAACATACGCAAATCAATAAATGTAATCCACCATATCAATAAAGCCAAAAATAAGAATCACATGATCATCTCTATAGATGCAGAAAAAGCCTTCGATAAGGTCCAACACTTATTCATGATAAGAACTTTACAGAAAATTGGAATAAATGGTCTTTACCTCAATATAATAAAGGCCATTTATGACAAACCAACAGCCAGCATCATACTAAATGGCCAAAAATTGAAAGCCTTTACTTTAAAATCGGGTACAAGACAAGGATGTCCTTTATCGCCACTCCTATTTAATATAGTACTGGAAGTACTAGCCAGAGCAATTAGGCAAGAAAGAGAAATAAAAGGGGTAAAGATAGGAAAAGAAGAAGTTAAATTATCACTGTTTGCAGATGACATGATACTCTACATAGAAGACCCCCTAAACTCCACTGAAAGACTCTTAGATACAATAAATAAATTCAGTAATGTGGCTGGATACAAAACCAATACTCAGAAATCAATAGCATTCCTATACACGAACAACAAAATTACAGAGAGGGAAATAAGAGAAACTGGACTATTCACATTAGCAAGCAAAAAAATGAAATATTTAGGAATTACTCTTACGAAAGAAGTGAAAGACTTATACAGTGAAAATTATAATACACTGAAAAAGGAAATTGAAGATGATCTCAGAAAATGGAAAGACATCCCTTGCTCATGGATAGGAAGAACAAACATTGTGAAAATGGCCATTCTCCCAAAACTGTTATACAGATTCAATGCAATCCCAATAGAAATACCATCAACATACCTTATAGATCTAGAGAAATCACTCCTAAATTTCATCTGGAACCAGAAGAGACCTAGAATCGCAAAGGCAATTCTAAGCAGCAAAGACAAAGCAGGAGGCATCACAATCCCTGACTTGAAGTTATACTACAAAGCAACAGTAGTAAAATCAACATGGTATTGGAATCAAAACAGAGCCGAAGATCAGTGGAATAGATTAGAAGATACAACCACAACTACGAACACACTCAACCACCTTATTTTTGATAAAGGAGCCAAGCAGGTTCACTGGAAGAACGACAGTCTCTTTAATAAATGGTGCTGGAAAAACTGGCTCTCTATTTGCCGAAAACTAAAGCTAGACCCATGTCTATCACCATGTACTAAATTAAAATCTAAATGGGTCAAAGATCTGAATATTAAAACAGAAACACTAAATCTATTGGAATACAAATTAGGTAGAAACCTTGGAGACATAGGAGTAGGTAAAGAATTCATGAACAGGACTCAAACCGCACGGGAAATACTTCCCAGAATCAATAACTGGGACCACTTCTTATTAAAAAGTTTCTGCATGTCAAAAGAAATCTCCAGCATAGTGAAAAGAAAACCCACAAACTGGGAAAAGATTTTAGTGAACTCTCTCTCAGACAAGGGCCTCTTGTCTAAAACATATAAAGAATTAAAGAAACTCAGACCTCCAAAATTCAAAGATCCAATCCAAAAATGGGCATCTGAGATGAATACGCAATTCTCAGATGAAGAAATGCAAATGGCAAATAAATACATGAAAAAATGCTCATCATCATTGGTCATTAGAGAAATGCAAATTAAAACCACACTGAGATACCATCTCACGCCTGAAAGAATGGCCAGGATCAAGAAAACCGACAACAAATGCTGGAGAGGCTGTGGGGAAAAAGGAACTCTCCTGCACTGCTGGTGGGAGTGTAGACTGGTACAGCCTTTGTGGAGATCTGTCTGGAGATTTCTCAAAAAGTTGGGACTGGAAATCCCATTTATTCCAGCTATTCCACTTCTAGGCATATTCCCAGAAGAACTGAAAGCATCATACCACAGTGATATATGTGCACCTATGTTTATAGCAGCACAATTTGTAATCGCCAGATCTTGGAAACAACCCAAGTGTCCATCAACTGAGGAATGGATAAAAAAGTTGTGGTATTTCTATACAATGGAGTATTATTCAGCTATAAAGAAGGATCACATTGAGATATTTATCAATAAATGGGCGCAGCTTGAGACCATACTCATTAGTGAAATAAATCAATCTCGCATGTGTGAATACCGAATAGTTTCCCTAATGTAAATAATGATTCAAATATATAAAAATATGTGGTAATCATGAATCCCCATTAGGTGGCCTTGAAGCCTTATAAAGTTTTCACTCATTAATTAGAAAGGCTTTATTCTGGGCTTCTTGATATGAAAATATTTGAAGCTAGAGTATATGAAGTTTTATCCAAATATTTCAAGGAAAAAGACACTATGGTAACTACTATTAAGTCAGGTTATAAGGTGGTGAAGTACTAGGTTGTTGAAACAGTCATGCTGTGACCTCTATTGTTATATTGTTATGTCCTGTTTTATCTCAATCTCCCCCTTATTGTTTCAAAAAAAATTTAGTCATTTCTTATGTTTGTCTTAATTAAAGAAAAAATTCAAAAAAAATTAGGATATATAAATAGTAACTCTTTTTGATTTCCTATTAACTTGTTTTGAAGTCCTGTAGTACTCACATGATCTTGTTTTGACTGATTAAACTCTGTTCCATTCTGTATGATAGTATCAAGTTTGAAGACATAGGCAACTACTTTGAAGACAAGATTCACTAAGATACCCATTCTGGTTTGACTATTGTCTTCTTTGGAAGTCCTGTAATGTTTACAATGCCTAAGTTGTATTGGTCTTGTTCTCTACTGTTTTGTCCAACTTTATGATATCTGGTGAGATAGACAATCCTTTTTAAGGAAACAGGGGACAACGTTGATAACCATTGTTGATAAACTTGTACTCTGTTCTGCACCATGTGCTATGTCTATCCTTGGTATTGACTGACAGCTTTGTTTTGCCATATTTGACTGTATTCTTCCCCCCCCCCCAAAGAAAGTAATGAGCACTAAGGAGTAGTAAAATCCAGGATGTGTGGGTTTTGTTGTAAAAAAGAGAGGGGGAAAAAAAAAAGAAAAAGAGCTCTAACGGATATAACAGCAAGTGTGTTTGGGGGTGTTAAATAGCTGACTATATCAATGTTTTTGGAACATTGAACACAGCTGTTTGCGGACTCCCTGTTTGAATGTCCACCTTGTGTTCTTTGATACTGTGATTTGAGGAACTATTTTCAAGAAGATAGTGTGTAATCTACTAGCAGGTGATTTCTTACTGTTATGTTTTTTTGTTTTGTTTTGTTTTGTTTTGTTTGTAGTTCTGTATTGCTTGTACCCTTACGCCGCTTTGGTTTGTTTTGTATTTTTCACTTTTTCCTCTTAAATAAAAAAAAAAAAAGAAAAATGAGTGACAGGTACATGAACAAGTCACACATGCTTGGTTCAGCCTTTTAATAGCGGGTGGTGGCAGCACAGGGGGAGCCCAGCATGGAGACACTGCTTGAAGGAGACCAACCAAAGACCATTGCAACTGAACAGGCTCAGGCTCATCACCTCCAGGAAAGGCAAACTACCCAGCAGGGACACAAATCCCATGGTCTGTTTGGGATGGAAGTACAGGAAGTGATAGCAGCTGCTTGGAGACAAGTTCCCCAGGAGTGACATGCGTGTGTGTTTCATCAGCACATGGTGATGATGTCCACAGCCTGGCAAAGCTTCCCTGTGCACTCACCACGTAATGTCCCTCCTTATAGGATGTCAGAGTACAGAGCCCTATAGTGTGTGGCTGAGGTAAACATATAAGCATGAATAAGTAATCATTCATAAGCCCATGAGAGTAAAACTTGTTAGGAATCCTCATCCCCTGGACCTGAGGTGGTTATAACATGAAACATTCACATTCTTTAGGAAAATTATTATGGGTATTCTGGGAACATCTCCTTGCTTCCTAATGGAACTGAAATGAAACTAACATAAGCCCAGGAAAGAAAGTCACCATAAAATTTGACAGATCTCTAACAGAAGACAATGAGTGCTTCATCCTCAGAGACAATGGACCCTTTGGATGGAAATGTGTGCTTGGACGCATCCTGCCACATCTGAAGCATCTACATGTTTGTTGCTTTAAAATTTTCAAAGAGCAGCAAAGTCTAAACCCGCACAAAGGTTCTGGGGTTTTAACTTGCTGTTTCCAAGGAGGATACAGATTTGTTCCAGAATAAAAAGAAAGGGGGCATCACAAAGGCAGGCCCAACTGTGGACCCCAGCGCATGACCTCACTTCCTTGACAACAGGTCCAAACAGAATTCTGAAGGCTCAGTTCACCTGACACCTTGGTCTGGTGACAGTTGGCCTTCAGAGACAGTTGGCTCAAGAGAGTGAACAGGGAGCATGTTATGCTGCTTTCCCAGGACTCGAGGCCCCAGCCGCAGGACCCCGCATAGGGGGACCACGTGGGATCGACTGAAAAAATGGTTTACTCGTCCCAGAAGCTTCAGGATGATTGCCGGCACACATCCAACCAACAAGGGCAGCAAAGGACAGGGCTCACTGTCCCCAGCCCTCAGGTGCCCAGAGGCAAGAAGGAGCCCAGGACAGGTATCACTAAGCTCAGCCACCAGCGACTCAACCACACGGAGACCAGGACAGGTACATTAAGGCTTGGCCACCACTGTGAGTCCCCCTACACAACTTCTGCCCTAAGTCAACAGTTTGAGGGGGTCTGAGGACAGGCACTGAGGGCAGATCCTCCTGGGCAGGAGCAGGCACTGGGAAGTTGTGGGACTGGGCTCTTGTCACGTGCCCACCCAGGACAGGGCTGGCAAGAGGAGAAGGGCAGCGCCCCTCCTTATCCACAGTCTCCAGAGTCATCTTCTGTCTTCCTCGGTAGAAATATGGGACAGAGATGTCTGTCCTAGAGGAATATGAGGTTATCTGGGTTGACAAAGGAAACCTGTGGTGTCTCGGAGCCTCAGAGCCTCTGGCTTCTTGCCAGAAGCTGGTCTCTGCACCAAGAGAGTAGCACAGAGGAGACCAGTCTGGAGCTGGTCACTGGGCCCTGTGTGCCATGGCCTTGCTGCAGACTCTGGGACCCCCAACAGGTGCTGACTCAGATGCAAGGTGTGTGGGCAGAAGGGATTGTAGAGGCCCACAGATGACAGAGACGATCTTTGGGTCAGTACACACTCTCAGCACCGCACTTCAGGGCTTGGCAAACACTGGGCCCATGGTTCTGCTCCCAAGGAATCTGGACTCCAGGTCCTCAACTACCATAACCTCTCTACTCAGCCTCTACCTAGTCACATGTAGGGTCACTGTCCACAGATAGGTGAGAGCAGGAAAATGGGGACACAGACCCAAAGTCACTACATTACCTGCCATGATTTAATTCTACCATTGCACCTCATTGTCAATCCTGGGCCGGGTGTCCATGGAGCATTGGCTGGTGTCTTTATAACCTGTCCCCAGCTCTTACACATCATCACCTCACCAGAGATGTGCTCACCTCAATTATAAGGCACATGCTACATTGTCCATTCTCTAGCGCTTGTCTCACGGAATTTTTCCATGCACCTCAGTTCCTATTAGAGGACCCTCTGGGATAAACGAATTCCAGAACAGAGCAGTGAACACAGCTGCTCAGCCCTCCATCGCTGTACAAGAGGAACTTATTACCTTACTGGGGACTTTTCATCAGAAACCTGGAGAACATTCTGTGGGGCCTCATTAATGGACCTGGACACCCAAAATGAGGATTTCTTTTCTCATCTCTAAAATGGGAAGCCTTCTTAGGACACATAGGTTTTCTTCCTGAATAGTTTTATTTAGTCTCTCCTCCATCAAGCTCTTCTGAGCATGCTAGTATTCCTAAGTGTCCCCTGTGAATTGTGACTTTTAAAATGAGATCCCTTTACTGCTGGGCCCCCTGTGATCCCTGTAACATGAGGCTCTGTGGACCATTTGGAGTGTGGGCTTTGTTTCAGTCCCAAACCCTCCTGAGAGCCACGTGCAGGACACCAATTCCATGTCTCCCCACTGTCTCATCACAGATTGGAAGTCAGCCAGCAGAGAGCCTGGCAGAGGGCTGTACAGCAAGCAGGGTACAGGCAGATGGGCCTCACAGCCTGAAAGAGCCTCTGGAGCCCGCTGTCCTGGACACCTGTCCCAGGCCCAGCACATCCTCTCTGAACTCCTCCAAGGGCAACATCTCCACCCCACAGGTCCCGATGTTGGAAAGGTGAGTTCTTACCTTAGCAGCCCCATGGGACATAGGCACTTGTGAATTCATTTCCTGGCCATGTGCAAGTGCTTCTCAGCCCCAGGATACAGTGCTGAATGGTAGGGTGTTGAGTGGTTCGAGCCTGCATGGTCATTGTGGATGAAATGGGGACTCCATGGCCATTTGTTAGCTTTCGCCATGGCCATAGGCAAGCCTCTTTAGAGGCTGCACTGATTCCCATGGATGACCTTCCATTCCTTCACTGACCTGCACTTGGGGGAATCTGTTCAGTTCTTAGGAAAGGAGATAGGAAAGTCACCTTATGGGCTTCAGAATTTGTTCAAGGCAGGAAATCCTTTTTATGGCAAAGTGTCCATGGCTGTCAGATGTCATGGAAGAGAAGATAAGTATCATCAACCTACAAATGTACATGAAGACAGAAGTGTGCAGACATTTTTCTGGGTATTGATCATGATCCTGTAAGCAGAGCAAGTGCAACCACTGCCCTTTAGAGTTTCAATGTACTTTGGAGGCCACAAAGTCACCCTTGGCAGCAGAACAGATATTGCTCAGCTCCAGGCAGTTGTTCCAGAACCAGGGCCTCCCTACATGTGGGTAAAACCATGCAGGAGGTCTACAGAGGTGAACAGAACTGGACAACACATCACTGCCTGAGCTCAAGACTACACAAAGGCAGCACAGACACTGACTGACCCCTCATGTCTCACATATTCATGGAGTGACAGCAATGGGCCCTAGAGTACAAAGATATGACAGATACAATCTCTGCCTTCAACAATCTGACCTGCACTGGGGACGGGCAGGCAGAAACTATGTCAGGCTTCCCTCAAAAAGGCAGAGGTGGGATACAATTCAGCAAAGCCTCCTTCCCATGGAGACTTCTTTCAGCCTCTCAGGACTTCTTGGGCCCACAATGCCCCACTGTGGGGGTCCGAAAATGGGACTGGACACTGTAGAGACTGGGTAAGGGGTCCACACCCTCCTCCCCACAGGTGACCTGCATATGTATTGTGAGAGGAAAACCCAGGCCTCTCCCTTTGTTCCCTCTCTCATTGCCCCAGGTCCACCTCTTCTGTGCTTGACTCTGCATTGGAAGTCTGCTCACATGTGGATCCCCAGGATGAGCTTCTCCTGCACCAGCCGGAGTCTCCTGAGGCCAACGATCATGAGTCCAATGGTAAGGGGCCCTGAGGTGTGGCCTGTGATCTTCTGGGGAGGAGATGGGCCATGGAATTCAGTAAATCATCCAGATGCTGGGTGATCCAGGAGCATGAGATCCTCAGCAGTCAGTGTGGGGATGCAGTGTGGGAGGCTTTGCTGAGGCTGTGTTGGTGCACATGGCTACCTATGACAGGCAGTGGGAAAGTTTTGCCCCAAGAAGTCCATGGACACTTGGTGATCTTTTCTTATCCCACAACTATAGGGCCAATCTCAGCCCACGCAGAAGTTGTACCTGCTGACATTGTGCCAGATCCATCTGCAGCTCCCTCAGCTCCTCTGAACCCACAGGAAGAGCCTGAACCTGGATTCCTTTTTCCCCCTGCTGCAGATCTGGACCTCCTGGTGGCTCCCCAGGAGTCTTCTCTTGAGCTCTACCTGCGGGCAGCTCTTGACCCACACCTGCCATTCCCTTCTCTTACTGATTTATATATTATTGTATTCATTGTTACCCGTATTTCCCACAGATATGTTAGTGATAGAACCAATATAAATAAAGTTTTAAGATTTTAGTGTTGTTTAAAATAATCAGTTTGGTGACATTCAGTGCATTCTCAATGCTGTGCAAATTTCACCACTCTCCAGTTCCAGAATATTTTCTTTAATTTTGTACACAATGGTGTTTTCTTTTCTTTCCCCTCCTGCTCTATCCCAGCACCCCTGATCTTACGTCCTCATCATTAACCTATGCTACATTGCCCACATCAATGCCATCAAGTTTTCTTTGGCCAGAGAATGCTGGTAGTGACTTTCTAGGGTGAATGTTAGGTTTTGGCTTCAGGTTAGAGTTAAGCTAGGGTTGGGCTAAGCTCCTAAATATTACATCACTATGAACTGTATTGGTCATAAACAAAGGACAACCCAGACAAAGCAGCACCTTGTGCTGGCCATGTCTTGGCCCTGAGCTGTGTGCTTAATGAATCCAACTTTGACTACAGTCACAGGTTATGGACTGTACCATTATGCAGGAGGTAGGGCCTAATTTCCACTCCATGCATCACACAAGCTATGCCAATATAATCAATATACACTGTAAATAGGTACTGATGATGAAAATATACAATAGTCTATAAACAAAACAAATTCCACTTCTGACATATGCGAAAAAAAGAGCAACTGATGAAAAGCCTCGCACAGGAAGGACACACTCTACCTGGCCAGCAATGGGTCCTTCAGGCAGATTCAAACCTGAAGAGCAAAGCACCAGCTGGCCTCAAGCTAAGACCTCGCTAATGGAATGCCTGGGGCCAATTTTCCAATACTAGGAACATGCACTTTTATACTTTGCACTATGCAAACCTAACAGACACACATAGAGGACTCACTGTGTGCCGAATGCCCGAGGTCCCCAGAAGCAGCTCACTCTTGGGGAGATAAGTGAACCCGCACTGCCAATAGCTGGTGAGTCCTGAGTCATGGAACAGAAAGTAAAAACCAAACACAGGCAAATCTTCTGGAGGAGCCCTCAGTCTGGCTCCCAAGGCCGGCCTTTGTAGCTCTGCTCAGATCCCTGATTTCTAGCTAAGTGATTAAAACTGCTGTATCCTCTCTGGCCTCAGGATAAGCCACAGAAGTGGGTGTAACAGTGACAGCTGAAGGTGTTCCCTGCCCCTCTGTAAGTGCTGTCATGGAGGAGAAAGCCCCTCGTCCTCCTCCACCTCCCTCTCCATCTCTCCCATGGAGCTTCAAAGGCTGAGCTGCTATCAGGCAGTCTGGGTGGAGATGCTCAGCAGAGTATTCAACCTACATTTATCCAGCACTGGGCACATCTACACAGCTTCCCAGTAAACAGTCATGGGAAGGAAAGATGAAGTAAAAAGTATCAGCTGACTGGAAGGAAGCCTGCTCTGTACATCATGACCCCTGCATCAATGTGGTGGGGAGGGAAATACATGGGGTTCTCACCCCCCTCTGCAGCCTCTCAGAACACATTGCTGATCGCACAGACATCTCATCCCACCACACTCGCCTACAGACTCACTGGACACCCGCACCCAGGCACCAGGTGCTGTGACTCTGGTGCCACCTGACAAGGAAGGTAAGAACACAGTAGCAGCCTGGCAACTAGCTGGCCAAGAAGAAAGCACACATGACAGTGGCCATGATCACCTCACCTGAGGGCAGGTCACTGAGGCAGAGGCACATTCCACGAACACATTGTACACAAGTGGTTCTTGGGCCCCTCTCCTGTCTAGGTGCTACCAGGTCTGAGGGGACTGAGGCCACCAACAGGCTGACCACACTGCCAAGCTTTATACCACAGTTTGTTGGTTTTCGTACAGAACAGAGATGCATAACCCCGGTGGGGAGGAATTTGGACCCAGACATAGTCGAGCTCGGGCACACTTACTTGCCTTTATTACAAAGCGTGCTCCAGACCCGAGGGCCCCCCTTCATGGACTGGTGGACCAACCTTTGTTCTCTGGCCACATCTAATTCTGCCCATCCATCATGAGCCATTTCAAAGTTACTGTGTCTACCTGGATTCTGCCAGACAGCAGCACCTGCATTTGTCTCCCACGTATCCAGGTATGCATGCATCACACAGAGTTCCCCAGTTTAGGTCAGCTCCAGACTGACCGTGATCCCCCAGTTCTGACCACCATGGTCTGAGCAGAACTTCTAGTGCTGGGAGCCAAAAATAGGGGTTCCTAGTGGCCTCAGCCCCAGGCTCTGGACCAAGTGCAGCACATTTTGGTTCTAGCTTTTTCTAGGTGACAACAATTCACCCATACCTGTGGGCACTGGTTTTGCTCTGCATCAAAAAGTGTCTGGGGCAGTGCAGAGCAGCTCCCTAGGCCAGCCAGATCTAGCACAATCCCAGGTCTGTGCTCTCGGGAGGACAAGTAGTATTAGAGGAAGAGGGAGGGATCATTGGGGAGAGAGGGAATGGAAAGTGGAAGAAGGGTAGATAAGGACGCTGGGTTACACAATGGCTGGCACCTGATTTTGTCACCCACCATACCTGTTGGGGGATAGCACAGAACACCACCACCTGGATTTTGGGCAGCTATACAAGCAGCATCTCCAAAGGTGCAGGGAAGATTGGGGTTGGCAAGGAAGGGTCTGGGTAGATGAAGTCAGGCAAACACATAGTCTGGACTGTGCCAAATTCAACAGAGCCAGTGTGCAGTGCCACACTGAACCAGCCTCACCAGGCAGGGATCTCCCTTGCTCCAAGCAAGAGGGCCATCCCGATGCCCTCACAGGCACTGGGGCCCACACATCAGAGAAGGGCTCCCCACCTCTCCTGGGCACCTGCCCCTGCCCTTGTTCTCCGCAATCCCTCATGGTGCTCAGCTTCCACATGGTGTCACACACGGGGCCTGGATTTTTCCAAGCTGCCTGGCACTGACCCTGTGCTTCAGCTTGCCATGGCACAGTACCAGTTCAAGTGACCTCCCTCAGGTTCAGGGAATAAGGAAGGCCACATTCCAGGTTACTTGGCTGCCATGTGTGAAAGTGGGGCCAAGAGATGCTATTGCCCTGGGCCTTGAGCCTGATAATGACTCTCCTCAGACGGTGGTCAGAGTAGAAAGCTGGGGAACCGAACATCTGCTGCCTGGAGAACCATGTTCCAGTCCAGGTCAGGACAGCTGAGACCCTCAGTGAGCTGCGGGGCACAGGGGTGGGATGGAAGTGAGGCAAATGTCCATCATAGGGTTTAAAATGACGCCAGGCAGAAAAATGAAACTCAGTTTCCTCTCTAAAGCTGTGCCAATGGGATATCAGGGCTTTAGGAAGTCATCAGTGCCATGGGTCAGGGCACAGGGCCTTTAGGTTTGTTCACTGTGTCTGAGGTGTGACAGTTCGTGACATTTCTTGCAGGCACTTGGTAACAACAGCCAAAGAGGATGAAGTTGCCTCCGTGGACAATTCAGTCAAGAACAACTGTCTAGCCCTCCCTACCTGCTGGTTGCCCATAGGAGACCTTCCCAAAGTAGTTAGCTGCTACTCAGGAGGTGATAGGGTGAGCAGTCATTCTTTGGGAAGGTGGGGTTAAGGAAAATAGGAATACTACCTGCTAACACCATTCAAATTGTTTGTTTATTTCAGATGACATCCTCAACGTAATGGGAACCGCAAGAAATTGCTTTAGGCTGAGGACTTAGCTCAGCACCATAAGCACCTGCCTAGCAAACGCAAGGTTGTGAGTTGAATCCATGATACCAAAAAAACAAAAACAAAAAAGTGAGGAATTGCTTTAAAACAACCAAAAGAGCACACAACGCCCTCTTGTAAGTCATCTAGAGTAAACAGTGCCTGTTATAATCACCTTGTGGAACTGGCATGGTTGTGCATAGCCATAATTCCTACATTGTAGGAATCTGAGACAGAAACATCAGAAGTTCTAACCTAGGCTGAAGAATACGGAGACTCAGAGAAACAGAGACAGAGAGAGAGAGAGAGAGAGAGAGAGAGAGAGAGAGAGAGAGAGAAGAAAGAAAGAAAGAAAGAAAGAAAGAAAGAAAGGAAAAAAGGAAGGAAGGAAGGAAGGAAGGAAGGAAGGAAGAAAGAAAGAAAGAAAGAAAGAAAGAAAGAAAGAAAGAAAGAAAGAAAGAAAGAAAGGAAGGGTGGGGGATTTAGCAAAGTGGGTATAAGTGCTTGCCTGGCAAGCACAGGGTCGTGAGTTCAGTCCCCAGTATGAGAGAGACAGATAGACACACAGACAGAGGAGCAAGGGAGGAAAACGAAGGAAAAAAAAAGAAACTTTGCACACATTATGATGACAAATTCTGTACTCAGAAGTGTTCTCATCCACCATTTGTTTAGTTTACTTTTGTCTTTTTGAAACAAGGCCTCATTATGCAGTTCAGGCTACACTTAAGCTCACTTTGTAGTCTAGGCTGGTCCCAAAATTGCAAGGATCCTGCCTCAGATTCCTGAATGCTGGGATTACAGGTGCGCACCACCGCGCCTGACATCCACTATTTTTTTTTAAACAGGCATCAGAAAGGTTTATTAGAGGGAGACAGAATGCACTCAAGCATGGAGTGCAGGTGCTCAAAAAGATGAGGCCCCTAATCCCCCAGTTTTGACCACACAGTGCACAATGCAGCCTGATCAGCAATGTGATTCCAGAACAGCAGGAATGTGTCTCCCTCTAGAGGTGAGGACCAGTCCTCCCCATATGGGTGTGACAGGTCTCTCCAGTGCAATCCAGCATGCTTGTGGTGGGGAGGCAGTTCTGACAGCTACCCCAGGAGCTCTCTTCAATTGCCAATAGTCACGAATCTGTCTTCACTCTGCTAGTCTCTGGCAGTGTATACTATTGGCATTGAACTCTGCAGGGTGCACCCCCAACTCTCTTCCTGACCTGCGTCTCACAGAACATAAAGTCAAGTTCCTGACCTCTGCGAGGTCACTGTGCCTGTCCTTGGGAGCCTGGTAGGAAGTGAAATGTTGGTGAGTGACTTCCTTGGGCAGATGCTCTATCTCCCACGCAAACCTTGACCACATGCTTGAATCCACAGTTCCTTGACCTTGGGCCCCACCACATGCTGCCTGACACGGGGTTCATGCTGCAGGTGATAAAATCTGGTCTCTTGGATCACGGTTCCCACCCAGCACAGCTTCCACAGATGGCTCTTCCTTTTCGAGCCGGGCTAACCCTCCCGTGTTGGAGCCTTTATTACCTGCTGCTCTGGTATCCTGAGGTTGGGAGGCAGCTTAATCAAAGACAGCCGTGGCCTTGGCCATGACCAAGTGCTAAGTCACACGTTTGAGCAGCTGTCAGGAGCGTGGGTTGAGAGGGCCACAGGTAGTGTCTGGGTTGCTGAACCCCAACACTCTATTCTGTGCACCCAGTCCATCAGAACTCTCTTTGGCCAAGCAATACTGAAAGAGACTGATATTTCTCTTTGATAATCAGGACAATCCCAGACAACGCACAGTTTATATATAAGTAGGTTCAATTGTCACAAAATCTGGGGGGAAAAGCCCAACACCCTATACCATACTACACACACACACACACACACACACACACACAGAAGTACTATGTGAGCCAATCCCACTTCCAGGTATATAGCCAAAGGAATGGAGTCACAGAAGTTCATGCTAACCAAGACACTGAGTCAACTCAGGTGTGGCTCACAGATGAGTGGATATAAAAATGTGAGGGGGCACAGCCAGACACCAGCCTTTTCCTGTGCATCAGCGCCATTCATAGACTGCGAGGGAAGAAGAACAAGATGTCACCAAGAAGCAAGCTTTTCCTACAATTCAGCGCCCTGTGCCGGCTGCTGTGGAGAGATCCCAGCCCTTCCAGTGCACGGGTTAGCAAGAGCCAACTTCCACCCTGCCAATTCATGCCATAAGTAACTGGCTGACCCAGAGAAACATAGGCTGCAATGATGGTTATTGAGGTAGAATACAGTTTAATCCTTGTAGTATTCAGTGTTTCACTGACTCTGCAGGTCTAAAGCCAGCAGTCTGATCATCTATTCGGAGGACAGCAATACATACGCACTGTAGCATCTATGGGGTCTCTCCATCAGAGGGTGGTGGCCATTGTTGACTCCTTATTGTCTTTTGAAGTCATGTATCATTTTCATTGTTTTGTTAGCTTGGGTTTTACTCTGTTTTGTTTTGTTCTGCTTGATTTTATTTTACCCGATGGCATGGACAGCTACTTCAAAGATAGCAAGATATATTATGGTAGCCAATTTGGATTTACTATTGTCTTGTTTTGAACTCTTTTATTGCATTCATTGTTTTGTTTCTATTGGTTCTATTCTGTTGTTTTGTTTGATTTTTACTACGCATGATAGTATCTGTAGCTATTTTAAAGAGACATTATGATAACCATTGATGATTTCTTATTGTTTTGAAGTCCTGTGTTACTTACACTAGTTTGTTTTGATTGGTTTTATTGTTTTATTTTGGTTGGTTCTATCCTCTTTAAAATAAAATAATGTGAAAATACAGGGCATATTATTTAGACTACAAAAGGAACAAATATATCCATATATGATAGCATGGTAGACCTGGAGGACACAATGCTGTCATTCCAGTCAGACACAGAGATATGTACAACATGTTCTCATTCATGCACAAAAGATAAAGAAGCCAAAATCATAAAAACAGAGACAATATTGGTAACTATATTGTTAACTATAATTAGTAAGAACCTGTCACACACCTAAAATTGCTGAGAGAAATTTTCTGAAATTTTCTCTTCAGACATCCAAAAAGTGTTACCTATATGAGAGAATATTTAATTATATTAATTGTGGTAATCATTTCATAATGTATAGGTATGTCACAACCTCAAGTTACACACATTTATATCTACAATTTTTGTCAGGAAAAGAAATTGCAAAAAGCCAATGTTAACATTTTTCTTTAGTTTAGCAAAATAACAATTTTCAGAATTATCATGAATTAACTTCACTTCTGCCACTTAGCATACAATTATGTCATATGATGCACATCTGTTCTTAGGAATGATGGGGTTTTTAGGTATCTCCAGAAAACAGTAAGATTCTGCCCATTTTGTAGAAGTTTGTAAAGGATTTGGGAACTATTAGGACACTGGTAAGACACCATTCTCTGGGCCTTAAGAATTCACCACTATGCTCATTTTTCAAAAAAAACATAGTTGATTGAAGCTATCTGACATTAAAATCATGTCATATCATTTCTCATTTTTCTACAAAGTTTTTGGTTTGCAAATTACAGTTGGTTATTAAGCTTTAGTTCCATAAATTTTAGTATTTCCCACATTGGAACTGACCAAGGAGGACGGCTCCCTGGGGTTTGTGTGGCAGAGCTGGCTGCCTGCCTTCAAGTATCTGATGAACAGTAACACAGTCTGGGCTGCTCAAAGCACCTCAGAGCCTCTTAAGTGCTTTAGCTCGGGGAATCCCCAGGCCTACATGAGTCGATGCAATTGCAGATGCACTGCTGACCCCCGCCTGGTCTCAAGTGTTCAGGAGTCTCTGCAGGTCCTGTTGACACCAGCTGTAGGGACTCTGGGCTCCAACCTTCACAGGACCTCTGAGAGAGAGTTCTGTTCATATATTCTCCCTGTTACAGAGAGGAAAAAGAAGCCTGGGAGGCCAAGGAAAGCCAGGCCAAAAAACAACACACAACACAAAATACTTAAGAAATTATTAGAGTTACATATATAATGAAACATAATATCAGGACTATGGAATACAAAACTAAGTACTGAGCCATCTCAGTAAAGGGAGGGCACAATCCACCACAGGATCCCATCACCCAAAAGTGAGGGTTCAGCAGCTCTGGACCCTGCTTGTTGCTGCTGCTGCTGCTTGAGAATTTCGAGGTGTTTGTTTTTTGCACCAGCCATTTCCAGGACTCTAGGTTGTGGATGCCAGGGTGTAGTTCAGACTATGCATTTACATAAAATCCCAACATGATTTCAGGAAGGGTGGCAGCCTCTTGTCTACTGGATATCATTTTTCAAGTTTGGATATAAGAAACCTTAGACAATGTGCTTAGCCAGTTGAGGGGAAATGAGATTAATTGAAATAAATGCAGGAAACTCATTTTGTCCTGGCAGATGCAGTTGCTACCGAAGCACACACCATGGGGGTAAAAGACATGAGTCATGGTTTGCTGTAAGAGATGCTGAAAGGCACAGAAATGCCCCCAAGCGTAATTCCTGCGTAGCTTCCAACGTACTACCAAGCTGCAGAGAGATTCTGAGCATCCAAGCACCTAGGGTTTGAATTTCAGTAGAAATCTGTAAATGCTTAGGTACCTGCGCAGTAAAAAGAGAAAAAAAGGTTTTTGGCAAAATGCAGATTTAAATATATGCTTTAATAAACCAAGAAACCCCTTAAAAAGAAAAGAAGAACAAAGAAAATGAAAAGGTAATGCTAAGGTTGTGTTTCCTTCCAGTGCTGCAGCCTCAGAAAGGAGAGAAGCAAAATTTACAGAATGAAAGGGTCACAGTGGGAAATGGATTTGGCCAGGAGGCTGAGGGTGTGTAGACCCACCATGTGAGCCCCTCCCAAGGCAGTATCAGGCACCTGGTGGAAGCTGAGGCCAGGACACGGGCACAGAGAGTGAGGAGGCAGAGTCTTTGCTGCATCCTGGCTGCTCTTTCTCCCAGGCCTGCAGGACTGCAGCATGGATGCAGTGAGCAGAAGGGAAGGGGTGTAAGGCAGGTGGTGCTGGGCTCCTCTGCCCGCTGCACACTCCCTGCACTGTCTGTCAGCAGAAGATTCAGGTCCTCCTGACTGGAAAAACACTCTAAAGAGAAACTCTTGCTGATCTGTGAGAATCACTGTCACAAATGAGCATGATGGCTTTTGGAGGAGCTTCGCATGGCCTCATGTGTTAGAGTTTTTAAAAGTTAGTCATAAACGATGTATTGGCTGTCTCAGTACCAAGTCTACTAACTTTATATACTATAAGGTGAGGTTTGAATTTTTTATACTGTGCATATCCTTCATTATACATAAATGAAAACTAAATCATCCAGTTTCTCTCATCTATTCAAGAAATGAAGCACTATTTATTTTACTTAAATTGAGTATAAGAGAAGAAATACTGAATGAAGCACTATCAATAATGCAACGGAAATGGAAAATGGAAAAACACACAAAGGCTTCCCTGCCAGGATCATGCTCTGCCCACAAGGAGCTCCTCTCTCTGCCCCTCGCCTGCTGTGTGGGACTGTGTCTCTTCACTGCTGGATGCAGAGATGGCCAGGCCACAAGCTCTCTGCCATCTCAGGTAAGATCCATCACATGGTCTAGGTCATGGCCATCTATCAGCATTTTCAGTGGCAGTAATTTTTATAATTGACTCAGCATCTCTGCAGTGGTACATCCATGGGTTCTAACTTTTCAGACCCATAACTGAGTAAGAAGAAATATAGGTGTTTGCAAATCTAATTTTTTATAATGAAGACTTAGAAATAGAATTTCCATGTTAAATGTCTAGAAGTTGAATTTCATGGTCACAGATTTCACAGCTCAAGTCTCAACAAAGAGTTGGAGCCTGGAAGGGGAATCCCGGGCTGCTCAGATCTCTGTGGAAATCTGAGGTCAGAGGAAGATGGAGCCGCCAGAAGTGGAAGAGAACATGGCACCTAACAGGGAAACATGGCTAGGAAAGGCCCAGGTCCAGGCCTCCTGATCCCCAAGTAAGCTTCTCAGCAAAGCAACACACTACACGCTGCACAGGAGAGGGCTGGAATGGCCCGGCTGCCACTGCTCCTCCCTGCAGGCCTGAGGCCCCTGTCTCTCTCAGGGGAGCTCTGTATGAGAAAGTCAGCTGTTACAGAGCCCACCTTGACTGAACGTCTTCCATCCAGGCACAGTTCTCAACTTCCACATGTGGACTCACCACAGTTGTGGAGCAGGACAGGTGTTTACAGAGTGCAGGTCAGGAGATGGGGACACTGCAGGAAAGTCAGTGTACAAAGCCTGAAATAAGATGCCGAGTCCTGACTGGCTCACTTTCCCGGAGATATACCACACACCATAAGTGTGTGCATTAAAAGACTAAGTAACTGAAAGGAGTTACTTACAAAAATGAATTCTGCAGGGATAATTTGAAGATACAAAGTAAATGGCGACATCCTGAAGTAAAATGACAAGTAACCTTTAATGGGTTTCTGGTGTCCGTTGGTGTCACTGACCCACACCCATCAGGAGCAAACACACTGAGCCACAGAGCAATAATGAACACAGGCAATGAGTCAACAGTCATAACTGCTTAATAATAACAATGAAAACCAGGATAAGATAAATGCCCTGCTGAATTGTATCAAGTGTATAATAAAGAATAAATATTGATCATTTTCCAATTTTCCAGGCAATTGAAGCAAAAGAACCACCATCTAATTATTTTAGCTGAAAAATTTACCCAGAGAAAAAATCCAGGAAATAATGTGGGAGAAAAATAAAAATAAATTTAAAAAATGATGACACCCTATCAGCCAAAATTCCTATATATTCAGGTAAATGCTCGCCAGCTAAATGAACCAGCACATTTAAAAGTTAAGCACTGTGATCAACACTGGTCTCAAACTCAGTGGTGCAAAATGATTCCACTTGCACAAACTTTCAGTGTCACTTGCCACTGAGAATGAGGCAAAGCTAACCCCACCATAGATTTAGAAAAACAGCTTTGAACAATTCCAAATTTAACCATTCTGTGATGATAAGAACCATTCACACACCATGTGTAGGAGGAAAGGACCTCAGCACAGCATGACAACCATATGCATAACAAGCCCTCCCTTACATTGTGCTCAGAGGCTGACAGGCTGCAATCCTTGCTTCTCAGGTCAGGAACCAGACAAGACTAGCAACTCTTTTCAACATAGTTCTTGAAGTAATAGCCCTAGAATATAATCAACAACAAGAAATTAAAGGTTTGCAAATCAGAAAAGAAAAATTAAAGATTGTCTCTGATAACTGAGGAAACATCCTTGCATATAAGAAATTAAAACTTCACTAAAAACTTTTTAGAGAAAATTCACAACTCACTTAAGTTACAGGGTACAAGATCCGCATGTGCTAATCCATTCATTTCTATGTGCTTCAAAAAACTGCAGCCCCAAACAAGGAATACAATTCAATTCATAACTCATTGAAAAGAATTGATGCTTAGGAAAATTTCAACAACCTCACCAGTTGTTTAAAAATTGTAGAAATTGATAAAATGAGTGACGTGGCACTAACAGAAGAAAAGACAGACCGTGATGGTGGATGGGAAGAATTCATGTTATTATAGTGTACGTGCTGCCCAGAGCAACCAGCTGTTTCAATGCATTCCTGGCAAATATCACTGATATTTTCCAAGACATAGAAAAAACAATATGAAAATTCACAAGTAGTTACAAAGAGTCACCCTATAGCCATGGAAAGAACATCAAAGATAGAGGCATAAAAATACGTGGTTTCTAGGTATATTATAAAGGAAGAGCCCTCAAAAGGGTCTTATACTGAAAGAAATGGACTGCAGATTAAAAGGGCCAGCCCAGAGACAAACCAACCCCTACAGTCACCAGGAGTCTTGTTTTCTTTCTACTTTCCTTTCCTGTCCTTTCATATTCTTTTGTTTTACCTTTCTGGTCAGGGTCTCCCTGTGTCTCTCTGGCCTGAGTGAATTCACAGTGTGTGGCCAGCTTGTCTGGAACTCCCAGGAATCCTGCTGCCTCAGCCTCCTGAGTGCAGGCATTGCAGGCATTTTCACCATTCCTTGCTCAGGCAATGAGTTTTTAACAACACTATCAGGAGACCAGGCCTGGTGGTGTGGCTTGTAATCCTAGCAGTCTGGATGGCTGAGGCAGGAACAAGACAAATTCAAGGAGAGCCTCAGCAAATGAGCCACTTATTCAGAAACTGCTCAACACAAGAAGAGTTTTAAATGAGGAAGTGAAAGGATCCCAGTACAAAGCTATATATTCAATCCCTAGAAATGGAATAAAAAAAAAAGAAAAAAAATCAACAACAACAACAACAAAAATGCAAAACCTTGGAACACAGACCAGGAGGATAAATAACATTTTACATTGGCCCGGCCTTCTGGAGGGCAGTGTGTCCCAAGCAGCTTCAACCTTCACACATTTCTTAGGATTTGACTTCAAAGAATCATCAAACTCCATGAGTTGTCAGAGAGAAAGCGAATGTGCTTCAGGACACCAAGCCTCAGTCCCAGTGCAGAAGGCATTTGGAGTGATCTTCTGAAGTGCATGCTGACCACAGTCATAAAGCAGAGAATCTACCAACAGTGTTAAAGGATTTTCAGTCCTACTCACTGTGAAAGAAACTGCAGGTGAGGAAGGTGGGAGAGAGCTTAACTACATCGACTCCTTCAACAGTGTCTAAAGAGCAAAGCTGAATATTTTATTCCGTGAATACCCAACATTGTGACCAATTGCCAACTAAGGATAATGCACACATGTAATCCCAGCTCTCTGGGAGTGTGAGGAAGGATGAGGAAAGGTTTAAGCTCAGGCTGGGAAATTTACAAAATTAGTGAGACCATGTGTTAAAATTTGAAAAGAAAAAACCAAAAAATTTTACAAATGTACGAAAATATCAATCATTAAGTTATCCCAGAAGTCACTGTGCAAGGTGCATTAATCCCTATTAGTCTGTAATTACTTTTCCACTTTTGCAGACTTTAAAAGAGTTATATGGTTCTTTATTTGGTTCTTATTATTCTTTCAAAAAATAGCAACACCTTGAACAAATTCTTGTTCTAAATATAGGTTCAACTTGAGAGTAATAAAACCCTAAAAGTTTAATTGTTACTGTAAAAAAGAGAGGAAAGTAAGGTGGATTAAGGAATATAATCGCAGGTATGTTCGAGAGTGTAGGACGCAAAACCATATAACTGAGCTTTTGTTGGATCATTGAATGGAACTGTCTCAAATTCCACTGTAGGAATGTTCACTTTATATGCTTTAATGTAGTGATATGGACAACTGTTTCTAGGAAGATAATGTGTAGCCTCTTAACTGGTGATTTCGTACTGCATACATTTTTTTCTAGAAATACTGTATTATTTGTACCCTTTTCCTGCATTGCTTTTTTTTTTTTTTTATGTCCTTTCTTTTTTTTTTTTTTTTTCCTTTCTCTCTTTAAATAAAAAAATATATATATAGGTTCAGGACAAAAAACAACAGAATGATCAAATTCTCTTAATACTGAGCTACCAAAATCCTAAGAAGGTATATCCAGTAGCATATCTGGAGGCATCCCAGTAAAAAGTTTTTGAAAAATGAAACAATGGGGGCTGGGGATTTAGATCGGCAGCATAAGCACCTGCCTTGCAAGCAGACAATCGTGAGTTCGATCCCCGGTACCGATAAAAAGGAAAAAGACAAAAAACAAAACAAAACAAAAAATGAAACAATGCAAACACCAGGCAGAAGATCAATGTCTGCATGATGGTAAACCTTATGCTAGGTGTGCTCACTAAAGTACAGATGCAGGAGACCCTCACAGAGATGTGATTTCTAAATTGACAGGCGATTTTTGACTTTTCTTTTTCACCTTATTTCTTTTCAGTTTCATTTTTTCTCTCTCTCTTTCTTTCTTTCTTTCTTTCTTTCTTTCTTTCTTTCTTTCTTTCGACAGGGCTTTGCTACACAGGTCAGCCTGCCCTTGATATTACATTGTAGCCCAGGATGACCCCAAACAGCAACCTCTACCTCAGCCTTCTGAATACTGGAATGACAGGTGTGACCAACATCCCTGACTGTGTTTTGCTTTTTAAATTTTCTCCAAAAAAAACTACTTAGATTTATCTGACATTCTCATAGTCCCTAAGTTTGCTTATGCAAAATGAAATCAGAAAGCACTGAAAACACACTGAAGGAATTTCAAAATCCTCACCGACATATAACATAATGTAACATAGCATAGAAGAGCATAGTATAGCATAATAATACAAAATAAAACAAAAAGCAACCACCTAACGCTGCTTTAAACATCTGCTTCCAAAGACCCAGTAAGAATTTCTAAGTTAACCATAAACCAGCAATATCATCCAGTAATTTCAAATTTAAGGACATTTTCTTTGAAATAAAAGTCTGTATCCACTCAAGCACTTATAAAGAATGGGTATAGCAGCTTGCTTTCCAGGCCCAACCTGGAAGCATAACAAATGGCCATCGAAAAATGAGTGACAAGCTGTTTAGCTGCCGCGCCTGGCCATAGGTCTGCAGAGGAGGAGCTGGGCAGATCTGGGGTGCCCTCACTGGCCTCTCTGCATGTCTGGAGGACTCTGGATATCTGCGCCCAGACTGCTGGAGTTCCCCCAGGCTTCCAGGTGCAGTGAAGGGGAGAGGTGGGTTTGAGGCTTCCACATCAGCCTCCCCATTCCGGTTACACTTGGAGAATTGCTGAGCTACCGACGGGTGGGCGGGCCCACACTATCAGCCTAGCCCAGCCTGTTTAGCTGCCGCGCCTGGCCATTGGTCTGCAGAGGAGGAGCTGGGCAGATTTGGGGTGCCTGCATCGGCCTCTCCATGTGTCTGGAGGACTGTAGATATCTCTGCAACCAGGGAGGGTCCACAGGTTCCTGAAGTGCTGCGGCCTGTGGTGAGTACCCTAACCCGGCTGCGATTGAAGAACTGTGGAGCTTCCAAGGGGCAGATGGGCGCACAGTGTCCCTGAGGCCCAGCTTGTCTGGAACTGTGGAGTTCTGAGCAGGCAGAGGAGGGCCACTGGTTCTGTAGGCCCAGTGGCTTGGGGTAGCGCGGCGCCAGAGTCTCAGTAGCTCCAAACATAGAAGGGGATTTTCAACAGATCCTGAGGAAGCTTTCAAATAACACTTGAAACACAGAAATATAGGAAAATGACAAAACGAAAGACCAAATTACAACCTCAAACCTCCAGCCCATCTCAAGAAACCCTAGGAGCGATGTATATAGAAGAAAATATATCCCATCCACCTCATATATCGGACACAATAGCCACTGAAATTGACAAGCAACTCCAGGAAGCTTTAAAGAAATTCAAACTCGAAATAATCTCCCAGATAAAAGAAGAAATGATAAAAGAAATGAAAGAGATTCTAAATATATCTAAAGAAAACACAGATAAAAAATTGGAGGAACTAAACAAAAAGATAGAATCCCTAGACGAGCAATATAAGAAACAAACAGAATACATAATGCAGATGCACAGAGATATACAGGAAATAAAAAACTCCACTGAAAGTTGTAAAAACTGCCTTAATGAAAGTGAAGATAGAATTTCAGACCTTGAAGACAGGATTGCAGCTAGTGAACAGGAAAGGAAAGATCTTTTGAAAATAACAAGGAATCAGGAAACAACAATTCAACAACTGCAAGACGATGCAAAGAAGAATAACATAAGAATGATAGGGATTAATGAAAGAGAGGGAGACAACATGAAGGATGTCAGGAGGATATTTAGAGAAGTAATAGCTGAAAATTTCCCAAGCATGACATCAGAAACTGACATCAGGATCAGTGAAGCATATAGAACTCCAAACAGTCATAACCAAAATAAAACTACACCCAGACATATAATAATCACCATCCCAGAAATCCAACACAAGAATAGATTATTAAAAGCTGTCAGAGAGAAAAGACAGATCACTTATAAAGGAAAACCTATCAGAATCACAGCAGACTTCTCAGCACAAACGATAAAGTCAAGAAGAGCATGGAGTGAAGTATTCCAGATCCTAAAGCAAAATGATTTCCAACCAAGACTGATATATCCTGCAAAACTATCATTCAAAATAGATGGTGCAATACGATACTTCCATGACAAAGAACAGCTGAAGAACTTCATGAACACCAAACCAACCCTGCAAAAAATATTGAAAGACAGTTTAGATACACAAAGGAAAAAAGCACTAAGTAAAGCAAATAATTAAACAGAACAGAAAGATAAAGATGCAACAGCAGAGAGATAACATTCCTACAATTAACCAGCATTTAACAGTAATAACCATTAATGTAAATAGTCTCAATGCACCAATCAAAAGAAACAGACTAGCAGAATGGATCAAGAAACAAAATCCAACCATATGCTGTTTACAGAAAACCCATCTAACCCAGAAAGATACTCACAGACTGAAAGTCAAAGGATGGAAAACAATTCTTCATGCAGCAGGAATCCAAAAAAAGGCAGGAGTAGCCATTCTGTTTGCAGACAACGTGAACTTTAAACCAACAATGACCATAAAGGACAAAGAAGGTCACTACATACTCGTAAGGGGAAAACTCCAAGAGGAAGAGATAACTATCTTAAATATATACGCACCAAACTCCAGAGCACCCAGTTATATAAAACAATTATTAACAGAAATGAAAACTCAAATTATCAGTAACACAATTGTAACAGGAGACCTTAATACACCACTGACACTAAGGGACAGATCAACCAGACAGAAAATGAGCAAAGAAATAACAGAACTGAATCACACCTGTGAACAAATGGGTTTGATAGACATATACAGAATGTTCCACCCAACAACATCAGAATACACATTCTTCTCAGCTGTACATGGATCATTTTCTAAAATAGACCATATATTAGCTCACAGAACATATTTAAGCAAATGCAAAAGAGTTGAAATCATCCCTTGCATATTATCGGATCATAGCGCTCTGAAATTAGAAATTAATGACAAAGGATACTGCAAAAATTCCGCAAACACATGGAAACTAAATAACACACTCTTGAGTAATCAGTGGGTCACAGAAGAAATTAAAGAAGAAATTAAACAATACCTAAAAGAAAATGAAAATGCAGATACAACTTACCGGAATCTGTGGGATGCAATGAAAGCCGTTCTGAGAGGAAAATTTATTGCACTGAGTTCCCACATCAGGAAAACAGAACGAATACAAATAAATAACTTGATGCTATACCTCAAACAGCTAGAAAAAGAAGAGCAAGTCAAGCCCAAAGCCAAAAGAAGAGAGGAAATTATAAAAATCAGAGCAGAAATCAATGCAATAGAGACTAAGAAAACAATCCAAAGAATCAACGAATCAAAGAATTGGTTCTTTGAAAGAATAAATAAAATCGATAAGCCCCTAGCCAACCTTATTAAAAAAAGGAAAGAAAAAGCTCAAATTCATGCAATAAGAAATGAAAAAGGAGAAATCACTACAGACCCAATAGAAATACAGAGGATCATCAACACCTATTTCGAAAACCTCTACTCTCAAAAGTTTGATAACACAGAAGAAATAGACAGATTCTTAGAAGCATATGAAGTACCAAAGCTAGATCAAGAGGATATAAAACTGTTGAATAACCCAATCTCTGCTAATGAAATTGAAAATGTAATTGGGTCCTTGCCCACCAAGAAGAGCCCAGGCCCAGATGGATTCACTGCAGAATTCTACAAGAAATATAAAGAAGACCTAATGCCGACACTCCTCAAACTATTCAATGAAATTGAAAGGGAAGCAATCCTTCCTAAGTCATTCCTGGAAGCAAATATTACTCTAGTACCAAAACCTGAGAAAGACCCAACTATAAAAGAGAACTATAGACCGATCTCCCTAATGAACACAGATGCAAAAATCCTCAATAAAATATTGGCAAATAGGATCCAGCAAATCATCAAGAAGATTATACACCATGACCAGGTGGGATTCATCCCAGGAATGCAAGGATGGTTCAACATACGCAAATCAATAAATGTAATCCACCATATCAATAAAGCCAAAAATAAGAATCACATGATCATCTCTATAGATGCAGAAAAAGCCTTCGATAAGGTCCAACACTTATTCATGATAAGAACTTTACAGAAAATTGGAATAAATGGTCTTTACCTCAATATAATAAAGGCCATTTATGACAAACCAACAGCCAGCATCATACTAAATGGCCAAAAATTGAAAGCCTTTACTTTAAAATCGGGTACAAGACAAGGATGTCCTTTATCGCCACTCCTATTTAATATAGTACTGGAAGTACTAGCCAGAGCAATTAGGCAAGAAAGAGAAATAAAAGGGGTAAAGATAGGAAAAGAAGAAGTTAAATTATCACTGTTTGCAGATGACATGATACTCTACATAGAAGACCCCCTAAACTCCACTGAAAGACTCTTAGATACAATAAATAAATTCAGTAATGTGGCTGGATACAAAACCAATACTCAGAAATCAATAGCATTCCTATACACGAACAACAAAATTACAGAGAGGGAAATAAGAGAAACTGGACTATTCACATTAGCAAGCAAAAAAATGAAATATTTAGGAATTACTCTTACGAAAGAAGTGAAAGACTTATACAGTGAAAATTATAATACACTGAAAAAGGAAATTGAAGATGATCTCAGAAAATGGAAAGACATCCCTTGCTCATGGATAGGAAGAACAAACATTGTGAAAATGGCCATTCTCCCAAAACTGTTATACAGATTCAATGCAATCCCAATAGAAATACCATCAACATACCTTATAGATCTAGAGAAATCACTCCTAAATTTCATCTGGAACCAGAAGAGACCTAGAATCGCAAAGGCAATTCTAAGCAGCAAAGACAAAGCAGGAGGCATCACAATCCCTGACTTGAAGTTATACTACAAAGCAACAGTAGTAAAATCAACATGGTATTGGAATCAAAACAGAGCCGAAGATCAGTGGAATAGATTAGAAGATACAACCACAACTACGAACACACTCAACCACCTTATTTTTGATAAAGGAGCCAAGCAGGTTCACTGGAAGAACGACAGTCTCTTTAATAAATGGTGCTGGAAAAACTGGCTCTCTATTTGCCGAAAACTAAAGCTAGACCCATGTCTATCACCATGTACTAAATTAAAATCTAAATGGGTCAAAGATCTGAATATTAAAACAGAAACACTAAATCTATTGGAATACAAATTAGGTAGAAACCTTGGAGACATAGGAGTAGGTAAAGAATTCATGAACAGGACTCAAACCGCACGGGAAATACTTCCCAGAATCAATAACTGGGACCACTTCTTATTAAAAAGTTTCTGCATGTCAAAAGAAATCTCCAGCATAGTGAAAAGAAAACCCACAAACTGGGAAAAGATTTTAGTGAACTCTCTCTCAGACAAGGGCCTCTTGTCTAAAACATATAAAGAATTAAAGAAACTCAGACCTCCAAAATTCAAAGATCCAATCCAAAAATGGGCATCTGAGATGAATACGCAATTCTCAGATGAAGAAATGCAAATGGCAAATAAATACATGAAAAAATGCTCATCATCATTGGTCATTAGAGAAATGCAAATTAAAACCACACTGAGATACCATCTCACGCCTGAAAGAATGGCCAGGATCAAGAAAACCGACAACAAATGCTGGAGAGGCTGTGGGGAAAAAGGAACTCTCCTGCACTGCTGGTGGGAGTGTAGACTGGTACAGCCTTTGTGGAGATCTGTCTGGAGATTTCTCAAAAAGTTGGGACTGGAAATCCCATTTATTCCAGCTATTCCACTTCTAGGCATATTCCCAGAAGAACTGAAAGCATCATACCACAGTGATATATGTGCACCTATGTTTATAGCAGCACAATTTGTAATCGCCAGATCTTGGAAACAACCCAAGTGTCCATCAACTGAGGAATGGATAAAAAAGTTGTGGTATTTCTATACAATGGAGTATTATTCAGCTATAAAGAAGGATCACATTGAGATATTTATCAATAAATGGGCGCAGCTTGAGACCATACTCATTAGTGAAATAAATCAATCTCGCATGTGTGAATACCGAATAGTTTCCCTAATGTAAATAATGATTCAAATATATAAAAATATGTGGTAATCATGAATCCCCATTAGGTGGCCTTGAAGCCTTATAAAGTTTTCACTCATTAATTAGAAAGGCTTTATTCTGGGCTTCTTGATATGAAAATATTTGAAGCTAGAGTATATGAAGTTTTATCCAAATATTTCAAGGAAAAAGACACTATGGTAACTACTATTAAGTCAGGTTATAAGGTGGTGAAGTACTAGGTTGTTGAAACAGTCATGCTGTGACCTCTATTGTTATATTGTTATGTCCTGTTTTATCTCAATCTCCCCCTTATTGTTTCAAAAAAAATTTAGTCATTTCTTATGTTTGTCTTAATTAAAGAAAAAATTCAAAAAAAATTAGGATATATAAATAGTAACTCTTTTTGATTTCCTATTAACTTGTTTTGAAGTCCTGTAGTACTCACATGATCTTGTTTTGACTGATTAAACTCTGTTCCATTCTGTATGATAGTATCAAGTTTGAAGACATAGGCAACTACTTTGAAGACAAGATTCACTAAGATACCCATTCTGGTTTGACTATTGTCTTCTTTGGAAGTCCTGTAATGTTTACAATGCCTAAGTTGTATTGGTCTTGTTCTCTACTGTTTTGTCCAACTTTATGATATCTGGTGAGATAGACAATCCTTTTTAAGGAAACAGGGGACAACGTTGATAACCATTGTTGATAAACTTGTACTCTGTTCTGCACCATGTGCTATGTCTATCCTTGGTATTGACTGACAGCTTTGTTTTGCCATATTTGACTGTATTCTTCCCCCCCCCCCCAAAGAAAGTAATGAGCACTAAGGAGTAGTAAAATCCAGGATGTGTGGGTTTTGTTGTAAAAAAGAGAGGGGGAAAAAAAAAAGAAAAAGAGCTCTAACGGATATAACAGCAAGTGTGTTTGGGGGTGTTAAATAGCTGACTATATCAATGTTTTTGGAACATTGAACACAGCTGTTTGCGGACTCCCTGTTTGAATGTCCACCTTGTGTTCTTTGATACTGTGATTTGAGGAACTATTTTCAAGAAGATAGTGTGTAATCTACTAGCAGGTGATTTCTTACTGTTATGTTTTTTTGTTTTGTTTTGTTTTGTTTTGTTTGTAGTTCTGTATTGCTTGTACCCTTACGCCGCTTTGGTTTGTTTTGTATTTTTCACTTTTTCCTCTTAAATAAAAAAAAAAAAAGAAAAATGAGTGACAGGTACATGAACAAGTCACACATGCTTGGTTCAGCCTTTTAATAGCGGGTGGTGGCAGCACAGGGGGAGCCCAGCATGGAGACACTGCTTGAAGGAGACCAACCAAAGACCATTGCAACTGAACAGGCTCAGGCTCATCACCTCCAGGAAAGGCAAACTACCCAGCAGGGACACAAATCCCATGGTCTGTTTGGGATGGAAGTACAGGAAGTGATAGCAGCTGCTTGGAGACAAGTTCCCCAGGAGTGACATGCGTGTGTGTTTCATCAGCACATGGTGATGATGTCCACAGCCTGGCAAAGCTTCCCTGTGCACTCACCACGTAATGTCCCTCCTTATAGGATGTCAGAGTACAGAGCCCTATAGTGTGTGGCTGAGGTAAACATATAAGCATGAATAAGTAATCATTCATAAGCCCATGAGAGTAAAACTTGTTAGGAATCCTCATCCCCTGGACCTGAGGTGGTTATAACATGAAACATTCACATTCTTTAGGAAAATTATTATGGGTATTCTGGGAACATCTCCTTGCTTCCTAATGGAACTGAAATGAAACTAACATAAGCCCAGGAAAGAAAGTCACCATAAAATTTGACAGATCTCTAACAGAAGACAATGAGTGCTTCATCCTCAGAGACAATGGACCCTTTGGATGGAAATGTGTGCTTGGACGCATCCTGCCACATCTGAAGCATCTACATGTTTGTTGCTTTAAAATTTTCAAAGAGCAGCAAAGTCTAAACCCGCACAAAGGTTCTGGGGTTTTAACTTGCTGTTTCCAAGGAGGATACAGATTTGTTCCAGAATAAAAAGAAAGGGGGCATCACAAAGGCAGGCCCAACTGTGGACCCCAGCGCATGACCTCACTTCCTTGACAACAGGTCCAAACAGAATTCTGAAGGCTCAGTTCACCTGACACCTTGGTCTGGTGACAGTTGGCCTTCAGAGACAGTTGGCTCAAGAGAGTGAACAGGGAGCATGTTATGCTGCTTTCCCAGGACTCGAGGCCCCAGCCGCAGGACCCCGCATAGGGGGACCACGTGGGATCGACTGAAAAAATGGTTTACTCGTCCCAGAAGCTTCAGGATGATTGCCGGCACACATCCAACCAACAAGCGCAGCAAAGGACAGGGCTCACTGTCCCCAGCCCTCAGGTGCCCAGAGGCAAGAAGGAGCCCAGGACAGGTATCACTAAGCTCAGCCACCAGCGACTCAACCACACGGAGACCAGGACAGGTACATTAAGGCTTGGCCACCACTGTGAGTCCCCCTACACAACTTCTGCCCTAAGTCAACAGTTTGAGGGGGTCTGAGGACAGGCACTGAGGGCAGATCCTCCTGGGCAGGAGCAGGCACTGGGAAGTTGTGGGACTGGGCTCTTGTCACGTGCCCACCCAGGACAGGGCTGGCAAGAGGAGAAGGGCAGCGCCCCTCCTTATCCACAGTCTCCAGAGTCATCTTCTGTCTTCCTCGGTAGAAATATGGGACAGAGATGTCTGTCCTAGAGGAATATGAGGTTATCTGGGTTGACAAAGGAAACCTGTGGTGTCTCAGAGCCTCAGAGCCTCTGGCTTCTTGCCAGAAGCTGGTCTCTGCACCAAGAGAGTAGCACAGAGGAGACCAGTCTGGAGCTGGTCACTGGGCCCTGTGTGTCATGGCCTTGCTGCAGACTCTGGGACCCCCAACAGGTGCTGACTCAGATGCAAGGTGTGTGGGCAGAAGGGATTGTAGAGGCCCACAGATGACAGAGACGATCTTTGGGTCAGTACACACTCTCAGCACCGCACTTCAGGGCTTGGCAAACACTGGGCCCATGGTTCTGCTCCCAAGGAATCTGGACTCCAGGTCCTCAACTACCATAACCTCTCTACTCAGCCTCTACCTAGTCACATGTAGGGTCACTGTCCACAGATAGGTGAGAGCAGGAAAATTGGGACACAGACCCAAAGTCACTACATTACCTGCCATGATTTAATTCTACCATTGCACCTCATTGTCAATCCTGGGCCGGGTGTCCATGGAGCATTGGCTGGTGTCTTTATAACCTGTCCCCAGCTCTTACACATCATCATCTCACCAGAGATGTGCTCACCTCAATTATAAGGCACATGCTACATTGTCCATTCTCTAGCGCTTGTCTCACGGAATTTTTCCATGCACCTCAGTTCCTATTAGAGGACCCTCTGGGATAAACGAATTCCAAAACAGAGCAGTGAACACAGCTGCTCAGCCCTCCATCGCTGTACAAGAGGAACTTATTACCTTACTGGGGACTTTTCATCAGAAACCTGGAGAACATTCTGTGGGGCCTCATTAATGGACCTGGACACCCAAAATGAGGATTTCTTTTCTCATCTCTAAAATGGGAAGCCTTCTTAGGACACATAGGTTTTCTTCCTGGATAGTTTTATTTAGTCTCTCCTCCATCAAGCTCTTCTGAGCATGCTAGTATTCCTAAGTGTCCCCTGTGAATTGTGACTTTTAAAATGAGATCCCTTTACTGCTGGGCCCCCTGTGAGCCCTGTAACATGAGGCTCTGTGGACCATTTGGAGTGTGGGCTTTGTTTCAGCCCCAAACCCTCCTGAGAGCCACGTGCAGGACACCAATTCCATGTCTCCCCACTGTCTCATCACAGATTGGAAGTCAGCCAGCAGAGAGCCTGGCAGATGGCTGTACAGCAAGCAGGGTACAGGCAGATGGGCCTCACAGCCTGAAAGAGCCTCTGGAGCCCGCTGTCCTGGACAGCTGTCCCAGGCCCAGCACATCCTCTCTGAACTCCTCCAAGGGCAACATCTCCACCCCACAGGCCCCGATGTTGGAAAGGTGAGTTCTTACCTTAGCAGCCCCATGGGACACAGGCACTTGTGAATTCATTTCCTGGCCATGTGCAAGTGCTTCTCAGCCCCAGGATACAGTGCTGAATGGTAGGGTGTTGAGTGGTTCGAGCCTGCATGGTCATTGTGGGTGAAATGGGGACTCCATGGCCATTTGTTAGCTTTCGCCATGGCCATATGCAAGCCTCTTTAGAGGCTGCACTGATTCCCATGGATGACCTTCCATTCCCTCACTGACCTGCACTTGGGGGAATCTGTTCAGTTCTTAGGAAAGGAGATAGGAAAGTCACCTTATGGGCTTCAGAATTTGTTCAAGGCAGGAAATCCTTTTTATGGCAAAGTGTCCATGGCTGTCAGATGTCATGGAAGAGAAGATAAGTATCATCAACCTACAAATGTACATGAAGACAGAAGTGTGCAGACATTTTTCTGGGTATTGATCATGATCCTGTAAGCAGAGCAAGTGCAACCACTGCCCTTTAGAGTTTCAATGTACTTTGGAGGCCACAAAGTCACCCTTGGCAGCAGAACAGATATTGCTCAGCTCCAGGCAGTTGTGCCAGACCCAGGGCCTCCCTACATGTGGGTAAAACCATGCAGGAGGTCTACAGAGGTGAACAGAACTGGACAACACATCACTGCCTGAGCTCAAGACTACACAAAGGCAGCACAGACACTGACTGACCCCTCATGTCTCACATATTCATGGAGTGACAGCAATGGGCCCTAGAGTACAAAGATATGACAGATACAATCTCTGCCTTCAACAATCTGACCTGCACTGGGGACGGGCAGGCAGAAACTATGTCAGGCTTCCCTCAAAAAGGCAGAGGTGGGATACAATTCAGCAAAGCCTCCTTCCCATGGAGACTTCTTTCAGCCTCTCAGGACTTCTTGGGCCCACAATGCCCCACTGTGGGGGTCCGAAAATGGGACTGGACACTGTAGAGACTGGGTAAGGCGTCCACACCCTCCTCCCCACAGGTGACCTGCACATGTATTGTGAGAGGAAAACCCAGGCCTCTCCCTTAGTTCCCTCTCTCATTGCCCCAGGTCCACCTCTTCTGTGCTTGACTCTGCATTGGAAGTCTGCTCACATGTGGATCCCCAGGATGAGCTTCTCCTGCACCAGCGGGAGTCTCCTGAGGCCAACGATCATGAGTCCAATGGTAAGGGGCCCTGAGGTGTGGCCTGTGATCTTCTGGGGAGGAGATGGGCCATGGAATTCAGTAAATCATCCAGATGCTGGGTGATCCAGGAGCATGAGACCCTCAGCAGTCAGTGTGGGGATGCAGTGTGGGAGGCTTTGCTGAGGCTGTGTTGGTGCACATGGCTACCTCTGACAGGCAGTGGGAAAGTTTTGCCCCAAGAAGTCCATGGACAGTTCGTGATCTTTTCTTATCCCACAACTATAGGGCCAATCTCAGCCCACGCAGAAGTTGTATCTGCTGACATTGTGCCAGATCCATCTGCAGCTCCCTCAGCTCCTCTGAACCCACAGGAAGAGCCTGAACCTGGATTCCTTTCTCCCCCTGCTGCAGATCTGGACCTCCTGGTGGCTCCCCAGGAGTCTTCTCTTGAGCTCTACCTGGGGGCAGCTCTTGACCCACACCTGCCATTCCCTTCTCTTACTGATTTATATATTATTGTATTCATTGTTACCCGTATTTCCCACAGATATGTTAGTGATAGAACCAATATAAATAAAGTTTTAAGATTTTAGTGTTGTTTAAAATAATCAGTTTGGTGACATTCAGTGCATTCTCAATGCTGTGCAAATTTCACCACTCTCCAGTTCCAGAATATTTTCTTTAATTTTGTACACAATGGTGTTTTCTTTTCTTTCCCCTCCTGCTCTATCCCAGCACCCCTGATCTTACGTCCTCATCATTAACCTATGCTACATTGCCCACATCAATGCCATCAAGTTTTCTTTGGCCAGAGAATGCTGGTAGTGACTTTCTAGGGTGAATGTTAGGTTTTGGCTTCAGGTTAGAGTTAAGCTAGGTTTGGGCTAAGCTCCTAAATATTACATCACTATGAACTGTATTGGTCATAAACAAAGGACAACCCAGACAAAGCAGCACCTTGTGCTGGCCATGTCTTGGCCCTGAGCTGTGTGCTTAATGAATCCAACTTTGACTACAGTCACAGGTTATGGACTGTACCATTATGCAGGAGGTAGGGCCTAATTTCCACTCCATGCATCACACAAGCTATGCCAATATAATCAATATACACTGTAAATAGGTACTGATGATGAAAATATACAATAGTCTATAAACAAAACAAATTCCACTTCTGACATATGCGAAAAAAAGAGCAACTGATGAAAAGCCTCACGCAGGAAGGACACGCTCTACCTGGCCAGCAATGGGTCCTTCAGGCAGATTCAAACCTGAAGAGCAAAGCACCAGCTGGCCTCAAGCTAAGACCTCGCTATTGGAATTCCTAGGGCCAATCTTCCAATCCTAGGAACATGCACTTTTATACTTTGCACTATGCAAACCTAACAGACACACATAGAGGACTCACTGTGTGCCGAATGCCCGAGGTTCCCAGAAGCAGCTCACTCTTGGGGAGATAAGTGAACCTGCACTGCCAATAGCTGGTGAGTCCTGAGTCATGGAACAGAAAGTAAAAACCAAACACAGGCAAATCTTCTGGAGGAGCCCTCAGTCTGGCTCCCAAGGCCGGCCTTTGTAGCTCTGCTCAGATCCCTGATTTCTAGCTAAGTGATTAAAACTGCTGTCTCCTCTCTGGCCTCAGGATAAGCCACAGAAGTGGGTGTAACAGTGACAGCTGAAGGTGTTCCCTGCCCCTCTGTAAGTGCTGTCATGGAGGAGAAAGCCCCTTGTCCTCATCCACCCCCCTCCCCCATCTCTCCCACGGAACTTCAAAGGCTGAGCTGCTGCCAGGCAGTCTGGGTGGAGATGCTCAGCAGGGTATTCAACCTACATTTATCCAGCACTGGGCACATCTACACAGCTTCCCAGTAAACAGTCATGGGAAGGAAAGATTAAGTAAAAAGTATCAGCTGACTGGAAGGAAGCCTGCTCTGTACATCATGACCCCTGCATCAATGTGGTGGGGAGGGAAATACATTGGGTTCTCACCCCCCTCTGCAGCCTCTCAGAACACATTGCTGATCGCACAGACATCTCATCCCACCACACTCGCCTACAGACTCACTGGACACCTGCACCCAGGCACCAGGTGCTGTGACTCTGGTGCCAGCTGACAAGGAAGGTGAGAACACAGCAGCAGCCTGGCAACTAGCCGGCCAAGAAGACAGCATAGATGACAGTGGCCATGATCACCTCACCTGAGGGCAGGTCACTGAGGCAGAGGCACATTCCATGAACACATTATACCCAAGTGGTTGGGCCCCTCTCCTGTCCAGGTGCTGTCCAGTCCTCAGGGGACAGAGACAGGCCACTAACAGGCTGACCACACTGCCAAGCCTTATACCACAGTCTGCTGGTCTTGGGACAGGACAGAGATACATGACCCCATTGGGGAAGAATTTGGACCCAGACACACTTCGTCTGGGGTACACATACTTGCCTTTATTACAAATCATGCTCCAGATCAGAGGGCCCCATTACATGGACTGCTCGACCCAGCCTTTGTTCTCTGGCCAGATCTAATTCTGCCCATCCATCATGAGCCATTTCAAAGTTACTGTGTCTACCTGGATTCTGCCAGACAGCAGCACCTGCATTTGTCTCCCATGTATCCAGGTACACATGCATCACACAGGGACACACAGTTTAGGTCAGCTTCTAGGACATTGTATAGGATGATCTCCAGACTAATCATGATCCCCCAGTTCTGACCACCATGTCCTGAGGAGAACTTCTAGTGCTGGAAGCCATGAATAGGGGTTCCTAGTAGCCTCAGCCCCAGGCCCTGGACCAAATGCAGCACATTTTGGTTCTAGCTTGTTCTGGGTGACAACAAATCAGCCATACCTGTGGGCACTGGATTCTCTCTGCATCAAAAGAGTCTGGGGGAGTGCAGAGCATCTCCCAGGCCAGACAGGGGTAGCACTAGCCCAGGTGTGGGCTCTTGGGAGGACAAGACAGTATAAGAGGAGGAGGGAGGGATGCCTGGGGAACAAGGAAATGGAAGATGGAAGAGGACTAGAAAAGGACCCTGGGTTACACAACGGCTGGCACCTGATTTTGTCACGCACCATACCTGTTGGGTGATAGCACAGAACACCACCACCTGGATTTTGGACAGCTATACAAGCAGCATCTCCAAAGGTCCAGGGAAGATTGAGGTTGGCAAGGAAGGGCCTGGGTAGATGAAGTCAGGCTGTCACATAGTCTGGGCTGTGCCAAATCCGCTGCCAGACAAAGCCAGTGTTCAGTGCCACCCTGAGCCAGCCACATCAGGCCGGGATCTCCCTTGCTCCAAGCAAGAGGACCATCCCGATGCCCTCACAGGCACTGGGGCCCACACATCAGAGAAGGGCTGCCCACCTCTCCTGGGCACCTGCCCTTGTTCTCCGCACTCTCTCATGGTGCTCAGCTCCCACATGGTGTCACACACGGGGCCTGGATTTTTCCATGCTGCCTGGCACTGATCCTGTGCTTCAGCTTGCCATGCCACAGTACCAGTTCAAGTGACCTCCCTCAGGTTCAGGGAGTAAGGGAGGCCACATTCCCAGTTACTTAACTGCCATGTGTGAAAGTGGGGCCAAGAGATGCTATTGCCCTGGGCCTTGAGCCCGGGAATGACTCTGCTCAGACCGTGGTCAGAGCAGTAAGATGGGGAAACGCACATCTGCTGCTTGGAGAACCATGTTCCAGTCCAGATCAGAACAGCTGAGACCTCAGTGACCTGGGAGACACAGGGGTGGGATGGAAGTGAGGCAAATGTCCATCGCAGGGCTTAGGAAATGACGCCAGGGGAGAAGAATGAAATTCAGTTTTCTCTCTAGAGTGTGCCTGGCAAACACAAGGTCTTGAGTTCAGTCCCCAGTATGTGAGACAGACAGACACACAGACAGAGGAGCAAGGGAGGAAAAAGCGGGAAAACAAAAAGAAACTTTGCACACTTTATAATGCCAAATTCTGTACTGTACTAAGAAGTGTTCTCATCCACCATTTGTTTAGTTTACTTTTCTCTTTTTGAAACAAGGCCTCACTATGCAGTTCAGGCTGGACTTGAGCTCACTTTGTAGCCTAGGCTGGTCTCAAAATTGCAAGGATCCTGCTCTGCCTCCTGAGTGCTGGGATTACAGGTGCGTGCCACCACGCCCGGCTTCCACTAATTTTTTTTAAACAGGCATCAGAAAGTTTTATTAGAGGGAGACAGAATGCACTCAGGCATGGAGTGTGGGTGCTCAGAGATGAGGCACCTAATCCCCCAGTTTTGACCACACAGTGCACAATGCAGCTTGATCTGCAATGTGATTCCAGAACAGCGGGAATGTGTCTCCCTCTAGAGGTGAGGACCAGTCCTCCCCATATGGGTGTGATAGGTCTCTCCAGTACAATCCAGCTGCCCTTGTGGTGGGGAGGCAGTTCTGACAGTTTCACCAGGAGCTCTCTTCAATTACCAATAGTTACAAATCTGTCTTCATTCTGCTATTCTCTGGCAGTGTATAGTATTGGCATGAACTCTGCAGGGTGCACCCCCAACTCTGTTCCTGAGTCTCACAGAACATAAAGGCAAGTTCCCGGACTTCTGCCAGGTCACTGTGCCTGTCCTTGGGAGCTTGGCAGGAAGTGAAAGGGTACAGAGTGACCTCCCTGGGCAGATGCTCTCCCTCCCACCAGAACCTTGACCACATGCTTGAATCCACAGTTCCTTGGTCTTGGGACCCACCACACCCTGCCTGACACGGGGTTCATGCTCCAGGTGATAAAATCTGGTCTCTTGGATCACGGTTCCCACCCAGCACAGCTTCCACAGATGGCTCTCCCTTTTCGAGCCGGGCTAACCCTCCCGTGTTGGAGCCTTTATTACCTGCTGCTCTGGTATCCTGAGGTTGGGAGGCAGCTTAATCAAAGACAGCCGTGGCCTTGGCCATGACCAAGTGCTAAGTCACACGTTTGAGCAGCTGTCAGGAGCGTGGGTTGAGAGGACCACACGTAGTGTCTGGGTTGCTGAACCCCAACACTCTATTCTGTGCACCCAGTCCATCAGAACTCTCTTTGGCCAAGCAATACTGAAAGAGACTGATATTTCTCTTTAATAATCAGGACAATCCCAGACAGCTCACAGTTTATATATAAGTAGCTTGAATTGTCTCAAAAAGCTGGGGGGAAAACCCACCACCCTATACCATACTATACACACACACACACACACACACACACACACACACACACACACACAGAACTACTATGTGAGCCAATCCCAGTTCCAGGTATATAGCCAAAGGAATGGAGTCACAGAAGTTCATGCTAACCAAGACACTGAGTCAACTCAGGTGTGGCTCAGCACATGCGTGGATATAAAAATGTGAGGGGGCACAGCCAGACACCAGCCTTTTCCTGTGCATCAGCGCCATTCATGGACTGCGAGGGAAGAAGAACAAGATGTCACCAAGAAGCAAGCTTTTCCTGCAATTCAGCGCCATGTGCCGGCTGCTGTGAAGAGATCTCAGCCCTTCCAGTGCACGGGTTAGCAAGAGCCAACCTCCAGCCTGCCAATTCATGCCATAAGTAACTGGCTGACCCAGAGAAACACAGGCTGCAATGATGGCTATTGAGGTAGAATACAGGTTAATGCTTGTAGTGTTCAGTGTTTCACTGACTCTGCAGGTCTAAAGCCAGCAGTCTGATCATCTATTCAGGGGACGGCAATACATACGCAGTGTAGCATCTATGGGGCCTCTCCATCAGAGGGTGGTGGTGTGGTGGCCATTGTTGATTCCCTATTGTCTTTTGAAGTCATGTATCATTTTCATTGTTTTGTTAGCTTGGGTTTTACTGTTCTGTTTTGTTCTGCTTGATTTTATTTTACCCGATGGCATGGACAGCTACTTCAAAGATAGCAAGATATATTATGGTAGCCAATTTTGATTTACTATTGTCTTGTTTGGAACTCTTTTATTGCATTCATTGTTTTGTTTCTATTGGTTCTATTTTGTTTGATTTTTACTATGCCTGAAAGTATTTGTAGCTATTTTAAACAGACATTATGATAACCATTGATGATTTCTTATTGTTTTAAAGTCCTGTGTTACTTACACTAGTTTGTTTTGATTGGTTTTATTGTTTTATTTTGGTTGGTTCTATTCTCTTTAAAATAAAATAATGTGAAGATACAGGGGATATTATTTAGACTACAAAAGGAACAAATATATCCATATATGATAGCATGGTAGACCTGGAGGACACAATTCTGTCACTCAAGTCAGACACAGAGATATGTACAACATGTTCTCATTTATATACAAAGACGAAGAAGCCAAAATCATAAAAACAGAGACAATATTGGTAACTGTATTGTTAACTATAATTAGTAAGAACCTGTCACACACCTAAAATTGCTGAAACTTTCTGAAATTTCCAAAAAGTGTTAGCTATGTGAGAGAATATTTAATTATATTAATTGTGGTAATCATTTCATAATGTATAGGTATGTCAGAACCTCCAATTGCACCCATTTATACAATTTTTTGTCCGGAAAAGAGATTGCAAAAAGCCAATGCTAACATTTTTCTTTGGTTTACCAAAATAACAATTTTCAGAGTTATCATGTATTAAGTTCACTTCTGCTATTTAGAATATAATTATATCATATGATTCATATCTGTTCTCATGAAAGATAGGCTTTTTATGTATCTCCAGAAAACAGTAAGATTCTGCCCATTTTCTAGAAGTTTCTAATGGGTTTGGGAACTCTTAGGACACTCGTGAAGACACCACTTTCTCTGGGCCTTAAGAATTCACCACGATGCAAGCAGGCAGTCGTGGGTTCAATCCCTGGTACCAAT
Organism: Cavia porcellus; assembly: GCF_034190915.1. Taxonomy (NCBI): domain Eukaryota; kingdom Metazoa; phylum Chordata; class Mammalia; order Rodentia; family Caviidae; genus Cavia; species Cavia porcellus. The sequence goes on along the minus strand of NW_026947515.1, from coordinate 45,633,436 downwards.
AAAAACGAAAAAGACAAAAAAAAAAAAAAAAAAAAGAATTCACCATGATGCTCATTTTTCAAAAAAAAAAAAAAAACATACTTGATTGAAACCATCTGACTTTAAAATCACATCATATCATTTCTCATTTTTGTACACAGTTTTTGTTTTGCAAATTACAGTTGGTTATTAAGCTAGAGTTCCATAAAGTTTAATATTTCCCACATTGGAACTGACCAAGGAGAAAGGCTCTCTGTGGTTTCTGTGGCAGAGCTGGCTGCCTGCCTTCAAGTATCTGATGAACAGTAACACAGTCTGGGCTGCTCAAAGCACCTCAGAGCCTTTGAAGTGCTTTAGGGTGAGGGAGTCCCCTGGCCTAGCTGAGTCCATGCAATTGAAGATGCGGTGGTGCGAAAGGGCTCGCCATCTTCCTCAGCCCCCCTTGTCCTCCCCTATACCTCTCTCATACCCTCTTCTTTGCTTTCTGCTTCTTCTTCTCCAAGTTGTAGGTCTGGGTCCACTGGGATCTATGCAGAAAGTCAGGCAAAGGGCTCAAGGAAATCTTTCTAGTCTGCACCAGGCTTAAGGAGGTCAACATTTAGGTGCTGAGGGCCAGGGTGTCCACTGAGCTGGGGCAGGAGAGGTCTGGCCAGGGCAGCCCCTCCCTGCTGGCCAGGCCTGAGCTCCCTGCCTCTCCTTCCCAGGAAGCCCAGTTTTCCTCCCTAAGGCTTTCTTACCTCAGCCCCCTGTGGCAGTGGAGGAATTCTGGGCCATGACAGCAGGTAGCTGGCAGGAAGGAGCTGTGGAGGAGCACTCTCCACACTGGTCCCCTTAGGAAGGGAGATGGGCTTCCGGGGGCGTTGAAGTCCACATCCTGTGATAAAGTGGGTGGGCTTCATGACTCTCAAGGGGGTCTATGAAAACTTTCAGAACAAATTTCCTTATAGTTCCCTGAGGCTCAGCACAACCCTTTGTGGGGGTGAGCGCCCTCTGCCGGTACAGGTGGGACCCTTGGGCTGTGCTTCCCCACAGGCAGCACAGGCCTGGGGACAGAGGGGTAGGGATCCAAGGCAGAGAGGCCCTGAGGAAGGGACTTGTGTCAGGGAGCTGGCAGAGACCACTAATAGTGAAAGGAGTTTCTTTTCATTTACAAATATAGCAATGTTAAAACTGACTTTTTGTATTTGTAAAAGGTTAGCTAGAGCTAATGTGTTTATGGGAAAAAAGCCCTAAGGTTCTGGCAAAAGGAAGCTGCTTGGAATTGGTTTTACAAAATCAACCCACTCCTTATGCCTGTATAGAGCAGCCACCCTGGCACTGTTAAGAAATAGCTGTTTCTTTTCAACAAGGTTAGAGCCTGTTTCTAGGAAAAGAGGCACCAAGCCGGACCCAGAAAGGGAAATCTAATTATTTAGTAATATTGCCCTGCATCACTAAAGGAAGGCACACATTCTAACGCATGTGCAGATAGGTGACTTGGTCATTGTGTGAATAAAACGTACTTATACAAACTAAGACATCAAGATGCCGGCAATGTCAGGAGGCAACATAATCTCATGAGACTACCACCATCTATGCTGTCCACCACTGGCTGGCATGCAGCACATGACTGTAGAAGCAAAGCCACCATCATTTAGTGACCATCTGTTAAATACCAGGCATTGTGCATACAGCATATTCTCTATAAGATTAAAGTACTGTTTTTATCTTCTACACTGGAAAAAAATTAACACTCAAGAAAGTGACTTGCCCAAGACCACACAGCAAGGTTAAAAGTAGCTCACTTCTCAAAGGAGCAGAAAAACAAAGCTCTTCCTCCAAAATATTCCAAAAGAATTGGAAAAACATTTGTATTCTGTAGATCTGCTAACAGTTTAATAAATTCTGCTTACAAGCAAAAATTATGCTGTGATACTGCTTCTCGCTTCTGGGTTAACTGTAACCACTGGGCACCGCAAGTGGGGCAGAAATGCTTGTTCCATCCAGGGACTTCCAGGGATGGATCGCTGTCGTCTGCATCCTACACATCTCTTTATGAGACTCTGTGCTGATATACTGTCCAGATGTCAGGTCCAGTCTACTGTCTGCTGTTGTATGGTCTACAAGTAAGAATGGCTTATACATTTTGTTTTTGTTTTTGAGACAGTCTATGTAGCCCAGGCTAGCCTCGCACTTGCAGTGACCCTCCTGCTTCAACCTTCTGAATGAAAGGATTACAGATGTGTGCCATCACACCCAGCAGGTATCACCACGCCTAGCATCACATATTTCTAAGTGGATAAAAGTTTAATATTTCATATTTGATGAAAATTGGATGACATTAAAATTCTGATATTCACAACTATGTTTGTATATGTGCTTTGTACATATGCACTGTCCTACAGTTTTTCTCAGTACAATGGCAGGGATGAGAAGTTGCAAGAGATCCTGTGGCCTCTCAATCCCATAATATTTACTGTTTGGCACAGAAGATGCAAAGTGGTGACCTCTGGTGTAGTGGTTTATAGCCTGATGCACCAGCCCCACCCCCAAAGCTTCATGTGCACAGGGTAGGACTTTATGGAGGTGTTGACCTGGGGGCTGTACAGCTGACTTGCTGTTAGGGGGCCCTGTCTTATCAGAAGAGGCTGGTCCCAGGGATGTGGGGGGGGGGGAGGTTTCTCCCTTTCCTGGCTCCTCCATTGCTCTTTGCTTCCTTGATGACTTAAAGTGAGCAGCTTTCCTCTCCCTACACCTCCAAGTGGTTTCTATGTTTGAGCCTGCCAAACATGGACTGAAACTTCTAAAGTGTGAGCCAAAATTAACCTCTCCTCCTTTAAGATGTGGGTGGCAGGTGTTTTGTCCCATGATAAGAAAAGTAACTAAGACACCTGGTCTACACACCTGGTACCATGACCCATCGTGTTCCTTCATCAAAGGAAGCCATACCCTTAACCAATGTGCTGCTCACTTCCACTAAGATGCGCATGTGCTAAGAACTGTTCCTCAGTCGCCCCTCACCTGTCACTCCCTGAGCTGACATTCTCCTGTCATACTGCTGGCTCCTTCATACCGAGTTAAGATCCATGTGCTCAGGATCAACTTGTCAAAAATAAAATGTTCTTTGCATTTTCAGTGTGAAGAAAGGTTCATGTCTTAAAAACAAACTGACAAAAACAAGGGACAGAAGCAGCAACACATAATGACTAAGGGGAGAGGAAGTCAGTGCTGACCCCAGGCTTGGTCCCAAGCCTTCGGGCATCACTGCAGCTCCTCCTGACACCAGCTGTGATGGACTCAGGGCTCCAACCTTCACAGGACCAGAGAGACAGCTCTGTTCCTATCTTCTCCCTGTTACAGACAGGAAAATGAAGCCTGGGGAGGCCACAGAAAGCCAGGCCATAAAGTGGATGCACAAGAGAGATGGCACAGGAGGAACATGTGCCAGGTCCACAATAAGGACACCAAACCCACTAGGATCCACTCGCCATCCTGAACTTGAAGAATGTCACAAGTTCCTGGCCTTTCCATGCTATTTCTCACTGGTGAACAGTGATGAGGTAAACACATAATGATTAGTCATTATATGTTGCTGCTCACGTCAGATGCAAACAATAGTTTCCCCCTCCTTAATCTCCTACATCTGTTGTATTTACACAAACACAAATTCTAGATGGTTTTTATGTCCTTTATGGGTTTTTCCTGTATTTAAAAAAAAAAACCTTAAGAGGCTACGCATGGTGACAGACACCTATAATCCCAGCACCCGGGAAGTTGAGGCAGGAGGATGCCTGAGAGTTCAAGGCTAGCCTGGGCTACAAAATGAGTTCAAGGCCAGCCTGAACTGCAAAGTGAGACTCTGTCTCAAGACCAAAAAACAACAAAAAAATTTAAAATAAATTATTATAGTTACATATAGAATGAAAAATAACATCAGCATTATAGAATTCAAAATACTTTGTATTTCCTTTTCCAGGTCTGGTAAGACGGTAAAGACAGGGAAGGAAAACCAGTTATCCCATTGCACACAAATACAAACTTTACCTTCTTATAAATACTGTGAATGCATTCAAATCTTCTCTTTTGTACACTTTCATATTTAAAATCAGAAAACTTCTCCACAGGGTTTTTTCTTTCAGAATGCGAAAGTTGAGAAGAAAAAGAAACTCACCCTTGGGGCTGGGGATTTAGCTTAGCAGCGTAAGTACCTGCCTTGCAAGCAGGTGGTCGTGAGTTCGATCCCTGGTACCGATAAAAATGAGAAAGACAAAAAAAAAAAAAAAAAAAGCAAGAAACTCACCCTCAAGATAATCTCGGTTTCCTCCTAAGGAAATTATAAGTTTCCTTTACAACCATAACTTAAGGCACCATAAGCAGATCACTGCCCTGTCTGCTCCTACAGGAATCCCTACATGAGCAGTGGGATTGTTTCCCAACCTTAAACCCTAGGTGAGAGCGCCTCCAGGTGGGTCAGCCGGGTATCTGAGCTCAATATGCCCCAGGAGCCCTTCTCACTGGGAGAAGCAGGGTCATTTCTGCAACCTTATACTCCCAGACTCTCGTCCCAGACCCAGGTGGGCTGCACAGAGCTGCTACCCTCACCTGCTTTTCCAACTCTGGCTGCCTCTAGGTAAGCAGTAGATGGGTGCAACAGAAGACATTTGGGCACCAGATGGCACAAAGTTCCTTTTTCTTCCCCCTCTTAAGTTTATTACATTGTCAAAAACAAAGTGTTAGAAGACGGGAGTGAAAGCTGGGCCCTCTGAGGGTGCGTGAGTCCCGAGCTTTGAGCTGTGCTCAGTGCTCCCATCCCAGACTCTGTGTCCAAATTCCCTGCCATGGCTGCTCCCACCACTGTCCTGCTGTGTGGCTTCTCTCAGAAAAATGACTCTTTATGATGAACATCTGTATGATGAACGATGGCTGGTATAAGTATTAAAGGAAGTAGTATTAAGACTGAAACATGTTGTAGAAATACTCAAAATGACATACTAGGCAAATCAAAACAGGCCTGAAGCCCAGGTGCAAATTGTTAATTAATCAGTTTTACTACACCTGGGACAAAATACCCACTACCACCTATTTACAGGAGAGACTATATTGGTTCAGTGTTAGTGGATGCAGTCTGTAGTCAACATGCTTACCACAGAAAGGGTATGGTGGAAAGGCCTAGGGGAAGAAAGCTGCTCATGTCATAGCAGCCAGAAAGGAGAAAGTTAGAAAGGAAGGATAAGGGAGAACACACTCTTTAGGTTGAGCCCCAAGTGACTCCCCTCCGACACCACCTCCTGACAGCAAATTTAGCCATAAACTCGTCAACGGATACATCCATTGCTGAATATAGCTCTCTCATGATCCATTCACCCTCCAAAACCACACCTCTGGACATATGAGACTTTCGGACATTTTAAACCTAAACCACAGGAGTGGGGAAGCTGTGCGAAGGAGCTTTCCTGTAAGAATTGCTGTCTTCAGCTGCTGTCTAGTCAGAGTGAATATGGCTCCCAGAAGCCCTCAGCCAAAGCCTTGACCTGCACCAACATAAAATAAATTGTTTTTCTCATTTTCCTTCGAGAAAACAAGAGGAGCTGCAGAGTGATGGCCATTACAGCAGCAGGCACCACTGCCCATCACATTTGCAGGTACCCTTACTTCCTTACTCACTAACTTATCTCACTGTCTCCTCAGTTCTATGAGATGGGAATTCTTCCCCCGCTTGACACATGAGTATTCTGTGGCGGCCACACAAGGAAGAAGCGTGGGAATCCAGACGTATCAGAAGCACAGGTCTGGAGGACCTACTGCATGTCCTCACGTCTCCTGCATCCAACTTCCTACCCTTGGAGTCTACAGTTCCCCAGCACTAACAGCAGCCTCTTCCCAAGTTCCTATGTCTGACTTCGGTTTGTTCTGGTTGTTCCACACAATAGAGGGAAGGGAGTGTGGGGCTGTGAGGAAAAAACAAAACAAAACTGTGTCAAGAACAGCCCTTCAAATCCAGTACAGTAACAGTTAAAGTAAATTAATATAGTAGAATAGCCAATTAGCAAATTCACTGATAATTCTTTTGTTTACAATTCAATGGTCAATCACTTTTCAGGTTATGATTTGAATTTGGTGCTAATCCATAAATGTGTGGACAGGCCTATTTCCATTTTGTGAAATACATGATACAAAGTTTAAAAAATACTCATGGAAAAATAAAGCACTTATTTATTATTGCTGTAACCAAGGCAAAAATCTCTTAAAACAATCAGCCTTGATAAAGGAAGTAGAATCAGAGCCAGTACTCACAAATTTACAGTTCATTCTCTGTTGTTGAGACTTTACTCTTTCACATATACCATCTACCACAAGACCTTTATTATACAGGAGGAAGAACTTGGAAGTTACATAGTATAGCTTAACTATCTGCCTAGTTCTTGACTTCAAACCATCCAGTCCTATGAATCCATTTCATCCTATTTTAAAAAACATAACAAACCTGCCCCCGTGGAGGATCAATTGAGAGAATATGAATGGAATTGTAGTAAACTCTAAAATTTATACAAAATACCAATGCAAGGGGGAGAGGATTCATCATGGAAGTCTAAGTTTGTGGAAGCCTGCAAGACAGTCACCCAGAATCTCAAATTGTGGGGGATGACCGAGGAAAAAGGATATTAATAATCAAACTTCCAGAAGTCTCTAGTTTGACAAGCTATGTAATATGGACCCAACTACTATACCTAGAAACACTGTCAGTTTTATTTTACCTTAATATACATTTATACAGGCAATAATAAAAAGGCAAACACAACAATTCAGTGAGTTTTTCCTAGTTTCAAGAGTAATGCATGCAGTTACAAATGAGAGGTAGAAACACTGTATTAAAGACCTAAAAAATACAAACATCATATAAACAAATGTTCAAATTAACTGCTGGAATTTCATACAGATAAATAAGGTTAAAATTACATTATTTTGTCAAAGTAAAGGAAAACCATATTTGTTTCTATTTCTATCATACACTAAAATTAGAGTAATGCCAAAGAGCTTCTTTGTGCAACTGTCAAAGTTCAGATTATTGTAGGTAAAAGGATTAAAATAAAAGGATTAAAACTGGTAAAAGTCTTTATTCAAGTATTCAAGCAGGTAAGTAAAAGAAACCAAACAATATACAATGTAGGAACCATTCCCAGAGGGATGTTAACTGCCTGCATTCTCCATGACTAGCTATTTGGTGAACTGTCAGGATTAACATTAAAAAATATACATTAGGCTGGAGACAGTTGCCCATTGTCTTAAGAGAAAACAAACCTCCTTTTTCAATAACTTCGTGTAGAAACTCCACATCACTAACAAATCTTTAATAACCATTTGTTTTAACTCTACAGAAATTCTTAAAGAGCATCTCTGCTTTCATGATAGCTTTTCTAATACTGCCCAAATAAACCTAGCCATTAATTCACCTAAGGTCACAGGCATCAATGCACACTCTGCATGCACAATAAAAAATGCAAACAAAAACAATCAGCAACTCAAAATATAAGATCTGTGGATGTCAGCAGGTAAAAACAATGCAAAGATTCACATGAACACAAGTTCTGACCATCTGAAAGTTCAATAGCGATTATATATGAATTCTGGAAAGGGTATATGTATATAATCAAGTAAAATATTTTAAACAAGTCCATTGTGCCTCCATTAATTTTAAATTCTAAAATTCAATACACAATTGTTTTAATAAATTAGTGCAATATGAAAGATTTTTAAGATTAATGTGTCCACATTAGATCAAATGAAAGATTTCAAAATTTCCTCCAACAGCCATCTTTTGCATCTTCTTAAACTATTTCTTCCTGAGCTGTTTGAAGATACATGCTCAGATGCAGACAAACACATGCCAAATATCAAACTGCTGGTGAGATGTAAATTCTTTGCTTGTATACACCTCAGCAAACATGAAATTTTACACAATGCTCCGTGAACTTGGCAGAATGCCACTGACTTGTTTACTTATCCATAAGAAAAACGGTATTGATAATTCTAGTTCTTACAGCACATTTATTTACCACATACAAATCTGAAGCCCAGTGGAATACTTTTACTTCTGCTTCTAAAAAGAAAAAAGGGAAAGGGGAGTGACTTCTCCAATAAGGCAGGTTTTCTATCATGTAGTTGTTAAATTACTTTCCTTTTCAAAATTGCTGCTTATTCTTTGGTAGTCACCAGTTAAGAAACTACAGTTTCCTGGGAATGGTTGACAGGATGAGTGGTAATCCCAAACGTATCACCTCATGCTCCCATGCTGGTCACAGGCAAGCCAGCTGCTCACACAGTTCCAGTGCTACAGCAGAGTGCTGACAATCTTCTTTCAATACTAGATTTATCTAGAATTAAAGTATTAAAAAATTAAATTCATAATAAAAACCATTTGTTTTCAAAACCAAGGACAGAAGAACTAAGGAGAAAACAAAATCATGAACACTACTGACATCATCATCTCTATACTATCTTTGCCCCTAAGTTAACAAAAAGCAAATACCTTCTCTTCTTTCTGGCTGGTGACAGATTACATTCTTCTAGTAAGTGCTAAAAAGATGAGCATGTCACATAGAGAACATTTAGATTTTAACAGCTAGGTTGCTTACAAAACTACAAATAATTTTAGAGTAGCCATCCTCTTGTGGCTAGACAAAATGTGGCATGCCTATGTATACTAAGGTATCTCCCACCCCTCGTCCTCAAAAACAAGATTACTGGCTTGTATTTGGTAAGTAGTAATACCATCCTGGTACCAGCTATCAGTGTCTACCTGCATTCTGCAGTATATGGGGTTTTACAGTATTTTTAGAAGTCACTAAGCCCAGGAGGCTTAAAATAATTATAGTTAATAATAAGAACAATATCCTCTTATGTACACTAACACATATTTGCCACCAAAGTGATAAGCAGAAATCTTAAGACTAAGGACAAAAGTCATCCATGCCTGATATTAATTTCTAATCCTCACAACTCTGGAAGGTAGGCACCATTTTCCACTGTCTTATAGAAGAAACAGACCACATAAAGTTTAAGTAATTTGCTCAAGTTTGGAAAGCCAAGACTCAACAGAGGCAGTATGATCCCAAACTCTTAAACTTTTTTTACTATACTTGTAGGAGACAACTACTTTAAAATCAGTAATACCACTTATCCCCAAAGGATAGTCTCAAGATGCCCAATGGATTTCTGAAACCATGGACTGTATCAAACCCTGTAAGTACTATAACACCAAGACAATAAGTCTGATGACTGGGATGGCTGCTAAGTGACTAACTGGCAGATGACATAAACAGCATGGACACTCTCATCAAAGGAATAAATCATATCCCAGACAGGGCACAGCAGGACGGCATGAGATTTCATCATGCTACTAATGAGAACAGAACAAAATTTCAAACTTATGGATCACTTCTAGACATTGTCATTTAACATTTTTAGATACCGCTGACACTGCATAACTGAAACTGTGAAAAATAAAACCACAGATAAGGGGAAATTAATGTATATGTCAGCTTACATTTATGTACATTTTCAATATCTGCAGGGTCCTGCAGAATTTTAGTCAAGCCTTCTAAAAGAAGTGCTGCTTTGTGGTAGCGATAAACAATATCTTCTGTTTGTTGAAACATCTCATCCAGGGCAGCAGACTGAACCTAGAACCAGTCAACAATAACAAGAAGATTCTTAACTTTTCCAAGAAAAGAGAAGTCTATTAAGCCAATGCAGCCTTAAATGGCTTTACAATTAATACATTTTAACAGAATGATATAGTTTACTGAAGTACATAAAACTTGAAAGATTCCTCAGGATGAACCATATAAGGGAATAGCTTTTTAACAAAAGATTTTTTACATTTAAACACAGCCTTCTGGTATTTAGAGTTGTGATTCAAAATTTACAACAGAACCCTTCTAAACTCTTCTATGACTTCAATAAAAAGTTTATTTTAAACATAATTTCACATTAGGGTGACCTGGCATTTCATTCATGTACATTTTGTTACCATAGTATGGTTAAATTATGTTGAAAGCCATTTGTCAGCTTCTTTTTCTAGTCAAAGAATTTTGAGGTGTAGTCAATTCATCTGTGTACTTGCAAACACTGAGTAGCTACTGATGTCAGGCACTGGGTACACCCTGAAACAGCGCTCATCAAAGGGAGCTACAGTCCTGAGAAATATGGAATTCTAATTCTAAGAGGAACATGTTATACGAGAGGAAGCACTGAATGGTAACGGTTACACAGGCTATGCATCTAATCCCAGCTATGGAAGGAGATCAGGGAAAGTCTCAGGCGCTGATGTTCAGCATGAGTATTTAAAAAAGAAGCAGGCCAAGAGATGGCAAAAGTGAAAACAGGCTTTCCAAAAAACAGTACAGTTGTGGTATTCACACAGGTTTTCCCAACAACATTCTGATTTTGATCATTAAATACAAAAACTCTCAAGAATTCAGTATCTTAATTAACTTGTTAATATGTGTTGTTTCCTTTAAAAAATAAATACTCTTATGATAAAGTTAATAAAAGACATACAGAAAACTAGGGCCAGGAAACAAAAAAATAAATGCTATGGATACCTCTAAGGTTGCTAAACAGCCAGAGCATAAAAAAGAACTTACTGAAATTACATGGCTATTACTATTAGACAAGAAAAAAGCAATATCATTTCTGACTAAAGAACATCTTTCCTGGCACAATATTCTTTTGTTTAGAAACAGTATCTCCCTATTAGTCAGGCTGCCCTTGAACTTGTAGTGACACTCCTGCCTCCAAAGTACTGGGATTACACAAGTGTGCTGCTGTGCCTACCCTGGTACAATATTATTTTAAGAAGGTTTAAATCTGAATGAAACAATGTATATTACTCCTTTGAATGGTTTAGAACCATACAATGTGTATTATTCTGGTCAGTTTGTATTCCAAAGTTATTTTCATATGACTATTTTAATGGCTTTCAAACTAAGGACAAGAGTATAATGTCAGTATAACTCAAGGTAAATAAATGAAGGAAATGTATTAATTGGTAAAAATAACCTCTCAATAAACGAAAATTTCCCTACCTAACAGTCCCTATTTTTATTCATAATTCAGAGCACTATTACATTCTCCCCAGTAGAAACACAAAACAAATGATTTCAAGTGTTACAACCAGACAATTAGAAAAGCAGATTCCCTTTGGTGTCTACATTTCAACAGTCAGTAAATGGAATCTTTGACTACCTGTAGGTTGGGTAACAAAGCAGTACTTTTTCTTTTATTGAGCAAAAATTAGTTAATTAATTGACTGGTTGGTTGGCTGGGTGATTCATGTGTGTATGCAACACTAGAGATCAAACCCAGGGCTTCATACATGGTAGGCAAATGCTCCACTAATGAATTATACCCTTCAGCTCCCCAAATTATTTAAACAGTAGAAAATGCAAGAACAGCTGGGGATTTAGCTCAGCAGCATAAGCGCCTGCCTTGCAAGCAGGTAGTCATGAGTTCGATCCCTGGTACCAATAAAAAAAGAAAAAGACAAAAAAAAAAAAAAATGTCCGAAAATGCAAGAACAAATTCAACCAATACTTTTAGATACAAACTACAAAAAGATAACATTGAATCCTAGCAAAGTTTAACAGGGGATAGGTAAAATTTTATTAAACCCAGTACCAGATTTATAAATTATAATAAGTTTATTAAATTGCACTGTCTACTTCTTAAATGTTGGTAGGTCTGATTACTCCTTTAGGAGATAATCACAAGACTTGGAACTTGACAGTCGTTTTAGGATATACCATATTGCTTTAAAAAGGACAGTTAAAAATAATAATAATAAAAAATAAAAAGGTCAGGTAATGTCATGCACATGTTCAAAAGACACTCTTGGAGGTAAGCACTCCAGTGCTACATGATATTAAGCCTTGAGGATAGTTACCATTTCCACTGCACAATTATAGATGAGTTTCTCTGCAGTTACACTGTTAATTTCATCAATAAATCTCTGTTTGTCCGAGAAGAAGCGATTCAGCTTTTCTGTAAGTTTCTTGCACATGGTGATGCAAAATTTATATCGCTCATTCAGATTTTTCACAACTGGAAAGAAGTTGAGATGGGAATTAATATTAATTTTCCCCAAAATAACAACACAATGACATGAACCTTTCCTGCTGATATAAGTGACACCACATGATCACTAAAGAAATCAAGTTTTATGATCTTTTTTAGTATGAAAAGACAGTCCTGACTTCTCACTTTATAAATGGTAAAAAAACTAAAAAAAGCCACCTTTCCCCTTGTGCAGAACACTGAGTAACACAGATATTCCTCCTCAAAAATTTCTTCTCTTGGTAGGATGAGAAGGGGTGATCCAAGGCTATAAAGTCTCATGCTGACATCTGCTTCCATACCTTGTTTCACAGCCGTCGATGGGCTCAGCTTTCCAGATTTGATTTGGGCTTTGGCAAGATGCAGGGAAGCTGCAAGCAGCTGTGCTGCTTTCATATATAACACCAGCTGCTCCACTCTCCTGCCCCCAGGAAGACAGAAGCAAAATGTTATCTTCTGAACCAAACTGCCAGAATCTGCATACCACAGACATCAGTCCACCATTCACACAGCCTTTCTAAGGGAATCTCTTCCTAGGTTTTTTTAATGCACATAAAACTCCCAAAGGGAGAACACTTGGCTTGGAGAAAGTATGTACTCTGAAACAACAGAAACACTAAGATAAAAATCCATACATTCTCCTTATCATCAAGTGTCTTCGATGGTATAACTTACAGGAAAGAGGCAATGCTAGGGTTGCACAATAAACTCTCAGTTCATACAGTGACATCTGTATAATAAAGTAACTTTCAAGAGATTCCACTGAAGCTTTTACTGATGAGATGTGATCTTCAGTAGATAACAATGTCTTAGTCTAAGGCACAAGTTTACAGAAAACAGGAAGAATCTAGAAACTACAAAGGAGACCTACCCCCAGTCTTTGCTCAGCTGGCTGATCTGGTCCACAACCACACTCTCTTGAATCTGGTACAAGGATACGGCAGATGTGCACAGCTCAGGATTTCCTCCTCGCATGGCTGTGAGGTCCAGCACACACTCAGTGAACATCAGCATCATGTTCAGATAGCGTAAGGTGTCTGTGTGTTCCCTCTATACCAAAGACAAGGTGTCTTACAACGTTTGATACAAAGGAATTCTGTATATACACTGTATGTAATATTTTTTCCATACTTATGAATGAAAAAAAGATACACATTTTTAAATCTCAGAAATTTGGTAAGAAAATATAAGTGAACCAAATGTAGTTGTGTGCATGTATTTGTTTGTATGTATCAAAGTACCTACACAAGCAAGCTCTAAAGAGAGGAGGTCACGGGGGGAGGGTGGGGGCGGGCAGACAAGAATGAACAATACATGTGAGTCAAAGATTTACCAAAGTGCACATCAAGATTGCACACATCCTCTTCCCATCGAATCACACTTCACTAGTGTGTGCAATAAGGACTGGCTACTAAGTTAGCCTTGGACTCTTTGGGTCAAGTGATCCTCCTGCTTTTGGTCGAGTAGCTGGGACTACAGATGCATGACACCACGACCAGTTCTTACATCACATTTGAAGTTCAGTGGAGTCTACTGACTCTTCATTTCAAAAATGCTTTAGTATGCCTGCCTTGCAAGCAGGCAGTCGTGAGTTCGATCCCCGGTACCAATAAAAAGGAAAAAGACAAAAAAAAAAAAAAAAAAAAAACCAAAAATGCTTTAGTTTCCAACACTTTTTCAGTTAACAGTGATTTTTAATACCAAAACTCTAATTTTCTGTCACCTTTTCATAAGAGGAGTGCATAGTAAGGCATAACACCATCCTGAGGACTGTCATTTAAAAATGGGTATTCTAAAATTAGTTTTGTTTGCCTTTAATTATAAGTGTATTCTGAAATCTCAAAGAAGACTAAAAATTTCTCACACTTTTTTATGGTTAAAAGATTGGAATTGTGCCAGACATGGTAGCATATGTTTATAACCCTAATCCTCAGCAGACTGAAGTAGGAGGTTCTTAACTGAGTTCAAAGCCAGCCTGAACTATACAGCAAAACCCTCTTTCAAAAAAGAAAAAAAGATGAGAATCATTTTTCTAGAAAGTGAATAAATTACTCCGTTTTATGAAGTCTCTCTGCTATGATGCATACTGTCTACAGACTCCAATACACTGAATACATGCTGGAATATGGTATGTCCTATTTAATAAAGACTAAAAATACTCAATTGAGTTTTTCAACTTTAGATTGATTAGGCATATTTTTGGAATTATTACTAAATTACCACTAAAATGTACTAAAATTCTGCATGTCATACATTAAATTTATATAAAATATTTAATACTCATTCATATAAAATAGAAGTGTAAGCAGTCTTACATGGAAAATTGTTCTTCTTTTGGCCTAAAGATTTGATCATTCTAATTAAAACCTCAAGTTTAATTAAAACCTCAACACTAAGTTTAACACTCAAGCATCAAGGACTCAGGACATATTACTCCACTGAGTATTGTACTTGAGTCGGGAATGAGAAGCTGAACAGGTACAGCTCTGAAACTATAATAAAATGAACTTGTCTGGCTCTAGATTTGTGTTCAGTATACTTCACATTATTGTGCAGTATGTTTTTTCTGTAGAACTGGATCCAATGAGGGAAAAGACCTGCTGTGCAAACGTGAATGTACAGTCTTTCAGCAGATACATTTCTTAATGACTAAAATGGCATTATGTATTACTTTTAAACTTAAATGCAAGTGCATTATTTTTACTTTGCAAAGAAAACTTTAAAAATAAAAAGCAGATTTAGGATAATGCTTTTAAAATCCTACCAAAAAAAACCCTACAAATAGTAAAACTTTGAATATAAAAATTTAAGAACGTAATATATACATGTCACTCCCCATGAAGCCAAGGTTGCTATGGATGAGTGTTCCTGTCAACATGATTTTAAATATTTACCACCAATATTTTTTTAAAATAGAAAAGTGAAGAACTTAAGTTCAGAACTATTCAAATGTATTTAGCTCTTGCATCATCACTAGAAAATGTATGTTGTATCAACATAACATTAACATTCTATTAGTCTCCTTCTCTACCTCCATCAGTGTCTCCTCTGGCAGTTCAGGGGCTTCAAAGGTGATGAGCCCCTCTAGGCTGGGGGGCGAAGCACCATAAGGCACGTATCTCAGGCTGGGAGCTGCCTCTGCTGCAGGTGGTGAAGAGCCCAAGCCTGACCCAGGTGGGGAACCCACATACACACGGCCAGTGGCAGAGCACAAGGAGCCTCCCGAGCTGCTGGATCCCACTGCAAGGAAACGCAAGACACATAGCATTGCTCCCAAGTTAGGTTAAAAGGGGGTTTCACAGCCATGCTCCTCTTATTTAAACATTATTGAAGTAATAAAGAAAGCGCTCACATAAAGTTTTTATTTCTCCATGTTCTTTTTCCTTGTCTATATGCATATTTTATAGACATCACCACAGCCAGTTTTCTTAAAGTCTATTTTAAAATTCCTATCACACACATTTCTCTTTCTTGTACCATGGACTTCAAAAACTCAATAAATGCATAATAGTTCAGAGGGTTAACTATACTATGATTTTTTTCCATATTACAAATATCACTGTAACAAAATGAACAGTTTCTCCTTCTTTGCAATGCTTTCTACATGATAAGTACTCCAACATGGTATTACATAAACAAGACTATAACCATAGATCAAATATTATAAACATTTGTACACCTCTTCCTAAGAATTACATCACTTCCCAAAGCAGCTATAAGCATACAAATCACACAAAATTTCAATATATATATTTTTAGAATGTTGGTGCAAGTGGGCATTGTATTGCCTACATATATCCCAACTACTTGGAGATTGAGGTAAGAAGATCACAAATTTGAGGCCATCATACCTCAATATAAGGTCAGGTTCAAAATAAAAAGGGCCGGGCATATAGTTTAGTGGAAAAGCATCCCTGGGTTAAATCCCTAGTACCACACCAATACAAAAAAGTTCGCACAATTAATAGATGTAAAAAAATTACTTTCTTAAAATGATATTTTTGTATTTATTAAGATTTTTAATACCACTTGTTATTTTGTTTACTATGACATCTTGATTAACAACCTATATAGAATAAAAGAAATTAAAAGACATTTGGTACAACACATATGTCAATGATAATACATACTGATTTCAAGTCCAAGTCCAACACTTTCTTAATGAATAATAAAAATATCTATTAATCCATCTAAATATTTATATGATTAACTGCAAACATGAGGACCTAAAGTACAATACAAAATAAAACCTAAGCTTCTAAAAAAGAAAACAATATATATTTTTTAAGTAATTTGTTGGCTCAGTAGACAATATTAAAGTAAGACTCTACATGTAGGGAGAAAGCACAATAGACACAGCTTCATGGAGATGTCACATTTAGATTATACTTTGTATTACAATAAACACTACATGTAAGTATATATAAAATATATCTTTATAGATTAATATATACTATATTACTTTTTACTTTGTATTTTCCTCCCACAACCATTGCTTCATACTCTTCCTAGAACCCTTTGAATAAAAAGTCATTTACACTTCACTGGTGAAGAAACTGAAGTCAGAGAAGTTTTGTCTGCGTTACAATATTACATCCAAAATACAACTCACAAACTGTACTAAGATAAACGTTCCTCACCTGAGGTGGTTCTTGTTCGAAGGACCATATGGGTACAAGTAGGGGCTGTAGCACTGTGCGGAGGAGACCCCACAGTGAAGAGGACAGCCCTGGAACTTGTGGCTGTTCCTGCTGACGGTGCTACCACGAGGCCACAGGCTCCTGCTGGAGCTATAATAAAGAGTTATTTTTATAAAATGTCACATTACCTGCAGTGTTTCTATTGCAAAGAAACTGAAAATTTGGGTTTTTCTTAAACTAAAAATATTTATTATTTAAAATCAAAAATTCTATCTATAGCATTAAAAATATTTTAGTATGACCTCACATCTGTGGATCTTCATACAAAGTCTAGTATTCAGAGTGATATTTCAATACTTCTAAAATACATCAACTTCAAATCTTATCTCTCGAGGTTAATTTGAAAAAGTAGAAACCAAGAACTAACAACTAAATGTACGGTTAAGCTGAATAGTAATCAGGAGTCTCCATAGCAATACAGTTTAGAAGGATAAAGAAACAGAGGCAAAGTACATTTATACCATATAATCATACCCTTAAATCAGTTACTAAGGAAAGATCTGATTGGCTGAGGCTGGGCCAAATGAAGAGCAGGTGAAAGTCCCCCATCCACCCAAATGTGCAGAATCAGTAAAATTTGCCCAAAATCTTTTCCCATTCAGATATCTGAAAGACTAAATTTATGGGACCACAGATGCAGGCAGGAGTTACACAGACCACACACATACCCAAGGGAAAAATCTAAATAAACCCTTCATACAGCTTCACTTGCTTGCTTACTTTTTTACTGGAAACTGAACCCAGGGCCTTTGTACTGAGTACCTAAATTGTTATGCTACCCGGCTAGGCTAAACTTGGGATTCTCCTACCTCAGCCTCCCTAAGTGCTAAAATTGCCATCAAGCCCAGCTACTTGCTTAAAGTTGACTTTAAAAATTATTGATTTATTGGTCTTGCACTAGCTTTACTGTGGATAGCAACTCTGAATAAAGTTGCCTGACTAGTTAAAACCATTCTCAAGTAGAAGTTGCTTTCTGTTCTCATTCTTTGTTCTGTATCTTAAATTGTAATGTTAACTATTCCTAAGAAATAAAACTAAAAAGACGGAGTCATGAATTTACTAATCATTAACTTTTTTCAGATATACAGAACAAAGGCTGATAACATCGAAATATGCAATATCTAACAAAAATGCACAATTTGCTAATCTTACTCCTTAAAGTAAGAAATGTAGATAATCTTAATTTGCAAGAAGACAATGTGTTCATTACAGAGACTGACCTAGAAGATGAAGGTGATTATCATTGGATGTTCTGACAAACAGAAGAGAAAGAAAAACAGCCTCTGAGGCTTGACAGTTACCAAACCTGGAGGTACAATTCAGCATGCAGTCTTCTGATCCATGGCCCTCTGCTCCCACTTCCCCTCCCTATCAAAGCCCTGTTTACCCAAATACCCTGATAGGTCTTTGAGAACAATGGCCCTCTCCATCTTCCAACATGCTAGTCCTTGGAAAAAAAAACTAATTTCTTTCCCACCAATGCCTATCTCCAAGTACTGGCTTTCAACTAAGGAACAGCCTTGACTCTACCAACAAACAACACTGAATCAAATACAGAAGACCACCTTGTATACAACAGACATAACAATGTTATCAAAGTGACCCCGAGAAAGCTAGAAAAGAGGCTAAGGAAGGAAGGGAAGATAAAGCAATTACAATCAAAAGAAGAAATAGTGGAGAAATATGAGAGTGGTGTTTGTGAAACCAATTTCACTACAATGTACAGCACGTCAAATCTACCATCTTGACAATCCTATAAAGATTTGTGTAAGAAAGCTAGTGTTGCTAAAGTTGTTACTCAAGTTAGTAAGCCATGATCAACTGTGTTAGATGAGGTAGAAAGGCTATTATTAGTATGCATAAACGAAAGGCAGATGGCCTGAGTCTACAATTCATCAAAGAGCTAGGGCTATGAATGCCGATTTTGAAAGGATAATCCATCAACAAGTAATAATGATGAAATATTTCACGCCAGTAGGGGGTGTTTTCACAATTTTAAAGTGAGAATTGGGGCTCATTGGGGAACATGGAGAGCAGTCAGTGTTGATAAAAGTGCTGCTGAAATTACACACACCACTTCGAAATGATGATACAGAGAAATGGCTTTTCGTTTTCAATTGTAAAGAAACTGGCCTTTCCTGGAAGAAAATGCCCGGGACAGCATATATTCCAAGCCACAAGCCCAAGAAAGATAGGCCAATCTTACTGCTATGTGTCAATGCAAGTGGTAATCTCAAGATAAAACTTCTCTTGGTTTATTGCTCTAGTGAACACAAAAAATATGAACACAATATAGAACACAAAAAATATGAAGTCATAAAGAATAGGCTGGGGTCATGTGGAAATCTAACATAAAAGCCTGGCTAACAACAGTACTTTTGCTTGAGTGATCAGGGAGGCTTTCTATCCTACTGCTCAGGAATATCTAGAGGTCAAAGTTTTAACCATTCAAAGCTCCCTTCATCATGGACAATGTTCCTGCTCAAGCCATGAGATTTGGAAGAACTGGCTGAAAACTCCCAAGGCTCTCAGTTGAGTTCCCCCCACCTAATAAAACTCCTCTACTGCAGCCTAGTGAGCTAGAGCTACAGCTAACTTCAAGAGGCTATTCTGTTTCTGATAGTCTCACAAATTTAACCCTTAAGAGTTCAGTATAACATCCTTTCTGTGTGGGTTAACTGAGAAACCCTGCACTGATGTCACTCTATGAGAGTGCCTGGAAGAAAGTGTGGTCTAAAATTAAATAGGAGAAACTTTAAAGGCTGTGTAAAGGAGTCTAAGCCTTCAACTGACCCTGTAGTTGATGACACTGTCACCACTGCAGTCCACAGGATTACAAGTAAACAGTGGTGATGTTGAAGAACTAGTGGAGAACACTTAGAGGAACTGTCTAAAGAGGAACTTCAACTTCTGGCTGAGCAACAGAGAATGGCAGCTAAGGAGCTTTCTGAAGAGGAAAGGAGTATCAACGATCAGTGCAGCAAAGCTCTTCTTCCATAAATAAAGGAAATCCTGAAAAAATGCACAGAGCTACAAACATTTGTAGAGAAGACCCACCCAGACAGAGAAAAAGCCAAGCGCTGCATTCACATGCTTAATGACAATGTCAAGATTAGGTTTTAGTTCTGAACAGGTTGAGATCTAGTGAGTCAAAAGCAGGTGCTAATGTGCTACAGACTCTTCCAAGGAAAAGAAAAGACACCAGATAGCTAGATTCCTGATATTCTTATAGACAGGGACTCTCCTTCCAAACAATAATCACTTTCCAGCTGGCCACAGTGGCCGGAATCGCAGCATTCGGGAGGCTGAAGTAGAAGGATTGCTGCGAATTCAAGGCCAACGTGGGCTACATAGTGAGTCCAGGACAGTCCCAACTACATATAGAACCTCTGTCTCAAAAATAAATAAACTTTAAAAAAACAATAAATTATAAGGTCCACTTCATCCTCTCTTCCTGCAAGCTAAAATGTCAACTTGAATGGTGAGTACAGTATGAAATTGTTGTTCTGGTAAAATGGGCACACTTTATATAACTTTTTGGTGAAAACAAGTGAAAATTATTGATGTTCTGGTAAATTATATACATTATACAACCCTTTTTTTACATGAAAAACTTAGTTAAGGGGTGGTTTTGGAGGCTTGGAATGCATTATGGATATTTCCATTATTTCTTTTTTTTAATTTTATTTAAGGAAAAAAAGAAAAAAAAGCAGGAAAAGGGTACAAGTTATATAGAATTTCAGAAAAAAAAACAGTAGGAAATCACTAGTTAATGGATTACATATTGTCATCTTAGAAATATTTGTTCAAGTTACAAAATTAAAGCATATAAAGTGGATAAACAGTGAGACTGCAAACAGTTCTGTTCAATGAACCAACAAAACTCAGTAATATCATTGTCTATCTTATACACGTAAATATACATGCAGTTATATCGTTTAGAGCACTTTCTTTTCCTCTCTTTTGTACAATGACTATTACACATTTTGGGTTTTATTACTCCCACAGTTCTTATTACTTTTTTGGAAGAGAGTAAAACCAAATGTGACATAACAGATCAGAGTCGGTCAAATCAAAAGGGTGGACATAATAGATAATGTAAAAACATAATACAAGGTGATCAATAACGGTTACCATAATGCCTCCTGCTATCTCAAATAGAATTGCCTACATCATCAGTTATAATAAAATTGAACAAAACAGTAAAGAACGAAACCAACAAAACCAAAACATTGGGAGACATTACAGGTCTTCAAAACTAGGGATTCATTATGACGCCCATTCTGGTTGACTATTTCCATTATTTCTTATGGGAAAAACAGTCTTGAAAACCAGCCCTTGTGAACAAATTGAATTCATAAGTCAAGGCCTACTATGTATGTCAGGGACACAGCAGTCTACTTTCATTTTTCTGCATCCATGTATCTAATCTCCCTAGTACCACTGTTGAGGGGAATGTCCTTTCTTCAATGTATGTCCTTGGCACTGAAATACACAATTTACTAGACAAATGAATCACTCAAGCAGAGATGACAGTAACATGGCATTTATGTGGTCCCTCATAACATTTAAACTGATTGCATTAATAGGAAATAGCCATGAAATTATTACAGTAGTACGTAATGTACTGTAGTTAATCACATGTAGTTATAATTTTTATTTACATGTCTCTTGACTATGGACTATTTGTAATTTTAGAATGTGTAAATTCTGATAAGTTTTAATGTTTTGTAACTTATTTCTTTATATCTTACCATAAGTAACAAAATAAGACCATTATTTATATGTTTTCATACCTTTTATAAGTTTTTAGATATTTTTTAGGATACAGATTATTCTTTCAAATTGTTGCAAATCTCCCCTTGGAAAATCTTTACGTATCTGTATCTATGGAGTTCAAACCTGTGTTGTTCACAGGTCAATTATACAATTAACAAGAAAAATACAAGAAACAATTAAGTGTATCAATATATACATAACAAGAATATAAGGAAGCAAATGAATAAAAAGAATCCAAATAAATAAATAGAAATTCTCTAAATCTGGGGGTATTGGGAATCAGACTCAGGATCTCATGCTTGCCAGACAAGTGCTGTTCTGCTGAGCTATATCCCTGGCCCTAGAAATTCCTAAATTTGACTTTTAAAAAAAAAATCACGTAACACAAAAGCTCAGCAACTTTCAGGTAGGATAAGGGAAAAGAGTTACCTCCAAACATAATCATAGTAAAACAGTGAAGTACATAAACTAAGAGAAAATCTTATTAGCTGAAAGAGAAATATAATGTCATATACAAAAGAACTAAAATTAAGAATAGCTACCTTAATATCAGAAACAGTAGAAGCCAGGGACAGTAGCATGATAACATATTTAAAATGCTGAAAAAGAATCAACTACAGTGTTACTTATCTGAGGCCAAGGTAGGGAGATCACTCACTCTGGGCAACACAGACAGACCTTGTCTCAATCAATGAACCAGTATGTTAAAAAGTCCTGAAGAAGCCAATAACAAACCATCCTATGAATGTGCCTGCAATCTGAGCACTCCGCAAAGGCTCAGGCAACAGGGTCACAGTTCAAGCCCAGCCTGGGTAACTTAAGTGTCCGAGTGAGATCCTATCTCAAAATGAAATTTTTAAAAAGGGCTGAAAAAAAAGAGCTATCAAATAAGAACCTTTTTACTAAGCATAACTTTTAAAAATAATGAAGCCAAAATATAGACATTCCCAAATAAACAAAAACTGGGAGAATTTATTGCTAGAAGATGCAGTACTCTTAGAATAAATACCAATGAAAGTTCTTCAAGTGAAAAACAACTGACCCCAGAGTGTAACCCCTAGAAATACAAGAGTACAGATAAAGGTAATTATTATATATAATTATAAAATACAATATAATTGCATCCTCATTCTTTCCTCTCCTGTATTATTTAAAAAGCAATTTTATTACACAATATGCCTATAATTGCATCATTGGACCTTTAACACATAGAAATGCAGTATATTTGATAACAGCATAAAGAAGGTACATTGAAGCAAGAATAGGAATTTGAATCCATAAAAGCAAATGGAGAGAACCAAAAATGGTAAATAAGGTAATACAACAAACTATACATGCAAACGTACACTCTTTCCTTGCGTCAGCTTCTTTATATGCATAAGATTATATAAAGTAATATAATAATGTACCACTAAACTTCTCTTACATATAGAATATTTACAACAGTAGTACTAATAGAATTGGGAAGAGGGAAGAGCAATGTAGGAGTAATGCTTCCCTGTGCTAGTGGAACCAATTTTGTGTAAATCTGAACTTGACTGTAATAAATTAGCATCCATATAGAAAGACCTAAAGAAACTACTAAGAACTTTTTTTTAAAAAAGTGAAAACCATTTAAGAGATTAAAATGTGACAATATAAAATACTCATTTAATATGAGAGAAAGCAGTTTTTTAAAAAAGCAACAAAAGAATAACATGACACAAATAGAAAACAAAAAGTAAAATGTATAGGTAAATCCAATTATGTCAAGAATATCATGGGGCTGGAGATTTAGCTCAGTGGCGTAAGCTCCTGCCTTGCAAGCAGGCAGTCGTGAGTTGGATCCCTGGTACCAATAAAAAGGAAAAAGGCAAAAAATAAATAAAAAAAAACATATTATATATATATGTATTAAAAGGAATTGTTTTGCCGGGGATTTAGCTCAGCAGCATAAGTGCCTGCCTGGCAAGCACTAGGTTGTGAGTTGAATCCCCGGTACTAAAACAAAAACAAAACCAAGAATATCAAATGTGAACAGATTAAATAATTTAACCAAAAGCTTAACATTGTTACATTATAAATAAGATAAACTATATACATCTACAGAGGATATATTTCAGTGTCAAAGATGCAGCTATACTAAAAGTAAAAGTATGGGAAACAACATGTAAACAAACCATCCTAAGAACTACATTGGACTTCTCTCTACGCAGGCATGAATAGTCTAGTAAAATACGAATTCCTACAGTATTCTCTTTGGATTAGAAAACCGTATTTAATTAGATACACTGTTGACACGGACGTTCAGAAGGAGAATTAATTTTTAAAATTACTAAACAACCAGGCATGGTGGTACACCACCTGTATTTCCAGCTACTCAGGTAGCCGAGGCAGGAAGAATGCAAGTTCAAGGCCAGCCTAGGCAACTTAGCAAGACCCTGTTTCAAAATTTTAAAAAAGAGTTCGAGATATAGTTCAGCACTTCCTGGGTCCCATCCCCAAGTAAGGTGGGAAAAAAAAAAAGGGAAAGAAAAAGAAAAAAAAAGGTTAAGACTCCCAAATTTGAATGTACACAGTAATCACTTGAGAATTCTAGGAATTAATCCCCAGGAATTCAATTAAGTAAGTCTGGTGTAGGTAGAAGATCTCCATTTTTTTTCTTTTGATAAACTATTTACATAATCTAAATGGTTTATGGACATAACAGTCCCTGTGATCCATGAAAGGTTCACAGATCTCAGTATGAATGAGTCTTTATAAAGTCTAGGTTCTATAAAAGAAATGCTAATTAGTACAGGTGTGTTTGGGCTAACTTTGGCCCATATGATCCTACTAAAAAAAATCCACTTAGGTCAGAATACATTCCAACTCATAGGCTGCTGATCATTAAAGACATTCTCTGTCTTATCCAGCACTGAGAAAGAAGAGATGACAGAGATGACTTAAAAAACTATGACATTATAATAATGTGTCTTGCTTAAGCTCCAACCTTGTAATAACTTGTTACAACAGTAACAATAAACTAAGACATATGCTAATAAATTATCAGCCTACATAGAAATCAGATTTTTCTTACCTATATCCATTGGTCGTTCTGTATTTAAACTATCTGTGCTGCCCTGGTATCCACCTAAAGGTGTCTTTATTTGTTGATCTGATAATTTTCCAGTACTGACAGATCTAAAAAGAACAGTGAAGTTAATAATGTTAAGTATACTTTTTAAGAATAGAGAAATAAGAAGTCAGAGAACAAAGAAACAAAAACTAGATGCCAAACAATTGAGAGTACAAACTTCCATAATCAAAAGAAAAGGCAGAAATAGAATATTCAAGTTCAGAAAGAACTTTGTGGGGTTTTTTTTTTCCTTTTTTGGTACTGAGGCTCGAACTCACGACCTTGTGCAGGCAGGCGCTTATGCCTCTGTGCTAAATCTCTTGCCCCTGTGTTTAAACATTTGTAGGATGTATTTGTGGTTTCTAGACATTCTAAATTTATATAGTACATAATAATAATCACATGGCACAAACCAGACAGTGAATAATGTGATATAATTGCTTTTACTACACAAATACATTTATTTTGCTATTATAGTTCTCATGTTTTAGAAAGGAAACAGTCTTACCTGCCAAACAATGCCTTGTTCTGCTGCTCAGATCGATGCCTCTCACTTTCTTGTACTAAGAAACAATGGGAACATTCCCGAGGGTCATTCCCATCTTTGGATTGACCTTCAGCAGGTCCATGACGTGTAACCAAGGCTAATAGGTTGGAAGACGCTTGTGTTTTAGGGATTTTGAAAGGAGCCGTGGTCTAAAGAAGCACACGTAAGCTAGTTAAACATTATGCATGAGATGTTATGAATTAAATGTAGGGCACACTTAGAAGTATAGACACTGGAGTTAAGGCAGACCTGGATTCAATTATAGTTCTTCTATTTATAGGATTTGAGACTCTGGACAGTTCATTTAAGCTCTATAAACCTCAATTTCCTTTTCTGAAGATTAACGGAATCATGTACATAAAGTATTAAGCAAGTATTTACATCCTGCCTGGCAAGTACATTAAAATTATTCTTAGCATGAATCTTTCCATGAAGTACTCTCCCAGCTCATGACTACAAAAGAATAAGAAACACACCTTAGTAGGAGAGCCAATGATTGTTGGTAAAGGAGTTTTAAAGAACCAATCCGAACTCCGTGGAGAGGATCCTGTGTGCTTGGTGGGAGAGGTTCCAAGGCTGCCAGGCCGACTGGGCTGAGGTGAGTAGTTGTACCCAGCCCCAGCATGAGATGGGCACACGGGATCAGAGTGCTGTTTTCTGAGCTTCTGTTTGTTTTGATAGATGTCAGTGAGAGTGGGCGCACTTTGCAGCCTAGCACCCAATAAGAGAGACTGTGGTGACTGAGCCTGTGGCACTGGAGAACCTACCAAAGAAAATGAATGTAGTATTAACCTACATTCATTCTAAAGAAGTACAAGGCAAAATCTTAAATAAGAACAAAATTATTACAATGAGAATTCTCACAAAAGGTTTTACTTTTCTTGAGATATTCTAAAAATTGTTAACTGGGAATGAGGTATTTCCTGGCAACCTTTACAAAACAACAGTAAGTAGTACACTGTTGTATTTCTCAGAATATTTAATTTAATGATGAAGGATACATGAGCTACTTTTCAGATTAACTCTGATTAATATAAGATCTGAAGAGAACTATAAATTTAATGGTTAAAGGAAATGAAAACAACAATGGCCTACACTGAACAAGGTGACTTCTTGTCTTTCTAGGTGTAACACTTAAGCGTATGAATGTAATTACTCTCTATTCTTACACAGCAACTAAATCAAACTTTCAAATTAACCCAGTATAACCCAAAAACACAAAAATAAAAATAACGTAAAATGTAGAAAAAGTCATAAAGATAATAATAGAGCTGTCCTGAACTTTACCATGTCTAAAATAACAACCACACCGATGTTTTGTGTTTTGTCAGTTTCATTAGTGGCACATTTAAAGCCTACAGTATATTGTATTCTCTACAAAGCACATACTTTGCTGGTTTCTGGACACTTAAGGGGATATCACATCAAGAAACTAGGAGACTAGGCACTCTTCTCCTTACCTAATCACCTTGTTGCCTACCACAAGAGGTGGCCACTTACATGATACTTTTGTCTTAGTGTGCTCAGTGTCTAGCTCACTGAATTCTGGTTACACATTCTCTGGAGTTCCTTGCAAGCAAAACCATTGCCAGAACCAGTAAGGGCACACAAATATTTCTAGTGATCTAAGCATCCACTTTCTAAAAGTCGGCATGGATAACTTTGTTGCTGACTACTCTTGCCTTTATCTCATACCAAACCTGATATTTAGTTCCTCAGAATTATATCCTGCCTTTTATAGAATTACGTAAATAAATAAGTAAAAATATGACTGGTTAACTACTTCAACTCTTTCTTAAGCTTTATTTTTAGAAAACAAAAAACTAAACTTAGAAAAAAAATGCGTTCCTAATCTTACATTAATCTTATGTAAGATTCCTTCTACTAACTAACTTTTCACATGCCCATCAACAGAATTTGACTTATAGAAGTATAACTCACACAATATCTTTTCAGGCATATATGTCATATAATAAAGCAATAAACATTACATTTTCTTTTTTATCTAATACTGATGGGGGCCCTCTTTATCAAGAATGTATTAATTCATGAGCCAAATTAAACCTCTCCTCTTTTAATGTGTAATCCTTCTGACAACATTTTGGAGTACTGGGTTTACAAGTATGGGCTAACATATCCACCTGACTACATTTTCCTGTTATGCTATAATAATTAGTTTATGTCTGCCAAGTCTCACTACACAGAGACTACCTTGAAGACAGGAATAAATTGATTTCATGTTGTAATCTCAGACACTGATCTTGTTTCAGCTGCCTTGGAAGCATCTGGAAAAAGTAGGACAAAACTGAGAGAGTTGGAACATCAGAGCTCTGAAAGCCTTGCCTGCCATTCCTCATTATGTTGTTTGTCATTGAGGAAGTCACTATGTCTCTTTATTCCACAAACAAGAAGGAGGTATCCTATCTGCCCTTTAGGATTCCTCTAAGGTACATTTAACAATTAATAGAAATGTGTGCCTTAACCACAAGAAATTAATATTTATTATTAATGAAGTTCATAGCCATTTCATTCCTTTCTTCAGAGTTGCAAGATGCTCACCAGCATAAAAAAAACTCAAATAAGGAGTATGAAGGTCTTAAGTTATGTCATACACTTACCAAATGAGAATGCCTCTAGACACAAATGCAGTCTAAACAGTAAGGCAATTAGTTAAGATATTTATCAGCCTCCAACCCTAACCTACTAATTTCTAAGTAGTTAAAATACTTCAGGGAAGGTGCAAGGCCCTGACACTATACTCTAGAGATGTGTCCCAGTTAGCTGTGTGGTCTAGAAGCTCTGAGCTCCTCCCAGACAAGTACAAGGCCCCGGAATCATTATCCAGGGGTTTGTCCCTGCTAGCTGCACAGAGGATCCGAGCTCTACCCAGCTCAGCGTCCCAGCGCAATGCATCCAGGAAAAGCCTGGCCAGCCTCACAGGTCACACCGACACTGAGTCCTGCCCAGCCTAAGGCCCCACAGCCTAGGGCCCAATCAGGGAGTGACCAGTCTAGCTGATAGATCCTTAAGATTTTGAGCTCTGCTTATCACAGCACAAGGCTCTGGTGCCATAAGTTCAGGGGTGTGCCCCAATTAGCCACCTGGATATCACAGGATCAAAGCTCTGCCCAGTGCAGCATTCCAGTGCAATCCATCGGGAGGGTGTTTGGCCAGTCACATAGGTACCAGAAGAAAATGCCAAAATGAAAAAGCAAGATGCAGTCTCAGTCCTGTAGCCCACTGAGAACAAACCCAGGAGACACTGAAATGGAAGACACTGGAAATCGCACAACTGAACTTTCTGAAATGTTTGCTACTGAAGTAAAGAAACAACTGCATGAAGCTATAGAGGAAATAAGATCAGAAATAATCTCCTGGGCAAAAAAAGAAATGACAAACATTATGAAAGAAATGTAGAGTGTAACTAAAGAAGATATACAAAAAATAGAGGAACATAAAATGATGGCAACCTTATATAAACAATATAAGACAGAATTAGAATGCATGAAACATTCAAAGGGATAGTCAGGAAACTAAAAATTCCATTCAAAGCTGGCAAAACCACTTGAATAAAACTTAAGATAAACTGTCAGACCTTGAAGACAGTCTGGAAACTTATGATCACAGAAGAAAAGATCTCTTAAAAATAGTAACAACAAGAACAACAGCAGACAGACTCTACTAAGCAGGGCAAACAATTAAACAGAAAAAGTAGAAAACCAACAACAGAAACATAACATGACAGGGATAAGTCAGTACATATCAGTTGTATCCATCAACATTAATGGTCTCAACTCACCAATAAAAAAAAAGACTGACAGATGGATTAAGAAAGAATATCCAACAATATACTGTGTACAAGAAACACATTTAACTCAGAAAGAAATTCATAGATGAAATGTCAAAGGGCAAAAACAATACTCCATGTGACAGGAACCAGAAAAAAGCAGGGATAGCTATTTGGTTTGCAGACAATACGCACATCAAACCAAGAATGATAAAAAGAGATAAAGGTCATTACATAATTGTTAGGGAAAAACTTGAAGAGGAAGAGACTACAATCGTAAATATATATGCACCAAATATGGGAACACCCGATTATATAAAACAAATGTTAACATACATGAAAAATCAAATAAGTAATAATATAGTTAAAACAGGGGACCTTAACACCCCATTGTCAGAAAGAGACAGTCAAACCAAACAAAAAATTAGCAAAGAAATAACAGAACTAAATAAAACTTGTGAGTAAATGGACCTAGTAGATGTGTACCAAGGGTTCCACCCAAAACATCAGAATTCTCAGCTGCACATGAGTCATTCTCTAAAATAGACGATATACTAGCCCAGAGAACATGTTTAAGTAAATGCAAAAAAACTGGAAGACAAAACAGGTAGAAATAGGGGCAGGGAGAGAATTCATGAACAAAAATCAAACTGCACAGGAATTACTTTCCAGAATCAACAACTGGGATCTCATCTATTAAACTTTTCACTCCAACAGAGTGAAAAGAAACCCACAAATTGGAAAAACACCTTAGCCAATTGTCCCTCAAACAAAGGATTTACATCTAGGATATATAAACAATTAAAAAAAAAATCAAGCCCCCAAAATTCAAAGACCCAGTCCAAAAATGGGCATCAGAGATGAATACTCACTTCTCAAATGAAGAAATACAACTGGCAAATAAATGTATGAAAAAATATTCAGCATCATTGATCATTCAAAAAATGCAAATTAACGCTGAGATTCTATCTCATTCCAGAAAGAATGGTTAAGATAAAAAAATCAACCAATGACAAGTGCTGGAAGGGTTCTGAGAAACAAGGAAGTAGGCTGATGCAACTATGGAAATCAGTGCAGAGATTCCTCAAAAAGCTAGGATTAAAGGTTCAATCTGACCAAGCTATCCTACTTCTGGGCATTTTCTCAGAAGAATTGAAAATATCATGCCACAGTGATATATGTGCACCCGTGTTTAAGCAGCACAATTTGTAATAGCCAAATCTTCGAACCAACCCAAGTGCCCATCAATCGAGGAATGGATAAAAAAGATGTGGTATTTTTATACAATGGAGTACTACTCAGCTATAAAGAATGATTGCACTGAGGCTTTTATAAATAAATGGATGTGATGAGACCATACTCATAAGTGGAATAAATCAAACTCACATGTGTAAATAGCATATTGTCTCCCTAGTATAAGAAACTGCAAGAGCAAATATGATTCAAAATCTTTTTTGGATATTGTGTAAAGGTAAGGAACTACTCAAAGAGGAAAAGTAACTGGGATAGGGGAAAGGAAGAAAGAAGGAAATGAAAAAAGACATAAATTTTAATATATATAAGATAACTAAGATGACTATACTATTCCCATTAGTTCTTAGAAAAGAACAGTTAATATTCACGTGATTAGATCAATTCTGCATGTCTATATCTAATAATCTAAGCAACCCTTCTGCAGGTAACAATAGGCAATATTACAACCATTATTAAATATCTATCATCTTGCTTTGAAAACCTATTCTGTTACTGTTTTGGGTTTGTTATTGGTTGTTTGCCTCTTCTGCTTTTTCTTTTCCTGTGTCTTTTTTTCTCTTAAATAACAAAATAAAATAAAATATTTTAGGCAATAATAACGTCCACCTTTGCTTGAATTAGCTGGAATTTTATTGCCTGTTTTCTCCATATTTTATATGAAAATCATTTAAAATACATCAAAAATTATTAATCAAAGTAATGAAATTTCACTTTCTAGGTTAATGTTTATTAGATGTGTGACATCCAAAATATATCTAAAATATATTCCTAAGACTGTTTTCATAAAGCAATTTATATGTAAAAAGGGATATTACCTATGTGACACAGATGCCCATTAAACCAAGATTGTAAAACACAAGATAGCACAGGAAATATTTCAATTCGATTCTGCTAAGAACAGAAAAACATAACTCAAATTCATTCACAATGAAATTCAAATTATTAAAATACCAAAATATTTTCCTACCTGACGAGTTTCTACTCCTGGATTCATGGCCCTGAGGATGCCCACAGCAGCACTGACTGAATTGCTCAGGAATGGTACCAACTAGAAAATAAGAGACAGGGAAAGGAACAAGAAATTATTCTAGACCAGTAAACAATGTAAACAAGTAACACGTGCAAAAATTGTTCAATGTATACTGTAAAAGATCACAAAATTTTAATCAGAAAAGATTTAATTTAGAAGCTGGGTATGGTGATCCAAGCCTGCAATCCCAGCACTTGGTAGGCTGAGGCATGAGGATTGCTGTGCATTTGACGCTAGCCTGGGCTACAAAGTGAGCTGAATGTCAGTCTGAACTGCATAGCAAGGTCCTGTCTCAAAAAGATTAAAAAAAAAAAAAGATTTAATTTAGAACATAGAACCAATGAGAAAGGAACTGGGCATGCTAAGATTAAAGAGTATATAATTGGCCTCACAACAAGACCAAAAGGAAAGAAGGCTATGCAAATGAATCAGTGCCTATAACAGGCATGTGTAAGATAGAAGTACAGGAGTTTGTGCAAAGTGGAATTAAAAATCACAGCTGACCAAAAGCCCATCTGCTGTCCCAATGGATTCATATTTATGCTGAGACCAGGCCTTCCCAGGGACTACTCCCAGTCAATGACTTTGGGCCTGTTGGTGTAAGTCAGAGAATTCCTGTCATCTCAGGGCTTAGGGCTACTCTTGCAGTCTGACTAGAACACTCTCAGAACTGCACTACAGCCTCCGGCTCTTCTTGCTCATTTGCCCTCCTTCCTACCCTCTTTCTCCAGGTATCAGACCTGCATCCTGACCTAAAGACACTCCTTGCCTTCCTGCACCCTCCCCTCTAGCCTTCACAGGTGTCTCCCCCGTCAATCTCTTGTGTATCTAATATCTTCTTTTCATCCACCTCCCTGAGACCCCAAACTGAGATAAGAGAGTTTGGGAAGGTCCCAGGGAATTTACTCAGACAAGACACATGTCCATAACAAAAAGGGCACTGTCCAAGTGATAAGGCAGCAGGCAGAGCTTAAATTCTATAGACCCTTCTCTTGAACACAAAGGTTTCAATATTATCTTTGAAGACCTTGGAGTGTACCTTAGGGACCCCTACAGGGGTGACAGAGGGACAAAGTTTTGTCTGAAGATTTTTTTTAGCTAAAAAAGAAGTGATGAGGCAATTTAAGGGTTTTTGTTTTTGTTTGTTAATCCTGTCACGGGGCTTCTGGGGATTGGTTATCTGCAGCATTGCTCTGCCTGCTTCCTAAGACAGCCCGTTTTCCACTTTAGTCCTACTCTAGCAGTTCTGACTGTAGGCAGATCTCCTCCACACCCGTTCTTCCTACTACCTCAATGCTGTTTCTCACAGATGCTGTGGACGCAGTAGCTTTGGTCTCCTTTACTCTGAGTTGAAACATTTTGTCTGTCTTTAAATTGCACTGAGTATGTGGTTTGTTTTCTGTTTTCAAAAGGATTCTCCTCAATACTGTAACAAAACTGCTACTATATTCCTAGTGTAGGAAGGATTCTGATGAATGTGACCAAAGTTTTGTGTGTTTAAGTCTTTATACATCTGAGTCAGGTAATGTACTTTATGCATTTTAATCTACAGTTTCTGACTCTAAAATTAGAACCCAAATCTAATGTGGGTGCTTTTGATGTAGAATAACAATCCCAACAGATTTATACAGACGTTATCAAGGGAGAGTTAGGAGCTGGAGAAAGTAAGAAGAAAGGGTCAGAGCCACCTATCAGGTCAGAATCACTACTATGGAAAGATGATATTCCTGAAAAGAGTGCATCATGTCAGATTTGCTGCAGTGAAAACAAAGTTGAAAAATAGCTGCTTTAAATTCTCCTTACCCAAAGGAGAAGGTGAATAAGGCCTGGAAGACCCAGTAGAGAGTCTTCGTCCAACTGTCTGTACTGTGTCTGCTGGTGCCGGGGAGCAGGATCCCAGCCTAAGGAAGCCCAGGGGGCTGGTGTTAGACCTTCGTACCACTGCAGATCTAGTGAAAAAAGGAGACTGACTTACTCTGACAGGTTCTAGCATTTCCTCTTTTTTCTATTTTTTCCTCTGAAATTTTCTAACAATATGGTACAAAGACAACTTTCTACAATTGGGCAGCAGGAGCTGGGGATATAGCTCAGTGATGCGGCATCCAGTACATACACACACACAAATAATAGTAAAATAAAAGATTTTTAAATTAAGAAAAAAAATAAGTAACAAGTCACATGAAATACAAAAAGTAAAAAATAAGAGTATTATCTCCCTCACCTCTCTAATTCTCAGCACTTCTCTAATCCTATTTAAGTATTTTTAGTTTCAAGTGCAGCCTTCCAGAATTCCTTAATGCATATACAGTATAACCAAAATGAACACAAATTATATTTACCTTATTTGAACATAGGTGATATATACTACTTTCAATCTGTTACCGTAGGTGCCCTTTAGACTCTTAAATATTACCGAAGACTCCAGGAAATGTTTATTTATATAACATTATCTATTGACATTTACTGTATTTGAGATTAAAGTAAGAAATTTTAAAATTCATTAAAAATAATAAACTCGGTGCAGGGGATTTAGCTCAGCAGCTTAAGTGCCTGCCTGACAAGCACTAGGTCGTGAGTTCAATCCCTGGTATCAAAAACTAAATTAATCAAAAATAATACTTATTAAATTTAACATGATTATGAAAAACAAGTGTATTTTCCAAAAACAAATTAGTGAAGATAATGGCATTATTTTACCTTTATGCAAATCTCTAACATCTCATTTAAGAAAAAAATCTGGATTCTCAAAACTGCTTCTGTATTCAATGTTATAAAATGTACTATTTTGGGTGAAATACAGAAAAATGAGCCAGTTTTGCATAGATATGTACCGAAAAAATCAGAGAATATTTTGATAATCCTTTCAGATATCTGTGGTCCTCTGATAGTCAAAGCAAAATCTCATCAAGTGGTGGTTTCTAAATTCAGCCTGCAATGAGAGATGTGAAATTGTACCACAAATTCTATAATAAACTCCATTCTTGTGTAAAATATCTTGCAATTTGAAAAACATTTTATTCATGCATTTTTTTAAACATTTCATTTTTGGACAATGCTGGTTCACTGAGTTACACTGATATTACAAATATTGACACATTATACAATAGCAAATCACATTCAAAGCCAGGCATGGTGGCATGGTAGCTCATGCCTGTAATCCTAGCACTGGAGAGGCTGAGGGAGGGGGATCATTGAGAGTTCGAGACCAGCCTGGGCTACAAAGTGAGCTCAAGACCAGCCTGTACTGCACAGGAAGACTTTTGTCTCAAAAAGACAAAAAAGGTCATTCATACCAAATGGCAGGATTTCATTTTTAATAAGCTATTCAATTCTTAAAAGTAATTATACTTATGGATAAATATATAAGCATATACATATATATATATATATATATATATATATCCACATACACAAACATTTGAAGTTTGAGATCTTTCAATAACATACAGTAACAAATGAATAAGCAAAACTTAAAATACAAGCTTACCTTGGAGAACCATGCGGATTTGTACCAGAGCCAGACGTCAGATTCTGCTCAATGCGCTGGTAATTCCTTATTTGAGTAGGAACTGGAATTGGGGCTGTTTCACTGTGAGGTGACACAGTAGGTTGACATTGCCTGTCACATTTTATTTAAAAAAAGAAATAAATATCAGTAGGACTTTTCTGTCACGTGGCCTGTGAGTGATACAGCATATTCTAAGAAAGCACCAAATGATCATTCTGAATGTGAACAAGAAATAATCTTGTTAAAAAATACATAAAACCCAAAAAAAATCACATCTGTCATCTAAATAGCTTCCCCTGGCCTCCAGACTAAGGACTAAGAATTTTATCAATAACCTGAAAAAAACACTCTTTACAACAGGAAAAGTGAACAGGTCAGCAGAACTGCTACTCACTACTATATGAAAACAAAAACTATGTCTAGGAAAATACACTGGATAAAAAGAATAAGAAGTTCAAAAGCAAAGATGACTGGAATGTTTTATAAGTCATGAATGCAGTATGAATCCCAAGAAACTCTCACTTCATGACAACTGAAAACAAACACGCAACTCTCAAAGTACACAGCTAATCTGAAGACCACATTTTTCTTGCTTTTCGTAAATTAAGAAAGTTATGTCCTTAGATAACTTGCAATTCCTTTAAAAACATATACTGGAACATACCAGGAACAACACTGGGCCTTAAGATTACTTTCTTCTACTCTTCCAAAACTCTAAAATGGTTGCATGAATCTCTCAATGTTTTCTCAATTACAATACAATTATAAAGGGATCAAATGATTAGCCATTCAAAAAAAAAAAAAACAACCCTATAGCACCACCTAAGTATTACAGATTTTCAATCATTAGAATATGCTACATTTAAATAACAATCTCCTGAACAAGAATGTTCTTGTTTTTCAATGTCTATTACTCAGTACTTCTCAACAGAACTCAATACTACTCAGGTAGTGACATATAGTTAAATTGTATCATATTCCAGATTCCTTTGTATCCAAGAGTAATTACATGTCTTTCTTAGCCAAGGAAATGTAAGTGGAAGTCTTCTATTCATTCTTTCTTCTTCCTGCCCAAATATGGGTACTCGTGGGGCGCCTACAGTAGCAACTTTGGAACCACAAAGAAAAGGCTAAGAGAACTGAAGATACCTAATGCTCTTGATCCACAGAAACAAAGGCAACAACTCTCTTGATGTAAGGAAGTTTTTAGTACTGAACTGCACTGCAGTCAGGACTCCATTGTTTACAGTCAAGTGGAATTCCTGAGTCACAATTTAGTGTTCTTCTATACTTTCTTTAACAAAGACCTATTTTTGGCCAGTGATACAGCTCAGACACCGCCCTGGCAAGCACAAGGTCCTGAGTTCAATTCCCGATGCCCAAAGGAAAAAAAAAAAAAAGACAAAACAAAGACCTATTTTTCACTTAGTGTATCTTTAAATTTAAAGTATCTTTAAATATGGTATTTAATATTTTTAATATCTATTTAACTCATATTGAGGTTTATCTGCATTCTGAAAATAGAAAATAACCAATAAAAATGAAAACATACCTACCATTCACAACTGAAACAGCTTCATAAGACTTCACTAACTAGCTCTGGTGCCTGCAAGCCAATGTACTCACAGGCCTGAGATGCTAAGTTCCTTATGAAGAAAGTAACCAGTATAGCCATCAACTGCTTTTTTTTTTTTTTTAAGACAGTCTTGCTATATAATTCAGGCTGGCCTTGAACTCTATATATAGCCAAGATTGGCCTCAAACTCATGGTAGTCCTCCTGTCTCGGCCTCCCAAATGCTGAGATTACAGGTGTGTCCCACTATGCCCAGCTTTTAGAACAGGAAGACAAGTCACATCGTCCTACTACTTCAGCTTAAGAAATAATAAAAAGTTGTTGAATATTTGTTCCCCAATGAAATACATCCTCTTATTTTTAACTTACATATGATCAAGTTCTAGTATTTTTCCCATAGTTGTTAATCTCCAAAGGAAGTTTAGAAGCTGCATAAAGTTACCCTAAGAAATAAATTTAAAAACCTCATAATTCATAGCACCTCTCTCACTGAATCTCACCCCCACTCAGTGTATCAGGAGATACATCTATGGCTGGTGTACAATAAATGTCTGCGTCAGCCTCCACACAGCCCCGGCAAAGCAGGCTTATTCAGCAACTAGAGTCTCCCTTAGTTTCTAGAATACATAAGGAATTCAAAACAACTAAGTAAGAACAATATCCTCAAATAACTCAATTAGTCAATTAGTGAATACCTTAATTAGATTTCTCAAAAGGCATACAAATGGCCAACAAGCACGTAAAAAAATGCTCAGCATCACTAATCATCAGGGAAATGCAAATCAAAACCAGTGCGATAACATTTTAACCTAGTTCAAATAACTATTATCAAAAAGACAAAAAATAACAAATGTTGTTGAGAATTCTGAGAAAGGGAAACTCTCCTAAACTATTGGATATGTAAATTAATATGGCTATTATGGAAAACTAAATGGAGGTTCCTCAAAATTCTGAAAATAGAATTACCATATTGTCCAGCGATCCTATTACTGAATATATAGCCAAAAGAAATGAAATCAATATGTCAAAGAAACTTTTGCAACTACATGTCTGTTGCAGCACTGTTCATAACAGCCCAAGATACAAAAATCAACCTACGTCCACTGATAGGTAAATGGCTAAAGGAAACAGAAAAGGTATATATTCACAGTGGTATATTATTCATCCACATAGCACAGCAGGATAACTAAGGTTGACAACTGTTTCAAAAACAGCTAATATGAGCAAGGCGTAAGGGTGCACACCTGCACACTCAGCACTTGGGAGACTGAGGCAAGAGCCTGGGCTACATAGTGAGACCCTGTCTCAAAAACAAAACAGAACAAAAAAAAAAAAAGAAAGAAAGAAAGAAAGAAAAAAGAAAAGCTAACATGGAGGGTTTTTAATGATTCTCAAACAAACAAATAATA
Source organism: Cavia porcellus (assembly GCF_034190915.1). Taxonomy (NCBI): domain Eukaryota; kingdom Metazoa; phylum Chordata; class Mammalia; order Rodentia; family Caviidae; genus Cavia; species Cavia porcellus. The sequence continues at coordinate 45,595,679 of NW_026947515.1, read as the reverse complement.
TAGATCTGAGGGAAGAGACATGACAACTTACACATTATATACATGTATTTAAATGTCACACTGTATGTGTCAATAAAAAAAAAAGCTTTCCCCCTGTTTAGCTAAAAAAATAAAAGTAAGTCTTCCCTGAACCTCTAAGCTAGCTAAGACCACTACCACCAGAAAACCCACTCAGGATCCCTTCTGTCTCTCTCTCAAACAGAAGCTTTCTTTCTCTCAACAAATATATTATGCTCTTACTCTCCATTTTTCCTAAAATTTATTCTATGATTTTAGAGAACACAAACTGTACTGGACATCTACTAAGTTGGGAGTATCATTTCCTTATAACAATTGGAGGTCTTCCACTGAGAACACTGGACAGAGAGGTAATAAAGAGTTTGCTTGTTTCATAAACTCTGGACTGGGACTTGTTTAAGTATAAAGTCTTTAGAAAAGACAGAGTCTTTGGCAAGCCACTTGAGACCCTTTCTATGTCTCTCTTGGGCAGAAGCTTTCTTTCTCTCGATAAATATATTTTGCTCTTAAGAAAACAAGTAAGACCACTAGTGCCATTTTTCTGTCCAGCTTTATATGAACACCACTATCTAACCATCACCCAACTCCCCAACCCCAAGATGGGGAGAGAGAAGGTCCCTGTATGTTATGAGTCTCTAATATGTTCTGTTTATCTCCATTAGGTCCTGCACTTTAGATAATTTTGTGGGAACCACCACCTATGTTCCTTATTTGTTTTTTGTTTCTTTGGTGCCAGGAATCGAACTCACAACCTAACACTTGCCAGGCAGGCGCTGTGCTGCTGAGCTATATCCCCAGCCCGAACCATCATCTTTGACCCTGTATTGAGTAAGACTAAAGAGCCTGATCATAGCAGAATCACACTCCACTTATGTACTCTCTCAATTGCTGAAAGACACAAATTACCCAAACAATAAATGAAAACGAGGTGAAACAGGAGACTCTGTATCTTGTCCTTGACTCCTTCATCTCTGCTCTTTCCCTCTTGCTTCTGGTTAACAAGACTTAAGCTGCTTTATCCTATCACATTCTGTGATTTCTGCCTCAGAACAGGCTCAAAAACAATGGAATTGAGTGACCATGGACTGAAACCTCTGAAAACATGAGCCAAAATAAATTTGTTCTCTTTTAAGTTGTTTACCTCAGGTATTTGCCATAATGACACAAAGCTCACTAAGATAATTCCTATAATTAAATTCTCAAATCCTCAAAGGTAGAAAACAAGTCTGTACAAAATTTGACTAATTTCCTAAAATGTGTACTAACAGAACTCAATATACCACTGCTACTCAAGGGGGGCCCTGGAATACATTATCTTTTTCCTAACAGTACTGGGATTTGAATCCAGGGCCTCCTCATTAAGCTATATTCCAATCTCTCTTTATGTTTTATTTTGAAAAGGGTCTCACTAAGTCCCTAATGCTGTATACACTAGGATAAAAGCATATATACACAACCCCAAAGAAAACATACTCCAAAACGTATCAGAAAAGTTCTGGAACCCCTAGCCAAGCTGACTGATAAACATCTTCCCTTTCATGAAGCCAGATCAAGACAAAAGAGAGGCAGTTGTTTCTTTTAAATGTCTAATTTTCAGCTATGGCATGGTGCTGCATGTCTGTAAGCCTAACACTCAGGAGGCTGAGGCAGGAGGATCACCATGAATTTGAGACCAAACTGGGTTACACAGTGAATTCAACACCAGCCTGAACTATATAGCGAGACCCTGTCTCAAAAATGACAAAAGGAAAAGAAACATTCAGTTTTTAAGAATTATCAACAAAGAGACAGAAATTAGTTTTAAAAATGAAAATTCTCTAGCTAGAAAATATAAAAATTGAATACAGAAACTGACTAGTAAATTCAACAACAGATGGGATCAGGAAAAAAAGGCAAACTCAAACAAGGTCATGATGAGCAAGAAGAAAACAGAAGTTAGCTCGGAGAGATAAGTAACAGTAGTAGAGCACATGTTTAAGTAAGCAAGATCCCACGTTCAATCTCCAGCACCTACCCCAAAAATGGAATTAAGAAACTGGAGAAGCCATCGTTAAGGTGATCCATATGTATTACACAGGTACCAGAAAACAAGAAAAAGGAAGAGAGCAGATTTGAAGAATTAATGGCAGAAAACTTTCCAAATCTGGGAAAGAAACAAGAAGCTCAAGAAATTCTAAGTATGAAAAACCCAAAGAGACTCAAAAAATAAGATACACTGTATACAATCAAACAGCCAAAAGTCAAAGACAAAAAGAATATCTTGAAAGCAACAAGAAAAAAGTGGCCCACAGGGGATTTAGCTCAGTGGCATAAGTACCTGCCTGGCAAGCGTGAGGTCATGAGTTCAATCCCTAGTACCGCAAAAAAAAAAAGTGACTCACTATATATATATAGGAACTCCCATAAGATTATCATAAGATTTCTCAGCACAAATTTCACATGCCAGAAGGGCATGAAATAATGTAGTACAAATACTGAAAGAGAAAAACTGTCAGTAAGATTACTCTATCTAGCAAAATCACCCTTCAAAAATGAGAAATGCAGCAGGTATAATGGCATATCCCTGCTATTCAGGAGACTAAAGCAGGAGGATCACAAACTAAAGGCCAATTTAGGCAATTTAGCAAAAAAACTGTCTCCAAATAAATTTTTAAAAGGTAGGTATATAGCTCAGTGGCTCATTGGAGAGTGTTTGACAGTACGAACAAGACCCTATTTTCAATTCATAGTACAAGGATAGGGGGAATTGAGACCTCCCTAGAAACACAAAACCAGAAGGAAAACTGGACTCACTGGCACACATCTGGATTCCCAGCATTTGGGAGGCTGAGTCAGGGAGGATCCAGAATGTGAACCCATTCTGTTTTTGGCTTTTCAGCAAGACTTTGTCTCAAAAAATAACAGAAAGGGCTGAGGATGTAACTCAGTTCAATCCTTAGTACCATGGAAGAAATAGAGATAGAAGGACAGACAGGGGAGGGAAGTAGAGGAGAAGAAAGGAGCAGAAAAGAGAGGAAAGGAAACTGCCACATGGTACAATGTGGATGAACCTTGAGGACATTACTAAGTAACATAAGCCATTAAAAAAAACATGCACACACAACTAATTTCATTTACATGAGGTATACGCAGTAGTTAAACTCACACAAACAGAATACACTGGTGGTTATCAGAGCCTTCATGGAAGGGAAAATGAGGCAGAATTACTAAGTACGAGTTTCAGTTGTGCAAAATTCTAACCAAATCTGGAGAATGGTAGTGCAACGATGTGAATATAACGTAACACTACTGAACCATAAACTTAGAAATGGCTAAGAAGTGGCTTTTTAAAAAAAAAAAAAAAATGATACCAGGGATTAAACTCAGGACATAGTGCTTGCCAGGCAGGCACTGTGCTACTGAGCTATACCCCTGGCCCTTTTATGTGCTTTTCATCACAAAAGTTTTTCTTTTAAACAATGATGAAGTGTGAAAAAACAAAATAAATACTGAATCAAGAACAAAAGTTCTATAAACACACAAAAATAACAAAATATGAAAAATCTTTTTTAATAAGATGTATGTAAACATACCCTCCACACACTAAGAACTCATTTGAAACATGTCTTCCTGTAGTTGCCACTGGTATATCATCTGGAGAAAAAGAGAGAAACATAATCAGTTCTATTATTCCACATGCAGATTTGTTCCAATAGGGTTAATATCTAAGTATAACATTAATTTACCATTTGCTTACGTTTCAATTTCATCCGAGAAATAAGTGAATACAGAAAACTGCCCCAAATTGAATATAAATTGCAACTTTTCACCATCCACTTTTTTTTTTGGGGGGGGGGGGGGTTGTTTTGGTTTTTTTTTGAGACAGGGACTCACTCTGTAGTTAGGCTGGCATTGAACTTACTGCATTGAACTTACTATATAATCTAAGCTAGCCTCAAACTTGGGGCAGTCCTTCTGCCTCAGCCTCCTGAATGCTGGGACTACAAACCTGCACCATCATACCTGGCCTCACTGTCCACTCTTAGAAATTTGTGGCAGTGTTTAATATTCCTTCACCATTTAACATGTGCAAAAACTGCTATTATTTTTATCAGGTTCCTTTATATGGGTCAATGACAGGTTCCTTTATATGGGTCACAACTCTGAGTGTTGTGCCCTAGTATCATTTTGCCCATCTATTCTGTTGTTTTTTTAAGTTCTCCTGTTTGTATGGTCACATGTGTGAGAGATCCTTTTGTTATTACTGAGATGAGCTCTATGTTGCCCACATTGGTCCCAAATTTATGGGTTCAAATGATTCTCTTGTGTTAAATAGTTGCAAGTACAGGTGCAGGCCACCTTCCCTAGCTTGCTCTGTAACTTTTATTGCACAATCTTGCAAACACATATCATCATTACATCAGAAAAGACTGCATAACAAAGCTGAGCTCAATCTAACACTAGAGTACCCCATCCTCTTGAATAACACTCAGGTTTTAATTGGGTTGTTGAACAGGATACCATGGTAGCAGAGTCTTGTTGGAAACAGTATAACTTGACACAGGCCAACTTCACCTACTCATCTGTGTTCTCTGTAGATGGAGTACTTTAAGCTCAGAACCTCAGGAACAGGTCTCGGGTCACTGTTATACCCACTATATTATACTGCCCTAGGTAATTTTATGTAGTATGAAATAGCAGTGTTGATCAAGTTAATATAAATATTAAAAATAAAATAAACTACACTACTAATTTATAGTCAAAGAAGGGGAATGATGTCACAAATATTCCTTTGAACAATTCTAAAATGGGAAATGAAAAATGCATTTATTTGGTACATCTTGGGTTCCTGCTTTCATGAAATTTACATTTTAGAAGTAAAAACAAATGAATAATGTCAGATAGTAATAGCAAGTATAAGGAAAATCAAGGTAGGAAGAAACAGGGACACAAAGGCAGGCATAAAAGGTAGGTTTCATTAATTATACTTTGTTTTTTGTAGCTTTGAGTTTGGAACCACACATAATTACAAAAGAAAATTGTACCAAAAGAAAAAAAAAACCTTCTAGAAATCAAAAGCTAAACAAAGCAAAGGAACCAAACTGCATACCAACTTGGTAGCTTTCTCACCAGAGGGCAATTATTTGAAGTGATTTTAAAACTCAATAATTTTGCATATCCCTAATGATTATCCTTAGGACAAAAAGATTCACAGAAAGATTTCTAAACGGCTTTTAATAATTTTAAGTCATATTTGTCTACTTTGATAATATATGGTTATTTTGAAACTACAGGGAAAGAGTGAAGGACAGGGCTGGGGGTTTAGCTCAGCGGCTAAGTGCCTGCTTGTCAAACGCAAAGGTCATGAGTTCAATTCCCCGTACCAAAAAGAAAAAAACAAAAAGTGAAGGACAGAAAAGAAGACTGAGGCTGAGGATATAGTTCTGCGGTACAAGCACCTGTCTGGCAAGTGTGAGGTTGTGAGTTCAATCCCTGATACCAGAAGACGGGGGTAACATAAACTCATGCAGGACAAAAAAGAACAGAAAAGTCTGTCCCCACAAAAATCTGGAAGCCTTAGTCCAGAAGTAAAACAATTTATATCACAGAGCTCCAAAGAAAGCTTTACTAATCAGGACCAGATACCTTTCAAACTGGCATTAAAAACAGAGCCAAAAACAGGATTATATAAAACTCTTGTTTTGTTTTGAGACAGGGTCTTACTATATAGCACAGGCTGGCCTCAAACTTCCTTATGTAAGACCAGGTTGGCCTTGAACTCATGGCAGTCCTCCTATCTCAGCCTCCTGAGTGCTAGAATTACAAGTCTCTGCCACACCCGGGTGTGAAAGCCTTTAAAAATCAGTTAGAATACACAAACAATAGTACTCAGTCATATGGGGAAGGGTTGTAAGAGGCTGTACAATATATATCAATTTATTACAGTAACAGTTTTACTGTATATACTTATAACATGTTGAATGCCTTAAGTATATGCAATAAAATTTATTCTTAGAAATACAGAATTTTTAAAAAGCAGGATTTCATAGTCTTCCTTGGCCTCTATGGAGACAATGTCAATCTCCTACTACAGCCAAAGACGCAATTTTTATACATGAAACAGAGTCAAACTGTAACTCTGGACTGTAGAATACAAGGAAGAGCTACAGGTTAGTAAAAGAAAGTTATTAAGTGACTTTACACAGATTAGAAAAAGAAAGTTATTAAGTGACTTTACAATAACTGAGATCTTCAGACATTTACCCTATTTGGTTCCCCTATATAGTATGAGATTCTGTTTAGGCAAAAGACTGGAGAAGTCTCTTTGAGGAACCTGAATAGTGCTCCAAAAAAGGAAACAGTTCAAGCAAATGCCTCAGCATTATCACCCACTATAACCACTGTCAATAAAACACACCTCATGCAGAACATTCAAGGAATTTTAAATTCTCTGTCCTTAATTATGAATATACAACACAACACTGCATTGCAAAATAACAATCTCAGGAGAAAAAAGAACAACTGAAAATTAAAAACATGACAGTATAAATTAAAACCGAATATGAGTGTGTTAAATAACTAACGGAACCTAGTGTTTTGGACTAAATTCTGCACCAGGTCCCAACTAAAAGATCAGACTAAAAATCAAAATAACATCTCACACTAAAGTTCTACATCATCACCCTGGAACTAAGCTATTTATCTGACCTTCTAAAAGATCAGGATTAGAGAGATACCTGCCAACTCTCGAAACCAGCCTCGTTTCAACTGACATGATACTGTAGTCCCCTCTGCCTTAATCGTTACACAAAAAGAGATAACCTAAAATAACCTGATGTTAACTAATTAATTATTTTTCCACTGGTGTCTCTCCTGATAGAACATTACAAGGAAAAGTAACTTGGAAATAATCGATTGGGTCTTTGCTTTTTGTTTCTGCTTTCTTCATACCTTTGCTCTCTATAAAACTAACCTCATCTGCCCAGCTTATGGAAAAATTTAATCTGTTTCATGGAACAAAGTATTGTCCAACCCTCTAAAAGAAAATAAGGCCAATTAAGATTTTTAAACTAAATTATTCTAATTTTGTCCTTTGACAAAGGTTAGAAGAAAACATTAAGAATAAAGTCCTAAATGCTAAGCAATCAGACAAAAAGATGGAAAATCAAAGAAGATAACATCAGTAGGGCACTCAGATATTTGTTATGTTCTAGTTTTAAACAGAATTGATGTTTTAAATATCTTACATGTAATGATGTATTTCACAGTAACAAATTTTCAATAACTGGGGGAGGGGGTAAATGTGGCTGGGTATGGTAATACACATCTATAATCCCAGCTATTGGGAGCATGAGACAGGAGGACCGCAAATTCAAAACCAGCCCAGATGATTTAGTGAGATCTAGTCTCTAATTTAAAAAAGAGGAGGAAAGGAGGAAGATGTGGTCAACTATAACAAACATAGACAAATCAAGATGAGGAATGAGAACTGACTCCAGACATTGACCATCACAGAAACAATTCTGAAAAGTTTATACTAGCACAGAAAACAAGTTTACAGTTTAGATTTAAAATGATCCCCCCCTCCCAAAGTCTCATGTGCTTGGAAGGTGGTTGGATCATGTAGGTACTTTCACTTGAGATCACAGGGCCCCTGGGAAAAGGGATGCCTAGGTAATTGGTTCTCCAGGATTTAGTTCACTGTATTCAACCATCAAGACACTCAGAGACCTCTCCAGCCATGATCCAAAGGGGCTACACTACTGCTCAAGCTGGTGGCAAACCTTGGTGTCATCCATGTGATGCTATTTCACAGGCATACAGAACGCAACAGATGTGGTATCAAGGAAATTTCCACTCAAATTTCAGAAGAAAGCAGTGTGCCCATGAGAGGGCAGTGTGCGAATCTATACAAGTAAGCCAAAGATGTAGTGGAGATCACAGGAAGATAGAGATACCAAAAACAGGACCATCTGTTGAGGAAAGCTTCAGGCAATGAATGGAGCCAGCGCAAGTGGCAGACCATGGTGCAATTCCTGTATAACCACAAACTGCTCTGAATGCGGGACACGAAGCTACAAAATTTAAAGTTTGCTCTTCAGGGTTTCAGTCTTGCTTTGATCTAATTTCTTTCCAAACTCCCTAATTCTTCCCTTTTGCAATAGAAATTTTTACTCTATGCCATTATATGTTGGAAACATTTGGCCTCACAAGAAGACTTTGAAGTTGGATTTTTCAGCAATGCTAGAACTGTTACGACTTTGGCAATTCTTAGAGATGAACCAAATGCATTTTGCATAATGAGCTGGTAATGAGCCTTTTGGATTAGGAAGATTTTATGGTTCAGATTTATAATGTCCCTGAATAGTCTCATGTGGCTGAAGATAACTGGATCATGGCAGACCTATACTCTTCACTGATGAGCCTACTAGCTAAATGTACTGTTAGGAGTTTTGGCCTGGTGAGAGATGGGTCCCTGAGAGGCTTGACCCAGAAGGATGTATGCTTGTGCCCAGTTCCTCTCCCCTCTGCCCCCACCACTCTCTTTCTGTTTCATGCCGGCAACAGGTAGAGCAGTTGTCCTCCACCAAGACCTCCCAATATGTGTTTTCTTTCTTGGAGACAGCCTACTTTGGACTGAACCCACTAGAATCTAAGCCAAATAAACCTTTCCTTTAAGTTGCAGGTATTTTGTCCCAGAGACAGAAAACTGACTAAAATAATAAATGACTAAAATAAAACCCAGAGCTATGAACACTTTCTATATGAAAAGTATAATAATATATCAGGATACATTAAAAAATCTAAATAACTGGAGCCACAAACATCTTGATTAGATGATTCAGTATTATAAAGACCCTAAGTGTCCCTAAGCAAGTCTACTGAATCAGTGTAATTCACATCAGCATCCCCAAATGGTTTTTATATGATGTCAAGTTGAAATTAAACTATTTGGGGAGAGTAGGGGATGGAAAGGACAAGTAGCCAGGGTGATACCAAAGAATACTGCAGTGCTATCTAACCCTCTTCCCCTTTCCTGATGACACATGTATGTTGAGATACAAATATAAAATTACAGGGGCTGGGGATATAGCTCAGCAAGACAGTGCCTGCCTGGCAAGTGCAAGGTTCTGAGTTTGATTTCTGACAACAAAAGAAAAAGCAATATAGACAAAGAGACCAACAGAATAAAATGGAGAATCCTAAAAGAAACTCAATCCTATATTTCAACCTGACATGACAAATCTGGCATCACATTACTAAATATAGAACATTCAATAAAGCTGGAATAATTGTCAGATCCCTACACTTTACTATATCTATAAAATGACTTCCAGGTAAAGTTAAATATGAAAAATAATTAAAATCTTCATAAGGAAATATAGGAAAATACCATTAAAACACTGGAGCAGCAACAATTGCTACATCTTGTTTATACCAATATTTTATAGATTTGAAGTTGTACTATCTTACCTACCCTCTTATCTATAAAATGAGTTCCAGGTAAGGCTATAATATGAAAAAAGTAACAATCTTCACATGATAAGAAAAATATCATTATAACACTGGAGTAGCAACAATTGCTACAGCTTGATCACACTAATATTTCATAAGAGTTGGAGTTGTACCTATCCTATCTACCTTCTATCCACTTAGAAGAAATTCTAGCTGTACACAAGGCCATTTCAATATTCCTAAAATAGTAAAAAGTCAGAAATAATTTGGTATAAATCAATAGGAAAATAGGCAGATTAGTTTTGGCTAAATTATAAAATTCAGTTTTAAAGTGAACTAAATACAATTAAATGTGCATCTAAATATACAACAAAAAACAAGAAAAAGCAAACTATGGAAGTAATCATACAACTTAAAACTTATCATACAACTTATGGATACAGGTGCATGTTTAAGGGTAAAAATATCTATAGGAAGAATATACATGAGAAGACTAATAAAAGGAAAGCAACTTTATATGTAGCTATAGTTTTTTTTATCCTTAGAAAAGACATTTAAAACAAATATAGCAAAATATTTGACATGTATTAAAAAAAACACAACACAGTGGTGACTGGAGAGGATGTTCAAGTATTAAATTTTCTGTCTGAAGTATCTTGTTACTTTTAAACTTTTCATTTTTGTAAAGAAATAAAACTAACCACCATAACTGTATGATTTTTAAAGGTAACTCTTAGTTCTTTAGTGCACTGATTACAAACTGTGCATACATGGTCCATGTCTACTGTGGTCCATGTTTCCCCAGCTAATAAAACTTCAGTTGTTCAGTGGGGATTATGGTCTCCTCAATAAGCATGTCTCTCAGCAGAAGCACTTATTAAATATCTGACAAAAACAACTAAACAGACTTCTTCATGTAAACATCTGCACTCAATACTTCACACTACTCAATTACTAAAGTACCCAAATCTCCAGCTCCTTTGATTCTCTTTCTTCATATCCAAATCAGTCTTCTTTTTTCTTGTTAACAATTATATTTAACACCTTTCTTCTGTAGATTTTCTGGTACCTTTTACTATTCCAAAGAACAGTGATTACATTTAGCTAATGTGGGTCTCAATTTCTTTATACAAATTTTCCTAACTACTCCTGAAGCTCATTCCTGAATCTGTTTCTGAATATGTTTCCTAAAATATACCTAGAACTGTTTTTAAGACTCCTCTAACTTTTAAGTTTTTCTTTCCCAAGTGAGTTTTTCTTTTAATTCCTTTCCTTAATGTTACTCATTTTGCCTGCTTCTCTCTTTCTGTTTGGATACAAATATAACTTGAGATAATCTCTTATAAAATTTTCAATACCTTTGAAATCCAGAATTACTGTTTTATAGAAGATAAATGTGTAGATCTTAGAAAGGTAGGTATGTAATTATAAGAATACAAACTAAATAAAATGAAAAGGCACTTGAAAAGGCACTCTATACAAGAAAGTGTGATATGAAAGTTTAAAAAATTTAATCTAATAAACTAAAAAATATAATGTGTACAAGTAGAAAAGATTCTCACATGAGTGGTCTGACGAGATGTTGTGTGGAACCAAAACAAAGTCATCCGTGTCACAAGAAGAGTTCTTGCTACTAGTACTGGCAGAATCTTTGGACACTTGCAGATAGTTGGGAGGACCCAATGGTGGGGAGGATAAGTTTTCTTCCTGAATATGCTGCATATCTGAAAGGGACTAAAATTAACAACATAAAATTAAAACTGGCCTAATAATAAAATGCAAGGCAGAACAGCCATTAGAGTAAAGAATGTTTTTTTCTACATAAGAGGGCAGAAAGTTCAATTCAATCTAAGATTTCCAAAAAAACTCTGAAAAAATCTTTCAGAAAAGCAGATTAAAAGCGTTTCCATAAAGACTTCTAAAATTTTTCCAAAAGTGACACTTAAAATATATCATACCACTTATTACATATGCTTGTCTACCTCTCAAGTTTTGAGTAGGTGAGTGAGTGTTTTGAGTGCTGGAGATTGAACCAGAGCCTCATGCATGCTAGAGAGGTACTCTACTATTGACCTTCCCAGTCCTTTTTATCTTTTACTTTAGACAAAGTCTTGCTAAATTGCTCAGCTTGGCCTTGAGCTTATGATACGCCTGCTTCAGTCTCCCAACAGCTATAGAGATGCACCACCATGCCTGGCATGGTGAATTTTTATCTTTGCAACACCCCTACCCAAGTTATAGCATCACAAAGCAAGCACTCGATAACTACTTACTTAATAGATAAACATAAAGGTACAGGAACTTCAATTAAATATTCTGCACACACAAAAGTTCTACATCTATAAGAAAGAAGCCATTATAAAAAAAGTAAAGTGACAGACCATGTTATATAAGAGGTCACATAAATCAATAAGGATAACTATACATTGGACCAAAAATTTATTTATACTCCAGAAAAAAAGATCCAGAAAACCTTACAGTTATGTTTAGTAATTTTGTTTTATATTAGGGAGAGGAAGTGGTTTTTTGTGGGAGAGATGACAGGAAGGGACATATAAATAAGACATTTAAACAAGTAATTACAGATAACTACCTATGTCGCTTTTGGCATTTGTCAATTTCAAGCACTCTAGTGATAATTCAACATCCTCATTATAGAATGGGGTATTTTAGGTTATGGTGGGGGTGTTGAGACCAGATCTATATAATACAGGCCTTCCTTGAACTCACTTATGTCGCCCAGGCTGACCTCAAAAATCACAGCAATTCTCCTGCCTCAACTTCCTGTGAGCAGGACAGCGGTATGCTATCATGCCCGAGTAAAACAATGAACTTAACTTCTATAAGTTTTTCATAACTCCTATGACCTTGTTTAATCTTTGCTTTTATTTCAAAAAAAGGAAAAAATACTATATTCTGCTTTTTAAACCCATACCTTAAATACCCTATTCAGTCCTGTTGCTCCTTTGAATATCACTGTGCAATGAAATCAGTCTCAAAGCATCTTTGTATGTGAGACTTGTAAACACAAAATCTCCTTATCACTTGTTGAAAACATTATATGTAAAGGGGAAGGGAAAAGAAATGGACTAACATTACTAAGGTTCAACCATATGCCAGGCATTGTTCAGTGCTTTCATGTCATCTAACTCCAGTGTTATTCTAATTTCATTTCACATTTAAACAAACAAAAGCTCAGATGACTAGGTAATTTGCCCAAGTTCACATATCTAAAACATAAAGTCAAGCTAAGATGTGATTCCAAGTATCCAACTCCACAATTTCTTGTCTGTAGTTTAGAGATGAACTTTCTCTGTTTCTTCTCCTGCTATTTGCAAAAGCAACTATCCTGGTCCTCTTTCTTCCCTTTTGGGAACAAATGTTTCTTTTCTTTCATTTAAAACTAAACTCTCCAAGTGAACGGTCATGAGTTCGATCCCGGTTACCCACTCCAAAAAAAAAAAAAAAAACTATTCTCTCTACCTGGACTCTGCACTCCATTCACCCCTACTTCCTCAGGGACACAGATCAGTTTCTGACAGTTTCTGACTGTCCCTTTATTCTCTCATTCTTCTCTGCACATAAATGTAAATTTCATATTTCATATTTCTACTACCCTTTGATTCTATCACTTTTTTATGTATTAGCAGTTCCTGAGTAAGACCTCAGTCCTTCTCTTCACAACAACTGTTTCTTGAAATGTTCTGTCTTCACTGACTCAAATTCTTCACTTACATCTTCCTCAGTCCACCATACTCCATCTTCTGCTTTCAGTCCTCCAGTCAGTCACCAACAAGGTCTCACTGCTCCATACTTGCTGCTCTCCCAAACTCAAACAAGCTTCAAGACGTGAAAATTCTTTACCTTCCTTTTATATTTGCCTTCCTCCTTTTCCTTTCCTACTCCTTCCTTAGTTTGGACTCTTGTTCTCAAAATGATGATGATGATAAGCATTGTAATATCTCAGGTTTTTCTCATTTTTCTAGTACAAAGTACTCTGTACCTCTCTCCAATCTAGTCCTCCACCCTGCTTTGGAAGAATCTAGCTAAAATAGACTCTGGGTCTTAGCATTCCTACACTTAAAAATCACTTAAGTTGTTCATCACAGCTTATGGGCAGTTCTAATCATCTTTTCATGTAACTCTTGTCAAGATGCAGCCTCTGCCTCCCTTTCTGCTTTTTTCCCCTGCACTCTATCACCAATGTCTCTACACCCACAGACTGAATGACTGGTAAAAGCCTTGTCCTTTGTGCAAAGACAGGAAAATTCTGTATCTGAACTGTCCAACATAGCAGCCACTTGCTATTTATGGCTCCTGAGCACTTGACATGTGGTTCATTTGACTATTTTAAATTTCACTTAATTCTAAAATTTAAATGTAAGTGACCATGGGGAGTTAAGAGAATTTCTTAAATCACATTTCTGACTCTATGTATAGAGATTCCTCAATACCTTTAAATTTTTTAAAAATTAATTCATCTAGCTAATTTTTTTTTTTTTTTTTTTTTTTGGTCTTTTTATCGGTACCGGGGATCGAACTCACGACTGCCTGCTTGCAAGGCAGGCACTTATGCTGCTGAGCTAAATCCCCAGCCCCCACTAACTCATTTTTAAAACTGTTCAACCAATTTCCTCTTTGAATGGCCTTCCTGCCCAATTTTGATGCCCTTTATCCATGTTCCTATAGGCAATAAAAATATTTTTACATAACCCTCTAATAGTGATTGTATCTACTGTCTGCACAATTAAAAGTCCCTTTATATCAGAGACCTGGTCATCCTGTAACCAACAAGGTAAAATGGATCTTTTAAATAATCTTTTTTTTTTTTTTTTAAGAAACTTTTGGTACATGAGCAAGTTCAAGGTCAGACTGCACTACATAGTGAGACCCAGTCTCTAAATAAATAAGTAAGAAACTGTTCTGTCAACCTTCTCTTACAGGGAAAGTAAACTACAAACTCTCACCAACCTTACCAACTCCTACAGCTGGGCCTGATGCCAAGGATGATCCAATATTTTTAGTCCTCTGGACCAAAGCCTGGCTAAATTTATATATGGATATTTCCTCACTTTTGGTCTGTTCCGTCTATAAATTAGAATGCATCTACATTTCTATTACTTATAGGGCACACTAACACTCCCTCCATTGGCCAAACTATTAAAAAAGCCTATTTCCATGGGCTTTTCTCACACTTAAACTCAGAAACTCAGAGAGCTGGCTTAGTTTCAGGCCTGACTCAGCCCTGCTAGGTAACAATCTCATTCATTAGTGTAGATGAGAACTTCACCTGAAGTAGGTATTTGATAAATGTTATGAGACATTTATAGTCAAGAGTTAACATTTCAATAGCATTTAATCTGTAGCTAGTATCATAACTAAAAGAACTTTTTGTTGCTGCTGCAGATGATTTTGGAAACAGGGTGCCTTTCAAAGATTTGTCAGAAATAAAGCAGCAACTGCATATTTGTATGACACTTCTAAAAAAGAGCATATTACAAGCCTGTATGTATCAACTCTCCAACATGAGTCTATGGTAATCTTGAAAGGAAGATAGCTGATGAAATCATCTTACCTTTAGTAAATTAAATTTAGATCTTATATTTAATATAATATACCTTATTAAATAAAGGTCTATCAAACCATACTATTTTCTCATTAACTAGAAATTATTTCTTATTAACTAGAAATTATAAACATTCCTGCTTTGTTGCCCTGCCAGCCTGAACTGCATAGTAAGAACCTGTCTCAACAAGAAAAAAAAAAGACTTTTCTCTTAGCAATAAACAACTTTCCCATCTGTTTTAACCATGGGCCATTTAGTTTCCCTAAACAACAGTTTCCACTGCTTGATTATTTAATATAGCCAAACACTACAGGAAGGGCTTATGTGCCTTTATCCTTAACCCTAAGAAGAAGGTACACTACATTTACCTCATATACAAGCAAACAGACTGCAAGAGGTTAAGGCACTCAGTTAATATAAGCAGGAGAGACAGGAGTTCTCTTGCTGAGTGCTGTTAAATCTGAGTTATCTCAACAGGCTAAAGTTATACAATTCCTCCATATATAGCCCCCTCACCTTCCTACTATTATAGACAGCAGAAATATTACAGGGTTAGACCCTCAAGGGAGTTGGTGCAGAAGATGAGAACACATTACCACTGTGGCTGGAGGCACAATCTGTAGAAGGCCAGGCCTCAAGATAAAGATGGAATAACCAGACCTACATGTCTCCCCAAGGCATAAGCAGTAAGCTGAAAATTTTAACTTCTATGACCTGGCCCAATAAAGTCTAGACACATATCAGTTACCCATATGGTGACAGGAGCTTGCAATCTATCCCCCTTCTTCAAAAGGTCCTTGTTCTTTCCATGTATACTTTCTATGTGATCCGTTTCCTGACTGTATCAATATTACCTGTGTGACTATACTTATAATCTTAGCGGTTGATCACAGTTTTGACCCACATTGTACTCACCTCCTGACTGCTCTATAAAACTTCCTCTGTGAAGTGAGGTCCATGGCAACTTACTTTCAAGTCCTCTCCTATCTCTCAGAAGCTACGGCTCTCAATAAATTTTTCCTATTCTTAACTTGAATTGTTCCTTAGAATTCATTCTTTAATTTTGGGAAAAATGAACTTGGCCTATCCTACATCTAGCAGTTTTGGAATTACATTTATCCCCCCTAAATCACTACTAGCAAAATTCAAGAAATTCAAGTCCGCCTAGCTAATCTAGAAAATACAATAGTTGACCTAACAGGCCTGGGGCCTTCAGCCTTGGAAAGAGTCTCAAGGCCACAGACTGCAGTAGAGATTTGAAGGAAGGATCAATCTAAAAAAGCACAAAAGTGGGGAACAATGGTAGGAAGTAGTGAATACAAAAATCAGAAATCTTCATAATAAAAATATAACATTTAAACTGAAAGAATCACAGCCATTAAGGAAATGAATTAGAAACTTCAGAAGCAACATGTTTGAGCAACCCTAAAGGCCAATAATCACAATTAAAGAAATCCAAGCCAGTAAAATCTGGTTCCAAGGTCACTGCATTTCAGACAGCTAAATTAGTCAAATATAGCTGGGCCCTTCAGAGAAAGTCGAGACAAAAGGTAAAAACACTATGACTATGGCCAGCGACCATCAATTAGAGGCCAGGCCTCAGGATAACAACAAAAGGACCAGGCTAACATACTACCCAAGGGATAAGTGATAACACCTACTCTAATAAAGTATAACTAGGCATCAGTAATCTCAGTGAACAACCAAGATCTGGATCCATCACCTACCTGAGAAATTCTTTATTCTTTACAAGCCCATTTGCTTCATGACTTGCTTCCCCATTAGATTAACATTACCTAAACAGTTACAGTCTTACTGGTTGGTCACAGTATTAACCCATACTGTACTCATGTGGTTGAGTTCTATAAAACTTATGCTGAAAAGTAGGGTCCTCAGGCAACCCACTTTCCACATGTCCCCTCCTGTCCTTCTCCGACAGAAGCTTTCTATCCCTCAATATTTCCTACTCTTAACCTCCATTGTTCCTAGAATTCATTCTTCAGTTTTAAAGAATACAAACTTGGTATATCAGACATCTAACAGGTTGGGAGTTACAATATTTTCTGTATATCATATTTGGAGGTTCTGATGTCATCCTTGTATCAACTGTACCACTGGCAATGCTAATCCTGACATTTACAGGGTCCAGGTAAAGCGAGGTGTGGTGTTGCATGCTTATAATACCAGTGCACAGGAGGCTGAGGCAGAAGGATTGCCATGAGTTCAAGGCCAGTTTGAACTACATAATGAGACCAACTCAAAAGAGGAAAAAAAGGAATAAAAAAGAATCTAGATAAAATAGTACCTATCCACTTCTAACAGATACTGTCTGCAAGTTTCATCAGCAAAACCCTATACAAAGATGATAGCACTGTACTCACTGTTGTTAGGAAAATGGCCCAGAGAAGTGGCATTTTTTAACTGAAGCTACACGGCTCGATAGGGGGAAACGTCCAAAGGTAAATCCATTTGACCCAACTCTTTTTCCTAAATCTCAGCTGCATTAGTAAATACTACACATAAAAAGAACATCCACAGTATATTTCCAGATTCCATTTGTGAACAGATGCAATAATATTGTAGCGTCAGGGGTCACAAAAGGAAAAGAATAAAATAGGATCTCATTATCTTCATGAAGATCAATAGGAAAACTTGCTAAAAGCAGTTTTGGCCTTCACAAGTAGACTCTGCAGTTAAAGTAATTAAAAAGACAAAGAAGGGAGAGAGAGACTAGACTTGGGAAAGGCACCAAACATCCTAATTACCATTAACATTGAGGAAGCCAGAAAGTAAAGACCAGGAAAGCCAGTTCCCCTCAGCAACCTGACAAAAATACAAGGGTAGTAAGAGACAACTAAGGACTCTTGTTTAATGTCTCACACACACACACACACACAAGTTCACATGTCCCCTTTATTAGACTTTAAGCTGCCTTCCTAATACCACCCACCCCCACTTCACTTATGACCAGAAGGAATACAGGCAAACAAGTCTAAGTTAAGACAGATCAGATACCAACACATGGCCAGCCACCTGAGGAATGGAAAAAGACACAAGTCCCCAATAAAAAGAACCAGGGATAAGAGTTCATGGCTTTCAGTTCTGAAGCCTCCTGCTACTTCACAGTAGCTGCCTATCCCCTTTCTCTTCCATCTTTTCCCCTCAAATATACCATCCTTTGTTACGCTAAACTTTGCCCCTTTTTTAGTTCTTCACTGGCATCAGATTTAAGATTGCTGAGAGCTGTGTTTTTAGCAGAACAGCGGCAGGATGTGCTATGGCATTGTGAGCTATCCACCCCTAGATGTAACAGCACTAATTATAAGATTACTTTTAATAAAACCAAAACTTACTGGTGGAGAGGCGAAACGACAAGGTGGAGAGCTGCCAGAGGAGCTTCCAGGAAGCGAGCCAGCATACGTGGGCACTGGGACTGGGCAAGCTAGGGAAGAAACACAAAATGCTGCACCACACTATAGTGTACTGTGAGACCCAATTAAAACACCTGTTAAAACTATGGCATCTTTGTGTGACAAAAAATTGCATTCACCTACTTACTACAGCATCCATGTAAAAATATAGTACTTATTCAACCATCCTAACTTGATTATGCAAAGAAAAAAAGAACCACTATTTATTATCTATTTATTTCTTTTTTGGTACCTGGGATTGGAACTCACAACCTCACGCTTGCCAGACAGGTGTTTGTGCTGCTGAGCTAAACCTCTGGCCCCTAAGAACTACTATTAAATAAACACAATTATAGGTATCTAGGAAAAACTCAACAAAATCTTGAGAAGCACAGTAAAACATTACTTAGTGCTGGAGTTGTGGAATGTACCTATAATCCTAGCTGATCAGGAAACTGAGGCAGAAGGATCACAAATTCAAGCCCAGCCTATGCAATTATTTGCAATACTCCATCCCAAAATTAAAGTGTAAAAACGGATAAAGATGTAATTCAGGAGTCGAATTCTTGCCTAGTACATGTGAGGCCCTGGGTTCAACCCCCAATACAGTACCCCTCAAAATTAATAAAACTGTAACATAAAATAATAATTTTTCCTTCATCTTGCATTCATTCATTAAGTAAAAATACAAAAATGGATACTTACATTTCTTTAGTGGAACTTGCTCAAGAAAAGGATGGCTAAAAAATGATTCTGTAATGAAAAAAGAGAATGTACTCTTTAAAAAGACAATGACTGGCAGATCAATAATAGCAAAAGGAAGCAGGAAGAAATGGAACTACACTGGAGCCAAGGGGAAAAAAAATTATCAGTGACATGAATCCACTTGAAGAAACAAAGACTACCAGAAATGGTAAATAGGAGACCCTATAGAATTTTTTACCTTTCTTCCCTTAAATTCTGTAAGGTTAAAGATCCACAAGCCATCTGTTTCTTACAATCTCCATGGTCATTACTACGAGAAGCTACATTCTTCTCTAATTTGGGTAACCAATACTTTCCTGATTATTCTCCCAGGTTCTTACCTTCCTTCACACACAGTCTATCCCCAATAAGCAACCAGTCTGGTCCTTCTTAAAATATTAGGTCAGTTTTCCTCTGCTCCCAACAGTCTGTCCCTAAACGGCCTTCTAGGTATTTCTCAAGCTTCTATACATGCTTCCTGCTCTATGCCTTAATGCTAGCTACTCACTTGTGTGAAAAGCTTTTCCCACAGATATTCATGTGGCTCACCATTATGTCAAGTTGATCAGGTCTTTGTTCAAATGTCATTTTTAAGTAAGGTTTTTATTGACTATCTTATTTAAAATTTCAATCCTCAACCAATCATCTCTTCCTTCTTTAAATTTTCCCACAGTACCTAATACCTTCTAATATAATACACAATTATACTTTATAATTTGTTATATATCTCAGATTTGCACTCAAATATTTCTAATAAATAAAAATATAATTGATATTTTTGTCTGAAATTTCTACAATATCTTTTTAGAATACATAAAAATAAAATTTAAAAAAATAGCAAAATATGAAACAATTATTTACCAAAGTCCATTCTATCTTTTTGGTTCCTCTGAAGCAACCCCAACAGGAGATTAGCCAAATAAGGTGAGGTTTCTCTGGGAATACTAAGGGAAAGGAAAAAACAAAATTTAAGTGGTGAGTTTATGTATAGTAGCTATATCACTTTTCCCTTCATTATAGTAAATTAAAAATGTATATGTAGTAGCATAAATAATACGTCTATAACATTACCATGCTGAAACCTCATACCTTCAAGTTGGGGGAAAAATAAAGCCTTACAATAGACTTTGACAAATGACATTAATTTGGGAAGATTCCTGTACTGTGCTTGCTACTGTATAGTATCTATAAGAATAAAGTGCTTCTTAAGGATAGACATCTTAAAACTTTTTGTCATTTTTGTATTTTGCTTTGTTTTATTGTGGTACTAGGGATCTGAACTTGGAGCCTCCACCCTCAGTCACATCCCCTTTTATTTTTCATTTTGGGAAATGGTCTTGCCAAGTTGACCCAGCTGAACTCAAACTTTATATCCACCTATATATCAGCCTCTCAGTGAGCTGGGATTACAGGCATATACTTTTTCTTTTCTTTTCTTTTCTTTTTTTTTTTTGTGTGTGTAGCTCAGGCTATACTTGAACTTAAGATTCTTCTGCCTCAGCTTCTCAAATATGGGGATTATAAGTGTGTGTCACTATGCTCAGCTTGAGTTTTAACACAATCAATATTAAAGGCTGCTATAAAGTTCTCTATTAGAAACAGAGCCACCTCTAGTCTGTCTACAAAAGGGCAGAGCTTAAAGAAATACAAGTGAGAAATAATACAATTTCTTAAACTCAATATGAAAATTACAAAGCAATGAAAAACAAGAATTTACATGTCATGGAATAAAATTACAAAAGGATATTAAGGTAAATAGGAAAAGAGCCGACTTTACTAATAAAGAGAATGCAAATTACGAATTAACTGGTCCTGTTCCATATGTGAAACATCTAATCTGATAGATTTAATATTGGTAAAAATGTGAAGAAGCATTTTCCACACTGCTGTATTAAGGTAGTCTAACTGGAGAGCACATCTTTCAGTCCAACAATTCCACTTCTAAGAGTCAATTCTAAATGCCTAAAGGTAAGTAAGCATACACACAATACATGCACGCATGCACAGAGACGTACACTCCCTTACTTTACTGAAGCCTGTTTAGTGATCATAAATTGAAAATAACAGAAATTACATAAAATAGGGGGTATCTAACTACAGAACGCTATGCAGTCACTCAAAAAGCAAAAGCAGCTCTCTACATACTGTCTATGAACATCTAAAATACATTACAGAGTCAAAAACAAGTTACAGAACAACTCCCAAAAATATAATGGAATTCTTCTGAAAGTATGTAGATGTATAAAAATAAAAACATTATAGTGTGTCTTCATTCACCTTATTTGCCAGATCTAACACTGAGTAAATTCTAGTTCTTCCCCAAAGTCAAAATAACCATGAAAAATAAATATTTTGAATTTTGAAGGTCACCAAGGCAGCTACAACATTGCAGTTAAAGACATTCACAGAAGAGGACTTCCAGTCCTGCTTCAGAACATTGCAAGAAGGGTGGGTAAGTGCTTGAAGCAAGGGGAGTCTTCTGAGGGGGATAATGGCATTATGTCTTTTATTGCAATAAATATTTTTATTTAAACACACACTGTATTTTTCAATCATATCTTACATACATAAACGAGCACTAACATGTCTAAAGAATTTCTACAAAAATATTTGGAAAGATACACAGCAAACTCTTTTTATCCCTAGAAAGCAGAACAGAGCCTAGGCAGAAATTTACATTCTACTTTATACATATCTATTGTGTTTGCCTCTCAACAAGGAATACATGTGACTTCTGTAATATTTTTCTCTTAAAGGTAACATTTTTTAAAAGTATAGCACTACTGCAGTAATTTTCTAAATTTCCTATTTTAGGAATGTTTTAGGTATGTTAACAACTTTCACATTTCCTATTACAACATTAATATCAACTGGAAAAAAGACATGAACAGAAATACATAAAACGGAAAATTCAAATAACACTGTGTTCACATATAGTAAAACCCAGTGTAATCTAAACACGTACCTAGGGATTAAGCTCCTGTTTTTTTCATAAAACATCCTTAAGTCTTGAGGACTATTAGCCTGTTTAAAAAAAAAGAAAGTTTAATGTCCTAAGCAAAGCAGGACAAAACTTCCAAGCCATATGATCGATACTCTTATTTTTGATATAGAACATAGGACTTGAATTTGAAAGCTATGTAAAATTGCTAAGGGAGCAACAGTTGAGTGTTAGAGAACCTATAAACCCTGAAGTAATCCATATGAACCAGAAAAGGTTCACTGTACCTTTTCTGAGGTCAGACTCTCAAAAGATCCTGAAACAGAAAAGGCTAAGAATCTCTATTCAAGAGCTTACATGGCCTACAAACAGGCACCCTATTGCTGTGTAAAAACTGGATTTATCTTATCTTAAGGCCTTCAAAGGATCGAAAGAATTAAGTACATTGCCATTTTATAGTGTCTCCATGCAACAAGTTAAGACACTTCTAATAAGAACTGCTTGACCAATAGAAAAACCTCTACACACAAAAATTGAAAGTTAATAGCTTGGTTATGTCAATGGCTCCTTTTTATACCATCTTGAGTAAGTAAATCTACTTTGTTGCAGTTTTCACATTCAAAATCCATGTACTGACATTATAACATGGCCACATGAACCCAAGAGAAGTCATGCAGGACCACTTCTTGACAGAATAACGGAAGAGAGAAAGAGAAGAAAAAAAGACTCCAAATAAGTTTCATAAGCCTCTGCATTTATGTCCTCAACAAGAAGTACCAGGAACAGAACTGGATATAGTTTCTAATGTTCTTCCACACTGGCTCCACCCTTTATAAGCAATTCTAGGACCTCAAACCAGTCTAAGCAGGAAGCACTTTTGTCATCACTCACACCCACTTCCCACCAGCAGCCTTGACTTCAGCTAGTTTTCACTAGCCTAAAAATATCTACCAGCCTTTAAGCCCAGTCCAACTAGAAAGGACAGGCAGGTAAAAGAAGAAAAGCAAAAGGTACTAAGACATCTGGCTCACATTGCAGTTTTTATCTGTAACAAAATCAATGTAAGTTACAAAGGAGCCAAAAACACTATTTTCATTTATAAGTCAAACACAACTGCAAAATGAGAAGAACTCAAAACTAAGGATAGGAGGAAAAAAAATCAAGCTACCTGAAAAGGTGGTTTTCCAACTAGGCATTGATATATCACTGTTCCTATGCTCCACAAGTCTGCCTTAGCATCATAATGTTGAGACATAATAACCTCAGGTGCCTGGGAGTAAAAAATTTCAAGAGACATGTATTATATTAGCTACATAATTCATATGCATATATTAATTAACAGGTAATGGTCATACTCCTTACTACTAAAAAATTAACACAGTGTAATATAACTAATCAAATGCTATTACAAAGAACTTAGAAGTAAATCTCAAAAACAATGTTGTATGAAAAGAAGAAATGTTTCTACCTATTATGATGGATACAAAGTACAGTAAGAGTTTAAATAATAAAGAAAAATAACACAACAATTACAGAATTGAGGTTTCCTAATGGCTATAAGAGGTAGGTAACTGGTAATGGGACCAGGGAAAGACAATAGAGACTTGCACAATCTGAAATATTTTCTTTCCACTTAGGAAAAAAAAAAAGCCCACAGCCCACATAGCAAAATGTTAACTTCATTAAGTATGGATGGTAAGTACAGGTCTTCTCTATATTATTCTATATGTTTTTCTGTCATGTGAAAACTTTTATAATAATAGAAAAACTATGGTGCAAAATAGCAATAAAAACTGTCCTCAAAGTAAAGGAAGGCATTGCCCTGTTGCTGTTACAGGTATATTCCCACTTTTCATCAAAAACTGCTTTTCACAAATACCAACAATTAGAACGATATTAAATATGAATCTCGATTATAATCAAAGAATAAAAAAACTTTTCCAGGCATATAGTCTAATTTACTGCCCTCCATAATTTTTAAATAATTAATTTTTTAATAATTAGCTAAAGCACTCTACATTCAAGGTAAAGTAACTGCATCTAAAGAAGTACAATTTTTTGTACTAAAGATCAAACTCACAACCTCGCGGTTGTCAGGCAGGCACTTGTGCTGCTGAGCTGTATCTCTGGCCCCAGAAGTAAAAACTTTAATAAATAAAGAGGGGAGAGGGGCTGATGGTAGGGAATGGGAATGGGGAAATAAGGGTACAAATTCCCTATGATGAATGTTATCATTATGTATATCTAAAATAAAAAGAAGTACAAAGTATGGGGAGGTGTGGTGACATACATCCATAGTCCCAGCATTGGGAAGGCTGAGGCTGGGGATCACTGTGAGTTTGAGGTCAGTCTGAACTACATACACAGTGAGACTCTGTCTCAAAAAACAATAGAGTACAAAGTAATATTTTAATTTTATTCAAATTTAAAATTTATTATATGTAAGCAATAAAATTATGATCAAGAAAGTTAATTTGATGAAAAACAATTTTTTTTAGCCAGGTCTGGTGGCATACACCTGTAATCCCAGCATTTAGGCTAAGACAGGAAGATCACTGTGAGTTCAAGGCCAGCCAGGGATACACAAGAAGACCCTGTATCAAAAAAAAAAATTTTTTTTGACCTTTTGTGACTAATTCCCTTGATCTCAAAGTTGATTTTAGGGAAATTTCCTTTCCTTTTTTTGGTACTTAAGTATACTAAACATACACATTATCAATCAAATATTCCCTTAGCCTGAATGGAAGAATTTGTAATTGAATATAAACCCATCATTAACTTAGACTAAAATAGCTATATTTATTTACGTCACATAATTTGAAAGTTCTAGAATTAAGGTATCTGTAGATTTAATACTACACATTAGTTCACAACCCTAACAGACATGACAAATATCAATATAAAAAGATAAGATTTTCAGCAGTAAGTATGAGGCTGAAGGAAAAAACTACAACATACAGACAGCATTTAAAAGATGAAGTCAGGTATGATAGTCTGTAATCCCAGCACTCAGGAGGCTGAGGCAGGACTGTTCAAATTTGAGGCCAGCCTGGACTACATGGTGAGTTCAAGGCCAGTTTGTACTACAAAGCAAGACCTTGACTCAAAATAAATAAGTTTTTTACAAATAAATAAAAAATAATCATATTCTATAATAGTAGTAGATTATTTTTTAGGTATTCTTAAGTAATGGCCATCAAATATAACATGACTATACTTCATGAATTTTTTAGTTTAATCTAATAGACTTTTATCATAATAATCTTTTTAAAAATAAAAGCAAGTGGGGACCAGTGACACAGGCTTGTAACCCCAGCTACTAGGGAAATTGAAGTAAGGTGGTCATAAATTCAAGGGCAGCCTGGACAACTTAATAAGCTCCTATCTCAAAATGAAAAGCAAGAAAAGGGCTGAGGATGTAGCTCAGAGGTAGTACAGCACTTGCCTAGAAGGTGTGAGGCTCTGAGTTCAATCCCTAGTCCCACAAAAATAAATAGGAAAAATAAATAAAAATAGGCAAAAATGATTCTCTTTTATAGTCCCCTATGCTAAAATAAAAGACATCTGTTACTATAGCTCTATTGGTAATAAAACTGTTATCAGTAAAATAAATAACAATTCAGACTATAAAAATTCTGTCTCACTTGGAAACAAGTGTTATACTTAAGATTCCAATTCTTAAGGTGCTGTGCTTTAAACACAGAAGGATGCAAACTCTCACTCACCATGTACATCGGGGATCCACACAGTGTTGCAGCCATCATGTTACTATGTAAGTAACGAGCAAAGCCAAAATCCGCTATTTCACAAAACATAGAAAAACAAATGATACCTATGCTCACAACACAGATCATATGACTCTGTACAAGATGAGAAGCCACAAAAGAATTGTGAAAAATAAAGAGCTTACTAATAAGAATGTCCGCCAAAGAAAAATAATATAAAAACAGCTATCTCAATTTCAACAAGCAAAACAACAGTAGCGATAATCAACACTACAAAGTGCACCAATCTGTATAAATGATCCACTAATACAGCTCTCATTAAATATCATTACCAGATATTAAGCTTGAACTTTTTTTTCTTACTAATTGCTTCAAATAATTTTGAGATACAAGAGCACTAAAAGACTGCCAGAGGATAAACAAGACAATTTCTTGGATCACTATGTCAAAATCTCATGACCTATAAAGAATCAGGGTCATTAATTTGCTACTAATAACTAATTTGCTACTAATAACTAATTTGCCACTACATCAACTTTCCTCTAACAAAGGAAGATTACTGGGATCCATACTTATAATTTAGCCTTGTCTGAGATTTAGCATATGCTGCTAAAATAAGTTAAATAATTTACAGTATCTAAATAGACCTCAATGAACTCCATAAAAATTTCAAAACTGCACCAATAAAATGCAACATTCTAACAAAGCTGAACTAAAATTATAAATACTGAGTCTCAAAAATGTCCTTTCCATGAAACAAGATAAGGCTGTTTACCTATTTTGATGCGAATACCACTGACACTTGACTTTCTGCGATTGGCGTAAGACAACAAAATGTTCTGTGGTTTGAGATCCCTGTGGATTATTCCTTTGCTGTGAAGGATTCGCATGGCAGCTGCAATTTGATGCAGAAACACTCTGATAGTATCTTCGCTGAGAGTTCCTTTAGCTGATAGAAAAGGAGTTACATAAATATTTAAGCACACAAAATCAAATACCATCTGTGTAGTCCATCAACAGAATTGAGTGTGAGGGCGGACATGAAAGCAATAAGGAAATAGGATTCACATGTATTCATCTTTTCACTTTAATAATTGAAGTCAATAAGAGGTATCTGAAAATGGGAACCAATCTGTTGCAAAACAACAAAAAAACTTAACTTGCATTTGTTATTTTTGATTCATTAGTGTTCTTTGCTTTTCCTTTCCTACTTTTTAACCCCAAACATTACATGAGTACAAATTAAAAACAAGGTAAAATCTTTATGTGGAATTCACTGCCTTTTGCACCTGTGAGGATCCTGTGCTACACATCATCTCTCTCCTTTCGTCTCTCCTCCTTCCAACATCACTGTCCTACACAGGACCTTTCATGACTAAAGATACTTTTAAAAAGAGATAACTTCGCTATTATAAGGAGGTGATGTGTATATTACTAGAATGTAGTTACCATTCAGTAAGTACTATAGCATTTGGGGCACTTAATGGCTAATATCCTGGTATGGAGGAACTGGTTTTGTTCAAATTCTAGCTCCACTCTTCCTACATGACACTAGAAAATAATCTTTGTTGGACATAATGCTGATAAAATATGAGGCTGTTATGATAATGTAAAAAGATAACATGCTTAATAATGAAGACTTGAGAAAAATGCCTAGCACATAATATTCAAAATGTAATTAATTATACAAATACAAACTTTCTATTGCAACAGATCTAAATGTCACAAATGCAACTGCTTAATCTACATTAAAGATTAATATCCTTGAACCTATTTAAATCCTTTGTGAACACATTTCTGTCCATACAATTCTCAGAATATTTTCTATATAACCCTTTTATTTTAAGAAAGGTAAAAATAACATTAACAAATGAAATGTTACAATTTTTAAAACAACTTAATGTCATGTCAAGTGACATTTCATGGTTTTAAAATCACTTTAACCAGATGTGGTGGTGCACACTACAATCCCTGCACACAGGAGGCTATGGCAAGAGGCCAGCCTGGACCACACAGTGAGTTTAATACCCTGAACTATGAAGTAAGACCCTATCTTCAAAAAAATATATAAATACATAAAGACATACTGATATTCATGTCCTTAAAAAACAAAACTCTTTTCCAGTGAGGACTTTTTGAAGTACATTCTTCCAGAGCTACCTTCTTGTCTATGTCAAGATACACATTACCGTATTGCACATTAGCCCAGTCAAATCAGCAGCTAGCATTTCCTTCCTACCCCAGGGCCTCATACTTCCTAGGTAAGTGTTCTGCTACTAAGACACAGCCACAGCCCACAGAGCTTTATTTGAACATTTAGTTAAATTACATTGCAATGACTAAAATGGATAGAATTTTTGTATTTCATTCATCTATATTTAAGGCTTAAAACAATTTTGCTATCTTACAGTGATTATAGCTGTTTACAACTTGTATTTTTGTCTCATGACACATAATTAAAGATATTTGAAATTTACTTGATTCAGAATCCAAATTCTAACACTGTTTCCATGGGTAATAGAAACAATGGCCTAAACTGTTCTAAACACAAACTATAATAAAAACTCACATCAGTAAATCCCATAAACTGAAATTTCTACATGATGCACTTCCTTTTTTTTTTTTTTTTTTTTTTTTGGCTTTTTGAGACAGGGTCTCACTATGTAGGTCAGGCCATCCTTGAACTCACTATGTAGCCCAGGCCGCAAGGCAACCCTCCTGTCTCAGTTTCCCCAATATTGGGATTACTGGTGTGCAACACCACACTCAGCAAGAACTGCATATTTTAAAGACTTTGCCAATATCAAAATTCTTTTGAATGAATTTTTGAGCACATTAACACTAAGATAGCTGTCACACTTAGTATGTTCTGCAATAACTAATGGTAAAGTACAATTTACTTATTTAGAATTTGTTTCATTTCTTGTGATAGGAAATTGAAACCACAGATTTCACACCAAATTATTTCCCATTCTTTATCTTTTGAGACAGACTCTCACAAAGTCACTAAATTGCCCAGGCCAGACTTGATCCTCCTGCCTCAGTCTTCTACAGTAGTGAGATTACAAGTACGCATCACTGTACCCAGTTAAAATTTGTTTTATTTCATTTTTATTTTTGTGGTTCTGTTCTGTTTTTTGAGACAAGAGCTCTTTATGTAGTCCAGACTGTCCTCCCAACTCTCAGTGATCCCCTTGTCTCAGCCTCTGAATTGCTGGGAATACAGGCATGTGTCACCATGCCTGGCTGAAATTTTTTTGATTTTAAACCTGTGATTTGACAGAATTTACTTTCTATTTTTTGGAAATATTTAAGTTTTATTTATCAGAGCACATAAAAGAACTACATATTCATGCTGTAATACAATGGCTGTCCACCTTCTATACATTCCAGACTTTGCAGAAAACTGTAAAACTTTGCAGACCTCTCCAAAACATACAATGCAAGCCATATATGTAGGTTTATATCTTCAAGTGGCTACATTTTACAAAGTGAGTAGCTGGTCATGATGGTACATTCCTGTAATCCCAGCACTTAGGAGGCTAACGCAGGAGGATCGTCATAAGTCTGAGGCCAGCCTGGGCTAATGAGTCCAGGCTGGCCCGAACTACGCAGGAGATCCTGTCTCAAAACAAACAAACAAAAACTAATATATTTAACCCAATACATCTAAAATATTATCATTTAAATTTGTAATGAATATTTTAAAAGTAGTAAGATTCCATCACTCCTTCTGACGAAATGCTCAAAATTCAGTGTGTATTTTATACTTACAGCACATTCAGTTTTTAGACGAGTCACAGTTTAAAACCCTGGTTGTCAGAGGCTATTACGTTAATGCCAAGTACAGATGATTTCCTAAAACCGTAATTTCTTTCACATGTTGTTTTTTGGGTTTTATTTGTTTTGCTTTGTTTTGTTTTTGCATCAAGGTCTCACTACATAGTGCAGGCTGACCTTGAACTTATGTAACTCAAACTGGCCTCAAACTTACAATGATCTTCCTGCCTCAGTCTCCTAAGTGCTGGGACTACAGACATGTGCCACCATGCCCAGCTTTTTCACATGTTTTTAGAAGTGTTTTTAAATTGCAAGAGATTTCCAGAAAACCTCTGAAAGAGAGGACTCAAGAATAGTTAAAAATACAAAATGAGATGGAGGGAAGTGGAAGGGAGAAGAGAGGAAGGGGAAATAAAAGAATTACGATGTTTTACGAGGCCCCATGATGCATGTAATCATTACACACAGCAAACATGTACCAATAAAAATAAATGTAGTCAAAATCACAGCATGGAGCCCAGGGATATAGCTCAGTAGCACAGTGACTGCCTAACAAGCATAAGGTCAGGAGTTCAATCCCCAGCACTAAAAATAAATAAATAAATAAAAAAGAAAGAAAAACCAAAATGACACACATATTGAAATGAAAATACTGTTTACCTGCCTAAATGCAACATTCAAGCTCTTAAACTTTTTACGGTTTAGTTTCCTGTCCTAACAATATTGCTGTAGAAAATCAAATACAAAGTTCAAAATTAGCCAAATGGTGGCATATGCCTATAATCCCAGCACTCACTCAGAGGCTGAGCCAAAAGGATTCCTATTAGTTCAAGGCCAGCCTGGGCTACACAGTGAGTTCAATGCCATCCTGAATTATGAAGTAAGACTCTGTCTCAAAAACACACACACACAGGAAAAACAAAACAAAATAAAACACAAAGTTCAAAATAACAGACAAAACTACTACCAAAATTAAACTTAGTCTGCCACACAAGAAAATTGTTTACATTGGTGATATTCTAATGAGGTCTCTGAACCGTTAAGTGCCACTTGACCTAACTCCAGCAGAAAAGATGTTTTTACCAGGAAACCAAGGATATCAAGGAACACAAGAATCAGAGATGGACAACAAAGTAGAAGAACAAGCAGAGTGCTTCCTGACTTCAACTCCCTCCTGCCAGCAGTGAATGAAAGTACCCATCTCACTGCATTCTGTCTACTTGTAATTGACATTCTGAAATATTTTTTACCTAAATTAACAGATTTTTTAAAACTACTAAATTCAGGGCAATAGCTGCCTCCAAAGAAGGATGGAAATGGTACTGCAGAATGGCTTACAGGGGCATTTCAACAACAGTTTTTAAATTGGTGCTATCGTCCAGTGTATTTTATATTTTCAACACAATTTGCAAATGTGGGTAATGTTCTGTATCTTAAAGACTGTTTAAGTTTCATTTTTCATTGTGCCCCCTGGCTGGTAGGTAAAATTAAACATTTTAAATATGCCGTTTCTTCTTTTGTAAACTATCCATACCCTTTGTGGGGGTATCCACTGAGTATCAGTGCTTTCACCACCAATTGCCATGATCTGTTTATAGGTTGTACAGTATGTATTGATCTTCTACTATCTTTTTTCATTAGTATGTATTTGCAATACAGAATAATCACATTCTTCATACCATCTTTTTGCATATTTCTATTGCATCTTTTAATGGGTAAACAAGTAAACTAAACTTTGAACTAAACAGACTACAGTATTATCTTTATTGAACATTCACACATACACACACAAATTACCTTGCAAATAATCTGCCAGGTCTCCACCATTGCAATACTGATATACAAAAGAAAAAAGTAATTAAAATAAGGACAGTGATTCAAGATAAATTTGATCTATTCCCAGTTAATTTTTGTTCTAAAAACCACTGGTATGAATACAAA
Source organism: Cavia porcellus (assembly GCF_034190915.1). Classification (NCBI taxonomy): domain Eukaryota; kingdom Metazoa; phylum Chordata; class Mammalia; order Rodentia; family Caviidae; genus Cavia; species Cavia porcellus. The sequence continues at coordinate 45,564,119 of NW_026947515.1, read as the reverse complement.
TCCACTTTTAAAACATTATGTAATCAAAACTTTAAATTCTCCATACCTTATACAGTCTAGATTGCAAAACTGATTTTATTAACTTTAAATTTCTAATACAGTAATAACCTAATGTCAATTTTAAAATGCATATTATCAAAAGGAATTTGGAATAAATCAAATAGAGGCTTACAAATACCTACCTCCATCACCAGAAAGACAGAGTTGGGTAATTCCTAAAAAGCAAACATTAAATATCACTTAGAAAAAATATCAAATGCTAAATTTAAAAATAATGATAGTTAACAAAAATACACTTGTTCATTACTAGCCAAGCATGGTGGTGCATGCCTGCAATCCCAGCACTCTGGAGACTGGATCAAGAGGGATGTTTTGAGGCCAGCCTAGACTATATAATGAGTTCAAGGCCAACCTGAACTAAACAGCAAAATTCTGTCTCAAAAAAAAACAAAAAACAAACAAATAAAAATACTCCTGTTCACTATTAAACCAGTAAATTCACAAAATCCACCATAAAGTGAAATTAAAATTCCCAACATGATTTAAGAATGATTTAAGATCTCCTCCTCAAAACCAAATCAAATTCTGATAACACTAATATAATCAAGAGTACAACTCTTGAGAGGTTATACAACTCACTGCTGAGGGGTACAACTCACTGCTGGAGTTCCAACTTAGCATGTGCAAGACCCCAACTTTGATTCCCAACACCATAAAAGAAAAAAAAAAAAAAAAAGGAAAAAATTTGGTTCTGTTTATGGCAAGAACTAAAGAAGGATTCAACTTTTGATTATGACTAACCTAAAACAACACATAAGACAAAAAAACAAGGTAAATCTACCACTTGTGAACGAAGAAAATTCTTTAATCCTTTGAGAAATGTTCCCATTTGGAAAGTTTCTCAGTAGCATTCTGGGTAGTAAAATAACTTATAATCCTCCCCAGCAATACTAAATACACATTCTGATCTCTGGAATATATCACCCAGGATATAGAGCTTTTTGTATTTCTAGTTTTTATTTATTTAGGATAATCTTACTAAGGAATAGCTGATAAAAAGATGTTTCATCATACATTACACAAAGATATGTTCTAAGACTTTAAGGAACTGATTTGAGAAATTTGACAACATCCCTCAAATGTATATAACTCCTGGTCTGCTGCTTAGATAAGTAATTCCAAGAGTGGTCTATTGACTCTTCAAAGAATTTTTATAACATTAACTAAATTTTAAATTGGGAGCCAGGTGTCATGATACACACTTGTATTCCCAGCAACTGGGAATCTGAGGCAAGAGAATTGCAATTTCAAGGCCAGGATGAGCTACACACTGAGTTCAAGATCTACCTGGAATACAGTGAGACCCTGCCTCAAAAGTATAAAAATAATAATAATAATAATTAAAAATAAAATTTAAACCAGGCTGCCCAGTGGCTTAACTTAAACCAGTGTTCAAATGTGATTGAAAGCAGAGTGCTTCCAAGTAGCACTGGGTTTCACCAAAGTCCTAAATGCAAATATAAGGTTCTATGGAAAAACAAAGAGGGACAGGACAAAAATCGGGCAGTTTACAGCAGCACTCCTCAGAGTCAGTTCAAGAACCAGTACTAGTTAAGAAAATACTTCACACTGCCCCATAATGAAATAACTACAGAAATTAAGAATTTGAAATGGTTTAAAGCAATTCTACAAAACAATTTTGACTGATCAACCTGATTATAGTAATTTGGGGCCCAGGATCACATGTAGTTCAGCATTACAGCACTTGGTATAGCGTCCACAACAGAATGTGCTCTATCTCTAGCATCAGAGGGAAAAAACCTTAATGTCAATTTAGGCCCTTTTTATTTCATCTCTGTAACAATTCATTCTTCCTGGATTTTAAGAAAGTATCAGTTCATCCAAACCAGAAATAAAAAATCTGGCTTCACCACAGGCCAGTCTTGTGTACTTCCCTGCAACAATGAGCAAACACAATAGGCTTGCTCAAAGTTTTGGGTTTTTTTTTTTTTTTTTTTTTTTTTTTTGGATACCAGGGATTGAACTCATGACCTCGCACTTACCAGGCAGGCACTTATGCCACTGAGCTAAATCTCCAGCCCTAGCACAAAGTTCTTTCACCATAGCCATTAAGGGACTGGACACTGTAGTACAAAACTTGAATGTGAAATTGTGTCTACAAGAAACTCAGTGACTCAAGATACTTGCTTCACTTACTTCTCAAGGACTAGATAAAAAACTAAAACACATTCATGCCAAAATTCCTTGATCCCAGAGGTATAAAAAAAAGCCCATAAAAATGGTTACCATTTACCCTCTGCTAAAGAACGAGGAGGCAGCTCCTGCCACAGCAGGATCCCAGCATGAAGAACCTAAAACAGATGCCTGCCTGCCTTCTCTTAACAGCAGCTCTTCTCCGACAAATCAGGAAGACAGAGAACAGCCAGCGCCCAGCAGGTTAGCAGATCAAGTGCTTCCTCTTATCAGAAATAAAAACAAAAAATACATTTCTAAGAGTTAAATCATCTGTTTTTGAACTACACAGTTTTCCTTGTGAAATCTGATCAAATCTAGACCAAAACATATGACCCCTAAAATTACTGAGAAATTAAATGCTGAGAACTTTCAATAATATTTTCTTTTATCAAGTATAAGTACAAAAATATTATCTCAAATTGGTGTTGCTTAATCATATCATAGTACCATATTCTAACTATTGCAGAGAAAAAGGAACTAAGAATTCATTAAGTCTTCTTTGTGTGTGTGCCGGGAATCAAACCCAGGACCTTGTCCTTGCCAGGCAGGTACTGCACTGTTGAGCAATATCCTCAGCCCCAGCAGCTAAGAATTCTTAAGAGGAGTCCTAAGAGTCATCATTAACTTGTGCTCACTCAAGAGAAAAGGTCAAATTCTTATTCTGGTATTCTCAATTTTGGACTTATACAAACTACTTTTCTTTGTTCAGTCACTCATCCAATAAAGAAATATTTTAATATCCTTGACCACTCATCCAAACCATCCTGTGTTTTTCTACCTTCAAAGCAGGGAGATCTCCACAGATTCAATCATTCTTTCTCTTAAATTGCCCCCACCTTCAGGCTCCCCCTACAAAATACTGTATATTTTTTTAAAACAAGGTACTTATGTAACTTGGAACATGAGTAGCTACAATAAATAGGACCAACAGTACCAGTGAAATCACCGATAGGCAAATTGAAACTCATGTAATACTGAGGCACCAGAAAAGAACTCAGAAGGAAAGTTACCTGAATGATCAGAAGGGCTGAGAAGTGAGACCCACATAACTAGCCACCAGACCACTGAGAGTTTACTACAGCTACACATGCACATTTCTCCTTTCCTGATATTCAGAAATCCTCACCCTCCGCTCCTCCAGCACTGCCATCAACAAAATAAACATCATGGGCATTTTATTCTATCATTTGCCCACTCAGCCCCCTTAATGACATAGATAGAAAACCTAAAAGAATCCAGAAATGAGCCCACGTGTATGTATGTGGCTGATATTTTTTATTTTTACATATTACTTGTACTAGTACACAATGTAAAAAATAAAATTTTTTCATGTAGTCACCTTGAAATTCCTGACTGATAATTCAGATTTTTTAGTACATTTGCCCTCATGGTATCTCATTCTACAACCAATTCCAATATTTAAAAATACTTTTCATTCTGATAGGAAAAAAAATCTAAATATTCTCTGCTCAGAAAGAGAAACCTATCTCTCAATAGCAAGAATTTTCTGAACCTCTCCAAGAATGGCAAATTAACAGTTAATATTTCTTAACAATTTTTGTACTAGGCACCAACTTGTACCAATTGTTGCCCTCTATCTATAGAGAATACGAAAGACAAACTACACAAACAACTCTGAGTAGAATGGACATTTCAACTAGGACTGTGAGATGAGTTTAGTTTTTGAAGTTTTTCCCTCCTTCTCACAGTGCTTTAATTCTGATTCATACCCATTTAAACAGGTAATAAAATACACCCACAGCACTCATATATCCCATGCATAGTAGTTTAAACTGCAATACTTCTAGAAAGCAAGCATACTCTATGATCAAATTTTCTTTTTGACCTGGTAATTCCAATTCTAGAAACTGAACTATAATAATAAAAGATATATTATTTTATTGCATTTTTCTATAATTGGAAAAAATTTTCTTTAAAATGGGAAAAACAACTCACTATAGCTTATAATATGAGTTTAGTTAAACACTTTTTGGTCAGCTATGACCGTGTGAAGAATGACTACATAAAAAATATATCTAAAACAGTCCATTTTTTCCCAACCCACTAAAATTAAACACACTAAGAACAAGGACTATTTTATTCACTACTTTACACCTACCACTCAGAATAATGACTGACACATTGTAACCATTCCAAAATTTGCAAAATGAATTTAAATAATGTAAATAAATACAAAAAAGTTATAGCTAAGTATTTTTACTGGAATTCAACTGTGCAAACTAAGCAAAACATAAGAAAGACATCTGAACTACATGTAATAGCCTGCCCTGAAAAATGGAGGGAAAATCTAAACCTACTGTTCCCTCCACATCCCTCAATGCCTTCAGCTCTCACAGTGAACACCACATTAAGTGTGGCTAGCATATAAGAGAGAATTTTTTAAATATAATATGATCCCTAAATATAGCAAATAGTACATCTGGAGTTCCACTCAAAAAATAGTACTTTCTCCAACACTGACCTCTGAAAAGGGTAATTCTGACTATAGAAAAATTTTACTTTAGAAAATTACATTAGAGTTGGGCATGGTGGTGCACACTTGTAATCCCAGCACGTGGGAGACTGAAGCAGGAGGATCCTTGGGAGTTCGAAACCAGCCTGGGCTACAAAGTAAGCTCAAGGTCAGCCTGAACTGCATAGCAAGACCCTGCCTCAAAAAGACAAAACACACACACACACACACACACACACACACACACACACACAAAATGCAGTTTCCCCAGCTCCAGATAAAACATGATTCTAATGCCACACTGATAATCACAGATATATCTGGATTATGAATGTGCCTAAGAGCCTTGTTTTTATTCATCTTATTTCCTAACATTTCCATGATTTATAAATGTTGCTTTCCATGATTTATAAATGTTGCTAAGAAAAAAGTTCCACTTAATTTTTCAATAGGCTACAATACACTTTCTATATCACAGAAATGCTAGATCTGGCATTTCCCTACTTGACCTAACAAACTATCCTGACAGTACATTATCAACTGTTAATAAGTGTACCCACGCTGCACATTATTTTAGACTATTGATCCATATTTTAAACAATTTCTTAACAGCGTAACTCAAACTATATGTCTCTTCAAAAAGAATTAAGCCAATTGTAAAATTTCTGGTAAGAATCACCTCAATTTGTATAAAAAAGAACTTTTAAAAATGCAAAATAAGATACCTGAACATCATAGAGTGCTACAATATTTTCATGTTGAAGTTCCTGTTAAAGAAATTAAGACTTCAGGTTAGCAAGTATTCTAGCAATTTTAATACTTCAATATGCAAGTGCAAATTAAGTACACACATATATTTACTATTTCTAGCAAATTACATCTAAAAATTCAATCTACTAAAAACCAAAATGTGCCTAATCAAACTTTACACAGGGCCAAAATATTTTTTACAACACCACCATTTTGCAGGATCCTAACAAAGTCAGTATTCTTGTTTACAAAACAAACGCAACTGTCAGAATGGCCACAGACTTACTACCACACTTAAATCTCTAACATCAACAGAAAATCAAAATTCCAAAGTGCTTTTAAAAAGTGTATTATCTGCCTAAAAGAAAGTATATTTCTCAACTCTAAAAGCTTAAATCTTACCAAAAAATTCTCCACAAGGAAGGATGGAAAGTTCCACACCGTGAAACTGAATTAAATATGCTAAAACTGGGAGAATTCTTCACTGTCTTTAGTGAGCGATGTGTTTTGTAACTGTCCAACTATTCAGTTAAACAAGACTTTCCAAATGTATGTGACCATGCAATTCTTTTTTTCCTGAAAACATCTCACTTGGGTAATTGTGGCTAGGTGTAATATAAAAAAACTATCTCCAAGGGGGAAAAAAACCTTCAATTCAAAAAAAAAAAAAAGTGGTCCCATTCCTCCCAAAGAAACTTAACTGTAAAGTGAAAAGGGTTAACAGAAGAGATGAACAACAAACTAGATATATTAACCTGCCTAATCCTCTTCTCAAATAGTAACCTGGTAACTGAAAAAGCAAAAAATTGAAACACTAAAATCAGTTTTCATGGAATCTCTTTAAAGTTGGCCAAGAGCCACAAATATGTATTAAAAAATAGTTGTCAGTCAGGCATGGTAGTACATGCCTACAATCTCAGCATAAGAGGCTGAGATAGGAGGATCACTGTGAGTTTGAGGCCCCTCCTAGGCTACATAATGAGTTACAGGCCAGCCTGAACTACACAGCAATACCTTATTCCAGAAAACAAAACAAAACTCTGGCTTCAGTGTATTCACTGCTTCAAAAACCAGCATATAAAAATGAGCAGCTGAAAATTATCAAAACTTGTGCCCATCTACCAATTGCAAAGGATGCCATCATATAATTTAATTTAGAATAAGTTTTGGTGTAGTGTGTTATACTATACAAAGTAACATACCTTTAAGATTTTAATTTCCTTTCCAAGCAGTATTTGTGATTTTGACAAGTTCTTTTTATTAATGCTTTTAATAGCTACCTCCCAATCAGTTTTCTGAAAAGGAAAAACAGGATTACTCCCAGGAAGTATTACACACAAACAGAAAAAAAAATCTATAAGCACAAAATGTTTTTAGCAACAGATAAAATGTGCAACACTGGGGATAAATAAAAAAGAACCTCAGTCTCCAGCAATAGGAAAATTATTTCACAAATCAGTTTAACAAGTCAACGTTCTAAACACTGCTACTAAAAATAGTAAATGTGAAGATTACATCGGAACTAGCACCAACTTTAAAAAAAAAAAAAAGGAAATCACAGTTTACAACCGCATATAAACTATGGAAAAAGGTGATTTATATAAACTTGGAAAGTAGTATGGTTAGTTGAAAACAGTGCTGCTATTTTAGGTGGATTATTATGTCTTTTAATTTTTTCCTTGAGTTTTAAGTTGTTTTCACAATAAATAAAAAGTAAGCAACAAAGAGAGTGCCCTTTGAACATGGTCCTTGGCAACAATCACAACAGTCAAAGCCTTTATGATTATTTCCACTCTCCAAGCTTTTCCACATTCTTTAGATTCTAAAACCTCATGTGACCCTTACTTGTGAAACAGCAGAGGGTTTTTTTGGTGTGGTTTTTTTTTTTTTGGTTTTTTTTTTTTTTTTTTTTTTTTCCTTTCCTTAGGCTTGAACATGTTCTGTTCGTTTATTTGGATGGAAAACGAAGCTTCCAACTATTTTTTCCACTGTAAGTCCGCCTAACCCAGGAGGAGTAACATAGTACCTGGCTGGTCGGGTTGTAGGAAAACCAATGTGGGAAAAGTGATACCTCCCAGTTTGAGAAACCCTAAAGCTAATGGGAAAGCTGCCCATTTTCCACAGTCTGCAAACATCAACCTCAGAGGTGACAAGCCCTGGCAGATCCCGGCAGAGAGGAGAGGACCAAAGGTCTGTCCACGCTCGAGCATCGAAGGATGCAAGGACTGTTCAGTCTTTTGAGGTCCACAGTAACTTCAGGTGGAAAGGTTTCTCCGTGCGACAAATAAGGGCGAATCCCTGAGCGCACTCTGGTTACCAAGCACACTGACAAGGAGGGGACCATCAGTGGCCTGGCGCCCGTCGGTAGGTGGAGCGCTGCCTAGAAGCTCAGCCTCAAAACAATCCTCGCAAGACCAAAACAAACCCCGCGACACTGACAGCGCACACAAAGGCAGGCCCAGGGCAGCAAGCCAAGGGGTGGTGGTGGTGAGGTCTTGGCTCTAGCGGCTTCGCCAAATCTCAGGACGCCCCTCGTCCGGTTCACACCCAGGGGTCCCGACCTCCAACGGGCCGGCAGGGTTGGCGGCGCTCACCTGACGGTGCCGCCCCCGAAAGACCACGGCGAAGGCCCCGTGTCCCACGAGGTCCCTCTTGCTGTACTCGAAGTCGCCCACCACCTCCATGGCCGCGCCCCGGAGGCATACAGCGGGCGGGCAGGCAGCTCAGAGCAGCGCGCCGCAACGGGATCAGCACCGCGGGCCCGCGGGCCCTGAGCGCGCCCGCGGGCGGCGGGAAGGGGGCAGACGCGGCCCCGGACCCGGGCGGACGCTCATGCCGACAAGCCGGAGCGGAAACGAAGGAGGCTGACGTGAGGAGCCGGGGTCACCGTGGCCTAGCCCGGCCCCGGCCGCTCCTCATGGCCCGGCCTGCCGCCGGCCGCGGGGTCTCTAGCGAAGCGGCCTCGCAGCTGCCGGGCTAGAGGCGCTACCACCGTCACTGGGCGCCCCCAGAGCCGCAAGCGCGCCCAGGGGAAGGGCACGGTCCAGGCCGCCCCATCCCCAGCTGGTCCGGCCGCCTTGGCCCTCTCCGCTCGGGTCCGGTCACCGCTGCTCTGGGGCCGCCGCCCTAGAACCCTCACAACCCCAGCCCCCCGCGCCTCCCAGCTCGCGTTCGAGCCGCACGAACACACTCGCGCACTTGCCGCTCCCGCGCCGACTGCCGGCCCTCCGCGACGTCACCGCGCCTTGTAGGACGTAGCGCGCTGCCAGATCGGCTCCTTCCGCCAAGAAAAGGAGTCCGCGCTGGGGGCAAGGCAACCCCAGCAGAAGCCACTTTGTGGTCGCTGAACGAAGAAACGAGGATGCAAGCCCTGCGCTGACCCAGGGACCAGATGGAGATGGGCACGCCCTGGTTTCTAGCCTACTGAAAGCAGGTTTTCACAGAAGCTGGTTGTGAACTCCACCTGCAGGCAGGACGATGGTCTCTGCTCGTGCAGCGTGGACTCCAAGGATCCAGGGAGAGCAAAGGAGAAACTCCTAAAGCCGACCTTGCACACTCCCTCACAAGCCTGAAGACACACTGCCAAACTGCTGTCCTTCTCCCACCTCTCTCAGGCTTTGCTCTCTTGGCGGTCCCTTAAGGGATAGTGTCTGTCAGAAATGGGGGTGGAGGAAGACGACTCAGAGAAAAGTTAATGACAGCGAAGGATCCTCTTCCTGAAGAAATGTTTATGTACAGACTCATGTTGTCCACTTCCTATGTGCTGCCAGTTTGGCAGGTATCCCTTAAATGGTTTTTAGGGGCTTTCTTTTGTAGAAATTACTGATTACTAAGACTATGCAACTGACATGGAACTTGCTAACTTCCCCCCAAGGGAACACACTTTCTATAAAATATGCTTGAAAATTCAGTTTTAACTCTTCAGTGTATGTCTGGATTTTTAGAGTGTTGCTTTCAGGTTATCGTACATTGCACCTGTCTGCAAACACATCTCTGAAGATCAGGCAGGAGCACTAAAACCTGCCAGATTTGAGACGGCCCAGAATTTTGAGATAAACTTCTGATTCAGTCCATTTTCTGCTGTTAGTAACAATACTACAGACTAGTTAAGTATTAGGTCACTTTCCATTACTATAACAAGTCACCTGAGGCTGAAGTGTGGTGTTTGCAGTGCTCCAAGTCTGTTAGCCTATTTAGGAATCTGAGGTTGGAGGATGCCCAGCCTAGGCTATTTAGGAAGACTTTGTCTCAAAATAAAAAAGACTGGGGATGTAGTTCAATGGAGGAGCATTCCTGGGTTCAGTGCCCCCCGACACACACACACACACACACAACCTGAGGCCAGGAACTTTATAAAAAGGTTTGTTTCACTCACAATTTTGGAAGCTGATAGACCGCACAGCATGGCACCAGCTCTGGCAAGAGCCTCAGAGTAAATGGCATTATAATATGAGCCCATGGAGAGTGGAGATCACATGGCCAAAAAGTCAGAGAGTGAGAAGGAGCCAGTTTTGCTGTCATAATTCACTCTGGACAAAGCTAACTGGGTTCCAAGAGAGCTACGTGAATCCCTTCCAAGGGCAGCACTCCCAAAGACCTCTCGCTAATCTCAAATCTTAAAGCTTTTACCACCTCAGCACCACCACATTGAGAAACAAAGGTCCCAGTACATGAACATGTGGGAGATACACTTAAGTAATATTCACCCCACAGCAGTAGGTTATAAAGGAAGAAGGTTTATTTTGGCTCACAGTCCCAGGTTTAAAGATGAGGGCTGCATCTGTGTGTGTGTGTGTGTGTGTGTGTGTGTGTGTGTGTGTGTGTGTGTGTATCTGCTTGCACGTGTTACTGGGTATTGAACCTAGGACCTTTTCATTGATCCACAACCCCATCCTGTTTCTATTTTTGAGACAAGGTCTCATAAAGTTGCTAAATAGCCCAGCCTGAGCTCAAACTTAATGATCCTCCTGCCTCAGTCTCTCAGAGTCTCTCTAGGCAATGCCTTTGTTGCTGGCAGAGTCCTGAGATGGCCCAAGGTATCAGGCTCTGCGGAAGAGACCTAGCCAAACTGCTCCCTGCTCCCCACTGCTAGGCAATTAAACTCAAGAGCTTCACCATTCTAAGCAGGTGCTCTAGCCCTGAACTACACCCCTAAACCCAAACTGGCTGACACAGCAGGCTCATCCTCAAGATAACATATTCATCTAGTAAAGGAGTGAATGGTTATTCCATTCATGCGGACAGAGCACCAATCACTTCCTACAGGTTCTACTTCTATCTCATAATGAGAAATAAATTTCAGCATCAGTTTCAGAAGGGACAAACCAATTCTCAGACCATGGCGCTCTCCTTCCTCACACCTCAAAATGTTGGCTTTGGATTCCTGCTCTCACTACTGAATACTCTTGCATACACTTAATTTTACTTCAAAAATCTGGCCCAGGTGGTTGTGTTAGATACTCAAAGTCTGGATCCTTCAAAAATCAAGAATCAAGGACTGGGGATATAGCTCAGCGGCACAGTGCCTGCCTGGAAAGTTCAAGGTCCTGAGTTCCATTCCTGGTACCAAAAAACTTTTTTGAAAAAACATCAAGTTAAGCAGCTATACATATAATTGATTTGGAGATGATTCCTTACCTCACTGAAAAATTCTCTATAGTCTATCTTTATGCATTTAAATGGGATATATGATTTGATTTGATTTTATTATTATTTTTTGTACCAAAAATTGAATCCAAACTTCATGCTTGCCAGGCATGCACCGTGCCACTGAGCTACATCCCTGGCCCCAATACAATTTTAATGTTCTAAAATTCACTAAATGATAGCCTTTGAGAATATAAATCTTGAAAGCTATAGGGCCCTAAACAAGTTATTTAACCTGCCATGCCTCAGTTTCTCCTCTGTGAACTGAGGATAAGAACAGTCGCTAGCTTATTAAGTAGATGGTTAAGTGCAATCAAAGCTAGCATTAGGAGCGCCTCTCCAGACTCAAAACAGCACCCTCAGGATCTTTCCCCCTCTCTTTCATCCACTCCCCCTGTGGTTTTTGGGTGCAGACCAAATTATTCAGCTTCAGGAATAGACCACATATACCTGCAAAGGGGTAGATTACCCAACATACACCTGAAGAATTCACGTCTGTAAACCTCCTTTGCAAAGGAGTGAGTATACTCGGGCAGCCAGGATGTAACAAGAGAAGGAGACAGCAGAGCTCCAGCAGAGCTAGCAGAGTTCTTGCAAAGTGCCTGGTAGCAGCCAGCCTCACAGGAAGCTCAAGGAAAACTCATACTGGTTGCCCAGGGGTGGTTAGACCTGCTGACTTCGGCCTACATAGACAACAGCACTCAGGCTTTCAGCGGGTCACTGCACTGTCCGTAGAGAACAGTATAACTTTCGTTGTCTAAACCGACGATATTTTACGTAGCATATATTTTACCCTGAAAAGTCCCACTGAAGATTTCCAAAACTAAGTTTATCATGGTGGCACGCACCTGTAAACCTGCACTTTGGGAAGCTGAGGCAGGAGGACTGCAAGTGTGACCCAGCCTAGGCAACTCAGCAACTTAATGAGATCCTGTCTCAAAAAAAAAAGTGGGGGGGCCGGGGATTTAGCTCAGTGGCATAAGCGCCTGCCTTGCAAGTGTGAGGTCGTGAGTTCGATCCCTGGTACTGATAAAAATGAAAAAGACAAAAAAAAAAAAAAAAAAAAAGGCTACATATGTAGCTCAATGCAAAGGCCTTGAGTTCAATCTCCAGTACAGCCCAACCCCCCCCAAAAAAAACACTCCCAAACTTTCATTCACAAGATTGCTCGGCTAGAAATTGAAATTAACCATAATTAACATTTAATTTGAGATGAATCCTGAGTATCAAAATGTATATCCATATGTATAATAATTTTGAGGTTTCTATGTATCTATGTATTGGGGTTTTTTTCAGAGAGGGTCCCTCTGTGTACTTTTGGCTGGCCTGAACTCATGGCAATCTTCCTGCCTCAGCTTCCCAAGTGCTGGGATTATAGGCATACATCACCACTCCGACTATACATAATTTTGAGATATTTATAGTTAATGCCACTAAAGTTACATACCAACACTAGAACATTACAAAGGTGTTAAAAAGCCTTTAAAGTGCAGGCCTTTAAAGTGGACACATCTTGCACCTTGTATATATAGTCCAAGCATGTGTAGCTTGCAAACTTGAGGATTTTTGACCTTGAGGGTCATTATTGAAAAGAAGTGGTAAGAGTTGGAGAAGCTCTGTTAATTAAATGTTTAGTTGGGACTATATGGGTTGCAAATAACAAACATCAAATGTGATAAAATAGGAGCTGGGGATTTAGCTCAGGGCATAAGCAACTGCCTTGCAAGCAAGTGGTCGTGAGTTCAATCCCCGGTACCAATAAAAAGATTTTTTAAAATGTGATAAAGATTAGAGATAAAGATACAGCTGTGCCTCTCAAAGTCTCCAGGCAATGCTTCCAAAGAAAACTACCAAAAGAATCACGGACCTGCACAGGACTGCTGGGTTCCTGCCTCATTCTTCTCATAGCTGAAAGATAAGCACTGACAGCCACCAGCCCAAAACCCAAATCCTTAAGGAAGAAGTTCTAATCATGTCAACTTTAGTCAAGTGATCAACAACTCATCCAACGCTGGGGAGAGGGGTGGAAGGAGGCTGGGCCCCCTCATATAACCCTGGCTGCTCTCGACACAGCCAGTGGGTGTTAGAGAGAGGCTATTCCCCAGGATCAGGAACTGAAGAAGCACCCCACAGTGTGCACTACAGTTAGAATTTAGGTTTTATTCAAGAATAGAAGCAAGGAAGGATGTCTAGTTTGCCTCTGAAATCAAACTTGATTTTCATTCTCTATTTGTCCTATTACTGCCTGGGAATTTTGAGTTGTGTATATATATATACATGTATGAAAATATGATAAACTGTTAAAATATTTCAGTACCCATTAACAAATAGTATAATAATAACTGCAACAACAACTAAAATTAATGGCCAATATAAACTCATTAGGGGCCAGGGATATAGCTCAGTGGCTCACTGCCTGCCTGGCAAGCACAGGATCAAGAGTTCGATTCCCAGAACTGGGCTCTGTGTGTGTGTGTGTGTGTGTGTGTGTGTGTGTGTGTGTATTCATTAGTTGATCAAATGCTGTGTGATTTTCTAATGGTCAGGGTCTTTCAACACTAATCAATGTGATGGCCAGGGATATAGCTCAGTGTCACAGTACCTATCTGGCAAGCATGAGGTTGTAGTACAATTCCTGATGCTCTACCCCACCCCCAAAAAAGAAAGAAAATCAATGAGAGGGATGTTTTCTTTACTAGGGAGGCATTTTAGGAGAAGAATTTATTATCTTCAAATTACATCACTGCAAAAAAATTACATTATCACTATTGCTTCTATCTTGGTTCTGTTGTTTCCATTTTGATTATACTGCTGATGCTTTGAAATTCTTGTGAAGAGTTTTGGTTCAATACTTTGATATTTAAATATGCAAGAAACTGCAATAAAATATGGAAAATAAGCATGTAAAAGAAAGCTGGGTATAGTAGTACACAACTATAATCCCACCTATGTAAAAGGCTGATGCAGGAGGTTATTAGGCTTGGGGCTGACCTGGACAACTTAGCAAGACTGTCTCAAATATCAAATTAAAGTGGCAAAGGGCACCAGGGATGTAGCTCAGTGGTAGAACTTACCAAGCAAGCCCAAGACCCTGGGTTCAGTGCCCAGTACCATTAAAAACAATTTCTTTTGGTGGCAGGGGATATGTAATGTTTTCATTGTGGTAGTTGTCATTTGACTTTTTTGGGTTTTGAGGGGCTTTGGTTTTTGGTTTTTGGTTTTTTTGTTTTGTTTTGTTTTGTTTTGTTTTTTGGCGATAATGTCTCACTATATGTAGTCCACACTGATCTTAAAGTCACCATGTTGCTCAGGCTGATCTCAAATTTCTGATCATCCTGCTTCAGGCGGGAGTGCCAGGATTAAAGGTGTGTGCCACCATACTCAGCCTTCCTAGAATTTTTATAAATATTATAACTACCAAACCAGGCACACACTTGTAATCTCAGCACTTGGGAGGCTGGGGCAGGAGGATCACTGGGAGTTCAAGGTCAGTTTGGGGTATAGAGCAAGACCCTGTCTCAAACACACACACACACACACACACACACACACACACACACAGAGAGAGAGAGAGAGAGAGAGAGAGAGAGAGAGAGAGAGAGAGAAATACTATGATTACCAACCTTCTGAATCATACACTAATTTTCTGAAGTGAAATCAATAATAGAATTTAGCCTAGACATCTTCCAATACAATGATACAGTACAAATTGAATGCAGCAGGTGGGCAGTTTTTAATACTGCACAAAATCATTGTAAAGTTTGCATTTGAAAAATATACAATTTGATTATTTCAACTCAAAATATTAGTGTCATTTTTGCTATAGTGACAGTAACTGAAAAACTTACATATTTCTTAGGAATTAGCAATAATGCTAACAGTCAAAATAAAGAATATTTACAAATATCATTGAGATACATTTCAAAGAACATCATGAGTCTGTCTTCCAATAAATGCACCTCAAACTCCTAAAAGAAATACTTTATTAGAGAGAACAATGGCTGCACCAGCAAACAAGCCCAGTTTGGGAATCAGCATCAGGCGCAGGGCCACCTCCCAACTAGGAATGGCTGACCCCAGCCACTTCCCGAATGCAGGCCAGCAAGGGATACCAATCCCCCCATCCCCACAAGCGACCAGCTTGTGAGAAACACAGGCTGTGATGATAGCTATTGAAGTGAAGTGCAATTGGATGCCCATGGTGCTTTGATGTTTCACTAACATTGCAGGTCTAAGGCTGGTGGTCTGATCATAGGTTTAGAGGATATTGGTATGCAGTGTGCCATCTGGGGGCATCTCCTTCTAAGGGTTGTAGCCATTGCTGATTCCCTATAGTCTTGTTTTGAGGTCCTATATCATTTCCATTGTTTTGTTGGGTTGGGTTTTATTCTCTTCTGTTTTGTTTGATTATGTTAAATCCGATGGCAGGAGAAGCTATTTCAAGGATAGCAAGATATATTATGGTAGCAATTTTGAACTTACTATCGGCTTGTTTTGAAATCCTTTATTGCATTTATTGTTTTTTTTATTGTTTCTATTCTATTCTGTTCTGTTTGATTTTTTTTACTATGTCTAAAGTTTCTGCAGCTATTTTGAAGACATCAAAAAGCATTATGGTAATTACTGTTGATTTCATAATGTTTTGAAGTCCTGAATCTTTTACACTGGTTTTGTTTGATTGGTTGTATTCTGTTTTATCCTTTTTAAAATAAAATTTTAAAAAATACTTCATTGATGACACAATAAAGAAAATGAAACACATTTTAAATTTCAAAACAAATGAATGAAAAATTTAAATGGAGAAGGAGATAGCCTAGTGGCAGAGCATTTGCCTGACGGGTGTGAGGTCCTGGGTTCAACCCCCAGCACTTAAAAAAAAATCTCTATTTTGTGGTTGTAAAAGAGTATAACACTTTTAGCCATGAAGGATTAGCTAGAACTTCAAAAAACCATGATTCACATAGATGTATCTAGATTTACACTCCATTTCATAAAACAAAAACTCATTGAAATAATTAAACAGTTATTCAAGGAAGCAGATGCAGAAACAAAATGGGTACAAAGATAACAATTCGAGATTAACACCAGAGAAAAGAAAAAAGGCAGAAGCAGAAATGTAGAGTGAGAAGATGATGCAGGGTTAACTATGCCAAGGCTTCCCCAAAAATATTCTGGAGCAAAACAATAGCATTGTGCAGTGTTGAGTCAAAATACCCTCCCTCACCCCATCTCTGGGCAGGGACAGCTCACTGTCTGCTGAGGTCCCAAAGGAGCTGATGGCTGAAGGTCGTGCTTCCGCAGTTGGACAACATCTCTGGCCTTCAAGGGGAATCTGGGCAGTCCACCTTCAAGGCTGCTACAACTTTTTTGGAAAACTATCAATACCATGTTTATTATTTCATATAAAAGTATTCTAACATACTTAAGATGAAAATCTTAATGACTATCAATTGTTTAGTGACTTGCAGATTATGCAGAACTAGCAGAAACAACTGAAAGCATATGAAAGTTTTATTTAAAGCAGTTAAGGATATAGAGCATGTGCTTAGCATGCAAAAGGTCCTCAGTTTGATCTCCAGCACTGAACACTGCTACCAGCACGACTAGCAACAAAACTTCATTGGATTTTATACAGACAGTACCAATATATTGCTTAGGAAGAAAGTTTAACATTTCAACCCAATGTTTAGAGGATTTTCGGGTGTTTTAATTTGGCATTGAGTCATTATATTCAATCTTTGGATGACACAAAGAAACTACTTTAAATCTTTTCTTGAATCTCAGCCACTAGGGAGACTAAGGCAGGAGCATGACAAATTTGAGGCCAGCCTGCGCAATTTAGGGAAACTCTTATCTCAAAATAAAAAAATAGGGGCTGGAGATTTAGCTCCTGCCTTGCAAGGGTGTGGTCGTGAGTCGATCCCTGGTACTGGTAAAAAAATAAATAAAAAAAAGGGGGGGCCAGGGACATAGCCCAGTGGCACAAGCACCCGCCTGGCAAGTGCAAGGTCCTGAGTTTGATTCTCAGTACCAAAACAAACAAGCAAACAGGCATGGTACTGCGTGCCTGTAATCCCAGCATTATGGGCTGACACAGAAAGACTGCACGTTCAAATTCAGGCTGGGGAATTTAGCAATTTGGCAAAACTCTGTCTTAAAACTTTTTAAAATTTTCAAATGCTTAACAAGGCCTTGAGATGTAGCTCAGTAAGAAGGCTCTGGGTTCAGTCTCCTGTACTGTAATATATAAATAGGGTTGGCAGTGTCACTCAATGGTACAGCATTCCTGCACTCAACTCCCACTACTGAAAAAAACCCACACTTTTCCCTAACAAACTGCATATTTACTGTTATATAGCAAATAAACTGAAGGGAGAATGAAATACAATATCTGCAAGCTGGGATAGAAACCATGACAAGGAGACGAACCTTGACAGGCAGCCTTTTGTCCTGGAATGACAAACAAAATAAAAAATGAAGTTTCATAAAAATTGTTAGAAGAAAAAAGATTATAGGAAACAGATAAACTTTGTGGGGATCAGAAAGGGTTCTGGGAGCCGGAGATTGAGCTCAGTGGCATAAGCACCTGCTTGGCAAGTGTGAGGTTATGAGCTCAATTCTCGGCACCAGAAAAAGGAAAAAACAAGAAAGAAAGGGATCTGGGGGTGAGACAGACAGGAGGAAGGGGCGGGCTAAGGGGAAGTTAAAATGCCACATGTATGAGTATCAATACCTATACATGAATATACTTATCATATATTGCAAAGATATACTAAGAAAAATTCTAAGTAAAATTGTAAAGTATGAGCACTAAAAAAGTAGTAAGTCAACTCTTTTTAGAATTTGGATTTAATAAATGGTATTATAACAGAATTCATCATCTTTCCAAGAATATTGTTAAGCTGTGCAACAGATGTCTCAGAGATAGGCCTAACATGTGAAAGCCCTAGGTTCAACCCCAGCACCACACACACACACACACACACACACACACACTGTTAAGCCGATGGCTCAGTTCAGTGGTTCCCACAGACTTTGGGGACTCCTGAAGGTCTCCAAGGTATTTTCATATTTTTTGTGAGGTTAAAACTATTTTCATAATAATGCAGATGAATTGCTTTTTTCACTGTGTCAGTTTCTGAACTGAGGTCACAAAAACACTGGTGGGTGAAAGTTTTGGCATCCTGGCAGGAATCTAGACAGTGACACAAAGTGAACAAGTCCTTATATCTTGTATGCTGAGTAACTACATTGAAGACAACAATACACAATGTATTAACCATTGTTGTTCTCCTATTATCTTGCTTTAATTTTTTTCTTGTTTAAAAAACTGAACTAAGTGGCATAAGTGCCTGCTTGGTAAGCACAAGGTCATGAGTTCGATCCCCGGTGCCACCAAAAAAAAAAAAAAATTTCACTGTTGGGGCTGGGGATTTAGCTCAGTGGCATAAGCACCTGCCTTGCAAGCAGGCGGTCGTGAGTTCGATCCCCGGTACAAATTTTTAAAAAAAGCTGAACCAGTCATCATCATACATGCTACCATATGAGCACGGTCAAGATAAAAGAAAAGTGAGCTTCCCATAAAAATGTCCTTAATGCACCATTAACAATTCCTAGCTTTATTAACTCTCTACCTTCAAGTAAGTTTATTTGTTTGTTTGTTTATTTAATATCCCATGTGACAAAATAGGAAGTCCACATACAGCACTCCTGCATACTGAAGCATGACTAGTATGTCCAGGAAAGGCCCTCGCTATGCTTTCACAAAATTCCATTTTGCTTGAAAAGACAACTGACACACCTGTTATTCAGATTTGGTATTTAAAAGACATTTTCTTGGAAATGAATGAAGTGACTCCATCATGTCAAGGAAAATGATACTGATATTTATTCCAAGGATAAAAATGTGAGTTTTCAAGCAACAATTATTATTTTGGAAAACTTTTACTCGCTACTGTAAGCTTAAATACTTAAAATTCTGCTGAGATCTGGTTAACAAATGTGATTGTTTAAATTGTACAATGTGTCAATATTTGAAGGATCTATATAATTCCATGAATTACTATTTTCCAAGTGACTATTGTATGATGTATAAAACCACATGTAGGTAAATGTTTCATTCAAAGTTCAAGGTCCACCAACAAATTTTAATCTACCAGTATAAAGTTTGTTGATATGGTTCAGATCCTACACTGTAATTAACTTTTGAGAAAAGAAACACTTGTCAAACTTTGATGTGCTGTCAGAAAACAATATCCACAAGACTACTAAAACTCTCTTCCCCTTTCTAGAAACATATCGATGGGATAGTATTTTCTTCATATACTCCAACCAAAATAACATAATCAAAACAGGTTAAAAGCAAATACAGATAACTTCTATTAACCAGATAAACAACAAAAAGATTTACAAACATGTAAAACAACACTCATCATTTTTTTTTGTTTTAAATAGTCTGGTTTGTTTTCATAATATATCATTCATATTAATATTACTGGGTTTTTCTAAAATGCAATCTAAAATAAATATTTTTGCAAATTTTTTTATTCTGGCTTCTGGTACCATCTAGAATAGATAAAAGCAATATAATGCAACATTTATTTTTATACTAGCTAGGTGCAGTGCTGTGTGCCTGTACTCACAGGTTACTCAGAAGGGTGAAGAAGAATCACTTCAGCCCATCGAGAGTTTGAGGCCAATCTCTCTAAATAAATAGACAGGCAGGGAGATGATATGAAGATGTGGTTCAGTCATAGATCACTGTCTAGCATTCACAAGGCCTTGAGTTCAATCCCCAGTACCCC
This sequence comes from Cavia porcellus, assembly GCF_034190915.1. Taxonomy (NCBI): domain Eukaryota; kingdom Metazoa; phylum Chordata; class Mammalia; order Rodentia; family Caviidae; genus Cavia; species Cavia porcellus. Next base: position 45,544,190 of record NW_026947515.1, on the reverse strand, counting down.
CCCCACTATACACACACATACACAGAGAGAGAGAGAGAGAGAGAGAGAGAGAGAGAGAGAGAGAGAAAGAAATACAGTAACAACAAAAACTTTGCATTTGAAGAGTTTTCAAGAAAAAGGTTGAGAGCATTCCAGTAGTTCAAGCTTAGGCAAATTTTGTGACACACACTGAGAAGGCCAGACCTTTGTCTGCACTGTGTTGTTTACGGGAAAGTGGGCCTGTCACTGTGGAATCTTTGGCTTCTCCCTTTCTTCTGTAGGACTCCCTGTTCTCTATGGAAATGATGTGCAGTTGCTGACTGCACAGAAAAGGAAGTTCACTGAGCTGACAAGCCTTTGGTGGCAGAATCCAGAGGTCCTGATGATGTATTATGAACAGGGTGAGAAGGCTGTTTTCTTTGGTTCTTATAAAGGAAAGGGCTCTGTTGAACAATTTTATTCCCACATTTGTTGTCTAGCCAGGCATAGTGGTGCATGCCTGTGATCTCAGCACTCAGGAGGACTGAGGCAGGAGGACTGCCCTGAGTTTGAGACCAACCTGGGCTGTATAGCAACACTTTGTCTCAAAAAGGCCTCAAAAAAATAAAAAAGTTAACCTCTAAATTTGTTTCCTAGTACAGATCTAGTGGTTATTAGTTTTTCACTAGAGAAGACTCTAATCATGAGAATTTATTTATAGTTGTATAATTGCCAACACTGGAAAACTGAGATTTCCCATTTTTCTCTCCACTGTGTGAGAAATGCTGATTTGATATTTTTACCCAACTGAAGAGGAAGTGAATGCACTGTCTCGACCACAGGCCTCAAAGCTAACTTCTCTGCCTCGCTGGGACCTGGCTTGGATCCCTGCCTGAGGTCAGCCACATATTGCACATATGACAAGCCACACCCCTTAGGGAGGAAGCTGATGGGGGCTGTAGATCATTTCAAATAAAGGAAGAAGTAAAACCCACTGGCCACAAGAACTAAAACTGTATGTTTGGTCTCAGTGCAGAAATGGGGAGGAGGTTGCAGGGGCAAAGGCATAGCTCAGTAGCAGAATGCTTACCTAGCACACACCGGGCCTTGAGTTCCATCCCTAGCACTTGAAAAAGAAAATAACAAAACAAAATAAATAGATTAGAAGAACCAACATGAGCCCTGCTATAAGGTTACACTGCAGCACTGTGCACTGACAGTGAGGGGGTCACAGAAGTTGGCAGCCTTGCTGTAACCCCTAAAGCTTCACAATGGAGCTCCAGCTCTAGGGAATTCATGACAGCTCAGGGTTAGTAGAAAAGGGCTTGTTCTGATTTCATGAGGATATGCAGATCAGGAGAGATCTGTTAAGAGCAGTTCACATGAACCACATTCCCAGAGATATACACACACACACACACATTCCAGAAGGCCTTTGTGGATTTATGAGGAAAATGTAACTGTTTAAAATAAACCAGGGCCAGTGATACAGCTCAGTAGCACAGCACCTGCCTGTAAGTGCAAGGTCCTGAGTTCAACTTCTGGTACCAAATAAATAAATAATAAAAAATAAATAAACCAGAAAAGGCATTCTACAAAGTTCAATACCCAATCATGATAAATTTCTTAGCAAACCAAAAGTAAAGGAGCCATCTCTCAACTTCAACATTTGTCAAAATCTATAGAACAGGGGCTGGGGATTTAGCTCAGCGGCATAAGCGCCTGCCTTGCAAGCAGGCAGTCGTGAGTTCGATCCCCGGTACCGATAAAAACGAAAAAGACAAAAAAAAAAAAAAAAAAAAAGATCACAAAAAATCTATAGAACATACAACACCAAGAACAAAAACTACAGACTTCAGGTGATTAGGTTGAGTCAATATAGTTTTAATTATTGTAACCAGTGCAGCACTCTAATGGGGAAAACCATATACTCGGGGAGGCTGTGCCTAAGAAGAAAAGGGGCCAGTAGTATACAAAATTCTCCGTGCTGTTTCTTTTAAGTACTAGGGATGGTACCCCAGGCCTCACGCACACCAGGCAAGCACGCGAGCTATGCCTCCAGCCCCAATTCTTTGTACTTTCTGCGCAGTTATGCTCTGAACATCAAACTGATTTTAAAAATAAAAGACACCCTCCCTTTTAAAGTAACCCACATTGTGTTCCTTTTGTTAAAAGTCTTGCAAGGCCCACGGAAAAAGCCAAAGTCCTCCAGATGTCTCATGAGACCCTACAGTAGAGTGTCTGGCTTGTTTTCTCTGATGTTGTCTCTCGTCACTATCCTCCAGGTTCGCTTGACCCCAACATCACTGAGCTGCAAGTAGGGTTCTTCCTCCTCAAGGTCTTTGCACTTGCTTCAGATGTTGCCTTCCCAATGAGACCACTGTTCCCCCACCTTGAAACTTCCTAGTCTCCTTTCTAGATTTAGTTTTATCTTTGTGGCCTATCAGTAGCTGGTATTTTACCTATTTTTCTCTTTTTTCCGGTCTGTGATTTACTTGCTTCACTAGAGAACAAGCTCCTTTAGGATGTGGACTTTTTCAGGTATCTTGATCCTAAATACTTGTTGAATGAATGAGTAAATGAATTGTCTGGAGGGCTAGAATTCTGGTAACAGGAGACCATCCTATATCCTCAGGCCTGCAAATCTATGTGGGAAGCAAAGCTTCCAGGGTACTAAGTGTGTGGGTGTCAACATTAAGTATGTCTCCTGACCTGGGGCAGTGTTGTGGGAGGCCTCATTACAGGTCTAGGCAAGTTTGTCTTAACCGATTTTCCTTTTCCTGAAGACTGTCTCCTTGGCTTCACTGTTTTATTCTTCTGAGGTTCACAGCCCCTTTCTTTTCTTTTTTTTTTTATACCGGGGATCAAACTCATAACCTCACGCTTGCTAGGCAGGCGCTTATGCCACTGAGTTAAATCCCCGGTCCCTCACAGCCCCTTTCTTGCATGGCTCACTCTTGCTCACTGCATGCTCAGCCTCAAGGTCATGCTGACCTGCAGTCATAATATTTCTCTAAACCTTTCCCATTTCCTGTGCTGTGAGCCATTTATGCTGTTTGGCAGTACTGAGGATTGAAGCTAGGGCCTTCAAGAGCTACATTCCCAGCATTTTTTATTTTTTATTTTAAGATAGGATTTTGCCCATTTGCTAAGTTGCCTGGACTAGGCTCAAATTTGTGATGCCCTTTGCCTCAGCCTCCCAGAGTGCTGGGATTACATGTGTGTGCTACTCCTATACCTGGCTCATTGCTCCTGAGTTTTTGGATGCTGATGCTTAGGACCAATCTTCTCTTCATGTAGCCCTGCTGTGAAACACGTCATCCTCACCTCCACTGTAATGGTCAATGCCTGACCATATGTGCCCAACACAACTAATGTGTGCTGTGAATGTCACAAAACAAACATACCTCACTTAACAAACCATCTCGGAGAGTGGCTAATATCAAGAAATCTAACAAATGCTGGGGGGCTGTGGGGGAAAAGGAATGTTTCTACATTGTTGGTAGGAGTGTAGACTGGTACAACCACTGTGGAAATTAGTGTGGAGATCCCTCAAAAAACTAGGATTGAGGCCCATTCAACCCAGCTATTCCCCTTCTGTCATTTTCCCAGAAGAATTGAAAAGATCATACAACAGTGATATATGTACACCTATGTTGAATGCTACACAACAGGTAATAGCCAGATCTTGGAAACAACCCAAATGTCCATCCACACATCCACAGAGGAACAGATAAAAAAATTTTATACAATGGAGTACTACTCAGCTATAAAAAGGATAAATTGGAGGCTTTTATAGGTAAATGGATGCAACTAGAAACCATACTCAGAAGTGGAATAAATCAGACGTGGATGTGTAAACACCATAAAGCCTCAAGTGTAAGAAACTGAAAGTAAGATCCAATGATATTGGGCTGGGGATTTAGCTCAGTGGCATAAGCGCCTGCCTTGCAAGCGTGTGGTCGTGAGTTTGATCCCCAGTACTGATTAAAAAAAAAAAAAGATCCAATAATATAATGAAAGGGAAAGAAATTGGCCTAGCATGGTGGCACACAGCTATAATCTCAGCACTTAGAAGGCTGAGGCAGTAGGATCATTGTGAGTTGGAGACCAGCCTGGGCTACAAAGTGAGCTCAAGGCCAGCCCAAGCTGCATAGTGAGACCCTGTCTCAAAAAGATTTAAAAAAAAAAAAAAAAGGACATTGTTCAAAGAGAAATCATACTGTTTGATCAATTTTTATTTTTGGTACCAGGGATCGAACTTATAACCTCATACTTGCCAGGCAGGTGCTTATGCCGCTGAGCTAAATCCCTGGCTGTTTGATCAATTTTGCATGCCTGTATCTGGTAATATGAGCAACTATTTTGAAAATAACAATATGCAATATGACAACCATAGTTAAATTCCTATCATCTTGATCATCCTGTATCACTATTGTTTTTTTGTTTTTGCTGGTATTGTTGTTTGGCTTTTGCTGTTACTTGTTATTTGTTTGATTGCTTTTTGATTTTTCTGTTTTATTTCTCTTTAAAATAAAAAAAATTAAAATAAACTATCTTGGGAAGACGACAGAGCAATGTTTTAAAGTAGACATTTTTGTGCCTTAGGAAAAGCTCAATTTTAGTGGATTCAAAAATTAAATGTAAAAAGAGAAATCACTTTCCATCTAAGACAGGAAACCCAGATGCACAAAAATAAAAATTTTAAAAACAGAAAGGCATATTTGAAACTAAAAATATATCATGAAGGATTTTATAAAGCTAATGGAAAATTGTAGATTTTTAAAGGGCTTTTTCCAAGTCAAATGAAGTGTGTGTGTGTGTGAAGTGTCTGTTACATACTTTAAATATTTTGACCAAGTGCTCTGATATATTACTGAATATTCAAATAGGCACATTAAAAAAGCAAATTCAAATATATAAGGATGTGAGGGTGATCTGGCTCTGCTCTCTGTCACCCCATTGATTGCTAGGGTTGATGTAGCTGATCTGGATGGTTAGTGGGTGTCCCCTCCCTCCCTCACTGCTCCAGTGAGCTTCAGGAGGACTCCAAGCTCCCAGCTTAGTCAAATAGGATGGGGCACCCCAATACAGGAGCACCATTCCTCAGTCAAAGTTATATGGAAAAGAAGATGCGCCCTTCCCAGGTGCCAGCAGTAACTGTGGGCTGGGAGGAGAAACAGGAAGTGCCCTTTCCAAGAGCCAGTGGTGACTGTGGGCTGGGAAGAGAAAGAAGATGTGCCTTTCCCGTGTGCCAGCACTAACTGAAAGCCAGCAGGAGAAACAGGAAGTACCCTTCCAGTGAGCCAGCCGGTGGTCAGGCTAGGAGACAAGAACAGCTGACCCCCCTAACCCCCACCACGTAGGCTACCCTACCTCAGAAGGACAGACTGAGTTGTTAGCAACTGAGGTACAAAAACAACTTAATGCTTATGTTGCTGGATTGACATTACAGGCCTAATGCTGGTAGTGTGAGCATCTATTTAGAGGATAATCATATGCAATATAGCATCTATGGGGGATTTTCTTCTGTCTTGTTTTTGTAATGTTCTCAGTGTTTTTTCTCTATTTTACTGTTTTGTTTTGACTGGTTTTATTCTGTTATGTTTTGATTTTACTGTGTCTGATGATATAGGCAAAAATTTTGAAGATCACAAGAGGCATTATGGTAGCAGTGGTTGATTTCCTATTATCATGTTTTGAGGACCTGTATCACTTTTGCTTTTGTTTTGATTGGCTTTATTCTGTTTTATTTTGTTTTTTTCTCTTTAAAAAAAAAAAAAAGCTGTGCTTTCCTGCTATAACCTCCAAACAAGCTCTCAAATATATGAAAAGATACGCATACTTTCCTTAGTTTCTAAGAAAATTATACAAAAGAAAAACAAAGTATCATTTTATTGACATTAAATAGGCAAAGTTAAAGACAAAAATGGAAAATAAGATAGAATCTTAGGAAAGTAATCTGAAAAAATCTATTACATTTAAAAATCCAGGGCCTAGGTATATAGCTCAGCGGCATAAGCACCTGCCTGACAAGTGTGAGTTCATGAGTTCGATCGCCAATACCAAAAGATAAAATAAAATAAAAATAAAAATTCATTTACTCCTAGACCTAGCAAATCCCACTTATGGAAACTTATCCCAAGAAATGAAATCACCAACATGTACAGGATAAAGTAACACAGCATAGTTCAGAATGATAAACACACACCACCACCACCACCGTCACCACCAAACAATGAATTACCAAACTAGGGAATGGTATATTCCAGCACAGCCACATCATAGACAATTATTAAAAGTCATTAAAAAAAGTTAGAAGGAAATCTAGCTGGAACAATCAGGCAATGAGTACAAATAGAAAAATGCAAGAAGTATGCCGCATATGGTCCTATGTTTGTATAGTTGTGACATAAATGAGATAGTTTATATCTGCATACATGTTACTGATCTCTTTAAATTTGTTCCTGTGGGACTGTATTTCCATAATAGGTTAACATGTGCCTCCTGGAAGAAGAGAAAGAGGTAAGGAAAAATAAATCAAAACATTTATAAAGGCAATCTAAAGAAAACCTGGCATGAATAGTCACCCTTTTTGGAAATCCAAGTTATAATCCAAGCACTTGGGAGGCTGAGGCAAGAGGACTGCTCTAAGTTCAAGGTTAGCCTGAACTACACACCAAGACTGTGTCTCAAAAAAAAAAAAAAAAAAGGAAAAGAAAATAAGAAAATCCCTCATGTGTATACACAAATAATAAAGCATATATATATATATATATATATATATATATATATATAAAAGAAAGGTACTGGGATACTCTTTTAAAAGATTGGACAAGAAACTGAGTTTCTATGTCAAAACTAGACCTCGCTTTTATTTGCAAAATTTTTATGATGAATTCCTTTTTTTGGGGGGGGGTGCTGGAAATCAAACTTAGGATCTCATACTTGACAGGCAGGCACTGTGCCACTGAGCTATATCACCAGCTCTCTTATTGATCTTATAAGTCATGATATTGCAAACAAAAAATTAAGAAAGATTTTTGTTGTTATTGTTACTGTTGTATCAGTTGTATCAGGCATCTACTGTACCACTGAACTGCGTCCTCAACCTAAGGAAGATTTCTTAATACCCTGCCACTAGACGATTCAATGGCTCCTGCTTCCTTACAAGATAGTTTATATGTAAATGTCCCCCCAAAGCCTCATGGGCTCATAGGTGGAGCATTTGGGAGATGACTGGGTTATGAGTGTGTGACATTCATCATTATATTAGTCATGAATTTCTAGCTGGATTCTATGCTGGGAGGTGAAGCCTAGGGGAAGAGGAGACTCCTTGTGGCGTGGCCTGGAAGTGTACATATCCCTCCTCCTCCCTTGATCTCTTTCTGTTTCCTGCCATGCTGTCCTCCCTGTCTTGGAACCAGCCAACTATGGACTGAGAACCCTTTCTTCCTGGTGTACACTTCACTCAATTTCTGAATTTGTGTAAAATCCATTTTAGTCTCTTGTCATTCCACCCAGATCCAATGAGTTACTGCTAGTTGTTTTTGACAGATCACCCTAGCTTGTTTGGTTCTCCAGTCCCTACATGACAGGCCTAGCTGGGTATATGAATACAGAGTTGCCTGAAACACAATCTTTGCGATCAAAAAATGTACCACCTAGTGGAAAAAGAGAAGAGGAAATAACTGCTATACCAGGGCTGAGTGGCAAGGTAAACTCAGTCAAAATTTACTTACTCAATAAATTGACCCATTCTCTAGCCATGGGCTAAGATAACACATAAACACATACAAATCATTGCTGGTCCAGTCCTTACCTCCCAGTGGGAGGAGCTAAGCATTAGAAAACAGTGAATAAAAGGAGACATGGAGAGAAAGGGGGAGGAAGAGAGGAAGGTCAAAGCTCAAGGCACACGCAAGGAGAAGGTTTCAGGCAGGCATAGGCAACAGCGGAGGCAAAGACCGCTGACAAGGCCCTAATGCAAGATACAAGTAACATGGCGGGATTCAGGGAGGATTGCATGCAGGTTCAGGGAGACCTTTATAAGGGACATTTGTGTTGGATCTTTGAGAATGTGAAGGGTTTTGATAAAATATTCATGCCAGGGAGGATTATTAACAGGAACAAAATCTCAAAGGTGTGAAGAGGCTCGTGGACTCGGGAAATGACTACTAGCTGGAGTGTGTAGGTCTCAAAGTATAGGACACAAGAGGATGAGCTAAAGGGTCAAAGGAAACAAGAAGAAACTGCATTGATCAGGAAAGGACCCTAATTCTAAGCCTAGTGATGATCCAAGACTCCAGGGAAACCAAGAGAACAAAACCACCATCTGCTTGCCCAGAATAACTGATTTTCAGTTCATTTCTGACTAATGCTCTTCCTTATGAATCCAAGGGTAAGGTGACACTGGGCCCTGGGACTCTCCCTGGCCCACACAGTAGCTTACAGTCTGCCAGGTGGAGGTTAAGACTGTAGGATAAGAAGACTGACAATATAGTAAGTCCCTGACTTACAAATGAGCTCTGCTCCAAGAATGTTCATAAATCGGATTTGTTCATAATTTGATAAAGTGAGTCACAGTGCACCTGTGAAAGTCTGCAACTCGGGGTTTGGGATTTAGCTCAGTGGCGTAAGTGCCTGCCTTGCAAGCAGGCAGTCATGAGTTCGATCCCTGGTACCAATAAAAAAAATGAAAAAGACAAAAAAAAAAGAGAAAGTCTGCAACTCAATGTTTGTAAGTCACCATCATTCATGTCCTAGAGCAATCATGGCAACCATGGCAAGTGTCCCACAACGGGCTGTCTGTGTCACTGAAGGCTCTAAAGGGTTTATCATCAGTGTTCTAGAGTGTTCACAGCAGCAGCTAGAAAAGGACATAGACTTGTCACTACCTAAATAATAGTGGGATGGTCAAATTGTGTCTTTAAACTTCCCACACGGTACTAAACAGCAAGGAAATCGATGAAGGATAACTATAAGAAATACTACATGGGCAACTCCTACATACATAATGCTGAGTAAAACAAGTCAGACCTAAACCAGACAAGATGAAATCTGCAATCTGAGATAGTAATATGTTTTGAGGGGAAGTCACTGGTACAAAGGGATATGACAGGGAACAACTAAATTTCCAGAAATATAAGTAAATTCAACCCATTCTAGAAGAGACTGGATGCTCCAAACTGTTGTAGCTTGGCATAACTGATGCCATCTTGAGCCATGCATTTGTGCCCTGTATTTGACCCAGGAAAATGGAAAATTACCCAGGGTACAAGTCCCATGAGAAAAGCAGAATGAGCTGCACCCACAAGAGAAAAATTAACCTGCTCAACAAAGAAGCAGGATACAGGTGTCAGCCAAAAATTAATGTAAGATTCTAGCTAAACTGTTTCCAACAGGATGTCTTTTTGTGGTTTTCTGTTTTAAAAGCTTTGTAACTTTGCAGTTTGGGGCCACTTGGTGAGACTCTGAAACAGAAGTCCACACAAGTGGTAGCTGAGCTCAGCTAATTAAATTCCACATTTATCAATTTGGCTGCTTGGATTCCTATATTGTTCACGAACCTACTTCACCAACCAACACTAGTTGCTCAAGCCATGTCTGGGGAGAAGCTGCAGTGTTTTAGTGAGGATGTCTTGCATCCTCCAGACCCAGCTGAGCCACCACAAGCAATACTATGTACAGCAGAGATGAGCTGTCCCCAGAGAATCTTCAAGGACTGTTGACCTAAGGACTTGTGAACAATATTTTTTAAAAGTTTTTATCTTAAGTGACTATGCTTTACAATATAGTAATAGATTGCTGGAACAATATTCATACCTGAGGGGCTGAGGAAACTTTAAATTTGGAATGTTAAAAAACTTAACAAGCAGGTATGATGTACACCTGTTGTCTTGGTTATTTTTCTCTCACTGCTGAGACAAAATATCAACACCCAAAATTAAAGGGGGAAAGATTTATTTAGCCCGCAGTTTATAAAGGTTTCAGTCCATAATCAGTTGGCTCCAAGGCAAGGTTGCACATGGCTGAGGGACAACAAATCATAGAGATAGAAGACATCAAAAGCAACTTGACAGGGACTGGGGATTTAGCTCAGCGGCATAAGTGCCTGCCTTGCAAGCAGGCAGTCGTGAGTTTCATCCCCGGTACCGATAAAAAGGAAAAAGACAAAAAAAAAAAAAAAAAAAAAAAACAAAAACAAAAACAAAAACAAAAGCAACTTGACAGACAGCAAGAGAGAGAGAGACAAGACCCTTTCTGCCCCTTTTATTTTTTCCTGACTGCTCAGATTAGGGTGGTGCCAATCCCATCAGTGAACTGATCCAGCAATTACCCACCCTTAATCCCAGAATTGCACTATAAGTCAATCACAAACTCTAGATTCAACTACTTCGGAAAAAAAAAAAAGCACCATCTAAAAGTGCTTCTAAAAGAAGCTTTTGGGGGACATCTAGACACAAACCGTAACATCTATAATCCCAGCACTTGAGGCTAAGGTGGGCGGGGGATCATGAGTTTCAGGGCAGCCTAGATCACATAGCAAGTTAAAGACTGCCTGGACAACATAGCAAGACCCTATCTCAAAAACCCCAAACCAAAAATGTAATGATATTTAATATAAACAATATAGATGACATATAAAAATACATGCTCTGTAATCCCAGTATTCGTGAGGCTGAGGCAGGAGGATTGTCATTTGTTTGAGGTTTGCCTGGACCACAGAGCAAGACCTTGTCTCAAAAACCTAAAGAAAAAGAAAAAGGAAAAAAGAAAAACAATATTACATGCTAATAGATGAATAAATTTAAATGATCTATTTTAGTCTCTGAATATTACACATACCATAAAACTACGTAGTACTTAACACAAAATGTAGCAAAAATTATTAAACTATTTGGTAATTCATAAATGATCTGTTAGTATTTAGTTCCTGGGTGATCCTTTGTCTGATGTGGCTCTCACTCATTAAATGAGGCCTCTTTCCTGGATGTGGTATTATATTCCTCTAAGCCCAATACACTGGGAGACTGAAGCAGCATGATCAAAAGTTTGAGCCTTGCCTGGGCAACTTAATGACTTAGTGAATCTGGCCAATAAATAAACAGACAAACAGAGCTGGGGATGTAGCTCAGTGCAGAGGCCCTGGATTCAATTTCCATTAATACAATCAATCAATCAAGGCTGTTTCTGAACAATAAAGGGCTGGAGATGTAGCTTAGTAATTGAGCATTTGCTTAGCATGCATGAAGCCCTGCACCACTGCAAACAAAAAATAGACTACATCAAATTCTTTTTATGACTTTACTACATTTCCTCCTAAAGTGGCTTATTAATATTATTGGCAGTAGGAACTGAACCCAGGGCCTCACACTTGCCAGGCAAGTGCTGTGCTACAGCCTTGGCCTGTATTCTTAATATGTACAGAATGTCTCAATATTAACAACTGTTCATGGTTCTGAATCTTCTAGCTTTTATAATATTGTCAGATAGTTACATATTTAATTAGTAAAATTAAATTTTTTTGTGTGATGCTAAGGATTGAACAGAGCCTCACTCATTAGGGAAGTGCTTTACCACTGAGACACATCCTAAGTCCCAGAGAGATTTCACAGAACATCTTTATTACAATTTGAATGAGTGCTTTAATTATGTGATGTGTGGATGGGGAAGGGGCGTCCCAGGGATTGAACCCACTGCCTTCCCACTGAACCACATCTCCAACCCTTTTTTATTTTTTGAGATAGCATCTTGCTGAGTCACCAAGGCTGGGCTCAAACTTGTGTTCCTCCTGACTCAGCCTTCCAGGAATGAACTACTATGCCTTCCCAACAGTTGGCACAGTTTTTAAAGTTTTTATTCACCCATAATCCAGGGAGCTTCTAAAACATCATTTAGACAATGTAAGTGGAAAGTTTTAAACTCAATTTTTTCCTCTACTCCTATATCAAAATTTCCTTGAGTATTATTTCTTTATACACACGTCAACTTGGTGGTTCTCATACTTTTGAACTCAGACTGCTGACATAGTTTATTCAAAATTAAAACTAAGAAAAAAATTTTTTTGGTGGTACTGGGGATTGAACCTAGAGTCTTACACATGCTAGGAAAGTGCTCTACCACTAAACTATGTTCCCAGCCCCAAACTAAGCAATTATTAAAATATTCTTAATGTAATAGAAGACAACAATGCTCTCCAATTTGTTCTGCTTCCTTGCTTGACATGAGGTTAGCAGCCTTCCTCTGAGATTCCCTTCTGCCATGATGTTTCTGTCTTGGAGTCAACTGAACATGGCCTGAAACCTGAAATGCTGAGTCAGAATAAATTTCTCCCTTAAATTTTGTACCTCAAAAAAAACCAAAGAATGGGAAAAAAGTAAAACTGAAGCAGACATGGAACATTAAATGTGGGAAAATAGCTTCGGGGGGGGGGATAATATCCTGGAAACAAATTAGAACTGCTGAGAAAAATATAGGGGGCTAGAGGCAGCCCTTTTGTGCCAAAGAAGTTGAAAATTTGCAAAAGCCTATTGTTAGTTTTAAAAATGAAGGAGAAAATGAAAGGACTCTTTCTCAGTATAAGGTGTCAATGAGACTATTAAAGGTTCATTATAAATTAGCACAAAATACTTAATAATCTATATAACTCAGTGAAAAAATGGCATTTTAAAATGCTTTTACAGATCTTTAGTGCCTGACTTAAGAGAGCTGCATCTCCTGCTTTTGTGTATTTTTGATAGGCTGTTTCAGATTAACAAAAATTGGACTTCAAAGATATGTAATTGGAAAATGAATGCGTTAACTCCCTAACTTATTCAGAGACTGTGGCTATTCTGTGGTTACTACCCCAGAAGCTGACAAGTCATTGTTTCTTTCCTTTTTTAACTTTTGAGGCAGGTCTTGTTAAGTTGCTCAGGCTGGCCTCAAACTTGTCATCCTCAGCCTCCCACGCAGCTGAGATCACAGGTGTGCACTATTATTCCTGACAAGCAATTTTTTTTTTTTTTTTTTTTTTTTGGTACGAGGGCTCAAACTCACAACCTTGTGCTTGCCAGGCAGGCACTTACACCACTGAGCTAAATCCCCAGCAAGCAGTTGTTTCTTAAAGGCTGGTCGATATAGGATCTGAACCACATCAATGGACTTTCGTATCATATAACAATCTATTAAAGGACCTTGCACATTCAAAAGAACATTTACCTTCATTTGGTTTTGTACATCGTATGTTGGTAATTTATTTGGAAGGCATTAGCTCCTTGGGTTGCGCAGATCTTCCAAATGTTGGCACATTTTATGTTTTTTAAAAATCATGTTTGTTAACTAAATCTCAGCAGAAATACCTTTATCAACCTCACACTGAAGACCAGCTTTCTAATATAATAAAATTTTGCCTGAAAGCTCAAATTTCTAGCCTTGTAATAAATGTCAATGTTGCTTTCCTTGACACTGATAGGCCCAATTCATTAATTTTCAAGAAAATCAGGTCCAAAATGGTGGCAGTAGCAATAGCTGCATCCCGGAATTTTCAGCTGTTAAGCCGGTCCTGCCCATAGGAGGGGCGGCTTATGTGGAGTGGTGTCCTCTGTGAGGAGGGTTCAGCTAAGGCCCTCACCTTTTTTGTGGCACTCCCATGGGTGGCAGTGAGTAATGTTTTCCTGAAGTCGCATCATGGAGAAGAGGAGAGACCCAAGTTCATTGCCTACCCATACCTTGGCATCAGGACCAAGGCCTTTCCTTGGGGAGATGGTAACCATACCCTAATTCCATAATCCTTGTGTGAATTCACTTCTGACTGGCTATACATATGAATGAAGAGAACCTGGACCATTATTACCCAAGCATCAGGGAACAAAGCTCTGATTTGAACCATTACTCTGCAAAAGCTCTGATTTAAACCATTACTCTGCATTACTTTTCTGGACCAGAAAAGCATATAGGATCACAAGCTCACCTTTCTTGTATCAAATTATGACCATCGTACTGATCTTCCATCCCTTTACTTATGGCAAGAGATGGCCTAAATAAATAACTTATACTCTGATTGTTCTTTTAAAAAAAAAGAGAACATATCTCACACTTCAGTATAAAGTAGGAGTGCTTTTATAAAGCAGGAGTGCTTTATAAAAATTTCGTCTTGTCATATGATATTAAAAAAACAAAATTAGTAATTGTTACTGGTGCACCATAGATATTCTTACAGGAAGTTTGTCTTTTTTCTTTTCTTGGTAAGAGCATGGAGCTGAAATATACAATGATGACTGGTACAGTTTAGTGCCACAGTCCAGATTCCCACTAAATTCCCAGAAGTTTCACTCCAAACTGCTGTTGCATAACTGATGTAAATATTTAGTGATTTAAAAAATTCACACTTTAGTAATACTATGAAAGTTAGTTTTGGCCTCACAGCCCTCCACAGAATCTCAAGGCAACTTGGATACCTATCATTGATACTCTGTGAACTGCTGGACTAGCAAAGAAGAGGGTCATCTCAGCATCTTCCTATTAGTAGGAATAGACCATATGCTTTTTAACCTGAGGTATGGGAATGTTTAGTGTTAGAGTCTGGGCAGGTGAGCCTAGTGTTACTCAGGTTTCAGTCACCGTAATAAATACATAAGGGAAAATCATCTTTGGAGGAAACATTTATATTAACTCATGGTTTCAGAGCTTTCAATCAATCCAGGGTCAGATAGTTCCATTGCTTTTAGGCCTTGTGGTAAGACAGAAACAGTGTAACAGAAGGGGTAGGCACAGGCAAGTTGCTCATTTCATGTAAGGCAAAAAGCATCAAGAGTAGGGAGGACCAAGAGGAAGGAGCTAAAGACAAGCTATGCCCTTCAAAGGTGTTCCCCCAGGAACCTATTTCTCCCAACTAGGTCCTACTTCCTAGTAGTTCATTTAGTGAAGAATTCATCAATGGATTAGTCCACTGATGAGGTTAGCACCGTCATGATCCAATCAGCTCTCTAGGCCCCACCTCTCTGCTGCAGTGGAGATTAAATCCCAATACATGAGTCTTAGAAGGGTGCTTCATATTTAAACACTTAACAGCTCCCAAATCAGCTCCTGATGATTCTAAACTGGACACTGCAAGGAGCAGGCAAACTCACCCAGATTGAGCATCAGGGAAAGGGATGGGATGAGAAGGCAGAAGTGACGAGGAGGAGGAGTTCTTCAGGCAGGCGGGGCTGAGGGGGAGACACACATTTTAAACTGAGTGCTGCTTAAGCAAAGGCAGCAGCTCTGAGAACTAAAAGGGCACTGGAGACATGTAGTTCACCACTGAGGAGACTAAGTCTGTCAAGGTCTCAAATGCTCAAAAAGAATGTGGACTTTATTCATTGGATAACAGGGAGTTCGTCACATATACAGGTAGGTAAATCTCTATTTCCTAATGAAAAACATTGTTCCACAGCAAGACCATGTATTTCAGAAAAATATATATTGTTTTGCTTCTAAATAAGGTTTATCAATCTATTTAAACTTTTGAGAATGTTGATCAAATAGTCAGGTATCTATTTATAATATCTAATTTATTTAGTCACACATGCTTATTTAAAGTAACAGTATATACAATACAGTAATACAAAATATTGCTTTTTTTCCCCATTTGCACATTTCAAGTAACAATTTTATTCATATTCTCCACAAGCATTTTATTTATCAGTCTTCACGATATTACAGCTTTCTTGAAGTGAATCTCCTTCATCTATATCTGAGAGGCAGCATTTTTTTTTCTTTGGGCAATGTTGGGGATCAAACCCAGAGCCTTACACATGCTAGGCAAACACTATACCACTAAATTACACCCACGACCTGAAATGCAGCACTTTCAAAATACATGCCTGACATTCTCAGTGGAAAGCTTGATCCAAACTGTTGCCTTAGGATTATCCTCCTCCAGCCCAGTTTATCATGTAGGTATACATTTCTAATCCTTACACTAGAACCACATGCTTATTGCTCTTGAAATAGCGCTTTGAGATGCAGTTTGCAACACTTTACTCGAAGTATGAGGGAATGTGTTCCTAGAATAATGACTATGTTTTCTCCTTCCCTTCTTTTAACTCATTCCAACTGGAGAACCATTAAAAAAATCTGCCTTGCTTGAGGGTGGTAGACCAAAATGTGTGAGGAGCAGCCAGAGGTAGAACAGTTCCAAGAAATGACAACCAACTGGTTATAGGGTGACTAAGGAGTAAAATGGCAATAGACTAAAGCTGGCGGTTAGGTTTTGGGCAGATCACCAGGGACAGTAATGCCTCCTGGAGTGGGAATGGAATGAAGAGGACAGCCTCCCCAGGTAACAAGGGTTTGAATGAGGATGTGGAAGAAAGGTCCTGCCCAGGAGCTTGTGGACAATGCTGCCAGAGTCAGTCCCTGGCTAGCTGGGGCCAGGAGACTCCCGCATGTGTCAGACCTGGAAAGCAATGGTATTCTGAGAAAAAATAAAATAAAAAAGGGATATACAGAATGAGCAAGTCCTGGAGAAAGACGGAGATGGCCAGGAAGGGGAAGGGAAGTTATCCCCTTAAATTGCTCACAGGTTTTTTCCTCTCACAGTACTCGTATAGTGAACTGCCATTCCATTTTCAAGACTGCAAGGAAAGCAGGCAGTGTGTCTTCCCTGGATATTGCTGTATTCCCTAGCAGCTAGAAAAGGTAAATAACAGGGCTCGGAAAACAGGTGCAGAGGAAGGACCCAAGAGCAAGATGAAGAAGAAGGGAAAGAAAAAAAGAAAGTATTAAGGAAGGGCCTTGGAAAAGTGAACAGCAAAGGAGAAAGAGGTCAAGGAAAGCATGGTCAGGATCTCAGTGTGCAAATGGCATCAAGCATCTGGGAGACAAAATGGAAGGAAATGGACCAGACAGGATTTATGAAAAGAGTTCCTTGGGGACCTTGGGTGTCACTCCAACAGTCTTAAGTCTCAACCCTGGAAGAGTATGTCATAGTCCCTGTCTCCAGCAAAGGCTGGGAAAATAACAAGTACTGATAACTACAGCATCAACATCATCATCTGGGAATTTGTTACAAATGCAAATTCTGATGCCACCCTGCATTTTACTAAATCAAAAACGTCTTATTAAGTCTTTCAGAAGATCCAGATGTGTATGAAAGTTAAAACAACTACGGGCTCACGGTAATGGATGGGATGTTTTCAATTTTAAAACCCCAACTCCCTAACTTTTTCTTAAGCCTTGACATCTGCTGTACTAGTCTGTGATAAAATACCGACTAGTGGCAAGATGAAAGAAAGAGTAGCACACAACTATTTGCAGTCTGACAATATAGTGAGGAAGAGCGAGCCTTGCTGTTTGCGTTTGAGTCTCAGCTATGAGATCCTGGAGAAATTTCTTTACCTGGTAAGCCTCAGCATCCTCATTTATAAGAGGAAAAAACAAGCACTTTACCTTGTAAGATTGTTATGAGGATTAGTAGAGATCGTGCCTAGCACATGTCAAGTACTCAATTAAAGAACTCACAAGAAGCCCATCACTTCACGGAATTACCAAAAACCTAGTTGTTTTTCGAAGGCCATGATTTTATATCACACGCACAAAATAATCTTATATTAGTTTTCTTGCTCTAAAACATGTACCAAAGCTCTGCAGAGAGCTAAGACTAATCCTGTGACTTCTACAACTTGTCATATTCAGAGAGAGACTAGCCTTGATGGTCTGAATCAAGATGTTGATACCTTGATCAACACCCAAGTGTCAGAACCTCTAGTCTTGTACTAGAGTCTTGTGGAAGGTTGAGGCTGGGAGGCAAAAGGAGTGTAATAACTTCTCAGTTCCTCTGCCTACCCTCTCCAGAGTACAGTTCTCCCCATTAGCTCAGCAGGAGCTTGATGACTTCCAGTACTGATGGGGAACAGGAGTGAGAGGGTTACATCATGGGCTCAAAGGCAACCCTGAATAAAAATACCAGAACATGTCTTATTATTACTTAACTTTTTTTTTTTTTTTTTGTCTTTTTCCTTTTTATCGGTACCGGGGATTGAACTCACGACTGCCTGCTTCCAAGGCAGGCGCTTATGCCGCTGAGCTAAATCCCCAGCCCCTATTACTTAACTTTTTAGTGCTACTCAACTCAGGGTCTCATACATCGTCAACATGTGCTCTCCCACAGGGTGACATCTCCAGTCGACCATATACTTCAATACAACCTCTAATTTTCAAGTTCACCTCAGAACCTGTAAGGGGCAGAGCAAGGAAGTTTTACTTCTTCCTGTGTCCCTATACTATAAATAGTACTTGACATTCACAGGGTGAACATTTATTAAACCAACAGTTCTAATTAAAGGAAGGATGGCTGCTTCCTGGTAAAATCTGGGTGGGTGTGTTGAGGCTTTGGTGAGGTTCTGGGCTTCGACCCACCACTTGGAGCTATGCTTAATCTTAAGGGTCAAGTCCTGGTCAGGTGTTTTTTTCAATTAGAACTTGTTGTACGGCATGTGGGGTTTTATTATATTGCAGGCAGAGAACAGCTTAGGTTCATTTAGGGTTGTGCTGAGGGGCACATTTAAGACAAAAACTTAGAAATTCAAAGCTGGAGGAAATACCACAATTGGCACGATCTTCATCTCTCATTTGCTCCTTGTAAAATCACAATTTCTTTCTAGGTTTTGTATCCACCCACCATAGATTGTCTGGGCCAAGAGGATCCACCCATTCTAGATTGGGTTTATACCCCGTGCTCAGGGGACACCTAAGGGCCCAGTCCCACAGATGCCTCAATGGTATCAGGGGGTTGTGGATGTACTCTCATCCTTAAGCAAGAGGCTTACTGATTCCAGGTAAGTTCTGTGGCATTTTGACTATATCAGAAGCAGGTAGTTTGAAAGCAACAAATTGAAATACTTCTTCTTTGCATAAAATCACACCAACAAAAATATTTGCTTTCCTCTATGCCAGGTAAGCAAATAGCAGAAACCCTCCCTGAATATGAATGTCCTCAGGGTCTCTGCGCACACCAGTCCCCTCCAATGCACTTCCCGGGCATCCTTACCTATCTAGAATCTACAATATCCTTTCCCTCTGAGACATTCCCAAACTTGTTTAAAGACGAGAGAAGCATTTTCAGTGCCCATCTGAAAGGGACTCAGAAGTTTGCTGTTATTGTGAGTACCCTGCAACCCCTTGGCCAAGTTCATATCTTGAAGAATTTACTGAGATTTATTTCTTATTTCGTGACACCAGCCAAATGGCAGAGATTTGGCTTAGTGTACAGAAGTGGTCAGCATTTGTAGATTTTGTAATACTTATGCTCTCTTCCCATTTTAAACTTTGGTTACTCAGTAATTGAAACTCCTTCTAGAATTATTACACTGCTAAGAAAGTGGGAATCATGTTTATCCTTCAGTAGGATGTAGAATGCAGGAAAAGGATCTAAGTAATTTTTCACTATAAAAAGGGTCTTTTCTCCCTCCTCCTATCCTATATTGAAAATTGACCCAAGAAACCCTGAGCTACATCCCCAGCCTTTTTATACTTCTAAATTTTGAGACAGGGTCTCAATAATTTCCCTAGGTTGACCTTTAACTGACCTCCAGCTTCAGCCTCCTGAATACCTGGAGGGGGGGCAAGAGGGTCTTTAGTTCCATCAGGTAGTACTGTTTTGAGGGAATACACAAAATAACCAAAGAAGGTTTACTGGAGAAAAATTCTCTAGAATTCATCAGCACATGTATTGAACACATATAATGATTAGGAACCAAGAGCAAGTTGGGTAGCCCTTTAGTCAAGATCTTTTTGGTTGCATGTAGTAAAAATTCCCTCCAGGCTGATCTTTAAAAATCAAGATTCATTCTGTGCATACCTGAGGAATAAGCACAGGTCAAGGCAAAATGCAGAGCTGGACACAGAGACCTGATGAGTGCAGGCCAAGGTAAGGATGCAGGACTAGATGCCAAGACCACGGGAGTCCTCAGGGTTACCAAGGCAGCTCCTCTCTCGTGCTTGCATTCCTGCCTCTGTAGGTGCCCCATCCAAGAACTGCCTCGAGCCTTTTTAGATCAGTTCTACTCTGGTCCAATCAACTAGAAGGCAGGGGAGATGGTGAGAAAGAAAAAGTCCCTGTGCACAAATACGGCCCTCACTCCGTAGGAGTATATGACGTGAATTAATTTTTAGTCAGGCAGGTTCCAAACTGTGTTAGAGAAATCAGCTGTTTCACCAGGTGCTTAGTACTCAGTACTTAAAGCAACAATAATGTTTTACTTTCTTCAATTCAGAATGACACTCCTCTCCGAAGTTCTATTGAACTAGTCAAAATTCTAGTACTATAAACGATTTACATTTCATAAAACTCTGCTGAATATTGAAACCCAAATAGAAAAAGTTACAAAAGCTTGGTCCCTGTTTTATTGCTCATCATTTGCTTTATACTCATCAAATCTTATCAAAGTGATGAAGACACACCAAGTTACAAAGGTATCACTTTCTCACTAATATTTCACTTTTTAAACAATTTATGTTGATGTCAATGACATGATAAGGATGAAGGGTGTTTAAATAATTCCTTGATCTTATAAAAACTTTGCCAGGGAATCACATTTTGTGGGTACACTGCATGGTCCCTGGAATGTAAGTGAGTGCTCAATGTTAGATGGACCCAATTCCAACTTTCAAATGAGTGTAAGGATCTAATTTAGATTGTACATTAAATCTAACTAATAATTCAGGCCACAGTGCTTTTATCTCTCTTAGCAGGTCACAGCTGACCTAGTCTCAAACCTGTTATTTTTCTCTTTATAAGAAGATTACAACTACTGGTATATGTAACTCAGAAGCACAAAATGTATACTGAGAAATGACCAGAAATTATCTCAATGGAAACCACTAGTTTTTAGCCTAGAGTTTTACGGAAATTGTTATTTCAAAACATGCAAAGGCAGCAAAAATCATTAAAACCACATTTTATTCAATGACCTTTATATTGCTTTTCTCTTGTTTAAAGTTTGAAGCAATGTGAAACGGATGGAATTTTTTTTTTTTTTTTTTGTACCAGGGATCGAACTCATGACCTTGTACTTGCCAGGCAGATGCTTACGCCACTGAGCTAAATCCCCAGCCCGAAATGGAAGTATTTTGTTAAAAGAACAAAATGAGTTAATCACACACACTATGCATATATGTACACACAGATATATGTACATATATGTGTGCATATATATGTGTATATTTTAACCTCAGTTCTATGCCTACACTGCTAACACAAGGCTGACTCCAATAGTGACTCATGTTCTGGATATGGACATATTAGGAAGGATCAATATATAAAGAGCCATCAATGTCCTGAAAGCAGAAAGTTGACACAATTTTAAATATAATTTATATATATATTTAAAATCAAACACAATTAAATAGAATATGGTTTAAGTACATGAATACTTCAGCTTTAGAAGAATAACAGAGGTGGTACATGGTACCAAAACTTATACACAGCCTTTTTGCTTCTTTTCTTCAAACAGTGTGCCTCTACACAATTGGATTACAATGAAGTAAATTCTTTATTCAGTCAAGATTTTCTTAAAAAAAAAAAGATTTTCTCAAGACAGAGGTGATTAATAATTAATTATATATACATATATATGTATATATCTTTTTCTTTTTTCAAAGTCTGAGCAAAAGCAGTAACACCTAATAGAACTTTCTTTCTCCTCAGTCACATGCATCAAGGAAGGACTGGCGCAGCCAGGCCAGTGGAGTGTGCTCACCACCTGGAGGCTCTGTGGATGGCTGTGCAGACCCAACCAAAGCTAACTGAGCAGAAGTGCAGCAAGCAAATCGCTTACTGTCCTGAAGACAGGAAGGAAAATAGAACAAAACAAAACAGCACATTTCCCACTCTCACCAAAGAATGGAGAAAGCAGTCAAAGTCTGACTCCTTCTCTCTCCACCTTATTGAGTGTTAAAAAAAAAAACCCACAATCTCAGAATAAGCATTTTGTTCAAGATAGTACGAGTGAAAAACTGGAGTGCGTTTCTTTCCACGTTTTCTGAAGGGGAAGTTTAGTAACTGGAGTGCAGAATTCCAGAACAAATCTTAGTGTTCAATGTAAACTAGATTTGCTCCTTCATTAGCAGAGGAGAGACTGGTTTTAAGGATAGTGCATCTCAGGAGCAAGTAAATTGTGAAAACTGTATACTGCCACCAAAAGGAAGGGCTATGTCACTGAGGACTGAACAGTGTCTTGTTGGTTTCCTTCTAAATTAATGCTTCTGTGAAGGAAGACTACATAAAAGAATCCTCAACCTGTTCTATGAGCTTCTAGCCTCACACTGCCACTCGGAGCTACCTGGCTCTCGGTGGGGATGGCTCACATGTTAGTTTTAGGAGGATAAAGCAAAGCACCTCTGCCACATGCTTTATGATGCTGCTACGGATGGATTCCCACTACCAGAAAGTGTATCAAATACCGACTCTACATTTATCTGCCTCATACAGGATGTGGTCCCTGTCTATCCAGTGGACTAACTCTCTCATACATGAGTTATTGCCATTGGAAAATCAGTAATTTTCTAGTAATGTATATAATACCATATTGTATCTCTGTGACTCACTGTGTGAACATCATGTGCATCATTTAAGACTACATGTTACTCTGCATTATGGTCTAGGATTGTCTCCCATTCTTTCTTGGAAACAACAGTGATGCATCAGTGACAATAAATACAGTGCATTCTTTTCACTGGCTGTGTTGAAGAATCCAACCAAAGGACAAAGTTCTCTCATTTTTCAAAAGAAGATTCTTTTATCTCAGGCCTTGGGTCATAGCTGGGGGAGAAAAAAAAAGAAATATAAAGAGAAAAGCAAGGTACATTGCTATAACAAGTGACATTATTATTACAGGTTAATAAAAGCAATTGACACTCAGTGCTCACTATATGCCAGAGCTTTTTTATTTTGCACTCACAATCTTCTGCTTGTGCTTACCAGGCAAGCACTTGAACCGCTGAGCTAAATCCCCAGCCCGCTATGTGCCAGAGCTTTTGACAGTAGAAACTGACTGCAATCTTGTGGGACAAAATATTTTAATCATCCTCATTTATAAGTGAGTGAACACAAACTTAAAGAGGCTAAGTATTTGTTTTTTATTTTTATTTTGCCAATATATATTAGAGCAAACAATATAACCACTTTTTGAAAGAGTAATTCTACTTCTAGAAATTAATCAGCTCTATGGCACAACTGTAAGAGAGAGTAAGGACATGCAGACACTCATGAAATCACAGCTTATAACAGTGAAAAAAGCTCAAGCATCCTTAATGACTAGCCACAGGAATTAATTAAATAACTATAAAACCACAATTTGGAATATACCACAGTCTTTATAAAGGGAAAAAGAACTTGAATTAATTAGGCTCCCCAAACCAAGCTCATGAAGTTGAGTCCCTCCTTTTCTCCACCTGGGGGTAAACATGCATCATAAAAGACAGACTCTGCTATTTGTGAGCTGAGACATGTTCATGAAACAAGTCAGTAAGAATATGAGTGCGTTTACACTGAGTCTCTAAGTATATTCTATGAGCAAGTGTTAACTGAAGGTTTAAAGCACAAAGGTATCAACATGAGCTAAACAGAACAAGTGATCCTGCATGGGCCTATGCCTGCTCATTCATAAAGTCACAGAATAAAAATCAGGAGAATTATTCCAGGTTTTCTTGTCCAGTTTTTCTGATCTACTGATGAGGAAAGTAGGGATCTGAGAAAGAAAGTCACAGATACTATCTAAAAACGGACTCAAGGGCTGGGCATGTAGTTCAGCTCCAGTGGTAAAGCACTTACTTAGCAATGACAAGGTCCTGGTTTAATCCCTAGCACCATAAAATAAATAAATAACACAGACTCAGACAGTTTTACTAGTGTTTTTCTGTATTAATATGCCACTGATCCTGGAGGGACCAACAAGATAGGTGTTCTAAAACAAGCCAAAGACAAGGCCTTGCATGCTTAAAACCAAAATATAACGTATCTATATATTATAAAAATGAAAGCATATGCAATAAAATCTGAACAAACTCAAAATGAAAAATCTGAATTTTAAATGTCTGCTTTTCGAAATGATTTCAGAGAATATTTTGTTATTGTCAAACATTTGAGTATCAACATGGTAATGGAGAGTCACAAAAATAACTACCTTGCACTTCTTTACACACCTTTACTTGCTCTTTACTGTTTTAGGTTTGACGCAGCCAGAGGATAAATATAGACAAAAATTATCACCCTTATACAGCAAAGAGAAGACAGAGACTGCAAAAATGAACAGGGCTTTGGTATAAATCAGCTCAGTGAAAAATTGACAATTAAACCAAGCTCTGGTAATGACAGTTCTCAGAGAAAAAATCATTGGCTAGACAGTTGGCAGCGAAAGGGTAATGCCAAACCAGACTTCCACCAGATTCAAGCTCTCCAAACTACTGCAGTTATAGGTACAAAACAGTACATATTTTCTTGGAGCCGTGGGTAGTGGTTCAGGGCAGAATGCTCACCTAGCATGCTTAAGACCCTGGGTTGACTGCCCACCACCACAACAAACAAAAACAAAAATCTTTCATATTTTTCTATGAGGGTTAATTTTTACTTAATATAAATGAGTAGTTTACTGCCTTAAAAAATTTAACCAGAAATTCTATCATACTAAGTCTTCATGATTCAACTCAGAGAAAGTAAAACTTGAAGGAGGTAGAAAAATTTAGATTGAAGACTGGGCGGTGGAGTGGGGACTAAGTGTTAAACACTGAAAAAAATGCTTTGCGTGGCTCTCATGAACAAGACCACAATCAGTTGGTAAAGCTAGAGGGAAACAGAGTATAAGCTTTCAGAAAGTCAGAATTTCCTAACAACAATAGCCATCTGACTTCCAGGACAAGATAATGGATTGAGCACTTTTTTCTTCTTTTCAACAAACTCACAAGAGTGTGAAAGAGAAGTGGCAACAACAAAATTTCAGAATCTAGAAACAAATGGATGAACAGTAGATAATTCAACAGACTTTTTAAAAGGTCAATCCTAAAACTAGAGACACCTGAGAAGCAACCTGGTTTATTACCCAGAATCCCTCAAATCCCAAGGAATTGATGGCAACAGGACTTCTAGTAAATGGATCTGGGCATGGGTAAAAATATGAGGACTTGTCAAGTCAGATTTAGAAGCAATTAAATCTTTTTCTTGTTTTTTGAGACAAGGTCTCGCTCTGTAACTCTAGCTGGTGATAAACTCACTATTTAGTCCAGGCTAGCCTCAAACTCATAGCAATTCTCCTGCCTCAGCCTTTCAAGTGCTCGGATTACAGGTGTGAGCCACCATTCCCAGCCACAAGCAGTTAAATCTATAGCGATTATTCCATAACTAAGGCGCACGGCCCTGTCTAAAACCCAAAACCAGCAGAAAAGTCAGAGATCTACTGGTAAAATAAAACAAGTGTCTCTAGACTAAGGTACACTACACATACCCAAGGTCAAGGATGTCATACTGAAAACAGGGCTCAAGGAGGGGTTAAATACAACAAATACAGACATTCCTCTCGTTTTGCCCTATTTGGGGCTTAAAAACTAGCATCCTGGTCTTTATCTTGTATTGTAGGCAGGAAATCAGTAGTTTTCTCTGGGGGATGTGACCAGTCTAAGAACTAAAAGGAGGAAAAATTGAGACATCAGATTCTCTAAAGAAATATCTGGCCAGTCTGTGTCTAACTATATACCAAACTGTCAAACTTTTTCAAAGTAGCTGTTACCATTTTTCATTTCCATGAATAATCAAACTACTCCACAGCTTAGCCAATACATATACTGTCAGTCTTTTAAATTTTACCCTTTTTATGGGGTATGCTGGAGAATATCACTGTATTTTGCCTTTTCTAAAGAATAGTTGAGCATCTTTATGTGATTTGCCATGTATATACCTTCTGTGCAGTGTCTGCTCATATTCTTTTGGTCACTAAAATTAAATTGCCACTCTTAGGACTCTATGGATTCAAAGTATTCTGGATAAAATTCTTTTATCAGAAAAAACATTTTTGCATATACCTTCTCCCATTTGGGTGATGGGCCTTTTCATTTTCTTAACATTAAGTTCAATGTATCTTCTACTTTTCTTATGTCTGGCTCATGCTGAGTGTGATCTGAGAAATCTCTGCTAAGCCAGAATCATAAAGATTTTCTACTATAAGTATTATAACCTGAGCATTTATAATCAATTCCCCTCTCTCAGGTTCCAAAGTAGCTGGGATTACAGGTGAAAACTACTATATCTTGCTCCATTTAAGAGTCCTAAAACAATTTCCTATTTCTATCATTACATTCATGCCTTTCTTGACATTCTTAAACACACCTACACACCTACGCATATACAGAGCCCCCTCCTTTTTTTTTTTTTTTTTTTTTTTTGTAGTACTGGGGATATAACTCAGAGCCTTTTCCCTGAGTTTCACCCTCTTTGAAAATTTTGAGACAAGGTCTACCTAAACCACAAAGTTACCTTGGCTGTACTTAAATTTGTAACACTGCTGCCTCAGTCTCCCAGACTGCTGGGATTATAGGCATATACCATCATATGCATCTAGACTCCCCACACACATTTCCAGGGGCTTGTGCATACTAGACAAGTCTCAACCACTTAACTACATCTCCAGCCACCACCTCCCTGCTGAATTATTTTAAAGTATTTAATATGTAAAATGGCCCTTCTACAGTTTTTGCTAATTTCATCATTTTCCTATTTCTCTTCTGGCCTGCTTCTTCTAATGACTTTTTTCGGACCATTGCTCAAGTTTTATGCATGCCTAATTTTTTTTTAGTTAACAGGCACTGTAACTTTACCTATTCAGTAATGATTTCTGTTGCATTCCTTTAAAGACAGTTAGCCTTTGACATGTAATTGTTACTTACAGACGAGTCTAATCCTTTCAACTTTTTAACTGTGGTTGAGGTGCTCCATTTTAGGGCTGATTTAGCTCCAAAAGAAGGACATAACCTTTTTAAAGACACTACCCAATGCTTTGTGTATTACTCTGTCAAAAAGGAACATGATCTCTTCTTAGCCTCATGTTCTAAGAATCATGCAGTGTTCAGAGTTTTTTCTCAGGACATGTGTAACATATGTATTTGGCCAACGACTCAAGAGAACTTCTCCAAATACTCCTGCAGCTCTCCATCTGAGCAATTTCCTCTTTTCTGGTATCCTGTCCTATAATGTCTAGTTTTATTAGGTTCTCCAAACTGTGATTTTTGAATCTTCAGCAGATGTACTGGGTTCTATTTGGTTTTTCCCTTTCTGTATTGGAATTTGTTTCTAAGCAGTGAACTAAAAATTACTTCAATATTCTTCTTTCAAGGATTACAGCCCTATAGAGTTTCTTGTTCAATATCTGGAAATAGTTGTTAGAAGTAACCTGTCCCTTTTTAATTTTTATACAGTACAATTTTTTCCCCCAGTTTTACACAAACTAGGTCAAAACCAAAGTCATTCTTACCTTTGTAGATTTTTCTAACGGTTGGTCATACTGTGCTTGCTGCATAACGTCACTGACTATCATTTTAGCAATCTTCCAAGCTAGTTCCTCTTGGGCCTAAAGGAAGCAATTCAAATTGTTAGTAATAGTTATTCATCATACGAATCCAGATGCATATAATCAGAGCTCTACACAAAAAATGTACATACTTATTATCTGTACAACAGATACTTTCCATGTATTAAAGAATCTGAGCCACCCTCTGGTTATGATATATTAACAGAATCAACTACTAGGTCTACTAGTAGCAGCAATGACTAAGGAGTCAAAACAATATAATAATGTTCTTTTTCTACTTCCACACATCGCAGTAAAATTAATTATCTGAGAAGCAAGTCCCAACGTCTAAAAGTGAAAGAGTCGGGAAGGAAGCATTTGAGCTTTTATTTCTGCACTGACAGCTAAACGCCTGCTGACTGATGTAAAGGTCAACGTGCACGTATTGTTTAGCACCCTTAGCCTCTAAAGAAATATTAACTGTCATCATCAGGCAAACTGTAGATACTGAGAGGCCTCCTTTTTCTTGGTACAACCTGATAAAAAAGCACTGATGGATCTTGATGCTGAATATGGAAACTAAGGAAAAGAGAAAACCTAAAACCTTGGTAGCATTATAAGCAAAGCCGGCACTCATAAGAAATCATTTCCTTATACTAACAATAAAATTTACCTCATCAGTATTTCCTTGTACCCACTTCTTCATAGCCTGTGAGAACATGGATCCTAGTAAAAAGAACCAAAGTTGAACGCAGATTTCATACACAATTTTATATTTAAAAAATGCTCTTAAAAGCTGTTACTCTTAGATATGGGTATTCTTTTCCAGTGTTATCCTATCCAAAATAGGAACTGAATATCTACACTGGGATAGAATATTTGTTCTTAAATCAAACAAATACTGTCCATAGTCTTACCATTCCAATAATCTCTAATGAATCATTGTTAGCATTACTTTCGTTTTTTGGTAATGATGGTGGTGATGATGGTAGGAATAAAACCAAGGGCCACATGCATGTTAGACAAGGGTTCCACCAGTGAAACTCCTTTTTAAAAAAAAAAAAATTTAAAGAGAAAAAGAATTTTCAAAGCAAGAAGGTAATAATGGTTAATACATTGTGTGTTGTTATCTTTAGTTACTCAGAGTATAAGACATCAGCACTCAATTGTCTGAACAATAATAGCACAAACCTTTCTTTTCAATGAACTAAGAGAAATGAGTAGTATAACTTAACTGTCTTTTATATACATATATGTACTTTTTGCTTTTCCTTTCCTTCTTTTTTCTATTCCCCTACCTCAGTTTCTCTTTCCTTTTGAAGCTGCTTCCCATTTTACAATATGTATTGTACACTTCAGATCCTATTTACACTTTCAGCTTCTTACAGTAGGGAGACAATACGATGTTCATACATGCACATCTGATTTATTTCACTTATGAGTACCGTCTCAAGTTGCATGCATTTACCTATAAAAGCTTCAAGTTTACCCTTCTTTATGGTTGCTTAGTACTCCATTGTACAAAAATAAATCTTTTTTTCCCCAATCTTTGGTTGATTGGGCATTTGGGTTGTTTCCAAGATCTAGCTTTTGCAAATTGTGCTGCTATAAATATAAATATAGGCACATATATATTGCTGTGGTATGATGTTTTTAATTCTGGGAAGATACCCAGGAGAATAGCTGGTGTTGGTTTCTATGAGGTATACATATATTGCTATGGTATGATGTTTTCTAAAGAAATTCTTAAATATTCATTAAAAATTAATTAAATTTATTAATTAAAAATTAATTTGATCAATGAATGTTTACTGAATGCCTATTATGTGCTGGGAACACATAATTTTAGAATTGGGGAACAAAATATTGAGTATGACATAAAATTCTTGCTCTCACAGATGTAATATTGTAATTATAAAAGCATAACAGAAGCGAGGCATGGTGGCACAATGGCGAGGCAGGATTACAGAGTTCAAGCTCAGCCTGGGCTAAATATTACAAGACCTTGTCTCAAAAAACAAATGAACAAACAAAAATAATAAATAAAAAAGTAACAATAAATAGGTATGCAAATAAATGAGTAATATAATTTCAGATAGTAAATAAGACAAAGATGTGGTATGTTGGTGGTACGTACGATTTTAAAACATGAGGACTGGAAAGGCCTCTCTGACAAGGTAATATTGAAATGCAGAGAAGGCACCATACATTGCATGAAAGCCATGGCAGAGCAAAAGCAAGTGTAGGTGTCCTAATAGGGAAAAAAACCTCAGAAAATGAATAAAGGACAGTCCAATTAGAATTTAATCTGTGACAGGAAGAGTGACTCAAGTTAAGGTGACAGAGGGCATTTATAGGTTACAGCAAAGAGGCTAGATTTTTATTTCAAGTACAACAGGAAGCCATAGGAGATGGGATGAAGCAGATGATGGAGCAGTAAAGAATGCAGAAGGTAAGAAAACTTAACAAGTAGAGAAAAAGAGTATAATGAAAAGCAAAAGATGCCTACTACCTCTTCAGATTCCTAACTTAATCGCTGTTCAAGTTTTTTGTATATCTTTTCAGGTGATTTTTAATGCATATGCCAGTAGTGAGTCTTTCAAAAACAAATGCAACAGCATGTATGTGTAATTTAAATCATAAAGACTTTAGGTAAAGCTTCCAATTTGTAAGAATTTCTGGGGAGAGAGCAATAAGCTAAATAATGCAATCAGAAAAATTTGTAAGATTAAACAATTCTGTAGGGTAAACAGTCTTATATGTTTAACAAATCAAGGTCAGAGTAAAACAGATGGAAACTACACCCTTTTATTTATATATTTGGCCCCTAGTATAGTTCCTGATACAAAGAAATCATTTACATGCCTTCTGAGCAAAAAAATGTAATCTCCATGCTCCTGTACTACCAAAAGATACTTGACTTAGACATCTGCAAAACTAAAGGAAGCTCCAGAATAATGGGATGTGTTCGACCAAACTGCAGAAATTCCTATTCATCATTTTATGTAGCCGTGTCTCAAGCAAGCTAGATGGGCTTGGCAGCATAGATATAATCCTGCTGCATCTACCTTTAAATATAATCTATACCTGTTTTTCAACTACTAGTTTAATCTACAATTGGCATTATTCCTTAGACTCTGGTAAGAATGTTGTGTTTCTTTGGTCTCTTAAAGCCTTACACTCTATTTCCGAACAGCTGCCAGATAGGTCTCTTTATAGTACAAGTCACATCACATCGTTCCCTGCTGTACTCTCCAATATGTTCCCAGTATTCTCCAGTCCTTGTCACGTCTTTCACTCAACCTTTTGCCCACTCCATTCTAGTCACATTGCGTTTGTCCACTGACCATGCTTTACTCTCTAGTTCCGGGCTCTACCGTTGCTACTTTAGCAAAGAATCCTATTCTTTTAAATACTGACTGAGATTTCTCCTGGATGTAAGTACCATTCCCCAGTGCTCTGCCAATTCCTTATTCCACCTTTTATATTCATACACAAATATATAAACACACACATCAGCTGTGTTTGATCACAAAGGTGCCCTGTCGAGAAGTATTAGAATGAGCTGGGGATGTAGCTCAGTCAGTGGTAGAGCTCTTACCTAGCATTTGCAAGGCCCAGGTTTGATCTCTAGCACTGCGAAGCAGGAATGGGGCGGGATGGGACAATACACTCACACACAGATGATGAGGACAGCATACCAAACCCATGGTAAGGAGATGCAGGTGCAACTTAGACTTGACCAAGCTGCTCTTGTGCTAATTAAACAAGGATTTAAATTTCAATCTATTAATATTTTTCATATATTTCCGTATTTCAGTGATTGTGGGAAAATTTAACAAAAGATCACAAGATAAATCTGAAGGCTAACCTGGATTGGGTATTAGCCACTAAACAAAATTATCCTACCGTACTTTCTGATATGGTAAAGCCAGCTCAGCAGAGATTTTTTTATTCAGAGATTTATTTTATAGAGTTATGATTACACAAAGTTCCTGTAACTCACTTGTAACTATAAATCAAGGTGAAAGATATCATAGTTAATAACCAGTGCAAATCTTAAATGTTCTTTCCCATCAGTCAGTGACTAAAATGAGCCAAGGCATAATATGAACTATTAAAACATTGGTTCTCGGCCTTTTAGCTAAGTGAACTATAAAAACTTAACAAACCTTTTGATTTCTTTACATCAGGTTCAGGTTCAGATTCTCGGATAAATTGTCCTAAGTCACTGACCCTTCCAAATGTCATCTTCCTAAACAAAGATAAAGATAGATATTAATTCTCACGATCAAAATCAATTTTTAAAGCTGGGCATGGTGGCTCATGCCTGTAATCTCAGCACTCAGGAGGCTGAGGCAGGAAGATTGTTCCAAGTTTGAGACCAGCCTGGGCTACAAAACGAGTTCAAGGAATAATTTCACGCCTTTCCCAAGTATTATGTATTATACAAAAGTATGTAGCTCACAATAAATATTGGCATCTTTATAATTATTTTAAAATCAAGACTTTGAAATAGTTAACATGTATGTCAAACAAAACATGCAAAAGATAGCCTGGGACACACTACATAGACATGACACTCATCGGCCTGGCATGTGACAGTAGAATAACGACGGTTCGTGGAGGGCTTACTAGAAATCAGGCAACACTGTAAGTGCTTTCCATGTATTATCTTATTTGGCCCCTCAACAACCCATGCATTATTTTGATTTCACAGATGAAAAAACAAGACAGTAGGTGGTTAAACAGCTTGCCAGTAAGTAGCACAGCCAAACTCAAGGAGGCACTTTAGAGCCTTCACTTTAATACCATGCAACATGCACACTGCACGTGGAAGTGCTGGGCTTGTAAAGAAGTGAGAAACATTTGAAATTCATTGAAAACTTTAAAAGCTTCAAAATTCTTTACACTTGTAAAAATTCTAAGAAAGAGCTTAGCTTACCCTGCATATGTACGCTGATATAAAGATTCTGGGTCCAGACTTGCAGTATCCACAATTATTGCTTCATCAAAGTTTTTCAAAATTTTAATACTGGCTTTTTTCACACTGGACTAAAACAGAAATTTTAAAATAGTACATTATTCAGAAAACAAATCAGTCCTAGGCCTGGAATATGATAGACCTATACTTATTTTCTTCAGCGTTTGAGAATGTAATTTTCAACCAAGACCGTCACTACTGAGAAGGTTAACAGCAATGAAATATTTTTCTCCTTTCTGGTTTTTTTTTAAGTTTTCTTTTCTTTTCTTTTCTTTTCTTTCTTTCTTTCTTTCTTTCTTTCTTTCTTTCTTTCTTTTTTTTTTTTTTTTGAGACACGGTCAGTCTGTCTGGCCTGGAATTCACTATGCAGTCCAAGCTGGCCTCGAGCTTGCAGAGATCCTCCTGCCTCAGCCTGCAGAGTACGGGGATTACAGGCACGCACCATTACTCCTGGCATGACATACACCTTCAAACTACAACAAGGGAAAAGCACATGTATAAAATATGTAACTATGCATTTAAATGCCAAATCTGTTTTCCCCAAAACCATTTTATTTCAAAAAGGAAAAAAATTCGAAACATGTCAATCAGGGGGCAACAATGGTACATACAATGTGTATTGAATATGTGCTGTCCTCACAAGGCATTATTTCCTGGGCCAAACTCATCTATCCCAGCATACATATCCTGGCTAACAAAAATAAAGCCCGCAAGCTGGAGATTTAGCTCTGTGACATAAGCACCTGCCTGGTAAGCACAAGGTCAATCCCCAATACAAAAAAAAAAAAAAAAAAAAAAAAAACACCCACAAAAAAATAAAGCCTGAGCCAGGAATCCAGCTCAATGGCACAAGCACTTACTTGGCAAGCACAAGGTCCTAACCTTGATTCTCAGTATTTAAAAAAAAAAAAAAGCCTAAATTTTATAGGTTAAATATGAATGTTTTGGATTCTCAAGTGAGGCTGTGTGACAACAGAGACACTAAATAATCCTTTGTGAAGTGACTTGCTAGCTAAGTGTAAGTCACTAAGTTCCCCTCTACTGTCCTACTCCCTACTCCCCACTCCCCAACCTATAGAACAATCATAGCAGAATCGATATTCTGATGAAATACAGAGCTAGGACTTGATCCAGGAATCCTATTTCTAGAATTATACAGATTTGAATTTATTAGAAACATGACATATATACAGTATTATTCATTACAGTATTGTTTAAAATAGCAAAAGGGAAAAGCCTAATGTCCGTAACTGAAGGCTAAATAAACAAAATAACTAAACATTTATAAAACTCGTTAAACTCAAAAGAAAGCACCAATGAAATAAATAGGGAGTACATCCCAATTAACTGTTACTGAGGCACCAAAACCAGACAACAAAACAAAGTTACTTTCTCTTATGCAGTGTCAGTATTATATGATGGGTACAAATACAAAATCCCCAACAAAACTGTATGACAGCATGACAAAAAGTTCACAAAACATGGCCACATAGAATCTGTCCTAAGACTGCAAGGTTAGTTTAACATCTGAAAACTAATTAATGTAATACAACATAACAACAGAGTAAAATCCAAAAATCTTACACTATCATCTCAACTGGTAGAGAAAGAACATTTGATAAAATCCAATATCCTTTTGTGATTAAAAATTAATAAAAATTAATAAAAATTAAGTTTGGTGGGGTACTTCCTCAATTAGATAAACAGCATTTATAAAAATTTAAAAATTAAAAAGAAACTTAGTAAGTTAAATGGTGACAAACTGAGAGCTTTCCTTATCAATCAAAATAAGATAAAGATGTCTATCTTTTGCAAATTTTACTCTGTGTTACACAGTACTGGAGGGTCTACTGAGAGCAATTAGGCAAGGAAAGGAAATAAAGCCTCCAAAGTGGACAGGGGAGAAAAAGCTATTTGCAGATACCATTACCTTATATAGAAAACTATAAAGAATCTCTAAGAAAACTATTGGAGCTAACAAATGTAGCAAAGTTGAAAATACAAAATCAATGCACAAAAATCATTATATTTCCATATACAATGAATAATCCAAAAATGAAATTTTTTAAAAAGTCCATTTATAATCACATCAAAAAGGAAAACTTAGCTGTGCATAGTGACAAATACCTGCAAATTCCAGTATTAAGGGAGGCTGAAGCAGAAGGATCAAAAGTTCAAGTCCTACATGGGCAAATTAGTAACATGTGGTCTCAAAATTTAAAAGCAGCTTGTAGGAATGTAACTCAGTGGTACAGTGCTGCTGGGTGTAAGCATTGAAATAAGATAGACAGATAGATAGATAGATAGATAGATAGATAGATAGATAGATAGATACATAATAGATAAGATAAACAGATGGACAAATAGAATGCACTTAGAACACTTGTCTTAACATGTATGACTCCCTGGTTCAATCCTCAGTACTAGAAAAAAAAAAAAAAACAAACCTTAGGAATAAATGATCCAAGGTGGTATGAGACTTATATACTAAAAACTATGCTGAAAGAAATTTTAAAAACATGCCTGGTGTGGTGACCATGCCTATAATCCCAACATTCGGGAGGGTGAGGTAGGAGGATTGCTCAAGTTTGAGACCTGCCTAGGATACATAGTGAGTTCAAGCCAGTCTGAACTGCATACTGAAACCCTGTCTCCCAAAAAAGAAAAAAAAAAAAAGGAAGAAAGAAAGAAAGAAAGAAAGAAAAGAGCACATAAATGTTATATACTAACAAAAAAGAGCTTCGTTATGTTTGTGTTATGCTCAAGTTATATGACCGAAGTTCCTGTAGCGCCGTCATATTGTTCAGTATGCGCCATTTTCCTGGGTGACCTAATTGATATGTTAACCATTGCTGCCCTCTGCAAATGACAGATGTTATCTAAAATTGAGTGCTAAAATAAGTTGACAAAGCATTCTAATTCCTGGGAGACTTCTCTGTCCTCTGCAAAGAGAAACAAGAGAAACAAAGGTCTTCCTCATTCCTTAGTAGATCAAGGATTTTCTCATTTCCTTATCCACGCCCATAACCTCTTTGGAAATCATGCTTTCTACAAAAAAGTCTGGAAAGTTTGGAGGGGGACACACAGCTTTTGCAAACTCCAACTGCACTGCATCGCTGAGCCCAGGATAAAATAAATCAGTGCTGCTTTTTTTTTTTTTTAAAAACATGTCTTGCCTCATTTTTGGATACCAACTTTGGGGGGTCTGGGGGGCTCGTTTTTGGGCTACAAGTGAAAACATATCCTATGTTCATGGACTAAAAATTTTAATACTACTTAAAAATAGCAATAGCTCAAAGCAATCCATATAGTCCACGAAATCCTGATCAAAATTACACTTTGTAATTTCAAAAGTTAATATAAAGCTACTGCACTGAAAACAAGGTGGTAAAGGGATAGATATAGACCCACAAAATGGAACAGAACTTAGTGTTCAGAAATACACATATACCAACATACATGCTCAGCTGATATTTAACAGGGTTGTCAAGACCATTCAATGGTCTAAGAGCAGTTCTTTTGGTTTCTTAGTGATGGCACTATGGACTGAATTCAGGGTCGCTGCACTATACACCCAAGCTGTTTTATTTTTTTTAAAGATTGCTAACTTGCCCAGGCTAGCCTGAACTTATCTCCTGCTTCAGTCTCCTGGAGTGCTGGGACTGATGACAGGTATACGCCACCATGCTTAACAGTCAGAATAGATTTTTAAATAAATACTGCTAGAATAGAATATTGATTTGAAAAAGAATGAAATTGGATCTCTACCTTATACCACATGCAAACTAACTCAACCTTATACCATATGTAACTTAAAATGGATCAACTACCTTAGAGGAAAAGACAGTAATTTATTGATCTTTAGTACATTAGATTTTGCGATGGTTCTTAGACATAATACCCAAAGCACATGAAACAAAAATAAAACATTGTACACAAACTGGACTTCTTCAATTTAAAATTTTGAGCTTCAAGAGACATAAGAAAGTAAAAACCTACAGAACTAGAAAACTTACTTTTAAATCATATCTGATAGGTTTATATCTAGAATATATAAAAATCCCTGCAACTTGTAATACAAAGATAACCCAATTTAAAATTAGGACAAAGATTCATATAAACTTTCTCCAAAGACAAAAAGAAAAAAATTCAGTAAACACATAGAGATGCTCAACATTCTTAGTCATCAGGGAAATGCAAATAAAAACCACAATGAGCTACAACTTTATACTCACTGAAATGACCAGGAACAAAAAGATAACACAAGAAATTTCAGTGAGATGTGGAGAAACTGGAAATCTTGTATACTGCGGGTGTGACTGCAAAATGGTACTGCCATTTGGGAAAATAATCTAGCAGGTCCTGAAAAAAGACCACATAGAATGTTTCCATTTATATGAAGTGTCCAAAATAGGCAGCTCTGGATCTCTATAGAGACTAAAAGTAGAATAATGATTGCCTAGGACTGGAGAAACAGAGAATTTGGAGTTTAACAGTTTCTTCTGAGGAAGAAAAAAGGTTCTAAAATTGATTGTGGAGGCATACACAACTCTGGAGTATGGTAAAAACCACTGAATTACACAGTGCAAGTGTGAATTATCATGATACAGTTATACCAATAAAAAAGAATAGGGCCGGGGGTTAGCTCAGCAACACAAGCATCTGAGTTTGATCCCCAGTACCAAAAGAAAAAGAATACAGAGTATGATTTCATTTATAAAATAGCAAGAACAGTTAATGCTAATCTATGTTCCTAAGTCAGGATATGACTAGAAGGAGGCTCAAAAGGGCTTCTGGTTGAGAACGTTTTATTTCTTGATTTAGACGCACTCATTTTTTTCCCCCGATTTTAGATGGATGTTTATGAAATTTTTTCAAGATATATTGTCATATTATATGTGATTTTTTAAATGTATGCTATGTTTCAACAAAATAAATTTTATGGGGCTTGAGTATACAGCTCAGGACTATACCATGTGCTTATTTAGCACATGCAAGGACCTGGGTTCAATTCCCAGTGCCAAAAATAAACTCATACACACATACATTTATTTTATGGTTAGCACCTAGACCTTTTAAATGTCTAAATAAAAATAAGACATTCTAACTTATCTCAAAATAAAGTAATAACCATATTCAGCAGGTCATGAGTAAACTGGATATGGGAAAAATATACTCAGGAGAGCCTTATTCACAATAAAATAGTACTGTTTTAAAAGGAATGTTGGGAAGCTGAAGCCAAAGGATCTTAAGTTTGAGTCCAGTCTGGACAACTTAGCAATTTATCAAGAACCTGTCTCAAATAATTTTAAAAGGTTCGGGATGCAGCTCAGTGCTAAAGCCCTGGATTTAATCCTCAATACAAGATGAAGGAAGGAGAGAAGTAGAGAAATGGAAGGAGGGAGGCAGGCAGAAAAGGGAAGAGAAAGGAGTAAAGTAGGGAAGAAGAGAGGAAGGAAACAAGGAAGGAAGGAAAGAAGAAAAGGAAGAATAAATTAATTCAAAGACCAGTATCAAAACTTCAAAGTGCTGTCAATACTGATGAGAAAATTAATAAGCCGTATTATTAAGCTTATAATGAAGAACACCAGACAGACTATTTCTGGCCCTACCACTTTCTATATATCTATAATAACTTTCCTTTTTCTTTTTTTTTTTTTTGTGGTTGAAACCAGAGGATTGAAACCAGAACCTCACATGTGGATGAACACTACTCTATACTTCTAAGGCCCAGAATCAGTTAACTCCTTAATGCCTCCTTCACAATTCCGTCTTGAGAATATATTACTTCATGTGATTTGGGGGCAACAAGGTAAGGTTTGATATATGATAGCAGTTTTTTAAAAAGTGATATACAATGTAGCCTTCTAGCTTAAAATAAACCCAACGGGTCATGAGTAAAATACAATATTAAGAAACCTAAGACCCAAACATATTGGACAACACATCTCAAATTTCAGCTACCTGACAGGCTAAGGCAGGAGGATCTTGAGTTTGAAATCAGCCTGGGCAACTTAGTAAGAGCTCATCTTTAAAAAAGAAAAGGGTCAGGGATACAGCTCAGCGGCATAAGTGCCTGCCTGGCAAGTGCAAGGTCATAAGTTTGATTCCTGGTATCCACCCCCTAAAAAAGAAAAAACGTTTTTAAAAGCAAAAAAAGAAACCTCAGATAACTCAACTGTTCTATTTAAAAAAGCATCCCAAATGCAGTCATTAAAATTTCTCACACTGAGTATGATGGCACATATTTGTAATCCTAGCACTCAGGGTACTAAGACGGGAGAATCATTGTGAGTTCAAGGCCAGCCTGACCTACACAGTAAGACCCCATCTCAAAACACCAAAATCAAAGAAAAAAAAATTCTCAAAAAATTATAGAGTTCTTCAAAGTTATAAATGTATTTCATAATATTTGGCCATTAAGGATAGCCACAGTGCCAAGAGTAATGGTCTGAATAAAACAGTATGATTTTTTTTTTTTTTTTGGTACCAGGGATCGAACTTATGATATGGCACTTGCCAAGCAAGAGCTTGTGCCACTGAGCTAAACTCCCAGCCCAACAGCATATTTTACAATACAGTAAAATGGCTATCCGCCAAGAATCCTTTTATTAGAATACACAGTAAGCAGCATAATTTTATTTCTCTTTTATGTCTATAATTTAAAATTCATAAATCAGATCTATTACTGGAATTTGAAGAAAAGGATTTGTATCCCTTTCTTCATAATGTAAGTCGTAAGCCAACCAGTACCTGAGAAGTGGCACTATCGGAACCACACAGGTGAGACTCATCAGGAAGGCCAACAGAGCCATGAGCTGTCAGTGAAACACTCCCTCCCAGAAATTCATCTCCTCGAACAGAATGGATGAGATCATTCAGATACTTATAATAAAGATTACTGGACAAAAAGCCAGGCAAAAAGACCTGAAAGAGAAAAGGCATTATTTGAAAGTTAATAATCAATACATCTAAATGTTTTTTAAGTAAACAAATTTTACCAGTTAACATAAATGTTTGTATTTCTCGTTACATTCTGGGTTTGTATACATTTCACATTGTAACTGAAATTACAATAAATACAATGTTGTTGAGTTTTCCCACAATACATTGGTCATGGAAATTATACAGACTTGATATTAATATTCCTTGTGAGTAAAAAATAGTCCAGAGTAAATAAATATAAGTTGAAACTAGATTTTTCTGGTTTGTGACAGATAATAGTGTCTTTGGGCACATATTGATTTCTGCTTATCAATAGATTTCCTTAAAATAAATTATCAGGAGTGTGACTGGTGCGTTAACTAATATACACAGCCAGTTTATCCTTCAAAGGATGTTGTCAATTTGTTTCCCTAGCAATACTGTACATATCAAAGTGTTTGTTTCCAGACAAGCATTCCAAAACTGGGCTTTTTCTCAAATCACTGTTAAAACAGATGCCAGAAGATATCAAATGATTTTATTTGCAGTTAGTTAATTTTTAATGATGCTGAACAAGTTCTCATGTTTATTATTTTATTCTTTCTTTCCCCCTGCCCCAGTACTGGGCATTGAACCCAGGGCTTTCAGTGTTATGTCCCAGCACTTTTTAAAATTTTTATTTTGAGACAGGGTCTTTTAAGTTGCCTAAGGACTCAAACTTGTGATCCTTATTGCCTGTGATTATATGGCATGCAACACCATGGCCAAACTTATTATTTTGCATTTGTTATTACAGAGCTTTCCTTCATGGCACTTAGCACACTATAAATATTTATGTCTGTATTTAACACATACCTTCTTTATAGAGTAAGTTCCAGGATGGAACAAACCACACCTTCTGTTTCTCACTATAATAGGAATAATTAGCACAGAAATATTCAAAGTATTTGTTACATGAATCCTTCATGTCTTCGTGTCCATTTCTTTATCTTACAGGGTCCTGTTAATGTTCTTAAAAATTAGCACAAGTTTCTTACCTATAAACACTTAGTAAGAACTGTTTCTATATTTTAATTTTCTTTCAATGTCTATTTTATTTTATTTATTTATTTTGGGTACCAGGGATCAAACTAACGACCATGTGGCACTTACAACAAGGCAGGCACTTATGTTGCTGAGCTAAATCCCCGGCCCAATGTTAATTTTATTGTCTAGAAAGTTTAAATTCTTATACGCTACAGATCTAAATTTTCCCTTTAAAATAGAAAAGGTTTTCTTACTTATTTATTTTGAGACAGTGCCTCACTTATGTCACTAACTTGCTATCCTCCTGCCTCCCTGGATGCCCGGAATACAGGCCTATGTGACCATACCTAGCAGAAAAATTTTAGTCATATAAAGGATTATTTTCCCTAGGTAATAACTAATATTATGTTATCTCAAGTTTTTTAATGATTGAGTTTATATAAATACTTCTTAAAATTCAATATTGGTATATAGTATTAAATAAAAATTCTTAACATTTTTGTATCCAGATACACATTACAGGTATTAGCAACCTAACCTAATGGGCTTATCCTGGACTTTGTAACTCCTGGCAAAACATGCTCTAGATCACCAAAAGAATAAATCATTCACTAATTTTAACTTTATCAATTAGATATTAGTGAATAGCTTCATTAATAAGTAACTAATGATACCTTTTAAGTGATCATGATACATAAAACTACGGTTTCAACTTTGTAAATCTTAAGCTAACTGTGCCCCATAATACCATTTAACTATGTGAAAAGAAGATGTAATAATAGTAACAACAGTAGTTAACATTTTTCAATACTTACCCTGTGTTAGGCCTTATGTATTTTATATATATTACTTCATTTTAATATTCACAATAACTTTGATATCACTTGTACTTTGTAAATAAGGAAAATGGCATTAAAGAATTTTAGTAACTGCCTGGAGTCACTCAACCTATAGAGGTGACATTAATACATACCAACCCAGACTTAAAGTCTTGCTCTTAATCACTATGCTGCACTGTTGGGTTATGTTTTAGTTATACAATTTGGCTTCACTAGTAAAACGTTTTGTGGTTTAAAACTTTAAAGATCTTGGTTACCTTCTCCATGGTTGTCCAGGCCTGACGTAATGGAGTTGTAAAACAGTTTGGGAGTGGACCACCTTCCCTGCAGATATTAGATTCAATTTCTAATCGTACAACATCATCAAACCCAAGAGGATGTGTGGCTTGGAGAGAGAAGTATCTACAGAAGAAAAAGGTTCAAAGTAAACTCAAATTTCATAGCACATATAAGTAATTTTTGGCACCAACCTAAGAGAATTATTATATAGAGCTATGTAGTTGTCCAGCTGCGTCCTGGAACCACAGCCCTGTTGCAACCTTTACTTACTCCCAATTCCCCAAAGATATCTGGGTCAATTTACTATCTTTCTTTTTGCCTTTCAATCACCCTTAGTTTGTCCTGTGTCAGCTCTGTTGATGATTAAGAGTTGAGATTCAGGCTACAACCAAGGCAAAGAAACCAATCAATCACACACATTTAATGGGCACCTATTCTATGTTCAGGACTTAGTAGATAGAAATGAATTTGTAAAAGACTAACACATGGGCATGTTCTCTGAATAAAGGAGAAAGCATCTATTAACAGGATACAATGGGCTAGGGATTTAGCTCAGCGGCATAAGCGCCTGCTTGCAAGCAGGCAGTCGTGAGTTCGATCCCTGGTACCGATAAAAAGGAAAAAGACAAAACAAAAACAGGATACAATAAGAACATATCATCATAACCATGAAGTTATGAAGCAAAAAACCTGCAAGGATTCAAAAGAAAATGATTCCATGGTAAGAGGACAGATCTATTTGCAGAGAACTACTAGGATTCATGATCTGGTGTGGGTATGTCTTTTTTTTTCTTTAAAGAACCCGGATCGAACTCACGACCTTGCACTTGGCAAGGCAAGCGCTTGTGTTGCTGAGCTAAATCCCTGGCCCAATGATCTGGTATGGAAAGGAAAAGGAATAATTAATGCTAGCTCAAAGATTTCTTAACTTGTTAAGATCTAAAACAGCTAGTGTTTTGCTAAACTGATTATGAAGTGGATATTAAAAAAAAAAAAAAAACACATAAAAGTAGGGGGAAAAATTCCCTTCCAAGCACTAGCAGCTTCTATCTCCCAGGCATGACAGAAATATAGACGGGCTAATGATGTCTGATTGTGATGATGCATATATAACAACAAACAAGTAGGGAGTTATAAAGATAAAACTGACACAATGAATTTGGCAAGCTGACAGTGCTAATGGGATGTCACAGTCATCTTCGTTTAAAAGCATTCCCCAAGGTGAAAACAGGATCCAGTGAGAAATGGACTCTGCTCCAAATAGTGAGGTACAGCCAGGAACTTACTAGTATTAGTGCCACTATTCTAGCATACAAAATAACCTTTCTAGTTAGCATTTTCATAACAAAAAGCGAGTCTCCTATGTTGTAGTAAGTTCATAAA
Organism: Cavia porcellus; assembly: GCF_034190915.1. NCBI lineage: Eukaryota > Metazoa > Chordata > Mammalia > Rodentia > Caviidae > Cavia > Cavia porcellus. Next base: position 45,501,279 of record NW_026947515.1, on the reverse strand, counting down.
TATTCCTTTATAATATGAATTTTCAGGGACCCTATTATTTCTAACTATGAACTCTTGCTATTTCAATAGCCAATTAACAAGATTTCTTATATAAAATCTTCCATAAATGTATTATGCTAAACTCTGGAGAGAATATTAAGAATTGTATCCCAATCCAAGCTCTGTCACTTACTTACATAAGTAATAGTACTAATAATAACTTTACAAAGAAAGTTCTATGACACTGAGAAAATCATTATCTTCTAATGCCTTGGTTTTCTTATTCGCAAAATAGGAAAATCAAGAGTGAATCCCTAAACTGCTTATTCATTAGAATTACCTAGAATACTGTCTAAAAATAAAAATTCCTTCCTGAGTCACATCTCAAACCTGTTGAATCAGATCTTAGAGAAAGGACTGGAAACCTACTGTTAATAAGCTTCTGGATGACTGCACAGACAGCTCAGTATAAGCCTGCAGATTGATGTTCAGGAACCACTGGGCTAGATGTTCTTGGTTTTTCTTTCTCTGTATCCTTAAATTACCCACTTAGTGCTTGCTTGCAGATAGTAATAATAAATTACTTTACAAAGAAAATTTAAACAAAAGGAACACTACCACCACAGGTTATGAAGTAGGAACATTATCTTTATTACTTGTCAAAGCAGATGTTTCCATTTTTGTTTACTTGCAAGATTATCCCAATCTCTCATTTTCAGTGAAAACTAAGGAGAAACTATGGAGATAGCTCAAGCAGTAGAAAACATGCTTAGTGTTAGTGAGACCTTGATTCAAGTCCCAACACCAAAAAAGAAAAAGAAAATTATTCACTGAGAAATGTGACTGAGCAGATGTGCTCAGCTGAGCAGCAGTGTGTGTGTGATATATCCAAGTATAGACACTCTGCAATCTATTCCTATCCAATCAGTCAGGCTCCTGTTATATGCCTTATTCTTTAAATTATCCAAATTCAGGTTTTATTTTGCTTTCTTTGCCTTGCTTGAAACCCAAAATCTTGGGCATACTAAACAAAGGCTCTCTAGCTGTTATACTCTGTCTTCACATTCTGGTTTTTTTTTTTTTTTTTTGCTTTTTGAGACGGGGTCTCACTATGCCTTCAGGCTGGCCTTGAGCTCACTTTGCAGCTAAAGCTGGTCTCAAACTTGCAATGATCCTCCTGCCTCAACTTCCAGAGTTCTGGGATTACAAGCATGTGCCACCATACCCTCACCCTCACCCTCGCCTCTCTTTTCCTCTCTTCTCTTTTCTTTGAAACAGGGTCTTGCTGTGTAGTTCAGGCTTGTCTTGAGTTCATTATGTAGCCCAGACTGACCTCAAACTCGCAGTGATCTTCCTGCCTCAGCCACCTAAGTGCTGGGAATACACACATGTACTACCATGCCTGGTCTTAGTCAAATTTCTTAAAAGTATCATTCTCCTCAAAGTTTCTATGACTCTGATTGTGCTAATGCATTTTGTCTGAAATTTTTTTTTTCTGCCTTCTGTGGCTGGAAAATTCAATTCACTCTTCAGGATCCAAATCAAATCCTTCTTCTGTGAAACACTCCCTGAACACTATACCCAGCTTTCCAGACATATACCTCCCTCACTCAAAAAAAGAATCCTCATTCTAAAACTCCCTCCCAAAGTTTTACATACACAAGAAAAGCAGCTTTTGGACTTCCAGGAGAACATGGTGGACAGATAGCAGCAGCTACGGAGGCTCTCTGAAAGACCCAGCTTAGAATCCAGGAATGGTGCAGAGTGAGGAATCCTAAGCAAGAGGAGATATGCCCTGCTGACCCAAGAACGAACTGGGCTGAGAGAAACCAACTGGGAATGCAATCCTGGTGCTATAACAGGAACAGAAAAGCCTCAGCGTGGAAGCTGGAGCTCACACCATTGGAAGCCGCAATTTGGGTTTCCCGCTGCGGTGGCTGGATCTGAATCGGCTCCGCAGGGAGAGAGACGCGTAAATGCTCTGAGAACGGGAATCGGTGAACGGAGTTGAGAGCCGCACAGACGGGGAGCCGTGCATCGACCTGCGGTGAGTGAGAGAAACTGGGATCTTTCAAAGTCTAGGAGGCTCCACAGAGGACATTCTGGGACTGGGCAGACTTGCCGGAACAGGGCGCTGTAGTGATTTCAGTCACATATCCCCCTCTCAAGCGGGATTGGTCAGTAGTGCCTACCTTACATGACGCTGCTGGCTGAGACCCAGTAGGCTAGCACAACCCAGGTCCCAGCGCCTGAAGGTGACCTGAAGGGGCAGGCCCCGCATAGGCTGCCCAGTCCATAACTCCCTACCCAGTCCGTAACTGCCCGGTGCGCTGCGGTGGGTGGGAACACCTAGCTGGAGCAATTCAAACAGACTTTGGCCAACAGGGAAGGAAGCTGGGCCTCCTATATTCACTTGCGTATATAAGGAACAAAGAATATGGGAAGAGGGAGCAACAAGAAAGGCCCCTCGGCCCCCAACCCTGAGAAACAGGCAATAGCAGACACAGCACCAATAGACATAAAGCGCTATCTCCAGAGCCTCATAGACGAGTTCAGGAATGAAGTTATTAATGACCTGAAGCTAGACATAAGCAGAATAGTTAGAGAAATGCTAAGCCCCACCCAAGAAAAAACAGATGGTGGAATGGAAGAACAGAAAAAGAGGGGAGAATTGTTTGATGGAGAAAATAGAGAAAGCATAGAATATGTTAAGCAGGTTCAAAGAGATTACCAAGAAACTAAAAACTCTTATCGAAAACTGGCATAAGAGCTTGAAAGAAACTAAGGATAGATTATCTGAACTGGAGGCCAGATTTGTAATATGGGAGCATGAAATGAAAAACTTCTTAAAAATAACAAACAAACAGCAATAATACAAAGACTAGAAGATGATAAGAGGATCTATAACTTAAGAATTAAGAACATAAAAGAAGAGGTAGGGACACAAACAAATGAACTACAAAAGCTACTCGCAGAAATAATCCAAGAGAATTTTACTAATTTAGCAAAAGGTAAAGATACTCAGATGTATGAAGCATTCAGGACCCCAGCCACCTACAACCCAAACAGGGCTACACCCAGGCATATAATAATCAAAATACCAGAAATCCAATGTCAGAACAGAATACTAAAAGCCATCAGAGACAAGAAACAGATCACTTACAAGGGAACACCCATCAGAATTACAGCAGACTTCTCCACATAAACCATCAAATCAAGAAGAGCGTGGGGGGAAATAATTCAAGCTTTGAAAGATAATAACCTCCAACCAAGATTGATATATCATGCACAACTATCCCTGGAAATTGATGGAAAAACAAGGTGCTTCCAGGATAAAGAGGAACTAGGGGAATATGCAACCACCAATTCAACTCTACAGAGAATACTGCAGGATATTCTAAAAAAGAAAAATACGAAGAATCCAGAAATAGTGGCAGAGAGGCCACAATGAATGGAGCAGAAAACAAAATAAAGAAGACAAACTGACAACTAATGACAGAAAAAGTGCTCAACAGAAATGAGGCAGAGAAGATTGGATGATAGGAACAGCTATTTTGGAGAAAACGATGTCATAATAGGTAATGCTGATTTAGTATCATCTTGTTTTGAAGTCTCATCAAGTTTTTGTTCTTCTGTCTCCATTGGTCTTTACATGTTGTATCTTACTGGATCCCATTATATGTGATAGTATAAACAAAAACTTTTATAGACAAGGAGATTATACAGAAACCATTGTTCATTTTCTGTTAGTTGATTCTAAATACCCTGCAATACTGTCATTCTCTTGAATGGTTTTACATTGTTTTGATGTATTTGATGCTACAGTATACGAAGTTATACTCAAAGATTTCAAAGAAAGAGACAATATGGTAACTATTTTAATGTCGGGATTATCTTGTGGTGAAACACTATTTTGCTTAAATGGTTATGTTTTGATCTGCGCTGATTTGTTGTTATGCCCTCTTTTATCTCAATCTCCATTTTATTATTTACTTTTTTATTTTTATCTTTTTAATTAAGGGAAAAATAAATTAAAAAATAGTAGGATATATTATAGTTGTTGTACTCTAAGAAAATAGCTTCGTTATATGTGTATTATAGCAAACCTGTAAAGTGGCTTACTAAATGTGTTTTTTTTATCCTTTTTCCCTAACTGATATGTTAAGTGACCTAATTGATATGTTGAGCAACACTCTCCTCTGTAAAGAATTGCAAGAATCTCACCTAATTGATGTGTTAACCATTGTTGCCCTCTACAAACTACAGAAGCTGTGCTAAAACAAGCTAACAAGGGTTGTTAATCACTGCTAGGTGCCTCTATTCTCGCTAAAGAGCTAAAGAAGACTAGAATGACAATTAATTTACATTTGTTTAAAGTAACCTGCTTGTGTGCAGAGAGATTTGCGTGTGAGTTTAACCCTTTACCCTGACCTTGACACATAACCGCCGCCGTTTTCTGTTCTGATGGCGCCTTATTGCCTCCCTCTCCCCTCACCTATCTATCTAGGCCATAGAGAATTTGGGTTTCTGGTGACCTCCTCCCAACCCGGTGATGATCTGTCATAAAATGAGCCTGCCCCAAAGTTTAAGAACTGTTTAGCTTCAAAGAAATTACCGGGTAATACTATGGCCCAAACCCCGAACGGTGCTTTCCTTTTGTTCTGTATGTATCAAATGAGTTAGATATCAGATCTTTGTAAAACTTAAGTTCCAGCATCTCATAACTCGTGACCCCTTCGCACTCACTAGCGAAGACGAGCTGTCCTGGGATAATTAACTTCCCCACTTTCTTCTCCAAACATTGCTGCAGATGTGCCACTCCGAGATATGTCAGTCTGTAGGATGGGAGTAATTTGAGAAACACCAGGAACTCCCGAGATTGTCAGAGCTAAGTGGACAGCAATACAGTTTCCAGACTCGGGTCAACAAGTTTGATGGCTCTGCAGGTTTCTTTGTTTCTCCCCCTGCCTTTTCCTCCAGCCTCTTTTTAAAGTCCTCCCTTCAGTCTCGGGAACACAGTTTCCAAATTGGCTCCCGGAAACTGGTCGCCAGGCCTGGAAATAAAGCCTTTGCCACCTAAATTTTCGGTCTCTTGCCTCCTTGGATTTTATACCGGGGCCCAAGTTATAACAATAGTAACCCACTTTGATTTACTATTAACTTGATTTGAAGCCCTGTATTGCTCTCACCATCTTGTTTTGACTGATGTTCCTCTATTCTATTTTGCTTGATAGTACCAGGTTCAAAAGTTTAGGCAACAGCTGTGAAGATAGTGGGATTCATTATGATGCCCATTCTGATTGACTATTATCTACTTTTGAAGACCTGTAATGTCTCCAATGTTTTGGTTTTGTTGGTTTCGTTCTTTACTGTTTTGTTCAATTTTATTATAACTGATGATATAGGCAACTCTATTAGAGATAGCGGGAGGCATTATGGTAACCATTGTTGATCACCTTGTATTATGTTTTTGCATTATCTATTATGTCCACCCTTTTGATTTGACTAACTCTGTTCCGTTATGTCACATTTGGTTTTACTCTCTTCCAAAAAAAGTAATAACTGTGGGAGCAATAAAACCCAAAATGTGCAATAGTCATTGTACAAAAGAGAGGAAAAGAAAGTGCTCTAAATGATATAAATGCATGTATATTTAAGTGTATAAGATAGACAATGATATTACTGAGTTTTGTTGGATCATTGAACAGAACTGTTTGGTCTCACTGTTTGAATGTCCACTATATAAGCTTTAATTTTGTAACTTGAACAAATATTTCTAAGATTTGACAATATGTAATCCATTAACTAGTGATTTCCTACTGTTTATTTTTTTTCTGAAATTATGTATAACTTGTACCCTTTTTCTGCTTTTTTTTTTCTTTTTCTCCTTAAATAAAATAAAAAAAAAAAAAAGAAAAGAAAAGAAAAGCAGCTTTTATGTTCCCTCATCTGAGCTCCTTGGCAGCAGCAACTGAGTTTATTCATCTTTATTCTCAAACTACATAATAGCAAACACCAAGTAAAAACCTGCTGAAGGTACCAATCAATCAAACTCACTTGTCATATAAGATCATGGCATCATTCTGTGCCTCCTGTCCATCATACTGGCCCTTTTTGGCAGCAAGCTGAGACTGAAAGTTATCTGCTGCCAACCAGAATTGTAAAATATTCACTGCATCTTCTTTTTCCATGTACTAAGAAGGAAAAATACAAAACAGGTAAGACTAGACACAGATTACTTTAACCAGCTCTAATCTACAAATTCAAAGTATTAAAATACAGGATATAAAATAAGAAGCAAAAAAGATCCACTTCTTCACTTATACCATTCAGCAACATACAATCATTCGAAATAGAAGTTTTAAAATATTCTTTTAGAATAGAAAAACGCAACCTAAAATGAACAAAATAAAACCATCACAGAGCTAGATGTAAGCTTTAGTGAATTGAAATAAAAATACTAAATTAGATTAGTAGTTCCTTACTGGCAAACACATAAAGAATAAGCTAATCAAACCAAATCTTTTACATCTGATCATTTCTATCATTCCATGAGGACATATTAATCTGAATAAATTCATATTTAAACTTATGGTAAAGAAAAGAAGTGAAAGTCTTCTGAGTAGCTATATTCTTGCAAAGAGGCAGGATCCAAGTATTTAGGTCGCTGCTTTGAGATTGGGAATCCTCCCATAGTTAATGTTTTGCAACAAAAGAATTTCATTTACTGAACCCTGAGACACCGTATGCCTCAAAGATTAGTATGCTTGTTTGTAGTAAATGCTTCATTAGATAATCCTATCAAGCAGCTAAAGTCAAACTGAGAGTAGGAAAATATTTACTATTTTTCAATCTCTCTTCAGAAATCTAGTCCCCAATTCTTTATGCAAAGGAATTAAGTATCAAATTCTGTGGTTCAAAAATAGTTTGAAGTAATTAAAAACCTGCAGTGTTATAACCAGTAGCTTAATTAGGTTTTTAAAATTAAGAGTTATTTTACACTGAATTTTCACGTTCTAATCTGACAAATATGCCACTGAAGTACTCTTGCCATGGAAACAATTGAAAATAAATCATTTTAGAAATGATTCATCTCTTGTATGTCATTTTTTTATACACAGGGACCCAGCATTTATAATTCGGAAGCTGGGAAGCTCTAGTAGACAGAGTATAAAAGGAAATGCAGAATTTACCTCAGAGAAATAAAAGAGGGCTGACTCACAGAAGAGAATGTCAGCCAGGTAAACAGTTCCACTGGTCAGCACTTCAATCTGGTATTTACAGAAATGGTGACTTCGCAGAAACTCACTAAAGTGCCTGCACGTGGACAAAAGGGAAATTTTGAGGGAACAACCAAGGAAAGAGCTTAACTGGGAAAAACAGACTCTTTCCATACTGTCCCAACTGTATCTTAAAGGCTTAGGTCAGGGTTTCCTCACTTCCCATACTGTTGTCCCTGATTCCTTTATGTAAAAAAATCTCTCCCACTTCTTAATGACTTTGCAGCTCTCATCTGACACGATACCTTACAGTAATGCAACCAAAAAAAGCCCTATTTTCTTTCTAACACTATAACTTCCTTCAAGGTAAGAAATAAACTGTGTCCTGCACAAAAGATTTAATAAGTACTGAAGGAAACACATATATACACGTTTAAAGGCATGCAGCAGTAACTAATCTAAAAAACTCTGCAGGAGTTTCAACAAATCTATGTGGATTTATCATATAGTATACAGTGAGCTAAAAGCATAAACTGACAAACTAGAACATCCATCTCAAGATATGCATTTTTTAAACAAACCATTTCTAATTGTCATAGACTTCAGTTGCAATTACACACAAATGACTTTAGAAGTAAAAAAAATCTTTTAACTTAGGCACTATTAACATTAAAAATGAAAACTATTTATCTTCAATAGAGTTCACACAATTTATATTTAGAAGAAATTATTAACCAAGTCTCAGAATATGCTTTTATGATTTTGTAAGTATACAAACTAATTTAATCTTCACACATACTTCATTTTTTCTTGTTGAATGAAGTCCATTCCTACCCCTGAACCCACACTTTCAAGTAAAATGCAAAAATATTAAACTCACTTACTCTTGTTCCATTGCATTAAAGACTATGGCCTGTGCTAAAACGAAACAATTGGGATCCACCTGTCCATCTTCTCCACAAATCTTTGCTGCAAAAGACATAGTAAATAGTTAAGTTTTTATTAAAACCAAACTACTCATTTGTGACTCAAAGGAGAAAAAAACAGAGGTATAAAAATGAATTGAAAGCAACTGAAAGATTTAACAACATAAAACTTCATTAAAATACCCCATTAAAATAAAAACCAACAAAAAATTATTGTACATAGGTAGTTCAAAGATTCATCAAAAACTCTTACAAACTAGTAAGAAATGTCCCACAAGAAAAATGAGCAAATGACATGACAGCTCACAAAAGAACAAACAATATATGAAGACAGTCACTAGTAATCAAGCAAGTTACAATTAGAATAAATAAGGAAGTGCTAGATAGTCTTTGTGTAGTAAATTGGCACAAAATTGTCTTAGTAATGTATCTGAGTAATTGTTAAACAAATACATATTCTTAAGTAAGGGTATGGGGAAAATCACACTGAAATATATACTGGTGTATCTTCCTGTGTTGGGCAATTTGGCAGTTTCTATCATAAAGTTTGTGGGTTTTTTTTTTTTTTTGTCTTTTTCTTTTTTATCGGTACCAAGGATCGAATTCATGACCGCCTGCTTGCAAGGTAGGTGCTTATGCTGCTGAGCTAAATCTCCAGCCCCACTAACATAAAGTTTTAAAAATGAACATAATCTTTCAATCAGTAGTTCTATTTCAAAAGTTGTGACCTAAAGAATTATTAACTTATATAAAGATTCATTGGTTAAAAAAAAGCTTTTTACTCTCACACTCTTCTAGACAATAACCAGCTATGGTACAGTAAAGTATGCATGTGGTCTTTGTCCATTTCTTAGCATACAGCTCCTAAAATTCTTGGGATCCTCCTTAAGGGTTAGTGTCTTTCTATGCAAATGAGATGACTGGGAGCTGAGAGCCTCTAAAGAGCTTTAAGATGGAGACTAGTCATCTGAAAGATATTAGAGTACTGGGAGTTTCAGCAAGTCTCATCCCCCCACCTCTGAAGAGGCACATAAGGCACCCATGGTCAAGAACTTAATCAAACATCCCTATATAATAAGGTCTCTATAACACTGTAAAAGGACAGGGCTAGAGAAGGCAGGCTGCACACAACTGCACACATGGAAGCTTCTGGACAGTAGTGTATCTGATGAAAGCTTGAAAGCTTCACTCTCCTTCTCTTACACTTCACCCTATATACCTTTTCTGTCTAGCTGCTCATTTACGTACTTGTAACATCCTTTATAATATGAACTAACAAAGTGTTTCTCTGAGTTCTATTAGCTACTTTAGGAAATTAAGCAAATCCAAGGAAGGGGGTCATGGAAACCCCAATTTGTAACTCAATGGCCAAAAACAATAGCCACAACCAATACTTGTGAAGTGGTATGGGTAGCCTTGGGGACTATGCCTATGACTCATGGAATCTAATGCTATCACTGTAGAACTAAACTAAATTAAAGGAAACTCAGCCCTTGTCTACTGGAGAATTCTACAAAATTGACATGTAAAAACCCTCACATTTGTGAACACACGTGTTCTACGTTATGTAAATATGGTAGGAGAAAATGAGCTTGTTTTTTCTATATCCTTATATGAGTGCAATTATTTTCATTTTTATTAGTGTAAGTTTGCAGTTCACAATGGTTACATTTATCTTAGGGAGTTGTAAAATGTACACAACCAATCTTAGTTCTTTTTAACGCCCCCTACACCCTCTCCTTCCCTCTTGGTCTCCTCCTTTGCTATACTCCTTGTTTCTGATTATCTTTATTTTGCTCTTTAAATTACTTATACCTTAGATTTCTCACATAAGAGAAACCATTCAATATTTAAACTTCTGTATCTGGATTATTTTGCATAACATTACTGTTTCGAGGTGCATCCATTTTCCTACAAATCACTCCAGTTTATCCTTCCTTATAGCAGAGTAGTGTTTCATTACGTATAAATTCCTCATGTTCTTTATTCATCTGCTGATGGACAGGTAGGCTGCTTTCAAGATTTATCTACTTTAAGTTGTGCGACTATAAACATAGCTATGGATGTGCCTTTAGCTCTTTCAGGTAGATACCTAAAGGGGAATACGCTGGGTCAAACTGAATTTTCAGTTTTAGTTTTCGGAGGAACCTCTGCACTGATTTCCGTAGTGTTGTAGTGCATATGCTCCTAACAACAGGGTTCTTTACTCCCTGTAGCCTTGCCAACACTGTTATTATTTGACTTCTTGATGACAGTCACTCTTTCTGGAACAACACAGAATCTTAGTGTTTTTTCTCTACCAGAGATGTTGAACATTTTTTCACATTTATTGGCCATTTGTACTTCTGAGAAATGTCTATTCATTTCAGTTGTCCACTTTTGATTTGGTCTTTTATATTTGGAGGTCTGATTTTTTTAGTTTTTTACATATTCTAGATATTAGTTCTCTGAGGAGTAGCTGGCAAACCCTTCTATAGATTATTTCTCTCTGTTGATTGTTTTCTTTGCTGTACAGATTTCTCACTTGATATGGTCCTATTTGTTGATTCCTGATGTTTTTTCTTGTACATTAGGGTTCCATTCAGAAAGTCTCTGCTTATGCCTATGTCTTCAACAATTTAGCCTATCTTATTTTCAAGCAGATTAAGTGTTTCTGTTTTAATATTTAGATAGATCATTTTAATTTCAGTTTAGTACATGGTAAATAAGGATCCAGAATCAATCTTTTTCACATGAATAGCCAGTTTTCACCGCATCATTTGCTAACGAGGTTATCTTTCTTCCAGGTTGTTTTTGACCCCTCTGTAAAAATTAGATGGATGAATGTGCCTAGGTCTGTTCTGTTCCACAGATCTACATGTCTGTCTTTGTGGCTATACCATGCTACCTGAGTCACCATAGGTTTGTAATATAACTTGAAACCTAAGATTCTGATGCCTCCTGCTTTGCTCTTATTGTCCAGGACTCCTTTTGCTTTCTGAGTCTCTTTTGGTTCCATATAAGTTTTAGGATTGTTTTCTCCATTTCTGTGAAGAATATTGTTGGTATTTTGATTAGTAGTGTATTAAATCTATATATAATCAGTTTTGGAAGTATGGTTATTTTGACAATACTGATTCTGCCTATCCAGGAACATGGGTATCTATTTTTCTGAGGTCCCCTTTTACCTCCTTTTTTCAGAGTACTACTCATTTTACAGGTCTTTCACTTCTATTGTTAATTTCTATTGTTCTTGTGGTTATTGGAAAATGTTATTGTTTTAATTTCTTTTCCAGTGAGTTGGTATACCAGAACATTACTGATTTCTGTGTACTGATTTTGTATCTGCTTCCTGGCCGAATTTGTTTATTAGCTCTAGAGTTATCTGGTGCAATTTTCTGGGTCTTCTAAGTAAAGAATTATGTTGTCTGCTAATAAAGATAGTCTCATTTGGCTTCTTCCTTTCCTACTCATATCCCCTCTTATTTCTTTCTCTTGCTTGATTGCTTTGGCTAATATTTTGAGTATTATATTTAAAAGGAAGGGTGATAGTGAACATCTTTGTCTTGTTCCTGATTTTACAGGAAAAGCCTTCATTTTCCCCATTTAATATGATGTTAGCAACACCTTCTATTAAACTGAGATGAGGTCTTTCTATTCCTGTTGTCTTCAGGGTTTTTATCATGAATGAATATTGGATTTTGTAAAAGATTTTTTTCTATCTATTGAGATGGTCAGGTGATTTTTGTCCTTGCTTCTGTTTATAAAGTGTATTATTAAACTTGTTGATCTGCATATGCTGAACCATCTTTATATCCCTGGGATGAAGACGACTTGGTCAGCATATATGATGTTTTTGATTTTTTGCATTCTGTCTTCTAGTATTGTATTGAAGAGTTTTGTGTCTATAGTCATTAAAGAGACTGTTTTGTTGTCTTTTTTTTGTTTGGCTCGTTGTCTGGTTTTAGAACCAAGATAATGCTTGCTTCCAGCAATGATTTTGGCAGTATTCCTTCCTTTTCAATTTCACTAGAGCTTGAGGAGAATTGGTAATCAGTTTTCTTAAGTTCTGCAGGGGTGAATTCATCAGGCCCTGAGCTTTTCTAGTTGACGGTTTGGTTTGGTTTGGATAGGGTCTTTTTTGTTGTTGTTGTTGTTGTTTTTTGTTTTGTTTTTGTTTTTGATAGGGTCTTACTATACAGTTCAGGCTAGAATACCGTATGCAACCCAGGCTGGGCTCAAACTGGCAATCCTCCTGCCTCAGCCTCTCTATGTGTTAGGATTACAGGTATATACCACCATGCTCACTTCATTGCTAAGTTTTTATTTTATTGCTGCCTCATTTTGTTGCCTGTTGTTGGGTTTTCATATTATGTTTCCGTATCTTCTTGGTTCACCTGCAGAAAAGCGTATGTATCTAGGAATCCATCCATTTCTTCTAGATTCTCCAATTTACTAGAGTATCTATTGAAGTAGTTACTAATAATCTGAATTTTGGCAGTATTTGTTGTGATTTTACCTTTTTCATTCCTGATTGCATTGACTTTTTTTTTTCTGATGTATTTTGTTCATTCTTTCAAAGAACCAACTATTCAATTCACTGATTCTTTGTATTATTTTTTAGTCAAAATTCATTAATTTCTGATCTGATCTGATTATCTTTCCTTGTGCTAGATTGGTATTTGGGTTGTTCTTGTTTTTTTAGGACTCTGAGGTGCATCTGGAGTTCTTTGGGCTCACTCTGCTTTTCTGACGTGGGTAATCATAGCTACAAGCTCCCCTCTTGCTTCCCTTACAAACCAAACCAAACTATCAACTAAGAAGAGCTCAGAGCCTGATGAGTTCACCTCTGAATTTTTCATTGGGCCCAGTAAATTCTGGTATGTTGTACTGACGCTGTCATTTGACTCTAGGAACTAATTTCTTCTGTCCTCCATTATTAAAGAGTACTGTGTGACTTCTATGTGTTTGCACCATTTGTTTTCTCTTTTGTCACCTATTTCTAGTTTCAAGGCACTATATCCTGATAATACATCTGGGATAATTTCCATTCTTTTTATTTATTTTAGCCTACTTTATGGGGTAGTATGTGGTCTATTTTGGAGAAAGTTCCATGTGCTTCTGAGAAAAATGTGTGTTCTACTGCTGTTGGAACATTTTGTAGATATCTAGTGGGTCCATTTGTTCAAAGGTATAGTTTACTTCTGATGTTTGTGTCATTGTGGAAATCTATTATCATTGATAAGGATTTTTCTTCCTACTTTGCTGAGAAAACAGAAGCAATGGGAAAACTATTTCTATCTGCCAAATCAACAAAATCACACAGGTGTTCTATATTCTTTCCCTACTACAGTTTAATATTCTTGTTCCTACCTAAGCAACCTTCAATTTGAGTAATGGAATTCATTCTCTTTTGCCCAGAGATCTCTCTCCTATAAGAAGTGTCTCTTCTTCATCAACTTTTCCATTGCTGCTGCCTGGTATAATACACTTACATTTTTATATCTCATCTTAAAATTTATATGTTTATATCTCACCTTAAAAACAAAATCAAAGAAAAAAGGAAAACTTTGTAAATGGGGAAAGAAAGAAGGGTTGAAGGGAGATGAGGAGAATGGGGAAAAAAAGAATAAAGACACATTACATACAGATACAAATCTTCTGTGATGAACATGATCATTATGCATATCAAAAGTATATCGATAAATTTTTAAAAAATCCTTTCCTACAAAAAACACCTGAAATCAAAGATCTCATCCAGAAACCATGCTGGGCCTGGGAAGACACCACCAAGAAGTCAGTTCGCCCTTTTGGTAACCCCGCAAACCATGTGGGGTCCGGGAAGAGAGAAGCCAGATGGCCCTCCCATTGAGTCAACCGGGGCATGGAATGAGAATCAAGAACTACTCCCCTCTGCATCCGCTACATCCCATAAGCAACCGGCTGGTTTGAAGGAGAGGCTGAGTTGATAGCAACTGAAGTACAAAAACAGTTAAAGGTTTGTACTGACTGCCTGACTTTGCAGGCCTAAGGCCAGTAGTCTGAGCATCTACTGGGACAAAAACAGCATGCAATATAGCAAATATGGGGGATTTCCCTCTGTCTTGTTTTTGAAATCCAGTATCAATCTCACTGTTTTGTTTTGTTCTGATTTATTGCTTTGCTTTACTCAATGTTCTGTTTTGACTGATTCTGTTCTGTTTTGTTTGATTTTACTATGTCTGGTGGAATGGACGACTATTACAAGATAACAAGGTATATTATGGTAGCCATTGTTGATTTCCTACTATCCTGCTTTGAAATTCTGTACCACTTTTACTGTCTTGTTTTGGTTGGCTTTACTCTTGTTTTGTTGGGTTTTATTCTCTTTAAAACAAAAAAATAAAAAACCAAAGACCTCTTCCCTTCCCTTCACATCCCTATCTAGCTCACCTTCAAAGCAACATTCCATAAAATTTGTCAACACCTGCTGTCTCCCCTCCTCTTCCTATTTTTTCTTAAGAGTCTTCCAATGAAGTTTTTGTCAACAGCCCACTGTAATCAAGATGATCAATGAATACTGGGTTGCCAAATCTATTCAGTTTCTAGAATTCATCCTAACCTATCAGCATCATAAAACATCTTTGACCATTCTTTCCCTGAGACTTATTTTTACCAGAAAAACTCCTCTCTTGATATAAAATGACTACTTCATGGCTGTTACTTGGTCTCTTTTGCTAGTTCTTCCTCATCAACAGACTTCTAATGTTAAACACGCCCCAGAACTCAGTCCTTAAGCCCCTCTGTCCCCTCCTCCCTTGTGTAGGGGATTGAACGCAGGGTCTCATACATGCTAGGCAAGCACTCTACCATTGAGCCAGTGGCAGACCAGTCCTTAACCTCATCCTCCCTCATTATACTCATTCTTATCTATGGTAGCTACCCAACCTTCCGGCTCTAACTCCATCTATATCCTGATAACTTCCAAATACATCTCCAACCTGAATCCCTGATATAAACTCTTAACACAGACATCCAATTGTGCAGTTCCATTAACTATCTAGAAGTATAAAACCAAATTCCTGATTTTCCATAAGCCTTTCTCATCTTACAAATGACAACTCTATAATTTTTTAAAGAGTCATGCTTTCTTTTTTGTCTTCTCATATACTCATTGTTATTAGCTGTTATCTTTTTCAAAGTATTTTTTAAGAATACTACCATTTCAGCCTGAATCGTATAATGAGACCCTGTTTCAAAAAGGCAGAAAATCACAGGGTGTGGTGGCTCCTGCCTGTAATCCCAGCACTCGGAAGGTGGAGACACAAGGATTGTTTTGAGTTCGAGACCAGCCTGGTCTACAAAGTGAACTCAAGGCCTGCCTAAACTGTATAGAGGGACCTTGTCTCAAAAAGAACCCCCCCCCAAAACAAAACAAAACAACAACAACAACAAAAAAAACCTCAACATGAACACAGAGTAATCATACAGCAATACCAAAATTCATGGATAATATTTATAACAAAACTAGGCAGGCTGACATACAATAATTGCCTAAGGGCCTTTGAATAAGTCATTTGAAGCACAGCTTTGTTAAAACGTAAATGGAGGCAAATAATCAGGATGAAATTCAGAAAAGAAAGAGGCTCAAAAAGGAAAAGTGACTTGTCTTAGTTGTATAGGTATTTAACATCCTAAAACACATAATAGACATTGGGATGGAATTTTTTACAGATTCCTAAATCACTCAATGTTACTAACCTGATTCTTCAGATTTTTTTGCTCACGGAATTGCATAACTAATTTAAGTGACAATTTTAGTGACATTTTCATTTTCAAATGTTTTGTTTGGCTCAATATCTCTTCCTCCTTTTCTTTTCTACCCCAGATAATTTAGTAATCAATCAGTACAATCAGACTCCCAAAGGAATCACTAGCCAAATAATTATTCAATTAAGCAAATTCTAAGCAGTTACAAGACCTTAGTCATATTACTAGGGTAAGACAGCACCAAAAAGTCTAGAAGGTGGTAGCAACTAATTCACACCTAAAAATGGAGCCATTACGTAGAAAAAAAACCCAAATCCCTTGATAAAATCTATCAGTAACACTTGGTGAAATAGTATTCCACAAACCTTAAAATACAAACAGATAAGGAAAGTATACCAGCAGCTACAAGATGTAAGTGTTATAGATATCTCTATGGGAAAAAGAAAAAAATAGAAGCAGCATCTGATGGACCCTAAAATAGCCAACAGGCTTCACAAAAAAGTATGGTGAGCTAATTTTTAAGAACCAAAGCTGAGCCTAAAAAGGGTCATACTTTCTCCATAATCAGTTCTCACAGTCAAGACCAAAGAAATGTTCTCACAGTCAGACCAAAGAAACTTTGCCTTAAAAGAATCTGTTACGAGGCCAGGGATAGAGCTCAGCACCATAGTGCCTGCCTGGCAAGTGCAAGGTTGGGAGTTTGATTCCCCAGTACCAAAGGGAAAAAAATAAAATAAAAAATAAAAAGAATTTGTTACGAGTAGAATATCATGTTTTATTTCATAAATCAAAATGCTAAACCTTAGATGAATAAAAATAGAAATCTTAGCAATAGAACTTGGAATATAAGTATCTTTTGAGTGAATAAATTATGTTTCTTTATGAATAATATGTCCACCTGAGGTCTTCCTGAAAAAACACAGTAAAAACTTTCCAGTTAGTTTTTCACTGTGACCCACAGAGAAATACACATGTTGACTAGTATTGAATACACATAAATTTATGCACATATTGCATATGGAATGATGGAAAAAATTTCCTGAAATGAGGTCTTTTTGATTACTCTGAAACACTTTTTATTCTAGTCTTATTTTAGCAGGGATACAAGACCAATGTAGAGTATGAAAATACTGCTACTGCCACCCTAGCACAGCAGTTAAAGGGTGGCTGTCCAGTCTCAAATCTTGACTCTGCTATGTCTGAGCTGTTACTTTGCACAAGGTACTTAACTTCTCATTACTTAAGTTTCCTCACTTACAAAACAGTAATAACTCCACTTATCACACAGGTTCTTCAGATGCTTCAATGAGTTTAATCATGAAAGTCCTCAGAATATCTCCTGGGACATGGTATATGTTCAATAAACATGTATTATTATTGTTCTTATTGTGGCCGCTATTCAAGTATCTGGTAATCTAGGTATCTGGGTCCACACTTAAGACAGAAAATTTTTAAATGCACTCCAATCAGATAAGAAAGTACTCTGAAAATAGACTAGGAAAACAACAATTATATTCCACATTCATAAAAAATTATCTTCGCCAATAACGAAAAAATAATCAAATTTCTGGCAACAGCTTCAAGCACTGCTTACCTATGATGTCATTTCTCATTGCTTCTGTAATTGGTATGGGCTTAGCAGCATCTGGTGATATATATTTAGTGAAAGTATTTACTGCATCTTGTTCTATACCTGCAAAGGAAGAAGGGGGAAACTTCAAAAAGTAACGAGGACCACAGAAATCAATATATTCATGAACAGCACGGCTTTTTTTTTCCTTTTCTTTTTGGCTGCATGGCCACTGTTATGCGGAAAAGTCATATGTGAATTTTCCTTCAGTCTCCTTATGAGCTAACAAATTTCATTATTAACACTACTCTTGCCCCAAACACTAGAAAGAGATTGAACCCAGGGCCTGATGAACGCTACGCAAACACTCTGGCACTGAACTACATCCCCAGCCTTTTTTAATTTTATCATGAGAAAAGGGTCTCACTAAGTTGCCAGGCTAGCCTCCAACTTGTAATCGGACTTCCTCAGGCTCCCATGTATCTGGGATTACAGATGTGTACCAACTCACACCTGCTATTATTGAAGTACATTCTCTTTCCATGTCTCTCCAACTTGAAAGACCTGCACAGCAATGTAACAGCAAAAGCTCAAAATTTATTCATAAATCTATATTTAAAGTACATTATCAAATTATTTTACATATATGAATGAATTCAGTTAATCTTCAAAAAATCTGGGAAGGTTAAACAATAAATTTCTAACTTTTTAACCTCAAGATTTCTTTGTAATCTTAAATATTGTAGTTCAGTAACAAAATGTCTAGTTACTTATCATATTTCCCCAAAAATAAGACCTCGCTAGAAAATAGTAAGCTTTGGAAACTACAGATCAAAAATGCTGGCTCAAATGTTTGCTTCACCTGTCTTACAGAGTAGCCACCAAGCAAGAGAGTAAAATGATGGCAACTAATAGGATAAGCTGACTGAAGCTCTCATTTTTGACCTCCAGGATCCAAGGCTGATTATTTTCCAATTAGGTTCTATTTTCAAGGAAAGCAGTAATGTGTGAGGGCCTGGGCCCAATCCACAGCGCTATAAATACAAAATAATCTTTAAAAGCTTCTGTTTATGTGTGTTTATTTACAGATACTAAGATATTACGAGAATAAAAATGAGAAAAATTACTTAGTTGACATTATCAAATCTTCAAATGTTCAACAAAACTTTTGATAACTATTTTTCAAAATGAAAAAGTTACTGAAAAGACAACATTTTATATCTCTGCAATGCCTTTACGCGTGTTTTGGCAGCAAACTGTTGGATTCACATATTTGTTTGGAATTAACTTATGCTATGTTATTCCAGATAAATATATACTAAGAAAAAGTGACTTTACAAAAATATAGTTCGAAAATACGGAATTTGAGTAGCTTTTTAAGATAACTGTTGATACATTCTTTGATCCTACACCAAAACTTAGCAAGTAGTAGTTTCTAAAACATGAGAATGTAGCACCTGAAACCGTCATCAATGAATTTTTCACATTGTGTTAAGAGTAAAACCTACTGGCCTAGCTAGGCACAGTGGCCAACACCTATAATCTCAGCACCTGGAACACTGAGGCAGAAGGACTGCTGCAAGTCTGAGGCCAGTGTAGGCTACATAGTGTGTGCAAGAGACCAGCCTAAAGTACACACTGAGACCAGTACTGACTAAGATAAAAACCGAAAGAAGGAAAGATCCATCAGACAATGATAAAACAAATCTACTGGGCTATTTTTTTCCCTGTCCTTAACTCATGAATGATCTTATAACACGATATACTTTGGACTAACTGGAAAATCTGACTTACACAATGGCACATCTTATTAAAAAGTATTATAAAACATCAGCCTTCAAACCACCAGTGAATCAAAACAATGAGTACTACTACAACCTGATCTAATGCCAGCAGGTCTTCCCTACCATTGCA
Source organism: Cavia porcellus (assembly GCF_034190915.1). Lineage (NCBI taxonomy): Eukaryota > Metazoa > Chordata > Mammalia > Rodentia > Caviidae > Cavia > Cavia porcellus. Next base: position 45,481,942 of record NW_026947515.1, on the reverse strand, counting down.
TTCTTATAGCATTATTATAAATGTCAACACAGTGAAAAAACAAACATCATCCTAGAATTATTACAAAAACAGTTTTAAAAAAAAAAGCCAGGCATGGTGGCACATGCCTGTAATCGCACCACCTGGGAGGTTGAGGCAAGAGGATCAGTGCAAGTTTGAAACCAGCCTTGAGTACAAAGGCAGCACAAGGTCAGCCTGAACTGCACAGTGACACTCTGTCTCAAAAAGATTAAAAAAAAAAAAAAAAAAAAATAGTTTTGATCTCATCAATCTCTTTGAAAAAGTCTCAGAGACCCTCTAGAGGTGTGTACATCACATTAACAAATCCCTAGATTAGCAGAATAAATTATTATCCTCATTTTTATGGAAAAGAAAATTTATATATAAAAAAGTGAAAATCTTATTTGAGTTAAAGTATGGAAGTATGCCAGGCATGGTGACACATTCCCATAACCCTCGCACTTGGAAAGCTGAGGCAGGAGGACTGTAATGAGTCTACACAGAGAGACCCCTCTGCCCCCAAAAGAGTATGCAAATGGGGAGTAGAAGCATAGAGTGTTAAGTCAGGCATGCTGGCACACACCTGTAATTCCAGCACTTGGGAGGCTGAGGCAGGAAGATCACTGGAAGTTCAAGACCAGCCTGAGCTACAAAGTGAGCTCAAGGCCAGTCTGAACTGCATAGTGAGATTTCTCTCTCTTTCTCTTTCTCTCTCTCTCTCTCCTCTCTCTCTCTCTCTCTCTCTCTCTCTCTCTCTCTCTCACACACACACACACACACACACACACAGAAAAAGAGTATAAGGTTTTTATGTATTTGAAGTTGCTACCAGCTTAAAATACTTATATTTATTTTGGCCGCATAGCAGAGTCACAGAAAATACCTGGAGAAGTGCTGGGGATTTAGCTCAGCAGCATAAGCGCCTGCCTGGCAAGCGCAAGGTTGTGAGTTTGATCCCTAGTACCAAAAAAAAAGACATGTTTGGGCTCAGTGGCAGAAGCACCTGTCTGGCAAGTGTGAGTTTATACTGATCCCCAGTATCAAAAAAAAAAGAGAGAAAAAAAGCTGAGGGTTTAGCTCAGCGGCACAAGTGCTTGCCTGACACAAGACACACATTTGGGCCAGCAGTGGCATAAGCGCCTGCCTGGCAAGTACAAGGTCGTGAGTTCGATCACTGGTACTCCCCCCCGCCAAAAAAACAAAACAAAACAAAAAAAAAAACTGGAGAAAATGCACATAGGAAAAAGAAAAAAGAAGCAAAATATATCACTACACAAAAAAAATTTAACAAAACATAAAGGAAAATGGAAAAAGGAGTCATATAAGATAAAACGATTTAAAAACTGACAGTAAAGTCTTTGTCTATCAATAATTATATTAAATGTAGATTGATTATATTTCTCAACAAAAAGAGTGACTGAGTAGATTAAAAATAAAACATTAGAATTTGCTGTCTAAAAACACCTAAATCTTTTAGATTTAAGGATAATCACAGGGGGCTGGGGATTTAGCTCAGAGGCATAAGTGCCTGCCTTGCAAGCGCATGGTCATGAGTTTGATCCCTGGTACTGATTTTTAAAAAAAGATAATTACAGATTAAAAGTGAAGGAACATAAGAAGATATTCCACATACATGGAAAAAGATATTCCATGCAAACAGCAACTGAAACAGCCATATCTGTATCAGACAAGATAGGTTTTAACTCAAAAATTTTTAACTTAAACATTGATAGAGCTGGAGAGAAAAACACACAGCAACTTAGTAATAAGACTCTTCAACATCCTACTTTCACTGATGAACAAAACAATCAGGCATAAAATTAGTAAGGAAACAGGGAACTGAAACATCATGGAACAACTACACCTAACAGACCTAACACTACCTTCCACCCAACAGCAGCAGTTATTCTTAAGTACACAAACCACAACCCCCAGTGTGGATGAGACACTAGGTCATGACACAAGTCTCTTTTGTTTCGGTACCAAAGATCAAACTCATGATCTGGCACTTGCCAGGCAGGTGCTTGTGCCGCTGATCTAAACCTTTATCCAATGAAACAAGTCTTAACAACTTTAAAAAGACTGAAATCATAGCAAGTAGCTTTTCCAATCACAATAGAATGAAACTAGAAATCAACAGCAGAAAGAAAACTGGGCAGTTCAAAAGTAAGTGGAAGTTAAACAACATACACTTGAACAACGGATAAGAAAAAGAACAAATCAAAAGGGAAATCACAATATATCTTGGAGTAAGTAAAAATATAACATATTAAAACTTCCAGAATAACAAAAGCAGTAATTTATAATAACAAATATCTAATTTAAAATTAAAAGAATCCTCAAGAAACTAAGGAATGAGCCATGCATGGTGACACATGACTATAATGCCAGCACTTGGGAGGCTGAAGCAGGAGGATTGTTGCAAGTTTGAGACCAGCCTAGGATACAACGTGAGCTCAAAATCAGCCTAAACTGTATAATAAGATTCTGTCTCCAAAAGACAAAACAAAACAAATAAACAAACAAACATAAAACATCTATGAAATTAAAAGCTAAACCCAATGTTAGCAGACAGAAGGAAATAATACAAATTAAAAGCAAAACTAAACAAAATAGTGAAAACAGAAAAAAAAAATCAATGAAACAGAAATGACTTGGGAAAGATCAGTAAAGCTGACAAACCTTTATCTTGACTAAGAAGAAAAGATTCAAATAAAATTGGGAATGAAAGAAGAGATATTACAAGAGTTGCCACAGAAGTAAAGGATCATAAGAGATTACTGTACTATCTAAAAAATGCATAAATTCCTAAAAACAAAACTTATTAATGCTGAATCACAAATTAATAGAAAATCTGGACAGACCTATAACTAGAAAAGAGATGAAAAGGAACACAGCTGGAGATATCACAATTTCTGACTTCAACATATATCATTCTCAATTTTTTTCCTTTTTTTGTACTGACGATTGAACTCATGACCTCATGCTTGTCAGGAAGGCACTTGTACTACTAAGCTAAATTCCCAGCTTCAAAATATATCACAAAACTAAAGTAATTAAACAATACAGTACTGACATAATAAAAAAAAAAAAACCAAATAAACCAATGAACTAGGATAAAGGATTCAAAACTAAATATAAACATTTAGCTGATTTTTAGTAAGATCATTGGGCCCTTTATCATGACATGCCAACCTAATTGGACTAAGAAATGTCTAACACATTAGTAAAGCACAGCTCTTAGTGTCTGTGGATGACTGAGGAGGGAAACCAACCCCAGATGTAAATGGCACAACTTGTACCCTGAATGAAATAAAAGAGAAAGATGAAGGAAATGTGACTCTTCTTGAAGTTTCAGTCTTCACAGTTTCCTTTGGATGTCACACTCCAAGTCCTCAGTCTCTTTGGCCTTCCAAAACTTATGCCAACAATCCTCCAGTGAGCTTTCAGGCCTTCAACTTTGGACTGCATCTTTGATCCCTGTATTTGGCAGTTTCCATGCTCTTGACTGAGCAGAACTCTCCAGTCCTCCAGCAAGACAGCCATTGTGGACTCTCCCACCTCTGATCCTCTAAGATTACCTAATAAAATCTCTTGCATAATTATATGTAGATTTTCCATGGATTTTGCTGTTCTAAAGAACCATAAGTAATACAAACATCAAGAATACAAAATGAAGTCTGGGGATTTAGCTCAGTGACTCAAACGCTTGCCTGCTAAATGAAAGGTCCTGAGCTCAATCCCTGATCCCCAGCACCCAAAAAAAAAGAAGCCAGGCACGGTGGCGCATGCCTGTAATCCCAGCACTTGGGAGGTCAAGGCAAGCTGCAAATTCGACACCAGCCTAGGCTACAAAGTGACTTCAAGGCCAGCCTAAACTGCAAAGCAAGACCGTCTCAAAAAAGACACACACACACACACAAAAAATACAAAATGAAAAAAACAGCATCTTCATGAAATGATGGGAAACTTGGAAATCCAAATGCAAAAGAATGAGAATGGACTCATCTTACACCTTATACTAAAATCAACTCAAAAAGAATGACAGATCTAAATATAAGACCTGAAACAAAATTCCTAAAGAAAACATAGGATAAAAGCTTCAGAACATGACAGTAGACAGTGTTTTCTTGGATACAACTCAAAGCACAAGTTTAAAAAATAAAAATGGTAAGTGGGGTTACATTAAACTAAGAAGCCTCTGTACTGTAAGAAAACAGTGAAAAGTCAATATACAGAATGAGGAGAAATTTGCAAATTATCTACTTGATATGGTATTAATAACCAAAACCCATAAAGAAATCCTACAACTCAAGAGCTAAAGAACAAAAACATTAACAACAAAAAAACCCAGATAACTAAAAAAGTACATAAATACCTGAATAGACATTTCTCTAAGAAAAAATACAATGCCAGCCTGAACTACATTGTGAGATTCTATCTCAAGATTAATTAATTAAAAAATTTAAAAAGCCAGGCATAGCAGTGCATGCCTATAATCCTAGCACTCAGAAGGCTGAGGCAGGAGGATCACAAGTTCAAGGCCAGCCTGGGCTCCATAGTGAGTTCAAGACCTGCCTGGACTATACAGTGAAACCCTGTCTCAAAAAAAAAAAAAAAAAAAAAAAAAAAAATCAAAAATCAAAGTATAAATGGTAGAACCTTAAGTAATAAAATAAATCCTTCAATGTATAAACTTCATGCTTTGGACAAAAATTTTTCAGAATTCCCACCCTGTAAATTGATTACTCCATTTATTACTGTAGCCTTAAGAGTCCCAGTGTATAATAAGTGCTCAAAAAATTTGTTAAAATAATCAATGTACACAAATATATATTGAAAGAATGAATTTATTACATATAGTACATTTTTTTCTATCATTTTACATTGTTAGCAACATCTTTATGAAAAAGCTGTTGATCAGGAAGCACTGGGAGTGTCATTTGAGCTGAAGAACATCAGAAGGATTCTGGAAAGGACAGCACTGATGGAAACTCATAAAGTTCTACGCGTATTCCTCAACATCACTGCTGAGCTAGGCAAGCACGGACCCGACTCTGAAAGGCTTTGAGAACTGAACTCTGCCCTTACCATTGACCAGGACCCACACTGAACACTAGGGGATCATATATGCAGATAAGATCTAAAATTGAAATGAAGCTAGAACTACAGCCTATAGAATGCTGACTGAACTTGCAGATTAAACCTAATTAGGTCAACTGTTTATTAAAGTGAAACTTCAACATTCTCCACAGGATTTTAAAAAAGACTCGGAATCATATAACGTGTGAAACTGGACAGGATATATTCAACTAACTGTTATATAAAGAAACCAGAATATTCATTGTTTCATAGAATGAAAATAATAAAAACGTATATAAATGCTGAAATAATGGAGAGTACTTTTTAAAACTTCTGCTGAAACTATGCCTCAAGAAGTAAGACCAAACACAAAACAAATAGTTTTAGCAGAGGAACAGAAAGGTAAAAAAAAAAACTTCAGAACTAAAATCCATAATAACTGATCTAAAATTCACTACAAAAATTCAACAGAATGAAAATGACAGAAGAAAAAATAGGTGAATTTGGAGACAGATGAACAGAAAGTTTCAAAGAAAAAATAAAAAGACTGAAAAAAAATACAATCTTGGGGATCTATAGAACAATAACAAAGCTCCAACAGTTAGAGGTCATGAAAGTCCTAGAGGAGCAGACAAACACTACAATGCCAAAAAAACTTAAAACGCAATGGCAGAAAATCCGTAAGATTTGGCTTAAGGCCTCCAAATTTACAGAATTAAGAAGAAAAGTAAATCTCAAGTTGGATGAAACTCAAGAAATCCATGTCCAAATACCATAGCCAAACTGCTGAAAATTAGAGGAAAAAAGGCCTTACAAGCATGCAAGGAAAACTATATAGTGAATATAAAGTAGGAATGATCCCAGGAGGTCACACCCTAACCATGCAGCCCAGAAGGCAGTGAACATTTGTCAAGTGGTTAAAAAAAAGAATTATTTGCCCAGAATTCTCTATTTGAACAAAAATTACTTCACGAGTAAAATCAAAACTGAGTTTTTTTTTTTTTTTTTTTATTGGTACCGGGGATCGAACTCCCAACTGCCTGCGCCTGCCTGCTTGCAAGGCAGATGCTTATGCCGCTGAACTAAATCCCCAACCCCAAAACTGAGATTATTAAATGAAGGTCTACTGAGAAAATTCTTTGACAGTAGATCTGCTCTAAAAGAAAAATAAAAAGAAACTGACACTCAAGAAAAATGATGGCAAAATGATAGCTGAATTTCAGGGATAAAGAAAGAGTAACATATACAGCAAACAATTTGGTAAATACAATTTTTCCTTAAGTTCTTTACATTATACATGATAGCTGAAAGCAAAAATTGTAACATTGTCTGATGAGTTTGCATACATATAAAGATGGAAATTACAAAACTATGTGGGAAGGCACAGGAATCTATATGTGGAAAGGTTTCTATACTTCATATAACATGATAAAACATTAATTTTAAGTACATGAAAAATATGTGCTGTATGATCTACTAAAAACCCCTATATATGGCCAGGATACAGCTCAGCAGCACAGCACCTGCCAGGTAAGCACAAGGTAGTAAGTTCAATTCTCAGTACCAAAAAAAAAAAAAAAAAAAAACACACACACACAGTTTACACAGATACAATTGAGAACTCCAATCTTAAAAAAGAAAAAGAGGGACTTCCGGGAGAACATGGCAGATAGATAGCAGTAGCTACGGAGGCTCTCTGACATACCACACTTAAAATCCAGGAATGGTGCGGTATAAGGAGTCCTAAGCAAGGGGAGAAACACCCTGCCGACCCAGGAATAAACTAAGCTAAGAGAAACCAACTGAAAATCCAATCCTGGTGCTATAACAGGAACAGATAAAATCAGCACGGGAGGCTAGAACTGCGCCACTGGAAGCAGCGATTTGAATTTCCAGCTGCCACTGCTGCATCCAAATCTGCAGGGCAGGGAGAGAGATGCGTGAAAGCTCTGAGAGCGGGAATCTGTGAATGGAGTTAAGAGCAGGACTAGCAGGGAGCCCTACATTGACTTGCGGTGAGTGAGCATAACCGGGACCCTTTCATAGAGTAGGAGGCTCCAGCAAAGGACATACTGTTCCTGCCAGAACAGGATACTGCAGTGACATTAGCCGCATATTCCCCTCTCAAGTGGGATTAGTGGGGAGTGCCTGGCCTGCGTGACGCCGCTGACTAAGACCCAGAAGGCTAGCCCAAACCAGGTCCTAGCGCCTGGAGGTGCACCCTAGCAGTGAAGCCTTCGGTAGGTTGACCTGGAGGGGCGGGCCCAGCAGAGGCTGCCCAGGTCTGTGTCTCTCTAGTACACTGCAGTGGGCAGGAACACCTAGCCGGCACAATTCAAACAAACTGTAACCGACAAAGAGAAAAAACTGGGTCTCCTACATTCACTTGTATGGAAGGAACAAAAAGTATGGGACGACAACAAGAAAGGGTCCTCAGTCCCCAATCCTGAGAACACTGATACAGAAAAGGGAAATGCAAAGGAAGACAGAAAACATGCAATACCAGACACAGCACCAAAAGACATAAAGCGGTATCTCCAGAGCCTCATAGATGAGTTTAAAAATGAAGTATTTAATGAAATAAAGCAAGATTAAGTAGAATAGTTAGAAAAATGCTAAGCACCGCCCAAGAAAAAACAGATGGTGGAATGGAAGAACAGAAAAAAAGAGAACTGTTTGATGGAGAAAATAGAGAAAACATAGAATATGTGAAGCAGGTTCAAAGAGATTACCAAGAAACTAAAGACTCTATCGAAAGCTGGCATAACAGCTTGAAAGAAACTAAGAATAGATTATCTGAATTGGACGGCAGACTTGTAATATGGGAGCAGGAAATGAAAAACTTCTTAAAAATAACAAGAAAACAAACAGCAATAATACAAAGGCTAGAAGATGATAAGAGGATCTATAACCTAAGAATTAAGAACATAAAAGAAGAAGTAGGGACACAAACAAACGGACTACAAAAGCTATTCACAAAAATAATCTAAGAAAATTTCCCTAATTTAGCAAAAGGTAAAAAATACTCAGATGTATGAGGCATACAGGACCCCAGCCACCTACAACCCAAACAGAGCTACACCCAGGCATATAATAATCAAAATTCCAGAAATCCAATGTAAGAACAGAATACTAAAAGCCATCAGAGACAAGAAACAGATCACTTACAAGGGAACACCCATCAGAATTACAGCAGACTTCTCCACACAAACCATCAAATCAAGAAGAGCGTGGGGGGAAATAATTCAAGCTTTGAAAGATAGTAACCTCCAACCAAGATTGATATATCCTACACAACTGTCCCTAGAAATTGATGGAAAAACAAGGTGCTTCCAGGATAAAGGGGACCTAGGGGAATTTGCAACCACCAATTCAACTCTACAGAGAATACTGCAGGATATTCTAAAAAAGGAAAATACCAAGACTTCAGAAACAGTAGCAGAGAGGCCACAATGAATGGAGCAGAGAGCGAAATGAAGAAGACAAACTGACAACAAACGACAGAAAAAGAGATCAACAGAAATGAGGCAGAGAAGATTGGATGGTAGGAACAGCTATTTCGGAGAAAACAAGACATCATAATAGCTAGTGCTGATTTAGTATCATCTTACTTTGAAGTCCCATCAAGCTTTTATTCTTCTGTCTCCATTGGTCTTAACAGGTTGTATCTTATTGGATTTTATTATATGTGATAATTTTAGTAAAAACTTTTATAGACAAGGAGATTATACAGAAACCAATGTTCATTTTCTGATAGTTGGTTCTAAATGCCCTGTAATACTGTCATTCTCTTGAATGGTTTTACATTGTCTTGATATGTTTGGTGCTACAGTATATGAAATTATACTCAAAGATTTCAAGGAAAGAGACACTTACGGTAACTACTTTTATGTCAGGATATCTTGTAGTGAAACACTATTTTGCTTTAATGGTTATGCTTTGACCTGCGCTGGTTTGTTGTTATGCCTTCTTTTATCTCAATCTCCTTTTCTTTAAATTATTTACTTTTTTTTATTTTTATTATTTTAATTAAGGGAAAAATAAAAAAAAGGATACATTATAGTAACCCACTTTGATTTCCTATTAACTTGATTTGAAACCCTGTATACCCCTCACCATCTTGCTTTGACTGATTTTCCTCTATTCTGCTTTGCTTGATAGTACCAAGTTCGAAAGTATAGGCAAAACTGTGAAGACAGTAAGATTCATTATGACGCGCATTCCGGTTGACTATTATCTTCTTTTAAAGTCCTGTAATGTCTCCAATGTTTTGGTTTTATTCTTTACTGTTTTGTTCAATTTTATTATAACTGATGATATAGGCAATTCTTTTTAAGATAGCAAGAGGCAGTATGGTAACCATTGTTGATCACCTAGTATTTTGTTTTTACATTATCTATTATGCCCATCCTTTTGATTTGACTGACTCTGTTCTGTTATGGCACATTTGGTTTTACTGTCTTCAAAAAAAATAACAAGAACTATGGGAGTAATAAAACCCAAAATGTGTAATTGTCATTGTACAAAAGAAAGGAAAAGAAAGTGCTCTAAAGAATATAACTGCATATATAGTTAAGTGTATAAGATAGATAACCATATTACTGAGTTTTGTTGGATCATTGAACAAAACTGTTTCCAGTCTCACTGTTTGAAAATCCAGTTTATATGCTTTAATTTTGTAACTTGAACAACTATTTCTAAGATAACAATATGTAATCTATTAACTAGTGATTTCCTACTGTTGATGTTTTCTGAAATTCTGTATAACTTGTACCCTTTCTCTGGTTTTTTTTTTTTTTTTTCTTTTTCTCCTTAAATTAAAAAAAAAAAAAAGAAAGAAAAAGAGGCTGGGGGTGGTGGCTCATCCCTATAATCCCAGCACTCAAGAGGCTAAGGCAGGAGGATCGATGCAAGTTCAACACCAGCCTGGCCTACAAAGTGAGCTCAAAGCCAGCCTGAACTGTATAGTAAGACCCTGACTCAAGAAGGGAGAAAAAAAAAAAAAAAGTGAAAAACATAGGGTATGTTACATTTAATGTGATCCCACTAAAATTATATTACCTAACATTAAAATTGTATTTCCACATGGTAATATAATCATGGTACAATACCTATATTTAATACAAGTACAAGCCAAGGATTTAACTCAGTGGCATAAGTCCCTTCCTGGTAAGAGCAAGGTCATGAGTTCAATCCCTGGTACCATTAAAAAAACAAACAAACAAAAAACTCTGTTAATACAAGCACAACAAAGTTAGTATTTAATATAAAGATTTTACTAAATTATAAAGATTTTATTAAATAAAAAAAAGAGATGTTCTAGAATAAAGTAATTTGGCCCAATAATATGCTGCCTAAAGAAACTCCAAAGTAAAATGATAAACGTAGCTCAAAAGGAAAGGAACAGAGAAAGAAATACCATGTAAGCACTAATAAATGAAAGCTAATTTGACTATGTAACTCAGACAATAAATATTTCTGACCTCAGAACAATAGAAATTACCATCAAGGATATGTTTCTACTAGATTTTTGTAATGTCCCCTTTTTCTGTTTGAGAACACTACATTACACATGTCCCTTCAGCTACCTCTGTTCTGAAAGTTGCTCAGATTTAACTGTTTTATTCTGTTTGATTTTCTTGACCCTGCACTGGGAACTGAACCTAAGGACTCACACTCTATTACTGAGCTACATCCTCCATCCACAAAGATATGATTCCAAATAACTAATAACAAAGCCTCAAAATACATTAAATGAAAACAACTGATGAACTGGGCATTTTGGTAGTGCACACCTATAATCCCAGCACTCCCAGCACTTGGGAGGCTAAGGTAGGGGGATGGCCTTAAGTTCCCAGCCTGGGCTACGAGGTGTGTTCAAGGCAGCCTGAACCATATAAGGAAACACTACTTCAAAAAAACACCAAAAAAACAAAAAGAAGAAGAACAAGAAGGAAGAAGGAGGAGGAAGTAAAAGGAGGAAGAAGAGGAAGAGGAAGAAGAAGAAAAACAACAACTAAAAATGAGACTTAGAAAAACTTGTAATTATTATTGGAGACATTAATACTTTTCTCAGTAGTAGAATAACATGACGGCACATAAAATATCGGTGAAGATATAGAAGAAGTGTCATTAACTAATTAAATCTAGTATTTATAAAAAACTGTCTTCTAAACAGCAGACATTATTTTCATTGCACCTGGGCTATTCACAGATAGACCATCTCCTAGGTTGGTGATGGCGACCCTTTTAGAGATTTCAATAACAAACAACAGACTGTGGCACACGTACCATAGGTTCACCAGCACTGCCTTAGGTCACTTAAAATGTAAGAAATTTAAAATTGAAACTATTAAAAATATGTTCTCTGACCATAATTAAATGAGAAATGAATAGAAAGAAGTTAACACCAAAAATCTCTGAATGCTTGGATAGTAAACATGTTTCTAAATAAGCCATAAATAAAAGAGTAAGACTCAAGAGAAATCAGACATTTCATTTCTGCTCATTTTAAATGTCAGAATTTGTGGGGTATAGTTGAAGTACTAGTTAGAAGAAATTTTATAGCACTGAATGTTTACCTTAGAAAAGTGTCAATTCATCGAAACTTGTATCATAAAAAACCAGGAAGAATATAGTAGCTGGCCCATATTTCATTAACTACTTTTGGTAAGCTCTCATCCTTACACTTAGCTCATTCAACTAGCAGACAAGGACACTCATGCTGTACAAAGGTTCACTTTAGAGATAAAGAGTCTTCAAGCTAAAAAGAACTAAGGAAGAGAAATAGAGAAGAGAGGATAAAAAGGAAAGGTTAGGGAGGGGAAACAGGTATGGGATGAACTTCCCTGGGGAGATGGTGAACACTGGATGCCAGGCCATGGGAGATGACTGCCAGCTACAAATTAAAACACTCAGTTACTCAAAGTGGGTGTGCTTGTCTTCATATAGGTACCACCCTTGCAAAGTTTTGATTAAAAGCCTCACTTTGCTGCCTCTGGAGTCTAGGTTTTTTGTTTGGTCAGTTGGTTGGTTTTAGTCTGGACAAGTGAGATAATTCCTCACATAAACATACCCAAAGTCCCCAGTAAAAAATAAAGAGCAGGTAATAAACTGAAAATAGAAAGACAACAAAAAAAAATAAAATAAAATCACAAGCTGGTTTTTGAAAAAACAGACAAACTTCTTTACTTTCTGACAAAGAAAATACAAAAACACATTACCAACCATCAGGAATGAAAGACAGATACCACTGCAAGTCATAGATTGAAAGATAAAAGGGGAATCCTTTGAATAATTACATGCCCATAATTTTAATTTGAAAAATAGTATTTCTGCATTGAAAGTGAACAACATGTTTCCTGTCATTATTCCCTAAATGACACGCTACAACAATTGTTTAAATGGCACATACATTGTATAAGGAATTAGGAGATGATTCAAAGGGTACAAAAGAAAGTACATAATATAGCTCAGCAGCATAAACACCTGCCTGGAAAGCACAAAGGCTTGAATTCGATTCCCGGTACCAAAAAAACCAAAACATAAATTTGGCAATTCAGTGAAACAGTTCCTTAAAAGGTCACAAACTGAAGAAACTTGTAAATAGTTCTACACATGGAAAAAAAAAAAATTCAAAAGTTTAAAATATTCTGAAAAGGAAAAAGTCAGGCCATATTTTGTTCAGTTAAAAAATAACTCTAGTTAACCAAGGCTTTTGGATTTTGTGGGAACCACTGCAAATCTAGACAGATAAAAAACACTGAAAGGCAGAGGCCACATTTGAGGCAAAAAAAAAACACCAGCTTCTGGAAACTTGGCAATTTGCACTTTTAAGGGCAGCTGCCCAGGGACCAAAAAAGAAAATTAGGATAAAAGCATGCCTAAGGTCAGAATCCCAGGTATTATCTTTGGTGGGTTAACTGAGGGGAGAGAAAAACAAAAAACAAACAAACAAAAAAACCTCTCTCAGATGGGTAAACAATAGTATGTTGGTGCCAGAAAGAAAAAAATCTCCTTTGACAATCCCTGACCAGGACTGTACTCTCATGGATTTAGGGCGTGAAAAAAAACCAATAAGAAATTAGTTGAAAGTGTTATCAGTAGGGCAGTTAAGTAGGTCCCAGGTACATGGAAAAAGTAAAAATATGAACACACTTGAAACCTCAAACAATACAGCTAAAGCACACCCATAAGTAAAACTTTACAACACAAGGGGTTAAGCTCAGTCAGAGCATGAAAGTAAAGCTTCACAAAACACATTCACAGCCAAAAACCAGTGAAATCATACACTACAACAAGAATGTGAGCTCAAGAAGTAAGGACGCAATGAATGAAAACCACAAAACTATCGATGGTAGAGTATACTAGACACTAAATATATATTTAATAAATTTAAAGAAATAAAAGATGGAATCAAAGGTGGGATGAATGGTAAAAGAAACAAAACACTATGAAAAATGATCAAGCTAATTTAAAGAAAAGAGAAAAAAGAATTTAAAATTGAGTAACTTTACGAAGAAAATAACATGGTAGCCTTGTAATCGTAGCACTCGGGAGACTAAGGCAAGAGGATCACTGAGAGTTCAAGGCCAGCCTGGCTACAAAGTGAGTTCATGCAGGCCTGAACTGCATAGTGAACTGCATAGTGAAACGGTCTCAAAAAAAAGAAAAAAAAAAAGCTAAAGTTGGTTCAACAGTAAAGTAGATCACCTTCAGAAAAAAATTAATGAGCTAAAAGACAGATCCGAAAAAAATCACCTAGCCATTTGAGAAACACTAAACACACATGCTACACACATGCTACACACATGCTACACACACACACACAACACACACACACACACACACAGAATAGATAAAAGAAAAAACCACAGAAGCTGTTCAATTAGAATTCAATAAAGGAACAAGAATGTGCACTTTTAAACTGATACCCTATAACAAAGGAAAGAGCAAGAGCAAAAGAGAGACTGTGGTCAAAAGGCCTGAGTTACAAGTCTAACTCATTACTTACTCTATAATCTAGGGCAAATTATTTAAGCTTTCTAAGTCACAGTTTTCTCATATGTAAGGTAAACAGGATAATACAGACCTCATATAACCATTAACTGTTAAATAAAACTCAAACAAACACAGCACAAAACTCAATAAACATCACCTACTGGCAACAGCTACAGGCAACTAAAAAATAATTTTAAAAATTTATCAGCAGGGGCCTGGGGATTTAGCTCATCGGCATAAGCACCTGCCTTGCAAGCAGGCAGTCGCGAGTTCGATCCCCGGTACCGACAAAAAGGAAAAAGACAAAAACCAAACAAACAAAAAATTTATCAGCAAAGGACAATAAAATAAAACTACAATTTTTAAAAATGAGGTGCTATGTTGCCCAGGTTCACCTTCAATCCGTGATCCTTTTGCCCTTGGACTTCCAAATAGCTGGAATCACAGCATACATCTCTGTGTGCCACAATAATCAAAGTTAAGACCAAAAAAAAAAAAAAAAAAACCCTCCCCAGATAATGGTTTGATTTCCAAGTCTGTGGAAAGGAAAAGCAGGTTATCTAGTCCTGCATCACTCGTCAATTCTGCAAACTTCTTAGAGTAGGTATAGTGATTCTAGGTAACCTTTCGGTTCCTTTTCTATCCACTCCTTCCAAATTTGTAACTTACAGGAAAAAATATACTATTCCAGCCGGGCATGGTGGCCCACAACTGGTCTGCAATTTCAGCACTCCAGAGGTTGAGGCAGGAGCATCACTGTGAGTTGAAGCCAGCCTGGGCTACAAAGTGAGTTCACAGCCAGCCTCAACTACATAGTGAGAGGCTGTCTCAAAAAGACAAAAAAAAAGTTACTATTCAAATTCACTCTTCTTAAATTCTGTTTTGTAAAAGACAGTAAGAGACACAGAGAGAGAGAGAAACAACAAAATCACATACTTACTTTTCATTAGTTTTCCTGATAATTCTTTCAGTGGAGAAGAGGGACTGTTCCTACCGGCTACTGTTAGTCTAGAGGAGGATTCTTGAGTTTCCATGGAAGCTGGATGAGTTCCTGCTCTGGCCATTTCAAGATGAAAAGAATGGGTACTGTCACATTCTTGGGAAAGCAGCAAGTAATTCTGACTGCTATTAGTTCTATTATTCAGGTCAATTCCTTCTGAGTGAGTCATAAGCAACTGGGCTGGACAAGAATCTTCCAACCTCTTGTCAAGGGATTCAGATATAAAAGATGCTGCAGTTTCGTGCTTTTTAGATGGAGAGACAGGCTCAGCCAGTGAGCTCTGCTTCACTGTATTCAGACTATGTGCTCTTATTCGGGACCAAGTTGTAGAGTGAAAACTCTCAGCCTCTAGCCAAAATTTAACCAAGTGTTCCATTCTCCGAAGTTCCATGAATTGAATGAAATAAGGGAGGACAACAGTGTCATGCAAGACTTGTTCAAGGGTTTTTGAAAGACTTGATTTGGTCTCTTGAGTCTGGTAGTCCAAACAAGATCTGCCTAAAATAAGCAAAACAATCAGTAACTGAGTCACAATTTCAGACTTTCAATTACCTTTAGCAATAGTGGTATCAGAGGTTTAGGATAAAGTTTATTTCCAGGCAATTAAAATGAATAAAGAACTGAAGATATTGTAATTTTGATTTCTAAGCCAAAAAAAAAAAAAAAAAAGCCCAAAACTCAAATTACTAAAAAGCACTTTATTACTCAATCTTTATATTTCCTCTAGAGGCAATTCAGATCATGTGTTTTTTTTTTTTTTTTTTTTTTTTTGTACCAGAGATCAAACTCATGATCTTGTGCATGCCAGACAGGCACTTGTGCCACTGAGCTAAATCCCCAGCCCCAGACTATGTACTTTCTTAAAGGAAAAAAAAATCTTATGATACTATTCCCAAAGAAAAAGGGCCACTACAAATATGAAAAAGTCTTCAACCTCATTAAAAACCTAGAAGAGGCTGAGTAGGGTAACGCACTCCTGTAATCCCAGCATTGGAAGGTAGGGAAAGAGGATCATCACACACACAAAAAAAAGATCACCACAAACTTAAGACCAGCCTGGATCACACAGTGAATTCAGTCTGAATTACATGGAAAGACCCTGTCTTAAAGAGACAAAATCAGTCAATCCAGAAAAGAGCAAATGAATACAAGATAACATTTCTGCCTATCATATTGAAAAATGATTTTTCAAAAACTAACAAACAGAAGTATACAGGCAACACTCTCACATACTGGTAATAATATAAATTGACAAGATCTTTATAGTAGAGCATTCAGACATCCATAGGAAATCATTAGCAAACTGTAATCTTCAATCTAGTAACCACTTTGTAGGTAATTATGCTGGAGTGAAACTGCTGATAAATAAAGATTTTATGAAGTCTCAGCATTATTTATAACAGAATGAAAAATAGCTTTGGGATCTTAAAAAATTAAACTTGATATAAGTTACATTTATTTTAGCTAAATTTAGGTTACTATAACCACAAGCTAACGATTAGAATAAACAAAAAAGTTAAAATTTTTGACCTTCATAGCATCTTATAAAGTGGGTCATTTTGATAAAATTAACTGATGGTTTCACAGATTTTTCCAAAGGGCTTTCCTTAATTCTTTGATATTCAAATCTACTTCTTTGAAGCATCCTTATGTGGCATCATCCTCAGTAACCATCTTATTGCCAAGTGATGTCCAACTCTGACATCACTTCACGAATTTAAGGAAGTTCTGGTTTTCCAAAGATTTATAATTTCTTTTAACTAAAGAGTTTATTTCTTGCCGGGCATGGTAGCACATGCCTGTAATCCCAGCACTTGGAAGGCTGAGGCAGGAGGATCTTTGGGAGTTTCAGAACAGCCTAGGCTACAAAGTGAGTCCAAGGCCAGCTTGAACTGCATAGCAAGATTCTGTCTCAAAAACAAACAGTTCATTTCTTTTAATTATAGATTTACACGCACTCATAAAAAGTAACATAGAAAGATCATTTGAAAGGCTAAGAGTCTAGCTCTACAGTAGAACACTTGCCTAGCCTGTGTGTGAAGCCCACATGGTAATATCTTACAAAACTACAGTATATACCAGGATCCTGACACAGATATGCTTCATTACTTGTACTAGATGTTTAGTCCTATGTAATTTTATCTTGTGTATCTACCTATATCTACTGCTAAGACACAGCAAGTTTCAATACCACAGGGTGCTTGCTGCCTCTCTTACAACCATACTCATCTACCCTCTCACCTCTGACAAACACTAATCTGTTCTGCATTTTTCTAATTTTGTCATTTCAAGGATGTAAATACAAACAGAATCATGCTACACTGTAGATACTGGCTTTTGTCTCAGAAGAATGCCCTTGAGATTACACTTCTTTAACCCTAAGAGTATTCTAGGATATGCACGTACCAGTTCATTCACCTGTTGAAGGACATTTACTTTTTCACTCGGAGGCTAAGACATACATTCTTTTTTTTTTTTGTGCCAAAAATCAAACTCAAGACCTCACTTTTGCCAAGCAGGCCCTTACACAGCTGAGTTAAATCCCCGGCCCGAGACATACATTCTTGTATAAGTTTTTGTATAGAGATATATTATCATTTCTTCAAGATAAATATCTCGAAGTGCAATTAATGAGTCACATGGTAACTTCATGTTTAGCTTTGTAAGAAGCTTCCAAGCTATTTTCCAAGGTAGCTATATCATTTTACATTCCAAGCAGAAATGTATCTAGCAAAAATTAATATTTTATAATGAATAAGCACCTTGTTTGCAATGTATTGCTGCACATTACCCACAAAGATGCTGATATTCTCCCTGGCTTTGCCTATACATAAATGTTAGGCAGACAGATGTCAAAAGTGGGAGAAATTTTATTAGAATCAATTCATTCATGCATTTTTTTCATCTTATAATAATATGACATGCAATTTTGGGGTGTTTTTTATTGTTGCTGTCCTTGTTGTTTCTGTAGTACTACAGATTGCACTCAGAACTTCCCACTTAGGAACAGCCCAGGTCTTTCATTTTTTGTTTTGAAACAGGGTTTCACCAAGTCAATAAATTTCCCAGGCTGGGCTCAAACTTGTAATTCTGCCTCAGCCTTATAGAGTGCTAGAATTACACTACTCACCCAGTTTTTTTAAGTGAAGAAATTTGAGTAACAACTACTCAAAGATCTACTATGGGATCTTACTATATACTGCACTCAACCTACTTTGTTCACTGTTGCATGGCTTTTTAAGTTAATTAATTTGTCTATGTTTCTGGAGACAACGTTTCACTAAGTAGTTCAGGCTAGTCTTGAACTCACTATGTACCCAGGCTGGTTTTGAATTCTCAGTGATCCTCCTGCCGTTGAGTATGGGGATTACAGGCAACCACCACCACACCTAGCTCTCTAAATGTCTTTGTTAGACTTTTAAATAGCTATACCATATTCTGTGTTATGAGCACACCACAATTTGACTACTTTTCTATTAATATTTATTATAGTTTCTCATTTTTTGCTATCACAAACAATACTACTATAAATAGACTTATACATACTTTCATATATATCTTTGTGCTTATGTATGAGCATATCTGAGGACTAAATCTTGGAAAAAGAAGTGTTGTCCAAATGGCACACATATGTAAACACATACACCTCCACAAAGACACATCCACAAGTACACTGTTTGTAGTATCAGGGATTAAATTTAGGGTCATCACATACTAGGAAAGTACTTTACCACTGAGCTATACCCCAGACCTTTTTTACTCTTATGCTGCTAAATTGCTTGGCCTGGCCTGAAACTTGCAACCCTCCTACTTCAGCCTTCTGAGTAGCTGCAATTACAGACCTATGCCACCACTCCCAGTTATATTTTATACTTCAATAAATATTTTCAAATTGACTACTTTCCAAAAAGTCTTTACCAATTGATATCATCATTAAATGGGAGTGGTCATTTCCCTGAATCTCTATGAAAACATCCAACTCATCAAATTTAAATATATGCTAATGTGTTTTAACTGTTTAATTTGCATTTCTGTATTACCAAAGTGAAGCATATTTTTCATACATTTTTAATTAGTGGTCAAATGTATTTCTCCTCCTGGCCATACTATATATTTTTTATTTATAGGAATATAACAGTACTCCCCATTGTATGTGTTGCTGTTATTTTAGTTTAAGTATATTTTTCTAGTCCTTTCCAACAATATAGTTTAGTTTCCTATAACAGGAATTCCACATATTGTACTCATTTCCTTCCTCTATGAGAAGTTAACAAAAAGTCACTTACCCAGGTCCCCAAAGTGAGCAGCTTCCATGTGGCTTGGTTGCTTCTTAAGTGTTGCTGTCCTGCTGCTTGAAAAGGAGTCCATGTTGGCAGAAATGGCATTGATTGCAACATGACTTGGTCCTGCGGCCTCCAGCAAGGCATGATTTTTAGTACTTTTTTGTGGGGAATGTACAGCTATTGACGCTATAATATTTCAAAAAAATGTTAAAATTAAACACAAAGTTCAGCACAATTTGGTAGTCTATAACTCTACGAGGACTTTAAGAAAACTTTAAAAATTAAAATTTGTTGGGCCAAGGATATAACTCAGTGGTATAAGCACCTGCTTGGCAAGACCAAGGTTCTGAGTTTGATTCCTGGTACCAAAAAAAAAATTGTAATAATTTGTTTAATCATCACATAACAAAAAACAACTAAGATGAAAGGTAATTCAATCAAGCAGCAGAAAATTGGAAGGAAAACACTATAATATTATTTATAAATAAATATATAAACATATTTATGATTTTTTATATTTTAATATAATATAAAAATATATTTATTTATATTTTATAAATAAATATTATTTATAAATAAAAGTAGTATACCAAAAAATGAAACAGAGAGAGAACCTCAGACAGCATTCTGAAATACGGACTTTTTTCAATTCCTTAATCCTTATTTGCTTTGGAAGCAAAATTAAAACTGCACAATGCTTAGAAGGAGAAAAAACCTAGAAAAATATTCCTCAGTATACTTATTTTTTAATTGGGTACAAAATTTCGCCATCTAATAAAATATATATCAACATTCAAGCTGCCCAAAAGCACACTTAAAATTACAAAATATAGATTAAGGATGTAGCTCACAAGTAGTGTGCTTATCACACAAGGGTAAGGTAGACTCAGTTTTACCCCCTACATCAGAAAAAAATTACTTAAAAAGTTATTTTTTTGGCCAGGCGTGGTATGCACTCCTACAATCCCAGTACTCTGGAAAGCTAAGCATATCAAAAGTTTGAACCCAGCCTGAGCAATCTGGCAAGACCGTGGTGGGAAAGTAGCTCAGTAAAAAGGCCCTGGGTTCAATCTTCAATATCGTCAATTTTTTTTAACAGTCTGAAAAACATTAGCATTATCTTTTTTATTTCAGAATAAAGAATTTACTACTAATGTATTAATAGGAAACTGTTCAATATTATTGTCAAAGCAAGCCTTTGTCACGACAGCTGAGTTAAAATTCTATTCTAATTATGTCATGTAAGTATTGGCTTTTTTTTTTTTTTTTTTTGAGACAGAGTCTCACTTTGTAGTTCAGGCTGGCCTTGAACTCACAGCCCTATCCTGCCACCTCCGCCTCCAGAGATTACATAAACCTGTGTGCCACCACACCCAGTTTAATGACTCTTACTAAAGTATGTTTTTCCTTTAAGTATTAAAGACTGAACACAGTGCCTCCACCAATGTTAAGCAAACACTACCAGGAAGCTATAGCTCTTTTCTCCCTAACTGTCCAGCATAGTCTCTAACTATGACCCTCCTCCCTCAACTTCCCAAACAGCTGACAGAGATGAGCACCATGCCCAGGTGGTGAAAACGTTTTAAGAATGTCTTGGTCACTTTCCTGGTCACTGGGACAGAATACCCCACACCCATAACTTAAAGGAGAAAAGGTTTATTTTGACTCAGGTTTCACTCCATAGTTGGCAGGCTCTCAGGCAGGAAGACATGGCACAAGCTAGTGGGGGAAAGCTATCCACCTCATGGCAGCCCGGAAGCAGAGATGTACTCTTCCAGGTCATATCCTCACTGATCCACCTTCCCAAGTCCCACCTTTGAGCGCATGAGGCTTTGGGCAAACTTCCATATATAAACTGCAACAAAGACATGTCAACTTAGTGCACTGCTATAGCAAGAGGGACAAAAATGAAACAAATCACTTAACATTCCACACCTCAAGATAAATACTCTAAGATAACTAAAGTTATCTCACTTAGCACCCTTTCTAAGTGCTCTCAGCAAGTAGGTCCAGATGCAGAATCTGAGTAATACTAAGCAGTACTTCTTATGAAGGCTATGACTCTTAAAGAGATGAGTTTATAGGTTAACGCATATAAGAACATGAATATCTTTATCTGCTTACTATTTAAATTTGCTAGCCATTCAATAGCCAGGCACAGAGAATAAATGCCTTCAAACTGTTCAATTTCAGAAAAAAGCTTCGTTTTTTATTTTCAGTTAAAGGAACAAAATCACGTTAACAAGTTTATAAACAATAGCTAGTTCTCTGGTACAGACAAAAACTACAAATTAGATTCTACGGGAGTGTTAAGATTTTGTTTCTTAATTCAGTGTCTATGATAACACCGAGCACGGTAGCACATGGCTATCATCTTAGCACTCAAGTCTGAGGCAGAGGGTTATCACAAATTTGAAGCCAGCTTGGGCTACATAGTGAGTTTAAGACCAACCTGAACCACATAGTGAAGCCGTCTCAAAAAAAAAAAGTCTAAGATAATGTAAAATTCTATTAACTCATTTGTACAAGGCTCCCCACTGCCAACTTCTGTTTGAACCAGTACCTCACATTTTCCTCCTCCTGGCTGCTAGCCTTGGTCTTACATGGTCTCTCTAATTTCTATCTGCTTATTTCTCCTTAACTTATTAAATACATACTGATGATAATGGTCTCCTTCCTTGATTCCCCTTCTTCCTAAGGCAGTTCTGATAGAAAGCACATTCATTCTCAAACTTTCACTCACTGCTAAAATAACAGCGTTCCAAGTTTTTTAACCCATAAGTTCTTTTTCTCTCTGACCCCGTCCCCAGTAAACAATAAAATACCTGCCATAATTTGTCTGCAAAATAGGTAAAACCAGAGTAACTGCTGATTCCAGGGAGAGTCTTACTCATGCCTCAGTGCAGACACTCTTAGCAACAACCCCTAGGCCATGCCTCTGTGGAACAGCTAGGGAACACGTGACCTGCCTCTCAGACCCAGGGCCAAGCACTGTATCTCTAATTATCTGGGCATTCCCAATTTGACTTTGCCATCTTGGACCCAACTTACTCACATATCCCACTAACTAATTTTCCTTTCTACGTCAGTTTTGTCCATTTTACTTGGCCTCTAAATTTTAACCTTGTGATCCCATTCTTATCTGTTGCTTGCCAAAATCTGTTGTCTTTTTCTTCAAGGTGTTTATTTTCAATACCACATCCTTAGTGCAAGTCCTTCTATCATAAAAGAACTTCCAAGGTCTCCATCCCACATAACTCTTCCAGACTAACTTTCCATATACACTGCACATAATCAGTGTCCTGTTCAAAAGCCCATAAAGGCCATGTTTTTGTTTCAACTTTTCTTTCTAGTCTGTACAACTCTCAATAACATTATCTCGATCCTTCTGTAAAATTTTCCTCCACTTGTCTGAAGGTCTCTCTGCCCAATATATGGAGTCAGCCAAATAAATAAATACACACTTTAGGACAAGAAAAACAGAATAATGTTTTCCAATAGATGATGTCACCTTTTGGTGACATTCTTAAAGAATGTCATATACTGCAGAAAACCCACTACACTGCCAGTCCTTAAGAGAAAAACTGAAGATGCACGTGCAGCAATCTCAATAACAAAGGTTAGCCATGCAGCACTTCTCTATACTAATAAAAATCTGGAAGCTAGGGTCATCACTTTGTGTACCTCTTATAATTATAGACGCCAAAGATAACTTGTATTAATCTCATGATGTCTCAATAAATTTAGTCTTAAAATATTTACCACAAGTTTTTCTTTTCCTGAAGTGTGTATACATTTTTTTTTTTGGCAGACTCTGTTTACTCAAAGAAATAAAAGGCTAAGGGCTGGGGATTTAGCTCAGATGCATAAGCACCTGCCTTGCTAGCAGGCGGTCGTGAGTTCGATCCCCAGTACCGATAAAAAATGAAAAAGACAAAAAAAAAAAAAGAAATAAAAGGCTATTAAGGAAAAGAGAAACAACCTTCTCTTTCACTCAACTTTATCTTTTTCTTTCTTTCTTTCTTTTGTCTTTTTGAGACAGGGTCTTACTATGCTGTTAAAGCTGGCCTTGAGCTCACTGTGTAGCTTAGGCTGGTCTTGAACTTGCAATGATCCTACTGCCTCAGCCTCCCAAGTGCTGGGCCTACAGGCATGTGCCACCAGCCATGCTCACATTCATCTTTTAATGGCTTATATCAAGATGTCCTCCCCAGCCTCGTACACCCACAGACTGGGCTTTGGGAGGTGATGGGATCATGGGAGTGTGCCCACTGATGAGTTTATAACTAAATGTGATGCTGGGGGAAGGTGGGTTTTTGGGGGCATGGCTGGAAGTATATCGCTCCCCACTTCCTCCCTCATCTTTCTCTGCTCCCCACTGCCACGCTATGAGCTGTCTGTCCTCTGCCATTCCCCTCTGCCCTGGGGCCTGCCTGAGAGCCGGCTGACTATGGACTGACATATCTACAAACTGTGAGTCTCCTTTAACTTTGCGTGTCAAGTACAGAATCTCAGTGATGAGAAAGCAATTAGCACACATCTTATTCTTCGAATTTTAGCAAGTTTCATTTCCATGAGGTCATCCCTACACTTCAGAAACCATTTGCTGATCCCAAACTCTTTTGAATTCCTCAACATACTTCACCTAACTTGACTACTTCACCACTGGGTGCCTACTATGTTAAAAAGTAGATAATAAGCAGGGCATGGTGGCACACCCCTGTAATCCCAGCACTAGGAAAGCTGAGGAAGGAGGATTATTGTGTGTTCAAAGCCAGCTTGGGCTACAAAGTGAATTCAAGGCCAGCTTGAACTGCACAGTGAGTGAGACCTTGTCTCAAACAGAAAAACAAAACAAAAAAACTATGCAATATAGCTACCAACAGAGAACCTTCCATCTACCAGGCATTATACTGGTTTTTCTATGTGCATTTTTTGAGTCGTTGTGTCATTTCTCTCTCACAATAATCCATCAAGACTCATATTCTTCATTTTAGAAGTGAAAACACAGATGCAAAGAAGTTAAATAAGGGGTTGGGATATACCACAGTGTTAGAGCACTTGCCTGGCATGTGTGAGGCTCTGGATTTTATCCCAGCCTCCTCACAAAGTAAATATTTTGCCTTATGAGCAATAAAGAACCATTCCGATAGACAGGATTTCAGTCTAGGGCTGCTAGTCTCTTACCTTTAGTTAAAAACTCAGACCCTAAAATTACTATATGTATAACATATGTAAATGTATGACCTATTCAACATAGTTAAACTGAACATATAATTTCAGTTTGGTTCTGTTAGGCAAATCAGAAATGGTTTTTCCCTTTCCCTCACATTTTTTATCAATAACAAAGCTCTATTCATTTTCCCTAATATTTTTCCAATCTGTCAAGATTTCTTTATTCTTATCATTATCAATCCAGCCCAAACCATCTGTGGAATTAATTAATCTTCCTCGCTACTGTCATAAAGGCCGAATGCAAGTCTTTTTTGTTCACTGTTACAAGTTTTTGTCTAATATCTAGAAGAGGTATTCTAAAAGTAACCGCTATTATTATTTTGCTCGATTTGCTACTATCCTGTAACTAACTTTGTAATCAATCTGTAAAATTCTCGAGGAGCTGTTTCCTGTACTGCCTCTGTATTTTCCTAAGGTTAAGTCAGTAACTGTTAAACAGAGATGAACAGACTGTTACCAAGACAGTATACATGGACTTCTTTAGCACAGAGTTTAAATTTAGAGATTAAGAAATTTGCAAGGGCAATCCCTTTGTTCTACAAATGAAGACTCCGAAAGAAAATTACATGACTCCCCAGGATTACACTGTCAATGGCAAATGTTTGGGAAGACAGTTATTCTAACTGTCTGAACCATCAAAGTTCCTTTCTTCTACTACAATCAGATGTATTCTTCACAAGCTTCTGCTTGCTATGGGCTTTTAGCCTTTATCAATGCCAGTCACAGAGAAGGTAGTCTGAACTAACTGTGAAATCCAGTTGATTTTACAATATCAGTAGTAGACAAGGTTTTAAGGTAATTATTTTTTCCTTAACACGAATTTTGTAATAAGTTATAATTATTCTTTGACAAATTGAATATATGAACTATACAGGCCACATAAACACTGGAAAGAAAAATCTACATAGCAATCCACATATTTTATGTAAAAAAGTTCTATTTATAAAATTTATAAGTAATTCCAACTAATTTTCCCATTCCCATCTCTATACAGTAGAACTAACGAGTCAAAAACATAGGAAAGCTAGGTATGTGGTACATTCCCGTGATACCAACACTCAGGAGGCTCAGGCAGGAGGATCCCCCGCCTGGGCTATGGAGTGAGTTTAAGGTCAGCCTGAATCACAGAACAAGGGCCCGTCTCAAAATCAAAACAAAATAAAATTTAAAAAAAATCCACAGCAGAGATTACAATCTAAACATAGCACATTCTACCCTATAAATAAAGACAATATATTGATGCCAACAAAGTACTATGAACACATTTTAAATTAAGGCCATTCGTCCAAAGTAATAAATGAAAGCCATAATCATCCACATTTCTAAATAAACACAAAACCAAGCCTTATAGGAATGTTTTCTCACAATTGTCAGACTGCTAGTTGAGTAGCCTTCATTTTTTGCTTTACTAAATAAAGTCAACTAATCACTTTTAGAGAACAATCAAATTCATGATTAATGATGAGGGTACTAGTTCACTGTAATCACTAGTTCAGCCAATCAGTGTTTGGTAAAAGCCTATTAAGTGTTAGCTGTTGAAGAAAATACAGGTTAAAGAGGGATATACATCACAATCAATCATAAATAATTATAAAACAAGGCAGAAGATAACAGGATTAAAGAGCTTATGCTAAGCACCTTGCTAAGTGCTAAAATGCTAAGCTAAGCACTTTTTTGTTGCTGTTCTTTCAGACAGGGTCTCCCTTTGTAGTTCAGGCTGGTCTTGAACTCACCACATACACCTCGAACTCATGATGATCCTCCTGCCTTGGCTTCTTTAGTGCTGGAATCACAGGTGTGCATGCCCAGCTCATCACTTTTGAGTACAATGAAATGTCAGCTAAACTCACCTTTAATTGAGTTGACATCGGGGGTCTTCTCTTGTTCTTTGCTTTTCACTGCAAGACAAAAGGGTGTCATGACAAACTTTTGTAGCCAAAGAGATCTTTTCTACACACCGTGAAACTCAGGGGTTTATTCTGATAGGTAAGTATTCAAAGGGGGACTCTTACAGGGGGACAGAGAAGAGTGATGGTCAAAGAAGGTTTACCCAACAAAGTAACCTCTGAACAGCAGTCCAAAAAGACAAAAAAAATTAGAAGAGTATAAGGAGAGACTATACGGTCACAATACCAGTGTTCAAATTCTGCTTTTGCCCCCTATTAGTCATGCAATCCTGGAAAAGTTACTTTACTTCACTAGGTTTAAATTTCCTTGATTAATAGTATTAGGTCAACCATAAAACCTTGTATGATTGCTCATGAAACAATATGTACTTGTAAAAGGCATCTGACAACTAATTAGTAGAGTAAATTTAGGGTAAATGTTAACTATTATTACCACAAGTCATTACTATACTTGGCTATTACAAGCTTCATGGAAAAAAAGAAAAAAGATTTTTTTGGTAGTGTATCTTACTTCTTTTGTATTTCCCTCACAGCAATCAAATACAAACATCTAAAGTTACAAACATTCTAAATTTCTAACATTTAAGGTCTAACAAGCTGTCTCAAAAATGATCATATAATCCTTCATCTATTACACAAAATAATGAATATTGCAGACAAGCTAACGTAACACCCAGAAAAGGAAGGTACACAGTAGCTTAAACCAAGTGTAAACTCTATTACAGTATCTGACAGAATACTATTTTTAACCCTCTTTACTATTCTTTTTTCCAACAACAAACTGTCTTATCAAAAGCTTATTGAAATAAATCCCCAAACATGTACATCTCTCTACTTGGGCTCTTAAACATCAAAAGTTGAAAGTCTATCCACCAACCATTTGAGTGCCTAGTGTATGTCAGAGAGACCCAAGATCTATCACAGAAAAACCATCAAACCTAGCTTGGTGTGGTGGCACAGACCTATAATCCCACCACTTGGGAGGCTGAGGCAGGTGGATCATTTCAGTCTAAGCAGCCTGGGCTATGAAGAGAGCACCAAGCCAGCCTGAATTGCGTAGTGAGACTCTCTCTCTCTCTCTCTCTCTCTCTCTCTCTCTCTCACACACACACACACACACACACACACACACACAGAGCAGCAACCCTTGCCTGTTGGTCTACATTTAGTCAGTGACATGTGCCTTTAATCACAGCAACTCTAGAAGGCTGAGGTAGGAGAACTACAAGTTTCAGCCCAAACTAGGGAATCTAGTGACTCAGTAAGACCGATCTCAAAAAATAAAAACAGGTGGGGATGCAACTCAGAGTGCCGAGCCTTGGGCTCAGTCCCCAATACTGAAAAAGAAAGAAAAAAAGAGAACAGAAGAGAAGGCAGCAACTCCTGGCAAGCTCAAGATCCTGAGTTTGATTCCCAGTACAAAAAAAAAGAGAGAGAGAACAGAAGGAGAAAAAAAAAAAAAAAAAAAACAGAAAAGGAAAGGAAAGGAAAAGACCTCTATATGAAGGGTGTGGAAAATGTAAGATCATCTCATGGAAAAAATAAGCAAGATATCTCAGGTACTGATCACTGTTGTCAGGAAGCTAAAATAAGAAAATGTGGTAGGGTGACTGCTACTTGCATCCCTCGCAGTGGCAACTGCCAAGCAAGTGAATCTCTTATTTGAAACATCAACCCGTCATGTCTTTCCTGATACTCCACTCTGCTCCTGGTTTTCTAGCCGCTCCTTCTCAATTTACCCAATTGCTGACCTCACTTCCTTCATCCACTGGGAGTTTTCTGGAAAAAGGGTGGCTGTCTCTTTTTACTGTATATACATGTGTACTTCCTGGCTGATCTTCCTTAATCTTTTTTGGTTGGGTTTTTTTTTTTTTTTTTTGGTTTGTTTTATTGTTTGTTGTTGTTGTTGTTTGGTACCAGGGACCGAACTCACAACTAGGCACTTGTCAGACAGGCACTTATATGCTGCTGAGCTAAATCCCCGCCCCTTGATTTTGTTTTTTGAGACAAGGTCTCACTCTCTAGTACAATCTAGTCTTGAACTCACTAGGTAGCCCAGGCTGACCTTGAACTCAGGGCAATCCTCCTGCCTTAGTGGAGATTACAGATGTGTGCCACCACACCTTGTTTCCCTAAGCTTTTTAAAAATGTATTTTTAGCCTTCACTGACACAGTAGTTGGACATATTTGTGAACTACAGTGTAACATTTCAGTACATACACATGTATATATAAAATAAGTAATCATCAATTGAGGTCCCTAATTTTAAGGCTTGCAATAACATAGAAAAGCTGTAACTTCTAAATTTATATCCCCGCCTAAATCTTTTTTATCTCAGACTCATATAGCTAGCCATTTGCCTGTCAGAGAATATATCATCTTTTTTCAAACCTACTTCTACTTGTCATTGTCTACCATTAACTGACACCTTCAACCACCTGATACTCAGGTCAAAAGTCTTGGAATTCATCCTTAACACTGTCTTACATGCCACATCCAAAGAAGTGATCTACCACCAAAATATGCCTTCACAGTTCCACTTTTTCCACCTTCAAAACATTCTATCAATTAGATCTCCTACATTAACACCTCATACATAGAATTACATAAGCAACCTAACCTATCACTACTAGCTAGCATTTTGTTTTATTTCCTTTCTTTCCTTTTACATATGTAGCTTAAGGTTCCTATGAATCACTACGAGATCCTTTCCCAAATATAAGTTCTAATCTAAATGTTTTCCTGCCATGAGTGTTTTTAGACAATTACCATAATGAACGTGAAAAAAAATGGCGCTACTCTGCACATCTTTAAAATTACACAAATAAGGGGTTGGAGGTATGCCTCACTGACACAGTACTTGCTTCAAATGTCTGAGACCCTGGGAGCAATCCCCAGTGCAAAAAAATAAAACTGATATTCTAAGGGGCCCAAAGCCTGAAATACAGTATTTACTTTCTGATTCTCTACAAAAAAAAAAAAAATTGCTTACACAGTAGAAAAAAATTTTTTTGCCAGATGATAACCAGTATCATTTACTGCTTAATCCACCCTTTTCCAACTGACTAAGAACTCTTTTTATAGACTGTTCTCATACACACCTGGATTTGCTTCTGTGCATTTGTTTTGAAAATACACCACCAGGGCCAGGGATTTAACTCAGTGGTGTAAGCGCCTGCCTGTCAAGTGTGAGGTTGGGAGTTCGATAAAATCCAAATGTAAGGCCGTTGCAAAATGTGCTTCCTCAATCTTCAAAACACTAGCTCCTTGACATAAAAGCTAACATATAAAAGACACCTCCTTCCTAGGACTTCCTTAACCACTTGAGCTACAGAGGAATGACTACTGGACCAGAAGTAAGAAAGAGAAATTCCAAGGATGTAATAATGGGGGGCTTATTAAATTTTGTTTTGTTTTTTGTCTTTTTGAGACAGGGTTTCACTATGCTGTTCAAGCTAGCCCTAAACTCACTACAATTTGTAGCCCAGGCTGGCCTGGAACTCACAGCAATCCTCCTGTCCTCAGCCTCCTGAGTGCCAGTGGTACTAACGTTTTAGCCTGAGAAATGAAAGGCCAACATTTGATGAACAGGTTTAGAAGGACTAAATCTGGAATTAAATTTTAGATATTATAAGTAAATTTATCAGATAGAGCTTTAAAATAGACTAATAGATAACAGTTTGGATTCAGAGGCGAGGAGCCAAGTTAGAAATACAAATTTGGGAGTCATAAAAACATAGGTGGTATTTAAAAGTCTAGATAGGATCCCTAATAAGACTGTCTCCAGCTTCCACTCTTATAACATCTAGTCTTCATAAAGCTGCTAGAGTGATCTTTTTAAAACATAAGGTCAGATCATTCCTTTTTTAAAGCATTTAAAATAATATTCTGTTGAAATAAAACCTAACCATAGTCTATAAAGTTTTCAGTCGTCTCATTCTTGCTGTCTTTCCATACCTCAATCACAACAGTACCCTTTCTCCCTTCTTGAAGGTACATTAATGCTCCTCCTTCTTGTCCCTAAAGTGTTTCCAGGTCTCTCTAAATTACCTCCTGCTTAATCCTTTAGCTTTGTTTCCAAATAATTTTCGAAGTTCTTTCTCTAACATCCAACCAAAGTGTTTCTCAAGTTACTCTTTCATTACACTTTACTCAGTTTCTAAGTTCATCTCCCCCCTCACACACACACACACAATTTGTTTGCTCAGTTATTTTCTATGACAGCCAACAGTTAAGTTCCATAGGTTCAGGCCTTGTCTTGACTGCCCAATCATGCACACCTAGCACAATGCCTGGGAAATTACAGAAGCTCAAAAGTATCTGTTGAATAGCCAACAGTCTGCTGTTCAACATTACTCTTAAAATGATTTTTAAAAAAACCTAAGCACTTCAAATTATATAGTTAACTATGTATAGCTCTCTCTACCTATTAACTATACAAAACGTACTTATTAATAAGGCTTCCCACCATTTACCAGTTTCATTCACTTATCTAGCATCAGTTACTAACACCCTGTCTTTAATGAAGAGGAATTCCTTAGCCAGTGTTGAATGGGGCCTTTAGGAATCACTTGATTTTCAGTTGAAAAGACCAAAAAAAAAAATGAGTTTACTTGCTTGTCCGAGGTTACACAGTAACAGAGTTGTCATATGAACCCATTCCTCTGATTTAGCTTAGTGGTTTTTTTTTTTTTCCCCTAAACCTGTTCCTGTCTGGTACACTTTCTCCAAAGCACAAGAATTGACAGAACAAATAGTAGCCAAAGAGACTCATTTGCTCACTCTGGTTTTGTATTTAATGATATGCAACAACCTTCTCTGGGATCAGAACCATGCTGCCTCAACTTAAAAATTAACAGCTCTCCCAACTGAAAATCAGAAACCCACGTAGCTCGTTTATAAAGTTAAGCTTCCAGTGCTTAGGAAATTTGCCAACTCATCAAAAGTAGTCGTCTTCCACAGGAAACTTAATAATAAGTAATTTTATTTTAGGAACAGTAGACCTTCTCTCCCCTTCCCCCCAAGAAAAAGAGGAAACTACAATATGGTATAGTACTAATTGAAGAAGGCATTTTCGTGTGTTGCTTTTAGACATTAAACCCTCAATATTTGGAAAAGTCACACACTTCCATAATAAAGTACAAAAGTGATTTTCTTGATCTTGATCCACAGCATATAGGGGGGAAAAAAATACCACCAAACAAAAATCCTGAAAAGCAGCTCTTAAGCAAATAAGCATTAACTTCCTCGGGTCTCTGCACACTTTTGGACCAGCGCGACAATTCCCTTCTGACCTCCCGCGAAGAGGCCACCATCTCCCGGTAGAGTCCCGGAACACAGTGAGGCATCGGGGGGCGTCTGCGCGGAGACCGCGGGCCTCGCCGTCGCCCTGGAGGAAGCTCTCACAGGCCCACCGGTCCCACCACCCTCTCTCCCCGCCGCCCCTGAGGCCCGGCCTGGCCCCCTCCGGCGCCCCTCAGCTACCTTTCCGCCGGAAGAAGGACATGGCGGGGCCCGGGTCCGGGCGGAGGGCGCGGGGGGACTGTCGCGGGGAGGGCCCGGATCCCCTCATTCAGCTATTGGCTAGGACTTTCGGGTCTTCGGAAACCGCCGCACTAGCCCGAAATGAGACCCTTCTTCCAGGTGTCAGCCCCACCGCCTCCTCGGGATTCCCAAGCAGCGCCTGTCGCCATATTATCAACAAGCCGCCCGCCCGGAGTTCCGGTCCTTCCCCGCGCTAGGCTTCACGGGAGGCCAGCCGCGGCCCCGCCCCTCCCGTGGGTGCGGGGGCGTGCGCCCGCACCGCCCACGTGACCCTGCGAGCGTGCCACTCGTGACCCCGGCTCGGGCACGTCTGGGCCGCCCGGCGCTGTCCGCGGGAGGAGTGCTGCAGACCCAGGAAGCCCCCGCCTGGAGCTAGGATGGGGAAGTGGCTCAACTGCAGGGCGCCCACCCAGTGGGCTTGTCGCGGTGCACAGAGCTGGGCCTCGGGTGTCGCAGTTTTGCTGAAAAGCACCTGGCTACTTGTGCAGCTTCACGTTGGATGCTCCGCTGTTGTCTGCTAGGACAGCAGACCGCCCTGGCGCTGAGTTCGACGCAAGCCAGACCCCTAATTGGGGAATAGGTGCAACTGCCAACGAGGCTGTTTATCGTGATGACCTCGGCAGTGAAAGGGGAGAAATGGGCTGCTTTTCCGAATGTGATCCCCGCGAATGCTTGGATTTGAGGGGAACGGCAGCATAAAAGCATCGCTAGTGAATCGTTTTTCAAATCTTGGTCGAATGCCATTTCGACCTGTGAATCTTTGACCCTCTTAACTTTCAAAGCAGAGTGAATCAAGCCTCCCCCTGTTGTTGTGCCCCTCACACCCACTAGGGGCGCTCATCTACTGGGTGCATGGTAATTACAAAAGCAGTTCTGGCCAGAGAAGAACCCAGGAGACAGTAACAACTCCATAAATGTTTGCTGGATCATTTAGATCAATGAAGTCTTATGATGGAAACTGAGATCACAGGCCCGGAAACTGAGATCTATGCAAGACATAACTTGCCCAAGATTAGTCAGTGTACCATAAGTCTATAACTAAATGGGGCTTTTTCCTGTATTACTAGGGTAGGTTAATATATCTATCTGTTTTGTTTGGAGATGTGTTTCCAAGTGAGTGAAATATCCTCAAAGCTAAAACATGTTGAAAACTTGCTACGGATAGGTACTGTTCTATCCCTTCCTGATTAGTAACAGTCACTAGACTGGGTTTTGGCATTGTCACTGGGATGAGACTGGGGAGGGTCCCCAAAGCTGCAATAAGGAACCAAATCCGTCACTGTATAAAGTAAGTTTTCAAATTTTCTGACTTTTGCAGAAAAATAATTTTTAAGACTTATAAATGGCACAGGGAGGGCTTTACTAGACAGAAATTAAAGGTCAAATAAGAGAGGTGCTTATTTCCTGGAAAAGGGAACGTGTATGCTTCTCATGAAGGGTGAAAGCTTCAGGAAAAGGTGACCCTCTCACTCCGATTCTACAGGGATGGGCCTTTGTTTGTTTGTTTTGTTTCCTAACAGGTTGAGTTCTCTTAACCCGTTCCTTTATTTTAGGATCAGGTTTCTGCTCTTTATTTTCTCAAGCCAATTTATGGACTTACAGTATTTCTGAGGAATTTTGGGTAAGACAGGTCTGGAAGGAAAGGAACCTAAATTTAACCGAAGAAATGCTCCTTGGAATGCCTTGGGGTAACCTCAGCTAAGGCCCAAAAGTTGCAGTCCTTAAAAGTACAATTTTTAGGCATTATTTCATTCAGGCTAGGTCTCCTCGCTACCTAGCTTTTACTTCTTCTATCCTACCTCAACATGGAAGAAACTGCACAAAAATAAGTCATTTCCCAAGGTCACAAGCTAAGTAGAAGTGAAGCCTAGATTTCAAAGTCAATCTGCTCTGGGGAAGAAGTGTCCAGGTATGCTGGGCAGGAAAGACTGCTGAGCTTGGCGGCTGTCTTCAGTGGAGACTACAGGACAGAGTCTGAGTGCTTCCCCTCACCCCAGGTTAAAAGTGACCTTGGAAATCAATCTACACTCTGCTCGGACCACATTGGTGTTTGTGGCCAATGAAACCACTGATCAAAAGGGAGATTGGTTGAAGTTAGAGTCCACCAGGCCTGGTGTGCACTCTTAAGTGGGATTTCTCTGCTTGATGAGTCTAGAGTCTAAGTGGTTATTTAGTAAAGACTGAATTCCAGGGAGTGATGGCACTCTTAGCAAGAAAGTGCACAGCCCTCCTCTGATTCCCTCCTGGAGTCCAATCCTTGGTGGGGTATGTTTTGCATTTGTTGACTGGTTAATTGGCTTGTGATGGGTGAGACACAGAGGAAAAGGCAGTTAGAGATGTACCTTGAATATCTCCAGAATGAGAGCAGTGTTGAAAGGAGAGGTTGCCCCTAAGCATAGACAATATATAAGCAGTGTCTTACCCAAATTCTACCATAGTTGCTGCCCTTGAGGCCCTCCTGCCACAGATTCTGGAGTTGCATCTTTGTGTGTGTGTGTGTGTGTGTGTGTGTGTGTGTGTGTGTGTTTGGGATCAAACCCAGAACCTCATGCATGGTAAGCTGGCTCTGTCCCACAGAACTATATGCTTGGCCCTGGAGTTTCCTTTATTTCCCTAGATGGGTGAAGATACTGCTATCAGCTAACAAGAGCTCTCATTATTTGCTAAGTACTTATGCTGTGTCCTCCATGTACTGAGCCCTTTACAATCAGGATCTCAGTTTTGATTCCTACCCAACTTGTGGGTGTCATCATTACCCATAGTTTACAGAGGATGCCCTTCAGCCCAATGTAACTGACCAAGATCACAAGGCTTGTAAGAGAGATACTATTTCAATTGCTGTTTGACTCCAGAGCCATATGCTTAACAGTATTTCCTCGTGTCTTTCCCTCCACGTCCATCTAATCCCCATATACTCAATATTCCAGCATAGGATGCCTATTGGACAGGTATAAGGAGATACTTAGCTCAGATGTTTTAGGTACCTTATGAGTCATCTCATTGTTATCATTTGGATTGTAAATGTCACCCAAAGGCCATGTGCTAAAGGCTTGATTGGCAACCAGACAGTGCTATTAGGAGATGGTGGAAACTTTTAAGAGAGGGGAAGTCCTGTGAGAGAAAGGCAGGTCACTGGATGCATGCCCTTATAGGAGCTACTGGGACCCTGGCCCCTGCCTTTCTCTGTCTCTCTCTCTTTTTGCATTTCTACAGTCTTATGTTGAACAGTTTTGTTCAACCACGTACTCTCTGCCATAATGTTCAGCCTGGCCATAAGCTCAAAGTGTTGGCTCAGCTGACACACTGAAACTCTGAACCAAAATAAATCTGTGTACTCCCCTCCACCTGGTAACCCCAGAGCCATACCCCTGACCTTTGTCTTAAGGCAGTGGTGGTGAACCTGTGACCCATGTGCCACAGCAGGTTGGGTGTTTTTGTTTGTTTGGTTTTGTTTTTTTGGTTCTGAGAATCAAACTCACAATGTTGCATTTGCTGGGCAGGCACTTGTGCCACTGAGCTACAGCCCTGGCCTGCTACCTGTCATCATAGAAAGTTCTAAAAGGTTTGTCATCACTGTTCTAAAGGTGTACTATTTGGAGGCAGAGAGAAAAAGGACAAAGACTACTGGGCCTACCTTGGAAGATTCTAAAACTCCAAACTCAGACACATATGTGCCCAACCTGCTGGTGTGAACTGCAGTAACCTTTCTTCATTGGAGCTTATTAAAGTTTCATGCATATGAACTGCATTGCGTATATCCAATTATAAGGAAGTGAATTATGGGAAAGGGTGTGCGTGGTAGACACAGCTGACTTGATTCAGTGCTCTGTCAATATGCTATGAATCACATTCTGAAAGCCCCAATGGGAAGCACCCTAGACCTGGCGCCACATTTTAAAAATTTAAACCCAATGCATTCAGTGCTTGTATATTTTCCTTTCTAGCAGCACAAGTATACCATGGCCTAATTGAATTGTATTACACTTTGCTGCTTTTTCCTTACCCTTCTGTGCCATGTGCAATTCTTTGTTTGCCACGCATAAGAACCTAGGAACCTACTGGGGACTTCATCACCCCTGGCAACATCCCCTCTGTACAAATCGATTATCACAGGCAACAGAAAACTAACACAAGCGTTAAAGTGCTTTTATACTTAGGGAAGCTCTATATTTAGAGTGTTATCATTTAATCTTTTGAAATTTGATTACCCACATATGCAAAAGTAAAAATTGATACTCTGCATTTATGGCTTCTACCTAGATGTCCCCCCATGTGCTCTCAGGTGGGGATTTTTAGAGGTGGCTGGTTCTAGGGTGTGTGATACTGGCATTAAGGGTGTATGGTACTGGATTACCCCATTAATCTGTTTATCATAGTTCTGGATGTGGATGATGGGAAGGCCTAGCCTAGGTGTGGGTGGCACCACCCGAAAGGTTTATAGCCTAGATGGGATAAAAGAGAAGGGGGGCCTGTCGCTTGCTGCTTCCTGTCTACCCTTTCATGGGCTGTTTTTCCTCTTCCTCCTGTCACACCACCCTACTTTGGAGCCACCTGACAATGGACTGAACCTGTATGAACTCTGGACCAAAATAAACCTTTCCTCCTCTAACTTGAAGGTGTTAGGTATTTTGTCTCAGCAACAAGAAAAGTAACAAACACACTCTGCATTGTATTTCCAAATTAATCTGTTATGGTCATGTAATTTACATGTGAAATAAATTCTTAACAGAGAAATTTCTTTATGTTTGTAATTTTATGGGAATCCTCACAGTCTTCTAATAGTGACTATACCCTTATTGCAATAAATCAGTGAGATAAAATTGGTAAACTAACACAAAACCAGTGAATAAAAGTGATGCCCTATAATAGGCACTTTTTACAAATGAATGAATAATATTTTAAAATTAATATTCTGGGCTGGGGAGTTAGCTCAGTGGCTTAAGCGCCTGCCTGGCAAGTATGAGATCATGAGTTGGATCCCTGGACCCAAATAAAATAAAATTAAATTAAATTAATATTATAACAAAGATAGCTTTTACTTTTCGGTAGCAGACATTCATGACCTCAAAGAAACATGTTTTAGTTGTGGGTTTTTTTTTCCAGACAGGTTCTCTTCCCAAGTGCCGGCATTGCAGGTGTATGCCACTATACCCAGTACTTTTAAACACACCTTTCACAAAGGAGAAGAAAAACGTACGCCTTTTTAGTCAGCATTTATACATTCACATTTGACATCAAGATTGAGAATTTATATTGGTATAATTTTAAATTCTTATTAACTGTCTACACAAAGATAATTGGTTTTTGGTTTTGGTTTTTTGGAGACAGGGTCTTTCTATGCAGTTCAGGCTGACCTTGAACTCACTGTGTAGCCAAGGCTGGTTTCAAATTTGCAGTGATCCTCCTGCCTCACCCTCCTCAGTGCTGGAATTATAAGCATGCACCACCACACCTGGCTCATAAACCAAGATAATTATTTTTATTTTTTGCTTTTTTTTAGATTTTATTGGTATATTTTAGATAGACATAATGATAACATTCATCATAGAGAATATAGTACGTGATATATCTTGCTTCTTTTTTTTTCTTCCCCTCCTCCTCTCATTTACAAAATGCTTTGTTTCCATTTTTTGCCTTCTTTTTTTTTTTTTTTTTTTTTTTTTGGTGTTTTTGAGACAGGGTCTCACTGTGCAGTTCAGCCTTGGGCTCACTTTGTAACTCAGACTGGTCTTGAACTCACAATGATCCTTGTGCCTCAACCTCCTGGGTGCTGCAAACAAAGACAAGTTTTTTTTGTCTGTTTCCTTTTTTATCGGTACCCGGGATCAAACTCACGACCACCTGCTTGCAAGGCAGGCACTTATTCCGCTGAGCTAAATCCCCAGCCCCACAAAGATAACTCTTAACTCAGTGTTTTACACTGTCAAAATCATTTGCTTCAGTATGGTTTTGAATTTGAACTAAAGGAGCTGTGGCTTCTGATTTTAGGTTTGTGGGTTTTTTGGATTGCTTCACTTTTTGTTGTTACTACTGCTATTGTTTTGATTTTGGTTTTGCTTTGTTAATGGAGATGAAATCAGGGCCTTCATCTGATTTCATATCCAGCTCTTTATTCGGTGTTTTGGTTTTTTAAATTTTGAGATAGGGTCTCGCTAAGTCACCAAATTGTGTAAACTGGACTCAGATTATCAGATAGAGAGTTCAAAGTAATTCTTTCTATTCTGTTCAAGGAGATAAAAGACAATCGTGGGGAACCATGGTTATCTTATCTTTGTTTCCTTTAAAGGTCACATTGTAACTAAGTGATGAATCTGTAGTACTACATTAACTTTGCACCTTGTAAGCTACACATAAAAACCGTACATACATCACTAGATGATCTAACTGTGTGGAATATCCTAAAGAACTCCACTTCCTCCTACATCCCAACACAAATAGCTTCAAAAGTCCTTTTTAAGTATAAATATATATTGTCTTCAGATTCCCATGACACTAATACTAATTTTTACATATTTTTTTTTTTTTATCGGTACTGGGGATCGAACTCACGACTGCCTGCTTGCAAGGCAGGTACTTCACCGCTAAGCTAAATCCCCAGCCCCAATTTTTACATATTTCTTAATTAATTTTACCCAGAAGGACTGCTTCTAACAATGTCAAGGACACTGGACTCTCTTGAATGGAAACATTGTGTCCTCCTTCAAAAACACCTTGGGGTCAGGAATTTAGTTTAGTGGCATAAGCGCCTGCCTGGCAAGCACGAGGTCTGTGAGTTCGATCTCTGGTGCCAAAACAAAAAACATCTAGTTATCCTTAGAACCAAGACAGACACACAATAGAAGCACTGTGACCTGATGAGAGGATTCCCACAGTGGCAGGTCCAAATCTTCTCTTTATGTAATTTCAGCCTTTCACCCTGACAGCATAATCTTTTCTTGGACAGCACAATGCTTTCTTATAATAATAACTGTATCAATAAACTAACTTTTCTGTATTTCTTGACTGCTAATAAATTCCTTTACCACCTGTAGTACCAGCCTCTCACACACCACAACTCACACTGCAATGAGAAAAACTGGAGACTGTAACAACTGACAAAGTAAATACAAAAAATACCTAGAAATTCTAGAGCTAAAAGATAAAACCGAGTCTAAGCACTAAATTGATTTGTCAGAAGAGAGAATTTGTGAAATAGAAAACAGGTCACAAGAAAATATCCAGAATGAAATGTACAGTGAGAGTAAAAGACATAACAGAACACAATGAAGAGGTTTACTAAATGGTTAGGTAAATCTTCAGAAACATGGCATGGTGGCACACACCTGTGATCCCAGTACTCAGAGGCTGAGGCAGGATTACTGCAAATTCAAGGCCAGCCTGGGTTACATAGTGAGGTCAGGGCCAGCCTAACCTACTGCCCTATCTCAAAACAAAACAGCATCAGAAAGAAGAGAGAATATATAAAGGAAAACATTTGAAAAACTACTTGGGGCATGATGACCTATGCCTGATACACCAACACTCAGGAGCCTAAGGGAGGAAGATAGATTCAAGTTCAAGGCCATCCTGGGCTACATAGTGAGACCTATTTTAGAACAACCACAAACCAAACAAATAAAAACAAGAAAAACTAATGGTTTACAATTTTTCTGAGATCATAACAGAAACCAATATAGCAATCCAATAATCACTATGAGCCACAAATAGAAAAGATAAAAAGCCAGGCATGATGGCATAGAACTGTAATCTCAGCACTCAAGAGGCTGAGGTAGGAGGATCACTATGAGTTTTGAGGTCAACCTGGGCTATATAGTGACATTAAGTCCAGCATGAACTACATAGCCAGACCCTAACTCAAGACAAAAAATAAATATGAAAAAGAATCCATATATATATATATATATATATATATACACACACACACATACTTGTGGACTTCTCTTTTTTTTTTTTTTTTTGGTACCAGGATCAAACTCATGACTGCCAGCTTGCAAGGCAGGTGCTTATGCCACTAAGCTAAATCCCCAGCTGCTCTTTTTTTTTTAAGTGCTGGAGATTGTTCACAGTCCACTGAACTACACACCCGCCCTTTTTATTTTTTATTTTATTTAGAACCAGGACCTTATTAAGTTGTTTAGATTGGCCTCAAACTTGTGTTCCTCCTCAGTAACTGGGGCTACAGGTGTGCCTGGTCTAAAAAAAGTATTAAAAACTGCTGCTAGGGGAAACGATTACCTTTGATCATTTTTGTTTGTTTATTTGGTTTTTTTTGTTGTTGTTGTTATTTTGGGTTTTTTTTGGGTTTGTTTTTTTTTTTTGTCTTTTGGAGATAAGGTCTTGCTATTCAGTTCAGGCTGGCCTTGGACTCACTTTATAGCCAAAACTGGTCTCAAACTCACAATGAGCCTCAACCTTCTGAGAGGTGGGATTACAAGAGTGGGCCACGACGCCTGGCTAACAGATTACCTTTGAGTGAGTAACACTTGGACAAGCAGCTACTTTTTAAAACAGATATAAGAGCCAGAAGGCTGAAACAAAATCTTCAATGTGCTGGAAAAAGTAACTGTGAAGTGGCACGTAATACACATCAGTGAGTTCAAAACAACACAAAATGTTCAGATGAAACGGAAAACATTGTCACCAGTGTTATAACGTGGGCCCCGGTATAAAGTCTACGGAAACAAGAGTCCAAAACTTAAGTGGCAAAGGCTTTATTGAGCCAGTCCTGGCGGCACAGTCTCTCCTAGATCAAACCAAAGACTGCGCGCCCAAGACTGGGGAAAGGGGTTTTTAAAAGTAAGGGAAAGTGGGGAGGAAACCTGTAAGGCCATTAAACCTGTTGACCCGCATTTGGAAACTGTATTGCTGTCCACTTAGCTCTGACAGTCCCGGGAGTTCCTGGTGTTGCTCAAATTAGTCCCATCCTGCAGACTGACATTATCTCAGAGTGGCACATCTGCAGCAATATTTGGGGAAGAAAGTGGAGAGTTAATTATCTTAGGACAGCTTGTCTTCGCCAGTGAGTGCGAAGGGGTCACGAGTTATGAGATGCTGGAACTTAAGTTTTACAAAGATCTGATATCTAACCCATTGGTACATATAGAACAAAAGGAAAGCACCGATCGGGGTTTGGGCCACAGTATTTTCCGGTAATTTTTTTGAAGCTAAACAGTTCTTAAAATTGGGGCAGGCTCATTTTATGACAGATCATCACCAGGTCGGGGAGAGGTCACCAGAAACCCAAATTCTTTATGGCCCAGATAGGTGGGTGGGGGGAGGCAATAAGGCGCGCTACAGAACAGGAAAACGGCGAGTATCTATCTTGTGGGAAGAGTAACTAAGGTTAGGTAAAAAGGTTAAACTCATGGGCAAATCTCCCTGTATATAAACACACTACTTTAAACAATGTGTAAATTAGTGGGCCTTTTTGTCTTTTTTAGTTTTTTAGCGAAGACTAGAGGCGCCTACCCGTGATTAACAGCCCTTGTTAGCTTGTTTTAGCACCACTCTTCTTGTTTGTAGAGGGCCGCTCCGTGATTAACATTTCAATTAAGTGAAATTCTTGCAATTCTTTACAGGGGAGAGTATTGCTCAACATATCAATTGGGTCACTTAACATATCAGTTAAGAAAAGAAAACATTTAGTAAGCCGCGGTACAGGTTTGCTATAATACACAAAATGATGAAGCTACTTTCTTAGAGTACAACATTCCCCTCTGATGTTGTGACTTCTGGGCCAAATCCTTGGCCGTACTTAAGGTCTGCTGGGGACAAGCTCATACGCTTGTTGCCTGACCATCATTAATTTTATACTTTGTACCTGACGCTTGACATATGCAGTCAGCCTATTTACTATGCAGGGGCCCAAAGTGGCTAGCACTAGAATCACAATGATAGGACCGGCTACGGTCGCTATTATGTTGGTTATCCACGGTGGGAAGGAGAACATTTGCTCCGCCCACCCTAGAGCTCTTTGTCTTAGTCTCTCTCTTTTTTGTATGCCTCTTTGGAGTTTCGCTAAGTTTTGTCTAACTACCCCAGACTTATTGGCGTACAAGCAGCATTGCTCTCCCAGGGCCAAGCACAGTCCTCCTTTTTCAGCAAGCAAGAGGTCTAGTCCTCTGTGATTTTGGAGAGCTACTTCAGCTAATGAGTCTATTGAACTCTCTAAGGCCTCAATAGCATTTTGGACTCTTTTTATTTTTTTATCTACTTGTTGAGATA
Source organism: Cavia porcellus (assembly GCF_034190915.1). NCBI lineage: Eukaryota > Metazoa > Chordata > Mammalia > Rodentia > Caviidae > Cavia > Cavia porcellus. The sequence goes on along the minus strand of NW_026947515.1, from coordinate 45,439,667 downwards.
GCATATTGTATTGGTGTATGCTAACTCTCATGGACGCAGCACTCATCCCGAGGGCTGAGAATATACTGATCCCAGCCATAATAGGGAGGGCTGGACTTTTCTTATTGATCTGGTGACTGGCTGAGATGAGAGCCCGGTTTTTTTCTTCCTCGGAGTGCCAGTAGATTCTAGGCAGAACCTGGGTTAGTACACACACCTCATCCTGGTCAACAACGAACTTTTTTGAAATCATACAAGGGAACCATCCTGAAGTATAAGCCCACCAATGGCTGGCCGGGGCTATTAGGGGAGTAGCGTCACCAGCTCCTGTGATGCGATAAGAGTGAGAAAGGTCGCAATACTCAGGGGCTGTGTGGCTAAAATGATATATGCAGGTACCAGTTATCCCCTCTAAACTGGTGCCTTTTCATAGCGATTGGGGAAGGAGCATTTTGCATCTAGAGGGATCGGAGGCTAGTTTATCAGTGACCGTGATGTAGCCCTCATAGAAGGGGGGCTCTGGGGACATGCACAGCCAGCATGGGATTTTTAAATCGCTATCAAGGGAACTGTTAAGTAGCTCAGCTGCTACTTCCAAAGGTTGGAATATTTTCGCTATCATTGAAGGTGGGGCGGAGGCTTTGGGCTCAGTCTGTGCCCGTCTAGACCTTTTCAAACCAGTTTTTGTAGCCCTCGTTGAAGGTTGCATCGAGGTTGGATCGAGGCTAGGCACTCTAATCTCTATCCAGTACGGGATGCCCCCTTCCCCCCTCTATTTACACAGCTTTATCTGGGGCTGGTCTGTGTGGTAAATGCTCCCATTGTATGTGGCCTCAGTCACTTTAGTCGTCGGAGTGTGCCTCCGGGGTCGACTGAGTGGGAAATTAATGGGTGCCTTCTGAGTGGGGGCTGTCACTGGGCGGCGTCCTCTCCTGTAAATGACTACAGGAGGCTTTTTAGGTGGCTTGTATAAGATATTGATACTAATTCCAGGATCATGTCCAGATTTATAAATTTTAACAGCGTAAGTAAGTCCCTGCCCCAGCCACCTAAAATCCGTTGGATTTAGAAAGGTCAGCTGGACTGGGTTACAAGTATAAACACCATAACAGTTTTTGTTTCCTATGTACTTGACAGCGAGATACTTTTCAGAGTTATAGTATCTATCTAGGCCTCCTGTGACACATGACCACGAATAACAATATTGATGTTTTGGATCGGAGGCACAGTACACATTATAATTGGGGTCAGGCTGGTTTTTAGGACATACATACAGGGATGCCTGCTTGAGTTGGAACATAACTTGCAGAGCTTTAGGCCCACGGCCCGAGCAGAGGTTACGGTGGACCGACCCACCTACCCTGCCAGTTGGGCTGTCATCATTAATTATTATCCCATTGAAAAGTATACATAGGTCAATGGTGACTTGATTTATCGTGTCTTTAGCTCTCCCTAGTTCCCTTTTAGTTTTCTCGTCTGAAACAATCCAGTCCCCATTCCCGGGGTTTACAATTATAATCGAGCACCAAGCCAAATACCATAGTACAGACATAATTTTATGGCTGAGAGTCCTTTATAAACTTTAACTTTAATGGGTTACCAGTCCGTTGTACTGTCCATCGGGGACCCTTTTCGTCGTCTGTAGCTTCCAGTGGTTTGACTTGTGTGTGGTGGATCCACGCAGTCTTTTTTGCTACCTTGACGGAGGTGGGAGTGCTGAGCACCACGGTGAACGGTCCCTCCCAGCGCGGCTCAAGCGAATCCCGGTGGTGTCGTCGCACCAGGACCGACGTTCCTGGCTCAATTGACGCTTGGGGCAGCGTTCCCAAGGGGGGGTTCGGATGTTTTTGTCTGAACAGCCGGTGAATTGAGGTCAGTACAGGCTGGAGACTCTGTAAGGACTTAATGAGATCTTGGTTAGTTACTTCGGCTAATTTGTCTTCTGACAACTTAGGAACTATAGGTGGGGGTCTCCCGAACATAGCCTCAAAGGGGGAGATCCCAGAAATATATGGGGTGTATCTGGCCCTCAGCAATGCAAAGGGAAGAAGGCTCACCCAATTGTCACCAGTTTCTAAAGACAGCTTAGTCAAAGCGTCCTTAATGGTCCGGTTTATGTGCTCTACTTGTCCCGAGCTTTGTGGCCGATAGGCACAATGGAGTTTCTAACTGATTTTTAATACTTGGGCTAACTTTTGAGTAACTTGGGCTATAAAAGCCGGGCCATTGTCGGACCCCATTGATAATGGGAGGCCAAATCGGGGTATAATCTCATGTAGTAGCTTTTTAACTATAACCAGGGCTGACTCAGACTTAGTGGGGAAGGCCTCTACCCAGCCAGTGAATGTGTCTACCATCACCAGGAGATAGCGGTGTCCCTGCAAGCCAGGTTTTACCATATCCGTGAAGTCCACTTCCCAGTGTTCTCCTGGGGAGGTTCCTCGATACCGGGTGGTTTCTAGTGGAGGTTTTCTGGTTGGGTTGACCAACAAACACTGTGGACATCTAGAGCTCAGAGAGGCAGTTAGTTTGGAGAGCTTTGGAATGAAAAATCGATCTCTGAACAATTCTGCTAGTTTAGTTCCTCCTAAATGAGTAGCCTGATGAGCTTGCTGCAAAAGCTCTCGTCCTAGTGCTTCGGGTAACAGCACTCGCTTGTCGGGCAGCTGATACCAGCCCCCTGGAGTGCGGGGTTTGGCTCCAAGTTGAGATGCTAGCTGTAAATCTGTCTTCGAATAAACAGGCTCTGACAAGGCTTGAGGGACTAGCATCAGGGCAGTCATTTCCTCTGCAGGCCCCTCTGATGTGGTTGCTATTTTTCGGGCAGCCTGATCGGCCAAATTGTTTCCTATGATGATGGGGTCATCTCCCACTTGGTGTGCCTTGCAATGAATAATAGCGACTTGCTGAGGTAGCCAGACAGCTGCTAGCAAGTCTAGGATCTGTGGGGCATTTTTAATCTTAGTCCCGGCCGAGGTCAAGAGACCGCGTTCATGGTAAATAGCTCCATGTACATGTACAGTAGCAAAAGCATATCTGCTGTCTGTGTAGATGTTTACCCTCTTTTCTGAGGCTAGCTTTAATGCCTCTGTCAGAGCAATGAGCTCTGCCTTTTGGGCAGAAGTGCCAGGCTCTAACTGCTTAGCCCAGAGTACCTCTTTCTCGGTGGTCACTGCTGCGCCGGCCACTCGCCTCCCGTCCTGAATGAAACTGCTTCCGTCGGTGAAATAATTGTAAGCGTCCTTAAAAGGCTGGTCGGTTAGATCAGCTCGCAAGTTCTGCTGTAACTCGAGAATGTCAGCACACTCATGGAGAGGCATCTGTTGGTTTTCTGGGTTATCGTCGGGCATGAGAGTGGCTGGGTTTAGAGCTGAGGAGGTCTTGAAAACTACTGATTCTGGGTCTAGAAGCAAGGCCTGATAGTGTAGAATTCTGGCATTTGAAAGCCATTTTTCTGGGGGGGTTTTAATAAGAGTCTCTAGGCTGTGGGAGGTTACCACAGAAATCTTTTGTCCAAAAGTGAGCTTCTTAGCCTCTTTGAGTAGCATTGCCACAGCGGCCAAAATTCTCAGGCACGGAGGCCACCCTCCTGCCACTGGGTCGAGTCTTTTAGAAAGATAGGCTATAGGTCTCTTCCAAGGGCCAATATCTTGAGTCAGAACCCCTTTTGCTATGCCTCTGAGTTCATCTACGAACAAGGTGAAGGGTTTAGTAACATCAGGGAGCCCCAGGGCTGGAGCCTCAGTCAGAGCTCGCTTGAGCTGTTGGAAAGCCTGCTCGCACTCATCTGTCCAGTCGAGCGACTTTTGAGTCTCTCCCTTTAAAGAGTCATACAATGGGCGAGCGATTTCAGTAAAGTTTAGAATCCATAGTCTGCAGTATCCGACAGCTCCCAGAAACTCCCGCACCTGTTTCTTAGTTTCTGGGGATGGGATTTGTAATATGGCCTGGATTTTTTCTTTTGATAAAGTCCTCTTTCCTTCTTGTAATTTATAGCCCAGGTAAGTCACGGCCTGGCGACACAGTTGAGCCTTTTTAGCCGAGACTTTATAGCCTAATCGTCCCAAAGTCTTTAACAACTCCTCAGTTGCCTCTTGACATGTTTCTAGGGACGTTGAGGCTATCAACAAATCATCTACATATTGAAGGAGCACTATCTCGGGGTGTTTCTCTCTAAATCTTAAGAGATCTCTTGCTAACGCCTCGTCAAAAAGGGTGGGAGAGTTCTTGTAGCCCTGAGGTAAACGTGTCCAGGTCAGCTGTTCCTTTACCCCTGTATCTGGGTCAGTCCACTCGAAGGCAAATAGGGGTTGACTCACCGGAGCAAGAGGCAGGGTGAAGAAGGCATCCTTCAAGTCCAGGACAGAGTACCAGGTGTTCTCCGGATTAAGGAGGCTGAGCAGGGTGTAAGGATTTGGCACTGTTGGGTGTAGAGTCAGCACTCGTCTATTAACCTCTCGGAGATCCTGTACAGGGCGATAGTCATTCGTCCCCGGTTTCTGAACTGGGAGCAAGGGCGAGTTCCAGGGAGAGACACAAGGAATGAGAATATTATTGTCTCTTAGTCTCTGTATGTGGACTTTAATTCCTTTCCGGGCTTGCAGGCTTATTGGGTATTGCCTTAAGCAGATGGGGCGTGCCTGAGGCAAGAGTTCTACCACATGGGGGACTTGGTTGACTGCTAGCCCTGGAGGGTTGTTTTCTGCCCAGACTTCTGGAATCTCCTGTTTTCATTTGTTCAGCAGTTCTAATTCTAAGTCAGTCCGTGACAACTCGGGTGCACCAGACAAACTTCCCAGCAGGCGGTAACTTTTTCCTTCTGGGACAAGAGCCAACACTCTAATACCCTCTGATTTTGAGGGGGTATCAGTCCCTAGCTTCAGTCTAGGTTCATTCGTAACAAAGTCAATTTGCACCTGTAATTTATGTAGAAGGTCCCGCCCTAAAAGGGGATCCGGGCACTCAGGGACCCAGAGAAAATCATGTTGGACCAGTCTATGTCCAGGTCGAGCCAGACTAGCTGTCACCTTTGGGTACGATTTTCGGCCCCCTGTAGCTCCTATCACATTGACAGATTGCTTGGTCAGTTTTCCTAATGGTTGAGTCAGCACAGAATAGGTAGCTCCTGTATCGACTAGGAAGTCCACCGGTTGCCCCCCCACTTGGAGAGTTATCCGGGGCTCGGGGGGTGGCGGCGAGCCCTGACCTCCTCATTTCTGAGACAACAGGGCCTTAGTCTCTCGTTTTGTCTTAGGCTTTAACTTTGGACAATCCTTACGCCAATGTCCCATCTCCTTACAGTACGCACATTGCTCTTTGTCTAGAGGAGGTCGCTTACCTCGAGCTTTCTTTTTCCTAGGGTTAGCTGACCTCTTGGCTTTTTTTTCGCAAAGTAATTTCAGTACTTTAGTCATCCTTTTGGTTGTTGTTTCTTGCAAGGTTTCCCTATTGTTGAAAACCTTTTGTGCGACCTCGACCAACTGGCTGAGAGGCATTCCCTCGAATCCCTCAAGCTTTTGTAACTTTCTCCTAATATCAGGGGCCGACTGGGACACGAAAGCAATATTAATTGCTCGTGCGTTCTCGGGTGCCATCGGATTGATTGGAGTATATAATCTATAGGTCTCTAAAAGGCGCTCTAAGAACACCGCTGGAGACTCATCGGCTAACTGCTGCACTGCACTCACTCGGGAAAGGTTGGTGGGCTTCTTAGCAGCCGCACGAAGTGCATCTAAGAGCCTCAGGCGATACTCATCGAGAGCCTTCTTACCTGCATCCGTGTTAGGGTCCCACTCGGGTCGGGAGGAGGGGAACAAGTGCTCAATTCGTTGCCGATCAGTGGATGGAGATCCATCCGGTTCTCGGACTCCCTTTTGCCCCAAAGCGCAGATTCGCATCCTTTCCTCAGCCGTGAAAAGGATGCGTAAGATCTGCTGGCAGTCATCCCAAGTGGGAAGGTGTGTGGAGAAAACAGACTCTATAAGGCTAATCAGAGATTCTGGGTCCTTCGAGAAAGGGGGGTTCTGACTTTTCCAGTTATAGAGGTCAGAGAAAGAAAAGGGGGTGTACACAAACATGGAGCCCCCACTCGGGGCTGGGACCTCCCGCAGAGGACACAGTGGCGCTGCCTCGTGGCCCTGTTCCAGAGGTCCCTCTGGTCGAGCGTGGCGGCGGGTTCGAATGGGCCGAGGCGGGGAGGGCGAGGTGGAGTCAGGTTGTGGCTCAGGGGCAGGATACGGGGGAGGGGGTAAGGGAAGGATGTCTAGCGGGTCGGAGAAGTCTTCGCTCGGAGGTAAGACTGGAGGTGCGTTGGGCTTGGAGGTCTCCTCTTCAGCCTTGGATTTCGGTTTGAGGGCTGCTAGGACTCCATTCGGAAGTGGCTCAATCCAAGGGGGAGCATCATAGATTGTATCTATCCAAGCCTGGATATAGACAATCTGATCGGGGTGAGCGGGGGGCCCAAATACATACTGGCGGACCGCTCGAGCTGTCTCCATATCAAAGGACCCAAAAGGGGGCCAGACTCCTTGGGTCCCCAGGGGCCACTCCTGTGTGACAAAGGTTGTTAGTCTGGCTTTGCGAACCCTTTCCCCATATCTCCCACCTCGCCTCTGGAATTCTTTAAAGTGGTCAATGACAAGGCTAAGGGGAGTGCTGGGAACAGATTCGTTCCGACCCATAATGGACTCGTTCTGACCCATAGCTGGTGGTGTCGCTGGTTTTGCTGGAAAAAAAACTTAAAAGGCAAAGTTAGGGTTAAACAGAAAAACTACAGAGACTAGGCAAACGGTCGGAATCACCTTTGCCCACTCCGAATTCCAGGAAGGAGCTCCTAAGAAAGAAGGCTCTGTTAGAGTTAGGTGACCAAAAAGGGGAACAATTAGAACAAATGAACACACAGACCGACACACAAGACGAGACAGGACAAGACAAGCTGCAGCAGAATGGCCTTTGCTCAAAAATTAGTCAAATTTTGGGATCTGGAGGAATTAACAAATTTAACTAATGAAGTGGTTCCCCACCCAGGCGGAGTCACAAATGGCAAAAACCAATTGACTTCATCCTCGGGGGCTTCACTTCCCAAATTAAGGGCGTCCCCTTCCGAACGGAGTGGTTCCTCACCCGGGGCAGATTCACAGATGGACAGAATTTGTCCGACAAACCAACTGACTCTGTCCTCGGGTGGTTCCCACTCCCAAATTGAGGGCGTCCCCTCAAAATTACAAATTGACCGCGGCCCAAACAAAACCTCCAGAGCACTTACTTTCAGATGTTCGGAAATGAGTCTGGAGTCTTGCTTCCATCCAGGGCGAGCCCCCAAATGTTATAACGTGGGCCCCGGTATAAAGTCTACGGAAACAAGAGTCCAAAACTTAAGTGGCAAAGGCTTTATTGAGCCAGTCCTGGCGGCACAGTCTCTCCTAGATCAAACCAAAGACTGCGCGCCCAAGACTGGGGAAAGGGGTTTTTAAAAGTAAGGGAAAGTGGGGAGGAAACCTGTAAGGCCATTAAACCTGTTGACCCGCATTTGGAAACTGTATTGCTGTCCACTTAGCTCTGACAGTCCCGGGAGTTCCTGGTGTTGCTCAAATTAGTCCCATCCTGCAGACTGACATTATCTCAGAGTGGCACATCTGCAGCAATATTTGGGGAAGAAAGTGGAGAGTTAATTATCTTAGGACAGCTTGTCTTCGCCAGTGAGTGCGAAGGGGTCACGAGTTATGAGATGCTGGAACTTAAGTTTTACAAAGATCTGATATCTAACCCATTGGTACATATAGAACAAAAGGAAAGCACCGATCGGGGTTTGGGCCACAGTATTTTCCGGTAATTTTTTTGAAGCTAAACAGTTCTTAAAATTGGGGCAGGCTCATTTTATGACAGATCATCACCAGGTCGGGGAGAGGTCACCAGAAACCCAAATTCTTTATGGCCCAGATAGGTGGGTGGGGGGAGGCAATAAGGCGCGCTACAGAACAGGAAAACGGCGAGTATCTATCTTGTGGGAAGAGTAACTAAGGTTAGGTAAAAAGGTTAAACTCATGGGCAAATCTCCCTGCATATAAACACACTACTTTAAACAATGTGTAAATTAGTGGGCCTTTTTGTCTTTTTTAGTTTTTTAGCGAAGACTAGAGGCGCCTACCCGTGATTAACAGCCCTTGTTAGCTTGTTTTAGCACCACTCTTCTTGTTTGTAGAGGGCCGCTCCGTGATTAACATTTCAATTAAGTGAAATTCTTGCAATTCTTTACAGGGGAGAGTATTGCTCAACATATCAATTGGGTCACTTAACATATCAGTTAAGAAAAGAAAACATTTAGTAAGCCGCGGTACAGGTTTGCTATAATACACAAAATGATGAAGCTACTTTCTTAGAGTACAACAACCAGTAGACCAAAAAAAAGGATATATATATTTTTTTGTCTTTTTCTTTTTTTATCGGTACCGGGGATCGAACTCAGGACTGCCTGCTTGCAAGGCAGGCACTTATGCCACTGAGCTAAATCCCCAGCCCCACTAAAGGATATTTTTTAATAAGGGGGTCGGGGATTTAGCTCAGCAGTGTAAGCACCTGTCTGGCAAGCATGAGATCAAGAGTTTGATCCTTGGTACCAAAAAAAAAAAAAAAAAAAAAAAAAAAAAAAAAAAAGAATTTAGTGAGGAGTAAAGTGAATGGCATGGAATGTATGAGATACAAACACTGTGGTATGTGGCTAAATTAATTATTCATTAAGTATAAACAGTAGTGATAAAGCTGCAAAGTTAGCCAACTACAAAGTTAGGGAGCACTGTACACAGAAGAACACACTTACTTTTGATACTAACTATAATGCAAGTTTAGGGGTCCCCAAGACTATCCTTAGATTTGATAACTTGCTAAAAGGTTCACCAAGCTCGCTGAAGGGGGCTACACTCACATGAGGTTGTACTACTACAGCCAAAGGACACAGAGTGGGATCAGCCAAGGGAAGAATTGTGTAGGGCGCAGCACGGGCTCTGCCAACCGGAGCAGTTTACCAAGCCTTGGTGTCTTTTGAAGGGGTTCCCTTATGTAAGCACGACTGATGACTCGTGGAGTTGATCCAGGCCGCCAGCCCCTAAGGAAAGTACACTAACGTTACACCATCCAAAATCACAATTTAAATCATACTGCTGTTATCCGGCTGGCCTGAGGCACCTAGTCAAAATAAAAATATACTAGGAATGGCATTCTAAGAGCAGAGTAGCCAAAGGCCAAGGTCAAACCTCTCTTTCAGCAAGGTTAAATCCTACATAGACACCTACCAAATTAAAAACTTCAGGCAGTGATAGGCCCCTGAATCTTTGTAGGGGTTATATCCCAACTTCTGACATGCATAAGTCTTGCGAGCGTATCTAGAAAACTTATTATTTTCATGTTCACTGGGTCTAACTACATGACATCATTCCTGTACCATGCCAGCAGGAGGAGGTTCTACAAAATGTGCAGACCTGCACTGTCCAGTGTGGCATCAGATAGCCGCATGTAGCAATTCAACATGTGGAATGTGGCTGGTTAAATTAAAATATGCTCGAAGTGTCAACTTCACAGCTTTCTACTGTAAACACCTGTGACGCTTTGTGATCTTGTTTTGGAGCAGGCTGGAAATGCCAGAGAGCTAGCAACCTCAGATCAGATTTCAAAGAGTTGGGATGAAAAAGAATGTAAAAATATTGTATTTGTACTTTCACGTTGATTATTATGTCTGCTATACTATCTTGGTTCCCAAGGAAATAACCACAGAATGAATCCTTGGCTGGACTTGAATCAGGACGCCTTTTGGCTTCTCTAAGCACGCCAGGTTTTGGGGCCTCTTGTTTCAGTCATAACTCAGATCCTGTATCACACAATCCTTGCAAACTCTGAGGTCAGTTACCTTGAATAGTGACCACAGGTCTCTCTGGGGGGATAACTGGGGACTCATGTATTATATGCAATGTAATTAAAAATACATAGTGAATATTAAAACATTTTTGGGGGGGAGAAATAATACATACGTTCACAGAAAAAAATAAACAGTAAGAAATCACTAGTTAATGTTTACATACTGTCCTTTCACAAATAGTTGTTCAAGACACAAAAATGGAACATATAAAGTGGGAATTCAAACAGCGAGACTGCAAACAGTTCTGTTCAACTATCCAACAAAAACTTAGTAATATGGTTGTTAATCCTATACACTTAAACATACATATCTTCATTTTATGTTGAGATTAAACAAACTAAAGCAGGCTAAAGTCATTCTGAACAAAGAATAATAGTATTGCTGGATTTTACATCATGATACTCTGGGATCAGCACTGGGTATTGTAGTGTCTTTTTAAAAATTTTTATTTAAAGAAAGACTAAACAAAACAGAAAACGGGTAGAAATAATACAAACTTTCAAAGAAAAAATAAATAGTAAGAAATAACTAGTTGATGATTACAGATTGTCCTCTTATGAATAGTTATTCAAGATACTAAAGTGGACCTTATAAAGTGGAGATTCAAACAATGAGACTGCAACAAGTTCTGTTCAAATATCCAACAAAAATTTAGAAATATGGTTATCAACCCTATACACTTAAACATACATGCAGTTATCCATATCTTCAATTATGTTGAGACTGAACAAACCCAAGCAATCTAATATCACTCTGAACAAAGAATAATAGTATTGCTGGGTTTCACATTATGACACTCAAGGATCAGCACTGAGTACTTTAGTGTCTCTTTTTTTTCAAAGTATCTGTTCATTTTATCATGTGTCATAAGATCAGTTCTCATAAACTGTTTATAGATTCTACACATGCATGAGTCTTAACATGTATTTCTATTCTTTCTATATTAGAGGGAGAAACAAAACAAAAGACAAAACAAAACATATTCCTATGAACACATGAAATGAAAAACACAAATAAGACAGTTGTACAAGGAGTTCTACCATAGTTCCTGTGTTGTCTCTTGTTATCTTCAACAGAATTGGCTATATCATCAGACACGGTATAATTGAATATGCCAGTACATAACAGTATTAATAAAAATAGAACTTTTGTATATAGTATAAAACTTCAAAAGCAGGCAGTTATCAAACCAGAATGTGTATCGTAGAGTCTTGTCATCTTCAGTGTAGTTGCATATATTCTCAGACTTGATACTATCAATCATATCAGTTTTGAATAAAATCTGTCGATACCAAACAGCAATCAAGAGTGTATTATTCAATTTCCATGTGTTTGTGGGTTTTTTTCAGTTTCTTTTATCATTTATTTCTAGTTAACATGCATAGGATAATTTCAATTCTTTTGCATTCATTTAAATATGTTCTGTGGGCTAATATATGATCCATTTTAGAGAATGTCCCATGTACTGCTGAGAAGAATGTGTATTTCGATGTTGTTGGATGGAACCCTCTGTATATGTCTATCAAGTCCATTTGTTCACAGGTGTGATTCAGTTCTGTTATTTCTTTGCTGATTTTCTGTCTGGTTGATCTGTCCCTTGGTATCAATGGTGTGTTAAGGTCTCCTGTTATAATTGTATTATTGCTTATTTGGTTTTTCATTTCTATTAATACTTGCTTTGTGAGCCAGGTGTGGTGGCTCACTCCTGTAATCCCAGCACTCGGGAGGCTGAGACAGAAGGATCGTTGTGAGTTCGAGACCAGCCTGGGATACAAAGTGAGCTCAAGGCCAGCCTGAACTGCATAGTGAGACTCTATCTCAAAAAGACCAAAAAAAACAAAACAAAACAAAACAAAAAAACTTGCTTTATAACTGGGTGCTCTGGAATTTGGTGCATATATATTTAAGATTGTTATCTCATCTTCTTGAAGTTTTCCCCTAACCAGTATGTAGTGACCCTCTTTATCTCTTAAGATCATTCTTCGTTTGAAATTCACATTGTCTGCAAACAGAATAGCTAACCCCACTTTTTTTTTCAGTTCCTGTTGCATGAAGTATTGTTTTCCATCCTTTGACTTTCAGTCTGTGAGTTTCCTTTTGGGTTAGATGGGTTTCTTGTAGACAGCATATGGTTCTTGTAGACAGGATATTGTTTCTTGATCCATTCTGCCAATCTGTTTCTTTTAACTGGTGCATTGAGACCATTTACATTAATGGTTATAATTGTTATATGTTGGCTTATTGTTGACATGTTATCTTTCTGCTGTTGCATCTTTATCTTTACGTTCCATTTAATTGTCTGCTTTGCTTAATGGTTTTTTCCTAAGTGTATCTAAACTGTCTTTCAGTATTCTTTTCGGGGTTGGCTTGGTGATCATGAAGTTCTTCAGCTGTTCTTTGTCATGGAAGTATCTTATTTCTCCATCCATTTTGAGGGACAGTTTTGCAGGGTACATCAGTGTAGGTTAGAAATCATTTTCCTTTAGGATCCATGCTCTTCTTGACTTCATTGTTTGTGTTGAGAAGTCTGCTATGATTCTGATAGGCTTTCCTTTATAGGTGATCTGTCTTTTTTCTCTAACAGCTTTTAATATTCTATTCTTATGTTGGATTTCTGGGATGGTGATTATGATATGTCTGGGTATAGTTTTATTTTGGTTATGGCTATTTAGAGTTCTATATGCTTCACTAATCCTAATGTCAGGTTCCATTCTCATGTTTGGGAAATTATCAGCTATTACTTCTGTAAATAGTCTCTTGATATAATTTGTGTTGTCTCCTTCTTTTTCATTTATCCCTATCAATCTTATGTTGTTTTTCTTTGCATCATCTTGCAGCTGTTGTATTGTTATTTCCTGATTCCTTGTTATTTTTAAAAGATCTTTTCTTTCCTGTTCACTAGCTGCAATCTTGTCTTCAAGGTCTGAAATTCTATCTTCACTTTCATTGAAATGGTTTTGACAACTGTCAATGGAAGTTTTGATTTCCTGTATATCTCTTTGAATCTGCTTCATGTATTCTGTTTGTTTCTTACATTGTTCATCTAGAGATTCTATCTTTTTGTTTTGTTCCTCTAATTTTTTAACTGTGTCTTCTTTAGATGTGTTCAGCATCTCTTTCATTACTTTTATCATTTCTTCTTTTACCTCAAAGATTATTTCTCGTTTGAATTCCTTTAAAGCTTCCTGGAGTTGCTTCTTTATTTCAGTTGCTATTATTTCAGTTATTTCAGGTGTATGGGATATATTTTCTTCCATGTACATGGCTCCTAGGCTTCTTGGGATGGGCTGGAGCTTTGAGATTGCATTTTGGTCTTTCGTTTTGTCATTTTCCTATATTTCCGTGTTTCAAGTGTTGTTCCAAGGCTCCCCCTGGGCATATTGGAAATCGTCCTCTATGCCCTTGGCTTCCTGAATGGAAGTTGCTGAGCATGGTCACCTAATCACTGGGGATGATGGTCCAAAACTCTCCCTGGGCAAGGACCAATGTGCTGGAACTCACTCCACATTCCCTCAACTCCTCTGATTGAAGAAGGTCACTGGGCATAATCTAGTTAGGCCACAAAACCTCCTGTCTAGTCTAGTGTGACTGGAAGCAGGGAGAGTCCTTAACCACTGGGAGTGATGATTTTAAACTCTCCCAGGACCCATGCTGGTGTGCAGAAACTCACCTCCTCTGGCAGCCCAGTTCCCTGGATTGAAATAAGGTCACTGGGTATGACCCTGGCAGGCTGGAAACCTGCAGAGCCCAGTCTAGTGTGGCTGTAAGCTGGACGGGTTCTTGATCACTGGGAGCGATGATCTTAAACTCTCCCGGGGCTCAGGATGGTATGCCTCAAACTTGTATTCTTCCGGTCTCAGCCTCCCAGGGTACTGGGATTACAGGCATGCGCCACCACACTGGGGTTGACTTTGGTTATTTATCAAGAAACAATCAGGAGTGGAACAGGCCACGTGACACCTTGCATGGTGCCTGTCTCCTCTGGGGAAGAGAAGGAGCTGGAGGAGTCTGATGATTCAGGCTTCTCAAGCTTATTTATTTCCTGTCTTCATTTCACATCTCAGAGTTCCACTCGCCACCAAGGTGCCAGCCTGGTGGAGACTATGCATTTCTGTCTTTTATTCAGCTTCCGTGTTCTTACAACTCGATTTTTCAGCCTGCTCTTTGCAAAGGTCTTCCTGGAACCGTGCAAGAAAGAAAAAGGAGGCAGGAGGAAGAGACAGGGAAGAAGGAAGGAAGGAAGAAAGGACACGGGGGAGGGCTTCATGGTAGTACCATGTTGAGGAGCACAGTACTAGGGGCTAGGAATGAGAGATAAGGGGAGCGGTGTAGTCAGGGGTTGTGAGGAGAACAATTAGAATCAGGACACAGAATTTATAATATTATGATGGTCACCCAGAGTTTAACACAAGAAAGTGCAGAAAATCTATCCACAACACTAAAGACTCAGAATATTCAGCCAAGGGCCTGGGTCCCACAGCAATGTCCCACATGAGTCCAGATGAAAGCCTAGAGTCCATGACAATGCCTCCCACGAGTCCAACTGGAGGTCTAGAGCCCATGAGAAGGACTCACACCAGTCTGTTTTATAGATCCGTGTTGGGATGGCCCAAAGATCAGTGGTGGAAGCTAGAAAGTCTATGCCAGCAGGGTGAAGGAGCTGTGCTGGGTGAGGGTTCTTGCTGGAGCTGAGAAATCACACTCAAAACAAAGATCAGGGCTGTCCTGAAAAGCACCACAGCCATCCTCAGCCCTGAGCTCCTCCAACAAACAGTAAGAACAGTTGAGTACGTACATGCCAGAGAGCCAGCATGCGGAGTTTGTCCTGGAGATTAAGTGGCGCATGTCTTCTCCTCTGAAGCCAGGAAGTGATGCTCAATGTAAGGACCAGAGCTCCCCCAAAGTGAACCACAGCCACTCTCACCAACAAGGTCCCAAGCACCTCTGATGACAGTGGTCAAACTCACACTGGGGAAGCTGGTCATGATGAGCTCCTCCAGGAGAACCAATGGCTCAAAACAGCAACACTTTTTTTTTTAATCTGTCCCAGGGATCGAACTCATGACCGCCTGCTTGCAAGGCAGTTGCTTATGCCTCTGAGCTCAATCCCCAGCCCCAAAACAGCAACACTTAGAGAAACCCACAGCGCCTCATTCATCTTCTCCACGTATCTATTTATGCTGGCAACTTTCCTCAGGTGGACCATCTATACTCAGCACCATGCTGATTTAATTCAGCTGGTGTTAAGTTGACCACCAGTTTTTAATCCATAACAGGGAGTGAATCAGGGAAGGAGGGAGATCCACCTGAAGAGTGTGTTACTGAGTTGGCTGCCACCAACTGTGAAGAACAGCCAGACCTTTGGGCAAGTTCCCTAAGAATTTCATTAAGTCGTAGTGTTTATCTGCAGCTCTCGGTCTCCCACAGATCAGTGATGCCCAGAGGGCATTATCTCTGTAGTGCAGGGCTGCTGGTGACACTGCTCATGACACTGTCGATGTGGAGGCCCAGGGAAGGGGGAACATACACAGTAGGTGCTATTAGGTTCCCCCTGCAGGAAGTCATCCAGAGCCCATGCAGAGCTGGAACCACAGCTGGATGAGCCCTAGAGAGGAGTCAAAGACGGGGGAGAAGCATCCCCACTCCAGCCTGGCAAATTCAGAATGAACAGGAATAAAGCCTAAATAATGTCTTTGTAAGAGTCACAGAGTTGCATGGATTCTAGGGAATCTTTAGAGGTCATAGATTTGATTGGCTCTTTTTTTTTTTTTTTTTTTTTTTTTGGTCTTTTTGTCTTTTTAAGACAGGGTCTCACTTTGCAGTTCAGGCTGACCTTGAACTCACTTTGTAGCTCTGGCTGGTCTCGAACTCACAACAATCCTCCTACCTCAACCTCCTGATTGCTGGGATTCTAGACATGCGCCAGCTCTCCCGGCTGATTGGCCGTATTTTTATTATGCTGTTGAGACAGGACTGAGAAGAAATTGACATAAAGAATGCATGAAGTGGGGCTGGGGGTTTAGCTCAGCAGGCCTAAGTGCCTTCTTGGCAAACAGGAGGTCATAAGTTCGATCCCCTACACCAAAAAAAAAGAATGCTTGAAAGCCAGTTATAGTGGTACATACCTACAACCCCAGCATTCAGAGAGACAGGGGGATTCTATGAGTTCAAGCCCAGTTTTGAACCACATAGTTTGTTCAGGGACAGCCTGAACTAAATAGCAAGACCCTGTCTTTAAAAAAAAAAAAAAGCCTGAATAATCTCTTTTTTTTTTTTTATCATTATTCTAGGAATGGAACCCAGAAACTTGTGCTTGGTAGGCAAGCACTCTCCTGCTAGGCAAGCACTCTTCCACTAGGCTACAAGAACAATCTGCCTTGGCTGTTGTGTTCTGCATGAAGAAGAGGAAATTGTGTTCTGTGTAACCCATTAGGAATAACTGAGCCTCCTGGGCCAATTATGTTACCACACTCATAACCACAGTATGGTCCTTTTTCCAGGATGTTCTCAAATTTGATCATCAAAGATAAAAGGGACTTTAGCAATGACTTCATAAAATTCTGACCCTCTGTGGACCAGAAAATTGTACCCTCTCAAATGCAATACTGACAGCAGCCAGCTGTCACTTGGAACACCTGCTAGATGCATTTTTTGTCTTGATCTCTTTGATAGCTCTCATTTTGCAGATGTGAAGCAGTCTCAGACAAGCTCTAATTTAATTAACTTGGGCAATTCTAACGGGAAGAAAGTTTAATAACCTAGAGACTGATGTTTGAGTTCAAGAGAGACGAGTGTGCTTGAAGCTTGATAATTCTTCCCTTTGCCCCCCACCTTTACCTGCCCCACACCACAACCATTTTAGATACATTTGGTGGTGACCTGGTAATGTTCTATACTTTTGGGATCAGTTCTGCAACACTAAGTATCTACTAAAAAAAGAGGCAATCCCATCTTTGTGTAGTGCATAATGTATGCCAGGGATTGTCTAAGGGAATTTTCACTTCATTAAATGTAATGTTGCATTTAATCGTAACATCACCCTGGGATGGTAGATATTATTTGCTTCATTCTGTGAATGAGCAAATGAGTCTTCTGAGAGGGTAAGTGAATTGCCTCACATCTTACAGTTAATAAAAGGCAGAGCCAAGGGTTGAAATATGGTTCTGTCTCCAAAGTCCCTGTCTTTTATGCTGAATGGAATAATGATTTAGTTTGGCGAAACGGATGGTTTTGATGCATGGTGTCTATACATGGAAAGATCACCTACTTCCCAAGGTGGTGTCACATTCAAAAAGAAGTGTGTTGAAAGTGCCTGGGCAGACTTTGCCCTGTCGAAGACATATAATAGACAGAAGCTGCTGTTGTGGCAATGATTTTATTGTGTGGGGTTGGGGCCGGAGATTGAACCCAGAGCTTTTGTGCTGAGGTACATCCCAAGCTTCCTTTTAAATTTTGTTTTGAGACAGGATCTTGCTAACTCACTAGGTTGCCCAGGCTGGGCTCAAACTAGCCTCAGAGAGTGCTGTGATTACAGACCTGTGCCACAGACCTCGTTGTGGGTCCCTTGGTAGGTGCATAGATTAAGCCCGATGGCTGCCCTTAAGCCATGTAGGCTAGTGGAGGACATGGCTCAAGATAGAACTGTGCTTTGAGGGCCTAAGGGAAAAAAGGAAGTACAGCTGAGCCATCACTTGCACTTATCAGTAATAATCATAGGATGTTCTCTTTGCTCTTCTGGCCAACTCCTACCTTTATTTTTCAGGAGTCTTGCAGGAAGTTATCCCTGACTAATCCAACCCTTGTTGATTTATTTGCTTCTTAATTGTCTAGACTAATGCAGCACCTATCAGTTGTTAAATATACTACACACAAGGCACCCTTTGATTACTCTTTTCATTACTGAGACAAAATACCCAATGCCCAAAGTTAAGGGAGGTAAGGGGTTTTTTTGCTCACAGTTTGTAGAGGTTTCAGTCCATAATCGGCTGGCTCCTAGGCAGGATGGCCTTGCAGAAGAGAAACAATTCATGGTGGGCAGAAGGTAGTGAAAACAAGGGACAACCACAGCTCTTTCTATCCTTTATATCTTATCCAGCCTACTTAGGGCAGGTAGCCTTCATGCCCTCAATTCTAGTGCCCTTGATCCTAGCATCGCACCATGAATTAATTCCAGCGTCACACAGTCTAGATCCACTCACCTCTGAAAAAGCCCCATTGCATTCATTCATCATCTCAAAATCTCTTAACATTCTTTAAGAATGGGTATTAGTATCCTAAAAATTTTTTTTGTATCCAAGGGATCAAACTCATGACTTTTTGCTTACTAGGCAAGTGTTTGAGCCTCTGAGCTAAATCCCCAGTCCTAGTATTCCAATTTTATCGACAAGGAATCTGGGGCCAAAAGAGCTTGCCAAGTTTTGGGCAGAATAGCAGCAGCAAAGCTACAGTTACAACTCGAATATGGGCGATTCTAAAGTGGAACTTGGCAGACTAAGGTCCATAGGTCAAAGCCAGCAATTCATTAATCATTTTGTGTAAATAAAGTTGTACTGGAACACGGTTGTACCTATCCATAAAATCTAGTGCCAAGACTGTTACTTTTAGAAGCTGCTTCCATACTCTCCTACCCCGTAGCAGTTGGAATGGGCCAGGCTGCAGTGCAGTAGTGAACAAATTCAGTATCTTGGCCACTGAAGACAATAGTGTTTAACTCTTCCTTGTCTTCTATTCCAGTGGAGGGGCTGTGTTTGTGGTGTTGGAGGACACAACTGTACAGTGACCTCACTGCCATGCGTGTTTCCAATGCTTCTGTGTCAGTGGGAAAGAGATATGTTGGATCACGCTCTAGGTCTCAGAACTTCAGCTACAGGGCTGCGCCCAACGTCAAAAGTCACTTCAAAGGGGAAGTAGAGAACCATTATTTATTCTATCACAAGCTTGAGAGAAAAAAAGTATTTTTATGAAGAGCTCTAGGGTCTTCCAGGGTTGTGTGGGGACATCAAGGGACATTTGAAATGGCCTGACTTAAGCATTTTTTCCTACTTTTTCACACTGTGTGTATTTCTACTTGGTCAACATCTAACTGTGAAATGAAAAAATGTAGCTCAGAAAAATTTTGCAATTAGGTAATTTTTAAGTCATCTTTGACTTTTGTTTTCTTTTGTTTGACACAAGGTACTACTGTGTAGTTGAGGTTGGTCTTGAACTCACTATGCTGCCCAAGCTGGCTTCAAACTCATAGCAATCCTCCTGCCTCAGCCTCCTGAGTATTGGGATTATAGGCATGCACCACCATGCCTAGCTGTAATTGTATTTAAAATTTAATGATATTCAAAGATTTTAGTTAATTATCATAAAGAGAAGTTCTTATCTGAGGACTAAATTTTAGTGTGATTTTTCAGTGATCCCAGGACCCTAGGAAATGTCTTGGAATACTACATAATGCATTTTTTAGTGTCCATTGTTTAACATCTTAAAATGGTCCACGATTCGAAATACTATTCATTCTTACCAGAAAACATCTAAAAGTGATTGAAAAAAAAAAAAACCTCCAAGAAATTCTACTTTGATGAAAAGCAACCTCTACCATTGAGGCTCGGAATTTTGCACACAGTTCAGTAACTACATCAGTCCTCTAGGTGGCAGCAAAACCCTAATATGTATGGTATAAACCCGGAGCCTGATCTTTTTCTCTGGATAACAGTCGGAACAGAAATGCATATAACTTTTACAAATAAATTGCTTAAGATTCATGTAAGTAGCTAAGGAAGTTATGTTTTATTTTTTCAAAAAAAAATTTAAACCTGGCACAGCGGTTTAAATTTAAACCTGGCACAAACCTAATCCCAGCACTCCGGAGGCCGAGGCAGGAGGATTGCCACTAATTTGAGGCAACCTGGGATATGCAGTGAATTTAGGTACCACATGTTCAAGACAGTGGTGGCGCTGCTGAGCGTTGACAGATCCTCCATGGGGTACAGGGTAGTGAGGGGTCTTAAGGTCACTGAAAACCTGTCCTTGAAGGGAACATTGAGATTCCAACCCCTTCCTTCGGCTCTGTTCCTTCCCGGCCACGAGCTAAGCAGTTTTCTGTGCCACACATTTCTGCCATCGTGTGCTACCACAGGCCCCAGCAGCAATGCCAATCACCCATGGGCTAAAACTTTTAAAACCGTGATCCAAAACATTTTTATTTATAGGTAGATTACCCCAGGTGTTTGTTAGAGTGGCAGAAACCTGGTGAAACAAATAGGCAGAAGAAAAAGAGGCTCCCATGGAAATCACTATGCTTAAGTGTGAACAGGCTGCCCAGGGCCTCACCCCTGCCTCTGGACGCCGTGGTGCTGTAGAAAGAATTATATTTTCAACAGTGATCTCATGTATGTGTCGCACACTCCAGCCTTCTGGATGAGTCGATCCTTTGAAGGAACATAAATCACAGTCTAGAGCCCCAAAGTATGAAGAGAGGGAGGGGAGGGTCCCTCCGCTGGGAGAGGAGTTCCTGCATCCAATGGCATCACGCCGAGAAAACATCCATCATCCCGTGGATGCATCTGGGTCCTGCTGTCTGCGGAGCCAACTTCACAGGAGCCATCGCCAGCCAGCTGCTGTGGGCGGGGACTGATCATCTGCAAGAGCCATAAGGCCGTCCACCCTTAGGGTTTTATTGGTCTTTGTTTCTCCTTCTCAACTACTTGGACGAGATTGCAGGCATTCTTGGTTTGACCTTGAATGGGAATGCTTCAAATGTTTCACCAAGAAGTGCTAGGTTTACCGAAGATCTCGGATTATTTATCTGGCTTAGAATTTTTTTTGTATTTTTAAATTCACAGAAATAAGCATTGTTTTATCAAATGATTTTTTTTAATACAAAGTTGTCTCCTTTATTTATTTATTTATTTATTTATTTGAGACAAAATCTCACTTTGTAGTTCAGCCTGGCCTTGAACTCAGTATGTAGCCCAGGTTGCCTTTGAACTCGTGGTGATCCTCCTGCCCTGGCCTCCTGAGCATTGGGATTACACACAGCCCTGGGATCGCACAACCATACCCAGCCGAAGTTCTCTGCTTTTAATGTGTCCTAACAGAATGACATGGACAGATTTTCTAAGGTCAGACCAGTCTTGCAATTGTGAGACGCAGTCACCTGACCATTCATTCCACAGGGATTGGTATACAAACAGGGTTGGAAGGAGAGAAAGAGAGACAGACAGACAGACAGACACACACACACACACACACACAATTTTTAAAAAGTCAAGTCAACTAGATT
This sequence comes from Cavia porcellus, assembly GCF_034190915.1. Classification (NCBI taxonomy): domain Eukaryota; kingdom Metazoa; phylum Chordata; class Mammalia; order Rodentia; family Caviidae; genus Cavia; species Cavia porcellus. Next base: position 45,418,509 of record NW_026947515.1, on the reverse strand, counting down.
TGTAGAAAGATTGGACGTGGCACATGAACACACTCAAGTTCAACTTCAAACGTGGGCACTGCACAATCCACATAAGGTACCTGGTGGCCCTAACTCTATGCTTGCTATCCGTCTGGACATCTTTCTGGATAGTATAAATAAAAATGCGTATCACGAACTCGGGCTGGGCGTGTGGCACATGCCTGTAATCCCAACACTCTGGGGGACTGAGACAGGAGTAAAATTTCAAGCCAGCCTGGGTAATTTAGCTACTTGGTAAAATATTGTCTCAAAAAAGAAGTAGTAAAAAAAATAGGACCAACTGGAGATGTAGCTCAACGCAGAGAACCTAAATTTAATCCCCAGCTCACACCCCCAATCACAGTCTAGGTAAAATAGAAATTTGTTTCTCATCATTGAGGCTGGAAGTCCAAGATGGAGGCAGGTGTCTGGCGAGGGCTCACTTTGTGGTTTACGGATGGCACCTTGATGTCATGTCCTCACCTGGCAAGGGGCTCTTGGGGTCTCTTTTATAAAAGCACCGGTTTCATTCATGAAGTCTCCAACTTATCACCACCCCCACCCCCAGCAAATACCATCACACTGGAACCTGGGCTGCAACACATGAATTCGTGGGGGACACAATAATTCACTCTGGCAGCATGGTTTTTACCCTGATCTGATCACCAGAGATTGTCCCTATTCTCTTATTATAAATCCCTCTCCGGTCTGGTTTTCCAATAGCTTTAGTAAGGTAAAGGAATTTGACACCCCCAAAACTTCCAGACTACTGAATCTACAACCTCCTTCTAACTATTTGGTTCTTGCTTTACTTTTCTTCTGGCTCAGCTTAGATCCCAAGAGTCTGCATTTCTTCTTTTTTTAAATTTTATTTGAGGAGAAAAAGAAAAGAAAAAAAAAACAGAGAAAGGGTATAAGTTATACAGAATTTCAGAAAAAGTAAACAGTAGGAAGTCATTAGTTAATAGATTACATATTGTCATCTTAGAAATAGTTGTTCAAGTTACAAAATTAAAGCATATAAAGTAGACATTCAAACAGTGAGACTGCAAACAGTTCTGTTCAATGAGCCAACAAAAGTCAGTGATATGGTTATCTATCTTATACACTTAAATATACATGCAGTTATATCCTGTAGAGCACTTTCTTTTCCTCTCTTTTGTACAATGACAATTACACATTTTGGGTTTTATTACTCCCACAGTTCTTATTACTTTTTTTTTTTCAAGAGAGTACTACCAAATGTGACATAACAGAACAGAGTCAGTCAAATCAAAAGGATGGACATAATACATAATGTAAAAACAAAATATAAGGTGATCAACAATGGTTACCATACTGCCTCTTGCTATCTTAAAAAGAATTGCCTATAACATCAGCTATAATAAAATTGAACAAAACAGTAAAGAATAAAACCAAAACATTGGAGACATTACAGGACTTCAAAAGAAGATAACAGTCAACCAGAATGGGCGTCATAATGAATCTTATTGTCTTCACGGGTCTGCATTTTACACATACTCACATCTGCCCACCCTCACCGATAACTTCCTTTATTCCTTTGCAGACAAAATTCCTTTGGCTTTTCCAAATGAAACCACTGCTCTTCTTTGCTTCTTCACAGAGGCGTTGTTGCTGTCTGAACCTCAACACTTGTTAACATTTGGGCTGCATCGATCTTTGCTCAGGGGCTGCCTTTTGTATGGCAGGATGTTCAGCAGTCACCCAGGCCTCTACTCATTACATGCCAGGAGCGCTGCCTCCAATCGTGACAGCCAAAGCTAGTTCCACACATTGCCAAATGTGTGTGTAGGAGACAACTGTTCCTGATGGAGAACCACTAACAGAGGCGCCCTCCACCCACGCGTGCCTGTCTGTCCCTTTAAGCATGTATAATTTGCTACAGAAGCACGAAGTTTTAGCCAGCTAGCTCCCTATCAACTGGATTTTTTCACAAGTCTTTAAATATGCTAATATTTCTCCCATAGTAAATAAATAAACAAACAAAATAGCAGATTTCCAACAGTACATTCACATCCGGCCCACCCACGGTGTCTTTTGCCCTCGCCAGCACATCTGGCAAGAATTGGTCGTGTTTGATCGCTGCGCCCTCAAATCAGACTCCAGCTCCTGTCATAGCTCTCACTGAGGTCCAGTTTATAACTACAGCAGATGTTCCTCAGCCCTTGGTAAAGCCCACTGGAGAGAACCAGGTTGAGTGAAAATCCCAAGTTTGGTCATGACCTTGTTTTGGGTGTCTTGGAGGCAGGCTGGAGATGTGGGTGGACATGGTGTACGGTGAGAGGAGAGATTTTGGCTAGGACAGAAATACCTTCTTCAGTTTACCTAGGGACACACAGGTATGCATGCATGTAAGTACTGTACTGTACTGCATAAGAAACATAAAATCCTGGGTAAGGGGAATCAGGGGAAGCTTAGTCAAGTTCTCAAACTTGAAGGTACTTCAGAGTCACTTGAGGCGTTTGCAGAAATGCACATTTCTGGGTCCCACTTTCAGAGGTTTTGATACAGTAAAACCAAATAGACCTAGAGTAACTCAGTGGTAGAGGTCTGCTTAGCAGATGTGAGGCTATAAGCTCAATCCCCAGAGCCACAAAAACAAAGAAATAACAAAAGAAAAATCAAATAGCCTTGTTAGGTAGGAGAATTTGAAGTTTTATCAACTTTCAACACCATGCTGAAGCTACTGGTCCCAATACCACACATTACGTTTTTTAAATGTTGGGGATTTAATCCAGGGCCTCTACACTGAGCTACATATATATATGTATATATATGGAATATATATGGGGATGTAAAATAGGGTCTGACGAAGTCATTAAGTTTTCCAAATTTGAGAGTCTCCCTCTTCATCTTCCCGAAGTGCTGAAATTACATAAGTATCCTACCGGTTGCACACTTTACACTGGTCTGGAATGCCAAGTAGGGCGGTCCAGACCTCCCAGTGAAACCCTCCTACGTCAGTTATCCAGGAGTGGAGGATGAGTGCTTGAGGGGACAGAGGAAACTGTGAGAAAGCACTGACCACCAGCTGCAGCCAGACCATCCGCCCGGCAAAGACACGGCGATTACTAGACTACAACTCCCAGGGAGCCTCGCGCCAGCACGCGCGCGCCCCCTGCAGGCGGTAGGCGGAAAGGCGCCCGTGGGACCGCTGGACCTTTCGTCAGCATCCGTGAGCGCGGAACCGCGGTGGCTGCGGGCAGAGGGCTGCGAGCTGCTGCAGCGTCGGCGGGAACGGAGCGGGAGCCGAGCCCGGCGGGTGAGTGGGAGCAGCATGGGCGCCAGCTTCTCTGTGCCTCAGCCGCGTCGTCTTCTGGGTCGGCGTGAGAGCGCGGGAGTCCGGGCGCAGGGACGCAGGACGCCCCCCTGGGGAGACGCGCTGCGGCCGCCGCAGCTGTGGCCGCGCTGCCCCGCACGCAGCAGGTCTGCCCCCGGCGCTAGAGACGTCCTGCCCTGTCTCGCCCAGCCTGGGAGCAGGGGCGTCTGTGCTGCAGGTGGCACCCGCAGGGGGCCGCCCCTCCTCTCTGGGGCCCCCTGGGGTGGCGCAGGAGCCCGAGACCCAGGGCCAGGTGGCTGCCGGCGCGGCCGGGGGTCAGTCTCAGCCCCCGCGCGGTGGGGAAGGTGTGCGGGCGCTCTGCCCGGCTTATGGAGCCCGGGAGCCTCCCGCGCCCTCCCTGGTGCCGCCTGCCGGGTGCTGTGCCGAGTCAGGGACCTGCAAGCCCTTGGCCGCAGTCGCGCCCTGGGGTGACCGCGCAGGGCCGGTCAGCGCGCGAGCCACAGCTGGCCCACCTGTGAGCCCCGGGGGACCGTGGGGTGTTCACGGCTGTCCCGGTGACCCGGAGCCTGTCCCGAGCGCGACGGTAACAGCCTCCTTTCCCAAAAGCCTTTAAGACAAAATTAGTTGTATGTGCTTATGCATTTTTTCTTTAAAGCAAGTTTGACTCTGAATATCTTATTTTTATTTTGTGGGACCTCCATTTGCCAGCACGCAAGTTTATATAATAAACAGTATACGCTTCGGGGAGGAAAAAAAATTCTCATGAAGGTGCTCTTCCTTGCCCTCTATCGGATGAATTATGTTGGACTGGTTGCTTATCCATTGCTAACTGTGGCGGCTGGAGGCGAGAGATAAAAGTATTTTTGAGTAGAGTCACAGCGCAGCCCTTCAGAATGAGTTTTGGTTTTAGAAGATTTGTTTATCCACTTTCAAACAGTGTGTCGTTTCAGCGTTTAAGGTTGGGGCACGAATTTGTCAATCCCAATAATTTACAGAGACTAGCTTTGCATGATTAGCTCTGAGAACGAGCACATTTCCTTTGGTAGAGCTGAAGCTGAGCCTCTTCCATGCTAAACTCTGAAGCTGTTTAATGGTAGTTTTCGGTGGATTTGCTTGGCTGTACCAGGTAGGTAATGTTATTATTTGTTAGTAACAACTTAGGTCTCTTTCTCATGTTTTTCTTATTTCTTGTCGTCCATTGGTCACCTTCACGTTTGTTGACTTTTAAGTTAAATAGGACATCTTTGTCTCGGGCTTGGTTTTAGGGGAATGTTCCCCTACTGTGGTAGCTTAGTCTGTCACTTTAAGTGAATTTTATTTGTGCCTAATTACTAAGAGTTTGAAAGTGTTAATTTTTCCAAATGCTTTTGTATAGCATACATTCATATGACCATGTCGGTTTCCTTGTTAGAACTGTTCCATATGTGATTATGGTACTAGATTTTTTCTCTATAATCCTGGGACACTTTAAAATATGCTTTTGGTTAGTTTGATAGATTCAGCATGCCATCTGATTACTTAGTTTTGGTATCCATATTTATAAATGAGATTGGTATATAGTTTTCTTCCCCATTTTTGTGAGTTCCTAAGTAGGATTATGCTCTTCTTGCTGATTAAACTGGGAAACCTCATCATTTTCTGTGTTCTGGAACAGAATAATAATCTGTTTCTTGAAGTTTGGCAGAATCTGGCTGCAGACTGCTGGTGTTTTGTTTTGTTTCTGTTTTGCAGTGCTGAGGATTGAATCCAGGGCATAACCCAGGCTAGACAAACACCCTACCACTGATGTGCACCCCAGAACTGCTGTTTTTTACAAAGTTGATAGCAGTGTTTAACTATCGTTTAGTTTTTTTCCACAATCATTGATTTTTTTTCAGGTTTTCTATTTCTTCAAATCAATTTGGTAACTTTCATTGTTTTAGAAAGTCAGAAACATTGTTGAATTTTAACATATGGTAGCACGATGTTTTATATAGTTTGTTATACGAAAATAAACTCATGCATTTGTGATGTTATCGTTCTTAATATTAATGTCTTTTATCCCTTTTTTCTTTTATTGGTCAAGCTTGCTTGATTGCTTTTTATTAATCCTTTTGAAGAACCAGCTTTGGGTTTTATTGGTTATTCTTCTACACCAATAATTTCTGTTGTTAATATTTGCCTTTCTGCTTAATTTAAACGTATTTTGCTCAAGTGCTAGCCTTCTGAATTGAAAACTTAAATCACTTATTCAATCAATTGGTCCTCTTCCCAAACAAGGCAAGGGCTCCTAATTGATTCTGTTCATTCCCATTTAACTTTAACTGTTATTTTTACTTTAATCTTTTGAATTAAACATTGCAGTTGTTATTATTTCCTAGGTCAGTGTTTATCAGGTTTATCTACCTGCTTACTATTTCCTTTCCTCTCTATTCCTTTGTACATCATTTTTATTGCTACCTATATTCCATTGTGTGTATATCCATAATGTAGATGTTAATTTTGCTTTGATTGGCTTTGGGGTTGTGTGCTGTTTTGGATTGTCATGAGTAATGCTGCTATGAATCATCCAGTATTTGTTATTTATTAAATGAATGTATGCATTTCTATTGATATATCCAGGAGTGGAATGCTTGCTCATAAAACACACTGCCAGTTTTCTTCTCTCTCTGTCTGTCAGTCTGTCTATGTCCATCCCTCCCTTCTAGCAGTTGCACCCAAGCCCTCACACAGGCTAGGCGAGTGCCCTACCACTGAGGTACATCCCAATACTGTGAATTTTCAGCAGTGTTTGCCTCAGTTTATTTTCTCCAAAAGTATACGGCTACTCCATGTGCTTGCTCGTGCTGGTATTTTTTATTTTTCCATTTTTGTCTCTGGTAGATGTCACGTTGTGGTTTAAATCTGAATTTCCTTGATGAAAGTGAAATTGAGCTCCTTTGATGCCTTTAATTTTTGTACATATCTATAAATATTCTTCTTTTGCTGTTTAAGTATAATCTGTTTGGGCTGGCAGTGTAGCCCAGTGGCACAGAGCCTGCCTGGCAAGCACGAGGTCCTGAGTTCAATTCCCGGTACTATCTGTATATATTCATTCCTTTTGAGTTAAACAAGAAAAAAGACCTTAACATGATTTTGATCCTGCCCCATGTTAAAAGCATATGAAATTTAGGGGGTCTGTACATTATACAAACCAGTTACTTAGATAAATTGTAAGTTTTATTATTTGTTCATCACTGATACTTTTTATCTCATTTATTTTGCTTGACTATGTCCTTGTTTCATTTTGTCCTTAGAGATTTAAACTTCCTGAGTAATTTTCTTTCTTTCTTTTTTTTTGTACTGGGGATTGAACTCAAGATCTTGAGTTTGCCAAGCAGGCACTTATGGTGCTGAGCTAAACCCCTGGCCCATCTTTTCTTTTCTTTTTTAATTGTGAATCAAACTTGGGACCTCACACTTGCCAGGCAGTTGCTATGCCATTGAGCTAAATCCTGGCCTGAGTAATTTTCTGAATGGTAAACTTTTCAGATCCTTTTATGTTTAAAAACATTTGGCTATCCTATGTAAATATTGCTGGCTGGGTATAAGATTCTAAGTTAAAAGTCTGAATTTTATTTTTTATTTACTTTTAGGTTTTTTTTTTTTTTTTACTTTTGGTTTTTTAAGACAGTATGTTGCTACTGTGTATAGTTCAGGCTGGCCTAGAACTTACTATATATCCTAGGCTGGCCTTAAACTTGTGGAGATCCTCCTGTCTCAGCCTCCTAAGTGCTGGAATTATAATAGTATACCACAATGTCTGCTAAAACTCTAAATTTTAAAGATAATGCTTCATTACTTGCTGGCTAATATAGTTAATAAGTCTATGAAATCTAATTCCCATTCCTGTTGTAAGTTAGCTGATATATTTTCTTTGATATTTTGTAATTTTCTGTTCTCCTTGGGGTGTAAAATAGCACCATCATGTGTCCAGGGAGTATGTATATCTTTTCTGTTTTTCCTGCTCAGCAATTGATGGTTCCTTTCCTTCTGAAGATTAGTACATCTTTTTGGCAGTAGGAAAGTTTCTAGTACTTCTTTGCCTATATTCTCTCCATGTTCTGTTTCTGGAGTTAACTCTTAAAATTTTTTGATTTATCTTTCGTGTTTCTTGACATTTTTTTCTTTTTGGATTTTTGAGCCAGAGTCTCACTAATAGTACAGACCAGCCTTGAACTCGCTTATGTAGCCCAGACTGGCCTTGAATTCATGGTAATCCTCCTGCTTCGGCCTCCCAATTGCTGGGATTACAGGCGTGTATCAACACACATGGCTTTTAAACCTTTTCTTTTCAAATGTTCTGTCCTTTCCTCTTTATGGATCACATTCTAGGATGTTCCTTGCGTTGACTTTCTAGTTCACCAATTGAATGTTTAGTTTTTCCCAGGCAGTCCTTCAGCTCATTTATTGAGTATTTTTAATGTTAATTCTCATATTTAAAATTTGTTAGGTCTCCACTTTTTAACATTTAACTTTTTTTTTCTTTTTTGAGATGGGGTCTTGCTATGCAGTTCAGGCTGGCCTTGAGCTCACTTTGTAGCCCAGGCTCGTCTTGAACTCACAATGATCCTCCCAACTCAGCCTCCCGAGTGCTGGGATTACAGGCGTGAGCCACCAGGCCCGGCTTAACATTTAACTTTTTTTTTTTTTTTATCGGTACCGGGGATCGAACTCAAGACCACCTGCTTGCAAGGCAGGTGCTTATGCCAGTGAGCTAAATCCCCAGCCAACCTTTAACTTTTGAATCCTAAATCATCAGTGTTCAGCTGGGTGAGGTGAGCCTGTTATCCCATTACTCCTGCATGACTGAGGCCCGAGGATCACAAATTCGAGCCCAGTGACAGTGACTCAGTGATGTTCCTGTATAAATTTTTTAAAACAATTGGGGATGTCGATCAGTTTGAAGGCCCCGAGTTTAACTCAGTACTGGGAAAAAAGATACCCAGTGTTCAATACTGTATTCGCAGAAGGATCCCCTAAACTCCCTGCCCTGTCCACCCAGCCTCTCATACCCCACAAGAAGGTAACCATTGTCCTGAGTTTCTTATGTGTCTTTTCTTTTTTTTTTTGTCTTTTTCATTTTTATCAGTACTGGGGATCGAACTCACAACTGCCTGCTTGCAAGGCAGGTGTTTATGCCGCTGAGCTAAATCCCCAGCCCCTCTTAGGTGTCTTTTCAAAGTCTCTATGCAAATACAAGCAACTATGAATCAAGTTCTTCATTCCTCATTTTTTTTGCACAAATAATAGCCTGATGTTACATCTGCCCGTCATCTTCTCTTTTCGTGTCACAATGTATTTTAGGATAATCACTTATAAACTACTGTTCTTCCTAGACCCAGTGTCCCCCAAGTCTTTCCAAGGCTGTGTAATACTTTCTTCCTTGTGTTCGAGTAACTTGTTTTCTTTGTGTAGGTTCTAATGATTTGGTGTTGCCATTTTGTGATATGGAATAAAAATTTGATGTTTGTTAAATTAAGTGTAACCAGATGTAATCGTACACCCCTATAATCCCAGTACTTGAGAGGCTGAGGCAGGAGGGTTACCATGAGTTCAAGGCCAGCCTGCGCTGCACAGGGAGAGACCTTGTTCCAAAAAACAAAACCAAACCCAAAACAAACCAAACCAAACAGAATACCTCTGCCATTCCATAGAATTTTTAGACATTTAGAAGGCAGACATATGTATTTAGTTCTTCATTTTGGCCCAGTCTCCCATGCAATCTTTTATCCTGAATTTATTATTTTGATTCCTACATGTTGGTCGTGTATGCAGTTTACAATCATCTTGGGGAGTGGGTCAGCGTACAAAATACAACTTTTTAAATTCCTTCCCCTTGCCACCCTCCTTCCTCCTCTTAATCCCCTTTCTCCATTTTCATTCTTGTTATTTTAATCTTATCTCCTGTTTGTGATATGTGATGTTTACACTCATTGAGGTTACTAGGTTCCTGTCCATGGCATAGTTTTGTTCTATTTATTTCCCTTCCCCTCCCTCTCCCCTCTCTCCCATGTCCTCTTGGACCCTTTCCCATTTGCAAGAGATCTGTCCCCTTGTTTCCTTCTGTCCGTCTTTTATTGTGTTCTTCATTTGTACTTTATGTTACTTGAATAGGACATACTCTATGGTATTATTTATGCTTATGTGTTTGATTTATTTCACTCAACAATGTATTTTCTGTGTTCATCCATTTTCCTATAAATGTCTCAATTTTCCTTTTCACAGCTGAGTAGTATTCCATCATGTATGGATACCACAATAAATATATGAGAAACGTTCACTATCCTTGATCATTAGAAACATGAAGATTAAAACAATGCTAAGATTTCTACTTACACCAGAAAGAATGGCAGTCATCAAGAGATAAGAAAAAACAAATGCGCCAGGCATGGTGGTGCACATCTATAATTTCAGCACTTGGGAAGCTGAGGCAGGAGGATTTTTGCTGTGAGTTCAAGGCTAACGTGGGCTTCATAGTAAGTTCAAGGCCAGCCTGTATTACAAGATGAGACCCTGTCTCAAAAAAAAATGACTTAGCTATTCCCCTAGTAACTGTCTTTCCCAAAGAGCTAAAAACATCATACTACAACATATATATATATATATATATATATATATATATATATTCCTACATATATATATACATATATATAAAAGATAGAATAGTTATACTATTTGGGCTGGGGATTTAGCTCAGCAGCCTAAAAGCCTGCCTTGCAAGCACGTAGTCCTGAGTTCAATCCCTGGTACCGACTGAAAAAAAAAAAAGATAGTTATACTGCTGATTTCTCTGAGTTCACTGAAGAGAAAGATTTGTGCTAATACTGTTCAAACAATTGAATGCAGATGTCTTGTGCTCTGAGTTAATACTTTGAGGGTGATAATGCACAAAATACGTACCATTATTGCCCCCTGATTTCTTTTCTTTTTGAAATAAAATAGATTTGAATAAAAGACCATGTCATACTACAGAGAATATGTGTACCAGTGTTTATAGCAGCACAATTAATAATAGCTAAATCCTGGAAGCAGCCTGCATACCCAGCAGCAGACGATTGGATAAAGAAAATGTGATCTGTATCTTGCATTGACTTCTGTGTCAGTAGTCACAAAGACCACCTGCAGATTGGTGCTCACCAGGGGGCTCCTGCCTAGAATTCTTACCATGTAGTAGTGGTGCATAGGGTTTGTATACTTTCATTTTTTACAATAAAAGATCCAAAGTAAAATCAGAAAAGGGAAAGATGTGTGGGGCCACATCCAGAGGAAACCAGGCACCAGTTTCCAAGAAACCTGGCCCCGTGAGGTCACACACGATCTGCCCCCTCCCCAGTGACCAGTGCCAGCACATGTGAAATGCTGCCAACTCGGGAAGCCATGGAGACCTGTGCTCAGGGTTTTTCTCCTGAGATCTGGTCATGTAGACCCCGCTGCCCAGCACATTCCACATTCCAGACTGCAGCGGGAAAGCAGCTGTTCAGCAGAAACCACTGTGTTCATACAAATAGTGTAGGCACAATGCCCCAGTGTTACCGGTTAGAATAGTGGGAACCCTAAGTTTCCAAATGCCAGCCAAGGGTCAGCCTGGCCTTTTAAATAATGGCAGCCTTGGGACTGCTAGGTTAACTCTTTTCTGGAAAAATTCCCTCTGTTTAAAACAAACAAACAAATAAAAACAAAACAAAAGCAGACATTTCCTGGAAATGACTTCTCCTAACCAGGTTATCAAGTGGCTTTTGGCCTCTCTAAAGAGACAGCAATATTTTTGAGTATTGTGATGCAAACTATAGAGGGTGGCATTATAGCTTACTAGTAAAGCCCCTCTCTGAGATGCCTTGGGCTCAGTCCCCGTCACTGCAGAGTGACAAAACAAACACAGGTACAAACTGTGGTTAAAGAACCACTTTTTGGCTTTCAAAGATGCCAGAGTACAGCATATGCTAAGTAGACTTGAAAGCAGAGTGTGGAGGAACCACTCAAACATTCCAAGTTATTTTTTCTCCTTAATTAATCTTTCGTCATTTCACCATCTTTAAACACGTTTATTTACGAGTAAAGAAACTGCATTTTTAACGTCTTTTCCACCGAGCCATTCTCACCTCCCCCCGTCCATGTTAGTCTCTATTCTTCAGACGCTGGCTATAGCGCTGGTCATGTAACGTGTCATGACTTGCTTTCCATCTGTCCGTAGATGAGGTGGCTTTTTGGCTGTACTTGATGCTTATCTGAGTTTGATCTCTCGCTAGATTGAAAATTCTGAGACCTGAGTAGCAAGTCATACTTCGTGACGACTCTGTGCTTCCTTGGCAGAGTGGCACACTTTAAGAGTTGGTGCCTGAAAATATTAATTGAGAGAACAGCTACCAGAGATCAGGAAGCGGTGTCTTCTTCATTCTGTCTTCTCCCTGCTTGACACGTAGCTCATTTTTGTTCCGTGCTGAGAACGGTGGTGTAAAGTGCTAAGCTCTTTATACGGCGCCTGTTGTCTGAGTTCCGTCTGCAGCAGATGGTTTAATTAAATGGTTTAATTTGAAAGACTTTTTGAGGTCGCTGAACCCGAGTGTGGGCTTAGATTGTCAAATCATCTCTTCTGTCTCAATCTTTGGGCTGCATCTAGGTGTAGATCTGTTTCCTCTTCTTTCTGTGTTTTCAGACCGTAGGAGTGGGGAAGGAACAAAATTATCCTCATTCTCAGCATTTTGGTGTCGTACATCTGGGCTAGCTCCTTTTTTTTATTTCCCCCCCAATACAGGGGATGGAACTGAAGGCCTTTGCACTGAGATACATACCCAGTTCTTCTTCTTCTTTTTTTTTTTTTTTTTGTCTTTTTCCTTTTTATCAGTACTGGGGATCGAACTCATGACTGCCTGCTTGCAAGGCAGGCGCTTATGCCGCTGAGCTAATTCCCCAGCCCTGTGCGTATAGTTTTATTTTGTATAAGTGGTGTCATTTTATAGCCTTTGCTCTGTTTCTTAGTGTTATAATTCACCACTATGTCTGTCACTGTCTCTGCCCATCTCTTGTTTCACCGCTCTCCGGGCTTTGTGTCCACTGCATGTTGCCCTTCTTTCCTGTGCGTGGACACCCAGCTTGATTCCCACTCCCAGATCCACACACAATGCTGAGGGAAACTCGCGCAAGTCCCATTGTGGGTTTGTGTGAGAATCTCTCTGGGGCTTGGGCCCAGGAGCAGGGTCACCTGCTCACAGTGTGCCTGTACAGGGTCCTCCCTATCAGTGGGTTCTGCATTCAAGAATTTAGCCACTTGCAGGCGGAAAATAGCTTTTTAAAAACTGCATCTGCGCTGAACATGGACAGGCTTTTGTTCTTATCCTTCCCGAAGCAGTACAGTGCTTAAGTATTTATATAACATTTACATTGCGTTAGAAATTAAAATCTAAAGAAGATTGAAGGTACATGAGAGGATATGCATGGGTTATATGCAAATAACAAGCTGTATTGTGTAACTGTCTTGAGCATTTGTAGACTTGGTGTCTAAGAGGAGCCCTGGACCAATCCCCTGTGGATCCTGAGGGACCCTGTGCTTCGTGTAAGCAGCACTGCCGCCTTGTCCTCCAGAGTGGCTGGCCACCCTCATTCTCTAGTAGCACCCAAGATTCATTTTCTTCTTCCTTCCCTTATGTCTAAACCGCAAGATTACACACAGTTTGAGTAACTCGTATGTGAAACACTTGGGGTTTGGGAATATTTGTATGTACTTAAATATCTCAGGGAGGGGGCCCAAGCCTAAATACAAGATTAACTTATGTTATATATATATAATATATAAATATATTATAAATTATATGTAATTAATATAAATTTTATATATATTATAAATTTAGTTTTATTCTATATATAGTTTAGTACAGTTTTAGTATATACTATATATAGAGATTAATATGGAATATATATATACTATATACTGTATATATATAGAGAGAGAGAAAGAGAGAGAGACTAAAACTAAGTCTGTAAAATTTTTTAGTGCACTTGTGTTTTGACCTGTCGCTTGAGATCACATGTAGAATTTTCCACTTATGATGTTCTGTCAGTACTCAAGAAATTTGAACTTTGGAACATTCTGAATCCTGGGATTTTTGGTTTAGGGATGCTGTCATAGTTTATGTCTGTGGCCCCCAGGCCTCATGAGTTTGCATTGTGCATTTGTGATTGGTTCATTGTCTAGTGCTTGGATTGATGGTGTCAGTGCTCCACCCACAAAGGGGTGAAGCCAGGATGTGATGTAATGGCAGGAAGAAGGCGTGTCTTGCTCATGGCTGGTTCCTGCTTGCTGTTTGCAGCTGCCATGAACTGTGGCCCAGCCATGCCCGCCTGCCTTGGAGCCAACTGAGTGTGGACTGAAACCTCCATAAATTATAAGAGATAAACCTTTCCTTTCCCAACTTGGGCTCCAGGTATTTTGTCTCAGCAGTGAGTAAAAAGTAACTTAAGACAGATGCTCAAGCTGTGCGCCATTCTGTATAATTAAGGACCTAGTATTTTCCAGGCATGACGATTATGATGAGAAATAGACAAATCCTGACTTAATTGACAAATTCTGTCCGTTAAGCTTAGTGTTTGAAAGAGAGGTAAGTGAGCAGGCGGTTACCAAAGATGATGGCAGGCCAGGCCAGGAGCATGCCCAGAGATGGGCAGTGGCGACCGGGATCAGGGCATGTCAAGGCTTTCTAGAAGAAAGTGACATCTAAGCACAGGTTCAGGAGGAGTTGGACAAGAGAAGGCAAGGACCTCCACTGCAAACCCACAAGGCAGGAGTTTAGCTCAGTATAGCTGGAAAATGAAAATAAAGGAAGGGAGAGTTGGGAGAGATTGTACTAGAAGTGGTAGCAGCCAAGTGAGGAACAAACGGATGGCAAGAAATAAATGGGATAAAACCTCACACACTGAATCATGAACGCTTAAATAATCAAAGATGGTGACAACTCCCCGTGCTATTAAACTGTGTCGGGACAAAAGTAACCATGAACAAGTGTCTCGATTTTATGAGGTTAACATAGTCCTCATGAGAAAACAGTGGAAAGCTGGGTGTGGTGGCTCACACCTGTAATCCCAGCACTCAGGAGGCTGAGGCAGGAGGATCTCTGTGAGTTAGAGGCCAGCCTGGGCTGCAGAATGAGTTCAAGCCCTGAACTGCTTGCTAAGTTAATTTATGGTAGGTATGTAAACATCCTAAAAAAATAGCAAAGTGAGTTTAGTGAATATTATAAGGAATGAACTTTGACCACGTAGATTTTACTCTAGGGATTCTAGGATGTTCTTGCTTTAGAACATATGCTAGCTTAAGACATTATACAGATAAACATAGAGCTATATAATTACCTTTGGAGAATCTGGAAAACTGCCTCATCCCTTGTCAGCCGACTCTGGCCAAGTGTGACTAGTAAAAAACACTGGTGAGATACTAGGAGGAAAGGAGAAGCCAGGGTGTTTATTTCCTGTTTTCTGCTGTCGATGTTCCCCCTGGGGCTGGTCCTGGCTGCGCTGAGGGCTGTCTAGGACCTTCTCTTTCCTTTATCTCCAGTATTAGAGTTGGTGGACAATCACACTGTGGCTAATCTCTGGACACATCTTCCATCCTGTTCAGCTTTTTAACCCTTTCCCGAATTCTGTAATTAGTTGCCGTATTAAATTTTCTTTACTAAACCATTGCTGTTGAATGTTCTCTCCTTTATTGGATGCTGCCTGTTCTGTGTGCTCACAAATCTTACAGGAAAAATAGACATTAAAATGACTATAATTCTTGTCCACTCAGTTCTCATCTTCTTTTGAAAGCAGACTCTGGGCATGGGAATTAGCCAGGATGAGCCAGTGACCTACAGTGAGTCCATCTAAATGTGGGAAAACACATTCAGAGTGAAGACCAGGTAAAGACAGAAGGAGACGATGGCTGTCTACAGGCTGAGGAGGGAAGCCTGGATCAGACTCATCCCTCTCTCTCCTCCAAATGGGCCAGTTGTTATTACGCTTTCTCCTTATGTCGATGTCCGCTCCCGGCCGGCAGGAAGGACACACGACAAAGTCTGGCAGTGGACAACCTTTTCTTTTTATTTTCCTTCTCCGTACAGCCTGCCCTGGGATCGCTCCCAGCCGAAGCCTCCTTTGGTCCGCTCCCCGCGGCTCCTTTTGGGCTTCTACTTCCGGGCTTCTTCTTCCCCCCCAGGGGTGGCACCAGTATATATACGGATACAGTGTCCAATCATGTTAAAGTAAGCAAGGCAAGCTGATTGGCTAACATCATCAGTTGCCAGGCAGACTATATTGTTGAGCGGGTTGCTTACGCGGTAAGCAGGAAACTAACGTGCTCGATGGGAGGGGTAATCTACCTCAGGCTTTACTCTTTACTACAGGCCTCACGTCCGCCAAGTAAGGCGACCGGGCTCGGGGCTGCGGCTCCCAACATCTCCCCCTTTTTTATTTTTTATGAATGTGCGCATCGTAGCCCTTCCTGGACTGGGTGCAGAGGCTTATGCCCTATGTGTAGGCCCACCGTAGGTCCTTGGCTTAGACCCTGGTCGGCCGTCCCATGGTCTGCCAAGGCCCTGAGGCCCTCGTCCTTTTTCTAGGGCCAGGCACAAACTGGACGGAACCTGGATGCACACAAGCTTGCACTCATTTTCTCTCCGTAAAGAAATCCCCTCGGAGAGAAATTTAGACCTGGGCAGCATCTAACAGTCCAGCGGCTTACGTGCAGGATGGGGTAGGGCCTGGCTTAGGTTGAGTCGCACCGGGGGAGTACGCTCTTACCCGTCATTGACTCTCCTACCCAGCTATGTCATAATTTTTTAGAGGAGGAGTGTGGGAAGCTCACCACCCCTAGACTCGGTCGTAGGCTAGGCAAGCGAGCCATGCATATGCCTGAGGATCTTCTTGTCCATTTCGGGCTACCGCTATCTCTATTCATCTTGTTGGTTGGTCTGTGATGGATCTCCGGTAGGGCAGGTCTGATCTTCAGTCGAGGGCTTTGTCGCCCGTGTCAGTCTCTCCGGTACCCACAGTGGTTCTCGTCCTGATTCCTGTGGGAAAACACAAACCGCGCCTCGGTTCCAGCTGATTACCGGATCCGGGCCCATCCATTGTCCTGTCAGGACATCTTTCCACTTCACCCACCCTTTATGGTTGGGGGAAGGGTTGCAGTGCTCCACGGCTGGGGAGCAATTATCATTATTTAAATTTAAAAAATTGTGTGTGAATAGTGCCATGGATAATCGTGCCTTTGGGGCCAGGCCTTGGCCTACTCCCCCTTTTTGTTTTTGTAAAATTTCTTTGAGGCTTCTATGAGCCCTCTCAATGATTCCTTGACCTTGGGGATTGTATGGGATACCATGTTTTAAATGAACCTCCATCATTTTGCAGAACTCATTGAAGGCTTTGCCTATATAGGCTGGTCCATTATCAGTTTTTAATATTTTTGGTTTGCCCCATGCGGCCCAAGCCGCCAGGCAATGATTGATCACATTAGACACTTTTTCACCTGTTTCTGCTGTTGTGAATATGACGTGAGAACAGGTGTCTGTGGAAACATGAACATATTTAAGAGTCCCAAACTCCTGTATATGTGTGATGTCCATCTGCCAAACATCACCAGGGATCAAACCTCGAGGGTTTACTCCCATCGGTATGGCAGGTTTGTATGTGGCACAGGAGTCACATAGTCGCACGATATCTCGTGCATCTGCTCTGGAAACATGGAAATGGTTTGCTAGTGTCCTGGCATTGACATGAAACTTATCATGGAAGGCACGGGCTCGTTCAATTGGTGTTAGTAAGGTAAAAATCCATAACGGGCGAGTGGCAGTATCAGCAGCCGCATTCCCCTGTGCCATGGGCCCCGGCAGGGATGTATGTGCTCTTATGTGGGTGGTGAAGACCTTATGGTGTCTGTTCTGAAGCAATGTCTGGATAGACAGGAACAGCCCAGCCACTGTGGAAGTGGATCTAATTAAACCGGCAGTCTCAAGCACTTGCATAGCATTGACCACATACCTAGAATCGGAGACAATATTAATGGCTTCTGAGAACCGTTCAAGAATCATTTTAACGATCTGCAGTTCTACCACCTGAGGCTGATCAGGTTCAAATTGTATGGTAACCGGGGGCTTGCCTAGGATCACATAGGCGCCTATCCCCGTCTTGGAGCCATCTGTGTATATTGTAGTTGCTGGGACTAATGGCTCAGAGGCAGTAACCTTTGGAAAAATTATAGGGTGCTGAGTGACAAATGACAAGATAGGGTCTTTAGGGTATTGATTGTTTATATCCCCATGGAAAACACATCTCAGAATGGCCCACGTATCTATGCAGGCAGCCAGGGTCTTGATCTGGCTGGCGGTATAGGGTACTCGGATGGCTTGTGGTCCTGAGCCAAAATGTTGGACAGCTCTATCATGCGCTTCAAGGGCCAATGAAGCGACTGCCTCCGGGTAATGCTCTATGACTTTTGCAGGTGAGACCTTAGGGTGTATCCACAGTAATGGTCCTTTCTGCCAAATCACCGCTGTGGGCTGTAGACTAGTCTGTAGCAAACAGACATCAAAGGGTCGCCCTGGTTCAATTCTGTGTAAGGTAGCCCCACCTAAGGCTTTTTCCACTCTCTGTAAGGCAGCTCTTGCCTCAGGAGTGAGCCTCCTGTGGGAGGCTATATCTGGGTCTCCCTTTAGAAGGTCGAACAGGGGTTTGAGATCTGAATTTGGTATATGTAAATATGGCCTAATCCAATTAATGTCTCCCAATAGTTTTTGCATGTCATTTAGGGTCCTAACGCCATCCGTCCTAATGGTGACCTTCTGTGGAGAGACTAGCATAGGGGAGATTTTCGCGCCTAAGTAGGTCACCATTTCTCCTCCCTGAATCTTGTCGGGGGCAACATGCAGATTAGCTTGTCTCAGGGCCTCGACCAACTGGCCGAGCATATTATTTAGCATGTCTGGGTCCCTGCCGCTGAGTAAAAGGTCGTCCATGTAATGTATACATCTTATCTTGGGAAAGGATTTCCGTAGGGGGGCCAGTAGGGAATCAAGGTAAATCTGACACATAGTGGGACTGTTGGCCATACCTTGGGGCAGCGTTATCCACTCGTATCTGAGATCAGGGCTTTCTTGGTTAATGGTGGGTAAAGTAAAGGCGAACCTATGAGTGTCCTCTGGATGCAGGGGGATTGAGAAGAAACAGTCTCTAAGATCTATAACATAAACTGGCCAGGACTTAGGGATGGCTGAGAGAGCTGGCAGTCCCCTCTGGACCGCCCCCAGGGACTGCATCTGCGCGTTGACCGCCCTTAGATCATGGAGCAGCCTCCACTTGCCAGACTTTTTCTTAATTATAAAAATGGGGGTGTTCCATGGGGAGGTTGACGGCTTAATGTGTCCTAATCTAAGCTGTGTACTGACTATTTTTGACAAGGCTAATAGCTTCTCCTTAGGCAGGGGCCACTGAGGTACCCAAACCGGATCATTTGACCTCCAGGTGATTTTGATCGAAGTGGGTAGGAGAGCTTCTTCAGCGGCCCCTAAGAAAAACCCAGCCCTTGCCTACCTTTTTTGTTCTCTACTGGTATTGGGGATGTCCGACCCTGTAGGGCATTGCCCAAGCCTTTGCCGGGGGTATATCCCTGGTTCCTGAGTATATCCTTAGCCTGAGGGGAGCAGTTTGACGTAAGCGTGACATCCATCTGAGTGAGGATGTCCCTTCCCCATAGAGACACTGGCAACTGCAACACAAATGGTTGGAAATGGCCCTGATGACCCTCCTCATCACACCAGAGCAGGGTTGAAGCACTAACCTGAGGAGCTGACACCATCCCCAGGCCCTGCAGCGTGTTATCTGCAGTGTTGGTGGGCCAGTTGGAGGGCCAATCCTTTCTAGAGATAATGGAACGGTCAGCTCCTGTATCTAGGAGCCCTGTTATATTCTTGCCATTGACCTTAAGTGAGAGCATGGGCCTTTTATCAAGTATTATATGGAGTCCCTCGAAGACTTCCCCTGAGGAACCGAAACCTTGACTTTCTCTAATTTTCTGCTTTGAGGGGAATCTCTTGTGGAGACTGGGGAGCAGCAAGAGCTGCGCTATCTTGTCTCCTTTATTGATTACCATAGTACCCACAAGAGATTGAACCATAATTTTAATGTGTCCTGTGTAGTCTGAGTCTATGACCCCCGGGACTACTATGAGACCCCGAAGGGCCGTGGAGGATCTCCCGATCACCAGACCCACGGAATTTTCGGGTAACGGTCCCTTAAAGGTGGTTTCAACCACTTGAACACCCATATCAGGCACTAATATAAGTCTGGAGGCGACACTGAGGTCCACACCTGCTGACCCAGGGGTGGCCCTTGTTGAAGGCTGCCATCCTGAGCCGTCCTGTCTCTGGGGCGGGGGCCCGCCTGTGAAGGGGGCCCCCTCTGGCCGTTTTTTGGCCCTCTAGCATCTCGTCCACAAATACGGTTGCCCTGAGCATCAAAGACCGACCTACACTCCTCAGCTTTGTGTGATCCCCTCTTGCATCGCCCACAAACATATGGTTCTTCATTCCTAGGGCGAGGCCTAGCATCTGCATTGTTTGGGCAATGACATTTAATGTGTCCTGGCTCCCCGCAGGCAAAACACCCTTTAGCCTTACATTCCCCTTCTAACCCGCGAGGTCCCCTCTGCTGTACAGCCGCGGCCAGGAGAGCAGCCACTCCCGAGTTGGAGAGCGGCCCCCCTATCTCTCTGCATATCCTAATCCAGGCGTTGAGGTCCTTGTTCTTATGAGGAGCTATCGCTGCCTTGCACTCCTTTGTACATTGCTCAAAAATCAGCTGCCTTACCAGCGGTCGAGCCACTCCCGGATCAGAAAATATCTTATCGGCAGCATCTTGCATTCGGGCCACAAAGTCAACAAATGGCTCTGTGGTACCCTGAATTATTTTTGAAAGACACAAGGAGGCTGTTCCGGCACCACTTACCTGC
This sequence comes from Cavia porcellus, assembly GCF_034190915.1. Classification (NCBI taxonomy): domain Eukaryota; kingdom Metazoa; phylum Chordata; class Mammalia; order Rodentia; family Caviidae; genus Cavia; species Cavia porcellus. The sequence continues at coordinate 45,398,215 of NW_026947515.1, read as the reverse complement.
TTCCAGGCGCGGAGCCCTATGGCATTGATTTGTTCATAGACAGCGCCGGGGAACTGAGTCTGATCATCAGCGTGCCGACCTTCTCCCATAAGCATTTCCTTGTTCCACCCCCGGTTTCCCCGACTGGCGTTTCTCTCAGCCTGCTCTGCAGAGAACTCTGCGTACCAGGCTCACCAATCCAGGTAACTACCCGAGGGCAGACACGCCTTTGCCAGCTGAATCCAGTCCGCGGGGGTGAGGGGCCCAGAAGACAGGTTCTCCAGCATGGCAATGGTGTAAGGCGCAGTCGGCCCAAAGGTTGTAACTGCATTTTTAAGTTCTCTAATCTGCTTTATCTCAAAAGGCTCCCATGCATTACGTCCCTGGCCCATAGCTACTTGTACAGGAAATGTCCCGTAGGGGCCACTATCTATCCCAGGTGGTGGATGTACCTCATGAGACAAACGTCCCCCCTGCCAAAGCCGCCTGTAAAAATACCGACCCGCCGGCGGCGGAGCATAAGACGGCGGCCATGATTGGGCGGAAAATGGGGGCCCGTGCATCACTTCCTGTTCTGGCGAAGGGGAAGGGAGCTCCCGGGCGGCTGCCTCGTGGCGAGGGATCGCTTCCGGGAACAGCCCCCAAGGTGGGGCGGAAGGCTTCGCCTCCCTCTCGTGCCGGGGAGCGCTCAGGAGCTCTCTACTCCTCCGCAGACCAAGTTGAGCGGAGCGCAATTCACGGCGCAACGCTGGGAAAGAACCCTGCGACTCCTTATCGAGCGACTTAGGCTCCTGACAGCTGGTCTCTTTGGCCTCCTTGCCATTCAACTTTCCCTCGTCCTCGGAGTCAGACGACTCCGAGGCTAGAGCCCCATCCTTCTCCTTAGCATCTTTGTTCCCCTTGACGGGCCCCTCTCGGGAGCTCCCTGACTGGGCCTGCTCAAATACCTTGCGTACTTTTGTAAGCTCTTGAGAGCTTTCTCCACAACCACCCTCGCTCTTAGTGTTGCTACCTAGCATGTTTCCCATCTTTTAATATGTTACTCACCGCGTAAGGCCCAAGGAATCCGCCACTTACACGTGAGCCTGAGGGGAGTCTAAAAGCCCTGTAGGTGCGCGCCATCCAGAGCCCAGGCTTATCCCCAACTCACCTGTCTCGCAGCTCTGTACTGGAGCGTTGTCCGCTGTCACGTCTCGGGGGTGATCAGTCCCCGTGCGGGCCTCCAAATGTCGATGTCCGCTCCCGGCCGGCAGGAAGGACACACGACAAAGTCTGGCAGTGGACAACCTTTTCTTTTTATTTTCCTTCTCCGTACAGCCTGCCCTGGGATCGCTCCCAGCCGAAGCCTCCTTTGGTCCGCTCCCCGCGGCTCCTTTTGGGCTTCTACTTCCGGGCTTCTTCTTCCCCCCCAGGGGTGGCACCAGTATATATACGGATACAGTGTCCAATCATGTTAAAGTAAGCAAGGCAAGCTGATTGGCTAACATCATCAGTTGCCAGGCAGACTATATTGTTGAGCGGGTTGCTTACGCGGTAAGCAGGAAACTAACGTGCTCGATGGGAGGGGTAATCTACCTCAGGCTTTACTCTTTACTACAGGCCTCACGTCCGCCAAGTAAGGCGACCGGGCTAGGGGCTGCGACTCCCAACATCCTTACAGAACTGTCTCAGCTACCCTGTCAGTGGTACTTTTAACCCTAGTAAACTAATACACTTCTGTACTTGCAGACCTAAACAACCACTAGTCTTTCTGTTCCTGTAGATTTCCTTATCCTTGATGTTTCACAAGTGAAATCATAGAACGTGGTCATTCGTGACTGGCTTCATTTACTTAGCTGAGTGTTTTCAAGATTCATCCATGTAGCAGCCTGTAGTAGTATGCCATTGCTTTTATAGACGTATAATATTCTAATATGTGAATATAGCACGTTTACCTGTTCATTATTGGCATTTGATTGTTACCGACTTTTGCTAATAATGCAGATATAAACATGTACAAATTTCTGTGTATTTTTATTGGGTACCTATTGCTAGGTTCTGCTGGCCTGGGGTTTAGCTACATCCTCCCAACTTGCTACCAGACCCAGAGAGACAAGTTACCTCTCCAAGAATAACTTCTACATTGTCCTTCTCATTCCAGAGATAAACCTCCCGCTCCCTTTTTGCACACGCGCTGAGCCATCTCCAATCCATCCACCCAAGCCTCACCTCCAGCCCCCAGTAAATCTTTCTGTCTCCTGTTTACACAGGCACATGCTCCTTCAAACAGCGGTTAACATGTCACTTTGCCCACCTCCCAAACTCCTCCCCCAGCCAGAACTGATAAAAGTAGCTCCACTTCTTTGTTCTCCTTTGCACGCCCTGCCCCTGAAGCTCTCCCGTGCCCGCATTAAAGGCCTCCTCCTTTGTCTCTTTTTTTAATCTCATTTTCTCTGTGCTGCTTCAGGTTGAGTGCCCAAAATACTCAATCACCTATTATGGACTAGAATTCCTGGGTCGTGTGGCTGCTCTGTGTTTAACCACTTGAGGACTTGCCGCACCATTTTCTGTGTGGTTGTGTCATTTTACATTTCTGTTAGCAGAGAATGATGATTCAGATTATCTCTGTGGTGGTTAATGTTTGCTATTATCTGACCTTTCTGGCCATCCTAGTGAATACGTGTTATATTTCAGATCTAAAATGTCTCTCAAAAGTCTTGTGTGCTTTGAAAGGTAATTAAAGCATGGGGCATTAGTCCACTGATGGATTCATAGCTAGCTTACTGTTAGGAGGCGGAGCCTGGTTAGAACGGGGTCACTAGGAGTGACCTGGAAAGGCGAATCCTTTTCCTGGCTCTTCACCTGCCGTGGCATGAGCACCTTTCCTCTGCCATGCCCTTCTCCTTGTCATGTCTGCCTTGGAGCTGACCAATCGTGGACTGACCCTCTGAAAGCCATGAGCCAAAATAAAGCTCTCTACTTTGAGTTTCTGGTGTTATGTCCTAGGGGTGGGGCTATGTAAGAGCCTCATGAAGTGCTGTCTCACTGTGGTTTTGATTTATCTGTCCACTGATGTTCAGCATATTCTCATGATGACTAATGTTGTTCAGCATAGTCTCATGTCCTTTTTTTTGGCCACTTGTATATCTTGTCTAGAGAAATGTATATTCATGTCCTTTGCACAGTTTTTAGCTGTTTTTTTTTCTTCAGTTGTAGGAGTTCTTTAATAGTATGGATATTAAACTTATCAGATCCATAATTCAAAAATGTTTTATCTCAAACATTGGTTGTTTTTTTACTTTCTTGTTGATGTCCTTTTGAAGCAAAAGTTTCTTTTCTTTTTTTGAGATAGGGTCTCACTATGCAGTTCAGGCTGTCTTTGAACTCACTTTGTAGACCAGGCTGTTCTCAAACTTTCAATAATCCTCCTGCCTGAGTCTCCTGAGTGCTGGAATTAGAGGCATGCACCACTATGCCAGGCTCCACAAGTTTATTTTAAATAGTACAATTTATCCATTTTTACTTTTGCTACTTATGCTTTTTGTGTCATGGATAAGAATATTTTATGCCTTATCCAAGGCCTGTATGATTTATTCCTATGTTTTCTAAGAACTTCATAGCTTTCACCCTTATATTTAAATCTTTGATGCATTTTAAATTTTGCATATGTTGTAAGGAAAGAATTTACCTTAATTATTTCACATGCAACTATTGGTTGCCCAGACCCATATATTAAAAGGAATACTTTAGGGGCTGGGGATTTAGCTCAGTGGCATAAGCTCCTGCCTTGCAAGCAGACAGTCGTGAGTTCGATCCCCGGTATGGATAAAAAGGAAAAAGACAAATAAATAAATAAATAAATAATAAAAGGAATACTTTCCCCGCTGAATGGTCTTCATGGGTGTTTCTAAAGCCAGCTACTGCCAGGTGCTGCCTGCCTGTAATCCTAGAAGTTGGAAGGCTTGAAGCAGGAGGGTTGGCGTAAGTTCAAGGCCGGCCTGAGCTACACAGTGAGTTCAGGGCCAGTCTGAACTACAAAGTAAGACCCCACTTCCAAATGAAAGTAAAAATGAAAACACAAACAAAAACAAATCAGTTACCCTAGATGTTTGGGCTTATTTCTGTATCTCAGTTCTATTCCATCCGTCTCCGTGTCTGTTTGGCCAGTACCACGTTGTTGTGATTACCATTGCTGTGTAGCAAGTTTTGAGAAATGGGAAATGTGAGTCATCCTACTTTGTTTTCCAGATTGTTGGCTCTGGGCTGGGGATTTAGCTCAGTGGCATAAGCACCTGCCAAGCAAATACAAGGTCATGAGTTTGATCCCTGGTACCAAAAAAAAAAAAAAAAAAAAAGATTGTTGGCTCTTCAAGACTCTTTGCTCATTGTCTTACAATTCTGTATGAGTTTTAGAACCATTTTGTTAATTTCTACACTGGAATCAGTTGGGATTTTGAAAATAATTATGCTGAAAATATAGATCAGTTTGGAGAATGTTGTCATCTTAACATTGAGTCTTCTGATTCATGAACATGGGTGTTTTCCATTTGTTTAAATCTTCTCTGATTTAACAATGTTTTGTAAATTACATTACATTACATTACATTACATTAAATTCTTTGGATAAATTTACTCCAAGTATGTTTATACTTTTTGACGCTGTCATAATTTCATTTTTAGGTTGTACATTGCAGGTAGGTAGAAATACAATCAATTCTGTATATTTGATTGTATTTTGCAACCTTGAACCTGCCCAAGGTCCTAAATATGAGACCATGTCAGCTGTGAATAGACGCAGTTTTGTTTCTTCATTTCTAATCTAGATGCGTTTTCCTTTCTTTTGTTGCTTAGTTATCTCTATTAGAGACCTTGGTACAATGTTGAACAGGCAGAGTGGCTATCTTGGTCTTGTGTCTGATCTTAGAGGGAAATCATGCTGTCTTTCTCCATTAAGTATGATATTAGATGCAGGGTTTATTTATTTATTTATTTTTCCAGAACTAAGACTTGAACTCGGGATCTTGTGCTTGCCAGGCAGGCACCATACCACTGAGCTATACCCTTGACCCCATAGATGTAGGGTTTTAGTATTTTGGTTTTATCAGGTAGAAAAAATTCCTTTGTACCCTTAGTTTTCTGGGCAAAAAAATTTAATCCTAAAAGCTGCTTGAGTTTTTCCAAGTGTTTTTTTTTTTTCTTTTCTTTCGTTCTTCCTTGCAACAAGTCCTCCCTCAATTGCCCAGACTTGGCTCGATTTTGTAATTCTTTTACCTGAGCCCCCCAAATTCTAGGATTACAGGCATGTACTCTGCCTGGCTTGCAATATTTTTTTTATGTCAATTGAGATGATTGTGTTATTCTGTTTATTGATATTATTAATATATTTTCAGATGTTAAGCCTTTTAACTCAATCTTGCATAAATCCCACAAGTTCAGGGTGAATAATTTTTTAATACATTGTGGGAACTGGTTTGCTCCTATTTTATAGAGGCTTCCCATGCCCATATTTAGAAGAGTAGTGTTCTTCTCTGTGGGATATCTGTCTGTTTTCTGAACTGATAGAGTGCTTGTTTCATGAATAAATGGGGAAGTGTTTTATCTGCATTTTTGGGGGACAGTTTGTGAAGAAATGCATTTATTTATTTATTTATTTTGTCCTTTTGAGACAGGGTCTTGCTATGCAGTTCAGGCTGGCCTTGAGCTCACTTTGTAACCTAGGCTGGTCTTCAACTCACAATGATCCTCCAGCCTCAGCCTCCCGAGTGCTGGGGTTACAGGCGTGACCCACCACGCCCGGGTTATACTCTTATTTAAATATTTGATAGAATTGATCAATGAACTCTGGGCCCGATTACTAGTTAAGTATTTTCACTTGTTACAGCTATATTCAGAATGTCTATTTCTTTTTGTTTTGTTTTGTTTTTTTGTTATCGGTACCAGGGTTCGAACACATGACTGCCAGCTTGCAAGGCAGGCGCTTATGCCGCTGAGCTAAATCCCCAGCCCTCCAGAATGTCTATTTCTTCTTGAGGGAGTTTTGTCTTGATTTCCCTTTGATTCCTGAAGAATATTTTCACTGGACCTGGGATTCTGGGTTGATAGAACTTTCAGCACTTGAAAAGTATTGTACTGTTTCTTTCTGGTCTCCATAGTACTGTGGAGAAATTTGGTATTATCTTAATTATTTTTGTCTCTGTAGGTAATGTGTTTTTCTTACTGCTTATAAGATAGTTTGTCTTTTAATCTTTTCAGAAGTGTAATTCTGGTGTATCTGGTGTGAATTTCTTTGAGCATTCAGTTTGGGATTCAGCATTTGTAATCCATAGGGTTGTGCTTTTTGCCAAATTTGGGTAGGTTTCAGGGGGTTTTGGTTTTTGGTTCCTTTTAGCACTTTTGCAACTCTGCTCTCTTTATCTCCAAATACCCTGGACTCTGAAATTAAGTGATCTACGGGCCCTGGTAGTGCAGGCCTGTAATCTCAGCCCTCCAGAGGCTAAGGCAAGGAGGATCACTGTGAGTTCAGGGCTGGCCTAAACCGAACATCAAGACTCTGTCTCAAACAAACCAACAGAGCATTTATTGTAATTGCATTCTTTGAGGCTTTCTTTTATCAATCTCATTATTGTTCATATTGGGTAATTTCTCTTGTTTTATTTTCAAGTTGACAGATGTTTTGATTCCTTCTCCTCCCTCCCCCTTGTGTTAAACCCTCTCATTGGATTTGGTTACTGCATCTCTTCAGTTCTAAATTCTAAATTATATAATATATATTGTTTAACTTCTTTGCTGAGACCTTTTTCCCTTTGTTTCAAATTCATTAGTAATTATTTAATTATGTAATTGAGGCATTTTTATGATGGCTGCCTTAAAATCCTGGTCAAGTAACTCTAACATCTGTGCTCTCTTCGTGTTGATATCTACTGACCTCATTCAGTTTAAGATTCACTTGTTAGGATGCGCGTTCTCACTTGAAACTTGGTCATTTTCAGTATTTTGTTAGGAGACTGTAGTTCTTGTTTAAACCTGTTTTTACTGGCTTGCCTTTTCTCTTCTCTTCTTTTTTGGCAGTACTGGGCAGTGAAGCATGGCTTTCACATTAAGCTACATTTTCATTTTTATTTTGAGAAAGGGTTTTACTAAGTCACTAAATTGTCCAGGGTGGGCTTGACTTTATGATCCTTTTGCCTCAGACTTCCAGAATGCTAGGATTATAGGTGTGGGCTCTGTGCCTGGGGTAAACTGGCTTTTTTTTTCCTTTTTTTTTTTCTTTCATTTTGAAGGTAGTAAAATACAGCAGAACAAGATAGAACAAAGCCAATTGAGACAATGCAGTGAAATTGGTACAGAATGTCACAGCAGGTTACTGGGATAACAGTAATGGGTACCATAGTACATCTTGTTATATTCACAATAGTTGTTCTTTCAATCAGGTATAGCAAAATCAAACCAGAATCAAACTTGTCAAAACAGAATATTGAATAGAGCAAAACCATTAATCAGAATAAAGCAAAACAATGATAACAATATTTGCCTTCAGAGAGACAGTAGAAGGAAATCCCTCATATTTGCTATATTGCACATAGTCAACCTCCCAAGAGATGCTCAGACCTCTGGCTCCCATTTGCTAGTGGGGGTGGTGGTGATGTTTGATTCTCAGCCCACAGGATCTCAGGAGACACTGGCTGGTTCTCTCCCTGGGGTGACCACCGCTTGCCAGGGAGGCAAGCAGGTTGCTTTCTTTCCCAGCACCCTAAGTTCCAACATGGCAGGATCGTGGGAGACGCTGGGTGGTCCTGTCTCTGGGGCTGGCTCGAGTCATGGCTGCTTACCAGGGAGGCGAGCAGGTTGCTTTTTTTCCCTGGGCTGGCTTTTTTGAACACACATCTTTCTAACACACTATTAGAAATTTGTAAAGGAGAGATAGCTTCTTGATACTTACAGGAGGGATAACTACTAGGCTTTCACTTTGCTTCAGTTTTGTTTGTTTTTTGAGACAGGGTCTCACTATGTAAGCACACTGGCCTCAAAATCAGGGTGATCCTCCTGCCTTAGCCTCCTGAGTGCTGGGATTACAGGTGTGCACCACCAAGCCGGCTCTGCTTCTGTTGATACCCAGTATCAGTGCCAGTGGAGATGGATGATCTGGTTCTCAGCTAGGCACCCCCATCCCTCTTTGTGCTAAGGGTGTTGCTCCCCACAGTGCCCTCATTCCACCCTGGAGGAAGAAAGGAGGGGTGGCTGCATTACTTCTGGGAGCAAGTAACTTCACTGACTAGGTCACCTCTGATACTAGCCAGCATGGAGGGGAAGGGGTGCCCTCATCCTAGTAGGTGGGAGTGTGCTATGATTTGAATGTTCCCACCAAAACTCAAGTAATTTAATATGTTTTGTGAAGTATTAAGAGGTGGAACAAGATGGGACAGTTAAGAGATGACTGGATCACAAAAACTCTGCTCACAGTAATGGGTTATCACTAAAGAGGATAAAACCAAGGAAATAAAACAGAAAAAAACCCATCAAAATAAACCAGTATAAGTGATACAGTCCTTCAAAACCTTACACAATCAACAATAGTTACCATAATGCCTTTTGTTGTCTTCGAAATGGCTGCAGATACCTTGAGACATAATAAAAATAGAGCAGAACAAGATAGAATAGAAACAATAAAAACAGAACAATGAATGCAATAAAGGACTTCAAAACAAGCCAATAGTAAATCCAAAATGGCTACCATGATATGTCTTGCTGTCTTTTAAATAGCTGCTCCTGCCGTCAGATTTAACATAATCAAACAAAATAGAAGAGAATAAAACCCAACCCAACAAAACAATGAAAATGATACGGTGGTTCTGTCCCCCACAGTCTGTGAATGGCACTGACTCACAGAGAGAGGTGGGGTCTGGCTGTCCCCACTAAAGTCGCTTTGTTATAAAAACATGCTCTCTAGCTCTGTGTCATTATGGGATGACCTTCACCTTGTCAGGATTCAGCTGAAAGGCTGTCACCAGGAGCTAGCTATGCATATGCCAGAGCCTTGCTCTTGGACTTTCAGAACTATGATATATATATATGGTTTTTTTAGTACAGGAATCGAACTCAGGAACTTGTGTTTGCTGAGTGGGTGCTTATACCACTGAGATATATCCCCAGCCCTAGAACTATGAGCTAAATAAATCTCTTTTCTTTATGAAATACTCAGCCTCGGATACAGTCATACTTTGGTACTCAATTGCTTTCAAAGTCATTGATTTGGTACTCGGTGCATTTTGAGAAATAATTTTGCCCTGATTGCCTGTGTCTCGCTACCGTTTCCGGCTAGAACAATTTGTTTTGCACTTGTCATTTTTGTGGTACTTGTGGTGCCTCCTGGAACCAATTAACGAGTACAGAGATGGCACTGTATTTTGTCGCACTGCCTGCTCCCAAGCCAGACCGAGACAGAATGAAAGTCTAGACCACAGTGGTGCTGCGGGGGTTGGAGATGGCTTCTCATCACAGCCAGCCAAGAATAAAAGCCTTGGTCTTTGGTCAGCCTTCTCTGACCCTTCGCTGATAGAGGCAGTGGGTACCTTGTTATGCTTTGTAACTGGGAGTGTAGGCCCCCAGCCCTTTCTGGGGTAGAGCACAGTTTGGAGGTTTGTTTGGGGGTCGGTATTTGGCTGGAGAAGAGCAGTATGGTCTAAACGTGTCTGGTTTCATTAGATTGTTCTTTTCCTGGTATTCAACTAGAGAAAGCAAGCGTTTCCTGGAGCTGTTTCAGTCTGGGTCCTCGTTGTGTCTAAATTGCCCATGTCTTCAGGTCCAAGTCTAGAAAAATGAGGCCAGAAAGACCCCAAAGACTGGCTCATCACAGGACCGTTCCTTGGGCTCTGGGTTTTCTGGACAGTCTGCTGCCTGCTCGCCACCTTTCAAAACCTTCTTATATTTGTTTTTTTTTTTTTTTTTTTTTTTTTTTGTCTTTTTTCCCTTTTTATCGGTACCGGGGATCGAACTCACGGCTGCCTGCTTACAAGGCAGGCGCTGCTAAGCTAAATCCCCAGCCCCTCTTATATTTGTTTTATATCCAGTGTCCGGGGTTTTAGTTGTACTTAATGAAAACAATAAAACTATCTTTCTATCTTCCTGGAAACCCAAGTCCACACCGTGGTTGTGTGTGTTTTCCAGAATTGATCTATTTTTTTATGAAATCGGATCTTCATCAAAAGGCCTGGCCAGTTTCCTAGCCCAGAGCGGTGTCCCGCATGCTGCCTTGTCCAGGTTTCCCCTCCTCTCTTCTGAGGAGTCTTACACTGGCCCTGTTGGTGGGAAGGCTCCTGGGTGACCCTGTGCGCCACCGTCACCGCACTGCTCGAGGAGCATGGAATGTCTGGCTGCCCCACTGCCTCCCTGTTGCAGTTAATAAATTATCTGTGGGGTGCAACTTTGATATCATGTGAGCATCCATGTCCCCCAACCGTTTCCTCGAATGTTTTAGCATCTCTTGGTGAACAAAAGAAGTTTACAAAATGGTAACTTTCCTAATTCTGTTTTTCTCTTTCCGTGTGTTCGCTTGCATGCATCTCTACAGAAGAGCCTTACCTTTTATCCTTTCTTTGTATTAATATGTGCTTAAGTTTTGTTCAATAATTTGCCATCTTATACTCCTATACACACATACCTATGTATTTATATGTGTATTTTTCTTTTTTGTAGTGTAGAGTTTTGTAGGGATTGAACTGAGGGCTTTGTCCATGCCAAGCGAGTGCTCTGAGCTACATCCTAGCCTGGTTATACTTTTGACATTATATTTCATTGATATTGCCCTACACAGACCACACTATGTGGAGCTTCTCTGGGCTCACTCTTCAGTTCATGTGGCACACCCCACAGATCTTTGGGCATTTCCTTAGTGTCTGAGCATCCCAAGATGCTACAAATTCACCAAATTCATACCTAGGATCAGCTATTTCTAGGGAATCCTGTTTCCTTTCAGTAGGTGTGGTATTTACAAATGTAGGTAAGTGCCCCGGGAGGAGAGGTGGGAAAATAAAATGTTGAATTAAAGTATTAATCCATAGACATAACTGCTACTGTTTTCTTAGTGATTTAAATCCTCATTCAAAATTAGGGAGCTGGATGTGGTGGTGCACACCTATATTTGAGCACTCAGAAGGCCGAGGCAGAAGGATTGCTGTGAGTTTGAGGCCAGCCTGGGTTACACAGTTTGTTCAAGACTAGCCTGAACTACACAGTAAGACCTTGTTTTAAACCAATCAATCAAAGCTAGGGTGGTAGAGGTAATTTTGTCTGTGTTGCCCCATCACTGGAATATCATGGGATCCAGAAAAGTATCTCTTTTCCATTTTTATGTTCACAGTGTTGAGCTCTGTTTCTGGAACAAAAGACGCACTTAAGAACGTTTTGGACCTAAATTGTGCTAAGCAGATTCCTAAGCTAGTCACCATACAACTGAAGCATTTTACACATCCTGTCTTTTTTCCTTTTTTGATCCTGCGGGTCAAACCCAGAGCCTTGCATGAGAAGTGTGTGCTCTACAACCCCAGCCTAATTAAAGTATTTTTCTTATGTTCTGACTCTGGAATTGAGACTAGTCAAGCTGCACAGAAATATTAATAGGCTACAGGAACATTATTAAATATTTCAGAACGTGTTTCTCTTGTTGAATGGAAAGCATTTTATTGGCTTCAGCATAATAAAATAAAGGCCATTACAAGATGGGAGGCTGTTCTTGGCAGGCAGTAAAGTTCTGGGACTGGATTCAGTGTGAATGCTTGCTGAAGTGGATTTCCAAGCTTTATAGCTCACCCTAGAGGTGAATGGTATAAAATTTACATCGTCTTTGGATGAGAGACCTGTGTTTTTTCCTTTGCTGACTGATGCTCCTTTTGCTTTATAACTTCAAAATCAGTAGATTCCTTAATTTCTGTTCTTCATCTGGAAAAGACTATAAGGGTCTCCTTAGCAAATTGAATTAAGGTGTAATAACTTTAAATGTTACACAGTGTGTATATGTGTCAAATATTTCATGGTACCTCACTAATGTGTGCATAGTTGTTATATTTTATGTACCAGTTAAAATAAACTTACAAAGATGAATGAGAAAAACATAAATCCTTTGTCACGTAGTAATCAAATGAAAGATACATTACAGAAGAAGCACTGAACTTAGTTATTATGAGGCACAACAAAGGAAACCTCTCATCAGATCTTAAGGTTTGTTTTTACTTGAAGGAATTGTAGTGTATTTTAACAAGCATTTCAAATGAAAGGATAGTTGCAGACCAAATCTTACTTCGAAACCATAATGATAAAGTTAGAGCTTTTTCAGTTTACGCTAAGTGGAGCTGGGGAGAGGGCACATGAAAAGTGGATTTATTTATAACCGGCATCTGAGTCAAGGAACAGAACCTAAAAGGAGAGACTAACATATTAAACACTGTATTTACCGAGTGTGAGGGTGTGTGTGTATATGTGCTTATGATCAAAAAGAGGACTTTTGTCTCATCGCCAATAGTTTAAATATAGGGTTTAAAGAAATGTTTTGCTTACTGAATTTGATTTCAAGAGTATCACTTGAGCCCAGGGGTTCAAAGACTAGCATCAACAATATGGTGAGACCTCACTTCAAAAACAAAAACAGTAATTTTTACTTGGGATAAAAATTGCAAACAATAGAGATAAATGACTTAGTGAGAATCCCCACTTTCCTCCAACATTTTGTTTTTATTCTTTCAGTTATTAAAATAGAAAGTTTCTCCTGCTAACATAATTATACTGTAATGCTGCTGTTCCTTTTTGTGAAATGGGATCTCACTATGCTGTCCAGGCTGATCTTGAATTTCAGGGTTCAAACGATACTCTTACCTCAGCCTCCCAAGTCTCTGAGGCTGCAGGTCTTACAACCGCACCTAGCTATGTCATTGTTTCGTTGTCTTTTTGAGACAGGGTCTCTTTATGCAGTTCAGATTGGTTTTGAGCTCGCTTTGTAGCCCAGGTAGGTTTTGAATTTGTGGTGATCCTCCTGCCTCAATGTCCTGAGTGCTGGCATTACAGCTGTGCACCACCACACCCAGCTCTCCCATTGTTTTTTAATTTTTGTTTTTTTGTTTGTTTTGAGATAGAGCCCATGAACTCACTGTGTAGCTCAGGCTGGCCTTGAATTTGTGGTGATCCTTCTGCCTCAGCCTCCTGAGTACTGGGATCACAAACAAGGGCCATGATGCCCCCCTCCTTTTTTTAAAAACAAATTTGTATGGTCAAATATTTAGTCAATATCCAATTGAGGGATAATTTCTCCTTTTTTTGCTATTATAAACAGTGCTTCAGTAAACCATTCTGTGTACAGATCTGCTAATGTATGTATTTTGGTAAGGTTGGTTTTGAGGAATAGAATCACGGAGACAAAAGTTGCAAATATTTGACCAGGGCTCAGGTAGAGAGCATTTGAGGCCTGGGTTCAATCTCCAGGACTGCACAAAAGAAAGAAAAAAAGAGGACGGAGTTAAGGGTTTTACTAGAGTGTTAATGAATTTATAGTGACTAAGAATTCCTCATAAGAATAGATAAAGAAAGTGTGATCTTTATATATAAGGAGCATCCTTTGAAATCCTGTGTCACTTACATTGTTTTCTTCTGATCTGCTTTGTTCTGTTTTATTATGTTTTGTTTTACCCTCTTAAGAAAAAAATCTCCCTTCCTGAATAGTGTAATGGTGTTTTTCTTCCTCATGTCCTTTGCATCTCCTGCTATTGTCTTCTTATTTTGTTAAGATTCGGATCTCTTATTTCTTTTAGTGGGGATCAGCGCACACACTGCGTAGGAGATTTCTTGCTTCAAACCTCAATTTAGAGAAATGTATCACCTGTTTGGGGTCTGGAGAAGGGAGAGTCAGTTTTTATATTTCTCGTTTTATTTTGTCTCTGAAAGATAGTCTTTTCTTACTTTCCTATCGGTTGAATTTCCTTCTTTATTTTGATTTTAACAGACAAGAAGGTAAATAAATGTTTTCTTTTGCCTGAAATAGTGGTGCATACCTGTAATCCCAGCTACTTGGGAGCAAGCGTGAGGCTGAAGGATCACAAATTCAAGCTCAGCCTGGGCAATAAAGTGAGACCTTGCCTCGGAAAAAAATTTTTTTCTTCTTTGAGAATTCCTTAATATATAGCTTAAAAGAAGTAATATATGACAGTGTATAATTCAAAATGTTCAAAAGAGGACATGAGGGGAAAGAAGCTTATCTTCCGCTCTATCCCTTGGCCTCTAGTTTTCAGCCTGAGCATAAATAAATATATAGAGTGGAACTGCTTTGTCAAAGGACACAGGCATTTGGCCATTTAATAGGTGCTGCCAAACTGTCCTGTCTAGAAGTCATGTATGTGCAGCTAAAGAAAAATAAAGTTCGATTTCCTTACACTTTCATCAATATTGATCATGATGTACCCAGTTTAAAAAATTTTCCATACCAACAAGTAAAATAAATTCAGTAGATGTATTTTCTATATTAATACTGAAGTTGAGCCTCTTCTGCATTGAAGATCTGTCTGTATTTTCGGAGAATCGACTGTAATCTTTATGTGTTTTTAATCTTGGGTTAATGGTGTGGGTTTTTATCCTCTTTTGGTTTGTAGATAACTTTCGTGTGTAGGCAGATTAACTCTTTGGATATGAGTAAACAATATTTCTTTGCCTGGTCCATTCAATTATATTTATTTAGCTATCTTTGTGATTTTTTATGGCTGCCTGGTTTTTATCTGAGAAGACTTTCTCCATGCTAAGACTCTAAAGATTCTCATGTGTTTGCTTCTGTTAAGGTCATTATTTTCATTTTTAAATAAAACACCAGATGCTGGTGGAGTCACTTTTGTTTTAAAGAGTACAGAAGGGTGCTCACAATGTGTTTTTTCCAGCTGCCTATCCTGCTCTCTCAACACCAGTTACAGGCTCCTTTGGAAAAATAGCTTTGTCATGGATTAAATTCCTGTGTGTGTTTGGCTCTATTCTTGACCTGTCCGTGTCTGTCTAGTCATGTACCAGTGCCGAACTTTAAAAATTCAGAAGTATTTACTTCTTTGTTCATTTTCCATGCTGGGGATAGAACCCCCAGCTAGGCAGTTGCTCTGCTGATTAACTACCCTCTCAGCCCAAGCTTAAAATATTTTTTTTTTGTCTTTTTCCTTTTTATCAGTACCGGGGATCGAACTCATGACTGCCTGCTTGCAAGGCAGGCACTTATGCCGCTGAGCCAAATCCCAGCCCCTTAAAGTATTTTTAAAAGTGTTAATTCACTAAAATGATTTTGAACAAAAGTGATGGAAATTTTTGTAGTATCTTCACAGTGAGCTCTTCTCGATGCGTCTGGGTTGTAATCTCTCTTCGTGGAAGGACACACATCCACCTACCTTCTTGGAATTGCTCTTGCTTATAGCAGTAAGCGTTCTCGCTTGGTCATTCTACAGCAGAAGACCCCTTCCCCCAGGACACTTCAGTTTATTAGTTCCCAGGTCATAGTTCAGTTATGAAACTTAGAAACAGCTGGTCACTGGGATACATAGCTGGTCACTGGGATGTATCTTGTAAGAACCAGTCCCCAACTGACCAGCCATTCTGCCTCTGTGCATCCTGCTTGCTTATCCGTTATAAACCCTAAACCACCAGAGATCAGGGCCTGATGTTTTGGGAATGATTCCAGTCAGTGCCTGATGATGTAAAATAAATCCACCTGCAAACCCTGGGTATCACTTTAGTGTTTCTGCTTGCCGTTGCAAGTGGTATGTTGTTGGGAAGACCAGTCGTGTGGACCTCTTTGGTCACCGGTTGTGGCCCTTGGGAATGGAGCGAAGACCTCTCCAGGTCCTGAAGAAAAGAAAGTGTGCCCTTGAGATTTCTGGAGTCCCCTCAGAGGTTTGGAGGAGGAATCCTGGCTCCTGGGTTCACATTGGACCCCAAAGGAAGGAGGAGGCAGTCATTCTGCCTGCCTGGCTGCCTGATTCTGGTAACATCCCTGGGGCACCCCAGTTAGTGTGTCTGTCTGTCTGTAAGTCAGTCCTGCTCAGTTTGAGCAGAAGGAGAATCTGATCGATTCTCATTAGTCAGGACCACCCTCGAGGGAGCGGGGTTGGAATGTTTAACCTCCGAGTGCCTGCTGAATGAATGTGTGGGGAGTGAGTGGGACAGCATAAAATAAATCTGCCTCCAAATCCTGGGTGTTGTTTTAGTGTTTCTGCTTGCCACTGCAATTCCACAGTCTCCTACTCCAGTTCCACAGTGACATAGGAATTGAATTTGTGAGTCAAATCGGCCAACGCAATGAGAATCGATTTTTGCTTTGTAATGTGAGAACATTAACCGACCCACCTTAACCTCAAGTCTGAGCTTACCAAGCTTCACCTTACCAAGGAACTTCCTGTAGTAACTGACCCTTCCATATTCTCTGGGAAAAAATAAAATTGCTACAAATTTTAGAGGAATGTATGCATGCATTGATAAGGAGGAACTTCTTTAGGCACAATTTCAGAGCAATAGAAGCACATTTTTGTCATTATGATCTTGCAAATTTGCTGACTGTTCTACCTAAAATAGTTGCACAGAATGTCCCAAATAAGCATTTGTGTTATTTTTAGAAAGTTTTCCCTTTCATACTCCCACACTACAAAATTGTCCTCCAGTTTGGATAATCTATCCTTAGTTTCTTTCAAGCTGATTTGCCATCTTTCCATAGAGTTTTTAATTTCCTGGTGATCTCTTTGAATCTGCTTCATGTATTCTATATTTTTTTATATTCTTCACCAAATGGTTCTCTCCTTGGTCTGAGTTCCTCCCTTCTTCCGTCTGTGTCTACTTGAGGGGTGCTTAGCATCTCTTTTATTAATTTTCTTATATCTTGCTTTATTTGGCTAAATATTTCACTTGAACTCGTCTATGAGGTCCCGAATATATCTATGTTCACTGGTGCCGTGTCTGATATTGCATGTTTGCTGTTCTCATTCTCCTTTGTATTTACCTGTCGTGGGTCAACGTTCTCAGGGTTGGGACCTAGGGACTTTTTGTTGTTGCTTCCTCTTCCCATCTTTTTTGCTTCTTCCAGGAGGCCCCAGATTCTTTCTTTGTTGGTTACAATTATTCTGAAGCGCTCTGGCTAGGTGACCCTTCACACTGCAGTGTGCTAGGGAGTTGCAGACAGGGACAGCATATGCTGGCCCCTCCCCTCCGGATCAGTCAAGCTGCTGTGGCCTGCACTACTGTATTACTTTGTGCCACCTCCCCTCCAGACCAGCCAAACCTCTGAGGCCCCGGGGCCAGTGTGGTTAGTGTGCGCCACCACTGTAGGGACTTGACCTTGGATAACCTATTGGGTCTCAGCCAGGTCACGTGACCCAGGTCTAGCTCACTCCACCAATTCCGTTTGGGAAGGGATCAATTGACTGAAGTCACTGCTGTCCCTTGTACTTGCCAGTCCTGCCTGGTCCCAGAATGTCGTCCGGAGCCCCCCTATTTATGGAATGGCTCCACTCCCCTCACTTACCATGTAGGCACCCTGCCAACTCAGCTCTCTGTTCTGCTCGCCAACCCCTGAACTCAATGTTAAAGCGGTGGGACCTCAGATGGTCGGCAAGTCGCCTTAATTTCTTCTTGGGACGAGATAATTCCTCTCCCTCTGTTTGGGGCTCCCCACTTTGTATTATGTTGAATTCTAAGTTGACTATCTCAGGGAGCTTTTGTAGCCAGTTGTTATCTGTCCACCATCTTTGCTCCTCCCACTCCCATTGCCTTTAAATAGTCATTCATGCCAGTTGTCACCATGGTAACTACTTAAATAGGGAATAGCTGGTATCAATATATTGATTTCCATTAATTCTCATGGTTTAATATTCATCTACTTTTTTTTTTTTTTTTTTTTTTTTTGAGACATAACCTCACTATGTAGTTCTGTCTGGCCCGGACTCATTTTGTAGTCTGGGCTGGCCTTAAACATGCAGCAATTCTCCTGCTTCAGCCTCCTGAGTGCTGGGATCACAGACACACACCATCATACCTGGCTTGTTCATCTATTCTTGACCAAACTTTTTTGAGGGCGTATATAACAGAAAGGGAAATGTATTTGTATTGAACATTATGTCAAAACAAATTTTGGTACATCTAAAAGTTAATACATCAAAAAAATTTGGACAGAAGAACAGTTCTGGCTCTAACCTGTACTAGCACTGTTTTATCATTTTCATGCTGAGGAGGAACTATGATTCAAAGGTGTCTGTTTAACACTTTATTCACACTAGTAGAGATACAGACTGGGGATCCTACCAAGCCATCGATGAGAACACATGCAACTGCAAGATATCATGTCTGACACAGCCCCTGTGCAGTTTTCCATGGTGGGGATCCTGTGGCTGTGAAGCCCAGTCAAATGTCATCCCAGGGTGGAGCAGGGGATGTAGAGTCTTACTTTTCTCTCATTTCTGAGACAAAATACCTACACCCAAAGTTATAGGGAGAAAGGTTTGTTTGTTTGTTTGTTTGGTACTAGGGATTGAACTCATGACCTCATGCTTGCGAGGCAGGCTCTTGTGTTGCTGAAATAAATTCCCATCCCTAAAAATATTTAATTAGCTCACAGTTTACAGAGGTTTCAGACCATAGTTGGCTGACTCTAAGGAAGAGTGGCACATAGCAAGGAGCATCACAGAGAACAGTTCATGGTGCCTACAAGGTAGCAAAAGCAACACGGGACTTTGGCAAAATCTTTTTGTCCCTTTTATACTCTAGGCTACTGCGATGCCAAACCAATCGGTGGGCAAATTTAGTAATCACACATCTTTAATCCCAGCATTGTACTATGAATCAGTCACGCACTCTAGATCCAGCTGTCTCTGAAAAAGCTCCACCTATGACCACATGAGGCGTTGGGGGGACATCTAAACACAGGCCATCACAGGGAGGTGCAGGAACATGGTAGCATGTAAGCCAGAATTAAGAACAGGTCAGGTTGCTGAAACAGGTATCTGCATCCAGCAGAAGGAAAAGATGGGAAGATGCAGGTAACAGCTGCACTGGTTTGAGACGCATTTCTGAACATGAGGTTCTATCTACTGATATATTCCAAATGTACATGGTTTGTTACCAATTATTCATTTGCTGTAGAGACAGAGCTGAGCTATAAATAGCTCCTATTGTTTCTTCTGTTTTGTTCTCTCCCAATTGATGGGTACAGGATTTAGCCTAGACTTTCATGCACTAACCCATATAATTTATAGCTTTACTTTTCCCTTTCTAATAATTTATTTTCCTTTTATAAACATCCATATGTGCTTCTTTATCTTTTTTTTTTTTAAAAGAAGTCCACCAGAACCCCTTGTTCTGACCTCTGGCTTCCTTTCATGGCTGTTTTTAGGAGTGATCTAACAACTGCTTTTACATTCCTTCTTAATTCTGTGATCTTGCTAAATTCTTCTGAATTCCAGGGCCTTCCCCTGTTCTCGGTAGAATCCAGGGCCCCTGTGATGGCCTGTGTTTAGATGTCCCCCCAACGCCTCATGTGGTCATAGGTGGAGCTGGGATTAAAGGTGTGTGATTACAGTGATGGTGTAGGGCAAAGGTGATGAACTTTTTGGAGCTTTCAATGATATAAACAGCTCCCTGCAGCATGTATGCCGTAGGTTCACCACCCCTGGCCTAGGGCATGCTCTCTGTCCACTGGACATATCTCCATGTCTTGGGCATTTCAGACCAATGTGGATTTCTGCATGAGTGGACTCCACTTCCATAGAATGATTATTTTACAATATGTCCAGAAATTCTTTGATACTTTTAAGAGATGGAACTTGATATTTCTCTTTGTCTGGACTTTGTGACTCCTTATAATTAGTGGAGTATCCAGGGATTTAACTCAGTGGCAAAAGCACTTGCCTGGTAAGTGTGATGTAGTGAGGTGGATCCCCAGTACAAAAAAAAACATTGATTAGGGGCTGGGGATATGGCTCAGCAACATAAATGCCTGCTTGGCAAGGTCATGAGTTCAATTCCAGGTATGCCCCCCAGACACTAAGAGTTAGTGAGGAAGAGTAATAAGTAATAAGAGTCAGTAGAGTAGGGCAGAAGGGATGGTATAGAACTTCAGGGACCAGGCCATTGGAGGCCTCTTCTCCCTCTGGATCACTTAGGGGAAAGCCAACTGCTATACTGGACGCCCATATTCTAGCAGCCCTACAGAGAAGGTTCATGTGGCAACAACCAAGTCTCCCATCAACAGCCAGTGCTACCTTGCCAGACACGAGAATGAGCTTGAAAGTGAATCCTGCAGCCCAGAGGAGCCTCCAGATGATGTTGTGCTAGCTGACATCCTGATTGCAGCCTCATGAAAAGCCCTGGGCTTGACCCAACCAGCAACCGCCCCTCGATTCCTGACCTACGGGAACTGTGATGTAATAGCATGTTTGTTGTTTTAAATAGCATGTTTGCTGCCAGAATGTATGGGTAATGTGTTCTACAGCAACAGTTAACC
Organism: Cavia porcellus; assembly: GCF_034190915.1. Lineage (NCBI taxonomy): Eukaryota > Metazoa > Chordata > Mammalia > Rodentia > Caviidae > Cavia > Cavia porcellus. The sequence continues at coordinate 45,377,763 of NW_026947515.1, read as the reverse complement.
AGTACACATGGCAAACCTGCTTTCCTACTCCCAGCGAATTATACCCAAACCAGGAAGCTCCTCCTTTCCCTCCAAGATGCCATCCATGACCAAGTCCTGTTATTTCCACTTGGTGTCTGTTAATTTAGCCTGTCCTGTTTGTCCTTGTCATTTTCTTAGTTTTCGTGGAGACTGCATTGTCTCCAGTTTTTCTCCCTTGTCCTCCGGTCTCCCCTCTGCCATCAGAGCAGTCATCCTAAAACGTGAACTTGATCATCTTTCTTCTTTGGTTAAATTACCCTCCCCAAGTAGAAGTGGTCACCGCCTCCACAAATGGAGGTGAAGCCATTTGAGATTTGATCCTGGCCTTCCTGGCAATGCCTTCCACTATCTCATGCATCAGAAATGGCTCGTGGTTGCCAGAACCTTCTGTGGCTGTTCCTGTTTCTGTGATTTAGTATATGATGTCCTCTCTGCTTTTGCAAGGTTTTCACCTCCTCTCTGAAGCATCTGTACCTACTGAACGTCACGCATTCCTCAGCTCTTTCTCCCTAGTCCCCAGTGGATACCTCTGTAATTGCTATGATCATATCACTGCAATGACTGGTTTCTCAATTAACATCTGGCTCCCACAGAGTCATACTCTAACCGTGGCCTATTAGGGTTTGTGCCCTGGTCATCTCTCCTTTTGTTATTGTTGTGGTTAGTGGTAGTGCTTCTCTGAACTTAAAAAAATTTTTGATATTATTTGCTTTACTTTGGTAAGAATACAAAAATTACCCTCTTAAAAATGATGGAGTATATAGTAAATTTTTGTTAATTATAGGTACGGTGTTATACTGTAGACCTCTAGATCTTGTTCATCTTACTTAATTGACACTTGATGCCTGTTAATTAGTAACTTCACATTTCCCTTCCCCAAACCCCTAGTAATTACCGCTTCATAATGTGATTCAGTGATTTGGCTGTTTTAGATACACACTGTGTAAGTGGAATCCTGCAGTGTTGGTTTTTCTGTGACTGGTGTATGTCAGTTAGCAGAATGCCCTAAAGGTTCATCCGAATATTCTGAAAGACTGAACAGTATTCCACTGTGTGTTCTGCTGACCCTTTATCCCTAGATAGGCGTTTGGGCTGTCGCTGCCTCTTGGCTGTTGTGAACAGTGCTGTAGGTAGGGATGCTGACAGCTCGTTGAGACCTCTAGTTCAGTTTTTTTGTGTACATACTGTACTCAGGACAGCTCTGCATTTGATCTTTTAAGGAAGCTGTATATGTGATTGAAGGAGCCCCAATACTGTTTTCCATAGCAGTTGGATCATTCCATATCCCCACTAACTGAGTACCAGGATTCCATTTTCTCTACACTCTCACTAACACTTGTTGATGTTTGATTTTTTGTAGTAGTCACCAACCTGACAGGTATGTGTTCTTTCCTTTTAAGTCTCTAGCAATTAATGGAGTGTTTGAACAGGGTGCCTTAAACTTTTAGCTTAGTATGGATACCACGGTTAACAGTTTCAGAGTACGCAAGTATAACTCTGTCTGACCCTGAACTTAGCCCTGCCCCGTGCTTTCTCCAAAAGGGCAGTGGTGTGGGGAGTGCGGCTCTGACATTGGTACCTGTCTGCGTAGGCTTCATTAGTTGTTGACATCATGCTCGTGTCTAGCCTGAAACCCTCGAGACCTTTCTCCGTGTTGGTCTCCTTGGGCTTCCTCTTTAATGAAGTGAGAGTCACCCCGGTTTGCAGGGCTGGGCCCCGCTATGTCAGTGTCCTTCCCAGCATGTTCCCTGAGCTGGCTGCGAGGGATCTGGGTAGAGCCTGCTGGCCTGTCCTTCTGGCCATGAGTACCTGCCGAGCACTGAGCATCGTTAGGAGGCCTACACAATACCACTGAGTCATGTGGGATTTCTGTTACTGGATCCCTCCTGAACCCCAAGTCTTTTCTTGGAATGGAACAGGGTAGAAAGTGTACATTCCTTTTTAGAAACATAACAGCGTCTTTAAAACAAAAGTAATTCTTCTAGTTAAAAACCCTGACTTCCAACAGATACTAGCTATGAATTTATAGGCCTATTTTAGGGTAGAAAGCTGTGACTAGTAATTGTAACATTTTCCCCTTTTGAACAGTTTCTTCCCCTTTTACAATATCTATTACATTTCAGACCTTATTTACTCTTTCAATTTCTCACACAAAGGAGACAATACAATGTTTATACATGTGAGTCTGATTTATCTCACCTATGAGTATGGTCTCAAGTTGTATCCATTTACACATAAAAGTCTCCAGCTTACCCTTCATTATGGCTGAGTAGTACTCCGTTGTATAAAAACACCATATCTTTTTAATCCATCCCTTGGTTGATGGGCATTTTGGTTGTTTCCAAGATTTAGCTATTATAAATTGTGCTGCTATAAACATGGATGCACATATATCACTGTGGTATAATGTTTTTTAGTCCTTCTGGGAAGTTACCCAGAAGGGCAATCGTAATCCTAGTTTTTTGATTAGGATTTCAACACTGATTTCCACAGTGGTTGCACCAGTCTACACTTCCACCAATGACAGAGAAGGGTTCCTTTCTCTACATAACTCCTCCAGCATTTATTGTTTGATTTCTTGATGATAGCCATTCTTTCTGAGCAAGATGGAATCTCAGTGTTGTTTTAATTTGCATCTCTTGAATGATCAGTGATGTTGAACATTTTTTTCACATATTTATTTGCTGTTTGTATTTCTTCCTTTGAGAAGTATGTATGCATGTCAGATGCCCATTTTTGGATTGGATCTTTGAATTTGGAAGGTCTGATTTTTTTTGAGTTCTTTATATATTCTTGATAGTAATCCTTTGTTTGAGGAACAGCTAGAAAACACTTTTCCCCACATTGTGGCTTGTCTGTTTACTCTGTTGGTAGTTTCTCTTGCTGTGAAAAAACTTCTTAATAAGGTGAGATCCCAGTTGTTGATTCTTTTAATAGTTTCTGTGTGATTGGAGATTTATTTATAAAGTCTTAGCCTACACCAATGTCTTCAAGAGTTTTACCTATTCTATTTTCCAGCAAATTTAATGTTTCTGATTCAATATTTAGGTCTTTTATCCATTTTGAATTTGTTAGCCTTTTCTTTGTTGGTAAATTTTTGTTTTGTTTTTGTTTTTCCTTTTGTCTTTTTGAGACAGGGTCTCACTGTGCAGTTCAGGCTGGCCCTGAGCTTACTTTGTAGCCCAGACTGGCCTCAAACTCACAGTGATCCTCCTGCCTCAGCCTCCTGAGTGCTGGGATTGCAGGTGTGTGCCACTATGCCCTGCATTGTTGGTAACTTTTTAATTATACTTTCATTGACTGATATTGGGTTATTCAGAATTTTTATATCTTCTTGAATCAGCTTTGGTAATTCACACTTATCTAGGAATTTATCCATTTCTTCTGTGTTTTCCATCTTATGAGAGTAAAAATTTTCAAAGTAGGTATGGATAATCTTCTGAATTTCCACAGGATTTGTAGTGATTTCATTCTTTTCATTCCTTATTGCATGAATTTGAATCTTTCTTTCCTTTTTTTGATAAGATTGGCTAAGGATTTATTAATGTTATTTATTCTTTCAAAGAACCAACTCTTTGATTCATTAATTCTTTGTATTGTTTTCTTAGTCTCAATTGGGTTAATTTCTGCTCTGATCTTTATAATTTCCTGCCTGCTGTGGGCTTTGGACTTGATTTGCTCTTCTTTTCCTAGAAGCTTTAGGTGCAACATTTAGTTGTCTCTCTGTGCTTATTCTGTTTTCCTGATGTGAGAATACTGCTTTCCTCATGTCCCATGGGTTCAGGTAGTTGTATCTGCATTTTTGTTTAATTGTAGATATTGTTTCATTTCTTTGATTTCTTCTGTGACCCATTGGTTGTTCAGGAGAATGTTATTTAATTTCCATGTGTTTATGGACCTTTTGTGGTTTCTTTTGCCATTAATTTCTAATGTCATTGCAATATGGTCAAATAATATGCACAGGATAATTTCACTTCATTTGCATTTACTTAAGCATATATTTGTGGGCTAGCATACAATCTATTTTAGACATTGTTACTTCCTGATCTTTTGTTATTTTGAAGAAATCTTTCCTTTCATGATCATGAAGATCCTGTCTTCAAGGTATGGAAGTCTGTCTTTAGTTTCATTCAAGCAGTTTTGCCAGCTTTCAATGGAATTTTTAGTTTCCTGGATATGTGCTTGAATTCATTTTATGCATTCTGTTTCTTAACTATATTGATCATTCATGGTTTCCATCCTCTTTCTATATCATCTGTTTTTTTAAAAAAAATCTGTCTCTGCTTTAGATTTGCTGAGTAATTCCTTTATAAATGTTGACATTTCTTTATTTTAACCTGAGAGATTATTTTTGATCTGATTTCCTCTTCAATCTCATGAATTTATTTTTTTACTTCAGTTGCTATGATTTCAGAAATGTCAGGTGTATGTCTTCCATTTTTCTCTATTTGGTTGTCTCCTGGACTTGTTTTGGGTGGGCTAAAGGTCTGAGATTGCATTTTGCTTCTGTGTCTTGTCATTGTCTATTTCAAAAGTTTTTGTTATCTGTGTTGATCCTTGTAAGTTTTTCTTTTTTCCCCTGTAAGTTTTTGTAGTAGGTAACTTTATCATTGATATCAAGGCCTCTCTAGGTGAGGTTTGTTCTTCAGGGATGTCTTCTGTATGTAGGAGGTTCTTGTTTTGTGTCTGTACCGAGATCCTACCTTTCCAATTAGTGAAGAATGAGATGTTGGTATCTGTTTGGCTCCGTCCCCAGACCTTTGATGCTGGGGTGTGATGAGGTTATGACCTCAGAAATTCCCAGTGTTGTTACAGACATGAGAACAACTGATTAAAGCAGATATGACCTCTTAGCTAAAGTAGTGTAATTAACAATAACAATAGCATCAAGCACAGTTTAGGAACGACAAACTGTGGTAACTATTAACTTTGTACCTTTAACCATAAGAGCAAAATCTACAATTATATTACAGAACTGATCATCAATTGGAAGCTTGTTTGCAAAGCGTTTCCCCTTGGTAGACTGGTTTGATCCTGTGGTGGGGAAATTTAAGAAAGATAGTGAATGAAACAAAGGTAACTGAAAAGAGAGTAGAAGCCAGGTTGGAGGAGAAAGGATGATCACACAAGCATTGGGAAACCAGAGAAGAGGATGAAAGAACGAAGGGGTAAATAAGGAATCATTTGAATTTGGTCTCTAAGGTTGGATGAGATTAGCTTTCTGTGGCTGGATCTCTCCCCAGATGTTTTGAAAAGAGAAAAAAGAAATAAAAAAAGAGCAAGAAGCGGGGAAGCCCTCCCCACCGGCTTCTAATCTGTGTGTCCTTGTTCCTAAGCACAGCACTGGTTCACTTAACTCAGCACCTGTTGGCTCATCTCATTACTGTTTCTTCTGAGTTTCGCACCGTTAGTCCTGCCTGTCCATCCTGTGTACCCCGGCAGGGCGCCCTGCTGTGTGCCTGACCTTCCTGCTGGTCTCTGGGCCTTCCCTCTCTGTTTACCTGGATCCCACAGCCTCGATGGGCCTTCTTGCCATGCTTTTCACTTGGATCCTGGCAGATGCTGTCATTGTAACTTTTAAAATATAAATAGTAAGACCACTTCTACCACACGGACTGGAGGAGGGATGGTGTTATATCAGTAAACAAAGACAGCGGCCAGTTTATTGATGAGCATCTCCCGGAGCAGCGATCTCACCTCTACGGGATAACTGCAGTCTATCCCTACTGCCCGCCGGGCCGAAAATGACTTCTGTAATGTAAAGGACCTGATGTTTACAACCAGAATCTTGACCCTAAAGAACATTTACTACAAAGGAAGAAAGTGAAAAAGAAATTGGTCATTAAAAGTTCCTAGACATTCAAGATGAACACTTTTAGTGCAAAAAGACTAAGTATATTTTGTGAAAAATTTATACCTCGATCTTTACTACTGTATTTTTTTAAAAAAAGGTTGTTAATGGAAGTTGTTTAAAAAGGTCATTCTATTAGTTGCTTGTTAAAAGCAACATTTATAAACATATTTAAAAGGTCAAATTCATTCAAGTAAGACTCAGTTAAGAACTTAAGAAGCTGAATCTGATTTTTGCTATGGATTTTTTCTGGCCAAGAAATGAAAGCACATGTGTTTGGTATGGAACTACGATCCTGGATATCAGCAGTGTTGATGTAGTTAGAGAAGGTTATGCAGAACTGACGGGAAAGAAGCAACTTACAGTTGTTCCCTCAGAAGTCCTGAGTTTCCTTACCTCTGCATCAGGTGCATTTCTGTTTATATTACAAGGTGCTAGAATGATTCAGTTTGTATTTTCTAACCCTGTCAAGGGCCCCTACAGAAGTAGCCACAGAAACTATTACATTTATAAATACCAAAGAATAGCCATTATCAGATTTTCCAGATAACATCAATAAAATATTTTAAATTTTTCTATGAAAAAAAAATAGTAAGTGATTTTAAAATTAGTTATGCCATGTTTCATGTATACTGTGATCTTTCACTATTTATGTATAGTCTAGGAAAGAATTGAGACCCTTTCTATTTAATTTCTATTTCTGTTCATAGAAAGCCAAACTTGGAATTATAGGTCATTAAAACTGAAGTGAATGGACACTTCTCAGAAGCACAAAAGGCCAATAATTACATACAGAAACACTCAACATCACTGGCCATTAGAGAAATGAAAATTAAAACAACACTGAGATTTTATCTCACCCCAGAAATGATGGCCATCATCAAGAAATCAAATAAAATTACAAGTGCTAGAGAGGTTGCAGCAGGAAAAAGGAATCTTTCTTCATTGTTGAAGAAACTAGTATAACTCCTGTGGAAATCAGCATGGAGATTTCTCAAAATCCTGAAACTAAATTTCTGTTTGGTCCAGCTATTCCCCTTCTGGGTATCTTCCTGGAAGAGTTAAAGATATCATGTTATAGTGAGTGATACATACTAACCATGTTTATAGCATGAAACTCATGCTAAATGTTGAATGTGGCCTTTAGATCCATCAGCAGATGAATGGACAAAGACAATATGGTAGGTACACACAATGGAGTATTACTCTGCCATAAAGAAAGATAAATTTGCATCATTTGTCAGGAAACTTTGTGCCATAATGTTAAGTGAAACAAAGCAGTCACAGAAGCTTAAGCTCTGTTATATGAGAAATCCAAAGTATAAATAAGGAGCAAAATAAAGAATAATAAGAAGTAGGGAAATAGATCTTTGTCAAAGAGGAGGAGAATCCAGAGATGCAAGGAGAGGGGAGAGGGGAGGGGGAAAAAGTTGAAAAAAATAATTAGGATGTGTTATGTACATGTATCAACTCCCCACAAAGAATTCAAACATTATGTATTGTAAGCATGTATTAATAAATAATATATATGTAAAAAGATGTGAATAGCATTTTAAAAAAGAATTATAGAACATCAGAAATGATAACAAAGTTTAGCTCTAACTGATGCTAATTAGTTAAATATATTTTGGTTAAATATGCATGCAGAGATTATCATAATTTCTTACAAAGGTTGCTTTCCACAGTCTGTCGCTTCCTGAGTTAGCAAACATATTTCACCTGAAATCTGGAAGACTAAGCATTTATATCTAGTAGATATAGGTGAGGGAATTCCTAATCTACTATTTGATTACCTTTGACTGTGGAAAATATTTCTTTATATCATTTTGCATCCTTTCAGTGTTTTAAATATGCCAATAACATATCAAAATGTGTCTCTCCAGTTTGTGAAGAAATGTTTCAGCTACTGGAGAGTCAAACTGAAGGAGACCCAGCTACTTACATTGTGGTTCTGTTGTATCAAGATTCCCTGAATTCTCAGCATTAAAATTGTGAGAGCTTGGCTAAGAATTAAGCTGCCTAGTCAGGTATGGTGCATACTTGCAGTCCCAGCACTTGCAAGGCTGAGGCAGAAGGATCTTTGAGAGTTTGAATCCAGCCTGGGCTACAAAGTTAGCTCAAGTCTATCCTGAACTGCATAGCAAGACCCTGTCTCAAAAAAAAAAAAAAACCCTACAAAAGATTAATTAAAAAAAAAAGAATTAAGCTTTCTCAAATACCAGTTACTGATCTACACTACTTATGTGAGTCACTTGAAATCATAGAAATGATCAGCAGATTTATCAGCATTATCAAGGTCATGAAAGAATGATTGCTTTTTGTTTCGGTTTGGGTTTTTTTTTGAGACATAGTCTTGCTGTGTAGTCCAAGGCAGCCTCCAACTCATGACAATCTTCCTGCCTCAGCTGGGTTCCAGGGTTATAGGCATACACCACCGTGCCCAACAGGAATACTTTTTGTGTCATCCTTCACTTTAAATATCTATGTGAATTCCTTGCTCTTTAACAACCAGTGCCTTTCCCTGTGGGACAGCAGGCACTGATATCTGCTGAGCATATTGCACATTGAAAAGACAAATAGTCCGTGACCATAGTTTGATATCAAAATTTGAGGGTGCTCATGTTCTTTTTATAAAATGGCATAGTATGTGCATATGACCTCTACATATCTCCCTGTGTACTGTAAATCATCTGTAGATTCCTTGTAATCATTGAGTGCAATGTAAACTGTTGTTATGCTAAATTGATTGGGAATTAGTGACAGGAAAAATGTCTGTGCATTCAGTATGGACACAATTTTTTAAATTAATTTTTTGGGTCTTTTTGAGACAGGGTCTCACTATGCAGCTCAGGCTAGCCTTGAGCTCATTTTGTAGCCTAGGCTGGTCTTAAATTAGCAATAATCGTCCTGCCCCAGCCTCCCAAGTGCTGGGATTATAGGCATGCATCACCACGCCTGGTTTGGATACAATTTTTTAAAAAATATTTTAATTCCAAGGCTTAATCCCAGGATATAGGACATGCAGATATGAAGATAAAGCTATTTTGATCATCAGATCTTCTCTGAGGAAGACACAGAAACACATACCAGTCTTAAATGTGCTTTTATTCTATGGAGCTTTTCTCTACCATTCTCCAACAGTAATGATCAACTGTATAAACTCTAAATCCTGAAAAAATAACTGTGGAAAGACTATTTTTTATTTTTTGTCTTTTTGAGATAGAGTCTTGCTATGTAGTTCAGTGGTAGAAAGACAATTTAAAAGACATTTATTTGCAATTTTAAAAGGGCACTTATTTAGGGCTGGGGATTTAGCTCAGCGGCATAAGCACCTGCTTTGCAAGTGTGTGGTCGTGAGTTCAATCCCTGATACCGATAAAAACGAAAACGACAAAAAAAAAAAAAAAGGCATTTATTTGAGAAACACATAAAAACACGGCCATTTTCTACAATATTTATAGGCCACTACATTCAAGGTAGGCAATAATACATATATGCAAGTGCACTCAGTTGTATATGTGTATCAGGAATAAATAAACCATATTTGTAAAGAAATAGGTCAAAAATAAAATACAGGCACATGTTACTGTGTTGATAATTTTGTGCATCCGGCTTTATAACTGCAGCCTTCTGAAAGGGAACCTGAGTGTTTTGATGAGATTCATCAGAACTGCAGTGGGTCACTGCCTGCAGCTGAAAACATACTCATCGCATACCCAGAATCTGTCTGTCCACCATCCCTGCCGGTACCAACACCACCCTGCCCCAAATTGCCACTGCAGCTTTTAGGATTTCAACCTTTGGGATCTTCATCTTTTAGGATGATGATTTTTGGAATTTTACACGTTAGGGATTTTGACTTTTTAGGATGTCAACATTTGCGATTATGACATTTGGATTTGTGAATTTCAGGTTTGTGATCAGCCACGGGCAGTCTGCGTAGTGCTTGATCACTTCACCAAGTGACTTGTGGAAGTCAGCGTGCCGAGTGACTGCTGGTGAGTGTGCTTAGGAGGCGTTACAAATACATGATGTTTGGGAACCTTGAATCTTCAGCTGCTGTGAAACAGTAAACACTAGTTTATCATCACTTAAGATTCTTGACTGAACAATATCTATAAGGAGACTGAAGTTTTTTACAGATACTTTTGGAAGACCTTTATGTTATTCACCTTACCAATCAGATAACACTTTTTTTTTTTTTTTGGTCTTTTTGAGATGTAATCTTTCTATGCAGTTCAGGCTGTCCTTGAGCTCACTTTGTAACCCAGGCTGGTCTCGAACTTGCAATGATCCTCCTGCCTCAGTCTCCCTAGTGCTGGAATTACAGGCATGCACCAGCATGGCTGGCTCATATAACACTTTTTGGTGGTTTTTTTGTAAGTTGTTAACTTTGTTCCTATTTTTAAACTTCTAGTTAACAAGTATTTACTAAGGGCTTATTGTGCACTAGATATTCTATAAAATAGGGTATTTCTGCCTCCCTAGAACTAGTATTTTTTACATCGGTATATAACAGACTGCTTGTTTTTCTTTTTCTCCTTTTTCTTACTATGTTTCAGATCCATAAACTATTTTAAGTCTGTTCTCATTTCAAGTTTGGTTCTCCAATATAAACATATAACAATAGTATTAATCCTTTGCTTATGGATTTAAAAGTTCTATTTAAAAATTCATTTAGAATAGTGAAAAACATCCTTATATACATTTGAATATAGAAATAGAGTAAAATATGAAATATCCTCCTTTACAATCCTCATCCCGATTCATTTCTTTGTACCGGGAATTGAACTCATGACCTCACGCTTGTTAGGCAGACACTTATATCACTGAGCCAAACCCCCAGTTCTAACTGATTCTTCTAGAAGCCATACACATAAATGTTACAAAAATGCCTATTTCCTAGAGGTTTGGTACACTGCTATCTGTTTAAAAATGAGTCTGTATGGAGTTTTAAAATATCTCGTTGCTTTTTGGGTACTACATGGTTAAGCATTTTTGCATGTTTCGTAGTCGTTTGTATTTTTCCTTTTGTGAATTGCTTTTTCGTATAATTTGGGGTTTTTTCTGTTGGACTGTTCGTTTCTTTTGGGTTAATTTTGGTAATCGGTGTTTTCCTAGAAAATTATCTGTTTTGTCTAGTTCACAAATCCATATATATAATTATATCCTCTTTCTTGTTTCTAATTTGGATACTTTTTATTTTCCTTCCTTGGTTAGGTTTGTCAGAGGTTTTACCGTGTTAGTCCTTTCTAAATACTAACTTTTAATTTTGCTAATCTTGCACATAGAGAAGATAAGAACAAAGGTTCAGATATGTTGCTAGGCACCTGGAAAAAAAAATTTTGGACATTCCTCTTCTCCCGAACACCATCACAAATGCAGACAGTTCACAATCAATTATGAAATAAGGCAAGAGTCAGGAACCAGACAGAATAAGATCAGACATCAGCTTTATTAATAATCAGACTGAACTGTGACAAATTAGTGGTGGACCTGTGATCAGCTTAAGGATCCCTCACGGCCCATGAATTAAAGTTAACCAAGAAATTCTGAGAATAAATACTTCTGGAGGTTCGATTAAAAGCCAGTTTGAGATGAACAAATCGATTGCTTATAGACACTGAGGATCAAATGGCCTCCCGGGAGACAAGTCTTTCATTTCCATTTGGAGACTTAAATCAGGAACAAAAGAAGTGAGTTGGCTTTCCCTTGTTGGTGACCTACGAAGCACAGCCGGATTGGTGGAGGAGATGATTCTAGGGTTCAGAGACCAGGAAGGGGAAGACAGAACCAGAGAAGAGGGAGCGGCCAGATATTCCTACCCGTGTCAGCCTACTGCCAGGCCTCGAGGGAGTGTGGCAGTGGAACGTCTCAAAGAGAAGCAGCAGAGGTCAAGTGATGGCAGGGCATATCCCAGACCTTGATGGCAGGAGAGTGGAGTGGTGGGCACATGCCAAGTGAGATGAATTTGTTTGTGGGGGACTGGGGCTGAGTCATTCTAGACTATCCAGGGTGCTTGTTCTTTGCCCAAATTAGTTTAACATCTGCTTTGGCACCAAAGGGGGGCTGCTTTCCTATTCCTGGCTAATTAAACAAATGCAAATCTATGCCGCCTGGGAGGGAAGCGCAGTGTGGGTGGCAGGTGTGTAGTGCTAGAAGCAGAGGGTGTTGGGTGCTGGGTTGCGAGGGCCTGCCGTAGAATCAGACATGCCTCATCCTTACATGACCTCTCAAGGTCACACTACATGACCTTGGTGTATGAATTCACCAGCACTGTAGTGGTGCTTTTAAAAGTGAAAACCCATTGGCACGCCATGACTTGTAAGTGACAGACTCCTTGTTCTAGTCATGCATTTACAGAAAGACCCTTGGCTTTATATTTGCATAGGGAGGGTATGAAGAACCTCCTTGTCTCATAGCTGGTAGAAGCCAGCCCCACTAACCATTCCTCTCCCAGTGTGGTATGCTTCCCTGTGTAATTAGTTCTGTCTGTGTAATTTTTCACAGTGAAATTTTATGCTTTAAAACAAAATTAAAGTCCTCTGGAGAGATGGATTGGTTAACACCGAAGTCAAGTTTCTTTGAGTAGGAATGAATGTTTCCAGTTGAACTTTCTAGATACTTTTTAAAAAAGAATACTGTTGGGGCTGGGGATTTAGCTCAGCGGCATAAGCGCCTGCCTTGCAAGCAGGCAGTTGTGAGTTCAATCCCTGGTACCGATAAAAAGGAAAAAGACAAAAAAAAAAAAAAAAAAAGAATACTGTTTTAGTTTGATTCTCAAATGTGCCCCAAAGGGTCATCCATGTGTTGAAGGATTGTTCCCCAGACTGGTGCTGTAAGTGGGGGAACTGTAGAGGTTAGGACCTCATGACATGTCTTGCAGTCATTGGAGATGCGCTGTTGAAGCGAATAATGGCCCTGTCCTTTTCCAATTTTGTATCCTGGCCATGAAGCGAGCAGTTTTGCTCTACCATGCCTTCCCTCTGTGATGTGCTGCCTTCCCACTGGCTCAAAAGTAATGAGTCCGACCAGTCGTAGACTGAACCCCCAAAACTCTGAGCCAAAGTTAACCTTTCCTTTATAAGTTTATTATCTTAGGTATTTTGTTACAGTAATAGAAAGCTAGATATCACAAATACAATTCTATACTCTATGCTTATGTCAATTTTTAGATTTTGATGTTTTAGTACATTCATTATGACCCTCCCCTTGGCCCCCCCCCCCAGAGTCATCCTAAAGTATTCAAGATTCTCTTAGATATACCTCTCCTGCTGTGTAGGAGTCCCAAGGATCCTTACTCTGACAGTCTTTGCAAAAGTTAGTCTAACATCAGTTTGAGACTTAGAGTCACTTTCATCTTTTGGTTTTTTGGTTTTTTCCTAGTTATTTTTAGGGTTGACAAATTTATTTTCCAAGAGCGAAGTAACATTTTTAAGCTTTGATTTTTGGCTGGGATTTAGGAAATTCTTGTTCTGTTGATAACTGGCAGATTTCCCGCTGAGGCACTTAAACTCAGCCCACGCGGAAGTTTCCTTCAGCTGCTGGGTGTTGGTCTGAGGCTTGGCCACACAAACACTGCCCAGTCCCCATGCAAAGGGGCACCACAACCTGCCACTGCACACAGCTACCTTACTCTGCCCTCAGGGAATCCAGGAAGGAAATTTCAGAGTTCCTGCAAAAGAAGGCTAGTCCAGACAAATGATTGCCACGATTAAGAAAGCTTTCTTCAGTTGGGTTGAACTTGCTTTCCGCAGTGTAAGCCTTGAAGTTCAAATAGAATCTTGTGCTGTCAGTGTTCATGATTATTGTTATGCTTCAGCAGAATTTTTAAAGTTATAAAACTACTACACATTCACTGTAGGTGGTGCAGAAAAATTTTAAAAGCATAAACAATATTGAAATTTCTTATCTGATCACCCAGAATAAACATTCTTAATATATAAGTTTCCCCTAGTCTTTTTCTATACCTAAATATAAACGTGGACATTTATATTGTGTATTGTCATCATTGTTCTATATCATCAAAGATTTTATAGTATCACTCCCCTTCCAAGTAGCTGGAATTATAGGTGTGTGCCACTGAATCTGGCACAATTTCACTTTTGAAATTTTATTGCTATATTTTAGATATACATAATTATAACATTCATCGTAGGGAATTTTTATGTGGAATTTGTACCTGTATATGATAAATTTTGCTTCTTTTTTTCCCATTCCCCTTCCCTCCCTTCAATCCCTTTCTCTACTTTTTTTTTTTTTTTTTTTGTCTTTTTCGTTTTTATTGGTACTAGAGATCGAACTCACGACTGCCTGCTTGCAAGGCAGGTGCTTATGCCACTGAGCTAAATCCCCAGCCCCTTCTCTACTTATTTACAAAAGCTTTGTTTCCATTTTTTCTTCTATTCTCTCTTTTTTTCTTATCCTTTAAAAACCCTTGTTCATCTTCCCATTTGAACATTTTCTTCCCATTTCCCAGTTATCTGTTATACATTTTGGTCTTTTTTACAGGTTTGGTTTCTCACACTAGAGAAACAATGTGGTATTAAACATGTGTGTCTGATTTATTTCATTTATTAATGTGGTCTCAAGTTGCATCCATTTATCTAGAAATGTCTCAAGATTATACTTCTGTTTATGGCAGAATAGTACTTCATTGTATATTGTATACATAAAAATCACATCTTCTTTATCTACTTATTGGTTGATGAATATTTGGGCTGTTTCCAAAGACAATATCTCTTTTTAAACTGAGATATGATTCATATACCACACAACTTACACTTTTTTTTTTTTTTTTGTATTTTGAGGGCATGGTCTCACAGTTTAAGCTAGTGTTGAGCTCACTTTGTAACCCGGGCTGGCTTCAAACTTGCAACGATCCTCCTGCCTCAGCCTTTCTAGTGCTGAGATTATAGTATGCACCACCACACCCAGTTACAATTTATACTTTTTAAAAATGCAGGGCAGTGATTATTTTGTATATTCACAAAGTTGTGTAATAATCACATATTAAATTCTGAAATATTTTCATTACTGCAGAAAACAACCCTGGAGCTGTTAGCAACTGTTTATTAATTTCCTCCCTTCATCCGTTGATGACTTTCTCTTTCTGAACTTGTCTATTCTGGACATTTCATGTAAGTGGAATCATACAATTATGTGGCCCTTTATGGCATTTTTTTTTACCAGTATAACATATTCAAGGCTCTTCATTCTTTTTAAAATTTTACTTCCTTTTTATTATGAGTAATAGTCTTGAAAGAACATAGTCACTGTGTTTACCTGTTCACCTATTGGTGGACATTTTCCCCTAAGCTTTTTTCTGTTGTGAATAGTGTTACCATGAACATTTAAATTACTTCTTTTAAACAACACTTTTTCCAGTTACTTTGAACATATACTGAGGAGTGACTTTTCTGGGTCACGTAAGGTGCTTAACTTTGTCAGACACTTTTGACCATGGATGGTGCCATTGTACATTCCCTCAAGCATGGTGGAGGGTTCCAGTCTCTACTCCTTGCCTCGTCACTGTCTGGGTTTGGGACTGCAGGCATCCTAGCAGCGCTTGTAGTTCTCTATCTCCTTGTAACTTTAGTTTGCATAATGCCTCAAGATTGAGTTTCCTAAAGTCTAATGCTGTTTGAGCACCTTTTCATGTGTTTTGTTTTGTAAGCTTTTGCATTGTGTATTCTCTTTGGAGAAATGTCTTTTCAGACCCCTTACCTACTTTTTAGTTGGATTACTTGCCATTTTATTATTGAGTTACAAAACATCTTTATAAATTTATTTACTTATTTTTATTTTTATTTTTGGTATCAGGGATTGAACTCATGACCCCAAGCTTGCTGGGAAAGTGTTTATGCCGCTGAGCTAAATCCCAAACCCTATGTTCTTTTTTTTTTTTTTTTTTTTTTTTTGAGATGGGATCTCGCTATACAGTTCAGGCTGGCCTTGGGCTCACTACTTTGTAGCCCAGGCTGGTCTTGAACTCGCAAGGATCCTCCTGCCTCAGCCTCCCGAGTGCTGGGATTATAGGCATGAGCCACCATGCCCAGCTACATCTGGCTTTTCTTTTAAGAGTTTTGTGGTTTTAATTCTTGTGTTTTGAAGTGATTTTTGTGTAGGGTGTGAAGCAGGAGACTAACCTCATTCTTTTGCATGAGGATATCCAGTTGTCCCAGCACCGTTTGTGAAAAGCGTATTTTTCTTGGATTGAATTGTCTTGATCTTGATACAAGAAAACAACTGCCTATAAAGTTAGGAGTTCGCTTATGGACTCTGCTTTCTCTTTTGATCTGTATAGCTACTCTCTGCCACTACCACTCAGATTTGATTGTTACAGTTTTGTAATAAGTCATGAAATTTGGAATGTGAATTTTCCAACTTAGTTCTTCATTTTCAAAGTGGTTTTGGCTATTCTGGGGCCTTGCATCTCCATTTGACTTACAGAACTAGCTTGTCAATATGTGTAAAACTTCTGCATCCATGTGAGAGGTGTTCCCATCTTAAATATTAAAAGGACTTAAACATGGGTATCTGTCCATTTACCTGTTCAATTTTCCAATAATGTTGTATAGTTATTAATTTGTAAATCTTTTTTCTTGTTTATATTTCAATGTTTTGTTATTTTTGATGCTATTGTGAATGTAATTATTTTCTTAATGTATTTGGATTGTTCACTGTAAATACATAGAAGCCTCCAGCGTACTGTTGACTAGAAGTAGGCAGAGCCAAGACATCTTGGTCTTATTTCTAATCTTGGGGAAAACTTTCGACATTTTCACCACAAAGTATGATGTCAGTTGTATTTTGTAGTTACCCTTAATCAGTTTGAGGAAGTTCCCTTTATTCCTAGTTGTTGAGGTTTTTTTATTTTTTTTTAAATCATGTAAGTCTGCTGGATTTTTAGTTTAATCTTCTTCTTCTTCTTCTTCTTTTTTTTTTTTTAATCAATACCAGGGATCGAACTCATGACCACGTGCTTGCAAGGCAGGCACTTATGCCTGAGCTAAATCCCAGACCCTAGTCTGCTGGATTTTTGTCAAGTCCTTTTTCTAGATCTATTGAGATCATGTGGTTTTTCCTTTGTTTTGCTAATATGAAATATTACATTGACTAATTCTCCTTTCTTAGGACCTTGAATTTCTGGGATAAATCTCCTTTGATCATAGTGTTATAATCCTCTATGTGTTTTCATTGGATACACTTCTGCAAAGAGGATCACTAAACCAAATACAGAGATATTTGTGTCATCTTGTCATTGGCACTTACATGTTTACACAGGATTTTTCTTAATTTTTAGAGGTTTGAAATTTTCAAATAGTCATATCTGGTTTTTATTAGATATTCTGGCTTTGTATATGGATTCAATGAAGCCTATTCTGCCTCAGTCAAATATATTATTTCCTGTATTTTCTTCTTACAATGCTTCTTGTCTTCTCCACTTATATCTTTATTCTATCAGAATTCATTTGTGTATATAGTATGTATGAGTGGAAGACTTTTTTTGGACAAGTGCTTAGTCAATTTTCTGAATGCTATTTTTAAAAACTGAAACAATCCAGGGCTGGGGATTTAGCTCAGTGGCATAAGCACCTGCCTTGCAAGCAGGCAGTCGTGAGTTCAATCCCCGGTACTGATAAAAAGAGAAAAAAGAAAAAAACAACAACAAAAAAATGAAATAATCCATTTTTATCCTCATTAATATCATCTTTGTTACAATATAAATTCTTTTGGCTTTATTGTGATGCATTGGTCATTTTTTTCTCTCTAACCATACTGTTATAAAATTATACTTTTCTGATCTATTGTAATATATGGCAGTCAAATTCTCAGTTTTTGAAAGTTTCTTCTATGGAGAAGAATCAATTGTTCTAAGACTTTATCTGAGCAGAGATTCTGCTCAGATAAATTTCGGGATAATGTTAGAAAGGATTTTTTCATGCTTCTAATTCTGTTAAGGTTTTTGTTAGAATTGCAACACATTTGTAAAAAATGGATTATTTCATTTAAAATTATATATAATTGTATTATTATCACAGAGTGTAATTTTCTAGAAAATTTTTAGAAAATTCAGAAGATAGTAATGTGAATTTAAAATTCCAGTCATAGTACATCCGTAGTCACTGGTTTTTAACATAGACCGTTTAACATAGACCTGGGGTTGTGCACACTAGGATGCCCATATCATTCGGAAACTCTCTAGACTCAAAATTTAGTATAAATGTACTTATTTAGGACAAGAAAAAAAAGAAAAGAAATCATAACAGATTACTGAAGGCTCAGTGATTCAGATGCTGCCTCTGGGATCCCTTCACTCAGCTTACAGAACAGCCTGCTTTGACTTGCTTCCTGGTTGTAACCTGCCTTCCCCTCCACACCTAGAACTCTACAACTTGTGGCACCGTGAAGCTGTGGAGGTAGGGTGGGGGAGGCTGGACTCCTGAGCTCCAGGGTAAACCCACTTCTGCAGGTCAGACTGGCAGTATTTTGGAGTTTTGTTTTTTGTTTGTGTGTTTGATGTCTCATGGCGCAATCTGCAAGAAGCTAACCAGCTTGCGTGTTTAAATCCTTAAATTTTGGAGAAGTATGAATTATTTAGGACCCAGTTAAACAGAAATATGATTTTGTACTCTGTGTGTGTGTGTGTGTGTGTGTGTGTGTGTGTGTGTGTGTGTGTGCATGCACACGCACTAGGGAGAGGGAGAGGGAGAGGGAGAAGCAGAGGCGTGGGGAGCAGAGCCCGCCTGCTTCCTGAGTGAAGCCTTGCTCAACCGCTCTCTGCATGTGGTTTTCCTCCCGGGCCAGCTCTCGGGCCCAGAATAGTGCGGCTGACTTGGTGATTGAGGTCAGCAGCTCCCAAGAAGCACGAAAAGCAAAGGGTTTTGCAGTAAGTATGCAACTGATCATTATTTAAGACAAGGGTGAAAAAATCTTAGAATACATTTCTCTGTGGTGGAAGAGGTAACTCTCACACAGAGTCTGACTTACCCTGTGGACTTTGGTGTCACTAAGGCAGCACCGATAGATTCTTTTGCAGTGGAGGGATTGAATAAGCTAATGATATTTGTGTGCTGTGGGGTCTGAAAACAAAACTCTTCTTTTGATATCTTGAAAAAAGTCCTTCATCGCTTGTTTTCATCTTGCAAAGTGAGGGTGATTCATGCTGACTATAAGTTAGTATATAAAGGTCTTCGGAAAGGAAGCTCTCCCTCTGTGGGTACTAATTACTCAATAGTGTGGAGAGTGGCCTGGAAAGCGTGTTCGCTCATCTGGCAGAGGGACAGATAGCGTTCAGCATTTGGGCAGGACGTTGTCTGAGGTCTGCAGCTAGGTGCTTAAGAAGCCTCACGTGGCAGAATTTCCCAGCAATGGCATGACAGCGATAGCGGCTTTTCTCATGGGTACCTGGTTTCTGTTTAGCACAGTATTCCCCACAGCCCTGCAAAAGGCTCAGGTGCTTTGACATCGCTTCCTAACTACGCTATTTTCCAGAAATGAAGTTTTTTGGTTTTGATTTCCTCTTCCCATTGACTCTAATTTCTTGTTAGAATAACATACCTAGTTCAGTAGAGCCAGAAGCCCATATTTTAAGTTTACTTGGAAAACGTGACCCCCGCCCTTACTAACTTCTAAGTAGAAAGCTAAAGACATCTACGTGCTGCTTCTGCTATAGTCCTTGTTAACATGGCTCTTGTTTCCTTGCAGCTCTGTTCAGCAGACTGTATTCTTACACGGTCCTTTTTCAGGGTAGCCATCTCCCACTTCCCTTAATCTTCCCGTTGTTGAGTGAGTTAACAGGTCAGGTATGGTCTGATCAGAGAAACCCCCAAAGGTAGAGGAGCCCAAAATAAACCACACCCAACGTTCATGTAAAGAATCTCTTTAAAAATTTTGCTAACTCATTTCAATTTTATTTTCCAAATATGTTCACATTTTAAAATATTAAAAATAATGTTTTTGAGTGCTCCTGGGGGGAGCAGGTACAGTGATTGAGCTTCCTAGAAGTATTGTTTGACTTAATTCTAGTAGAAGCCCCATGGGGTGGCACTTTTGTGGCACAACCAGGATAGGAACTCAGGTCACCCTCAGTGCAGAGCTCCTGCTGATAAAGCATTTCAACAGCTAATTCGGAAGTTATACAAAACAGTGACACAAGCCCATTGCCCTAAAACAACTGTCAACATTTCTATATTTCTTTCTACTTAACACAGCTAGATCATCTAGCATAAGAATTAAAAATATTATTATATAGTTTTACAGTTCTTTTAAATAGTGTATAACACTCTATTAAGTGATTGAGCCATAAATATTCTTTGTTCTTAAAAAATAAATTTGCTTTTTTTATTTCTTGCTAT
Organism: Cavia porcellus; assembly: GCF_034190915.1. NCBI lineage: Eukaryota > Metazoa > Chordata > Mammalia > Rodentia > Caviidae > Cavia > Cavia porcellus. The sequence goes on along the minus strand of NW_026947515.1, from coordinate 45,357,531 downwards.
TATAAATGATACTCTAGTAATTATCTTTGGCCATGAAGCTATGTTTGTTTTTTTTTTTTTTTTTTTTGTCTTTTTCATTTTTATCGGTACCGGGGATTGAACTCACGACTACCTGCTTGTAATGCAGGTGCTTATGCCGCTGAGCTAAATCCCCAGCCCCCATGAAACTATGTTTTAAAGTTATATCTGTGGATTTGGAGATGTGGGATTACTGGGTGAAAGAGTGTGTGCATGTGTGTATGTGCACATATGTGTATGCACATGCACTGGAGCACTGGGGGTTGAACCCAGGGCTTTGTGCATGCTACACAGGGCCTTATACTGCTGAGACTGGATGTGAACTTTTAAGTGGTGCTTGATATGTGCTGCTGAGTTACTTTGTATTCACACTGTGTGACAGATTACAGTTTAATTTCATCTGCTCCCCCAGTGGACAGGACCGTGGGGAAAAGAAGAATAAGTAAAACAGAACCTATTTTTTGTAATTTTGCATTTTTTTCAATGTATATAGGCTAAACGTTTCACACACTTGCTTATGTTATGTTTTTTCTCTTGAACTTTTTTTTTTAGGATTTAACACCTTTTGTTGCTAATTTGTATGGCTTTTTAATAAGACGTAGTTGCCATTTTTTCATATCAGTTATTTTTCCTAGTCTGTTGTTCACCTTTAGAAAATGAGGTTTTAGGATTGGGACTATAACTCAGTGGCAGAGTGCTTGCCTAGTATGTGCAAGGCTCTGGTACTGCTAACTAAATGAATAAAATGAATTTTTAAAAGAACGTGCACCCACTTAACATTTTTCCACAGTCAAATCTATCCTCCTTTGTCTGATGCTTCTTAGTTTAGAGATCTAAGTTCTCCTCTTTTAGGAGCTTTATTTCCTTTTAATATTTACTTTGGTGGATGATATAAAAAGTAAGATTTAAACTGGCTTTGCAAAAATAATACTAACTTGCTTTTCCAATATTATTTATGAGCAGTTCTCCTGTTTTCTAATATTTCAGATTATTGTATATTCTACTTTTCTTGTTAAATATTTTTTTTTCATCAGAGATCAAATTCATGACCTCGTGCTTGCCAGGCAGGTGCTTATACCTCTGAGCTAAATCCCCAGGAAAGATGATAATTCTTGATTACTTGTTTTATTCATAGGTGTTATATACTTTTGTACTATTAAGGTATCACATTATGATAGTTTGTATTGCTTTTATAAGATGTAGGCAGAATGAGTTGTGTGGAGTAATATTGAGTCAAAATAATGTATTGGATAAGCCCTGAACACAGGAGACAGATTGTTCAATCTTCATTAACTTCTTGGTCCCTTCATCTTACTACCTGTAAAATGGGAATAGACATGGTGTCTATTCTGTAATGTTTTCATGGTCACTAAAAGCTAACTTAACACATATACATTTGAAAAAGTAATATATGTAGATGTGGATAGAGTATGTGAAGTACAACTACATATGCACTTTATATACATAACATACAGTGAGTCAAATGTATCATTCTGTCCCTGTAGGATTTAAGAAAATCTTTTGTATCATCCTGGTATGCAGGGAAGAATATTTTAAGCCATAAAGGGAAACAGTGACACATTTGACTTTATGTACATTAAAGCTCAGTACATTGTAAAGACAGGCAAGACCCAGACAAAAGTATACACAAAGAACATTTCTCAAAGGTTGCTATCCACAATAAGTGAAGAATTCCCACAAACCAATTAGAAAAGGACAAACAAAAATGGGCGAAGGTTATAAGGAGGCAATTCCCAGAAGAGGAAATAGAATGGTAATTCAGCCACAGTGGTAATCATGGAAATGCAAGTCCAAAGCTAATGAAATATCATTCCCATGCAGCAGATTGGCTACAAATGGAAAACATAAACAATGTCCAGTGGAAAAAGAACATATGCAGATGAACATTAATAAACACAATAGAAACAAAAATTAATAATGCTTTTTGGTATGAGAAATATATAAAATCTATCCAAACATAAAATATAAATACTTTCGATATGTCTTAGAAACATATTTTTTCAATAAGAAAATATGATTTGATCAATTGAGGGGGCGGGTATGGGAATTGAACTCACGACCTCGAGGTAGATGCTCATTTTTAAGAAGGAGGCAGCATTTAGGAGGCGGTGTTTAAAAATTCTTTAAAGGTTTTAACTGAGGTTTCAGGGGGGTAAGCAAGGAATTTGTTGAGAAAACTCATCACAAGAGGCTTGGAGGAAAAGCTGATTGATGGTTGATGCTGACCTCTTCCCAGCCGCTGGCCTGGTTTTCAGGCTCTGTGAGGTGTCCCTGCTGCCGGGCTCATAGATACTCCTACTGTCATTGTGTTCCTTTGGACTTTTGGCCCTGTGTTCCTTATCTCTATATTTAACAGCTGTCTAGTGTTCTAAATAGCCCTTTATCTGGTGTCTTAAGTCCATTTTCTGTTGGTATCTCAGAATGCCTGACACTAAGTACTTTATTTTAAAAAGAGAGATTTATTTAGATCCCAGTTTTGGAGCCTGGAAATCCAAGATTAGGTATCCTCTGCATTCTGCCACTGGTGAGGAACCTCCTTGGCTGTGCCACAGCTTGGCAGATGGCATCAGGGTGGGAGCACATGGGGGAGGGAGATCACAGGATGAGACCGGAAGCCAGGGAAAGTCAGGGGTGAATTTGCTCTTTTCGTAACAACTTCTGGAGTCCCATGAGAACTACATGCATTGCTTCCCAGGTTGGCACTCCCTACTCCTGAGCCATCTCCCCGTAGGCTGCAGCTCTTAAAGGTTCTGCCACCTCAATACCCCATCACCCTGGGGGCCAATCTAGCACATGCACCTTCGGAGGACGTACTCAGCTCAGATCCAAATCATAGCGTCTGTACACCCGGCAGATACCTAGTGTCTAGGCAGACCAGGTGGTGTGCAAAGCCTGGGGAGAGAAGGGTGAAAGAGGAGGAGAGAGTGTGCCAGCTGGGGAGTGAAGGAGGGACAGGAAGCACTCTGGTGAATCCTGTCACTAATTGTGATCATGGCTTTGCAGCTGCCATGGGTGTATACTGGATGGGAGGTCAGGAAGACAAGGAACTCGGGTGCCCTGAGAAGCTTGCAGGGGCTGTCAGCATTGTCCACGAGGCCGCTCAGTGAGCACCCCATCTGTATTCAGTGACCTCTCACCTCACCCCTCATAATTCTATAGCTTCCCCTACTGCCAGCCCTTCATTCTTATCACGGGGGCCACTGTTTCCCAGGTTTGAGTCACTTAATTCCTCTTTTCACAAATCGTTGCCATAGCCAACTACCAACACTTACTAAATTCCCTAAAATCTACTCACACAATTAATGTACCTTCAAAGGAAATGCTGTGATTTACTGTAAGTGAGAAACAATGAGAATGAAATTAGGCCAATTGTTTTTAAAATGTAAAAACCTGTAATGAAGGCAGAGCTCTTTAACATGGTTTAAAATGCATATGCTGGGTAGCTTTGATCATATGGGATGCCGTTTATATGAAAGGAAAGAAATGCATTAGGTTGATATTTAGCAAGCAGAAAATGATGCTATTGTCCAGGAGTTCAGAAGGGTCCCTGCAGGAAAGAGCTAAGAAAAAGAGGGAGAGACTGTGGGGCCTTTTCATAGCTTGTACTATTATGAGGGATGAGGGGGGTATTTTAGATAGATTTCTGATTGTGGGGGCTTGAGAACCTCCAGGGTACCCACGTCCTACTGGAACCTGTGGCAGGACTCCTTGATGAGGTCCCATTAGAACCCTCCTGTCTTTGTCTGTGATGCCTTGGAGCCTCAGCCCGAAGGACCACAGGAGAGATGCTATGCAGCTGCTTTGGTTAAGTGGCTGCTGAAAAATTTGAGCATCTCATTGGTCAAAAAAGTGTGTGTGTGTGTGTGTGTGTGTGTGTGTGTGTGTGTGTGTGTGGCCTACCTGGTGAGTCCAGGGAGGTGAGAGGTGGTCAACAGGACGCTTTGTGACCATCCAGTCCCAGCATCATCTCTACAGTGTGGGAACATGAATCCCCATGGACTTGTTTTTATACCTTCTGCCACTGTGTCTCCTTCCTTTGCTTTGCTATTTCCTCTGTCCATGGATTTTTTTCCCCCCTTTTTCACCTGGTTCTTGCCTATTATCTTAGGATGTCACTTGAAGTCTTTGCCTGCCTGGCTTGATCATGTCTCTTCTTGCATTTGCACTATTGAGTTCTTTTATTCTTGTGGCTAATTGGTAGCTCCCTACACTGGATCATGCAACCTAGGCAGGAAGAGACGGGGTTTGCTCTTGCCCATTCCTGTGCCTCGATGGCTACCACGGTGTCTGGGATAGAGGAGGTGGTCCAAAGATATTTGTGGAGCAGACAAAAGAATGAAACAGTCCTGTGTAAACAAGTGAATTCCCATGACTGCTCTTGGGCCTGACTTTTGCTCTCCCAGTGCAGCAAGGCATGGGGACTAAGGAAGAGAGGAGGTCCCAGGGGTGGGGAGGCAGAGCATGCTTGTGAGCCAACTTGGGAACCGGATTTTATTCTAAGGAACATGGGGACCCACTGGGGGAAGCTGAACAGAGGAGTGATAGGATCTGACTTAAGTTTTAAAGGCTTCATTGTCATTAGTGTGAGAAAATTAGCTGGACAGAGGTAGAAATGTGAGCAGAAAGATAGCAATAGATGGGGGGGGGCAGCATCCAGAAAGACGGTCCAGGTGAATTTTGGATCTCTCTTGGAGGTAGAGCTGATGATGGTGGCTGTTACGTTTGTTGCTCTGATCGACACTCAACTTCATGAGATTCTTGCTGAGGTCCTGAGTTACTCACATAAAACCAACCACTGCAGGTGCCCTCACAGCAGCTGGCCAGCGTCCAGTGCCCCTTGGCTATCAGGCTTATGGGCCACTACCTGTTTCCTTCTGTCATAGACAGTACTCAGTTGCCTCCAGCCACACAGAGAAGAGGCACTCTTGTCTACAGAATGGAGTGTAACTCCATCACCTGCCACTCTGAACTCCACAACATTCTCCCAGGACAGTTTTGCACTGTATCCTATAGTTCTCATCCTTGCTAAGTAATCCAGCACCCACACCAAAGTGCTGCCTGTGCCTGTGTGTATACCCTGGCATTGCCCTTGGTCCGCTTCTGAGCGTGCTCTTTCTTAGTTTCCACAGCTCAAACCTCCAAAGTTAATTAGTCTCTGAGGATTACCATAACAAAATACAGATTGGGTATCATAAACACTAGGGGGTTTTTGTTTTTGTTTTGCTTTTACAGTACTGCAAGCCAGAAGTCCCAGATCCAGCTGTCAGCAGGGCTAATCTCCTCAGAGGACCATCTCCTTTGCTGGCAGAGGGCATCTTCATGCTGTGTCCTCGTATGGTCTTCCATCTGTGTATGTCAGTGTCCAGCATCTTATTATATGGACACCAGTCATACCGTATTAGTGCCCACCCTAAAAACCTCATTTTACATTAATTACTTCTTTCAAGAGATCTCCAATCATAGCTGCATTTTGAAGTACTAGGATTTAGGACTTTGACATATAAATGAGGGAAGCACACCAATTTGACCAATAAGAATTACGCTTAAGTATTATTTTTCCCACAAGCATCCTTCTATCTCATGCATCATAGCCCTTTAATGGACTTCTTTTTTTTTTTTTTTTTTTTTTTTTTTTTGGTAGCAGGGATCAAACTCATGACCTTGTGCTTGCCAGGCAGGCGCTTATGCTACTGAGCTAAATCCCTGGCTGTATGGACTTCTTTTAATACTGATATCTACCCCTTTGTATTCACTCATTGATTTAAAATATCAGTAAGAGACCACTACATTCTTGGTCTGTATTGTTCTCTAAGCACTGACTACACCAACTTTATCTGCTATAGGTCACCTGGCCGTTTAATTGTTCATCACTCATCAAACAGGGAGTTTCTGAACATTTTCCATGCATAAGACATTGATCCCGATGCTGTGTCTACATGCAAAAGTGAATCAGATTTGGCACTTACTTTTAGTTGAAATAATGTGGTGTTTGCATACCCAGTCATACAAAAGAAGGCAATATATGTTAGAAAAGCAGGATAAAATGCTTGGAATTTAGGATACATGGAAAATTATTTCATTGTTTGTATGTATGGGGAGATGGTAGTCAGATAAGGTTATAGAGATTCATTAAGCCTGGCATTTGAAGGATAGATAATTTGTGCATGTGGTAGTAGCCTTTTAAGTTTGGCCTCATTTGTCTAACATGATATATTTAAAGTTCATTTCCTTTTGTACATTGCAATAGTTCATTCTTTTTAAAATGTTAATGTTTTACTTTTATTTATTTTAATATTTTTATTTTATGGTGCTGAGGGTCAGACTTCATACATGCTAAACTTGTACTCTATCTCTGAACCATAGCCATAGCCCTTTCTCTTTTTAAAATTTTTAATAAAACAATAAAATGGAACAAAACAAAACAGTGAGAACAGTATTGAATTTCATAAACAAAACAGAAGAAAATCCCCCATAGTTGCTAGATTGCATATTGTTATCCTCCAAATAGATGCCCAGACTACCAGCTTTAGGCCTGCAGAGTAAACAAAACAAAACAAAATGAAAACAAAAACACAATATAAGTACTACATTGTGTTTTTTAACTTCAGTTACTATCACCTCAGCCTGTGTTTTTCTTAATCATCTGGTTGCTTATGGAGTGGGGGGAGGGGAGCACCCTGCTTGTCTCCCGGGATGTGCTGGTTGGCTCACTGGAGGGTGCATGGTTGGCTTCTTGGTTCTCTTCATGCACACCCTTTCTTGACATTTAATAATTTTACGTATTTGTAAATACGTACTGTGTAATGGGGGGCGGGGAAGAGGACAGGCTCTTGTTGCATAGCGCAAGCTGGACTTTAACCCACTGCGTGGTCCAGGCTGGCCTCCACTCATGGCCATCCTTCTGCCTCACGCCCCGAGTGCTGGGATCACAGGCCGGCACCACCATACCCAGCATACAATGTGGTGTCTCAACACGTGTGTGCATTGTGGAATGATCAACTCAACACATAGTCATCACCTCAAAGATTTTGCTTTTTTTTTGTAGTGAAATTCAAAATCTTCTGCAGTTTTGTACTATACAATGCATAATAGGTAGTATGCTGCTGTATCCCTTTGGTGTAATGATTTTGTTTCCTGATGGGCTTTCTAGATTGTATGGTTCTGCTTTTAATTTTTTTGAGAAATCTCCATACTGTTTTCCATAATGGCTGTACTAATTTACCTTCCCACCAACAGTATGTGAAAGTTTCCTTTCTTGTACCCTTGCCCACACTTAACTATTTTTTGTCTTTTTGGTAATACATATTCTACTTTGAGTGAGGGGTTTCGATTTGCGTTTCCTTCATGATTAGTGTTATCCATTTTTCATACACTTGTTGCTCATCTGCCTGTCTTTCTTGAGAAATGTCTGTCTATGATTTTTGCCCATTGTTTAGTTTTGGGGTTTTTTTCTTGTTGTTTTCTATTGAGTTGATTGGGTTCCTCATATAGTCTGAATATTAATCCTTTTTGGGATGTATATTTTGCAAATGTTTTCTTCTTTATCAGTTGGTACTTTTTTCTTTCCTCTGCCCCCCCCATTTCTTTTCTTTTTTCTCCTCCTCTTCCTCTTGCTTCTTTTCTCTTCCCTCCTTCCTTTGTCTCTGTCTCTCTGTATCTCTGTCTGTCTCTGTCTCTGTCTCTGTCTCTCTCTCTCTCTTTCTGTCTCTCTCTCTCCATTGAGGATTGAACCAAAGCTCTACCATTAAGCTATAACCGCATCCTTTTCATCCAGGGGTGATGGTGTACCCCTGTAACCCCAGCACTCAGGAGGCTGAGGCAGGAGTGTCACCATGAGTTTGAGGCTAGCATGAGCTACATAGTTCAAGGCCAGCATGAGCTACCTAATGAGACCCTGTAGCAAGACAAAAACAAAAACAAAACAAAACAGACATATATATACATAAGTATCCCCAGCCTTCCATTCTTAGTAGTAGTTCACAGTTTGTTCATTCACTCATTATTGAAAGTAGTTGGGTTGTTTCTGGATTTTGCTGTTACAACTCAAGGTACCATGAACAGTAGCATTACAGATATTTCTGTGAATGCACATTTTCATTTTCATTTCTTTCGAATAGTGAGAAGTGGCATTACAGGGTCATATAAGAACACGTTTGAATTTTTAAGAAACTGCTACAGTGTTTTGCAAACCAGCCATACCATTTTCCATTTCTGCTGGCAGTGTATTAACAGTTCCGTATCCTTGCCAGCGCTTTTTTTTTTTTTGCACTTTTTATTTTTAAAAAATATTTTGTATTTCCTTGTGGTTTCAGTTGGTTGTTTTTTGTTGTTGTTGTTTTGTCTTTTTGAAACAGAGTCTTGCTATGCAGTTCAGGCTGACCTGGAGCTCACTTTGTACCCCAGACTGGTCTCAAATTTGCAGCAATCCTCCTGCTTCAGCCTCCAGAGTGCTGGGATTATAGGTGTGTGCCACCACACCGAGTTTGTGGTTTCAATTTGCGTTTTCTTCTGGATTAAATATGTCTAGTATCCTTTCATGTGCCTATTTGCCATTCAGATATCTTCTTTGGTGGAGCATTTGTTTAAATTTTTAACCACTTTTTATTTATTTATTTATTTGACTATGTCCCCCTAGCCAGATTGATCTTGAACTCACTTTGTAGTCTAGGCTGGCCTTGAACTCAAGCAATCCTCCTATCTCAGCTTCCCAAATTCTGGGATTACAGGCATGTGCCATCACACCTGGCTCAACCGCTTTTTATTGAATTGTACATTTTGTTCTTATTCTTATGACTATTATTTTATTTATGTATTATTTTGGTTTTTCGAGACAGGATTATGCTGTGTAGTTTAGGGTAGACTCACTGTGTAGCCCAGATTGGCCTTGAATTTACAGTAATCCTCTTGCCTCAGCCTCAGAGTGCTGGAGTTACAGGCCTATGCCAACACAAATTTATTTATTTGTTTTTTATTAGGTTTAGTGAGTTCTTTATAAATTCATGAATCAAGTCCACTCACAGTTTTGGGTTTATGCAGAAAATTCTCCTTCAGTCTGTGGTTTGCTTTCATTTTTTTTTTTTTTTTTTGGACAATGTCTTTTGAAAACCAAAAGTTTTACATTTTGATGAACTATGATTCATGAGTTTTAAAATTTATTGTGTAGATCATGTTTTGATGTTGTATTGAGGAAACCTTGCCTAATTCAGACTCACAAAGATTTTCTCCTGTTCTCTACTGGATGTTTTTAAGTCTTAGGTTTTGGCTGGAGATTTAGCTCAGCGGTATAAGCGCCTGCCTTGCAAGCAGGCAGTCGCGAGTTCAATCCCTGGTACCAATAAAAGGAAAAAGACAAAAAAAAAAAAAGACAGAACCAACATCAAAGTCATCATCATCATCATCATCCACCCAAACCACTCTTCTGGTATTAAGTCTTAGGTTTTACATTTAAGTTCAAGATTCATCTTTTACATTTGTTGTGAAACACACACACACACACACACACACACACACACAGAACCAAAGAGAACCAGAACAGTCTTTCCCCTTGGGTCATCAGGTGGATGAGGAAAAAACCAAGCAAGAGACTAGGAGATTTCTATTGTGTAAAGGGTGCTGTGGACACACTGTGGTTGCCAAAGCAGTAATGTTCCCCAGAGAAGGGGAGAAGGAACAAAGTCTACAGGACAGTGCAGCCTATTGTTACGGGCTTGCAGTGGCCTTAAGGAGGCTTGCAGGTTGGATGATAAATGTCTGCTCTAACAGCTGCTTGGCATTTGCTCTATCTGAGGATCTGACTGTGCACAAGGTGGTTGGTGGGAGCAGGCAGGGGCTATGCATGGAGCACTCAAGCTTCTTATGCCAAAAGAGGAAGAGGGAGTGACTGTGTAGCCCAGCTCGTGTCCTGATCTTTGAAGGCCAGGAGGGAGCTACCTTTCGTCTTTGATGGTGAGACACATCTGTGTCATAAAGAGCCCATCCTTCATGGGCAGCCAGGGTGCCGTTACATAACTGTTTCTGTACCTCACCACGGGTGCAGATCACACCGTGGTTGCAACACTTGCTGTTCCTTGCAGAGTTCCTCCTGAGGACTGTGCATTGAACGTGTCATAACAAGGTAATCCCAGGAGCAGCCTGCAAAATTATCCATCTTTGTGGTTCTTGGATATATTTAAAACACAATGCCGAAAGCATTTGGTGCTGAGGAGAGATAGGGCATGTTGCAGGCACTGAATAAATTAACCCTGCCAAGCACAGCAGTTGCTTTCATTAGCCAGCTGGCACTGCAGGAAGATAGCTGAAGCTCGTGGGTTAAAAAAGAAAATTTCAGGAATGTGAGAACAAAAAAGAAATCAGCTGCATTCAGTGATCTAACTTAATCCGGTAACAATAAAGAAATCCAGAACTCTCTCGGTGCTCTGAACAATGGCTGACTCCCTGGGCCTTCCCTGTCAAATGGGGGTGGAAGGGTGTCCCCCAGGACTCCAGGTACCTAGAGTAACAATGCAGATCTGAGTTAGGTCCCAGGGAGAGACAATCCAGGTTTTGTTCATGCATCCTCCGCACATATAGAAGCTCCAGCTAAGCTCTGTCTTCCCTTCATTTCTCCCTAGTGGTCCCAACGAGTGCAATTAACAGGCTCAGCCATGATGCAACCTCTCTCTGCTGTTCCAGGCCAGGAGGACACTTTCTGGTGTGGCTGCTGGGCCACTGTACCTAATGCCCACCTCTGCACAGCTTCTGCAGCCACCAATGGAAACCCGCCCTTGATAGGCTGCCACACCACCCTGGACATTGTCACTGCCGCGTTGCTTTGTAACTTTTAGGGGCTACAGTGGCAAAACTTCAATAAGCCTCAGAAGGCCCAGTGAGTATGGTGGGAGACCTTAGAATTTCTCGAGGAAATAGCCGTTTCAGCATGTCTGGATGGTCCTATGCCCACCTACTTTTTTTCCCTGGAATGATAGTTCTGGAGGCCCTTCAGTTCGTCAGACAGACAGATCGCCAGGGCCCTGGCCGCTGGCCTCACACACTTAGGCCACTCCGTGTGGTGGGGTCCAGTTGAGACCCTCTACTCTAAACTCTTTGAGCTTGCATAGCTTAGGTTCTTTTGCAGAATACAGTAATGCCATTGTAGAAAACCCATTTCTACATGATGGAATTCCTTCTAGGAATTTGTCAGAGCCCGTGTGACTCTGGTGGTCCCACGCGGAAGGAGAAGATTGCTATCTTGGAGCAGGAAGCAAGATAAGCCAGAGGCCAGCCTTGGTTTTTCCTCCTGAATGCCCAAGTTCTAAATTGTGCTCAGTTCAAAATTTACTTTTGTTATTAAACTGTTGACTCTATCAACACATACACAGAGTCAGAAATCAGGCAAGATAGCTTGCACAGTTGTCAGGTGAGCCCTGTGAATGAGTGGAGAGGAGCTAGTAGAGATGAGTTCAGATCTTTCTGGAAGAAGAGGAATTAGCTGTAATTAAAGTATTGGAGGGGAAGTGAGTTATTTGGGAAAGTTCAGTATCCGGAGCTCAATGGCTAGAGTGCTTTTCCCTCTGAAAAGGTGTAAGAGCTGAATGGGAGGTGGAGTTGGGGCTGGGGAGATTCTACTACACTTCCTTTTCTTAAATATGTACTTTTTTGGTAAGGGGACTTGTGGGATAATTGTCCTGAGATGCGGTTTCTTTTGAAGGGTCTCATTTGTAATATAGCTAGTGTGCACTGTAGAGCTAGCATGCGGTATGTGGGGGCTGCTTTTCCTGAGTTTGCAGAGCTGTTTTGGCTTCTGCCTTACTGCTATATTCCTGTGGTCAGAAGACTGGTGATCAAAGAGGAGGAGGCCAGTGGATATGATTAGAGGATTGGCCTCTCTATCCATGGGCAGGGCGCTTGTTTTTGAGAGTCCTTTCTTGGATCTATGCTCATCGGTCCTGAGGGCCAGGGTTTGTTGCCCTCTATCTAGGGTCTCAGTGGTTCAAATGCACAGCAGCCTGGGAGAGGAGGGCACAGGATTTTTGCTGGGCGGGTGGGGCAGCATGCCCTGCAGTTCTTGCATTGTTCCCGAGAGGAAATAGAATAGAATGAGGCAGAATTGACTATTGCCTCAGACTGACCTCATAGGCTTTGCCCCTGTCCCACTTGACAGAAGGGCCTCAGGAGCAAAAAAACAGAAAAGGGTGAATGACCGAAGAAAGTACTCAAAGGAAAGAAAGTACTCAGACTCCATCCTTTAAATGATCCATTTCTTAATTGTGTTTACCATCAGCTTTCACTTTGCAAAGCATCTACTAACATAAATTTAGGATGGTTCTAGTAATAGTATCTGGTAAATCTTAAACCATGAAAGTATGAAGTATTACTTACTATGACTCTGAAACTAGATGTAAACCAAAAAGTTAAGAAGCCTTCCTTTGAAGTAAATTCAGTAAATCAGATGAAACTGGGTTAATTTCTAAGACTTGGTATTGCATAATTTCAGGAACTGTTTTCCAAGCATGACTATACATTAGTGAGATTAAGTTTATAATGTGAATAATTAAATATCAAGATAAATATTAGTTTGCTGGGTAATAATCTGGACCCATTGTAAAGTGTTTCCCCCCCAGCATTGTGCAAGGGCCACCCTTTCTCCACATCCTCACCAACACTCCGCCCTAACACATGTGAGGTGATGTCTCATTGTGGTTTTGATTTGCATTTTCCTGATAATTAGTGATGTTGGACATGTTCACATATTGGGTGCCATTTGTTTATTGTCTTTGGAGAAATGTTCAGGTCCTTTGCCCCTTTTAATATTTTTTTTGCTATTAAGTTGTAGGAGTTCCTTATATACTTTGGAAATTAACTCCTTATCAGATATGTGGTTCACAAGTATTCTTTCCTATTCAGTGGCTTTCTTTTTCAATGCTAATTATTTCTTTTGCTGTGTAGAATCTTCTTGTTTGATATAGTCTCATTCTTCAATTTTTTATTGGCCGTACTTTTAGTAAATCCATGAAACCATTGCCAAACCATTGTGAAGCTTTCCCCCTGTGTTTTCTTCTAAAAGTTGCTTTTTTTTAAATGCGTGCCAGGGATCAAACTCACAACCACGCGCTTGCAAGGCAGGCGCTTATGCCGCTCAGCTAAATCCCCAGCCCCTCTTCTAAAAGTTTTAGTTTCAGGTTTTTTGTATAGTCAATTCATCTTGAGTTAATTTTGTGAATGGTGTAAAAGGCCCAATTTTGTGTACAGGTCCAATTTCATGCTTTTATACATGAATATTCAGTTTCTCTAGCACCATTTGTTGAAAAGAAGGTCTTTTCCCCATTGCTCTCCTTGATACCCTTCTGAAAGATCAGTTGGGGGGGTGCGTGTGTGCATGCGTGTGCGTGTGCGTGTGCGTGTGTGTGTGTGTATTTCTGGCCTCTCTGTTCTGTTTCATTAGTCTGTAATTACCATTTTGAAGTATACCGTTCATGACTTTTTTAAAGACCCCTCTGGTTTGCCAAGTGGGCATTAACTGTAGCAGGCAAGAAGGGACAAAAGCAGAGGTGGAGACTGGTTAGGGATGCCTTGGATCCAGGTGAGCTGTAGAAGTGGCTCAGATGGAGCGGCAGTGATCGTGGACATCGAAACTCCAGGAGAGAACCACAGAGTTTCTGAAAGTTTACAGATAAGAGTATCAGAAATACCTTGTGAGAAAGCCTTGGAATTTCGAAGAGGGTTAGAACATTTTAGAGGAAAGATCTTCGATGGGTGCAGGCCCCTAGACAAAAAATACGAGACTCTGTGAAATTTTAGAGAAGAGCCTGCTTTGGTGACAATGCAGGGGAAGTGGTCAATATTTCTGGGCTGAGTGCAGGGGCGGGCAGTTGTTTAGTATGTTGGGTGCTGCAGCCTGATAGTTGGGGTCCCACATAAATCTGTTGGAACCCTAAACCTGATGTGATGTTATTAAAAGGTGATGCTTTACCAAAGTAAATCATGAGAACTTCATTTTCATGAATAAGATTTGTGCTCTTAAAAAGGATTTGAGGCTCCCTGCCCATTTCCGAGGTGCAGCAAAAAGGTCCCATCTTTGAAGCAGAGTGAGCCCTGACCAAACACTGAATCTGCTAGTGCCTTGATCGTGATCTTGGACTTCTCAGCCTCTAGAACTGGAAGCAATACATTCCTATTGCTGCTAAATTACTCAGCCTAAGATACTTTATTATGTAACCTAAAGAACTAAGACAGTGGATAAAGAGGAGCAGGAGATCTAGCATTAGGCCTGTAGCCTGAACGGATGCTGCTTGGGCTTATACTGGGAAGTCAGCAAACTCCCTGTTGCTGATCTAGAAAACATGAATGACAAAAACTGCCTGACAAGGGTGTGAGGAGCATGAGAGAAGGAAACCACTTACCAGTGTTCCTGCTCATAGCTGGCACTGATAAATGTGACATTAACTATAAGGGGAAAATGAAGTGTTTGGGGGCAGAGAATGACAATCCTAGCTGAATCTTCAGAAATCCGTCAGGAATCCTTGGAGGGATGAGCTCGAGGGAGGATTAGGGGCAGGTCTGCTGGGGACAGAAGCAGAGTTTCTGCCAGAAACACTGCACAAATCTGAGCTGCCTGACTGAGAAGCTATGAATTTGAGAAATAGGAGCCTCAAGGCAGCATCCAAGATGTTTCTGAGGTTTTGATTTCATAGTCTGAGGTTTCTGGTGGAGGAAGAGAAAGGCTGTGATGACAGAAACAGGGAAGTCAGGGGCACACTGCTGAGAGTCTGTTACAGGCTCATCACCGAGGCCGGCCCCAGATAGGCAGGTGCCATGAGGCAGCCCCCTCAGATGGCTTACAGGCCAGCGGGCAGACAGGCAAGTGGACAGTCAGGGAGCCCTTATGAGGCCCTGGATTGAGGGAAGGTTTTCTAGGAGGGAGCAATTTGAGCTTACTTTGGAAGGTGGTGTGGAAGTGACCCAGGCCAAAGGAATTGGGTGGGTACTGTCGGCTTCCTGTCTGCCACTTCACCAGCTCAGTGCCAGGGCAGGCGGCCGATCTGTTTTCTGTGCCTCTCCTGAGCCGGTAAGCAGCACTGGCCGGCACATGGAAGGGCAAGAGAATCACCTCCATCAAGGCTTTTCTTTCCCCAGCTACATCCCCCAAATGTCCATATTTGGTTCTTTCTCTATTGAAAGCCCAGCTTCTGAATGTCGGTCCGGCTCCCTCTGCTTCCTCCCCTGAAGACCGAGGGGTGACATGAATCCTGGCCCTGAGGTTTTGCAGCTTCCCTGTTGCTTCTTCAAACCCTGCCCACACCCTTGACAGTGGTTTTCTCAACCGTCCTCAGTTTCCCAGGGGATGTCTCAAGCAGAGACAGTGGCCTATGTCACATGCCCAGAACCAGGACTTAATAATATAGTTCATGGTGTTCTAATCTAAACAATTACAAATGCTGCTGGTTCCTTTCTACATGATGGTTTTTTTTGTTTGTTTGTTTGTTTGTTTGTTTTTGTCTTTTTCCTTTTTACCAGTACCGGGGATCGAACTCACAACTGCCTGCTTGCAAGGCAGGCACTTATGCCGCTGAGCTAAAGCCCCAGCCCCCTGGTTTTTATTCTTACTTCATTACAAGAGACCCTTGTAAACTGTTCTCAAAGTAAGGGCTCTTTGGGGATTTTGTTTCCACTTCCTTTTTCCACTACCTTAGCTCATCTAATCTTAATTTTTTGATGTGAAGCCACATGATAGGTAAGGAAATAGCTTCTGATTGGTGGCTACCAGCTCTTTGGAATGCTGGCTCCTCGATTCAACTTTGGAAACACATGGATGTCACCACTAATTCTGAGCACTTGGTGTCAATATTCTTTATAATCTGTTTCATTTTTGTGATGATCCTCCACCTCCACATCTCATTCCAGATTATGAAGTGGTGTGATTTGTGATGTACAAATGTTCTTTCCCATTAAATTTTTGTTTGCTCACGTCTTGGTTCTCCTTTTCATTCAGTGATGTCTACAGCTGAGACTAGTGAGTTTTGGTTTGCAGTTTTTCTTCCTATGCTGTGTGGAAATCTGACCTTTTTCTCACTTACCAGGAAAGAATCTAAGACTATGGACATGATTTTTTTTTTTTGTCTGAAAACCACAGGAAATATTCATCTTTGAAGAGTTTCCTGTGGCCTCCTCTAAAATCTGGAATTGCTTTGGCTTGGCAGACTGTAGCATTACCATTGTGTCCTGTGTAGAGATTCAGTGTCACAGAACTCTGTCAACAGCAGAGTCTTCAACCTCGACACTGCTGACACTTTGGGCCAGTTGCTTCTTTGTCATGGGGCTGCCCTTGGGTTACAATATGTCTAGCAACATCTCTGGTTTCTACCCAGTAGCACCCACAATGGGAACACCACAAGTGTCTCTACATTTTGCTGTATGTACTTTGCGGACAGAATTATCCTGTACTTAGAACCACTACTATCAAAGAGATCAGAAACAAACTCAACACATGTTCTAACAAGCTCTAACTAGATATTTTCAACATGCTGTTCACTTACGTTCTGTTTCCTGCCGAGTCCCATGGTAATTGTGCTATGTGCACATTCTTATGCTGTTAGTTCTCAGACTTGAATGCTTTAGCTTTCCGCTTCCTGATGCTTATTGTGCTTGCAGGCGAGACCTGAATGCCCTCTCCCACTCTCAAGACTCCTCGTTAGTTTTTGATCGGCCAGAACGGTTCCCCAATCTCCTTCCAGTTTTCTTGCCATAAAAGGGAAATAAAGCCAAGGCCCCAAGTTAACCCCCAACAGAGGCCGAGAAGACTGTGATTCAGTAGCAGAACAATATGTTTTTCAGGGAGTAGGAGAAAGATGCATGAGCTCTGGCTTTCCCTGTGCCCAAGCACCTCATGGTATTCCTGAAGAACTGTCCCCTCCCCTTTCTTCCTCTGTCTCTTTTTTCTTTCTTTCTTTCTTTTTTTATTTTTTTTAAAAGTAAAAAAAGAAAAAACAAAACAGTGTAAGGGTTCAAATAATACAGAACTACAAAAAGAAAACAGTAAGAAATCACCAGTTAATAGATTGCACATTGTCATCTTAGAAAATTTTTTTTTTTTTGGTGCTGGGAATTGAACTCAGGACCTTGTGCTTGCATTGTGCCACTGAGCTATGTCCCTGACCCTCCTCCCTTGTCTCTTATGCTGTACAATTTATGTGTTATAGTTTAAATATAGGTTGTACTCTTTTGGGGGGCACTAAACAAGCCTAGGAAGAAAACAAAATGTTTGAACTTTTAAAGAAAACTTCCCCCTAGAGAACCCTCCTTCTGTCCTGAGCTCTCTCTCCACCTCTCACCCTCTCTTTGGTATGTATGGGTTTCTAGATATAATAAATTTCTTGATTTGATCTTTTATGATTATTATAAGCTTTTAAGACAGAAGGGCTGGGGCTGGAGGTTTAGCTCAGCGACATAAGCACCTGCCTTGCAAGCAGGCGGTCGTGAGTTCGATACCCGGTATAGATAAAAAGGAAAAGGACAAAAAAAATGAAAAAGACAGAAGGGCTGGATTGAGCCAGGCCTGGTGGTGCATGCCTGTAATCCCAGCTCTTGGGAGGCTGAGGCAGGAGGATCACTGAGAGTTTGAAGCTAGTTTAGGCAACAGACTGAGTTCAAGACCAGCCTGAATAACATAGTAAGATTCTATCTCAAAAAAAAAAAAGACATTAGGGTAGGCCTGGTGGTGCACACTTGAAATCCTTGCACTCAGGAGGCTGAGGCAGGAGGATCAATGCAAGGTCAAGGCCAATCTAAATTACATAGTGAGTTCAAGACCAACCTGAAATACATAGTGAGACACCATGTCAAAAAAATTTTTTAAAAAGGAAGAATTAAAAAAAGAACTAGAAATTAGGGAATTAGGAACAGAAACCCTTTTTTCCACTGTCTTGTGGTCTGCCAGAGCCCATCTATTTATTTTACATTAATTCATATGACAAGAAAACTATTACTCAGCCAGCATTCCCACCTGTGTTCATCTTTTGCATCCCAGATTTGTTAAAATCAATTCTAATGACTGTAAGGTATCTGCCCTCGATGTTTATTTCTCTCTCTACTTTCTGCCTTTCACATTTCCAAATAAAAATAGGCTATCCTGAGTACAAAAAAAAATATTTCCCTCGACTCTGGTATGTGTGTCTCCTGCTCTGAATGTATTTCATTGATCTGTCACTCTGTGTTGTCAGTAAATAAAGCAGAGCAGCCCTCTATTTAACACAATCACATTTTCTTTTTTGCTTTCTTTTTTTTCTGGAAGGCAGCTCATACCTGCTCAGAGCCTTCTGTGTGTCCAGCATATGAGAAACATGTTCTTTAATCTTCACCGTTCTGTGAAGTCACTGATCCTAGTCCCATATTATTGGTGGAGATGTTGAAAGTTAAAATATTCAAAAAGAATGTCTGAGCTCACACCGTCAGCAGTGGTGCTAGTTCTGGACCACGGGCCTTTGATCCACAGCCCCGCGGCAGTCAATATTATTCAAGTCAGTATTATTCCAGGAGACCATGTCTGCCCCTGGTGTCTAAGCATACGGGTTTGGGAGCCCATTTAAACTGGGTTTGAGGGATTGGGGACTTGACTTAGCGGCATAAGCACCAGCCTTGCAAGCGCGCAGTCGTGAGTTTGATCCCAGGTATACCATAAATAAATAAATAAAAATAAACTGGGTTTGAATCTTGGCTCAAGATAAAGTCTATGATTTAGACAGATTATTTCTCCTTCCTAAGTCATATAAAGTTTCTACAGCTGTAAAATGAGAGTATCTTATTCCTTTCAGGCTGCCGTGAGAGAAATAAAAAACTTTGTGGTTTATAAACAATAGGAACGTACTGATCACAGCTGTGGAGGCTGAAAAGTCAAAGATCAAGGTGCCAGCAGGTTCGAGGGTGTCTGGTGAGGGCTGGCTGTCTAGTTCATAGATGGTGCCTTCTTCCTCACATGGTGGAAGGGTCAAACAAGCTCCTTCAGATCCCTGATGCTACCTCCCAAAAGTACCACCTTGGGGATTAGGTGTCAACATTTGGATGGAAGCAGGGCACAAATGCTTAGACTAGCTGGAGCAGTGACACTCACCCCCCGGTATGGTAAGGATTCACCAAACCACTCATACAGAACAGTTTGCGGTGTCTCGCCGGCTCAGAGTGGACCTGTGCATCTGCTTTCAGGTCACTGCAGTGTTACGTAGTTAACTGGCTCCTTGTGTCAGGGAGACAGGTTGAGGGGTGGCGGCTGAGGGAGGCAGAAGCAGTAGGTGGACGGACAGCAGTTGGGGTGGAAGCCTGCAGACCCCTTCCAGCAGAGGCCTTCTTATAGGTAGACAGAGGACAGGGCCCACGTGGGCTGTGCACCCCAGGGAAACAGCTCCGAAGAGGTCTAGGTCTGCTCCAGAAAAGAGAGAGCATAGCCTCCAGAAGACCCCAGAGAATTAAGAGGATATTGAATGGGGCTGGTGGCAGAGGACAAGGTGGTATTGAATAAGGTCTAAGCCATGGATCCTGGGAATAAAAAGCAAGACTGTCACTCAGGTTGACAGAGCGTAGGGAGCTCTGTCTTCTCATGTACTAGTTCCCATTCCTTCCTCTGCCCTGACTGCAGAATGTGTCACTCCTCTGTGTTGAGGAAATGGAACTGCCCCTGGGCATCCATCCTGGGCCCTTCCCCTCCATCTCTTCCTGGTTACAGGAAACAGGACAGTAGTGGTTTCATTATTGAACACTGTAGATTCTGAAGGAAGATGAGATTAGAGGGAAGAATCTGCCTGGCAGAGGGGTACAAAGGAAGACTGGTCCGGGAAGACACAATCATGGGAGAGAAGTGTGAAGGATGCTCAGAAACGGCTTGTAGGAAACAGGCAGCGTCCACGGAAGAAAAGCTCAAGGCAGGCAACTCAAAGTGATGGAATTCAGAAAGTGCTTTGGAAAGTGCTAGACAGGAGAGAAAGAGGGGTGACTGACAAATGAAGTGACTCAAAGACCTGCACCCCAGAACAAGCAGCATCCAGACTCTGACAAATGGTTGTGTGTTCATTTTTGCTCAGGCATACTGTCCAGAAGACCATCAGATCTGCTGTCGGAGATTAAACAGAGGAGTGTAGATCGTTGGTGTGTGTGTGTGTGTGTGTGTGTGTGTGTGTGTGTCTGTGTGAGAGAGAAACAGAGACACAGAGAGACTAGGAATTAAAGCCAGGGAGCACCAAACTACATATGTAACCCTTTTATTCTCTAGCCTGAGATAGGATTTCACTAAGTTGCCCAGGCTGCCCTTGAATTTACAGTCCTTCTGCCTCAACCTCCCAAAGAGCTGGAATTACAGGCGTGGACCACCCTCCTACATCTTTAAATTTTGACTGAGGTGGCCTCCCTCCTTCCCTTCTTTCCCTGCCTCTCTCTTTCCTTCTTTTCTTTCTTTCTGGCTTTGAATCCTGAAATAACAAGATTGGCAAGGAAGGTGTCCATCCTTTTCCTGTTCTATAGTTTCATATTTCTATCTTCTTAGAGTAGGGGAATAATGAGAGGTATTTTATTATCCTTTAGGTGTATTTTGGGAAGATTACTTTGGGCAGATTTTGGGAAACGTGGGCTCATTTGGGAGTCACCTTATGTTTTCATAAAGTAACCCCTCCAATAGTTGTTTCTAATAGTTTTAATCATGAGGTAACATGTATTTTATTTAAATCATTTCCATGAGTCAGACTGATATGTTACTGGTTGCTTCTGTAATCATGGTAAAATTCATCACAAATTCTCTGCAGTGTGTTAGTTCATTTTGCAACGGAAAAGACTTCTAGAGAAATTAGTTACTTGCACAGATCTTAACCTCGACATTCTTTCACTGTTGCTGTGGAAACCAATAACACACTGTGATTTGTGAAAGAAAAATAATCAGTGCTAAACATCAGTAAAATACATGAGGAATAAGCTTTTTTTAATACAGAATTTTTTGAAGTCATGATACCTAGAACCAACTGAGGCTAAAAGACTCTGAATGATTCACAGGACTAAAGCATACACAGTTTTTCTCAGAAGCAGTATGGGAAACAAATTACCAAGTCTTTTAAAATATGAATTCAGTTTTTTGTTTTGTTGTTGTTTTTAATGTGGAGGAGGGAGCCCAGAGCCTTGCACATACAGTATGAGGTAAGGACTCTACCACTGAGCTACAACCACAGCCTCAAATGGTAAAAGTGTTTAAAAAAGATATTTTCATTAGTAGCCACATTCACATAGCTGCTGCTACCACAGGCCACTGGGTGTGTACCAGGGAGACACTTGGACCCAGGCCCCCAGCTACTCACTTTCTTTAACATGGAGAAGGAACTAGATAGTTTTTGAAGGAGACATCGTCAGTTGAAATGGTTTCTCCCAGCAGAAGACAAGGTGGTAGCAACCTGAGCCAGGCTCGGGAGCTGCCTGGGAGTTTTCTCCTGGGTGCCTGTATGAGGATGCGGCAGGGAAGAGGAGGCCCAGTATGCTTAGCACCAGCTGCCGCCCCAGGAGAGTTCATTAGACCCTGCGCCTGGAGAGCAGGGCTGGTGGGATTGCTGGCCACCTGTGGGTGCTTTTAAAGTAGATTTTGGATAGTCTTTGAATAGATGGACTGGTTTGAGTGCCCTGTATCATACTTGTGACCATGAGAGTCCAGGCAGAGATAGGATTAGAGCTGGATGAGATATTTAATCCAGTCCTGCCATGTTGCTGATGAAACAGGGGCTCATAGAGGGAAAGGGCTGGCTGGCCACTCGTTCCTCCGGGATGACAGTGCTGATCACTGATGGTACAGCCCAGGTCTCCCCGCCTCTCTTTGTATGTGGGTTCCCCCAAGGTCATTCGCTGCGTCCTGCTACTTTGCAGTTTTTCCTTTGTAACATGTTTTAATTGGGAGATGAACTCCACCACATAATGTCAGGTCTGACCGATTAAAATGTGCTTTATTAATTTTTGAATGATACCTATTTTTATCTAAAGTAAGAAAAGAGTCATTTTCTACTTCTGCAAAATCGAACTTTCAAGTAATTCATATATAACTATTTAAAAACTAGACACATTGTTCCCTTGCCAGCCCTAAAGCTTCGAAGCTGATGGATATTTTATGGCTTGACTCAAGCTCCCTGTGTTGCATGGATCTTTGTGCATGTGTGTGTGTGCGTGCGTGTGTGTGTGTGTGTGTGTGTGTGTGTGTGTGCATGTTGTATTGTTGCAGAAAACAGATCACATGCAGGAAGAAACAGCACTGAGGAGATTTAGGAGGCAATCTATTACATAGATGGGCTTTTGATTAGGATCTCTCCCAAAGAGTCAGTGCCCAGCCTGGCAGGGTTTTGGAAACTTGAAAAATAAAAAGGAAGGTATAAA
The DNA here is from genome assembly GCF_034190915.1 of Cavia porcellus. Taxonomy (NCBI): domain Eukaryota; kingdom Metazoa; phylum Chordata; class Mammalia; order Rodentia; family Caviidae; genus Cavia; species Cavia porcellus. The sequence goes on along the minus strand of NW_026947515.1, from coordinate 45,335,133 downwards.
GGCAGATTCGGCACAGGTGATTGGAGGTTGGCTGGCATCATCAGTTGTTAGGTGGTCTGAGCATCTCAACTTACATTGTTAGTCTATTAGTTACACAAAGGCAGTAAAGAATACCTCAAGTTACATTGCAAGGCCATCATACGGAGGTAGAAAAAAACAGGAGGTAGTTATACGGAGGTAGAAAAAAACAGGGATTACACAAAAAAAAGGAATGCTGTGTTATCAGGATTGCCCGAACATGTCTGCTGGGTTTGGTGGACTTTCTTAGGAGGCCTTCGTCTAAAATTTTAAATTTCTTTTCAGTATAACACTGTGCTATGTATCCCTGAGCTATTATTTTGCTGAAAAGTAGTTTCAGAATATCAACAATATTGCACGTATGTTTCAGTACTTTGGTAAAATCTTAGAGTTGTAAAACTGGGACAGAGGCATCACCTTGGGGATAGAGTACTCCATTTCCAGCCAAATCATAAGTGTTTATTCTCTCTAGGGATGTAGATCAGTGATCAAGCATTTGCCTAACACATACCAACTCCTGGGTTCCATCGCCAGTACTGCAAAAAAAAAGAAAACAAACAGGGGCACAATATGTATTCATTCTTTGATAGCAATGATAGAGGGTGGAAAAACCTTATGATGTCATTACGCAGATTCAAGTTATATGGACACGTTTTCCTTTTCTAATCCTCTGCAGAAAGAGAGCTCCTAAGGACAAACATGCGGGGCGCAGCCAAGCCCTGGAACCCGGTCGTCAAAGCAGGGACCCATTGCTCTGACCGAGCCCGGCCCCTCCCGGCAGCCTCTTCCGGCATGAAGAATTCCAAGTCTTCCACCTCCTTGGCTTTCGAGTCCCGGCTCAGCAAGGTATTGCCTGAGATGCCCAGGGCAGGGCTGTGTGACATCCTCCATGCCCTGGTTGGCAGGATTGAAGAGGGCAGTTAGCAAACCAGGGGCCTTTCAGGGTGGGGAGGCTCCTGAGGAGGGGCCAGCATGTCTTAACCTAAGGGGACAGAGCAAGTGGCTATGTAGTAGAAGCCCTGGGGTCAGAAAAGGTAATCTTTTGCAGTTATTGAGGTCATCTGCCCTGGACTATTTGGACAGTCCAGCATCTCCCTGGATGAGGATCAAGTCCCCCATAATCTTTTTGATCCTGGTAATCTAGCTGTTTTCTCCATCCTCATCTTGCTTGACCTGTGAACACTCTTCGTTATTAACATCCCATCAGAGAACGCATCCTTCAGCCTTCTCTCATTTCCTCTTCCCTCCTGCTCATTCTCTTGGTCTCTAGCATTAACTGAGCCAGGCACCATGCTTAAACTCATCTCTTTGCCGGCCACAGTCATTCTCATGTCCAGCGTTCTCTCCAAGCCTCATGGATAACTTCTTTGCTGTCCTGAAATTCAGACCATGTTACTATATGACAGACAGACATTTGAAAAATCAATGCAGGATCTTGATGCTGGGATGAAAGTATTAAATGACGTGTGTTCCACCTGCCAATGGCTGAACATGACTACAAAGAACTCAGGGTTTCCAGAGAGTGCCAAGACACGACTGTGACTGTGCAACCTGCCTCAGGCTTGTCCTGTTGGATGACACAGAAGTGATAAGTGCTCTTGCAAAGTGCAGTCTTCCCTTAATTATGGATTATTCTTAGAAAGTTCAGTTTATCTTAGGATTGTGCAACAGTACCTTGTCTTTATATCTAAAATGAACATAATAGCAAGTGTGGTGGTACACGCCCGTAACCCCTGCACTCAGGAGGCTGAGGCAGGAAGATCATTGCAAGTTGGAGAGCAGCCTGGGCTACAAAGTGAGCTCAAGACTGGAACTGCATAGCGAGACCCTGTCCCAAAAAGACAATAAAATAGAATAAAAGCAAAAAAAAAAAAAACATGGTCCAGTCAGGCACGGTGACACATGCCCATAATCCCAGCATTTTGGGAGGCTGAGGCAACAATATTTCAAATTTGAGCCCAGTCTGGGCAATTTGGTGACTTAGTGAGATCTTGTCTCAAAATTTAAAAAAGAAAGAAATTAAAATGGGCTGGGAGTGTACTCTGTGACGGCCCTAGATTTAATCCCTGACACCAAGGGGAAAAAGTGTTCCACCTGTGTATGTTTGCAGAGTCCATGAAAACTACATAGGCTTTTGTTTTTGTTTTTGGTGAAAAATTGTCGTGTACATTGTAGGCCATCTAGATTTGCCATCATGTCACCCCTTGCATATCAGTAGAAATCCAATCATGGTAGCATCCAAAAATGCATGGAAGGTGTCCAACACACTCTTAGAGGGACAGCATGGTCTTTATCATTTTTTCAGGTGACAGTATCTGTTGTCATGGCTTCTAATGCTCCAGTGGATAATGTCCACCTTCATGCCTCTAGCCAGGACCCTCCCATGCCTTTGTGATGTGACCCGTTAGATGGCCAAATACTGTCTGCGGTGTAAGCTGTTCAAGACGGGACCCTGATTCCTTCCCTTCATCCTTCCTCATTCCTAATCCTGCTCTCCCTGCATCTTCCTCTTTAATAAACGGGAATCCCATTCCTTTGGTTGCTCAGGTCTGAGCCTAAGACATCTTTTTCTTTTGTTTCGCCCTTCCCTCCTCTCCCCTGCCCCTCCCTTTCCTTCCCTTCCCATCCCTCCCTTTTTCTTCCTGTGATACTGAGATTTGAATTTAGAACCTCACACATGTGAGTGCTCCACCACTGAGCTCCACCCCCAGCCCTTGTGTGTTTGCTTGTTTGTTTATTATTTTGAGACAGGCCTCACTAAGTCTCCAAACTGTCCAGCCTGGGCTCAACATGCAATCAGTCCCTTTACCTCAGCCTCCAACAGTGTCGGGATTCTAGGAGCGGGCCACCATGCCCAGCTCCTTTCCTCTTTTTTCCATGTCCCACTGTGCACCCTTGAAAGGCTGTCACTTTTGCCTTAAAAATATGTCAGTTACAACCATTTCCTGCGGCCGTCCCTGTGACCTGCCTTCTGCGCCTCCGCCCTTCTCACCTGCCTTCCCAAACCACCTCTCTGCTTTCGTCCTAGTGTTCCACATTCTGTTCTCGGCAGAAGCCAGAGTGGTCCTCTCAACACATAAGCCCTGTCACTTCTCTGCTTAAAACCCTTCAGCGCTGTCTCTCTTCTCTCAGCATGAAGCGGCCACTGATACTCTCACAACCTGATCCCATCCCCTCTCAGACATTGTCACGCTCCTCTGTGCCCTGGCTTCCAGAGCTCTGACCGCAAGGTTTCCTGGTGACTGTGGTGACCATTCCTTGGACATGCCAGGTATATTGGTGTTGGCTGTTCCTCTGCTTGGTTGGTACCTTATCCGAGATATCATCCATGTCTGCTATCCAAAGTGCCTCCGAGCTCCATCCACCCTCCTCACCCTGTCTTCGTTTCCCTCTCAGCTTTTATACCAGCATGAACGTGCATGCACACGCTCACACATGCACACACACTCTGCTTCTTCAGTATCTGTCTCCTCATGGCTGGAATGTAAGCCGCGGTGGGATACAAAGTTCCGATCTTTGCGCTTAGAAAACTACCTGCCTTGTGGACACTCGGTGTTTACTGAATGCTCAAATTCCCCTGTTTTTCTGGGAGTGGCAATCTGGTGGTGAAGGAGGAGCTTGGAGTCAGTCACACCAGCCTGAGGTGGAAGGTCTAAAGTGCAGAAGTGATTTGTAAGCAAATGAGATGTTGGCCATGTCCACCATCTTGGTGTTTTGGAAACATGCTCTATGGGGAAACTATCAGAGAAAGTAAGTACTCCTGTTAGAGGCTTCCGCTCTGCTTTCTAAATGTTGGCTTTCATGGTTTGATTGGAAAAAAAGAATGCTAGGGATCAAGGGAAGGAGCAACAGAAGGAACTGAACCATGCCTGCCCCATCTGGCCTTCCTCTAGTTCCTCTGTTCTGACCATCTCCTTTCCTGTGGCTGTGGTAGAGGAAGACGTAAGAATCCAGAGAACAGATAAGGAAAAGAGGAAATGTTGGTGGTCAGAAAAGCAAGTAGCTCTCCTTTCTCTAATAGTTTACTGTGGAAATTGCAAGCAGAGAGAAAGTAGTTAAATTACACAGCAAACACCCTGGACTCGACAGTTAGCATTTTATTCTATTTGCTCTAGTTTACAGGAAATGAATACATATATTTTAATTGGTTAAAAAAATAGGAAAATTAAAACAAGTCACCAAAAATAGAACTAAATTGCCAACTTAAAATACTAACCGAGTTGCAGGAACAGTCAAACAACAAGCCAGGAGACAACAGGAACCCAGACGGGAGGAACTGTTGCTGTAAATTTCCCTCATGAATTATAAGAGCACCTGAAGCACTCTGGTTTCAACAGCCCAACCCATTCTGGCCATTTAGGAGGCCAGGACTGTGAGCCAGATTGTTGCAGACTGTTACGGCTTAAATAGGAAGTGTACCCAAAGACTCGTGTTGGGGGCTCGATGCCCAAGGAGCGACGTTCAGAGATGGGCCAAGTGAAGTAACTGGACCTGGAGGTTACTAACCTCCTCAGTGGCTTAAGCCTTTGATGATTTCATAGCTGAATGAGTTGTTAGGAAGAGGCCCAGCGGGAGGAGGCTGTCAGTGGGGGTGGACCTTTGAAGGGCACATCCTGTCCTCCCTGCTCCCTTTCACTCTGGGTCTTTCCTGGCTGCATGAGGTGACAGGTTTCCCCTGCTGGGCCCTTATGCCATGATGTTTCTGCCTCACCACAGACTCAGAAACGCAGAGCCAGGGCCCGGGGATTTAGCTCAGTGGCATAAATGCCTGCCTGGCAAGTATGAGGTCGTGAGTTCAATCTCCGGTGCAAAAAAAAAAAAGCCACAGAGCCAGCATGACTAAAACCTCCGAAACTGTGAGCCAAAAGAACCCTTTCCTCCATTAAGTTGTTTATATCAGGTATTTTATCTCAGTGGAAAGCTGCTTACTAGCTCAGAGCGAATGGATCATGACCTAGGACAACCTGGGTTTTTCTCTCTCTCCCTCTCTTTTTCATCTCGTTTTGTCTCGGTGGAAAGCTGACTAATGCAAAAGGATGGAGCATTGGCTTGAGCTTGTTCATCCCTCAGTATTCACAGAAGATTGGTTTAGAACTCCACATGGTTACCAAAAGCCACTTCATTATGTAAAATGATGCAGTATTTGTATATAACCTATGTACCTCTTCTCATGTATTTCAAATAATCTCTAGGTCTTTTATAATATCTAATGCAATATAAATGCTTCATAAATAGTTGTTATCCTATTTAGGGAATAATGACAAGGAAAAAAGTCTGTCGTATTTAGTACAGTTGCAATTTAAAAAAATATTTCGGTCAGAGTTGGTTGAACCTGCAGATGTAAACCTGCGGCTACTGACAGCTGACTGACTGCGTGGTGAACATTAAAAACTTAAAGTTTCTGGGCTACTATGAGCGCAAGTGTTTGCTAGCTCAGAGCGGATGGATCACGACCTAGGACAGCCCAGGTTTCTCTCTCTCATCTCTGCTTGCCTCTGCACCTTGAATCCACTGTTGCATACTGACACCCAGCCTTCCCCAGCGTGTGTATGAATCATGGTAGCTAGCATGCTGTACCACCTATATCTCTTGGGAAACCTAGCCACTTTTTTGCTCGTTTCCTACTTGTTTAAAAAAAAAATTGGAAAGGCTCTGCGGAGCTCTGCCTCCATGGGTTTGTGTTAATCTGTTCAAGTAAAGGATCCTATTACTTAGGAGGTTGTGGCAGGAGGACTACTGCAAGGTGGAGGTTTGCCTGGACCACGTAGTAATTTCCATGCAGGCTGAACTACATAGCAAGATCCTGTTACAGTGATGCACATCTGTAATCCCTGCACTGGGAGGCTGAGGCAAGATGATTACTGCAAGTTTGAGGCCAACCTGGGCTACACAGTGAATTCAAGGCCAAGCTCACTACATAGTGAGACCCTGTCTCAAAAAGATGAAAAAAAATCCTGTTTGAGAAAACAAAGGGAGAACAGCCCAGTTGTCTGGCAGAACCCAGGAAAATGTCAAAGAGCAAAAGACAATCTCTGGCCTTCAGCCCAAACAGAAGAAGTGCAAGAGACATAGACATGGAATAAAGTGCAAGTTGCACACCTGAAATTTCTGGAATGATGGCCACAAAAGTAAAGAAACTACTGCATGAGGCTGTAAAAGGAATCAGATCAGAAAAATTATCTCAAGAAAAGAAGTGCATAACACAATAAAAAGGTTGCTGAGTATATCTACAAAAGATGCAGATTTTAAAAAAAGAGGAACATAGGAAAATGAGGGAAACCTTGAATGAACAATATAGAGAAGAATTGAAATGCATGATACAGACTCAAAGAGATATCCAGGAAATCAAAAACTCCTTTGAAAGCTGGAAAAACGGCTTGAAAAACACTGAAGATAGACTTCAGACCTTGAGGGCAGAATGGCAGCTAGCGATCACAACAGGAAAGATCTTTTTAAAATCACAAGGAGGGAGCATGAATTGGGGAGAACAAGGAAGGAAGCTAACCCCCCATCTGTGTGCTGGCTGGCAAGCAGGCTGGGGGGAAAAAGCCCCCTCCACCCGGTGAGCAGCCAGCTGATTCAGAGGCACTGTACTGTTTGATTGACTTTGCAAGCCTAAAGCTAAGCAGCTATTTAGAGGACAGTGATATGCAGTATAGTAACCATTGTACATTTCGTACCATCTTATCATTGTTTTGATTTTTTTCATTGCTGTTTTATTCACTGTAAAATTAAATAAAAAAGACAAGACTATAAAAGATATTAAAACCTAAATAAATATGATTTTTAAAAACAACAAGAAACTAGGAAGTAACAATTCAACAGCTGCAAGATGACGCAAAGAAAAACAATTTAACAGTGATAGGTATCAGTACAAAAGCAGGAGTCAACACAAATGACGTAAAAAGACTGTTTACCAAAGTTACAGCAGAAAACTTCCCAAGCATGGTAAGAGGACCTGACATTACAGATAAGTGAGGTATATAGAACCAAAAAAACGTACCAAAATAAACGTACAGCAAGATACATAATCAAGATTCCAGAAATCCAGCACAAGAACAGGATGTTAAAGGCTTCTAGAGAAAAGAAACTGATTGCCTGTAAAGGAAAATCCATGAGAATCACAACAGACTTCTCAACACAAAACATCAGTCAAGAAGAGCTTGGAGGGAAATATTTCAAGTCCTGAAAGAAAAAACAGCTTCCAACCCAGATTGATGTACCCCGAAAAACTATCTTTCAGAATTAATGGAGAAATAAGATACTTCCATGATGAACAACTGAAGGAATTCATGACCACCAAACCAACCCTACAAAGAGTACTAATGGACATTCTAGAAAGAGATAAAAATGACCACTATTCCAGGAACAGCGGCAGAGTGGGATTGCCAAGCAAGGCCGACAGTTGCAGTGGGGGCAGCAGGTTGGCAGTAGGCAGCCAACAGCAGGTAAAAAGGTAAAAAAGCATGCAAGAGACTAATTAGTGCATGTTGGCCGTAACCATTAACGTAGATGGCCTCAATTCACCAATACAAAGAAACATAGGCAGAGTGGATCAAGAACAAGATCCATTGATATGCTGTGTACAAGAAATACATTAATTTGAAAGGAAATTCATAAACTGAAAATCAAAGGAGAGAAAACAATGCTCTATGTGACAGTGAACCAGAAAAAAGGCAGGGATAGCTTCATCAACCACAGAACAGATGAGAAAGATACAGCGTTTCTATGCCATGGAAAGCTACTCAGCTATAGAAGAGGATAATCATGGGGCTCTGGTGGGTAAATGGATGCAGCTTGTGATCATGCTCTTGGGTGAGATGGTTTGGACTCACATAGGTGAACTTTGTGTTGTCCCTCTAGTACGAAAAACTGAAGGAATTAATGGAATCCAGAATGTACAATAGATATTGCGGAAGTGAAAGGGGAGGAAATATCTAAAAAAAGGAAAGTGGTAACCATTGTTAATTCCCTACTACCTCATTTTAAAGTCCTATATCATTTTAATTGTCTTGTTTGGCTTAGTTTTCTTATATCTGATGGCATGGGCAGCTATTTTGAAGATAACAAGATATGTTAATAGTAGCCATTGTTGATTTCCTATTATCTTGTTTTGAAGTCCTGTATCACTTTCACTGTTTTGTTTTAATTGGCTTTATTCTGTTTTAGTTTAGTTTTATTCTCTTAAAAATAATAATAAAAAATAAAGACAGAAGATAGAGAGACATAGAGAGAGAAAGACCGTGGCCTCTTGCCCAGTCCCCTGAGGCAGCCGGTGCTCACCTCGCTCTCTCCCTGGTCAGTCCCCCCACCGCAGCCAGAGGCATGGTGGTTGGAACCTAGCCATCTTCTCTGCTCCGGAGCTCCAGTGGCCCATTGCCTGGACACCTGTCACCTTTCTAATGGTCATCCCACTCTTCTTGCTGCCTCCTCAAGGAAGCCCCTACTGTCCACAGCTCACAGCCCCCGGTCTCTTAGGCTTTAGCAGGAAATTTATTGTCCATCTCTGCCTGTCTGAGCTTCGGTAGCAGTGCCTTACTGCTTTGTAGGTTATGTTGTCCAGTTTGTCCTTGTGCATGCCACACAGTAGGTACCTAATAAATTTGTATAAAAAGAAAAAAATAAAAACCAACAACACACAAAAACCTGGGGCAGGTCTCATTTTGGCTAGGCATAAGTCAATACTGGCCTGCCCAGTCTGCTGGATTCAGGGCTCTGTGTTGCAGCCCCCTGAGTCCTCACAGAGGAGTGAGCCATGGCTAATGGAAGTGGACTCATTTAGTGTGTGTGTGTGTGTGTGTGTGTGTGAGTTGAATGAGTGTCAGAAACTCCTTTAGTCTCCTGGGATCATTTCTACAGAATGCTATATGGTAGCCGCTAACTATTTGTGACAGTGGAACCCTGAAATGTTGCTAGTCAAACTTGAAATGTGCTCTAAGTTTAAAACATACTCCAGATTTGTAGAGTCAGCACCAAAAAAGTACATTATACCTGACCACCACACATGTGGCGTTATGTGCCACATAACGCCATTTTTGTGACAGATACATATACAGTGGTGATTCTGTAAGCTTATAATGAAGCTGAAAAATCTCCATGGCCCAGTAATGTGATGCTATAATTGTTATCATGTTGTAGTGCAATGTATTCTTCCGTGTTTGTAATATATTTGTGTGACTACACTACCAGTTGTATAAAAGAATGTGCATTTATGTACACTATGTCAACTTTGGTAGTGGTAAATGACTGTGGTGCTGGCTTATGTATTTCCTATACTTTCAGTCATTATTTTGGAGGATACTCTCTACTTACAAAGAAAAACATTTGCTGTCAAATAGGGTGATACCATCAGCAACTTTGTATGTCTCATGTTTACTGCATTTCTTGAGTATTTGCTTTTCTCTTGTGTTTGTCTTAATCATGTGTTGTTGTATTCATCATGACCCTGGGGGACATAGATCGTAATATATGTGCAGAGCCCATCTGTAGGTATGTGGTGCCATCCAGGTTGGTGGAAATACCATCTGTGACATGCACATGACAAAATTACCTAATAATGCATTTCTCAAGACTTACGATGCCATTACATGATGCATGACTATTTTATATTGATTCATGTTAATAATATTTTGTATATATTCATTTAAAGAAGCCATCTTATTAAAATTCTTTTATCTGTTTTGGTTTACTTTTTGAGAGTTTAAGGGCTTTTTTCTTTTTCAGTTTTCATGTTTTTAAACTTTATTTTTTATTAGTACATATTTGGCAGAGGTATTGATCACGTTGATCATAGTGGTTTGGTTTACTTTGGGGGATAGCTACTTGATGATATGAAATTACATATGTAACTCATTTATTTACATGGATAGTGTTACCCTAAACCTTTGGTTCCCAAAATATGGCCCTGGTCTAACACATCAAGATCATCTGGGAACATGGAGGCCCTGGCTCAGACCCCAGAATCAGAAACTTGGAGGTTGGAGGTGGATCTAACGGGAGATACAGCCCACAATTTATATTCAAACAAACCCTTCCTCCAGTTCTGATACCCACACGTGTTCAAGGATCAGTGTGTGTGAGTTCGATCGCCAGTACCGATAAAAAGGAAAAAGACAAAAAAAAAAAAAAAAAAGGATCAGTGTGTGACCATGACCTGTCATCTGCCGTTAAAAATGGATTATGCTGTGGCTGGTAGTTCTGGAGCTTCAGATTTCTCTTTTCTCTTTGTGGAACCGAGCAGAATTTCTTAGTTAATCTGTGAGGTATTTAAACTTTTTCCTTTTGTGAGCTTCCAGATACAGGTGCTCGGCAGCTTAAGTATCAGTGAAACTGTTAGTGAAAATACTTATTAAACATATCAAAGAGTACACCTTAGGGACAGGGATCTTCTGTAACCAGACAGAAACAAATGGTGCTGAACCTGCCTTCGGTGACAGGAAACAAAGCCAAGATGCAGCCGTGAACAGAAGCGGAAGCTGAGTTAGTAACTGAGATGAGCGGTTTTCCGTATTTGATGTTGCATCCAAAAATAGGGATAGAATGAGTCGCTTCAGCTGGTTATTCCCGAGGTCAGGTAGGATCAGTTCGCAGTCCTTACGTCCTAGCTCCTGGCAAAGCTTCTAAGTGACTGGTCTTTTCGTTTAACTCCTTTTTTATTAGTACATATATGCCATACATATTGATCACATTCATTGGAGGGGATTTGTACGTGCATAATATATCTTCATTTTTTTTTCTCCACATTCCCCTCCTCTGCTTTCAACCAGTCTTCCCTTTCCATTTACAAAAGTTTTGTTTCCATTTTATTCTTTTAAATCTCTCTCTCTCTCTCTTTTTTTTTTTTGGCCTTTCCCCTTCCCACTCCTCCACACCAGCCTAACAAGACTTCCCTCCAGCCCTGTGAGGTGGCCAGGAGGCTCCTGGCCTCTGGTTCTCATTGCTTTTCAACTTGGTGGTGTCAAGGATAAATTATAGGTCTTGGAAACACAGTGTTAGGTTCAGATCCCAACTTGCCTCATCGACACAGTCTTGAGCAAATTACTTACTGTGTTTCATGTACATCAGAGGATTGTGGTTGGAATGGAAAGGAACGTTCAGGTAAAGAACCTAGAAGAACCCCTATGTGGTGCTGCGCTGAACCCCCATCCTTGCTCTCTTCCACCTTCCCAAGCTCTTAATTCTACACCTGAACCTCCACAAAAGCTTATCTTTCTTATCTTCAAAATAAGACCTCTACTTCAACCTCCTCCGGCTGGATCTGTCCACCCACCACCTGCTCCCTCACCTTGATGCCTCTGCTTCCCACTCTGCTCACGGAGGTGGTTTTCCAAAACAGATCCAGCCACATAATGTGCTTGGTTTAATATGCTTGGATGTGCCCGTTGTCTGCTGGAAGCTGTTTGAATCCTTTATCCTTGTACCCTAGGCAGTAGAGGAGCTGAGACCCCAAGCCCTCCCCCCAGGGACTAATGGGACAAGTGTCTGACACTCCTCATTCTCTGCTCTCTGCCCCCTCCAGAATGCTTCACCACCCTTTCTGCCTGATGCAAATCTAATCATCACCTCTTCTGTGTGGTCTTGGGCCTCTCCCCACTCTTGTGTATCTAGGCAACATTTTGTTTTTCTGCAGCTCATACTGCCTACATTGTGTTTTGCAGAGTTGTACAGGAATTGGCCCCATAAATTGCTAACTCTGAGTAGGCAGGGCCCTTTCTTTTTTTTTCTTTTGGAGACGGCATCTCACTATGCAGTTCAGGCTGGCCTTGAGCTCGCTTGTAACCCAGGCTGGTCTTGAACTCTCAACGATCCTCCTGCTTCAGCCTCCTGAGTGCTTAGATTACAGGTGTGCACCACCACAAGGCAGGGCCCACTCATTCCTTCTGACATTCATACTCTGAGTAAAGGATACATGCGTTCTAAGCACACTACATAAACTAAGACTGCACACCCAGCCTGCAGTAGGTTTTCAGTAGACACTTAGCTAAATTATAGTGTTCAGGGTGATGGAACAGAGATAGATCAAAGGCAGAGGGATGCAGTCCTAGCATAGTGTTAAGGAGGGGAGGTGTCCTTCTGCACAGCCTGGGTGCACACTCTTCACCCCCCTGGGGCTGCCTCCCTCCAGGGTGACTGCTGGGAGCCTGGCAGATGGAGATTCCTTATCCCAGGTCCTTGTCTCCCACTTCTCCCTGCCCTCCAAAACAATAAACTCTAAGTGTGTATCTCAGAGGTTATTTGCAGAGATCCTCAGGTCCTCCACTTGGCGACCCTCCAGTGTTGAGTGCAGTGCCACAGTCCCCTGATCATTCATCCTGGTCACTGCTGCTGCTATGATTCCTTTTAATTTTTTAATTTGAGACAGTGTCTTGCTAAGTCACTATTCGTCCCGGCTGGATTCTGTTGCTATTCTTTTGATCACTGGTGCCACCTTTATTGCTGGGCCAAGCCTGCTTACAGTGCCCAAAGTGAGTTTCCTATTGCTTACCCCTACCTACCTTCTGCTGTCTGCCCTTTCATCTCACCACGACTCCACCCTTCTAGGAACCGGCAGACTGGAGTGGGCAGGGCGAGCTCTGTGGCTCGGCTCAGTGGCAGGATGGAGGCCGTGGTAGTTTCACTTCTGGCCCCCATGGTAGAGCCATCGTTGTTGGATTCCTGTTGTGATTGCAGACTGAGCCCTTGCCCTCTGGGCTTTCTGCTAAAGAGTTTGATAATTCTGTACTTCAAGTCAGACTTGCTGATTTTAGTAATACCAGCAAGTCAGATAAGGGAAGAACAGAGCCAAGTGTGTTTTCCTTGCACTATTGTGTTAAGAATTATTAATTGCAGTGGTTTCCGCTTTTCATTTGTGGCATCATCTTGGAAATTTTCAAAGGCTAAAATCAGAATTGATTTTCCTTTGGGGACTAGAGAGGCACCTGGGCATGATTCTTGGCAGAGTGAATATTCTTTTTTTTTTCTTTCTGTTGAGAAAAAGCTGCTGACATTAACCGACTGTGGTCATTTAATATTGAGCGCATACTATATTAGTGATTTGACCGATGGTTTGAGAGGTTAGAAAGGCTGAGCAAAGAAACCTTTTTACCCTGAGACGGGAGCTGGGAGGACAGTTACAGAATCATTATAAGAAGGGCAATAATGCAATTCTGTGTCAGTTCAAGTGTAGGATTTCTCTGATTGCTTAACCAGTGGACTATGCTGTTGTCCAAAAAATACAATCCTGTGGCCATCTAACTGCAAGTACACACAAAGCATCCTTTTAATATTATTTTAAAAATCAATAATGTGTTTTTAATATCTTAATCACAATTGCTTGGGTAATACTAAGACTTTAAAGCAATGAGAGCTATTTAATGAGTAGAGATTCAGTTTGAGATAATTAAAAATTTCTTGAGATGAATGATGTTGATAGCTGCCTAACATTGTGATTGTATTTAATGCCACTGAATTGTCTATTTAAAGCAGTTAAAATGCTAAACTTAATGCTATGCTTATTGTCTTAGTTACTTCCTCGTTGCGGGGGCAAAATACCCAACCCACAAATAAGAAAGAGAGATTTATTTTCGCCCACAGTTTGTACAGGTTTCTGTCCATAGTTGGCTGGCTCCAAGGCAGGACAGTATGGCCAAAGGGCATGGAAGAGGAGAGAGTTCTTGGTGTGCAGGCAGGAGGCAGCAGGCAACCAGTTTTCCTTCCCTTCTATATTCCATCAAGGCTACCAGCTCCTGGGCGATGCCACAGATTGGGTCTTCTGTCTTCAATAAATCCAGCCAGCCACACCCAGAACCATACTGAACCAACAGAGGAACAATCCAGTGTCACGTGAGATCCAGACACTCCCAGAAGCCCCCCCTGGGAGTGCATGAGGCTTTGGGGGATAGTTTAGATATAAACAGTAACACTTATTTTACCAAATAAAAATTTTTAAGAATTAAAACAAAAGTAGATTTACTTTTGCAGGAGTTGAAACCAGTATGTTAACCAATTTGCAAACAACTTCCACCCAAATTTTCTTTTCTTTTCTTTCTTTTCTTTTTGTTATCTTTTTGTGATGAGAAAAATCAAATCCAGGGTCCCCTGCAAGTATTCTATTTCTGGGCTACATCCCCAGCCTTCTTTTTCTTTTTTTAACAAAGCATACCATAAGTGTGCAAAGTAATTTTAGCTACATGGCTCACTGGATGCTTGGGTAAGTCTAAACCTGTGTAACTACCACCCAACGTGAATATAGAACCTTTCAGTACCCAGAATACTCCTCAGATATAATTTACTCACTCAGAGGAAACTGATAGCCTGACTTCTTTCACCATTGTTTGGTTCTTAAACTTCATGTAAATTGAATTAGGAAGTATAAACTTGTCTGCATCTGATTTCTTTGACTCAGTGTGATATTTATGAGAGCCACGTATTTGTTAGTATGGCAATAATTCTTTTCCAGTTGCTCTGTACTTTCCATTGATTTCTCTTTCTGATGGAAGATGTTAGCGTTGTTACAAATGAAGATTTTACGAGCATTCTTTGGATGAATCTATGTACTCACTTCTCTTGGGTACAGAGCAAAAAGGGGCACTGTACAGCACAGGTGAAAATATTTAGCTGTAATATAGATGCTGCCGGGTTTCACAGCGGTTGTTACCAGCCCTTCCCAGCCCAGGGGTTCGAGTTCCTGCTGAGCTCATGACACCTGGTATTGGTGCTTTTTACTTCTCTTTCGAGCTATTCAGGAAGTGGATAGTTATACTTGTCTAAGTGATACAAAATGGATTTTTTAAAATTTTGTACATATTTAAACTTCTCACTCTCGGTGTTGTGTTCCTGAAGCCAGCGGAGGACAAGCAGGGCTTTCCGGTCCTCAGCCAGGGTGACAGGCAGAGGTTGTGCTCTGTGTCTGCATCGACTTGAGGGCCGTTTCACCCTGTCTGCTCCAAATGTCAGAGGTGTTAGGATGGCTCTGAACATCTGTCCAGTCTTCTGGATCTTTCTCTCCAGTGGTGTTCTTTAAAGAAGACTGAACGGTGGTTGAGAGAATTTATTTGCAGTTTTTTCTCATTAACACGAAACATAGTTTTTCTGGGCCAGAAGTGTGAGCTCATTTAGGAGTCTTCAGACTTCACTACTTTTCCACAAATGTTTTTCTTTTCCTTTTCATGATAGGGAAGAAGGTAAGAAAGAGTGGCGGGATTCTGCCTCCTTCTTCTCATCCAGTAGCAGTGTTTTTCCAGCCTCAGAGAAAGTTTTTTCTTGCCTTTGGTCACATTTTCCATGAGAACTGATGCACGGAGTGCTTGCTGTTGAGCAATGGTGGATACTCAGATGGTTTCTCTTCCTTTGTTTACAGATGTTTATTGTTTAGCACTCCTCTCCCCTCGCCCTAGTACTAGGGTTTGAATCCAAGGTTTTCCCACTGTGTAGTCTTCCCGGCACCTTTCTTACTTTGAGACTGATTCCTGCAAAATTGGGCTGATTCCTGTCTAATCTGGGCCCAAATTTGCAATCCTCCTGCCTCAGCCTCCCAAGAAGCTGGGATTACAGATGTGTACCACTGCACCTGAATGTTTGTGTCCATTGCTCTATCCTAGCTTTTGTGCTTCTTAGAGCTCTTTTCTTCTTTTTGTGGTACTGGGGATGGAACTCAGGGCCCCACACATGCTAGGCGTATGTTCCACCACTGGGCTCTAGTATACCCATGACCCGCACACTTCCTTCTTCTTCAAATCTCTTCTCCTCCTCCTCCTCCTTCTTCTTCCAACAAGAAACCATTGTCTTTTTAACCTTTATAGTAGTCTCTCTTATCTGTGTTTTCACTTTCCACATTTTCATTTAGCCACAGTTCAAATATATTTAATGGACATCCAGAAATCATCTCTTCCTAAGTTGTAAGTTGCGTGCCATTCTGAGTAGTGTGATGGAACCTTGTGCCACGCCCATGAAAACCACCCCTTTATTCATAATCATTGCTGTGTGTGTCTCCCCCCTGGCCACTTGGTACCTGTGTGCATCATCAGACCTGCTGCTGAGATATCTTCATGCTTGGGTTCAAAAAACTGTTATTTAACTTAGTATCAACACCAAAGTACAAGAGCAGTGAGGTTGGCAACTCAGATATGCTATTAGATGGTGCTTCCTTTGAAAGAAAAGCTGAAAGTTTTCTATTTAATAAGGAAAGGAAAAGATTGCTGAGATCTAGGTAAGAATGCAGTGCAGCATACATAGAGTTCAGTACTATCTGAGCTTTGAGGGATCAACTAGAAGTCTTGGAAGAAAACCCCCGCACACAGAAGATATAACTGTATTTGGAGTGTAATACAGTGCACAATAACCTTATTCCGTTCTTGGAAAATGAGATCATATTCTGACCTGTGAGTGAAGAGGAGCAAGTTTCTCTAGCTTTCCAGTTTTTTCAGAGTGCTGGCACTGTGTCCAGACCAATGGCTCATAGTTCTGCTTGGATGCTCTGTTGGATCACAGTTCTCGTTACTTCTGTTTTAAATAATAGTTGAGAAGGATTTTATATAATTCTTTTTACCTTTTTTAAAATTCCACTGGTACATTGTAGATAAACATAATGGTAACAAGCACCATAGGGACTTTGCACCTGTATTTGATACGTCTTTGATTCTTCTGTTCCCATTCCCCTCCTCTCCTTTCAACCCTACTTCCCTCCCTCACTTAAAAAAGCTTTATTTCCATGTTTTTCTTCGATTCTTTTTTCCCTTCTCCCTTTCTTTCCCCCTCCCTTGTTCCCTTTCCAATGTGAACATTTTCTTCTCATTTCCCAACATTTGTTACACATTTTGGTCCATATTTACACTTTTGGTTTCTCACATCAGAGAAACAATGTGGTATTTAAATGTGTGTCCACTTTATATCACTTGAGAATATGGTCCCAAGGTGCATCCATTTAGCTAGAATGTCTCAAGCTTATCCTTCTTTATGACAGAGTAGTACCTCACTGTATAAAAACCCACATCTTCTTTATCCACACATCGGTTCATGGGCATTCGGGCTGTTTCCAAGATTCAGCTATCATATTCTGTGCCACTATAATCATGAGTGTGCATATATTGCTGCAGTATGATTCTTTTAATTCTTTCACGACAATACCAAGAAGGAAAATAGCTGGGGCAAATGGAACCTCTTGTCCTAGTTTTTTGAGGAATCTCCACACTGATTTCCACAGTGGTTGCATCAGTCTATACTCCCACCAACAGTGGAAAAGAATTTCTTTTTCCCCACAGTCGCACCAGCATTTATTGGTTGATTTCTTGATAATAGCCATTCTTTCTTAATTTGCATATCTTGAATGCAAATTAATTTCTTAATTTGCATATCTTGAATGAGCAGTGATTTTGAACATCTTTTTATACATTTATTTGCTGGCTGTACTTCATCTGAGAAGTGTCTATTCATTTCAGATGCTCATTTTTGGACTAGGTCTTTAAATTTGGAGCATCTTTCATAGATATATATTCCTCAGATAGTAGTCTGAGGAACAGCTGGCAATTTTTTTCCATACTGTGGGTTGTCTCTTTAGTCTATTGGTGGTTTCTTCAGGAAAATCTGTCTACCACATTCACTGATTATCAGTATGAGCTCAAGAGCTCCTGCTTGTGTGTGTGTGTGTGTGTGTGTGTGTGTGTCCAGGAATCAAACTCAGGACTTTGTACTTACCTGCCAGGCAGGAGCTGTGCTGTGGAGCTGTACTCCTAGTGGTGGTTTCTTTTGTGGTGCAAAAGCTTCTTAATAAGGTGACATCCTATCTTGTGATTCTTTGTGATAGTTCCTGTACGATCAGGGTTGTGCTCATAAAGTATTTGCCTAAGCCAATGTATTTAAGTGTTCTGCCTATTCTATCTTCCAGTAGATTTAGTATTTGATTATTGACCCATTTTTGTTTTAGTTTAGTGCATGGTGAAAGCTGTAGGTCTAATTTTAATCTTTGGCATGTGGAAAGCCAGTTTTCCCAGCACCATTTATTAAAGTCTATCTTCCAGGGAGGGTATATGGCTCCTTTGTCAAAAGTAAGGTGGCCAAGTATGTTTGAGGTTGTTTCTGCATCTTTTATGTGTTCCATTGATCCTGGCTCTGGTTTTTAATCAGTACAATGCTGTTTTTTTGTAAATCACAGTACCTTTGTAGTACAGTTTCAACTCAGGGATTATATGCCCCTTGCCTCCCCCTCATTGTCTGAAATTGCTTTTGCTATTCTTGGTCTTTGATAGTTCCAAATGAATTTTGGGATTGTGTTCTCTAATTCTGTGAGATATGCTATTGGTATTTTTATCAGAATTATATTAAATTTGTGTAATTTTGGAAGTATGGTCATTTTCAGTATATTGGCTTTTTCTATCCAAGATCCAGGGATATCTTTCATTTTCTGATATCCTCTTTGATCTCATTGTTCAGAATACTGTAGCTTTTCATGGAAAGGTCTGTTGCTTCCCTTATTAGATTAATTCCTTGGTAAATCGATTTTTGGAGTGCTATTGTGAAAGGTGTTACTTCCATAGTTTACCTGTCAGTGAGTTTGTTATCTGTGTACAGGAATGCCGTTGATTTTTGAGTGTCCACTTTGTATCAAGCTACACTACTGAACTTGATTATTTAGTGTGGAAGTCTTGGTATATGGGGGGCCTTCTTTGTAGATCACCATGGCATCCAAAATAATGATAGTTTAAACTTCTTTTTTTCCTATCTTTATTTCTCTTATTTCTTTCTCTTGTCTAATTATTCTGGCTAATATTTCCAGAACTGTATTGACAGTGGGCATCCTTGTCTTGCCCCTGATTTTAGAGTGAAAACTTTCAGTTTTTGTGCATTTGGTATGATTCTGACCGTTAGTTTGTCATAGGTGGCTTTTACAGATTGAGATAAAGATCATCTATTCCAATTTTAGGAAGGGTTTTTATCCTGAAAGGATGTTGGACTTTGTCAAATGCATTTTCTGTGTGTATGAAATGATAATATGATTTTTGTCTTTGCTTCTGTTAGTATGGTTTATTACATTTATTGGTTTATATATGTTGAACCATTCCTGCATCCCTGACATGAATCCTTCTGAATTGTGGTGTATAATCTCCTTGATGATCTGCTGCATTCTGTTTGCCAGTATCTTATTGAGGACTTTTGTGTCTATGTTTATTAGGGAGATTGACCTGTGGTTCTTTCTGTGGATCTTTCTCTGATTTTGGTATCAGGGTAATACTTGCCTCGAAGATTGAGTTAGGGAGTATTGCTACCCTTTCAATTTCATTAAAGAGTTTGGGAGCATGGGCATTAAATCTTCTCTAAATTTCTTATAGAGTTCAGCAGTGAATCCATGAATCCATCAGAACCTAGACTTTTCTTTTTTGGGAGGTTTTTAATTACATCTTACATTTCATTGACTTATTTAGAATTTTTATATCTTATTGATTCAGCTTTGGTGATTCATATGTACCTAGGAATCTGTCCACTTTCTCTGGGTTTCCCTTCTTACTAGAATACAGGTTCTCAAAGTGGGTATTGATGAGTTTCTAAATTTCAGCAAGATCTGTTGTATTTTCATCCTTTTCATTCCTAGTACGTGGATTTGAGTGTTTTGTTTCTTTCTTTTTTCTTATAAGTTTGGTTAAGAGTTTCTGTTTGTTTGCTTGTTTTGGTCTTTTTGAGACAGTCTCATTATGTATGTAGTTCAGGCTGGCTTTGGGTTCACGTTGTAGCCCTGGCTGGTATCGAACTTGCAATGATCCTGTGCCTTGTCCTCTTCCAAGTACTGGGATTGCAGAAGTGTGCCTCCATGCCCAGCTCAGGGTTTTTCAATTTTATATCTTTCAAAGAACCAACTATTTGATTCATTTTTTGTATTGTTTCCTTAGTCTCAATTGCATGGATTTCTGCTTGATCTTTATAATTTCCTTCCTTGTACAAGCTTTGTGCTTGACTTATTCTTCTTTTTCTAGAATTTTGAGGTTCAACATTAGGTTTTTCATTTGAGGTGGTTCTGTTTTTCTGATTTGGGATTTCACCACTGTAAATTTGCCACATAGGACTGCTTTTATTGTGTCCCATAAGTTCCAGTATGTTGTATTGGCATTATCATTATCTGTGGCCTATTGGTGGTTCAGGAGGGTGTTTATTTATCATTATTTTAAAGAAAATAAAGCCAAACAAAATAACACAATAAAGCAAATCAAAACAAAACAGGGAAAATGGTACAGGACTTCAAAACAAGATAAAAGGAAACCAACAATGGCTACCATAATGCTTCTTATCTTCAAAATAGCTTTCCATACCATAAGATACAATAAAATAAAACAATAAAATAAAACAGGGACTGGGGATATAGCTCAGCAGCATAAGTGCCTGCCTTGCAAGCACACCATCGTGAGTTCGACCCCTAGTACCAATAAAAAAAGAAAAAGAAAAGAACAGAATGAAACCAATCAAATCAAAACAATGAAAATGATATAGGATTTCAAAGCAAGATAATAGGAAATCAACAATGGCTACAATAATATATCTTGTTATCTTCAAAATAGCTGTCCATGCCATCAGATATAATAAAATCAAACTAAACAAAACAGAATAAAACCAAAGTAAACAAAACAAAGAAAATGGCACAGGACTTTAAAATGAGATGATAGGGAATTAACAATGGCTACCCCCTTCAGAAGCTCTATTGCATATTGTTATCCTCTAAACACATGCTCAGACTACTGGCTTCAGGCCTGCAAAATCAGTCAAACAATACAAGCATTAAGTTATTTTTTTACTTCAGTAGCTATCACCTCAGGCTGTGTTTCTCTGAAGCAGCCAGTTGCTTACAGGGGTCGGTGGATGCTTCTCTGCACTTCTTTTTTTTTTTTTTTTGTCTTTTTCCTTTTTATCGGTACCAGGGATCAAACTCACGACTGCCTGCTTGCAAGGCAGGTGCTTATGCCGCTGAGCTAAACCCCCAGCCCCATTCTCTGCACTTCTTGTCTCCCAGCCCATGCCCCAGTTGGCTCACAGGAAGCAATTATTTCCCTCTTTGTTCTCTCCCTGGCCCACATGGCCTCCACTGGCTCACAGGAAAGGACCAGCTTCTTCTTGTTTCTCTTCCCAGCCCACATGGCTGCTGCTGGCAGGAGGATGTTACTTAATTTGCATGTGCTTATGAAGTTTTTGTGGTTTCTTTCACCATTGATTTCCAATTTCATTGCACTATGGCCGATAATGTGTATGGGATAATTTCAGTTCCTTTGCATTTATTTAAGCATGACCTATGAGCTAGTATATGGACCATTTTGGAGAATATCCCACATACAGCTGAGAAGAATGTGTATTCTGATATTGTGGGGTGGGACATCCTATAAACATGTGCTGAGTCCATTTGTTCAAAAGTAAGGTTGAATTGTGTGTTTCATTGCTGTTTTTTTTTATTATTTTGAAAGTAGTAAAATACAACAGAACAAGACTTAATAAAGCCAACTGAGACTGTGTAGTGAACTTCATAGCGGGTTACCGAGATAACAGTAATAGGTATCACAGTATATTTCGTTATCTTTACAATAGTTGTTTTTTCAATCACGTATATCAAAATAAAATGAAATACAGAACATTATAGAACTTATCAAAACAGAATAGTGAATAGAGCAGTACCATCAATCAGAATAAAGCAAAACAGTAATAAAAATATTTGTCTTCAAAGAGATGGTAGAAGGAAATCCCCCTTATTTTCTATGGTCAACTTCAAAAGAGATGCTCAGATTTCTGGTTCCCATTTGCTAACAGGGGGACAGGAGAAGAGGGGTGGGGGAAATGGGATGTTTGACTCTAGGCCGTGCACCAGTAGGTTCACTATTGCTTAGCAGGGAGGCAGGCTGGTTGCGTGGTTTCCCAGCGTCCTAAGTTCCAACATGGCACAGATCTCAGGAGACACTGGTGGTTCTCCCCCTGGAGGGGCTGCAGTCTGCCCACACTGTCACTGCTTACCAGGGAGGCCATTGCTGGTTTTTTTTGGTCTGGTTTATCTATTTGTGACAGATCACACAGAGGTCCCCATTATAATTGTGTTAGTGGTTATTTTATTTTTAGTGTCCATTAATATTTGTTTTTTATAGTTGGGTACACTGTTATTTGTTGCAGATATATTTATGATTGTTATCTCTTCCTCTTGGATTGTTTCCTTTACTAGGTCCTTTGTCTCTCTTAATCAGTCTTAGCATGAAATCCGCTTTACCTACAAATAGAATAACTACAGCTGCTTCTTTCTGGGTTCCTGTCACATGAAATATTGTTTCCTATACTTTGACTTTCAGTCTATGAATTTGTTTTTGAGTTAAGTGTGTTTCTTGTAGGCAGCATATTGTTGGACCTTTCTTCTTGATTCGTTCTGCCAGTCTGTTTCTTTTGATTGATGAATTAAGGCCATTTACATTGATGGTTATACCTGATACGTACTGATTTATCCTTGTCGTGTTATTTTCCTGTTGTTGATTCTCTCTTTTTCCTCCTCTGTTTATTTACATGCCTTGCCTGGTGGATTCACTGTGTTGGGGTTCATGGAGTGGTAGTCTTATCTCTCTCTAGAATGTCCTTCAGAACATTTTGGATGCAGCACTCTTTCATTTTCTCTCTTTCCCTCTACCATCTCTCATAGCTCAAGAGAGCCAGTAGCGAGGACATGCTCAACAAGCCCGGAAGTACCTCCTCATCAGGGGTAGCGCGACTGAAAAAGACTGCAACATCCGGAGCCATCTCTGAGCTTGCCGAGAGCCGCCTGAGGACCACTGCAGGTAGGAGGAGCCCAGGTGGCCGTTCATCTTGGCCATGTGAAAGCATGTCAGCGATTCATATATTCCTCCCTTCATCAGATATTTATGGAACACTTACTCTGTGCCAGGAACTGTTTTAGACAGTGTCCTTGCCACAGGGAGTTTACAGCCAGTGGGGAGGGAGTGCTGTGATTACTCTGTGCCCCTAGAGGGTTTCTTGTTACCATGTTTGTAAAATGCTTTTGGGAGCCAGGCAATGTGATGTGTGTTCCTGGGGTCATCTCGGTATGAAATGTGTTTGTACATGTATATTAGATAGCTAGGCTTTTTGTGGTCTTGCTCTTAAAATGCAGCTTCCAACAGTGTTAAATTGTCTACAATAGAAAAATAAATATATCATCATTAACCTGTAATGGTGTTGAATGTTGGTACACTTAAGGTTTTGTGCTCTTGTTATAGAACATTACACTGCAGAGTACTTTTCCAGAGGCATATTTTAATTTACTGTATTCACTTTTCAAAAAGTTGAACCTTTGAAGTTTATACACATCTTTTGGAGGTAAAGGGAATGGCCTGATGTTTCCATAGAACATAAAACATGTTTTACTGTTTTAAGGAGTGATTGTATACTAAATATACATACACATTTGGTTTTAACACCCAACAAATAGGAATACATCTTATATTTATCAAGTGAGCCTAATACTGATTCTAAAAGTTAATAAATCACTACCAAAAAATGATGACAGAGTCTTACTCTCAAATATTAGTGCAAAAATGTGAGATCAAAATGTTAGCAAGTTGGAGTCAAAAAGAGATTAAAAGAACAGTAGTGTACATCACAATCAAGTGGAGTCATGCCGTCTCAGCATGAATTAATGTTAGATAATCAGAATATAATCTAGCATACAGTATTAATAAGCCAAAGAAGAAAAACCACATGGTCACCACGATAGATATGGAAGGTGTACTTAATACAATTAACAATCTTTTTCATTTAATAATAAACTCTTGATAAATTTTAAATGTATAGAGATTCTGATAAAAACAGATGTATCCTGCCAGCTGCAGTGATGTGCACCTAGAGTCCAGGCTATTTGGAGGCTGAGACAGGAAGGTAATTTGAAGTTTGAAGCCAGATTGGTAACATAGTGAGACTCATCTCTATACAAATAGATAGTAGATATATACATAGTTATATAGACAAATAAGTAGCTTTCATATCAGTGACCTCTTAAAATGATAATATAAGAAATAGTGCCATTTATGAAGGCATGAAGATACTTAGGAATAAACTTAATAGTTGAAGAATTTATAATATTTTTAAAATCTTAAAATCCTTTAGAGGAAAAGTTTATGCACTTCAAAGAAGATATAAATAAGTGGAAGGACAGAATACATGGTTTTAGGAACAGAAGATTAACTATAATAACAAATGAGTTAGTATAACATATTAAATAGAATAGGGACCCCTAAGTTATCCTGTGCTGCAATTTTCATCATAAGTAAAAAATCAGTGAAAACTCAGGGGTAGAAACATGGATAAAACGATACTAGGGTTCATCTAAACATTTCTCACTGGGGGCTCATTGGTTTTCAGCGATTGACAATATATGAAGACATTTTGGTGTCCCATCTGGGAGGTGATACTGACATCTAGTGGGCTGAAGGCAGAAGTGCTGCTAAACATTGTAAATGCACACGATTCCAGACAGTTAACTTCTCAAACTGTCAATAGTACCTTTGTTGAGAAATCCTAATAGAGAATAATAAATATTCTAAAATAATCAGGAAAATTCTGAAAACGGATAATCAAGGGACTAACCATAAGCATATTGGCACTTAAGAGCATTGGAGAAAGTTCAGGGTACACGGTGGACTTAGTGCAGCATAAAGGTGGCTTTTTTTTTTTTTTTGGAAGCAACCTTTTTTATTATTTATTTTAGCTGACCTTATTACGTTCAGAAAAACACTGTATATGTCACTTTTTAAAAGTTTGTACACTTAAAAATGCCATTATTTTTAAAATGCCCTTCACTTTAAAGCATTTTTAAATTTCGTTCAGAATTTCATCATTAAGATATGAGAGGTTTTGAAGTTCAGATGGCTTATATTTCCAAATAATGGAACATTTTAATTCCTTGCTCTTCTCATTAAATTCTAACCTAATTTAAATTGTTCAAATATTTTCTTTTCTCAGTAATTATTTTTTTTTCTATCCTGGAGTCATCTATCCGTAGAAGCCAGCACTTCTTTCACCTTCTAGATCTCTTAACTTTTCTTTTATGCTTTCTATTTCTTTACTTTCCCTGTTTTCTTGTTGGTGTTATTTCTCAGTCTTTCATTGTTAACTGGTTCTTTTTTGTGGCATTTTTTTTTTATTTTGAAAGTAGTAAAATACAACAGAACAAGACTGAATAAAGCCAACTGGCATCGTGTAGTGAAATTGGTACAGAACTTCACAGCAGGTTACCGGGATAACAGTAATAGGTATTTCGTTATCTTTACAATAATTGTTCTTTCAATCATGTATACCAAATTGAAATGAAATATAGAACATTATAGAACTTATCAAAACAGAATATTGAAGAGAGCAGTACCATTAATCAGAATAAAGCAAAACAGTAACAAAAATATTTGCCTTCAAAGAGATGGTAGAAGGAAATCCCCCTTATTTGCTATGGTCAACCTCCCAAGAGATGCTCAGATTTCTGGTTCCCATTGCTAACAGGGGGCAGGGGAACGGGCGTAGAGGAATTGGGATGTTAGACTTTAGGCCATGCACCAGTAAGTTCACTATTGCTTAGCAGGGAGGCAGGCTGGTTGCTTGGTTTCCCAGTGTCCTAAGTTCCAACATGGCGCGGATCTCAGGAGACGCTGGTGGTCCTCCCCCGGGAAGGACCACAGTCTGCCACACTGCAGCCGCTTATCAGGGAGGTGAGCTCAAAGGTAGCTTTTTTTATGGATGGGCAATTCGCTCAAAAATGATGAATGAGGAAGAGAATGGGCGTGTTGGTGGCTCCCTGTTCCATGTGGCTGCTGCAGCAGGAAAAAAGATTAAGCCTCTGACTGCTGAAACTGACCAGTTGAAAATCTATAACTGTTTGGAAACTTTTCCAAATTTGTAGCTCTTGCAAGAAGAAAATTTAAAATTAAAGTACTAATTAAATATTCTTCGAAACAGTCTTCAGGCAGGAAAGAACAGACAACTAAAATGTGACTGATATTAATAGCCGCCTTCAAGAAGTATTTGGTTGTGCCATTAAGGCTGCACACCCAGACTTGGGAAATCCTCCTCTGATAGAAACACCAAGTCAGCAGCCAGATTTGGAGATTATCTGTGTAATAGTGTAATAGGCATCTCTCAGATGCTCAAAACCAAAGAACTGACAGTAAATCCAAGAGAAATTGCTGAAAACATTACCAAACGCCTACCAGGTAATCAGTATATTGAAAAAGTTGAAATTGCTAGTCTTGGTTCCACTAATGTCCACGTAAGGAAGAATTTCGTATCAGAATAGTTGCCCAATCTCTTGATGAATGGAGTTCAGCTCCCTGCCATTGGAGAGAATTAAAAGGTTGTAGTGGACTTTTCTTCCCCAGGATAGCTAGAAAGGCATGCAGCCACTTCAGACCAGCTCTTGTAGGAGAAGGTATGTGCTGCCTCTTTGAATTTGCAAGATACGAGATGCTCAGGCTAAACCATGTAGGAGGTTGGGGATCCTTTTTGGCATGCTCACCACTCACCTGCAAGATAAACTTCTAGATTATCTGACCGTTTTACCACATGCTGGGGATACTCAGGCCTTTTCTTAGCACTCTAAGAAGAGGAGCAAATCAGTGTGTCATTCCGCTTCAGAGTAAGGATCCAGATATTATACAACTTTGGAAGTTTCTTTGTGATGGTTCCCTCCAAGAGTTTAATAAAATGTACAATGCATTGGGCATTGCCTTAATAAAGACAGGAGAGTCCTTCTGTCAAGATAAGATAGGTGATGTTGTGAAAGAGTTTGAAGATAAAGGATTTGTGGAAGTGGATGAAGGCGGAAAGATTGTGTTTGTCCAGGATGGTCCATATCATGAACCACAGTGAAGTCAGATGGTGGTTATAACTATGATATTAAACAGTGGCTACTTGAGGGGAAAGCAGATAGGACTGTCTATGTGGCCGTCTGTGCGCTTTAACGAAACGTTTGCTGCTGCTCAAATGATGGATCGGCGTAATCTTAAAGGTAAATCAAGTGTCCCATGGTGTTACAGGAAGACAAGAAGTTTAAAAATACATTCAGGTGAAACACAAAAATGGTTCATGGGCAAATAGAAGAAAAAAGAGAGAGACAAGATCTGAATGGCACAGAAAATGAAAGCTGCCCGGACATCTATTGCTTATGGCTGTATCAAATAGGATGATCTTTCCCATAACCAGATGGCTGACCATGACTTCTCCTTTGACAAAATGCTAAGTGGTGGGTGAATCACAGCTGCTTGCTTGTTGTATGTTTTCCCTAGTGTCTGGCCAGTACTGATGAAGAGGTGTGCCAGGAAGCGGCTCGGGAGACCGAGATCATTTTTGACCCCAAAAAAGGATAAAGATTAGGCCGATGAATTTTTACATTTTCTTGGGATTTTGCAAAAGATTTTAGATGACTTATTTCTCTGTAGACTCTGATTAAGTGTATGACCTAGCAACTACTTCCACAGAGTCCCGCAGTAGCTGCTACTGCATTGACTGGAAAAGCGTAAAAGGTGGATGTGTGGCTGCTGCAGGGAGCTGTCTCTGCCGTCACAGCCAAGGGACTCGCTGTCCTTGTAACAAAACTCAGCCAACATGATCCTCTTGAGGTTCAAGAACTGCATTTTTACCACAGTGGTCATTAGCACTGCTTTTTAAAAAATAATCATGTGCAGATAAAAATTAGTAAAGATAATTTTTCTATTTAAAAAAATGAATGAGGGGCTAAGGATGTAGCTCAGTGGTAGAACACATGCTTACAGCATGTAGGGTTCTGGGTTCAATCCCCAGCTCCATTTTTTAAGAAAAGACCGATTAAAGCTTTAGGAAAAATTAAAGCTGAAGCTCTATTTCATTTCTCTCATCAAAATAAATTTCAAATGGAATAAAGATTTAAATAATAAAACATGAAACTGTGAAAGTACAAAGAGAAAACATCAGAGAGTTAATTTGAGGTATTAGCCTTGGGCTTAAGTAAGAACACACACAAGTCATTTTAAAGGGAAAGATGAAAAACATGATTAAGTAAATAGACCAAGTGCTTTGTGAAAGGAGAAAATCGTTTGCAATATGTGTCACAAAGGGCTTATTTACAGACAATTTACACAAATCCATAAGGGAAAGAAGAAGCGTACACTAGAAAAACAAGTAACTCACATAAAAAGAATACCGGTAGCCAGTAGAACAGTGCTAAGCCTCACATAACAGTTTAAGGAATATTAATCAAAGCATGAATTATGCACACTGTATGATTTCCCCTAACAAATCAGTAAAAAATCAAAGCAGGGGGTCTTTGCTGATGTTATGAAAGGTATAAGGAGCACACTACATATAGTTGATACACAATTTGATAATACTAAGTTTTAAATGTATATAAAAATTCACCAAAGATTCCTACTGTTTATAACATCCTTTTCTTTATTGGTCTTTATTATTGTTTTTCTAGGGATAGAATGGAGGACCTTGCCTATGCTTGACCACTGAGCTATATCCCTAGCCTCTCTGCTGTCCACTATTTAACATTCCTGACATTCTTGAAAAAAGATGCCACTATTTATGAGCAAATTGTTTAGATGCACCATTATTGCCTTTTGTTTTTGTTTGGAAGGGACAGGATCTCACTATGTATTCTAAGATGACTTTGAGCTCACCGTATTGTCCAGGCTGGCCTCAAATTCACAGTGATCCTCCCTCCCAAGGCCTCAGCCTCCCAAGTGGTGGGATTGCAGACATGTACCACTATGCTCGGGTGACTCACTACTTATAACCCTAATATACTGGACATGATATAAGTGTTTATCAGTACAAGAATGATTGAATAATGAGATTTTGAACCAGTCAAATTGTTTGCAGCCAGGGAAATGAACATAAATTTATCTCTACTGGTAGGGAAAGATCTTGAAGATATTATTAGGTATATGATGTAATTAGTAGTATATTATAAGTAAGAGAAAATAACTATATTTATATAGTAAGGCCTCATTTGTTTTCATCTTACAGTATATCGTAGGCGGAGGGTTTAGCTCAGCGGTAGAAGCACCTCCCTGGCAAGTGCAAAGTTGTGTGTTCAATCCCTGGACCAATAAATAAATAAATAGATAAAACATAAAGTATATTGTAAGCCTGGCAAGCATAAGGTCATGAGTTTGATCCCCAGTACCCACCCCCAAAAGCCGGGACTGTAGCTCACAGCACAAGCACCTGTCTGGCAAGAGCAAGGTCCTGAGTTACAGTCCCTGTGACCCCCAAAAAATTGTCCAAAAAAAGGTATATGTTAAATATTGAAGGGGCTGGGGATTTAGCTCAGTGGCATAAGCACCTGCCTTGCGGGCAGGCGGTCGTGAGTGAGTTCGATCCCCGGTACCGATAAAAAGGAAAAAGAAAAAAAAAAGGTATATGTTAAATATTGAAATCATAAATGTTTTTTGAAATCATAAAATTTTTACAGGGGAGAACAAATGAGGATATAAGAATGGTTGTCTTTGAGGAGAATTACCATACCTGAAAGGAAGGAAGGGAGACTTTTTATTTTGGATTTTCTTGTACTATTTGAAACATTTAACATAAAGATTTCTATAAAAAAATTAAAGCAGATTAGCAACATAAGGTCCTTTGTTTCCTTTGCCAAATCCTTCATCTTCTACTTGTCTTTTTCAGTGTTTCTTAACTACATGGTAGTGAATTATGTGCTTATGATATGTGCTCGAGATTCTATCAGAAGGCCTGGGCAGGCCCCACGCCCCATGGGGCACTAGCTCCCTTATTTATCAAGGGAATGAAGTAACTATGTATCTGCTACACAGTGGCATCCTTGGAACAAACTTATGTGAATGTACACAGACTTTAATGCGTTTTTGGAATATAAGACCTCATTGTTATTCTTCTAGCTACTCAAATTCACTTATTTTACTAAAATTAAATTCTTTGACTATAGGGTGGTCCCAAAGAAAGGTATATGTTAAATATTGAAATAATAAATTTCCCCTTCCTACCCACTTCTCTTTTGTCATCATAGGGATAGAATTCAACTTCACACACCTAGGCGTATGCTGTACTACTGAACTATATACCACTACCCCTGAAGTTTTTACTCTTAAATACAAACAGTGCTCGGCATTTGGTACTAGCTTCTGGATGGACTTTTGTACATTTTCATGATACCCCAAACCGACTCCTTCGTGGTGAATCCCAGACTATTAGGGCCACTGGCTAGGAGCAGGGGCAGGCAGCACTACTCTGCTTTGGGTGCTGCAACCTTTGAAATAGTACAGTGGTATTTGGGTAGTTACTTGAATATTTGGTTGCATTTTGTCTATGTGTGTTTCTGTCATTGTAACAAAATACCCGAGATAATCAGTTTATAAAAACAGAAGTGTGTAAGGGTGTGTGTATGTAGTGCCAGGGACTGAACCGAGGGACTGGTACATGCTAGGCAAGCACTCTACCACTGAGCTACCTCCGCAGACCCCTAAAAAAACCGATAAAAAGGTTTATTTCAGCCTATAGTCTTGAAGGTTCTAGTCCACAACCAGCCAGTCTCAGTATTTTGGGCCACAAGGAAGCAGCTTCTCACAGAGAGGGATATGGTGGAGCAGAACTCATTTCATGGCCAGGGAGCAAAAGAGTTTAAAAGGGGCTGAGGTCCCACAATCCTCTCCCCTGACATCATCCTCAGTGACCTCCTTCCCACTTATCCTGCATCCCTCAAAACATCCATCCTCTCCTGCAGGACTGACCTTTCACACGTGGGCCTTGGCGAGACATTCCAGGCCCAACATGAATGGAAAACAGGAAAACGAAAGTCCTGGGCTGGCCATAAGTTCAGGGATTTTTAAAAAATTTTTCCCCCTCAGGTTTTAAAATATTAATACAATTGACACAAAGATGGATTACTTCGTGTGGTAGAAAGGGCAGCAGCCAGATCATAGGACTTAAAGAAGTTCTCCACTGTTTCAGCTGTAAAGAAAAAGAATCAAAGGAATTCAAAAACATATTTGCAATTTGCAGCTAATATCTTCTGAAAGGGAAGTTATAAATTATATTAGATGCTTAAGGGCAGAAGCCTTTTATGACTGTCAAGTCATATGAACTTGTTTTCTTTAATGCAAACATGATATTAACTTTCAATATATTGAAATTTTTCCCTTAATTTTTTTTTATTTTTTAATTTATTTTATTATTTTTTTTATCGGTACCAGGGATCAAACTCACGACCTTCTGCTTGCAAGGCAGGCGCTTATGCCGCTGAGCTAAATTCCCAGCCCCAATATTTTTACTTTTTACTGTCACAATAACTGCACATATTCATAGAATACAGAGTGACACTCCAGGTCAGATATGTACTGTATAATCAGATAAGGGTAATTGACACATCTGTCGCCTCAAGTTATCTGTCACACACCTGACCGTGTTAATGTTGAAAATGACTTTGTCATGAGAAGGTCATACAGTACTAAGATTTTAAAATTACAGTATTTCAACCCACCATCAGCCTGTGTTACAGCCTTTCCTGGGAATTAATCTGTTCTTACAGAGAATCCCTCAGACCTAGAAGCACACAAAACTGTTCCATCTTTTGGGGATAATAATTTTAGTGTCACCTCATATTTACACATAGCACTGACCTGCCATTTAACTCTGGTGGCATTGGAACCCCTTGCACTGGGAGACATACATTTCCCAGAAGCCTTTTCCTTTATGTTTCTATCAAGCCAGTTTCTGCTCCCCAGTATGCAGACCTTGCTGTCTCCTATGGGCTCCGCCAGAGTTCTTCAGCCAGAACAAAACCTGGCAGCACCAAAGTCAGTAAAGGGAAGCTGCTGTGTGTGCAGCCCATCACCTGCGCCCTGCGTCAGCCTCTCTGATCTGCCACCACATTGCATTCTCAAAAAGATGAGCTATTGTACCCAGATGAGGGAAACTTGACTGCAAGTTTGACTGTGTAGGTCCCATGTCCACCTCAAGTGTCCACACTGAGTATCTACTCTTTCCCATTTTCTGTCATCAGTTTTATTAACACATCTGAATTCCAGTCATTTCTTATTCTTCCTCTTCTCTCTGAGGTGCCCTTTGTGCAGGCATTAGTAGTAATTTCCTACCTGCTCTGTAAACAGCTTTAGGGTCTAGTGGACCCCAGGATCAAGTGGATCCGGGGAAGCCTTCAGAAAGTTGTAAGAAATCTCACCACCAGGTGGCAGCTCTTGTCAAAAAATGCAGACCTGGCCTAGTCTGAGTCTTAGCTCTGAAGCATGGTTTAAATATTTGATGCCAGAAACCCTTCTTCTATTTTTTCATTGACTCAACAAATATTTTTTAAGTGCTGACCACATGCTTGATGCTGTTCTAAGCAAAAGGGATACACTGGTGTCCAAAAGAAAGGTCTTTCAGGAAGGTGTGCAGTGAGCATGGAGGAGGAGGAACTTAAACCAGGCGGGCAGGGGAAAGGCCACTTCATCACAGGTGACCACTGGACACTGGTGCACCTGCCCATGGCCCACATATCCAAGGAGCAGTAAGGAGGCCAGTGGGGCTCCACAAATGAACAGCAACAGGAAAAGAGGACAGATTGCTCCTTTAGAGGATTCCATGCATAGTACATGTAAGACTTAAAAGAATGTTATTTTAAACTGATGTCAATACTTTCTAAAAGTTCAATAAGTTGAAATAAATGTTAAAGTCTAGTTTCGTCTTGACCGGGCACGGCTTTAATGTTCACAGAATCTTGGACATCTCAGTGTTATCAGTGAGGACAAAGCAGCTGTGTCTCCAAGGTCAAAACAGTCTGCTCCCCAGGCAGTGTGCCCAGCCATTCTCCAGTTACTTATGTCATACCAGGTAATACCTTAGTCTCTGACCTGTGGGGCCTGCCTTCTCCAACCTGGGAAGGAAATGACCCTGGGCTCATGCCAGGCAGATCCAGACTCCTCCTACACAGCAGGTAAATATTCTTATCACCCTCTAGTGTGTGAAGGAGGTTTGGCAGCGTTTCCAAATTCAAACCAGGGCCTGACTCCAAAGTTGTTTTTTCTGCTGCACTGTTTACTGCTGGAAGGGATCTTTGGTTTTTATTCTACACCACGTTCACTTATATAGAAGTATTATTACTAGTGAGTGACATTTTTTGCTCAGTAGGTACTAACAACAGTACTGT
This sequence comes from Cavia porcellus, assembly GCF_034190915.1. Taxonomy (NCBI): domain Eukaryota; kingdom Metazoa; phylum Chordata; class Mammalia; order Rodentia; family Caviidae; genus Cavia; species Cavia porcellus. The sequence continues at coordinate 45,301,997 of NW_026947515.1, read as the reverse complement.
TCTAAGTACTTGCTAAATACTGTCTCTGTTAGTGCTTACTACAAGCCTCTGGGACAGAAGCATATTACTGTTCTGTTCTGTAGACCAGACACTGAGGCAGAAAGGGATGAAACCAGCTGTCTGCATCCACACTTAGTCAATACTGGGACCAGGACTTGCAGATTAGGAAACAGAGGCCGAGAAAAAAACCAGGGGACAGGCAGCCTGCTAGAGAGAAAGTGGAAAAAAGGGAAAGTTGAAAGTCTTCTAAGTGAGAGGCCAGAGAGCAAAGTCAGTCCCTCTGACACCATCTCGGGAGAACTGCGGATCGGATATGCCAGGGAATTGAGAGACTGGGGCTGACCCAGCAGATGACAGTGACGAGGAGGTGAAGACAGTGCCTGGGCTGCCGCGGGAGTCTCTGAGATAGATGCTATGCATTTGGGAGTGGGGAAGGGACCACCCGGGCCACCTCAGGCCTGCAGGTTCAGCGTATGTGACAAGGGCAGACAGGCATGCACAGACATGGGAGCCTCAAGGGCCAGCAGTGGAGCTGGGTTCGGGGACGTGCTGATGCCATCAGGCACTCTACCTGCCTGAGGAGGTGCTGAGGATCCGAGGACAGGGGTGGGGCAGGTAAGGGGTCTGAGGTTGCTTGGAGCTGACAGGCTGTAACATAACAGGGCCTTAGGAATGAGTTTGTTGTTGTTTTATAATGTTAAGAGAGTTTATTGGTGTATATATCTTGTGATTAAAAGTAATCTTTCGGATTCAATGTCTTTATTTTCCTTTAATTTTTTTCATCACTTAGTTCATTTTCAAATTGTGGCAAGAACTCTTGGCATAAGATCTACCCTCCCAACACATCTTTATGTGTGAAGCACCATAGAAGGGACAGCAGTGCTCTAGGACTAGTTCATCTTGCACACTGTATCCCCTGAGGGCCAGCACCCCATTTCCTTCTCCCCATTCTGTCTCTAGGAGTTAGACTGTTTTAGATTCTATATAGGAGCGAGACCATACAGCATTAGTCTTTTTTTGCAATTGACTAACTGCTCTTGCCGTGATAGCCTTAAAATCCATTCATGTCAGAGTTTCTTTCCTCTGTAAGCCTGAATCATATTTTGTGTGACGGATGGACCACAACTTTGTTTACCCATACACTTTAGCAGTGTGTGGAATAAACCCACAGTGACAGTGTTACAACCTTGGTCTCAGGGTGTAAGGTACTGCACCCTTAAGTCTTATGCTGCACATGATCGGTGGCTCTGTATGTCCTCGGAGTATGTGGTTCAGGGGGCGGGGGGACCTTTCCACATTTTCCTCTGGCTTTCCATTTGGCACAAGGTAGAAAGCTGGTTGAGGCTTCTGTCTTTCCAGGTCTTTCCAGAAGCCTGTGATACAGAAAGATGGGCGCTTTCCCTCCATCTCCCAAGAATGTCTGTCTGTCTGTCTGCCTGCCTGCCTCTCTCTCTCTCTCTCTCTTCTCTCTCTCTCTGTCTCTCCCCTTCCCACCTCCCCCTTCTCATTTGTGCCTTCATTTTATGTTTTTATTCCTACTGTAAATGGGATTCTTTATTTGTTGAATTTATTTTTTCCAAATACAAAATGTACTTGAATGCCATCCTTACACAAACAAGGTCCGTGCCAATCTCTGTGTCATTCCAATTTTAATATTAGTGCTGCCAAAGCACACACTCAGTGTTTTTCCTTTTGCTTTGCTTTGCTTTGGGGCACTGAGAATTGAACCCGGAGGCACTTTCTGTTGCGCTGCATCCCTGGCTCTTTTTATTTTGAGACAGGGCATTGCTAGACTGCCCAGATTGGCCTTGAACTTGCACTCCTGCCTCAGCCTTCCAAGAAACTGGTATTGCAGGTGTGCACCACTGCTCTTAGGTTTATTTTTGGTTTTCTTTTTCTGAGATAGAGTCTCACTGTGGTTCCCAGGATGGCTTCCGATGCTGGACTCCAGCAATGCTCTTGCCTGAGCTCCCTGAGTACGTGGGACTGCAGATACGCACCTGGTTTCTCAGCTTCATTGTTCTGTGGCTTTTGTGGTCTTTTTTGGGGGGGGGGTCGTAGGAATGGAACCCAGGACCTCTGCCCTGAGCTACATCCCCAGCCAGTTTTTTTTTTTTTTGAGACAGGCTCTCAGTAAATTACTAAATTGGACTTGAACTTGCAACCCCCCCAAGAGTGCTGAGATTACGGAACACCACGGCGCCTCACTGTGTTTCCTGATTAGGTAATTTTTGGATACTTGTGACTGGCTCACTTCCTCACCGCCCCCTCCTCTTAGCTTTCGTGCTTTCCACTTGATTCCCACATGTTCTGCGAGTGAACAGTACCTTTTGTCTCCTCCATTCCCGTCTTTAGGTTTTTTTTCTGGTTCCTGCTGCTCTGCGTGTGACCTGAGTTGTGTTAAACACTAGTGATGTCCTTGACTTGTTTTCACCCCACTGTGGATGCTTTTTTGGTGCTTTGCCATTAAATATGATGCAGAAAGGCAGCTTGAAATAATGTTTTTCCTCTTTCTGTTTTACTAAGGTTGTTGTCAGAACTGAATGATGGATTTTATTAAAGTACCTTCTAGGCATCCTATTATTACTTTGGTTATTGCTTCTCTTTTTACCCTAAAGCTCCTTCAGGGTATTAAAATATGTATGTTACATAGCTTCTTTTTTTTTTTTTTTTTTTTTGTCTTTTTCTTTTTTATCGGTACCGGGGATCGAACTCACGACCGCTTGCTTGCAAGCCAGGTGCTTATGCCTGCTGAGCTAAATCCCCAGCCCCCTACATAGCTTCTTTGATTCTTTTATCACTTTCATGCTTTTTAAGTTTGCCATCTAATATGCATTGCTCTCTATATTTCTTTACTTTGGCTTTTGTGTTCTTGAGCTTTTGTCTATACTTTCTCTGATTTCAGATTATTTCTTCATGATTTCCTGATTTATTCTCATAATTATAAAATCTTGAATTCCAGCAAGAAGGCAAATTGGAGATTTTCTAAAATTTTTAGTCTCTTTTAGTAACTTGGTTTTACAGGTACATGTTTAGTTGGGAATCCTCAGATTGATCAACTGCAAAATTTTTCCATGTAAATCTGGTGATTTTTGTAAAATGATCATTCGTCTTTACAGAATGAAGCTTATGTTTGTGCAGCACTGGAAATTGAGAGCAATTCCACAGGAGAGCATGTGGGTATCAGATCACATTTTTTATGCCCAATTAAAGGAAAAAGGAAAAATGTTTTGTATTAAGATGAAAGTGGGGAAGGTATTAAAGCCTGCGATACAATTTCAACAAATTTCTTTTATTTTTTTATGCCTTGGGTTGCTGTTCCGTTGGTGGCACCCTAAAGGTGACTTATCCTGTGCTCACTGTGTGCCTGTCCTTGATGTAGTCGGTGGCCATGGCTGTATTGTTGCTGTTATCAGTTGGCCCTGGCGGCTGGCTTCCCGTGCCTGGCCTTCTGGTGAAGCACAGTCAAGGAGAAAGAAGTCCTGGTCCAATTGCCCTTCATGATAAATTTTTGCAAGGCACCTTCATTATTCTAAAAGGATATTCATTAATCATATATATGATTTAAAAAATAAACACAAACCCCTGCTCATAACATAGGAGGAAAATGAAAGAAAAATCAAGTCACATGTTTCAGCATGTTTCAGTGTAGGAAGCTGACTCCTCTAGGGAGTAGTTAGATGCCTCTCTGTGGGTGAAGATGGCTGTCAGTATAAGTGCTACAAAGGTGAATGAGTTGAGTGTGGTGTTGTGAATTCAGGCATCAAGCACTGTTGACCTTGGTGGTTCCCAAATACTGACAACTCAGGGTAAACATTTAAACAGAATAAAGCACTGTCTTCCCTTGAGGTAATGTTAACTGCATTCTTAGAAAATTCAATGTATAATAAAAATACTCTGTAAAACCATTTTTGTGTTTCTGTGAAAAACAAATTATTGACTTAAATAATTAGAAACAGTTTATTTCACCTTCCTGAGTGCTGGCCTACTATAGTATAAGCTTTGGGTAAAGGACATTAAAGAGGAGTTCGTGTTTACCTGCACTTTTTACTGGAATAGTTAATTACTATTCTAGTAATAGAATTACTATTCTAGTAAAAGATACCAAGTTTCAGGAATTTCAGATGACTTACTATGTTGGAGATCTGATGAAAATACTTTTTCTTTTTCTTTTTTTTTTTTTTTGCTCATTTTCATAGATTTTATCCATAGTGGGTGAATTTTAGGTGGTCCATCTTTTTTTCTTCTTAACTTTTTCCTATCACTTTGTAATTTGTAATCCTTTTTAAAGATCAGTAGCCAGCGTGGTGGCACATACCTGTAATCCCAGTACTTGGGTGGCTGAGGCAGGAGGATTACCATGAGTCATGATTCTTTTTTTGTTTTTTTCTTTTTTATTGGTACCAGGGATTGAACTCACGACCACACACTTGCAAGGCAGGCGCTTATGCCGCTGAGCTAAATCCCCAGCCCCTTGAGTCATGATTTTGAGGCCAGCCAGAACAATAAAGTAAGTTCAAGGCCTAGCTGAACTACATAGCAAGACCCACCTCGCTGCCAAAAAAAAAAAAGCTATTCCCAGACTGTAGGGGAAGGGAACAAGAAGTCACCAAGAAGTAAGCCCTCCCTGCAAATCGGCGCCATGTGCAGGCTGCTATGGAGACAGTGAGATGCCAGCTCTTCTAGTGCATGGGTTGGGAAGAAGAGCCAACCCCTATCCTGCCAATTCATGCCATAAGTGACCAGCTGACCCAGAGAAACCTAGGCTGCAGCAATGGCTATTGAGGTAGAATACACTTTAATGCTTGCAGTGTTCAGTGTTTCACTGACTTTGCAGGCCTAAAACTGATAGTCTGATAATCTATTCAGAGGATAACAAAACACAATGTAGCATCTATGGGACATCTCCTTCTGAAGGTGGTAGCCATTGTTAATTCCCTGTTATCTTGTTTTGAAATCCTATAATATTTCCATTGTTTTGTAGGGTTGGATTTTATGCTGTTTTGTTCTATTTATTATACCCAATGGCACAGGCATCTATTTCAAAGATAGCAGGATATGCTATGATAGCCATGTTGGATTTACTCTTACCTTGTTTTGAAGTCCTTTATTACGTTCATTGTTTTGTTTTTATTGATTCTATTCTGTTCCATTTCGTTTGGTTTTTACTATGTCTGCGTATCTGCAGCTGTTTTTGAAAACTTGGCCTCAGCCTCCTGAGTGCTGAGATTACAGACATGTACCACTATACCCAGCATATTTTCTCTTCTATTAACTCTTTTTTTTGGTACCAGGGATCAAACTCATGACTGCGTGCTTGCAAGGCAGGCACTTATGCCACTGAGCTAAATCCCCAGCTCCTTTATTACTCTTAAAACAATTTTATATTACTCTCCTACCACAGTGTTAAATAAAAACACAGCATTGCTGTTGTATTTCAGTTTACTTAAACCAAGTGATACATATGGCAGAAAAGAGGATTGGATGTGCTGGAGTAATAGTAAAGTAAAGGCTGGGGAATGTGCTCCAGCAATAGTACCGAAGTGGTGGGAGGTGCTGTAGTAATATTACAGTGAGGGGTAGGGGAGTATCCTGGAGCAGTAATACAGTAAGACCCGGAGGATGTGCTGGAGTAATGATACAAGAAGGACTGGATGATGCACTGGAGTATAAAACAGTAAGGGGTCAGGGGATGTGGAGTAGGACTGGGGTACACTGCAGTGATGATCCAGTAGGGGGTGGGGGAGATGCTGAAGTAATAATAGTACAGTATTGTGAGAGTAATAGTACAGTAATAAATGTCAGGGATAGAGATGTGAAGTGATCAGTGATGGCAACAATGATCGTAACAATTACTGTCTACTAACTGAAACGTAGATGCTGCATTGTGAATAAATGTGCCAGGGGGTCACTAAAGCCTCAGGCTGAATATGACCATATCACAGAATACAGATGGAAAGATGTTTTCTGATGTGACTGTCTGTCTTGTAGAACATTGTGATCAAAGTCCTTGAATTGGATTTGCTTCTTTTTCTAAATGCATCCATTAATGTATTAGTTTTTGTAAGAGGATGATCATGCATATTATTCCTTTGTTGGAGCTGGTTCATGGTCAGAACAATGTGGCCTGGTGCCAGTACCCCAGGCTTCAGAAGCAGAAAGGAGAGAATATGGGATCCCATAGTAGAGCAAGCTTTATGTTCCAGACAAAAGTTCTGCTTTTGTGGTTCTGCCTGATTATCGTGGGGGTGGAAGGGAAACTGGAGGTCTTCCACTGAACTCATGGAATATTAAAGTTCCAGCCCTTGAACTTGGCTGTGACCTTCTGAAGTGTTCAAATCCCTCAATGGAAAACATGATCGGATCTCTTATGCTGCTTTTCCTGGCTGCTGACATACAGTGGATTCTCAGTGTCATGTTCTGTGGTGCTGAGAGTTTGGATTACTGAGCTTGCTACTGAATTGTCTTTTTTCCTGTACTGATTTCTACTTCAAAAATTAGTTTTAATATGATGGAAAGTTCTTCTCTGAGTAAATTACAGTGCAGATGGTCAGAATGGAAGCATGTGCTTGCTGTTGATAACTTATCCCTGCTGCAGTGGCATCTTGATGGGAGTTTTTCAAGGCTGTTTAGATGGGATATATCTCCTTATTTGATCAGTCACACATGATAGCCCAGAAGAGTTGATTTTATGCTGTGAGAATTCATTTTATTTAATAAATTAAATCAACAATCTACATATCACCTTATGTGTGGGGTTGATATCAGAGGGACAGAAGATTTGTGCACACTCAATAGAACACTAAGACTATAAGAAAAACAGACTACAGGACAAAAGAGGGTATAGGTATAACTTTGTTCTATCAACACATCCTAGCTACGTGACCTTAAGCAAATTAATCTATTACAACTATCATTCTCCTGTTATTGTGAGTAGCCAAATCTATGGAATTCAGAATGAAGCCTGTAGGAAGAGCCTTAGAAAGATGGTTTGGCTTTATTTGTGGTGCCTTTTTATAGTTTACCCATAGTGAGTCTGGTAATCACTAAGTCTCCTTATAAACCATTCCTTTAAAATTCTCTTCTCATTTGGGGGTGTAGTCCAGTAGTAAAGTGCTTGCTTAAGTTTCATCCACAGAGCCATAAACAACGATAAACCTTGTTTTTATTTTTATTTTTTCTTCTTTCTTTTTCTTTTTCTCTTAGAAATAAAATGGATTTGGATAAACTTTGTTTGTAGTTCCATAACTCTTTGTCTTTTATCAAGTAAACATTTTAACTTTTTTCTTAATTGTTTCAAGTAGGTAACATACGTCACATGGTTCAGAATGTGGAGGGTTATAGTAAAATGTTTAGCTCCTGCCTCTTCACCCAGCCATCCAGAGCAAACTGCTAGGCAAACCGCTGTCCTTCTAGAGCTATTCAGTGTATAAAGTGCATCTTCTTTCTTTTCGTGCACAAATTGTAGCACACATGGGCACATCATTCTGCACAGGTGCTTTTTGTCTTAAGAGTGTGTTTGGAAAGCCAGGTGCAGTGTTATGCCTGTAGTTCCAACACTCAGAAGGCTGAGGTGGGTGGATCACTTGAGACCAGGAGTTAGAGACCAGCATGGGCAGTGTAGCAAGCACTTGTCTTTGGAGGAAAAAATGTACTTTGGAGATCATTATAATGTTCCATAAAAGCCTCTCATTCTGGCTTCTACCCTTCTGGCACTTATTTCTTCATTTTTCAGTGGTTATTAATAGTAGTTCATAACCACATTCACAAATTACTTCAGTGTTTGAGGATGAATTTCCCTGGGCCAGGAAATTTAAGTTCTTTTAATGGTTTCCTTGGTCTTTAGTTTCCTCTCGCTAAGGCTTGATCTACATTGTGCAGGAAAGAGATCTTTTGAGGTATATATGCCTGCAAGGAGACAGAAATGAAATGAAAGCTGGGAGAGGATCAGGGTAGCTTTTGTCCTTAGCATTGTAAACCACCCTGGCTGTTTCTCAGTATTAACTTTCCCAGACCATTTTCTTACAAGGTTTTGCCAGCCTCCTATTCACCAAGGCCATGTGGCCTATTTTCAGTTTTCACACATGTGGTCATGTATACCTCGGCACATCAGCAACAGCCTGTGTGCTTGCCCTGGCTTCTCCAGGAACCTCTGTCTCTTTTTCCCAGTTAGAATTGGTTACATGATGCTAAGAATCTTGTTGTCTCCGTCTTGTGTGACTTCGGACAAGCTGCTCAGCATCTCTGAGCTCATGTCTTTATCTGTAGGATGGAGTTTATCACATTTATCTCAGAAGGGTATAACAAATGAAATGACACAGTTGATCCTCCACATTGGCAAGTTCTGTATCTGTGAACCCAGCCAACCTCAGATAAAAAATATTTAGGAATAAATTGTGCCTGTACTAAACATGTTCAGACTTCTTTTCTTGTCATGATTCCCTAAACAATACACTATCAATATAATTATTTACATGCCATTTATATTAGGAATTTTAAGAAATTTAGAAATGACCTTAGATATACAACAGGGTATGCATAGAGTATATTCAAGCAGTATGCCGCTATATGTAAGATACTTGGGCATCAGAAGATTTTGTATCTACAGGAGATCTTGGAACCAGGTCTTCTCAGATACTAAAGTACAACTATATGAAGAACTAAGAATTAGAAATGTAGACTTTTTAAAAAATAAAATGTGATGTTTCCCTTAAATTATGTTCCTTAAGAGAATCTCCTAGTTCAGGATACGGCGAAAAAAACTGTACGTGGCTGTGGTGGCGCATACCTGTAATCCCAGCACTCAGGAGGCAGAGACAAGAGGAACCCCACGAGTTTGAGACCAGCCTGAACTACATAGTGAGACCCTGTCTCAAAAAACTGGGAACCAAAAACCAAAACCAACCAAACAAAAAAGAATATGGCAAAAACAAAATTTTAAAAAATCTACTTGCCTTAGACTGTAGGGCACCGTGCTCAGACTCTTCAAGCTTTGTTTTCTTTCTGTTTTTCTCTCAAAATTGTTTTAAAGTCTTTATTATTTTAGAGCACTTTTAGGTTTGCAGCAAAACGGAGAAGCAGGTGCAAAGATCACACATGCCTCCGACCCTCGCACAGCCTCCCCCTTTACCAGTGCCCCTCACTGGCACATTTGTTACAATCATTGGAACTGCATCATCACATTGTTATCACCCCTAAAGCCTCAGTGCTCATAAGTGGGGGGAGGAGTTGGAGGTGGCTGAATTTATGGTGTGTGAATACGGATTAAGTGTGTGTGATAATTCAATTAGTCCACAGATTGGTTTAGCGTATTAATGGGTGTGGATAATGGGAAGGCCCACCCTGGATAGTGAGGCCATTCAGTGGGTTTGTAACCTAGATTGGATGAAAGGGAAAGGAAGGCTCGCTGCTGCTGCCTCCTGCCCGCCATGCCTTGGACTGTTTCTTCTCAACCATGCCTCTCTGCTCTGTTGCCTTGGAGCCAGCTGCCTGTGTACTGAAACCCATGCAAGCTGTGAGTTAAAATAAACATTACTTCTTTTAACTCTTGAGTGTCAGTATTTTGTCCCAGCAATGAAAAAGTATACTACCAAGTCATCACCCAAAGTCTATAACTTATATTAGTGTTCACTTCTGATGTTGTACATAGGAAGAGTTTGATCCAATTTGGAATGATGTGTGTCCAAAGTCGCAGTATCATACAAAGTAGTTTTACTATCCTAAAAATTCTCTGTGCTCTACCTATTTACCCTGCCCTTCTTCTAACACCTGGAGATAACTGTATTTTCTACTGTTTCCGTGGTTTCACCTTTACTAGAATGCCCTATAGTTGGAATCATATGGTGTGTAGCCTTCTCAGATTGATTTCCTTCATTTAGTACTATGCACTTAAGGTTTCTCTGTATCTTCTAATGTCTTGATAGCTCATTTCTTTTTAGGACTGAGTAATAGTTTGTTGTCTATAAGTACTACAGGGTATCCATTCACTTACTAAAAGACGTCTTGGTGGCTTCTAAGTTTTGGCAATTATAAATAAAACTGCTTTTTTAAGCTTCACTTTTTTAAGATGACATATTTTTTTACCATCACTTGCTGGGCATGGTAGCACGTGCCTGTAATCTTAGCACTCAGGAGGCTGAGGCAGAAGGATCACCAAAATTTAAAGGCCAGCCTGGGCTACATAGTGAGGCTCTGTCTCAAAAAAACAAACAACCTCCCCAAAACCAAAAACATACACATGCAAAGTTACCATCACTTGTATTTTATCAGCCAGTTCCTTTTTTGATTTGGGCAGTAAAATCAGGACCAGGGTTTGACTTAATGTATAAAAGAATGCACTAATAATTCCAGAACACTCAGAAATAAAGGCACAGTGATGCCTTAGTTCATGAGTGCTTCTGTTTGCAAACAGCGGGGTTCGCAAACAGAAGCACTGGGCAAAATTTTGCTTCACCACATTGGATGATGGACATGACAGCAGCTATCTTCTCCAGAATCATGGAATGAATTAAGTTGGTGAACTGAGGCACCACTGTTTTAGAAGTAAAGAATTCATATTATGGCTAGAGCAGTCTTCCTTCTAGACTGAGTAAGTGGTTCATGGTACCACTGTAATGTGATAGAATTAGAAAATCTTCATTAACATCCTTCCCAACCCTGCAAATGTGGATTTTAAGGTCAAAGACCTTTTCCTGTGTGTTTTGTCTAGTATCCTCCCACATGGGAGACACTAATCCAGACCCTAGGGTTATAAAATGGACAAGGTCCTTGATGACTCCCAAACCTGCATCTCTGGTGCCAGAAACACTTGTGCAACTGTTCCTGAAAATGTCTCATGAGTGTTTGGTATGTGTATTCATTCAATAAATATTTTTGTGTCTTACCATGTTTCAGCATCTTTCTGGGCACAAGAGATATAGCAACTAACCACACAATTGAAGTCCCTGTCCTCACGGCTTTTACATTGCGTTCCAGCATGTCTAAACAAAACATTCTTGGTGCAAGTTGCTTAACTACTTCCTCTGGCATCTGAATTTATGCTAGCTCAAATGACATTTTTGTCACCCAGACAAATTCTGGTGTTATCTTCATAGCTTCATTTTCCTTCATGTAATTATCTTAAGAAGGCACATCTGTCCACTTTGCTTTGATTTCCTTTGGGTTCCCCAGATCCTACCCAAAACAGTCTCTTTCCTAAAGCACAGTAGCTTCCTGATTTGGGTTGGCAGTTAACACTGGTGAATGTTTACTTTTACCCTGTGTGCCTAGACCATTTGGGGCCAAGTAATTGAAAAAGATGGTTAAATCAGGAAACCTAAAGAAAAGAAACATACATATTTTGAACATTCTATTTTTATCTAAAGCATGGAAATGTGCACTCATCTACTGATCTTTAATTATAGGGCCAGTGCATTTTCTTAGAGTGGGCCTGTTGATTGAATTCCTTATATCCCTCTACACTGGGAATACATGCATGATTTCCAGTTTTAGAGTTTTAAAAAAACACATGAGCAAGAACATACTTAAGATTGCATGCAGAATCTTCTTGCATGTTTGCAGAGATTTCTTAATCTTTTATGCTTACTGGGGCATCTTGTAGTTTCTCACCTTCATCGAGGTCTCTCAAACCATTCAATATCACTCTTGAAGGGCGTCAACATCTCTGTCTCTCTGTTTATCTCTTCAGTTATATTCATTGGCTTATGTAATAATTAACTTATATAAATAGAATACAGCTAGCATAAATAGGTTTGGGAACATACAAACCTGACTCTTACTACAGACAACTTGGTGTTGGGCACAGAAGTGCATAGGTATATTAGAGAGGAACTACTAGCCAGAAATGCTTATCTTACAAGGGTATCGGTCAGTGTCATATATGAGGTACACTGGCTATTTTGGTGAATTGCTTGCCTGTAAAATGTTAGGTAGAGGGTGTGTAAGAGAGAACTTCTGTGTTGCTGGAACATCTTCCTGAGCTGTGGCTTTCCTCAGCCCACTGCCCTGCTCAGCAACTTCAAGCCTCTCCTCTCTAGGTAAAGCGCTAAGGGCAACCTGGTGCCTGACTCATGTGACCCCAGTGCAGTCATGTGATTCCTATTGGTGTTTGATTGTAACCGTTTCACAATCAAGGCTTTGTTCACAGACCCCACTGCTGGCCTTGCTTGTCCAGGATGTATGTGTCCATGCCAAGTCCCGGTCTCCCCAACCCCTCTCACCACTGCAGACATTAATATTCTCCATGAAGAGACCAGCTCATAAATAGCTCCTCCTTCAAAAGGCCTTTCTGGAGCAGCTCACAACAGGGAGTGCGTTTCCCTTTTAAAATCTTTTGTAGCATTGCATGTGCATCTGTTGAGATGCTCACCATATCTGGCCTTGTCCTGCTTCTTGCTTCCTAATAATCTTCCGTTGCTTTGAACCAAACCCAGTTCGGTAAGCAGGTACCTCCTGGGTAAGAGTGATGCTTCATTTTTCCCCTTCTCTTCTTCAAAGCCCAAGTCTTTCTTGCCTTTATTCCTAGCAGCAAGGCACCCCCAGGCTTCAGTCATGCTAATTGATTCAGAGAGAGGACAGGGCTCTTTTGAATTTGGAAATAATACAGCATCTCCAAGGTTTGTGCACTTATCTCTGTGGATTTTTTAAAAAATCAGCTTTATTGAAGAATGATTTACATGCCAGAAAATTCACCCATCTAAAATATGCAATCCAGTGATTTTTAATAAATTAACCAAATTACAACTGGAATCATAAAGGAATTTTAAAACATTTTATTTTTGCCCCAAACCTCTCTCCTTTGGTTTCCAGTCGCTGTTTCTACTTGCCAGCTCCAGGCAACCACTAATCTGCTTTTTATCCTTATAGAGCCTCCTCTCTCAACTTTCTCTGTCACTTTCGCAATTGGAGTGTTTTCTAGACCAATCTGTGTGCTATTTACCTAAGCAACTTTGCGCCTGATTCAATTACTTGGCTTTGTTACCATCGCTTTTAATTCTTTCTCATCATGTTCAAATTTCTCTTGGTTTTCTTTGTGAACTGGGTCCTTGTTTAGCAAGTTGGCCTTTGGCTGATTAAGAAAGTTGAGCTTTTCTTCCTCCCTTAGAATATGGAAAACTTTAATAATGTCATGTACAAAACAGATATTGAGCATTTTTTACTGAAAAAAGAAATCTAAGTCTCTCCAAGGCATGGAAAATCTGGTCTTCAGTATTGTACATATAAAGCCACTTAATGATTTTTTTGGTAATAAATAATTTTTATTTTAAAAAGACATTATTTTTATAAAATGATTCATTTTTGATAGTTTAAAGAGTATGAAGCAAAGAAATCTTTTTTTTTAAAAAAAGTATATGTTACTGGTCTTGGCTGAGGCCTGTAGTAGCCTATGATGCCAGTGACACCTGAAAAAAAAGCATATGAGCCAGGCATGATGGTGTGTGCCTGTAATCCCAGCACTTGGGAGGTTGAAGCAGGAGGACTGCTGAGAGTTCAACATCAGCCTGGGCTACAAAATGAACTGAAGGCCAACTCGAACTGCATAGCAAGGCCTTGTCTCAAAAAGACAAAAAAAAAAAAAAAAGTATATGAAAAAAAAGGTATTTTCATATGTGAGTATATACTCAGAAGAACTGAAAGCAGAGATTCTAAGAGATGCATGTGCACTCATCTTTGTGGGAGCACCAAAAGCTAAAAGGGGGAAGCAGTTTCAGGTATCCATTAAGAGATGGATAGATAAACAAAAAATGTAATATATTATGCAGCCTTAAAAAGAAAGAAATTCTCGCGCCTGTAATCCCAGCACTCCGGAAGCTGAGGTGGGAGGATTGTGAATTCGAGACCAGCCTGGGCTACAAAGTGAGCTCAAGGCCAGCCTGAACTGCATAGTGAGACCCTGTCTCAAAAAGACAAAAAAAGAAAGAAATTCTAACACATTTCTAACACATGCTACCTCATGAATGAAACTTAAAGACACTATGCTGATGGGCATGGTGACACAGGCCTGTAGGCCCAGCACTTGGGAGGCTGACCAGGAGCATCACAAGTTCAAGGACAGCACTGAACTTCATAGTAAGACCCTGTCTCAGAAAAAACAAACACAAACAAAACTAACCTAAATAAAATAAAACCTAAACAAATAAAAGAGAGGCGTTATGCTCAGAGAAGTAAAAGCCAGACACAAAGGACAAACACTACATAGTTCTAGTCCTATAAAGGACTAGAGCAGTAAAATTTTATGGAGGGAGAGTTGAACTGTGGTTGCCAGGGGCCAGGGAGAGTGGCTTATAGAGTTACAGTTTAATGGGTACAAGTAGTTTAAAGTTTACCAGACGAAGAGATAAATAGCCATGGTGGTTGTATAACAATGTGAACTTCACAGAATGGCAAACTTAAAAATGATTAGAATGATAGATTTTATGTGTATTTTACCAACATGAATAAATTTTAAAAGGAAGTACAAGAAATGTAGGGCTGGAGATTTAGCTCAGTGGCATAAGCGCCTGCCTTGCAAGCAGGCAGTCGTGAGTTCAATCCCCGGTACCGATAAAAAAGAAAAAGACCAAAAAAAAAAAAAAGAAGAAGAAGAAGAAATGTAAATCAAGCATTATACACATCACCCCTCTTAGAAGCAGCCAGTTAAACCATGGTGATTGTGTTTACAAACATGTTTCTGAGCAGTGATACCCTTCAGGACACATACTGGTGGGATATTTCCAAGTTGGAGGTGATGGCCTTGGGTACAGTGGAAATTCAAGTCAGACATGGTTGTCCTGGAGAAGAGGCTTGTAGCAGAGACAAGATCAAGTCATCAGAGACAGGGAGTGAGCTATTGGAAGGCAGAGTTGGCAGTGGATGGGCCTCGGCACCCACCATAGGAGGATGCAGAGCAGAGGCAAGGAGGAAGGCTCTTCACTTGAGCAGGTGAAAGACCGGGATCCTACAGCTGAGCTTGTCAAAGGGGGTTGGAAGAAGAGACAAAGACAGCAACACGCTGCAAGTTCTTGAACGTTCTTGCTTTTGAGAAAAGGTGACATACTCCTGGGACTCCAGTAAGTAATTGGGGGGATCTTTGCAGCAGGGATAATCAAGTTGCACTAACAAATGATTAGAGACAGAAAAACACCACTGTGAGCTATTAACATGGCCTCATTTGGGCCCTCAGACTTGTAAGGTCTAGGGAAACAGGTGATACACAAAATACATAGGTAGGAATTCAACCTAGACTTTTCCTTTGCATATAATACATACTTCAAAACCTGAAGGCCAATGACAATTTTTATCTTGTATACCAGACTGACAAAGTAGTAGGTAGATAACAGACTTTTTGTAGACTCAGAGTAGCCCAACAGAACCACTTAATGAGCCTGAGACAGGAGAATCACCGAGTTCAAGTCCAGCCTGGGCTACACAGTGAGTTCAAGGTCAATCTGAACTACATAGTGAGACTCTGCCCCCCCCCCAGCAACAACAACAAAAAAACACTAAAAGCAAAAAGTGAAAACCAAAAAGTAAAAAAAAAAAAAGAAGATATTCTATAGTTTACAATTATTTATTGTAAGATATTATTTGCTTCCTCTCAATCCTAAAATATTGACTTCTCTTTGAAGAGTCTGTGCTGTTTCTGCTGGAGACAAAGTAGAATAATGTAGAAAGAATTAGCGCAGTGAAGCACCAGGCCTGAATTAAATTCAGCTCTCTACTTTTGATCTACATAACCCTGGGCAAGATAGTGTAATCTCTCTGAACCTCAGTCCTTTTCTTGTAACAAGAGAAAAACAGCGGCTGCTAGGTCAGTGCCTATCTGATTCAGCTGGGCTTTATCACTGAGAAGGTTTACTGTGTTCTGTAACAAAATAAAAGGGACCCTGGCTTCCATCCTCAGCACCCGAAAACAAAATGTTGAAGAACGTCAAGCCAGGCATGAAAATTGTCACTGTTTTGGATTTTCACCATTCTGAAAGTTACGTAATAATATGGATCATGATTTTTAAAAATATTGGCACAAAGAAAAATTTGAACTCTGAAATTACTGTTAAAGTTTTTACTTGAGATAATGGAATTGTGGTTTGGTTTTTAAACTGATTCATTTTTAGGATGTTGCTGCTTTTTTTTCTGTTATGGGAATTGAACTCATGACCTTGTGCTTGCCAGGCAGGCATTTAATTCATTCTTTTTTTTTTTAATTTTATTTTGAAAGTAGTAAAATACAACACATCAAGACAGAATAACACCAACTAAAATCGTACAGTGAAATTGGTACAGAATTTCACAGCAGGTTACCAGAGTAACAGTAATAGGTATCACAGTATATTTCGTTATCTTTATAATAGTTGTTCTTTCAATCACGTATATCAAAATAAAATGAAATCCAGAACATTATAGAACTTATCAAAACAGAATATTGAATAGAGCAGTACCATTAATGAGAATAGAGAAAAACAATAATAAAAATATTTGCCTTCAAAGAGATGGTAGAAGGAAATCCCCCTTATTTTCTATGGTCAACCTCCCAAGAGATGCTCAGATTTCTGGTTCCCATTTGCTAACGGGGGACAGGAGAAGGAGGGTAGGGGAAGTGGGATGTTAGGCTCTAGGCCATGCACCAGTAGGTTCACTATTGCTTAGCAGGAGGCAGGCTGGTTGCTTGGTTTCCCAGCTTCGTAAGTTCCAACATGGTGTGGATCTCAGAAGACACTGGTGGTTCTCCCCCTGGAGGGGCTGTAGTCTGCCACACTGCAGCCACTTTCCAGGGAGGGGAGCTGCTTGTTTGGTTTTCCAGTGTCCTAAGTTCCAACATGGCACAGATCTTAGGAGCTGCTGGTGGTTCTCCCCCTGAAAGGGCCACAGTCTGCCACACCCCTGCTGCTTACCAGGGAGGGGAGCTGCCTGCTTGGTTTCCCAGCGTCCTAAGTTCCAACATGGCATGGATCTCAGGAGACACTGGTGTCTTAATTTATTGTTAATGAACAAATAATTGCATATTTTTGGTGTACAATGTGATGTCTTGATCTATGTGTACTTTATAGAAATGTTCAATCATTAATTAACATAGTCATCTCATCACTGAGTTTTGTTTTGGCTTTTTTGAAACAGGATCTCCTATGTAGTTGAGTCTGGCCTTGAATTCACTATGTAGTTTAGGCTGGCCTCAAACTCACAGCAATTCTCCTGACACCTCGCCAGTTTCACCTTTTAGTTTTGTGGTGAGAACACGTGTAATCCCAGTAGGTTCTGTAATCTTAGGAGGCTGAGGCAGGAGGATCACTGCAAGTTCAAGGCTGGCCTGGGCTACATAGTGAATTCAAGGCCAGTCTGAACTGCATACCAAAACCCTATCTCAAAAAGATGGAGGGAAAAAAACCCATTTGATTATATATTACATTATTATCAACAGGCAATGCAATCGATCCCTAAAACTTACTCTTTTAGTCTAACTGAAACATGACCAATGTTTTCACTTTCTAAGCCCTTTCTCCTTCCCCCATCCTTTGCTAAACACCTTTCTCCTTTATAGGAGATCACTTATTTTTTTTGTATTTCACATATAAGACCATACAGTATTTTGTCTTTCTGTACCTGGCCTATTTCATTTAGTGTAATATCCTCTACTGTCATCCATTTATCTGTCATGTGGCAGAATTTCCTTTTCAAAGGCTGAACAGTATTCAGCTGTGCATATATATATACCACCTTTCTTCTATCTGTTCACCCACTGATAGACTTTTAGGTTGCTTCCATATCTTGGCTGTGTAGTAAGTAATGTTGCATTGGCCATAGCAGTGCATCGACTTTAGGTCTGTGTACACATACTCAGAAATAATGATGAGAGGCATGTGGTAATTCTATTTTTAGCTTTTTGAGGAACATCCATACCATTTTCCAAAGCATCTATACTAATTTACATTCCCATGAACAGTGTACAGGGATTCTCTTTTTTCCCACATCTTCATCAACACCTATGATTTGTCTTTTTAATAATAGCCATCCTAACAGGTATGAGGTGATATTTCACTGCGGGTTTAATTTGCCTTACCTTGATGATTAGGTGTTTCTGTTTTTGTTTTTGTTTGTTTGTTAGAAGCGGTCTTGCTATGTAGTTGAGGCTGGCCTTAAATTCACTATGTAAAGCCCCAGCTGGCCTCGAACTCATGGTGATCCTTTTGTCTCAGCCTCCCAAGTGTGTACCATCATGGCCAGCTACCTTTATCAGTGATGTTAAGCATTTTGTCTTATATTCATTAGCTATTCATATCACTTTTTTGAGAAATGTCCCTTCTGATCCTTTGCTCATTTTTAAATTACATTATTTTCTTGCTTTTATTTTAGTTCTTTTTGGCGGGGACCAGGGATCAAACTCATGACCTTGTGCTTGCCAGTCAGACACTTATGCCACTGTGCTAAATCCCGACCTGGTTTTAGTTTTTTTTATATATTTTGAATATTAACTCCATATCTGATACATAGTTTGCAAATATATTTTCACCGTCCATGGGCTGTCTCTTTACTCCTGATGATTTCTGTGCAGAAGCTTTTAGCTTGATGCAGTCTATTTGAGGCTTCATTTTTTTTTTTTATAAAAAGAATCCTTATCTTTGGAAATGCATACTGAAATATTTACCAATAAAACAGAATGCCTGCAATTTCCTTGAAAATAACTGATGAGAAGAGACATAGACAAAGGAAATGAAACAGAATTGGTCAGGAGTTGGTAATGACGGAGACTGAGTTGATAGATGTAGAGATCATTATATTGTTTTGCTTTACTGATGTATATATTGAAACTTTTCATTAAAAACTTTTAAAAAAAGACAAATATGGTGGTGCATGCCTGGAATCCCAGCTACTCTGAGGTAAGAGAGTATAAGTTCGAAGCCGACCTGGGCAACTTAGTAAGTCAAAATAAAAAGTAAAGAGGGACAAGGTATAGTTTAGTGATAGGATGCTTGCCTCACTGACCAAAGCTTCTGGGCTCCATCTCCAGTACAAAAGTTTTTTTAAAGTAAAGATTGATATCATGTTATTAAAAAATAGTGGGCACTTTCGGTGTTCAATAAAAATTAGGAACTACTTTAGTGGGATCAGTTTGAGCTTTCCTTAATATTATGTGGAACAATGAATCTATGTTGAAAGTTATATTAAAGTTAATTGTTATTTAAGGGTTCATCTCCAAATCTGAAGAATCTTTGGTAATATAAGAATTTGACCTAAAATTATTTTAAGGATTTCTGTAATTTTTTTTAAATAAAAAATTTCCTTAATGGGGATTTAACTCAGCAGCACAAGTGCCTGCCTGGCAAGTGTGAGGTCATGAGTTCAATCCCCAGAGGCAAAAAAATAAAAATAAAAATAAATTCTTACAAAAATATTTGCATTCAAGAACAATAGAAAGTATGAAAGGCCTCATATTAAGGGTATTATCCTTGAAGAATAATTTTCCAAACTCCTTCCTCCTTATCTAGGTATATGTATGCATACAGTTGTTATTTGTTTGTATGTAGACTAAAAATTCCTTTCCTTTTGGGTGTGGTGGCGCATGTCTGTAATCCCTGCACTCTGAGGGTTCAAGAACAGTCTGGGCAACTTGGTAACTGTGAGATCCAGTCTCAAAGTTAAAAAGAAAAAATGTTTAAAAACCTGAAGATCTAGCTCAGTGAGAAGACCCTGGGTTCAACACCCAGTACTACATACAAAAAATTCCTAATGTAAGTATAGTTCTGCTTTATAATTTAATATATCTGTGGCATTTAGAGTCTTCAGAGGGAGCTACTGTGTAGTTATTATAAAACATTTCACCAGGGCCTTTGTGTTGAATATTAACGCGTCTTCCAATGTATTGCAATTACAAACAGAAAGGAAGCAATAGCACATTTTTAAGAGCACAAATTAGCATGGTGCAGTGACACAGGCTTGTAATCCCAGCTGCTCAAAACACTCAACTCGGTTTGGAGGATCATGAGTTTAAAACCAGCTGATGCTCTTTCAAAGAGGTTGGGGAAGGAGGTGGTATTTTAGTTCTCTTTAACGATTTTAGTCTCAGCCCCACTGCTTCTGGGCTTATGACAGCATGTCATGGTGGAACTGTCTCAAAACCATTTACCTGCCTTTTTAGGCACGGTAGCACACACTTGTGATTCCCACACTTAGGAAGCTGAGGCAGGAGGACAGCTGTGAGTTCAAGGTGAGGCTAATGTCGAGACCTTGTTTCAAAGCAAAAACAAAAACATTTACCTCATGGCCAGGATGCAAAAGAAAGAAAAAGAGGCCAGTGTCCCACAATCCCCTCAATTAAATTACCTAACACCTCCTACTGGATCCTGCTTCTTAAAGATTTCTACCACTTCCCAGGGGTTCCATGCTGGGACTAAAGCTTTAACACATGGGCCTCTGAGGAACATTCCAGATTCCTGCTACAGTAGAGTGCCCCGTGTACTTAAACTATCTGTGCACACACCGGGGCTTATGCTGAACACCTGCTTCCCTTCCAGGAGTCTGGACTACGGAATGTGCTAGACACGGGTGCCTGTGTAATCGGCTCCCAGTAAGAGCTCTGAGCGCTGAGGGGTTGTTTTGTGAGCTTTCCGACATGTTGTTCATGCACATTTCTGGGAGAATTAACTCAAATGGCTCTACTAGAAGAAAATGCTTGGAGGATGGTGCCTGGTTTCCTTGGACATTGTCCCCTGGGCCTTTTCTGCCTTTGGTATCCTTTTGCTGTAATAAATATGAGTTATGAGCATAACTATGTTGAGTACTGTGAGTCCTCCTAATGAATCCTCAAACCTTGGAGGTGGATTTGGAGACTTTAGATCTGACTTCAAATCCTGGCTCTGCCACTTTACAGATGAGGAACCTTCGGTGAGTTACTCTCTGGGCATTTCCTAATCTCTAATCTGGATTAAAAAATAGTTTAGTCCCACTGGATTTTTGTCAGGATTAAAACTGGCATGTAATTATTTTTCAATAAAAGTTAAGAATTATCTTGAAAGCTAGATATTTATGTATATTTATAATTATTTCTTTTGAATAAATTTCTAGAATTGCCAGATTTAAGCATATGTGTGACCATAAAAGTAAAGTATGTTTATTGTTAGGGCATTAGAGCTGCTTGTTATTAGAAACTAAGAGTGTTTTATAATTCTATTTTTAGATATAGTTATTCTTAATAATTTATTGTACATATGTCCAAACTTACTTTTGCATATATGAGTATGGATAGCATAATATAGAATTTGTGTGTGTTGCTGGGGCTTGAACTTGGGATCTTGCTTATGCTAAGCACATACGTTACTACTGAACTATACGTCAGCCTATAGTATGGAATTTTTAAATGAAAAAAAACACATATATGATTTTATTGTATATGTCTGCATATAAGGGGTTCAGATATTCAAAGAAGATTCCTAAAAACCCTTTTTGTTTTCCTTACACTATAGATCAGTGATGGCAAACCTTTAAGAGACTGCCAAACTGCAACCCAAAACACACTTAGTTGTTGCAAAGTATCAATTAAACCCAAATACTGGGGTTTTAGTTTAGAAAACAAAAACCAAAACCTCATATATTCACATCTTTTGTCTTAAAAGAAAAACACAATAACATGCATGCCATAGTTTACCACCACTGCTATAGGTGAAATTGAAAATATAGAGTGCCAAAAAATGTATATACACCAGGAAAAGATAAACTTGAATAAAAATATTAATACCAAATTTACTGAGATATCATGGGATTGGCCTCTGTAAGTACAAGAGGTGCTCAAGTGGTGACCGTTAGCTTCCAGGCCCTTTACTAACACGGTGAACTTCTGCTTGGGTAACTCAGTCACTGAGATTGCTGCAATGCATCTAAGTTTCTTCTCTAAGGGCCTCAGTGTAGTGATTTTCTGCAATATACAGCATCCCCGCGGGTCCCCCATAGGGGGGTAATACCATCTGTCAAAAAAACATCATACGGAGAAACCGCGCCTCCGCCCCGCGTGGAGCGCGGCCCGAGCCGCCCGCTTCCCGCCGTTGCAGGGAGCGTGGGGAGGCGGGCACCAGCCTGCGCGCCGGCCGGGCGACGTCGCGTCCAAAGGTTCCGCGCCCCCTGCGGTGACCCCGAGCCTCGCTCCCTCGCCTCACCCCTGCGACGACCGGAGGGGTCCCGCCCCCAGCGGGGTCCCGAGCCTCGGTCCCGCTGTCTGGGACACCGTGCTTGGGGCCCCGGCGTGGCCCCGCCTCTCCCTCGTGTCGCCGCAGCCCACACGCCTTCTCACTGCCCAGGCTTGCTCTGCAGAGCCAGTTTCTCCTCGCTTTACTCTGTTTCAAAACAAACTTGGCTACCGCTTTTTGCTCATTTCATTGAAGAACCTGGAATCTAACTCCAGAAGGAGAGGCGAGTAACCCAGAACCCAGGAACATTTGGTGAGCCACTTTCAGAAGAAGCTACCTGATATATAAGGAACAGAGAATATGGGAAGAGGCAGCAACAAGAAAGGCTTTTTGGCCCCCAATCCTGAGAAACAGTCAATAGCGGACACCGCACCAATAGACATAAAGCGCCATATAGAGAGCCTCATAGACCAATTCAGGAATGAAGTTATCAACGACCTGAAGCTAGAAGTATGCAGAATAGTTAGAGAAATGCTAAGCACCACCCAAGAAAAAACAGATAGTGGAATGGAAGAACAGAAAAAGAGGGGAGAATTGTTTGATGGAGAAAACAGAGAAAGCATAGAATACATGAAGCAGGTTCAAAGGGACTACCAAGAAACTAAGAAGTCTATCGAAGACTGGCATAACAGCTTGAAAGAAACTAAGGACAGACTATCTGAACTGGAGGGCAGACTTGTAATATGGGAGACTGAAATGAAAAACTTCTTAAAAATAACAAAGAAACAAACAGCAATAATACAAAGACAGGAAGATGATAAGAGGATCCATAACTTAAGGATTAAGAACATAAAAGAAGAAGTAGGGACACAAACAAGTGAACTACAAAAGCTACTCACAGAAATAATCCAGGAGAATTTTCCTAATTTAGCAAAAGGTAAAGATACTCAGATGTATGAGGCATACAGGACCCCAGCTATCTACAACCCAAACAGAGCAACACCCAGGCATATAATAATCAAAATTCCAGAAATTCAATACAAGAACAGAATATTAAAAGCTGTCAGAGACAAGAAACAGACCACTTACAAGGGAACACCCATCAGAATTACAGCAGATTTCTCTGCACAAACCATCAAATCACGAAGAGCGTGGGGGGAAATAATTCAAGCTTTGAAAGATAATAATCTCCAGCCAAGATTGAGATATCCTGCACAACTGTCCCTGGAAATTGATGGAAAAACGAGGTGCTTCCAGGATAAAGAGGAACTGGGGGAGTTTGCAGCCACCAATTCAACTCTACACAGAGTATTGCAGGATATTCTAAAAAAAAAGAAAAATACAAAGAACCCAGAAATAGTGGCGGGGAGGCCACAACGAATGCAGCAGAGAACAAAATGAAGAAGACAAACTGACAGCTACTGACAGAAAAAGAGCTCAACAGAAATGAGGCAGAGAAGATTGGATGATAGGAACAGCTATTTTGGAGAAAATGACATCTTAATAGGTAATACTGATTTAGTATCATCTTGTTTTGAAGTCTCATCTAGCTTTTGTTCTTCTGTTTCCAATGGTCTAAATAGGTTGTATCTTATTGGATTTTGTTATGTACGATAGTATAAGCAAAAACCTTTTAAAGACAAGGAGATTATACAGAAACCATTGTTCATTTTCTGTTAGTCGATTCTAAATACTCTGTAATGCTGTCATTCTCTTAAATGGTTTTACATTGTTTTGATATACTTAATGCTACAGTATATGAAGTTGTACTCAAGGATTTCAAGGAAAGAGACAATATGGTAACTACTTTTGGGTCGGGATTATCTGGTGGTGAAACACTATTCTGCTTAAATGGTTATATTTTGATCTGCGCTGTTTCGTTGTTATGCCCTCTTTTATCTCAATCTCCACTCCATTGTTTACTTTTTTATCTTTATCCTTTTAATTAAAGGAAAAAAATAGCAGGATATATTATAGTAACCCACTTTGACTTTCCATTACCTCAATTTAAAGCCCTGTATTACTCTCACCATCTGGTTTTTAACTGATGTTCCCCTATTCTGTTTTGCTGGATAGTATCAGGTTCGAAAGTTTAGGCATCAGCTGTGAAGATAATGAGATTCATTATAACGCCCATTCTCATTGACTTTTATCTACTTTTGAAGACCTACAATGTCTCCAATGTTTTGGTTTTGTTGGTTTTATTCTTTACTGTTTTGTTCAATTGTATTATAACTAACGATATAGGCAATTCTATTAGAGATAGCGGGAGGCATTATGGTAACCATTGTTGATCACCTTGTATCATGTTTTTACACTATCTATTATGTCCACCCTTTTGACTTGACCGATTCTGTTCTGTTATGTCACATTTGGTTTTACTCTCTTCCAAAAAAGTAATAAGAACCGTGGGAGCAGTGAAACCCAAAATGTGTAATAGTCATGGTACAAAAGAGAGGAAAAGAAAGTGCTCTAAACTATATAACTGCATGTATATTTAAGTGTATAAGATAGAAAATGATATCACAGAGTTTTATTGGATCATTGAACAGAACTGTTTGCAGTATCATTGATGGAATGTCCACTTTACAAGCTTTAATTTTGTGACTTGAACAATTATTTCTAGGATGACAATATGTAATCCATTAACTAGTGATTTCCTACTGTTCATTTTTTTTTCTGTAAATCTGTATAACTTGTACCCTTTCTCTGCTTTTTATTTCTTTTCTCCTTAAATAAAAAAAAAAAGAAAAAAATTAAAAAAAAAAAAACATCATACAATTTTTTTCTTTTTTGTTTGTTTTTGTTTTTGGAGACAGGGCCTTCATATGTAGTTCAGACTGACCTTGAACTCTCTCTGTAGCCCAAGCTAGCCTTGAATTTGCTGCAGTCTTTCTACCTCAACCTCCAAAATTCTGGGATTACAGGTGTGTGCCTCCACACCCCACAAAATCCACTATTTTTCTTTTCCTGAAGTGTGCATACATTTTTGGGGGGGTCTATGTAATTTAATGTGTAATTTATCAACTTAATTATGCGTTTACATTTAGAATCATACAACACATAAAATATAGTGATTTAAAAATATAGTGATTTAGAGTCAATTGCTGCTCTGTTTTTCCTTCTTTCTTTTTGCAGTGCTGGGAATTAAAGCAAGGTGTTCAGCAAATGCTCCACCACTGAGCTGTAATCCTGCCCTGTTGGCTTTATAATATACTTTTTATAGACTTCCCAGGCATCTTTGATGTTAGTATCACCATCTTCATTTTAGCCATTTTTGAGTTTAACAGCAGTTCTGGAGAATATAAGCTCCCTGTCTTTCTGTTCCTAACAATAAGCAATTTTTAATTCTATTGGAAATTTTATTCAATTTCTATAACATTTGCCTGCTATATGTGACTGCCCTGTATAAACTGACTAGTCATTGTATTGCTTTTTAAAGCTACCTTTGAGTTGTGGACATAGCCTAGTGGTGGAGTGCTTGCCTAGCATGTGCAAGGCCCTGGGGTCATCTCTATTGCAAAAGAAAAAAAGACAGGTAAACAGCCAGAGAGAAAAGAAGAAAGAAGAGAAAGAAAACTATCTTTGAAATATGTTTACAATGATATCTACTGTTTAAAATTATGAGGTCCTAACCCCTAGGATAATTATATAAATGTGTTAAATTTATCTCTTTTTAAGATGGTGCTATGAGGTAATCTTTATTCTTAGATTTTTTTCTAAAATTATCAGTGAAGCCACGTATAGTGAGGCATGGCTGTAATCCTAGCACTTGGGAGGCTGAGGCAGGAGAATCACTGTGAGTTTGAGGCCAACTTGAGCTGCATAAATGAAACACTGGCTTCTCCGCCCTTCAAAAAAATCAATGAAGGTCATGTCAAGACATGTCTTTGTCAAACAGTACTTAACATTAATTATGCCCTAGTGGTGTTTGATTTTTAAGGTCTATAAAAGTCATTTGGACACAAGGAAACTTGAATGTGGACATATATCATATAGTGTTTTGAAAATATTACACACATATTTTTAGATATGATAAGACATTGTAGGAGACACCTTAGAAGTGTATACTAGAAATATTTAGGAGGGAAATGTCATGCTGTCTGCAATATACTTTCTTTTTTTTTTTTTTTTATCAGTACCAGGGATCAAACTCATGACTGCATGCTTGTAAGGCAGGCGCTTATGCTGCTGAGCTAAACTCACCAGCCCCATGCAATATACTTTCAAATGATTCAACCAAAAGAAAATTGGAGGAGAGTAGAGATCAAAAGCAAATTTAGTAAAATGTTTACAACTGGCAAATATGGCTGATGGGCATATAATATTGTTCATTATACTGTTGTTTCTACTCTTTTCTATGAACTTGAAACTATTAAAAATGAATTATTTTAAATTTACTTTGGGGAGTTTTCATTCTATTGTAATCATCACCTACTTTTTTGAGGTGAAGTCTTTCTCTGTTACCTAGACTAGCCTTGAACCTCTGGGCATTTCTCCTGCCTCAGACTCCCAAGTAGCCAAACTACAGGCTTGTGCCACCGTGCCCTGCTTGTGGCCTTATTTTTGTTTTGTTTTTGAGACAAGACTTCACTATGCAGTTCAGTCTGGCCTGGAACTCGCAATAATTCTCTTGCTTTGCTTTCTGAGTACTGGAATACAGGTATGCACCACCACCCCTGGTTTGAAGCCACATTTTAAAAATATAATTTGATGGCATTTAAAGAATTCTCAGGGCCAGGGGTATGGCTTAGCCGCATGGTGCCTACTTGGCAAGTGAGAGGTCCTGAGTTTGATTTCCAGCCCCTCCCTCCAAAAATTCTCATAAGGAAGCATAGTTAAAATAGTGTAGTTACATGGGGAGATGCAGGTACTTTACAAGGTACAGAAGTACGGTGGAGGAGAGACTGTTTAATTCTGCCTGGAATGGGCAGGCTGACTGGAGAGGGTAATGCCTAAGTAAGAATATATTCCAGTGCTTGGGCAGCCATGCTCAAATACTGCATACTGAGTGGCTTACACAACAGAAATTTCTCTCTCCAACTCTTTCTTTTCTTTTTGAGACAGGCTTTTGCTATGTAGTTTAGGCTAGCTTTGCACTCACTGTGTAGCCCAGACTGACCAACGAGCTTGCAGCAATCCTCCTGCTTCAGCATCCCCAGTGCTGGGATTACAGGCATGTGCCACCACACCTGGATATTTTCAAAGTTTGTGAAGTGGAATCTTTTGAGATCAAAGTGGCAGCACAGTTGGGTTCTAATGAGGGCTGTTTTCCTGGCTTATTATAGAAGGAGTCATGTTCTCACTGTGTCCTCAAGTGACATGGGAAGGAGTTGGGAAGAAGGGGGATTAATGGGAGAGGTAGAGGGTCTTTGAAGGCCATGAGTCCTGTTAGATTTGAGTCCTACCTTATGATCTCATGTAACCTTAATTAATTCCTAAACACCCTACCTCCAAATACCATCAAATTTGGGTTAGGGTTTCAACAGATGAATTTTGGAACAGGGGTATGCAATTTAGTTCATAGTACATAACTGAGCACTTACCAGGCATTAAGTTATAAAGGCACAGAGGGGTAAGACAATAGGGTGTATTTGGGGAACTGCTACTGTTTAAGGTTGTTGTAGCATAAAGGAGAAGAGTCTGGAACACTTGAAAGATGAGGCTATATAAATGTAGTCGTAGAGGTAAATCCCAAGATTATGAAGCTTGGGACTTACCAACCTTAAAAACTTGGGACTTTATCTTAAAGATAGCAGGGAGCCATAGGGAACTTTCACATAGAGTATTTAAAAGTAATATGTAATATGGCCACATTTGGATCGTTTAAAAGTTGGGGGCAGGACCAATTTTAAGCATTAAATGAGCTGGGATGCTGACGCAGTCGCCCTTGTGAGAGATGAAGGCCCCAAAGAGAAGAGAGGCAATACTGAACCATGTTAAGGACACGACATACACAGGGATGATTTGCTATTTTAGATGTAGGCACTAAGTTGCCCAGTGGTCCAGTCTTACAAAGATGTATTCATCGCTTAATGTTTTACAAAATAGAATGACTCCTCACTTTCCAAATTCTAACTTCTATAAGCTGAAATTATGTCACTTTTATAATCTTTAGAAACTCAGGTTTTACCTGTTACTTTGGAAATATTTGGGGAAGTCAACCAATTTTTATGGGCTCATTCTTTACTTTTTTTTGAGACAGAGTCTGATTATGTAGTGTTCAGGTTAGCTTTAAACTCACTTTGTAGCCAAGACTGACCTCAAATTTGTGGTGATTCTCCTGCCTCGGCCTCCTGAGTCCAGGGGTTTCAGGTGTGTGCCACCATACCTGGCTCATTCTTCACATTTTTAAATGAGGGTTGGCAGGATCTCGTATACATTTCTGTTCAAATATTGTCATATGCAATTTATTTTGTTTAGTCCATTTTGTTCTGTGTACTTAGATATTTGCTAGGTTTGTTAAATTTCAGAAATAAAACTCTGATGCCTGTCTCTTGAGTAATTTTGTTGGAGAAACCAAAACAGAAGTAATGTATAATTAAGGGCTGATCCATGTAGAATATCTTTCATTCATTCATTCATTCAGAGTCCCTGCTCTCATTTAGCTTATACTAATGCAGGGACAATAATTTAGCTTATACTAGTGGAGGGACAATAATTAGTACACAGGTGGTATACAGTAACCTCCCTTATCCACAATTTAATTTTTGTGGTTTTACTTACCCATGTTCAACCACAGTCTGAAAACATCAAATAAAAAATTCCAGAAATAAGCAATTCATAAATTTTAATTTGTATGACATTTTGGGTAGCATGATTTCAAGCCCAGGATTTGTGGTATCCCTTTGTCCAGCATATCTATACAGTGTTTATATTCGCCCATTGGTCATTTGGTAGCCATCTAGGCTATCAGGTTGACTGTCACAAAGTCACAAGGTTTGTTTTGAAGTAATCCTTATTTTACTTATTAATAACCCAAAAACATAAGAAAAGTGATGCTGGCCAAACAGATACGCCAAAGAAATGTCAAAAAGAGCTTTCTTTAAATAAAAAAGTCAAAGTTCTCAATAAGAGACAAAAACATACACTGATGTTAAAATCTAAATAGTTATTAATCTGTGCACAATTTATAAATTAAACTTTGTCATAGATAAGTATGATAAAATACTGAAAGGAGAGGGGAGAGAGTCTCAGTGGAAGAGTTCTTGGTTTATTGAGGAACAGCAAGGAGTCCAATGTGGCAGGACCAATGTGAAACATTCATGTGCAGGTGAATTCAGGGAATGTGGAAGGGAAGTTACTCAGGGGCTTGTCAACCTAAACATCACCTAACTGAATCAGTGTGGTGCTGAGTGCAGATGGTCCACCTGCATAAAAAGACCTAGCGAGGAAGATTAGTGTTTTTGGTTCTCAGTAGTGTTGTTTGGAGCAGTTGGTTCTCTTGTTGCTGTTGGTTCTCCTGGAGGAGCTTGTCATGCTTGCTTCTCTGAAGTGAACTTGGCTGTTATCACGGAAGGAGCTTGGGGATGTTGTTGTTGCTGAGGATGGCTGCGGTTCATGTTGGGGGGAGCTCTAGTCCTTACTTTAAGCATTGCTTCCTGGCTCTGGAGGAGAAGGGGTGTACTGTTCAATCTCCAGGAGGAGCTTGTCCTGCTGGCTTCCTGATATGGATTTGGCTGTTTTCATCATTGGAGGAGCTTGGGACCTTGTCACTTGAAACAGATTTGCATGAGTCATTGTTGTGGGCTGTAGGCCTCCAGTTGGACTCATGGGAGGCTTTGTCGTGGGCTCTAGGTCTTCAGCTGAACTCATGCAGGAGACTGCCATGGGATCTAGGCCCTCGGCTGGATTTTCTAGGTCTTTAGTGTGTGGACAGATTGCAGATTTCCTGCACTTTCTTTTGTATTTGACTCCTTGGTTGATCATCATAAATAATACTATAAATTGTGTGTCCTGTATTATTTCCTGTTCTCCTTGCAAACCCTTATGGGTCTTTAGCCTGAGTCATGGGAAGAAGGGAGTTTTTCCACTTATGGAAATGGAGAAGATATAGGAGACGTAGGTCTATGGATGCAAATCAGGAGCTCACATTTGCTCTGGTTAAGTTGGAGATACCTATTAAGACACGTGAGTGGAGCTCTTACGAGGAATTAGCAAGAAAGCACTCTCACATGGCTGGTTTTAAGAGGACACTAGAGATACAAAGTTGGCATTTAAAAGCCGTAAGTTGGGAAATAAAAGCTCAAGAGAGAATAAAGAAGGTAAGTGGTTAAGCCTTAGGTACTGTACGGTCTAGAAGTCCCAGAGATGAGGACCCTGCAAAGGGCACTTGGAAGAAGCGGCCAGGGGATTGAACCCAGGACTTTCACACTGACATCACTAGCCCTTTTATTATTTATCTTATTTTGAGATAAAATTTTGTCAGGTTGCTCACATAGAACCCAACTTTTTGATGAGCTGCCAGGCGCATACCACCAGGCCTGCTGCGAATATATATGAAAAGCTGAGAGGGATCAATGGAATGTCAATGATCAGAGAAGAGGAGACTGAAGTGGACCATAGTGTCCAAGGATGAAGGAGATAGAACTAGTTATTCTAACACTTTTTCTTAGTTCCAAATAGTGTCATTGACGATTTAGTTAATTCCAAGTGTTTTCACTGTAAGGTGAAAGTCACTCAGGTAATTCCACAAATCAGTCATTTATGATAACTGGAAAAACAGTTGCTACTTAAGATTGGCATGTATTTTAATTATTGGCTATAGTCTTTATTTTGAATTGTGGGCAAGTTGTTTGTTTGTTTGTTTGTTTGGTCTTTTTCCTTTTTATTGGTACCGGGGATCGAACTCACGACTGCCTGCTTGCAAGGCAGGTGCTTATGCCGCTGAGCTAAATCTTCAGCCCCAGTGGGCAAGTTTTTGTCTGTGTTTTGTTTACTTCGTCCTCAAGAGGTGTTTGTTCATTCACTAATCTAAAAAGTATTTATTAAGCAGCTGCGTTGTGCCAAGCCTAGCTTTTTCTTGTCCTAATATATCTAATTTCACAGGCACAAAACTGCCTTTCGAGTGGCACTTGGCTTCAGCCTCCCCACAGTGGGGTTTTTCCAGCCTACACCTCGTCCAGCTGCAGTTCTCAGCGTGGGCGGGCGGAGATGCCTGAAGTCGGTCAGCCAGTGCGGGGCGTCCTTCCCGAGGCCAGGAGGGGCCCTTTGGACACCCAGAAATGATATGGTAATGAGGTGGGCGAGTGGTAGGCAGATGAGCGGGCGGGCCTTGCCGCAGGGCCTTGCGGGTTGAGCCGGGTGGGTCGCCTTGGTCTAGCGGGGAGCAGATGAGGGGGCGGAGTGCGCCGGGCTGCCCCAGGACGCGAGGTGGGCGGGCTCATGCAAATGAGGGGGCGGACTGCGCCTGGCGGCCCCGTGGAGGCGAGGTGGACGGTCTCATGCAGATGAGGGGGCGGGCTGCGCCTGGCGGCCCCGTGGAGGCGAGGTGGGCGGTCTCATGCAGATGAGGGGGCGGGGCCCTCCCGCAGGCGCGAGGAGCGCTCCGCCGGCCACCGCCGGGAACTGGAAGGCGCCCGGCCCTTTCTTTGACTAGAACGGACCCGCGGACGCAGCTGCCTCGCCCGCTGGTGCCGGTGCGGGCTGCGGCACGGTGGACGCCTCGTCGGAGGCCGGCCAGCCGGCTATCTGAATCGGCCGAGCATGGGCAACCACTCGGGACGGCCGGAAGATCCCGAGCCAGGTCTGTGAGGTTGGCGGGGTCGCGCCGCGTCCCCTCCCGGCCGGGCGCCCCTCCCCCACTCCCCCGGGCGGGCGGGCGGGCGGGCGGCCCGCGGGGCGCGGAGCGGAGCTAGTGGAAAGGTGAAGTTCCCAGCAAGTGATTCTTGCCTTTGGAATGCGTTAATAGGGTTGTGAAATTACCTGTGCTTGTTCCGCGACCAGGAAATGCCACTCGCTATAAACACGTACCTGGGAGCCTTGTCCCCTGGACCGGAGCAGGGGGTGCGGCGGGAAGGCGCTGTCAGGCCCGGCCCGCGGAGGGGCTCAGGGAGGCTCTGTCCGGACGTCGCCGTGAAGCCTCACCGGCCCCTCGTCTGCACCCGGGTCGGGGTCTCCTGTGCTGTCTAGGCAGTTCTCACAGCTTTCTGGGCATTTGCGACGAAAAGTGACTTGGCAGTGGTTTTCTGGCTCATTGTCCGTTTTGCAGTGCATCATTTGCATATCACATTTTCTGGAGTCCTTCGGAAGGTGATGACCCGTCAGCTGATTTGTTACTCACACTCAGACCTAGGGCTTGATTGTGATTGTTTCTTACTCAAAATAATCCGTGCCTCTTCTCGGATGCCAAAGATTTCTCAAGCTTATCAAATTTGTATTTCTTCAGAAATGAAGTGAGCTTGGTGACGAGACAGCTGGGCTCTAGTTTTCATCTTCAGGGCTGTCATCCAGGACTCCGGCACAGATTTAGATGCTGATAAACCACGAGTTGTGTTTAAAAACAAAAGAGAACATTTCTGTACTATCACGTGAAGTACATGAGATTTAATTGTCTCTGAAATGGCATGTTGGCTGATTAGAAGGAGATAGTTGACGACCTTTGGTGACGGATGACCCACAGAACTTTTAAATCTTTTTCAAGAGAGTAGTTTTTAAGTTGAGTGAAGAAATTAAGGATCTAACAACTTGTCTGAATGACTTATCCGTTGAACTAAGAACAGTGCTATAATTAAAATCATGGTTGCTTTAGTCTCAGTCCGTGGCTTTTCACATTTCCAAGTATTTCCGCTGCTTGTCTTGACTATATTCCTGGGCTGGCGGAAACGAGTGGCACACTGGACATACAACTGAGATTGAAAACTTTGCCAGATGCTCTAGAATGCTGTGCAGAAAAATGTTAGGCTTGGGGTTAATGCATAGATTATGGGATAAATCTTTAATTCAGACTCCTTTGTGCAGAGTAAGTTAATCTGATTTGTTGCAAGTAAAGATACTTGATTAGGAAATTTTGATAAAGACACAGCCTTACACTATCTTGAACTGCTTTGGTGAACAGAAGCTCAAAATTAAGATTCCGTGAGATTTATTAGGGATTAATACCTAAGGAAGACAAAAGCAAGGTGAGGTAGAATCAGTCAGGAAGAGGCTTCAAACTTGAATGTAGATTCCCTATCTACGAAGGAAAGTGGGGAGGCAACAGGTTCAGTAGTGAGAGGCTCAGATAATGGTGCAGATCTCTTGAAGTTTTGGCCAGCTG
Organism: Cavia porcellus; assembly: GCF_034190915.1. NCBI lineage: Eukaryota > Metazoa > Chordata > Mammalia > Rodentia > Caviidae > Cavia > Cavia porcellus. The sequence goes on along the minus strand of NW_026947515.1, from coordinate 45,268,652 downwards.
GTTGGAGAACGTCAAAGCAATGACTGTTCATCACAGGAGACCCAGCTTGGGCAGAAATTCCCAGATGTAAGTCCCCTTGCTGTGGGCAGGCAGTGGCTATGGGCTGCCTGCGTAAGATTTGCCTTCAGGCTAAAACGTCCAGTGGGGTCTTGGTGGTGTTTACAGCTGAGGGCTGTCCTCTAACTGCAGTCTTTGCAAGCCTAATGGCAAGTTCTTTCTGAATTAGAGATCCTAGTGGCATACCTTTATGGCTAGCTGTTACAGGACCTCAGGCACTTGGACAAGAAAGGTCTATTTAAAGGATAAATGAAGCTAGGGAGTGTTGGCACAGGCTATGGTCCCAACTACTTGGAAGGCTATAGCAAGATTCCTTGAGTTCAAGACCAGCCTGGGCAACATAGTGAGATTCCATCTCAAAGAGAGAGAGAAAAAAAATCTCTTTTGTGCTATCTCTTCTAGAGGAAAACTCACTGTCAGGCTGGAGGGAGGGTTTTACCTGTTACTTCTATTCCAACTCTGGAATTTGCTGTGATGGCAACAAAGTTCCTGTTTGGTAGTTGCTTTTGGTAACTGTGATCTTGTCACTTGGGTCACTGTTGGGTCTTTGTGAGTTATAGTGGTATTGAAAGATAGGGAAGATAAATGAATCCAGCAAAAGACATGAAGAGGCACATATGTAAGGGAAGCTAGAGTCAGAAGAGGATATTAATGTTTTTATTATTTATTTCCTGGTAGGTCTGAGTTAACAGCACCTCAATTTCCAGCAGGTTGTCAGCGCCAGTGTTGTCCAGGAAGGCTGCTGGGCATGATTGCGCAGTCCTGTATTGTTCAAAGGCATCTGAGTAAAGGGTTGAGTGGGACCAGCTGGACTGAATCACCCCAGAGGAGGGGGTGCCATTTTGCAGTTTGGCCTTTTTATAGTCATGCAAGGGTACCCAGCATGCTGAAGAAGGCCTTAGAAAGTAAGCTTAGAAGACTTTCCCAAGTCCTACTACCAGCTAATGTCTGCTCCCTGCTTGTCTTAAATTTGCATATATGTATTTTAAAAATGAATAGGTGGGGCTGGGGATTTAGCTCAGCGGTATAAGTGCCTGCCTTGCAAGTGCGTAGTCATGAGTTCAATCCCCGGTCCTCGTAAAAAAAAAAAAAAAAAGAATAGAAGTGAAAACCAGTGACCCCTTGGTTCTTGGGTTGCTATGGATCTTCCTGCAGTCAGGAGAGAAGAGTGTGTGCAGGAGGTTTTAGGAGTTCACCCTGGAAGAGGAGCACACCATTTTCACCACATTCCACAGGCCAGATCTGTCCCTGCAGAACAGCCAAGGACTGGGAAGTGTCTCTGCATTATGTTAAGCAGAGGATAGCCTGGGTGGTGGCAAACGCTAGCAGTCTCTCCGGATATGATGACCATTTTCATCTGTGTTTCTGTTAATATTTTGTCACAAAAATTTTAATTTGAAGACAAAAATTCAGAAGACTTTCAAGTTATGTAAATAAGAGTACATACCACCATCTGGATTCTACAAATAACATTTTTCTATATTTGCGTGAGTCTTATTTTCAAATGCATTTCAGAGTCATAGTGGTTATCTATAATTCTGCACATGCTTTATTGTTTTTTGACTTCCTAGTTTTCAGGACTCTTCACTAACTCTGTGAAAGTCAAAGAATTAATGCCTTGCCATACTAGGATTCCTTCCATGCTCCATTTCTGTTAAGTCATTTATAAATTTTCTAAATCCACTGTTACTATAACAGTAGTGATGGTAGAGTACAGGTAATGGGTATACAGTGCATATACAGTAAATAAAATTCTTCCAGCTTTGCTGTATGAAATGTTTAGTAGCTTAGAGAGAAAACATAGACTTTGTGCATGCTGAATTTAATCCTAAATAATCCTCCACCAAATACTAAAATTCTAAGAAAATCACCTATTAACTGCATATATTTCTTGACTAACTTGAGATAGTTCCTTGGCTTTGCACTAGGTGTATGAGGAATAATACGCCTAAATCCCTAATGCCTTTTGGTTGGCACATTCCACTCACCGTTCTTAGTCTACTTCTCAATCTTATATATGGCCAGAACATTTATATTCTGTTTCATAATGAGCATTATTAAATATGTGCATTGTGTGCACATATGTGTAAATGTGATTCTAAAACTATAGAAGAACAGTATTATTTAAAATATTAGAATTCCTGTGTGTTATTTACTGGAGAATTGAGTAGTATGTTTAAGTTTAGAGAAGGTAGTGCAGTTTTTTGGGTTGTTTTTGTTTTTGTTTTTTGGCACTGGGGATCGAATGCACAACCTCACACTTGCCAGACAGGCGCTTATGCTGCTGAGCTAAATCCCAGCCAGTAGTACAGTTTTAACACTGCTTAACTTGGCTCATCTGTGAGTATTACCTTAAAAATTGAAGGGATAAGGACCGTAAAAGGAATTGGTGCAAGTATTTTAATTGTTTAATTTGAAATGACTTTGAGCCAGGTATGGTGGTGCATCCAGCATTGGGGAGGCTGAGGCAAGAGGATTATCTCAAATTCAAGGCCAGCCTGGGCTATTACATAGTGAATTCAAGACCAGCCTAAATTAGATAGGGAGACTATGTCTCACAAAACCACAAAAGCTTGATATGGTGGCCCATGCCTGTAATCTAAGCATTTGGGAGGCTGAGACAGGAAGACTGTGGTTTGAAACCAGTCTAGGCTAGATGTTGTGACTTTAAGGCCAACTTGAATTACATAGTGAGACTCTAGCTCATAAAACAAAATAAAAATAACTCTAGTATACTTACATGCTTTTATCCTGTTATCCAGCTTCTTTATTTTGCAGATTGCTGTAGAGAGTTTCTTTTTCTTGGGCTGGGCAGTGGTGTATGCTGGCAATTGAACCTAGGGCCTTGTGCACGCTCATGCATTACCACTGAACTATATCTTCAGCCCCGGAACTTAATAAAAAATCAATGACGAAAGCTTGGGGGTTTGAGTCAAAGCTCTGCAGTTAGGCTACCAGTTCAAATGTTTTTAGCCACTTCCTACTGTGAGACTTAAGGCAAAAAATTTAGGTCTATAAGCCTCAGTTTCTTTATCCAGAAAGGGGGATAAGCAATTAAATGTATCTCATAGGACATTTTTTTTTTTGTACTAGGAATTGAACTCAGAACCTTGCTCTTGCAAGGAAGTCGTTTGTGCCCCTGAGCTATATCCCCAGCCCTGTCATAATACATAGGTTAAAACATATGACAGGTTAGACTGGCACATAATGCCCTATAAACTTTAGCTGCTACTATTTTGAAGCTTCGACAGTTTTTAACCTGAACTGGTTGCTTTCTAGTCCTTTCTTATTCTCATGTCAGCTCAATAGTTCTTGGATCCTTTTCTTTTGTTCTCCCTCTTTGTTTTGGCTGGAGTATTTCTATATGATCCTGTACGCCATCAAACTTTCGTATGTTTTAAAATTTCCTTATTAACTTTTCTTCTTATTTTTCTATTGACTATTAACTATTTCATCAACTGTATTCTCTAATTTAAAAGTGTTTTTGGCCGTACATTCTACTTTATTCATAGCAGTTTATAGTTTGGGATTAGGTTGGAGAAAGGGAAAATGAATGGATTCCCCTTCAGAAGCGTAAATGACTTCTTTTTTCTTTAGTTTTTGATTTCAGGGACTCATCAGAGTTTTTATAATGTTTACTAAGAGGAGAATATGGTATGTATTTTTCTCAAGTATACTGTATTTTGTTCCATAGAAGAATTTCAGAGTGTTATAAGAGGTATACTTTAGAAAATGTGTACTTTTTATTAAAAATGGAAATTTTTATAGAAGTAATAGTTTTAAAAACATCAGTAATATCAAATATGTTGCTCTAATAAATGTGACTGGGTTAAGATGTCCATTAAAAAAAAAAAGACACTTTTCCCTGCAGGTTAAGACAGCAAATAATGCTTTAGTTACAAAAAGATGTTTTCAGCTATTATTTGATTATAAAAATTAAGTCGAAGTGGATAATAACAATACTAATTCGTTAAACCTAAATAAAAATTAAGTCAAAGTGGATAATAACAATACTAATTCGTTAAACCTTTAAGTTCAATATCATCTTATGTATTGTATTCATAAATAATAAAATTTAAATAATTGCTTTCTGAGGAGATATTTAATTTTCAGATTTAGTTTATAAACCATTAAATTTTTAAAACATTTAAATTGTGTTTAGTGACTTTATATCTTAAAGCTTTTGATAAAGCCTAAGCCTTATTTTTTTGTTTTGTTTTGTTTTGAGGCAGGGTCTTGTGGAAACAGTTCAGGCTGACCTTGAACACCCTAGTTGTGGAGACTTGCCTTGAATTTAGGGCAGTTCTCCTGCCTCAGCCTCCCAGCTGTTGGGATGTAAAGGTGTGTGCCACCACACCAGGCTAAATCTAGTTTTATTTTTTGTTTGATCATTTGGCTTTTGAGCCAGGGTCTCATTATGCACTTTAGGCTGGCCTTGAGCTCATAATGTAACCTTGACCAGCATCAAGCTTGCATGGAATTCTTTTTTTTTTTTTTTGGTACCAGGGGTCGAACTCATGACCTTGCACTTACCGGGCAAGCACTTGAGCTACAAGTGCTAGGATTTCGGGCATGTGCCACCATACCTGTCTAAAACCCAGTTTTGTAAGTCTCATAAATTTAATAATTACTCTAGTAAACATAGTGATTTTTATATAATCCAAAATATATACACTCTTTTATGTGTGCATATCTATAGATACCTACTTTAAAATTAAAGTAACAAATTAACACTTAATTACATGTTTTGTATTGGAATCACAGGGTTGACCTGTAACTGTTTTAACAGGTCCAGTTCACTTAAACATTAAAAATAAAATTCTAAAGTGCAAATATTTCTTAACAAGATAGGCTATTATTGTTTGCTTAATTCTTTAAATTTTCTCTACTTATTCTAATCTTTGTATGATTAAAAGATGTTTACATGAGTTTATTCCAAGTAATATTGTAATTACTTCCCATATAATTTTTGGGTTTGCCTTCTCACTCTGTTGAGGTTTTCAACCAGCAGAGACCTCTGGCAGGAACAAAGGTAAGTTCAGATTTGAGATTACTGCTTTGGCCCCTTTTATTGAATGTGATCTTGAACATAGTTGGTTTGAACATACTCAGAGGTAATCTGTGTGTGGTAACTGTTCTCAACCTTTGTCTGAAGGATATCCGTGTTGAACCTTGCCCTTTATTGATAGTTTGCCTGAGTATGGATTTCTGAGTTCTGATTCTTTGTAATCTCTCTTTCTAGTACGGACTTCAAAACTTGAACTAGGAGGGGGGTCATATACCTTAAATTCAGGTTATATTTTACTTAATTCTTGGGTCTAATCGGAGCCTGGGATGCCTGCTCTCAAATGTTCCTACCACTTAATTAGACTTTGCACTTCTTTTTCACTTGAAGCATGAATATTTTCCCCACCTGACTCCAAAGACTTTTGGCTTGACAGGTAACTGCGTGTTTTCTTGTATTTTCTGTATCTTACGGCAGTGTCTTACAGTAAAACAAATGTGACTTAACTGTGAATATCTCTCCTAGCTTTGTCTAACTTACAAGATCATTCCACTGAAACAGTAGGAACAGTCAGTTAAAGATGCAGGGCCCAGACTACGAAGTGCCTGATAGGATAGGGGTTTTTCTCTTTGTAAAAGTACGATCCTAGAAGAAAAAGTAGAAGTCACAAATCTAGTACAACAAATAGCAAAACCCTAGAAGTAACAAAAGTAAAATGTATTAGAAATATTGAAGAAAACTCGCAAGTAAAGTGGGAGAATTTAATTCGTGCCTTAACTTCAGTGTATTTAGGGAGTGATTGAAGCATTGACCTCAATGGTCAAAAAGAAAACTTTATGCCAGTCTTTTAAGGGAAATTCTCACCGATCACACTGTCACCATAATGTTATAAAGCTATAAATAATAAGGGTGGAATATTTTAAAACTTTAAATTTTCCATTTGAGGGTTTTGATTCAATAGAAACTGAAAACCATAATTATAGATCAATGTAGAAAAATAATTAGGAGATAGTAATACTATTACAAATAATATATAAATTCATTTTTCTGAAAACTTTCAGTATCACAAAAGTAAGAATGAAAATAAATGAAGTAAGTACTAACAGAACATTAGAAAATAGCATAAGAAGCCAGGCATGAAGGCATCAACCTGTAATACCAGCACTTGGGAGGCTGAGGCAGGAGGATTGCTGTTCGAGGCCAGCCTGGGCTATATAAATGAGTTTAAGACTTGCCTGAACTGCATAGCGAGCACTGTCTCAATTTTTTAAAAAAGGCAATAGAAATCTGGGACAAGAGTTTTGTTTTGTTTTTTTGAAGCCGTGTTTCACTATACGGTTCAGGCTGGCCTTGAAATCACTTTTTAGCCCAGCTGCCCTCTAATTTGTAGCAATGCTACTGCCTCAGCCTCCCAAGTGCCAAGATTACAGGCATGTGCCACTGTGCCCAGCTCTCAGTTTTTAAGAAGGGCAGGAATTAGTGAAGTACATTATTACTTTGTCTATATTACGCTTCTCTTTCCTTAGCATCTGACCCATGGATGGCACTTAGTTAATATTTATCAAATAAATATGAAAGAGCAACAACAAATCCTACTGGAATTGAAAAATGTGCATACAGGTGCATGTAAATGTTAAAATGATGAAGCAGATAAAGGTACAATTAAAAAAAAATAACCGCAATGTAAGAATAGATGGGGATTTTCTTAGAAGTAGAATGAAAAAGATTCTGATAGAATTGGAATTTTCTAGGAATACAGAATTGCCAAAATCAACTGATACAGAATTGAAAGAGTTGAACAGAAAAATAATCTTGGAAGATATTGTAAAATAACTCTAAAATAATGCTGAATCCAGATGGTTTAATAGGTAATTTTTCAAATATAAGGAAAATATAATTTTTGTGCTAAAGTTATGTAGCTTCCTAAAGGTTGCTTTATTTCAGAGAGTACAGTAATGACTATAGATGGTCATTTGTTGTTTTAATAATTAAAGTGTATTAGAAAAATTATAACTAGTATATCACATCTGTGTCTGCTTTAGATTAAAGACCAAACAAGTGATACTAAGATTATATAGAAAAAATATTAAGTGCATAATAGGATAGATGAGTAATAGCCAAAATGGTGAGAGTGATAATGAAATAAAAGAAACTTGAAAAATATTCCAAAGAACAGAAAAGGTGGAAAGTATTCCAATTTGTTTTGATAACAGTAGAACTGTTAGAACCCCTCATAACTAAGCTATTCACAATAGCTAACATTTTTTTAAAAAGCACATAGATAGCAGTAGCACATTCTCACTAATGTAGAACACAACCCCTAACTAAATACCACCAAATTTAATTAAGCCATACTTTTTAAAAAAATGGTTAAAAAACTACTGGCTCATTGTCAAATGTAGGGTTTTTAAAAAAATTTATTGTCTTTTTGAGATGAATCTCACTATGCAATTCAGGCTGGCCTTGCACTTTGTAGCCCCGGCTGGTCTCAAATTTGCAACAGTCCTGCCTCAACCTCCCAAATCCTGGGGTTACAGGTGTGTGCCACCGTGCCCAGATTAGGGCTTCTATTTAAAATGAGATATTAGCATTATTTATAGGTGTTACAGTTCTCTTGTAAGTCTAGTCAGAGAAACCTACTGAAAATCTTTGAGAACTAATGAAACTACATTTAGGTCACCAACTTCAAATGAAAAAAATATATTCATAAATGTATGAATATGAATATATATATGCATGCATGTATATATGTATGTAGGTCTACATATAATAGTTTGTTTTGGTTTTGGTTTTTGTTTTTGCTGGGTGTGGTGGTATGTGCCTATCATTCCAGCACTCTGGGAGGCTGAGGCAGGAGACTAATAAATTCAAACCCAGTTTGGGTACCTTAGTGTTTTTTGGTACTGGGGATCAAACTCACAAACCTTGCGCTTGCCAAACAGGTATTTATGGCGCTGACCTAAATCCCCAGCCCTGCCCTCCCTGTTTTAAAACAAAGCCCTGAGTTCAGTCCCCCAGTAGTGGAAAGAAAAGTTTGTTAGTAATAACCAGAAATAAAATGAGATCATAAATGTCATATAAATGGTAAGTATTCACAGTATAAGCCAAATGTATAAAACCTGGGGGAGAAATAAGAAATGTGTGAGGCTTTTGTGATAAACTAAATTTTCTACTCAGAGGCATAAACATTAGAGATGAAATAGATCTCTTCTGTTCTATGAAGGAATTATGTTATAGTTTTTAAAATCAGAAATAGCTGATTATGTCGTTCAGTGGTGTGTTAGATATACCTGTTTAAGGCTGAGTCGCATTGCCAGCAACACACACACCCCTCCTTTCTCTCCTCAGACGACACACACAGATTCACACATACAAAATGGCTTGATGGAGCTGAAAGTGTTTACTGCAGAATGAATTTTTTTTTTTTTTTTGTCTTTGAGACAGGGTCTCACTATGCAGTTCAGGATGGCCCTGAGCTCACTTTGTAGCTCAGGCTGGTCTCAAACTCACAATGATCCTCCTGCTTCAGCCTCCCGAGTGCTGGGATTATGGCATGGGCCACTACGCTCCAGCTCTGAAGAATGAATTTTAAATGAGTTTTTTTTTTTTTTTTGAAAAGAAAACATTTATTGAATCAAAATCAGTACTTTCTTTTTAATATCTACAAGCCAACACTGAATTCACTTGATTCAAGAATGAACACAATGTACAAAAAAAAGTATGCTAATATTATAAAAATATGTCCGTCAGGCTGGCTTTGAACTCACTATGTAGCCCAGGTAGGGCCTTGAAGTCAGGTGGCAATCCTGCCTCAGCCTTGAGTGCTGGGATTACAGGCATGCATCACTATGTCCAGCTGGAAAATTTTTAAATTAACTTACTTAACATGTTAATTTTTAACGTAAAACAGGAATTAACATGTTTTTATGCTACTTTGTTGCTTTACATTGAAAACAGTGTGGGCAAGGTTAGCTCTACATTTCCTGTTAAATTTAACATTCTGTGATTTTATGTTCTTAGATATTTAAATATACTAACTCAGAGAAGTGTTTGGATTTTACCTCTTGACTATGTTGCCTAGATATTTCTAGTCTGTTGAATTGTTTCACTTTTCAGAAAATTTTGTATGTTCCATCAAATCCGAACGGCCCATGTAATGCCTGCCATAGAAGCAGCATAAAAACATTGAGAAGTTTGAAGGGCTCTGTGTATCCTTCTAAAGACTACTAGGACTTCACCTTTTTTGTCCATCAGCTTCCCATTTAGCCATCAGGGTCCTCTGGGTTCAATTCTGGCGTCCACCTTCATTCACTTGGATGTTGAATGCTTGATTTGTCACCTTTATACTTGCTAACTCTGCGGAGCCCTTAGCATTACACAGTGTAGTGTTCTGATGAACAGCTGTCCCTTTTATTTCCAGTGTATGGTTTAGGTCTAAGGAGCCAAGCAGGCTTTGATTACTTAAAATTAACGTGGTTAGCCAAATATTTAAAATTGGGATTTAAAAAAGTCTGTTAATGTTATAAACTTCAGAAAAACTTATGCACAAAAGAACCTTTTCTCATTCCATTCCACTGCAGAGATAAACCAGTGACCCTGAGCCACGTAGGACCCCTGGGAGGGAGCACAGCGAGCATGCCTGCGCACGGCTGCCCTTCCTTCCTGCCCGAGGGTCCTTGTTTCCCTGGTCTTTCATAATTTATATCTCTTCTCAAATTCTCTTATCTGTATCCTCTTTGTGCTGTTCTACCCTGTTACTGTGGGGAAATTAATGTTTCTTAATTGAACCTCCCCTGATTATTAGTTGTTTGTCGCAGTTTAAATTTTGTTGTGTATAAGTGGTAGGATTAAAGTTTAGGATAAACCTGGAGAACTAAAGTCATAAATTTTGGCTGAAACTACCAAATAAAGAATTGATGCCAACAACCTCCAAAGCCCTGAAAAATCACCTTTGTTTTATCTGCCAGAGAATTTATCTCCTTTCTCTAATGGGTCCTCTTTTTTCTCTTGAGTCAGCAGCCAAATTAAAAAAAAGAAAGAAAACAAATTTTGGAAGGTCAAATTATCAGCACTCAGATGTGCATTCAGATGGTGCACTATAATCCCAGCACTCAAGAGGCTCAGGTAGGAGAGTCACTGGGAGTTTGAGGCCAGTTTGGGCTACATAATGACTTTAAGGCCAGCCTGCACTACAAAGTGAGACCTTGCTCTCAAAAAAATGAAAAAAAAAATTATACACACACAGACACACACACACACAGACCCTATTCATAGTGGTTATAAAACTGTTTTATGACAACCAGGCATGGCGGTACATGCATATAATCCCAGTGCTCAGTTGGCTGAGGCAGGAGGATTGTTGCAAGTTTGAGTCTGACCAGGGCTACAAAGTGAGTTTAAAACTGGCCTGAACTTCCTAGTGAAAACCAGTGTCAAAAAAAGACAAAAGAGCCTGCTTATTGTGATTATAAACTATTGTGTTGGTCAGGTGTGGTAGCGCATGCCTGTAATCCTAGGTCTGAGAAGTTGAGGCAGTAGGATTGCTGCGAGTTTGAGGCTAACCTGAACTACAGAGTGAGACCTTGTCTCAAAAAGAGCAAAACAAACAAAACAAAAAACTATTATGAAAATTATCTGTTTACAGTTATCATCTGGTCTTTTCTGGCTCTTCGATCTGAGAACATTACAGTGTACCAAAGTTACATGGAATTGTTTGCTTAAAAACCATACCCGAGCTCAAAAAGGAAAAGTAGATGGAATAAGGGAAAGGAAGAAAGAAGGAAGGGAAAAGGAAAAAGACATAAATTTGTATTATATATGTATGTAAGACAGCTAGGTTGACTATAGTACTAAGTGCATTAGTTCTTGGAGAAGAACAGTTAATACTCCTATGGTTAGATCAATTTTACATGTCTACACCTGGTAATCTAAGAAGCCCTTTTAAAGGTAACTATACAATATAATAACCATTGTTAAATTCCTATCATTTTATTTTGAAAATTTATACTGTTACTGTTTTGGGGTGGTGGTTGTTGTTTGTCTCTTTTGCTTTTTGTTTTTCTTTTTTTGTATCTTTTTTCTCTTAAAACCCCAAAATGTAGTAAAACAGTCCGTTTTGCAGGTAAAATATGTATGGAAGAGTTATGTGTCTACGTGTTTGTATGAATGTATTTTCTTTGCTTTTTGTTTATCTCCATATGTGTATACCTCACAGTTAGGATTCCTTGGCATCCTAATTTTTGTGGCATTCTATGCTTGTGCTATATGCTTTTGTAGGATTGTGAGTCAGTAATTGTAAAAGATAAGAAAGAATTAAAATCATGTAGTAATAGTAATTGGAACAGTGGTGAAATTTTAACATGAGCTGTAAATTAAAATGACCACTTCTGAGCCATTCCTGGTGGCACACACACCTGTAATCCCAGCCACTCAAGAGGCTGAGGCCTCTTAGATCAGAAGTTCAAGCCCATCCTGGACAATTAAATGAGCTCTTTTCTCAAACTAGCCAGGTTTTGTCTCTCAAAATACATACATACAGAGATGAGGATGTAGTTCAGTGGTAGAATGCTTGCCTAGCATGTACATACATCTGCCATGGTTCAGTGCTTAGTACCCAAAACAAAACAAAGCAAACCTCCTCTACCCAGTACATGTTGACAGGCAGAACCTTATGCTAATCTTTTTTGGATACAAAACAGTCCTTAGAGTATTGCAGGCATCTCTTTTCCATCCCAGGACAGACATTTTTATCTTTCTTGGGGATCTCGTCCTGTTTGTGGTTGGCATTATCTCAGGTAGCTGAATGGGCCCACAGATACTCAGACTTCCTTTCTCAATGCCTAGAATCACACCAGGCTCCCTCTTGTCTCAGGGATCTTGTATTTTTCCTCATGTTTTAATGCTGACCTCTCCATAGGCTGACTGTAGTCCCAGTTTCCCTGGAGAATCCTATTGAAAACCTCTGGCAGACCAGTTACTGCCGTTAGTCAGATGCGTCACAATTTGGAAGATAAATTGTTATCCTGTTTCTCAGTCTTTGAAACCTCAAGCTGATATCACTCCCTAGACAGACCTTCCCCTGCCCCTTGTCCCTCTGAGCTAGTTTCCTTCCTAGCAGTAGCTGTTGAATACCCCCAGGCAGGTTGGGCCCAGAGATAGTGAGAAATACCTAGAGAAATTCCTCTATCAGCGGGAGAGGATACTGCCAACTGAGAGGGAAGATCTTGGTGGCCAGATGTTGAGAGGTTGGGGAGAAATGTGAGGAAGACAAGGGGAGGAAATCTTTTAGTGGGGAGGACCCAAGGGAGGGTGCTGAAGGCTGATCAGTGTGATTGAACACATTTTACATACCTGTGGCGTGCTTATCCTCCAAGCCTGTGAGAGTCAGAGTTGAGTGTTCAAGAAATGAGATAGAGTGTGGATTATCTTGCAAAAGCAGGAGGAGACTTCTGGTTAGCTTTGATTATAAATAGATTAGATTGAATGAACAACCTCTAGGCAGTAGGTTGGACTGTTAAGAAAGCCCTGGTTTTAGAGATACTCCGGCTCATTTCTCCTTTTTGACCTTGATGAGCTCATGTTCGTAAAATGAGGGCCTGAGTTACATTTACAGCCATGAAGACCCTCTTTTAGAAGTGTATGGTTCTGTTGGGGTGTAAAGCATTTTGAATTGCTACAGAGTACTATTTTTTTCCCGTTGCAGACCAGAAAGGGACTTCCAAATAAGGCTGCCTGAGTCTGGGAAACAAAGGGAAACAATAACTAAAATACAAGTGTAGCCTTTGCCCTGGCATGAGAAGAATGCAGACTGTTAGCTGACCTAAAAGTTTCTGTTTTATTTCATATTTAGGTGAAATGGTCAGTTTCATTATTATTCCCAGAGAAGTTTCCTTCCAGACTTGAACTATTTGCATAATATTAAGTTGCTTGTATTTGAAAGAATGTGGTCGTTTTTATTTATAAAGCTGGCCTGCTTATTGTGCATGTATCAGGAGTAGTGCTTAAGGAGTAAATTTAGAGAAGTTAATCTAGACTCATAAATGACTTTGGGAAACATTCAATAAGCACCTTTATCTAATACTGTCATAAACATTGCTAGGTCATCTTTAGCTTTCTAAACAAAAAGGAATGGTTTAAGTAGTTATGGTAATTCTATTCATTGGTTAATATGCACACTGCCATTTAAAACTGTAATTGTCAGAGTTTATCCATAACTATAAAGATAAATAAACAAAACCAATTATAAATTTTTAGGCATACTGATTATATCTTTTAAAAGAGTGGACCAGACAACATAAATGGGCAGGGCTCATTTGTCTCTTAGAGGATTCAGTTTGTTAAATGAGAATATTTTATTGGGCATTTAGTCTCCATGTGTCATGATTCCTACTCCTCCCCTAGCTCTTTCCCTTCACAGATAGTTATTTACCTGTCTGGCTTTACGAGCCATTGCATTTTTGACCTCCGAGTTAAAAAAATAAGAGCTGGGGACATCTGTAAGGCATTCAGTTCAATCTCTAGTACGAAAATTTAATTTTCATTAAAGACGATTTTAAAATAAATTAATATAGTACAGATATTCCATTGACTTTACATTATATTTATGTGATTTGTGGATAACCTATATTCTGGGACCTAACAAGCAGAGACAATGCTATTGTTCTTAAACCAATGATTAAAGTTTGTTTCCTGTTATTAAAAGTTTCTTCATTTTTCAACTAAAGAAATATGTAGCAGATAAGATGATAATTGATTGAGGTGATAATTGATTGTCTTCCTCGCTTTCTGGAGAAATAGGCCTTGAGACTTAGATTTCTGTGTAACGGGGATGACTTTGGGGACAGTGCTTCTGAGGACCGAAGGAAGCCTTTGGGGCTGAAATAGGATACAGTGGCCTCCATCAGTGTTGAGGGGAATTCAAACTAGGATGATTCTTTACAGTGTCCTAAATTGAGACCAGGTGGTCAGAACCACTCCCCTTTGCCGTAATCAAGGACAGGGGTTGAGAGTGTTAGAGGGAGGTTCTGCTTTCTCTAGGAATCTTTCCCACCATTTCCTTTATGAACAGCCCAAAGGGTGCGTTGTGATATCCTGAACACAGTGAGCCAGTCATTTCTTCCTTAAAAAGTTCACTCTTAGGGCGTTGACTCTGGCTGACCACAGGTCCTGCCGGCTGACTCATCCTCTACCACTCCTTGCTGTGGACCTCGCTGGGGCCTGTTTCCCTGGACTGTATGTGGGTCAGGTTCTCTTCCCACCTTCTTTGTGCCTGTGGCAGGGTGAGGAGCCAGGTCATGGCCTGCCCTGCAGAGTGTCCAGTGGGGGTCAGAGGCCTCTCAAAGGTCTTGCACCACCCCAGTGTTCTTGCAGGAGAGCCGTGGCGTCTCCAGTGTGACTTGTTCACCACTCACCTCACTTTGGGCTTAGTGTCTGCATTCTGCGGCCCCAGGAGGGGTGGACGGGCTCTCAGGCAGGATCTAGTCATTCGTAGTCCCCTGGTTCTGGAACCATCAAAGCTCACCTCTTCCACTCAAAGAACATTAACTCTGAACCAGCACAGTACTTTAGAATTCAGACTTTTGAGAGTGCATCTTAATGTGATTCCCTTTTAATTACCTTTGCCTGATATTGGTTACCTCTTTTAATACTACTCTTCTCGTTGTTTTTTCTTCTCTGTGTTTCCTTTTATACTTATCTTTGGTCTTTTCTGTCTTCATCCATTCCTTTTAAATCCATAAAAATTTTTTCATTTCATTATTCTTTTAGATAGAATTATGAGTGAATGCTCTTTGTTCTTCTTGCTTACTGACTAGATTTTCCAGTGTGTTTTGTCACTAGCAATCAATGTCTTGAATGTTGTGTCAGCCAGCTTTCTGTCACTATAACAAATACCTGAGATGACAACTTGTGAAGAAAAAGGGCTTGGGCCAGGGATTTAGCCTAGTGGCATAAGCGCCTGCCAGGCAAGCGCAAGGTCACGAGTTCAGTCCGCGGTACTTTAAAAAAAAAAAAAAAAGAAAGAAACAGGGTTTATTTTGATTGATGGTCCTTGGTTAGTTAGCCCTGTTGTTTTTGAACCTGTGGTGAGGCAGCATATCATGATGGGGAGCATATGTCAGAGCAGAGCTACACATTTCATAGCCATGATGCCAGAGCGGAGAGATAAAAAGTCATAGTCCCCTTCAGGGTCACACCCTAATGAACTAAAGACCTCCACCAAGCCCTGCCTCTTAATGTTTCCACCAAAAGTGCTAAGCTGGGGACTAAGCCTCTAAACACATGGCCCTTGGAGGTGGGGTGGGGGGGACATTCCAGATTCAAACTGTACTGTACAGGAGAAGTCTGTAATGCCCTCCCCTCCCCTCCCCTCCCCTCCCCTCCCCTTCCCTTTCCTTCCCGTGCAAGGTCTCCCCAATTTGCCTGGACTGGATTTGCACTTACAATCCTCTTGGCTCAGCCTTCCAGAATGTTGGAATTAAAAGACATTTTTCTTTTAATGAGTGTCTTTTTCTTTCAAATTTTATTGCAACTGTGAAGTGAATTTCTAAAGGGCTATTTAAGCATAGCCATGGTGCATATTTTGGTACCATGACTGCTTTGCTTCTGGGGATGAAGTGCTACTGCCTCGCTGTGTCACCTCTGTTCTCCTAGCAGCAGTTCTGACCAGTAGGAGCACCAGTGCCGGATGCTTTTTGATTTCTTGGGCTTCTCTCATTAGTGTCACCAGCATCCAGTCAGGTCCCTGCCCCAGGGGGCATTCTGTAGTCCTCTGCAGGCTGAGGGTGGCAGGGTAGGTTGGATGCACTTGGAAGAATGGCCCCAATGTGTCATTCCCTTGCTTGGAAGTTGCCCTGCTGCATCATACCCATGGGACTTGATCTACATGTGAATTAGACTGGAAAACAGAACCACAGCATGCTTTGAGTCAAGAGCATTTTAAAATCAATTAAGTCTGATTTGAATTATATTCAGCCTCTTTGGCTTATGAAAGCACACAATTCCTGCAAATCCCTCTGTATTTAAACATTTTCTTTTTATTAGTTGACAGCATGGGTTCTGGAGCCACAAGTCCTGCATCCTGGTTTCCCTGTTTACTTGGCTATGGGATCATGGCAAGTTCCTTAGTTTCTCGCTTCATTTTTATGCTGTGTAAAGGTGAGGCAATAGTATTTCCTTGTAGGGGTTTCTA
Organism: Cavia porcellus; assembly: GCF_034190915.1. Classification (NCBI taxonomy): domain Eukaryota; kingdom Metazoa; phylum Chordata; class Mammalia; order Rodentia; family Caviidae; genus Cavia; species Cavia porcellus. The sequence continues at coordinate 45,252,402 of NW_026947515.1, read as the reverse complement.
CAGCAATGTAAGTTAGTAGATTCTCAGTAATGTTAACAAATCTTAAAGTTTTGGCAAGTGTTCTTTCCTTCTCTTCTTCTTTTTTTGCTTCTGCTTATTTTCCTGTATCTTTTCAGTTACTTTTCTTGATGTGTTGGCAGCGTTTCAGTTCTCAGCAGATGTTGACCTAGTGTTCCTCGCGTTTCCAGGTCCTTTCCTTTGCCTGCCCTAAGGGACTCTTGAGTAAGGGAGTATATTGATTTCCTGCTGCTGTAACAAATTATCAGATTTAGTGTCTCTGAACACATTTATTCTCTGGTATTTAAGTGAGTTAGAGATCTAAAATCACCACATTCCTTCTGGAGGCCTTCAGGGAAAAATCCTTTTTTTTTTTTTTTTGCCTTTTCCAGCTCTGGAGCCCATGTTCATTCCTTGACTTGTGGCCCTTTCCTCAGTCTTTAGTGAGCTTCCCTCCAACTATTGTCACATCTGCTTTTTCTTTGATTTTCCTGCTTCCTTGGTATAAGGCTCTTATGATTGTAATGAGCCAACCAGATAATCCAGGGTAATCTGTGTCCCAATGTCATCAGTCATATCCACAAAACCCTTTTGCCATGCAGGGTGGATCTTCATAGGTGTCACAGATTGGGATATGGACATCACTTGGAAGCCACTACTTAGTCAAACAGAGGGAGGGAGATCTGTAAGCCTGACTGGGGCACTCACTGTACAGGTAGGGCTTCCACAGTGGCACCCTAGACAAAGACATGCGTAACTTAGAAGCAGTGCTGTCTTCCTAGGGTTACTGGGAAAGAATCACAGAAGAGGGATACTTGGGCTCAATCTTGAAAGGTGAAGAGGTGCTTGCTAAGCGTGGAAGGAAAGAGTACTTTCCAAGAAATGAGTTTGTGAAAGAACCCAGCAGTTTTGAGGACTAATTAGATCTTTGATGCTACCAGAATGCAGGATACATTGAGGAAGGGTGATAGGCAGAAAAATTTCGTTTTTTGTTTTTTTTTTTTTAATCGGTACCAGGGATCGAACTCACGACTGCCTGCTTGCAAGGCAGGCGCTTATGCCGCTGAGCTAAATCTCCAGCCCCCTAGGCAGATAAATTTATGGGTTAATATTAGAGTATGCTATTTTAATAGGTTTGGAATTGATTCTTGAAGAGAGAGAGGGACAAGTGAAGTTGCTTCGGTGGGCTTTTTAATGTTTTTTTCTGATGACTCTTAATTCTACTGCTCAATGAGAATGACTTTTGACATTTTTGCGTATAGTTGCATTATATATTTCTAATACATACACACATGTATATCTATACATGTGTACATGAACACACTGTTACTCAGTTGAAACCAACTATAAAGTACAATTCATTTCTCAGATTAACAGTGTATCATAGTGTCATGGTTTATGTCTGTGGCCCCCAGGCCTCATGCATTTGCATTGTGCATTTGTGATTGGTTCATTGTCTAGCCCTTGGATTGATGGTGTCAGTGCTACACCTGCCTAGGGGTGGGGCCAGCGTACAACGTAAAGGGTGGGAGAAGGCCATCTCTCTCTCTTGTCGGTTTCCGGGCCTACCATGCCATCCTGCCTTGGAGCCAACTGAGTATGGACTGAATCCTCCAAAAACTGTAAGAAATAAACCTTTCCTTTCCCAACTTTGGGCATCAGGTATTTTGTCTCAGCGATGAGTAAAAAGTAACTATGACACATAGCATTTGTTAATATAATTTAATATTCCCAAGTAATGTTAACATCTCTGTAATGATCTTGTCCATATTATTATAATTTACTTAATCCTTCTATTAATAGGTCCAGAATGTTTCTCTGTTTTAAGTAATACTAATGCACAAATCTGTGTTTATGATTTTGGATATTTTCTTGAGGTAGAAATGCTTTTCCTCTAATTATTCTGAGACATGAGACTAAACAGAAGTGCTGCCCATGTCTAGGAGAGAAGGACCCTAGCTGCGGCTTCATTTACTCCGGGGCTTTATGTGTTCCTCTCTGTGAGGATTTGTTTGGATGCTGAAGACCAAACCCATATTAATAAAGAAACAGTGGTTTTCATTTTGAGGGTTGGGGAGAATAAGTCAGTCTTGAGAAGAATTAGGATGACATTGGGATTCCCACATGCTGCTCAGTGCTAGAAGCTGGTGTGGAGTCTATGAGGACTAATGACTCTAAGAATTATAATCTAAATCTGCTGTACCCTGCTATAGCAGCCTGGGTTCTGACTTGCAGGCCATGGAAGCTTACTGGTTGATTTAAGAAGAAAAATAATTTTTTAAAGATGGTGGGGACTGGTGCTAGGGTTTGAACCAGTAGGTCTTCATGCTAAGCTACATGCTCAGGCTAACCTGGGAGGCTATACAGGAAGAGGTAGTGCCCCCAGAACTAGACCAGGTGGGACACTGCATAGCCAGTGCAGCTTATGCCACACACCACCGGCATGACCTCCACAAGGTGTATCTTGGCCACTTTGTTGCCAGTGCGTGTTTTTATCATATTTTGCAGTAATAGTTTCAAAATCAAAGTCTAGGACAAGTGTAAATAATGGCAACATCCGAACCTTCTTAGCTGCAAGTGGGCACTGAGGAAGACAGCAGCCTAATTTTAATGTATTTAATGGGAGGTAACCCCTACCTTTAACCAAGACTAGCACAGGGGTGGGAGGAAACCCCCTAGACACTGAAAAGAAGGAATCAAAAGCTAGGTAGTAAAAAGAACATCGGACAGCATATATTCTGCCAAGATATCAATCAGTAAATCAAGGGGATAATATTAGATATGAAAGATTTATATATCTATTCCAACAACTAGACGTACAATTAGATACTAGCAATTGAATCAGAATAGAAATATGAAGATAGAGGAAGAGGAATATAAGAAACAACAGTGAGCAGTGTGTCTTGCAGTAGAAAACATTGCATTAATTACATATATTGTATGCAAAAATGAGGATGTTAATGTAGCCAAAAATTCATAATTTGGTAAAAAGTGAGGATTCTTGAGAAGCATTCCACTCTCAGGAAAAATCTAAGAAGTAACCTGGAACTAAAAAATGTAAGCTATCTCAGGTTTTTGGATTGGGGATGCTCAATCTGTAAAACCTGTGAAAACATTTCAAAATTGAAAAATTCCTGGAATCTGAAATGGTCTTGGTTCCAAGCATTTCAAAAGAGATACTTAGCTGTATTCCCAAAAAAAATTGAGGACGAGGAGGAGAAGGAAGAGGGCTAAACGAATAAGAAAGCAATAAAGAAATAGTACCAATGCAGTAAAAGTAAGAGAAGGAAAAAAAGATAAAACAAGAGTTAACAGACAGTAAAACAAAATCTAAAAAATTGCAAGCAACAAGCCAAATAAAGAGTACCACAATAATTTTTTTTTTATTCTTTGTCTTTTTGAGACAGGATCTTGCTATATGCAGTTCAGGCTGGCTTTCAGTTTACTTTGTAGCCCAAGCTGGTCTCAAATTTGCAACAATCCTTTCTGCCTCAGCCTCCCAAGTGCTGGGATTACAGGCGTGAGCTACCATGCCCGGCTCACAATAAATACTCTTGCTCAAAATTCATCCATTAAAATTCATTAATCAGTTATGTTAGCATCAGACAAAGCTGAATGCAAGAACAAAAGAACAGAACAGGACAGAGGAGGATACTATATACTGATAAAAACCAAAAATATGTGCTGTTTTTAACTTTCCTGAAGCTATATATATATATATATATATATATATATATATATATATATATATAAATATAAATTAGGCATAATAGGATTCATTTAAAAATATACTGTATCAGAAGATGTTAATTAGACGGCTTTTCAATTTTGGCAGGTCAAGTAAGATACATTGTTAGCTTGGATGCCCACAGGGGCTGTGTAGCATGAATGTGTGAGCTAGGAAGCGGAAGACAGCATGTTAATTGGGTATGGCACAGTGAACTGGATTGGGCATGCTTTGCCTGAAGGCATTGCGGTTCCCGCATTTTAAAGTTAGCCCAACAAAATATTATCTGTCTTGCAAGCTGCTGGTTTTCAACCTCTGAAAAATTAAATTAAAAAATTTAAAAAGCGAAAATATAGCAGTTATAACAAGGTACTCAATTAAGTTTATGTAGCAAGGACTGTTCTTCACCTAGGTAGAGGGAGGTTTTATACAAGTTAGTTGTATACTTTGTTACAAAAAACCCAATAAAATATAATTTTATATGCATCTTAACCCATTGAAATTAGTAATAAGAAAAAATTGTATTTTTTAAAAAATTACCATGAAATTGAAAAAATCTGTGCACCAAAAGCAGTCAAAACAGAAATAATAAACCATATAGCAGTAAATAGAAAGTAGAGAGTTTTGTAGAAAAATATGTAGACTAGAACTAAAGTATGATCAGGAAAGTGTGTAACTATAAATGCTTTTATTAGTACAAGAAAAAGGCTGAAAATATCAGAGTGAAATATTCAGTTTACAAAACTGGAAAAAGAAGCCAAAATAAATTAATAGTGATAAAATCTGAATGAAACAGAAGACATAAAATGGTAGAAAATAGCACGAAATACTATTCTACAAAGGGGCAAAAAAATAGAGGACATATATAAAAAGAGGTCTATTGGCTACATGTGTAAAAGAAAAAAATTCTTTAATGGTACTTTGGAAAAACTGGAAGAAATTGGCAGTAGTCTCTCAAGACATAAATTTACAAAATTGCTACTAAAAAAAAAAATGTAAAACCTAAAGTATTACCACTGTCATATCAGGAAAACCAGCATGACAGGCTTCTCCAGGAGAACCAACAGCACCACCTGTTCAGTGTTGTTTTCCATGCTGTTGGCAGCAATCCTCAGGTGGCCCTCCATACCTAGCACCACACTGATTCAGGTCAGCTGGGTGTTACAAGTTGCCCACCAGTTGTCAGGCCACCACAGACACTTCTAAACAAATAAGAAAAATCTGAATTCCAAGAGAGATGGTGGTGGAAGTTAGTAAGTAAATAGGATGATGAGCAATTCAAATGGCAAAAAAAAAAAAAAAAGTGGAGAAAAGGTAAAAATCAAAGGTATGCAATGTAAGTAATAATCATAGCAATGCAAGACAAAGGAAAGCTAGTTTTTAACCAGTCAAAAGAAATAACCCCTGTGCTGGTGAAGGTACAGAGAGACAGTTATCTTGTACATTCCCAGTATCATGGAGATTATTGCAGTCCTTTTTGGAAAGCAGCCTGGCAAATAACTGCTAAGATTGAAAAATATGTGTTGCTTTTGAAGAATCTAGAGTTTCTTCAAAACTAGTTTCCCCCTAGAAATAAAAACACCGCTACATGCATTTGTAGTGACCTCTAGAAATAAAAGCACCAGTCCATGTATATGTGTGTATGTAGTGAATTTACTAATCGCAGTACTTTTTTTTTTTTTTTTTCCACAATGTCCCAAGCCTAGGAACTGTCTCAGTGTCCTTCAGTAGGAGAGGTTTGGATAAATTATAGTGTATCATTCTTAGGGAAATTTTGTATTATTAAAAATGACAAGTTAGGTCTGTTTACAATCTTCTAGAGGATTGTAACTAAAATGTATTGTAAAGTGACAAAAATAGAGTTTACAAAGGAGTTCTTTACATATATTATAAGACTAGGCATGTTTGTGTCAACATGAGAGTCTTGGAAGAACACATTCTTTCAGGGTTGTTCATAATGATCATTGCAGCCATGTAAGGGTTTTTGGTTATTATATATTTAAAAGTAGCATGTGTTATTTCTATACACAGACTATTTAGTAATTAAAGAGTATGAACTGCACAATCTGCAATCCTGGGTTTGAATCCCAGCTGGAGGTGTGTCACCTTGACCAAGTTATCTGATCCAGGTGTACTTCAGTTTTCTGCTTGGTATAAAAATAGTGCCTACTGCATAGGGCTTTAAATGAGTTAGTATACGTAAGAGGGAGTTAGTTTGTAGTTTTTAAAAATTGGAAAAAATAAAATAAAAAATAGAGGAAAAGTCATTTTATTCTTTCCAGGGTACACTGCCGAATATATTTTCATCAGTCTTAGCTTGATTTTGAAGGACATGGTGAAGCAACAAAATATTTACTTGTGCCTTTGCCTCTTTTGCACTGGAGTGAAGAAATGGGACCAGCTAAGTATAGAAAGTGCAGGCCTTCGAGTCCTGTCCTTACCAGGGTGGGTAGAACTCACATTGGCTACCATGCTTGGGCACTCCAGTGATGCAAATATCATCCCAGGAAATAAAGCGCATAGTGAGTGTCTTTTGAAATAAGCTCTTTCTCTTCAGCCTGCTCAGATGTGACTTGACTGTATTTTTCAAAAATGGTCATTACTGGCATCCTACGTGCTCTTCTGTAGTGTGACCTCACAACTTTCATCAGGAATATACGTCTGGAATCCAGGCAGGCTCAGAGTGCTCCAGCTAAACAGAGGGGAAAAGTGAATTATCTGAATGCTGAGACCATGAAAAGCCATGCAGCTCTTACTGCAGGAGCACTTGCCTCTGGAGCTTTGAGTAATTCTATAATGAGTCACAACTGTGAGACTGCCATGCCAGTCTCATCTGACACCATGTGAGTGAGCTAGCTGGCACATCCACCACCCCTGCCACATCATCACATGACTAGCCCAGCCAACATGGAACTATAACCACCTGAGAGCATCTTAAGAGAGAACCCTTTAGCTGAGCTCTCCCCAAATTCCCAACCCACACACTTCTGCCAATCTGTGGAAGTTACAGGGAAATTTACTCTGAAATAATGGTAACTCAACGCTGGGCTTTAGTGAGCAGTAATATAAATGTGATGAAGTCTGTTGATTCCTAGCACGCCCTAGCTACTCTTACATCCAGAAATGCTTGCCTAGTTGCAGCCACAGCATTCTTAAAACTTGGTACGCTGTGTTTAGTTACCCCCATTTAACATTGTCTTTGTAAGTATTCTGTATACTAAATTTATGCTAAGCAGTTTGTAATTTCCTTTTTAAATGTTGTCTAATACTGCCTGCTTGAGCTTTTTAACTGTTTCATTGTACAGTGACCCCACTCTCAGCCCCATGCCACCAAGTTTTGCTTTTCATGGTTTCAGATGCCTGTGGTCAATCGCAGTTTAAAAATATCAACTTTAAAATTCCAGAAATAACACCTAAATTCAAAACTGCTTACCACTCTGAAAAGCATCATGACATTTCCTACTGTCTCCCTTAATCCTGCCATGAACGTGACCCACTTTTTTCCCCAGTGTATCCGTGCCAGCTAAACTACCCATTAGTCTCAGTATACATGTTGGTTATAAGATCAACCATAGAGATGTCAAAATGCTTGTGTTCAAGTAACCCTCACATTAAACCAGCCTAACACTGTCACAGAGTCTGTATCCTTTGCCTTACTTTATCTCAAACTGTAGACATTGTATCATCTGACATCATGACAAGGAAAATAAGTACAGTATTGAGAGAACGCATTCAGTAACTTTTGTTACAACATATTGTCATAACTGTTCTATTTTATTACTAATCTTACTATCTTACTGTGCACAATTTATAAACTTACAATTTTTAAACTTTCATGGAGATGTGTATAGAAGGAAAAAACAGCATATACAGGCTTCAATAATCTCCATAGTTTCAAACGCCCACCAAGGTGCTGTGTAATGCCTCACCAGGAAGGAGAGGTCTAGTGTACCATTTCTAGCTGCTGTATTACCTTGTGCTTGTCTACTGTACCAGAGAACTGACTCAGCATTGATCAGACCATATTTGAATGCTTCTTGTTTGACTTCTCAGCTTCTTCTTTCCTCTTCTCCCAGAAATTCTCCTTGAATAACTCTTCAGTTTCCTGCTTGCAGTGGACCAGTACCAAAAGGATGGCTCAGAGTCATTCAAAATGAGATTCAGGGGGATGTTTGTGGAAGTTTCTTTACTAGATTTGAGGGATATGCCATGAGGCTTAGAGTAGCTGGAGCCATGGCACTGCCATGAGGGCAGCCTGCTTATTAAGTCAGCAGACTGGGGAAGAAGGCAGGAGCAAGAAATGGAAAGAAATTGACCTTGAGACTATCTTCGTTTGAGATAAACCTCAAATTGACCTGATAGTTTCAGTTGTGTGGTATTGCAAGCTTTACTTGTGTGTTTATGTTGTTTTCCCTTCCAAACCAAAAATGACCCATAAAATCCCTATCTACAGTATATCTGAGATTCTGTATAAAGTTTCAGAGACTTTGGTAAGTGAGAACTCTCCAGGCAGTTGATCCAATGAATTGACCCTGTGTCCTGTGAGGCCTGGTAGAAAGAATTACAAGTATTTTGAGTATAAGATCAATACAAAACAAATTTCAGGTACTCAGAGAACAGAGGCAATAAATGTGTTCTTTATAGTTCCAGATTGTTTCAGAACTAGAATCAGTGTGTGCCATGTTAACGAAGACAGAATTCAGCTTCATATAAAGAAGGATTGTCCAACTATGTGAACTCTTCAACATTGGAAGGCCTTGTCTAAGGCTGGGTTCTCTTCTACTGAAAATATTCAGTGGTAGCTGGAACATGGCAGTTTAATAAACAGTAGGCAGCAGAAGTCGAATGCCATTGATACTACTCTGAAAAATCAGGCTGCATGACTTGTTTCTTCCAGTTCTGAAATAGTGTCTTGTACTTCCAGAAGAATTATTGTGCGACCCTTGGGAAAATTTTGAAGCCTCTCAGATCTTTGGTTTCCTTCTCTGCATAATGATGATAATAAAACTTTTTGACGAAAGTCAGGCACAGTGCCTCCTAGTCCCAGATTTTTGGGAGGTTGAGGCAGGATGATCACTCCAGGCTCAGGAGTTCAAGGAGAGCCTGGGCAACTTAGCAAGACCAGGCGTGAAATAATAATAATACTTTTGTCAGTTGCTTTTTGTAAGCCTCATATGAAGTATATGTAGTAATGTTTTAAAAACCAAAGCAACAGAGATTTCATTCAGTGGCAGAGCATTTCTCTAGCATACAAAACCCTGAGTTTGGTCCCCAGAACTGCAAAACAAAACCAACCATAACAAAAAAATAGTAACACCAAAGTAGTAAATAAATATAAAGTGCTGTTATCATTTCTTACATAATAAATGTTGAGAAACGTAGGCAATTCTTTTAAACCTTTTTTTCTGTATTTTGATCAATGAGTAATACTTTTTTAAAACTCCACAAAAGCAATGTTAATGGAAATAAGCAGGAATCATTGGAGCAAGTCATCTGATTCACAGATGAATTTAACATCTTTTAATGATGGAACCTAGAAATTTCTTGGTGATCATAGCTTGAGTCAAGGGTGGACTTTTCAAGAGTTAATGTCCCTTTTGATCTATAATAGGCTGCTGTAACTTGCACTGAACTTCAGGAACCCGGCAATTGAGCTTTTTCCATCTTTTGAAGCAGGGCTGCATGTGGAGAGACGGATCTTATTATTCACTAGGGACTCACTACTCTCAGCAACTCCTCATTCTTGGTGTTTGCTGCCTGGAAACTGTGGGCTTTATTTTCTCAGTTCTGGGGCAGTTCTACTCAGAGGTGCCAAACTCTTGAGCTGGGCAATGAGAATTTCATTTGACCCACACAATGGGCTAGGCAGTGAATGCTATCTGCAGAGAAAATTCTGGGGCCAGGCGTTCTCTGGCTGCTTTGGTTTCAACGGAAGGTAGGTGTGCCTTCCTGCTTTGCACCTTCCAAACTTGTGCACATTGGGAGCTGCCCTTCCAGAGCCATTTTGAGTTTCTACTTCTGGAGATGACTAACCACAGCCAGCTGTGTGGGCTGGCTGTGAAAGCTGGTCAGACCATACCATTATCTCTTTTACAAACACTGCGGCTTTGTGTCCTCCATATCTTGCTTGTACCCCAACACAGAGCAGTCACTGTGTCCTCTCCAGGCCAGAGCCCCCTTCTGAGTGTTAGTGTTCTTTTGTTCAGAAGCTTTATTGTCCCCCTTACTCTGGAGCACTGGTCATGGTACAGTGTGACTATTTAGGGAAAAGGAAGACACATTCACAAAAGCTTTAAATTCTAACCCAATTTACTAAGCAAGAGAGTGTGAGAAAAATTAGTATGGCATTCTGGAAAAGAGATCAGGAGGGTGAGGCAGAAGATTGCAAGTTCAAGGCCAGCCTGGACTAAGGAAAAAAGAAAAAAGAAATGGGATACATTTATCAAAACCCCTTTTAAACATTGACTCTACTGTTTGCTTTTAACAAAGGTAATTTCCTTCATTTGGATAAGCACAGGATGCTTTGTGGGGTTTTTTCTGTTTCATTTCCAAAGAATTTCTGTTAACTTTAGTATGAAATTTTGTAAATCTCTAGAAAGCACTACATTGAGATTACCTGCAGGGCAGTCCAGCTGTGGCAAAGTGTCTTTCTGCGTAGTCAAAGCGAGGCCCCCAGATGTGATAAAAGACTTCGTTTCTCCCTTGTGGCAGTGTCTGCTTGCTGACTGCCTCAGACTCCTTTTTATCACTGTTCTAAGTCCAAAGGATCAGTGCCTACAAATCCGATGGACTGCTAATTGCCTGTTTCCACACTGTATTCAAAAATGTTTGCTTAGCCTTTCCTTAATTTTTATAATCAGAGTAACATATTCATAGATTTAAAAACTGAACAAGGACAAGAAGCTTATGAAAAGCAAAACCACTGCTGCCCCACCCTTCCTCATTTCTTGTCCCTTTTCTCAAAGATAATTACTTAATTCTGCTTACATTGTCTTAAAAATGCACTTTATCTTTTAGATGACTTTTAAGTACAAGCACAGTTGAGCAAAAACACAGTTCCCCTAAACCGGTCTCCAAACCCATGCCAGCGTTTTCCTACCATACTGACATGTTTGATTATAATCAGTGAACCTACAGTGATATGTCATTGTTACCTACTGTCCATAGTTTACATTGGCGGTGTACGTTTTGTGGGTTTGGAAAAAGTAGGATGGTATGCATTCACTCTTACAGCAAGTGTAGGCTGGGCTCAAACTTGCAGTCCTCCTCCCTCAGCCTCCCATAGTGCTGAGGTTGCAGATATGTGCTACTGTACTTGGTTTGTCTCCATAGTTTTGTTTTTTCCAGATGTTATATAATGTAGCCTTTTCAGGTTGGTTCTTGTCACTTAGTAATGCACACTTAAGGTTGTTCTGTGTTTTATCATTGCTTGTGCTGTAATTTTGCCAAGTGTTCCCCAAAGCCCATGTATAAAAGATGTGATCCTCAGCTTGGTGCTATTGAGAGGTACTGCAAACTTTTAAGAGGTAGTGGAAGGTCTTTAGGCATTTGGGGGCATGCTTTTCTAGAACATTAGACACTATATTCTCATTCTGTCTGTGTTCCTTTCCTGGCCAGAAGATGAGCAGGTTTGCTCTGCCACGCACTCCCTCTGTGATGTGACACCACGAGCTAAAAACAAGGCTAGTTCATCATATACTGAACCCCCTCAAACTGTGAGCCTAAATAAACCTTTTCTCTTTATAAATTGATCATCTCAGGTGTTTGTTATAGTGACAGAAGAGTGACTAACACAGCCTAAAGGTTCATTTCTTGGTACTAATGAATAATAATCCACTGTGTAGATGTGCCACCATTTATCTGTTCACCTGCTGAAGGACATTTTAGTTGCTTTCAGGTTTTGACAACTATGCATAAAGCTTCTGTAAACATCAGTATGCTGTGTTTTGTTTGTTGGGTGGACAGAGCATTTTTGCCTCATTTGGTTAAATACTAAGAAATGTGCCTACTGAATTGGATAAAACAAGTATTAGTTTTGTAAGAAATCACCCAACTGTCTTCTAGTGTGGCTGTCCCATTCTACATTCCCACCAGCAGTGAATGAGGGTTCCTATTCCACATCTTTGCCAGGATTTGGCATTATCTGTGTTTGAGATTTTAGCCATTCTGATTGGTGTGTAGTGGTGTCTCACCATTGTTTTAATTTAGAACGCTTTAATGATATATGACATGGGATGGCTTTTCATATGCTCATTTTCCATCTGTGTATCTTCTTTGATGGAAACATTCAGATCTTTTTTTCCATTTTTAATCTAGTTTTCTCATTGTTGGGGTTTAAGAGTTCTTCATATGTTTTGGATAGTCATCCTTCATCAGCTATGTCATTTACAAATATTTTTTTCCCAGTTTGTTCTTTTGACATTGCTGTTGCTAATTTTTTCAAATTTATACAGTTTTTTGATGTATGCTATGGTAGATGAACTTTTTTTTTTTTTTTTTTTGAAGTCAGAGTTTTGCTATGTAGTGCAGGCTGGCCTTGAACTTGCTTATATATCCCAAGCTAGCCTGAAACTAATGGTAATCCTTCTGCCTCATCCTCCTGAATGCTGGGATTACAGGTGTGTACTATCACACTCGGCTTAGGTGAACATTTAATGTGTCACATATAGCATTTTTTAGTTCATTTGCTGTCATTTTTATAAGGTATTTCACTTTCATTTCTTGTTCTATGTACATAGTATCCTTGACTCTGTGAGTGAGGATGGGTATCTTCTCTGCCACCTCTCTCCATCCTACCTTCTACTTCTCAGTTTCTTTCATCTGTACTTTAACTTTTTGCTTGTAAGCATAATGCCTAAGTGTTCTAGAAAATATTCCTTCATCTTCTGTACAGGTCAGTGTAAGTGGTATAGATGTCATTGTGACAATATGGCTATTCTTACCTGCAGAGCAAAGTTGTGTTTTAGTTTGTTTCTTGCCTTAGGGAGCATCTTGTTTTTTGTAATTTCTGGTTTTCATAGGTTGAAGATCATTTTTTTTCCTCTGAACTTTGAAGATCTTTGCTTTGGTGTTTTCTAGAACTCAGTATTGCTAATGAACAATGGTGGCATATTTTATTCTCAGTCTGTACCCCTTTCCCAAACTGTTAAGGGATTTTGGTGTTCTGAAGCTGTTTTAAAAAAATGTATCTCTGTGGATTTTTTTTCCCCATTGATTTTGTTTGACATGTGTTCTGGAAAGTTATGTTTTTCTACTTTGGAGAGTTGTCTTCTTTAATAATTTCCTCTGGTCTACATTGGTCTGTATTTCAGGAACTTCTGTTAACTGGATATTTTATTTTCTGGGTTGATCTTTGTGTCTTTTATCTTTTCTACTTCCATCTTTGTCATTTTCTTCTACACCTTAGGAGAATTACTTCATTGTGGATTTCATCCCTTCTGTTGAATTGTTTAGTTTCTCAAACATTTAAAAATTTTTAGAGCTTTTTCTCTATGTGTATTTCTTTTTCATAGCATCCTGGCCTTGTTTTCATGGGTTCATGCTTTCCATGAATTTCAAACCTATCATTAGTGAGAACTTACTTGAGTGCCCTGTATAGATTAGCCTTCTCCCTGCCGTGGCTTTCTGAATCCTTTTTCACATTTTGTTAATTTTTTCTGTCTTCACTTCCCTTTTGTGTAGCTTGAGATTGTTTATAATTTAGTTATGTTTCTCAAGTGCATAGCTTGACTATGGGATTCATTATTCTGAAGAGAAGTCCATGTAAGAGTTAATTTTAGAGTCTTCAGCAGGAGGTGGTACTTAAGATTATAAGGTTACTTAAGATCACCAGGAAAATAGTTACAATAAAAGAAGAGAGAATGAGACATCTGGCTTCTCAGTGGCAACCTTCATTATGCTAGCAACAGAAGATGGGTGATATTGAGAAAATCAAGAAGATTTTTCTTTAGAAGTCTGCCACACAGTGGGAAAGAGGCAAACACAAGGCTGGGCCAAATCATGGTCTGTTTGGGTGGAAGACAGGTCAGCCCATTGGACGCTTACACAGATGCCAACAAGAACAAAGGCATCGTCAGCTGGGGAGAGGATACACTGATGGAGTATTTGGAGAATACTTGTGATAAACCATAGTATAACTTTTCACTGACATTTTGAAATGTAATATTGAACATATTTCTTTGAGTGTATTGGTCTTCACAATTACATGGTGGAGCTTTTATTTTAACCTCAGCATTCAGCCTCCTGGGTGGGAATGACTAGGAGGCTGGGAAGAAGAAGACATAGTGTACTGACTGAGCCAGCCCATGCTCTTTTGGTCTAGTGCTCTCTATACCCCCTTGTCACTTTGATATGACGTGTTATATAAGGCGATGTGACCACTCAGGGCTTTGGAATGCATTGCTTAGTGAAGAGACTTCATTCACAGAGCATATGTGCTGTTCCTCAACTTACAGTGGAGCGTGCCCTGATAATCCATCATACGTTGAAAATTCCTTACACCTCATTTATTGGACATAGCTTAATCTCACCTATTTTAAACTTGCTGAGAATATTTATATTAGCTTAGATCTGGACAGAATTCGCGTAAACAGTGACTGTTTTCCAACAAAGTATTGAATGTTTATGATTTATTGAGTCCTGCACTAAATAGGAAAAACAGCATTTTTCTGGTCAACCATGGTTGCACACACGTATAATGTCAGTACTTGGAGGCTGTGACAGAGGGATCACCAAGAGTTCAAGGCCTGGACTGTACAGTGAGATCAAGGCCAGATCCTGTGTAGCAAGATCCTTTTCCTCCCTGCATTTTTTTCTGAATGGCTGTATGTATATGCTTTTGCATTATTGTAAGTCAGCCCATTGTAAATTGAGACTGTCTACATTTGAAGCAGACCCTTGAGGGTCGGCTCCTTCAAGCTGATTCAGTCATGCAGGCCACTTTACTTCTCTCCTTAGTGTCTGAGCAGGTGGGTTTGTCAGCTGTCTCCCACTGCCAGGGCAGCCAGGCACCAGTCTTGGTTTGGTCAGATGTTGAAACTGCAAGGTCTGCTTCGCTTCTTATGGTTTCTGAAATGGTGTATGCAGAGATGGGAAGCGCCTTTAGAAAACAGAAACAGGTGTAGTTTTAAAAAGAACAGATGTATAAATACAACTAGACTGAATATTCTGTAACTGCACAATGAGTTACGCTTCATAAATAAACTTCGGAGGCTGGGGATATGGCTCAGTGGCTCAGGTGCCTGCCTGACAAGCACAACATCCTGAGTTTGACTCCTGATTCCAAAAAATAAAATAAAATAATCTTTGGTTTGGGGTTAAGACAATAATTGATACAAAGTCTTATAAACATCTAAACTCCCCCACTCCTCACCTGCTGAGTGTGATACAATGAAAATTGTTGTCTGAAGTATTGTAAACTGAAGTTTTTAAAATCCCATCTTGCTGATTTTTTTTTTTTTTTTTTTTTAGTCTTTTTGAGGCAGGGTCTTGCTATGCCATTCAGGCTGGCCTTGAGATCACTTTATAGCCCTGGCTGATCTCAAACTCTCAATGATCTTCCTGCCTCAGCCTCCCGAGTGCTAGAATTTCAGGCATGTGCCACCACACCCAGCTTTCTTTCTTTCTTTTTTTTTTTAATATGAGAAGGCAATATTTGCTAAAGAAATCTCTCATAAGTAGCCCTACAATTATTCAAACTATATTAAAGCAGACCTGTTTTCAGGGTACAATACCTTTAATGTAAAACTTAAATATTGGTATTTTAAGTATGAGGATGATATTCTAGAGGTTTAAAAATGAAAACATTGGGCTTTATATTGGGGTAGTAAAATCACTAAAAAGCTTAAAAGAAAAAGTAAAGAATCTGAGTAGATAAGGCATAGGTAACACATTTGAGGAGCATCGACTAAGATTTGGCCGAAAAAAGTTATTTAACTCCAGCTAAAAATATGACAGAGTTGATGTGCTGTTCTGTTTGAGTTTTCCTCATCTGTGAAGAAGGGAAGAAGGGGGGGGGGAGAAAGGGAGAAAAGAAGGAAGGAAGGAGAAGAGGGTACTTTAAGAATGGCAGAGCTGCTGTGATAATCAGTCATGGGGTCTGGCTGTTGGTCTATAGTTATGGTGAAACCTTTGTTACCTTCCAGTTTTTAGCACGGGTCTTGCCAAGATGACTTCATTCTAGAGAATTGGCGTTACTAAAACAATTTATTGCTTAGTGGTTTTAATCTTCATTTTACAAGAATAATTAAATCTTCTCTTCATTGAATAATTTAGTATGATGCAAATTTAAAAACTATAGTCTCTGTGTGTTATTGATCGCATGGCCTTTATGATATGGTGTTTTCGGGAGGACTCCGTGCTAGAAGCTGAACAGTGCTGCTGTGGGCCTTCATTGCTGAGTCAGCCTTTGAGAGGAGCAGCTGCCATGGGAGCAGCTGCTCACAGTCTTAGTGGTGGGTCTGGAGCAGCTGGCTCAGGCTTAGTTCCAAATTTGTATTAACACCAGGGTTGCAGCCAACCAAGTACCCGTTCTCCTAAATTCCCTTCCTATACTGCACAGACCTAGAGAGACTGATGGCCACTTCTGTAATTCTTTGGTGTCAGAGACCATCCTTCCTCAAGTTATATCAGTCAGCCTGGACTCATAAAATATTCGTGCCTTTATTACATAGATCCAGAATTCTCATTTCCCTATAGCCTCAGAAGTGAGCTTTAAGTCCAGAGCATAAAGGAGATTAATGTCTAGGTTTTTGCCACTGATTTTTTTTTTTGTACTGGGAGTAGAACTCATGACCTCATGCTTGCCAGGCAGGCCCTTGTGCCATGGAGCTATCCCTGGCCTGGTGTTACCTTTAATGTAGTATAGATGAAAACAATTTTAAATCATTTACATCTTACATTTTTCATTATACATATTATAATTCGGTATCATTTCTGTTATATAAATCCCCTTAATATTTATAAATGTTCTGTAGGTATACAGAATACATCCTTTGTCTCATTTACTCATGTTTTTATGCATACAAATGAGCACACAATTTCTACTTGTGTTAAAAGTGATGCGTTAATGGGACTGGGGATTTAGCTCAGCGGCATAAGCACCTGCCTTGCAAGCAGGCGGTTGTGAGTTCGATCCCTGGTACCGATAAAAATGAAATAGACCAAAAAAAAAAAAAAAAAAAAGTGATGCGTTAAGATTCACTCCTACGAGCCCAATGCTGCCATTAGAAGGCTTGTTTCCTGTGGGCAGCCCATTTCCCTACGCCATGGAGGGGGAAGGAGCGGCCAATGTGGGAAGTCTCAGGGACCCCACAAATGGCTTATTGAGAGGAACCTGGGAGAATGTCAAGATAAAGGAGCGAAAGGCAATCTCACACCTCCAGGCCACACACAAGTCTGAAAGATACACTCATGGAAGAAAATGGGAGTCATACATCTGAAGTCTCTGAGAAAATAGCAACTGAAGTAAAGAAACAACTTCATGAGACTGTGAAAGATCAGAAATCAGATCAGAAATAATGTCTCAGGTAAAAAAATGACAAAACATAATGAAAGAATTGCTGAGCCTATCTGGAGAAAACATAGATTAAAAAAAAAAGTGTAGGAAAATGATGGAAAGCTTGAGTGAACAATACAGGAAGGAATTACAATGCATGAAACAAAGAGAATCCAGGAAATTAAAAAGTTGATTGAAAGCTGGCAAAACCACCTGAAAGAAACTGAAGATAGACTTTCAGACCTTGAAGACAGGATCACAGCCAGTGATCAAGAAAGGGAAGATCTCTTTAAAATGACAAAGAACCAGGAAATAACAATTCAATGGCTGCAAGAAGACCCAAAAATAATTTAAGAGTGATATGTGATTGAGTATTTTTGGCACTCAATCTAAAGCAGCACAGAGAAAATGAGAGAGATAAGGAGACAAAGGAGGAGGCCTTTAATGTGGGCATGAGAGAGCTTCAGGGAACAGTGGGTACAGGGGCTCTCAGAGGAGAACAAAGAAGTGGGGCTACTTTTATCAGTTCTGGCTGGGGGAGGAGTTTGGGAGGTGGGCAAAGTGACATGTTAACCGCTGTTTGAAGGAGCATGTGACTGTGTAAACAGGAGATAGAAAGATTTACTGGGGGCTGGAGGTGGAGGCTTGGGTGGTTGGATTGGAGAGGGCTCAGCACATGTGCAAAAAGGGAGCGGGAGGTTTATCTTTGGAATGAGAAGGAGAATGTAGAAGTTACTCTTGGAGAGGTTAAGTTGTCTCTCTGGGTCCAGTAGCAAGTTGGGAGGATGTAGCTAAACTCCAGGGTAGCAGAATCTATCAATAAGTATCAGAGAAGAAGCAAGGGTCAACACAAATTAAATAAAAATACTATATACAGAAGTAATAGCAGAAAATTTCCCAAACATGGGAGAAGGATCTGATGTACAGATAAACAAGACATATACAACTCCAACTAGCCATAACCCAAATAAATCTATACTCCAACTTACAATAATCAAGATCCCAGAAATTCAGCACAAGGACAGAATATTAAGAGCCATTACAGAAAAGAAACAGATCACCTATGAAAGAAAACCAATCAGAATCATGGCAGGCTTCTCAATACAAACCATCAAGTCAAGAAGAGTTTAGAGTGAAGTGTTTCAAATCCTGAAAGAAAACAACTTCCAATCCAGATTGAGGTACCTTGTAAAACTATCTTTCAGAATTGTTGGAAAAATAAGATACTTGTATGATAAATAACAACTGAAGGAATTCATAACTACCAAACCAACCCTACAAAGAGTTCTGAAGAATATTCTAGAGAGAGATAAAAGCTGACCATGGTTCCAGGAACAGCAGCAGAGGAAGGTCGCCAAACAGGAGAGGCAATTGAATGAAGAAGAAAAGTGGAGGACCAACAATGGGAGGGTAGCATGGCAGAGATGAACCAGTGCATACCAGTTGTTGTAACCACTAACCTAGATGGCCTCAATTCACCAATAAAAAGAAACACAGGGCAAGTAGATTGAGAAACAAGATCCATCAATATATTGTATACAAGAAACCTGTTTAACTTGAAAAGAAATTCATAAAGTGAAAATCCAAGGAGAGAAAAGAATTGTTCCATGAGATGGGAGACAAGAAAAAAAGCAAGGGTAACTTGCCCATCAACCACAGAATAGATAAGAAAGGTATGGTATTTTCACATAATGGGAAGTTACCCACCTATAAAGTAGGATAATCTCGAGGCTCTTGTAGGTAAATGGATGCATCTGGAGATCCTGCTTATTGTGAATGGTTTTGGCACATATGGGTGAACACTGAGTTATCTCCCTAGCATAAAAAACTGAAGGGGTTGGTGGGATCCAAAAAGCACACTAGATATTACAAAAGTGATAGGAGAGGAAATGCCTAAAAAGGGAAAGTGCTCAACATTGTTAATTTCCTATTATCTTGTTTTGAATTCTTGAATCATTTTCATAATTTTGTTAGGTCTGGTTTTATTCTGTCTTGTTTTATTAGATTTTACTGTGTTTGATGGTATGGGCAGCTATTTTGAAGATAACAATCCTGTATTATGGTAACCATTGTTGTTTTCCTATTAGCTTGTTTGAAGTCCTATAATGCTTTCATTATTTTATTTAGATTGGTTTTATTCTGTCTTATTTGATTTTATTATGTGTGATGATATGGACAGCTATTTTGAAGAAAACGGACACATTATGGTAGCCATTGTTGATTTCCTACCATCTTATTTTGAAGTCCTATAATACTTTCATTCTTCTGTTTTGGTTGATTTTATTCTGTTTTGTTGTTTGGTTTTATTATGTGCGATGGTATGGACAGCTATTTTGAAGAAAACAAGAGACATTATAGTAGCCATTGCTCATTTCTTATTATCTTGTTTTGAAGTACTATAATACTTTCATTCTTTCATTTTGATTGGCTTTAGACTGTTTTGTATTGCTTGATTTTATTGTGTGTAATGGTATGGACAGTTATTTTGAAGAAACATCATGGGAGCCATTGTTGATTTCTTGTTTTGTTTTGAAGTCCTGTATCACTTGCACTATTCTGTTCTGATTTGCTTTATTCTGTTTTGTTTTTCTCTTTAAAATAAAAAAATTAAAAATAAATAAAAGATATATGTCACTTGATCATATCAGTTTTTAATATTGTTTATATCTTTATTTCTTTGGGGTTTTTTTCCGTCTTTCCCACCCCTCCTTGCACATACTAAGGAAGTATTCTACCAGTGAGCTACATGCCCAGCCCTTCGTTTGATTTCTTAAACTTGTGCTCAATGAAAATATGTTAATAGTGATGTTTTCTATAAGTTTTGATTGAGAAATACACAATAAATATATTTTGTCTAAAGGCTGTGGTTTAGTGGCCAATGTTATGAGTTAAGTTGTATTAAATTGCAAGCTGCCGAAAGCCCTGATTCAAGGTGATTTATATGAAGCATATGTATTGGCTGGTGTATATTGGAAGACAACCAGCAGGCCAGTATTCAGGGTTGATTTGACTTAGCAGCTCAACAGTGCCATTAAGAATTTGGTTTTCTTTTTTCCACCGTGCCAGCTGTAGTCCCACTTTCCTATGGGGGCAAGGTGGTACTAACCATTCCCATGTCCACAGGCTTTCTCACTGATGTCCAGTGATGTTTACAGACTGATCTGAAAATCTTTGTGTTTGCTGAACTTAACCCAGATATGTGCTGGACCTTAAAACAACAACTATGACTGGGGATAAGATTGTCCTGAGCAGCTCAGGCCAGGTGTCAGCTTCACATCCACCAGTAGGGTTTTAGGAGGATGCACAGAACCCTTAGTTGGAACTGAGTAATTATCTAGAGGAGAAGGAAATGGATGAACGATGCCAGCCATACCATCCACTGTACTGTGTTTTGAAGTCATTTGGCTTTCATTACAAGAGTGCTTAGGGGCCAGGGACTTAACTCATCAGTACACGTGCCTGCCTGGCAAGTGCAAGGTCATAAGTTCGATCCCTGGTACCCCCCCCCCCCGCCAAAAAAAGTGCTTGCTTTTTTTCCCATTCATTTTTATTTCTTCTGTTTCTGTCTTTAGTTCCAACAACCAAACGGACAGGCATTCCAGCTCCCCGGGAACTCTCAGTAACTGTCTCAAGAGAAAGGTCTGTTCCACGAGGTCCCTCCAACCCAAAGAAATCAGGGTCCAGTCCAACTTCGTCCTGCACTCACACCCCTACCAAGCACCTAAGGACCACTTCTACAAAACTCAAGCAAGACAATGAAGCGGGGGAGAAGGCTGTGCTTGAGTCCCAAGTTCGCGAACTTCTAGCAGAAGCCAAAGCCAAAGATAGTGAAATCAATAGGCTTCGAAGTGAACTGAAGAAATGCAAGGAGAGAAGGGCCCTGAGCACCGAGGGGACTGAGGCTTCGGACCCAAGCTCGGATGGAGCATCAGCCCTACCAGGAGACACAGAACCTTTGATAAGAACCCTTGAGGAGAAGAACAAGACCTTTCAGAAAGAGCTTGCTGACCTAGAAGAAGAAAACCGAGTTTTGAAGGAAAAACTGACTTACCTTGAGCAGTCACCACATTCAGAAGGGGCAGCAAGCCACACTGGTGACAGCAGCTGCCCAACATCTGTAACTCAAGAGTCAAGCTTTGGAAGTCCAATTGGAAATGAACTATCAAGTGAAATTGATGAGTATAAGAAAAACACATATGGAAATACATTACGGACATCTGGTTCTTCAAGCAGCGATGTTACCAAAGCTTCTTTGTCACCAGATGCCTCAGATTTTGAGCACATCACCACTGATAGCCTGTCTCGGCCCCTGTCCTCCTCTAGCAACCCTTTTAAGAACTCCAAGTGTTCAACTACTGGAAGTTCTCCAAACAACGCAAGTGAGCTGTCCCTTGCTTCCCTTACAGAAAAGATACAAAAGATGGAAGAGAATCACCACAGCACGGCAGAGGAACTACAGGCCACTCTACAAGAGTTATCAGATCAGCAACAAATGGTGCAGGAACTGACAGCTGAGAACGAGAAGCTGGTGGATGAGAAGACTATTTTAGAGACATCCTTCCACCAGCATCGGGAGAGGGCAGAGCAGCTAAGTCAAGAAAACGAGAAACTGATAAACCTTTTACAAGAGCGAGTAAAGAATGATGAGCCCAGCGCCCAAGAAGGGAAAATCCTTGAGCTAGAGCAGAAATGTACAGATATTCTCGAGAAGAGCCACTTTGAGAGAGAGAAGCTGCTCAACATTCAGCAGCAGTTGACCTGTAGCTTACGGAAGGCTGAGGAAGAGAACCAAGGTGCTTTGGACATGATCAAACATCTGAAAGAAGAAAATGAAAAGCTGAATGGGTTTCTAGAACGAGAGCGGTGTAGCAACAGTGCGATGACCAAAACTCTGGAAGAGTGTAGAGTTACCCTGGAAGGCTTGAAGATGGAGAATGGGTCCTTGAAGGCTCATCTGGAAGGGGAGAAGCAAAAAGCCTCGGAGACCAGTAGTGCCTTGGGGCAGACAGCAGAAAACTGTGAGCTTCAGGAAATGTTAAAAGTGGCTCAAGCTGAGAAAGATCAGCTGGAACAGTCTTGCACTGAGCTCAGACAAGAATTGCTAAAAGCAAATGGTGAAATTAAACACATTTCAAGCCTACTAGCTAAGGTAAGAAGAGATACTGTTTTACTGAAATTCACTATTCTTTGTGAATGTTTGTCCCCTTGACCTTTAAATTTGCAAGGCCAAGTAAATCACTTGTTCACTTTCAGTAACAAATCAAGCATTGTAACTTATAGATCTGTTGAGATTCCATACAGGTTGGCATTGAGGATTTAGAGGAGAAAAACTCATTTCTGGCGAGAAGCGATTCAGAGTATACTGGTGGTGCAGTAAATTATATCAGACGGTGACACAGGGATAAAGAACATAGGCTGAAGGCGTAGTTCCGAGGTAGAACGCTTGCCTCGTGTGGAGTAGAGGCTCTGGTTTCAGGTCTGAGCATCATAAAAATAATACCAGGAAGTTTCTGTCTGGTCCATAGTCTAGCACAGCAGAGGGATTCTGAGTGTATATTGGAGTCCTCACAACCAGGTGAGGTGGCGCACACCTGTAATCTCAGCACTGCGGAGGCTGAGGCAGGGGAATTCACCGCAGGTTTGAGGCCACCCTGGGCTATGTAGTGAGTTCAAGTCCAGCCTGAACTGCATAGTGAGATCCAGTCTCAAAAAACAAACAAAAATATTAGAGTCAAGAAGTTTCTGAAGAGGTGCAGCTGAGCTGACCTTTGAACAAGACTGAGTGAGAATTACCCAGGTCTCTCAGCATTCCTTTGGCTGCTGTAGCAGACAGTTAAAATCACCCAGTTTTCCCACCAAAAAATAACAAACCAGTATTTTGGGTTTTCTTCCAAATATTTGTGTGTGGTTTTTTCGCACCTAGTGCAAGGGCTCTGGTTACAGATATAGTACTCGCCTAGTATGCACAAGGTTCTGCTTCAGACCCCACAAAAAATTAAAATAAAGTTTAGTACATGGTACATAATAGTAATTTTTTGGTACATTTAACTGATCATATTCTTACTAGCCAATACTCTTAAATATTTTCTTTTAAAAGCCAGATAATATTTTATTATACAATTGTTTTATGTTCACTTAGTCCCCTGTAGTTGAATATAGTGTGCTATGGGATGTCTGTTCTTTCTGGTCTTTCAGTATTATAAATCCATTTTTAATATCTGATTATTTCTTTAGGAAAAATTCCTAGACGTTGACTTAGTGAGTCAAAGAGCATAAACATTTTAAAGACTTTCAACACATTCAGCAGATTGCCCTCCAGAAATATCATGCCAATTTTTTCCCACCAGCAGTTCATGAGAGTGCTTGTTTTTCTGAGCCCTTGCCAATCCTGGGTGTTAAATTATGTCATTCAAATCTGTTAATAATTTCCTGTATTTTTATTTTAAATTCTTAGCTTGGAAAGACCTTCCTCCACTCAAGATCAGACAAATGATTAGTTGTATAATTTTTAATTACTTTTTGATTGGTCTGGAGTTTCGTTATGTGTTGCAAGGCTGATAGTGATTATATACTCTGTTCACCTTACGGAGCAGCCCTGGGAAGGTGCAAAGAGATGGCTTCCTCTTCCAAGCTCTGAGAGCTGTATTATTTACAGGTCTACTGGAAAGGGAGATTAAGGCATCTTTCCA
This sequence comes from Cavia porcellus, assembly GCF_034190915.1. Classification (NCBI taxonomy): domain Eukaryota; kingdom Metazoa; phylum Chordata; class Mammalia; order Rodentia; family Caviidae; genus Cavia; species Cavia porcellus. Next base: position 45,228,494 of record NW_026947515.1, on the reverse strand, counting down.
CCTTATTTCAGGGGTTGTTACTGTTTCAAGAAGCAATTTGTGCCATACACCCCCAGTGGAGACTTTTCTTTATTATTTCATCTAAAAATTTGTTACTGTGCACACTGATTCTGCAGTCTGCTTTCTGCTAGCCTTATTAATACATTGTGCCATCACTGCCTGTGTTCTAAATTTACAGATTTTTTTTTAATGTAGGGAAGCCATTTTATTAGATGTTACTAACCAGGCACTTACTTGTGTTATAGGTAGATAAATGAAGCTTTGCATTGTTACCTAATAAAATAATATTCCTTTATCATTACCCCTTTGCAAAATGTTTAGTCTCCCAAGTACATCTTGAAGTTGTCTGTCAATTTCTCATCTATCTTTTTGGTATTTGGATTGGCATTACGTTAAGTATATGTGGCAATGGCAAATAAGTTGACATCTTAAAAAAGAACTTATTTTTTCTGGGAAAATGATGTATTTATTACAGAAGACTTAGAAAATACAGAAATGTCTAAAAGAGAAAAGTTAACCTTTAATCTTACCACCTAGAGAAAAAGCTGCCCACAGTTTGCTGTTGTCCTTTCACATTTTTCTTTCATTTTTGCATATGGTTGAGTATGCATGTAAACCTGTAGTGACAGGACTGCAGTACTTAATCTTTCTGTACAGAGAATATCTGGCCATATTCCATGAAGACAATGAACTGGTTAAATTAGTTTCTAAATTCTAACGTTTATTTCTGAGTAATTTATTTCCACTTTCTCCCACCTTCCCCCTTTTTTTCTTTTTTGAAGTCAGGATTTCACTGGGCAGTTCAGGCTGGCCTTGAACTCACTATGTTATGTGGTCCTAGCCTGAACTCTGTTACCTCAATTACCTCAACCTCCCAGTGCTGGCATGTACCACCACACCTGGCCACTTTCATTAGTTCTTTTGCCTCTTTTTTTGTACATGTTTTGAGCTTTTTTCCCCCTACTTTCTTGAGTAAAATTCTTTAAATTTATCCTTTCACGGTTAATAATGAAAACATTTATTGGTGAATTTGCCCTTTCTTTTAACTATATGAAAATAAAAACAGTAATATCTAGATTTCTGGTATAAACTTAACCTTGTTTGGAGGAAGAGGAAAGTATTTGTATTCTCCATAGAGTAGAAGACATAAGATACATGTTTAAAATCAAACTGTTATTCACGTATTTCTTTGCAAATAGAATTATCAAATACAGTGGGATAAAAAGATTCTAGCCAGTGTTCTGGTAAGAGTCTGAGACAAAAGATATACCTCATGGTGCCTCATAGGGTTTCTGTTACACGTCTCAAGACCTCAGTCTGTGATTGCACTCCCTTATGAGCACAGAGACATCGATCTGAAATAGCAATGACTTTGTGAACATACACTAATCATCTCTCCCTTTAATATTAAACAGGCCTTCCTAGTAGACCGTCCAGTCAATTTCCTAATGCTGTGACAAACATCTGAGATTGGGTAATACATAAAGAAAAAAGGTTTATTTTAGTTCTAGAAGCTCAGTCTAAAATCAGGCAGCCATATTTGGGGAAGGCCACACATCTTTAATTTACTATGGGGGAGCAAAAAGAGAAGCTGCCCTGTGCAAAAGAGGAAACATGTGTGATAGTGAGGGGGAAGTACCAGGTTCGCTTTTTAACAGCCTCCTTAAGCACACTAATTCAGACCTGTGAGAGCAAGCACTGCTCTGGGACTGCAAAGATCCGCTCGTGGACGTGGAATCTCTCGGAAGGAATCCCCTTCTAGTGGCCCTGTTCCCATACAACTACGTTGGACTTCAAATTCCAGCTTGAGTGTTGGTGCTGACAAATCATACTGACCCATGACAGAAACAGTAGCTTATTGTATATCCTCACTGCACACTGCCAGCTAATCCACAGCTAGGAATTCACATGATGATACTTAAGGAACCATGCCTGAATGATATTGGAAACACTTTGTAACAATAACTGTAATAAAAGATGTAAAAGTCTGCCCTGAGTCCTCTGACTCACCCAGTGACTGATCTCATGACCCTTTGAGCTTTTACACTGCAGTGTTGAGAAGACGTGTGATGGTGACTGGATCCATGCTCTGTACATAATTTAAAGGGAAGTCTTTAGTGTTTTCTTATTAAATATGTTTTAGGCTAGATGTGGTAGTGCACACCTATAATTTCAGCACCATGGAGGCTGAGGCAAGAGGATCACTGAGTTCAAGGTCCATCTGAACTCCATAGTGAAACTCTCTCAAAAAAACCGAGCAAACAAGAAACATATATATGATTCAGGCATTTGGTACATACCCTTTATTATGTTATTCAAGTATTTTGGTAGTATTTTGTTTCCTTGGGGTGTTTTTTTTTTTTTTTTTTTTTTTTTGCTGTTTTTGTTTGTTTGTTTGTTCATTTTACAGTACTTGGTGTTGAGCTCAGGACCTTCACTCTGAGCTCTATTGAACCGTTTTAAATTTTTAAATTTTGCTACAGGATTTCACTACCTTGCCCACGTTAGGCTCTTAACTTGCAGTTCTCCTGCCTCCTTCTGGAGAAAGGTAGGATTGCAGGTGTGCACCATCGTGCCCAGTTTGTTTGTTTTTAACCAATAACCAAGATTGGATTTTTTTCTACATCTACTGAAGTAGCAGTTTTATGTCAACATTTCCCCCGCTTTAACTATTTACTGCAATGAATCACAATTTTTTAAAGGCCATCCAGTGGTAAATCATCTTTGCTTCCCTGGAGTAAATCCTGATTCTTAAGTTGTTGTTTCACTTAATATTTTACCCAGCACTTTTACATGTAACTGCTGTGGGTAGTTGTCAGAGTGACTGTTGTTTTCATCAGTTAGCAAACTGCTTAGCGATCAGCATTTTCTCCCATGAGCATCCCATTGTTTTGCTTGGAAGAGGTGAATATTGTGATCAAAGAGCAAATTAATGTGCTATATTTTCAGAGTAGAACACTGCCAACCCATCCAGTGATCTAATAGTTACATAGATTTAACAAATACACATACTTTTGTAGAAGAGCTTTTGAAAAACTTTAAAATGGATCTCTTTCTCACAGAATAAACAGAAGTAATTGGACTTTTACAGGAACTGAAAGATCGTTTTGTAGGTTTTTTTCTTCCTTTCATTTCTTTGCTTTTATCAGTTTGCCAATATCTCCATTCTTTTTGCCTTTTCTAATGGCTATTGTATGCTTTTCCTTCCATTCTAGGATTTAACCCAGGGCCTCGCACATGTTAGGCGAATGCTGTATCAGAGCTATACTCCATTTAGCCCCATTCTGTGTATTTGGCTAGCATTTTATAAAACATATTTTTTGTACAACTTTGAGGAACTTTGAGGCCTGACGTCTCCAAGATGGCACAGCCACAGCCTCCTGTGAGCCATAAAGGTACCCTGGTATATGCCTTAGCCAGCAAACAGCATTGAGTTGCTTAGGATTATTGTTTTTCCAGTCTATAACAACCCAGCTTTATGTTTTTGGGGCAGAGGGTTGGGGGACAAGGGCTTGGATGTTGTCCAGGCTGGCTTTGGACTTCTAGACTCAAGCGATCTTGCCCCTTAACCGCTGAAGTAACTGGGACTACAGGGGCGCACTCCTTGAACTCAGCTTTAATTTTTTGATTTTTACCTTTTCATTTGTCTGGGATCTTGATTTTAAATTATAATTTTGTTTTGGAAACAGGGTCTTGCTATGTAGTGCAAGCTGGCCTTGAACTTGCTTATGTAGCCCAGATTGGCTTTGAACTCATGGCAATCCTCTTATCTCAGCCTCTCTGTTGCAGGGATTATAGGTATGTGCCACCACATCTGGTGCAAATTAGAATATCTTAACTGGGATTGAAATCTAGTTTTAAGAGCAAAATAATTGACTTTTATCCCCATGAGGCTGAAGCTTATAGAAACTTAATTATTTCTACAGAAACTCATGTGGGAGTAAGAAGATTATAAATAATAACTAACACTTATTCAGAGGAGAACCAGAAGAGATGAAATGATTGTGCTGTAAACAGTATTGGTCTTGGGACCCAACTGATCAGAGCAGCCACTGACCAAGATGGCAGGACAGCGGGAGAGAATGATGAGGCAAGTAGATAATTCTGTGGCCATAACTTCAGAATAGGATTCCTCCAAGGACCTGTGAGGATTTAAAACTTGGCTTAAATAGTCCAGTGGATTGAGGGTTTACCCAGGTGATACAGAAAAGAAACAGGAAATCCTACTACCTGTGATATAAGCCAGGTAGTAATGTTCACTCTGCTCAGGGCAGGAGGCAGGCAGGCCCTCGCAGTGACCCAGGGGCCTGAGAACTCTGAGGCTGTGGACGGCAACTCTGACTCGCAGTCCCCCTGCAAGGGTGCAGGGTAGCTCAGCATCTTAGGCATCTCTGCATCTTATGGGGGGGGCTCAAGGCAGAGGCTTTAGTCTTAGACCCCTGGGTCAGCTGGAGAGAAGCCTCCCCAACTGCTCTCCTTTTATGTCTTAATACTCAAAACTGTACTGTGTGCCCACCCCCATCCTACCTCTCTCTTGAAATCACAAGATCACAGGCTAATTCTTGAACAAAATTTGGATTTTGATGGGAAGAAAACAGGGCAACGGTAATTTTGGGGTGAGCTCTGGCCATTGTTTGTAACTCCCAGCAGGACAGTGTGCCTTCACTCTTCCCCCCAAAGCTCTCGTGGGTATCTGTTTCAGCCATTCTCCACCACTTGAGACACTTGGTTGATGCACAGAGCCAAGCAGCCTGGCATCTCTTGTGTCTCTAATCTCAGCCCCTCCACCTCCCTCCTTTCCAGTCTTTTGCCTACCTTGGGGTATTTGTTTAAAAATTTTTTTTAAAAAGTCTCTTGTTTCCCTCTTGCCTAGTCCCTGGTGGATCTTTCAGTCTCAGCTACAGGGATACTTCTTTAGAGAAGTATTCAGCTCTCTGGGGTTACTGTCCTGCAGAATCTCCAGAGTCGCTCAGTAAATTACATCAGTGTCCTAGATCAACCAGGATTGCTGTGGGAAAGCTTTGGGCTTGCCCAGCACCCTGGGAGGTACTCAGAAGTGTTGGCAGATCTGTTGATAGAGTTGAGGGAAATCTTTAGGTAAAACGGGGCAGCAAGAGAGTTGATTAAATTTACTTATCCAAACATGTGGAAATTTCAGTCATCTTCAACTCATAATTTACCCCATTGTGGGCATAAAGCATCAACTCTCTGGTGAAGCAGAGTCCTTGGAGGAAAGCATATCAAGAATTTCCATAGTCAGAGCCTCTTCTCCAAGTTTTCCAAAGGAGGAAGCACTTTGGGGTAGCAGCTAAGGGAGGAGCCTGCAGGGAAATTTGCCACAGGCTTCAACCTGCCTGGCTGTGTGCATCAGGAACCGAAGCTCAGGAAGCTATACAGACAGAATGTGTAACCCTTTTCACATGATATGACACAGTCTAGTGGCCTGGAACACGTAGCAGTTATATATCAGATTGGCCAGGTTTCCCCCATCAGGTCTGAAAAGGGTGGGAGCTGAACGAGAGGTTTTGGAAGTGGCCTTGTGGTTCAGGGAAAGTGGTCTTTTCAGGGATCCTAGATCCCTAGTACTTGTGGTCCTTGTGCTTACGTGTGGCTCCTCTGGGAAGGTCCCCCACGTGGACCAGCACTGGCTGTCTCCTCTTCGGAGTTTCCTTGTCTGGTCAACGTCTCTTGGTGAACCCATTTTTCTCATCAGACTTGTTAACCCCTAACCTCGCCTTCAGCCAGCCTGCAGCTTCTCTTTACCTTTCCAGTCCCTTTAAGAGCAGTAAATGTGTATGACCCGGAGGTTCTCCCAGCAGCTCACTTGACTTTCCCTGAGGTTTGCAAAGACTCTCAGCTATGTTAGAGGAGGCGGCAATATTGAGGGTGAGAGATTTTTAATGTCTTTCACATTCTCTGCCCTGAGAAATAATTTACTTACTTACTTTAATAGTCAAGCTAATTATATCCAATAGACAATATAACCCACCAAATTCAGACAGAAGCCAAGTAAAATGACATACGTGGGCTAAGAATGCGGCTCAGTTGCAGAGTGCTTGGCTAGCATGTGCAAGGCTCTGGGTGCAATTCCCAGTGCTACAAAAATAAAACAAAAACAAATGAAAGCATCATTACACAGAAAGCAGTGATGGAGGGTTTATTTCACAAGTCAGTTATCTTCCTGTTGGCAGCATCACTGGTTTCTAGCACAAGTATTTATATGACTGTAATTTACTCAGAATTTATTATAATGACCTAACAATGTCTACCCATATCTCTTGTTATTTTTTTTTAATACCGAGGATTCAACCCAGGGCCTTTGCCCTGAGCTACATCTCCACCCCTTCTTATTTTTTTGTGTTTTGAGACAGGGTCTCACTGTACAATTTACGCTGGACTTGAACTCACTGTGTAGCACATGCTGGCCTAGAACTTGCAATGATCCTCCTGCCTCTACTTCCCAAGCACTAGGGTTACAAGTGTATGCTACCACACTCGGATTTTATTTTGTATTTTGAGATAAGCTCCTACTAAGTTCTTAAGTTTTCCAGGCTGGGATCAAACTTGTGATCCTTCCAGAAGTCCAGGGATCCCAGGCATGTGCCACCACTCCTGACTTGAGGCTATTTTGTGTAGGATGAGATCTTGCTCTTACCTGAGCTCTAACTTGATTTCTTTTGTGCCTTTGTTCATACTACTCAACTAAGAAAGCCTTGTGGGTGCACCTTATGGAGACCTTTATTCTCTGTAGTCAGATTATCTTCTAGTAAATCTGCAGTGTTTACGCCCTTGAAGGAAGATCTAGATGTATGTGTGGCCCTACAGTGTTCTCTGATACCTGCAGAGTCTCCCCAGGACTGAAGCACACTGTCCTTCCAGCTGATAGGGAGTACTAGTCAATGACTAGCAGGTTGGGGTCTCCCTCTAGGGCTTTACTGAGGAGAGCTGCCTTCCCCAGGGTGGCCAGATCTCATGGCTCATCCTTTAGGAGGATAAAGGCCAGACCTCGCTGTGATCTGGGGCAGAACTAAAGGGTATCCAGATGTCGACCTCCTGAGGGATTGGCCCAGGTCTTTGTCTGACAGCCTATCTCACTGTTTTCCTGTAGGATCCTACTTCCTTGGCCGTCCTACAAGGTAGATCTCCAGAGCACATGTCAGTCAACTTCTTGCATCTGCATCTGCATTTGTATCTCTATCTCCACCACAGTACCTGTTTCACAGGTTCATGGTCTGACATGCTGAGGTGGTGGTAGTGACACTGGCTAAGTAAGATTCTAGCCCCTTTGATCAGAGTGCGCTCCCAGGATCCCTGTCCTGAAGACCGTACAGCTGTCTGGCTGCCATCTGCCTTTGACACTTGTTAGCACACGAGGAAGGGGCTTTCTCTCAGGAATGTCTGTCCTCTCTCCTGGAAGTCCTGGTGTTTCTGGGAAAGCCCTTCAAGTCCATTTGCAGTGCAGTCCCACCATCCCCTTTTGGAAGGAGTTTATTTTCAAACATGCGAGTTGCTGGGAAGGCATGAAAATGATTTTTCTCTGCAATAAAACATCGAAATCTCATTGCTGGGTGTTTAGTAGTCCAATTCTTGAGCTAGAGAAGCTGAATTCATGAATTTACATTACTAACAGCAGAAAGGCCAGTGACACAAAAAGGCAGCCTTGAACTCTTTAACAAGTAGACTTGGACTTAAACCCTGGCAGTCTGACTCAGATCTGCAGCAGCTTTCATCCTTTTTTGAGCACCACTTGCAGTGACGTATCTCGTTACAGTCTTGGGCCTCACGCTTCTATAATAAAGCACAAGTTTCACAGAGCAATGCTGACTTCAATGCAGGCCATCTTCCTTGGCTTCGTTGGTTTTCATGTTGGTTCAATTACTGGTTTCTGTCTATTATTGACCTCCTCGTCTCCATCCCAGCTTCCCAAGTGAAAAATACTGCAATACTGTCTCCCAGTGTTTGTTCATTCACTCATCAGATACTCAGCTAATGCCTTCGCTGGGTCACATTGTGCAGACTCGAGGGATCTGGTGCCAAATAAAGTAGACAAGATCCCTATCCCAGGAAGGTTCACAGCCAGAAAGCTTAGAATACGAAAGGCATGTGGAAAAAAGATTGCATATGAAGTAAAAGAGAGTTTAAGAAAACACTCAGAAAGCTCTTAAGTAAGAAGCTTATTATTTGATATACAGCTATTTAGTAACTTTAATTAAAAGACTAGAAAAGGAGCACTGTGACACTAATAAAATAATCAGTATGTTCATACAGTGAAATTCTTATGTGGAGCAGTGAAAACAGTGATCTAGTGTAACACACATCAATATGGATATACTCAAAAATAGCTAAAAACAAATTGCAAGAGTACAGTATGAGCTGGGCGTGCTGGCACTTGTCTGTAATTTCAGCACTCAGGAGACTGAGGCAGGTGGATCACCACAAGTTCAAGGCCAGCCTGAGCTATAAAGTCAGTTTAAGCTCAGCTGGTACTACATAAGGATACTCTGTCTCAAAAAAACAAAAACTATAACACCCCATTAAATAACCAAAAAAGCATTGTATAGTACAGGACAAAATCATATTAGTCTTATACTGAAGTATAGTATAGTATGCTGCAAAACCATTATATGTTATTTGTGTGAAAGTTCTAAAATATCCAGAGTAATGCTAAGTATTATCATAGGCCTATACATTTATAGTAAAAATGGAAAAACTCCTCTGGGAATGACCATGCGCCAATTTTAGGGTGATACTTATAACTGTCTGAGATAAGAAAAATTGAGGCATTAACAAATCTTATTAAAGTATAAAATTTTTTTTGTACCAGGGATTGAACTCACAACCTCACACTTGCCAGGGAGGGACTTGAGCCGCTGAGCCAAATCCTCAACCCTAAAGTATACATATTTAGCAAATGTGGAAATTTAATTATTTTAAGTCTGGGTACATGGTTTTCTCATTATTTTGAATGTTTTTCTGTGTTAATTGTTAAAATTTGTAAAGACTGAACAAGTGAAACAGCTGTTCTGTGCTACTTCTATGTTTCTGTTGTGTGCACTTTTCTGTGTTGTGTGCTTTCCGTCACACCTGTACTTTTTTCATCCAGAGAACCTCTGCAACATCACATAGCTTTGAGGTACAGCAGTTTACCCAGTTTTCAGTAGTGTTGTTTATGTCTCACAAGCAGAGGGCGCTGCTCCACAATGGATGTGAGGTGCCGACAGTCACAACTGACAGCCCTCCCGCCCGCCCGTGCAGCCCCAAGGCCTCTGGTGGAAGCGTTTTTTTCTATCCAGGACAGGAAAGGACATTTAAATACATGCAGCTTTCTGTTTATAGGAAGGGCACAGAAACCAGCCGTTTAGGCATGTGTGTTGTGCTCCTTTGAACACCCCTAAGGCGTGGCTGGTTTTCAGCCTGAGAATGAAACAGCACATGCCTTTAGCCTTTGCATCATGGAGCCTGGCTGCTGATGTATGGGGAGCTTTTTCATTGTTAAATTAACTGTGGAACATTCCTTTTCTTCTAGATGGAAAAAGATTATTCTTACCTGAAGGATATTTGTGATCATCAAGCAGAACAGCTGAGCAGAACAAGCCTAAAACTGCAAGAGAAGGCATCAGAGAGTGATGCAGAGATAAAAGACATGAAAGAAACCATATTTGAATTGGAAGATCAGGTGGAACAGCACCGGGCTGTCAAGTTACACAACAATCAGCTCATCAGTGAGCTAGAGAGTAAGTGTAGGCACACCTATATGAAACGGTGAGAGGTGTAAGTAGCAGCTAACGGAGCAGAAGGCAGCGAGCCACTGCCAAAGGGTGTTCAAGGATGTGTGCTGGCCGGAGTTTAGGAAGAGCTTTTCCTTTGAGCACGCTATAACTGCCAAGAGGAATGATTCTCTCTCCCTCCCTCTCTCTCTCTCTTTTTTTTTTTTTTTTTTTTTGGAATGGCTAAGAAACAGTTGCTAGCTGGGCCTGGTGGTACATAGCTGTAGTTCTGCATTTGGGAGGCTGAGGTGGGAGGCTGAGGCAGGAATATCACCATGAGTTCAAGGGTTGCCTGGACTATGTATTGAATTCAAGAACAGCCTGAACTATATAGCAAGACCCTGTCTCAAAAAACAAAAACAAACAACCCCCCCAACAAAGAGCTGTTACTCTTAAATTACTGTGGAAAACTGAATGATAGAAAAGGAAGTTCATGCCTGCTGTGGTAGTAACACTTACCTAGAATCCCAGCACCCTGGAGGGTTGCTTTGAGTTTGAGGCCAGCCTGGCAAACAAAGTGAGTTTTAGGCCTGCCTGAAATGCATAGTGAAACCGTCTTAAGAAGAAAGAGAGAGAGAGAGAGAGAGAGAGAGAGAGAGCGCAAAAGAAAAGAAGGTTGATGGCCACGAGTCAGCAGCACGGGGCCACTGTGGAAAGAGCAGGTGTATATCGGCCATGTGAGGTATGCTTCTGTGACAGCCACTCCACTGCACCTGTCTAAACAGCAAGGTCCACTACGTAGAGTTTACAGCACTTTCCCTAAGAATTTAGATCAGGTTTGCAGTCATCAGGTTTGGGCAGCATGTTGTCTTTTGAGTCTGATGATGGAGAGATGTTTGGAGCAGAACAAACAATGTGTGCCCTTTAACTAAAGGGAGAAAACATTTGTAGTACATGTCCTGGTGACAGTGGGGTATCAGGTAACTCACAGATGTTGGCCACTTTCTTACTGAAGAGGCAGTAGTATGACTTACTTACAAACTTACTGTTTGTTTGGAACAGGGAAAAAATTTTTAAAAGACATTAAACATTGCCTTTTTTGTTCAAATAAGCCTTATCAAATGATCACATCTAATGTATTTTGCTTCTGTAACAAAAGAACTAATATACAAAACTTAACACGAGCCATTCCTAAATATAGCTTAATTACCTGAGCGGTCCCCTAACATATACAGTCAGCATTCGTTACTTAGGGTCTGTATTCATATATCCACTCCCTAAAATCTATATCTCTCAACCAGTACTGCAGCACTTCAGCGGTTAGTTTTGGATATACAGAAAGGTGAAAAGTTAGACTCATCCAGCACCTGTATTCCCAGCTGGGATCAAACTGAGAGACCTCTGCTTTCCTGTCTTAGTTCTGTGTGCAAGTGTCCTCTCCGTAGTCCACTTACTGGCATGTTTTCAGTGCCTTTCTGCTTGCTTTTGGTGGTTGTATTATTGGAAATGGCCCCCACGTGCAGTACTAAAGTCTGCCTACTATCCCCATGGTCAGGAAAGCTGTCACATACTGTGACATAGGAAATGTGTGTTAGGTAAGCTACGTTCAGGCCTGTGTTATTGGGCATGAGCTGAGTGTTAATCAGTCAACAACACAGGTAATCCAGAGAAGAGAAGAAATTCTCCAAAATGCTCCAGTGGCGCAATCAGTTAGCGTGTGGTACTTATACAGAAGAAATTCTCCAATCTGAGTGTAAGGCTGCTCTGGAAAGTACTAAAGTAATTCCTTTAATAAATGATAAAACTGTGGAAAAGATGAGAAAGGGAGTGAATTTGTGAATTCATGAGAGAAGGCCAATAAATTGTAATAGCCTTGTCTGATACCAAAAGCAAAGAAATTTCACTTTCCCCAGAGTCAAGAAAATGTTAAACTTCATTTCATGCCATTAAGGCATGAGAAGGGTTTAAATGGGCAAAAAAGATTCTACAGGTTAGGAGGATGTAGAAGTTTTGGAGTGGTTTTGGTTTTTTTGTTTTGTTTTGTTTTGTTTTGTTTTGAGACAGGGTTTTGCCAGGCAGTTCAGGTTTTCCTTGAACTTACAGTGTACCCCTAAGCTGGCCTTTAACTTGCTGCTGTCCTCTTGCCTCAGCCTCCTGAGGTCTGGGACTATAGGAATCTGCCTTGTCTGCTGGCAAGAATTTTTAAAATAACTGCTCAGTGTTAGAAAAAAAAAGAGAAGGTTTCTCATACTGATGATATGGGCCTGTTTGATAGAGACACTGGTAAATGAATCCGGGTAATGCAAATGGCATTTCGGTTCATGAAAAATGTCCTGAGCCTCAGAAGTTCTCAGAAACCTCATCTTGTATTTCCCATAGGAACAATTCTCTGGTTATAAAACTTGCATGCATAATAAGAATTGATTGTGTGTTCTGTAGTGCACAACTGTGGAGCATCAGTACTTACTGTCGCCCAGGCTTAAGTCACACTGAGGTACAATTAAAAACCTAGACATCTTTGTCAGTGTGTAATTTCAAACACAGCACTGACTTTGAAAATAATAAAGGCCTGTTTTTGTTTGGGGCATATACTGCTATTGAGAATATGGTTGCATTATCCTCAAATCCTTAAAAGTCAGCCCAGACACACCAAGCAAACCTTAGTGTATAATTACTGTCCAGAGCAAATTTCAGGGCCACTCTCGGGTTATATCATACTATATAGAGACTGAAAATAACCCAGTCCATTTTATGAGAGGCTTTTAAACTTCTTCTAAGGACATTAAAGTATTAGTTAGGAGAATCAGAAGCTACTCAAATCCAGCTCTAGAATAATCACTCCTTCTCAAAAAAAAAAAAAAAAAACAGGACAAACAAAGAAGAGAAGGACAGCTTTCTTATTCTGTGGCATTTGACCCCAAACACAAACTCGCAGGCCCCACATCCTGATCGAGAGCTGTTGGGGTAAGGCATGACTAGTGAATTTTTAAAAACCTTCTCTGGTAATTCTGGCTCACATCCTTAATAAACAGCTCCTGCTTTAGATTAGAAAAACCATTCAGGAATTTTTACTAGATGACTGACATGATGAGACTTAACTTTAAAAGTCTCTGATAGCTAGATGAAGAGAATTGGAAGCAGGCAGAACAAGGGACAGAACTTGTTTTTCAGTAGGGCGCTATGGTTGAGCCACCTGTGGAGCTATTAGAGTATGTACAGACCCAGGTTTCATCTGCCCTTGCAGACTGTGAACCCATAGGTCCAGAGCTGTACCTTGTAATCCTGTGCTTTTCAAAAGCACCACATGTAATTCTGAGGTTTAACTGTGGTAAGAATCGTGTCCCTAGACATGAGTTTCAAAATCACAGGAACAATGACCTGTCATTGTCTTACACAGAAGCCCTCTGCCCTCCTCAGTGAAGGCCACTCAGGATGGTGACGTGTGAGGCGCAGCGGGGCAGCACAGCTCAAATGTACCAGTGGCTGCTGAGGTCTCCTCCCACGGTGCTGTGCCATAGCACACCTTGCCTTCTGAGGAGATTTCCTAAATTAGCACGCTCGTTTCCCAGGTCATCCCATTCCCTGTCATAGAAGAACCATTTGCTTCTAGCTTCCTGCTTGCAAGATGCTCAAAACTGAATTTATAGGAAGGGTGGATCTATAAACCTTTGGTGATCTCTGGCACTGCCCCTTTGCTACTAGTCTTACCTTCTCCACGTGGCAACTACTGTCTGAATCGTTTACTTCTAGGCAATGTGATCAAGCTGGAAGAGCAGAAGTCAGACCTGGAACGGCAGCTGAAGACCCTGACAAAGCAAATAAAGGTATATGGGGTGCAGCTATGGTAGGTCTTTTATAATTTCACTGTACATATTCCCATCTCAGCTCCGGAGAAATAGGAATAACACCAATTGCTATCTCCAGGTTGCTTTCTCATGAATGTGTTCCCCTGGTGCGACCCCAAACATATATTCTTGTTGTCCAGAAATAAAAGTAAAGCAGCTGTTGTTCAGTCATAGGATAGAGAACTCTCCCAGGATGGTGAAATTTCCACTTGTGTCTCTTCCTAGTAGCAAGACGCCATTTAAAGTGGCTCCTGCTGGGCCTCACTGCTGGCCATTGTTTCTCAGGGACTGATAAGGGAATTCTGCAACCTATGTATAGATGAGCCCTCAGCAGGCATATGACACAGTTATGGACTCTGGTATTTTCAGGAGGAGACTGAGGAATGGAGGCGGTTCCAGGCAGACCTGCAGACAGCAGTGGTGGTGGCCAATGACATCAAATGTGAGGCTCAGCAGGAGCTACGCACTGTGAAGAGGAGGCTGTTGGAGGAGGAGGAGAAGAATGCCAGGCTACAGAAGGAGCTGGGGGACATGCAGGGCCACAGCAGGTGGGTCACAGGCAGAGTCATGAGTCTAACAGGCGGGCACCCAGGCTTGGCTTCTCGCTTAATCACTCTGCATGGGCTGTGTCTTAGAGGGCAGGGACACTTTTATGTCTCTCTGTCGCAGGCTCTGTTACTTCTTTTCTAAAACTAATACCTAATCACCACAACACAACTCAGAACATTCCACTCAGGGCTCAGTCACGGCCATTCTGTAGCATAAAGTTTTGGAAAAGTCTCTTTACTTACATGTATAGAAAAAGCTCTAGCTAAACATCCTTGTAGCTCTAAAGAATTGAAGTAATATCTAGAAAGCCCATTAAATCACAGTACTTACTAGTATGGAGAATACATTCTGAAAGGCTAATTGCTTAGTTCTTCTGTAGCGGGAAGAACTGGACTCAAGGGAAATTGCCACCAGATAAAGGGCTCATTCCTGCTGGCCTAAGAACATGCTTCCGTACTGACAACTCCCAAGGACTTGACACCATCTACTTTATAAAGTGTGCATGTAAAAACAGATATCTAGCTAATGCCTGCCTTTCCCTTCTGTTGTTAGGGCAGGGACCCAAAGTCTCTACTGATCACCCACATTTAAGAGGAGGGTATTGCTAAAGCAAGCTCAAAGTGAATTGTTATTTAAAATTTAAGTAGCCTTTACAGAGAAGACTACAATGTAAGCAATATTTTAAACTTTCACTAGTGCACTATTATCTTTCCCTTGACAGGAATCAGTGTCTATCTTTGAAATTTTTGGATGTCAGAGAACTTTTTTGAATTTTTGGATGACTTTCAAATATGAAATACAGTCTTTTAAAATCAGACTTAGTGACCCCTGTATGTTAATCTGTACAGCTCACCCTAATCTTTATATGTTTCTAGGATCAGAAGGGTTGTTCATTGGCTTGGTACTGGACCTTGGGATCTGATGTTCTATGATCATGATTTCATGATATTGGGGAGAATAAATTTCTTCTCAAAATTGTTTTGATTTTCACATCAGACTTACTTCAGTTAACTCCATGTTCCTTTGTTTATGACTTTTATATAAAACGAACTCTAGAAATGGATTAATATTGCCAGTTCCGTAGTTCATTCTTTAAAAAATCAAGATCATTAATTTAGAGTCATAATCCTAGCCTCTGGTCAACAAAGGGTGTCAGTTCTAAATGAAGGCAGGAGAATTGGAGAACAGGGTATCATACTGCTTCTGAGATGACTGTGAGGTCATTCTCGTTTGCTTTTGTGTTTGCTTTTGTCCACTTGTCTTGCTTCTTTCTTGTATGTCTTTGGAAAAAGAACAAGTCATAGTTTGCTTTGCTTCCCATATAGTTATTTTAAAGAGAAGTAGTATAGATAAGTTTTTGTGGTATCCCTAAATAGGTTATTGGATGAGATACTGTATTTCTTACGTAAATTCTAAGATGCAGACTTCAGCTCTACTGTAATAGGAAATCTCAACATGGATCTTGATAGTTTAGGGCTCTCTATATTATATCCTCACTTTCAAATATAGGATCACTGAAAAAAACATCAGCACAGAAGGTTTCTCTTTAGATTCTCTAGTGAATTTTTAAACCCTCCTCCCAAATCTAGCTGTTTAACTCTTTGTCACAAAATCTTTCAAAATTTTAGAATTGATACAAATCAGAACATGGCACATTTCTGAAAACCATTAGACATGACTGTGGCAGGACATCAGATAATTGCTGTCCTGATTTTGTCCTTCTCTGCAAGTTACCCCTCTAAAGTGTTGACTATTTGAAAATTACCCCTGACGGCCTAGCTGCCTCCTGAACCTACCACATGAGCAAGAGTGGAAACCAACTCCCACCCTCAAAGTTCTGCAGCAACCTAGTAGTTCCATCGTGGCTGAACGAGTTCTTGACTGACTCGATTTGCTGCTTGACAGTCATCTCGTAAGAACTCAAAAGTCATTCTTGGTTCAGCCACAGCCAAAGAACTTACAGCACCTTCTCTGATGAGGTCTTCTGAGCACGACTGAGAGAAGGTAAGAGCATCTGAAAAGCACCTTGACGTTGCCATGGGTTAACTGTTCCATATTCTCATTTTGTGTAGATGGGCATTTCATGGAATTGTTAGGCTGATAGATGCCTCCTACCAGGGCCCAAAATGAAGGGCCCTGGTAGGAGTGTAATTCACATTTGTTACTAAGAACTTAATGACCAGAACCAAGTGTGATATTATTTAACTCAGTGGTCTCCAGGCTTATTATATCCTCAAGGATTTAAAAATTTTATTTCTTCTGGGATTTTATTTCTTCTGTGTTGCCCAGGCTGGTCATAAATTCAGCTGATTCTCCTTCCTCTACAACCCAAGTAGTTGGGGCTGCAGGTATGTACCACCATGCCTGTATGATATTTTTATTTTAGATTAAGGAGAATTGATGAAAGCTGATGTGGTGGCACATGTCTATAATCTCAACACTCATGAGGCTGAGCCAGGAGGATCACCATGGGTTCAAGGCCAGCCTGCTGCATAGCAAGACCCTGACTCAAAAAACAAAACAAACCAAAAAAGATAATTGATGTTACTGTATATAGAGAAGTAAAGCTTTAGATTAATTCTTGCTGTCATCCTGCAGTGTCCCTGCCCCAGACCTGGCTCTATCCTCTGTTAAATGAAGAGCTATGAGTTTGTGGTGTTTCAAGGTCCCTTTAAGTCATGCTGTTCTGATACTAGTTGGTCACTGGTCCATTCTCTAATGGGAGAGTCAGAAACCCAACCCTGCCATCTAGTTGGTGTAATGTTTTGAGTTTCAAGAATAGATGTAATAATATCTCTGATTTTTTTTTTTGGACCTCATGAGGTCCTGCTTGCTAGGCAGGTGCTTATGCCACTGAACTAAACCCCCAGCCTGGTGTCTTTGAATTTTAACTGTGGCTTGTTGGCCTGAGCTTTCCCAGAAGTTTAAAAAACTAATGTGTGTGTGGGTTGTTATTTTATGGACCTAGATGTATAAATTAATGCACAAAAGGATAATGAATACTTTCTCAACCCTGGCTTTTTCTCCTCATTTTGAATAAGAGGAAAATGTTGAAAGCCATTTATTGAGACTGAAACACCATTTCTAAGACTGGCATTGGTAGCTCAGTGGTAGCATTTGCCTAGCATTTTCAAGGCCGTGGATTAAGTCCAGCACCAGGGAACAAAAAGAATGAATGCATGAGTGAGTGAAAGAAAGAAAGAAGAAAAGAAAAAAAAAAGAGCTATTAGACCTGGGGCCTAGAAGATATAGAGAACACACAGGCAACTCAGTGTGATGACTCCGCAGGACATGTGGAACCTTTATATTGAAAGAGATTGATGAGCGGTACATGAAACAGACTTTGCAAACAGTGGCAAGGAGTGATGTGTGCATTATTTTCCTAGTTCTATAGCATTAAATGCCATTGGTTTTAGGGTGATTTGCTTTCTCATGTTACACCAACTAACATCCATGGAAGACACCTTAAAAAGGAAAGATCATTGAAAACACTTCACATTTTTTCTTGCATTAGTATTCAAGATAGAATATTTCAGATTTACAGATGTTCAGCCTGTACTGCCTAACAGTTTTGCATTGTTCCTGCTGAGGTAAGCAGCATGGTACCCTGTCACACAGACTGCAGGAGCTGGCTTTTAACTCACGCATGCACATCCATGTCATGCGCTAATGTCCCTCATGTGTGCCTATGTGCCTTCTGTGTTGTTCTTAGAATGCTAATGTTTCACAACTGCTCAGCAAGTGTTCCATAGCTGCTGCAAAAAGGGAGGTGTGTAAGTTGCAAATATGTATATATCCTTGGGGTTACTAAGATGTCTTTCCCAACTCCCTGTGATGCCAAATCCCCAACCCTGGTTGAGGGGCCAACTCCCATAGGGATTCCTAAGCAGTTTCAGAATAGACCTTGCCTTAGCACTTAACCATCAGGGCCTCTGGCATTTCATTTAAGGTAGAAATCCTCTTACTCAAGCAAGCATAATTGATTCATTAATCTACTATTTTTAATGGTTTAAATTAATATATATCTATGACATTAAACATAGCATTTATAAATTTTTTTCCCCTAATACTGGGGATGGAATCCAGGACTTTATGCGTGCTGGGCACTATTTCTACCTCTAAGCTGCATCCCTGACCTAGTCTATAACTCTAAAGGGATATGCCTTGTTTCGTTTTGTTTTTTTGTTTTTTGTTTTTGTTTTTTTTTTTTGACCAGGGATTGAATCCAGGGCCTTGGACCTTCTAGACATGCTTTATACCACTGTGGTCCATCCCCAGCCCCATTATTAGATTTTTATCCTTGTCATTTTGGGAGAATGGAGAGTTTGGCCTGGATGGTAGAGAAAAACACAAAACTCTCTATAAAAGACAGGAAGCCTGTGTGCATCCTGGAAGTCTCTCCTTTACCAGTACAGTTGGCGAAGTTCTGGTAGAAGGAGCCTAGAAATGGCATTTGGAATTTGCACATTTTCTGTCTGGAAACCTTTGACTTTGAAACATTTGTAATGGTGGGAATGAAGACCTGTTAACTCTATCCTGGCTAGTAGCTTTTCCTGGTGGGACAGTACAAGTTGTCAGTTCTTGTATTGTAATCAAAAATCTTGTTGCCTTATGTAACTCCTTTACCAGCCTTCCCTCCCATTTCTATCTTCACAGCTCCGTGGTCTCTGTCAGCTAGCAGAGCTTTTGGTGGAAGAAACACAGCCCAGCCCTTGCCATGATTGGAAACTACAGCCATTTCTATATGAAAGGGGGATCTGTAGAGGAGAAATTACCATTTTATATAGAGACCAGTTGTCTCCTTTACCAGTCACTGTTCCAAACAGTACTACATTGCAATCAAGTCTCTTTACTTTTTCCTACATTTTCAGAATCAACTCATGCATGATCAGAGATGAACCTTCCCTCTTTTTTTCCCTCTCCTTAAGAAGAGTCAGCAATATCTATTTTTGAAGAATAAAATGAAGTTCTGGAAAGACAAATATAAATCTTGTGAAAAAATATTTCATATATTCTTAGAGAATAGTAGCTTAGCAAGCTCTAATTGGTGGTGAATGCAGCCCTTGCATAGGTTCTGCTTTTTTGGTATTTATTTTCATGCTGCTTTTTTGAACATAGGACTTGGTAATTTTGGAATTGACACTACTTAAGGCAAAATAAGAAACCATCTGCATGATGCCTTATCCTGCAGAATTTAGAAAGTTCTTCTCTCTTATATCAAGTCTTGACTGGGCCTGTGCAAGCTGAGGTCCCACTTTATTACCTCATTTGAAACACACTGCCACTAGCGTTGGTTTGATTTCCAGAACCTTTGTTGGGCTAAACATAAATAGACGTTTGCTCGAGAATTTAAAAAATGTAGTTAAGTGGGGCTTTAGCTCAGCGGTATAAATGCTTGCCTGGCAAGCATGAGGTCGTGAGTTCAATCCCCAGTACCCCCCACCACCACCAAAAAAAAGTAGTTAGCCAGCTGAGTATACACAGTGACAGTGCTAACGGAAACCTATCTGAAATCTAATGAAGGACAACTACAACAAAAGCCTCATGAATAAAACTTACCTTGGAAACTTAAAAGACTTTTAATGCAGCAGGGCACAACTCAGAGTGATCCAGAATTCAAAGGCTGACTTTAATTTATGAGTATTACATACAGTTTTGAAGATCTATACCCAATTCAGCTAATTCTACCAGTGAAAAACCTGCTATACTGTCATGTGAGGAATATTTTGCAGTATATATGGCACAGGGTTGTTAACTACATAAATAAAAAGGAAAATTAGGATTAAGAGTGCTCTTTAAACTCAGGAAGACATGAAATTGGAGCACACAGGATCACCAGAAAAATTTAGCTTGGTGTGAGAAAGAGACATTGATGCCTTCTTTATAAAGATAATTAGATACTCCCTGGTATTATCCTCATGTCCTGGGAGATCTTTTCCTCGGTTGAAAGTTCTTCATATTATTTAAAATGCACTTGCTAGGTGTTTTCTAATGTAGACAATAAGAAAAATACAACCTCAACTTAAGATGCACAGCTGTGTTAACCCTCATCGTTTGATCTGTCTTCACTCTGGGTATTGTTGAATATTTTTTATGTAAGCATTTATGAAGTGCTAAATAAATATGTTATTATTTAGAAGAGTGTGTTGTTTGGTTTTTAAACACTGGCCATGTTTTGCAGGACTTTTATGTTCTTCCATTGTGAATTTGTCCTTGATACAGTTTTAGAAATTTTTTTGGAGGGCAATGCTGGAGATTAGATCTAAGGTTGTGTGCATGCCTTGGCGAGCGCTTTACCACTGGGCTATATTTCTAGTTCCTATTTTGAAAACTTTAAAGTCACATCAAATAACTAGAATTTGAAATCAAACGTACTAAATTTTAAATAGAAGTTGTAGTAAAGAGGTTGATATAGAATATAAATGTAATTGTTTAATGATTTCATTATTGGAATAGGTGATATGGAATAAAAATGCTAATTTTGCACAAAGCAAAAACCTCTAGGACATGGTGGTGAACATATAACACACATGTTGGTTGTCTTTTAAGATAGACAATGTTAGCACCAAGGATATAGATCAGCAGCATAAGCACCTGCGCCTGGCAAGCAGAAGATTGTGAATTTGATTTCAGGAAGGAAAAAAAAAAAGATGTTAATGTAGAGTTGTTTTTTTCCAAACTAAAACCTCAGTATTCAGGTTTAATTGCAGTGTTGATACTCTGTAATAAATAAGTGATTTTGGGTTGCTGCTTGGGTATAGGATCTCTAAAAGATTTACCATCTCTGTTTTAGTGTATTAGAAAACAGTAGTTTATAGAATTTGAAGTCTGGGATTGTCTGGTTTGAATTTAAAAATATAGAGGTTAGTAATGCAATTTTGGATTTTTCCTAATTTTGAAATTTTCTTAATTTTGAAACTATTTAGGTGTGTGGATCACAAAATGAAGATGTATGAAGATTTACATATTGATATAGAGAGCTATTTTTGTATCTTTATATACAAAAGAGTGTTTTATATGGTGTGCTACACTTTCATGTTCTATTTGATGTGTCATGGATGTTCTTTCAATATGTACAAATTTTAAATCATTTTGACAGCATATAGTATTCTACAGTGTATCCAAGCATATTCATATATTACCTCAATTTTTCTTCCTTTACTGATGATATAGTAATATTCCACATTCATATTGCCTTATAGAGTTGTGTTCTTATTATTGCTATTTATTTAATTAGTTGGTTTTGGTGTTGTGGATTGAACCCAGGGCCTTAAGTATGCTATGCAAACACTCTACTTCTGAACCACACTCGTAGCCCCTTTTGCTTTGTTTTTATAGGATGAGTTCCTAAAAATAGGATTAGTGCACCGGACAATATGCTTTTTGTTTGTTTGTTGGGTGTTTTTTTTTGTTTGTTTTGTTTTTTTGTTTTTTGGTACTGGGACTCAAACTCAGGACCTTGCGCTTACCAGGCATGTGCTGTGCCACTAAATCCCTGGCCCCTCATATTTTCATTTTAATAGATGTTGCTAAATTATTTACCTCTGGGTTGTGACACTACTCTTGATGGCAGTGCTCACTTCTACAAAGCTTTAGTAGCTGTGATATCTTTAGTGTTACTTTGTCAGTAGCATAAGCAAAAAAATAAAATGTCATGTCATTACCACTTAATGTGTATTTCTGCACACATATTCTTATCTGTTTACTAGCCATTTGCTTTTACAAGAATTGCTAGTCTAGGGCTGGGGATTTAGCTCAGCAGCATAAACACCTGCCTGGCAAGCACAAGGTTGTAAATTTGATCCTGGTACCAAAAAAATGAAAAAATAAAAGGAATTGCTAGTCTACCCTGAACATACCGATCTCGTCTTATAAGAATTGCTAGTTTATTAGCACTTTTGCCTGTTTTTTTCACTGAGCTGATCATTTTTTCCTTACCACTTTATGTCAGTATTTTTTGATCCCAGTGTTATGAATATTTTGCTTTTATCATGGAAATTTTTGTATTGTTACATGGAATATGTATTTTTCAGTGCTGGAGATTAAGGCATTGTGATGCTAGGCAAATGCTGTACCACTGAGCTATACTGCCAGCTTTTATAGTGTAATCCGTTTGTATTTATTTTCTTTTACTGTTTTCAGGAGCGTTTGTTTTTGTTCAAGGCTTTCCCTGTCCCAGTATTATGAAATGGTCTATTGAATTTTCTTTGTTTCACACTCATGTGCCCACATACATTCCCAAGTATTTGATCTGCCTTTGTAATGTGAGATGTGGTTCTTTCCCATCTAAGTAGAGAGCCGCTCTACTTAGGCCAGCATCATTTATTATCAATAGGTCTTCATGAGACACCTTCCAAATATACTTCTTTTCTTTTTCTTTTTAGTTCTGCTTCAGAATATTCTAATGGGATTATTATATTTGCTTGTATTATTTTTAAAATTTAGTCTTTCACTTTAAATTGTCGTCTTTTCATAGTTTATTGAATTTTACAGTAGATTAAATCAAGTGTCTGTTTCCTGTCAAAAGTTTGCAAATGTCTGTTCTCTCTTGAGTGTCATTACTCTTCTCATTTGTTGTTGTGAAATATTTTCATAGATTAGAATTTTAAAGATTTTAAAAGGTTTTTTTGTTTCTGTTTTTTAAATACCAGGGCATGTTTTCACTCATTACTGATTCTTGGCTAAATAGATCAAAGCATGTCAAGGCTGGACATTTGCCTGAGATCAGTATCTGGGTTCTGCTTAAATGTGCTCACTTTTCCTGTTTCTGCTTCAAATTTTCTGCACTGAGTTAGTGAGAAGGCTCTTTAAGGTAAATGGAAGCTCAGAGTTGAGAGGGAGCAATGCTTACCGGGAGAAACTAGAATGCAGGAGGTAGTGTCCTGCGTCTGCTTTTCTTCACCTCATCGTTCACCTTAGGCACCTTCGGAGGCTCTTCTCACTTCTCCTGTGGCTTCCGCCCTTTGCGCCAGGGATGACTAACCCCTGAGCTCTGTGGATCCTTTGAAAGGATGTGTGCATGCTCTCTGCCTTCATTCTGCTCTGGAGCTCTGGTCCTCTGAGACAGAGGGGGCCTTAGGGAGAAGAAGCCTGTCCTTCCACCCCGACCTCCCGCTTACTCTGTGTGTGCAGATATTCTTCAAAGCCTGTGCCCCATAGGTGCTGCCCTTCTCTAGTTTCCATTGCTGATGCAAGAAATGTTTGCTCTCTCTTTGATTCTTTTTTGCTGGGATTTGGAGTTTAAGATGTTTGTATTCAAGTTACTGTCTTACTCTGTGAGTGTCTGTCGTGTAGTATTGAAATTTGGAATTGAGATTCAGAAGATACTGTTTGACACCCAAGAGGCAGACTATTTCATACTTTTTCACAAGCTTCTTTTCAATTTATTTTGTGTAAAATAATAACAAGTTCCAAGAAAATTACATTCTTGGTAAGGGCATAGAATAAGCAAAGATACAGAGGCAGGACGTAAAAGGAAAAAATTCAGTAGCTCAGTGGGCAGAAGGAAGTCAAAGAAAGTAACGTGAATGATCCTGGGAGAGAGATGAAGCTGGGTTTCATTTAGCTGTCAGGAGCCCAGCAGCCCAGTCCACTTCATACATAAACATCTACCAGTTACGAAGGTAGCAGTGATACAGTGATACTTAAGTGGAGATAACCAGTGAATACTTCAAAAAATCATGTTGTAAGAGCCTCTCTGTACTTGGATCAAAATAGATAATATTATCATCCTCCCTATCTCCTGTACTGAGGCTTGAACCTAAGTCTTCTCAGATGCCAGGCAAGTGCTCTATCATTGACCTGTATCCCACCCTTTTTTGGAGACACAGGCTTGCTCAACTATGCAGGCTGTCCCTCCACTGTGGTCCTCTTGCCTCAGCCTCCCCAGTATCTGAGATTATAGGCATATAGCACCACTAATGGTATTTTGATGAAGTGAATACTGTAGAAAATCAACACCACTTGAAGACTATAATAAAAAATGAAAACAATTAAATGAAAAAAATTGGAGGAAAAATAATTACAGGCAGATATATGTTTAAATTGTAATGCATAGTTTCCTCACACTGACTCTTACTCTTGTAGCCAAGCAGCTGACTATGAATTGAAATACTATCTTTGGATAACTGAAGGCAGGAGTCCTGGAAATCGATTTTTGTAGCCCTGCTATTTTCTTGTGAAGTTTAAATTAGTCTTTGTGTTTATCAGTTAATGTTTTGAATCACAGAGAAACTTAAATAACTAAAAGGAATACCTTAACATGTAAGATCCTTTATTACTAAATTAACAAGGGATACAGTTACAGTTAATTTATAAAAATGATTTTCTTGGAGGTGCTTTGATACCAATTCAGTTTAGGGGGACAGATAGGAAGATGGTCTCCCCACTTTGTTGTTGACTTTCCTGAGAATAGCTGAAACAGAAACATATTTTTTCTGTTCAGATTGGACCTTATTTCATTCTATTTCTACATAATCATCTTTTTTTTTAAATTGAGATAAGGGTCTCACTGTGTTATCTAGGCTCGTGCTGAGCTCCTGGGCTTAGATGATCTCTCAGTCTCCCAGGTAGTTGGGGCTGTATAGTGTACCATTACACCCAGCTCACCATCTGTGTGCTATGTAACAGAAAGGAGAGGACAGAACCCAGATTCTGCTAATAAGCCTTCAAAAAAATTTTTTTAAACCCAACCACTTAGCTTTTGAAATGCCTTATAGTTTCTCCTTCTCTTTCTCTTCTTCCTCCTTTTCCTCCTTTTTTTTTGAGACAGGGTCTTGCTATGCAGTTCAGGCTCGCCTTCAGCTCACTTTGTAACCCAGCCTAGTCTTGAACTTGGAACGATCCTCCTGCCTCAGCCTCCCAAGTGGACTTCTAATTGTTTAATTTGCTGATTTTTTTCCACTTTGGAGTCAAAAGTGTAAAGCTGAGTAGTTTAAATTATGCTTCACTTAGATTTATTTTATGTTGATTACAGAGCAACAGAAAAAGAATTAAGGGCAAATTGATTCAACTGTGGAAGCTCAGGAGTAGCTAGATTAATTTCAAAAAGATCAGGAAATAAATATTTTAAACTTCCATTGACCTTACTGAAATAACTGCCAGAAATATTCTGTTTGAGCCCTTCCCATAAATTAGTCATTTTCCAAAATAGCTGAGGCAATATGATATAATAAAAAGAACAGTTATTTAGTAATCAAAAAGTTAAGAGTTCTTGTCTTGGCTTATTCACAAAGAGATTAAATAACATGTTCCCTGGATGAGGAAGCCATGCAAGAGAAGGATTGAATCAGATGGTCTGTCTTTAAAAACTGAGTTTGTGCTGGAATTTAGACACCACACAAAAAACATACCAGAAGATTTGGGTGAAAGTACAGTTCCACCACATGCAGAGTTACCATTCTTAGTCTTAGAAGGTAAACAGTGTACTAGGCAAGATTCCGGTGTATAAAATGGATTACACTTTAATTGGCTTAAGCACAAAGTTATTAAATGGATTGCAGAAGTGCTGAAGAAATAGACTGTAGCTTAAGCTTCTAGCAGTGGCTTTCTGAAGTCACAACACAGACCTGGACACCAGGAGATCTGCTGCCTCTACTATGTGAGCCTTAAAATTGAGAGGCTGCCTGCCCAATTGGAAAGCTACAACTGCAGCCACCAGCATCAGAGGCATGCTGGCTCTGCTATTGTCTGTGTCAACAAGGTGAAAGCCTTGTACCCCATTTCTCCCCATGACTCAGGTCCAACCCCAGCTCTTGGCCAGGTCTTTCTGATTGGTGCAATCTAAATCACATCTGAATTCCTACATGCAGGAGAGTCCTGAGAATCCATTCTTCCTACATCAGAGTGTGTTACATGCCAAGCAGCCAATCCCTTGCATCTGCCATATTTACCATACATGTTTAGCAAACTATTTAATAGACTAAATATGTATGATAAATAACATTTGTATTTTCTAACATTTGCAGAGTAGACAGACTCATTATTTAGAGCTAGAGTGTCACTCTATATGAGCATGTTATTGCATACTACTCCTAAGAAAACAACTCTTTTGAAAACAGAGCAGCACCTACATTATTTCCTAAAGATGCAAAGCTGGTTAGAATTTTAAATCTAAGGTTCTCCTTCCAGCTTTGTGTTTTCTCCATATCAGTTCTGTTTTACATCTGCATTTCTTCCCCTCTGCTGCCCCACCCCCATCACACACACACACACACACACACACACACACACACACACACACACGCTTTACCTTTTCAATCTGATGTGCTCTTTACTGTGCAGACCTGTGAATGAAGAGCCAGAGTCCTTGGAGGTCAACTCTGCTGGCCGGTGGCATGGTGTGTATGTCAACAGAACATCTGCTGCACCTTCGGAGTCTGCAACTACTGTTAAGTCACTGATCAAGTCATTTGACTTGGGACACCCAGGTATTTATCATTTTTTTCCATAAGCAAAACTGTGCATTCAAGTGTTGGCCTGACATTTCAAGCCCGTCTCTGCTCCACACTGGCCCCACATTGTTACAAACACAGGGATTTTTCAGTTAAGCCTCATGCAGCCACTGTGTGCAAGAGCCGGACAGAGGCTCCAGTGAGTCACAGTGGAGAATCTGACTCACGGATGATACAGATACTTTCCCCCTGCTCCCTAACTCCAGTGTCTCCCTCTTCACCGTCCTATTCTGCCTCTTGTTCCCATTGCATACAGGTAACAACTGTTTACCTTGTATCATCTCCGGAGACCGCCAGCAGTGTGCACCTTGCACACTGTTTGACCTTTGTACCTGGTCTTGTGTGTGCACTCCTGTCCTGATCTGTCACTCCTGATCTTGATGTGTTCTGTTTTTTATGGAATTATCTGTCTGATTCAGTTTCCTTTGAGTCAGGTTTATCTTACATATATAAGAAAAATGTATCCATATTTTATGTACATAGCCATAGAAGAACACACTCAGTAAACAGAAGAAACAGAATGTACATCTGTCCACAGTTTCTTTCCTTGACTATGAAAAGTATGCATTTTACTTGAAAACTACAGTAATAACTAATCCTTAAACGTATTTAGTTGTCTCTGTTAATTTGCTGCTACATTAAGATTTTTCTGCTCATACTGAACATAGGAAGGCTCAGTTAGCCAGCCTGTGCAGATAGGAAATGAATCAACAGTAATATCTCTGGAAAGAACTTTCCTGTTACTTCTCTCCAAAGCAACCTCATTACATGTGCATTCTTTTCCTTTTCTTTGGTTATCTTACACCGTAAGCCCAACCCTCACCAGGTTAACTCTTCCCCTCAATTCCTCAATCTAGTTCTATTTGAGGGAAGAGCAAATGTTATATTAAATACCACAGGATATTTAAGCCACCAAAACTAGCAACAAGTTAAGAACTATTCTTCTCAAGCAACTCTAAACTAGAACAAGCCCGTGTGTGTGTATAAAATCTCCCCCAATCTCTTTACTCGGCAGGTGGAACGGGGCAGAATATTTCCATCCATAAGGCTCCCAGAAGTCCACTCAGTGGGATACCAGTGAGGACCACTCCAGCAGCTGCTGTCTCTCCCATGCAGGTATTAGAAGAGCCCCAGAGATAACCACTTTCATGGTTTGCTGTGTGTCTTTCTAGATGTACTTTATATGTGTGTTGGGAGAAGAATTGTATAAATCACATTTGCATATTAATCTGGTACTCATTCACCTTAACATTGCCATGTAGGATTTGAGGCTAGAGTTTTTGATATTTTGCTTACTGTTAGATCTCAGGTCTAGAATAATGACTAGGAGAAACAGTTATATCCTGGTAAAATGTTAGGTGATTGTTGAGTGAATGAAAGACTATGGCAGACATCTTTAATGTCACTATCCAGAAATGACTTTTTAAAGGATATGTGATATGTACCGATTTATGTAGCCACTTGTCTGTGGAACATTTAGATTGTCTGAATTTAACTTACTGTAGGAACACACAGTAGAAATCCTTACACAATTTTTTAACCTTTTAAGGATCTATTTCCATAGAAGAGTATATCAAGACATAGTTGCAAATGTTTGGAATTACTCTTACAAGTGGAAAAGAAGTTTTGTGGCGGGGGGGGGATATAGGGTCTGAATGTGTAGTGCAGACTGGCCTTGAACTCATGTCAGTCCTCCCGCCTCAGCCTCCTGAGTGCTGGGATTACAGGTATGCACCACCACACCTAGAAAGTAGAAAATAATTTAATATAGAGGTTTTGGTAATGAAAAGAATGAAGGAGAAAAAGCCCTCAGAACATCTTAAGATAGCTCATTAAGGAGCTGCTATTTCTGCCAGCATCAGGGAAGTACTTGCCTGGGTACTTGCCCAGGACTGTTACTTCTGTCAGGATCTGCAGTTGACTTCAGGACCACCCTGCCACAGGCTTAGTCTGTGTCAGCAAAACACGTGCTTTGTGCCTTGCCTTGTAACACCCATAAAGCTGTGGGATGAAAAACTTGGTTGCACTGCCACAGAAAGGCAAATACGTGCACAGCTGTGGATGCCACCAAAAGCCGCAGAAGGGCTGTGGACTGCACCTTCCAGATCTTCTGAGAATGGACCTGTTTGACAGAAGGATGCTCACTTGCTGAACCAAGCTTTAATGGAAAATAATAGCCTTTAGCTTTCAAATCTCTCGTAATTCAGTAAATCACCATATAAAAGGTCTGCAGTGGAGGTGAACAAGCCTCTCCTAAGATCTGCCAGAAATTGATTTCTAGAAATGGAAAATGGATTACTTGGAAGGGAAATGGATTTGCTCTGTCTTGGTACATTGAAGAGCTGACCCATTTCCCTTCAGTTTATATACCTGCTGGCTTTGGGGTCCTGAAGTGATTCTTTCCAGGTTCTTGGTATCCTGCACAAAGAACTGGACAATATTTGCAGAAAAAGTAGCAAGCATTTACTTTTTTTTTTTTTTTTTTTTTTTTTTTTTTTTGAGACAGGTTTCATGCAGGCTAGCCTCAGATTTACTTATGTAGCCCGGGCTGCCCTCGAACTCATGGCGAGCCTCCTGCCTCAGTATCCCAAGTGTTGTACATTTGTTGAAGGTGGAAAAGAAGTACACTCTAGCTAGATGTGGTGGTGAATGTCTACTCAGGAGGCTGAGGCAAGATGATTGCTATTAGTTTGAGGCCACCCTGAGCTACATAGTAAGTTTCAGGCCCGCCTGTACTACATAGCGAGACCCTGACTCAAAAACAGAAAGAAACAAAAAAAGGAACACTCTGCAGAGTAAGAGCAGGCCAGTGAGCAGGCTCACAGCAGCCTCGAGGAAGAGTGACAGGGTCTTTTGTGTCTCCACTCTTGGGTTGCTTCTCTCTTATACACACAAGGCCTTTGGGACAGATGTCCTACCACAGTCTCACTTCGGTCTAAGCCGTCCTAGCTCAGGCCCACTTGGTCTCTTCCCAGACGGAAGTGAAGAGTTGAAGGTGGAGCGTTCTGACTGACCGTGGGTAGTGCTGCAGACTCCGTGTTCCGCGCGTGTGCTCTGGTCCCCGTGGGTGACAGGCAGGCCAACTCCCTCAGCTATTCTTCTCATACTTCATTTCCATTCACATTATGTAAAGTGCTGTTTTCCCAGAGTTTTGGAACTCCTTATAATTTTGAGGATTTGAGTAAATGAACAACGTAATGCCTGTTCTACTCTGTTGATTGGTAAAGTGGGACGCTTCGTCATACGTTTGTAGATCACTACTGTGTATCTTTGGTGAGTGTGTGGTCACATATGCTTTGCCCAGTTTTCTTTTGCGATGTTATTCTTCTTCCAGTTTATAAGACTTCCTGATGTGTTGGGCTTTTAAACATTTCTTTTCATGCATATTGCTACTATTTTTTGTTATCTTTTTATTCTTTATAGTTGTCTTTTAATGAACAGCAGTTTTACATTTCTTTGTTCAGTGTTTTATGGCTAAATGATTTTGGGTCCCTTTAAAATATATTTCTAGCTACTTATTCAAATATTTTGCCTTAATAGCTTAAAGAAATCTTTTTACTTGTTCGGTTTTAAAATTCACAGAGCTAGACATGGTAGCCCATGCCTGTAATCCTAGCAATTAGAAGGCCGAGGAAGATCATTGGGAGTTCGAGGCCAACTGGGGCTACACAGCAAGACTCTGTCTAAAAAAAACTAAACAAAACAAAAAAATAAATTCATAGAAATATGGGTTTGGATCTAGGGTTTACTTCTGGAAGTAAATATTCTGGAGGATGTTTATATTTTCCAGAACCTCAACATGTATCCACATTTTTTAAAATACGTAGTCATGTAGTCAATTTAAAAATGCCAGACAAAATAGTTGATATACTAGATAACAAAAGCCAGGATTACATTGATATATGCATACCCATGTTTTTTATAGCAGCACAATTCATAATAGCTAAATGTTAAAGTGGCCTGTATGTCCATCAGGTAATGGATGAATAAAGAGAATGTAGTATTTATACACAATGAAATACTATATTTATCTGCCATTAAAAAAAAATGAATTTGAGTCCTTTGTAGGAAAATGAATGCACCTTGAGACCATAATATTAAGTGAAGTAAATCACACACAAGCTTAAATACCACATTGTTCCTCTTATATGAAAAATCCAAAGTAAAAATAAAGAGCAAAATGAAGACATAGGAAGCAGGGAGATAGACCTTTCTCACAAGAGAACGGGATTAAGAGACGAAGGAAAAAAGGAAAGAAGGAAGGAAGGGCAGGCTAGGGGTGAAAAAGGAATTGGGTTGTGTTCCGTACATATACTAGCTGGCACAAAGCATGTAAACCTTATGTACTATAAACATACACCTAAAAAACAATGTATGAAGGATAAAAATTTTTTTGAGACAGAATCTCACCATGTAGTTCAGACTGATTGAACTCACTATGTGGCCCAGGCTGGCCTTGAATTTGTGGCAGTCCTCCTGCCTCCGCCTCCTGAGTGCTGGGATTTAGTCGTGTGCCACCATATCTGGCCTAATAAAATTTTTTTTAAGAAGCAGGTGAATCAAGATACGGATGTTCAGGGGAGGGAGGAAGGGGAAGGGGATGAAAGAAGGAACTAAGATGTCTTATGTACATGTACCATAAACATGTAATGAAGTAAAATTTAAAAGACACAGGAGATCCAGCTACTGATATTATTAGAATTTTCTAAAAGCTGAGATTAATATAGCCAACATAAAAGTGATAAGGTGAGAATTACAGCATGAAATCCACTATATAAAAAATAATTTAGGACTAGGGGTTTAGCTTAGCGGCACAAGTGCCTGCCTGATAAGCACAGGGCTATGAGTTTGATCCGCAGTACCAAAAAATAAAATTTATTATAAATTCTATAACAAGCTTAAATGGTACACAGTTAATGGTGAGACATTTGCATTTTTATAATAATGAGGTTTTTATAATGATACAAAATAAAACACATGAAATTTTCACTTTTTTTTTTTTTTTTTTTTTTTTTTTTGGTGCTAGAAATCAAACCCTGAGCCTTGTGCATGCTTGGGAGTCTTCAATTTTAACAAAGATTTTAAGTGCACAATACAGTATTGTTAACAGTAAGCACTGTGTTATATGGCAGTGCTCTAGAATTTTCCCAGTTTGTAGTGCAAAAACTCTACCCAGTTCACCATTCTCTCTGGCTGAACATTTAGGTTTTTCCATACCTCGGCTATGGTGAAATATGCCAACATAAGCACAGATATGGAAATATCTCACTATGGTCTGATTTGGATAAATACCCCAAAGTAGAACTGCTGGGTCATGTGGTAGTTCTGTGTATAATTTGCTTTTTGTGTGTTTGTTTGTTTGTTGTTTTGTCTTTTTGGTACTGGAAATCAAACTCACAACCTCACACTTGTCAGGCAGGCGTTATGTATAATTTTAGAGGAACCTTTATGCTATTTCTGTAGCAACACTGCACCCCATTTTTCTTGCCATCAGCAAGGTACAAAGGATATAATTTCACATCTTCACCAATACATGTTATTTTCTGGGGTTTATTGTTTTCATTGTTTTTTCTTTCGATGCAGGGTCTCACTATGTAATTTAGGCTGGCCTTGAACTCCCACTGATCCTTCTACCTTGGCCTCCCGAGTGCTTGGATTATAGGCCTGATTTTAGTTATTTATAATGACTAACTGCTAATGTGCTAACTTGTTTGATTTTCATGTCCCTGATTATTGATGTTGAGTATCTTTTTTTTTCTTGGTACTCATGACCCTGTGCTTGCCAGGCAGGTGCTTGTGCCACTCACTGAGCTAAACCCCCAGTCTGAGCATCTTTTTATAAAACTAGTAACATATCCTTGAATGTTTATTCCAGAAAGGATATACATGAAGCTGATTAATATTACCTCTGAGGAAAAAAAATGGGTAATGGCAGTGAAAAAGACACCCGTTTTCCATTATTTGCCCTTTTCATTTGAAGATTGCACCAATTGCATTTATTACCTGTTTATATAATTTATTTTGGAAGTTTCCTGTGATGATTCTAATGTGTCTAAGAACTGTTCTTTATCTCTATTTCTGTGTCTCTCATTTTCTGTTTCTCTGTCTCACATTCTGTCTCTCTGTCTCTCTGTCTCTCTCTCTCTCTCTCTCTCTCACTGTCTCTCATTTGTTATGCTGTTTTTGAGGTCACAAGCTCACCCTTGCTGATGTGCTTTTGTCTTGATAGAGGCATTCAACTTACAACAGCCTCCGGCCAGCCAGCAAAGGAATGACTCAGCGTTTGGATATCCCAGACCTTCCTCTCTCAGGTGAGTGACCGTAAACATTAATTACTTTTGACCTGTTTTTTTGTGGGGTTGACTTGACTTTTCATGAAATTGAACTTAGAAAATAATTACTGGCGTTTGTTCCAACAGATTTTTATCCTTTAGTATGTACATTGTGAATTTTAGATGTAGCTGTACAGCCACCAGAGAAAACATGCTTCATACTAGCTGCACTTCTCGGTGTGCATAGACAAGAGAGAAATGCCAGATGCTCTTTTAATAAACTGTATCTCTAGAGAAGGTCAAATCTTTAAAAAAAAAATCTGTTAAGAAAAACATACAGGAATTTAGCTCAGCAGCATAAGTGCCTGCCTTGCAAGCACGAGGTTGTGAGTTTGATTCCTGGTACCAAAAAAAGAAAGAAAAACATACATTTTTCCGGGCATGGTGGCACATGCCTGTAATCCCAGCACTCAGAGGCTGAGGCAGAAGGATCACTACAAATTCAAGACCAGCCTAGGCTACATGCTGAGTTCAATGCCAGCCTGAACTACACAGCAAGACCCTGTCTCCAAAAAAAAAAAAAAGAAAGAAAGAATGAAAACAAATGGTTTTAAATCTGTCTATTGCTTCTACAATTCTTAAAATATACCTCTTTTAAGATAGCACTGTTGGGAGTAATTCTCTTCCTGTTGTTATACTATATTTTTAAAAATTCAGATCTTGATAATGAGACCGGGGTTGTTAGTCTTCATAGGACCCATTTTCGTTCGTGCAGTACCTTCTGTGCTGATACCTGATGGGAACAGCTTTCACAAAGCTGGTGTAGTGGCACACACCTGTAATCCCAGCCCTGGGAAGGCTGAAGCAGAAAGATCATTGCACGTTCAAGGCCCCCCGGGATACATAGTTAGACCCTGTCCCAAAAAAAAGTAGTAGGGAGAGCAAAAAGCTGGGATTGCTTGGGCTTGATCTTGGCGCTGCCGCTGACATCTACCTTGACCTTGTTGTGCTCTGGCTTCCTAATGTCTAGCATAGAAACATCTACATCACTGATTGTTTAACTAGTGGTTTAACACATTTAAACCACTTAGGACCTAACCTGGTATGTGGAAGCATTTTTAGAATATTATCATCTTCTCTACTCTTCTCTGCTGAGCTGATTCACAAGCCCAGACTAGTACTCTCAGCCACCTTAGAGTAATATTAGTTAAGGTTATCCAGAATATAGGCATACCTCAGAGATATTATGTGTTTGATTTTAGCCCACTGCAGTAGAGCTAAGAACACCCTAAAGTGAGTTATGGGCTTTTTCATTTTCCAATGCATGTAAAAGTTACACTGTCCTGTAGTCAGTTACATGTGCAATAGTGTCTCAAAAATACTAACCTAATTAATATACTTTATTGCTAAAAAATGCTAACCATCATCTCAGCCTTTAGCAAAGTTACGATCTTTTCTTGGTGAGGGTCTCGCCTCCCTGTTGATGGCTGCTGACTGGTCAGGTGGTAGTTGCAGAAGGTTGATGTGGTTTTTGGCCGGTTCTTATTAAAACAGTAGAATTTGCCACATTGATTGACTCTTTTTTACATGAAAAAGTTTGTAGCATGTGATGCTATTTGACAACATTTTACCATCAGTAAAATTTGAGTAAAACTGGAGCTAATCTTTTAAAAGCTACCTAAGCTTATGTAGTATTCTAAATCCTCATCATCATTTCAGCAGTGTCGGTGGCATTTTCACAAGGAGTAATCATTTCAGAAATTTCTCCAGGAATCTGTGTGCTCATCTACAGGAAATAATCATCTGTTAGTTTTGTCATGTGATAGGAGCAGTTGAGTCACATCTGACTTCTAATTCTCTTGTTGTTTCTATCAAATCTGCAGTTAACTTCCTGTACTGAAGTCTTGAACCTCTCAAAGTCATCTGTGAGAGTTGGAATCAGTTTCTTCAAAACTCTTGTTAATGTTGATACTTTCACCTCCCTGTGTGAATGTTGAA
Source organism: Cavia porcellus (assembly GCF_034190915.1). Classification (NCBI taxonomy): domain Eukaryota; kingdom Metazoa; phylum Chordata; class Mammalia; order Rodentia; family Caviidae; genus Cavia; species Cavia porcellus. The sequence continues at coordinate 45,193,671 of NW_026947515.1, read as the reverse complement.
TGTTCTTAGTAGCTTTGAGAATGGTAAATCTCTCTCAGAAGGTCTTCAGTTTACCAAATGTCTTGATTACTTTTCTCATTGCTGGGATAAAATACCCAACACCCAAAATTGAGGAAAGACACATCGTTTTTTTTTTTGTTGTTGTTTATTTTTTAAAATAGTAAAATCCAGCAAAAGAAAATAGAACAAAGCCAGTCAAAACAAAGCAGCAAATTTGGTACAGAACTTCAAAGCAGGGTACTAGGAAAACAACAATAGCTAACATAGTATATCTTGTTATCGTCACAATAGTTGTCATGCTATCAGGTATTGCAAAATCAGACCAAAAACAAAACAGAATAAAACCAATCAGAATATTGAATAAAGACAGAAGGAAATCCCCATATTTGCTATATTGCATACAGTCATCCTCTCAAGAGATGCTCAGACCGCAGGCCCCAGGCCTACAAAATCAATCAGACAATACAAGCATTTAGTTGTTAACAACTCAGCCTATCCTCGGAACCAGCCAGTTGCTGAAGGTGGGAGGGGTTGAGTCTCAGGCTCACAAAGGTGCTGGCTTTTTCTCTTCTGAAAACTGAGTGGCTTGCATGGCTTACCAAAAAGGCTGACTAGTTGGCTTCTTGTTGGATCCTTCCAGGCAGGTTTATTTAGCTCACAGTTTGTGGAGGTTTCAGTCCATAATCAGCTGGCTCTAAGGCAGAGTGGCACATGGCACTGGGGCAACACTTCAGGCTGCAGAAGACAGCAAAGCAACAAGAGCAAAAGAGGGGAAAAGCGACCTGTTCCTCATAGTGTAAGCAGGCTACATCCCTTGGGTGGGTGTAGCACTCACAACCATCTCCTTGCCCTCCTCTTGGACAGGCTAAGGATGTTTACAAAGTAAGGACCCTGGCTCTCTGCTGAATCACTTAGTTAAACTTCTGACCTTCTCAAATTGACATGATAGACAATGTCCTAGAGAGGTAACCATGTGTCCTGTCTACCCTAGGATAGAGAACTGCTGAGTTATTTAAGCTTCTAAGTAACTTCTCAAGTTGACACATTGTTTCAACCACAACACTATGTTTATGTCTATTAAAGGAATCACAATCTGTAGTACCAGTAGCTTTACAAAATTTATTTTATAAATAATGAGACTGGAAAGTCAGAATTATTCCTTGATCCATGGGCTGCAAAAATGTAGTTAGATGATGATATAGTTGATGGGACTGAAAAGCAGTATTATCTCATTGTACCTCTCCATCACAGCTCTTGGGTGACCAGGTACATTGTCAGTGGGCTGTCATCTTCTGAAAGAAATCCTTTTTATTTTTTTTACCTTTTCCTGAGTTGTAGGTCTCAACAGTGGGCTTTAAATGGTCGATAAACCATGTTATAACCAGGTGTGCGTCATTTAGGCTTTGCTGTTCCATTTATAGAGCACAAGCAGACTGGATTAACTGTCACTCTTAAGGGCCTCAGGATTGTCAGATGATAAATGAGCAAAGTCCTTCAAAATTCTGTTATCTAAAGAAATCATTATTTTGACTGACAACATGAACACTGCAGTTGAGACCACAGCTTGCTGTGGAATAAGTGGCCCTTGGTATCCCTCCTTTTCCTTCCCTGCACCATGCACCTGTCTAGTAGGGTGATTCTATTTACTGTAAGGAAGAGAGGATTACGCAGTGAAACTTGTTTGCTTCCAACAATTTCCAGCAGTTGCTTGTCAACATTGAGGTCATCAGAAGCTGCAGAAACAAGAATTAATGTGCTGTTTTTGTTGTTCTCTTTAGTGGTGTAAACAGTGTTTCTCTGCTATTTAGAGTTAATTGGCCTCACTCCCAACTTCACTACCCATAATTGTGGCTGTGTGCTATAGAAGTACTGTTCTCTTTTGTGACTGTTTGTGAGCCCACCGGAGGCCACCCTGGCTCCACCTGATTACTGGCCTATCATACAGCTTTGAACTAGTTACTTAACTTTCTGAAAGTCTTCTGTCAGCCTACACCAGACAGTCTTGATAATTTTCTCCTGTTCTCTACTTTTATGGGCCTTTAAGAAATAGCTGGAATCCAGGCGTGGTAGCACATGTGTATAACCTCAATACTCAAGAAGCTGAAGAAAGGGCAGTGCAAGTTTGAGCTCAGGCAAATTTTAAAAAGGCCTGGGAGGTAGTTCAATGTGAAGGCCCTGTGTTCAATCCCCAGTACCTAAGGGGAGAGAGGAAATAGCTGGAGGATTCAACTCATTTCAATATCTGTGTGACTCAGACTGAAACAACAGCAACAACAAAGCCTTTAAGAGTTATTTTTGCATATGTTTTACCAAGCCAATCCCTGTTACTGTAAGGCTTTTTCTCTTGTAAAACAGTTACTGTGCTTTTTCCTCAGCTTTATGTCTGCTGCTGCCTATGATCTGATAATCATGAGGCATTTTCTGCCAGCTCTGTGCACTTTCTGCTGCCCAGTGGCTAAAAAAAATTGCGGACAGGGCTGGGTTTGTGGGTATTTGAACTGAATAATTGCACAAACTTCTTAGGAGAGCCCACACTTGGCTTAATGCTCCAATAAAGCCACCTTGAAATTCATAATAATTTTTGAACAATGTATTGATTTGGCACTACGTCTAGTAGATTATATTTAGTAATTGCTATCACCTAAAAAATCTTTAGAAAACACCATGTTCCTATTTTTATTACTAATTGCAGGAAAATACAGGCTCATGTACACACATATGTACATTTATACTTGGAAATAGAACGAGAACTGTACTTTAAAGTATTATGATCAGTCAAATTTGTCCTCTTTGGGAAAAAAATGGCAGCTTGCTATAGGGCTGGATGGAGAGTCTCTGCAGAGAAATCAGATCAGATGCTAGAATATGACAACCTGGAGAGGGCCAGACAAATGGATAATGATTCTTATTAACCAAGGCAGTAACCAAAGGGAAAAATAAAACTAGGAAGAGGAAGGAAAAGCACAGGTGGAGAGCTAAAGCCCAACACGCTCACAGAGAACCGTTCCATGCTGTACTAGGCGTGCCCGGAGGATCCAAGGTCGCGCTGAGACTGCGGCTGCCAAAAATGGGAGTCCATCCCGGGCCCTTAATGGGAGGACGCAGCACAGTGAGCAGTGGATCCAAGGGGAAGAGCTATATTGGCTCTCGGTGACTGCTGGAAATTGGGACCTGGGGCTCTGCAAAACAGCCAGAGCCACCTGGCTGCGCCGGAGGAAACTGTGAGAAAACCATACACCTGGGCTCCAAAGCTGGACACCACACAGTTTTCTGACAGATCCACACTGTGCTGGGAGCACAGTGCAGACACGCAGTGCAGTGTGAAGTGGACCCAAGAGGAAGATCTGCATTGATTCCCGGTGAGTGCTAGGGATTGGGTCTCGTAGCTGCTGTCGCTAGCTGGAGGACATCTTGGAATTGGGCAGAGTCCAGCACCATGGCAGTGTCAGTGACACAGAGAGGACTGATGGAGGACATCTTGGAGTTGGGCAGAGCCCAGCGCCATGATGGCATTAGTCAGCTGCCCCTGGCGTAGAGAGAACTGGCAGGGTCTGCTGGGGCTGAACTATGCCTCTGGTTGGGACCCAATAAGCAGGTACAAAATTGTCATGACTCTGTGACGTCCATAAGGTACAACCTAACTTGTGGATTGACTGGTTCAGAGGCTCAAGGCTAGCCTGCACTGTCCCTGCATCCCTGCATGTACCTCAGATAACAGCAAATTAGGGAGGGCAGCAAAACCACAGTCAGCACGCTTCAGAAAGACCCTAAGCAATACAGAGAGAGCCAGAGACCCCCAGGACACACCAGTCTGAAAGAAACCAGAAACATGACAAGAGATAGAAATTTTAAAAAATCTCCAGCTGCCGAACCTGGGAAAATAAGCCCAGGAGAAGTAAATACAGAAGAGAACCAGTGCAGTAACCATCCAATACTAGACACAGCATCGGCTGACATAAAGAAATACCTTCATGACCTCATAGCGAATTTAAAACTGTACTTCTGATCTAAGTGAGGCAAGATATAAAAGATTAATTAAAGAAATGATAAGCCCCTCCCAAGAGAACACAGATGGAAGAACAGAGGAAATCAAAAAAGAGAAACCTCTGATGAAGAATTTAAACATAACCTAGAATACATGAAACAGATCCAAAGAGATTACCAGGAAACTAAAAACTCAGTTGAAAACTGGCAAAATGCCTTGACAGAAACTAAAGTTAGCCTTTTGAAACTTGAAGAGAGATTTATGATATATAATCATGAAAGAAAAGACCTCTTAAAAATAACAAGAAACCAGGAAGAAACAATTCAAAGACTAGAAGATGACAAAAGGATACATAACTTAAGAGTAAAGCGTATGAGTAAAGAAGCAGGAGTAACCAAAAATGAACTACAAAGAATATTCACAGATATATTAAAGGAAAATTTCCCAAGCATAGGAAAAAGAAATGATATCCAGATAAATCAGGCATACAAAACTCCAGCCACCTACAACCAAAACAGATCTACACCCAGACATATAATAATCAAGATTCCAGAAATCCACCAAAAGAACAGAATACTAAAAGCTGCCAGGGAAAAGAAGCAGATTACCTACAATGGAAAAATTATCAAAATAACAACAGGCTTATCAACACAAACTCTCAAATCAAGAAGAGTCTGGGGGAAATAGTCTAACCTTGAAAGAAAATAGTTTGCAGCCAAGACTGATGTACCCAGAAAAACTCTCTCTCAAAATTAATGGAGAAATAAGTTGTTTTCAAGATAGGAGGAACTGTGGGAGTTCATGGCCACCAACCCAACCCTACAAAGAATGCTGAAGGACATTCCAGAGAGAGAGAGGAAAAAAAGTACCAGGATTCCAGCAACAGTGGCAGAGAGGCCTCAATGAACGGGGCAGACAGTGGAATGAGGGAGTAAGGTGGACAAATTATAGCAGTAAAGTGGAGTAGCAGACATGAGGCAGAGACAGTAAGCTATAATCTTTAATATAGATAGCTTTGATACACTAAAATAGAAAAAAACAGACAGAGTGGATTAGGAGGCAGGCTCCATCGAGATGCTCTGAATGGGAAATACACTCAACCCAAAGGAGGGTTAATAAACTGAAAGTCAAAGATAAGAAGGGGCTGGGGATTTAGCTCAGCCGCATAAGCGCCTGCCTTGCAAGCAGGCAGTCGTGAGTTTGATCCCTGGTACCGATAAAAACGAAAAAGACAAAAAAAAAAAAAAAAAAAGATCAGAAAGCAAAGCTATATATGACAGGAAACCAGAGAGAAATAGGGACAACTCATCCAGCAGCCGCAGATAGATTGGAAAGCTATGACACTTTTGGGCAGTGTAGAACTACACAACTGGAAGGAAAGAAAATCCTATGACTTTAGTGAATAAAGGAGTACAGCTCAAGTTTAAGCTCAGGGGTAGGAAGGTTCAGCAACACTCAAGATAGAGAATAGGCTGGGCCCCTAATCTAAAAACTAAAGGGGCTAGTGAGACCCAAAACATACAAAGCATCCTGAGAAGGGGAAAAGTGAAAAATAACCTAAAAAAGGAAGGCAGAGGACATTGTTAATAGTGTATCAGGACTTAAAAGTCACAGTAGTCTTACCGCTCTGTTTAGTTTGATTTTATTTTGTTCCGGTCTGTCCACTCATATCAGATTTGAGGGCACAGATATCCTACCCAAAAACAGCAGGTTATACCATGGTAACTATCCTTAATTTCTTATTAACTTAACTGAAACCCTGTATTACTTACATTGTCTTACTATGACTGATCTTATTTGAATCTGGTTTGTTAGATTGAGGTTTTGCCTTGGCTGATTTTATTCAAATTTGGTATGCTTGATAGTATCAACCCTAAAAGTAGAGGCAACTACTCTGAAGATGACAAGATGTAAAAGATATCCATACTGGTTTTGATTATTAACCACTCTCAAGTCCTACAATGTTTTCAAAGTTGTGTTTTTATAAAAATAGCTATGTAATACTATGCTTAACTATATTAAGCCTGATGATGTGGATAAGTCTATTGAAAATAACAAGAGAAAAGATAGTAACTACGGTAGATCACCCAATATTGTGGTCTTACGTGTCTTTTTCATTGCATGTTTTTCTAGGAATTTGTTTTGTTGTCTTGTTATGATGTGTTTTTCCCTATAATACAGAGAGGATAGATATATATGTAGAAATTCACACATGAGAAAATTTTTTAAAACTATTTACGGGAACAGATTATGTAATACAAGCTGTAATGAACAGTAGATACTCTGAAGAAGAAGAGACACTAAGAAACCCAATGCTAATTCTGTAACGTTATGATATAAAATCTAGCAATACTGTTATTGCTAGATTTCAAAGTGATATTAGTCTAGTCTCTTTAAGTTCAGTTTCAGCATACGTAAAGATAAGGACAGCTGCTACGAAGAGAATGAGAGACATGATGGTAGTCATTATTGACTTCCCCAATGTCAGATCTTGAAGACCTAAAAAGCCTTCATCATCCTGTAATAATTTGATTAGTTCTATAATATGAGGTATGTATTCAGTGTGTGCGAAGATGGGGACAACTATTTGGAAGAAAACTAGGGACATAAGATAACAGTGAAGAGCTCCAGTAGACTTGCTTTGAAATCTGTATTTCTTGAAATTGTTTCTTTATGAACTGTTTTGTTCTGTTTTGATATGTATAATCTTATCCTCTTGATAAAAAGCAAATGTGTAGGACTGATAACGACTGATAACCATATTACTAAGTTTTTGTTGGATCATTGAGCAGAACTCTTGGCAGTGTCACTATTTGAATGTCACTTCGTATGCTTTAATTTTGTAATCTGAACAACTGTTTCTAAGATGACAATATTTAACTTATCAACTAGTAATTTCTTACTATTTCTTTTTCTGTAATTCTGTATTATTTCTACGCTTTTTTTCTCTATGGTTTTCTTTTTTTGTTTCTTTCTCTTTAAATAATAAAAAAAATTAAAAAATTGTCCTCTTCAGGAGTAGATGACTATGTCTTTGCTACAGATCTTCTGAAGGGAAGGACTGAGGACCTGAAGCCAGACCCTTACCTGCGGAAGAGTCCTTCACTGGAGTCACTGAGCAGACCCCCCTCCCTGGGCTTTGGGAGTACCAGGCTACTAAGTGCCTCCACTGGAGGGTTGAAGCCACCGAGCAAACTCAGGTACCATGTTTCCAACAGTGAGAAATCAGAAAAACACTGAATCAACAGTCTTTTCCTTTTACTTCTGTTTAGTTTCCCAGATCAGTTTATTTTTACAAATATTTCCTGAATGAAGATGGTTAAGATACAGGACCAGCCAGGCACAGTGACACGCATCTGTAATCCCACCTACTCAAAAAGCAGGGATAGAATTGCAGGTTCAAAGCCAGCATGCTCAATCTAGCAAGATTCTGACTCAGAAAAGAATGTAGCTATAGCTCACAAACAGTCACAAAGGAAAGCAGTGCTTCTGTAGCTAGGGACATAGCTCAGTGGTAGTGTCCTATCCTCAATGGGTTCTATCGTCAATGCCTAGGGGATAAGAAGATATAATACTTGTTTTTATAGTATTATGCAAAGTGAAATGAAGGAATGAAATATATAAAGTTTAGGAATTCTAAAGAGAAGTAGCATTTCTGCCAGGGATTGTAAAGATGCCACTATGAGCAAGCTGTGGAATTAGACTCTTGGCTTCCCGAGGACTAGAACTCTGCCAGCACACGCAGTAGGAGCTCAGTACTGGTTGGGTAGATGGATAGATGACTAAGCTGTGAAAACTGGAAAGGCAAGCTAGGCCCCTGTTGCAAATAGTCTTGCAAATAGTCATTGCAGGCCCCTGTTGCAAATAGTCATTGCCAGTGAAGAAGTTCAAACTTATTTTGGTAAAGCAGTGGGGAACCACTAAGTCTGTGGGATTTTGTTTTTGTTTTTGAGTAGCAGTTAAGATCAGACCTGCTCTTTAAAAAGGATTAATCAAACACAGTGGCATAGGAAGAGGATTAGAGAGATTTTTCTAAGATCAGTGTTTAAAGGGGCTTAGCAAGGATGAAAGGATACAGTAGGAGAGGAAGAAATCAGTGAGACAGGCACAGTGGTCACCAAGAATCTGTCTGTGCTCCCATTTCTTTGCAACCTCCTCCTTTTCCCTATGGCTGGTCACCCAGGCCCCAGAAAACTTTACTTCAGCTGCTTCCTCTCTCTCTGTCTTCCCTGCTTCTCCATGTTGGATGGCCTTCCGAGGTGCGGTGTGCATCCTGCCTGCAGACCCATCACAGACCTCTTATGACTCTGTCATCCACAGTCCGCATCCTGGTCTTCCAGCTGTGCTAAATCTTGACACCGTCCACGCTCACCTGCCAAAATGACCCAGCCCTTCACTCTGTCCAAACCTATCTTACTCTGCCTTTGCAATGTAATGTGAGCATTTCTGATGGCAAGTATTTGCTTATAAAGCTCCAGCTTGAATTGCCTTCCTTTTGGTCCCTTCACACTTGTGAGGACTGCTGCTCCTTCAGCATCAAACCTTCCATGAGGTTTGTGCTCACCATGACAGCATCCGCTTAACCCTTCTCTGACTTTGGTGTCTGTGTTCCTTTGAGTGTTTGATTCCTGTGCTGCCGTGTAGTGTGACTAACTTGCATAGTATATGCCCTTTTCTCCAGAAAGGCTATAATTTAGTGGATAATAAATATTTTGTCTTACATTTTGTTACCTTTCCTCCACCCCTGTCTGTGCAACACATAGCATTTTGTTCACCACTTATGAATGAGTAGATAAATACACAAAATTGGCTACATTATATTATAATAAATACTATAATTATCAATATGAGTATTATAAAACAACTTATGAAAGTCTGAGTAAGTTCAGATCTTGTATTTTTGGGTGTTACCTACATCTGGACCCAAATAGATGAAGTCATGTGTTTCGAGGATTGCATGTAATACCCCTGATAATGTATATTGTCCTGTTAATTTGCAGGGATTTTAACATTCAAAACAGATGTTAAGGAGCGAAATTAGTACTATTCTCAGATTGGTACTAGAAATGCCTACAAAAGACTTTGTGTATATTAATGTGCTTTGTATACTATCATTACGACAGGTTGTTATTGAAATTAGTTTATTTCAGTTTTACGTGTCATTGAGATTAACCCATGGCAGTATACAAATGACTTATTTAGACGTTCCAGACCTACACAGGGTGGTGCACATTTGTAATACCAGTACTTAGGAGACTGAGGCAGGAAGATCGTGGTGAATTCAAGGGGATTCTTTGCTATACAGTAAGTTCAAGGCTAGCCTGAACTACGTAGTCTTAACATTGAAAAAAGCCATCCCCTACCCCCCCCCATACACACAAAGACATTATTGGCCTGCATTATTAAAAATGAAAGGGAGGAATCATACTTTTAAGAAAAATATTTGGTCAGTGCTTCTTCTACTCATGTGAAAATCTTGTTTCAGTCCTAATTTGTCAGGCTTTAAGGGATGACATAAGGCCAGGCATGGTCACCAGGACTTTGTAGTCAACACTCTGACCAAAGAAACTCATAGAAAATGACTTTACAGATCTGTCAGATGTGTAGAAAAATAATCATCAAATTGTACAAGGAAAACTTAAATTCATATATGAACTGTTTTTCTTAAAATCTCTGTACCTTAGTTCATATTCCTGAACTCTAGAATCACTTATTTCTCTTTCTAAAATGTTTTAAAATATTTTATTAAATACTGGGTGGATTCTTTAGGGAAGTTTAAACTTATCCTATGAAAGATTGATAATTTTGGTATAAGAAGAATTCACAGTAAATTAATAAGAAAAGTGTATACTACCTACTAACATGCAAAAATGTGAAACCCAGACACAACTTTGTGTGTATGTAAAGCTCCTCCTTTAGAACCATTTTATTTATTTTGCTGATTTCCCCTCCTCTTCACTCCCATTGCCTCCCATAACCAGCCAATTTGGTATTTTTAGTGTAGCCTTCCATCTAACTTTTCTCATGTTATCTAGAAATAAGTGTAAGCCTTGAGACACGTAGAGTGGTTTTGGGATAGGTATTGTTAATTCAAATGATACTGTGCTTCACTAAAATAAATGGATGGATGGATGGATTTTTAAACAAAACAAACTCTCCTGAATTGTGTCCAGAAGCCCAACTTAGGTTTTCTTTTACCCCATGAGATAATAAAATTGTTATTAATGTGACTGTTATGATTGTCTCAGAGTCTCTCTGAACATGGCTAGGCTTTTGCTTTTGCTAAGCTAAATATTTGCTTCCTATATATTTGAGGATTCCAGTGTCTCTTCCTTACTGTGTGTTCTTCTTCCTAACCAGTGTGGAAAGAAGAGACCCTCTGGCAGCCTTAGCCCGGGAGTATGGTGGCTCCAAACGCAACGCGCTATTGAAATGGTGCCAGAAGAAGACAGAAGGTTATGCGGTAAGGGCAGGACAGCCAGTGGGGTGGTAGTGGTCTGTACCAGGACGAGTTCGGGTGTGCGTGTGCTTGGCGGTCTGATGCACATATAAGTGTTAATTTTTCCATTCTCCTGGAAAGGGTTCCAGGGAGGGTTTTATATTTGTGTGCTGCATAAAGGTCCCCAGATGAGGAGGCAAATGGGCATGCAGCCCACAAGCCATATCCCAAAATGCAAGGTGACATCTCCCATACAAAAGAGGCGTCTTTTCTTTGCTTAAGGGAGGTGTAAACTGTCTACTAGAACTGCTACAACCTGGAGACAGCTGTTGCTAAGTTGTTCTTCCAAAGAGGGTACCTTTTTATAATCACACAAAGGCCCCTAGAGGCTGGCTTCCAAAATTTTTACAGAAACTTTCTATTAAGAGTTGTTTGCATTTACGAGTTTTGGTTTAACATTTGTGTCTGGTTTGGGAGGACAGCATTTGTTTTCTGTAAATATTAGACAAGGAAGTAATACCTGTGTAGGTTTATTATATAAACCTTTTTATTACAAACACCATACTCAAAGATAAAAGTACATGAAATGCAAATTAGAAGTTGACAAATTATTATGAGATAAAATCTCATCTAAAAACAGAGCATTACCAGTCCTCACAGAACTTTCGTGTTATTTTCCAGCCGTGACCCTTCACTGCTCCCTGAGCTGCCTACTGACCTCAGTTCTTTTTATTTCAATTTTTTATGAAAGTATATGTCCTTAAATATACTATGTTAATTTTGTCTACACTTGAATTTTATATAAATGGAACAAAAAGCTATATAATATTTGAATCTGGCTTTTTCACACAGTATTGCTAGTAAAATTTATACATTGTGTTACATATAGCTATAATTCATTTTCTTTACCATTTAGTAACCTGTTACATGATTAAACCATTATTTGTCAACTATATTGCTGATGGACAGTTGAGTCATTTCTAGTTTGCAGCTACTTTTTTATTGACAAGATTTACTAAACAAATTAATATTTGAAATCAAAGGCCAAATTTTAAGTGTGAGTTGTTTATCTCATTAATTTATATTCATTGTACCTTTCCTTAATGTCCTAACTTTCTCAAGAAACAAGTCAAACCTGTGAAAATACCTGTTAACATTCAACATGTATCATTTTCACATATTTCTGTTTGGTGATGCAAAGACTTTAAAACAATCACTGGGTACCTCAAATACCTAATTTTGTCATAAGCATAATGCTTCATTTTATCAGGGAAAAGTTACTTAGTAAACTAATTGAGACAGTCAATTTAAAAGATAGAGTTCAGTGGGCTGGGGATTTAGCTCAGTGGCATAAGCAACTACTGGGCAAGCACAAGGTCATGAGTTTGATCCCTGGTACTACCCCCCCCCCCCAAAAAAAAAGGTACAGTTCAATCTTTAAATTCAGGAGTGGTCCATATATTGATCACATGGAATCCTGATTGGCCAAAATGTAAAACCTAACAAACACATTAAATTTCTATAATGCTAAAAATAAGTACAGTATATTACTACTTTTGAGAAATACTTCGTCAGAGATATCTGCCACTGCCTACACATTCTCTTTGGCCTTATACATAGTACTTTTATCATATTTATGAAGTTGGTCAGGTTTCCTGTAGATAACAGTAATTTACATGGTCAAAAGCAGTTAATAAAAATGTCACTTAATGTAGGCCAAATGTATTTAAATCTTAACTCTCCCAAAGTTTTTGAAGCTTTGATGTGTTGATTTTGGTTGTCCTTAATACAAAACATTATCTATGCTTTTGCAGTTAGCACTAAAACTATAAATTGGTGACACTTTCAAGGCAAAGCAGAATTATACAGTTTCTGCAGTGTCACTGAATTCCAGCTTCCACTGTTCCCTCTGTCACACTTCCTGGCTAACACTAACATTTCACAGTTCACAAGTGTAAAGTAACTTTTCTAACTGTTCTGATTCTTCTTTGTGGTGCTGCTGTCTGCCTTCTTAACATTAGCACTTTTTATAGACTTGACTTTTAGAAGTAGCTTTCTGTTCGGTTTTTTCTTTTTTAGATGTCTTCTTAGGTGGCTGCATGAGTTTTAAAAATTGACCTGCCCAAAAGAAATTTTTAAAAAACTTTTATATATGAAAATATATTTTGGGACCGGGGGTTTAGCTCAGTGGCATAAGTGCCTGCTTGGCAAATGTGAGGTCATGAGTTTGATCCCTGGCACCAAAAATAAAATAAAATAAAATTTAATTTAATTTAAAAATAGCAAATTATTTTTTCAAAATAAAAAAATAACATCTGTCACTTCTGTCGTGCTGACAGTTTGGTGTATATACACACATGCAGAAGTTCTGATCTAGTTATCTAGATGCTTGTGTAATTTAGCATGATGAACACAATGCCACCAGGCTCTCTGACAGAAAAGATGTGTATTCATCATGTTACATATAAAAATGCTAAATATTTCATATACTACATACTGTAATGGTTTCTGCGTGTATAAATGTCACAATAGTTTTAGTCCTACTGATTAAAAAGTATGTTTTAAGCAAGCTAATATTAAATGCACTAAAACAATTCAGGAATCTATGCCTTATTTAAGAAATTCAAAATGTGCAAATTACAGCTCTAAAAGGAACAATTACTGCCATGTAACATTTTAAACTAAAAATGACGTAGAAATGCAGTTTAAAACAATGAATTCAGGTTTACATTAACACCCAAGATAAAAAAGTTAGCCATAAATTCTATCAATACAAGGATTTATGAAAGGAAACACTTCTCTTTGCTGGTATAATGTATACATCAGATCTTCCAGTCTATGGGAATAAGTCATCTTTGCCTTCTATCTCAAGAAATCAGCTCTTTTACAGTTGTTTTTATGAGATCTTTTCTCTCAGTTAAATTATAAGCAGGATAATTTTCATATACCTCTTTGCAAACCTGCTTCATTGTGACTTTCTCCAAATTAGCATTGGCCAATAATATCTTTACTGTTCCATTTAACTTTTCATTGGTAAGTGGTTTCTTCAGTTTTTTAATTAAAGATTCACCATCTCAACTATCCTCAGATTCACTTTCTTTTTTCTAACTGCTCTGATTCTTCTTTTGTGGTGCTGCTGTCTGCCTTCTTAACATAAGCACTTTTTATAGACTTGACTTTTAGAAGCAGCTTTCTGTGTGGTTTTTTCTTTTTTAGATGTCTTCTCTGGTGGCTGCTTCTCTTCACTTCCTTTATCTTCATTTGGACTCGTCCTTGCTTTTCTTTTTGTCTTTATCACTACTAGATTCATCTGGCAGAATTTCAAGACATTTGCTTCGCTTTGCCTTCCTTGCCATTCCAGAACTGTTCTGTTCCTTTTTATTGCCTTTGCTAGAAGTTCTTTTAGATTTTGGCAGTGGTTTGCCTGACGCTTTTGGATGCATTTAAAAAACTCAAGATCCTCTCCACCAGTTCAGTATTTACACAAGATTTCTCCAAATCAGGAACTTCCTGTGTGCTCTTTAGCATGGCATTGCTAAACCTTTTCGACGTGTCTTCCTTCTTTTTATGTCATATAGTCCCTTTTTCAAATGGAAAGCCACCGAATTGACCTACATTCTTCTTTAAGGAGGAAACTGCCCGGTCTGTGATAAAGCAGTTTGTGCAAATTTCTTAGTTTACCTGTTTTTGTTTTTGTTTTTTCTATTTCGAAAGAAATGTATCCTTTCAATTTCACACAGTTTCTGCCCTTTTCCTTGTGCAGTCATAAGTGGTTCTCTTTGAAAGGAGACACTTGCATTGTCAGTCTGTCCACTTCCTTCTTTTCCCTCTTGCTTTCCACACTGAGACTCTTTTCTTCCTCCTCATCCTTGTCCCCATCATCCTCCTCCTCCTTACTTTCCTCTCACGGGTCGGGCATTTCAGGCTCCTTCTCCAACACGGGCTGGGCTGGGATTCCCCCTCTCTTGGATGGAGCAAGGAGGACATGTTGGGGACCTCCAGTTCTGGGCCTCTTTGAGCTTGGCTCCAGAGCCCCAGGGGGCCGCGGGAGTCGAGCAGGCTGGCACCAGGAAGAAGGTGCATGGTTGCTGTCGCGCGTGGCGCTGGCACCCTGCTCAGCTCCGTGGAGTCCGGGACTGTTTTAAATTGTGCATGTGTCCGAAATGCGTACAGTCTCATCCCTGTTTGATACATGCCTAGGAATGGACTCCTGCCATGGAATGCCATATGGTATAGTAGGCAGTGCCAGATTTCTGAGGTAATTGTGTAGTGAATGTCCCACTGGCAATTTATGAAAGGTCTATTTCTCTATATTCTCATTAATACTTGGTGCTATTGGTATTTATTGGTATTTATTGCTCATTCATTTGGGTAACTATGTAGTAGTATCTTTTTGTGGTTTTCTTTTCTGTTTTATTTTGTTTTTTGAGACAATCTTGCTATTATTTCAGGCTGGCCTTGAACTCATCATGTAGACAACGCTGGCCCCAAACTCTCAGTGATCTTGACTGCCCCAGCCTCCCAAGTACTGGCATCACAGGTTGCGCCAATTGCAGGAAATTGCAAAGCAGCAGCAGCAGGCCTACCTTTTCTGTCCCTCTATATTCTGTTCAGGCTGCAAACCGGTTGATTGATGTCACCCATACCTACAGTATGGGCTACAGTGGGGCTTCTGTTACCCACACCCTTAATCCACATTCACACAGCCTAATCCAACCTCCTGCAAAGCTCCCTACTTATAACCATGTGAGGTTTTGGGGGTACATCTAAACATACGCCATAACAGCCCTCCAGTGTCTTTAACATCCCAATCTACTCAGGGATGTAAGTATCTGGCAATTATGCCTAATTAAAATTAAAAGTGTTCGCTGAAAGAGTGAAAATTCAAGCTATCCTGGGAGAAGATGTTAGTTACATATCTCTTTGACAAAGAACTTGTATATAGTACAAAGAACTTGTATACAAACAAATTTTAGCATTGCCGACTTCTGTGTCAAAAAGAAAAAAGCTGGACATGGTAGCACGCTCTTACAATCCTCACCTCGGCAACTTAGCAAGAACTGGTCTCTAAATATAAAAAATCAAAAAGGTTAGGGATAGAGATGAATATGAGGGCCAGGGAGTTCAATCTGCAGTTCCACACAAAAGAGAAAAAGAAAAACCTTGTCATGGTTCATGACTGATAGCAGAGGCCCCTAGAGGCCACACTTGCTTCTTTGAGCGATTCTGGCCCATATTCTTTGAGCGATTCTGTACATCCAGTGTCAGCCCCGGCCAAAAGGTCAAACTGTTCCTAAAATGGAGACCATCCAATACCATCAGCATTGCTTGACTTATCATCCAGACAGCTGCGGTAGCAAAACAGAAAAGCAAGCGAGAGAAAGCTTAGTATGGGAGGTTTCAGCATAAAGAAAACAGGAACAGTTATGGGAAATTGAAGAAAACAGAAGGAATAATCAGATACGAAGTCTTGGCTCTGGTTGGACTGGCAGTGTGGTTCCTGTTGGGTGCTGTCCTTTCCCCTCTGCAGAAATGAGTTTAGGGAATGATCAGAAGGCTACAAAAAAAAACAATTTAAAATGTCACAGGCCATTAGCCCTTGTGATGTAATGTTAGTATAATTGGATGGCTGAGGGGATAGTAAGATACTTGCAATTATACTCCTGAGAGTGGTATTTTCTCTGAAGCAAGTTTTTTGTTGTTTTCATGAACATGAATTAGTTTTCAAAACATTGATATTTGATGAGATCCCCAATTCATTTAGCCTGAAGAGTATTTTTCACTCATTGTTAAATTTAGAGAGAATATAAAACATATGTGTCTCCTTTGTTTACTTCCCACAAAATATTCTTTGTCTAGGCCTGTTTGTCTAAGATATCTCATAGGCATGTTCTCTCAGAATCAGGATTCCAAAGTAAATTATTGAAAACTCAGGTGATTTATAGTCTTTTGGAAGATCAGTAACCATGTGTATTTGGACTTAAAATAACTTTCTTTTTACCTCACCAAAATATTGTCTGATGGGCCACATCAAATTCCTCAAGTATTAATTCAGTAATGAGTTGTGGAGGGACTGCTGAATGCCAGAGAACCTTTTAGATGCTGGGATTGGCAGTAAATGAGGCAGGCTCTTGTGGATCTTACATTCTGTGGACACTAGCAGATAATTTAAAAATTAAAGTATGGATTATATTAGAAGGGAGTGGATGCTGTGGAGAAAAATAAAGCAGTAAAGAGGGTTTGGGAGTGCTGAGTGAACAGTATATACTTTTTTTCTGTATATACATACCTATTATAAAGCTAGAGATTAACAGTGGTAACTAGTAACTTGTAAAATAGAACAAAAATTTTAAAAAGTTGTAGCAATGTAGTACCTCAAAAGTTATATGTATGAAATTTCCTATTTATTATTTCCAAACCACAATTGACTATGGGTAACTGAAACCATGGAAGAAGAAACTATGAATAACTGTATCCATTGGAATTTGTTTACTGTATCAGTTGTTTGCTTTGCAGTACTGGGGATAGAGCCAAGGAGGACCTTACCACTGCAGTATGTTCTTGACTCTTTTATCTTGAGACAGAATCTCAGTAAGTTGCTCAGGCTAAGCTACAACTTGCAAGACTCAAGCCCCAGTGCTGTTATAGGCATGCACCACTATACACTACGTCAAGTGGAATGTAGGTACACAAGATGTTGGCTGGAACTCAGTAGCATTAGGAAGTAAGCAGCAAGAAGACCAAGTACCAAGCTTCAGACTCAGCGTCTCACGTCCTAAGATAGCCCCAGGATTGAAATGGAACCTTCTATGGAATGAGACCTTCTCCAAAGCTGAAGTGGCTCTCCGTGGAGAGGAGATCCTTCTAGACATTGTGCTCAACTCAGACACACTTGGGACTCTTTGGAATAATTCAGATATCCAGAAAGGCCCTTAAAAGTTACTCTCTGTACCTGAACTTGGTGCTTTGACTGCTAGGTAGGGAGCTATAGCCCAAGCGAACCCTACACCTCCCTTTCTTGTCTCCTATTAGTGCCTAGTTTTGTTTTATGATGGAGAAATGTCCAACTCTAATGTAGTTACTAGTTAGAAATTCTAAAGGAACAGAAAGCCAAGGTGGTAGATAGGACAAACAGAATTATAAGAACAACCCCTGCCAGTAACCATTGCCCTTGTAAAATCTCCCATTTATGTGGTGTTATGGCTTACGTCTGAAATGACCCTTAAAGTCTCATGTGTGGAAGACAGTTGTATCATGGGGTTTCTGTGCTCATGAGTAGACTCATCAGTTGATTAGTTTGGTAGCTAACTATGCTGTTAGGAGGTTGGGCTGGATCAGAAGAGATTGGTCTCCGAAGGCGTAACACTTGCCCCTGGCTCCTCCTTTCTCTCCTGCTTCCTGGCTGCCATGGGTTGAGCACCTTTTCATTTTCCATGCTCCTCTGCTAGTCTGCTTCTGACTTAGAGCCTGCTGACCTTGGACTGATGTCAGAAGCTAGAACAAACCTGTCTTTTAAGTTGTGGTTATCGGGTATTTTGTCTCAGGAAGGGGAAGTGACCAAAACATAACAAAAAGGAGGTTTCCGTGTGTCTACCCTAATTTCAAGAGTTTTCTCTGGCTTGGGGTCAGTGATTTCAAGCATAAGAAACACTTTAGACTTTTGATGGGCTCGGGGGCAGTGCTTAAAAAGGATCTAAGAAGGGGTCATGGTAGACAGAAGGCAAGAAATGAACTGTTCAGCATCTAACATCAGAGTCCTGGGAGCTGGAGGCTGTGGCATGGCTCAGTGTAGAGCCCTTGCCTACCATGGGTTCCATTCCCAAAACCAGGATTAAAATCCAAAATCCAGGTTTTAATCCAAAACCAGGATTAAAAAAGGAAAACTGGATGCTGCTGTCAACATAGAAGTAGTTTGGATTTATGGCAGTTTCTCGGAGGATCATCATATGGTTACTTTCACTGCTGACCTGAGCCAGTCAAGTGATTACTGACTGTGGAATAGCCAGACTAGTTTTAGATCAAGGTAAAAGCGGGGAGGAAGGCTCACTAAACTAACCTTATCATATACACACACACTCAAAGAATATACAGTCAACCCTTTGTGTCCACAGGGGTTGATTTGAAAATTTCTCAAGGACACCAAAATTGATGGATGCTCAAGCCCCTTATATAAGACAGTGTTGTATTTTCATATAACTGTCCACATCCTTCCATATGCTTTAAAGCATCTATTTTATATTACCTAATGCAGTGGAAACACTATGTAGTTTATCATACTGTGTTGTGTAGGGAATAATGACGAGAAGAGTTCTATACTGTTCAGTACAGGTGCAGTTTCTTTTCAGTCTGAGATTGGTTGAATCCACATCTGTGAGTGCAGATGGTTTGCAAGGTGCTGTGCTCAGCAGCGAGGTCTAGACTGCCAACAAAGGGGTGGGTCAGGGTTGTGAGGCAGACAACAAAGAAAGAGCACGGAAAAGGCAGGGGATAGGCCCAAGGGCTATGCAGAGAAGTAGGGGTGAGCATTAGTGTGGGGCGCTCTGGACCAGGGAGACCTGTCTGAGGGAGCATGACGAGAGTGGTTAAGTACAGCCCAGCACAGTGGAGATGGGGAGGTACAGTCTCAGGCAAGGAGCGGTGAGCACAAAGACCCCGGCAGAAAGAGGCTTGATGTATGAAGAAGTAGCTAATTGGGAGTAACAGCCGAGTGGGATAAGGAGTGGATAGAGATGAGACCCGAGAGTTGGTCATCTGAATAGTGGGTTTATCGTTTCTGGTGGAAATGGGGCTTCTGGGTGGGAGCTCAGCCTCAAAGCAGAGACAGTACTTGTCCTTTGCCTTGTCCCAACTAGAATATGTTACCTGAATCATGTAACCATACTCTTAATAATCTTCTTAATTTATCTCCAGGGAAGGGAAGTGATAATCCTGCCTTTCCAGAGTTTTGAATAATTTCTCTGTGTCATAGGCTCTGAAAGCTACATAGGACTCCAAATCCTTGAGCTTAGTATAGTGAGTTTAAATGATTTATTTAAATTAATAACTATAAACAATTATAAGTAAAATATTAACATTGTTTAAACTGAATGTTAAAATTGTACAGTCTCACTGGTCATCAAATAAATAAAATGAAGTTTCATTACTTATCCTATTAGTTTTTTGTAACAGTAAAGTAATCAAAATTATAATCCTGCTGCACTACTATTAGGAGTGCAGGTGCATGGCAGCTTTGGAGAGGAAGATTTAACAGTATGTATCATGAAACTCACTGGTCATGATGGTGTACACCTGTGATCCCTCTGTAGGCTGAGGCAAAAGGATTGCCAAAAGTTTGAGGCCAGCCTGAGCTACATAGTAAGACCCTGTCTCAAAAAAAAACAAAAAGCCCTTTCACATAGAATTAAATTGTATTTGTAGGTATTTGTGTCACAGAAATAACCACGGATATCTGTAAAGATGTAATTACAAGCAAGTTCATTATAGTTTTATTTATAATTACTTTAAAAGAACTTAATTTGAATTGTTAAACCAACAATAGAATCATGAATTATGGTATGTGCGTATATATAAATATAATAGTTTACTAAAAATCATACTTTGGGAAATTCAAAGGCACAGGGAAAAAGAGTGTGTACTATGCCAAGTCAAAAGGCACGAACTAGCATGGCTGTCAGGTGGGCACCTGCCTAAGTGTGAGGCCTGGGTTCAGTCTGTTACAAGGAAAAAGGGAGAACAAAGGAGATCCTGAGACTTAACACTGTTTCACTTTTGTAAAAAAACATTAGTGAGGGGCTGGGGATTTAGCTCAGCGGCATAAGTGCCTGCCTTACAAGCAGGCAGTCGTGAGTTCGATCCCTGGTACCGATAAAAACGAAAAAGACCAAAAAAAAAAAAAAACATTAGTGATTATTTCTTTTTTATAGTTTCTACAATGAACATGTAATACTTTAAAAAGTATATGTGTTACATTGTACATTAAGACATAATTGAAATAAAACAAGCAAAACAGGCCAAGTGTTGGCTTCTCGTTTTTATTTGAAACGTGGGATTCACACATATTTCATTTTATTGTTGTGACTGATAACCCAAATACATTCTTTGCATTGAATTTTATTCTTATATCGTTCTTTAAAGTGAAAAGTTCATAAAGATGTATTGCAGTCAGTAATTAAGCCAGATCCTTTCTGAGAAGAAAAATTTAAAGTAGAAAGCAATACCGATGGAAAGTATGTTCTTTTGGAATTGTAACACCAGGAATGGGCTTTAGGGTTGGGTCCCATGCACGTTTTTGTTCTCTCACTCCAAACCATGTGACAGTTAACAAGCTAGTAATTTCTTAACTGCATCCTCTAAAATTAAGATGCAAACAGAAGATTGATTTTTAAAACCCTAAGGAAAATGTCCTTATCCTAATTTGCACAAACTATATGTAACTCCTAATTTTCTCACTTTGTCAGAGTCCCTTTTGTTATTGTTTGTTTGTTTGTGACAGGATTTTTACTATATAATTTAGGCTGGCCTCACACTCTTGAGCTATCCACCTGCCTCTGTTTATCAAGTGCTGCAGTTACAAACCTATGCTACCATTCCCAGCTTATTTTATAAAGATAGTAAAAGTGAAAATTTTCTACCATCAAAACCTTTGCCATTTGAAATGGTAATAATGTGGGTCTGAACAAAAGATAGAAGCTTTTGTGTAGATAAAGTGTCCGTTGACTGGCCTAGAGGCAAAGCTAGCCAGCCACTGTGTTTCTGTGGGTAGTTTATTGGAGCGCAGCCCCTCCATTCGTATTCATACTGTCCGTTGCAGTTTTTGCTGTGACTGCAGGCCCCAGTAGTTCAACAGAGACCTTTTGGCCAGATCACCTATAAAACCAAAGTTCCTTATAATCTGGCTCTTTAAGAAAAACTTGCTGACCCCTCCCTCAGAGAAAGCTAGCAAGATTTCTTGTTTTTCAAATGCTCTTTGCCTTGTACTTTTCAAATAGTAAGAAGCAAGATTTAGCAGCTAAGGGATTTACTTGAAATGAAAAAGACAAAAAGAAAAAGAAATTTTGTCTGACTA
Source organism: Cavia porcellus (assembly GCF_034190915.1). Classification (NCBI taxonomy): domain Eukaryota; kingdom Metazoa; phylum Chordata; class Mammalia; order Rodentia; family Caviidae; genus Cavia; species Cavia porcellus. Next base: position 45,172,182 of record NW_026947515.1, on the reverse strand, counting down.
TGTGGTTTCTAATTTTGTATTGTAAGAATTCAGGTAGCATCATCTCTAAAGGACAAAATGACATCTTTAAACCTGATTTTAATCTGGTTTTTCTCTTTTGGAGGAAGAAAACAGCCTTGTGTTGCCCACACTGCATCTTGTTTTGAATCTGGGCAGATCATCCATGTTGGAGGCAACTTCTGTTTTTTGTCTCTGAATTCTCACAGATAACCACTGAAATATGCTTATCTCACAGCAAGCAGCCTATGAAATATCAGACCCTTTGGGGCTCTGTGTGTTTTCTTTTTTTGAGACAGTCCCTTGAGGGCTATAACTTTAAAAAGGAAAACTCTTTGATACTCTTTTCAACTCTCATCAGAGAAGCCCTTTTCCTGACTCTATTACAAAAATAGATTCCCAAAGCTGGGCGTGGTGATGCATGCCTAAAATCCCACAGGCATTGGGAGGCTGAGGCAGAGGCTTGCTGCAAGTTTGAGGCCAGTCTGGGCTACATAGTGAGACCCTGCCTCAAAAAAAGATAGATAGACCGGCAGACAGACTGACTGATCTCCAGCAGAAAATGAGTGTTTTTCTAGACTTCTGTTGAGGTCACTTTTTACCCAGCTTCTCTGGTTCTCTGCAGGTTATGACACAGTGATTTGTGAGGATATGTTAAATGGCATAGACCTTGGCTTACAACTGATGCAAGGATAGAATTTTCTGAAAAAGAAAAGCCTTTTGTCCTTCTTTCCCAAATTGCTGTAGACACACAGTCTCTCCTAGTGATCCTCCCTTCTGGTTTGTTTCCTCCCTTCAGTGCAGCCAGCCCACTCTCAGGCGTGTGTGCATGACTTCGTCTAGGAAACTTTGAGTCATAAGAATGACTTTCTGTGCAAATCTGTCAAGTGAAAGAGTGCAGAAAGACCTGCCAGGGGGTTTGCACAACAGCAGAGGAGAGACTCACCCCTTCACCTGTAGGGAGCTGGAGCCTCGTCTCATGAGCATGGGTGCTAGTAAGTTATCTGCATGAGACTATAAACATTGTTATGTCATTTTTAGTAATTCTTTTCGTGACTCAGTTCCTGGTACTTGACCATGGACTCCTGCAGTACTCAGACGTGGACTGCGTAGGAGACAGTGGGGAGGAGTAGAGTGCTGGCTTCCACCCACCCAAGTGTGCTTTTGGACTTGCTAAGTAAGGTGCCGTGATTACCAACTGTGATATTTTAACCTACCCACACTTGCATGTGCCTCTGAAGACAGATACTTACTGTCATTAAGCAGACATGGAAGTTTGCCTATTTGGTTATTAAACTTGGGTAACCACCTCCATCGAACTATATAGCCATGGATGCATTAGTTTCACACACATAAGGTTCCACTAGTTTTATGTTCCTGTTGCCCTTTTTTAATGTTATAATGAAAAGGTTTTTTAAATAAAGTTTTATTACTTATATACACTAATTTTATCATTTTATATGCAGCCTAAACAATTCCTCTTCACTCAGTGAGCCCCAGACCAACCAAAAGGTGGAACACTCAGAGACCACAGAAGCAGCTGTCACAGTCTAGGGTGGGGCCATCAGCCCCTTCCCAAGAATGCTGGAAGCAAACTGGGAGATTATTCTATGTTTAAAACCAGATGCTGTTGGCAGCCGTGTTTTTGCCACTGTGCAGAAGAGAGTGAATGTAGCAGACCCAAGATGGCTGTCCCTGGGCTGCTCACGAGGCTGGCACGTGACTGATACGGGAAACCCGGATTCAAGGAGGATTCCCGCCACCCTACTTGATAAGAGTGGCTCACTGGCCTAAGCTGTCTTTACAAACACTAGTTTATACTAAATAGCTGCTTACCTCCTAGACATCTGGAACGGCCTATGTGGCCAGTCCCCAGTAAAACCCTAGGCACCAAGTCACTCATCAGCTCCCCAGATGGGCAGCCTTGCACACATGTTGTTGCTGCCCCTTGGTGAGGGATTAAACATGTCCTCCGATTCCTCTGAAGAGGGCTCTTAGAAGCTTCTGCCTACTTTCTCTGGACTTCATTCTGTGTGTTCTTTTCCTTTGCTGATTTTCTTTGTGATGCTGAGCATGGAACTCAGGGCCTCACACACGCTAGGCAAGGATTCTACCATTAGCTGTATCACCAGCCGTTTTTAAAATCTTATTTTGCAACACAGTCTTACCTGGTTGCACAGACTGGCCTCAAATTTATGGTCCTCCTCCTTCAGCCTCTTAGTACCTAGAATTATAGGCGTGTGCTGCCATGTGTGGCTCTTTCCTGTTGTGTTTTCTGTCATTTCACTATCATAGATCTGAGAAGGACTCTGTCTGCTAAGTCCCGTGAATCTGCTAAGTCCAGGTCCATTGGACCTGGACTTTTTGTGTAGCCATCATGAGGTCTGGCACAACGTGAATGGGCCTTTGTGACATTATGTTGAGAGACCAAGAAAACAGATAGAAAGGCCACATTTTGTATGATTCCTTTTGTATGAAAGATGCAGAACAGGAAAATGCATAGAAAAGAGGCAGACTAGTGATTGTCAGGGGCCGTGGAGAAGAGGGTGTGTGAAGTGCTGCTTAACAGCTACAGGCGGGCTTTTGGGGAAATGAAACTGTCCCAGAACCAGATAGCAGCGATGGCTGCACAGCACTGGGAAGGCACTGACAGCCCCTGCTGACCCGTACGCTTTCAGCAAGTTTAAAATGGCAAAATTTTTGTTTCATGAATTTTACCTCGATTTTTACAAGTAAAAATGCCTTGCTGGTATATATTGTATCACGCCCTTTTATGTTTGTGCTAAATAGCAGTGAAATGGTTCTAAGTTTTTGTAAAATAAGTACGTAGAAATGAATTTGCTTCACAGAAGAGTATGTTGGTCTTTCCATTTTTCAGTGTATTGTCAAGTTGATTTTCTGTGGAATTACTCTTTATACTTCTGAATCAACAGTATTTTTTATCTTTTTCAGTCTGAGAAAAAAATGGCGTTTCTTTGTTTTTCATTACTGATGGAAGTGGAGCACTTGCCATCAGTTTGTTAATCTTGTATGTATTTCTTCTGTGAGTTATTTTGCATATAATTTTCTATTTGTGTGGTCATTGTTTTTCCTCAAAATTTGTGAGAGTTGTTTCCAGTATTGGTTTGGTTCAGTTGGTTTCAGTTGGGTGTTTTGTGAAAGTTTTTTTGTTCTGTTTTGTTTTTGAGACAGTGTAGAGTTCAGGCTGGCAGTCCTCCTGCCTCAGTCTCCTGAGTGCAAGAATTACAGGCCTGTGCTATGTCTGGTTTGGTTTTTTTAAGAGGCAGAATCTCACTATATAGTTCAGGCTGGCCTCAGATGCTCAGTGATCCTCCTGCCTCAGCCTCCTGAGTGTTGTTGGGATTGTAGGTGAACACCACAACACTGACTTCCTCCTTTTTTGATCCTTGTGTAGCTCAGATTTTTCCCCAATCCTTCCTTTTTTTAAGGGGAGTTGAACTTAAGATCTTCTCACTAAGCTATATATATATATAATATATTTTTTTGTTTATTTTTTTTAATTTTTTTTTTTTACTAAGCTATATTCTTAGCCCTGTTAAAAAATATTTTTTAGCCAGGGATTTAGCTCAGCAGCATAAGTGCCTGCCTTGCAAACGCACAGTCATAAGTTTGATCCCCGGTACCCTCTCCCCCACAATTTTTTTTCAGGTACATTCTCACTGTCACTAAATTGCCCAGGCCAGGCTTGAATTTGCAGTCAGCCTCCCAGAGTACCGAGGTTAGCTGTGCATGCCTCCATAAAGACAGATATTTCAATGTCTCATCTTTTTTTTTAATCTCACCTTTAAATATGATTGTTGTATTGCGTTTTCATAAATAATCTGTTAACTAAAGGAAGCTTACTTTTCTTTTGAACTTACCAAGAGGTTTATTTTTTAAGCCATAAATAAGAATCATATCAAATCCCTTTTTGTATTTACTGAAATGTAAATGACATAAATATGATTTTTTTTTTCTCCCCAAACTAAGGAGAGCACTTGCCTAGCATGTGCAGGTCTCTGGATTGAGTCTCAGCACTACAGAAGCAAAAACCAAAACATAATTTCTTCTCCTTTAGCCCACTAATACAGTTAACAACTTAGATCGGTTTCCAGTGGTAAAAATCTATATTTCAGGAAGTAAAATTCCAACTTGGTTGTAGGATATTGTTTTGGGGGAACCTCTACTTGATTATGGTCATTCTTTAATACCATTCTTTGGTCATTCTTTATATTCTGTTAGTAATAAAGAAGCTTTTGGCTTGTCATTGTGTGGTTTAGGTATAGATGAAGTTTTTTTGTTTGGAAGTAAGGTTTGACTTTTTTTGTTAATTTCAGAATATAGTAGGTATTTTACTACCTTTTTTTGAGTAGGTTTGGTGACAGGATTAACTCTAAACCAAAGAAAATGTTTTCTGCTGTGAATGAAAGTCTCATGCTGCAAACTAACCAGTGATAACCTAATTTTTAAAAAGAAAATGTTGGGTAGCAATTGGAAAGCCTGTGTGTCCCAGAGGCCACGGTGGGCCCCACACGGTGCTGAGTTGAGTGTGTTCCTCGCTTCGTGGCCCGTTGATCTGTTGAATCCTAAGTGAAGTCTGTTGAAGTCTCAAATCTGATTTGTGATTTTAGTCAAAATCTTTGTTTCTGGAGTTTTTGCTTTAGATATTTTCGACCATAAACATTCCTAGCATTTATACGTTCTTGGTAGGTTTTGGCTTTTCTTTAGTTAATCCTTTTGAATAAAAAATTTATATTTTATGATATCAATATAGTGTTGATATATTTACATTTATAATGATATGTCAATATGTGATATAATTCATATTTATTATATTAATAATGTTTTCATTTATTTATATGAGGTCATCGTATTTCCTTCATTTTCACCCTGTTTTGGTCACTTGCTTTACGTATATTTCTTAGTTTACTTTTATAATTAATCTGAAATGCCTCTAGCAGGGAAATGTAACCTGTTCACATTCTCCTATGGCTCTGTGTATATGTTTTATCTTGTTTTTGTTTGTAGCATACTTACTGATTTCCTTTTTCCAGATTTCCAGTCATCTAATGGGCACATGTAAGGTATATGGATTAAAAAAGGTAGAAAGATACATGCAATCTTGCCTGAAAGCTGCATACCCTGTAGGGGTAATTGTGAAGTTTAAACCTGAAGTCAATTTTTGTAAAATTTGAGCTCAGTAGACAGTCTTTTCCAATCAAACAACAAAAATTTTAACAAATAGCTATAGAGAAGTTACATTTATGAGAAAAGGTTGAGTTGGCACTGTTGGACTCAGAAATCAGAGCTGGAGACACAGCTAAGGCCACTTTCTGGAGAACATGAGAAGTGTGTACTGCCCTGTACATGGGCTTGGCCAGCAGATGTCTGTCACCAGGTATGCCAGCCCATTTTCTGACAGTGAATGAGACTTGAGTACTTCATAAAGAAAAGAGTTCTGTTTAGCTCACAGTGCTGGAAGTTTGGCCCATGACATCAACATCAGCTCAGCTTTGGTGAAGGCATCGAGGCAGATGACATCACTTTTTGTTTTTGTTTTGTTTGTTTGTTGAGACAGAGTCTCTCTTTGTAATTCAGGCTGCCCTTAAATTTGTGGCAGTTCCCCTGCCTCAGCCTCCCAAGTGCTGGGATTACAGGAATATGCTGCCATGCCTGGCTATCAATATATATTTGTGAAAGCTAGAAGAAAGGATTTTGAGTATTTACTGAGAAATGATAAACATTTGAGGAATTAGATATGTTTACCCTAGTTGGAACAATGGAATATATACATGTGTTAAACATCAGGTGGTATCCCATAAATTTGTAACAGTTAAAGGTAATTTTTTTAAAAAGTCAATATACACATTTTCATGTGTAGAAATACTGGATATAATGCCAGCTTTAGGAAATAAAACAATATTTTTAAATAAAATATTATAGGAAAGTTTCCTCAGGTAGGAACTGAGGTTGATTTAAAGCATCCTTACCCTCTTTCCTCCCCTGGGTCTGTGAGGGTTAAGTATTCTCAAAGGGTGACACCAAAAGCCATCTCCCAGGGAGCTTGTTAGTTTATCTAGATAGTAACAACCCCAAGTGAATCTGTACCGAGCCCTTTTTTTCCATTTTCTTATGTATAAAATGTTCAGTTGGGAAAAAGGAAGAGTCTAGTCACAGAGGCTCATGTTTTTGGAGACTAAATATATTTTTAAGATTGAGAGGTTAACATTGGGTTGAAGGTTATTTGTCTCCTATAAATTAAACTTGGTCTCAGAATAGGACTTCTGAGGACAAATTCCTCAATTATTATATATGATTTTTTTAATTAGCGCAAATATAGAAGGGCTGTTTCCTTTAAAATTTTGTTCTCCCCCGGCCTTGGTGGCACACACCTGTAATCCCAACACTCAGGAGGCTGAGGCAGGAGGATTGCTGTAAGTCTAAAGCCAGCGTGGGCTACAAAGTAAGTTCAAGGCCAGCCTGAACTACATAGTAAAACCCTGTCTCAAAAAAGTCAGGGGAAAAAAATGTTCTCTTCCTAAAAATACTCAGTTTGGAGTGGTAAAGCCTCATAATATGACCAAAATCCTGTTGTTTTCTAAAACTTTGTAGATTATCTTAATGATTTATGTCTTTCTACCCTGGCTGGCATTGTGAGTCTAATTCAGTTGGCTCCAGAGTCTGTAAGATTGTCTTTTTTTTTTTTCTTTTGGTGCCAAGAATCAGTCTGCGCTTGCCAAGCAGGCACTGTGCCTGTGAGCTACATCCCCAGCCCCAGAGTCTGTAAGGCTTTTGTTGTAACAGTAGCTGGTAGTCTCCCAGCCAGAGGACTGAGGTGTCTGTCCTCCCTGGGAGTTTCTAGGAATGAAAGAGGAAGACTTCTGAATCAGTGTAGGGTAGGAGTAGGTGGACAGGAGAAGGTACACACAAGACCAGGAGGGGCAACACGTGGTGCTGCATGCACTGTGCCAAGTGAAATAAGCCAGTCACAGAGGAACCTGTTCCTTATGATGTAAGGAAATTGTCACAGCTTTTAAAGGGGCAGAATATGAGGTAGAAGAACCTCTTTAAGGACAATTTGACAGACTCCATTAGAATTTATTCCATATGTGTATAGAGATGTGCATGTAAAAACAATTATACATTTTTTTTTTTTGGTCTTTTTCCTTTTTATCGGTACCAGGGATCGATCTCACGACTGCCTGCTTGCAAGGCAGGTGCTTATGCCACTGAGCTATATCCCCAGCCCCTATACATTGCTTTTAATAACAAAAGACTGGAAGCAACATAAGTTGACTGTTACATCCATCCTGATGATGGGTATGTATGTATCATTTAGAAGAAAATAAAGTAGGCCTTGGTGATGCAAAGTAGACCTAGCATTCCTTGACTATTTGCTGTGTGACAGAGATTATCCTAAATGCTTTTACGCATTATTGGTGCATTTAATCTCTACTACAATCCTGTGAGACATCTGTTCCAGATCTATCTAAAGGATACAGAAACTTAAGGCATAATTACTTAGTAATAGTCATCCCAGTAGTAACTGACAGAGCCAGGATTTATCTCCTGCTGTCTGGCTTCAGAATGTCGTTTCTTCATCTCTTCACGGTGACTGTTTCTCCACATCTGCGTGTATCCTGGTGAGCATGTGGAATGTGCCACCATTTGCATATAGGTGTGTATGCTGGGCATAGTACTTTCTATGATGATGGTAATCCAGGAGCTGCCTAGTCCAGGAGCAACAGGCCACATGGGGCTATTGAGCACATAAAAGAAAACCGGAAGGCCAGGACACTGAATTTTCAGTCTTACTTAATTTCAATGAATTGGTGCCTGTTGTATTAACCAGTGCACAGTAGACACTACATGTGGACATAGACAAAAGAAATATCATTAAATCTTGTAGTTTTCAAACCCTACTTGAAAAAAATAACTTCTGCAGAAACATTAGTTGGAAAAACAGGCTCTATAACTGATCATTTCAAAACCACTGATTATAAGCAAGCCACTTCATTTGAGAGATGAGGAAACTAACAACCAGAAAAGCTGAGTCATTTTCCTGAAGTTATGATCACACCGCTGCTTTCATAATGGCAGAAGGAAGACCTGGTCACAATTTGGATTACTTTTTCCTCATCAGTTTACATTTTGGTAAAAGACAAAAGATTTATACAATCTAGAAAGAAATCAATATATCACCAATTTATAGTTTGGTTTGCCTGTGTTTCTTTCAATTTGATTATTAGCTCAGTAAAGGAAAGAGTCCATACTCTTGTGTCTTAGAACTACATGGGGACTCTTACCATCGACTTGCTCATTGTTGGAGGACAGACTACACCTTGCCTTCTCCACGTGCCAGACCCAATTGTATTGCCATGCCTCTTCCATTGCATGCAGTGAACCATATGGTCCCATCAGCCGCGCTTCTTGTATTTGTGTATCCATTGGCGCTTTACACAGCAGGGGCTTGATAAATATCTGCTGACTGTAATTATGGTTATAAGAACTATGAGTTGATCTACTCTCAGCCCAGAGAATTCAACCATTAGTTCAGATAGTTTACAAGGTGTCTTTGATATTCCTTGGAGATATATATATATATATATATATATATATATATATATATGTATGTCAGATCTCAGCTAAGAGACCAGTTTAGGAGTTTGGGGTACTAACAGATAATCAAGCCTAGAAAGTAGGTAAATGGGTCATTCTAGAATGAGTGGAACTAACTAGAGCTACCAGTAGCCATGATCATTTTTAGAAAAGATAAGCAAAGAAAAATAAAATGGGTAATTCAGCATAAAATTATTAGAGGAAAGTTGGGAAAGAAAATTCCAGGCAAGGTTTCTCCTGAGACCTGGGGATTCCTAACAGAGAATCACTTGAGACTCGAGCTGAAAGATGCAAAGATCTCTTAATAAGCTGCTACAGAACCAAAGTCAAGCCGAGTCATGACATCTCATCTTCCTTCACCAGTGTTGGCTGTGCCAGCGTGGGTGTAGACTCAGCCACACGGATCAGGAGTGTTGAAAAGCAGAACCCAGAGCTTGCTGTGAAGCTAGATCCAGTGTCAAGATTCCAAAGTTAGAACCTCCGGAAGGAAGGGTCATGCATGAAGGCACAGAAAGCTAATGTGAAAGCAAGAGAGAGAAAAGCCTCATTATCTTCACCTCCGTTGTGTCACTAACAGTAGTACCACAGATTGAGTAGTTTATAAGCCCACCTGCTTTGTTTTGTTTTGTTTTGTTTTGTTTTGTTTTGTTTTTGTTTTGTTTTGTTTTGCTGGGGATTTAACTCAGAACCTTGCACTTGCCAGACAGGCACTTATGCTGCTGAGCTATATCTCCAGCAGGTAATTTATAAGCAGTAGAAAATGTATTCGGGTCGTAGATCTGGATGAAATGTCCCAAGACCATAGTGTCAATATCTGGTGAGGGCCTTCTTTCCATGTCATCCAAGGGTCCACCATGGCAGAAGGACAAGAAAGTACGCACCAGAGAGGCCCGGCTCCAGGAAAGAGAACAAAGGAAGGTCTTTCTTTGAATTCCCTAGCCAGTGAGACGGTGGCTTCCCACAGTGAAGGTGGATCTCCCTCACTCACTCTACTCAGATTCTCCTGCCATCTCCTCTGGAAAAGTGCTCACACACTCACCCAGAAACAGTGCATTACCTGTTTCCTAGATATTCCTCGATCCAGTTAAATTGACTCGTAAAATTAATCATCACACGCCCTAACCACTCTTCTGATACGATTGATCTTCTAATTATATCTCAAGAGGAGCCCCGGCAGATCTGCCTGAACATCACTAGTGCTGGGCAGTCCTTAGTCGCTGGAAAGCTTTTTCCTTCAGAGGAGTGTTTCTTCCTGCAGTCCCTTCCTGCTGCTTTTGTCCTCACCAGGTAAAGGAAAGGCTGATACAGGACTTCCTTAGACTCACTAACGGTAATCTCTGGTCACCTGTTTTCTAGTCTCAACCCTTCAGCTCCTTCATTTGAGGGAGAAAAAAAGAGTGGGAGAAATCATTTAAAAAGTAAACTTTTCAAAATGAATCTTTAAATGGAATTCAATTCTAATTAAAATCCCAACAAAATTCCTTTTTCTTGAGCATAACAAGGTATTGATTAAGTTATCTGAAAAAATAAATAACACCCAAAAATGTGTTGAGAATGGTAGTAGAGATAGGTTTTTCCTATCTGGTTCGAAATACACTGAACTGTGGCCCCTGCTTCTTAAGCCATTCTGCCCACTTTAAGTATTCCAGAAGGGGTAGCACAAACAACAAAACCATCATAAACATCATTCCAGTGGTTCAGGTTTAAGAATATTCATGACAGTACTTTTGTTTTCCATCCCTCTTTTTGAGACATGGTCTCATTATATAGTTCAGGCTGGCCTTGAACTCACTATAACACAGGCTGACCTTGAACTTAAGGATCCTCCTGCCTCAGTCTCCGTAGTACTGGGATTACAGCCTGCACCACTGCATCCAGCAAGTATTCATGACATTTTATCAAATAGACTGACTAGGTCCATTTTTAAGTCTTGAAAGGTTTTAGAAATTGATAGGCTGGATTTGGAAGATAATAAACTATGTAAAATAGCAAATGAGAAATAAATGATTAAAGATATATTATGAATAAGATCAGTAGTGGAAAGAAATTTCAAGGAAACCCCAGATTATTTGCTTGAAGGACCAACGGTTGATTTCTAGTGGGTGTAATTTGTATTAATCTCATGATGTCTAATACATTTAGTATTAAAGATACTTAGCCAAGTTTTTCTTCTATGGGTAAATACATGTTTTGCCAGACTCCGTGTGTGTGTGTGTGTGTGTACGTGTGTGTGTGTGTGTGTGTGTGTGTGTGTGTGTGTGTGTGTGTGTGAATCTTAGTCACGTAGAAAAGTATGTGGACAGGGTTCTCATTCTTACCTGGTATGATAACATATGCTTATAATCTCAGCATTTTAGGGGGCCACGGTAAGAGAGTCACAAGTTCAAACCCAATTTAGGTAATTTAGACAGCTAACAAGACCCTGGCTCAAACTCAAAAAATGAAAAGGGTCAGGATATAGCTGAGTGCAAAGGTATTGTATTCAATTTCAATTTTCAGTACCAAAAAAAAGAAGAAAAAAGATTTTTACATCCTTTTGAGTTCCTTGAATTTTATCAGGCAGCTTTCTGCAAGTTATAAATTTTTCCTCAAGATTATAAATCCCGTGATTATAAATACAGTGATACCCCTATTCACGAGCTTAATTAGTTCTGCAGTTCTGAAAAAGATGGCCACATTCCTGTTCATGCAGGAAAGATGGCCACAGTCATGGCCATCACCAAGTACAGAGTTCACAAATAAAAGCAAAATCTTACCAAGTGCTTCTGTGAACCAAATTAATAGCTAACAGAAGCATTTGTAAACTGAAGCATCACTGTATTTTTATCTAATAATGTTGTAATTTTGATATTTAAATGTTTCTAGCCAGCCAGGGATGATGGTATACTGCTGTAATCCCAGCACTCAGGAGTCTGAGGCAGGAGGATCACTGCAAGTTCAAGGCCAACCTGAGTTACAAAGTGAGTTCAAGGCCAGCCTGAACTGCATAGCAAAATCTTGTCTTAAGACAAAAAATAAAATAAAATAAAAGTATCCATTCAAAGCTTTCCCTCCCATGAGCATAAGCCTCTCTTGATCCTGTAGAGAAGGGAGACTGGTAAAATGATGCCCTGGTCATCAGCGCTCTGCATGGAGTTAGTTCCCACATCACAGTTCAGACGGCTGATATGTGAGCAGAACACAGTGGCTGGGCAGCAGTGACCAGAGAGGGCAGCTGTGAAACTGCTTGTTTTGTGGGATGGGACAGAGAAGGGAGGAAGTTATGCAGACTCACGGCTCTTACAGGTCCCCCAGAGGCTTACATCTTTAGTCCTCAATGTAGCAATGTTCACTGGAGCTTTTGGAAGATGATTGGATCTCCAAGAGCTCTAAGTTCATCAGTGAATAACGCACTGATGGATTTATTACTCGGTGGCATTATTGGGAGGTGATGGAAACTTAAAGATGGGGCCTAGCTGAAGAGTGAGCATAGTGGCGTACCCTTAGGGACTATATCTTATCTTTAGCTCCTTACTCTCTAGCTTGCCCTCTCTCCCTCTCTGTCTCCCTGCTTCGTGATTGCCAGGAAGTGGGCATCTTTCTTGTGCCGTGACATTCTGCTGTGGAGTTCTGCCTCACCTCAGGCCAAAACAAGGGAACTAGCTGCCGACCATGGACTGAAGCCTGTGAAACCATGAGCTGCATGAACCTTTTCTCTTTTCTTGGGTGTTTTGTCACAATGATGGAAAACTGACTGTCACAGGGGCCCAGAAACCTATTGCAGATCTGTACATCTCCATGGCTAAGGCCTCTGCTTTTCATGTGCAGAGGAGATCTACTCGAAGTTGACTGAATAGCATGAGATTAGAACAGAGAGAGCAGAACTGGATGGGTGCGGACATGTGAACTCACTTATGATCCGTATATGCTCTGTGTTCTTTCTCACAAATCAAAGTACCTCTGGTCCACCCTGTGCTCTTCCTATACATGCTGAACCTTAGTGAGGAGTGAGTGTCTTTGTATTATGTGGTCTGTGAATTGTTGCATTGTCCTAAAAATAATAAAACTTGGTCTGATTCCACAGCTGTGATAATAAAGAGCTAATTCAAAAAAGCCCCAGAAAGATCCCAGGAGTGAGAATGTTTAGATCACCATGCTCTGAGACAACTAGTTCCTGCAGGGATGAATGTACCATATTTTAATCTATTTCCTGCTTTCTTTTCCCAGAAGCTTTGACTTTGTTTCTTTTTAACTGTTTTTAAATTTTGGAATTGAGTACATGGAGTCAGTCAGTTCATAGAAACGTAATGAAGGAACCTAGAGCTTATCAAAAAGATGGAGTAGGAACACAGTCACGCAGCCATCAAATCGAGCTGTGTCCCCAGTGGAGCTGAGCACAGAACATGTTTCAGTGTCTGCTCTGAAACTTCTTTTCCCTGTGACTAACATTTTTAACAGTATTGGTGTTTCTAGGCAACAAGAGGCAAGTAAAATGAACCTTCTAGAAGCAAATGCTCAGTGTTATTGTGGTTTGCTTTGCTTATTTTCTACTGTGTTAAGACTGCTGCCTCTGCATGCACCCTTCTGGAATTGTGACCACCCTAGCAAGGAAAGCAGTTATGGGTAATAACATCAGAGGTTAAGATTTAGCTTCTATAATGATTACACTGCATTCATTTTTCTCAAATGACTCGCAGGACTTTTAAGCACGTCTAGAACCTAGCTCCTTTGGAGATGCAAGGAGTGTTACTACCTTTACATTTGAGACTTCTTCCATCGAAAAGACCATTCTGGCCTAAAGCCCAGTCTCTTGGCTTGTCTTCTCCCTCCTACTCACTGAGCCTGCCTACTCCCATTTTTGCATTCTTGATTTTCCCTGAGGTCTGCTGGTGGGAGCCCAGCCCACCACACAGCTTGCAGCAATCTGTAGATAAGGCAGTAATAGGGAACAGTACCATGAATGATGCAGCTCTTTAATAGGAAGAGAGGGGAAAACATGTAATAAAGCATGTATCAACTCAGCTATGTATGTGATTTACCTTACACCCTTGTAAAAAAACAAAAATAATCATGATCAAATTGTGCTATAGCACATTGACTAACATCCCATTCACAAGAATATATGTTAGAGTTCATGAACATATGCCTCGGTTAATTGAATTTTTTAAAAATACTTTTGTAAGGGGCTGTGGATTTAGCTCAGCGGCATAAGCACCTGCCTTGCAAGCAGGCAGCCGTGAGTTCGATCCCCGGTACCAATAAAAAGGAAAAAGACAAAAAAAAATACTTTTGTAAATAATTGCAACAAAAGCAATACCTGAAATGTGTATAGTGCTTTGCAAATTGATAGTCACCCTCTATTTGAGGTGTGGTAAATGTACACACATTTTTAGTTGTTCAGCCAGCTGCATTGAGTCTGGAATTGTTGACACTCTTGGTGCTCAAGTGGAATTAGAAACCCTTTAAATGGCATTCAGGGAAAAAAACTGACAGCGTAATGTTACTGGAAAGAGTAGGGTACTCCAAATCATAGCTGACCATTGTGTATCTTTGCCATTGCCAGGACAGTAAATCTTAACCATGAAGAATATAATCTTCAATTAAAAGTGATATTGGATTTAATTACCAGACTAAATTGAGAGTTTTTGTAATAAATCCTTATTTAAAAGGCAAGATACTCTTGAAGCAATAGTCAGTTTTGTTTGCTATTTCTAACATGGCTTTGATCTTGCAAGATCTAAGATCAAACTATTATGTTATTCTTTTATAGTTATAGATCAAGAACAATTCTTAAATGGGCCAGCCAGGCATGTTGACACATGCCTGTAGTCCCAGCTACTCAAGATGCTGCTGCGTGCTAATTTGAGGCCAACCCAAACAACCTAATGAGTACCTGTCTCAAGATTTAAGGGCTGGAGACACGGCTCAGTGGTAAAGCGCTTGCCTAGTATGCATGTAGCTATAAGTTCAATCCCCAGTACTCTACCCTCTCCAAAAACAAAAGCAAAATAACTACTACTCTTTTTTGTTTTTATTATTTTCTGTTTTCTTGTTTGTTTTTTGGTACCAGGGATCAAACTCACAATCTCACACTTGCTGAGCAGGCACTTATGCCACTGAGCCAAAGCACTGGCTCAGAACAACTGTTAAATGACTCAGTTAACCAGTGGGCCCTTTCTTGGTTTTGTGAGATAATTTCATCATACTTTAGATCCATCTGACCTCTCAAAATGCTCCTGAGGATTGTGCTGATGAAGAACAGTGAGGTTTTTCATACTGTGTTTCAGAAGACAAAATCAAAAGTGTAGTTGTAAGTCTTTCTGGCTTTTATTCCTGATTTGTGAATCAAGACAACCTCTGTGATACTAAACAGAGTTCCCACTGTCATAACATGAGTTTTGTAAGGTGCAAACAAGAAAACAGAACAGTGCAGGCACACAAAACAAAACCCAGTGGTTAATGTGAATGATTTCAAGCTACGGTTTTGTAAATCTGAAAGCAGAGACTTCCTTGTCATGCTGACCCAGGTAGCCTGAAACCCAGTTTTCTGAGAAAACTGGTCTGTCTTGGCATCTGTCCTTAAAGTTTCAGTTGGAAGCTGGGTGTGGTAGCACATTCCTATACTCCCAGCACTCAGGAGGCTCTAAGTCAGGAGAATCATTGCAAGTTTGAAACCTGCCTGGGCTACAAAGTGAGCCCAAGGCCACCCTGAACTGTATAGTTAGACTCTCAAAAAGACCAAAAAAAAAAAAAAAAAAAAAAGATTTGCAGTTGGAGCATGCTAATGGAGCATTTAGCATGAAAGATGTGGTATATTGGGGCCTGGTATAAGTGCTTTGTCCAAATCAGTAGCCCCATAATTTTAACAGCATCATAAATGACACAAAATAGATGTTCTTAAATGTTCATATATTTTGGGAAAAAAACACTTAACAAGTCTTAAAAGCTTTAGGTATAAAGTAAATTTGGATAGGGAAGAGGAATGTGTTATGGTTGACACATTGTATCAACTTGAGAAGTTTGCTTTAACTGAGAGTCTCAGCAGGGAGCCAGGATCCTCACTTTGTAAGTACCCTCATCCAGTGGGAAGGAGGGCACAGATATTTTGTGAGTGCTAACCCTGCCCTGGAGAGGCGGGGGTGGCCTGTGTACAGTACACCCCTTTTCTCTGGCTGCTTTTGCTGGCTGCAGCCTTGAAGTGTTGCCACCCTGCCTTGCAGCCAGCTGATTATGGACTGAAACCTCCAAACACTGTAAGCTTCTTCCTTCATTTTGGGTGTCCAGTATTTTGTCCCAGCAGCAAGAGAAAAGTAACCAAGGCGGGAGAATCTGGCCTGCTAGACACATTAGTTCCTTAAGACAGTGATACCATCTTCCCCAGACCCTGTTCCTGGTGATCAAGCACAGAAAACATGGTTCTTGTGTATTTAATTAAGGAAGTGAGAGTCAGAGTTCAAGCCTAGTGTTACCATGTAATGGGCAGGTATAGTCCCAGCTCTTGTGTATGACGAGCAAAGATTTGCCAAGTGTACACCCAATAACAAGTGGCGAACAGCTACATTTATGAAGATCACAGACAGTTGTGCTCATGGTTCATTTGTGCTGACAAAAGATACAGTACAAACAGAAATATGGTGCCTGGCTGCCAGAAAAGCAAAAGCCGACACACAGAATCAGCAACACCCCCCAGTAAATCAGGCTCTCAGAATTTAAAGGCTGTATACCTCAGCCCAGGTGCCTCTGTGGAATCTCTAGATGTGATCAACAGGAGTGATTGACAGGGCGCCATGACATCTCAGGGGCCTTCAGCACACGTGCTGGTCCCAGAATTCACTCTGATTTTAGTTACATGCATGATGACATGTAGTATGTATCAACTCATAGTAAAGTGAAGGTGACCGAAGGTCAGGTCAGGAGGTCCAGCACACAGGCTGTCGCCTAGAGCATCAGCAATCTGCTGAGCTGTCTCAGGACAAAGGGAGGAATAGCCGGCGGTGCTGTTTAAATTAAATGGATGGCAGGGAGTGATTTCCTCCGCTCTGTTGTGTCTGACCGTGCTGCGCTGATCTCTGAGGTGTTTTCCTTCCTCAGCCTTCTTGTCCACTCTTCCCTAATGCAGGGCTCCTCCCACACTGTGAGTGGTGGTGAACGCCATGCTTGTGTTATCCTGCCTTGTGCCCCCACTCACTTTTTTCTTCCCTGTGTGGAAATATCTCATAGCAAACATAGCGTAGGTGCTTTGAGATCACCCAGAACTGGTGTTCCAGTCCTGGCCCCTGTGCTAGCCATTTTCTTCTTGTTGCTGCTCTTTTCTGTAAATGGTTAGAAGTTCTAAAAATCAGGTGATCAAGTGCACAGTGACAAGCACATCAAAGACACCAAATGTTAGTGATCTTAGCACCACCACCATTTTTGAATCTTGATTCTTAGGACTCATACTTATGGGATTCTTGTCTTGATCCCTGAACATTTAACTTCCTGCTTGAAATACAACCTTTTGTTAGAAATGAGATTACAGATGTTGATGTTGCCTTGCAAAAGGAGTGCTTGCAGGCGAGCTGTGGTGCTTGTCCCATTGACAGATGCCATAGGAGTCATCGTGAGCGATACACGAGAATGGGTGACCTCTGAAAGTAAAACCCGGATTTGACTCCTCCACAGCACATCCGTATGAGAGATGGGTTTGAAGATGGGAGCTTAAGCAGCCTGTGTGTGGGATAGAAAGAAAAGAAAGGAATTAGATTTTGTACGTACTGTGATGCTGTGCGTATCCCAAGGCTTTCTCCTTTCCCCTGTGCTTCTCTTCCCAGAGTTTGGTTAAGTGAGCTCGGCCTCTCACCTGTTTCTTCCCTCTGCTTTTTGAATACACAAACCTCTTCAGAAAATCAAAGGGAGTCCTTTTTCCAAAGCAGTATCCTGACCTCACCAGGTAGCTGCTGAATCCAAAAGGGCTTTGAAGATAAAAACCTAAATGACTAGCTTCCCAGGGGTTCCCATTAAACATACAGTTGACCCAAAAACCAGAAGGGGCCCCTTGCAGCCAGGGCCTTCTCAGAATTCTGTGTAATATGGACACTGGGCAGTTGTCATCAGTCAGTTGTCCGTGAGTCCTGTTCAACAGAGTGAAGAGGTATTATTACAGTGGTGTGTTGCTATCTATCAGCCCAGTATCCTCCTCTGAATGAAGGTAATTGCAAAGCAGACTCAGGAACACATCTGACAGCCTGCATTTTGGGAGGAATCTCTGGGGCCCATCAGGGTCATCCTGGACTCTGGTTGGAAACCAGAGGAGGTTTGTAGAAAGGTGGGGATGTGGGTTCCTGGTGTCTTTGCCATTCAGGTAAGCCATATGCACACCACCTCTTTCAGCCTTGATTTGTCTGTCTAGTGAGGTGTTCGACCAGCTTCATTGCTAAGAGCCAGGCTAGCTTGAACTAATCCTGAGGAGGAGGAGGGGAAATCTAAATAAAAATCCCAAATAAAGTCATAGGGAGTCACTCTCAAAATCAGGAAACTAAGAAAGTTTCCCAGAAAACATTATACTGCATTTGATTACATTTCCATCTATGTAATTCTCCAGAACTGCTATTATACACACTTCAAGATTACTCCCATAATCCCCTTTCCCTATTCCAATCTGACTTCGTGCCATATTTGGCTTGTGAATGCAGGGAAGAAAACCTGAGGGTAAGCAGGGAAGATCTGAGGATCTGAGAGGAAGAGGTCCTTTGGAGTGTCCAGCGCCTGAGAACCTGTCTGGGAGACTTTTTTTTTTTTTTTTTGAGACAGGATCTCACTATGCAGTTTAGCCTGCTTCAAGCTCACTTTGTAGCCCAGGCTGTTCTCGAACTTGCAACAGTCCTGCTGCCTCAGCCTCCCAAGTGCTGGGATTACAAGCATGTGCCCCCATGTCCACCTTAAAAGTTGGATTTTTGCCTTCTGTATGACTGCATACCAAGCAGCCTCCAAGAGCTCCATCTGTCCTGAAAGAAGAGTCGTGTTTCCCACTGGTGGTCCCTATTTGATAATAGAGAGCCCATTTAACCTGAGAAGTTCTCTCTTCCACTCTAGCAGCCTTTCCAGTCAAAGGAAGGAGGGTATAAGCAGAAGCAAGCTAAGGAAATTGATGCAGATAGAGTTCTACATGGTGGTGGTAGTGGTGGTGGTGATGATGACAATGGTAATATTGATTTTTCCTTCACCAGATGAGTCTGAGGAATGCTGAGATATACGAAGCTGATCAGTGGGACTAATTTGAAACGAGATATCTCAGCCTTTAGGGAGCCTCCCAGGAAGGGGTTAGACAGTAATTCCTTACTGTTTTGGGTGCTGACACCTTTCTTAATGCTACCTATGCACAAATTGAGTAACACCAAGCTAGTCTTGGTACCAAAATTAAATGTACTCCAGCAGATTGGGTAGTTTATTCATGTAACTCAAGTTGCCATATCAAAAGCTCCATACCTGTCTAAATACAATCTCCTTTGTATTCTGTGACACCGCACAATTTGAGGATTTAATTCTACTTGTTCTTGCCCCACAGAACATTGACATCACCAATTTCAGCAGTAGCTGGAGCGACGGCCTGGCCTTCTGTGCTCTGCTGCACACCTACCTGCCTGCCCATATCCCGTACCAGGAGCTGAACAGTCAGGAGAAGGTAAGTCACAGCGCTCTTGGTTCTTAGGAACAAAAGGGGAATTCCTAATTCTGTTGATATATCCAATAGGGTAGCATGTATAGAGCTGGCTTAGACATTAGACGATTGATTCCGGCACGGTAACTGCTGACTGCACCAGGAGTCCCATCCTCAGTAAATATTTCTCAGCTTCCCTCCACAATTCCCCTTCTTACCTAGGAAAACACAATGAAGGCTTTGCTGTGGCTACTAAGAAGTTCTTGTCATGCAGTTTCCAGAGAAATCTCTGATGAAATCTGATCTTCTTCATGGTTTCTAACCTTGGACAGATTTTTCAAAGTTAATTCCGGGGCTGGAATTGCAGCTCAGTGACAGAGCATTTGCACAGCATTTAATTCCTCAGCACCACAAAAGCAAAACAAAGTCAGTTTCAAAGAACCAACAAATACCATCCAAATGATTCCTGCTCAAATATGGAAACTGCATATCACATTTCTAGTTGCACATTAAGGACTTCAAGATGTTGAACATTATTAAAGAAATACACGTGACTTTGTTTACTGCAGTGTATATCATATCCACAGAATCTTTCGACTTGTTTTAGTTTTACTGTAACCACCCGTAACAAAGTTGACAAGCCAGATGTGGTGCACACCTATATTTCCAGCACTTTGAGAGATGAGACAGGAGGGTTACAACTTTAAAATCGGCCTGGACAACTTAGTAAGACCTATCTCACAATAAAAAATAATAAAAGGGCCAGGAACACTCAGTGCACAGGCCCTAGGTTCAATCCCTAGTGCATCCAAAAATAAAAGTTGGCATACTTTTTCTTTAAAACCCAAATAATTAGCTTTGTGAGTCAGTTGTTCTCTTACACAAACACACAACTCTGCCATCAAGTAAAAGTGTCCATGTACTACACGTGAATGAACGGGCATGGCTGTGTTCCAGTAAAATTTTATTTATAAACATGAGATGTAAGCCAGATTTGGCCTATGGGCAGTATTATACTAATTCCTGAGCTATAACATCCTACAAAGTCACGTTCCACAGAGTATGCTTTGGGAAGCACCATGCTGGGCCCTGTACTCATCCACGCAAATGGTTTTTTGCCAACCATGGTTTACAGGAAACACTAAGCAACAGTCCTGTTCTGCATGCCCTTATGTGGGAGACAGACAATAAACAAATGAAGTAATTTATAGCAAGTAAAATTATAAATAATTGTAAGAACCAAGAGTAGAACAGTGCTGTGAGAGTGAATAGTAGGAATCTTTCATATTTATTTATACATAAGGTGGAACCAAGGACCTTGCCTGTGACAGGCAGGCATTCTAGTGCTGAACTGCAGCCCCAGGTCCAAGTGACCCCGTTTAGGTCAGGAGACTGACATGGCCTTTCCAGGGAGGCTGCACTCAAGGTGCTCTCTGAAGAGTTAATGTGAAGGGGGCAGCCATGCAAAGCACCGACAAAGCTTCCCAGGGCAAAAGAGCAGCAGGAGCAAGGGAACCCTGGGTGCTGGCAAGGACGTGGGGAAAGAAGGCACTGGGTTCTGGAAGGGAGGGAAGAGTGGCCTGTGAGGCCAGGGAGTAAGTAGAGAGGGCCATAACCTTCAGAGCTCCCCTCCGAGAATGGCTCTGGTAACAAGGTTGCGTTCTGCTTCCTGTATAATTCTAAACAGTGGAGAGACATATTTATGAAAGAGCTCTCTGACTTATGTGAAAATATAAAGTGGAAAGGAAACAAAAATGAAGGAGGAGCTCTGAGTTAGGAGGCCATTGCAGGAGTCGCTTAGAAAGCTCAATCTCCTTAGTTTCACCGGTTAACTGAGACTAGAGTGGTCACAGCAGGAAAGTTAGATAGGATGCAAAATATGTCTCAGAGACAGAACCACCTGGACTTAGCAGCAAGTTGGTCGTAGGAGGGAGAACGAGTCAGAGACCACTTTCCAGTGTCCAATTTGACAAGACTGTTTTCAAGGACAGGGACAGCAAAGAGAAGTTTAACAGTTCTATTTTCATGATCCCACGCCAGGATTAAATAGTCATTACCTTTCTTGTTAAACGATAAGGAGAGTAATCATGGCAGTGATAAGCAAAGTGATAATAAATTTTTAAGATGTTAAGTAAGGTTCTTCAGAGAAACACCAGTGTTGGGCGTTTGTCAAGGTAGAAAGGAGGTGAAACTTTAAGGACTCACTTTACAGTTATAGAAGCTAGGAAGTCCAGAATCCGTAGGGAGGGTGATCTGGCAGGTTGACTCAAGGAAGAGTTGATAGTTAAGGCCACATGCCATCTATTGGCAGGTCTCCCTCTTTTTGGAAGAAGTTAATATCTCTCTATGAAAGTCTTCAACTGATTGGATTAGACACGCCCAAATCATACCAGGTCGTCTGCTTTACTTAGAACTTACTGACTTAAATGTTAATCTTACCATCTAAATATCTTTTGCCAAAACATCTAGAATAACATTTAGCAAAATATCCAGTTACCAGTATAGATAAGTAGACACATAAAATTAACCACCACAGAATATGTTAAATTTTTAAAGCACAATTATGTTGGTTGCAATCTATGAAGCAGTCTAGAAAGGATTAAACAGTTTAAAAGAGAAAAAGTTGTGTTTCAAATCATATTGAATCTGAAATATACAGGTGGTAATGTCAAGAAGATAACTAGATAGCAAGTCTGGTGTTCAGATGGAAGCCCCAAGAGGGAGGTATAGTGTGAGTGACCATCAGAAACGGGTGGACACTGCACAGTGGACCTTCCTGAGAGGAGGGGAATGTTCTCTGTCTATATCATCCAATATGGCAGCCATCAGCCACATGGGAAATTGAGCACATGAAATGTGGCTAGTGTGACTGAAGAATTGAAATCTTTTTTAACTAATTTCAGTTAAATAGCCATAGGTCATAAATGGCTACTGCATTGGACAGGGCACACACAGATGGTACTAAAACTATGTGGCTGAAAATCACTCAGTGTCTACAACCTGAGAAAAGCTATAAGAGTCAGTTTCTGTTCGTATAACTGAATATTATAGGTCAGGTACTTGATAATGAAAAATAGTTTATTTAGAATAAATAAACCTGTGAGTGTTAGCTCACAGTTTTAAAGGCTGAAAGTCTAGGATCAGGCAGCCCCACCTGCTTGGCTTCTAGTGAGGAACAAGATGGGATGTACACAAGAATTTAATACAAGACACAACAGGAAATCAGAGAATCAAGAGCCAATCTGGCTCTTTTTATAACTCACTCTTGCAAGAAATAATCAAGTCTCATAAGAATTACTTTAATCTGTTTCACTGGTGACAGCCTAGTGACCTAATGACCTCCTACTGGGCCTCATGTCTTAAAGGTTCCATCAACTTAGCACCACTTACTGGGGGCCAAGTTACCAGCGCGTGAACATTGAGGAACAAACTTAAAGCAGAAGCATTGCAAGACGAGGACCCGGGAACAAGCCTGCAGGACTCTGTAGTTTAGGTCTGGGTAGAGGAGGGTGATCCAGCAGAGAGAGGGAGCAGCTGGAGAGTAGGGCTGGGGCCCCAAGCTGTCACACAGGCCAGGAGCAGATCATAGCATCTGACAGTCTCACGGGCAAAGCCCCGATTTGGCCATGGTGTAGACATCTGTCTAAATACTGTCTAAAACTCATGTCTTTCCAATAGATCTGGCTTCTTTATCTTCCAGTCACTATGTCTGTTGAAAATAATGGGTCTGCAAGTGTTTGCTATCACTCTTTGAATCGTGAACATTGCTTTCTAATGACTGAAACCTCTTCTTTTTTTTTTTCAATACGAGGGATTGAACCCAGGACCTGATTGCTGAGCTATATCCTCAGCCTATATTTTATTTTGAGACAAGATCGTGCCAAATCACTAAATTGCCCAGGCCAGGCTCAAACTTGCAATCCTTTACTTCAGTCTCCCCGAACTCTTGGATTACAGGCATTGATTGAGAGCTCTTTATTTCACTCTGGATCCCTCTGACCCCCGTATTGAAGCACCAGCTGCCCAGAGGCCTCCTGTAGATATACACTGTCTTCCTTGGGTTCTTACAGAACAGAGGAGAGGCCTCTAGTTTCTACATGTGGGGTTAAATTCTTTTTCCCAGATCTCTCATACTGTCATCATGAAGCACCTGAGTCCAGTGGTCTGTGATACCACAGAGATACCTCCAGATACCTGGGATGTTGTATTTAAGATTTTTTTGGCTTCACAGCCTCCCTGTCAACTAGAGTTGGGTTTGTGTCCCAGCACCTAGGACCCTGTTCATTAGTTACCACCCACCCACTACTCCCTGAAGGAATATCTGGCTTCCGGTTCCCTGAATGCCTGGTCCTGGCAATACAAGTTGAGCAGCAGTGGCTGCCGCAGTCTCATCAGGATATGACGAATAGGCCCGGGGTGACAGAGGCCAGGTCCATTACCATTACTTCACCAGGCTTTCACAGTATGTCAACACAAGCAAATCGGTATGGAATAAAACTGAGCATATGTGTGCAACCTAATAGAGTAGTCTTACTGAAGGAGAAGTGTTCCAAAAGGAGTGTGTTTGGATCTGAATTTCAAAGGAAGAAGCTGACTTGAATGAAATGCACACCTTCGTCCTCATTAGGCTGAGTGGGCACCATCTAGCCCTTGGCCTGCAACCTTGTTGTGGTAAACTTCAGTGTTTGGTTTTCATTTGTTTTTTGAGAAGGCTGTTTGGTGTGTACAGACAACAAAAAGGCACCAAGAAAAACCAAAAATATTTGTAAAAACCTATGAAAGTTAAAATCTCAAAATTTTATCTTATGGGGCTGGAGGTATAGCTCAGTCATAGTGCACATACTTACAATGTACAAGCCCTAGTAGGTTCAAACCCCTGGCACCAAAATAGATAATTAAAAATAAAAGAAAATGGATAATATAGCTGTTGATAGTCCAGAAAGTTCAGAAATCATAAGCTGCTCCCACTTGGATGAAAGTAAGTAAACCTAGTACATTTGGCTTCAGTATTAGTGAATTTCTAAGTAAAAACTCACAAAGATGTCCTCTGTGACTTTAGAGATATGCAATTACAGGTTATAGAGAGTTTCCTGGTCTTCATCATGGTCTGGAAAGCTTATATTCGTAAATCCCAGGGAAAAGTTATTGGGGCCGAGAGAATAGCTCAGTGGCATAGCCTGGCAAGCATAAGGTCCTGAGTTCAATTCCTGGTACCAAAAATAAAAAGTCACTGGAATCCTAGTGAGTTAATTTTTCCAATCTGCCACTTTCTGGGGAACTCATGGTGAGATTAAAGACAGTCAGGCGTATGTGTAATTGTATAGAGCCTAGTGAGTCCTAAGTCCAGCCAGGGTGATGGTTAACCAGAACAAAGTCCTCACCCCAGGCCAAACCCAGGTTTCATTCATATGTGCAGATGGGAGTGGCTTAGGTGACTGCAAATGGCAGGTAAGTGAGTGCTGTGAGCTGAGCTAGGCAGGAGGCCAGAAAGCCCCTCTCAATATGTAGAGGGAAGGGCACTGAGAAAGAGTACTGTGCATGACACAATTCAGGGTCGCATCTGATGTTTTGGGGTCTGAGCTTCAGCTCTGAGGTATAATCTTTTATGCCCTGGGAAGCCATAGCCTCTTAACTCGAGGCCGGATCCCAGCATGTGAAGCATGGCTGTCCCTCCCACCTGGCGCACACATGTTTTTGGGAGCTCCGGGGTGGGGCAGCACTGACCTGTTGCCTTGCTTTAAGCTACACACCAGCACCTCGGCTAGAGCCCATTGAAGGGATAAGGCCAAGTCCTAGCCAGCGCTGTACATACAAATACATGGAAGCAGGGCCAGGGAGCCAAGACAAGGTCCTTGCTTTTGTTTCAGGGAGAGTTGTCCAAGTGGTCCTTCATGGAGTACAGTCAGTAGAATGTTTTGGCATTGTGTTTTGCTTTAGAGGAAAGGACGGGGTATTGAGCTGACCATCTATGAAAATCTGCCAGGCAGCCTGAATAGAGGCAGTTGGTAGAGTGGAAAATGTTTATGTCCCTGTCTGAAATGAAATACAAATGTGAGAGATTCCTGGAATTGGCACTCTTTCTCCTATGAGCTTTGAGGGGCTTATCAACACAACCCCTGCTGGTCTGGGGTGAGGACTTGGGCTCTTTTGGAATGGAAGGTCCCATGCTTGACACGGAACGCATATAGGGGTTTGTTTCACTGACAATGGAAATTATAACTAAAGAAATAGTGCAAGTTTACAGACAAGAGGATGAACTGAGAAGGAAGATAAAGTAGGAAAGGAGCTTTCACATAGAGGGGAGAACAGCTGCAGACCATGCAGAGCTGACAGATCAGACTGGCCCATACCAGAAGACTGGACCAGATTGTGTGGCTTCACTGGGGTGGCTAAAGACCACCGTTTTCTGCTGGATAATGAGTACATCTTCACATTTCCTCCTAAAACATGAAATGGATCAGCTGTCGTTGTCACTCTTGGAGAGGCCCGAGAATAACACACACACACACACACACACACACACACACACACACACACACACACTATTATAGTGTACCTCATTCTTACAATACGCGTAGAGAAAGGCATGGTCTGTACATTGCCAGCAAGGCAGGGTGGGGACAAAGAGATGTCTTTATCTTTAGTGGATAGCAGCTCATGGATTAGGACCCACGAGTCCTCTTATATCCTGTGCCATGAGGTACCTGTTCCATTTCAGACCTGCACCTTCTTCCTCCCACAGGGCAGGGCAGACAGGGTCAGCTTTATAGCCTTGCACACACACCTGATGGGAAGTGCAGGAGGGGAGGCATTGGAGCCTCTCTGAAGGGCACACCCACTCCTCACAGCTGCTGCCTCCTGTCTGCCTTTGCACAGTGGTTCTGTCACTAAATGGGTAAAGAAATCCCCAAAGGCAATATGGTAGGTTTGTTGACCTAGATCACAGAAAAAAATTATAAGACACAACAATGAAAGGTACTAGAAAGGGTTACTAGACACGTTTAAAGAAGCACGCACTCAGAAGTTCAGGCCCTCAAAAGATGCATTGTGGTCTGCAGCTAGTTGTTATGTGGTCTTGGGGGTGTCCTCAGATGGATGACCTAGGATGTGTGTTCCTGCTGTCTCCTCGGGTTACCCATTGGTAGGTGAGATTAGAATGTAAACTGTTTGCATGTGTTGGGTATTTAGAGACATGCTACACATTTAACAGTGCCGCTTCCTTGAGAAAGGAGGTCTGTGGGAGGAAGAGCAGATTACAGGCAAAAGCCTGAGCCCAGTTTATAGGCTCATCGTATCTTTAAGACCCTTGGGTTTCGGTTTTTTGGGTTTTTGGTTTTTTTTGCTTTTTGGACTGAGATTCCTCAAAGGGAAAGAGGCATTGCAACCTTGGGTAATGTTGTGTCATGAAGCTGCAGGTTTGTTTTGTTTTACTTTGTTTTTTAAGTTCAACTTTAAAATTAAATTTTCTGTATTTCCTTTCTGCCTGTCTTTCTTCTCTCCTGCTTCAGCCTTGACAGTGTCCTGCTGAAAGGGCATCAGAGTGATGGTGCCTGGTCACACGTGGCTACCGCTGCCAAAAAGTAAAGCCCCCGTGTGAACCCAGAAACTGTCTCTGTGTGCCATGCTCCATGTTTTACTATTTCAGAGCATTTTGAAACAGTTTTCCAGCCCCGACTGTTTCTTCTATGTTCAGTGTCTGCATTAAAAACATAATTATGTTTGAATCACACTGGAGGGCCTTGATTGAATTCTGTATAAAGCTTTTGGTTTATAAATGTCTCTTCATTAGACCTTACTAATCATAAAAGAATACAAATTTTAAAAAAAAGAATACAAATTAAAACAATAAAGTATTGTTTTTAACCTGCCACATTTAACAGACTTTTGGAAATCATAATATTTATTCATGTAAGAGTACAATAAAAATGGGTATTAATTACCTTATTGCTGGTCTGAAAACTGGTATTAACTTTTTTCTTTTCTATTTTTAAACAGAGTCTCACTATATAGTTCAGGCTGGCCTTCAACTTCCTATGTAGCCTAGGTTAACCGCAAACTCATGGTGATCCCCCTTCCGCAGCCCCCTACGTGCTGAGGTCACAGGCAAGAACCACCACACCTAACTGGTATTTTAGAAAGCAAAACTGTAAATGAATCTTGACTCGTGGAGTAGCGATAGCCTAAAAACTAGCTTAAAATTTCTTCCCTCAACCAAAATGGGCTGTAGAATAAGATCAAGGCCTCATCAGCACCACTAGTGTGCTACATGGAAGGAAGCCTGGGCACCAGTGCACAGCTCCCACTCAGCACAGCAGAGCAGGGTTAGGGCAGCACGCGTGAGGCTTCCTGTCCGCCCTCAGCAGTGCCCCTCCATTTCAAGAAAGGGGACCAGGGCTTAGGCAGCACACCACAGATCAGCAGCTTCCTAGGGCCTTGACTGCGAGCTGGAACGTGCATAGGCCATGTCTTTTTTTTCCTCTGACCTGATTTCTAGATCAGAGTTGGCGTCAGTGTTGAGGCAAACCTCTTGTTTTTGGATTCAGATGTTCAAGTGAGGACAGAGTAAAAGCTATATGGGAAAAGAAAAAGCATAAAATTATGTCTGAAATGTTTTAAGAGATGAGATTTCAGTTGGGTGTGGTGGCACATGCCTATCATGCCAGCAGGGAGGCTGAACCAGGAGGATCGCCACAGGTTTGAGGCTAACCAGGGCTACATGCTAAGTTCAAGGCCAGCCTGAATTATGTAGCAAGACCCTGTCTCAAAAAAAGAGAGAGAGAAAGAAAGATGAGTGTTGTCACATTGCCAGGCTGCCTTTGAATTTCTTGGGTTCCAGGAGTCCTTGGAGTTCAGCCTCTGTGGTACTTGTGGGTCCTGTCAGGCCTGAGACTGAGTCCCAGCTTCCTGGCTTCATTCCACCGCCAGCCCCAAAAGTATTCACAATTTGGCCAAATTTGCTGGGCAGATAGCTCCCTTGCTTCCACTGTACAGAAGCACTCCAGTTTATAGACAGGTTAGAGAAAGCCAGGAAATAACCACTTGTAGATTTAGCAAAGCTTGGCCCAGGGGGCCTGGAAGTGTGACGGTTCCTTGGCAGGAGAGCTGGGGGTTTACATACATTCTCAGCATTAAGAACCCAGAGAAGTGGTCTATCCCTTTTTTAAAAAAGTCTTATTTTTAAAGATCTGTTTTAACCTCACAGTTACACCCTGAGCTAGGGTGTAGCTAGGACTGTCTGTGCCTAGTTACCTTGGGTCCTTGTTCTAGTGATAATGGGAATTAAAAACTAAACCACAGCTTTGCAGGGAAAAGCTTTCTTGGGAAGTAAGAGGCAAAGCGGGAAAAGACCCCCACTTGAATAGTAGCTGGAGAGGGCGACTTTGATGAAGAGGACCAGACCTGCGCCCACAGGAGCTGGGGCCGCCTTTAGGATTGGCTGGAGTAGACCAGCGCCCCAGCCACTGTTCTCTCCGTCCTGGTTTGTAGCTCTGGAGAAATCCTGATGGCTTAAGGAGCAGTTCCCTTCTCATAAAATGATTGACTCTGTGGTGGTTTCAGTCTCGTGAGCCTTTTCTCCTGGGACTTAGGTGAATACCAATTCAAGGCAATGGCTGGAGACTTCCAGGCATGGCTTTAGGGACCAGGCCTGGAGCTGGACCCGTAAAGAAAGGCTGGTGATCAGATGTCCCTCTGAATCCTAGAAATTACTTCAGTTGTGCTTATCTTGGTGTCTTCCACCTTTACGGGAAATGAGATAGACAAGGTAAATTTTGTCCTGCCAGCTTTTGTCAGACATTCTCTAAATGACTAACAACTTACATGCAAAGAATTTGACATTGTTCTACTTTTAGTTACTTAACAAGCATTCTTAGACTCATGTCAAGTCATGGGTTTTAGCAAAAACTGCTTTCAAGTCCCTGATTGTCTCAGAAAAAAATAAATTATGCTTTTAATGAGTAACAGTTTAAGGGTCTAGGATTTCTTTTGTCTTTTTTCCCCCGTGGTGGTCTGTTATTATATCACAACTATCACAGGATTGTAGGTGTGCACCACTAGGCCCATGTTATGTATAAAATACAAATTTTTATTGAAGGACATAAAACATGAATACATGGAAGAACATTTTTGTCTCCCAATTACACTTAATATCCAATTTAAATTTTAATAAGTCCTGATGGTTTTGAAATGAATTATGGAGGTGGGGGGCTTGGCCAAATGATTCTTAAATCCATCTGTCCAAAGAAATGTCAGAGAATAGCCAGAAAGAATTTGAAAAGAAGCTACAAACCAGGGCTGAATGACTGTGCAGTAGTGCTATTAACTTGTAAGGAAAATTTTCATTATAGAATTCTCTGTCCAGCCACACTGTTAGACAAGTAGAATGAGAAAACAGAAATACGTAGAAATTAATGCAGAAAGTGTTTCCTTAAATGCATCCTTTCTCAAGGGGGAAACCTAAGACTGTACTCAGTTGAGAGAGGAGTATAATTTTAAAAGTTGATATAAGGTGTGGAGGGCTCTGGGCATAAAGGATTTTGTTGAATGATGATATGAACTTGAGGGTAGAAACAGATGGTGCTGGGAAAATTGGAGACCTACGTGCTGAAGATTGAATCTAGACCCACGTCTCTCACCATGCACTGAACCAAAGCCAAAATCAGTCAGAGATCTACACATTAGAACAGAAATACTTAATCTACTGAAAGACAGAATAGGTAAAACATCAAAGACCTAGGTGTAGGCAGACTGTCTGGACAGAACTCCAGTTACACAGGAAGTAACAGGATCACATTAAATTAAAAAGCTTCTACACAACAAAAGAAGCCATCAGCAGCGTTAAGAGACAACCTACAGAACGGGAAAAAATTTCCCTGCTGCTCCTCAGATAGAGAACTAATATCTAGGGTGTATAACGAATTCAAAAAATTAACGCCCCCACCCAAATTAAAGACTCAGTCACAACATGAGCATCCATGCCTGTAATCCCAGCTCGCAGGAGGCTGAGGCAGGAGGACTGCTGGGAGTTCAAGTCCAGCTTGAGCTGCAAAATGAGTTCAGCCTGAACTACATAGCAAGATCCTGTCTTAACCAGAAAAAGACAAGAAAAGGGGAGGAGGCATCTGAAACAAACAGACAATTCTTATACAAAGAAGAACAAATGGCCAATAAATACAAGATAAAAGTATTCAACATTGATGGCCATCTGAGAAATGCAAAGTGAAACAACACTGAGATTCCACCTCACTCCAAAAAAAATGGCTGTCTTAAAAAATTAATAACAAATACCAGAGAGACTGTGAGGAAAAAAGAGCCATA
This sequence comes from Cavia porcellus, assembly GCF_034190915.1. Taxonomy (NCBI): domain Eukaryota; kingdom Metazoa; phylum Chordata; class Mammalia; order Rodentia; family Caviidae; genus Cavia; species Cavia porcellus. Next base: position 45,141,635 of record NW_026947515.1, on the reverse strand, counting down.
TTCCATTGTTGGTGGGCATGTAAACTGGTACCTCTGCTATAGGAATCAGCATGAGATTTCTCAAAAAACTAAAAGTAGCAATTTCATTTGACCCAGGTATATCCCTTCTAGCTGTCTTCCTGAAAGTGTTAGACATACCATATCGGGTGATGCACGCACACCCATGTTTATAGCAGTGCAGTTCATAATAGCTGACTGCTGGGGACAGCCTGTATGTCCATCAACAGATGAATAAGTAAAATGCACTTATACTCAGTGCAGTACTGCACTCTCATAAAGAAGGGTAAATTTGAGTCATTTGGATTTATGCATGTACATTTTGGGGGGATTGTTGGGAACTTAACCCAGGGCCTCAGGCCTACTAAGCACAAGTTCTGCTGAGCTGCACCCCTCTTCCGTATGTGTACATTTTTAAACCGACAGGTCATATTGTTAACACTGCTTTGTGACTAGCTTTTCCCCTCCACATTTTTGGACATCTTAAAGGAAGTTCTACAAAGATGCCTTTAAAAGCCCTTTAGGCGTGGGAGGGGGAAGGAAAGGAAAGGAAAAGGGGAGAAAAGAGTAAAAGGAAAAAATAGAAAAAAGAATGAAGATGTATTATATACAGTTACAAATTTCCTATGAGGAATGGGATCCTTACGGATAACAAATATGTGCTAATTTTAAAAAGTAAACAAAATGAGAAAAAAAAAAATCTGGGTCATTTGTAGGAAAATGGGTCCCCCTCCAGACCATAATATAAGCTGAAAAATCAGACACACAAACATAAACATCATGTAGTTTCTGTCATATGAAAAAATATATAAATGAAGTACAAAATAAAGCACAGGTAATAGGAAAAGAGAGAGGGGGAGAATTACTGGAATTCAGCATGGACAATGTATCTAAAGTGTACCTTGCTTTAGGGTCACTGTCTTCTGGGTTTTGTCTGGTTTTTGGCCTGTTGGTCTGGTGGTTAATCTGTGTGTATGATAACTGACTTTATAAGGACTTCTAAATAAACAGCTCTGATGCTGGCAGAAAGAGCGGGGCGAGTGGGAAGGGGAAGAATTGAGCTGTGTTTCATGCATGCACCAACTCCGCACAGTGAGGATGTGATCATTGTGTACTGCAAACAGGTACTCATAAAATTTTTAACAAGAGCCTGAGGGTAGGAAAAAGAAAAAATAATAATAATAATAATAAAATAAGAAGCTTCACAGGGAAGTCTCTGTCCAAGTATGAAGCAGACTCCTCTCATTAGAACAAAAAGTCTGTGGGCTACAAGGAGAATATCCTGATGGGTGAGCCACTGGCACTGAGTGAGAGGTCTGATGATAGACATAAAGTTGTTCTCCACAAGAAAAAGCCAAAATAAGCAGAAGCTGTAGGGAACAGACAGACTTTTGAAGAAAGGCCGTCCCATTCTGGAACGTACTAAAATGTGTTGTGATTTTGGCAACGGGGAGAGTAACCCAAAGGAAAGCCTTTGAGTGGCCGGAATTGCGGCTTTGGGACTTCAGAGGAGATGGAATTGTAGCTCACTGCTGGGTAAATGTTTATTGTTTCTGTCTTCTAGATCACCCTAGGATGAGAACACTGACAACTAAAATGTCGCCTTAGGAAAGGAAGCAGGTGTTCTAAGTTTTAACAACTTAAGTGCAGAACTGGTCACTGTAGAGGAAAAAGGAGAAGAGATAGTGCTAATATTTCACAAAGTGGATCAAGGAAGCTCTGTCCATGATCAATGGCACCGGAAGTTCAGGAACTGTAAAGAAGGTCACACATACAATAGCAGTGCAGGAACTATAATTAGATCCATGATTTTAAAGGGAGGACAGAGGCTCCTAGTATCTCAGTCCCCCTGTGGTTTTGGGAGGAAGTCAGTACATAAAGCCTCCATTTTAGAACTCAAGAAGTGGTGTGCCGGGCATGGTGGTGCATGCTTGTAATCCCATCATTCTGGAGGCCCCAGCAGGAGGAGCTCTACAAGTTCAAGACCTGCCTGGGCTACGTGGTGAATTTAAGGCCAGCCCAAACTGCATAGGGATTGCCCGTCTCAAAAAAAAAAAAAAAAAATTAGTGATGTAAGCATGCTACAGAGATACTGAGGTGTAATCACCAAAAGAAGCAAAGAGAAATTAAAAACTGATTCTCACAAGGACCCGGATTAAGAGCAGGAACCATTTTTCATTTGGTTACACTTCAGTGTGCACGTGTGTATATGTGTGTGTGTGTGTATGAATGTATATAGCTTTGATAACTTTCTTTGATACAGCACCATGATTCAATCACTTCTTACATAACAGAATGTAGATGTCATAAATCTTGACGAAGCCAAAAATAACCAGAAAAACAAAAATTTGTCTTTGAAGTCGAACATAGTGGCTCTTGCCTATAATCCCAGCACTCAGGAGCCTGAGGCAAGAGGATTCCTATGCGTTCCTAGACCAGCCCGAGCTACATAGCAGGACTCTGTCTCAAAAAAACAAAAATTAAAAATTATCTCTGATAGATGACAGTCACCAATGTTGTTTTTAGTGACAATTGTAGCCCTTTAATCTTTTTCTCCTTATACTGAGACCATTGTTCCCATTGTTGACTTACTCCTTGTTATATAACGCAGTAGGTCAGAGACTTACGGATGAGTTCCATTCCAGGAGAACATTCACAGCTTGGATTCATTTGTAGGCAGCAAGGCCCCACACGGTACACCTTGGAGGCCCAGGACTCGAATGTCCATAGGTCGAAGACTTACTGTAGTGGAAACTCCATAAGGAAACATCAGTTGGTTCTCTTTTTCTAGTAAAAGTTAATCGTTTTAAAGTTAATAATTCCAGTCTCTCTGTCTCCTTAACCTAGAAACGGAATCTGTTGTTGGCATTTGAAGCAGCGGAAAGCATAGGGATCAAACCCAGCCTGGTAAGTTTTCTGTTTTATATCTTCTCGTTATTTTGTTCTACTTATATGAAAAAGTATATGCCACCTACTAAACATTTTCTTATAAAACACTGAAATCCATGTCCAGAAGACCTGCTACTTATGATCCCTGTCATAGAGTTACCTAGTTATATGATCATGTACACGAATAGAGTTTTTCAATTAGATTTCTTTATGGATTAATTTCAGTTCAGGAAATACTGTAAGCTGAATAACCATTAAAGCCTTGAGGGTACCTATAACCTTAGTACTCTAGGAGGCTGAAGCAGGAAGACTGCAAATTCAAGCCCAGCCTGACCAACGTAGCAACTTAGGGAGACCCTATCTCAAAATTAAAAAAAAAAAAAAGCTTTTAAAGAGTTGGGCGTGTAAAAAAAAAAAAAAAAAAAAAAAAGAGTTGGGCATGTAGCTCAGTGCAGAGGTCTGGGATTCAAGCCCCATTTCCGCCAGAAAAGGAAGGGGTCAGGGGATGAACGAAGTCAATGCTTAGCTGCACTAAGAAATAATAGAAGGCAGACATTTAGTAAGAAGTCAACCCAGAGCCATAAGAGACCATGGCACCCCAGGGGTGAAAATGGGGATGGTGGAATAAGGCTCATAGAAAATAGAAACCTAATATCCCTGATAGCCTGCAGCAGTGGTGACAAAAGTGTGGCCTGCATATAATTGTGGAGGTTTCTAGGTTTTGGTTTTTTGGAGATGTTTTGAGACAAGGTCTCACCCTTGAACTCACTCTGTAGGCCAAGCTGGCATCAGACTCGCATCGATCCTTCTGCCTCAGCCTCCCAAGTGCTGGGATTACAGGTGTGTGCCACCACATCCAGCTACTACGTTTTTCTTGTAATACAAAAGTTGTCAATATGGAGTTATTTTTCTAAACTGAAGCCTCAATATTCAGGTTTAATTGTAATGCTGGCACGGGGAGATAAATATGTGAGTTTTAGGTTGCAGTTTAGCCCTTGTCTCTAAAAGGTTTGCCATCACTGGGCATACAATTCCTGTAATCCCTACACAGGAACAAGAGACAAGTACCTACCCTTATGTAAGTAGAGCAATCATATTGAGACCCCTCCCTAAAACTGAGGCTCACAACATGAGGCTCTTCTTGGTGAAAATGGAATATTTTAAAATTACACCTACATCCAGCAAGGTAATAAGAGTGTCTCCACCTTGGACTTTCGGGGTGGGGGGGGGAGTAAAAATCCTCTGTAAGAAAAGAAAAGGGCCAGGTGAGACTTGAAGTCTAAATTTGAATCTGTACGGCTTGGAGCTCATAACTTAAACTCACTGATGCAGGAAGCTCCCGGGGTAGAAGGGCCACTAGAAATATGTTCACAAGCCAGAATTCAAACACTTGAGACAATTATCCTACAAGCCTGAGGATTATCTACCAGAATTGGAAGCTGGATAAAGAGAAAGACTTCATATCAACCATGCTTAAATATATTAGAAAGTTGAAGAATAGAAGCCATAAGGAAACATAGTACCACACAAAAAGAGAAATTTGGTAAAAGAATCAAATAAAGGTTCTAGACATTAAAACCTACAATTGAAATCACAATGAGAAGGTTGCCAAACTGATCGAACCCAATGGTACTCTGCCACTGAACCACGTCTCCAGCCGTCTTTACATTTTATTTTGAGACATGATCTTAGTTAAGTGGCCCCTGCTCAAACTTGCAGAAGTGGCCCCTGCTCAGACTTGCAGTGCACCTGCCTCAGCTTCCGAAATAGCTGGAACTACAGGCATGTGCCACTGCACGTGGTGTGTGTGTGTGTGTGTGTGTGTGTGTGTGTAATACATCCAGATTGGTTCACCACTCGGTGCAGTAACCAAGGACCCAAAGTGTCTCTTGTCTGCATACCACAATATTCAATCCGTTGGTGTTCTGTCCCCGTACTTCTTCCTCTTCATCACATGTATCTCAGTAGTGACTTTTGGCCTAATGACACACATCCAAAAAAAAAAGCCATTTTTCTCCTATTTAAGATGCGTCAGGCAGCATTGTGGGTATTTTCTATGTGTTGACCCAGGGAGCCCCTCAGGACTCCTGTGCAGGACAAGCACTGCAGGGCCACAGAGGCATCTGCACTTCCTAGAAGGTCACATGGCTAATGAGTAGCAGAGGCAGGAGTCGGAGCCAGCGGGCCAGCTCTGCAGCCCGTGCCCACATGACAACCCTGCCTCCATGACAACCGGGTCCACCTTGGGCTCCTAAAGCACAGTTTATTCATGGCACGTACCCACATGCTCTATTGTAATTCTTCTGATTGTGCGGCAGATCATTACCCCTCACTTCCACAAGACTGAGCTCCCAAGTGCAAGCAGCCTTACTTTTCCCCTCCGCTGTCTTCTTTTAATACTTAATAACCGTTTATTTCTTATTGGTACCAGGGATTGAGCTCACAACTGGTGCCTGCCAGGCAAGGGATTATGCCACTGAGCTAAATCCCTAGCCCCAGTAACCATTTATTTATTTGTAAATTAATAACACAAATAGTTTTTGGTTGATTTAGGTGATTTTTTGTTTTGGTTTTTGGTTTTTGGTTTTCTGAAGCATGGTCTCACAATGTAGCCCAGGCTACATTGTGAACTCACCACAGTCCTCCTGTGGCATTGTTTTTGTTATGGTAAAATACATATAAGATTTACCATCTTAACTTTCAAAGTATAGTCACATCCTTGGCATCCAATACCATCTCCAGAAGTCTTCATCCTACAAAATTAAACTCTGTGCCCATTAAACACAAACTCCTCATTCCCCACCCCTGGCAGCCACTGGTCTATTCTCCGTCTCTAAGCACTGACCTGTTTCAGGTGTGTCATGTGAGTGATGTTTGACAGAGTGTTTGTCCTCTGACTGCCTTATGTCACGGAGTGTACTGTCTTGATCACGATTCACTCACATTTAACATGTATTCCTTCCTTTTCAAGGCTGAATAGTGTCCCACTGTATGTGTGGACTACTTTGTTCAGCCAGTCAGCTGTGATGGACGCTGGAGTTGTTGCCATGTCTTAGCTATTTTGAATAGTGCTGCCATGAACATGAAAATACTAACACCTTATCAAGTTCATCAGCACCGAGGTACTGAGGAAGTTCTCAGCCAGTATTTTCCAAATCAAGTTCATTTGCTTTCTGGCTAGAGCTTTTTTTCTTTTCCATTGTATTTATTTTGTCTTCAGCACACTCTGCTACCAGTATTTGGCATTGTTATTTTTAAAATTTTAGCATATATGTACAGATAGATACACATATACACATACACATACATATACATACACATATACATATACATGCATACATAAAATAGTATCTCATTGTTTGAATTAGCCTTTTCCTTGGTTGGAAATTATGTTGAGCTTTTCTTTCATATGATTATTTGCCAGATATATATTATTCCTAAATTATACTTTCCTATTACTTAAGATTTTTTTGTATAGAAATTCTTTATCAGATATATGATTTTCAGATATTTTTTCATAGTCTGTAGCTTTTCTCATTCTTTTTCTTTTACTTTTTTTTCCCCCAAAGAGTAGGTCTCAATATGTAGCCCAAGCTGGCCTCAAACTCATGGCAATCCTCCTGCATCAGCTTGTGATTACAGGCATGCATCACTGTGCCTGGCCTTTTCTCATTCTCTTAATAGTCTCTTTCTCAAAGCAGTTGTTTTGAGGGGATTTTGGTTTTTGGTTTGTTTTGGTTTTTGTTTTTTGTCTTTTTGAGACAGGGTTTCACTATGCAGTTCTGGCTGGCCTTGATCTCACTTGCTAGCCCAGGCTGGCCTTGAACTCATTGTGATCCTCCTGCTTCAGCCTCCCTAATGCTGGGATTACAGGCACGTACCACCACCGTCCATCCTCAGAGCAGTTTTAAGTTTCAATAAAATCCTTTTTCTTTTTTGTTTTTTTAAGACAGGGTCTGGCTGTGTAGTTCAGACTGACTTTGAATTCACTATGTAGCCCAGTGATTTTCCTGCCTCAGCCTCCCAATTATTGTAATTATAGGCGTGTACCACTACACCCAGCTATTTTTTAGCATGTTTTTAAAAAACATGTATTGTATTTAAATACTCATTGCCCAAGAATTAAGATGTGTTGTGTACATGTACCAACACCCCATAGAATGTCATCATCATATGCTATGAAAATGTACTAATAAAAATTAAAATAAATGCCAGGGGTTTAGCTCAGTAGCATAAGCACCTGCCTGTTACACGCAAGGTCGTGAGTTTGGTCCCAGTTCCATAAATCAATCAATCAATCCATCATTGCCCAGCCCAAGGGCATATAGATTTTCTCCTATATTTTTTTCTAGAACTTCCATAGTTTTGTGTTTTATATGTAGATCCACAGTCTATTTTAAATTAATTTTTGTATCGGTTGTGAGTATGTGTTTAGGGAGAAGTAGATTTGCACGTTTTTCTCCCAGTTTTGCTATTCTTGACAAAGAATAAAAGCCTCCTTCCCTATCAGTCAGTGCTCAGGCTTGCTGTTGGTTCCACAGTACCAAACGGAAAAAGGACCCAGCTCAGCCTCAGAAATTGGTAACAGATTTGGCAACTCCGCCGGATCGTGGTCTGATCAGTCTCATTCCTCACAGAGCTACTTCTTGGGAGTAAGAAAGCTACTGATCAGGGAAAGAATGACTGTCATCTCTGGTGTCTGCCTGGGGGCGTCGCTTCTGGGAGGTTAACAGACACCTCCACTTTGAGACCCACACTCCAGGCTTCAGTCTTGCTTCTGAGAAATTGAAAGCTATCTTTGCTGTGAATCCAGGGCTTTCGTCAAGCACCTGGGAGCCAGTGGGCCTGGGATGACCTTCCTAGAACTTCTCTTAGGCTGGCCTCTGGGCTGGAACAAGATGCTTCAAAGATAGAGATGCTTGTTCAGGTGAGCTAAACAAATGTTGGGAAGTTTAAGAGTCACTCCCAACCAGAGAGACTGCCAGACAAGATCTCTTTGTTAGAATCCCATCTGCATGCTAAATGACACGCAACCCCTCCGCGGTGCCATGAGAATTGAGTGTTGCTTTGATGGCAACTGAAAGGAATAATAACAGCAGCAAAAGAGGTTACACCCAAAGTCCATGAAAACTCTACCTATTCCCATGAAAGCCATGACTGTCTCTCCCCCTCATTACCTTTTTCCTGTGTCTGTAACCTCCCAAACCCCATCAGTGGAGATAGTGATTTGTGTGGTTGTCTCCCACTTCTGTTCTTGGCCAAAATAAATGTCTCCTTCACTGCTCAGATAAAAGTATCTAGGTTTATTGTTCGTTTGCTGTTATATGTGAGCATGTAGTTATTAAAAAGATTGTCTTTTTTTCTTTATTGAATTGCCTTTGTACCTTTATAAACAGCAGTTGTTTGTATCGCATGGCTCTTTTCAGGGACTGTGTTATCCCCTGATTTAATCCTGTCTCTCACCAGAGCCACACTACCTTGATTACTACAGCTTATAAAAGGAGTCTTGAAATCTAGTCCTCTTTGTCCTTTTAGAACTGTTTTAGCTAGTGCCTTTGTCTTTATGCATTTTAGGATATGTCGGTATTTACCAAAAATAAAGACTTGCTGGGATTTTGGTTGGAATGCACAGTATCTGGAGATTAAACAATAAACGGGAAAAATTTTCTAACCCATAAATGCAAAATGTATCTCCATTTACTTTCTTTCATCAATATTTTGTAGTTTTCTGCTTACAAATTTTACATACTTTGTTAGATTTAGACCTTTGAACTTTTTTTGGTGCTATTGCAAATGGTATTGTTTTTCTTAATATGAGTGATTGGTTTTGTTTTTTTTTTTTTTTTTCCTTTTTCTGGTGTAAGGAAAATGATTGAGTTTTGTATAGTGGGTTTGACATTGTGTCCTGAGGTCTTAGTAAGCTTGCAGATAGACCCAGAGATTTTCTACCTGTCTTCTACAAATGAAGGCAGTTTTTAGTTCTTCCTTTCCAATGTGTATATCTTTTTATTTCTTTTTTATGCCTTATTGCATTAGCTAGAACTTTCAGTAATATGTTGAATAGGGCAAATGATAGATATCTTTGCTTTATTCCTGATCTTAGGGAAACAGTCTCTTTTACAATTAAATATGATGTCAGCTATTAACCTTTTGTATGTCTCTTATTAGATAAAAGAAGTTTTTATTATGAATGGTTTTTGTATTTTGTGTAATATTTTTTCATCTGTTGATGTGATCATATTGTTTTGCTATTTAGTCAGTATGATGGATTAGATTGGTTTGCAAATATTGAACTAGCTTCCCGTTCCTGGTATGAGCCTCCCTTGATCATGATGTGTATTATACATTTATATATCAATGGAATCAACTTGTTAATGTTTGTACTGTTTGTTAATTTTTTTGTGTCTCTGAAACCTATCTGTAATTTTCTTGTATGTCTTGTTCTGCTGTTTGAGTGATCGTGCCCTCCTAAAATGAGTTGTGAAGTATTTTCTCCTCTTCTATTTTTTGGAAGAAATTGCATAGAATTGGTATTATATTTTTCCTTAAGTATTTGGTAGAATTCACCTATGAAGTCATATGGAGATTTCTAACTAGTCAGGCATCAAATGGCATGCATTATAAGATTTTACTAATGTAATGTACTTTTCTCAGAAATGTGAAAGATTATTTCTTCAAAAATTTTCAAAGGTTAATATGTACCAAAATATTTTTTCCTTTTGTTGCAAAGTCTTGAGTGAAACTATGAATATTGATTGGACTTCCAAATTCAGCAATTGAAGACACATACACCCTTCCTCAATAGAAAGTTTGCCATCTCTCTTGAACACACAGATTTCCCCTTCCTTACCCAGAGTTTAGCTGCCTCTGAATAAGCAGACTCAGTCTTATCACTTCTTTTTCCCTGATGTCATTAGCAGCTGCCTTGTACTAATTCTAGCTTGCTGTGTATCGGTCTGCACAGGGCTCCCCTACAGTGCTGTAGAGGAAAGAGCCCTCTGGGACTAGTGATTGATAACAGTTTGAGGTTTTTCCTTCACAGCTGTTCTGAGGCATATCTGTATATGGTGTTCTGTTTGCTCCTTTTCTACCCGCTCCCCATGAATAACAATAAGCCGGTGATTTTTTAGCATGACCGCAGAGCAGAACGGTAGAATATGCCGTCAGATACTGTTAAACCAGGAGATAAATGACTTGCTAACAGCTCAGCTACCTGTGTCACCGCCCAGGAACAGATGTGCTCAGTTCAGCATTATTATTCCGCTGCTTCTTGACTTCTGGGTTTCCGCCAGGGTTCTTTGCTACTGTTCTCTTGCGACCACAAAAGAATCCAAATTCAATCCCAAAGTTAATTATTAAACATGATGTTCAGTGGCACAGATTTCCAAAAAGCTTGGCTGAGGTCTTTTCAAGGAGCCCAGCCTTATTTCCTGTCAGTTTTTGGCATCTTATCTGATGTTTGTTTGGTGCAGGCTTGATTGTAGAATTAGCAAAGAAAAAGAAAAAATGAAAAAGCAAAAATAAACAGCAAAGAGAACTATTAAATGAGCAAAAGGAAAATCACACATTAAATGGCGATAGTTAAGGCTAGTTAAGGTACAGTGGCCTCATTCCTAGGGATTTCTCTTAAGGGACTAAGTCACCAGAAGCAAGGCTCCAGGAGATGCTTAGTGAAAAGTCTGTAATGGTGAAGAAGAGAACAAACTACAAACTGCACGTCACATCAGTGCCAGACAGCGGCTCCCTCAGACAGCATGCGACCACTAACGTGGTGGCCACTGAAGCAGTGCGGTGGCATGGAAGCCATGCCTTGAAATCGTCCAGTAAGGAAGCAGAGAGTTCACGAACTTGTGCCCCCTGGGATGAAAATCTGAGAAATCCAACGCTGATTTACTCACATTTAATTTAGAAAAATAGAAGCAAGTTTTCTGCTAGTGAAATTATGGGTGACTCTCTGTGTAAAACTTTTTTATTTATTTTGTGTGTGTGTGTGTGTACAACTTTTTTTAAAAACTTTTTTAATGCTGTCATAAAGATGAAAGCAACATGAGGTCAATCATGTCTGTGTCTTTCAAAAGGGACAATGCTTCCCAAACAAATAGGCTGGCAAGTATTCTCTGTAATATGGCACATTCAGTACCAGCTGTGTTTGCCTCCACCTCCTGTCTGTGTAGGTGGAGCGTCTCCAGAGAAGCCCGATGATGTCTCCTTTGTGACCTGTCCCTTTCCCTGCAGGAGCTCAGTGAGATGCTGTACACAGACCGGCCTGACTGGCAGAGTGTGATGCAGTATGTGGCCCAGATCTACAAGTACTTTGAGACGTAAACCATCTCATCAGCCACTGCTGCCTGCAGTCTGTCCTGGAAGCGCCTGGTCACTGTCCAGTGGCCCAGCTCTGCCCACTGCCCAGCCGTCTGGATTTCCAAGGAAGGCCAAAGCCAAGTGGATCAACACTCAAGAAACAGCCGAGTTCCACCGTGTCCCTATCTCAAAAGCAAATGCAATTGGAGTATAAATTAGGGGATCTTTGCTCTTCTGGAAGGTTCCATAGAAGATGCCACCCTCCTTCTAGATCAAGATCCCATTTCCAGGTTCATTTCTGTGAGAACCCAGGACAACATCGTCAATCCTGTTTGGTGACTTGATGCATAGTCTGCACAGATTCATGACAAACAGCACCTCTGAACTAGGCTTTTTTGTTTGTTTTTTCACTAAAAAAAAATGTAGCTTTCTCCTTTATCAAAACTTTGCCCTTGTCTTCCCACCCTACTCCCCAAAAACCCCATACCCCACAAAATACAACAAATCCTTTACTCAGAGCAGCCTGGAAACACCTTGGCCTTGCCATTTGGGGGAACTACCATCAAGTTCTAAGTAACAATTTTAACATTCATTAGAACTTGATTACATTTCTAGATCCCACAGTCTCTTAGTTGGTTCTTTGGATGTGCACAGAAGCCCCAGCTCCTTGCTGGAGGCTCCCTGTGGGCCACCCCAGCCGAGGAAGTGTGTGCCGAGTGGCTCATGGTCAGAAGTGCCACCACGGCAACTGTCCGCAGTGACTTTCCTCCTCGCACTTACTCAGCTTCCCGTTCACACCCACACACATTTGTTCAACACGCAGACCTTGACCGAAGGCCACTTGTATGTGTGTGAAACGGCCGGTGTCTGTTGTGATCTTCACTGATTTGCACAGTTGCCTCTGGTGGAAGCCTGGGGAAGGTTAAGAATGTGTATCTCTTGGTATTCCAGGCAGACAGCACATCTAAACAGTACTTCAGCTGTATACAAATTTAAGTTTTGGTACTTCATTTGGTCTTTCACATTTGCATGGCCAAAAAAAGCCTTTAGTGTAGGCAAGGATGGCTCCATTTATAACAACACAACTTTCCTAAAATTCCACCAGTTTCCTGAGTAGCAGCAGGACCCTCCTCAAAGTGCTGGGCCCCGGTGTCTGTACAGTAGATCTCTGGTATTCTTGGACAAAGAAGTGTGCGTTTATAGCAGGTGAAGATGCTAGTCACAGGCAGCTGTAAATGCCACCACCTGCTTTTTCACGTGCTGAGTAGCACTGTGTTTGTGCCTGTCTGACAAAGGGTCAGTGTGCAAGTCCCGTAGGTTTATAGTTGCTGCCAAAATTTATTTAAAGTGAATTTCTTATTGCTGATCTGAGCCACACGTTCAGAGCCAGGTTCCAAGGGCCATAGGTTGAACCCTGCCCTGGGAACCACATGGGCTCTGTTCTCTTCTCCAGGCTGGCTCTTGGCAGAGGTAGCAGTGGGGCCCTGCTGGTCAGGCCAGCCAACTCTCAAGCTGCCTCAACTGGTGCAGGACGAGAGCCTCCGCCTCCCAGCCGTGTCTGTGGTTGGCAGCTATGGCTCAGTGTCTGATCCCCTGGGGAGCTTCTGGAACCCACACGCCCAACCTGCCCAGTTCAGTGAGTCAGTATCGGAAACAAGAAGCCCGATGTACTCTACACAGTCTGTGCATGGGCAGAGCCCTGCGACTCTACAGCCGCACAGAGGGGACCGCACCTTTCATGGGCGGTTCAGTGGCACTGGAGCAGCAGGAGCTCCTGAGCAGCTCTCGGGACCAGAGTTAGTTACATAACTGGCCCCTGGGCTTTCAGGTAGAAACTGAGGCTCAGTTGGAACAAAGGTAACTTGTTCCTTCCTGATGAATGTATCCACATGATACCTGTGCTACCTGTTGCTTCCTGTACCTGTCTTTTGTTGACATAACTGATGCTGTATCTTCACCGTCTCCAAGCTTCAGCTTTGCCCAGGTAGGAAGAAGTACTGTTCCAAGTCACTGGGTTAATCAGCCAGTGATTGTGTTTAAACTGGAATTATCCTAGGCCAGCGATGGTGAACCTTTTAGAGACGAGTGCTCAAACTGCAACGCAAACTGCCAACTGCAATTAAACAGGAATACTAGTTTTAGCTTAGAAAAAGTAACTCATACATTAACATCTTTTGTTTTAAAAGAAAAACAATAAGATATGTGCCATAGGACATAGGTTTACCACCATCTCCCTGGGTTTTGTGTGAGCAAGGCAGTAGAGACTGAGGGTTTCCCTGAAGGGTATTTCGCTTGGCCGATGCTTGTTTTCAGTGGTAACATGCAGAGGGTCTAGATGGAACCATGGAAATAGAGGCCTCTGTGCTGGACATAGCTTCCCCTCAGGTACCCTCTCCAGTACAAACCCACAGTGTTAAAGGCCGGCCAGACCCAGTCCGCTTTATCTGTACCCTGTTCATTTAGGTTGAAAGGAAGGAAAGAAATGTCCTATCAACAAAAGGCCATGCTCAGTTTGTTCTTATCACTCAAGGAGGCTCCTTGGCTGCCATTCTCTGCCAGGAGATGTAGAAGAGGAATGTTGTGTCCTGTCACAGAAACAGGCGCTGTGGGAGTTTGGGTGTGAGGGTGTTGGGATGGGGTGAGGAGCCAGGCCCTCCTGCACCACCTGCGCCCGAGGTGAGGTGCCAACCAGCTGGCCTTGGAAGTGTGGGATCTGGGGAGAGCTCAGAGCACAAAACCAAATGTGGAAAATCAGTAAACTGAAAAAACAAAGTACTGAGCTCTCTTACATTTTCTCTACTTCTACTGAGTTAATTGTATCATTCATCCGCAGTGTCTGTCCTGGGTTTTCAAAGGCCATAATAGTTGTGTATGTGTCTTCCCTTCTCTGTTCTGCCGATACTTACTAAAATTATCTGATAGTTCTGCAGATACATTTTTAATATGTAATATTTATACAAAAACAGCTGTGAGATGGGAGATCCTGAGGAGTTAGGATTTTAGGCGAATTCTTGGTGTTTTGCAGTTGAGTTGCTTCATGGATTTACTCTTGGTGGCTGATGGGTGAGGTATTCTGAGCAGCAGTACTCTGAGGAACTTCTTTCTGCCTGGCCTTTTCTCACTGCAAAAACAACGTTGGCCTTTTGTTGTTGTTGTTGTTGTTATTGTTCTTCTTCAGTTGTTGATTTGTAGTTTTTGTAAGAATCTCCAAATTAAATGCTGTGACTGAACAACATGTCCTGTGGAGCCTGGTAACACACATCTGTAGTCCTAGCTCCTCAGGAGGCTGAAGCGGGGGGGGGTCACTTAAGCCCAGGAATTTGGCAACAGATTGAGTACATAGTCAGACTCCATCTCAAAGAAAAAAGTCCCAAAGTATCTGCCAAAAGTCTCAAAGTGTTCTGTTTCCTGCTACCCGTTGATGTCAGCTGAGCCTCTGAGTCTCTGCCCTCCCCATTCCCAGCTCCCAGGGGCAGCTGTGCCAAACCCCGCTGCTGCTACATCCTGCAGCTAGTTCTTACCATGCCGTGGTTCCAGTGCCATTTTGAGATGCAGTAAAATATACAATCTCTCCGCCTTTTAGAAAGTACTTTTAGCCAAGCATGGTGGCAACATTCCTGTAACCCCAGCACTCGGGAGGCTGAGGCAGGAGGATCACTGCGAGTTTGAGGCCAGCCTGGACTGCACAATGAAACTTTGTCTCAAAAAGACCAAAATAAAACAGTACTTTTAATATCTGTTTGCCTAAGTTCCTGGGAGTTTCAGTATTCTCACCCAGGTTAAGAGTTTCGCTGAATCTTTAACATCTTGAGTAGCTCACTAATTTTAACTACATTAGTTGAATGCAGTTGATACATCTGTGGCCTCGTTTCTATAAAGAGCACACTAGATTGCACCAAGCACTGTCAGGAAATGACATGCAAACATAGATATATTTAACTATTAACATGAAAGTATAAGATATATGACTATGTAATATTTCTAATAAATATATTTTGTTTGTCTGCTAATGATTCTTTCTCCCAGTGACATTTGTTATTACTGTTTTTCAAAGTGCCAAGTTTACCGAGTCTGGTTTCCAAGCAGCATCATGTACACCTGTGTCTCCTTTTATCTCATCCACCACGAGGGGCTGAGGTCCAGGCTGCTCTCTTCCCCTCCACCCACAGCAGCCTCGCCACAGCTCAGGCTCTGTGGAAGGTCTCCCTTCGTGGCCCTCACTGGAGGCTGCCGAGCTGTACAAATGCACATCATAGGGGACTAAATGCCATGCAGGATCAGTGTTAAATGGAGAAGTTGTGTCAAGATTGAAGAAGCAGAGTGAATATAAATTTTAGCTGGCAGCCAGTGTATTCTGACTGCAAGACACTGTGCTGGTTCAGCAGGTGACAAGTGACCCTGCAAGCATCCCCTGCAAACAACCATTAAGTGTTTTAGACCACCAGACCAGCCCACTGGACAGGACAAGGATCTTCACTTCTCCCAAGGAAACTCCACTGCCCCAGCCTTTTTCTCCTGAGAACACAGTCTCTGCTAAGGGCTCAACTCATACTGACCCAGGACAGCAGCTCACTGCCCTCTCAGACTCTGAGGAAACACTGTCCAGGAGATGCCAGGTCTTACTCACTTGACATCTGATGGCCTACACCATCTTGGACTATTCAGGCCGTACCCACACACGGCATTTTATGAATGGCCAGTGTGTCTGCATTTCAGTGAGTTCTCCCGTAGTTAGCATTGTTTGGGATTCGGCAGGGTGGTTCCTGCCCTGAGGTTCTGGGCCCCTGTATGATCGGAGCATGATCTGCAGACATCCATGACCAGGCTATCAGTATACACATCGTAAAGGTAGATAGACGTACCTGGGTATAATTGTAGCACTCTGGGAGGCTAAAGCAAGAGGTAAACAAGAACTGGGAATGTGGCTCAGTGCAAAGGCCCTGAGTTTAATCCCAGGACTACTACCCGAAAAGGAGAGGTCTGTGTGACCCCTGGTCTGGGAGCAGGGGAGGCTGAGTGGGGTCCGCGTGTCTGCTGAGGACCTTTGTGCTGCATCACAGCATGGCAGAGCATCATCTGGGGAGACAGAGCGAGAGTGGTAGCGGAGGTGTCTGACTTGCTTTAGAAAGCCATGAATGCCATCCATCATGCGAGTCCCACCTTCCCTGCCCTTATCTACCTCCTAAAGAGCCCATCTCCAGATACCACTACCGTATGACTTTGACTTGGGGTTTTGCTGTAGTTTTGGTTCTGTTTGATGGGAAGTTTTTTGTTTGTTTTTTATTTTGTGTTTTGAGACATGATCTCTCTGGCCTTGAACTCACTTATGTAGCTCAGGCTGGCTTCAAACTCACCAGCAATCCTCCTGCCTCAGGCTCTCAAGGGCGGGTATTACAGGCATGCAACACCACACCGAGCTGTGACTTTGAGAATTAAACTTATAACACATGAACTTATAACACAGGAACTGTACGCTCCATGGAGACTCGGCCCAACGTCTGCCCATTGGCCCAGAACTGTCTCTCCCTTCTCTAAGTGAAGACGGCTTGGATTTTTAGGCTATTTGATTATACTTCACTGTGAGCTTGGAGTGAAGCTGCATATTTCTGTGCTTACAATGCCTCAATCTATTAAGCAATAAGTTGCTATATAAATAATGTTTCATTAATTTGTAGAAATTTCCGGCTGCCCGTTTCCCTCTAACTTGGAATTCATCATTGAATTTGAAGCTAACGATTGCTTTAATATTCAGCCTGAGTTCAGGGATGTGGTCAGTCTTGTGAACAAATGTGTCCAACGTTTTCCAGCTCGATGGTGAATGGGAAAGTCCCCTGGGCAGGAACTAAAACCTCATCATTGTTCCTTTCTTTGTTGGCATTACTTCTGGTGTCATAGATGAAATGACATAAATGTTTTTGAGCAAAATTTCTGACCATTCCAGGCTCCTTCAGTGAATCCAGTCTAACTCACTTGTCCTACCAAAAATTCAGTGATAATTTTCCTAGATTATGGAAAAGGCCATAAAAAGACTTGGCCGTGACTTCTAACAGGGTTGTCCAAAGAGCTCTGCTCCCCTCCCGCCTGTCCATCTGGGCTGCTATTTATATCCCTGCTTTGTCAAAGGAATCACTGCCCTCCTATCGGAAAAAGGAAGCAAATCAGAAAGTGGGACATGGGAAAAGTTAGCTGTAGCTTTCTTTTACTGCCACGTGTGACCTCACAAGGCTTGGCCACCAGCTGAAAAGTCTGATTCTGGGAAGGACATCTGTCTGGAGAAGGAAAGACAGGATCGCAGCAGTATCGGGCTTGGGGGGCATCACGGGGTCCTTCCAATGGCCAAAAAGAGACCCAGGCAATGGGAATGTGTAGCTCTCTGGCAGCAGGGAAGATGAGTCCTGGGGAAGCAGTTCAAACTCATGTTTGTAACGTGCATGGATTTAACCACCTATGTTTAGCAGGGAAAATAAACTTAAAAAAAAAAAAAGCATGTGTCTGTTGCCACAGGCTTTGCAGTCAATGACCAAGTGCCCCAGAGCAAGCATGAGGCGGTAAAGTGTCGTGTGTCCTCTTGAGTCCTCACGCTCTCATATACGGGGCTTTGGGAAAGGGACCGAATTATGAGGGTGCTGGCTTGCTGCTAGAAAAGGTGGGTCACTCGGTGGGGGCCATGACCTGGGAGGATATAACTCCTGTCTTATTTTCTGTCTCACTGCTGAGACAAAATGCCTGACACCCAGAGTTAAAGAGGGAAAGATTCCACAGTCAGCTGGCTCCAAGGCAAGGTGGCCTGAGGGAGGAGGACCACAGAGGAGAACGGGTTCATGGAAAGCAGAAGACAGAAAAAGCAAGCAGGCAGGGACAAGACAGACCTGTCCCTTGTATCCGAGCTACCGGGATCAGGGCGGTGTTAAACCAATCAGTGGACTGATTTAGTAATCACCAGCACACACACTGTAGACCTGAAAAGTCCTCGCCTGTGACTGCTGAGGCTTTGGGAGGAGTCTAGACATGAGCTCCTGAGTCTCTTTGTATTCAGGCCGCCACGATGTGAGCTGCTTTCCTTCACTGGGATTTACCAGGCTGCTTTGGCTTTAGAGCCAGCTGGCCACGGATGATAATCATGGGTCAGAGTAAACCTCTTCTCCTTTAAATTGCCAGCATTGGGTATTTGCCCCATCCAAAGGAAGTAACTAAGACAATTACCAAGCTATATTAGGGTTCTCTAGAAAAACCAATAGGAGACCAATAGCTGGATATGGAATGATATAAAGAACTGCCTCACATGATAACAGAGGCTTAGAACTCCCACAGTTTGTTATCTCTAAGCTAGAAACCCAGAAAAGGTGATGGTGGTGTTCAAAGGCCAGATAACAGGAGAGTCAGTGGTACAGATTAAAGTCTGCATGTCTAAGAACCATGAGCATCATGGCAGGAGATGGGTGTCCTATCCCAACTAGGCAGAGAGAGGAGTTACCAGGCCATTAACACATAAAATTAACCATCACACAAGCTAAAGAGTCAGACTGACCTGTCCTTAGACCTCCCAACCTGCCTGTGTGAGCACTATTTTTCATACTAGAGTTGTCCACAAATCAGTAACCAGCCAGTGGTTAGGTGTTATGGGTCAGGTACTATCCTTGACCCTGAGCAAACAGCTGGGGTGGCAGTGAATGTGGGCTCCCTGCTCAAGAATAAGCCAAGCCTCTCTCAGACTAAAGTTCTCTCCTCCAAAGCTAGGGAGAAGGGGCGAGGCTGTGGATGTGTGTGTGGGATTAGGAATCCGGCTTCTGCTAGACGAGCCAAGCTTCCTGGATGCTCTACTGTCATTGGAAACCCAGCCCCACAGGGCTGAGCAAGTTCCGGATTTGAAGGAAGGTTAATAATTTGTCTTCAGTAATTTAGTTTGGACAAGGCAAAGAAAGGTTTAAACCCAAGCAGTCCAGCACCAAACCCTGCCCTTCAGCCACAGCTCTACCCCACCATCAGTCACAGGTGGTGGAGAAGAAGCACAGATTGGAGAGTGTAGTTTCTCCTTGGGGTTTACTATTTAATGCATTTACTGTGACTTCTTCCTTGAGAAACAACTGATCAATGCTTACCTGGTGAAGATTGGAAGAGTTCCCCATGGAGGTTTCAAAGGCATCTTTAGCCAGGAGTCTGTAAAAACCTTTTTCTAATGGCAGACTAACCAAGGGTCATGAGATTTATGTTCACACCGATTTTATTCAACACAGCTCAGCCTCCTTTCTCAGAACCCTGCCGGAGACCTTCAGAACCTTGTTCCCATGGTTAAAATTGACAAATTAGTAGTTATCATAGTTCATTATTTTTCAGGCTGCGCTTGATACTGTTGTTATTACTGACTCAACTACTTTCTTAAAGTGACAAGAGTCGTGATCTTTGTGTGTGAGTACGTAGATTGCTCAGGGGAGCCATAAACAGTACTATAACCCAATAGAAAAACTAGGCACTAGGCCACATAAGCAGCAACCTTACATCCCTAAAAAGTTGAAGAGATAGGAACCTGGGACAGACTCAAAAACCAAAAGTGAGTTAAGCCTTGAAGACATCTCTGAAAAGTAATTTCCTAAAGAGTTCTCAATATGAGTAATAAAGTTAACTACCATAAACAATTTATAAGCTTCAGTGCAAACAGAAACAAAGTATGACACATAAACCCCATTCACACAGAGCAAGTGTCAAGGAGACACTAAGGAAGAAAGAAATTAAAAACCACCAAGCTGAATTTTATGGAATGATAGCAGCCAAAGTAAAAAAACAGGTGAATAAATCTCTTGACAAAGTTAAAAGAGATAATTAAAGAAATGACAACCATAATGAAGGAAATGATCAGTGAATCTAGAGTGAATACAGATTGAAAAATAGAGGAGCTTAGAAAAAACATGGAAACTATGAATGTCCAATGTAGAAAAGAACCGGATTCAATAAAACAGACTCAAAGAGAAATTCAGGAAATTAAAAATTCTACTGGAAGAATATACAGCGGAATCAACATACAAAGATTGAATATCAGATCTAGAAGACAGAGTTGTGGTTGGTGATCATCAAATGAAAGACCTCTTAAAAACAGTGAGGGCCAGCCAGGTGTGGTAGCTCATACCTGTAGCTCATACCCAGCACTTGGGAGGCTGAGGCAGGAGGATCATTGAGAGTTTGAGGCCAGCCAGGGCTACAAAGTGAGCTCAAGGCCAGCCTCAACTGCATAGTGAGACCCTGTCTCAAAAAGACAAAAAAAAAAACAAGGTCCATGAAAAATCAATCAGTCCAGCTGCTATATGATCCAAAGAAGCCTAATATAAGATTAATTGGAATCAATGAAGAATCAGAAGATAGCACAAAGATCATTAAAAAAAAAAACTTGTTCACAAAAATAGTAGCACAAAACTTTCCAACTATGGAAAAAGAATTCAAGATACCACCTCAAATAATCATGAGCAGAAAAAAATTACAGCAAGGCATATAACAGTCAAGATTCCAGAAATTCAGCACAAGCAGAGAATGCTAAAAAGCTGTTAGACAAAAAAATTACCTATAAAGGAAAATTTATAGAATCAGAGCAGACAAATGCTTAAGTCAAGGAGAACTTGGAGTGTAGCATTTCAAGCTCTAAAAGAAAGCAATCTCCCACCAAGATTGATGTATCTTGCAAAATCATCTTTTAAAATTGATGGAGAAATAAAATACTTCCATGTAAAGAACACCCGAAGAAATTAATGACCACCAAACAAGCACTACAAAAGGTTCTGAAGGATATTCTGAAGAAAGGCAGTGCAGACAGTTCCAAGACTCCCAATGGAATGGATTGTGCCAGTCAAGGCAAGCAACTGAACAGCAGGGAAAGAGATGGAATCAACAACAGGAAAACAAGAATAAATCAATACGTATCAGTTATAACCAACAGTGTGAATGGTTTCAATTCACCGATCAAAAGAATCTGCTTGACAAACTAGATCAAGAAACAAAATTCAGCAATATTCTGCATACAGGAAACATTTAACTCAAAAAGAAATTCATAGACTGAAATTCCAAGGGTGGAAAACAATACTCCATGTGATAGAAACCCAGAAAAAAGCAGGGGTAGCTATTCTATTTGCAGCAAAGTGGATTTCAAGCCAAGACTGATCAGAAGAGACAAAGAAGGTCACTAGATACTTGTTAAGGAAACAGTCCAAGGGGAAGAGATAACAATCATAAATATAGATGCACCAAATACCAATGTACCAAACTACATCAAACAAGCACTGGAGGACATGAAAAATCAGGTAAGCACTAGTACAATTGTAATGGAGGACCTCAATACCCCACTGTCACAAATAGATCAATTAGACAAAATAATTCAAAAAAGAAATATCAGAGCTGAACTAAACCTTTAAACAAATCGACTAAGTAGATACCTATAGAGTGTTCCACTCAACAACAACAGAATACACCTTCTGTGCAGCACACAGGGCTTTTCCAAAGCAGACCACATACTAGCTCATAGAACATGCTTAAGTAAGTGCAAAAGAATTGAAATTATCCCATGCATATTATGAGATCATAGTGCAATGAACTTGGAAATAAATGGCAAAAGAAACTACATAAAGACATGGAAATTAACACCCTCCTGAACAACCAGACAGAATTAAGGAAGAAATTAAACAGTTTCTGCAGTTAAACAGTAATGCCAATATAAAACCCTGGAATTTATGAGACACAATGAAAGCAGTCCTATGAGGAAACTTTATGAGCAATGAATTCCAACGTCAAAAAAACAGAGCAAGCTCAAGTAAACAGCCTCATGTTGAACCTCACGGTTCTAGAGAAAGAAGAGCAAGTTAAACCCAAAGTGTATATGAGGGAGGAAAAGATTACAGCAGAAATTAATTCAGTTGAGACAAAGAAAACAATACAAAGAATGATCAAAGAGTTAGTTCTTTGAAAGATTAAATAAAATAGACAAATCCCTAGCCAACCTTATTTTTAAAAAAGGAAGCTCCAAATCCATGCAATTAAGAATGAAAAGGGTGAAATCACAGCAGACCCTGTAGAGATCCAGAACACCAGTACCTACTTTGAGAACCTGTATCCTACTAAGATAGAAAACTAAGAATGGACGGTTTCCTAGAAATACATTGTGAGGTTGATTGGGCCAACTTGAGAAGTTCAGTTAAGGAAGTTGAACTCAATCAGCTCAGCAATTCCACATCGGATGTGAGAGACTCACCCCAGGGCAGTTCCTCACCCGAGTGACATAAAGGGACAATGAGGAAGGACAGATCTGCTTCTGCTTTTTCAGAGAAGCTCCAGCCTTCACCTTCACGTTGGACGTTATTACCTCTTCGGGCACAGATGCTTCAGCCCTCCAGCGCAGATCTGTTGGCCTCCTCCTAAGAGGTCTGCATTGGACACTGCAGCGCGCTCCAGACTTTGGACTGAACCCTCCACACTCCTCCTCGTCCGACTCTAGATGGCCATCATAAGCCATTCTTACAAATCCTTGCACATTTCTACATCTTGTGCTGTATATACTTTCCTAGTAAAACACTGACTGATATACATATGAATTACCAAAGCTGAAAACACCCTCCTGTGACCAGCTGGTCACAGATGAAACTAAAGAAGTAGACAGTTTTGACAGTTAAATGATAATGCTGATACAACACACTTAGAGGACCCAGTGAAAGGATCCGTGAGGGAAATTTACAGTGGTGAAATCCCAGAAAACCAGAGTGAGTCCAGCCCAAAGCTCGTAGGAGAGAGGAAATGATAAGGATCAAAGCAGAAATCGATGCAGTAGAGACTAAGTAAACAGTATCAAAAAATCAATGAAGAGTTGGTTCTTTGAAAGATTAAATAAAATTGACCAACCTTAACAAAAAAGATTCAAATCCACACAATTAATGAAAAGGGTGAAATCTCAACAGCTCCTGCAGAAATCCCGATCATCAATACCTTCTTTGAGAACCTCTATTGTAATAAAATGGAAAATGCAGAAGAAATGGACAGATTCCTAGATACATATGAATTACCAAAACTGAATCGAGAAGATATAAAGATTCTAAATATCAATCAATGAAATTTGAAGAAGTAATTAAAAAAAAAAACTACCAACAAAGCAGCCCAGGCTCTGATGGAGTCACTGCTGAACTGCAAGACTTTAGAAAAGATCTAGTGACACTATTCCTCAAGCTTTCTAATGAAACTGAAAGAAAAACAATATTCCCAAGTTCATTCCTGGGAGCAAGCATCACACTGATACCCAAACTGGAGAAGGACCCAACTAAGAAAGAGAATTATAGGCCAGTCTCACCAATGAACATAGATGCAAAAATCCTCAATAAAATACTGGTAAGCAGGGTGCAGCAGATCATCAAGAAGATTATCCACCATGACCGAGAGAAATGCATCCCAGAGATGCAGGGATGGTTCATCATATACAAATCAACAAATGCAGTACACCACTTAACAGAACCAAGGACAAAAAGTACATGAGCATCACAGTAGACACCAGAAAAAGCATTTGACAATGTCCAATTCACAATAGTAATTTTTTAAAACTTACAGAAAATTGGAATAAAGGTCTTTATCTCAGTTCAGTAAAAGCCATCTATCACAAACCAACATCCAAGGGCTGGGATATGGCTCAATAGTAAAGTATTTACTTAGCATATGCAAGGCGCTAGTTTCAATCTCCAGGTCCACCAGCAGAAAAAAAAAAAGTGCTTGCTTTGGCAGTTCATACAAACCAATAGCCAACATTATACCAAATGGTCAAAACTAAAAGTTTTGCTCTAAAATCAGGAACAAGACAAGGATGCCCACTATCACTGCTCCTGTTTAATATAGTTCTGGAAACATTAGCCAGAGCAATTAGAGAAGAGAAATAAATAGATTAGAAAGGAAGAAGTTAAATTATCATTGTTTGCGAATGACATGATACTCTACGTAGAAGACCCCCAAAAGCTCCGCCAAAAGACTCCTGGAATTAATACCCAAATTTGGCAGCATTGCAGGATACAAAATCAACACTCAGCTATCAAAAGTCAGTACTCAAATATCAACATTCAATTTTGCATTTGTACCAGATACAAATCCCTGTATATGAATAACAAAGTCAATGAGAGATAAATTAGAGGAGTAACACCTTTCACAGTAACATCAAGAAAAACAAAGTACTTAGGAATCATTGTAAAGAATGAAGTGAAAGCACTATACATTGAAAACTACAGTACTCTGAAAAAAAGAGATCGAGGAGGGTATCAGAAAGTGGAAAATTATCCCCTGTTCTTGGAGAAGCAGAACCAGTACAGTGAAAATGTCCTTACTTCCAAAATTGGTTATACAGGGTTAATGCAATATTACCAATAGCATACTTCCAACAACTACAAAAAACAATCCTAAAGTTCAGTTGGAACAAGAAGAGACCTAGGATAGCAAAAGCAATTCTGAGCCATAAGAATGAGGCAAGCAAGGAACATCACAATCCTTGATTTGTTGTTGCTTTTTTAGTGTTTTGTTTTGTTTTGTTTGAGACAAGGTCTTGCTGTGTAGTCCAGGCTGGCTTTGAACTCACTATGTAGCCAGGCTGTCTTCAAACTGACAACAATCCCCTTGCCTCAGCCTCACAAATACTGGGATTACTGGTATGTGCAACCATGCCCATCTGTAATCCCCAATTTGAAGTTATACTACAAAGCTACTTGGGGGCTGGGGATTTAGCTCAGCAGCATAAGCGCCTGCCTTGCAAGCAGGCAGTCGTGGGTTCGATCCCTGGTACCGATAAAAAGGAAAAAGACAAAAAAAAAAAAAAAGCTACTGTGATAAAAACAGCATATACAAGCCAAAAACATGCCTGAGGATCAGTGGAACAGATTACAAAATGCAGAAACAACTCCATGTACACTCAGCTCCTTATCTTTGACAAAGAGCCAAACATGTTCACTGGAAGAAGGATAGCCTCTTTAGTAACTGGGGAAACTGGGTTTCCACGTGCTGAAAATAGAAACTTGGCCCACATCCCTCATTACGCATTAAACTAAAATAAGAAGGGACCAAAATCTAAATATTAAAACAGAAACATTTAATTTGCTGAAAGATAGCATAGGTAAAACTTTTAAACACATAGGTGTAGGCAGCTTTAGAAACAAAGCCCTGATTGTCTAAGAAGTATTACAAAGGATCAACAACTGGGATCACATCAAATTAAAAAGTTTTTGCATAGCAGAAGAACTCACCAACAGGGTGAAGAGATAACCCACAGAATGGGAAAAAATTTTTACCAGCTATTCCTCAAAGGACTAACATCTAGAATATATAAACTCAAAAAAACAAAACAAAACAGACTCCTCTCAAATTTAAAGACCCAGTCAAAAATGGGAATCTGAAATGAATAGACACTTCTCAGATCAAGGGCAAACAGAAAATAAATATATGAGCAGATGCTCAACATCTCTGATCATTCAATAAATGCAAATTAAAACAACACTGAGATTCCATCTCATCGCAGAAAGAATGGCTACCATCAAGAAATCAACCAATAACAAATGCTGGTGGGGATATGGGGATAAGGAACCCTCCTACATAGTTGGTGGAAATGCAAATTAGTACAACTACTACGGAGATTCCTCAAAAAAACTAAAACTAGAGGTTCCATTTGACCCACAAGATACTCTTAAGTATCTTCCCAAAAGTTAAAAGCATCATACCACAGTGATATATGCACACCCATGTTTATAGCAGCACAATTCATAATAGGTAAATCTTGGAAAGAGCCCTATGCCCATCAACAGATGAATGGATAAAGAACATGCAGTATTATATAAATACATACCTCACCGCTCTGCCATGATCTGGAAGTGGCTGCCCCCCAGGCCATCATCTTTGTTCTGTTTTGTTTTTCTGGTACCTGAGCTCAAACTCACGACCTTGTGCTTGCCAGGCAGGCACTTCAGCTGCTGAGCTAAATCCCTGGCCTTCCAGGCCATCGTCTTAAAAGTGAAATAAATCAGACACACAGTTTAAATATCGCATTGTTTCTCTTGTGTGAGAAACCCAAAGGGTAAATAAGGAACTTAGTGGAGGGTAGATATTGGGAAGTAGGAAGAACATGTTCAAAGGGGAATGGGAGGAACAGCAGCTGCAAAATGTTCACAAGAGTTTTTTCAGGGAGTTCCCTGACAAGTGGCCCAAAAGGACCTGGTCTATGAGTTTTGTAGGGTCACCAGATAAAAGATAGGAAGCTTAGTTAAATTTGGAGTCCAGATAAACAGTGAATAACTTCTTAGCAGAAGTACACCTCCTGTAACATTCGGGGCATACTTCTATTAAAAACTGTTTATCATTGATCTGAATCTCAGGTTTTGCTGGCAGCAGGACAAGCAGGACCTTGTAACAGGAGGCCAGAGGCCCGGGCAGGAGGAGCTCTCAGCTAAACAAATTGTAAACCCTGAGTGATTCAAACCAGACAGGGTCACAGCCCACCACCAGCACGCAGAGTCTGGGCTTCTCAGGCTGCGGCAAGACGTTGTGATTCTTCTCTGTTCCCTGGGCAGCGGATGGCGGTGCTAAGTGTGCAGTGATGGCAGCTACAAATAAAAACACCCCAAATGTTGCAAGGTGGCTTTCCCAGCACCTCCTCCTCAGAAAAGAAAGCATGGCGGACTCTGCTGTGGCTGGACGTAGTTTGCCCCCAGAGGTGCCTGTGTTAGAGCCTTGGTTCTCAGTGTGCCCATATTAATGGACAGTGGGACCTTCAAAGAGTGGGACACAGTAGGCAGTGATGAGGTCGTAGGTCCCCTCCTCCAGGAGGGCCTGTTTAGGATAAGAATGATGAGTTGTCCTTGAGATCCCGAGCTAGTTCTTGAGAAGGCTTTTATAAAAAGGCCAAGACTGTGCCCTCCCCTCTCTCGGTTCCTGTCTCACCACGTGATCTCGCCTCCTGTGCATACTTCCACCATGATGCCATCTCCCATAACGGGACACAGCTCAGGCGAGCACTTGCCACAGCCAGCACTGTTATGTGAGCTTTCAGCCTCTGAAACTATAAATCAGCAAACCTCTTTCTTAGTAAGTTACCCAGCCACAGGTATTTCAGTTTAGCAACACAAAATGAACTAATACAGTCTCCCTGTCCTCATCCAATATAGTATCTCACTAAAGGCGTCTTCTTCCAAATGCCTAGAGCATATTAGAAACCATCCTGGGTTTTTTTTTTTTTTAACTTTTTATCGGTACTGGGGATCGAACTCACGACACCTGCTTGCAAGGCAGGTGCTTATGCCGCGGAGCTAAATCCGGGAACCGAACTCATGACCTCGTGCTTGCCAGGCAAGCTCAGAAGCCACTGAGCTAAATCCCCAGCCCCTTTGTTTTGTTTTTGAGAAAGGGTTTTTCTGTGTAGTCCAGGCTGGCCTTAAACTCACTGTAGTACAGACTGGCCTAGAACTCGAAGCAAACCTCCTGCCTCAGCCTCCCAAGTGCTAGGATTACAGGCATGTGCCACCATTCCTGGCTCGAAATTTCCTGCAAAAAGCCTTCAGAAGGCCCCCTTCATGCCCTGCTACAGGCAGTTGAGTCATCCCTGCCACCATCTTCTGCCTGCCCATGCCCACAAAGCTTTATGAATTGTCTGAAGACTGCCCCTCACCCTCTGGGATCATCTCTCAGTGCAGCCTTCACTTCTCCCTCAGAGTCACTGTCACGTGTACAAATATCCAGCTATGGGAGCTGGGGATGTAGCTCCGTGGTAGAGCTCTTGCCTTGCATACGCAAGGTGCTGTGTTCAGTCCCCTTTGGGTGAATGTCTCACCCCCAACTATGGACCACATAGTACACCAGATCATGGACTCTCTCTTTGTTCTCTTGCTGTGCTGGCACCGTCTGTTCATCACAGAATGCCTGCCTGGAAGAGCACGGGCAGACACATTGCAGAGGCTGAGCCTCCCGAAGCCATCAGGAGCCACCAGGTACAGAGGAACCTCCTGGAGGGTGCGGGGAAGGGCGGCTCCACAGGGCAGGACAAGGCTCTGGGCTATTTGGATGGACAGGGTCAACTTTCTCCACTCTCCTTTTATAAAAACCTTTCTTCATGAAGGAATTGGTTGAATCTGTCTGGACAGCATTGGATGCATCGTGGTGCTGTTATCAGGTAGCTCCTCCTCAAAGTGGCTTGCCAAATGGTACTGGTTTTTTGGTTTTTGCCTCTCCTTAGATTCCAGGTTCTTTTCATCTCGAACAAAGAATTGAATGAAACCAGTAAAAAGCGTGACAAAGTTTATTTGAAAAGGTAAAAGTAAAGGGCTCTGCAGAGCAAGCTTAGACCAAGTCAAAGAGAACAAAGCAAAGTACAAATAGGCCTAGAGGAATCAGGAGAGACTCCCAAAGCAAGCTCTTCCCAGCATCTGTGTCCTTTTCCTCTGTCCACGTCTCCAGGAAACCTGCCGGAATCTCTGCCTCGGGGTCCTGTGGTGCTGGACCCATCCTCAGGCCCAGGCCAGTCTGGGGGAGATCAGATGGTGTTCTCTTGAGAAGTTCACGTGCAGGGCTTGGGAACCATTCTGCCCAAGTGTTCCAGGATCTTGTAATTAACAGGCCACACCTACTTCCCTAGCTAGCTTTGCCACACCCTAATATCTTATATCAAGGATATTTTCAATGACTAAGAGTTTAAAATCCTATAAACCAGAATTTTAAATATTTTCCCCCCACCAAAGTACCCCAAAGGGGAAATCTTAGGGGTTTCCAATGGTTTGGAGCTGTGTACTACATTTTTAGAAGTCTTTCGTTTAGAAGCCTTAAATAAGTCTTTAAGGGTTTTTTTTGTGTGTGTGTGTGACAGATTCTCACTATATAGCTCTACAGGTTGGTCTCGAATTTGCAGTGATCCTCCTTTGTTTTTGGTTGTTTTTGTTTTTGTCTTTTTGAGACAGGGTTTCACTATGCAGTTCAGGCTGGCCTTGAGCTCACTGTATGACCAGGTTGGGCTTCAAACTCTCAGTGACCCTCCTGCCTCAGCCTCCTAAATGGCGAGATGACAGATGTGCGTCACCAACCTGGTCGGTTTTGCATTTTTACGGTCTCTATTTCTTTCATAAAATATCAGGAGCTACTTAATATAAAAATGATGACTTCACCCCTCAAAAATCTCTGAATGAAACAACATGCCAGAAAGGTACGTCAGAATATTGTGCGGATGCTTGTCCTGTAAAGCTGGGAAACCCACAGGTGGGCTCATCCTGGGATGGTGGGAGCCCAGCTGGAGAACCCCAGGCCAGTGCCGGCAGGATGAACCACAGATTGTGTAATCTCAGGCATCTGGGGGCTACAAATCAGGTGACGCAGTGCTGACGGGGTCCCCGGAGCCCCTTTGGACCTGTCTGAAAGATTCTGCTTCGGGAACTGGTTGTATATGGCAATATGGGAAACAGGCATTTGGTTCCAAGAACATTTTCTGGCGTCCTAACCTTGCCAAGATGAGTCAGGCAGACAGACACGAATTTCATGTCCCCAGGCCGTGCAGGATTTCTCCTCTCCTCAGACAGTGGAAACCTGTTTCCCAGCAGAGAGCAGAGAAGGGAAGCCTGGGGATTTGGCAGATCTCAGGCAGACCTGGTTCCAAGCATCTCCTGGGTCCTGTTTACAACTTAAAGCAACAGGCAGCTTTCTGTCCAGTGGAGGCCCAAGGCCGCCCTTCCAAAGGCTCTCAGCCCAGAAGAGCCAGGGGCGGGAGGCTTCAATCTCTTGCTCTTTCCTGGTCATCAGCATGGTCATCATCATCTTCTCTGAAATTCTCAGGACACGAAACCGGAAACTGGAGGATCCATTTCCCATTAGTGTGTAAATCTTACAGGAAATGTCAAAAATTCTAAGAAAGTAAATCTTGTCACCACACCCAAACTGGATCCTCAAATTAATATCTCCTCAGTGTTACATCGGCTCACTTATTATCAGTCAGGATTAGTTAAGCGGCAAAGAATGGATGACGGAGGATAGATGGAAGAAATAAAGACAGGTAAAAAAGATGGCAAAAAACTGTAGCTTCAGCATAATCCAACACAGTCTGCCCAAAGGGACCATGCCGTTTCCTTCCTGGTTGTTTTTTTTAAAACAGGCTCCTAATCCTAAATCCTTCTGTTTGGTTGTTTTGGGGTTTTTTGTTGTTGTTGTTGTTTATTTATTTTACAGGGAGTAAAACAGAACAATAAAATGAAGCAAAACAAAACGGTGATACTGAATCTGAAAAAATAAGACAGTAGAGAATCTGCCGTAGTTACTATATTGCATATTATTATCCTCCAAATACTTGCTCAGTACTTGCAAAGTTAATCAAACAGTACAAGCTTTAGGCTGTTTTTTACTTTGGTTGCTATCATCTTAGTCTGTGTTCCTCCAAATCAGCGGGTTGCTACAAGGGGATGCACGGCTTCCATCCTAGTTCTGGTTTTTTGTGACAGGACCTTGCTCAGCAGGTCAGCCTGGTCTTGAACTCACTATGTAGCCCAGGCTGGCCTTGAATTCACAGTGATCCTCTTGTTCCCTCAGCCCCCTGAGTGGATTTTAGGCCTGAACCAACATGAGAATAGGTTTGTTTCATAGTCAGTTCTTTTTTTTTTTTTTTTTTTTTTTTTTTTTTTTTTTTTTGGATACAGGTTCTCAGAGTGTAGCTCAGGCTGGGCTTGAGTTCACTGTGTAGCCCAGGTTGGCCTCAAACTCAGAGTGATTCTCCTGCCTCTGCCTCCCAAGTGCTGGTATTACATGGGGTGCCTCCACCCCCTGCCTGTGGTCAGTTCTTGATAAAAAGATACATTTGTACCTGTTAAAAAAAAATACTTGTGCCTGTAATCCCAGGACTCAGGAGGCTGAGGCAAGAGGACTGACATAAATTTGAGACCAGCCTAGGCTACATGATGAGTTCAAACCCAGCCTGAACTACACACTGAGACCCTGTCTCAAAAAAACACAGATAAATTCGGCCCTGTCCCTCTCTGACCCTCAGGCATGCTTGGCCTTCCCACTTCCCACTGTGCAAAGATGTACACAGAGGCCCTTACCAGATGTAGGCACTTTGACACTGGACCTCCTGGTCCAAAGAACTGTGACAGATGATGTCTTTTTTTTTATAAAGTATCCTACCTGTGGTATTTTATTATGGCAGCAGAAGGATTGAGATCATCTGTGACCCAATTCGAGACCCTTTGGAGAGTGAAGGAAGGGCTCCTTCCTTGTGCTGGGGCAGAGGTCTGAAAGAGGCCTGTTCCAGGGAAGCCAGGAACAAGGGCTGCCCCACAGATGGTGAACCCAGGGCTCCTTCTGGGCTTTTGCTCTTAGTAAAATGTAGTTAGTTCTGTGCAGGTATGTATGTGTGTGACTCAAATACACCTGCCGGGCCGAGGGTGTTTGCCATAGAGCCTCGGAGATAGCTGCCAGGCACCTCTGTGGGGAGGAATCTCCCTGGCACCATGTGGAGGTGGATCTTTTCCTCAGTTTGGCCACAGAGGGAGTTATCAGACTGACTTTTGGATTACGTAAAAAATGGCATCTGAATTTAGATTTCATTTGCATTTTATTATAAATGAGGCTGAATGTGTTTTAAAATTTTATTTGAGCCAGGTATGGTGTTGCACACCTGTAATCCTGGCACTTGGAAGGCTGAGGCAAGAGGATCGTCATAAGATTCAGGCCAACCTGGGCTGCACTGTGAGTTCAAAGCCAGCCTGAACTACACAGAAAGACTGTCTCAAAAAAAAAAAAAAAAACAGCAACAAAAACCCCACAATGTCTATCTGAGCTTCTTTTTGTGTGACTTGCCACATTGTAGCCTTTGCTTGTATTTCTTAATGAGTATTTAGAAACCTCATCTTGAAGCTTTTGTATACTAAAGAGCTAGTATCTGAAATTTGAGTTGCAAATGTTTTCCCAGATGGCTATTTATCTTTCCCTTTGCATAGGATGATTTGTTTTTGTCATACGGAAGAGGTTTTTTTTTTTTTTTTTTTTTTTTTCCAATTATCTTTTCTTTTATGGGTTGGTGCATTCTCAGCGTAGAAAGGACAGTGCGATGTTTTCTTCTAGAAGTTTCACTGTTATGTTTTCCCTTTCCGGGCTAGAACCCAGGACCCCACACACACTAAGCGGTGTTCTACCCTGAGCTCCCCAGTCCTAGAACTCAGTGCTCTTTTAAATCCGTGGTGCATTTAGGATTTACCCTCATCTACCTTTTGTAAGTACATTTACTTCCTTCCATAGGAATGCAAGCTTATCATTAAGAAGCTAAGTGGTTTTTAGGTTTATGACAAAGGACAGCAGCCTGCTGTCTTTTCCTGTCTTTCCGAAGTTCGTTGTGATACCTACCTCCACGTTTACCAAGAGGAACGGTACCCAGCTATGTGTTCACGTTACCAATTGTGTGAGAATTCTTCTCATCCGAAAGAGCAAATCACAAATGTCGGTAGGGGGCTAGGTTAGAGTTCAGGGATAGAGCCACTCACGCTGCTTTTCACAGTCTACTGTTTCAAACAGCTGGCTGCTGGTCTGAGTGTGGGTTTTATTCACCACCACACTGTCAGCCCCGCATTCCTGAGCACCCCTAAGGTTCACCTGCAAATATTCCACAGAGCTCCTCTGTGCCCAGCCCTCTACCAGGTGCTAGGGACATGCAAAGGAACAAGACAACTCAGGTGTGTCCTTTTGGAACTCATGTGCTGCTGGGGGACACAGACAAAAAAGCAGCCAACCACCCAAGGGGACAGGTAGTGGTAATTGCTAGGAAGAAAAGCAGAGGCAGGTGTGAAAGAGTGTGGATGGGCGCAGGAGCTATTCCAGGGACTGTGTCCAGAGAAAGGCTCTTGGGGTTGCTGATACAATTTGAAGAATTGTGAATTGACTCATGTGAATGGTGTAAGTGGGTAAGTGAGCGAGGTGTGCTGTAGACAGCATGTCCAAGGGCCCTGCGGCAGGGAGCTTCTAAATGTATGGGCAGAACATGAGGGTGGCAGTGGGAAAGCCAAGTACAGCATTGGTAGAAGGTGGTTCAGGAAAAGCAGACTGAAGTCATTATCAGAAGTCATTTGCCTTGCAAGCATGAGGTTGTAAGTTCGATCCCTGGTACCGATAAAAAAAAAAAAACAAGTCATTATAGGCTCCGAGCATGATTTAATTTAAAATTTCATTTGATTATATTGTATATGTTTAACATACCAAATTCTTATTTTAGTTTTAAACATTTATTTTTTGTATTACTGGGGATCACGCCCAGAAGTACTCTTGCTGAGCTCTATCCCCAGCCCTCTTTATTTTGGGACAGTGTCTCACTAAGCTGCCCGACTGGGTTTACATTCGCCATTCTCCTGCCTCAGCCTCCCACATAGTTGAGATTACAGGCACATGAGGCCGTGCCTGGCATAATTTACATTTTTAAATCATCTGTTTGGAGTCATGTAGAAAAGTGGTTGCCTAAGGACAACAGTGTAACAATAAAATAAAAGCAGGTAGGAGGCCACTGCAATATTGGGTAAGAGGCCAGGGGACTTGGGGTTCCAGCAGGGGAGATGGAGTGGCTCTGAGGAATGAAAGACAGGAACCAAGGAGGTCTGTGTGGGAGAGGACTGAGAATTTGCTGCTGTTGACACGAAGTGTGCTCTGGCACTTGATTGGCTTCTGGTGAGGGCCACATGCTGCTTCAGCTCCTGGTGCAAAGTGGGGAGTGCCAGGCTTGCTTTACAACAACCGGCTCCCCAGAGCTAATCCGCTCCCTGGAGAACCAGCCCAGCCTCGGATCAAAAGGGCTCTGAAAGGCCGAGACCTTCCCACACCACTACCCTGGAGCCTCGGCATGAGTTCTGGCTGGCGTGCACCATGTTCAAGTCATGGAAGAAAGCTTTCTGCTTGCAAGTGGAGAAGCTGAACAGGCAGGGGAAACAGGAGTTGGGAGCCCAGGAGGAAGAAAGAAAAGCATGGGACACCGGAGCCCCAGGGCCTTCCTGGGGGAGGCCTGGACACACACACTGGGAGGCGGGAGGAAAGGAGGGAGGCAGGAGGTCCCGGCAGCAGGGTGTCAGGACAGAGCAAGTGTCAGCCACGGTGATGCACACACCTGTAATTCTGGCTGTTCTGGAAGCTGAGGCAGGAGGACCCCAAGTTTGAACCTAGCCTGGGCAACTTAGCACTTAATGAGACCCTGTCGCCGCCTGGCGGTGTAGCTCAGCAGTAGAGGCTTTGCCTGGCATCCGCAAGGTCCTGGATTCTATCCCCAGCTCTGCAAAAAAAAAGAAAAAAAAAAGTGATGGGATGTGATGTTGGTGAAGATGAGCTTGAAGAGGGCCGTCGGGCTGTGCAAGGCTTGTGTTCTGGTGACTTTCTAAGAGGTGTCAGCACGGAGGGGGGCAGGTGAGGAGACCAAAGGAGGACCTCGCTTGGGTGGGGTTTCGTTGGAGAGAGGAACAGAGAAATGCAGAGAGGCTCAGAAAGGGATGTAGGCTTAGTGGGTGTGTCGTTTGTGTTCTTCTTCCTCGTAAAGGACAGATGGATGGGAGTGCAGCTGCAGCTTGTGGGCAACAGACGGAGTTTGTGCAGAGGCTGGTGGAGGAGCCCACAGCAAGGAGCAAGGTTCTTGGGCAGGAGGACCTGCGTGTGGGCCAGGCTGAGACCCTGGCGCTGGGGAAGGGGGCTGTGAAATCCCACGCCACCTCCATGGCAAGGAGGGAGGGGCTGGGGCAGTGCTGTTTACCAGGCAGGAGTGGCCAGCTGTATTTTCACAGCTGGTGCAGCTGTAGGAAGGCAGAGAAAATGGGAGGCCGTGCTGGGGAGGCGCCTCCTGGAACCGAAATTCTGGAGACAACAGGTAGTAACAAATCTTAGCCCTTGGCCAGGACGCAAGGACACGATGGCCAGGCCACAGGTAGGCTGGAGGAAAGGAAGGCTGGGAGACAGGCCTGAGAATTCACTAAACAGCCTCGCTGAAGCTGCCTTCAGTGATGAGCTAGCACCTGGTGAGAGGGCTGAGATCAAAGGGCAAGAGAACTTCCCAAAATGAGGACAGTGACAGAAGGTCAGAGGTGACTATAGCGAGCAACATGCCTGGGTGGCACCTGTGAAGGCAGGGCTCAGGAGAGACTGAGCTCTCTAGAGGGAGGAGGACGCTTCCAGAAGAACAAAAAAGGAAGCACACCAGCTGCGGCCCTGTGCGGGCCAGAGCTCGGGAAACACAAACAGCCACCCATGTAGACACGGAGGGCAGCAGCTCCTCAGGGCATCTGGCTCCTGCTGGAGCAGGGGATGAAGAGAAAAGTCGGAGAACGGAAGGAGCAGGGCTTCCTGATGACACCACGAGTTCCCAGGGGCCCGGCAGAAATCTGCGGCTCAGGGAGAGCTGGATATTTGGGTCAGACAAGGAAATAAATGTTTTACCTGAGAGGGGAATCACAGTGGTGTGGATGTGAGGCTTCAACTCACACCAGAGAAGCCAGGGGAATTTTTCCATGGAATTGGGGAAAGGGGGTTGCAGGCAGCAGAGTTAGTTAGAAATATTACAGGCAGTGAGACAGGGCTGGGTCCTCAAGGAGCCAGGGCAGAAGCCCAGATAGTTTGCAACTATGGGGGAGACAGACAGCTCCTGCTCTGGGCCAGGCCTCAAGACAAAGGGTCAAACAAATGCATCCACATCCTAGGACTGATATTCTAAATAGTTTCCTGTCACCCTGGAGTCACTATCCCATCTCGCTAGGGGAAAGGTCACAGCTCTAAGAATGCCCGCTTCCTAGTGACTTGCTTTCTCATTTGTCCTTAATGTAATCAATTTTACCTGAAATATTAATCTTATTGACTAACTGTAGTTAGGTCCCACCTTATGTCCATCTGCTTTGTCAGTTCCCAGCCCCTCCGCCCCCCAAACTCATGGTTTTACTCTAAAAAAATCCCTGGAAAAGTCAGAGTCCTTGGCAACCTGCTCAGGACCCTTCTGTCTCTCTTCAGACAGAAGCTTTCTTTCTCTCAATAAATATATTCTGCTCTTCACCTCCATTGTTCCTAAAATTCATTCTTCGATTTTAGCGAACATGAATTTGCAGACATAGTAGGTTGGGAGTTTCATTCCCCTATGTCAAGGGGACCCCCACGCAGGTCCACAGAGCAGATCCCAAATAGTCAAGTCCGTAATATGATCAGCAAGGAGGGACCTGAGCACGCTTTTCTGTCCTCAGCCTGTGGGGGGCTGGCCTGGCTGCTAGGGGGCCTTCCTTGTGGAGCTGGTTAAGGGTCAGGGTACTCACCTTCCATGTTGTCTCAAAAATCAATGTTATGGTTTGTGTCCAGAGGTCCCCCCAAAGCCTCATGTGGTCATAGTTGGGCCTTTTTCAGAGGTGGCTGGATCTAGAGTATGTGATTCATGGTATAGTGCTGGGCTCAAGGGCACTAGGATTAAGAGTTCTATCCCCGGTACCGATAAAAAAAAAAAGAGTGAGAGTGCTACCTTCCCTGAATAGCCTGGATAAGATAAAAGGGGCAGAAGAGGATGTTAAGGGCCCTTGTTTGTTACTTCCTGCCTGACGGGACCTGTTTCTCTCCTGTGATCCTTGTCTACCACCCACCTTCCCTTGGAGCCAGCTGATTGTGAACTGAAACCTCTACAAACTGTGAGCTAAATAAACCTTTCCTTCTTTAACTTTGGCTGTCAGGTATTTTGTCTCAGCAAGGAGAAAAGTAACAAAGGCAGTCAGCTTGAGCAAGAATGGTGGCTTGCTACTCAGCTAGTGGAGGCAGAAAGATTTCATGAGCCCAGAAATTTGAGAGCAGCCTGCGCAACATAGCGAGACCCTACCCCTCCCCACAAAAAGACCGAGTATTATTCACTGTAGCCAAAAGGTGAGAGCAAGCCAAGTGTCCATAGAAGGGTGAGTGAGTAAGGAGACATGGTTTATCCATACCAGGGATTTAAAAAGGAAGTTCTTTAACATGCTACGATGTGGGTGAGTCTTAGAAAATTATGCTGAAATTAGCCAGACACAAAAGGACAGATACTATAGGATCCCACTTCTATGAGAAAATAGTACCGTGCTTCCAGAGGCGAGGGGACAGAAGAATGCAAGTTGATGTGTAATGGGCATAAAGTTTTTGTGTTACAGGATGAAAGGCGCTCTGGATATGGATAATGGTATCAGCTCACAGCGATGTGAATGGACATAGCACCACTGAGCTGCATACTCAAGTACGGTTCACAGGAGGGCCTGAGGGCGTGACTCAGAGGTAGACTACACAGTTAGCAAGTGCAGGGGCCTGGGTGTGATCCCTGTGCAAAAAAGAAGGGAGGAGGGATGAAACTGTCAGGTAGGGAAACTGAGGCTATCCTATGGCTCTGAGTCTACACAGCTGGCACAAGCTCATAGCGTTTGCTGGTCCAGAATGTATCTCCTGCCAGTGACTGCTGAGTCAAAGCTGGATCAGGTTAGGTGGAGAAAAGGGGACCCCGGGCTGACCCATCCCTCGGCGTGCGCTCAGGGGCCTCTCAGGAAGATCGTCTGCTTACTCATGCGCCCCACTCGGGCCAACACAGAGACATTTGAATTCCCAGGGTGGTGATTTGCATCGGATGGAGCAGGCACCATGGGCACTTAGCTTAGCTCTAGGCTCAGCAACACCTCGAAATGCTCACAAACAGCAGGCCCCGGGCATTATGGTTATTTTCCTGACCTCAGTTTCAAGTGCCAAATCTCAAAACTATCATTAAAGTGTCCAGATTTTTCCATTTAGAGAAAATAGTGTCTGCTGAACTGCATAATACTCACCTGAGTGTTTGCTCAGCACAGGCTGGCCTGACGGCGCTTGTTTGAAACTTGACCAGGAGGTACCTCGCAAGGAGGGAGGACGCTGAGCAAAGTTGGAGGGAGGAGAAGGAGGGAGAGGCCCCCCGAAACACGCCGTGAGGACGCGGGGCCTCTGTGAGCGCAGTATCAGCAAATGAGCAAATGAGACGGACACAGAGAGAGACACACAGAGACTGAGAGGCAGAGAGACAGAGAAAGAGAGAGACAGAGAGCAGAAGGAAAAGGATCCGAGGGACAGGAAGGCAGGGGGAGGGACAGAGGAGGCAGCCCAGCATCCCAGATCGCCAGGTTATACTGAGGACTTTGAATCTGACCAAGCAGGTGCTTCCAGCCTGTGGGAACAGTGCCCACTAGGGAGGCTGTGCCTTTGCCTTTGGTATAGAGGAGACAAAAAGAAATTAGATTCTTGGGCTGGGGATTCAGCTCAGCTGCATAAGCGCCTGCCTTGCAAGCACGCAGCCATGAGTTCAATCCCCAGTACCAAAAAAAAAAATTAGATTCTCACTCTCAGCTGAAGACCTGAAACTCAAAAGCAATAAATGGAAGAGATGGATGGGTTTTTCTACATAAAATGGAAAATTTCTATATGACAACAGACATCCTAAGGTTAAAAGATTAAAGACATGGAAAAGAGGAAAACAGGCTGGGAAAACATTCTGTAAGACAGAGCAGGCAGAGATAGACTTTGCCTTGGCCAGCTGCTGCAGATTCCATCCTGAGTCCCTAGAAGGCCACTTTTACTTTCCCACACGGAACAGATTTTTTTTTTTTTTTTTCTGTCTTTTTCCTTTTTATCTGTACCGGGGATCGAACTCATGACTGCCTGCTTGCAAGGCAGGCACTTATGCCGCTGAGCTAAATCCCCAGCCCCCACTGAACAGATTTTTACATCTGTATATTCATCATTCAAAGAGACACGGTCTTTCTATGTTACCCAGACTGGACCTAAAGTCCTGGGATCCAGTGATCCTCCTGCCTCAGCCTCCGAATACTAGGATTACAGGTGTATATCACTGCGCCTGACTTACAATTTTTATTCTTTTTTTTTTTTTTGAGGCAGGGTCTCACTATGCAGTTCAGGCTGGCCTTGAGCTCACTTTGTAGCTCAGGCTGGTCTCGAACTTGCAACAATCCTCCCACTTCAGCCTCCGGAGTGCTGAGATTACAGGAATGAGCCACCATGCCCAGCTACAATTTTTATTCTTAAATGGGTGGGAATTGTCCTTTCTTTTTTTTTGTATCTTCCCCAGAATCATCTTCTCATTGCTAAGACAAAAATACCTGATACCCAAAATTAAAGGAGGAAAGGGTTATTTAGCTCACAGTTTCAGTTCATAGTTGACTGGTTAGAAGGTAGCGAGGCATGGCGGGCAGACACCAGCAAAACAGCAAAGAAAAAAATAAAAAAAAATAAATAAGGGGCTGGGGATTTAGCTCAGCAGCATAAGCGCCTGCCTTGCAAGTGCGTGGTCATGAGTTCGATCCGTGGTACCGGTTTAAAAACAAACAAACAAACAAACAAAAAAAAACAGCAAAGAAACAGTAAGTAGCATCCAGCAACCAGGCTACCCACCATCTGGGCAATGCCACCCACACCCAAGGTGCGCCTTCTCATTATCCGTACCCAGAACTGTGCTTAACCAATCAGT
Source organism: Cavia porcellus (assembly GCF_034190915.1). Taxonomy (NCBI): domain Eukaryota; kingdom Metazoa; phylum Chordata; class Mammalia; order Rodentia; family Caviidae; genus Cavia; species Cavia porcellus. The sequence goes on along the minus strand of NW_026947515.1, from coordinate 45,101,983 downwards.
GGACTAATTTAGTAATCATACACCCTTAATCCCAGCACCACACAATTTAATCCCAGCACCACAGCCTTCAGGCCAGCAGCCCACACCCGAGAACCAGCCCCTGCTGGACAACCCGCCCTCTGAGCATGTGAAGCTTTGGAGGGGACATCTAGATGCACTGTGATGTGACATGTAGCATTCCATCTTGGACTCTGATTGACAGGCAGTTGGAGAGCAGAAGCCTCAGACATCACTGGACACCCCTGGATTCAGCTTTCTAATCTCGTGATTGAGGAACAGAGGGTCACGGAGGCGACCCCAGTCATGGAGAGTGCCAACCCTGCCACGGAGGCTGCATCACCGGATCCCAGCTCAGGGATGAAGGGAAACTTCCCCTTTGCCCTCTGAAGCTTCTCTGGAATAAGCTGGCAAAGATAAGATTAATTGGCAAAAAGATGTACAAATTTATTACCTGACTGGGACAGTCACAGGGACCTAGGAGGCCGTGGTTAAGACACTCCTCCTCTCCTTGGGAAGGGGAGATTGGCAAAGGGACACAGTTTGTAGGGGAACAGTAAGTGGTTTTTAGAGGAAGTCGTTGGGTTTGGAGAAGACACAGTGACCTGGTACAAAATCTGTTTGACCCCTAGAACAGTGGTTTATAAATGACTCTCAAAATAGAGGACAGTAGTGTGTGACGGACGAAATTTTGTCCAGGTGTGGTGACAGACCTGTCTTCTTCCTGTAGTACAAGTTTAGTCTTTTCTGGTTTATGAAGTTTCAGTTGGAAGACTGAAGGAGGGCAGCTGTGTTCTCTCAGCAGGTCCGGGAAGCTGAAAGGGCACCTGTTCCTGCACTGGAAGGAGGGGACAGAAGGGACAGCCGGAGGGGCCCTGGCTGTGCGGTGGCTTCTGAGGCTCCTCGGCAGGTCCAAGTGCCAGTCTTTGAGGTATCATTTTTTCAATCCCAACACAGTCATGTGATCTTCCACCTGAATATGTGGGGCCAAGATTTCCTTGACCCCAAACATTTATGACCCCAGGAATCCTGCAGGATGCTTTATTACAAGTCCTACAAAATATGACCAACACCGGCTTATCCCCAACATTGAGCTAAATCCCCAGCCCCTCCCCATCCCTTTCAGTGTGTTGGTTTTCAGATGATACCTGTCAGTTTATAGTTTCAAAATGGCTGCCGTGGCTTTGGGTACCATGTTTTCACACAAAGCAAAGAAGGAGATCCGAAACTTGCAGCAGAATTCTCCATACGTCCCACTGGCTAGGATTATTTACGTGCCCATCTTTAGATGAGAGTTGGGGCACATGTGTCACAGAGGCCTGTATTTATATTGAAGGCTCTAAAAGGTTCACCATCACTGCCTTAAACCAGTCACTGGCAAAGGGAAAAGAGATTATCTGATTGTCCTGAATTGGTCATAACTCATCCCCTAGGGTGGCCGCACTGGTATTACTGGCAATTCCAGAAACAACTCTGGGGTTCCATTAGCAAGCAGGGAAGAAAGATTACTCTCAGAGAGCCACGGTGGTGCCTCCTCAAGCTCCTCATTTGTGGTAGTAGCCAATCTGCGCAGTGGGCCAGAGGTAATGTCTAATATTTCTCCTGGGAACAATGAAATAAAGGTTATAAATGAAAATAAATTATTCAATATGTGGTCAGAGCTGATTAATGGATTCTAAAAATCTCTTTATGACTCCTGCTTCTTCAGCTAATGTGTTTTTTTGCCCCTCACTGCTGAAAAATTACATTTTCCACCTGAGGTTTCTGATGGAGTGAGGGCAGCATTTCAAATGAAGGAACCAAAGAAGTCTCTAGAGCTGGTTTGACAATCACTTACAGCTAAAGCATCTGGTGGAAATCAAGGTTTCTGGAGGAGACCGGGTGGGCAGAAGACTCACAGCTGGCAGAAAAGAGCCTCGATCCTGCTGTTGGCCTGGATGGTGACCCTCAGGTCCACTGATCGGGGGCGCCTCTTTTCTTGTCCCCTATGTGTTGAAGGAAAGGCTGTTGGATTAGACATGTTGGGGCAGACACAGAGCAGCATATACAGAGTTCTGCACAATCTCAGAGCAGGGAAGGATGGCTAGGAATCCAAATTCAATCTCTGTGTTACCTCAGCTGGGACACTTGCAACCACCAGCCTCTATAAAGGGTCAGTATTAGAGGTCATTTGTATTCCAGAAGGCTGGGACCTTCATTCCTCCCCAGGACTCCTGGTTGACGTGGGATGCGATATTTTAAAATTAAATCAACACTGGTTAGAAACAGCAGGTAGCCCCAGTACAGGGATAGTGTGGGCATCACTAGCAAAGGCAGCTGAAATCCACCTGACTTATATCCCAGCTTCGCCACTGACCAGGTAGGTGTGGTGACCGTGAAAGTACCCAGTCATCGTCAGCCTGATACGTCACTTCTCTCTGCAGGGTCCAAGCCTAACTCTGACTTGTTTTTATATGTCTTCTTTAAAGAAATGTACACTCAAATTCTTTGCCCATTTAAAAACTCAGATTGTCTTATTATTGAGTTGTAACATTTGTTAAAGTGGTCTGGATACTAGATTATCAGATGTATGATTTGCAAACATTTTCTGTCATTTTTGTGGACTGTCTTTTCTTTCTTTTGATAATATTTTTCATTGTATGCAAATTTTTAAATTTTGATGAAGTCCAATATGTTTTTTATTTGATTCATTGGGTTTTCAGGGTCATAACTAAGGAATTGTTTCCTAACATAAGCTCACAAAGATTGCTACCTGTATTTTCTTTTAAGAGTTTTATAGTTTTAAATCTTATATGTGGATTTTTAAAATCCATTTTTAAGTTCATTTTTCCATATGATGTGAGGTAGGGATCCTCTTCCTCCCCCTCCTCCCCTTCCTCCTCTTCTTCTTTTTGACACAGAGACCTAGTTGTCTCAACAATGTATGTTGAAAAGGCTGTCCCCACCCCCATAAAAGTGTTAAGGGACCTTTGTCAAATATCATTTGACCATTTGTGTAAGAGTTTATTTTTGGACTCTCAATTTTATTCCATTCGTATTTATGTATGTTTTTATGCCAAAGTCACAGTATCTTGATTTCTGTAGCTTTACATAGTTTTGAAATCAAGAAATGTTTGTCTAGCAAACATTTCTATTTTTCAAGATTTTTTTGGCCACTCTAAGTTTATTGCATTGACATATAAGTTCTAGAATTAATTTAGCAGTTTCTGCAAAGAAGCCAAAACATTTCTGAAAAATATTTCAAAATTTCTGTGGGTCTATCTGGTAGTATTGTTATCTTAATTTTTTTTTTTTGTACCAGGGATCAAACTCAAAACCTTGAGCTTGCCAGGCAGGTGCTTATGCCACTGAGTTAAATCCCTGGCCCCTAATTAAGTTTTCTAGTCCTGAAACCTGGAATGTTTTTCCAATTATTTAGGTCTTCCTTAATTTCTGTCAATGACATTTATAGTTTTCATTGTCTAAGTCTTTTTAAAAATTTATTTTGATTTTATTTTACAGTGAATAAAACCAAGCAAAATAAAACAGAACAAAGCCAATCAAATCCTAGCTTGAGTTCGAGACCCAGGTTGATAGAATCAGGAAATACAATATAGTTCACCTGAACCTTGTGGGGAGGGAGAGTAGTTGTGCTTAACAAAGGGCACCGTGTTAGACTTGGCTGTGGTGGGGACCTGCTGAGAGGCTGAAGCTCTGCTGGTGGGTGACACTGGTGACATAGAACTTACACTGCACCGTAAAGTGCACGTCTGCTCTAGGAGACCCTTCATACTTCGATCATGGGATGATTTCCTTAAGAAGGTTGGGCTCTGGAAAAGGCAACTGGGGATTCTGGTCACAGAAAATGCTGGAGCTGAGCCCAAGGCCTGGAGGCTACAGTGTGTGCAGTAACCACTCACAGCAAACAGTCAGCTTCTGTCCAGCACCTTCTCCCTCTGTCCAGCACCTTCTCCCTCTGTCCAGCACCTCTCCCTCTGCTAATGGTCCAGTGCGTCTGCCAGCTGTTTCCATTAGCATGCCTCACTCAGAGATCTAGGACTGGCGGCCAGCACCTGCAGCAGAATGACCAGCACCCCATCCTGGCAGTCAGAGCAGCCCCCGACCAGCCATCCTTTACTTCCCTGGACATTGCTGTTCTTGAGCAAGCCGTTTGCCCCAGTTTACCCTGCATGGGCGTCCCATCCCACACCTCTGCACCACCCCTTCCTACCACCAGGTCTTGCCCACTCTACAAAAGCTCCACCCTAGGGAGATTCTTCCCGGTTCCACTCCAAGGAATTGCTCTTGGCCAAGATACAGTGCTTGATCTCTCTGAGATCCGAGTTTATCATGCATGCAGCTGAAGTTGTCCTGGTTTTTACTTGGGTAGGTAGTACTGTTCAGACCTGCTGAGGGCAGAATGGGCTACGTTGTTACTACTTCAAATGCACTGAAATATAACTTAGATACTCTACAATTCATCCATTTAAAGAGTGCAACACAATGCTTTTTTTTTCTGGTATATTCATAGAACAGTGCAATCACTGCCCCATTTAGCATATCCCCCCAAATAAATCATTATGTCCCCCCAAATAAATCCTGTACCCATTAGCAATCATCCTTGTTTTGCTTTTGGTCAACATTATTAAACTGTCTTGCTGTTGCCAGATAATCGTAACCATCCTGCCTGGTGATTGCCGGCGGTGACTTTCAGGTGAGTGAATGGCACAGGTAAGGGTGTTCAGAAACACTTAAGGCGTTGGTGAGGACAGCACCAGCTGACAGAGGAAGGAGGAGGCACAAAGTGGGAGGAACAGGGGAACAGGCCTGAGCCTGGACCTGGAGCACGACCTCAGGGGTGAAAGAAGCAAGAATAGGGGCTGGAGGTTTAGCTCAGCGGCATAAGCGCCTGCCTTGGAAGCAGGCAGTCGTGAGTTCGATCCGCGGTACAGATAAAAACGAAAAAGACCAAAACAAACAAACAAAAAAAGAAACAAGGATAAGAGGCTCTGCTGGTCATCTGGAGGTGAGGGAGGGTGGAGACAAGTGCTTCTCACCACCTGGGGTGGGTGAACAGGCAATTAATCACGGAACCCCACGCACAGCTTTCCCCCGGGGATTGAAGGAACCTGATTTTGGTCGGGTGCATTTGGGAGCCTGAGGCCGTCTCTGGCAAGGCCTACAGTGAGCAGCAGATCTGGCACTCAAGAGGAAGGACAGGGTTGGGTAGGCCCGGAGTAGTGGTGCGTGACTGCGAATTCCAGGCCAGCCTTGGTCACATATTGACACTACTTCCAAACAAACAAAAAACAGTTAAAATAAAGAGGACCCGGGGGCACTGGCTATTCTGGGGAGGTAGAGGAGGTTGGGTTTGGCACAATGCTTTGAGAAGGCGCAGACCGGCAGCGGCGAGGATCGGGGCCTGGCGGGCAGCGCAGGTGGGAACCAGCGGCCGAGGCCGGCCGGGTGCACAGAGCCTGCGGGGGCCGCTGCTTCCCTCCGCCCGCGGCGTCTCCGCGCGCTCGCAGGGCGGGTTCTGCTCCTCACGAGGGCTTCAGGATCTCGCGCGCCCCGCCAGGCGTGGCGTGGCGTGGGGTGGCGAGCAAGCCCCTTCCCCACCTGTGTCTCTTGCTCCCACACCCCGGGGCTGTCGGGCGCCCGGGGTCCCTACCCCAGCAGCAGCGCACAGCCGACGGCTGGGGACTCCGCCGCCCTCTTCCGAGCCGGGAAAGTTGGAGAGTTTGGCGGACCCGGAGCGGCCCGGCTCGGGCCAGGGGTGGCGCTGCGGGGGACGGGCAGGCGCGAGGGCCAATGAGCGCCGCCGCCCGCCCGCGGCCCTGCCCCCCGGGGCCCGGGGCCCGAGCGCGCGAGCCGGGCTGCCCAGACGCCGCTGGCCGAGGCGCGCTGCGGGTCTCCGGCCATGCTTGGCGGGGCTGTCCCGCGTCCGGCGCGAGGCTAGTGGGTGACACCGGGGCCCGGCTGGCCCGGCCATGCCGCTGGAGACCGAGGACGCGCTCTACGTGGCGCTGGAGCTGGCCATCGCTGTGCTGTCGGTGACCGGCAACGTGCTGGTGTGCGCGGCGGTGGGCTCGTCGAGCGCGCTACAGACGCCCACCAACTACTTCCTGGTGTCCTTGGCTGCGGCCGACGTGGCCGTGGGGCTGTTCGCCATCCCCTTTGCCATCACCATCAGCCTGGGCTTCTGCACGGACTTCCACAGCTGCCTCTTCCTCGCCTGCTTCGTGCTGGTGCTCACGCAGAGCTCCATCTTCAGCCTCTTAGCCGTGGCGGTGGACAGGTACCTGGCCATCGGCGTCCCGCTCAGGTGAGGCGCATGGGCGCCCGGCCAAACCCAGGGCCCCAGCTGGGCCGGGGTGGGGGCGGCCGGGTGCGCGGAGCCGTGGTTCCCAGCCTGGAGGGTGTCGGTCCCCGCCGGAGCCCCTGCCCGCGCTGAGACCCCTCCGTGCCTCGGAGCACGACCCGCGAGTCTCCGTCCTCGCGGGCGCGCTACATAGCGGGTTCCTCCAACGGGACCTGCGTCGGGACAGGTCTAGGGCTTCCGGGAGCTTCAGCTATCGATGTGGCGACCCCTGGGGAGCGGGGGAGCTGGAGGGGGTGGTCGTGACGCCACTGCTGCGGCGAAGGCGGTTTCCCCGTCCCTGGTCCCTCGCTGTCCTGCGATGGGGTCCGAGAGCGGCCGCCGTACGGCGGGGCACCGTATCCAGACGCGGCCCGATGGATCTGGGGACCGGGGAGGCTTCTGCCAGAGGCATGCTACGTTGGACGTTGGGAATTTGCGCTTTTTGAGTGGACACTGTTTAAGTCCTAGCTTCACTGCAGAACGTGCCTGAAGCAAAATGAGGCAGCCAGGCAGAGCCGAGGGGACAGTGTCAGAAAATTTGGGGGGAATGCTGTGGACACAGGCCCCTGCAGGTTTAACGGTGACTCAAATCACCTCTGAATACTTTGTAAGAGTTGCAGAGCTACTGGTTCAGCAAATACTAACGAGCAGCCTTAGAGCCTTCTTTCTTTTGTGTAACCCTGTTTGCAAGGCCGCCAGGGCTTCGGAAAAACGAGGGCGAACCTGTCTGCTCTCTTTGATTGCTTAGAGCAACTCTCCCTTTTCCCGCACTGAAGAGACATAGAATTCAGGAGCCAGTTAGGAGGGGAGTGGATCTCCCTATGTAGCTGGTAAATTCAAAGTTTAAGGTTTGTTGAAAATATTTATTCTTTGTCTTTAGTGTCTGGGTCCTTTTGGCATTTCTGAGGTCAGTTTAGGATCTTTTTAGATTTGAAGCTGAGACACGGAAACTTAAGTTACAAGAGTGGGAAGGGATTTCATTTATTGCCAGCTACCTGTAGGGCTATTTGTTTAAATGTTTAGCCTTTAATTCTTACAGTAATTCCAGAGGGCAGATGCTGTTACCTGCATCTTGTGGACGAGGGGCTGGTGGCCCATGAGACGGGACTCTTGCTCAGGATGGTGCCTCAGTTACGAGTGTCAGAGCTGGGGTGGCACTGTGTTCTCATCGGTGCCCTCAGGCTGTCTCCGAGGGCTATGTGGCACCAAGTTTGAGAAAGGGAGCAAAGCTCTGCTTTTTGGTTGAGGATCCTGCCTGCAGTAAACTGGCGACTGGAAGGGAAATGGATTTGTGTGAATTGAGCAGGAGAATGTTCCCAGAAGCCTTTTTAGTACGAGATATGTTAAGCCTGGTCCCAACGGAACCAGAACAGGAACAGGAACCTCCTTCAGGGCGGGCTGTGGGCCTGAGGTTTTATCTGGGCTGTTCTGTGTGTGCTGTTGCCCTGGACACCTGACCAGGAAGCTTCATGCATCCCATCAGATGTGAGAGAGCCCAGGGGTCTGAGGCTGGGGGTGGCTCAGCATTCCCGTCACTTTTAGGGATCTCCTCCATGACTCTTGGCCCTTGGAGTGGTACTCATGGCGTTTAGGACTTTTTTGCATGCAGCAGGGCAGTCACATGCCTCTGCCTGAGTTGCCCACCTAAGGGAAGCCCCTTGGGCTTGACTGTGGCAGAGACTCAAAGATACCCAGCTCACTTGGGAGTTACTGCCACGTGGATGGAACAGGAAATTCATAAAAGTTTGAATCTGGTCAGTCTTGTCCTGGGTGGGGTCTTGAAAAAAAATGGGTGTGAGTGTCTTAAAGGGAAAGCTGTGAATCACAGGCTCCTAACCTGTTTGCATTTGCCAAGGCAGGAAGGTGACATGTAGGTGAGGGGCTGGAAGAATTCAGAGTGGGGTTGCCAGGAGACATGCTCTATCTCCATCTTCCAGCAGAGCTCAGAAGTCTAGGAGAGGTGCACAAGCGGCTTTGCCAGCTCCTGTCCCAGGAAGGAATGGGTGTCTGACCCATCCATCACTCCGGCGCCCTCCTTGATGGGCTGGAGTTTTACTTTGGGACCTTGGTTTCCCTGCACCCTCCGGGGAGCTGGTAACCTGAGGCAGGCCTTCAGCCTTCAGCTTTTTCAGCATGTTAAGGTGCGACCCCTGTGACCAGGTTAAAAATGTAAATTACAGGGAGTTAGATGCATGTGCCTGTAGGGCCAAATGTGCAGGGACTGAGGCAGGAGGATTTTTTGAGCCCAGAGTTTTGAGACTAGTGTTTCAAGGAAAATGCAGATTATAAGGCCCAGCCTGGCCTCTACTGAAACAGAATCTTGGGGTGGAGTATGTATGGGGTTCCAGTAGTGTTCCAGGATCTTCTAGTTTTACCAAAGTTTGGGGACACTCATAGATTACTGAGGACTTGAGGCTCCTTTTGCTTGATTGACATAGGCTGGGTACTAGAGTGACCTCTGGCTAGGCTCTGAGGCCCTCCAAGGGGATGAGGAGCTATAGGTAGAGTCAAGTAAGTGGCTGTGCAGGAAAAGGTTTCTCCCTGAAGCCCATGGTGAGAAGAGCGAGCTCCGGGGAGTGTGCTTTAGGCCTAGGCGCCTCCTGCCTGGGCGGAACCGTTCTTGGACTTGACTCTAGTTCAGTGGTTCTGTAGGCTCAAAAGTATCCATGCCTCAAGGCTGTGAGTGTGAGGTTCCCATCCGTCAGCCAGCTCCAGGGTGTTTACCAGAGTAAAGGAGATGATCACACTGGAAGAAAGGGAGCCCAGAGGGGAGGCTTCACAACTTAAAGAACTAATAATAACCTTGGGCTTGACTTGAGAAGGGGGTGACTGCTCACACCGGCCACTGCTTTGCCTTCAGTGAAGTGTCCATTTCTTCTGATTTGGTGCGTGGACGGTCTGATGGAGGGTTCAGCCCAGGGAGCTGTCAGGAGTGGGTGGGGATAGGGGTGGGCAAAGCCGGTGTGCGGACATGGGCTCTGGGAGGCGGGCTATGCATCTGCCCACAGCTGCCCCTGGCTGTCACTTCGCACTGTGGATGGTTCGGGTTCCAGTTCCTCCTCCCAAATTTAATCCTGTTTCCTTTCATGCCACACCCACGGCTGAGCTCAGGGGTGACTGACTCACTCCTGGGAGCCCTCCCTGCACTGCTCCAAGGTCTCAGTTTCCCTTTGCACTGAGGGCCAGGTATTTTCCCAGGGGAGCTGAAGGAGCCTGTTGGCAGGAAGTGTTTGGCTAGCTGGTCCCAGAACTGAGGGGACATGTTTGTCTGTCCCGCCTTTGGACCCTGGCCCTGTCATTCTTCCTGATCATGGCCACACTAGGGTTTTGTTTTTTTTTGTTGTTTTTTTTTTGTTTTTTGCTGTGCTCAGATACCTAGTCTGACAGGTAGGTACTAAAGATTTCTCTGCAGGACTTTGTGCCTAGGTTAGAAATGTGGCCTCCACTTCGGGTGGAAGTTGTCAGGGGATTCTGAATGTTTATTTCAGAACTTAAAATTTGAAGCTGTGTCTGACATGATGGCACACATCTGTAGTATCAGCTCCTCAGGAGGCGGAGGCAGGAGGATGGTAGGTTCCAGGCCAGCCTGAGCAACTTAGTGAGACCTTGTTTCAAAATTTAAAAACTATTGGAAACAGAGCTTTAGTGCTCCTTGGGTTCAGTCCCTAGTACTGTAAAGACAAACAACCCCATACCATATCCCACAGGATTTGTATTTAATCCTGTTTAAAAATAAAGCGGGTGGGGCTGGGGATTTAGCTCAGTGGCATAAGCACCTCCCTTGCAAGTGTGCGGTCTGAGTTTGATCCCTGGTACCAATAAAAACGAAAAAGACCAAAAAAAAAAAGTGGGAAGAAAGATGTTCAGCTCTGGTCTCCCCCTCCAGCCTGCCCAAGGACTCCCTCCTTAGTCTCCCTTCTTTCCCTTTAATCAGCGTTCGGCGTTATCTTTCTCTACCAGATCATCCCTATAGTATTGACTAAATAGTGGCCCTTCCAAAGATATGCCTTGTATATGGTTAAAAATGAAGGAGAAGGATGAGAGAGGGAGAGAAAGAAAGCAGGAAGGAAGGAGAGTAGAAAGGGACAGAAGAGAGAAACTTCCCTTGTGGACTGTGAGCCTCCCGAGAGGCTTCTGTGGATTCCCTGGGCGGCCTGGCAGAGCGGTTCCATGCTCACTGTATAGACGCGCATCGTCTCCAAACTCCAAAGACCAGAGTGCTGGTGCCACAGGCTAGCAGGGCAGGGACGGCTTCCCTGCAAGATCCGCTGGAGGCTTCTGGCTCTGGCCTCTGATAGGTTTCTGTTGTTTTAAAGCCACCAAGCTTGTGGCACTTCAGTGAGTGACCCCAAGAAGCCAGACATAGCACGAACAATGCCAAATCAACTCTCCCTTGACCATACCCGCTGTGCCACACCTTTGCTTTGCTCCACAGCAAATTGTTAAAAAGTCATCCAGTCCGCTGCACCTCCATTGGCACCTGGGTAGCACTGATGGCTCCTGTCCAGGCACGCGCACAGCATCTGCTTTGGGCTGATCTTGTCACTTCCCGGACCGCTCTGCACATGCCCTCCGGGCAGCTCTTGACAGACCCTCACCCAGTTCTGCTGGGCTCCCACAGCCCCTGCTTTATGACCTGCTGCGCCGTAACCTTTTCCACACAACTGCTGGGCAGGATGATTTAAACCTAATGTTAGTCATACCGTTCCCTTCCATAGCTCTGCAATCCAAGTGGCCTGAGTGACCGGCCTCTGCCACCTCATCGTGTGCCGTCTTAGCGCTTGGTCCCGGCTCTACCGTACCCCAGATCTGAAGCGGCATCTCTCTGCTGTTGTATTTATTTGCCCCAACTGGTTACCCCATCAATCTATGTCTTTGCGTAGTCATGGAATCTTCCTGCTCAGAGCGTGAGCTCTGTGAGGCGGGGCTCTGTCTTACATTCCAGGACCCAGCACTTGGCATGCTGCCTGGCAAGAGGAGGGGTCCCACACTGGTGACGAGTGGGTGACTTATTGGGAAGAGCTTGCGTCAGGGCGCATCCTGCCCAGGGAACAGCTGGGACAGGTGTGGGGGGCCACTGCAAACAGAGGATGTGGGATGGGAAGGCCTGGGATGGCACATTCATAGTAAGCGCCAGCTCTTCAGAGAGATAGTATCAGAAGTTGGTGCGATAAATTCTGTTTTGTTTTTTTTGTTTGTTTTTTTCCTTTTTATTGGTACCCAGGATCGGACTCTCGACTGCCTGCTTGCAAGGCAGGCGCTTATGCTGCTGAGGTGAATCCCCAGCCCCTCGTTTGTTTGTTTTTGAGACAGTGGTCTTACTGTGTTGCTGGCTGGGCCTGAACTCTTAGGCTCAAGTCATCTTGCTGCCACAGCCTCCCAAGTAGCTGAGACTACAGGTGCATGCCACCATACTTGGTTGGTCCAGTAAATTTTAATGAAGAAACAAGGGAAAATCATCCTCTTGAGAGGATCCCTCACGGGCCCAGGAGAGGATGGGGTAGGAGGAGGTGGGCACAGATGTCCAGCGAAGGCTGAGCAAGGCCTGTGCCATGGCGCAGAGGGCTGGGCTGAGCAGGTGACTGTGTACTTTGGGTGCAGCCTGCAGGTTCTGCTGTTTGCTCTCAGTGCTGGCAGGAGTCACCTGGGCCTGAGTGTTGCTCTGTGTCACTTATCCTGAATTGTTAGCATCCAATCCCCCCCCTTTACTCCCCGCCTGAAGCACAAAGCCAGGGACCTTAGAACCAGCAGCGCTGGTCTGAGGCTATGTTTATGTTGCTTAGGGGGTCTCCAATTTGGCGGGGTGTGGGGGGCTTGTTCCTGGGCATATGGATGCCCTGCTAGGCACACGTGGCCACCCAGGGGCCCAGGTCTGGTGTGGTCATGAGGTCCTCCAGTCTGTCTTGGAACCAGATTGGAACTAGGGCCACAGTGTCTGGAAGGTACCTGAAGGTCCTGTCCTTGGCTGGTGACAATCTCGGTGACAGTCATGAAGAACACGTGGGGAGATGCAGGTAGAGTTGGCGAGTGGCGTTGGGACTGTGACAGGTGTGCCCTGAGTGGGGTGGCTAGGAGAGACCCTCCAGCTGCCTCTGGCCCCGCCCTGGGGCTGGGTCTGGAGCTGCCCCCCACAGTGCTGCTCTGAGCCCCGCCAGGGAATCAGCACCTTAGAGGAGCATCGCCCTCCATTTGTGAGACGTGTGTGCTCCTCTGATTCTCTGGAGTGCAACCCTGTGTGGAAGAGCAAAAAGAAACGGTTTCACAAGCTAGTCTGTGTTCCTCAGTGACCATGCCTGGGTCTCCAGGCCCGTGTGACCAGGCTCTTGTAAAACTCTTGTCTCACTGTCTCGCCCTTTTGGTCTGTCACCTTGTAGTGCAGCATGGTTGTACCCGCTGGGACAGATGTGGGGAAATATGTCCTCACCCGTCCCGGACATTGTGGTTTGCACTACTGTGTGAATAGCAGCCACAATTTTTGAAACCTTTTCTGTGGGCAGGCACCTTGCATGCCTCATCTTGGCTGTTTTTTTGTAGGTATTGGGGGTTGAACCTAGGACCTTTGCACTGAACTACATCTCCAGCAGCCCATTCAGCTCATTTTTTATTTTTTATTTTGAGACAGGATTGAACTTGTAATCCTCCTGCCTCAGCCTCCCTGAGGGCTGGGATCACAGGCATGCACTACCATGTTCTGTTCTCTGCTAATTTGTATTATGGCTGTATGAGGGCAGACACTTCACAGATGAGGAGACTGGGGCTCAGAGGGTTAAGTTCAGCCCGGGTTCCACAGAAGCTGGGGCTGGATAATCCAGTGCCTGGGAGCCTTCATGTGAACAGTTTAGGGGTGACTCGAAACACTGTGGTCATTGTACAGCACCCCTTCATGAACGGTGCTGTCTAGCAGTAGATGAAGGAGGACACCAAGGGGTTGTGATGGGGTCTTGTAAATATTATGTGGGGCAGAGATGGCTACAGCTGAAGAGTAATGTGGCTGGACGAGGTAAGAGAAGCCTGTAGCTGGGCCAGGGCGTGTACATCTCTCTTGAGTTTGCAGAACAGCTGCAGGAACTGTGGGTTAGCTCATCCACCTCTTTCCTTGCATGGATCGTGGAGGCCCAGCCCTCCCATTACATCAGACTCATGGCTGACCTTCAGGACTTGGGCTTTGGATATGCTGTCCTTCCTTGAGGGCACTGACAAACGTGTACTTGTGGTCTCTGAAGCTAACAGGCTGGAGACAGGGCCATTGGCTGCAACAAACTCCTGGCAGATGGCAGGTGTACCTTCTTAATTAAAGTTCGAACAGACCCTGTTAGGCTGAAGGGGTGGAGAGCTTGGTAGAGGGCTGGTGCTTGAGTCCTTGTGTAGGTGGGATGCGTGGGAGGACAGCGCCTTTGGGCCGCTTGGAGTGGAGCGATGCACGGGAGCAGAGGGCTGGGGGCTTCAGCGATGGGAGCCTCGCACCAGTTGGTGTAAATGGGGCCCAGGGCATGAGTGAGCACCCAGAGCCAGGGGCACAGGGACACACAGAAGGGGGTGGTGGCAGATCGAAGGGATCCCGGAGGCTTGCTGAGGGGTTGGGTTTTGCCCTGCAGGTACTGGTGAATCTGTGGAGGAGGTTTGGCTGTGGGTTGTTTTCCGAGTTACACATCATCCACTGGGCACCAAAGAAAACATTCTGAAGTGCGCACGGCTGCAGAAGCGAAAGTGAGCCGATGCTCCTGCTTCCTCTGTCAGGGAAGCTCCCGGATTGTTTCTGCTGGCATTTCCCTCAGGGTCGTTGACCTCTGATTTTGTGCCACCATCTTTAAGCAGGATCTGTTGACTGTCAACAGGGACAGTGTTCCAGGCAAGAGAGTTGGGAAGGTCAGTCAAGGACGGGGGCTCATACAGGTCTCCCCGACCCCATCTCCTCCAGGTTTTATTTTAATTTTTTCCCTGTGTGTATTTCAGCCTGTTTTTCTAATTTCATCAATTTGTAGATAGTCTCTGTTGACCATCAAGAAAAATGAGAAAAAGTATGTCGCCATCCTTATTTCCAAGTGTCTGCATTGTGATTTCTGTCAAGTGTTTTATTAGTTGGCGGGCGCTGCTGTTGAGTCACACTGTTGTAGAGAAACGCCTGCTGGCTGCTGGGGTGGCACATGCTTGTGATCGCAGCTACTCGGAGGCTGAGGCAGGAGTTCATAAGCAGAGCCCGGCCTGGGGCAACTTCGCAGAGCCCTTCTTAGAGAGAGCTGGGGTGTATCTCAGTGCTTCCTGGGTCTGGTTCTCCAGTACTGCGAGAAAGAAGCAAAGAGGGGCTGGGGATTTAGCTCAGCAGCATAAGCCTTGCAAGCACGTGGTCGTGAGTTCGATCCCCAGTACCGATTAAAAAGAAAGAAAGAAGCAAAGAGAGAGAAAGGAAGAGAGAGGGGAAGAGAAGAAGACAAGAAAGAGGAAGAAAGAAAAAAGGAAGGAAAGAGAGAAGGAGAAAGGAGATGTACTGTAAAATAAATCACCAGACTCATTTCTGGTTCTCCAGTTTTCCTAAAAGCAACGACTGTTTCTTAACCCTACACCACAGCGGCTTTTATTTTCGAGATAGGATCTCGCTATGCAGCCCCGACTGGCCGTAAGCTCCTGGTGTTCAGCCGGGGTCCCAGGCATGAGCCACCACCCCCAGGTTACCCCAGTGGTGCACCGGACACACTTAGGTTCCAGCATTGCTTTATGCTGTCGGAGTCTGTACTGCTTAGATTTATTTTATAACTAATAAAATGTCTCGCACTTTCGTATCTGGAGACGGGAAATGGCTGTCCACTTGCGTACATCTCCCTGGCTGCACAGCAGGACAGTGTGGCCGGACAGGGACTGCAGCCCTACCCCAGCACCCCGCTTCTCCAGAGAAGGCTCCCATCCTAGGTTGGATGGGTTCTGTTTTTAGATGCTGTCGGTTGCTCAAATTTAGGCCGCGTGTTAGTCTGCTGCACGTTTAGGTCTTGCGTTTCTGTCTGGTAAAGGAAGAAATGTGTCTCCCGCCTCCTTCGGCTCTGGATTGCCGAGCTGGACGTGCGCTGCGTGTGCGGCCCTGGTGACTGCTCACTGCCCCCTGGAGTGCTTCTACCATTTCTTGCATTTCGTGTTTTTTGTTTTTCTTCTTTCTAGGCTTCCTTGTCTGCTGGTTTGTGTAGACAGCCTTAGGTTATTTTTTTCAGCACATGGGAGGGAGCTTTCTGGTTTCTTAAGTATCATACTTGCCTGGCCCTTTGGAAAAGGTTCAGAGCTGTTTTTCTCGTAGGTCTGAAGGCATTCCTGACACTCAGTGTTGCTCAAGAACTCCGATTCTTGTGTATGACTCTTATTTGTAACCTGTATTTCCTCCCTGGGAAGCTTTGAGATCCTTGGTATTTGCTTAATGATCAGGAATTATGAGACAGAACCTCAGTAAGTGGCTGAATGCCCAGGCTGGGCTTGAATTTGTGATCCTCTTGCCTCGGCCTCCAGAGTAGCTGGAATTACAGGTGTGCACCAGCCCTTTTAAAGGCTGTTTTGTTTTTTGTTTTTCAGTGCTGGAGATAGAGCCAGGAAGTGAGCATGTCAGGGAAGCAAGTGCTCTCCCACCGTTCCATTTCTGGAATTCTTTTTTTTTTGAGACAGTATCTTGCTATGTAGCCCAGGCTGACCTTGAACTTGTTGTTTCCCTGCCTCAGCCTCTTGAGGGCTGGATTACAGATGGGCATTTCTAGATCCCCCCTTTTTGACTTGGATTTGTCTCTGTAATACTCTCTCATAGATTCTAATATAGTCACAGCACTTCAGTTTTTTATTCTTCTCTAAGAGTTCCTTGACTTTTTGGTGTTCTTTCTTCTTAAAATTTTAGCCCTTGTAGTTTTAATTCAGGATGAAATTATATTTAACTGGTTTTTTTGGACACATGTGGTTCAGATGCCTTCTTGTGGCAGAGTGCACCCCGTCTTCCACACCTAGGTCTCAAGCCTCGGCTTAGGGAGGGGCGTCAGGCTAAGGGGCCACACTGCAGCTCTGTGGGGTAAGGACAGTCCGCCGTGCTGGGCACAGCCTTTCACTTGCTTTCTGTTCCTCTCCTGGATCCCTTTTTTGTCTCTTTTGTGCCAGCTTGGAGCTCTCCTCCCAGCCGTCACTTTGCACCTCTGTGGCCCATCCTGCTGATCCTGCCTGCCTTCTGTTTCTAGAAATGCACCAAAACCTTCTGTTCTGTGTTTAGGATGGTTATAAATTATTTATTTTTATGTCTGCACTGTCATTTAAATGTGCTCTTGTGAACCTGCTATACAGAGGTAATCCCAGCCACTCAGGAGTCTGAAGCAGGATGATCTTGAGTTTGAGGCCTAAGAGAGCAGCTGGTTGTGGTGGTGTATGCCTGTAATCTCACCAGTTGGGAGGCTGAGGCAGGAGGATTTGCTTGCTACGAGTTGTAGGCCATAGTGAATTCAAGGTTGGCCTGAACTGCATAGTGAGACCTTGTCTAAATAAAATAAAAATTAAATAGAACTGGGGATATAGCTCAGTGGTAGAGCATGTGCATAGCATGCGTGAGGCTCTGAGTTCAAGCCTTATTACTGAAATCAATTGATAGTGTTTCTGTGAGAAGCAATGATCAGGTAAGATTTAGAAGGACAGTGCAGAATTTTCATCAGGTGTTCACTATAGTCAGGTTTGCACTTTAAGGCGGTCACGCTGGGAAGTGGGAAATGACAAGATGATGTGAGGAGGACGGTTCTCATCCAAGCAGGAGGGAGGCAAGCATGGTCGGTGTAGAGAGCCCCTTTCCTGCTCTCCACGCAGTTTGCGAAGTTTATGTGTGTGATCTCATGGGAGTGTTACTGGAATTTTAACAAGTTCATTTGATCTGCCACTTCCAGTATAACTCACACTAGTATTTATAGTTAGGGGATTTGGGGGGGGGGGCTAAATCTAGCCAAGATGGTTCACCAGAACAAAGGCCGTGACCCAGGGCCCAACCCGGCTTGTATCAATTCTCCATGGGGAAGTGGCTCAGGGATGAGGCACAGTGAGAGTGGAGGGAAATACCTGAGTGCTGCCGAGCTGGGCTAGGTAGGAGGCCCGAGATCACCTCTGCAGTGTGCAGAGGAAAGAGATGCAGAGACGGTGATCTGCATAACACAACTGAGGTAGTGTCTAACATTTTGGGGTCAATGCTTCAGCTCTGATGTAGTCTCCACATAGTTGCCATCCTTTCAAAAGTGAAAACTTGATTGAACTTCGTTGCTGGAGTGCTCTTGGTGCTGTAGGAGAAGGTCCCACGCCTCTGCCTGGCCGTTCCTTCTTGCTCTGGGATCTGCGCTCTCTCGGCCTCATCCTGGTCCACTGTCCCGTTTCTCTGCTCTTGGCTTCTCAGGGCGCCTCTTAGCTGCTGGAACTCACTGCGCTGGCTGCTTTGCGCCGGCCCTCCTAGCTTGGCCTGGCCTGTTCTCTTACCTTTCCGCTGACTTTTATTTGCACTGTGCCCCTTTAAAATGACCCAGAGGCCCCCAGGATTCCTTTGCAGCTCTCTGAGTATGTGCAGCTATTTTCCTTGGAATTCGAGGCTTGCTCAAGTTTGCTGTCGCTTCTCTGTTAAGGGCAGTGGTCTCTTACTGTCCCCAATGCTTTGATCAGTCACGGCCTTGTGACATATTCAGGAGTCAGCAGCGGGTGCGGGCGTGTCTGTGTGAACATGTCTCTGTACACGCAGCAGTGTTCTGCGCCGACGTGGAGGGACACGAGTTGCCTGGGGAGAAGATCCAGCAGGGTGTCCTGAGGGACCAGAAGGGAGGAAGTCCCGGTGGGCTTCACGATACAGACAGGGTATGGTCAGCAGTGTGATGGAGGGATGTGTTTCTCTTAGCTTTGGCATCTTTAGAAATCATTAATAACCGAGTTCAATAATTTCAGAGAGTTTTTAAAAAGTATGGAATGTGTGTACGTATAAGGAAAAGGTTTGTGTATGTCCGGTACAGGCACACTTTGAAAAATATGAATACTGTCAATGAAATCCATGTATAAAAGGGCCCACTCTGCCTTCCAATTGCATTTAGAAATTAATATTTCGCTACATTTTCTCTGCCAGAGTCTCTTTTTCCATGTCTTTGTCTGTCTTACCTGTCTGTCTGTCTCTCTGCCTCTCTCTCTCTGTCACACACATACACACCCACACACTTAGGAACTTTAAAGAGCACAGATCGGACATGGTGGCCCATATGTGTGACCCTAGCACTCAGGTGGCTGAGGTAGCCAGCCTGAACTACAAAACACGATCTTGTCTTAAAAAAAGAAAACCCCAGTCCATCATCAGATGCTCCTATTATAATCATTTCTTTATAGCTTGTTGCTTTTTTTTTTTTTTTTTTAGTTCAGGTTCCAGTGAAAAGTCATGCTTGCATTTAATGTTTCTTTACTTTTCTTTCATCTGAAGCAGTTCCTGGGTTTTGTTTTTTGGCTTTGCAAGATACGTGCCTTTTTGAGACTTCTAGGTTGTTTTCCAGAGTGTCCCTTAACTTGAGTTAGGTTGTTTCTTTATGGCCGCATTCGGTGGCAGCACGGTCAACGTGAGAGGTGTGGGGTCCTCCTCAGGCGGGCCTCACGGGACTGTGTGGCGCAGTGTTGGGTGGTAAACTTGGTCCGTGGCACAGCTGAGCGTGCTAGGCTTCTTCACTCTAAGTAAAGCCTTGTGTATTTTTCCCACGTTTGGTCCTTGCCTGCCTCGCTTATTATTACCGTGGTACTTGGCCCCAACTCCTCCTGTACTTCTTCAGTACATACAGTGCTGGTCAGCATTTCTATTTCTTTTACTGGTCATGAATACATTTTAAAGTTCTGGGTTAATTTTGTTTGTGGTGCTGAGGATCAAACCTAGTGCCTTACAGATACTTGGCAAGTGATACTCTACCTCTAAGTTCTACCTCTAGCTCATGGATATTTTAAGAAACCTGTTCAGAAGGCTGGGTGGTGCCACACATCTGTCATCCTGGCACTCAGGAGGCTGAGGCAGGAGGACCACCGCCAGTTTGAGGCCAGCCTGGAATGCATAGTGAGACCCAGTCTCAAAGCAAACCACACGCGTGCGCACACACACACAGAGCCCCCCCCCCCAAAAAAAAAACAAACCCTAAATGAAACCAAATCAAAACAAAAAAACCTGTTCAGAGCCATGCGTGGTGACATATGCTTGTAATTCAAGCACTTGGGAGGCTGAGGCAGAAGGATTACTGCAAGTTTGAGTCCAACCTGAATTGTAGTAGTGAGACCCTGTCTCAAAAACAAACACCATACCTGTTCGGTTTGTTTCCATGGGAAATGTGAAAAATGAGAGCCAACTACTTATCATAGAAATCATAGAAATGCCCCCTCTTCTACAGATAGCTGCTTATAGCTTGTAAGCTCACTGTCACAGACGCATGCCTTGCTTTACTTAAGAGCTACCAAGTGGAGGTTAAATATGTAGCTATGGTTAGAAGCTAAGAGTTCTGGTCTTTTCTTATAAACTCAGCCTCAAGCTGGGCATGGTGGCACACACCTATGATCCCAGGACTCAGGAGCAGGTGGACTGCTGTGAGTTCGAGGCCAGCCTGGGCTACATAATGAGATTCTGTCTCAGACAAATCAACCAAAAACAAAACCCCAGAAAAACAAACAAACAAAAAACCTCCCCCCAAAACAGAATAGCACCTTATAAACTCAGCCTTTCTTTCAACATTTGCTTGCCAGAGACAGTTAAGTGTCTTGAATATAATAGAGGAAGATACAGTCCCTGCCACTGAGGCTCTTGTTGCTCCGCTGGGAGGAGATGGTAGCGTTACATGGGGCCGTAGGAGAGAGGTGCTCGGGGCCGTCATGAGATACCAGAGGAGTACAGGGGGGTACCCAGTACACACTGCTGCGATTCTGATAAAGTTTTTGTACTGTGCTCATACATGTGTGATAGGTAAATAAGGAGAAGATGTTTGCTTTGGTTTACACCCGATTTCACTAGCAAAGGAGTGGGATAGGGTGACAGTTTTAGGGGAAAGCCCTCGGCCTGACTGCTGTGCAGCAGGAGCTCTGCGGGGTCCCAGGAACAAGGAGAGTGAGCACAGTGCTGGTGGCTGGCACGGCTGTCTCAAAGCCACGTCCGAGCCGTGGCTGCGTGCCCAGCATAGTTAACAGCCGCTTGGCTCAGACTTCTGTGTTCACCTGGGCTGTCACGCACCCGTAAGCCTTGCGTAGTCAGTTTTGCTGGGATTTCCACTACTTTGTGTGCTTTTTGTTTTGAGACATGGTCTTGCTCTGCAACCAGGCTTGAACTCACTATGTAGCCAAACTTGGCTTCTAACTGCAATCTTCCTGCCTCAGCCTCCCAGTGCTGGGATGACAGGTGTGTACCACCATGCCTGGCCAATTGCGTGCATTTTTAATAAGCACTGTGGTAGCCACTAGTCCTGCTGAATCGCCTGCCCAGGGGCCCATATGATTTCATGAGTACTTTACTTACAAATTATTGTGTAGGTTTTGAGTGGCCTGCCAGAACCCCGTTTTTCACGTCAGATCTGCTATTTATGTGCAGTGTTAGAGAACATGAAGTTTTCCAAGAATGCATTTATTGCTTTATGGCATAATTTGTATTTACAGAGAAATGAAACTTGGGAGCAACAGCAACTGTAAAGAAAACTGTGCCTAAGAAGCACAGTTTAAGAAGCAGAGATGGAACTCTTTGTGCATTTCCTTAGCAACTTACACTTTCAAAGTACTTCTATACAGGAGGACCTACCCATTACATCTGCACTGAAGGTTGCAGGTTGAGGCGGGGTCTGGAACAGCATTTCTGGTGAGGGGCTCAGGTTCTGTGCAGCGCTAGCTGGACTGTCCCACCTTAGTGTTGCTTCCTTGAGGGTCTCAACTAGGAGCAGCCTGAGAGCTGGGGATTGATCTCTGAGGCTGAGAAGGTGGCCTGGTTTGAGCTGTGGGTTACAGAGCCAGAGCAGGCAGTCCCTGCCCCAGAAGTAGGCCAGCACTTGTCATGCACCCCCCGTTGGTCCCGTCCCTTCGTTACGTAACCTCAGTGTTCACACTGTTCCTTTTTGTTGATTCCTTCCATGTGACTGTTTTTCTATCAATCTCCTTAGCTAATGAGCTCTGCGAGGAGAACGGATGGAGCTGAGCACAGCTCCACACACAGTACTGGGGCACCGCTGTCTCCCACAGCACAGACTTTTCCAGGACACCCTTCAGTGTGTGGACTGCAAAGGCCGACCTTGTTCCTGCTTGATTTACAATAAAGCGAGTTGTTTTCTCTTTCCACTCTTCTCCTGCCTGTCATTTATTTTGCTGTGCTCAGGAAGCTGCTTCTCGTCCTGCCTCACTGCAGTGCTCGGTACCACCGCAGAAAGAGTAGGGACTTCACGGGGACCAGGGAACGGCAGGATGTGAGGAGGTTGGAGCCTGCAGTGGGTGGGGGTGGTGAGGGAGAGAATGGAGATGAGGGTCTCGCAGGCAGCCTTCTGGCATCCTCAGGAGATGTTAGCGACTCCGGCGTTGGCCTCCTGGCCTCATGTGCAGTGCGGCAGCACCTGCCTGTTTTCTGCAGCATCCTGTCTCCTTCCCTGTGGCCAGGCCCGAGGCATGTTGGTCCCATGGGGCCCCGCTACATCCCACCAGCACCCCGCTAGTGTTTCTTCTGCTCTAGGGCCGGGGTGCCCATGGAGTTTGGTCTTGTCCTCCGTAGAATAAAGGGCAAGTGCGGGTCTCGTTTTTTCTTAGGAATAGGCTCCCAAGAGGGCAGCAGAGGCTCCTTCCCACAAACCCCAGTTCCCACGTGCTGCCTGCAGAGTGGGGGCTGCCTGGAACCCAAGAGCAGCTCTGGCAGGAGCAGATTTGTCTTGGCCAGGAGCATGAAA
Organism: Cavia porcellus; assembly: GCF_034190915.1. NCBI lineage: Eukaryota > Metazoa > Chordata > Mammalia > Rodentia > Caviidae > Cavia > Cavia porcellus. The sequence continues at coordinate 45,079,753 of NW_026947515.1, read as the reverse complement.
CAGCTGACCATGGCTGGTGATAAGGAAGGGCGGGACCTGGACTTTGTGATATGAGCCTGAAAATGACTGCTTTGGGAACGGTGAAAATCAGATTTGATTGGATTTGTATCACTGTAATTTAGTGGCAGAAGATAAATCATTTAATCTGAGCCATGGTTTGTACATCTGTAAACTGGGAATAGCAGCTCTCACCCCTTGAGACATGACTTAATGAGATACATGACACCCGCAGCATACTGTGTGCAAAGGCAGGGGCACAGGTGCTGGTGGCTGTGTGCTACCGATGGTTCTGGGGAGCTGGGGGAGGTACTCTAAGACATCTGTCCCCAAAGCTTGGCATCTGGTTGTATGGCTCATAGGCTGATATGCAAAATGATCTGGCAGTTAGCAAAAAATTAGGAATTAGGCAACTGGGGGAGATTTAGATGGAGAAAAGGGTGATGAACCAAACTTTTTTCTTTTAAAGTTTCAAGTGTCTTTGGCCTATTAAAGATGAAAAAAGAGACCTGGGTCATTAATTTTAGCTTTATGTAAATAATTAACTTTCAGTCCCCTAGTGCTCTCTGTATTTTAAATAGATTGAGGTTCCACCACTCCTTCCCAAACACTGCCCTCTGACCATCACCAAGTCCTTGTGAGTCTCCCGCCCCTGGCCTTTGCTGAGACCTGCTGGTGCCGGGGATACTGCTCCCTACGGCCTGGGCCTGGGCCTCAGGTGGGGCGGGCCTGCAGCTCCTTGGTCCTTTCCGCTCCCTTCTCCAGAGCATCTGCTGTCCTTCCTCCTTTGTCCAGCGGCCTCCCTCTCCTATTCCGAGACCACACGCCCCGAGTCTCAGCCTTTTGCTTTGTGTTCTGCTGCTGACTTTCCCTGTTCTCCACTGAGGCCGCAGCAGCTCTCAAAGGAGGTGCTGCCCCGTCTTGTCACCCCCCAGCCTTCACCTTCCATGCCCTGACCCTTTTAGCCTTCCTCTGCACAGCTGAGGGAAGCAGTGTCCCCCCACGGGCACCTCGGACCCTGCATCGTCCAGCCTCCTCAGAACTGTAATTTCACTTTTTCCCCTCTTTTGGTCCTGGGGATCAAACTCATGACCGCTCTCTCACTTGCCAGGCAGGCGCTTATGCTGCTGAGCTTAATTCCCGGCTTTTCTTTTATCTTCTGACCCTTCTTTCTGCCTATTTTCTCTCTACAGATATTGCCAGCAGCTTCCTAACACCACTCTTAATCTCCTTGCAACCGACCCTTCTCCTAATCCTGTTTCTGTACATTTTAACCCACCGGGAGGAAAACTCTTAGGATTCTCCGTGATTTTTTTCATCTTTCTACATCAGAGTCATTTTCAAGACCTGTTGGTTCTCCCTCCAAAGTGCTTACCCACTTGCATCACATTGGCTGGCACCCTGGCACAAGTCAACATTTTCTCTTGAATCAACTATTGAAATAATTTCTTTTTTTGTTTTTTTTTGGTACCAAGGATTGAACTCACAACCTCGTGCTTACCAGGCAAGCGCTTGAGCCACAGAGCTGAATCCCCGGCCACTGAAATCATTTCTTAACCTTCCTCTCTGCTTCTTTTTGCTTCCCTAAAATCCAGTCTTCACACTGTGGCCAGGTGAGGTTTATGCAACAAAACGGTGCCGTACCTTTGCTTGTGACCCTCCAGTGGCTCCCGTGGCCTGTGAACTGGCTTCCCGCCTCCTCGAGGCCAATCGGCATTTTCTTTTGTTTTCAGGAAGCACTATTCTTCCCCTCTGAAATGTTAGTATGTACCGTTTACCTGGAATGTTTGTTCAGAGTTTTCTCTTCTTTCTTTCTGCATTAGGTGAGGCCGTCCCTGACACCCAGTATGCAGCAAAGTCCTCCTGGCTTTCTGTCACTGCTTTCTGTTCATTCTGGAGTGGCTGAATCCATCCCAATTCACAGTGACACACTTTTATACTTAGTTGCTTTTTTTTTTTTTTTTGGTACTGGGATCAAACTCACGATTTTTCGCTTGCCACACAGGTGCTTATGCCGCTGAGCTAAATCCCCGACCCTTGTTTATTTTCTGTTTCTTCCATTAGTTTATAGTCTATGAGGGCAGGGATTGAGTTTCTAGTAACTCACAGCTGCTCCTCGGATGGAATCAGCTTTTTTTTCGTTATACAAAGCAGTTTGCCATAAAAAGTTACATACATGTGCAAGACGTGGCAGTTTTGAAAAATTTAGATGTAGATGGATTCCTCCCATAGATGTGGTGGGAAACTGGTCCCTCTTTGTACAGGTTACTCCATATATAATATATTACTTTTTAAAAAAAGGTAAAATAAAGACCAGGCGTGGTGGTGCATGCCTGTAATCTCAGCCATTATGAGGCTGAGGCAGGAGGATCACTGCAAGTTCAAGGCCAGCCTGCACTGCAGAGTGAAACCTTATTTCAAAAAAAGTAAAGTAAAAAGCAGCATGATACAGTGCAAGGAACACCGGCTTGAGAGTCCTGACTTCGTTTCTGACCTTTTGTTTGTATTGGCTTATTACAAACTTTGTGTCTCTTTCTTCATTTGTGAAATAAGAGTTGAACTGGAAGAGATGAAAATCCTCTCTAGAATGCATGCCTGTGGTTGTAGGCTACAGAGTACCTTACAGTGATATAGGAAATCAGGACACTGATTTCTTGAACCAGTATATGGTGCCATGACGGTTCCAGGGCTGGGCTAGTCCAAGGGCCTGAGCCCTTCTCCCTTCTGCTTTGCCACTGGCTGTATGGTCGGGCTTCGCCATCATGGTCACAAGATGGCCATACAGTTCTGGGCACCACAGCCTCCCACAAGAGCATCCAAAGCAGTACAGGATGGGCACAAGGACAAAGCTCTCCGCATGGACCTCTTTCCTTTGATCAGGAAACAGAATCTTTCCTTGGGGTCCCCTAACAGCCTTGATGTCATGTCTTGTTTATTGATCAGAACCATCTCACAGTCTGCTCAAACCAATCACCAACAAGAGAACGGAAACGCCATGATTTACTTACCTCAGATAGAATCCACCCACTAGGGCTGACCTGTAATCAGCTGTACTCAACTCACAGGAATCCTATGCAGGGCAGGGCTGGGCAATAGCCTGCCCCCGGACCTAGATTCCAAGTGCTTGGCCTGTGGGAGGCTTCCTTGTTATTCTCCAGGAACTAACTGTGTTACTCACTTCTTTGGTGAGGTAGTGGTATGGAAAAACATTTTTTTTTTAAACAAAAGCTATACATTCCCAAATAAGGAGGGAAGCAAAATATGTTTGGAAATAGACGGATTCACTGGCCAAGAAAAATTCAGTGAGTGCTGAGCGCACTAGGCCACCAACTGAGCTTCCTATTGCCTACAGATACCCTCACAGGGAGCAGAAAAGGTTAGAGATCACGGTAAACTGTGAGGCAAGACATCTGCAAACTGTACCAGCTCTCTTGCATGTTGTGATCACAGCATCAGGTACTCCCAGTAAGGAAAATCTTGCTTTAGATCTGTGTGATAAGTCAAATAGCAAGCGAGAATCGTGTCAGGAGCAGCCCTATTACCAGGAACCCTTTATGTTCTAGGCACTGTCTTGGGGGTACCGATACAAAGGGACAGGGCCCCAGTTCTCAGGAGGCTGGCACTCCACTAAGGGCGAGGCTTTAACACAAGTGCACGTTTGAACGTGTGTGCTCTAAGAGGTGACCCTTGTAAGAGGAACAGGTGTTTTGGCGGAGGCTGAGTAAGGGCAGCATGACCTAGGAGTCCCTGGTTAGGAAAGACGGATACTGTGCGGGTGGCACTAAGGTCTGGAGGGCTCTGCAGGCCATGGAAAATGGGTACTTTCCACAGATAACTCAAAAGTACTGTGAATCAGGGTATTTTCTAGTTTTTCTACTAAAGGTTACTGAAAGATTTTATTTCATTTACTTAATACATTACACTGACTACACTGATTTATAAATTACAATATAGATGACCGGCTACCAATTAGTATTTCCCAAGTTTATTAAGTATGCTATTAGCAGTTCCATATAGACAGAAGCATTGCCAGAACTTTTGTCACCCAACAGTTTGTAGAGAGTCAGAAATGATTCTGCCCATACTGGAAGGCAAACTTCATAGTGAATACAGAGATTTCTTGCTCAGAGCTGCAGAAGTGTGCGGCCTGGCTCCGGGAGGCTTAAAAAGCATTTCATCAGGCCTGTGTTCAAATGTCACTTTATCAGTGCAGCTTCCCTGATCCTGCCAGACCTGACCTTCCTTTACTTTTTCTTTTTTACACCACATGCATCTCGATTGCTATTTATGTGTGCTAATTGTGTTTCCCCCACCAGAACGTAGGTCCCTGAGCATTTAGCAGGGATCTTTGGTTGGTTTTGCCCACTGGCTAGAGCAGCACCTCACAGAAGACCTAGCCTCAAAGGACTTTAGTGGAGATAATGAGCAACCTTTAAACACCTAACCTCTTGTTGCTTACCTTTGTCATTAAAAAGAAATATGTTACTATGAATGCAAATTTTACTGCGCTTGTTAGCGCAGAGTTGCTCGCCCTGTGTGTCTCTAGTGTTGGGGGTAATGCTGTAGTGCCCTGGAGGGCGAACCCTGGAAGATGTTAGGGCAGAACAGAGGTAGAAGTGGGCTTCTGGCCTTTGGTTGCAGAGTACCGTAAACTGACCATAACAAATGATATTCTTTTGAACAGGTATAGAAGTTTGGTCACTGGGAGCCGAGCAAGAGGGGTCATTGCTGTCCTGTGGGTCCTTGCCTTTGGCATTGGATTGACTCCATTCCTGGGGTGGAACAGTAAAGACAGTGCCACCAACAACTGCACAGAGCCCTTGGATGGAGCTACAAATGAAAGCTGCTGCCTTGTGAAATGTCTCTTTGAGAATGTGGTCCCCATGAGCTACATGGTGTACTTCAATTTCTTCGGGTGTGTCCTGCCCCCACTGCTCATCATGCTGGTGATCTACATCAAGATCTTCATTGTGGCCTGCAGGCAGCTGCAGCGTACTGAGCTGATGCACCACTCCAGGACCGTCCTCCAGCGGGAGATCCATGCGGCCAAGTCACTGGCTATGATCATGGGGATTTTTGCTCTGTGCTGGCTTCCAGTGCATGCTATCAACTGTGTCACTCTTTTCCAGCCAGCTCTAGCTAAGGATAAGCCCAAGTGGGCAATGAACACAGCCATTCTCCTGTCACATGCCAATTCAGTTGTCAATCCCATCGTCTATGCTTACCGGAACAGAGATTTCCGCTATACTTTTCACAAAATCATCTCCAGGTATGTTCTCTGCCAGACTGATCTCAAGAGTGACAGTGGGCAGGCTGGAATACAGCCCGCTTTCAGCATGGGATTATGACCTAGGCTCTGCCTCTTGGAGAGAAGGCACAGATGCAAACTAAACAATGGGACAGGATACGACTGGCTGATTCTTACTGTGAAAAGCAGCCACGCTCACAAGCACATGGCTGCCTCTTTGAGTACTTGCCTAAAGTTACTGTGTATCTGGTTGATACTACATGCTATTAGTAGGCTCCAAGGATTGACAAATATATTTATGGTCCTGTTTGCCTGCTTTTAGTGTGTGGGTGATGCTGACAGCTTGAATGGATTCTAAAACTTCAGAAGAGTCTGCCTCGTTCATGGTCAAAAATGACAGTTTACTATGAAATACTGTGAACTATTACATTGCAGATATTTTTAACATAGAGGCAGTGGAAAAATAAAAATTGTCTGTATTAATCTATACTTGTTCTCAGGAGGGTAATCAAGAACACTAAAAGTTTGAATCTTCAAACAAGAAGCTGCCAGTTTGAATCTTCAAACAAGAAGCTGCCCTATTAAGGAATGATATTCTCCTAAGTTCCCAAGTAGAATTATCATCAAGTAACAATTGTAAGCTCTGTTCTTTTCCATATACAAAACACTACTGTAGAGGAAGAAGTTGGAAAAATGGGATCCCTCCTTAGGCAAGGCAATTCTGCCTTCTAAAGCTAGGTATGAATTGCGCTTCTCTCCCAAGTTCAACTTCATTGAGGTTGTTGGAATCCAATGTGAAAATTCTACTAAGCAAAATTATAAAACTGTATTTTATGAAATAAATTTTTTTTTTTAAAAAAAGTTAAGGGGCTGCACTGGCATGTCATACACAACTACCTGTACTGCCTAGATAATACATGTTAACCTGCGGGTTGCTTAAAGGTGATCATTCTCATTCCAGGTTTTTCAAGTAGCAGAAGCGTCTTGACAGGTGCTTGTCGATTGGCTCAAGGTAATACAGGGCTCTGCCGACAGAGAACACCGTAACAAGCGCAGCTGGAGCTGTGCACCCAGGGGGTGTTTGGGCCTGTCTAGGAGAACAAGGCTGAGGGTCAGCAGGTGTCCCAGCTGTGCACCGCTTCCTGCCCAAGGACACTGCAGGGTGTCGATCCCCCAAGTTAGGGCACTCCCGTCCTCTAGGAGTCTCTCCGGGCTGTGCACAGCTTTGTCTCATTTCCATCTTTACCTCATCGCTGCTCCTTTGCTTTCGTTTAAGGTCCGAGGCTCTTTTCGCCCCTTTAAAAATCTGTTTTGTCTCTTCTTCTTTAGACTGAAAGTCCCGAGCATCTGTGGCTTTGTTTTAGGGCCTGAGTTTTAATTGTAGTCCTCCATTTACTGCTAAAAAGCTGAGAAATGCATGCAGTGCAAAGGAGCTCCTCCCTTGCTCTAGACCTAGACAGTACCTAAGGTGATGAGGCTCCAACACACGGTATCTCAAGCCCACTAAAGTCAGAACTGCTGCGTCTTACTCCTTAGAGCTGTTCAGTCATGTCGCTGCCCTAAAATGTTATTGCTGCTGAAAAATTTAAGCACTCCCAAGGGAAAAACTCAATATCTATTCATCTAAACTTACTCTTGCTCAGTTTGGTCAGCTGTCCTAACCTTTTAAAAATCAGTAATTCAGTTACGTAAGAATCTAGTTGTGTATACAACAGGAATTAGGTTTTATTTGACTCCACCACATGTGATTCTACTCAGACATTTTTCACCCAGAAGGCTGGTCCAGGTTTTTCAGGAGAAGCCTGCACATGGTTTCCAACCAAACACATGGCCTCCACAGTCCACAGCTGCCACCCCAGGTCCCTCCAGAAGTCCAGAAGGAAAAGTGGATCATAGTAACAAGTATCTGGAAGATCCATTTCGTCTTTCTTCCTTGTAAACCATGACCTGTTACATGTATTTCTTGATGAGACTTCTGTCTTGAAACATAATGGGGCACCATCGGTAACATTTGTGTTTATTTCTTCTCCATCAGTATGTCAGTCAGCTGCTTGTCAGAAACACTTAGTTGCTGACAGGTCCTCATAACCTGACTAAGATAAACTGCCAAGAGGTGCTTGCACTGAAATATAAAACATACGAGCCCGTTAGGGACAGGCAGTCTAACCAGGTCCTCACTACTATCGTAAGTGAGAGCGTCAGCTCCTTCCTTGCCCTCAGAAAACTATCATGGCAGTGGCTAACATTCCTAAGGGTCTGTTCTGCTCAGTGCTTCTCAGAGTCTCATGAAAGTGGAGAGCCACCCTATAAAAACAGGTAGCGATCCCATTTTACCAGGATGCTCAGAGCCTACAGTCTTCCGCTTCCAGGCTGACAGCAGGAAGGGGGAGGAGGGTGGCAGAACTTTCACATGTACTGGCCGGTACATCACTCTGGGGAGATGGATGACTTTGCTGGACTTTACAGCACAGAACACGGCTTTAAATCTTGAAGGGCTGCCAGGTCAGTTCTATCATTTTATAGGTGAAATATACTTGGGGACATCAGCTATGAATATGACCTCCCATGAATGGGTTACCCAACCTGGAGCCTAGTTCCCAACTGTGTAAGAGTTAACAGTGTAAAATGAGACGAATGGGGTAGACTCCATTATTTTCTTCTTTGGCAAAGCGAAGATGTAATGACCTGCTCTGAGGAGGGCAAGCAGTATCTTCCCATTTGAATGAAGAATGTATGAATATGCCCTTGCTTGACACTCAGGACTGTGATCAAACTGGCAAAGGCTGAGAGGGACAGGCAAAGGCAGTCCTGCCTCACACAAAGGTTGAGTGTAGTGCCAGGCTGTCCTGCAGGTTGTGAGCAGACACACCTCATGGCTAGAGTTGGAGATACGGGAAATTGCCAACATCTGATTTAGTTCTTTTTTTTTTTGTCTTTTTGAGACGAGTCTCGCTATGCAGTTCAGGCTGGCCTTGAGCTCACTTTATAGCCCAGGCTGGTCTTGAACTCGAAACGATCTTCCTGCCTCAGCCTCCTGAGTGCTGGGATTACAGGCATGAGCCACCACACCCGGCAAGTTCCTATTTTTATTAGGTCACCTAAGCCCCAAGTACCAATCTCTAGAATACCCTGCTGATATCCCCAAAGCTTCTTCCATGGTCTTTTAAATAAGAAAGCAGGAAACTGATGTTCCAAAAATGACACTGCATTTTGGGAAGCTAAACCCAGAAGACTGAAGACAAGGGCAATAAACTACTTTTTCAATTTGCAATAAAATGACCATTTTGTGCAACCCTTACACCACGAGATCAAGGCTGACAGTTTCTCTCTCAATCTATTGTGGCAAGACCTTCCCCATCCTTACCAGGAGGCTGTCACTCTTCCGCAGCACTGAGAAGGCAAATGCAGGACACGAGCAGTAATGACAAGAAGCCAAACAAGTGTATGTTTTACCAGAACTTCCAATTACCTAGCAAGAAAAGGACAGAGGGGATCAGATCTCCAAATGGGTGCTTGTAGGTATCACTCCTTTCCTTTGACTTGTCCTACTTATGAGTCAGAGGTGCTCTGCAAATTACCTGGAAAGAACTGCAGTAGGGCTTTGCACAGAAGGGGAAACTCCACTTCTCTTCCCTCCAGCACACAGACTCTTCCTTATCTCTCTGTTCTACCCGTTAGGACTTCAAACAGTGGAACTCAAGGATTTCAGCACAGTTCAACCTTCCACACAAGCAGTTTTGCTTCTATACTTAGTGATTCATAAAGGCCACCTGATGAGCCTACTACCAAAAGCTTTCCTTATCTACTTTTATCGTGGGATTCCTTAACCTTTGGTAACTTGCAGCATGTGTATAAATTTCTGAAGCTTCTATCACGTATCCAAAGAGATGTGAAATTGTGTAAAGGGTGAATGGTGGGCAGGAGTAAGGTCCCAGAAGAAGTAGAAAAGGGTTTTTGGAAATCATTTTAGAGTAGGGAGAATAATAAAGCAAACAATCTTGCAAAAGGGATGACTCAGCTGCTCAGGGCGGAAGTTTCAGGAAAAGAAGCAAGTCCAGATCTGTCCACTCATTCAGCAGGATGGAAGGAGGGTACAGACACATGAGGGCTGACACGAGGCCCATACCAACAACAGTAGTTTTGGTGGCAGTCAAGAGAGACACAGGGAGAGAGAAAGGGATAGAAAAATTTCTCTGTGTGTGGCTAGATAAATTTGTTGGAGAAGTCTCTGTACCAAGTAGCCAAAAACTTTCTGTTGGAGGCCTGCTGTAGTTTGGATCTTTAGTATCCTCCAGAGGCCCTAAAGACTTTGTACCCAGCCTGGGGTGCTGCTGAAAGGTAGCAGAACCTTTTGAGAGGTGGGGCTTAATGGGAGGAAGTTAGGTCACTGGGGCATGCCCTGAAGGCGATAGGGATTTTAGCCCTTTCCTCTTGCTTTGCTTTCTAGACCCTTTGAAGTAAACAAGTGCACCTATCATGATGTACTGTGCTGCCACAGGCCCAAAGCAATAGGGTCTAGACTGAAACCTCTACAACAATAAGTCAGAATAAACCTTTCCTCTTTTCAAGGTGATTTATCTCAGGTATGTGTTACAGCGACTGAGAACTAACTAGTACAGGGTTTTGTTGCTAGACTTGATTTCCAAACTAGGGATATGAGATTATTATTAGTATTCAAGTAGAAACATTCCGAGGATTATTCTGTAATGAACTGCAATGTATACATTACTACAAGGGCTTCACATTAGGATTTAAGATGGCAATTTAAACAAAAAGGTCAGGGCATCGTTGTTGTTATATTATCACCATTTCCAGGGTTCTTTATTCTTTCTCCATGTATTGGTCACTTTTCTGTCACTAAAACAAAATACGCAAAACCTCCAACCTAAAGGAAAGGTTTATTTTGATTTACAGTTTCAGTGGGTTTAGGCCAGGGTCAGCCGGCTTCAGGGCAGAAGTGCTATGGTTGAGGAAAATAGCTAACGGCATGGCAGCTAGCAAGCAGTGTGGAGTGGGGAGCTGAGGAGAAGAGTGCACCTTTCCAAGTCACACCCTGTCCCTGGCCAGGCCCTGTCTCCTAAGAGCATATTCAGCTATGGACTGGTCAACTGGTTAATCCACTGATGAGCATGGTGCCCTCATGATCCAGTCACCTTTCCAAAAAAACCTCACCTCTGAGCACGCGGGACTTTTGGTGGACATTCTAGATCTAAGCCATAACATTCTACCTCTGGGCCCCAAAATGCTTAGATCTGTCTCATTACATAAAATGTATTTAGTCCATCTCTAAAAGTCACCAAAGTCTTAACAGTTGCAGTCCAAGTCTGGAGTCTCTCCTGAGACTCAAGGAAAATTCTTAGCTGTGAGCTCCCAAAGAATTAAAAAGAAAGTTAAACACTCCCAACATACAGTGGTACAATCAGAAGTAAAGTTAAAACATCCTCATTCCAAAAACGATAAAATAGAACTAACGCTAGACTGAAACCCAGCAGGGCAGGCATTAAATACTGTAGCTCTGTGTGTGGCATTCAGGAACACGGTGGTGAGACCCGAGCTCCAAAGAGCTGGGGAAACGCTGTCCTATGATCTTGACAACTGGCAGCCCACCCGGCTCCTGTCTTTGGCTGGCTCTGCTCACTGTAACAGCTTTCTTCAGCACCTGCTTCACATTTCTGGCTCCTCCAACTCCCTGAGGTCTCCACCACACCTTCACGAACTGCTCTCTCACAGGCCACTGCGTGTCTCCCAGACCTCAACTCTTCCATTGTGCATTCCTGGAAAACCAGCTGACACGGATGATGCTGAAGTCTGCCTCCAGTGGGAGGAGTAGCCATGCCCCCTTGGCTACTGCTACAGAGACCTTTGTGCACCTGGATGGCGTGGCACTATGAAAAAAATCCTGGGGAACAAATTTCTAGATGGTACCTTTTGGGTAGAGGGCCCAGGGACTCTTTTTTTTCAAATGAAATCTTAACATTTTTGCATCCTTGAGCCTATGATGGATGAGATCTTGCTGATTTCTGACAAGGCATTTTTTTTTTTTTTTTTTTTTTTTTTTTGTACCAGAGATTGAACTCACAAACTCATGCTTGCAAGACAGGTGCTTAGGCCGCTGGACTAACTCCCCGGCCCAAGGCATCTTTTTGTCCATGCACAAATTACTTGGCTTCCTCATTATACTCATCATTTCAAGACCTACACTTGCTGTTGGCCCAACTTTGCAGGCATTTCCTTTCTGGTGAAACTACAAACTTCAAATCATTCGGCTCTGCTGTTTGCTAATGAATCTCTATGTAGATCTAACTGAAAATAGCCAGCCGTATCCATGTCACAGCTTGAACATTGTGCTGCTTTGAAATTTCATCCACCAGATTAGTCTGTTGCCCTTAATATCAGTATCTCTCAAAGTCTCAGGACATAGGTAAAATTTAGCAAATTTTCTGCTGGAGTGTAATTCACACGGTTTCTCATCCAACTTCCAAAGGAGTCCTTGTTCCTAACTGAAACCTCCTGAGCCTGGCTTTTATGTGGGCTATGTTCCTATTAGCATTCTGGTCTTCTGACCTCTGACTGGTACTGTACCTCAAGTACTGCTTTTAACATTCTAGGGTAGTAGATCTACAGTTAACCTACTATACACGACTCAACAGAGGGCTGTCTGTATTACTAAAAGCTCTAAAAGGTTGACCATCACTATTTGAGGGCTTCTATAGCCATCATCTACGCACTCCTGCTGCAAACCAGTTCCAACACTTCTTTTTTTTTTTTTTTTTTTTTTTTTTGTCTTTTTCCTTTTTATCGGTACCCGGGATCGAACTCACGACTGCCTGCTTGCAAGGCAGGCGCTTATGCCGCTGAGCTAAATCCCCAGCCCCTCCAACACTTCTGACTCACATGGCCACCTACAGTCACAGAAATGGATCCACTTGCAGTATCAATTTATTAGTATTAGTCACTTTATCATCACTGTACAAATACCTGACACCCACAACTTAAAGTAGAGGTTAGAGGCAGGGATATAACTCAGTGGCACAGTACCTGCCTGATAAGCACAAGGTCCTGAGTTTGATTCCCAGTACCAAAATAAATAAAATAAAATAGGGGTTAATTTTAGCTAACAATTTCACTAGGCTGAGTCCATGGTTGACTGGCTCCAAGCAGACATGCCATGGTAACATGGCACGCTTAAAGAAAACTGTTTACTACATGGCAGCTAGCAAGTATAGAGTGGGGAGGAGCCAGGAGCCAGGGAGAACACACTTTCAGATCATACCACCAATAATCTGCCTCATCTGACCATGCCTCACCTTCTAACAACACATTCAGCAACAAACTCATCAGTGGATTAATGTACTGGTGAATATAGCTCGTGATCTACCCACTTTCCAGACAAAACAAAAAAAATCCGTACTTCTGAGCACTTAAGACTTCTGGGGAGACATTCAAGATGTAACCCATAACACCCCATCCCAGAGACTAAAAAAATAGGTAAGGCTTTAAATAGAAGAAATAGTAGATTCAGGTGCTGTGCTTCTGTTTGTCACTATTCAGTACTTGGTGCAGCCACCTTGGTATAATTTTTGACGAAATCACAAGAACTTCTTAGGGGTTGCTAGATTTCTAGCCAATGGCTGGGTAAGAAGATGCCTACTGTACCCGAGTTTAAATCAGGTACTGATGAATCACAGCTTATATACTACTCACAAGTAGTATTATGAGCATATATCCAATACTAGTATGTATCAATAGAAAAACTTTGCCAGTGTGTCTGGAAAACATAAACTGAAAGGAGAACACTAAAGTATTCAGCTTCCTCTTTAATCCTAAAGAAAACTTACCACTATCCAACAGTGACAATTCTTGGGTCTCTGTAAACCAATGAATAAAACGTTGAATTTTTTCTTTTGTTATTTCCTGTGTGTTTTTGGTTTAGACTGAAACAAGCCTAAGCCTCTAAGACTCTGCACTGACTTCAGTGATTCAGTGGATGGTTCTTGTATCCGTCAGAATGCTCCCTGGATTATGTTGAATGAATGCCTGCTGACTTAGAGACGGGATGAAACTCTACAGCGGCTTCCTTGCCTAATCCTTTTGCAGGTTGCCAAAGAACTCAAAAGTAAAATGTTCAACTGCCTGAGTCAGTAAATCCTGCCAACAAAGTAAACTGTGAATTTGTTTCCTCCTTATCTAGCAGTAGACAACTACTGAACCCAATAATCAGGCAAAAATCCAAGTTTGAAATTTTAAAACTGGAAATTAACCTTAAGGATAATTTAATTTAGTTCCTTTTCCCTTCAATGGAAAAATGACCTCCTCTTACAGAAATAGCTCTGAGTTCTTCCACTCAAGAGTCTGGAATGTTTATTCTCAGAAGAAATGAGATTGTAAAAAATACACAGGAAAGAGACTGCGATCCTCGAGCCATGACTGAGCTCTTAAGGAGCCTCACTTAGAGGAAGTCTTCTGTGATTTCAGAGTGACCCACCTAGGTGGTTGTCCACTCATGGACACAGTCTTACTTTATGACTGCTCCAAGCCTCTTAGGGTACTCACTGTAGTAAGCTGTAATTATTTATTGTTTCCTGTACTTGGTGGCTCTCCCTGGGAAAAGGATTACACATTCCTGTACTACTGAATACAAACTGCTATGTGACCTGCCTTTAGTCAACAGGCAGAAACGTTGGAACTCGTAGCATATCATGAGCCCTTTTTTTCTGCCGTGAGTCCTACAAAGCAGTTGTTTCACCAATAGGGATCTCTGAATGACAGTATTTTGGAGCAGATCTACAGTTAACTCCTGATCATATGTGGCATGAATGCATATAAAGCTTGGTTTTTGTAAGCCTTTAAGTTTTGAAGGTCATTGTTACCACAGCACAGCTTAGCCTTCCTGACTGAAATAACCTCATTTTTAAGTGAGCAAAAATTTTCTGTAAAGCAGCTCAGGTGACAGCAACAAAATGGTGACTTTAGAATAATTACATCCACGCGGAGGACAGTAAAGATATTAGGCTGACCTATGGAATGAAGATTGATTTATGAAAAGGTAATTTCTGATTCAACTTTTATTATCTTATACAACCCATGAATTAAGCCAAATTCTTGCTGTGTTACTATATAATACACCATTAAGGTTAACTTGAGGGTGTATAAGATTTCTATAGTCTCATTTAATCCAAAGTCCAAGATGACAAACACAATTCTCTGCATTTCTATGACTAATAAAGGAATGTAATATAATACTGGATAGGAATGACAAAAACTAAACAAGGCACACTGACCGCTGGGATGAGCAAAAAGCCAACAATAACTAAAGTATTTTAAACAAGATCTTTAAGATTTTAATTGATAACCACAGCACGGAACTTGAGAACAGCTAAAAGTCTGCTTACTTAGCTCAAGTGTTATGCTGATAATGGAACTAAAACTAAAAGAGGCAGGGAAAACTCTTTCTTTTTTTTTGGTCTTTTTCATTTTTATCGGTACCGGGAATCGAACTCATGACTGCCTGCTTACAAGGCAGGCGCTTATGCCACTGAGCTAAATCCCCAGCCCGAGAAAACTCTTAAGTGCCCTGTAGTTTTGGGTATTTTAGCTACACAAAAACAAAAATAAAAGTACCAGGAAAGAAAATAGAAACACTTCCTCAGATAAAAAAAAATAAAGTCAGTGACTCTGATTATTCATCTATAAGCTCACCAGGAGGAAATTCTTCTACTACACAATCTATTTTAAGTAGGAAAATACCATACAAAATTTATAACTGTGCATCCAACACTACTCCATTTTCCTTAATGAAGAAAACACTATGATGATTTTGCCAGATTAAAGAAGTCATGCTACAGTACAGAATGACAAGTTTACTAAGGGAAGGTACCTCTTTATCATAGCAGGCTTTGCTCAAACCACTCACTCCCTATGAATTAACTAACAGATTCACTCAGTGGGAGTTAACTGACATGTTCTTAACTCTAAGAAATTCACTGTAAAATGACTCATTCAAACAACGAAAAATTTTTCCCACGCTGTTCTTCAGCAAAGCCTTATCAACAGACAGCAGCTAATGGCTTCTTTCTACCCCTTCTTATCCAGACACAAAACATGAGACCTCACTGTCAATACATTAATCTCATTCATAAGATTCTCTTGCCTCAAGCCCAGCTGCACTTACCACTATGTCTCATGTAGTTAACCTGGGGAGAAGGCAGTTAGGTTAGCACTCTATTTACAAACAGTCTTTATCCTGCTCTCAGATTATAAAACAAACCACCAGAGTTGATTGTTACATTACACTTTTGTACTTCAGTTACCTGAAAAAGAAATAATCTGTAGGGTTACTGGTAAGAATTATCAGTAATACATGAAAGTACTATAATTTAGAGTCTGTGAAGAGGTTAGTTCATAAATCTGTATATGAGCTATGGGAGAAAAACTAAAGCCAAGCAGGCTACCTGCATTCAAGCAGCCTGACCCTTGATAAAAACTTACTGACGACAGTTTTGAAAGATCATTTCTAATAGGTCATACCAGGTGGTCATCCTGTGGAAGGTGTCAGGTCCCCTGCTCGGTGGGAGAGAGCGCCCCAAGTGGATCTATTATTCACACCTGCAGGTGCACAGCATTAACAGGAAGCTAATAACTGCCCCACACAGCTCAACCTGCAGACAGCTGATTCTGCAAAAAGTCACGAGAAATATGCTGTGCCTGCCAGGACTCTCTTGTACCCAACACTGCCCTATCAGCCATTCCCAGATCCCCTACAGAGACCCCAAATTTTACACCCTCCTCAGCAGTGCCCCCTCCCTTACCTAAAATCCCCCATCAGACATGCTCCCAACCCTTGCTGGGTGCTAATGCTCTTTTCACCTGTGCCCCGGCTGCACCTGGTCTGCAGTGAATCCTTGCATGGTGCTTAAACCCTGCCTGCCTCAGTGGTCTCAACTGTGCCTCAGTGTACTCTAACAGAAGGACCTCAAAGCGCAATCTGGCTTTTCTCTGTAGGCAAGAGATTATGAAGGAGATGAAAATGTCAATAAATTTAGTGGGAGCGATGCCCCTGCTATCTAGACAAAAGCAAAAGTTGACTTTCGTGAGACCTGAGAAGAGGGCCTCCCCACATCATTCCTGGTTCTACACAATTGCTGGGCAGGGGTAATAGATCATATTGGTCTTACTTTAATTACTTAAATGCCTAAGGATATTTTGTTAAGTGACATAAGCCAGGTACAGAAAGATTAAGATATTGCATGATCTCATTTACAGGTGAAATTTAAAATAGTCAAACTTGTGGAAGCAAAAAGAGGTGGCTACTAGGGGGCTGTGAGGTAAGGGGGAGGTTAGGGAGGTGTTGTTAAAGGGTACAACACTTCAGTTAGGCAGGCGGAGTAAATTCAAGAGATCTATTCTCCAATATGGTAACTACAGTTAATGACAATGTTTTATATTAGAAACTTCAAAGTTTCTAAGAGAGCAGATATTAAGTATTCTTTCTTTCTCTCTCTCTCTCTCTCTTTCTCTCTCTCTCTCTCTCTCTCTCACACACACACACACACACACACACACACACACACACACACAATAAGTATGTGAGTAATGGATAAGGTAACAGCTTGTTTAGGCCTCCCACAAGGTATACCTATATCAAAACCAACTTTTGTATGCCACAGATACATACTTTTTGTCAATTTAAAATGAATTATTAATATGTTACCTTTACTAAGGTGGGTTGAGGCTTTGCAGTAGTTCAGAAAATAGTTCAAGCTGGTTAGAACTTCCAGAGGTTCACCAAGACATTTTGTCCGAAGGGGTTTCTGCCGAGAACACCCCCACTCACCGACTCCCACCCCAGCCTCCTACCTGGTAAACTCGCCTTCCACTGGGCGATGAAATTAAAGTAATGGACTGTCGATCAACTAGATCCAAGGCCTGGACAGCAGAAGAGCCAAAGACAAACTTCAGCCTGGGAAACAGAAACGCTCTGGTTAAAAGGGCTGATTTGCAGTCACTCCAGTAACCACACCCAAAGGGTCACCATCGCCAGCAGTATTTTTTTCTCACAGTGCTGTGGGTGGGCTGGACTCAGAGCTTCATGTACGCCAGGCGAGTGTTCTCTACTGAGCTACAGACCCATCCCCTCAGTAGTTTTAAAAATGCATTTTAATTTGGATAAGTGAAAATAAATATGGGAAAACCTACGGGCGCATTTACTTCTCAAAACCAATGTTATCTTGTTTACTCATTTCTAATGTTCTTGGTTTTACAAATAAAAGGAATAAACTAGTATAGATAAAAAAGTCCTCTTTGTACTCTTGAGAGCAGGGGCACCACTCCCAATAAATTTATTGACATTTTCATCTCCTTCATAATCTCTTGCTTACAGAGAAAACCCAGATTGCATTTTGAGATCCACCAGTCAGAGTAAACTGAGGCACAATTGAGACCTCCTTTTACTTTATACTACTTTATGGTCCTCCTTATATTTCTTCCCACATTCCTTCCATCTCTTTGGAAATCATATCTTTTTTTCTTACTTTCCTTCCTCCCTTCCTTTGGTTTGTGGTTAAACACAGGGCCTTTACATGGTAAGCATCTGCTTTACCTCTGAGCTACATCTCCAGCCCAAACATACACACTTGTTTCTTTTCTATTGATATCTGTGTACTTCATTATATACAGGATGTGTGCACCTATGTTTCTACATATCTACATAATGTATGAATATACAAATGGGGCTGTCCTATAAATCTTAAAATATACCAAGCATATTATTTTATTTTCCTATTAGCTAATCTCATGTACAGAATTTGGGGAGATGGGAAAGATTGCGTGTGACTTTTTTTTTTTTTTTTTTAATCGGTACCAGGGATCGAACTCACGACTGCCTGCTTGCAAGGCAGGCGCTTATGCCGCTGAGCTAAATCCCCAGCCCCCGCCTGTGAGTTTTTAACAGTAGACATGACAAAACAGCCAACAAAGAAAAAGAACACTTGGTTAGAACTTTATCAATCAGAGATAAGTTAACTTTAAAAGTCTTTTAAACTTGATTTTTCTACTTTATGACTATTGTGAACATCTCTTGACTGCATTGAATATTTTTCTGTCATACCACTCTTAATGGCAACAAAGATTTCTACAGTAAAGATCAACTGCTTTTATTCTCTCAAATTATTTTGGATAGGCTATTTCCAGGTTGTTTTGTTGCTCCCACTACCTGTACTAGATGTATATGCTCACTGTAAAATCTTTGTGAACATATATGATTACTTCCTTGGAATACATTCTTAAAAATGGGTCAAAGAAAAAAATGGGGATGAAATAATATGTATGTGTTATGGCTGGGCCTGGTAGGCAGCACATGCCTGTAATTTCAGCAACTGGGAGGCTGAGACAGGAGGACAGCCGTAAGTTTGAGGCTAGTCGGGGCAAGACAGTGAGTTTAAGGGCAGCCTGAACTGCACAGTGAGACCCTGTCATTAAGGAAAAAAAAAAAACCAATATGTATGTTGAAAGCATAAATGTCTGTTGCCAGGTAACCTTCCAATTTACCTTCCTACTAAGAAAGTATCATTTATCTTTTTCACTACTTTCCGGCCAACATTTTTGCTGTGGCTGCCAGTTTTATATATGAAAAGTTATCTTAATTTGTGTTTTTAATGGTCAGTAGTAAAATTTATCATTTCCTCCAAAGTTTTTGGCTCCTGGCATTTGTTTTGCTTTTAAAATAGTGATTTATTTTTTACGTCTCTATAATGCATATAGAAAAATATGCAATTAAGTGTCATTTCTAGGTAGCTTTCACTTTTTCATTGCCATTGAGAAAATAATTATAGTTTTTGATTTTGTGAAATAGAATGATTTTTTATTTTGGTATTTTTATTGTTTTTATTATTTTGTTTTTTAAAGTAGTTATATTTCCAGGTGTGGTGGCGCATGCCTATAACCCCAGAACTCTAGAATCTGAGGCAGGAGGACTGTTGCAAATTCCAGACAAGCCTGGGCTACATGAGCTTAAGGCCAGCCTGAACTGCACAGCGAGACCCTGTCTCAAAAATAAAATAAAATAAAATAAAATAAAACCATTAAAAAATAAAGTAGTTATATCATCTGCAAAAAATAATTGTTTTTCCCTGAAGATAGTTCTATTTCTATTTTTCCTATGTGTTACTGTAACAGCTATAGTTTCTACAATGTTAGACAGGACCAGAAAATAGGACAATATATTAGTAACTTATAATGTTCAGTTATGTGGCCATTCATTTTTAACAACCATATTAAAAAATTGTTTCTAGTTTAGTAAGACTATTTTTAAAAACCAACAGTTGCTATTGAAAAGATTTAGATCTTAAAACATATTAATAGTTTAAAAAATCAAACACAACAGGGTGTGTACTTACGATAAAAGATGGTCATCAGGAACTGTAAAGTGAGAAAGGAGAAAAGGTTAACCATGTTAAACTAGAGACCATAAACATAAAAATCTTTTTAAAAAACTATAACCAAAGATTGTACCTTGACTGTAAGGTTGTTAACTTGACTTACATATCTAACTTTATTCTTTCCTCAGATCCCACTCAAACAATAATAAAAGATTTTTTAAAAAGCATGAGCCATGGTTGGTGGTATGTGCCTGCAACTTCAGCACTCTGGGAAGCTGAGGCAGAAGAATCACAAGTTCAAATGACTGAGCACCATCTCTAATAAATAAATAAACAAATGGCTAGGGACGTAGCTCTGTGCAAAGGCCTTGGAGTCCAGCCTCAGCACCACATGTATAAATAGGTACATAAAGGTACAAACTCCCAAGGATGAGGGCAGAGAGAAATAGTTAAAGCACTCTCGAAGCTATAGAAGAGAGAAAAATAATTTATGAGACCTGAGAAAAATGAATCCTTAAGCTACTAATAGGGACAGCCAGGTGCCAACTTGACTGATGTTCCAGAACACACTGCCCACCCTGTACCTGCCCCACCGTACCCTCAAAGAAACCTTCAGAAATTGGCGGCAGCATATAGCTCTGGAGGCCAGGATCAGGCAAGGATACTAAGATTTTTTTTTTAGTTTGGTTTTCTTGAGACAGGGTCTCACTATGTAGTTCAGGCTGGGCTTGAATTCATTTGACCCCAGTTGTTCTCTTCAGCTGTAGATTACTGCTGCACCCTCATTCTGGCAAAAGACTAGGCATGTTTCTGGAGATGTTCAAACTACACCATTTGGAGCAGTTCCACGTACTAGGTATGGCGGCTCTAAGCGCATCACATGAAAAGCACAGGGACTCCTTGTGTCATCCCCAGCACAGCTCTTGTAATACAGATAACAAGGCTTTCACCCTCTATGCAGGATCTGCTTTTCGCTGGGGAACCTGACCGACCCAAGAGGAAGGACACTGGAGTAGATTCTCTAACTGAGGCCCAGTCAGAGCAGTTACAGTGGCATAGCCAGCCCGCCTGTAAGCTCCTCCACAATCAGAGCCTTCCACTCTTAAACACGACTAGACAACTACAGATGACCAGACAACAAAGGAAAAACACACAGAACAAATAGGAGAGAGCTGTTAGACAAGAATGGAGGAGGAAAAATCCAAATCTTTAATATCTCATAGAAAAACAAGTTAACGCAATCATAAAACAGGCATGAGCTACAATATAAGAATCAAGTAAAAGAAGTTGTAAATTAAATATGGCAACAGAAGTTAAAATTCGATAGAAAACCAGGAAGATATAATTGAAGAAAATTCTCAAGAAATAGAATAAATAAAGAAGATGAAATATGTGGGGTGGATAAGTCACTAAGAAGGACAATAAAGGACATTCAGTAACTGAATAAAGGAATACAAGAACAGAGAAAACAGATGGAGGGGAACTCATCAATCAAGTCAGGAAAATTTCCCAAGAAAATTTCTAGCTTGAAAGGGTTCACATAAGTTTCCATGTGGTAGGATGAAAAAACACTGCAACACTGATTCGAGATGATACAGTTGACCCTTAACATCCATGAGTTCCATATACACATATTCAACCAACCTCATGCCAGAAACAAGCAAACAAAACAAAACAATGTCCTTTTTTGATCACTATTTCCTGATGCATACAGCACAGCACCTACTTACACAGCGTTTGCATTGTATCATATATTATGAGTAATGTAGATAATTTTAAGTATACAGGAAGATGTATGCAGGTTACATACTATTTTATTTAAGGAATCTGAGTGTCAATGATATCCACAGGCAGTGCTTCAACCAATCCTCCATAGACATTGAGTGACAAACGTAATCTAAGTTTCCAGAGAAAATAAAGGTCATGTACAAAAAAATCGGGAGCAACACTAGATGTTAGAAGGTAGAATAATGCTTGCAGATGTCTGAAGAAATATTATTTCCAACGTATAATTTAATACTTAGCCAACCTATCAATTAAGGTTGTGATGGTAGAAAAAACTTTTTCAGACTTGTAAAATTTCAAAAGTACCATAAGATAAGGTAATCAAGAAAATAAAATTGTAGGATATACCAAACATCAGACCCAACATAGGTTAAAGAATTTTTGGGGGAATAACAGTGAAGGGAAAAAGAGATCTCAGACAGCCAAGAGATCAGTCAGCCCACAGAAGGCAAGCCAGTGGGCTTGAGGAAAAATTTCAAGAAAATTCAACTGACACAAACCTCACTCATTGCGAGTAGATATTTAGAACACTAGGAAAGAATCTGAGGTTGAATTAGGTATAAATACACAGAAAACAAAACAAGCAAACCAAACCAAGGCAGCTATAACTCCAGGGAAACCAAACAGTTACCCAGGAAAGGAAGAGTAATCAGTTTCCTGCATAGCTCAGCTGTGAGTAGTGTACACATTATTATGCAAGTTTAAATTTGAATCTTGATCTTAAAAAGAAACTGCTGAGGAAGGAGAGTCAGGAAAGGTGTGGAACTACCTAAAACAAGATTTTTAAAATTCAGAGACTGGAGAGGACAGATCAAGCCTAAGTGGTGGTGGAAAGATGGGGCAAACATCTGAACACGAGGGATCCCAATTCAAGGGTCAAACCTGTATCTACCCAACTTGGGTACCCTAGAGGTTCTCATCCTGTGTGTCTACACCACATCCACCACCTGCCAATCTAACATTTCTCCTGGCTCCCCCCCCCCCCCAAAGCTCCCCACTGGAATCCAGCTTTTTCTCCACGTGGGCCTTGTTATCCTATGCCCCAGCCAGGGAGCCCATGAAAGTCCTCAGGTCCCTATCCTCCATACGCACTGCTGGCCTCTGGTATGCCTCCTGTGAACTTTTTGGCTCATGGAATAGTGGGCCCAGGAATGGTGATGGACAAAAAGATGCAAAAAAAAAAAAGAGAAAAAAACAAATTCATTAAGATACACAAACTCCATAAGCATGGCAAACTTTCCTCCTCTTCTAACAGTGACTTTGACTGAATACAGGGTTCGGACACTTCTCTCACGTTTCACCAGTTCTGGTTTCCCATCAAGCTTCAGTTACCATGTGTGGTACTGGAGGAAATTAGCCCTTGTGGCCCCAGCGACCTGTTCCTGAGCCTTATTCTATTTAGTCCTGAGTGGCTAGAAGAGGATTACTACGGGATAGCAAAGGCCATCCTCTCACTGCTTGATAGCTCTTATAGCTGAAGGGTAGCAAGGAGCCATCTTTTGAGGATGGGGAGAACTCTGAGCTAAATGCTGAAGAAAAGTTTAAGATTATAAAATGTGATCTTTTTTTCATTTCCTTAATACCTTTGATTGGGGAATTCTGGAGAAATTTCATTACAGTGAAAAACCCTGTACCTTTTTTGTAAGTGTGGCACACTTGGGTGACTTAACAGCAAATGTATTTCCTAGCAGGCCTTTTATTGATTCTAACTGCAAGGCTGCTAGAATATAGTGTTTGGTTGATGATCTCTGATTGCACTTTTAGAAGCTGATCTCCATCCTTAGCTCAATGTAGTAACTCCTACTCCAGCATATAGTCTAAATAAAGCTATTAATTCTTCCATAGGGGGTAGGAAACATTTTGAAAATGCAAAAAACAGTGAACTAATACCAGTGGTCCCTGTACTGAGCCATGGATACCAAGGTCACCTACTGGGCCTCCTTCAAGATTATTAACGTATGAATTAATCCACTCGGACAGGCACCAGTTCTGACAAATGGTTTTGTAAAGTAATAGCATTCAAAATTCTCAGGCCATCACTTAAGAATCCAAGACATCTGGGAGCTGACAACAAATTGGGTTTTCTCCCACCTTTTCTGGAGTCAGAACATGTTTGATTACATGGCTGGCGTAATATTTTAAGCATTATTAAGCCTTACTACTTCTGACTGAAATGCGAAAAGAAAAGTTGGCTTACTGTTCTCAGTTCTTTAAAAATAGTAACAGACTTGTAAAATCTCAAAAGTACTATCCATGAGCCTAGGACCAAAAGGTATCAAAATCAATAAGCAAAGGCAGTTCTGAGACATAATTTGGTTATTTACAGAGTGTTCACTTATACATTAGACGAGTAGTTCTAATTACTCGATACATTTTTTATTATAAACGGGTTTTTTTGTTGTTGTTTCAGGGCCTTGATCCTTTCTCAGTGATTTTGGCAGACTAGACATACAGCGCCCTCTCCTGCTCAGAAGAAAAAAGGTGTTTCACAACATCCAGATTTACCGCAAGAACTGCGTAGGCATTCCAAAGAGTCTGTGACCCTAAAATACTTTCTAAACAAAATGTCTGAGAGTATTAACTTGAAACTTAACATTAAGATGTCAGAAAAGCCGGGGATTTAGCTCAGCAGCAAAAGCACCTGCTTTGCAAGCGCGTGGTCCTGAGTTCAATCCTCGGTACAAAAACAAAACAAAACAAAACAAAACAAAAAAAAGATGTCAGAAAAGTGTTATGTTTAAAAATTCAAAGTTTCACTTTTTTGCAACTCACCGAAGGCTTCTGCCCCTGGCCTTGGGCCCCTCGTCACGGGTACCTAGCGGCACTCCATGCTCTTTGTCCCCAATGGCCTGCCTGCTCCCTCAGAACGGACCTCTGCCGAGTGGATTTGACCTTTATTGACCAAAATTTCACTAGTTTGCTTTTTAATTTTTTGCCACTATGGGGTTTAGAAAGAACCTAAGAGCTTAGGCCTAGGCGCCTAAGCCAAGGGAAGGCGCGGAGCCCAACGACCCAAACCTAGATGTTCCGAACTACCCACACCCTACCGCCTCCACGCCCCAAAGGCGTACGGTTCACGCCGCAGCCAGGCACGATTAAGACCCATACTTCGCGCGCATTCTCGCATTGCAGCGGCCATCTCGTTCAGGAGCTCCTCTACGACTGCCGGCAAGGCGACGGCCATAGAGCTAAAGGTTGCCCGCTTTAAAACGGACCCCCAGACTCAAACCTCCGGCCATTCAACAACACCCGCTTCCGACAGAGGGCGGAGCTTGAGGGAGTGACGTTGGCCTGCGTCATCGCGCATGCGGACAAAGCGATGACGCAGGCATGACGTCACGACACGACCAATCCTGTGACCGCTCGGCGCAGGGGGCGGGACGTCCCGGGATCCCGCAGGGCCTGCAGTGCGCAGAGGACGCCGCTGGAGCATGTTCCGTCTCCTGAGCCGGACGTTGGGAAGAGGCCTTCTGCGGGCAGCCGGGCGGCGTTGCCGGGGTTGCTCGGCGCGCTTGTTCTCTGGGCCCAAGGAAAGCCAGGAGCTGGAGGTGTTGGTGCCGCGCCACCGAGTTGCGTCCCACCGACGGGGCCCGGGCCTGCTGCCGGTATTGGCAGGTGAGCAGCGCGTGCCCGGCGGGCCTGGCTGGGCGGGGACAGGGGCGCGGGCCGGGTCTGGTGACCTCAGGGCCCCTTTCCGCAGCGCTCGCCTGGTTCTCGAGGCCTGCTGCGGCAGAAGGGGACGAGCATCAGGGAGCAGGAGCAGGCGCCGCAGAAGACGCAGCGGATGAGGCGGAGGCGGAGATCATACAGCTGCTGAAACGAGCCAAGGTGAGGCAGCTTGGCGAGCGCGTAGGCTTTGTGGACGAGGTCTGGTGGCCTTGTTGTTACGCATTTCTCCCTTCAGTTTACCAAAGCGTGCATAATGGTTCCGATGGTATAATTGCCCAGAATTGCGTGGGTCATTGATGTGGGGGTTGGGGTCCATCTAGACCGGTCTGTGTCTGAAGCTTGCAAGAAAAACTGCTGCAGTCTCTAGTCTAGACGGAGTTGGCCCCCTGGGTATCACTGTTTGATCCAAATTATCAAGAATGTTTTGTAGTTGTGCTTATCAGTTAATCCACCAAACTGAAATGACATTATTTTGCACATATTGTATGTACAGCATCCTGAAAATGCAATTTGTTGTTGGTTGTGCAGCTTGCTTCTTTTCTAAATTATTTTATTCTACGTCCTATTTTCTTCTCTTCAGGATAGCTCATCAGTTTCACTGGGCTAAATAGCAACTTGCTGGCAACAGTGTTCAAATTGATATTCTTGGACCACAGTGTCCATGCCATGCTACTCACGTGCCATCTCCACGAGGAGGCCTGCCACTACCTCTCAAGACTCAGTGTACCCAAAACTAAGCTTTTGATTTTAAGTGCCTCCCCAGTACATTCTTTCACCATCTTTTGTTTTGCTGCCTTCAGTTTCTTGGTTTAGAAACCTCATATTCATTCGTTATGTTTTGTTTTTTGAGAAACAGTTTCGCTGTGTAATTTAGGCTAGCCTTGAAGTCTCTTAGGTAGCCCAGGGTGGCTTTAAAGTCGTGTTGATCCTCCTGCTGCAGCTTCACAGAGTGCTGGTGCCACCACTCCTGGCCTCATAACTATTCTTAAAACCTGTACCTTAACATTTCCCAGTGCACAGCAATAATTCTTAGTGCCACCACATTAAAAAATATTTCTTAAATCTGTTTAAAAACTCTTATGGTTCCTTGACCCGAAAGCAAATCTGCAGACTGGTAGTCTGTGTTGCTCTCCTCCCCTCTACAGTTCATTCTGTATACAGCAAACTAAGTGATGTTTTAAAAAATGTGAACAAGATTATATCACCTTCTTGCCTAAAAACTCTGGATTCCTACTATACCTAGGATAAAACCTAAGATCCCTTCCATGGCTGTAAAACCCTACGTAATGTAAACGAGCCTTTCTCACCCATTGTGCATTAACAGCCAGTTAATCATCATTATTGTCACTCTTTTACATCACTTACCTTGTATGTCTTTTTTTTTTTTTTGTGGTACCGGAGATTGAATTCACAACCTCGTGCTTGCCAGGCAGGTGCTTATGCTGCTAAGCTAAATCCCCAGCCACCTTGTATGTCTTCTAAAGAACCCTTCTCTTGGCCTAAAGGGCTTTGTTCATTCTCTTTGATGCATTCTTTGCTCTGGTTCCTTATTTAGTTGACTCATTTTCATTTTTCCTTAGTTTAGCTCACATTCTTAGAAGATTTTTGGACTTCCACTGGAGGAGACCCTCAGTTTTTTATTTTTATAACTTCATGCTGAGTTGTGATCAAGCTCACTTTTCCCACAGAATCTCTTCCAGCCTTCAGGAAGAGAGAAACAGGATAAAGGGCAAGCAATTTCCTTATGAAATATAATGTAAGGATTATTCACATTCCTTCTGTCTGTGGGCAGAACTTCATTATGTGTCCATGCTTGGCTGCGTGGGAGGCTGACCTCTCTTGTCACCTGCATAAGCACAATGCTTCCTGCATCATAGGCATCCAGTAACTCTCTGGTGGATAACTTCTTTCTATGCATTGGGTGCATATCCTTACCTCCTTTTGTCTGCTAGCACTTGCATCTGCTATGTTTGTATTTCACTTAATATTGTTTTGTCTCCTCTTTTTAGTTGAGCATTATGAAAGATGAGCCAGAAGAGGCTGAGCTGATTTTGCATGACGCTCTTCGCCTTGCTTATCAGAGTGATAACAAGAAGGCCATCACTTACACTTACGATCTGGTAATTATCCTAACCATTTGGAGCTACTGATGAGGAAGTATGGATGTGGGGAAGGAATATTTTGTTGATTTATGTTCCTGACTGTTAGGATGAGGCCATCCTGAGCTTTTTTTTTTTTTTGGCAAATCCCTAGCAGGGTCACTTATAAGAGATATCTCAATTGTTACTTCAATAATGAATAAGACCTAGATTTGGTTATCAATAAAGTATATGCAACAAAATATTTACTTCTTACACCATTGCTGTACTGAGCTAGCAGATTAACTGGTGATACATTTTTCCCTATTTTTAACTATCATTTTAATTGAGGGGTGGGAGCAAAAGGAATCCCTAGCTTAGAGGTTTTTAAATGTCCTAAACTGAACAACAATTTGTAATTTGCTTTCAGATGGCCAATTTAGCATTTATACGAGGTCAACTTGAAAATGTAAGTAAATCATCTTGTAAATCGTCTTGAATTTGTAGCTAGATGTGGTGGCGCATGCCTGTAATCCCAGCAACTGGAAGGCTGAAGCAGGAGGATCATTGTGAGTTTGAGGCCAGCCTGGGCTGCATAGCGAGTTCAAGGCCAGTCTGCACTAGATAGTGAGATTGTGTCTCAAAAGAAAAATCTTGAATTTGTGAAGCCTCAAAGGAACTGTAGCAGGAAGAGTATAGGTTAAGCTCCTATCATAAAGAGACCCCACATTATAGGGTTTTTGTTTTTTTAAAATGCTATGTTTATTTTTTAATGCATTGTTCCATGGGTAGGCTAAGGACTAAAGGACAGTTTAGGCATTCTGGTGTCCATTACAGAAGCAAGGTTTTTTTTTTCTCAGATAAGTACTCCTGTACAAGGATGAGTTGATTCACCTCCAGCCTGTCAGGGAAAAAGAGAATGAAGGGCAAGTAGCATCCTTATAAGGTATAGTTAAAAGTTGTTCGTATTTTTTCTACCTGCAATTCTTGGGTAGGATTTTATGTGCTTATTCCTAGTTAAGAGGAAAGCTGATGTGCTGAAAATCAAGAAGATTTTATAACTACAGTGATACGAGGGACAATTAGCAGTCTGTTTTGGGACAATTAGCAGTCTGTTCTGCAGCAATTTGGATGAGAAGTTAATCTCTGAAGTTGGTTTGTACTCATCAAAAAGTAGTTTAAGGAATAGGATAAGGGGTCCTGATACTTTGGTCCATTCTCCTTTTTAGGAATACTGTTTTCTGTATTTGTCTGTGTGTTTACAAGGAATGATATGTGAGTGTGGTACCTAAAATTCATGGTCATCATAGATACTGGGGCACAAGTAAAGGAAAAATCTTTCCCTTATCCTTTTAGGCAGAACAACTTTTTAAAGCAACCATGAGTCACCTGCTTGGAGGGGGTATGAGGCAGGTAAGGACACTGTGTACTACTGATACCTCACTGAAGCAGTTTGCAAAATAGTCACGCTTCCTGGAAAGTCTCCTATCCTCCCACATACTGCTTTGACCAAGAGAGGTAGATTTTTTGCTTTTAGACCTTTATGAAAATGGCTACTGTTTCACTATTTCAGAAGGATGGTTGCTGAGGAATTCATAGTTGACTAATTTCCCTAAAAGATTAAACTGTGTGATTCTGAAACTAAAGGCATCCTAGAAGTTGATATGAAATATTCTGTGAGAAAATTTTATTTGTCATGGATTTTTCCTTTATCCTAACAGGAAGACAATGCAATAATTGAAATCTCACTCAAGTTGGCCAGTATCTATGCTGCTCAGAATAGGTAAGTAGTTAGAATCTAGCAGTTAGGGAATAACACTGTGGGCAGAAAATGCTGATCCATGGGATGTTACATAATCATTTCCCTAAAAGTCACCTGTGGTCTCCAGGAAATTGGGTATCATACTTCCAGGTGTTCCCCCCCCCCCCGCCTTTGCAATTCTAAGGGTTTTCCCTTTTTACTTTTGCTGTTTTTGCATTAATCTGCCATCAGGCTACCCTGTGATAAAGCTAGTCAGTTTGCTGTACTGGTTTGAAAGGAGATGGAAGTTAGAGTGGAAACGATAGTTTAGCTCTTCAGTGGAGAGAGCAATAGAAAAACTACAGAGGATGGTAGATTTTGAAGAAGCTGCAACGCTAATGTGTTAAGCATTAGCAAAAGAGGAAGTTAGGGATGAAGTTAAATGGTGAGAGTCACTGTGGAAGTATCTTGGTGCTTATTGGGTTATCCATTGTAGAAAATAATGACTATTTTTAAGGTTTGTGCAAAGGGTTTAGAATCAAGATGTTCTTTTTTTGGTACGGGGGATCGAACTCATGACCTCGAGCTTGCCAGGCAGGCACTTAAGCCACTGAGCTAAATCCCCGGTCCAAGATGTTCTGTTTAAGTGACTTGACCACTGCCTTTTGAAGATGTAGAGATGGTGATAGGTAGGTTTCTGGAAGACAATATAGCCAGAAATAGGGCCGGGGGCTGGCTTTACATAAGCAAGTCAAGAAAGAGGTGCTATTTTTAAAGTAGTTATTGAGTCTGAGTTATAAAGAAGAGACAGTCAGCTTTGGATATGAGCCAAAACCTGGGAACGCTGGCAGTGAGGGCCTTTCATTCCTATCAGTCTCTAAGTGGAAGTCAAAGATGAAGCAGGGCATAACAGAACTCCTCCAGAGATCGATTTTTTTTTTTTGGTATGGGAGATTGAACTCACAACTTTGTGCTTGCCAGGCAGGCGCTTAGGCCACTGAGCCAAATCCCTGGCCCTAGAGATTGATATTTTGAGGATCATTAGTTTAAAGAGAGAACTGAGGCTAGCTTCCTTTAGGATGTTACCTGCTGAAGAAGTTGATGCTAGAGGTTCAGAGTGACATTCATCAAGCCAAATACTGTACAAAGGGTGCTCTTTGAAGCCAGAAGCCCTCACACTGTCCCTGCTGTGCTCGTCACCACCAGCTCCTTCATTCTTAGCAGGACCTGCTTATTATCCCTGCAGCCTGATCCCAGGTGAAGTAGGCTAGGACTTCTGAGAGCCTTTGGTCTTGTAGAGCCATTGATGTATCCATTAGTGATTATCCTCTAAGTTATTCTATACTTTTCAGAAACATGAGGTGTTTTTTTGTTTTGTTTTTTTTTTTAAGCCATAGCTAGGTCCTGAGACCTAGAAAGTTTTTTTTCAATTTATTTTTTTTTAAACTTTTTATCGGTACCGGGTATTGAACTCACGACCGCCTGCTTGCAAAGCAGGCGCTTTTGCTGCTGAGCTAAATCCCCAGCCCCGAGACCTAGAAAGTTTGATACAAGTAGGAAAGAGAGTTGTTTGTAGACCTTTTCCTCTCATTGGGGACCTCTTGTGGCAGCCTCCTCCCTCATATGCTGGCCAGAGATTGTCCCTTCTCTTAAGATTTGAGTCCAGTGTAGGAAGAAGACAGTTCTGTTCTGAGAACAGCAAGACCATCAGAGCTCTTCTTGTAAAGCTAGAGAATAATGAGCTTTGTAGTGGCACTTTTGGTAAGAAAAGCAAGAATGAAAGCTGAGCTCCTATATGGAGAAGAATTTCCTGCTGTCATGGAAATGGACAGCAGAGTGAATCTGCTTGCTTGGGTGCCCTCACTAGTTAACGTATTGATCCAGGGCTAAATACCTTCCCATACCCTAGCTAGGAGTTCCAGTTCTGTAAGAGACTTTTATCAAAGACCTAAAGGTTGGATTAAGTATTAAGTGACCAGAGCTTCTCCGACGCTGCATGAAGGCCTAGAGTGCATCCTCCTGTGCACGAGGGAGCTGTTTTACCTCCCGTGCAGAGCCTGAGCCTTGCTCTGTGCAGGCGGTATTACTTTGACAGGTATGCGGCATTGCCACACAGGGAGTTACTTTGCCAGGTGGAGAAAAGGACTCTTGTGAAACTTGGTTATTGCAGGGGAGGAGTGCTGAAAGACTAGTGCTAGATATGTTAGTTATGAAAATTTGGCAGCACTTTTACCTTTTGATGTCTTAATTTACCTTACGTGTTGGTGACTTTCAGAAAAATAAAACTTCTGAGCGGTGGAAGAGTGACAGCCTGAAGAGACATTAAGCAAAGTTCCTCTTTGTTTTACTGAGATGGAAAAGATGAGGTCAGAAGAGTTTGAGGTAAACAACTGACCATTGATCTTTGTATTACAGACAAGAATTTGCTCTTGCTGGCTATGAATTCTGCATTTCAACTCTAGAGGAAAAAATTGAAAGAGAAAAGGAGTTAGCAGAAGATGTTATGTCAGGTAGGAAACTAAGTCTTCTGGGGTGTGTCTGTTCCACAAGGGCTTCACTGCTGCACTTAAAGAGAAAGATACCTGCATTCTGGAACTGTTTGATTGTTATAAGTCTTAGCAGAGGTTTTGAGATACCTTGTTTAAATAACTAGACTGCTGGGGCTGGGGATTTAGCTCAGCGGCATAAGCGCCTGCCTTGCAAGCAGGCAGTCGTGAGTTTGATCCCTGGTACCAATAAAAAGGAAAAAGACACAACAACAACAACAACAACAACAACAACAACAAAAACTAGACTGCTGGATTTTGGAAGTAGGGTCTCACTTTGTGGTTCGGGCTGGCCTTGAACTCACTGTGTACTCAGCCTGACCTTTGGACTCGCAGTGATCCTCCTGCTGCAGCATTCCATGTGCTGGGGTTACAGGCGTGTGCCACGATACTCAGTTTTTGTTTTTTAAACTCCTGGGTGACATTTTTCACTTTTCTTTGTGGTACTTGGGTTAACAGTAGCTTAGTAGGTCCTGGAGTTGCCCAGTGCTGGACTCAAACTTACTATCTTCCTGCTTTAGCTTCCTTTACTGCTGGGATTATAGCTGTGCACTACCATGCCCAGCTGAAATGTTTATAGTCTCTCTCTTAACTTTTAGTTAAACATAACTTGTAGGAATTTAGGGAGCAGAAAGGGAGGGCTCTTCTTTTATTTCTTAGTTCAGCCTCTATTCAGAATATTATGGGGCAGAGGATGTAGCTCAGCGGCACAAGTGTCTGCCTGGCAAGCACCAGGTCATGAGTTTGATCCCAGCAGCAAACAACAACAGAACGGCTGTGTAATCCTGCAGGTTAAAGATGAAGAAAAAGAATCTCGTGTTTCTGCAGTTCATTCTCATGGAGGCTAGGAATAATTGGAGTATGCGAGAAACTCTTGAACTCTTGGCTGTTTGGGTTTTTTAATTTAGTTTGAAGTATTAGGAATTTTCAGGTTTGGCATCTTTAACTCGGTTCAGTTACTACATGCCAAGACCTAGCGAGATAGGGGATACCACAGTCAACTGTATCATCCCTAGTAAGATCCCACAAGAGTTTCTGTGCCAGTTGTTTTCCAGTTCTGTCTTGAGCATGTGTAAAACTTCCTTGCAGTTCACTAAATCCAGTCCTTACTTTCCTCATTAAGAGCTCTGACCACGGGATCCCCGTCTACGGCTAGAGCACTCCTCTTGGCACTCCTCTGAGCACTTCACTGGTCTTTCCCTCCCCTTCCTGACCCTTGATGTGCTGGGCCGAGGGACCATCTGCAGCCTCTTGTTTTCCTGCCACCCTCATGCCCTGGCACATGCCGTATAATCTTGTACCTTTAACACGGTGATACTTTGATTCATGAATGCTTTTGTTTGTGAATAATTTGGCTTGCAAACAGAAGCATTTGACAGAATTTTGTTTTTGTTTGTGAGCTCTGTATCAGGTAACGAACACCTTTTCCAGAATCATGGAACAAAATTGATGAACTGAGGCACCACTGGGATCAAACCTTCAACCTTGGCTCCCTCCAAACAGCTAACTTACGGATCTGCTGACTTAAGGGGCCTTAACCTGACTTGAATGTTGACTGCTCACCTCACACTTAACGTATCCCATGTCCAAAATGTGTCCCTTGATTTCTGCCACTCAGACTTAATCTCTACCAGACGACCCCAGCTTAGTAATGGTACCAATATTCACAAGTTGCTTGGTCAGGCGCCTAAGACTGGTCCATGATTTTCTCATTCCTCATAGTTTATCCATCAGCAGGTTATGTTGGCTCAGCCATCAGAGCATGTCAGAGCACAGTTCATCCTCTTACCCAGCTGCTGTAGTTTGCATTAACAGTTTCTTGCCTGGATTCCTATAACCTCACAGGCTTCCCTGTTTCCTTCCCTTTACTGCCTTACATAATCTTTTATCTATTCAGCAGGCAAAGTGATCTTTTGAGGACCTCAGTGTCATAGTACCACCGTTAGAGTGAATCCAGAGTCCCCCTCTGGACCGCGGAGGCCCTCTGATCTGGCCCCCACTTTCCTCTCTACGTCATCTGCTGCACGCGCTTTGCTGATCTCATGCTCACCACACTGCACTTTGTGCTGTCCTGTGTGTCCTGGCCTTTTGACATCTCAGTCTTTCTCTTTCCTTCTGTCTCGTGCTTCCCCACTTAGCTCCATTCAGGTCTCTGCTTCAGTGCGGTGTCACTTCCTTAGAGCCCTGCCCTAACAAAAACAGTTGTCTGTTCCCAATGTAGTTTTGCTCTTCCTCTTGGTCCTTTCATTTTCTAATCTTGAAAGTAGAGGTGTGTGTTGTGTACTTATGTTTGTGTTGCCAAGAAAAGTATATGTTTGTTCAAGTGTCAAAGAGGGATTGAGGAGTCATCTGGTTGCTTATTACCAAATGCTTGGTACCCAGGACAGTGCTTGGCACATAATAGAGGTTCAGTAGTTAATGAAAGAACAAAGACTGACAAGTAGATACAGTTTGATTGTAGTGTGTGGAACCTGCAAAAGATATAAAAACAAGGGTTACAGTCAACTACATCAACTGTTCACACTGTTGCTAGTTTATGTTTACAGCATGGACGTTCGTTTTTTGTTTTGCTTTGTTTTGTTTTGAGACAGGGTATCACTGTAGGTCAGGCCAGCCTTGAACTTGCTTATGTAGCCTAGGATGGCCTTGAACTCACAGCAATCCTCCTGCCTCGGCCTCCTCTGAGTGCCAGGAACCCAGGCATGCACCACCACACCTGGCTTGATATTAGTTTCTTAAGAATGTAAACGCACCATTTTTAATTCCAAATGTAATACCAGTTACCACTGAAGAAAAAGTCTTGCTACTAAGAAAGTAGCTGTTATGGCTGGTCCGATGGCAGTGAGTTATCAGAACTTATTAACATTAGTGTCACTAAAGTTGGTATACCACCCCCCCACTGCTAAATTTGACTGGCTTTAAAAAAAAAAAAAAAAAAAGAAAGTAGCTGTTATTTTTTAGTATTTGTCTTTTCTAGCTTTCTCACCTGTGTTCTTTATATTTTAAATAAATTAGAGATTATTTGTAACTTATTTTTTATAATTAATACATCTTTTTCTCAAGGCAAGGGAATTTTTAGACAGAGCAAGCCAATTTCTATTACAAACAATCTTATTTTTTCCAGAAAAGAAATTAAATCCTACTCAGTTTTGAACAAAGCAGATAATTACAGATTTATGTGCTTTTATTGGTGTGACTAACTCTACCCTAATAGAGGGCATTGTTTAAGATCATGTTTAAAACTTGGTCCAGAGTAGTTTGTTTGTCATGTCCTAGATACATTTGTAATTATATGTGTAATTAGTGGGAAATGCCTATAAAAAATTAAGTGAAAATGTTAGTTGCCACAGTTAGGAGGAACTAATTTTCTAGAATACACAGATTGAGTGCAGTGGTACCTCAGTTCATGAACTCAATTCTTTCCATGATTCTGGTAATAGACAGGACAACTACTTTCCCCATAAGGTCAACATTGAACCCAACCATTGAATTTGATATGATTCTTGTCTAACTTGGTTTGCAACCAGAATTGTGGAGAGAATCAAGTTGATGAACTAAAATACTGCTGTATAAACACAGAAAATTTTCTTTTGGTTGGCAGATTTATAGAAATTTATATCTCATTTGTATTTTTCTGGATAGTCTATAATTTTGTACAAGTTTATATTTGTCTTGTTACACTTTAATTTCTGCTGCTACGTACATAATATAATAAAAAGTCAGTAATATTTCAAGGCTTAATTTAAAACAGGATTTTTTTGCCATACCTCAAAACCAATCTTTTTTTATTCATTTGTTCATTTATTTATTTTTTAACCATGCTGGGAATTGGACCTCGGGCGTCCTGCACGGGGGCTGTGCTGTACCACTGGGTCACAGTCCTTCGACCAGTGTATTTTTAACTGTACTAGTGTCTTCTGGTATTTACTTCCACATTTCTTTTTTTTTTCTTTTTCCTTTTTATCGGTACCAGGGATCGAACTCACGACTGCCTGCTTGCAAGGCAGGTGCTTATGCCACTGAGCTAAATCCCCAGCCCTACTTCCACATTTCTAAATAACACAAAATTGTTGTTGCTTGATTTGTTACTTTGGGAAGCTATTGATTCATGCACAAGTGAAGATTTGTTGTTGTTTTTTATTTCTTTCCTTCTGTTTTTTTTTTTTGGTCTTTTTGAGACAGGGCTTCAAAGGTTGGCTTTGAGCTCATCTTGTCACACTGGCCTCGATCCTGTGGCACTTCTCCTGCTCAGCCTCCCGAGTACTGGGGTTATAGGTGTGTGGCACTACACTTGGTACTTCTCTTTTTTTTTTTTTTTTTTTTTAATTTATTTTAAATAGAAAAAAGCAGAAAAATCAATAAGCAAACTAACCAGAACAACAATAACAACAAAAGTAAAACAGTAGCAATGTAGGTTTTCAAAATAAGATGTTAGGAATTTAACAGAGGTTGTTATGTTGCATATTGTCATCTTTAAAATAGGTGCTCAGGTTACTAGGTATAGGAATAAAGCAAAACAATCATAAGGAACAAAACACTGGATTTCAAAAACAAGATGAAAGGAAATTTCCCTCAGTAATGCATATTGTTATCCTCCAAATAGATGCTCAGACTACCAGGCTTAGGCCTGCGAAGTCAATCAAATAGTACAAGCACTAAGTAGTTGTTACTCTTACTATTTTACTTCAGTTGCTGTCCTGTCAGCTGAGTTCCTCCGGATCAGCCAGTTGCTTGGAGGGGGTGGACGGCCCATGTGCCAGCTGGCTCATGGGAAGGCACAGTCTGGCCTCTTGATTTTCTTCCCATTCCCTTTTTGTTGTTTTATGTTGTGTTTTGAGACAGGGTCTCACTGTGTAGTGCAGCTACCCTTGAACTCTGCAGCCCAAGCTGGACAGTGATCCTCCTGTCTTTGGCTCCCAAGTGCTGGGGTTACAGGTGTGCAGCACCACACCGGCTTGGATGATCAAAGACTGAGCACAGTTTTTGGTTATGTCTGTATTATGAATATATAAGTAGTGTTGTTCGTGCAAGTAATGATGTGATTACATAATTAGGTTTGTGATTTTATGTACAACTTTTTTTTTTTTTTTTGTCTTTTTCCTTTTTATCGGTACCGGGGATCGAACTCACGACTGCCTGCTTGCAAGGCAGACGCTTATGCCGCTGAGCTAAATCCCCAGCCCCTTATGTACAACTTTTTGCTTTTTCTCTTCTACCTTGCTGTTTTGGTTGCCTGGCATTCTTCACCTAACCGTAGTACTTGTTTATCATTTCCTTTATAGTTTTTTGGTGACTGGGTCTCACTCTTTCGAACTTGAGCTGGCAGTGTAGCCCAGGCTGGCCTCAAACTAACTGTAGTCTTCCTGCCTCAGTTTCCCAAGTTCTGGGATTACAGGCCTGTGCCACAATGCTTGGGCGTTTTTCACGGGAAGCTCTGCTGGGGTCCAGGGAACACACTGGCTCACTTCTCATTGGTGTGTCTGGCTTGATCATCGTTGAGCGCTGTGTCTCCCACAACTTTTTAATGCTCTCATCTTCCTAGACTCGTGCCTACTTTTTTTAATCCTTGTAGCTTTTACTTGTTTCATTCCTCAACTGCTATTGTCGTATTTTAGGAAGGTATGGAGATAAATTCATGTGTTTACTTCAGAATGGTGTGTCTACATTTTAATCCAGTCTCTTGTTACTGGACATCAAGGTGGTGTCCAGATTGGAGCACGTTCTTAACCCTGAACTTCTGGGTCAAAAGCATCACGGTTTAAGGTTATCCAATATTGCCACATTGCATTTGAAAGAACTGTGAATTTCCCTTCCTGGGTTTTGCTTTTATTTACTTTGTGACTTGGTTAAATTTTTGAATTGCTGTGTGCTTTGGATCTCAAGAATAATATATTTTAGGAGAAGTGAATGTCTTAATGTATATAAATGACTTAATACCTAATACACAGTAGCACCTTTATTATTATTAGTTTTGTTACTGGAATAAGATCATGTGTCCTCTCTCCCTGAAACTCACTGATTTTTGTAGCCATTTAGCTTTGTGGTAAAACATAGATGGATTATGCAGTGGGGGGTTTTTTTGGTAGGAAGTAAGGCTTGTTCCTTTTTGTAAAGACACTAACTGGTTATATGTCCTTCCCTTTATGTTTATAGAATGGCTGGCTTTGTTTTTAACAAAAGGAAAATATGAAGCAAACATTTGCATAAAGAGTTATAAAAATAGCCGGGATATAGCTCTGCAGCACAAGCGCCTGCCCCACAAACACAAGATCCTAAGTTTGATTTCTGGTACCAAGAAAAAAACAGTTACAAAAATAGACAGTGACACTGTGCTGCCAGAACCGTGGGAGCTCTGTGTGTGCCGGCCCGTTCCGTCCCCTTCCTAACCTCTGCTGAATGTGGCCTCCACCTTGCCTTTGTTGTGGCTTTCCTATGTTTCCGTTAAGATGGCATTTAGTTTTTCCATGTTTGATCTTAAAACTTAGAGATAAATGGATCACACAGTGTTCTCAGTTCAGGATATTTTTATTGCATGAGGCTTTAGAATTAAATCTGAATTTATTTTTATGTCTTTTATTTTTCTTAATGTTTGACAGATGTTAAGTAGCTATCCTGTTCCAGATATTATTCTAGATTCAAATAGCAGCAAATCAGGTAAAATTCCTTGCTGTTTTGGTGCTTAATGCTTACACAGATACATCTCAGCATTGGAAATTTTGTTTTCATGTTTCCTTTAGAAAATATCTAGTCGGGGCTGGGGATTTAGCTCAGCGGCATAAGCACCTGCCTTGCAAGCAGGCGGTCGTGAATTCGATCCCCGGTACCGGAAAAAAGAAAAAGTTTCAACATTTAAACTTTTTAATTTATTTGGCATTTGTTTTTATGTGAAATTGGTAAGTACTTTTTTTTTTTTTAGTGGTAGGAGTTGAACCTTAGGCCTTAGGCGTTCTGAGCAGGCCTTTTACCAGAGTTACACCCTTGAGCCCTCCCTTCCCAGCAACTGTTTTCTTAAAAATAATAATCTGGCTGGGGATTTAGCTCAGTACTATAAGTGCCTGCCTGGCAAGGTTTTGGTAATGGGGAGTTCGATCCCCAGTACCAAAAATAATAATAATCCTCATTAAAAATTTTGGTTTCTTTTAGGGTTTTCTGTTCTGAATTTACTGTGCATTGTTTGAATTGTATTTTGAGTTATATGTTAATATAGTGCTTTTTTGGTAAAATTTCTTTCCACTTTTCTATTCGTTTTCTCAAGAGCTTTAAAGTTTGTTTTTTCAAGTCCCTGAGATACTGGGAGATCAAATTATTAGATTTGCTTTGGGGAGAGATTTCTGTCTAAGGGTATACCTTTACTGCACCTAGTGGAAAATGTCAACCAAAATTAGGTTAAATAGCCAGTTATTGTCCCTGTAACTGAGGTTGGGTGATAAGGGCAGAGGTGGTCACAAAGGCTCAGGTTTTGTCTGTCTCTCCTCACGATCATGTCAGGGGATTAGCCTTTTCCTTATGCTCCCTTTGGGATTGAAAAGTGACTGTAGAAGTTCCCAGGAATCTCATCTCAAAATGGCATTGTCCAAGGGAAAGAAGACATCTTTGATGTTTCTCTTAGCATCAAGGCAGTCTCTTCTGAAGGGCCCAGGTAGATCTAGCTTTACTTCTGATTGGCTAGAATTGGGTCTCAAGTCATTTCTAACCTGGTCTTTGACAAGAAAAATGGGATTATTTTGACCAGCTAAAACTGGTCAATACCCATTTGTAACAGAATGGGAGGCCACCTCTGCTGAGTCATGTGAGGAAAGAATGGGACAGGGACAAACAGCTACTGTGCTAGAAAAGGATTTGCAATAGTAGGTCTTCCCCTGAGGGACAGGGTGAGACTCTTACAGTTTTCTTCATCGAAATGCAACAGCTGTTTTACGAAATTTGATTCTAACTGGTACTTTACTGAAACTGTTTGCTTTTTAAAGTTGATTTTGATGTTTCCCGATTTATAATTACACAGTTGGAAAATCATGACAATTGTTTCAGATAGTTACACTTCTGTCTCCTTCTTGTCCTTTATTAAATTCAGCTTATTGGATATAACTTTAGACCAACATTAAAATAGTGGTATTAGGCAACTTCATCCTATGTCTAATTTTGTGCAAAACTATGTATTTATTATATATGTAGAGCAAACCGGGCTTGCTTGTAGATTAATTATTCAGTGTGTTGCTGGATAATACTTAGTAGTGATATTTTATGTACAATGTTTAGAGTTATTTTCCTGTTAGGTCCATAGTTTATTTCTCTTGTCATTGCAGTGTTGTATTTATGTAACAAGATAAACATACGCATTTTATACATTGGAATAATCTGATCTCTCCCCTGAAAGTTGCCTACACCCCAACTCTCCTTTGGAGTTGGTTCCCTGGGGCCTTTTTCTTACTTCTCTATTGCTTTCACATTTAAATTTCTGTAATTTTCTTGATTTAATTTCAGTACGCGGGACAGTACCAGGGACACAATAAGCATTAGCAAAAGCCTGTTGAAAAAAAAAATAAATGGGTAGGCGAATTTGAGATTTTATTTTTCTTAGAAGCTTTCTTAAGGAATTATATATGTAAGTATAGTATGTAGTATTGTCTTACATATCTAAGATCATAGTCCTTTTCCTAGGTTTTTTTTTGTTTTTTGAGACAGGGTCTCACCAGGTAGTTCAGGCTGGCCTAGAGCCGCACGCTGGCCTTAAACTCACAGCGATTCTCCTGCCTCAGCCCCCGCTCCCACCTCAGTTGGGGATTACAAGCATGGGTCACCATGTCTGGCTTTCCGAGTTTTTAATTTTATGGATTTATTTCTTTAAAAATTAATAAAAGATTTTCATCTTGATTTCGTCTCCTCCTACTCTTGAAAGCTTTATTAGCAAAAATATTTCTGGAAGTGGAAGTGTTTGGGTGGGATAACTGGTTGCGTGTTGTTTGGAAGCTGGGGCCTGACTTGAGTCCTAGATCTGCTGCTGCTGAGCGTCGGAGGACTTACCTAGCTTCTCTAGTCTCAGTTTCTTCATTAGTATGTACGAGTAGTGACAGGGCCCACCACACACTGTCATGAGAATTAAGTGCTCTAAGCTGTGACTGATACACAGCCATAGTGCCAGAGTTTTGTGGGATGGATATATTAATCTGTTTTCTTAAATGACTTGGTTCCTGTATTTATTCATTACTCTAAATTTGTGAAGGATCTTCCTAGGTAGTCATATTTTTTCTTGGTTTCTGTCAATTTTGTTGATCTTTTCAAAGAAACAATTTTACAAATTTCTTTCTTTTTCTAGTTATGTAAAAATTTAATAGCTTTAATATTTTTTTTCTATCAGCAATGGCTTTTACAACTGTAAGCTTAACCTGTGTCATAAATTTTGGTATGCTGTGCATTTATTTTTATGAGTTTCATAGTATTTTCTAATTTTTCTTACAATTTATAAAGTATATTGATTAATTTTTAAATTTTTGTGAATTGCTCAAATTTCCCTGTTGTTTTCATTTTCATTGTAACTGGCCAGTACATTTGTATGATTTTGGTCCTTCTAAATTTATTGAGTCTTGCTTTATGTGTGTTTTCTTGTTGGGTGGAATGTCTTATATATATCTTGTTAGGTCTAGGTGGTTTATATGTCATTATTTGATTTCATCTTTTTTTTTTTTTTTTTTTGGTACTAGGGATCAAACTCATTACCTTGCACTTGCCATGCAAGCTTTTTTGTCTTTTTGACTTTTTTTTCTTTTTTATCCGTACCAGGGATCAAACTTACAACCACACACTTGCAAGGCAGGCGCTTATGCCGCTGAGCTAAATCCCCAGTCCTTTTTTGTCTTTTTGAGACAGGATCTCTCTATGTAATTCAGGCTGGCATTGAGTTCACTTTGTAGCCCAGGCTGGTCTTGAACTTGCAGTGATCCTCCTGCCTCAGCTTCCTGAGTGCTGGGATTACAGGCATGTGCCACCACACCCCGCTTCCATCTAGTTTATCTGAAAAAAAATTATTTTTAAAAATTTGATCTGTTTTAAATTTTATGTATCTTTATTATAAATTACTAAACTTTTCTCTATTTAGGGTAGTTGTTACATTTTAGTTTGATGTTATCAACTGTATCTTCAGGTTTTCCAAGTTATTTTTCAGTGTATTTTGTAGGAAGCTGTGGTTGCATTCTTTTAAAAACCTGAGAATCAGTTGTCTTGTGATAGAATTAGTATGTAAAGTAATAATTTTTACATTTTAAAAACTGTTTTCCACATGTGTTCTTTTCTGTTTTCAGTCCCTCCTATGGGGGGTTTTCTCTCTTCCTCCTCCCTTTATATTCCGGAGGGAAGGCATATATGTTGCTTTTCAGTTCTATAAGTAGTAACCTAAAAATTTCTTCAAGATATGTTTAACTGATTAGAGGAAGAAAACACCTTTTTTCAGATTCTTCTGTGAGGTAAGTACAGTTTGGCATTCTGCCTTTTGCTTTTCCTGGTGATTTAGAAATCCTAATTTTTCTATATGATCTGGAATTTTAGACTTAATGCTGTTTATCACAGAGGATTCTGAAGTTAGCTTATCTACCTGTTTTGTAGGTAGTCTATTTCCCCTGCCTGAGTGGCTTTTCAGAACAAAACTAAACAGCAGCATAGGATGAGCGAGTTGTGTCCGTCAGGGACGTGGCGAGTGCTTTAGGGCCAGGGCTCTGAGCCCCCGGCCCGCGGAGCGCGTCCTGGTGACTGCGTCCTCCTGCTCAGGACTTGCCCTGAGGATGTCGGTCACCAGAACACTTCCTTCTGTCTTCTGCTTCTTGTATTTATCCTGTCTCCTTCCAATTTTTTTGTCCATATTTTGGGCATTTCTTCAGCTTGCATTCCAGATTACTGATTTATTATTCAGAAGGGCCAGTTCTGTATTTTTCTTCCTCAGATTTGTTAAAAGAGATTTTCAAGCGAAAGTGTGGAAAATTTAATAAAAACCATGTACCTTCCCCTTAGCCTTATCAAGTTTCTGTATTTTGCCATCTATGCTTCAGAAGGGTGTTTCGTTTGGTTTGGCTTGGTTTGGTTTGGCTTGGCTTGGTTTGGTTTTGGAGGGTAAGTTTAAACTCTGTACACCCGGTCCTTGCTTGGTGCAGCTGCTCCCCTGAATTTGGTCTCGGTTCCCGGCTTATTCTGTAGTTAATGTGGCATTGTACTGTGCAGTTGTTTCTGCAGTTTACTGTTTTCAGTCAACATAACGCTGTTGAAATTTGTCCATGTTGATACCGAGAGCAGTTTTTGTCGCATGGAAGCCGTTTGTTTGCTTAACCAAAGGTCTGCTATGGTGCATCTCCCCAAAAGGGGCAACTTCTTGGGGCATTTCCGTGTCCCAGAAATAAATGCTGCTTGGCCATCTTAGCGTACATTACAGTACATTTAGGAGTTCTGTTTGCTGTATGTTGAGTAAGAGTTTCTGTCATAAGCCCTAGCTCCTTCAGGAACTGCTTTTTTTCCTTTTTTAGATGGGATCTCACCATGTTGCTAAGTGGCCTGGCTGGCCATTTGGCTGTCAGTCTCCCAGAGAGCTGGGACTACAGTCCTGTGTACAGTGCCTGGACTTGTGTATCAAGTTTTCAGGAGTGTATCTAGCTTTTTGTTCCTAAAAATAATTCCTGAAAAGTGCAATTAAAGTTTGAAGAAATAAATGTGTCCCTGTCTTCGGGTTAAATGATTCTTTGGGAGTGTCATATAAGCAACTTCCATTTATTGTCAGTTATTAAGCTATCTGATTTTATTTAACTTTTAGCAGTTTCTGTATTATTTCAAGAACCATGTTTCAACAAATTATTCAAATAAATATAAATTATTTCTAAGAAAGGGAGCTATTTTTTGATACTTTATTAAGTCTATGAACTTTTCTCTTGGCATTATGCTAACAGTGTTCTTATGGAGGCTTTTTATTTTCTGAAGTTCTGTTATAATGTGCTTTTATTTCTTCCTTAGTCATACTTTTAGTCTAGGCTTTTTGAAGATATTTCTGTTTTTGTTGTCAGAATGTTGTATAAATTTATATGTACTTTAAAAATACTCCTTAGGAATACGGGTAGAATTATACTTCATTGATTATGCTTTCTGCCTTTTTTTCCACTCTAGTGAGTTGCCATTCCTGATAACAGGGCTAATGGTTTCCAAGAATGGCCCATCATTTTGTTCTTACAGTTTGTGAT
Source organism: Cavia porcellus (assembly GCF_034190915.1). Taxonomy (NCBI): domain Eukaryota; kingdom Metazoa; phylum Chordata; class Mammalia; order Rodentia; family Caviidae; genus Cavia; species Cavia porcellus. Next base: position 45,036,105 of record NW_026947515.1, on the reverse strand, counting down.
GTGTGTTTGTTTCTGGCAGCGTGACGATGAAACCCAGGGCCACGCATGCTAGGCAAGGACTCTACACTTGAGCTACATCTTCAACCCTGTATTCTTACACTTTTTTTTTGTACTGAGTATTGAACTCACAACCTCGTACTTGCCAAGCAGTTACTTATGCCACTGAGCTAAACCTCTGCCTTGTAGTTTTGAAGTACACTATTGACTGTATTTTCTAAATATGAACTATAAAAGTACATATTTTTTAAAACCATAGTGACATTTAAAGACAATGCAAATCCCAGAAAGATAACTGCAGTATTCCAAGTTTTAAATTTGTTAAAAATCACTTATCTGCATGGACTTGTTTGTGCTTGATGTGGTGTTACAGAGATTTATGTCATTCTTTGCATTTTTAACTGCCTTGTTATGTAACAGTTTAATCTCAGTATTGTAAATATTAAGCTGCTACTTGATAAGTTTTTGCTCAATATTTAAAACAATTTTTTGATTGTCTATAGTAATTTTTTGCCTTAATACTTCTTTTTAGTAAAGAAGTGTGTCTTTACATGGGACATTTTGTTGGTATCATGTTCTGTTTTATTTTTCTAGTTCTATTCATAAATTAATACACTTTATATTTACAAAAATAATTTTCATGCACATTGTTTCTTTGAACATAAATGTATGAGACATCTAAAACTACTCCTACCTTGATTTTTAAAACATGATTAGTATTGGCGTTTTATGTATAACTACACAAGAACAAGTAACTTTAGATTTCTGCAGAAAGAGAAGCTTCATTTTTTTATTTTATCCTGTTATCCCTGCAGCTGTCCTCATCCACAGCTGCGTTTTACTTAAACTCTCTTCAATAATTGATCACAGTTTTATTTGATAGCACAGTCTTTAAATTGTATGCCGGTTCTAAATTTTTGGAGAGCTTTGAAGATACGGAGCGGGTTTGCAGTGAGGGATAGCTTTGCTGGTGAACTCAGCCGCACCTCTTCAGCTGGGCATCTGCTGATTTTGTTCCGTAAGATTCAGGCACTTCTTCGTGTCGTCCTTCACATGGTGGCCATTTTGTGCTGTGTACAGCCTTCTCCACATTATTTGGGATCATCTTGCAGAAGTCTTGTGTAAGCTGATACTGGTTACTGGTCTCTAGATCTTTCTTCAGTTATTTTTATGTGGTGGTAGGTGTTTTTAAGGTTTATCCCTTTTCGGACATTGTGTGGTTGATTCTATAATGTATTGAGCGGTGCTGTCATTCCAGCCTTTATTACTCTTGAAAACTGTAATAACTGTTTAAATTTGGTTTGAGGCTTTCCATTCAGAATTTTGAATATTCTCTAGTTTCTTACTGCATTTTTTTCCTGTTTCATTGACCTTAGACTCTTGTTGTTGATTCTATTTTGAGTTTTTATGTCTCTTTTAATAAATTACTAGTTTTACATTGCATTGCTCTTTAGAATGTTAATCTGCTTAAGATGTGTACGGAGAAGTTCCATGATTTTAGCTAATAAAGCATGGATTTTAAATCGCCTAAGTTATCTTTTTTCAGCATAGCCTAAGTGGCCTGAAACCTTTGTGGCTTCTTGTGACCCAAATGATGAGGTAGATTGGCTGACTCTTGCTTTGCCTTCTATGACACACTTGTCACCTCCACAATGTTCTTATTTTCTTCTTAGTGGAAGAAAAAGCCAATACCCACCTTCTCCTGGGCATGTGCTTAGATTCCTGTGCACGATACCTTCTGTTCTCCAAGCAGCCATCCCAAGCACAGAGGATGTATGAAAAAGCTCTGCAGATTTCTGAAGAAATACAAGGTGAAAGACACCCACAGGTAACAAAGGAAGACACGGTCTTGAGAAACCATGGGCTTGAAATGCCACCCTCATTGCAAAATTAGTTGGCATGTCCTCAAGCCTAGTTAGTGCATTCAGTTTTTACTGTAGCCACAGGATTTGAGGTTGCTGGTCAGGTAGTAAGTCCACCCATTTCATGATTCATGGATTGAACAAGAGACTACCTTTCTATGAGGCGGATCTAACTAGGTGCCCCATGTTTCTGTATCTCTGGCTGCAGTGCAGAGCTGGTGCTGAATGGACCCTGCAGCCATTTCATTAGACTCTTACAAGAATCAAGTTAATAGTGAATTTCCTTGCCTCCCTTGTTCCATGGTTAAAAAAGGAACAAGGAAAAAGAGGAACTGCTTTTTTTGTTTGTTTGTTTGTTTTGAGACAGGGTCTTGCTGTGTATTTCAGGCTGGCCTTGAATTCACTGTGGAGGCAGGCTGGCCTTGAACTTGCAGTGATCCTCCTGCCTCAGCCTCCTGAGTATGGGATTGTAGGTATGTTCCACCATGTTGGGCCAGCATTAAATTTTAAAACACAGCATTAAAATTTAGTGTTACAGAATTTAAGCACAACATGCAAAATTTTGAGTTAGAGCTTTAAATACATTGAATTGAAATCTGACTTCTTCAAATATGACTTCTGTCAAAGTAATTCTTAGAGGTAGTCTATGAATGCTTCCAGCTGCAACATAAGATTTCTTAACTACACTGAATATGAAATGTTTGGGAAAATAATTTGAGCTATGAACGATCTCCAGGGATTTTGGACGTATTGAGTGTGCTCTAAGGGGACCAAGATACAATGGCAAGCACAATTCAGATTACTAAGTACTAGAATCAGGGATCTACAGAATAACTTCAGTGGAGGATTAAAGTATACAAGTTTATCAGTACCAAAATTTTAAATACTCTTAATGAGATTCTTCCTAAAATAGACGTTTCTTTTTATTTTGATGAGCCTCAAGATCAGCAGCACAGCATTATAATACAGTAAGGTTCTAGAGGCAGACAAACGCTAGGGGACTGGCTTCTCCAAATTGCTGAACCTTTTTTTTAAGAGTAGCAAGTATTTATTAAACAAAAAAGCTTTGTCTAAGAGGGTAAGAAGGGGGTCCCACATGGTTGCTCCGGGGAACCTGCTTCTCAGGGGAGTTTTATACAATCCAGAGATGAGATGGGTACAAACTTGGACAGAATGATGGTTAACTAATAAGATTACAAGTATTGTTGCTTAGGTAACATTGAGCCAATGGAAAATCACAAGGTGGGTTTGAAGTGGGCTAAAACTAAGTAACCAGTAAAATTAAAACTGTAGTTGCTTAGGTAATATTGATTAAATGGGGATCCAATGGGGAAGCAAGTCGCCTCATAAGTGCGAGTGAGACGAATAAGGACTTCACTGGAAGGGATGGGTTACGGAGGTCTTGGTCCTGCACCCAGGGTGATGTCTGTCTGCTTGTCTTTTCTGTCTTTCTGAGACAGTGCTTCACTATGCAGTTCAGGTTGGCATTGAACTCACTTTGTAGCCCAGGATGTCCTTGGCAGAAGTCCTCCTGCCTCAGCCTCTCTAGTGCTGGAGTTATACGCAGGATACCTATTTGGAGTATCAATCATGCTGTTCATCCCTTGGGGAAGTGTATGAATGTGGCCATTCCAGTCTGTCCTGAGGTCTGACTTTCAACAAGTGCACCTCCAGCCACAGCTGTCTTCTGCACTGACCTCTAGGACTCAGCCCTGTCTGACTGCCTATATTTCTAAATTTAGCTGTCTATAATACTAGCGATACAGAGGAAGTGCTAGATGTCTAATATGCCAAGTTCCTGTTCCCTGAAGTTGAAGAATGAATTCTAAGGAACAGTGGAGACCAAGAGTAGGAAAACTTACTGGGAGAAGGAATGGGGAACGAGAATAGCTCCTGAGATACAAGAGGGCTCCCAGGTGGGTTCCCAAGCCCGCTTCTCAAAGGAAGTTTTATAGAGCAGAATCATGGTCAATTTAGGTCAAAACTTGTGATTAACCAGTAAGATTGCAAGTGTAGTTGCTTAGTAATATTGATCCAATGGTAGTGATCTGTAGTTTTGGTGTTAGTGTCCTGGTTGGAGAGGATGACCCACCCTAATAATAAGGTAACGGGGAATCTCAAAAGGGTGATGCCAATAATCTCAAATTTCTGTTTATCCTTTAAGGAAATATGTAAATCTAGCCTTTGTGACTTAATCTGCTTCAGATGGGCCTCCAACCAGTTGGGTTGTGTTCTTTTCTTCTGCACTGATTTCCTAGAGGGCTCAGCCCTGTCTGACTGCCTACAGTATTTCTGCCTAATTTAACTGTCTCCAGTATTCCCCCTTAGAAGAGAACTAGTTCCCATCTAGCTGCTTCAGGCTGAGAAGGGTCAGTGCAGGGGAAACCACAGTGGGCCTTCTCCAGAGAGCTAATCTAATGGGCCCTACTCGCCAAAGCCAAGCTGCAGCTTAGCAGTTGTGAGCTCCCTTTACAAGGTACATCTGGTGGGTCCCAGGAGAGTTGTCGTTGGGGTCCATCTGCATGATCATGTGGAGCTTGGCAGCCTCTTTTTATCATAAGCGAGGGTGCACCAGGGAAAGGCAGGTATCTGAGTCTCCTTCCAGGCACCTCAGTGGGACCTTCTAGGTGATACAGGGGAAATGCTAAATGTCTGATTCTCCAAATTCAAGATCCCAGATGTCAAAAGAATGCTAAGGACAACAGAGGCTCAGGGTAGGAACATTTATTGGGAAAAGGAATGGGGAATAGGAATAGCTCCTGAATGGGCTGCTCTCACTTGGTGCTTCTAACGTGATAATTAGTTGGATTAGTAATGCCCAGACCCAAATTTCTGTACTTGTATCATTTGTCTAAGTTGAACTAATACTGTTTACTGAAATGAAGGATAAACACTTGCAAAAGGCTGACATTCCTCACCTGTTACAGAATGTTTGTTAGGAAAGATGAGATTGTATATACTCACAATTTAACAAATGTCAAATTAATATTGTGTGTGTTTTTAAAGAACAAGTTTTTGTTTTTAATCTACAGACAATTGTGCTGATGAGTGACCTGGCTACTACGTTGGATGCACAGGGGCACTTCGATGAGGCCTACGTTTATATGCAGAGGGCGTCAGATCTGGCAAGACAGATAAATCATCCTGAGCTGCACATGGTACTCAGTAATCTAGCTGCAATTTTGATACATAGAGGTAAGTAGCAAAGGAAACTTGACTGTTTTAAAAAGGGATATTATTGAGTTCATAAATTTGTGAGAATGTAGTTAGAGAGGGTGAGTGACAGTGAGGAAATTCCTACCTTAACAAGGCTTGTTGGAGAAGGGTTAGACACATCACATTCGGTTGAAATACCATTTTTCTCAATCACATAACTTGTGTGTCTGTGAAGTGTATAAAGTTTACCGAAAACTACAATGATAGTACCTTTGTAACAGATTCCTCAATGTTCTCACACTGCTGGTGAGCCTGGTGTGACGGAGTATTAGTTTACAGGTGTTTCTGAGGGTCGTCACTACAGTGTACCCTACCTGACAGCTGGATATGGAAGGCCATTGTGAGGGCCCCAATGTCTTATCAAAAAACGCAGCAAGCAATTCCACAGCACAAGTGTCTCGGAGTTCTTAGACCTGGGTCAGATCTGACCTAGGCCACTTGTTTAACAGGCCTGACCTGAAGCAAGGTCGGCTTGTCACTTGACCTCTGCCCCCATTAGTACTCTCTTTATAGTCACTTTGAAAACACACATTTTCTTCTTCTTCCTTTTCTTTGGGCTATTTTAGAACGATACACACAAGCAAAAGAGATCTACCAGGAAGCACTGAAGCAAGCAGAGCTGAAAAGAGATGAGGTTTCTGTGCAGCACATCAGGGAAGAACTGGCTGAGCTGTTGAGAAAAAGTAGATCTTTGACTTAACTTTATCAAGCTCCGAATCTGTTTTTGTTGTAGGGAGAGTAATTTCTGGTAATCAACAGGAATAGTTATTCCAGTGTCTGTGGTACCCAGATCAGTCATGTCAATGTGTTGTTCTTGATATTCACGATTCCTCCCCTTAGCTTTGGTGAAGGACAAGTTCTGCACACTGCCATTTTTGTTCTAAAAGAAAAATAACTTTGACCCAATTAATTGTTACTTCTAAGGACTGATAAGTGATGCTCTCCGTTGTAACACAGGTGTTGTTCATGCTAGTCTAATTACAGATTGAGACAGCCAGTTCTCCTTTGGGGTGTGGGTGTGGTTACTAACCTGGTATCTCTACTGTATGATTTTGGTTCACTGGTTTACTGCCCGTCTCTTCGTCAATATATGGCAGACCACGATACTTATCTCATGGCAAAGGGGAATTATGGTGAGTGATTTCGTCTACAGTCTTATTTCATGAAGCACAGTATGGGATTTAATGCATAAAGGAGCACTGTCACCAGCATTCCAGATGAAGTTTTAAAGTGGGCATTGGGCAGTTGTGAGTATAGTACCCACTTGATTATAAATAAAAGTGAACTATGTTCCTGGTTTAAAAATGGTGAGCATGCTGGTGGTGTCAGGGGAGGAATGATAAAACCTTTTGCTTGTCAATACTATCTTAGCATTCAATACTCTTCACATCGGTAGTGACTAGAGGTCCTCACAGCTGGACTCTAGACTTTCTGACTCAAAATTCGGGCATTACGAAACAACCTATAATTGTGTTGTGCATTGCTGGTACAGTGGGGCCCTGACTGGACCCTATTTAGTCCTGAGTTTTTTATTTTGTGACCTCAGTACGCTCATCTATAAATGAGGAATAAAAAAGATTCTTTCTTAGCCATGGGGGGAGGAATCTGGTATAGTTTAAATGAATAGATCACTATGTTGAGAGAGATTTATCCTATTGCCTCACAGTATGTAAATATAAGATACCTGGATTGACAGGTACTTGCAACTAGCCATTTGTCTAGGAGGGAAAGCTTTTATAGGCACTGCAAAGAAACATTGATGTTGATATACCTGTGTGTGTGTGTGTGTGTGTGTGTGTGTGTGCACGCTGGGAGGCTGGAACTGGTAAACTGGTATTTTTGGTTCTTATGTAAATACTGGAAGAATGTTTTCATAATAAACTAGAAACTCTACAATATGTATTCCAGTAATCTTTGGGTTACTCACAAAAAAATAACTTGAAGTTAATAAAAGCAAAATAATAGAAAAATAATAATAATAGAGATTCAACTCCAGGATTAGATTAGAGCTAGAATTTTGAATTTTGCAGATACAAATTTCTTCCTGCTTTCTATCTGGGCTTATTTATTACTTGTCACCCAGCTAATTCCATCAGTGAAGTCTAAATTTGAGGTTAGATTTTCAGTGCAATCCAGCCTTAATTTATTAAAAAAAATTAACGTTAGTTACTCACCTTGTGTATTGAGAATGTTTACTTTTTCACAATTGCAAGGGTTACTAAAAGGTTTCTAACTCCATGTTTAAGTTTTTAGCCCTCCACAATGATTTAGCTCATGGTCCTACTTCTGGAAGACTAGTAGTTTACAAAAAAGGTGGGTATTCTCATTGGAGTTCATTTGTCCTGGTGTAAAACAAGATAGTGAATCAAAAGGAGCATTGATCTCCTTTACTGATTGTTTTGAACTGAAATTTATTTCTCAACTGGAATGTCTGGAGTTTTTAGGGTATAAAGTAGAATCACTCAACATTCCAAAATGAAAACATTCATGAAATTCTCAACTATAAACACACACTGGACCACTGGCTGTTATGATATTTTTTGAATAGTATTGGGAGACCTTAGCATACTTCTGGGTTCTAAAGCATAAAGCTGAATCTAAGCTTACAAAAGATATGCCTTGGTTTGCAGCTGGCTTTGACAAGCCATCAGCCACTGTCACACCTGTGTTTGCTATTGGCATCATGGTAAGGTGAACTTCCACCCCTCTGAGGATTTATTCCATAAATAAGCAAGCTGTATGAGAATTCTTCATCAGTTTTAACTAAGATATGATACTGGATTTTTATCTCATATTCTGCAGTGTCTTCTCTAGGTGACAGTAGGCGAAGTAATCACACAAGTGCTGTGATGAGGGTAGAGATGAGTGGTTAACATCAGCTCGCCTTGGGGTCCTCAACTAGAACTGGGAAAGTATCAACTTAGGTGCTGATCTGACTCAATAGATTAAGACACTCAAAGAGTTACAGGAAAATAACATTCTCTTTTGGGGTCAGTTGGCAACTATTAAGCTCTAGAATATTACTAGTACCTGAAAAAAACTGAGGATAAAACTGTTCAAAACATTTAATAATGCCTTGCGTGGTGGCGCACGCTTGTAATCCCAGCACTTGGGAGACTATGGCAGGAGGATCCTTAGGAGTTTGAGTCCAACCTGGGCTACAAAGTAGTTCAAGACCAGCCTGAACCAAGTAGAGAAACCCTGTCTCAAAAAAAAAGACAACAGAACATTTAGTCATCACGTTTCATTCATGTTATAATTATACTTCTAAATATAAATGTATCAATTTTCCAAGTAAGAGAAACTCTGACCGCTAAACCTGATCTAAAGTTTGTTTTGAGGACCTCAAGTGTAGGAAAGCAGATCAGTGACAAGCAGGAAGTCTTTGACTAAACAAACATGAGCAGGGCCTGTGTTTGTCACTTACTGAATTTTACGAGTAAAGCTTGTCTTCATCGGTAAAATACAGATGAGACCCCAGTGCTGCTGGTGATAGGAGCATGTCAGTCAGTGGTTAACTATAAAACTGCTTCCTTAAAGGCTTGAGTACTTCAGGTTTGGTTTACTTCAAAGTCTGTAAAGTGCTAGTTTTTATCATCCTGAGAGACTGCTATTTTTCCCCTTTCCAGTAATGAGTGGCATTCTCCCAAAATTGTCATATCTATATGCTATTGAAGGATGCTTAAATGCTATAATTATATGAAAAATCTGAAAATTCAACAAAAATGAAGGATCAAATGGAGCCCTCTGTACCATATTTTAGAATTCAATCTTTTACATTTGCACCTTGCAGATCTGTGAAATAAGAACATTAAAAACACTGAACTTCTGTCCCAAAGAAGGAAAGAAATTAGGTGCTGGCAAAGAGGTGGAAAAGGTTTGTTTAGGATACAGAACCAAAGCAGGTCAAAAAGCCTGAGATCATCTACAGATTTTCTTATAACTCAACCAAATCATACATATCATTTTGAAGGAAAGTATTTCTCCTTAGAAACCTGTGACACGAAGAGTCTTAAATAACAATTTGCTGTAGCTATGGACAGGGCAGTCAAATTTATTTGAAACAAAAGCTTTGTGGGACTGCATCAGATGCAGAAGAAAAGGAGTACTCAGGGGCATGGTTAAATTACCAGTGTGCATAACAGTGAGGTATGCCTCAAATAAGCCTTTAAAACTTTAAAAACTGAAGTATAACATACCCATGCAATAATAATTTTTCAGTGCTACTAATGAAAAAAATTAAAGCCTGCACTGGAAATTTACAGTATGGCAGAATTTTGTTGCTCCTACCTTTTGACCCTAATGTACAGATTTTATAGCAGGGTCCATGTAAAAAATTAAACATTTTCACAAGATTTTAAACATCACTGGGAAGCTGAATTTAGAGGAAAGAAAATCAGATAAAAGTACAATGCCCGTGACAGCCAACATCATGTAAATGGGCTGTATGAGGTTGTTGAGAAGGCAAGGGTTAAAAAGAGAGACAAAAGATCTTTAAAAATTCCCCCAATGGTAATGCGCTGATTTGAACATAAGTACACCAAATACTACAGCAAGGGGATACACTGCAAAAAGGTCATCTATTTACAGAAGAGTGATTTTTCTCTTTACAAACAGATGTAAGAACAGGAATTGTCCACTTTTTAAAAACTCTACATTTCAACCCTCCACTATGATAACCCACTGAATTGCCTGTATCAAAGGCAGGTTTTTTGTTTCTGTCCAATATGAATTTCCATCATTTCTTCATCTCTGTGGCCCTGGCTTTTCTGAAAGTCTTTGGGCACAGTCATAGGAAAGCTGGGTTTTAACCTGTAATTAAAATGAAACCACCAAACACTGGAGCGTTCTCTGGGCCCTGACCCCAGTAACCACTCTGCAGTTCAGTCATCACTGTCAGACAGAGTCTCGTACTGTGCTGAGAGCAGAGGGGCAGGCTCCCGCTCCCAGATCCGGGTCTGTTGGTGAGGGACTGCTTGGGTCACGGCAGAGGGGGCACATGCAATCGGTGTTGGCGGTGTACTGCTGAGCATCCGCATGGTCAGAGGGTTATAGGGAAACTGAGTTGAGCCTGACAAAAGAAAAAGTACATGTTTAGTGTTACTAGCATATTTGCTGTTTCATCTAATCCAACCATTACAGGATGGGTAGCACAAGATTATTCTAACACATCTGCCATAATACCACAAAAAATCAATACAACATAGGCCAAATTGTCACCACTTAAGATTCTAGCCAACAATACGCAGCAGCATCAGTCCAGGTCTACACGGACAAATAGCAACCCTCTCATGTTTGCCTATCCAGTGTTAAGTTCAGAAGAGAAAAGGCCAGAGCTGGACCAAGTGAAACTATGGAGTATTAAGATGTAACTTAAAGTGTGGTTACACCAAGATCTTCCTGGACTTTATACAACAGATGGAGGAGTGCAATTTTCACAGGATGAGAGAGAAAAGAACCCAGGAACTTAAGCAGACCAAGAGGCACCAAGATGTATGTGATCTACAGAACCTCACTGAATAAATCTTGACATTAAGTAAAAAGAGCACTGCTACCATTGGTGGAATTCTAGATGGTTAAATTGTCCCCAGAACATAGTCTCAGAAACTAAAACCATAAAACATTCTATCAAGTAGTCTTCCTCGTGATCTCATAATAAATCCTTTACTAAGACATTTGAGAAGAAGCAATTCATTTAAGTCGTATATTTTCAAAATAATATAAAATTTAAGGAAAAGCTTAAGCTGTACTAGTATATTATTATATGGAGTATAGTATTTTTGGTCTTACTATGTAGCTGAAGCAGGTCTTGTACTCATTCTTTTAATTTTTTTTGGTACCAGGGATTAAACTAAGGACTTTTGCTGGCAGGCAGGCACTGCCAGTGAACTATATCCCCAGCTGCCTTGAACTCACTATTTAGCATAGGCTGGTCTCAAATTCACAGCAATCCTCCTACCTCAGTCTCCATGGTGTGTGCCACTATGCCCAGCTCATTTTTACGTTTTAAGGGAAAGGTTTATGTGTGTGACATGTATGTGTATGTAACCTGCTGAGAAAAGGGCAGCAGCATACAGTCAGAGAGTTCTCTGAAACCTTAAAATTCACAGCAAATACCCTAGTTTTATCTTTTTTTTTTTTTTTTTTTTTTTTGCGGTACTGGGGATCGAACTCACGACCTTGTGCTTGCCAGGCAGGCACTTATGCCATCGAGCTAAATCCCCAGCCCAGTTTTATCTTAAAAAAAAAAAAAAAAAAAAAAAAAAAAAAAAAAGTCCTTTTAAAATCTACCATTATAAAAAAAGGCACAAAAATGGAAAACATTTTGAACCCACAGAATTTTAAAAAAAATTTCTGATTTTGATTTTTTGGTATTAAGAGCATTCTCTAAGAATATCCATATGAAAGGCTAAAGGAAAAGTCACCTTGGGACTAGTATTTAACATTAGCTACTCATGAAAGAACTGAAACCACAGACTTGTTTTGCAAACAGGAAATGTTGGCTACCAACAAACATAACACAACACAGAAATAGGTAGAAGGGATAAGATTTTTCATAGTTCTTTCTTAGACCTTACAGTAAAAGTTGAAATTATATGCATTCAATTTCTATTCTGCAAAGTAGAGCCTATTAAAAATGATACAGAAATGGGAATATAAGTTTTCTAGACTATGAATATTACTGATTATTTGAGTAAGTGATAACAAAAATATACATGTGAATTGCTTTAACTCTCATTTTCTGCCGGGTAAACCCAGCTCCTCACCTGTAGAAGAGGGCCTGTCCTCCCATGTCCACCCTGGTGTCTGCCTGTGGTAATCCCCCTCTGAGTGGACGGAGGAGACGGAGGAGGGTCGTTCAGCTCCCAGGTAGCCCTGCCCAGGAATGGGGGACTTAGACTTCCTGTTGCTGGACTTGCTGATGAGCTTTGGTTTGCAGACACCTCCTAAAAGTAAAACTTAAGTTAAATTATGCTAAAACAAGTCAGAATGACAGTACAAAGACTCCAGATCCTTTGGGGCTGGGGATTTAGCTCAGCGGCGTAAGCGCCTGCCTTGCAAGCAGGCAGTCGTGAGTTCGATCCCGGTACCAATAAAAAGGAAAAAGAGACTCTAGATCCTAGTAGCTGATGAAATAAAGAATACTATTTAAAAGCCAGAATTTCACTTACAACAACCAAAATGCCATAAACTAAAACTCTGGCAGCCGAGGAAACAGAATTCCTGAAACACAGAAGCTTCTTTACTGGCTGACATGGAAGCTATGCTAAATTTAAAAAAAAAAGGTTGACACAATCTTAGACTCTTACTACCTACCTACATTCCCTCTGTCCTGTTCCCCCAATTCAGGGTAAGCAAGCAGAGGAATTAATACCCTGTATTAGCAGCAAGACATCAGCAGAGACTCTGCAAGTCTTGGTGGCCCTTTGTTTTTGCATGAAACTCATTATGGGACAAAAAATTAACGATCTCAGATCAGCAGCACAGCTGTTCCTCAGCCCCAGCAGAACGGTAGCAACACATCTCACATCCGAGACAGCCAGTATCATTGTACTCCTGTAACAGCCATCAGTATTACACTTAAAACTACTAAAAATGAGAAACTAAGAGCAAGGACAGGAACATGATGCTAGTTTTTTAAAAAAATCTTAGAAATTCACAGTTTTCAAGTTACATGTCAATTGTTCAAAAAGCAACTTCTAATCTCATTTTACATAATCATAATGAGATTTGTTTTAAAGATAGCAAAGGAAAATAGCCCTAAAGCAAAACTAAAATATTGCTTCAGGTAATTTTTTGAAGTAGAAAAGATACTAGTTGTTCGAAAAAGGTCATATACAAACAGCAACAATTAAAGGTTTCTGTATGCTTGGTTTTATTAACAGGAAGTAAAAATGATCAGACTAGTCTTCTTAGCACTAGCTTTCTGGTTGATAGAATTTCATGGACTGGAGTTGGTGGGGTTTTTTTGTCCTATGGATTAAAATTATCCCTGGACTATCATTTTTATCACAGTCCTAAGTCACTTTTATTCAGAAGCAATATGAAATTATACTTGTGTTGTCATTACAATGAATGGTAAGAACTAGATACAAACAAAAATAAAAGCTGATTCCAGGGCAGTGACATTCTGGATAAGAATTATTATTTCTGGCCAGGTCAGAATTTTTTTAAAAAAATTTAAAAGGAACAAAAGTGTTTCTGAACCCATGAAGACAACTGGAATCTCTCAGTGATGCATTAAAACCTGGCAAGTAAATTGGCTTTTTTCAGGGAAGGCAGCAGAACAACACTAAAATGAAAACTTTACCAGAGAGAGGTGATGGGTCCCCTTCATCCCTCCGTGCCTCACTGCTGGTCACAAGTGAGGTGCTGGCACTACCAGGTACTACTCCCACTGGCTGAGATATGACAACTCCATGATCCTCAACTTTGTCATCAAAGCTTCCCATGAGAGCCTTCCTGATAATGTCTTCTAGGCCGAGATTACTGGCAGGATCAGCAAAAGAATGGCTTCTTGAGCTAACTGCACCTGGAAGAGTACGTTTCTGCTTGTTTCAGGATACAGGGAAATGAACAGACTGCATACACGCTCCCAGCCCACTGAACCCAAGTTACCTAGGACACCAATGAGGGCCAACACACAGGCTGTCTCCATCCACAGGTAACACAAGGAAATCTGCCTTCCCTGGGAACCAGTCACCCAGACTTCTGTTACTTAATTTATTGCTTTCTTCAGTTGCCTATTCTGTACTGTTTTTTAAAAACAGTTTTGATTGTCTTCGTTCATTTATCTTTCTATGTTTATTGAACCTCAATTTCCTCCCTGTGTGGCTGACTCTTCCCTGACTCAATACTTGTTGAACTGACTACTGCTAAATCAAACCCATACCAGTAAATGACATTCTGAGTCTTACCTGACGTCGTAACTGCTGGCAGATTGAAGATCTCAGTTCCTGGTTGAGCAGCCGCTATATTTAAACATACGTTTCAGTTAACTGAGATAAGGCAATCAAGTATGTTGATTAAGTCTCAAAAATTTCCAGCAGTAAAATTAAACTTTGTACTTTCCATAATCTCAGCCTTTATTTTATATCAGTTATGTGGAGATAAAATGAAGTCATTTTTCTTTAACAAAGGAAATTGGGAAATAAAATCAGGTGAGGCACAAAACAAAAACTAGTAATATAAACTCAAAAAGAGAAACACTGCACTCTTGGAGAAAAAACAAATAAGAAAAAGGTCATTCTCAGAAGAGGAAGCCTGGCTTCCTAGTAAAACATAAACCTCAAACTCTAACTTGACTGCTGAAGTACCAATGAGCTTTAAGTTAGAGTCAGGGGAAAGCTATGTTAATATGCAGTATGGAAAGGACAGTATTTCCCAACTGTGGCTAACTGGAAACTCTTACATTTTCACATACCCTGTGAATAAAACAAAAAATTCTGCCTATCTATTTTCCAAGTCCTGCTGTGAAACTTGTAATTTGCAGTTTGAATGGAAACAACAGGCGACCTGGGAGTTACAAAGCATCTTGTGCCACGAGGGAAAGGTATTTAGGGACATAAATGGTGTCTTTATGGCTTCCAACTTGATGCTTAAAATTTTAAATGGAAAAAAGAATGCAGGAAGTAAGTGGGCGCCTCAACAAGTAATAACCCATGAGGTGAGATTTCAGGAGGATCAACTCTTAACCTAAGGAGCAGAGCCTCCGGTGAAGGTGCAACAGTAAGTGTGCCTAGAAGCTCACTTTATTCATTAGGTAGATTTGAAACTGCTAAGAGCAGAAGGAGAAAAAATCTCCAGGAAGAACTACAGAACAGTGACTACGGATGACAGTCTTACTTATGGGCCAGGTAAGACAAGTGAACAAACTGAAGCTCAAATAATTCAGCCTTACTGTTACCACAGAGTTTGTGAAATAGAACTCATTCATTCATCTGACAAATATTGTTGAGCTACTATTGGTTAAATCTTAAATTAATTTTTAAAAAAAGTACTAGAAATTACATCCAGGGCCTATACACTGAGGTACATCCCTAGCCCTTTTTTTAAAAATACTTTTTGGTTAGAATATCTTCTCCATTAATTGTTCAGTTGTCTAGACTGGGCTTGAACTTGAGATCCTCCTGCCTAAGTACCCCAAACTTCTGGGATTACAGGTTATACCACCACCCTTTACTTCGAATTATGTTTTTAAAAATTCAAAATGGTCAGATGGAGATAATTTCAATTAGTTCAACCAATGATAAAAACATTTTCCAAAGCCATACAAATCACAATCACCTGGATGACTTCGTAAAAATGCAGCATTTCTACATTCCTGGAGCACTGTAACTCATATAATTTAATAAGCACTCAAGTGACTATGATGTTTACTACACTTTGAAGGCCCTTTGTTTAAGAAAGAATGGCATTTTTGAAGGCACAGAAGAGGCAGTATAGGACTTACGCTAGTGTAAATGAGAAAGCTGAACTGAAGAAGAGGATGTTCATGAATGTTAGCCTGATCAACACAATTACAGCATTTTGTAAATAGCTTATCATACCTTTTTGTTGGGAAAGGAATAGTTAAAGCTAGTAGAAATATTGGAAATACTGCATAATACTGATTCATTCTGCTTACAGACTTTTACAAGTGGTCATTTTAGAAGGTGTGCATTTAACATAGATACTTTTATGTAATAAAAGAATGAAGGGGAAACACAGATATCTAAGAGCTGTGTTTCAAAAAGTACATGATCACTGCAGATACTTACTAACAGTAGAAAAGGCTGGAACCAAAAAGAAACTTGAGAATTTTCAGCATGAAAGTCACAGTTTTAAGCCTCCCACAGGATGAAATGACTCACAAGAGAAAGAGCAGAGAAGAGAGCCCTGGGAAAAATAATCAAGGGCTAGGCAAAAACAAGACTAAGCTTCTAAGACAGAAGAAATGCCCGGAGGAGAGAAGAAAAACCCCAAATAACAAAACAAAACCACACAGAAGAATCCACCATCTAAAGGGGGAAAGGGTGCTCTATTTCTGAAAAAGAAAAACGACGCGTGTCTGATGCTTCTGAGATCTAACAGTTTTAATGTAGTATGGTTTTAAATGAATAAGCTCATCAGCTGAATAGAGACCGTTCTCTAAAGCAGCACTATCTTGGTTGCTCATGGCTTTGATCCCTTCAGTTCAGTTTCCCAGTGAGGACAGGTGCTTTGGGCTCCCAGGAGCTTACTACTTAATACAAATTACTCATTCCACAAGTGAAATTATTAAAAACAATAAAAAACCCCATTAGACTGTAAAGCATCTTTGTTAGTCCTGATGTACTCTCTACCTTCCCACGTAAAACGTGGTTTTTTAAATTGTATATTTAGAAAGCTGCTGTGAAGTTGTACAACACAAAGTAAGGGTAAGAGCATAAAGTAGACTTCAGCCTGTACGGGCACCTCCCGATTGATTTCCTTCCACAAAAACTGCCGAGGATGAGCATAGACCACACCCAAGTTCAGATAGTTCCTGATAGCTGCTTTAGATCTACTTTGACAGATTTATTTTTGAGTCATGAGAATCTGAAAATGAAGGCACTGAATTCTTATTGGTGACATCAGAGGAGCTGTAAATAATACATAATACTGTTGAAGACTGTAGACAAGAAACCCCCAATATTTGTCTAAAGGACATCTATATGCTTCAAAGCAATTCTGATATCGTGAAGTATTTATCTTTGAAATCATTTGCTACCACTTCTCTTTGAGATCATTTGTTACCACTTAAAAAGGTGAATCTGAAAGTTAACGGCTAAATTAGGCCACAAACAAACGATGCTAAGCTCATCCTTTTTTCTCTTTGCTGTTCAAGAATTATTAATCACAAAGTGTTAGGAATTCAAGTACACAACCACCTGGCATTTCTTGTTTTGACAGGATCATTAGATTAGTACATGACACCCAGAAAAGAAAAGGTAGATAGGAGGTAGACCTCCATTATCACTGGATGTAATTGGACTGGGGAGTCATACAAGTGAGAGTGCTGTGGGTTAACAGTACAGGAGGGTTCTGAGGAATGTGTGCACATTAATCCAAAGGAAAGGTTCTAACAGAGCTTGACTAGGTATTTACCAATAATTAAGCTAAGGATGCTGTGAGTACAGAATTGTTAGAAGGCAGTTAGCACATCACTGGAAGCGTGAATTGGAATGCCTGACTTTGAACCACAGCCCCGTTACATACTTACTAGTAATAATGTAACCCGGGCCAGTTATTAAACCTCTCTGAGTCTCAGTTTCCTCATCTACAAAATGGAGATAATTAAATGTAGCATGTGGGGTGGTTGCGAGTTTAAATGAATGTACATATGTATACATTTAGAATGGTGTCTAGCATAGTAAATGCCAGTTAATCTTTCACTGTTGTTATTGATATTACTTATCTGTGTTTCAGGTGAATGCTGAGCAACTAAACTGATCTAGATAGACCCTTGCAGAAAAAGTAGTTGGACTGGAACAAGTATATTGCCTCACCCTGTCTGGGGCCTAGTAATGGTAAAAGCAGAGGAAGGGAAAGGTGTGGCTTAAGGGTAGCCCACCGGGAAACCTTGGCACCCGTTTCACACTAAGTATACTGTAAGTGCTTAGGCAACAAAAAGAGCTAATACAACCTTAGGGTCTGTTAAAATAATGACAAATTTAGGATGTATTACACTATTTTGTATTATTTGATAGAGAGCAGTTGGCATAGCCGGGGTGGTACTCAGAACCAGGATGTGAGGAAACACTGAGGAAACGGGGTATTTACAAGAAGACTCTGCAACCCAGCACACATCTTCAGATGTGTGAAATAATGTGGAGCTGATCCAAACAGATAAGACTGAAACTAATGGATTCAAAATCAAACAGTCCAACCCCACATTAATAATGGACAGTGTCAAAGAGGGGCATGTTTATGTTCCCTGGGCAGGACTATTTGAACTGGCAGACATTTAGGGAGCAACTTTAGATCAGATGTACTGGGCAAATGCATTATGGAGCCCTTACGCTCAAGGATTATAGAAGAATGGTGATAATAATTCATGGTTCATTTGGGGTTCATGAAAGAAATCCCACTTACCCATATCAGAGTCACCTCCACCAGAGGAGTTCAACTTACGAAAAATCTCCTGCTTCTTTGATTTAACCATGGGTGATGTGTTTTCAAGCTTGGTGAAGAATGAAGGCAAGTAGCTTATACTTCCTGGTGAGCGGGAATCATTCCTATCAGGAACACAGTTCACTCTGTTACACTCAGTACCGAGAACTGATCCCAATGGCTGATGAAAACTACACCCTATACAACCTTTAGAAAGACCACGTTACTATAATCCAGTTAGTATGTCAGGTAAGGTCACAGTCAAATAACTTTAGCCCTCAAAGATGATACCATAAAGTTAAGATTAACAGGGAAATACTTTACAATAGAGATTCTTAAGGAAAGAAAAGGCAGCAAATGAATATAATCGGAAAACTCAGGAATAGCTTATGATGCTTTCTGCTTAACAACATTATCTTTTTTTCTTTTGAGACCAAGTCTCACTATGTAGCTTAGCCTCGAATTCACAGCAGTTATGCTTAAGCCTTCTGAATGGTGGGATTTTGGATGTGTGCCATTGTTGCTGCCAACATAAACTATTTATGATTTACCACTCCAGCAGAATTAAATATTACTTCAGTACACCAGTTACAACTAATAGCATACTTGACTGTACAATAGAAAGTGCTCCTACGTAAGCAATTAAGTTAGCCAGTTATCACGGGAGTTAAGTTTAATACAAAGGGTTTCATATTTCATTGGTAGATTCCAATATTCATATATTTAAAATTTTATTTTAAAGAGACTAAAACAAAACAGAATAAAGCTAATCAGAACAAAACAAAGCGATGAGGACTTCAAAACAAGATGGGAAATCAGTAATGGCCACCATAATGTATCATTTTCTTCAAAATAGCTGTCCATACCATCAGACGTAATAAAATAAAACAAGAAAAAACAGTGGAAGTGATACAAAATACAAGTTTTCCCTACTGCTCAAGGCAGCCAAAGATCTAGTTAGAGTTAGAGATGGTAATAGAATATATGAAGGGAAGGCTGTTGATAACTATGTTTAACACCATTTCTTCGCCAAAAGTAAATTTCCTTCATTTCACTGAAGACAGCAATAGCATCTGTTTGCTTATAAATATATACAATATAATAGTTATATATTCAAAGAGATGCATCAACAGAGAGGAGTTAGACTTCACAGTGTCCCTTCCGTCTGACCATGGGCAAATCACCTATTCGCCTCTCAGCACTGGGGATGATTGTTAAGACACCAACAAACAATGGAAAGGAATTCAGGGAACACAGAATACAGCATAAGGGTTAAGTAGTAGGAAACTGCATAAACCTGGTCCAAGGAGAATTTAAATGCTGTACTAGTCACTTAGTGCTTGACCTGAAGTGAGTTTCGGACAAACCACTCTGGGGAAGTTTGGAGCGAATGAACAAAAGGGGATAAATGTTAAAGATAATACATAGGGCACTTTAACAAGCTAGCACCTGTGCTGACTCAATCAAGGGGTGACCCTGCAGGCCTCTCCTCATCAAGAAACTTGATTTTGAGAAAGATTTTAGAAGGACTTAATTTTAAGAGTAATAATGAGTAAATTTTCTTTATTTAGATACAGTATTTTTTACTAAAATCCACTAGCATGAGCTCACTGTGAAAACAAAAATGATCATCCGAGAGTCCTATCCTTAAGACAAAAAAGGCAACAGAGGGTAACTAAATGTTGTAAGGCACTAAGCCTCCTCTTGCAGCAAGAGCTAGGGCTGGGAAGTACTCTGCTTACCTCTGCTCTGCAGATTCCACACCCCTCTGCGACAAGAGGAGCATGCTGTCCTGTTTCTCATGCACAACTGGAACCTGGGGTGGGGAGATGGGCTCATAGGGCTCCGAAGACACGTGACTCCTCTCTGGAGATTTTCCAGGCCTGCTGTTACGATATGTAAATTAGCCTTTGTTCCAAAAGAGCTCACCCTTAACTGAAGCTGTTAACTCACGATTTTATTCAGAAGCAAAGGTTAGTGACTTTCTATAATACCTAGTTATCAAAAAACAGTTTGTGCTGCTTTCTCCACAGATGAAGAGGCACATCACTAGAGTGCAAAAGAAAACAGCAACGAAAGCTCTCCATGCTAAAACACTGCATGTGTAATACTTCAGCGTCAGGCTCCATCCTACCGGATGGCAGCTGTCCAGGTGAACCCCTGCGAGTTTCACTGCTTATTTTAACTCATAATGTAACAGGTCTTTCCTCATTAATTTCTCAGGTAAGGACTTAAGTATTAAACTGACCTGTAAAGAGTTTTGTCTAGTTAAATGTAGGCTCTAGTTAAACCATTTTAGCACTGAGAGGTTCTCTGCAATTTTATGTTTTTCCTCTGGATACCATATTGTTAAGGATAATATGAGATACAGTTTAGACACCCTGCAAGGGAAGTTTTTGAGATTATGCATACCAAGCACCACTTGTGACATTCAACATCTGCATCCATTGCTACTGTAGTTAAGCACTTAATAAAATACTATTTGATTATTTCCTTTCCAAACCAGCCCCAATTCTTAATTCTTGGCAATTGTTTTTAGTCCCTCTGGTGTTTTATCTCTGCAACTCTAATCTTAGTCCTTTACTTTTTGATTTCAAACTTGACATAGTATCAGCTATCTTAAATTTATAGATGCTATTAACCTTGTTGTGCCCATTTTAACCTTTAGTTTATCTGTTTTTAACTTTATGCAGCACACTTTAACCATCTACTTTTCTCTTTTTGAAAAGTGAAGAAACTGGCACACACACCCATCTACTTCTCTTCCCTGTCTATCCCACGTCCATGTCCCAACGTTTTTTTCAACCTTTTGTATTTGACTTATAATGTTCACATCCTGTTGTAGAACTGTGGAAAAAAACTGTTCTGTTTTGCTTACAGAGTACGTGAACAATTTAAACTATAAATCCAGGTAATTTTACTACAATCAATGAAAGAAATATAACATTCTTCACTCAGATACACAAGTATAGAGACAATAGCAATTGCAAGTAAAAAAGCAAATTTTCTTGTAATAAATGCAATCCATTGCTCAAAATATGCTATACAGGACTTTACATAAAGAATGAACCATCACTGTAAAAACAGCTGTTTTTCATTAATAACTATACTTTTTCTTTTTTGGTTATAGAGAATAATTGTGTCCATCTTATCCTTAATAGCATCCAGCTTTGGTTCAAAATAATCCTGTATGGAGTATTACACAATTGTAACAACCAACTTTTGAATATGCACTCATTTGTGTATTTGAAAATTTCTGCAGTAAAGTGTTTTTAAAAAAAAATTTTAAAAATATATTCTGTCTTTTTGCTAACTTTCAGGGGTCTGTAGACAGGTTGGATAATCATTTCTGCTGATTTTCCATCTTCATGTTCTGAGCTATGACCACCGCTACTCTTGTTCATCTGCTCTGTATCATGCAGATACCTGCCAGAATCTTTGCTCTGTTGTTTCATGCTTGGTCTTGGCTTTCTTAGGAATTAATTTGCTTTGTGTGCTGTTTAACTATAATTTAACATGTGCTGATGTTTAGTCTACCATTTTGAACTAAAGACCCTACATCCTTTTATTTTCAATC
Organism: Cavia porcellus; assembly: GCF_034190915.1. NCBI lineage: Eukaryota > Metazoa > Chordata > Mammalia > Rodentia > Caviidae > Cavia > Cavia porcellus. The sequence goes on along the minus strand of NW_026947515.1, from coordinate 45,014,340 downwards.
CAAGTACAGAATATCAGGTAAGAAAACATTCTTTATCAGATATTCCTTCCAGATAAAATGCTTCTTCTCATGATGCCTACCTTTATTTAATGTCACTTTTTTTTTTTTTTTTTTTGGTCTTTTTCGTTTTAATCGGTACCAGGGATCGAACTCACGACTGTCTGCTTATAAGGCAGGTGCTTATGCCGCTGAGCTAAATCCCCAGCCCCTAATGTCACCTTCTTACAGGTCTAGTACTGCTGGCCCAACAGAAACCAGTGAGTGACATGAAGAGTGACAGATTCTTTGTTTTTGAGACAGACACTTATGATGTTGCCTAGGCTGGCCTCAAACTCATGATTCTCCTACCCCAGCCTCCAGTGTAGCTGGGATTACAGATATCATGTACCATCACACCAAATTTGGAAGATGATTCTGAAGGAGAACTCAGTTACCCCTAAATTACTACCAAATTACTTCATAAACAATACAAGAACCAACTGTTGAATATTCACTAAAAAGACAGTACCAAAATGCCTGGACAGCGGACACTGTAAGAATACACAAAGGAAAAATCCCAATTTACAAATGAACTTGTGTAAGAAATTAATCCCCTCTCTTACAGCTATTTTCCAACTGTTTTAATGCTGGGAAATATACATATAGTTCACAGTAAAGACTGTACCTTCCCCGGGATTTGTCCACAAGATTTTCTGGAGAGACTCTGGAACCTGGTCTTTGATGGAGGACAGACTGAGACTGGGATTCTGGGCTGTAGCGACTCGATGTTTTAGCCCTGACAGGTGTAGACACCAAAGCTGATGGTGAATTTTGGAATGTAGAAGTGGGAGGCTGCTGGGGAGGCTGAGAGGGAACTTGATTTCTAGCAAAATCTTGTGTGATAATTTGCTGTGAATTGAGAAGAGGAAGTGATTAAACTCGGCATGTTATCTCCCAAACCATTGAAAAATAGGGCATTTTAACTGGTTTTTACTTTCTATAAGAAATCTGCTTTATATATAATCAAAATACTGATAATAAAAAAACTTACACAGATGTGATCAGCAAGTGTGATAAGCCGATGGGTCCTGGGCACTTGGCCTATCCCATCTGCCTGTGAGGAAGGGGGCAGCTGCTGTTGTGGAGATGGCGATTCCTGCTGTGGCCGATAGTGATGCAGTGGTCCTTCATACTGTCTGGTGGGGTCGCCTTAAGACAGAACAGAGAGCTGTCTTACTCCAGAGTTGTCCCCACTTTTCATTCATCAAAGAGTAAATGTAATTCAGAAGAACATGTGAAAAGGATGTTGCATGGATCTCTACAAACAGAATGTAGGTATCTTAATTTTGAAGCAAAAGATAATGATTCACCAGTGGAGGTCTGAGGACTAAGAATAAAATGAACGCAGAAGTAAGGAAAGAAAATATCAACTTTCCTGTATCATTCGTCTGTGACAAAGAAGAACAAGTCAAAACCTGCTTTTTCATGGGAGTGTGATGATTCATGCCTGTAATCCCAGCACTTTGGGAATATGAGGCAGAAGGCATGCAAGTTAGAATTCAGCCTGAGCATTTAGAAATTCAGGAAGCGGGGAAGGACTGGGGAAGGGAGTTTAGTGCAAAAGCCTTAGGTTCAATTCTCAATACTGCAAGCGAAAACTGCTTTTCAAGTGGTCCTAGAAATGGCAAAATGCTTGCCTAAAACACATGAGATCACATGTTTAAGCCAGAACCACCCCTCTCAAAGCTTTCATTATTACACTTTTAAACTGCAGTTGTTTCTCAAGCAGATTCATAGATTACCGTAAAAAAGATATCTTAAAGTAACTTAGATAAGCAAATGATAAATGAAAACATGTAGACAGACGTACTTTCTGTTTGATTTGCCTTAACAATCTCCGGCTGATAGGTCTGCAGTTTCTCTTGGGATGGCGCAGGTGAGCTGGCAGGACTCACCACCTCAATAGCATCACTAGGTGTTTCATACCTATGAGAAGATACTTCAAGAAAAGAAGTCTTATTTTAAAATGAATCCATGGAAAGTTCCAAAAGAACAACTTCTACAAACCTATTTTCATATTTTAGTTTTTGAATTTTCAAAAATATTCAATGGCACCGAGGTTAATGATGAGACTTATTGAGTCCACTGGACTGTATCAAAGGTGCCTCTGTATATAAACTCAGTGAAGTACAGAGTTTTCTAAAATTCTGTGAACTCTTATGATCATCTTTAAAAAGCCCATAATAAACAGTAAGATGTGGCTGAATAGAGAACAAATTTGTGATACTCTCTTGAGAGCTGAAAAATCACTGGGAAGCACTCAGCAGAGAAGATGAACAAATGAAAAAGTGTATGTCAATGGTTAATTGAATCCAATATTCCAATTCTCAGGTACCATCTGTACAAACAGTTTGAGGCTATAAACCAGCTTCATTACCATAATGTTAGAGCTAATAGGTTATGTAATATTGTACACTGATCTCAACTGGAGTACTGACAAAAATTACTCCAATTTTCCTGCACTGTAGTATATTGTACAAATAAAAAGAAATGAATAGGGAATAAAAATGAATTCACAGAAAGGTAGGATATCAACCAACTGGATATCACACACATGAGACAACAGCCCCCTTAAAATGCAGTTCCCAAGAAAACGGGCTATGCAGAAGGGGCCTAGGTAGGATGTCACAGTCCTACCCTAGGCTCAGAACCCAGAACTAGCAACAGGTCTAACTTGCTTAGGAACCTTGCAAATTTAGAGAGCTCTTTGCATCTACAAAGTACACCAAAGAGAGAAAAAGGTCTATGACCCTGGCTGGACATGCAAACAAAAGCTTAGAACAGACTCTATTACTGTGCTACCACCTGCTCCTCTACTGTCTGACCCTTCTGCCCCCAAACAGGTCATGGATGCTGCAATTACCTGGGTTCATGAGAAGAGAAACCTCATAAACGGGATGGAAATAATCATGAGGATCTAGAATATATCACTACAATTTAAGCAATTTACAGTAATTTGCAACTTTTGTACCCATTAATAACAATGCTTATAAATCAGCATCCTAAAACTGCTGACAATAATATACTCTTAATAGGAAGTCTGAAGCCAAAGATTTGGCTTCGCAGCACAGCACCTATCTGGCAAGTGTGAGGTCCTGAGTTCGAGTCCCAGTACCCTCCACCAAGTCTGATACTGGACTGTGTTCCCATTGCTCTTGAAGACACAGAGACAAAGTAAACCAATGCGCTTCTCCCACAGTGAGAAGGCTCTTGAGTCAAACTGAAAAACCACCTGAATAACTGTTTACAACCTGTGGTCTTGATATAACTGCCCAGTGATAAAAAGGCAATTGCATATAGAAACATGAACACTCAGAAAATAACCAGTGATTTGTATGTTCAGATTTGCTGAAAAGACTCCTAGAGCAAGGTTTGATTTATCATGCAAAATGAAAAAGAAGTATTTTAATGTGATTTGGCAACCCAATTTTCATTCTGTAACCCCAAGTGAAGTCACTATGCCCACTGGAAAGTCCCCTGCAAAATACAGGATGATAAAACTACCTCTTTCTCAGGTAGCAGTTTTCTGTATGTTGAAAACCTATGTTGTAGTGTAGATTTTCCAAGTCCCAAGTTAAAAGGAAGTCTCTTGTACACTATACAATACACTAAACGTTCTTCTCAATCTCAGCAATGTGAAGATACAGACTTGAATGAGTTATAATTAGACAAGTGGAAATTTGGAGGTAAAAACAACTGCAAATTGCATACTGCTGTACAAGAAACTTTTCATTATCTCCACTATTACTCTGTTTCTGTAATGGAGATAACAGACAGATGACTATACAATTAATATTACTTCAAGTACTAACACCTACTTGCTTAAAAATTTTTTTTTTGAATTCCATACAGAATTTAGGAAATGGTTAAAAAAAAAGGCTGGCCCTGAACTCACAGCCGTCCTCCTGCCTCAGTTACCCAAGTGCTGGGATTACAGATGTGCACCATCATGCACGTCTAAAAGACATTTATAAACAAAGACATTTTATAAACAAACTTTTCCTGCATTTTACCGAAAGATTTATGAATTTTTTCTTGCAGAGCATGTATCACCATGACTAATCAGACTGGACCAAAACCCAAGAAAGGTGCAAAGTAAATAGCAACTACCAATAATAAGGTAGTCTTCCTTTGTAATAATCTAGACATTTTAGAAATTTAGATAAAGGACTTAAGAGGCTTTGAGGGATCACCCTATATCGTGAACCATATGTCCTCACAAATGATGTCTGAGGAATTATACCGCAGGAGCACAGGTTTTGATGGTACATCTCTCATCCTTCAAATGCCTAAATAATGTTAATAAGCTCTGTCCTCTATCTAAAGACATTACAACTTTGGCTCCATAAAAATTATAGCTTTCTTGTGGAACATACATCAGTAAGCTTAAACTTAGGAAACAAGATATTTAAATCACCTTGTAGAAGACACATTTTTGCACTGATCAATCAAGAAACATCTTACATTTAATGTCAAGCATTAGGAGACTACTTTATACCACAGAATTGTTTTACCTAAAGAATAAAGTAATTCTCTACTCAGATATCACATTGTGAAACTCAGATTGAGATACATACAGCTACTAGAAGAGTCTGAACTTTGAGAGCCACGTTCCCTTGCATCCTTGTCCGAGGCAATTTGCCGGGTGATGATCACGTCTATGAAGTTAGCTGCAGTAATGGTAGTCTTCCCTCGGGTTCTTAGCTCTTCCTCATATCTGGATTTTGGAGGAGGCCCTTTATCTTTCCCAGCCTCAGAATACACTACTGAAGCATGAGGCTGGGGCTTGCCACTTGGAAAGGCTGAAGAAGTGTACAGACACTGAACAGATCTCTTCTCCACCTCCAGGCTTTTCTGCTCTAGCTGCTGCTGTTCACTAACTGCTGCTGACCTGCTTCTCAAATTTTCTTCTAACCTGGCAGCTTCATGCTTACTCTCTTTTGTTTTGGAAACATCCATCTGGGGTGCAGAAGCTGCAGCATCCACAAGAGCAGCCAGGGCATCCGCAGCAGTGTTGTAACGGGAAGCTGGCAGGCCTTGGCTTATTGAAGGGCCCCCAGCAGGCAGTGGCCTGTGAATTAAAAAAACAAAAACCTCAGCTCTTAGGACAGGACAGCATTTATGGATATGGAAAGACAAACTGATAAAAACTATTATTAGAAAATATGACTGTTAATTAAGTCACAAATTTCAAAAAACATACAGTATATACAAGAAACTGGAAAAAAAAAAAAAAAAAGAAACTGGAATTTTTTGGTTAAAACTTACATAAGCAGGTGTGGTGGTACACATTTTAATCCCAGCACTCATAAAGGCTGATGCCAGATGACTACCATGACTTTGAGGCCAGTCTGTGCTACACAGTGAGTTCAAGGCCTGAACTACATATCAAGAACCTATCTCAAAACAACGTAAGTGAAACAAAGTATACAAGAGACTGACATGATTCGTAGCTGAGCAGTTGGATCCAAGGGTGTGATCACACTGGTTCCATTGGTTCCCTGGAAAACACTGGGTCTCTGTTGCAACATAGTCTCCTGAGTTCTTAGTGAAGGGGAAGGGGAGCGAACATATCCATGACTGCCAGGTCGGCCAGGCTGTTCTGTGCCTATAGGGACCAAAAACCAAAGATTTTAAGAAGAAAGATAAGCCATAAAGAAGCCAGAAATCAAAGGCAGGAACATTTATGGAATGGTAATTTCCTAATATTTCTAAATAGGAAACAAAACATGAAACAGGAAACTAGACATTTTTTATGCTTTTCCGGAAACATATTTTCTAAGTTCCTCAGTAAAGATGCTTTAAAACCTACAGTCTCTTGATTAGTCACAATCTTGATTATAGAGAGAGACAAAACGACACCAACAATGAAGTACTAATACCAATCAGGTAAGTTCATTTCTCAGATAGTTCCTCAAAATTTGCTACATTTATGATTTTCAAAATCAAACTGGGTTCTACATTCTAAGCCTTATAATGGAAATAATACACTACTGCTACAGCCTTCAAAAGTAACTCTCTCAGCACTACCCTTAGCAAAAGTTTACCAGCTCTAGGACCCATCCGTCCAGATTTGAGGCATTTCTGTTCACTTAACTTTAACTCTCCTACAAGACAGTAAGAGCCTGAAGTTGGTCACACGTCCTTCCATCAGAGGTCTTGAGCGTCTGTATTCTCTTTCGTTTCTACCTCATTTTCTGTACCCCTGTCAACCTTCTACCTTGCTCTTTGTAGAACTGACAATTCGGGCACGTAACTCTTATTCTTCAAGTACCATTTTAGCCAAGCTCTTTAGCAGTTTTTTTCCTCTGATCCCTTATATCAGTTTATGTATTTTTGTAAGATATAATTTTTGAAGTAGAAATGCTAATAGCATTTAAAATGTTTATCTCCAAAAGGACCCAAAACATTTATCAATTAACATTACCAATGTGACTGTTTATTCAGAAGCTGCAACAAAAAAAAATCTGTAAGTCTTCTAAAATATCTGAAGAAAAGTCTGGGGGGCTGGGGATTTAGCTCAGCAGCATAAGCACCTGCCTTGCAAGTGTGTGGTCATGAGTTCAATGCCCGGTAAAAAGAAAAAGACCAAAAAAAAAAGTCTGAAGAAAAATTTTATTGTCCTAAGTCTGCATATACATCCATATGACAACAAACATTTTAAAAATTAACGTTATGTCATTTGTACGCTGCTTTCTTCGATTAAATTATCTTCATTTTTTAATGATATACATGAGGGCCAGGCATAGCTCAGTGGCATAGCGCTTGCCTGGCAAGCATGAGATTGTGAGTTCGGTTCAAAGTACCAAAAAACAAACAACAAACAAAGATACACATAGGCTCAATTACGGTGTTAACTCACAACTGAAGTATTTAGACTCCTGTTATTATTTTCTGTAGATAATAGGTTACACCTAAATGTGTTTAATATTTGCAATCATTAGAATGTTTAAGATAATTCCTCAGGAATACTTAAATCAAATATATGATTCACTTTTGGGCTCCTTACATGTATTGCCATCCAGATTAATTTCAAAAGATGTGCCTGCATAAAAACATGAATGAGCCCTTCAGGCCACTGCCTTTAGTTCTGTACCTACTTCCTTGAATGCAAGAGATCAGTGACTCTACTCTTGAATGCAAGAGATCAGTGACTCTGACAATATAATAAACAATATGACCTAATTAAAATTAACAGATGGTCCAAATATGCCAGAATAAGTTAATCCAACACAAAAACCACTCCCTTTGCTTTCACTAGCTATGCTCTTTTTGTTTTTCCTGCTCTACCTTGATTTCATATGAATCTTGTTCCTCACTTCCCAATATCCAGTTATTAAGTCTCTTCATATTCTTCCCCACAGTTCCTTTCTGGTCATTAACAGAATATATTAAGCACTGGAGATTTAGCTCAATGGCATAAGCACCTGCCTGGCAAGCACAAGGTCGTGAGTTTGATCCCTGGTACCAAAAAAATAAAAGTAAATTTAAAAAAAAAAAGAATATATTAAGCTAGTGCCAGCATGCATATGAACAATAGATGATCTTACTGGTCTCTCGGTACCAGTCTATGCCTACCTGCAGGGTTCTAATTCATCCTTTGGCACCATTGTGCAGTTGTTCTGATAATATCAGAGTGGCAGTATTTCATTGTAATTCAAGATACCCCGGAACTTTCTAACCATATTTAGCATTCCCTCTTTAAATTGGAGTTCAGTCATACACCTTCTTCGCTAGAGCCTTTGCGCAGACAGTTTTTAGCTTTAAGAGCTCTATGCCCAGGATCTTCAGGCACAACTATCACCAAAAGCTCTGTTTTCTAAAATTCACCTCTTTCATCCAAACTTCTTCTTTTTGAGACAGGGTTTCACTATGCAGCTCAGGCTGGCCTTGAACTGACTTTGTAGTCCAGGATGGCCTCGAACCCATGGCAAACCTCCTGCCTCAGTCTCCCGAGTGCTGGGATTACAGGCATGCATCACCGTACCTGGCCTCATCCCAATTTATATAGCACTTTCACCTGCATCTTACCTGAATCCTGTAATGCTTTGCCATCTTGGAATTCCTAGTTACCTCGCGGCATTAAGCACAATGCCCACAATACTAGATTACCAAGACCTGTCTCTAGGAGGGAAGAGCAGTCTCTCTCACTGACCTGGACGCAAGTAGAGGTCAGAGGAAGCCACAGCCATCCGTTCTCGCTCCCGCTCCCGCTCCCGCTCCTTCTCTCGTTCCCGTTCGCGCTCCCTCTCACGCTCTCTTTCCCTCTCCGCACTTGCAGCTGCTGCAAGATGTGTTGAGTGTCCTGTAAAACACATGAATCTGCAACTTAGAGACAAAAATGTAAACCTATCAGGTACAATTTTTAAAATTCATATGTGAATATTTTTTTTAAAAAAGTTCCAAATTTTTGGGGATGTAGAAAATTTATTTAGGAGTTTTTGGTAACAACTGGGGAATATAATCTTTTAGGGTACTGAGGGTTATCTAGTCACATTTGACACTCAGGAACTTCTGATAAATATTAAGTGGAAAATAGCACAATAAATGAGAAAAATTGCCCCAAACACCTTAAGACAGGTGTGTGACTGTCAAATCTTACCTGGAGACATAGAAGCAGAGTTGTATGGCCTGGGAGGGAAAGTAATCTGTGTACCAGGAATATAAGTGATTCTGTCCATGGGAGGAGTGCTTGTTCCCCCTGGATGAGGCACTAAAATTGCTGGAGGCATATTGGTCAGGTCAATGATTCCTGTCCAAAAGACAAATACACTTTATGATAAGTTTTATTCTAAAGGTACAGAACTAAACATGGGTTGTGGATTTTGGTCTCCTATATATAACCCAATGATAATTTGGATATAACATAAATAAAAACCATCCAAAATCATCGTTACTTTTTAAGACTTTGAATCTAGAGAAGAAAATTAGATATTGTGCTCTAAATCAGTGACCTCAAGGTATAGCAGGTTAAAGAAAGGAAACTCTAAAGTGTGGATTTCAAATACATAGCACAATAATGTACTCTGGTTATTTCACTGTCCACAGAATACCCTGTCTCAATACACTATTTTGTTTGCTTTCAAGGACTAAAGTCTGATGAGAGAAGTATATGCCCCTTTTTTCTCTCTTTGCGTCATCCATTTGACAAGTATTTATTAATTACTCAGGAAACACAGTAAATTCTAAAACGAACACCAGAAACACACACCTCTTGTTGCTGGATATGGGAGACCTAGGGGCTGCTCCCGTGGTGACAGCCCTCTGGCCACATCTGGGCGCAAGTTCACTTGCATCTGTTGTGAGGTAATGTAATCATTTAGGATTGTCTGTCTTGTGTTCTCCATTGCATAAAGCTGATACTGACTTGGGTACCCTGGAGTTGGTGAAAGCTGTCTCTGAAACAGGTATGCAGCAGCTGCTGAGTAAGAGAATGAGAGAAAAGCATTGAGTATTGTTTTCACCTGAAGTATTATATTTTCAACTGTTTGATAATAAAATTCATTTTATAGTAATGAAAATACTTTGTGACATGCAGTGTTACCTTCCTGTTGGTAAAAATGATTAGTCTAATTAATGCACGTGTTTGGAACAGAGATTGCCCAACTTCTTGTAAAGGGTCACATACCCAAATGTTTTAGGCTTTGTGGGTCATGCAACATCAGTCACAGCTACTCACCTTTATCACTATGGTACAAACAAGCTATTATTGATAACCAAATGGGCATGACTTGGTTCTAATGAAACTTTAAAGAAAAATGTCACATCATGAATTGGCCTATAAGTTATTTGACAATCTTTTGGACAGAACATGACACAAGATACTATGAAGGGTTAAGTATAGTAAAAAGCAGAGTATTTCAAACTTCAGAATATTTGTAATCTAGCTCAGTCTCAAAAAGGACAAGCAAATGCAACTGTTACAACATAAAGAGCTATCACAGACACTAAACAAACTATAAGCAATTCTGTCTAAGAATGTCAGTGAATAATTTTATATCTATACTCTTCCTAGAAAACCCGCTGGTATGTTTTCCAGCAACTTGCTGAGTCTGTGCATCTCACTGGGAGAGACAGCCTCAAAAGTACGGATGCTTGTGGACTTAGGATAGGGTTATGGCCAATAAACTCACTATGTAACTGAAAATATCTTACAATGAAAATGGCCAGGGATAGTGGTACATGCTTGAGAAGGTGAGGCAGGAAGATTACAGTGAGTTGAAGGCTAGCCTGGACTACACAGTGAGACCCTGTCTCAAAAAACAACCGGGGGGCAGGATGGAGAAGGAAACGGAGGCGCAAGTAAGTGAGGGAGGGGACAGAAGGAAGGGCGGAGAGGAGATGGGAGGGAGGGAAGCAGAGAGGGAAGGAGGGAGGAAAGAGACACAGAGAGAAAGAGAAAGAAAGAAAAAGAAAGAAAGAACTGAAGCTGCCTAACCTGGAAGCTGCCTAACCTAGTGGATCTCTTAGCAAAGTAACCCAGCACAGTCTAGAGTACTGGTGTTCTCCTGGACTGCGGCGCTCAGTGGGAGCTGTCACTCACTGACACTGCCCAGCATGGCTAGAGGATTACACTAATTCCAGAAAATTCACAATGCGAAATACAGTTTCTACCGATCATCTATCATTTTCACACCAATATGAAGTTTAAAATTCCTAAAGGGAGTGAACCACTGTATGTTAGGGACTCTATACCAGCTTTGGGTTCCTCTGAAACTTAAGTTTTGAAGCAACATATAATTTGATAACACTGACAGAACTCATAAAATATTTGCTACAGGTTTTTTTGCTGCTACAAAATATAAACTTTTAGAATTCTTAGCTTCTTAATTAGGCATATTAACTAATAATGATAAACTGCTTTCCAAGGTGAGAAACAGTATTCTGAGTTCTAATTTCAATTGAAAGGATGTAACAAGAAATGAATTTAGAGGCCTGAGTAAAGAGCACATATATGTGACTTAGGCTCAGCTGGCAGCAACAAAGAGGGAGCAGGGATGAGGCTCCAGGAGGAAGAGCCCCGCAAAGACCCAGGATGTAACCCGTCCTCTCTTGTTGCTGCACGAAACCTACGGTCCTTGGCCAGCACAGACTGCCCTCTAGGAACCTGAACATGTCCACTGACACTAGAGATGTGTGCTTATCAACTTCTTCCAGTTGGATTTGTCACAAACAAGTTATATAGCTAATGAAATAGTCTGGGAATCAATGAAAGAGGAAAGAAAAGAGTTATTTCTCTGAAAATTAAGTTGGTTGCTTTGGAAAGACTCAAGGCAGAAGTTCAATCAGGTGTGCACACTACAAAAATTTTAAAGACAGAACAAAAATCTAGAAAAATCTGTATTTGGAATATCTGAAGCTATCTTTACATTCTAGCTTCACTTAAAAAAATAAAGACAAACTGGGTGTGGCGGTGCATGCCTGTAATCCCAGCACTCGGGAGGCAGAGACAAGAGGACAGTCATGAGTTTGAGTCCAGCTTTGGCTATATAAGCAAGTTCAAGGCCATTCTGTACTACATAGTGAGACCTTGTCTCAAAAACAAAATGAACCAAAACAATAAACAAAAATTTTTTTAAAAAACGAAGCCAAACTTGGAACTTAGATCAAGACTTAGGCAAACAATTATCTCTGTTGTTAATTAGCGTGTTTAAGATATGCCTGTCACTTAAAAATAATTCCTGACATTTACTCACATTTTCAATTAGCTTCACCAATTACCATCAAATAACATGGCTTTTCAGATACTTATTATAATATTTTTAGTTCTTTAAAGGGTGCCAGCATTGTTTTGTTTCTTGATTTGGATGCTGGTAACATGGGGTCTTCAGTTTGCAAAAATTTACTGAGCTGTATCTGTACAGTTGTCTGCATACTGAACTATAACAGAAAGTTAAAAAGTCACACAGGTATATTATTTCTCCGCCATAGGTTTCAGTACATGTCATGCTTACCAGGATCCAGAGCCCTGTGAAAAGGCATGGCTGGATCCAAGTGCGTGGGAAGGTGGCTCCGATAAACCTCTCCCGCAGTGCTGCCCCTGTGATGGGGATCAAATGGGCTGTGGCTCACAACAGGATCCACCCCAGGCACTGGAGACTTGGCTGATATACTTTCTCTTTGGGTAGGGGTCAGTGTCGACTTCCTTTCATGATTGGCAGACTTGCTAGAAGAAATCGTAACTGAAAAAAAGAGCCAATGCTAAAAATTCTTCAGAAAATTAGCAGGCCAGCTGCAATGGCACCTATAGTAATCCCAGTACTCTGTGAGGCCTGGCAGGAGGACTAAAAGCTTGAGCCCAGGCGTGAGCAAGTTAGTAAGGCCCTGTCTCCAAAAATAGGACGAATGAATGACTGGGAGCTGGGAGAGTAATTCAGTGCAAAGACCTTGGGTTCAATCCCCACTCTCTTTCTCTCTTACATGAATAAAATAGTAAATAAAGAGAAAAAGATAAGAATGATCATATTTATTAATTTCTCAACAATATAAATAGTTTTATTTTTTCAACTTTTCAGAGTATGCAAGTGTAAGCAAATAGGAAGTGGTGTGACCTGTGAGAGACTATCCCCTCTGGTATTGTTCCCCTTTCTGATCAGATTATGAAGATAATGAGATTCCATTACAAATGACTTTGTTTTCTGTATGACATTCTAAATCCTTGTGGTTCCACTTGCAGCACCCCTCAGTTTCCTCTCATTGCCTGTATCTCCCAACCTTGTCATCTGCCAATCATGAGTTACACTGAAGATTTTCTTTACTCTGCGCTTTCAACAATTTTCTCATTACTTAACAACATCCACATCAACAACATTCACTGTTTTGCTCCTCCTCTAGCTTCTCATTTTCAAAACAGGGTTATTTAGAATGGTTAGAATGCCTCACCCTTGTTTATTATATCCAAGCCTTTCACAACCACCACTCTGTGGTAAAATAAAAATGAGTTATTTTAAGCCAAGCATGGTTACATATCTGTAAATCGCAACTCCTGGGAGGCTGAGGCAAGAAGTTTGCAAATTCAAGCACAGCTGGGGCAATTTACAGACTCAGAGAGACCCTGCCTAAAAATTGAAAAATAAAAACATCAGTAATCCCAGTGCAAATGCCCTGGATTCAATCCCAAAATACACACACACACGAACAGTAAATAAATAGATGCACCTTTTTTTTAAGACAGGATCTTGCTCTGTAGTTCAGGCTGCCCTTGAACTCACTATGTAGCCTGTGCTGGCCTTAAACTTGCAGTGATCCTCCTGCCTCAGTCTCCTGAGCGCTGGGACTAAAAACATGCCATTACATCCAATCAAACATGCCATTTTAAAAATATAACTCAGTGGGCATTAGGTACATGCACGATGTTGTGCAGCCATCACAACCATCTAAGGACTAAAATTTTGATAGTACTTTTTGTCACAATCAGAGAAATCTGCCAGTCAAAACTAAGAAATCACACTAGCTTATCACAACTCTTTTCATGTCCCAACTTGCTCAGTTGTGCAGGACCTTTCCACCTGCAAAGTAATTATTTTCCAAACTAGAGCCAAAAGATTTGGTGTCACTCTCCTACCCACAACCAGGTACTTTTCTCCCTCCTCCTCCTGTGTTGCTCCTCTTTCCCAAACACTGTTCGTCTGTACCTCTCACTATCCATCCAGGAATATACATATGAGGCCTCAATAAATACATATGACAGTCAAACTAGAAAGAAGTCAATGCATATTTAAGAGTGTCAGGGCCACCTGGTAAACAAATCAATAATCCATCCCTTAGTGACATAGTTGCCAACACCATGAGATTATGATTAAAATAGTAACAGTGCACGTTCACTGAGTGCTTTGTATATAAGAGCTACTACCCTAAGCTCTTCACAAGTCCTCCCTCAATTCATCTTCAGCCGTGACAGGCAGGTCGCAGTAGGAATTAGCGTTTTATGGATGACAGAACTAAGGCACAGAAAAGCTAACTTGTCTAAGCCTATACAGTAAGAACTTTAATTCCTGCCTAAATAGTCTCATTCCAGAGCCTAACTTCCAACCATCAGACTATATTTCCACTAGAGAACAACAAAACAGATTCAAAGAGAGACCTAGAACAATATGCTGAAAACCCATTATAAAATATACTCTAGAGAATGTCAGAACTTCATTAGGCCTTGGACTTCTTTAAATACTGGTGTCCTCTGTAAAATTATTCCCATTTTAAAGTGGTAGCTTTCTATAGTATATATATAGCTTTCTATAGTGGTAGCTTTCTAGTATAAGTGGAACTTACAGATCTAGTAATAGCCTAAAGCTGATAGTGTGGTATTTCTTATTTGCCACAGATGAAAAACAGTAAAAATGATCAGACCAGGTAATGAAGATAACATACCTTCGGAAGTTCTGTTCATCATAGGTGAACCTCTGGACATGGTATTTTGATAACTCACAGGGGTCCTCCGAGCACTGCTGTCATCGTAAATTCCTGGGCTCAGCTGTGCTTTGGGTGCTTCATGAAGTGTGGACCTGAGGACAGAGGGGCCGGAGCTCACCACTGATGTGTGCCTGGAACGCACTGGCTCGCCTGCCTTCACATCCTCGTATTTTCCCCGTTCCACCACTTTTATGCTCTCTGGTACAATTTCCAGCGGAGGCATTCCACGGGGTAGTTTGCTGGGCCCCGTTATTAAGGATTTGACATTGTGTTTGATGGCAGATTGACCTGAGCTGCTGTCAAACTTTATTGGTGTGCCCTAAAGGGAAAAAAACAAACATTACAGGTAACCACATCATCTGAACACTGTTCTGTCTTGGATCTACACTTGGCCTATGGCAATTATATTTTGCCAAGGTGACCTTTGCAGTCTGTGTGGCTGTTTCAGGGCCCTAGCGTTCTTTCCTAGATTATTCATTCCATGCGTACTATGGATTAAAAATGATATGATGATAAGCAATACATAAAATTGTAATGTTTACGTCAAACAGGTCTGACAAAGCAAGAAATAATTTTAGCTATCAAGTCACACTTTTAAAATGTCTCATAAATGTCACTCTAAAGTGGAACTACTGACAACAGGAGCCATGATCTACTCACCTGGGAAATGGAACCCTCAATTATTGGCCTCGTATTCTGGACCACTTCTGGAGTTTTTCGGCTTTCCTGGGTTAGAATATCTTGCCGCGGAATTTCATGAATGGAACGCCCCATTTCTTTGATGGTGGTGATGCCATCATATGGTTTTCCTTTGGTAATGGCACCTTCAAAGGCTCGTATGGGAGGGCTTTCCCTTTTAATCTGTTTGGGATATTTAAGGCCATCTTCAAAGGCTTCACTTGTTGCTCTTGGTGTGCCTTCAAAAAGAATTCAGGAAACATATTTATTAAAATAATGCTGATACTTACCCAACAATGCCACTGAATTACATTCTTAAAAATGGTCAAAATTGTAAACTATATTTGACCAAAAAAAATTTTAAGGAAAAAATGCCTTACCGTCTTATAGTTTCTAATCAATTTTCTGTTTACAAATCCTCAAGTAAGTATTCATCAATCATTATTTTGCAGGTTACTCAAGATACAACATACATCTGTCACAGTCACAGAATGTATACTTACATAAGTAAAGCCATGAAAAAGTTAAAAGATTAGGCAGCTATCATCTTCCAAGAAACTATGTAGCTCAGAAACAGAAAAGTTATTATTTATTTCGAAAGGTAAAAAATCTTGAAAAGCAGGTCTCATGCTTTACAAATTAATGGCAAAACACTTTGGCAGCAAGGCAGTGAAATAATAAAAAGGTGAAACAAACAAAGTTTACCCTGCATGATGGAGCCAGACAGCACAGTTCTTTCTTTGAGGTCAGAATGAGGGCTTCCCCTGGGTAATGCTCGGCATATCAACCCTTTAGAAACAAGAATGAAATTCAACTATTAAACATAAATTATACAGAACTCACATATATTTTCTTAAGAGTAAATTTTTTGATAAAAGGCTCTTTAAAATGGCATCTAGTTCTTCAGAAACATTTTCCTAAACACAAAATGGCCACAAAAGGCACTTAATAACAGACCAAAATAGACAAGCTTTGAAGCTAAATCTAAAATCCCACAGAGTGCCAAAATGGCAGAGCAGTAAGTAGCAAAGAAAAAGCTTCACTGAGAGTCACTCTCCAGACGCTGGAATACAGCAACATGAGGAAGACAAGGAGGAGGGAAGAACCTGAAGCAAAAATCGAAACCCATGGAGAGTGAAGAAGGAGGTAACCAGCATGCCCTCTCCGAGATGGGCCTCACTGTGCGAGGTGAGCGATTCAAACCTGCAGATGCAGTGACTGCTGGTGACCCCACAGGCCTCCACAGAGACACAGCAGGGGAGAGGAGCAGGGGATGTGAAGCACTGCACTAGCTGGCAGTGAGTGCTGAGGGCTCATCATCCTGCAAGACAGCGACTGGCTGAGAGCCATCTAGGAGACAGGACAACTGAGCCCAGAACTCAAAGCTGCTGCCGGCTCCACGTGGTGGCTCCCAGATGCACTCTGGCCCACAGAACGTGCATGGCTGCAGGCCAAATTACTCTGGTGTCGGCCACAAGGTGCAAGCTTACTGAGTTTATCCACAACCAGGTGAAAAGCTACTGCTGGCTTCCTGGGATACACTGGCAAAGATTGGGATTCTATCTCCAAATGTTGTATATCAGCAAAAGCAGAGACAAATCTGGAAGTGGACTTGTTTTTGTTTTTTTTTTTAAATTCTGTTCTTTGCTATTGTTGTGGTTTTTTGTTTTTTTCCCCTTCATTGTTTGATCTATGATTGTGAACCTGATTTCCAGCTTCTTTGTGGTGGTGGCTCTATTCTGTTCTTTTTATTTCTTCCTTTGCTCTTTCCCTCCAGTCTTCTGTACCAGTTTCCCAAAGCTAGCACGATCCCTCTTTGCCCTCCAATTTTACTTCTAATCTCCTACTACTCTTCCACTTCTCTATTTTCTCCTTAATCTATTTTAAATTTTAACCTCTGAGGGCAAAACTGACATATGAAGGACTTGTATACTACATATAATTTTCTGGTTTGTTTTAGATTTTGTTATATAACCACGACTCTAGTTCAGATGGTTAAAAGTGGCAAATTAACAGTTCAGTTTGTCATTTTCTAGGCTGTCTGATGTTATTGGTATGACTATAGCCAAAAGTGACATAATTTTTCTAGACAAGTATTCATCCTGCTATTCCATGAGCGAGACTTACTAGAAGTCACAAAAAATAATATGGCACAGTGCCAAAACACCAGGGACTGGGTCAAATAAGCAGCACCTTCTCATCTTCAACAAAGAGGTAGGATCTTCTAACAGACTAAAATTCCAAAGACCATCTACACCTGGAAGATACCTTGGAGAAGCTATCATTACCTAAGGGTTCTATATACTAGTAATAAACCAACCGAACATAGGCTAGTTTTAAATATTAGCAATAAAGGGACCCCACAAATTAAACTATAAAAAGAAAAGAAAAAAATGAGCAACACTTAAACAAGACGCAACCCCTGACATCCAGTTCATCAAAAGCAAACACAGGGTACAAAGAGGTGGGACAATCCAAAAGCCACCTACCAGGTCTCTTTTTTTGTTTGTTTTTGTTTTTTGAAAGACTCTAGAGCAGATATGGAAAAAAAAGAAAAAAGAAAAAGAAAGATGAGTTTAAGAAAATTATAGAAGCCATAAATGCTCAGCATTGGAAAGAAATGGAATCCATGAGGCAGATTTAGGCAGATATCCAGAAGAATACAAATTCCACTGAAAGTATTCACGGCAGATTAAACCAATGTGAAGACAGGATCTCATATGTACAAGACAAGCTTATGATTAGCAATCGTGAAAAGAAATATTTAAAAATAGCAAGGGAGGGCTAGGGATCTAGGTCAGCAGCAGAAGCACCCACCTGGCAAGCACAAAGTCCTACGTTTGATTCCCAGTACAAAACAAAACAACACAAAACAGAATAAAACAAAACACAGGAGGAGGAAGAGGAAGAGGAGAAGGAGGAAGAGAAGGAGGAGGAGAGAAATAGCAAAGTACCATGAAAAAGCAACCCAACGGCTATTAGATGAGGCAAAAAAGAGTAACTGAAGACTGACTGGAGTCAATGATAAAGCAGGAGATAGCACAAATACACACACACACACACACACAGACACACACACACTCTCACAGGTGTCATGGCAGAAAACTTCCCTAATAAAAAGAATTTGATATGCAGATAAGCGAGGCATGTAACACTGCATTAGCTACAACGAAAAAATTTTAAAAATCTATAGCCAGGTATATCATACTCAAGAAATTCAACATAAGAATAGAATCTTAAAATCCGAAAGGGAAAAGAAACAAATCACCTATAAAGGAAAGCCTACCAGAATCACAGCTGATTTCTCAGCACTAACTCTCAAAGACAGCTTGGAGTGAAATATTTTAAGTTTTAAAGGAAAACAACCTTTAACCCAGACTGATGTACTCCACAAAACTATCTTTCAAAACTGATGAAGGAAAAAGGTACTTCAAAGAACATCTGAGGAAATTTATGACCACCAAACCAGCATTCCAAAATGTTTTGAAGGACATTCTAGAAAGAGATAAAAGGACTACAACTCCATAAACTGTAAGAAGAAGGAATCCACCAGAGAAGGCGAACAAACAGAGGGAAGGGGAAAAAAAAGAAGGAACCAACAATAGGAAAATAACATGACAAGGATAAGTCAATACATTATCAGTTACAGCCATCAATGTTAATGGTCTCAATTCACCGATCAAAAGAGACAGACCGGCAGAATGGATCAAGAAAGCAAGACAGAACAATATACTGCACACAAGAAATACATTTAATTAAAAAAGAAATCCACAGATTGAAAGTCAAAGGATAAAAAACAATACTGTATGCTACAGGAACCCAGAAAAAAAGCAAGGGTAGCTATTGTATTTGCAAAGTAAATTTCAAGCCAAAACTAGTTAAGAGAGAGAAAGATCAGTACATCCTTGTAAAGGGAATAATTGAAGAGGAAGAGATAACAATCATAAATACATGCACAACAAACACTAATGCACCCAACAACATAGAACAAATATTAACAGGCATGAAAAATCAAATAAACCTTAATACAGCTGAAGGATCTCAATTCCCTACTGTCACAAAAAGATCAGCTAGACACACAAAAAAATCACCAATGAAATATTAGAACTGAACCAAACTTTTGAACAAATGATTTAGTAGATGTCTACAAAGTATTCCACCCTACAGCATCAGACTGCACATTCTTCTCAGCTGCACATGGCATGTTCTCCAAAACAGACCACACAATAGCTCATAGAACATGCTTAAGTAAATACAAAGTAACTGAAATAATCCCATACATGTTATCAGATCATAGTGCAATAAAATTGGAAATCAATGACAAAAGAAACCATGAAAACGTCATAAACATATGGGAATCGAACAGCAGCACCTCCTGAATAAACAATAGGTCACAGATAAAATTAAAGAAGAAATTAGATAGTGTTTACAACTGAATGATCTGACAATACAACATACCAGAACTTATGGGACATAATGAAAGGAGTCCTAAGAATCAAATTTATAACAGCAAATACCCATAAAGGAAAACAGAGCAAGTACAAATGAACAACTCATCAATCTGTAACTTCTAGAAAGAGTATGCTAGGCCAAAAGCTTTACATGATGGACAAAATTATAAAGATCAGAGCAAAAATAACACATTGGAGACTGAAAAAACCCAAAAGATACAAATACAAAGAATAGAAGCAAGCATTACCCTGATACCAAAATCAGAGAAAGACTCAACTAAGGAAGAAGTACAGGTCAATTTCCCTAATGAACACAGATGCAAAAATCCACAATAAGATACTGGCAAACAGAATGCAGCAAATCATCAAGAAGATTATACACCATGACCAAGACGATTATACACCATGACCAAGTCGGATTCATCATACATGGTTCAACATACATAAATCAATAAATGTAATAGACCACATTAACAGAGCCAAGGACAAAAACCGTATGATCATCTCAATAGATGTAGAAAAAGCTTTTGACAAAGTCCAACACTCATTAATGATGTAAAAAAAAAACCCTACAGGAAATTGGAATAGATAGTCTTTATCTCAATCTGATAAACCAACAGCCAACATCATACTAAATGGTCAAAAACTGAAAATTTTCTCTCTAAAATCAAGAACAACACAAGGATGTCCACTGTTTCCACTCTTACTCAACACAGTTCTGGAAAATTTAGCCAGAGAAACTAGACAGGAGAAATAACTAAAAGGAATAACAATAGAAAAAGAAGTTAAATTATCAGTATTTGCAGATAACATGATACAGTACATAGATGACCCCAAAAATTCAACTAAAAAACAGATTTAATAAGCAAATTCTGTAACATAGCTGGATACAGTGAACATTTAAAAAGCAATAGACTCCCTGGACAAGAATAACAAACTCAGAGACAGAACGTAGAGAAACAACATCTTTCAAAATAGTATCCAAAAAATGAAATACCTAGGAATCAATCTAACAAAGGATGTACAAGGCTCTCCAAAAGGAGAGTGAAGAAGTTATCAGAAAATGAAGACATCCTTGCTCTTGGGTAGGAAGAACCAATATAGTGAAAATTTGCTATACTTCTAAAACTGTTACACAGATTTAATGCAATTTCAATCCAATTTCCAATAACCTATCTCACAAAATTAGAGAAAACAACCCTTAAATCCATCTGGACAGGATGACCACAGGAGAGACCTAGACTAGCAAAGGCAGTTCTGGGCAACAAAGACAAGGCAGGAGAAATTACAATCCCTGACTTGAAATTATACTATAAAGCTACTGTGATAAAAACAGCATGGCAGTGGCAAAAACACAGATCCAAAGATCAATGGAATAGATTAGAAGATGTAGAAACAACGTCAGGCAAACTAAGCCACCTAACCCTTGACAAAGGTGACAAACACATTCATCCAAATAAAGGCTAATAAATGGTCGTGGAAATACTGACTTTGCACATGCCAAAGATTAAAAATGGACCCATATCTTTCAGTATGCACTAAAGTAAAATTGAAATGGATCAAAGATCTAAATATTGAAACAGAAACATTAAATCTGCCGGAATAGGTAATAGAATAGGTAATACTCTTTAAGAGTATTCGTGGTGGAGTTTTTTTCTTTTTTGTACCAGGGATCAAATTTGTGACCCCCCTTATCCTTACTAGGCAGGCACCTGAGCCACTGAGCTAATTCTTCAGCTTGAAGACACTGATGCAGGTAAAGACTGTATGAAGAAAACCATGATGGCACAGCAACTATACAAATAAACAACAACTAGAATCTCATCTTATTAAAAAGCTTTTTCACAGCAAGAGAAATCACCAACAGAGTGAACAGACAACCCACAATGTGGGAAAAAATGGTTGCCAGCTATTCCTCAAAAGAATACTATCGAGAACATAAAAATAACTCAAAAAAATTTTATCTCCTAAAAAAAATTTTTTATAAGTACCAGAGATTGAACTCACAACCATGTGCTTGACAGGCAGGCACTTATGCCACTCAGTTAAATCCCCAGCCCTTTCCCAAATTTAAAGACCCAATCTAAAAATGGGCATCTGAGATGAATTCACACTTCTCAGATAAAGAAACATAAACAGCAAATATATGAAAAAAATGGGTCATTGGAGAGAGGCAAATTAAAACAACACTGAGTTTTCATCTCACCTCAAAAGGAATGGTTATTATCAAGAAATATACCAATACCAAATGCTGGAGGGGTTGTGAGGAAAAAAGAATGCTTCTCCACTGTTGGAGGGAGTGCAGACTGGTGAAACCACTGAAGAAATCAGTGTGGAGGTTCCTTGAAAAACAAGGATCCAAGGTCCCACTGGACTCAGTTATTCCCCTACTGGGTATCTTCCTAAAAGAATTAAAAACATCACACCACAGTGATATATGTGCACCCATGTTTATAGCAGCACAATTTGTAATAGCCAGATCTTGGAAACAACTCAAATGCTCATCAACCAAGGAATAGATTTTTAAAAAGATACAGTCTTTTTATATAATGGAGTAGTACTCAGTCACAAAGAAGGAAAACTGGAGACTTCTACAGGTAAATGAACGCAACATGAGACCATACTCATTAGTGAAATGAAACTGGACCCCTATGTATGTAAACATCTTATTGTCTTCCTAGTGTGCGAAGCTGAAAGAGTAAGATCCAAAGCACACAACAGATATTGTAAAACAGGAAGAAGCTCCAAAAGGAAAAAGAAACAGCGATGGAAGAATAAGCACAGAAGGTTCAACTAAAAAAAAGTGTGTGTGTGTGTGTGTGTGTGTGTGTGTGTGTGTATGTAAAAGTTAAGACTAATTTCTCTTGGTTCACTGAAAAGAAAGGCTTGTGTTAATATTGCTTAGATAATTAACTGCCGATATCTTTTACTCTGAGCAACTAATTTAAAAATAATACTATACAATACATTAGCCATTGTTACCCTCTATTATCTTGTTTTGAAATTTCTTTTGTCTCTTTAAAATAAAATATAATCCCAGTTCTTTTTTTATGAAAGGCAAATCTTAAGAAATTCCACATTAGCTGGGTGTGGTGGCAAATGCCTGTACATCCAGCACTTAGGAGGCTGAAGCAGGAACTGCCATGAATTTGAGGCCAGTTTGGAGTATATAGTGAGACCCTATTTCAAAAACAAACAAACAAACAAACAAACAAACAAAAAACCCACCTCAAAACAAAAAGAACTTTCACATATTGCCAATACATATGAATCAAAGGTTGAAAATAACCATATGTATTTATTCTAAAGTAAATGACGTTTGTTTTTTAATGTAATGAAACTCCAGCTCCTAGAATATTATATAGGACTTACCCTGCTTTTAGTATTTCACATAGACTTAAAATTGAGTTAGGACAAATTGAGATTTTTAAAGATAGCAAATCAGACCGGACGAAATGGACCAAATTGAACCGAACTATTTATATATCACTTGCATGGTCAACATCAAGTTGGAGACCTGTTTTTAATTCTCACCCAAAGGTGGGTGCAATTCCTTAATTTACAGAGAAACAAAGGTTCACAGAAATCTACTTGGCTGGTAAGACTAGAATTAAATTTATGTCTTTAGTCACTACATATCACTTTATATCTGCTTCAAAATTAATAAATTTTACATTTTTTGTTATTATTTGCTTTTCCTTTAAGATAGGGTCTTACTAAGTTAGCTAAGCTGTGATCCTCCTGCCTGAGCCATCCAAACAGCTGGGGTACAGGTGCATAATACCATACTCACTTTATGAATTTACATGCTTAAATTTCAAAAAGGAAGTAAACTACAAAGGTTATGGGTACTGAAATATGGACTAACAGTTTCCTACTTACGATTATGTTCAATTTTTACCTTATCATCATGTACTTTCTGATTTACACAGATATAATAATAATAATATAAACTTAAACAACTCAATTCAACACTGCAAGCTTACTTCACAAAATTAAATATATCCAAATAATATTCTGGAAATAACACTTTACCCTCCAATGGTGCCGATACCGGTGACTCCCTCATTGACATTGCTTGCTTTATATTTCCTTCCACTGATTCATAGCTTCTTTTTAAACTGATTTCATGAGCTGTTCTTGGGCTCCTAGTTCCTTCTCGAGCATTCTTGATGTCTACAGAATATAGAACACAACAGCATTTGAGATAGAACTCAAGATCTACAATGTTTAGTAAGTAAATTATCTTAATTTCTGTATAAAGACAAAAAAAAAAAAAAGATAAAAACATGCCGTAAGCTGCAGTACACACCGATGCACATGCCTGGTATTCATGAAAATGTTTTCATTAATTCTAATATAGTTATCAAATGACTATAGTGTGCCAAGCTTAAGCTCAGCTTGCAGGTAAGGTTAAAAAATTAAGTTCACAAAATTTACCCAACAGTGATGGTTTCAAGTAATTTAATAGATCCCTACTATTCAGTGTGACAGAGGAATACAATGTGTTATGAAAGTGCTGGGAAGGAAACCTACGGCGTCCAACTTCAGATACAGCTGTCCAGAAAAGATAATATATAATCTGAGAACTAAAGAACAGGTAATAATTGTCAGGAAAAAGCAGAGGAGGACAGGCAGAGGGTATGGTGAACACAAATACCCAAAAGCAAGACCGAGTATGGTGCATTACAAGAAATTCAGCAGATGGTGACTCGAGTGTGGTTAGGGAGAAGAATTGGGGGAGAAAACAGGACGGGGTAAAGGAGAAAGCTGGAAGGAAATCACGTACAGCAGACAACAGGAAGTGCATCACAGAGAGGGGAGCAAGCTGAGGGCGGAGGCTGCAGTTATCTTTTTTTTTTTAGGGGGGATACTAGGAATCGAACTCATGACCTGGAGCATGCCTGCAAGGTGCTGTGCAGTTGAGCTATGTCCCTGGCCCTTGCAGCTTCCTTAAGGGTAACAAAGCACACTGTAGCAAGACTATGTGTAGGTTTGCATATGGGTATAACTGAAGACAGAGATCAGTTAGGTGACTGCTGAATTGTCCGATGGAAGACAGCAGTGGCAGGGAGGAATACAGAATAATGTATGTATTCCAGAGACCATGAGAAATAGAATAGAAATGACTATAGAATAGTCATCAACTATAGAAATAGAGTAGAAATGACTAATAGAAATGTGATTTGTTGGATGTGGAAAGAAAAGCAGCAGACAGGAAAGATGCCTAGATTGCTGGCTTGTACAATGTAAACTAATGCCTCTCTTCCTACCCCAGAAACAAAATGTGAATTGAAATACACCAGAAATGTTAAAAAACAAAAAACAAAGAATATCACGGCATTTTTACAGCAGCAGGTACTATGTACATATTTTATTTCTTTGTATTTGAAGAGAAAGATGACAATAAATTACAAATGAGAAATCAAACTCAGTCCTTTGGTAATATTAATATCACATTTGAATCATTCTCATAAAAACAACACTATGGGAATGATATAACTTAATACAACTAAAGAAAATGCTTACATATACACATAGAAAGAGACATTAAAATAGATTAAGAATTTAAAAATTCTTTCCAAGAATCATCTACTTCCCAATTCTTGCTTCTTAAATATGAATGTCATTATAATAAGTGATGTCACTTACGTCCAGTGAAGGGTCTTCTCTTAGTCTAATGGCTAGTCGATGATGATGTTAGCTACCACTTAAATGACACTTCCCACAGGCTCTCACTGTTAACAACTGTTTACTATCTCGTCAGTAGATTTTCCATGAAATTTTCATTAAAGAGGCATTACCATGAGGCCCTTTACTGAGAGAAAACCGATTCTGCAGGACAAACTGACTTCCTCACAGCAAGAGCGTGGGAAAGCCAGAGTCTGTCTTCACATTACAGGACTGGCTCTACTGCACACATGCAATACTTACTGTCATATGATAAGATGTGTCCGCTTTTGCCTTCATAAATGACATGGCCTTTGGACGCGGCTTCCTCTCTACCTTTCTCAGGACTACTTTCTTCAATGGACATCCTAGAAATGGATCCCTTCATCAAAGCCTCAGTTGGTATGCCAGCCTGGGACAGAGCAGGGGTCCCCTGCCATCAAACCAAACACAAGCGCCAGAAAAGTCACTTAAGGTTACAGGAAGTACAGAGTACTCAGCAAATTTAACCTACTATGCTAAGAGTCAGATTCATATCTCCAAAGAGAGTATGAGCACATGAGACAACACCAGACATTCAATTTTTATAAACACATAGAAATCCTGTACTTTCATTCTTAAACCCTGTCATAAAAACTTCTTAAAACAATGCTAGGTGAATCAGTTTTGTTCTCTACTGTTAGGTCAAACCACTATGAAGGGACTTAATGCTCAGAAGGTTTAAAATCATGCAAATATAATACAATTTTTACAGAATTTCTAACAGAAATAAGACTTGGAAAATTAAGTTTTAAATTTAGTGTATCGCCAGGGATTTAGCTCAGCAGCATAGGCACCTGCCTTGTAAGTGCACAGTCATGAGTTCGATCCCTGGTACCAAAATAAATAAATAAATAAATAAATAAATAAATAAATTTAGTGTATTACAACTTTAAAGTTGTGGCAAGAGGAAAGAGTTTTCAATTATCAAATTCTCTGCTGTGGTAGTCTTTGATCATCATTAAGAGGACAGGGGGAAAAGCATGCTCTGTTTTGTGACACTTAGTTTAGGCCATAACTGAATTTTAGCATCATTAATATTCTTGTAGATTACCAATGACCATGGTCGTTTTACCCTTCCTTAAAGAGAAACAGCTCATGAAACATAGTAGAACACTTTGCCAAAAGTGAGTTACTTGGGTTGAAATGGGAACAGAGGTCCACTGACACAGGTAGGGCTCCTAATTTACTCTGAGGAGCCTTAAAACTCCACTCTTATTTTAGACTACACTCGTATAACAGGAACAGTAATAAGTATAATACATTCTACTCCTCTAGTCATGAAATGAACCTAGTAGTAAACATCTGAAAATCCGAACATCCATTTCGTATGTGCTCACATCAAATGGAGACATTTAAAAGTTAACAGATAAAATTGAATTTCATTTGACCTATTTTACTATTTTGCTATGTAATGTCTGAATACTAGAATAAAAGGGAAAAAATAAAAATAAAAATAATATACACAGGTCCTTTTTATTTTTTTACCATACTGAAGTGTTAAGTTTGCTCTGAAAGCACACACTTCAGCCAAGTGTGGAAGGAAAGACATGAAGAATCAGCACGAAACTTTCTGGATCACTATTATGGGTACAGTGTATGAACTATGCCTCAAGGAGGAATCATCTGGAAATCCTGTTAAAACAGAGATTCTAATTCATAAGGTCTGGAGGGAGGACATTTCTGCATCTCTCTACATTCTCCAAACTAATGCTGATGCTGTGGTGCACAGGCCACATTCAACAAGACCTCAGCGCAATCAACGAAGGCTCAGAAAAAGTTGCTGGGTCCCACTTCCAAGATGAAACCTGAGGAATTTTGACTTCCAAAATGATACTATCAACTTTCCCAATGATACTGATGTTACTGGCTTAGAGCCCATACTTTAAGAAACATTGTCTAGAGAACAGGAACAAGACAAGGAAGAGAAAATGAGTGACAGTTTGTGCAAAAACTTGTGTGAATATACAGTAATAGTTTATAATGATTTCTGCAAACACTTTTCCCTTCTACATTTACATTATTAAAGAAGCTAAGGATAGTATTATATTACAAATTAAAATTAACATGAAACAAGGGAAAGGATCTTAATAAAAAATGGCAACACCCCACACACCGGGGTTGAACCCTGGGCTTTCATAGTGAGACAAACCCTCAGCCCTTCATTTTGAAACAGGATCTCATTAAGTCACTGCACGAAGCTGGGATTCTCTTGCGTTAGCTTCCCAGAGTTCAGATTACAGCATGCACCACCATGCCCAGGGGAGAAAAATGGTAATATATTTAACCCAGTACTGGGAGAAGATATTGGACCTTTAGTGCTTTTGTTAGCACCAGCCACTTTCCTAGTTTCATATTAGATTTAAACAATGCAGTTTATGAGATTATAGACCTACAATGGGCTAACAGAAGGATACATTTTCTTGATTTCTATTTAAGCTGTACACACGGTAAAAGCTTTGCTATGAGGATACTGAGAGCTACACCAAATCAAAGCATATTTGTTCAGCCATTTTGCAAAAAGTGATTTTTTTCAAATGCATCACTGCATAAAAATATAGCCTGTGGTTAAACTGATCACATTATGCAGATGGTTTATAGATCTGGGATTTACTATCACTGAGACCCAGATCCATAATATAGAACAATGAATAACTCAACTACAGAACCATACTGATGGCATAGCCAAAGCTCTGCACCATTTTCTTAGTACACTTAAGATATAATAATTAACCTGAGTGATAGAGCCCCGTAGAGATGGGATGCTTTCTACTGAAATTTTGCTGGTTGGTGTTCCCCGAGTTATACTTCCTTCTTGGATGGCTCCTGTGGTACCTGAATAGAAACAAAATCATTTCAAAGTAACTCCTCAACTCTGCCCCAAAAGACAAACCACGAGAACCACAAAACCAGCCCATACCAAAAGAATAAGGCAGGCACTACTGAAATATATTTCTAAAATAATAATTTAATTACTTTAAGGGACTGCTGAAATATGGAACTTCAAAGTATTTTCTGTTTTGTTTTTACACAGTGCTGTGATTGAACCCCTGGGCTTGCATGTATTAATCCAAATGCTATACCACTGAGCTACACCCATAGCCAGACTTCAGTTTTAAAATCATTTTTATAAGGAAAGAACACCTAAATTTAGAATTTAAAGGCTACAACTTAAAAACCTGCCATTAAAATGTTTTTATCAAAGCGTAACTCTCTTACCTCTGACCACACCTTCATGTTGGGCCCTGACCAATAAACCCTCAGGTTGGGAATTTTGGCTTCGGGGAGAAAATTCTTCCTGCTTGATGTAGGGCAAAGTAGCTATGGATGAAACCAAGAGAAACATTAAGAGATCAAGAATTAGACTGCGGGCTGTAATGTTATAAATGCAGATGCTTTACGGCTTTTTATTAACTCACTGACCTGATTTGGTGGACTCCTGCTGCCGTGGCAATCCAAGAGAGATAGACCCCACTGAAGGTTTAGCTGTTTCTTGAGGATAGGAAGCCTGATTGTGAGAAGTCAGATAAGTGCCAGGTGTTCCCTAAAATACAATTTTAAAAGACCAAACACTGTCTTTTTTCAGTCATTTACAAAGTCAAATGTTTACATCAGTTTATAAAACTTTATACCCTTGCCACCTAAAATCAAGGAAAATACTTCTAAGGTAAGAAAAATTTCAGCATACATTAAATTTCTGTCAGTTTTAAGGGGAGTAAGATATGTCTTCTGACATTACCATGAATCACATGTATGTAATATATACTACTAATTATGCAATGCACTGAAACAATGCATTCAAAATGTAAGATACTACTATGAACAATGCTTATTCTTCTTAAAAATACTATAGAGGTGCTCACTTCAGCAGCACATGTATTACAAATGCTACAGAGAAGCAAGGCATACTGGGACACTGACAGGAGGACTGCAGAGAGTTCAAGACCAGCCTGGGCTACACAGTGAATACAGTACCAGCATCTACCGTATATAGTGAGATCTCGGTTCAATTTTTAAAAAAGCTATAGAGAATGACACCAGCAAAAGCGGCAGAGTAAATAAGACTTCTGAAAATTCTCCTGCAATAGATCATCAATAAGAACTAGGATCAACCTTCAAAGAACTCTAGAAATCAATCAATTTACAGATATCTAGGAGCACTTATTTAAGAAAAATAGATGAGTTTTGTTACAGTTTAACTTGCCGCTTCCATCTTCCTCTCCATCTCTATAGGAGTCTTAAAACCAAACAGCCCACAAGCATGGTGCAAACCAGCAGCCCAAGGGGAAACAAAAGAAGGAGGTCCTTAAAGTCTAACTCAGAGACACCTCTCATTAACTTCTTTGGTGGTTCTCTGGGAGACTTTATTAGTAAAGCTGTCTTTAATTCGACCTGCTGGGGATGAGGAAAAGACGTAGGCTTGTCAAAAACAGAGGCAACTGAGGAACTTCCCTGCTGTCTGAGAATAGTAGGTAATAGTTAGAACAAAGGGTTATTCATAAAGTTTAAAAGGAAAAGTGACATTTTCATAGGAGTTGAAAAGCTCTAACACATTCCTGGGAGTCTAGAAAGCTACGTGTACTAGGCTGTGCGTGTGTCTAGGAAAGTCACGAGAAGGTCCTACGCGCTTGTCTCTGGGTCAAAGCAAGGAGAAGCACTAAAGCAAACTGTCAACTGGCTGAATACTGAGAATGGGCCCCATCACACAGACTTAGAAAGACTTAGCTAAGACTTAGAAAGGCCGGTTTTAGGCAGTAAAGGTAATCTCAGTTCAATTATCAACTGACCATTAAGCTAAACCAAGATTTCAGTGGCCACACATGACAAACCATACAGACTTTACAGAATTAATTCAGAAAAGTTGCTAAAGAAACTAAAACCACCTCTAGGGGGTGGGGATATCTAAATTCCAGGGTTGTCACATGTAAAATGCCCAATTTTTGACCCAAAATTATAAGACATTAGAAGAATCCAGAAAATGTGAACAATAAAAATGAAATAAAGAAATGAATAGCAACTGTCCTTGGGGTGTGTGAGACAAAGACTGCACAAAGAACTACAGGGAATCAAGTCTAAAGGGTTAAACATGCACAAGTAATGTTTGATCAAACAATACCGATGAAGAAAAATAAATCATAAAAATGAACTAAATAGAAATTCTACTACCAGAAAGCATAAGAATTGTGAAGTGAAGAGAGTTTTCTTAGCAAACTATTAATGGAAAGAAACATAGGTATCTATGAAACATTGGTAAGTAGTATTATAATAGCAGTGAAATACCAGATGCCTTCCTTCAAATATCAGCAACAACAAACTCATGTTCACGTTCAACACTTCTATCCAAGACTGCACAAAAAGTTCTTTATTAACCAGTACAGTAAAACACAAAAACAAGAGGGAAAGCTGTAAGGAAGAAATAAAACTCTTCATTTCCAAATGATATATGTATATAAAATATCCTTAAAAATCTACCAAAATAACCTCACTGGAAGCATTAAGTGAAATGTCATAGGTGAGAAAACTGAGATACAAAAATCAACTAACTGCATGCAAACAGACATAACTCGTGTTGTAGTTTACAGATACTGTGGTTTGGTGTTTTTTGTTTGTTTGTTTTGTTTTTTTTTTTTTTTGGTATTGGGATCGAATTCATGACCTCGGCACTTATGCCACTGAGCTAAATCCCCAGCCCAGATACTGTGTTTTTTAAAATTGCACAGTTTTGGTAATATTGAGTTAAGCAAGTTTATTAGTGCTATATTTTTCAATAGCTCAGATGACTGTTTGCATTTTTCAGCAACAAAATACTTTAATTAAGAGCCAGGTATGGTGGTGCATGCTTGTAACCCTAGCACTCGGGAAGCTGAGGCAGGATCACTGTGAATTTGGTGCCAGCCTGTGCTACAAAGTGAGTTCAAGGCCACCTAAACTACACAGTGAAGCCCCATTCCAGAAAGGAGAGAGAGTGAGAGAGACAGACATACAGACAGACAGACACAGACATTTTTGATATAATGTTATTATATCAACTATACTATGTTTTAAATATAACTTCTATATGCATGGAGTTATGAAAAAATTCTTCTGCTCTACAAGGATATGGTATTTGCTGTATAGCAGTGGTCTGGAACCAAACCTACAGTATCTCTAAGATACACCTTTACTACCAAGAACTGGAAAATGAAAAACTTAAAGATAGTATCTCATTTATAAAAACATAAAATACATTAAAAATAATGAAATAACCTCTAAAGTGAAAACCACAAGACAACGCTGACAGAAATCAAGGTACTAGAGAAACAGAAAAACAAATATATATACTCCTGAGTTATACAATTTGACACTGTGAAGATGTGTAGTCCTATTTCCAAACTGATATGTAGAGTTAGTCTAATAACAGCCAAAATCCTAGCAGGCATTAAAAAAAACAAAACAAAAAATTGAAACACCAATTATATAATTTATATGGAAATGCAAGACACAGAATAGTCAGAACAATCCTGACAAACAGTAACAGAAGACTAAATTTTAAAACTTACATTAAAAGTAGACTAATCCAAGTTGGGGTACTGATAAAAAAAAACGGTGAAGTTACTCAGGAAAATGGATCTGAGAGACCAGAAATAGATTCAAACTTACAGTTAATGGTTTTTAAATGAAAGCACTACAAACAATCAAATAAGGAAAGAAAAGACTTTTTAAACAATGTTGCCTGAACTGGAAATCCAAACTGAGAAATGAATGCCTATGTAGACATCACAATGTACAAAAAATTAATTTGAGACTAACCACAAGACTTAACGTAAAAGCCAAAACAATAAACGTTGGATAAGAAATGTAGAATATTTTACAAACTTGGAGCAAAGATTTCTTAGCCAAGTGTAACTAATCATAGGAGAGAAAAGATTATATATTGATTATATCAAAAATTAAAACTTCTGCTCATCAAGATACAAAGCAAATACACAGAAAAGTCACAAATAGAAAAAAATATTTGTAATGCATACATGTATAAAGAACTGTGAATTATATAAAGAACTTCTAAGTTTCAATAACAGAATTAGTAAAATAGATAATTAGACTAAAATACAGGTTGACTATCCCTTATTCAAAATGCTTGGGGTCAGAAGTATTAAAAATTTTGGATATTTTACAGATTTTGGAATATTGGCATACATCTACTAAGGTATTTTGGGGACTGTACCCAATTGGAAACACAAAAGTCATTTATGCTCCATATATTTCTTATATATGGGACCTAAAGATGGTTTTATGCAACATTTAAAAAAATTTTTAATTCCAAGTACATTCATTAGAGAAGAAAATTATGAAATATTCTCAGATCTTTTCTTGAAAAATTAAAAATAAGACAGAATAAAACCAAAAATGAACAGGAGAAAATAATAAAGATCAGAAAACACAATCCCTTATCAAACTGCCAACATCTTTTTTCACAATGATTAATATTTTGATTCTTACATTTCTGTA
This sequence comes from Cavia porcellus, assembly GCF_034190915.1. NCBI lineage: Eukaryota > Metazoa > Chordata > Mammalia > Rodentia > Caviidae > Cavia > Cavia porcellus. The sequence goes on along the minus strand of NW_026947515.1, from coordinate 44,981,566 downwards.
GAAATAAAGACTCAGAATAGTCCAAACAATTTTGATAAAGGAACAAAATTAGAGCTCCAACCCTCCCCAATCCCACCACTTATCACAAAGTTACACCAATCATGACAAAGACCATTGATATTCAGATAGACCAACCACCCAAGTACCAATATGAAGCCCCCAAATAGGTACCCATATAACAGATAATTGATTTCTGACAAAGATAAAGAAGCAATTAATTGGAGAAAGGATCACACCCTCAATAACAACTGGATATCCACACGCAAAAAACCCAAACCTAACAGCACATCAAAACTTTCTTAAGACATCCAAAGTCAACTCAAAATGGTTCATATTATGCAACATTTTTAATGTGCCTGTGTTTTAACTACAGTCTGTCCTATGAGGTCAGTGTACAAATTTTCACTTGTATTTCAGATTCAGATATTGATAAGTCACTTGAGTCAGAAACACAGATGGCCAATTAGCATGCAACAAAGTAGTCAACAAGGGTTTGTCATGAAAAAGCAAAACATAACTGTGGTGAGATACTACACACCTCCTAAGTATTGTATACCTAAAACGAAAACACTGACAACAGCAAGTTGGTCTTGTACAAAGCTAGTGACTATGTAAAACTATAGGAACACTCTGCAAAATTATCAAGTAAAACACATATCCAGCAATTCCACTCCCAGGTAATTATACAAGAGAAATAAAAACACACGTTTATAAAGAGTGTACTACGAAACTATATAGCAGTTTTATTTGTAGGAGTCAAAAACTATAAACAGTTCAGGTTTCCCTCAACAGAAAAATGAATAAACCAGTATGTTTATTATTCAGCAATAAAAAGGCTACTGATTAGACAAAAACCTGAATAAACCCCTAAAACCAATATGCTGAGATAGACAAAACAGACACAAAGGAATGGAGAGCATATGATTTCATTTATGTGAAATTCTATAAAAGTCAAGACCAGTCCATGACAACAGAAAGTTAAATAGTGGTTGCTTCAGGCAGTAGGAGCAGGGACTGCCTAGGAAGGAGGAGGAGGAAACCTTCTGAAGTGACGGAAAGGTTCAACAACTTGTCAGAGACATGGCGATTGCTATACACATGACTGAAAATTGATTTAACTGTTAAGATCAGATTATATCTGAGTTAAAAAAATTTTAATATTGTAAAGACATTTTTAGTGGCCAGAGTCTGAATAATACCAAACACATTCAATTTAATATTTAGTCTTAAAAATTCAATGAATATATGCAAATGAATTCAATTTTCATTTACGTTACACTAAACAATTATGTGCCTTTGATAAATTAAGCCAGGTGGTTGGCATGGCCACTCAATCTGGATCTATAACTCTATGAAAGTTCCTGTGTGTTGCACAAAATATAGCAATTACTGCATTTTCTGTTTATTGTTTCTGAAAGTTTTATATTCAGACAGATTACTGCTTATTAGTACCCTGACAAATGAGCATGAGAAAGAGGGAAGTTTTACCAAAGTAATATTCAACAGGAAATTGCCATAAAGAATAATCACTGTACCTGTGAGATGGAGCCTCCCATTATAAAAGATGGTTTTTCTGAAGCCACTGTGGTTTTGGATGATGGAATAAGAGGAGGTGGTGGCCTGGTTGGTCGAGTTGTTGAAAGCCGAACCCCTTCAGGGAGATTAGTTATCACTTGATGTGGAGCAGGCTGCAGGACTTGTAAAAGAAAAATATGATTTGAATAGTCAATAGTCATTTGCCATGGGCTGTATTAGTCATTCTTGAATTTTCAATCACAAATTAAATTCTAAGGATGAGATGTGAACTCAAGGATGAACATTTTATTTTTAAATTTTCCCGTCACCTACTCAAGTCTCAATGGCATTTGTGAGGTTGAAGTATTCAAACACCTTTCAAACCAGAGCTTCTGATACTCACTACAACCATGTGTCCTCAGCACAGGCAGTGTCTTTTTCTATCACTCCAGAGACCTCACAACAGAGGGGAGCAGAAAGGGAGCTTCTGAGGAACTGCTGCTGTTACTGCTTTGTAGCATAGACAAACCTGATGACAACCCATTACACAGCCTCTGTGCATCTGGCATACTCTGGGAAAGCTTTACGGATTTTGGCTTTCACAGCAACTAAAGTTTGTGGAGGAAAAAAAGTCTCAAGCTGTTTGCAAAGTACTTGTGCTCTTAAAAGGAAAGCCAGTCAATGTCACGATATGAATGTATGAAACAGAAACTTCCCAGTGGCCAGTGAAACTGAACTGAGTACAACTGATAATGGAATGCAGAGAAACAAAGTCATTTTAAAACAGCAAGTACATGGCCTGCAAGAGCAGTTCATTTATGAGATTACATCACCCACGTGGACCATGGGTGGGCAGATGGCAGCAGCCACTGCACAGAGGGGCAATATTTACCTGGCGGGACACTATAGCGGGCTGCACTCCTATCGGGCTGTGGAGCGGCTTTACTGACTTCTCTTGGAGAAAGCCTACACGGTGAGGCTGACCTTGCTGCGGTACTGTGCATCTGTGCTTCCTGTTCTAGAGCACGTTTGACCTCAGCATAAGGCATATAGGCGACTGATTTTCCTATGGAAGTTAAAGTTATCAAAATAAAGGAAGAACCCCAAATTAAAATAGTAAGTGTGAAAGGACCAAACCCACACTGTCCAGGGGCAGATCCATTTATATGCTATTAACAACTTCTAAACTCCTGTGGGGAAAATCCACTCTTCAAGAGATTAAGAATCCTATAAATGTAAATCTGCTATGTATCCAACATCATTATGATCTAATGAAAATCCTGAAAAATTCCTCAAAAAATTACGATTTTTTCCTTTAAAAGATAATGAATTCTCTTTCCTCTGAAGATGAATGAAGTATTTTGACACTCAATAAAAATCACAACAGGCAAACATCAGATTATCAAGCAATCCTGTAAATTCAACATGGGCCTGAATTAGACAGAGGTTAGCTCTTTGAGGATTTCAATTCCTATAATTAGCTTGCTGCTGTTCACTGCTTAATATTTAAAAAAACAAATCCAAGAAATGGAAGAAGCCTTTTTCAAAAGATGTAGCTCAAGTTAACCCAGAAGTCCTATATAAGACTTATAAACTATAAATCTAACTGTAATAATACTAATGAAAAAAGTTATTGTCACATAAAGTATTTCTTAAAAAGTTTAAATATTTATGACCTCAGAAGTGGTCATATTAAAGACTCTGTGTGTGTGTGTGTGTGTGTGTGTGTATGTGTATATACACATAAACATATATATATATATATATACACACATACATATGTGTGTATGTATGCAAGTATTTTTTTTTCCAAGTTTTAAAATTAAAATTTCTGGGTATGGAGACACATGTATGTCACCCCAGCACTTGGGAGGCTTAGGCAGTATGTTGTCTGTAAGCTCAAGGCCAGCCTGGTATATGTAATGAATTAAAAGAAAACCTGATACACAATGAGAAACTGTCTCAAAAAAAAGGGGGGGGAGGGGGTATTCTGTAATAATTTTTGAAAACCAGAAAAGCACAAAGTAAAACTTATCTGCAACCTTAACTACTTTAGGTTTGTAACATTTTAATGTCTGACAGAACAAATTTCCATTCATTTTGTTTGTTACTCTTTCTACTTCCTGGTCTTCTTCATTTATCCTTTCACATAAATTTAGACTTAAAAACTATTTTAAGTAACTCCTTCCAAACAATGTGACACTGGAATTTTCATATCACACAAATCAAACTTAAAAGTAAATACAGAAAAGCTGGCCCTTTATAATATTCAATTCTTTACATGAGGAACTTAGCTTTTATAATAAAGGTTTGTACGACTGTTAAAAATTATTCATAGGTATTTCATATTTTGTTGCTACGAAAATCATCTTTCATATGTATGGGTTTAGGTGTGTGTGTTATCTATGCATCTGAATACTGCACATACACAGGAAAGAGGTGGATTTCTGTGTAACAATATTTTAAAGGAAACTTGACGAACTTTTCTTGGAGGTCTAACAACTTTTCTTTTTTGATATCAGAAATTGAACTCAGGACCATGCACTTGCCAGGCAGCTAAATTTCTGCTCCCTCCAATAACTTTTCAGTTGATTCCTTTATGCTGTCTAGGTAGATAATTTTATCCTATAAATAATTTTGTCCTCACCCTGTAGATACCTAAACTCATGTTTTCTTTACTCTGTTAGTAAACAGAGAATATTTTGGTAGTTCCCACCTAATGGGAAGGTCTCTGGCATTAAGTGTTAAGGTCCACAATTGATTTCAAATAAAAACTTATAATGACAAGACATAAAATTTCACTCATTTACTAAGATTTTTTTTTTTTTTTTTTGTCTTTTTCGTTTTTATCGGTACCCGGGATCAAACTCACGACTACCTGCTTGCAAGGCAGGCGCTTATGCCGCTGAGCTAAACCTCTAGCCCCCTACTAAGATGTTTTTTAAAATCAGAAATTATTATACTATTACCAACTAATATTCAAGTGTTAGCCACTGTGCACACCATGAAATATTATCATGTAGCCCTCACAACTGAGATTATTAATTTCCTTTTACTGATGAGGAACCAGAAACTAAGGTTCAAAAGAATTATACCAAATAGTCCAACCAAGGCCACATTACCCAATTACTGTTTAAAAGCAGTATGGTTCCAGACCCTGAGGTTTAAAACACAGTGTAGCCCAATGGGCTACAAGCTGCATTTTGGATGCTTCTAGTGTGTCAATTAAGATGACGGCACTCTTTCCTTTTTGATATATTAATACTCTATAAATATATGTCTAAAATCAAAAGAAAAACCACTTCTTCCTTCCCAGAGAATTTAACATGAAATTGTATTAAAAATTCAATGCTTTCTAGGTGGCACAAGACTGTAATTCCTATACTTGGGAGGCTGAGGCAGGAGGACTGTTGCAAGTTTGAGACCAGAGTGGGTTACAAAGTGACCTCAAGTCCTGCCTGAACTGCAGAGCAAGACCCTGTCTCAAAAACACCCTCCCCCAAAAATTAAATAAATAAATATTCAATGCCTGATCTGCAGTGGGTTTATAATTAATATAGAAAATTCTTCTGGTCATATTAGCTTTTTTAATGATAGAAATGTAGACGGTTTTAATTACAGCTATACAGATCTGCATGTACCTAGAGCCAAAAAAACCAAAACAAATAAAACAATTTCAAAGTTAGCAGCAAAGCAGAGGTGAACTCATGTAAATGTTACTACTAGAAACAAATTATTTGCATATTTTTAAAGCTTTTCTACAGATGAGAAATGCTTTAAGTAATATAAAAAAGGCATTTCTACAATGGTTTGTAGCATTTCTATTAAAAAATGATGAACACAATCCAACAGATGGCAAAAGTTGCCTGATACTTTTCAAACGAGACCAGGAGAAAAAGCAAAAAACAAAAACATGATCTAAATTCAGATGGACTATGACAGTATTTGATGGTGTTTTATACATAAATTCACATTGTAGCTGTTACCCATTTTATAAACTATTTTACGAACCTGCATTTAAAATATGTTTCAAGCATTCTACACACAAACAGGCAATTTAAATGCAAATATTTAAATGTTACTTGGGACATTATCTCACACACTGACTGACAGGATAGCTCTAACTTCAAGACCAGACAACAGATGCTTGGTTGAATAAACTACTGGATGAATATACTACTTTTATTAGCAAAAATAAGATTTTGGATAACATGTGACCACTATTATACTTTGTATAGGGTCACCTGGGTCAAACTATAAAATTCTTACTATCGGGCCAAGGATTTAGCTCAGTGGCATAAGCGCCTGCCTGGTAAGCCTGAGGTCATGAGTTTGATCCCTGGTGCCTAAATAAATAAAACAAAAAAAAAAAATTCTTACTATCACAATAATCTACAATTTGGTGTAAAGATTATTGTGTTATGATTAAAACAGGACACACAGAGATCTAAAACAATCTAGAATAATGTGACTGACCACAGAAAGATTCAGAGTTTGGAAACTCAAAATTGCTTCAGTATATCCTACATACTATTTGAAGTAGACCAAGAAGTTGTTGAGGCCCTAAAGTAGCTATCCAGCATTAATAGAATCATCCAGATATCATTAATTAATATTGTATGTTTTAAGCAAAAATTGAACAAATAATATCTTATTTCTAAATCTTATGTATTCCTCAAAAAAATCTATTATAAATAATTTATAAAGATCAAAAAGTTTTAGATTACCCTGTAATTTATCATTTCAACAGACGTCTTTATAATTAGCATGCTCAAAAGACAAAATGGGGATAAGCCCATGAGTACCCTGTAGTGTAATGTGATAAAGATGTCTTCATCATGTCATTCATTTATTCATTCTTTCAACATGTGACTGCCAAGTATCTGTTGTGCTAATTATCGAACTAGGAGATTAAAGATTCTTTTAGATACAATAGTAGTAGTAAACACCTAACAGTTACCAACCTTTCTGTGAGTATTCAAGAAATACTCAGGACAGTTTATGAGTTCATGGGTATCATCATCCTAGTTCACATTCTTTCTAGCACAACACTGATGTTTAAAACACTAACAAGTTTACACTTAAAACTCTACCATAGTAAATTCAGTGTTTTACAATGAGTAACTCATCACTGGTGTGATTTGGTCAGGAGTTGAGAGAATCAGTTAAATTCCATCTCCGTTTTATGCTAAACTAACTCTTGAAATATTTGTGTGGCATTGAAAAAGTGATTGTTCTTATTTGGTAAGATAAAGGCTCTGAGGAATCGTCCACAGAAAATCCTACTATTCCTACATTCTAACTATACTGTAGCACATGATCTACAAATCCATTACCAACCAGAATACAGGTGTCAATTCTTCTACCCACATCATGTATCCTGCATCACAATTAAAAGAGAATGTATCCATTTGATCTACCATTTGAAATAACAATGGTAACATAACAAAAACCTCCATGAGATCTATTATACTGTGTATAAACTAACATACTAATTAGTATAGAATATACTTTGTTGTATGTTAAGTAATGCTCAATTATGTTATATAAAAGTAACAATTGCTCATTTTTTTCTTCATAATCCCAGTTAAGTGAATATATATCGTTATTATTATTTTCACTTCACAGATGAAAAAAAAATAAAGTTATAAAAGTTAAGTGTTGCTCACGGCCATCCAGCTGGGTAATACTGGCTAAAGATCAAGCCAAGGTCTGACTGATATCCACTACACAACACTGTCTTCACCTTTCACAGAATCAGAGCATTACACTACCGTAGGTAACATGCTTCAAGCACAGGACACCACTTTTCACTTACTCTGAAAGTTCAGATGAATGGATCAAAATGTATGGCTTTTACAAAGTCTTCCAGCAACTCGAACTCTATTAAAAATATTACTGCCAATCTCAGTACTTAATATTTAACAATTTAGCTGAATTAATTTAACAAATCTCATTTGTCAGGACAGATGTTAACAGACAAACTGAAATGCTGGTAACTTACAAAGTACAAAGCACATTACTTACATCTTTGTTTCTCTTCAATAAAGTTCTTATAATAAAATCTCTATCTACCTACCTTCCCATTCTCTGTTTGGACTCTTAGAAGTGCCACATGGACTTGTAGAACTTCTGCATTCCAAATCTATCTGTTCTTGCCTCTGCCGTTGTTCCTCCAGAAGTGCTGATTCATGCATTGCTTTAATGTGCCGCTGGTAGAGAGCATAGCCACTTACAGGGGTACCAATTGGTATACTACATGGAGTACAGGAAACCTACAGAAAGAAAAATAAATCTAAATATGCTAATGACCAAGGTAGTAATTACCACATGTTACAAATAATGCTTATTTCTGTGGTACTGGTTAAACTGATTTTCCTATGTTTTTAAAAAAGTAATCTTCAAAAATATCCTTAAAATGCCATAGGTATTTTCAGAAGTTTAATTTTTTTTTATGTTCAGAATTAAATACAATTCACATCTTTTGAAAAATCAGATCGTCCTTGTGACATCACCATGGCCAGCCCATGGCTGACCACGCCTCCTGAGTGCTGGGATTATAGGAATTACAGGAGTAAACTACCACACCCAGCTTAGTACCCTTCACAATACCCTGTTCATACCCTACCCTGCTGGGCACAGTGGTATGTGGAAGAGACTGCCAAAGCCACGCCCTAAGCTGGGCTCTGGGCCCTGCTCAGAGGCTGCATGCACTTCCTTGATGACAGGAACTAAGCCCATTTATTGAGTGCCTATAGCTAGAACACAAAAGAAGAGATATTAGCTGTCCTGAGAATGGAGCACTCTGATATCATTGTCTTTGTGTACTCACTTAAAGAAAATGGATTTAGTATCCAACAAGCAGAAATGACTGAATCTTGATCATGGAGGTCAATATGGATATTGTCTACAAAGTCATGGTCATCAAAGTAAAGCCTAAGACTACTCTTCAACAAAAATGTTTGGGATTTTTTGGGCGGGGGTACCAGGGATCGAACTCATGACCAGGTGCTCGCCAGGCAGGCACTTATGCCACTAAGCTAAATCCCCGGCAATGTTTCGGGGTTCTAATGTGAAAAAGCAAACAAATATTTTGGAGAAAAGCAAATTTTCAGACCTCAATAGAAAATGAAAACCTTGAGCTACATTAATTAAAACAATAATGGATTAAGTGTCAAAGTCCAAACAAATAACACATTTGATTTCCATCAAGAAAAGAACAGAAACTAGGCGCGGTGGCACATGCCTGTACTCCCAGCACTCAAGGTTGAGGCAGGAAGGACTGCTCCAAGTTCAAGGCCAGCCTGGGCTACAAAGTGAGATTAAGGGCAGCCTGAACTAAATAGCAAGATCTTGTCACAAAACGACAAAACAAACAAACAAACAAACAAACAAACAAGTAAACAAATAAAAACAGAGTAAAAGAATTGTATTCACTGACTAATAAAAGAGTAGAACTATAAACCTAGCAAGATCAGGCCCTGACCCAACCAGGAAGAAATTGAGACTGCTGGTCTCAAAACCATGTTTGAAGTATATATCCTTGACATTATCAGGTATGTAGCAGGGTCTGTATTTAGGTGCCTATCAGTAGCTCCAGTATTTCGTGGCTTGCTGATAAAGTATGGGGGAGGGATCAAAATCAGACACTACAGAGCATCTGCCTGCTTTGAACATGGTGATCAAGTGTTTTGTGGCCTAGCTGTGGATCCCAACCCTCATCTCTAGGTCTCTTACCTGGCAATCACGTTCTTTTCTGTGGCTTTAAATGTCATCCATATGGTAATGACTCACACTTTTCTATTTCCAAGATTGCTCCTCCAAGTTCCCCACATATAACACTGTCTGAGTCCATTCAAAGCTGGAGTCCATATGACTCTCTCAAAGTATTTCAGAGCTTATATTCAAAACGGAGCTTCTGATTTCTTAAGCCCAGTATTTCTTTCAGTACTCTCCAAACCTCAGCCACTACAGTCAGTGAACTGGTAGCTGTTTTCACTAGCCAGTCCCCTTCCACAACTACTCATTAACATACCAGCTCTCTTCAGGCCTGAAATAGACTGCTCATTCTTCACACAGGCCACCCCAACCATCATGGTAAATGTTCTTAGTTTATAGTCTGTTCACTTTTTTTTTTTTTTAAAGTACAATGGTTATGCAAGAGGAGTTGTTTAACAGTTTCAGATTTGGAAGACCATCCCCCAAAAGTCTGAAAATCTGTTTCACAGCAATATGAACACATTCAACAATAGTAAGCTATACATTTTAAATTGATTACAATGGCTAATTTCTTATTACATATTTTACAATATGTTTTTAGGAAATTGAGAATCAATTAAAGGACAGAAGAAATATATATCCATAAAAGTTTCTGTTATATAGATGTAGTAACACTTTGAGAAGCTGAGGCAGGATGATCTCAAGTTCAAGCCCAGTCTGGCTACTTGGTGAGATGCAGTCTTAAAAACAGAGGGGCCTGGGGATATAGTCAGTATAGAGACCCTAACGATCTCCAGTAACATGAAAATTAGGTAGATAAATATACAGACAGGCAGACAGGTTTCTGTATTACAACTTTACTTTCCTATCTCACATGAAAACTCACCATTGGTGGAATGACGGCAGCTCGATGCTGAAGCTGTGGCAAGTCCAGTGGATTTGCTTTTGCCGGGGAGGAGACCAGCACAGATCCAGCTGGGTTTAACAACGATGGCTTTGGATCCATAGGGAACATCCTACGTTGGCAATTTTAAAAAAAGATGCACGAATATATTTTTGTTTAAGACTTCACACATAATCACCAGAGCTGGGGATTTAGCTCAGTGGCATAAGCACCTGCCTTGCAAACATGTGGTCATGAATTCGGATCCCCAGTACCAATAAAAAAAAAAAAATCGTAATCACCATAATTCCTTTCAAGTTAGTATGTACATATATACATACATAGCTGTCTGTAAATATGAACAGGGCTGCGGCTTTGGCTCAGTGACAGAGCACTTGCCTAGGTTCAATTCTTGGCAACTAAATAAATAAATAAATGACACTTAAACATTAAGAAAAATAGAACCTGGAAGGCTATTTTTTTATATTACAGAAACCTGCGATTTATAGATTCATATTTATTTGAACTAAGCTATCTATATTGCACTAACAAAACATTTAGAACAAAAGCTATTTAAAAGTGGATAGTCTTACAGTCAGAACAGGCTGCTACTTGCAAGGGGAGGCAGGAAAGTGCAAAAGTACAGGTCAGTTAGTACAACTCAGCAAGACCCTGTCTCACAACTACAAAGACTGGGAGGCGTATCCCAGCATTCCCTCAGTTCAATCCCCAGAGTCATTAAAAAAAAAAAAAAAGTATTGTGTAGTCCTAATTTACCACTGAAATTAGCTACTTCCTGTCAGATGTTTGGCTGGGATCACAGGTTAAAACTCCTCGCCATTTTAAAACTGAGAATTTTACTCAAAATCTCACTCTATTGGCTGCTCAGGGAAAATGGAAAATGAAAAACCCAGCAAGGAAGAACTGCATTCACACAGGTAGGCAGTATTCTGCTCACACAGCCACTCACAAGCACCTCCCATTCCACCCGCTTCTCTCGGTTTCAATACTTACACTTGAGTTTGGGGCATCTTACATATGGAACTTGGGAACTTACATACTAGTATAATTTCTCATATATTTGGTCACATTTCCCCACTGCTGCAAGACACTGAGGGAAGTGACTATTTCATTTATTTATTTTATTTGAGACAGGGTCTTGCTAGGTAATTCAGGCTGGTCTCAAATACATGTACTTATGCTAGCCTCGAACTCACAGCAATCATCCTGCCTCAGCTTCACAAGCTCCAGGATTAAACGTGTAAACCACCACGCCCAGCTTGGAAAGTGAATATTTGAAAGCATATGAATTAGTAAGAAAATTAGAATGTATAGAAGAAAATTAATTTATATAATGCACTAAAGAAAAAGATGATACTAAAGATGTAGAAAACTAAAAGAGTTATTACAACAGTTCAGAAACGACATAGGCTTCAGGATGTCACTGAGAAATAACCATGTTTTCAGAAAAAATTTTGTTTTGTTTTTTGAGGTGCTGGGAATCAGACCATGGCCTTGTACATGCTAGGCCGCGTGTTCCGAGCTACATTCCCAGCATGCCAAGGAATTCCTGACTTTTTGCTTCTCTCTTAGAATGCTCACCTTTTCACATTGCTCTTTGCCAACATTTCTTCTTACATAAATATAATCACCAAAACTAACAAGTGAAAAAGACAGGGATTCCTTGTTTCAGATGATACAGATTATTAAAGAATGCTTTTAAAAAGACCACACAGCTTGAATCCACTTATATTTCTTCCAGTTAAAGACAGGGACCATTGAGCTGGCTTGCTGTAGATGGCACCTGCCTTTAATCCTAGTTATTTAGAAGGCTGAGGCAAGGAAGGTCACAAGTTTCACGTCAGCTTAAGTAGCTTTGTAAGATTCTATCTCAAAATTTAAAACAACAAATTATTTGATATTACTTCACTACCTGTCATATTACTGTCTTTTAAAATTAATGTTTTCAGGTTTTTTTGTTTTTTGTTTCTTTGGTACTGGGGATCAAACTCGCAACTTCATGCTTGCCACACAGGCGCTTATGCCGCTGAGATAAATCCCCAGCCCAAAATGTACCGTATGTCATTTTCAACTTTTTTTTTGTGCCAGGGATTGAATTCATGACCCAGCACTTGTAAGGCAGGCACTTATGCCACTGAGCTAAATCCACAGCCGTTTTCAGGTTTTTATAATGGGCCATTTGGCTTTATAAATAATACATGTTCATTGTGGAAATTTTAAAAAACAAAAGAGGATAAAAATTTTTAAAAATTAAAATAATTTTAAAGGTCTTGGAATGTAGCTCAGTGGAAGAGTGCTTGCCTAGCATGTGTGAGGCCCTTGGTTCAAACCACAGCACACCAAGGCATACAATACAAAAACAGAATGGGACCATTAAATAAAACCTAGGATTACTGTGACACGATGGAAAAATAATCATCTGGATGGCTGAATTTCCTGGAAAACCAATGGTTAGGAAGAATCCCTATTTTACTTCAACTCTTCTTGATGAAAATTCTAGGATCTAATATACAGAAATCTAAAAATCTCGAGGCACCAGCACCGTTAAATTCTATAATAAATTCAAAAATATTATTTTAGTTCCAAATTTCATTCTAGAGTATTAAGTTATAAAATATATTGGATATGGACTGAACGTGCAGTCAGGACACATTATAAAAACTGTTCTTGGCTAATTAAGCAGACAAACAATATCACGGGCTACTGTTAAATCATACACACTGCCTGGTATGGTGGTATGCCTGTGATCCCAGCACTTGGAAGGCTGAGGCAGGAGGGTGGCTACAAGTTTAAGGATAGCCTGTGCTACAAGGCTGGCCTGGAATGCGTAGCAAGATCCTGTCTTAAAAACCGAAAATTTAAAAAATTACAATAAAATAAATGAAAAAGTACACAGACTGCCTGAAATTTCCCAAATATCTCAATACGAGTCACCTTTGTAGATAGCCTCATTTTGTGAGCGGACCAGCAACCAGCATAGCAGAACAAAACGAGTCTCACCTCTGCCTCTCAGGCTCTCCGTCCACATCTTCATCTGCACTGCACGTGGCACTGGAATCATTGTCTGACTGAGGCTCAGGCCTCTGAGTACTTATCTGTTGAGCCACCACCAAATCTTCATCCCCAGGTTCTGTTTTCTCACTACCTCTTTCCAAGTCTCTTTCTTTGGCATCTCCTTCATCTGTAGATGCACTGTTTTCTGGCGCCCCCATTTCAACATCTACAGAGTCTTCTTTGGTAGTGGCTGGGGGATCAAGAACAGACTCTCCTTCAGCACTGCGCTCCTGATGGTCCACGTCCATTGGCTCTGCGGTCTCAGCACAGCTGCTGTCGTCTGCCTGGGTCTCCACTTTCTCACTTTCGGCTGGTTTTGTACTTGGAGCTGCTAGGGAGGGAGATGTCGCCGGTGCAGGTTCACTGGTGGTCTCGAGCTCAGCCACAGGTTCAGTGGTTCCTCGGGAAGCAGCATTTTCACTGCTGTCTTCGCTGGGCTTGACAGCTTCAACTGGTGAAGGAGAAGGAGCACTTTCTGTATCAGAACTATTTTCAGCACCTTAAAGATAATGATACAGCATAAAAATCTGATAATGAACGTGTTTCAGGTGGTGACAGAAACCATGCTTGAAAGTGGTTGTTTAGGATGAATTACTCCTTTGATGTATTTATGGCCATTGGGAAAGCTAGAGTTTTCTGTGAAAGTGAAACATTAAATTATCTTGACCTTCTGAAATTGAAATTATAAAGGTTTAAAAACCTAAAAACATTTTATCTGAAAACCAGAAAAGACTGTAACAAAAATATACAAAATTCATACCTGTAGACGGAATTACTATTTCCAATGTAAAAAACAGACTATTTTATCTTTTTATCGACACTAAATCTTCAAACTCTGATGTATACTTTACAGTTGCAGCAGATCTCAACTTGGACTACTGACATTTCAAGGGCTTAATAGCCACATGTGGCTAGTGGCTAACACACTAGAAAACAAAGCTCTAGAATACAGCTTTTATTTTAATCTCCTTTGTAATACATTCCTCAGAACTCCTCCTCAAACATCACATGCTTGAAGGGCATTCTATAGCTCCCTTGACAAAGTTAAACTGTGTTACTAGATAGCTCTTAACATGTGAATTTATAACTAGTTGATTCTTGATGCTTAGTCTATAAATTCCACATGGACAGAGATCTTATATTCTGACTGGCAAATTAGACTCAAATATTGCCTGAAATACAAACTGAACGAATTGTATACACAACCAGGTCTTAAATTTACTGCAACTTTCTTGGACTGCAGGACTCTTGAGAGCTGCTTTTAGTTTACCATAGTTGTAAACAATGTAAAGAGATTTCACTCCAGCAGAAACATTTTAGATGATTTAAAATTAACATATATATTTAATACACTTCCACTGAGAATTCAAATGATTCGGAAAATTTTCTTAAACTAAAATAAACAATAGTTTATATAAATAATTCCTTTAAAAAGTCCCAGAAAATTATAAAAAGTAGTAAAGTATAGGAATGCTTGACTAGATATTCAAACTGAATATAAGATCAGATTAAAACATATTTAGAACTAACATAGTGATAAAAACATCAGTGACACGAAACAATGTACATAAATAGATTCTAATGTATACAGAAAAATTTAGCTACATTATAGGCAATATTCAAATCGCTGGGTAAAGGATGACTTAAGAAGACAGTTCTGTCAGAACTGGCTCTTCAGCTGGAAAGAAAACATTAGCTTTATCTTACTTTGTATTTAAAAAAAAAAAATTCCAGATGTAAGTGTTTGATGTTTGGAATGTTAACTTAATGACAAGATATACATAACCTTTCCTAAGGAAAATAAAAAACAAACTATAAAACCATAAATATACCATTTGTATGGAAAATAAAAATTATATAACCAACTATGAAAAGCACAATTCTAAACACAGAACAAACTACTTTTTGTTGTTGTTGTCGTCTTTTAGACAGGGTCTCACTGTACTGTTCAAACTGGCCTTGAACTCACTTTGTAGCCTAGACTGGCCTCAAACTTGCCATGATCCTCCTGCCTCAGCCTCCTGAGTACTGGGATTACAGGCATATGCCACCACACCCAGCTGACAAACTGTCAACCTACTTTGAAAACCTTATGAATTCATTATTTCATTGATTCACGTAAGTATAAAGAACGTACTATGTACAGGAAGCTGGTTGAGGTATAGGGAATGAAGAAAATCAAATCATATGGTCTCATGGAGTGTGAAATAAACTATGAATATTTGACGTACTGAGAGACTACATAACAAAATTAAAGAGTAGATGAAGACGGATTATAGGGGCAGAGTGACATCTGAAAAGAGGCCTGAAGGAGACACAAGAGCAAGCCAGGGACACAGGGAAAGTCCACAAAGTGCCAAGGCCCCGGATAGAACTATTTCGCTTGGAACAGAAAGGACGACTATATGGTGGAAATAGAGACAGCAAGCAGAAAAGCTTTTGGCAAAAAGGTCACAGAGAAGCCAAGCATGGTGGCATGCACCTCTAATCAGAACACACTGGGAAGTTGAAGCAGGAGGGTCACAAATTCAAGCCCAGCCTGGTCAATTTATCAACTTAGCAAAAGCTCTGCAAAAAACGAGAAAGATGCAGCTCAATGTGAAGGCCCGGGGTTCAATTGTTAGCACTAAAGGAAAAAAAGCTCATAAGGCACAAGGCCAATTCATGTAGGGCGTCATCAGGCACAGAAAGATCTTGGGCTTTTATTTTTAAATTAGAAAGCTGGGTGTGGAGGTGCAGGTCTGCAACCCCAGCACTCAGGAGGCTGAGGAAGGAGGATCCCTGCAAGTTAAGAGCTAGCCTGAACTACACAGTGAGACCCTGAGTCCAACCAACAAAAAAACCACAACAGTCAAAAAGTTGGGAAAGTACTACAGAATTTGGAATAGGAAACAGAATCTGATTTATATTTTATAAGCAGCCATCTGGCTGCTTTATGGAAGAAAACAGTTAGAATGGCACCCAAAGAAGCAAGGAAGCTGATGGACTATGAGTCAAATGTGAGTGAGTCACAATTACAAAAGTAACAATAAATGGCAGGGAAGACTGCAGAGGAAAGCAGCCTGTGCTCACAGAGCAACCAAGTTCGCTTTGGATGACTCTTGGGTACTCAAGGGAAATACTAAGTATGTAGTTAGAGGCGTAAACTTAGGGGTTCAGAGAAGCGTTCTCAAAAATAAAACAAAAAACAGTACTCAAAACAGTACCTTAAGGTGATAGTGATTACCACTAGTAAAACATGCCATCGCAATGTGAAAAGCAAACAAAAAGCCTGACTTAACCTTCATTTCTTTATGTAGTGACGGAAAGCCTCCAAACCAGGGGCAAACAAGTCACTTACCAGGAAAATAACACAAGACACAAGATTATCATTTAGTAGAAGTATTTGTCCAATTATCTTCTGTCAAGATACAGAAGAGTAGGAATACTTCTAAGGTATAATGCTTTTCCAGGTAACAGCCAAATGTATTTTCCCTAAACAACAACAATATAAAAAACAACCCTTACAATATGATTTAGAACAAAAAGACATAAGCAACTGGGTTCAGTGTGACACTCTTGTAATCCAGCTAATCAGGAAGCTGAGGCAGAAGAGTCACAGTTCAAGGTCAGCCTGGGAAACTTAATAGGATCCTGTTTCAAAATAAGACAGGACTGGGGATATGACTCAGTGGTTCAGCTTTTGCTTAGCATACCCAATATCCTTGGCTCAATCCCCACTACAGAAAGGAACAGAGGGGAAGGGGAAGGGGAATAAGAAGGGAAGGGAAGGGAAGGGAAGGGAAGGGAAGGGAAGGGAAGGGGAAGAGGAGGGGAAGAAAACAGAAGGAAAAAAGACACTTTTTGGTACTCAATTTTTAAGGACCTGCCACCTTATGTAAGATAGGTTTTTGTGTTCTCGAATTAACAATTTATAAGAACTCATGCATTTATTTTTATAAAAATAAATTTCTGTGGTTTAAATCACCCCATTTATAGTATTTTATTGTGGCGGCCAAGAATAGATATAGTTGTCTCATTTTATTCATGGGGAATACATCCCAAGACCCTATGCAGATGTCCAAAAGCCACAGATGACATCAAACCCTGTACTTACTATGTTTTGTCCTATATATATAACTACGATAAAGTTTAACTTATAAAGTAGGAGCATGACATTAACAATAATAACTAATAATGAAATAGAAGAATCACAGTATATCATAATAAAAGTTAGTTGGATATAGTATTTTTTAAAATTTCAGAATAACAAATTTTCCATTTTTAACACTTTCAGACAGTGGTAAATAGAGATAACTGACTCTGTTGACAAGGGGTACTATGGCAAGGGTTTCATGTATATTTATGGCAAAGGGTTTCATGTATATTTATAACTCCAGGGAAATTCTAGCAACCACATATAAACCCATTAAAATGCATAAACTCTGATAACTGCTGGAAATACCATAAAGTTGCCAAAC
The DNA here is from genome assembly GCF_034190915.1 of Cavia porcellus. Lineage (NCBI taxonomy): Eukaryota > Metazoa > Chordata > Mammalia > Rodentia > Caviidae > Cavia > Cavia porcellus. The sequence continues at coordinate 44,963,914 of NW_026947515.1, read as the reverse complement.
TGCTTTCTATTATTTGTGGCATTTTTATACTACCCAAAGTAAACCTGTTCCAATATTCTCTTTATACTTAACAATTACCTCACTTTTTAAAAAACTCACACAGGGCCAGGGATTTAGCTCAGTGGTATAAACACCTGCCTGGCTAGCGTGAGGTCGTGAGTTTGATTCCTGATACCAAAAAAAATAAAATAAAATAAAAACTCACACAAAAAAGTTTACTTATTGTTTAAGGCCGAAACAATTCAAAGACAAAATTTAAGTTTAAAAGACAACTTTAAAACTGTGTATTAAAATGAATCTAGTATTTCTAAACCTGGAAGGTGTAAAGTGTCCTAAGAATGCATATGCACACACGCGCGCACACACACACACACACACACACACACACACACACGGAAGAAAAAAAAGAAAGATAAACAGCACTAATATAGACAAGCTTTAAACAACTCTGGTAATTAAAAAATTTTAGAAATCAAACAAGATATACATGTATAAAACATGAACATGTTTAATAAATAACATATAAAGGGCAACTAAGAATCACATAAAAATCCCCAGAGCAGCAACAGCCAATTCACAGGAAAACCCATATTAATCTTAACAATAATGTAAACTGAAGTAGGTTAGGTGCTTTTTTTCAACCTTTAACTAGCAAAAATTCAAGAAAACATTACTTTTAGGAAATTTTCATTGATTTAGGTGACAAAAGCTATGTTATTTCTTAAGAGTTTCTTGGGTTATTTTTCTATTAGTGCTTTTAGGGACAGTAATTCTTGTTACATGAGAGTATAAATATGATACATGTAAATTTTGTAAAAATGCAAAATAAATCCACCACAAGGCCAAAACAGAACAATATAACTTAAGGTTTAAAATGGACAAGTACATTTATGAAAAATAGACACTTACATACAGTTTTTATAGATGTTGGCACTTAGAATCTGAAAAAAGATCGTGACTGTCAAGATCTTCTGATTATAGCACCTGGACCACCTTAAGTGCTAAATAAATATGTGTTGAGCAAATGAATAAATACATTAAGGTTAAAGAGAATACCATAAAAACATTGATATATTTCTTCAAGGAAGCAATTCCTATAAAAAACATTTGACTAAAATAAAAATTACACATACGGGATAACAGAAGTTACAATGAAATTTAAGATTTTAAGATACCTTCACTATCTTCTGGATTTTCTTCTTCATTGGAAGCTTCAATATCTTCATCCTCCTGAGCAGAAACAGTGGAAGCGACACTTTCACACTGGGACACATCTCGCTCTTCACGAGGTTTTCGTGAAGTCTAAAGGTAATGGTATTGTTGAAGATTTAAGTAACTTTAAAACATCAAACGCTTTCATTTTTGAAACAGTTCAGAATTCTGACAAACATACTAGACAATAAGATTCTGTTTGACAAGTTTTCATTGAAGTCCAAAATTTTCTAGGCAACTACCAACTAGCCTTTTATATAGTTACTTACATCTGAACCACTCTTACAATTACAAATCTCCATGATCCTCTCTTCTCCAGTGTATCTTTCTAATCAAAATAACACACTTAATTTTCCAATAAAGGTAACATACACAATGAAATGTGGAAGGCCTAGAAAATCATATTTTTTAAAAAATACCCATAATTCAAACAGCTAGAGAGTCTAACTATACTGGTACATTTCCCTTTAAGCCTTTTATATGACTATAGCTGTACACATAAACACACCTTGGATAGCCCTATGTAATTATATATCCTGTTTTCTTAACCTAATGTATATAAACTGAATATATCCCTATGGTTCAAATTCTTCAAAATTAGTTTACTAGTGATTCCATAAAAATACTGTTATCACCAAGTGTAGCGACACATGCCTGTAATCCTAGCATTATAGAGGCTGAGGCAGGAGGATCACTAAGAGTTCGAGGCCAGCCTGGACCACATAATGAATTCAAGGTCAGTTCTAACTACATAGCAAGACTCTGTCTCAAAACAGAAACAAAAACAAAAGCAGAAAGAAATTGTTATCAATATATAATTAAAATTCTTCCATTTGCAGACATTTAAGTAATTTTCAATTCTTGGTATTATAAACTCAACAAATGTTCTTCAATACCATTTAGAATAATGCAGTTTTATAGGCAATAACTTTATTGGTGATACTACTGAATTATTAGTAATAAGGACAAATTTCTTTGTGTTATTTGAATAGTATGTTCCATTTTGCAAACTACATATTACGTAAAAATTGCCCATTCTAGTGAGATCATATATCTGTAAATATATATCACAGTACCTGTAAATATGTACTACAGTATCTAAATATAAAATATTGGCTACTTACTCTGTATTTGTAACCCACTGTTAAACATAAATTTAAGGGCTCCTGTGTTTGCAGACTCATCATCTGACAGCCCTGGCGGTTCTGTTCTATGCCTCTCACAGAACCTATTTTTCACCTTAAGTCAGTTGTCAGCTTCTCCTAGCAAGACTGAGGAAAACAGATCACTACTTCCTGTCGTGATTTAAATCTAAAATGCTCCCCAGAAGTCGCATGTTCATAAGTGGAACTCTCAGCGAATTAATCCAACTGAAGGTCCAAAGGTGAACATCATGTTAGGAGGTGGCCTGGTTACAGGAGGCAGGCCATGACCTGGAGAGCTGCATGCTTGTTCCCAGTTCCTCCCTTCTGTCCCTCTGCTTCTGAGCTGCCATGGGTTAAGGAGTTTACCTCCACCCTTCCCTTCCATCATGCTTTTCTGCTCTGGCACCATAGACTAAATCCACCAAAACCATGATCCAAAATAAACCTCTCCTGCTTTAAACTGTGGGTATAGATTATTTTGTTCTAGGAACAAGAAAATAACTAATAAACTGCCACAAATGCTAAAATATTATCAGTGTATTATTTTTAGTTTACAGGACAGTGCTACTTAGGATGCAACCTAAACTCTTAATTAACACAAGAGAAATAATCTCTAGTGTTAAATCATAAAATTAGGTGAAAGCCGGGGACATAGCTCAACAGCACAGCTGCCTGGCAAGCATGAGGTTATGAGTTCAATTCCTGACCCTCCACCAAATAAATACATGCATAAATAAAAAAATAAATAGGTGAACTTCTGAAGGCTACCAATCCACTCTTTCTGGCAGGAACTTGGAATAATCTCAGAGAGATGCACTTCTCTAAAAGCTTCCAGAAGATTCCATGAATGACACTAAAATATTTTCAAGCCTTAAACAACAGTTATCATTGGAGTTTTCCAGTGCTCAATCTATGGCCCTCCTTTGCAACATTCTATTATCTTTATTAATAACTACAGGAAACAAATTTTTACCAACACTAGACAACATTCTTCTCATATGTAACTCCTTACTACATCTCCAAGCACTTTCCACCCTACATGATATGTTAAGTTTTAATCCAAATACACAGAATTGTAACACATGCATGCATGCACACACACACCTTCATATAATCAAATGACCTTCCAGGTCATAAGTATCTAGTTAAAACTAAAACATTTTTAAAAAGATCGCTGAATTGTGGCATATGCCTATAATCCTAGCACTCAGTAAGCTGATATAGAAGAATTGCTGTGAGTTCGAGGACAGACTGGACTACAAAGTGAGTTCAAGGCAAGCCTGAACTACATGTAGAGACTCCATCTCAAAGCAAAACAAAACAAAAAGCAAAACAAAACTTTGAATCTTTTTAAAAAGATAAAATACTCCAAACAATGAATTAAAGCCTGCTGTTCCTATTGTGTTAATTATAATTATTTGTATTGTTAACTCTGAGTCAGCCTGGGTGGGCTACTTTGCCCAAATATTTGGTTAAACATTACTCTGGATGTTTCTATGTACTTTTTTAAAAAATGAGATTAAATTAAATCAGTGGGCTTTCAATAAGGAATATTCATCATCCAATGAACTGAAGTCATTAACAGAACAAGAAATGACTGATCTTCTAACTTTCTGTAAGGAAAAATTCTGCAGCATACCACCTCTAGATTTCAACTCCAACTTTTCCATAGTCTCCAGTTTGCCAGTAGACCTGCCCACTATGATTCTGAACTCACTAAGCCCTCATAACTGCAAGAGTTGAATCCTGAAGACATTCTTGCTCACCCCGGCCCACTTCTTCCTCCAGCATGGCCTCCTCTCTATGTATATATACACATTCTGCTTCTTTAGTCTCTCTGAAGATCTCTAATATAACATTCATATTTTTAAAATATGATCTGTTTCATTCTTTGACTTTCTTTTTAAATATTTTCAAATATCTTCTAAGGTCAAGTCTTTAATAGTGGGCTTTTTTGCTTGGTGTTTTGGTTATTACCAAAGCACATTTTAAACTCTTATATTGAATTTATTTTTAATCTAAAAGCTGCTATTTATGCACCATATAAAATCATACTCTTCTTTGCAAGTTCAAATTACTGCAACCTTAAATATCTGTGTTGCATTACTTTATCACTTCTTAATGATTCTCAATTTTTTCGTGTTAAGGATCTCAAAATATTAAGGACCCCAAGATGCTTTCCTCTAGGAAGAAACAAGTGACCATTTATTAAAAAAGAAAACAGAAGCACTTCACATGTCAACATCAAGAACAAGTTTTTAATTCAACAAAATTATTGTCCAAAACAAAAAATAACTTGAATAACTTAGGCAAAAAGTGGCAACACTTTACATTTTCAGAAATCTCTTTATTGTCTGGCTTAACAGAAAACAGCATAACTCTCAACTATGTTTCCACATATAATCTAATCTTGGATATAATGCTGTTTTGGTTGAAATACATGAAAAAATTCTGGCCTCACACAGATGGAAAAGAAATAGGATTTTAATAGACCAGATAATTGAAGGTATTATGCTTTGATACCATATGAAAAAGCAAGTAGTCATTTTTGAAGGTCAGTGCTGGATATTCTTTGATACTATACCACTACTCAGTAGTAGCTACTTAAAGATTAGTTGAAACTTGAAACTGTATCAAAGAACTATTTGTACTCTTAAATTTTATTCATTTGTGTTGAACTCTGGTATATTAAAAAACATTTTTTAATAAATCTTTAGCAATAATGACATCCGATGTTATATCATGAATTGTTCATTTCAAAAACACTGAGAGATGGGAGATGGAGCTTTGCAATGGAGACGCAATGCAATACAGAACAGGAACAAGGCCCTGGGTTAAAGAGTTAGCACCTCAAAAAAAGGAAAGGAAACTGAGACTGTATGCAGACTTTCTCAAATATGGATATATATTTCATATACAGTACCACAATTGCTTTTATTACTACTGATCTCATCAGAAAAGTCTGTACTAGGAAGATGTTAAGGTCATGGTGCTGAAGTTTATGTAATGACGTCAAAGGTCTAAAAGACTTGGTCCCCAGCCCATGACACTATCTGGAGGTGGCAGAACTTTTAAAATGGGGTCTGCTCAGGAGAAGGATTTAGATCACTGGGCACATCCCCTGGAAGAGGATGCCAGGACCCCAAGCCCTTCTTCCCTCTTTTTTCATCCTCGCCTTGAGGTGGATAAGCTGCCTCCATCACTTTCCCTGCTATGATGTGCTGCCTTTATGCTGGCCTAAAAGCAATGGGGTCAGCCAACCATAGAGACTGCCAAGAGAGAGGATATGTCATCTTTTCCTTTATGCTGGTATCTCAGGGTTTTCTTACAATAACTGAAAACTAACACACACTGCTGGGCATGGTGGCGCATGTTTATAATGCCAGCACTTGGGAGGCTGAGGTAGGAAGATCGTCATGATATCATGGTCAACCCAAATTACATCGTGAGACCATGTCTCCAAAAATAAAAAAACCTAACACACATAAGGGATACATATTTTCCAGAATTTCCATTTTTGCTTGAAAGTACAAAATTTGAAAAGTGGCAACAAATACTATGAGTTGTTTTGAGAGATAACAAAAATTAACCGATTTGCCAAATAGCAAAATCTGAAAAGTCATAGTTTATCATCCTTTCAATTAAAAATGATATTCCATTAAAAAACCTAGCTCAGATAGAACTCACAGCTGCAAAAGTACTTTTCCTAGAGAACAATCTAATACTTTGGTATAGAGCAAAAAGCTTTATGCATATTTCTCATTTCATTGCTTAGTTAAAAAGATGTGTACTCAAGGGTCAAGATTCAATACAATTACTGTTTTTGCATGAAGGATATCCTTAAGCACAACTAGCGTTTTATTTACCTTCCTTTTTCTTTCTTTCTCTCTCTCCCTCCTCTCTCCTCTCTTTCTCTTTTGGTCCTAAGCCAAGACCCACAGCCCTTGCTTGTGCCAGGCAAGTACTTTACCACTGAGCTATATATATAGTGCCAGCCCTCAGACTGGCTTTTCCTTTGTTATTGTTACCACTTTGAGACAGGATTTTGCTATGTATACCAGACCAGCCTTGCGCTCACTATAGTCCAGGCTGGCCTGGAACTCACAGCAATCCTCTTGGCTTGGTCTCCCGAGTCCTGTGATTACAGGTATATTCCACCACACTCAGGGAAATTGGCATTTCTTTAAAGAGTGACAATAATAACAACAATAAAAGTAGAAATGCACCAGATGGAAAATACATTCAGTAACAATTATCATACTTAGTACCCTCTCATGATTGGTATAAGTAGTTTTACTCATAGTTGCTTTGACATTATCAATGAAAATGTCAACTCTGGAAAAAGGGAAAATAACAACTTAATAATTTTATGAAAACAGTTTTTACCTTACAGATTGCTAAAAAGCTCTAAGGATCATTATACTGGATATTCCTTCAGGAATTTTCAATGATTTTATATTTCCCAACCGTTTTATTCCATAGAATTTTTCTCTGAAAAGATTTTTTAAAATATACTAAATCTACTCATTCAACATGACCAACAGATCTTTAACTAAAGTTTTCAATCAAAATTTGAAAACATATTTTCAAATCCAGTCTACAGCAATTCAAAAGAACTGATTCCCATCACTACAAATAGAAACTTTCTCCTTCGGTACCAAAAAGAGAAACAGTCAACCTGTATTGAAAAGCTGGCATACCTCTTAAAGGTAAATACACAATAAAAATATAAGATACAAATAAAGCTTCTTTTAAAACCAAACTCTAAGCTTAAAAATACTCAAAAGTAAAATCACGAAGATTCACCACCACTGTTACACTCACTTTCTGTTTATGCTGCTGTAAGAGGTTGTCAAGATTGTGCCGCCTTTTGTAGTTAAAATAGAAGTTTTTACACTGAGCTTCACTTTTAGTTCCCACCATCTTGGCAATCGCTGCCCAGTTACGACCATGTTCCACTAGACCTGCATTTTCAAAACAGATTTAGCATTAGTTGAACAGTCATCTGATTAAGCAAATAAGAGAAATCAACTTAATCACTGTTTTCACAAAAATTAACAATGACTATGATTTTAATTACTTGTTGATACATTCCAACACTTACTGGAATATTTAAACTTATTTTAGCTCTGTATTTTTCACCAATTTTCAACATGTTCATGAATGAAAAGCCTAGTCCACAACCTTGCTACTTATCCTATGGAGCTAGGATAACTCCGGATGCAAAGTTAATAGCTCAAATATCAATCCTTGCTATAAGTATCTTCTCAAAAGAGTTAAAGACACCACATTACAGATACATGCATACCCATGTCTACAGTAGCAAACAATTCTTAACAGCTGCATCTTAGAAGTGGCTTATATATCCAGTCAACAGATGAATGAATAAAGAATGTGGTATTTGTCCACAATGAAGCATTACTCTGACTTAAAAAGGATACATTTGAGTCATTTTTTGTAAATAGACCCACTTTGAGACCATAATGTTATGTGAAGTAAATCAGACACAAAAGATTAAATATTGCATGGTTTCTATTATATGTGAAAATGCAAAATACAAGCAGTCTAAAGAACAAAATAAAAGACAACAGAAACATGGAGATAGATCTTTCACAAACTGGATAGGTATTTACAGATGGGGGGAGATAAACAGAATTGAAGGCTTGATAAGTACATGTACTTACTACCTACAATGAATGTGAACATAATGCATTCCAACATATACTAATAAAAAAAATACATAAATGATTAACACAAAGAACTAAGAGATACAAATCAAAGACTTAACCAAATCCAAATTGAAAAAGTAGTTATTAGTCTATTTAATTCTAAAATAACAGAAATAGACACTTTATGTCAAAATTTGTTCAAAAACTTCAATAGCATATACTCAGAACTATTCTCAAATAGTGAAAATAGCTATTTATTTCTAATAATACTCAAAATGAAGCTACTTCAAGAATCTTAAAACCTTCAAAAGTAGAAATGCCTTATTGGGTATCACATCATCAAAAACTCTTAAATTTGTTTTACTAGTCTATTCACCTGTTTGGAAGAACTTTTTTATTTTTTTCAGTTAAAAAAATAGTTCGATCTCATTCATTACTAATCATTCTTTCTAATAAAACAAAAGTTAGCCCTATAGCACTGTAAATTACCTTTTTTAGCAACTTCCATTTCTTCTTCTGTCCATCTAGAGGTCTCCACGGGCTCTGTGGGAACTGAAATAGAAAAATCCAGTCAATCAGAGAAAAATGAAGTTAAATCCTTCACTCAGGTGAATATAAAATCCTTACTTATCTGGTATAAAGACTGTTTAAAATGTTGGGCGAAAGAAACTATGGAAACTGGATGTTCTCAGTGTCTCCTCTACTAGCTAGACATGCAAACTCTACACTACTCAATGTTCTCAAAAGCTCCATGCACATCTCTATGTTTGAGGGCCAGGGATTTAGCTTAGCAGCATAAGCACCTGCCTGGCAAGTGCGAGGTCATGAGTTCAATCCCTGGTACCAAAAAACAAAACAAAAAACAAAATGTTTGAAAGCCTTTAGCTTGGTTTGAAAAAGTCCCACTTCACCCGGTACTGTCCCATTTAGCAGCTCTTCATTCCTTGTCTCCCAAGTATGAAAGTAAGTATCACCCTCTTCCTTCCTGCCCAGGCACAGTCCCTCTTCTCTTCTCTAAACTCACTTTATTCATTCCTCAGTGTCTGACAATCAGTAGGCATAAATGGGTCACGTACTGTGACTCTGCTTTATAAAAAAACCAGAAAATATCAGGTCTGTGTTGTAGTCTTGCAATAGCCCACCTGTTGAAAACAGTACCACCACCCACCCACCTTGAATTATTAAGCCTACGTGGACTAATTTTTTAAAATTCTCCTTGTCATTTACTACTCACATCCAGTGATATGTGTCAACTCTAATCTCCTGAATCCTTCCCCTCCATAAACACAATGTCCTCCTGCATCTAGTCTTTAGCGTCTCTAAACTGGCCTCCACAACTGCCACCAAAGTTACCTTTCTAAAGCATTAACCTAATAGAGAAATCCTCTACTTTGAAATCTTTGCAAGGTACCCTGCCTTGTAAGCCAATCAAGGTAAAGCTTGAAATAAGAACCATCATGCTCTGCCCCAGTCTGTCTTTCATCTCCTTCTTAGTTCCCCGCATATTATTCTTGTCATTCCCACAGTGTGTTGTCTCTCGATATGTCATGATATGAGAAAACTAGTGCCACTGAAACCACTTTGGGTGGTACTTAACATTAACTGACTAGACTAATGGACTACTTCATTAGAGAGAAAATCATGCTTAGATTCTGACACCTAGTAAAACTTTGCCTAGAAAGCAAAGGCTATGTGCATGTTTTTTGTTCTTAGGGTTTTTTTTTTTTTTTTTCATTGTATTGGTGTCTTAAAGGGAAGAAGAAGACAAGTTTCACCCTCCAGCAGTAATTGGGAAATGGTTAAGTAAATCAAGCATTGGGATCAAAATGCCAACACTGCACAGACATCTTAAAAAATACAACTGGAGACTACTTAAAAACCAGAAAGTATTTATGATACATATCAAGTAAAAACATCAGAAAACAACGTGGTATGCATACTAGGATTAAAAACAAGCAAAATAGCTGCGCAGGGTACTAAGATTATGACTGATTTTTTTTTTTTCAAAAGACTTCAATGTTCAAGTTTAAAAATTTAAAAACTAGACTACAGAATGACTTCCAAGTTGTCAACATTAGAGGTTTCTGTCTTACTCTAGCATTGAAACACCTCCAAGGAAATTACAGCCTGATCACTCTGCGCTCTTCCCACTCACCAGGTTCTGGTGGCGGAGGCAGAGGTGGTGGAGGTTCCTCAGTGGCTGCTGCAGCTGCAGCACTGGCAGCTGCAGCTTCATTTGTCATGGACCTGGTGATCCGGCCTTTCCTGCGTCCTTGACTGTTGGCGGTCTTTCGGCCCCTGGGAGTGGCCTGCTCTCTCTCTTCAGTTTCCTCTGTTGTACCTTCTGTCTTATCCTTTTCCTTGGTATTTTCTCTGGAAACAAAAACAAATGAATATGTCTGATTTAAAAGTATATACAAGAATTAAGGGCTGGGATTTAGCTCAGTGGCCTAAGTGCCTGCCTGGCAAGCATGAGGTCGTGAGTTCGATCCCTAGTACCAAAAACAAAAGAATTAAGAGGCTTTATATATACGTACCAACCTCCCTTGAGGTTGTAAATATATAATATATACATGCACTAACAATTTTTTTTAAAAAGTATACATATGTAAAAGAAAACTATGGTTTTGAACATTAAGTAAAGTGAAGCTGGGTGTGGTGGTGCACACCTGTAATCCCAGCACTTGGGAGGCTGAGGCAAAACATCTGAAGTGAGTTCCAGAGCAGCCTGGGCTCCAGAGTGAGTTCAAGGCCGGCCTGAGCTCCACAGTGAGATCCAGTTTTAAAAAGACCAAAAATAAGATAGAAAGTGAATAAATCTTGATGAAACTAGAAAAATGTTTATGAAAATTTCTCCCATGCCATAATTTAGAATAGCTTTGCGTAGCTCAAATTATTATTATTTGGGAGTGGCAGTACTGGAGACTGAACCCAAAGAGTGTTAAACTATACTTTCAGTCTTTTCAGGGTATTTTTGTTGGTATTATTCTTTTTTTTTAAGCTTTGAGACAGGATTCACTAAGTTGCCCAGGCTTGCCTCAAACTTGTAATCCTAGTGCCTCTGCCACCCAAACAGCTGAGACTGCAGAACAGCCTGGATCGCAGGCATGTGCCGCCACACCTGGCTCACATTAAGATAGTTCACAAGACCAAAATTACACATTAACAGACTTTTTTAAAAACCAAAGAACCCAGAACATTACAGGAGGAAATCACAAATGACAGCAAAGACCCATTAGACTTGCCATCAAGATGCAATGACCTACACCAAAAGAAAGGGTGTTGGGTGTTCTGCCTTTGCTCTACACTGTCATATCTGTAAAATGAAGTTGAAACAACCTTCTTGAAAGCTGCCTATTCTGTAATAATAATTCATAATACTGTTTTAAAAACAGACTCAATATTCTGAACGCCTTTGGGCAAACAAGGCAGCATGAATTCATGGTTAAGAGAATAATCTTCAGGGTCAGGCTGTCTAAGTTTGTTACTAGAGTTCTGTACTTACCAGTCATGACCCTGGAAAAGCTGCCTCTCTTCTCTAGCTTCAAATTCCTCATATGTAAATGAGGATAACAATAGTGTATTTCATGGAGCTGCTACACAGAATAAAGAAGCTAATTTTATATGAAATGCCTGGAACAGTGCCAGGGCATGTAGGTTTGCTAATATTACGGCTAAACTCTCTCCAGCTATAAAGTACTTATCATAGTCTCAGGTGCTTAGGGAAAACTCAAAAAATGGTAGGCACTATTATTAGTAATGATACTACAAGAAATACTGGAAGTCCACTCTCCAGTATTTCTTCTGGTTGTTACATTTAGGAATAAGGTATGTAAGATACATTTTTCTAACTGGATAGCTGGTAATCATCAAGACTCAGTCTTCCTGCTTAGTGGAAGACATTGATTATTTTCAAAACGTATCTACTTTAAGTAAAGACCTATTGTGGATTACCAAGTTATAAATTTCTACCCAAAACATTTCAAGAATGATTCCTTCCCCTTCAGTCCTAAATTAAATGTATAATGTAGTTCTTCTGCTTTACTTCTTTAATCCTTAGGCATTGACTTTTATTTTACAGCTCCTGTTAAAGATATTTTGTCAATTTTATCACCAGTATAGTTAAAAATAAAAGATTAGTCAAAAGTTATCAATGACTTACAAACTGAAAACTCACATGATCTTTTCTCAATTCTCACCATACTAAATTTTCCTGCTACAAATGACACTGTGGATAATTCTTCCGCATATGCTTAGCTTTTGAAACATTCCTATTGATAACCGTCCATCCTTTATAAATCTCCTCAGGCTCTACCTGGAGGTCTTGGAGCTCTGTGAGGTACGTACCCATTAAAAGATTCTACCAGATGATACCCAATCTATCCTTGGACTCTACTGCTTACATGTATTATATATACATATACCAAACCCCCATAAAGAATGTATGTACTGCAAAAGAATGTATGTACTGCATTTTGTACTGCAAACATGCTAATTAAAAAAAAGATTAACTTTTAAAAAGAAAACAAACAAAAGATCCAGGACCTTTCTTAACACCCAGACTTGTCTTTCCAACCAGCTGCTAGAATAGCCACCTAAATTTCACATCCATACAAAACAATATATGTAACAACATGGTCACCCTCATCATTCTGCTTCTTGCCCCACCTCATTCTCTAAACTTTTAATAGTACAACAGGTTCATAAACACTCGGGTTTACAAATCTGACACCATCTTTAATTTTCTCCCTGTAATGATTTATAAATATCTGATGTCCCCCAAAGCCTCGTATACTCATAGGTGGGAATTCTGGGGTGCGCTCATAGATAGGAATTCTGGGAGGTGACTGGATCATGGGCGAGTGAAACTCATCAGTGGATTAGTCTATTAATGAGTTTATAGCTGCACTGATTTGGGAGCTGCAGTCTATTCAGAGGAGGTAAGCCATTGGACACATGGCCCGGGAGGGTGCTCCCCCTCCTTCCTTTCCCCCAGCCACCTTTCACTTTTATTCTCAGGCACACTATGTTCCAGTCTAACGCAGTCATTACCTACCAGGTCTCAACACAGCACAGCTCTTCTGTTATTCCCCCTACTGATCTCGAGCTCTGTCCTGGTACACTCAACCATCCAAACAGAAGTAACCTCGACCATGGTCAATCTACAACACATACTGGTTCTACTCATTTATTTTCCAAGATTTTTTCTTCTTTAAAAATACTACTCACTCTTTGTCTAGTTTTCCTCTATAAATTTATAAACTACCAAGAAATAGTATATACTTTATCCATTTTTTTGCATCTTCGCTAAAACTTAGCTCACTTGAGTAGTAAATAAAATACTTGTTAAATAATTAAAGAATTTTAAGAAAAACTTAAAATATAGTTTTCAAAAACAGGGAGGAAGATATAGGAGATTCTCATAAGCAGAAACACTGCTTATGTGATATGAAAAATGTCTACCTTAAACTAAAAAAAGAAAAATAGGGGCTGGGGATTTTGCTCAGCGGCATAAGCACCTGCCTTGCAAGCAGGCGGTCGTGAGTTCGATCCCCGGTACCGATAAAAAGGAAAAAGAAAAAAAAGAAAAAAAGAAAAATAGTTTTGTTTCTTTACAAGTATTTTCATAAAAGGTAAAACTAGAAAAACACAAATATATTACCCTTTTTAAACTATGTCAAGTGACATAGGCAACTTGAATTGTTTATAATCTATAAATCTTAAATAATACGCTCAGCTCCAATATTTTAAAAGAACAAATTCTAGATATGTGCCAACAAACTGAATGAATCTCAAAGGCATTTACGCTAAATAAAAGAAGTCACACATAGCTGTGTGTGGGAGTACGTGCCTTTAATCCCAGCACCCTGGGAGGCTGAGGCATAAGGTTCTCAAGTTCAAACTCAGACTAGGCAATTCAGTGTAGCCTGCATCAAGATACAAATCTTAAGAAGCCAGGCATAGGGGCCAGGGATTTAGCTCAGTGGCACAAGTGAGCCTTGGCAAGTGCAAGGTCATTGAGTCCAATCCCCAGTACCAAAAACAAAAAAACAAAACAAAATAAAACAAAAAAAAGCAGCCAGGCGTAGCAGCGCATGCCTGTAATCTTAGCATCAAGAGGCCGAGGCAGGAAGACTGGCACAAGTTTGAGGCCAGGTTCAGTTACACTATGAGTCCAAGGCCAGCCTGAGCTACACAGCAAGACCATGTCTCAAAAAATAAACAAACAAAAAATTTTTAAAAAAGAGCTTGGAAATGTAGCTCAGGGCAAATATCAGTCCTAAAAAAGGGACAGGGAGGGAAGTGGAGGGGAGAGAAGAGGAAAGGAGTGAAGGGGAGGGAGAAGGAAAAGACAGCTGCCAAACAGCTCTTGGGGCCTCCGTGCCACTCTGCCTCTAGATGTGCACAAAAGCATCAACGTAACAGTCTCTCACAAAATAAGGTAGTTTTCATTATATTCCTATCTTTTTCCGATTTTTTATAATACTTTAAGAATTGCTTTCATAACCAGGAAAAAAATCAGGAACTATTTTATAGGATCAAGTAAAAAAACTTGGAATACATTAGCGAAAATTATTCCTTTCTTAGCATTTATATAGCCTCAGATGCATGCCATCTCTGGTTAAAAATGAGTCAGGAATCTTACACCTCAAAGATCAAATTATAAAATATATCTTGGTGCTGGGTACCTATTATGGTAGCCCATTTCTCTGAAAGTAGTAATATTTTTTTTGGTGGTAACAGGAATCGAATTGTAGACCTTTTGCTTGTCAGGCAAGAGCTTATGCCACTGCGCTGTATCCTCAGCCCCTGAAAGTAGTAACTCTTGCCTGGAAAATAAATTTTTAAAGTAAACCAGAAGTTACATGTGCTGGAATACTCTATTTCTTAATCATACTAAATAACTATTAGATGGTGAAAATGTATACCCCATTGATTCTTTTTTTTTTTTTTTAAATCAGTACTGGGGATCGAACTCACGACCGCCTGCTTGCAAAGTAGGTGCTTATACCGCTGAGCTAAATCCCCAGCCCCCTGATTCTTTTTTCTAATACCTTAACACATTCAGCTCCATTATTTAAAATAATTATATTATTTAACTCACTTAGAGTCCTCCTTCTCATCCTTTTCTTCTTCTTCTTTCTTTTCCTCTTCTTTTTTGTCTGTTTTTTCTGCTTTATCTTCTTCCTTTTCTTCTACTTTTTCTTCTTGTGAGGGACGGGCAATTTGCTGCTAGAATAAACCATCATTTGTGGGATTCAAAGGTAACCAAAACAGCTTCTCAAACTGTGATAATAAATTATAATATCAATCTAAATTCTGAAATGATTATGTTAATCGTTTACAATGTAACTGGTAGTCATTTATTAAGAATCAGTCCAAGGGGCTAGGGATTTAGCTCAGCGGCATAAGCACCTGCTTTGTAAACACATGGTCCTAAATTCAATCCCTGGTGCAGATTAATAAAAAAAAATTAAAAAAAAAACAAAAAAAAGAATTAGTCCAGTCTGGGTGTGGTGATGCAAGCCTATAATCCCAGTGCTCAGGAGGCTGAGGCAAGAGGATCACTGTGAGTTTGAGACCAGTATGGGGTACAAAGTGAATTCAAGGCCAGTTTGAACAGTGCAGTGAAACCCTGTCTCAAAAAAAAAAAAAAAATCCACCTGGCACTTTTTAATATAGCACTTAAAAAGTCTTTCTCTCTCTCAGCATCTAGACTATCCAACAGTTAAAAACACTAAGCTTCCCCTTGGAAATGTGAAATCATTGCTCTTTTTTTGTAATTCCCATCTATTCTTATCACAAAAGCACTCAAAATCTACCTTAAACTTTGATAAACTATATACAAATTTTTAAACTAGCCTCCTAACAACAGACATGTCTTAGTATGCTTCAAACTTTTCATCACTATAGATAATGCTACAAAAAACACATGCTTTTACACTTTTAGGAGAAATGTCCATTTAATAAGTGGTTGACAGCTGTGATTATTACTAAGACTGGAATAATATGAAAAAATATTAAAGCAATAGATAGTAAAGTGAAATGAAACAAAACACTCAAAACATACACTCAAGTGACAAACATATAAATGTGTATGTGGACAAAGCCCAGAAAAAAGAACAGTGAGGAAAGTGAATGGTCAGTCAAAGTATAGATCTTGTTATATTTGATGTCATGTTTGCTAAAATTATGACTCAAAGGAAAATCAGTTTGCACTGTATACTAGCCTGACTTAACTGAAAAATAGAGGCTGCATAACCTAATGAGAACAGACTTACAGTCACCTCACAACAAATCCTACGACCAGTGGACACTCCCCTTCAACCCGTCCTTCTCATGCTCTTGTCTGCTGCTCCCAGCTCACCTGAACAGGCCTAACACTATCACGCCCTTGCCTGAACACCTTAGTCTGCTACTCTTTGCCTGACAATCTCCCATATACTCTGAGATTCAGCTCAAAAGCTCCTGTGAGACCTTCCTTGGATTCTGCTGTGCTGCCATTTTATCAAGAACAAGGACCCAAAAAAGAAAGGGAAAAAAAAAAATAAAAGAACAAGGACCCAGGGCTGGGGGCAACTGCCTGGCAAGTGCAAGGTCATGAGCTCAATTCCTGGTACCCTCCCACAAAAAACCAAAAGAACAAGAACCCAATCTTATTCATCTACCAAATCATCCAATAATAGATGTCTACATACACTGAATTTGGCAAAAATCAATTCCTTTGTTCTGTTTACTTCAAAAGTTTTCCCTTCCTACTTCAAACTTCCAATTTGATCCAAGCTAATCCCTCATAATAATCTGTCACACTCTTGCCTCTTCTCTTCATCAGACAACATGGAACTAACCTATCATGGCAAATGGCAATTTCATAAGCCAAAACTACACATTATCCTTAATTACTGTCCTTTCATCTCCACAATAAAGCCATCAGCAAAACCTATTGCATTCATTCTCAAAAAAACACGTCCAGGGGATAAAGGTGCAGCTCAGTGGTAGAGCACTCACCAAGCACACACAGGCTCTGAGCTGATCCTTGAAACCACAAAAACACATACATATAGACACACATGCACACAGCCAGAAGCAGAGCATTCCTTGTCACTGCCCACTACAGCCTTCTTCAAGTCTTATACACTGGGACTATTATAATAACCTCCTAACTGGTCTCTCCCTTTTCCCTTGACTCTTTGAAATCTATTCTCAACAGAGCAGACAGAGATATCTGATATTACTCTTGTACTGAGAAGGCCACCTGTCTCTTCTCACCTGTCACTTGGATTTTTTTAAAGAGATTCAGCTCTTTAACACCTAATTTCTGAAAAGTCACCCATCCATTTTGACACAAACAAACAGAAAGAAGTACGCAAGCAACCAAGAAATGGAGCCAAGACTCTTTTGCCTGAGATGGCTGCCTCAGTCCCTTATTCTCTCTTCTTCCAGACCCCCAGGAAAGAGCCAAAACAGTACAAACTGGAGGGGATACGCAAGGTAATAACTGTAAAGCTAATGAGTGCAGGACTAAGTTGCTGAAAGGGCTGACCAGACCAAAACTGAGCCCACAAGTATTGGAGGAAGTACCCTAAGACCTCAGTTCAGGGGATGGATGGGTGGATGTGGCAAATGTCATTCCTGCAAATTCACTCTGGAGCAGTGCTGAGGTTACTAAGCAAAATGAAATGAATGTGAGACGAGAACACTGGTGGGGAACTGTGCCAAAGAGACAGGTGAAACATCCCAGAGAACACACATGGAAGACAAGTGTCTCAGAATGAAAGAGACTCCTTGCCATACAAAACTTTATGTTGGGAGTTTTCTCCACATCTGGCAAAGATAAGACATAATAGTACCACCTTACATCCTTGTGTAGAACTGAAAAATTTAAATATAACATATAATCCTTAAAACTAATACTACTAACAAAGTTGTATTATTTTTGTAATAAATAAGTCAATAATTAAAAATGTGTAACTTAAAAAACAAAGAAGAAGAAGAAGTATAGTTGAACCTTGCGTAAGAGATTCCCAGAGTATCGGGCTAAAGCAGCACAGAGGATCCAAAGAAAGATACCACTTTCTTTGGAGGAAGCAGGAAGAAAAGTCCTGGCAATACTTCCATCACTGGTGGAAAGGTACTTCCTATATTCAATTTAGTCCTCTTCAGTCAGTGTATCTTTATGGAGTTCCACGATCACCTATGTCTCTGTGGTACTATTCAGAGTATAAGAAGGTGCTTTTCTCTCCCTTCTGATCCTTTACAGCCTACCAGACCATTTCACTACTCCTTTTTACAATTTTTATAATGAGTACACTATTTATGACCATTTCCTTACCATCTAGTCATCTTTTTCATCTCAGTATAATGGTCACCAGTCCACTAAAATGCATGCTTACAAGTTTCAGCTTACTCAGCCTCTATCAGCATTTTGCACAGTTAATTCATTAAATATTACCTGCACTTTTTTCAACAAAGACATGCTAGTTCCAAAGAATAAGTAAACACATTCTGAGATGGTAGGAGACACCCAGAAAACATAAGGTTGTAATTCTGAATAATTAGAGAACTAAGTCAAAAGAAAGCTCTGTCTGCACAGTAGGCCTCACAAGGGAAGAAAAGGACAAACACCTGACTATGCCGAAGAGTGAGCTGAACAGGAAAACGGAAGCGAACAGGAATCTAACAGCCAGCATCTATTAGAGCTCATGAATGAAAGTCCACACTGCACGGTCTATCTGGGTGAGGACAGCATCAGGCGACAGCACCACCACAGCAGCCCACTGGAAATACCTACATGAGCTGTAACAGCTGCTGACCGGCTGGCTATTCTGGGGCAAAGTTTTGAAAGCAGTGATCTGCAACTGTAAAAACATTCTTGCAAAACACTGCCCTTTTAGGTAAACTGTTTACAGCTAAAACTATCTAAACTTCCCCAAATGAAGTAAGATTAGGTTCCCAGCATTTCAATAAACAATCACCTACTCTAGCTCTCAAGCTATCTTCCCCTCTCTTACTCTGCCTGTCCCCTGCTGAGACAAAAGAACTGCTTGAAGATGTTAATATTAGGTAACGTGACAATTGGGCCTCTTATTTAATTACATGATTATTACTGATGTTGAAATACAGATTCAGATAACAGGAAAATAGGAAACTTTTCAAATTAATTGTATCATACTAGTAACAAAATATAAGAAAAAGAAAACATTTCAAAATACTTATAGTATTCACATCATCCTAATAGACAGTAACCTCTAAAATATACATTAAGTTCAAAGCTCCTGTTCTAACATTTTTTTTGTCTTGCTACTCAATTAGTTTCACCCACAGTCATGAAACATACCTGGTTTCTGCCTCTGCGCTTTCCATAATTTCTTCTGACTAGGGCTTTATAATTCTCATTTTTCTTGGTTAAATAGTAATACAAAACACAATCCGGGACACTCTGTAAAGGAAAGAGTACATTTCCCATAATTCAATAAAGTTTTTTAAAATTTAAATAAAATACTTCCAAGGCAAATTTCTAATAGTCCCAAATATAAATTAGAGCATATATTGCTAGTATTTTAAGGCACATGCGGGCTCTAAAAATACACATAATACCTCTGCAAATAGTTATAGTTGTCTGTCTTAGTCCAAGTTATTTTAAAGGTAGAAAGAACAATCAGAACCACTCAAATATTTTACTATTAATTTGTAAGTAAATTTTGTTTCATGTCTCATAGGCAAGTATTCAAAATGTCCTTCTAAATATTTTGTTCAAAAGTACTAAAGCCAGCCAGGTATGGCAGCACAAAAATTCTGAAATAACTCCATCACAGATCTGCTGATACTCTCAATGAAAACCATTTCTTACCTTTCTTTCCAAGTATGATGCAATCAGTCCAAAGTTTTTAGGATGCTGAATAAACCTAAGTAAAACAAAAATAAAAACATATATATGCACATTTTAATAATTTAAGAAGAAAACCTTAGGAAAGAAATATTATGTAGACTAATTTTCAGTGATTTCCCTCTTATCAATTTGAGTAACAACTGCAGAATCATGAGAGACTTTTAAAGGGTAGAAGTCTGGGAACCATCTACTAGGCACTGATTAGATTGCTTTATGGCAAAGAACTCTGTATTTTAAAAAAACTTCCCAAACCAAGTGTGGTGGTGCAAGCCTAAATTCCCTGTATAGTGGAAGGCTGAGGCAGGAGGACAGAAGTTAGTTCCAACTTGGGCAACTCGGTGAGACCCTGTCTCACAACAAAAAAGAAAAACTGTTTGGGATATAGCTCAGTGCAAAGGCCCTGGGTTTAATCCCTAGTGCTGTCAGAAAAACAAAAACAAAAAAACTCCCCAAAGTGATGTCCACAGCTTCCAAATCTGGGAACCTTTCTTAAAATGATTGTTTCTTCAATTCTTGTTACCTATTTTCCCACCTATACATTTATGTGAAGATCAAAATACTCTAGTTTTCATAATATCCAATTCAATGTCAAAATGGGATCAAATTGACAATGAGGAAACAGTTCGATTTACAAGTAAATGCCATATACTTTTACACTTAGACGATAATTTGAAATTTAAATTACTTGTCCTTAAAGATCTCCTTCTCATGGTCAGTCCAAACATTCATAAACTGCCTATCTTTATAAACCTTCATAGGGTCCTCCATAAGCCCATTCATGTTAATGAACTTGACCCGTCTTTGTTCTGCATCAAACATCATAGGTGGGATCACAGAGAGCTGCCGCATCTGTTTCTCATTATTCTGGGGGGAAAAAAAAAGGCAGTTTACTTATAATTAAACTACAAACTTTAAAAGGTCATACAATAATTCTCCTATAAACATTTAAAAACATGGTTTTAATGAAAATAGCACCTAACAAATAGTAATTACACACAGAATTCACTAAATGACAGATGCAGAGATTACATGTTTGTCTTATAACTGTTCTTTGGTAAAAGTTCCTTTCTTAAGTGAATAAGGTACATAGAAGATATTTTAGATCTAGAAGATATAAAATGACATCAAGTTCATTAATGTAATGATTTTATGAAGTATTTATTATCATACAGTATCATTTAGAAACTAGTGTCAACATTTTAGAAAACTAATCTTAGAATCATTTTAGAGAACAATAAAATATAAGCAACCAGGCATCAAAATCTTTAAGTCCCTGATCTTAAATTACCTAAGCCCACATACTAAATACTTTTTACTAATTTTATATAATCCTTTCACTAAAATTTTAACACTATCTTCTGGGTTTTTTATTTTGAGACAGGGTCTTGCTATGTAGTTCAGGTTGGTCTTGAATTCACTGTGTAGCACAGGCTAGCCTCAAATTCATGGCAATCGTCCTGCCTAAGCCTCCAAGTGCTCTCCCACAGCTGGCTTCCACATTTTAAACTTTTAAGACCACTGTCTTTAGCATTTATACTGGTTTCAATCACAATTCTGTTACATGAATACAATGTCTGCTTTTGTTTTGAGATGAGGTCTTACTATGTAGTCTGGGCTGGCCTTAAACTCATGGTGATCCTCCTGCCGCAGCCTTCCCAATGCTGGTATTATAGGTGAGCACCACCATCCCCAACTGTATACAATTTATTTTTTCCCAGATTTAATTTAGAATGTTTAAAATCATCAACTTTCATTTTTAAAAAACTTATTAAAATTACAAATATTTACCCAAATACAGATTTCTCCTGAAATTTTCCACATAAAGGTAGATATTGCCACTAGTCAAGTCCTTACAAAGTCTAATATTTTTGTGTGTGTGGTAGTACTGGAGATTGAAGTGAGGGCCTTATGTATGCTACGTAGAATCTAGCATTGATGTATTCCACCAAGCTCCAAAGTCTCTAATTTTGTGGGATACTATCAAACTGTTTGAACATCAGTACTGAAGGCAGACTCATTAGCTTAAAATCACCTCAAGAGATAAAATTGTTGGGAATGCTTGCATGTTCTCTAGGAAAATCTATAGAAAAATAAGCAAAGAAAGTTAACACAAAATTTAGTCAATGCAGGTATTATAGCTACAAATTTCAAGAAAGAGGTTTCCTCTCAATCATACACTTTAGAGATGATTTAAAAAGTAATATATTATGAGTAGTTATGTTTTAAAGCTCCTAAGTAAACTGCTGTAAGAAAAATGAAAACTCTTGTTTTGATACTATGTATTATGATGTATATTATGTATTTACAGTTTGAGAGATAATTTTCCAAGACAACAAGGTTAATATGTTCCAAAAAAAATGTATCTCACACAGTCCAGACAGAAATAAATCCGTGATGCATTCAAATGCTATTAAATAACTCACAAAGTAGTTACAGAAAAGGGTGAGGCCTTGACATTAAATAACAGTGCACAGAAATGCTCGAGTGAAATTGTCTCTAAAAAGTTACATATATCAAAGGACCAAAAACACTGGATTATCTCCTTGGGAAAGCAGAATACCAAAACTTAAAAAGGAAGGAAAAATCACCATGAAGAAGTCTACTTGGAGTGGTACAACAACAATCTGAGGTACCAATAAAATCTGACTGGGGGTAAAAAAACCAATCTGAGATTTAAGGTAGTTCATAGAATTCATAATTTATAGTTTTTCATCTCTTCCATGGCTAATGTGAAGAGAATTCTGAAATAAGTTTTAAGAACACATGATATACTTTTATTTGATCATGAAGCCCAAATAGTGTGCCACATCAAATACTGACAGAATTCTACCACAGATATAATAAAATGACAAACTGTACAAACACTCTTTGTCCTGGAGGAAATCTCATGGAAAACACATTTTTAAAACATAGTCCATGCAAGCAAGGCCCTGAGTTCTTTCCTGGTAACTCCTACCCGACTCTACCCCACCCCTGCCACGGCCACAAGGAAAAAAAAAGCCCAGTCTGGAATCCAGACATATGGGGCTTTCTTGTAATCCTAGCACCAGGAGGCTGAGACAAGAGCATCCCCAGCAGCCTGGAATACACAATGAGTTCAAGGCTATTTTGAACTACATAGAAAGATCCTGTCTCAAAAAACCAAAATAAACCAACATTGATTATTCTGATGGTTTATTTACTTAACCATTGTATTCCCAATTCCTGAAACAAAGTCATACCTAACAGAGAAGATGTTTATATATGCTAGAAGAATGTACCTGACTGAATATAGACATGGGAAAGACACAGGATACCAGAGTCAGGCTGCCTGGGCTGGACATCTTGTTCCATTACTTATCAGTTTGGGGACCTCAGTAAATTATCTAACCTGTAATTGCCTTCTTTTTTTTTTTTTTTTTTTCTTCATTTCAAACAGTCTCTACGTCCCAGAATTTTCAGAGTTTAAGTGTGATAATATACCTGAAATACTTAGCACAGCAATTTTAAGTAGTAGCTATAAACCTAAAATTTACCTTTTCTAAAAAGCAAACATGTAATTAACCCCACAACCTAAACTAATAATAGCCACAGAAAGAAAAACTATTGGCCAAATTAAGTAGCAGGGAAAGGTAGAATACAGGAATTCATGACACTGCTTTTTAAGGGCTTTGTGTTCCTTTTGTGGTAACGGAAATTGAACCTAAGCCCTTGAACATACTAGGCAAGCATTCTACCACTCAGCCACACCCCTGCCCTATTTGTTTTGAGTTAAGGTCTCATTAAATTGCCCAGTGTAGCATCAAACCTGTGATCCTCCTGACAGTATGGGCCACCATGCCCAGCTTACCTTTTATTTTTAAATCTGCTAAACAGTATACATGCAAGAACTTTACTTAATTTATTATTTCTAAATTATTCAACATTTTAGATTAAATCTACCTTAGTTTTGCAAATGAAGTATTAAGTACATATTTAAATCCTCAAAATATTTTCATTTCTAGGAGCTAATACAACTTATATATTTATTTGTTCTTTACATTTATTCTGAAACATATAAGACTAATAATTTTGATTGTTACTTAAGGGAATGACTACAACAAATAAGACTCAGAATTTTGAGACATTTAAGAAAATCGGTTATTATAGAAACAAAATGAGTTTAAACCAATAAATAGCAGATGCCTTTTGGACCAACTTTAATAGATACTCTGAACATAGATTTAATAGTACTATTTATTTATTAATGTACTACTAAACATTAGGAACAGGAAATCCAAAGACAGCTCCAAAGTATAATAATTACATTCAAGAAGATGACATTCAAGGTGATCATATATAATTACTGAACACAAATAAATGTAGATAAACTAACCAGATACCAATTAGTTCTGTTGTGGGAAAGTAATGTTGGGCTGGATTATTTATAAATTATTTTAAAAATGTATCTTCTGTGTAAAAATTAGTGAAATGGCATTTTTGTTCAGCAGAATGAACCTCCTCTGCATTTGGTTTTCATATCCATACACTTGTTCGCTTGCCCCTTCACTTACGTTACCACCATGCCTGCAACTACCTGACCTGCATACAGATGACTTAGTTCTAACTTTCCAGTTCAACTCTCTCCCAATTGTGTGGCTAAAAAACAGACTTTAAACAACATGAGGCCATCTACGAAGTTGCTTCGGAACTTTAGAAACTAGTACCACCAGCTCAGTGCTTGAACCTGAAAGCCAGGAAGTCTCTTTCCATTCCTTTTCCCATGCCACACTCCATCCATCTGGTCCACTCTGCCTTCTACTACTGTGTCCTATTAATCAGGACCTGCTTGTCCGTCTCTGCTACCCTACCACTCCTGCCCTGATGTGTATCTAGTTGAGGCGGGAAGGGGTTGAGGATTGATCCTGGGGCCTTTGCACTGTGGTGCATCACCTGGAACTTTTTATTTTAATACAGAGTTTTGCTAAGCTGCCCAAGGTGGACTTGAGCTTGCCATCCTCCTGCCTCAGGCTTCCAGAGTGCTGGGACTGTAAGCATGTACCACCGTGCTGAACCTGGATCCTCATTTTTTAATCGTAACAGTCTTCTCATCTCTCTCCAGGTTTTTCTGCTGCAAAAGGCATCTTTGTGAAATGCCAGTATCATCACCAGATTGCCTTGTTTAAAATTCTTCAACGATTTGGTTACAGTCTTTGGAATAATTCAAAACCCAACACCTAAAATTCCCTCTTTTATATACAAGTAAACCCTGGATTTAAAAGACTGAACACTTTAATAATAAGTTTTTAATTAACTTGAATTAAATCAGTTTATTTTCTTACCTCCTGTTCAGAGAGACCATCAATAATTTCAGAAATCTCATGCTCACTCCTAGCAATGGTTGCTGAAAGACCAGCTCCTCTTTGCCCAACTCTAAATATGAAGGATAAATCATAACTATATTTAAAGATCTTTGATAAAGAAGACAGACCAATTAAATTACGACAGATTATTTTTTGAACAGGATTTTTTTAACCAAGTGAAAGTCAGAGAAGAAACCTTAAATATTATATTGAGTAAATACTTTTAAGTTAAATGCTTATGCTAAAACTGAGATTTCAAGGTTACATGTCCAAGTTCAAATGATAGAACTAATTATGGAAAAGTCCTAGAAAAACAGTTATTGATGCCATGTCCCTGTGTTAACAATCTGTTGTCAGTATCTAGAGAATTGGATAGCAGCCTTAGAAAAAGAAATTAAACACTTTAAAAACAAGCGAAATCTCATAAAATCCAGTATACCTCATAAAATCTTAATTGTAAATAAAGGGGCTTTTATATGAAATAATGAAGAAGAAAAATAAAACTTTTAAGACATTTGCAAAACATTTGTTCACTAAAAGTAAAAATGAATCACAAACTACCATACCTACCAAAAGCAAAAAAACTCTTAATAGGCAAATCAATTCAGTGCTTTTGATTTTGAAGCTAATTACTAAGGGACAATCCAGTCTATTCATTTCTACAAATGATTTTTTTTTTGAAGAACTGAAAAATTAATTTCAAAACATTCACTTATAGTTTGATTCAACTCAATGATTACACATAATATTAAATTTATGAAGATACACTCTTTACTGGTTGATAATGAAACTCCATATTCAATTTAAAAGTTCTTTGTAAATTTTTCTATTGATCAAATTCAGGAAATAATGAATATTGGGAAACAAAAGTGTGATTTCAAGGAAACCATCACAATTATCAAACATCAAACTACTTACCGCTGAAATCTTTCTTGCTGTTCTCTTTGTTTTCGAATTTCTGGAAACTGCTTTTCATAGTACTCCCTTGTTTTGCTTTCTTTAGCTTTCCTTCGGGGATTATTTTCTATTCTGTCCACTTTTTTCTCCCATGCCTCCATGAGCTGATCATAACGTTGGCAGATTTTTTGTTCCTATTAAATACCCGCAGCAAATTAATAACTAAACTCTGTGACTCTGAAAAACCTAATGCTTTTTAAATTTTATTTCTTAAGGTTAAGTTGGAAGGGCATTTGACCTATGGCTTAACTGTGAATGAAAAGCAGTTCTTGGTCTGAAAGAGGAGAAGGAATAGGGGCTGGGGACTTAGCTCAGCGGCATAAGCACCTGCCTTGCAAGCAGGCAGTCGTGAGCTCGATCCCCGGTACAGATAAAAAGGAAAAAGACAAAAAAAAAAAAAAAGAGAGAAGGAAAGCTGCTTCCTAATCAAAATCAACAAAAAGACATATTTTGCCTTGAATTTTTAGTAAATTTTTGGAATAAACAATTAAGTGATAACTCATTACTGTTAGTTGACAAACTATTCTCATTTTTCTGATAACATGTCTTCATTAAGCCAAAGAGGGGAGGGATTAGAAAGTTCATAATCAGTCCAATCACCCAAAGGCAACCATAGGAGTATTTAGTTGTTTATCCTTCCACTCTATTAGAGAAAATACGCACATTTAACTGTTCTTCTATTGTTGGAGGTTCTGGATGCTGCAGTTTTTGTTACTATAAGTAAATGCTATAACAATCACTTTTGACAGGGTTAAAAAGGCAGAAAATCACTGTACTTTACATAAAAAAGAAATCCAGTGAAATACATGAAATCAATAATTAATGCATGTAGATAAATTATGATTCCATTTTTTAAACAAAAAAGAAGAACTTTTCATTATAGATACATACTTGGGTACAAATTTGATAATACATGGATAGAGAAAAGCAAGGAAGGACTCAGGAAAACTTGTCAACATCCATCAACTCAAGAAAAAGGAACTGGAAAAGATACTTGTTCCTCACACTCAGATCGTGACCCCTTTTGGGTCACTTTTTCCCAACTCCTGCATCCCTTCTGAGTTTTTCACCTTTTTCCATCCTTACTGCTACACCTCCTTAATCCAGGCCAACATCATCATTCATCACAGTTGAAACAGCAGAGGCTTATTAAGGTTCTCCCTTGTATTCTTGATGTGTGGTTAGAGATAAATTCTTAAAATACAAACCTGAGTATTTTACCTCCTATGTTTACCAATTTAAAAGGCACCATCAGTATCTGATTCGAAATCTCCTAGGTGACCTCCAAGACAGTGTAGGACCCAGCCCTGCCTTCCCTTAGCAGATGCATTTCGCGCTCCACCCTCCAGCTCAGTCCAAGCTACAGCCAAGCCATACTCCAGCTCACTTCCTTTGTTCTCTCTGCTTGCACACGTTTGCAGAGAATTAGTTTTCTGTGTATGTCCCTTTGGTTCGTAGCTGCATTAGATGTCCCTGTTACAGCATGCTCTCACAGTTACGTTGTGTGTGACAAATGCATGATCACAATAGTGTACTTGCCGGCTGACTCATCTCTTAAGGTATAAACTATATGGCTATTTTACTGATCTTTATAGAATACACGAGCCAGAGTACACATCCCATATTAAACAGACCAGTAAACACAACTGTATAATGACTCACTAATCTGTGAAAACAGTCTATGTTCCTGTGTTTACATAACTAGAGAGCTAATTTAGCAAGCACCAGCAATTAAACTACAATGACTGGACAGGGGAAAAATATATGAGCTAATTTCTTAATATTTATATGTTCTCAGCAATACAAAAGTTGAGAACCGGTAATTTAAGATAATATCTAAAAGAGTAAACTGTCAAATTAGAACATTATAAATTTCACACAAATAGAACTTGCTAACTCTTGAGCTTTACAACTTATTAAACTGTAACGTCATTAAACGTAAAGTACAGTTTATTTTTGTGGATTTTATGTTTTGCTTCCTAAACATCTAAATGTAAACGTATCAAGTTTGTCTATAAAATTAGTATGCTCATATTATAAAAATAAGAATACAGACATTGTATTTTCTGAATCTCAACTTTTATGATTATAACCACAAAAATTTTGGCCAACAAATAATATAATTAAACATAAGAAACTATTTTAATTCGAGAAGGCCAAACTATAGCTGACCCAGTTTCTCATAAGAAACAGCAATGTCTAACTGGAGGAACTAAACCTTACCCACATTCTTTTGAAACTTAAGAAATTAAATAAGCATACTTCTACTTTTCTTTACTGTCTTTTAAGCTACTCACCATTTCCTTTATTTTTGGCTACATCAAAATATTATACACAGATGACCAATGAAATTAATTTGATGATATTAAATGTAATAATCAAATATTACTATAATTTGATTCATATTTAAGTTACATGTACAGTTACTTTCTAAATCAGCATTTATTTTCAATGTCATCAAGAACCATTTTCATTAGTGGGAAAGTGAATGCCTAAATGAGCATGAATGGGAAAGCTGTACAAATTTCAGTTAACAAGGATAGGACCTCACCCTTTGTTTTCTTGCATGATTTCTTCTTTTAAAAAATAAAATGAGTTTTTTCCTCATCACCTGGTTTCTAGAAGAGAAAAATATGGTTGCATGACATTAAGAAAAAGCACAATGTAATGATGTATTCACTTTTGTTTTCCAGAGACACTGTAAAACAGGCAAAAATCACTTAAGAATCTCTGATGAAAAGTAACCCTAATTTTTTCACTCTGCAAAATTTGTAATTCTTACAGTAATTAGAGTTGACTAAAATCCCTCCCATTCTACAGGAATATAACAGTTAATTTTTAATTAATACATTCAATTATAGGTCATATATTATTTTCAAATTTTAACTGCACAGACATTGCTTCTTGATAAGGAGTCTGGTGATATCAACATCTTTTTGCATATTCTTAGAGGAAGGGAGGTAGAAGAGAAGGAAAAGCTTTTTTAGGTACCTCCCTACGTAAGGTTAAAGGCTGATCTCCCTCCTATGAGGAGACCATACACCAACACACTTAGAGATAGGTGACTAGTGTTTTATGCAGAAGATTTTCTTCCATCACAGGAATGATACAATCCACCCTAAGAAGCAATGTGACATGATAGAAAGATTTTTCCTATATCTTAAGTTTCACTTTTTAAATCGGAAGCATTGTGACCTTCAGAAACAATGACATGCAGGTTCAGATACAAATATTTATACCCCACCTACTTCCAGAAAAGGTTTCAAGCAGATTATTCAAATATAAATACAAAGCCAAGGCAAGTAGAAGTAATTTTTTGGATTATCTGCCACTCGGGACTAACAGTGACACTGGCTCCACTCAAATAAGCATGTACAATCAGGAGCTGGGTATATGAAAAAGTAGCCAAGAGATGCAAAGAATTATTAAAAGGTACATTTGGTATTTCATCCAGCGCAAATGATGCTGATGAATGAAAGGTTACTGCACAATTCACAGGGATGCATGCAGCTGGGAAGTTATTTCACAAGGCAGTGTACAGTGGGGGCATTTCCACATCTTCAGTTTTCTCTAGTTATAACTAGATACTACTCAAAAGCAAATAACAATTAACAAATACAATTTTAAATGCTTCCTGAGAATTTAAATGCGGTCAGCCAGTCAGTAACCCACTTCAGGACACTGTGATTAGCAATCAACAGGCAACGTGAATAACATGAACTAAATCAAGACAGAGCTGCTCTCTAGCTTACAGTGAGGGAGAGAAAACAAAGCACAAATATAAACTAAAGCTTTGTAGGAAAAAGTCATTAAAAGCCAACTAGCTTTATCTGCTATTCTCCATTTTAAAAATGTTAAAATAGCTAAACATTTCCAAAACAAAGATATATTTTGAGTTTACCTAATCTACTTCAAGGATTATAAAGACCACAGCACCATCTCATAGAAAATTCTTAAGTATATGACTGTTACTATGAACCACTTACTTAACAAAAGTTAAAATTATTAAAATTTTATGTTTTTCATGCATACTACCATGCAAATTATGTTTGCCACCAGTTCTGCAAAGTAGTCAACTATTGTACACACTCAGAAATTTTAAAAAAGAAAAAATATGTATAAACAGCAATGTGTTCATTAGTAACTATACTAGTAATTATAATGCTCTGGTTATACTTAACAAATACATATAACGTAAAAAAAAAAAAAAACAAAAACACATTTTTGTCACAGAGAATAAGTCACCTAAAATGCTCTTAAAGTATGATAATTAAAGAAAGTAGGATATCTACCTAGCTTCCTTTCTTACTTCAATCAGATCAAGAAATTAGATATTCTTTTCACTTATTTTCTTATTCCAAGATCTGTATCCATAAAAGCCTGGTACTAGGATGAGCAAGGCTAAGCAAACTACATTCTGGAGCAGCCTCCTCACCCACATGAGGTGACGGAGGGCTTCCAGGCACCAGGACATTAAATGGCAGAAGGATCTACAAATACCGTCATTAGCAAGAGTCATGGAAGGGATTTCCCTAGAATAGGATTTTGAATAATGATAAAATGATCCGTGGCACTTCTACTTTGCAATGGCAGATGTGGCTTGGTAGGGGACGGTGTCATCACTAGTCTTAAATGAAAAAGCTTCATTATCTTACTTCATCATGCGCCTTGCAGGTACTCCACTGAAAAAAAGACAAAACAGGAGGCAAAAAATTCAAGCCTCAAGGTAAGCCATTTCAATCTTAAGTATCCACCTTTCTTTTTTTACTAGCAGATTATAAAACCAGCTAGTTTTATGCAATAATTTATTTCTTTTTTTTTTTGCCTCGGAAACTCAAAGCTGTTACCCCAACCCCCAAGAAGCCAGTGAAAGATAACATATAGTAAAACAACAGCAATTACACAAATCTAAAACACACCTACGCTATGTTATAATAATGTCAGCAGATAACAAAAATGATCTCTTTATAGAATATATGGTTTTAAACTGAAGAAGTCCAAAGATGATAAACACTTACGTCTTGATGTTCTCATGGTACACCTTGGTATCCGATGGCTGGTTATAGAGTGGCTATAAAATAAATCAAACAATAATGTATAAAATGTACCTATACCTACAAAGAGACAAAGAAGCCTAGATTTTAAAGCCTAGATTCTATAATAAGCCAAGATTCTATACTATAGCATGCCCTCCAAAACCTCCTGACTTCTAGATTCTCTAAATAACCTCATCTTCTAAAAATGTCACGTTTAAAAAAAAAAAAAAAAAAAAAAAACTCTTAGCCAGGTGTGGTGCCACACATCTGTAATCCTAGCACTTGGGAGGCTACAACAGGAGCACCCCCGAGTTCAAGGCCAGCCTGCATTACACAGTGAGACCCTCTCTCAAACAAACAAGCAAAACTTATAAACTCAATGTATTCTATGACAAAATGTCTATTTATAGATTTTTTTTTTTGGTACTGGGGATCGAACTCACGACCTCGAGTTTGCCAGGCAGGTGCTTGTGCCACTGAGCTAAATCCCCAGCCTATTTATAGATTTTTAATTCCAAAAACAATGGAAAGTTCAGCAAAGCCATTATGCTAATAATGATTCAAAGAGTTTCTTTATTTTCTTGTCTTTATTTTTGTGGGGTTGGGGATTGAACTCAGGATCTTTACACTGATCTACATGCCCAGATTTTTTTGGGGGGGGGGGGGGAGACAAGGTCTTGTTGAATTGCTTTGGCTGTCCTCCAACTTGTGATCTTCCACATTACCTTCCCAGAGTACTCAGACTGCAGGCAAGGCAAGTGCCAGCACACCCCGCTGAGTGACCTAGAGTGACTGACTGTTTAGGCAAAAACATGCTCAGGATGATGCTCCTTCAAAAGTAACAAAACTCATTCATCATCATTGAAAACTTCTTGCCCATCTGTGTACACCCACTTCATCCTAAACCATATCTCACTTTCTCACAAGAAAAGTTACTACAAAAACTAAAGCACTAAAAATGAAAAAAGATACTTCTTACTCACCAGTTCAACTTTTGGGCCAAGACCTTCAAAAATTTTATGCGCTTCTTCTGCTTTTTTCTAGAGATAAAGACATTATTGTACAGTGTAATTAAAAATTACATTACTTAAAGAGAAAATAATCACCTGTTTCAAGATACTGACCTAAAACTAACCTACAGGGCTAGGATTTAGCTCAGCGGCATAAGCCCCTGCCTGAGAAGCATGCGGTCATGAGTTCAATCTCTGGTACAAAAATAAATAAATAAATAAATAAAACTAAACCACAGCTGACCTTAGCCTTATTTTCAAGTATTCTTTTATATAATTGGATGAAATATTCTAATTTTCATTTCTTTCCTCACTAAATTTAGTCAAAGTTTAACATCTACAGAGAAAGCAGTATCTTAAGAATTGGCTAGTTGTTAAAAGTAAACATATTAAGAAACTAGAGAGGCAATAAAGACATTAGAAACAAATCCCCCTGCTAGGCATGGTGATACAAACTTGTAGTCCCAGCCCTCGGGAGGCCAAGGCAGGAGGATTGCAGCAAGTTTGAGGCCAGCCTGGGCTATACAGTGAGTTCAAGGCCAGCCTGAACTGCATAGCAAGACCTTGTCTCGAAGAAAAGAGAACAGAAGGGAAGGGTAAGAAAGGGAAACGAAGGGAAGGGAAGGGAAGAGAAGGGAAAGAGAGAGACGAGAGGGGCGAGAGAAGCAAATCCCCTAAACATTCTGCATAACTTTCATTAATATTATTTTTTAAATTTTTTTTATTTTAAGGAGATTAAGACAAAAGAGGACATAAAGCAGATCAGAACAATGTAATCAACACAATACTTCACCACAAGACAACCTATAATTAACAGTAGCTACCATTAATGTTATTTTTAATAGAAATTTTAAAATATTAAATACCATAAAATGGCCAATCTTTATACTACAGGACAGCAAAGTGATCTCTGAAAAGCATGAGCTTGTTTTCAATTGAACAAAGGAAATATCTACTTTGAGTACTCAAAGTACTCAGTAGAAAGTAAATATCAAGTAATATATTTAATTTGCCACTTTCTAACATAAAATAATCTACATCAGTGGCAATGAACCTGTGGCACATGTGCTACCTCAGACTGTTTGTCATTCAAAGGTCCAAAAATTGGCTATCACTGATCCACACCGGGGTGCATATGAAAACAATTAATGTACTAACAAAAAAATGTGAAACAAAAAGCCTCAGAGACATAATATTTGAACTATCTGCATAGACACAAAAGACAAACTAGACTACCTGAAAGCAGGAACAGCAGTGTAGGGATAAAGGTACCAACATTTTCAAGAGAACATTCAAAACCTGTTCTGGTAGGGCATTAGGGAAACAGTTTCAAGGCAAAGCCAGTTATACAGACATGTAAACACTGATAAAAAGTTTGGACTGTCCTTAGAAAGTAGAAAATTATCAAGTTTTTGGTTTGAGAATCATGTAATGGGTGCAAGATCGGTTAGAAAAAAAATATTTAGGACTAAAGGAAACAGAATCATTTACTGTGAGAGATAAAACATTACTTAAACTAATGGCAAAAAAGTAACTGACCAGACAGTACTTACGAGACAGGACTGAGTTCTCTAGGGACTCAATGTACGCAAGTGACTAAGGGACTGGCCTGGATGACTGGAGCAGCGGGCGCTAAACACGCGCAATCTACTCCTTCTCTGCTCTGGCTGTCACACCCTTTGAAATCACCCAGTCAAAACACAAGCAAGCTTTTTTGAAAACTACTACATTCCAACAACAACCTTTCTATATGTATTTTTATTCTGCAATCAAAGCACTTACAAATATTTTTGGAAGCTTCAATTGAGAAGAAAAATGCAAAATAGAACTGTTAAAAATAGCCCATGAAATTAGTCTGTTTATAAAGACTACACAAACTCTGGAGTTTATGATGGAAGTTAACGTTTGTGTAAGGAGCTTTAAATTAGTCTCTCTCATGCATTTGCCTTATCCCCACTACCTTGTAAGTAAAAAAATGACTTCTTATACATCATAGTGGTAGCTACCTCTAAAGTGGTGCTCAATTCTAACCTGTGTAGAATGCTGCTACACAAGGAATAAAAAGAGATGTGCTCTCATCGTTACCCTGCCACTCCTTGCCTACGGTGTCAAAACAGGTAAGGCTGTTAATTTTGAAAAGCTACAGAGACCCAGGTGGTGGTACATGTCAGTAAATCCTAGCACTCTGGGAGGTTGAGGGAGGAGGATGAGAAGTGTGAGTCCAGCTAGATGACTTAGAGACTCCATCTCAAACTTAAAGAGGGGCTCAATCCCCAATACTAGAAAAATAGCAAAAGCTACAGAGGCAGTGGAGGCCTTGCCAAAGACAGCACAGTAAGGCAAGAGGAGTACTAGAGTGAGAGTGGGAAAGCCTGTCTTCGAGGCCCAGCCGAGCTCTGCTGTGCCCTCCAGGAGCCCCTGCAATGACTCTAGAACAGCAGAAGGACTCCTGCAGCAAGTGACTAGCCGTGGGTACCTTACGGGAAGCATATGAAAGAAAAGATGATTTCCACAGTCACTGAGCTAAAGACATTCTTCAGTGTTAGAAGGTAGCCAATACTAAGATTTCACACTTGCATTTCTTTAAAGAATGAAGAACAACCAAGAGGTAAATGCTAAAACAAAAAGAGGGCTGACAAGAGTTTTTAAATTTTGCTGACGGGCATTAAGAAACATGTACTATGCTATCTAATGAAAATAACTGTAAGGGGCTGGGGATTTAGCCCAGCGGCTCAAGTGCCTGCCTCACAAGCATGAGGTTGTGAGTTTGAAACTAAATCTTTTATCAGCTCTTACTCAAAAGTTTTTTAGTCCTCACGTGCCAATAAAGCAACCACAGAATTAATGAATATTGGAATTGGTTTTGTTTTATTATGTTTAGTTTCTGTTTTAGCTTTTCTGAGACATGGTCTCACTATGCAGCTCAGGCTAGGCTCAAACTAATAGCAATCCTCCTGCCTCAGGCTTTGAGTGCTGGGATCACAAGCATGTGTTACCACACCCAGATGAACTGTTTAAACCTGAAGGCAAGGCTTCATTTTAAAACTCGTTCAAAAATATAAAAGCAGAAAAACTAAAACAAACAAACATACAAAACTCTCATTCAGCAAGGCATGGTGGTGCATGCCTATAATCCTAGCACCAGGGGAGTTGAGGCAGGAGGAGCTCTGTGAGTTAGAGGCCACCCTAGGATACATAATTGAGTTCAAGCTCAGCCTGCACTATACGGTGAGATTCTGTCTCAAAAGATAAAACAAACAAAAATCCTCATTCAATAAATATCCGATTTATTTGAAAATTAACTCATCTTTTAAGAAGTCAGCACTTTATATAACAAAAAAATTACTGATTTCCATTTTTATTGACTAACATCAATTTACTTATCTCTGAAGTCACGAAGAGCCCAGAAGCCAGCAGCCCATAAAAGTGTCTTGCAATTTCAAGCAGTTTTTCTTAAAAATCAGATTTCACATGAAACTCCTTAATTTTTGGCTTCTGTTAATCAAAGGGTAATTGTCTCTTTAGGCCAGATTCCCTTTCTATAAATGGCACTTGCTTGCCTACTGCCCTCCACTATCACTGGATTTTATATTGATTATTCTGAATTTAGTCCCACTAAACTAGACTAACCTAGACCCACTCTGACATCATCCCAGAAAAATTATTAATGTGACCATTTTCCCCTGCCTGTGACACTTAAATGTGTAAGTATTACATAGGTGATGACTAGACTCTCTATACATAATATATGGACAATAATACATATGTACATCTGAATCCAAGTGGATTCCTGTAAATGTTAAATTACTAATTCACAGTTGCTTTCCTTTTTCTTTTTCCTCTTCAGTGTATGGAGCCCACAGTCTTGCACATACTAGGAAATTCTTTTCACAGAGCTACATCCTAGAACAGTTGTTTTTTAAAGGCCAATTTCCTTTAAAATCTGGCTACTAGAATATTAAAACCTATGTACGTAAAACAAATTGATGAGTCAACTCACGATAAAGCAAATAATATGCAACAACAATCCCAGCTCTGACCCTAAGCATTAGTTGAGAAGTCTGTCTTCTCAGACAGTATTTAAACCTATTAATACATTTTGGATTGTGGACTTCTGGAAGCCTGCTATTGAAGCAGCTCTGATTTTTTTTTTTTTTTTTTTAATATTGAGGTAAAGTAAGTTTCTCTTTAACTGCTAGTATCTGGGCCAGGTTTTGACCAAAAACTAATCTTGTCATTACCAAAATGATACACAAAATTGAAGTCAGGTTTTCCTAAATTCATGAATATTTTAATTAAGAATATGAAGGGAGAGATTTTTTTTTTTTTTCCTTTTCCTTTTTATCGGTACCAGGGATCGAAATCACGACTGCCTGCTTACAAGGCAGGCGCTCATGCCGCTGAGCTAAATCCCCAGCCCCTGGGAGAGATTATTTTAATAAAAATAAAAACTGCAAGCCAGGCATGGTGGCACAGGCCTATAACCCCAGCACTCAGAAGGCTGAGGCAAGTTTGAGGCCAGCCTGGGCCACACAGTGAGTTGAAGGCCAGCTTGAACCACAGAACAACACACTGTTTTAAATGAACAAACAAACCAAGAAAGTCTACCAAGAAAGAGGTCACAGTCTATCTTGAAGTTCAACCGTAACCTGTCTATCAATCCTGAAGCTGGTAACAGAGCTCACTTCTACTTCAAATAACATATCTCTATAGATATGTTGTCAGGATTGGTATTAAATCCTTCTCAAGAAGTAAAAATCTACAGAATGGCTAACTTGTATGATGTACCACTAAATTTGCTTCTCGGTATTTATGTATCAGGAGATTGAGCTGCAAAAAGTCTACTTGTTTAAATAACATCTATACAATATAAAACATAAAACAGAAACCAGGTTTTCATATAATTACAATGGAGTATATTCAAAATTACAGAAGGCAGTGTCAGATGGGTTTAAAGGTCCATGATATCAGAGAAGGCACAAGCTTACCCGATTTTCATCATAAATAATTTGGACAATGCTGCGGTGTTTCTGCTCCACAGGAGGAGGGGATACAGGCTTCTCTGGCTCAGGAGGTTTAGCTGCTTCTTCTTCAAGCTGTTGCTAAGAGACCCAGAAAGGAAGAGTCAGATATCTGCTGCACATCGCCCCACCAGTAATTAATCACCAGAGATAACACACACAAAATGCTTGCCGGTTCCGTAAGGAAACCATTTCATCTACAAGGGTCTCATAAACCCAAGGGCTTAAAGAAAAACAATCAGATTTGAATAGTATCTAAATTCCGTAAGTCACTCAAAGACACATAACTAAGGGGAAACGTCCATATTTTAAGTAAAAATTTAAAGTAAAACAGTAAGAAAAATCAAGTTTAATACCTCCATCACAATGACCTCTGGTGGCACCGGAATAATACTACTGTACATAGTATATGTTAAGGTCTTGTGGGAACAATATGGTAGAAAAGAGCTGGAGGGCTAGCTCTTAACACAACACCCCGGCACCCCAACTCCCAACCTTATCTTACAGCAAGCACTCCAGTCTTTGCTTACAAAGCAGGAGTCTCTCTGTACTGAGCCTTAGGGTCATTCTTTATGTGAGTCTAGGACCCTTCTGGGTCCTTGCCTCAATCCTAAGCAAGTATCTACCACTCATGTGAAGTAGTGACAACAGATAAAAGCCTATCAAATAGTTTTAAAAGATACAAAGTACATTATAATGATAAATGCTCACTAAACATCACGTCATTATTAGTCAAGTAAGCAGGGAGTTGTTTGCTTTGCCCTCTAAGTGTATTTCACCACCTAATCGTGCTTGGAACCTAGCTGAGCTAAGTCCCTTGCCTAAAATGATAAAAAAGAACATCAGGTAAAGATAGGTGAAGTCTAGAAGAAAAAAATTATCTGCACTACCAAATAACACTGATAGTCAAAGCTTTTACTCCTGTTAAGTCAAATCACACTCAAATGAAAAGATGCAAATATTCCAAGAGAGTAGCTTATAAGAACATTTCCACTTTGGAACTGGAAATACTTAGATCTTGTAATCTTTTATAAACAAAAAGGAAATCCTTGAAATTCTGGTATCATTTTTACGGGAACAGATTCCTCAGTCATGCTCTTTCTTGCTTGCGTGGAGAACTTCCTTTTAGAATCCCCATTGAGAATTAAACTATCTTCAGGAAAAAAAAAAAAAATCACATTTCATTCTTACTACCTACCTAGGATTAAATCATCACTGAAAGGCAAAAAAAAAAAAAAAAAAAGCAAATAAACACAGAAACAAAAGCCCCCCACAACTATTTGTTTTTGTTTTGTCTTTTTGCAATAGGGTTTCACTATGCAATTCAGGCTGGCCTTGAACTCACTTTGTAGTCTGGCCTTGAACTCACAGCAATCTGCTGACTCAGCCTCTCGAGTACTGAGATTACAGGCAAGTGCCACCATGTCCCCCCTGTTAACCTGTTTCTATCCAGCTATAACATGCTCTTTCTTCACTCCAGCTGTCTTTTATACCTATCCCTCAATGTAATTTGGTTTCTGTACATATCATAATGGCCACATATTTCATTACTGATAATTAGTACACTGCATCCCATACTGGTCACATAATGTATTTATTATCACTAATTATAATGTTATTGAGTATTTACTATGTTATATACATAACGCAACATATTGAGAGAAATTAGCAAAAATCAGACCGACAAAAAAATAACAGAATTGTCAGATATATGATTAAAATGTAGTATGATTCAATAAAGTACTCAAAAAATGATTGGGTAGACTTGCAAAAGAGCCAAATAGAAATTCGAGACATAATTACTAAAACTGAAGATAGTGTGCTCATAAAAATATTTTTTAAAAGACAACCAACAAACACAGATGATAAGAATTATTACAATTTATATCTCCAGGGTTTTCGTTTAAAAAAAAAAATAAAATAAAGGGGCTGAAGGGAAAGGTATATCTCAGTTACACGGTATTTCCCCAGATTCGATTCCCAGCACTGGAAGGGTGATGATAATGTCCTGGAACTGATGAAAAACTTTTAACCATCACACTAAGAAGCTCAATAAACTTACGCTGGACACATTTAAAAACAAATACCCACACCCCAGTGCTTCAGAGTTGAAATAACAAACCTAAAGAAAAAGAAGATACTGGAAGCAGCAGAGAGAAAATTCAGATTATCCACAAAAGAATAAACATTAGACAAAGAGCTGATATCTTAAAAATGGAAATCTGCTGGGAGGCTGAGGTAGAAGGATCACAAGTTTAATCTGGTCACAGGCAACAACAGCAAAATCTTGTCTCAAATAAAATAATTTTTAAAGGAGGGTGAGACGGTACTGGGGATACAGCTCAATGCAAAGGTTCCGAATTCAGTCCTCGGTATTGGAAAGGTGTAGGGGTGGGCAGGGTGCGAGAAGACGAAAGCGTCCTAAGATGAAACAGCTGCATACCCCAAAAGTATCTCTCAATCATTAGACAGTATTTTCATCATAAAAACCAAACAAATACTACTTTTGTTAACTATCAGACCTGCACAAAGGAAATTCTCAAGAATATTCATACTCAGAAATATGTTTCCCCAGATAGAACATCTGAGCGTGGAGAAGAAATGATGAACAATTAAGATAACAAATACATAGATAAACCTACAAAGTCACTGACTACATGAAATAACAATGTCACTGTCAATTCACTAAAACAAGTATGAACTATGTAACTATCAGCAGAAGAGCTGGGAAGAGAAACAGACACAATAAAAAGCACTACTATAGAAACAATATTTATTATAAATGACTGTCATAGTAGGTTAAAAACCAAAATTTTCAAAATTATAAAAATATCTTATGTTCTAGCCACAATAACATTAGGAATCAAGCCACAAAAATAACCCAAGTAATTAAACACATAGAAATGTTTCAAAGCACCACGAATACTGTGATTAAAAAAGAAATCATAATAAAGTTTTACAACTAAAAAGGAGTAGGATATGCCTAGAGTATAAAGAAACAGGGAAAGGGGGAAAAGCTACAAAATTAATGTATTCAATACCCAATT
Source organism: Cavia porcellus (assembly GCF_034190915.1). Classification (NCBI taxonomy): domain Eukaryota; kingdom Metazoa; phylum Chordata; class Mammalia; order Rodentia; family Caviidae; genus Cavia; species Cavia porcellus. The sequence goes on along the minus strand of NW_026947515.1, from coordinate 44,923,606 downwards.
TAAAATGTCATAAAAAAGATATGGTGACACACACTAGCACTCAAGGAGACAGAAGGACTGCTCTGAATTCGAGGCCAACCCGGGCTACACAGTGAATTCAATGTCAGCCTGCAATGTAAAGCGACTGTCTCAAAAAACAAAAACAAAAAAATGTTATAAAAGAGCAGAATTCAAACAAAGCAAGGAAAAAGCAAAAATATATTAAAAGGTACAATGATATTCCCAAAAATGAAATTAAAAAAAAAAAACACTTCCAGGAGAAATAAAACCTGAATCATCACACTGAGAGGTGAAGCTAGAGCACTTGGCCTACGTGGGTGAGGTCCTGGGCTCAATAAAAAAGGGACCCAGTCTCAAAATGAAAAGTAATTTTTTAAAAAACCAAAATGCCAAGAATGGTGGCGCACAACTATAATACCAGCGCTCCAGAGGCTGAGGCAGGAGGACTTTGTAGCCTGCACTACAAAGTGAGACCCTGTCCCAACAAAACAAAACAAAACAAAACAAAACAGGACTAGCTTGATGTGACAGCCCTACTGTATCACTGTCCCTCAAAACAGTCAACAATCGAGTCTCTCAAAAACAAAAAAAAGAAAAAAGAAAAAAAAAATATCCACTAGGCCCATCTAACTTTACCAGTGCTTAAATTCTGTCAATTTTTGACTAGTTCAGGATTTAGAAATAGTATAACAGTACATTAACATGACCAATTACCAAAACCACTTAAGAATAGTATACGAAAATATTATAAACTGAACTCCATAAACATTTTTAAAAAGAATCCAAATACCTATTTTTATTTATTTATTTTAAATATATATTTTAAAATAAGCCCAACAGATAATGTATCAAAACTAGGTTGCTTAAACCTAGGAATATGCAGGTGATTTAAAAGTATAACAAGATAGCTCATTTTAAGAGACTTAAAGGAGAAAAACTATATAATCATCAAAATATGTCAAAAAAATACGTATTTTTAAAAAAATAAGCATTTGTCTGGCATGCCTGTAATCCCACTACTCAAGAGACTGGCGCAAGAGCACCAAAAGTTTGAAGCCTGCTTGGACCATACAGTGAAACCAAAATAAATAGATACATAAATAAATTTTTAAAATAAAAGCACTTGAGCTGGGGATTTAGCTCAGTGGCACAAGCGCCTGTGGGGCAAGCGTGAGGTCTTGGCACTAAAAAAAAAAAAAAAAGCATTTGATAAAATTTAACATTTCTTCATGATTAAGATCTTTGCAACATCATAAATAAATGGGAACTAAACTGAGTGTATAATCAGTGGCTAAATATAAAAAAAAATTCCTATAGAAGACAAGAAACAATAATGACCATTTTCAGTGTGTTACTAGTCTTAATCAGAACAAGGCAACAGAAAAGTAAATCAATGGAATAAAAACCAAAAACAAAATTCTAATTTTTTAAAACTATTGATATGACCATTGCATATGCGAAAACCCAAAAGAATCTACAAATAAGCCATTAGCATCAAAACAATAATTTAGGGGCTGGCGATTTAGCTCAGCGGCATAAGTGCCTGCCTTGCAAGCAGGCAGTCATGAGTTCGATCCCTGGTACCGATAAAAACGAAAAAGACAAAAAAAAAAAAAAAAACAACCCAATAATTTAAAGGAATCTGTTGGTCAATATAAAAAAGTCAAATGCAACAGTTAGGAATATGTCATTTTAAAAAACATATTATAAACAAGAGCATACAAAATATAAAGTACTGAAGGCTGAATCTAACACACTCCATGTAAAGTATTAATGGACAAAAGTTAGACCATGAAACATTTCTAAAGAAATGGACAGAGAGGGGCTGGGGATTTAGCTCAGCGGCATAAGCGCCTGCCTTTAAAGCAGGCAGTCGTGAGTTAGATCCCCGGTACCGATAAAAAGGAAAAAGATTAAAAAAAAAAAGAAATGGACAGAGAAGGACCAGGGATTTAGCTCAGTGGTGTAAGTGCCTGCCTGGCAAGCACCAAGGTCATGAGTTCAATTCCTGATACCAGAAGAAAAATATAAGCAATTGAGCTAAATCCCCAGCTCAAATGCTCATATTTTTAAAAGAAAAAGAAAAAAAAATGGACAGATACTACCATATTTATACAATGGAAGATTCAACAGTATAAAGATATTGTTCCCCTCAAATTAATTTCTACATTTTACATGATTCCAATTAAAATTCCAGAAAGATTTTCCAGGCAACCAAACAACATGATACTAAAAGTTGAATGCATGGGCTGGCGATTTAGCTTAGCAGCGTTAAGTGCCTGCCTGTCTTGCAAGCGCGCAGTCATGAGTTCGATCCCTGGTACCAATAAAAAAGTTGAACTCACAACTTTAAAAATAACTGAAACATGCTTACAACAGGGCTTTTCTTGTGGGTAAGAATTACTATCAATCTCTAGAGATTAGGAGAATCTATAACATTTCTGCATGAATATTTCAAAGACAGACCCAAGGAAAAAAATCCAAAGCCTAGAAATCAATCCATATATAGATGAAAACATGGATTATAATGGACCCAATATTATAAACAGCTGGGGAAAGAATGGACTATTCAGTTAATCACCAATATAATACAAATTTGAATTTTTGCCACTAACTTCAGACTGACACAAAAATCAATTTCCTGTGGATGAAGAATGTTAAGAAGCAAACCATGAAACTCTGGTGATACATGATATAATCCCAGCACTCGAGAGGCTGAGGCAGAAGGATCAATGCCAAGTTTGAGACCAGCATGGGCTACAAAGTGAGTTCAAGGCCAGCCTGAACTGGACACCACAATTCTGTCTCAAAGAAGACCAAAAAAAAAAAAGAGAGAGAAAGAGAGAGGAGGAAGAAGAAGAAGAAAAGAAACTGCCTTGGGGCTGGGGATTTAGCTCAGTGGCATAAACACTTGCCTGGCAGGCACAAGGTCATGAATTTGAGCCTCCTTACCAGGGAAGAAAAAAAAAAAAGAAACTGCCTTATACAAAATGTAAAGAAATTCTATTCACTTAATACCACAATTCTTATCAAAGACCCAAATACAAGTGCTAAAGCCATAAAACTTACAGAAGGCACAGGTGTACATCTTTGTGACCGTAGATTAGACAATGTTTCTCAGGATATGATACTCAAAGCACAAGTAATTGAAACAAAATAATAAATTAGACATCAATAAAATTTTTAAAATTTTATGCATCAAAGGATATCACCAAGGAAATAAAAAGATAACATACAGGCCCTAGTATCCAAAATATAAATATAAAAACTCTCAAAAGTGAATAATATGAATAACCCAATTAAATAATAAACAAAGCATATGAATGGGCATATCTCTAAAAAATACAAATGGCCTATAAGCACATGAAAAGACATTAAAATGTCATTAAGGAAAACATCACTAAAAAAGTACAAATCAAAATCACAATGAACTACCACTTCGCATTCATTAGCATAGCTAAACATTCGCACACAAACGGGAAGATAATACAGATTAGTAAGTAAACAGAAAAGGCAGAGCTGTCACTGCTAATGGGAATGCAAAATGGCAGAAGGGCACTGGAAAACAGTTTGGCAGTCCTCATACATTTAAACATAGACTTGCCTTACCACATTACTTGGTAAAAATTCCACTCCTAGGTGTGTATTTAAAAAAATAAAGAAAAACATGTTTCTACACAAAAACTAGAGCAAACTGTGCATCAACTGTTGAATAAAATATGGTATACTCATGCAACAGAGTACTATTTAGCCATAAAAGCCTGTTGCAGAATAGAACATGGATGAATCTGGAAAGCATGTTAAGTAAATAAAACCAAACACAAAATGTCGTGTATTATATAATTCTGTTTATCTGAATTGTACAGAATGGAAAAATCATAGATAGAAATAAATGAGTAACTGGGGATGGAAATAGAAAAAAACAGGGGAATAACTATAAATGGAGATTCAGGATTAAAGGGTTTCTTTTCAAGTGTGATAAAAATGTTCTAACATTACATAGTGGTAATAACACTGACTGTATGCTTTCAAAATCAAGGCATTTGAATTATATCTTAATTTTTTAAAAGTATTCATAAGAGCAAAGGGGCAGTGCTGTATGCTTAGAGTTCAGCTACTTGAAAGTTGAGGCAGGAGGATCACTGGAGCCCAGCAGTTCAGGGCCAGTCTGTGAAACACAACATAATCTGTCTCTTAAAAAAATAAAAATCCACCCTCAAAAAAAGCTATTGAAAAAATTAAATGTGGTGGGCACGGTGATGTACCCCTGCAATCCCAGCACTGGGGAGACTGGGACAGGAGGATTGCTGCAAATTCAAAGCCAGCCTAGACTACATAGTAAGTTTAAGACCAGCCTATTCTACAGAGCAAGACCTGTCTCAAACAAAGACAAGCCACAAATTAGATTATATCTAATATACAATAACTGACAAGAGACTTTAGGAAACCTTAAAATTAAACAACGAAATAGGAAAATATAGAGAACAGGACCAACAGATGGAGGGAAGAAATGGGAAGGAGAAAAGAAGAAAATCTAAAAAGAAATTAAGATTGTTAAGAAATTAAGATGTCCATGTATCAACTCAATCTAATCATTACATACTACAAACATACACTAGTAAAACTTTTCAAACTACAAAAAATATAGACATCAGACTTAAATGATGTACATAAAAAACAATCCATAAAGAGAAATAAATTGTTTCATTCCTAACCAAGAAAATGCAAATTAAAATAGTGAGAACTATTTCACATCCAAATGAAAACCAAATCAAGTCAATGCAAGTTATGCACAAACTAGTATATATACACATCATGTCAATGGGAGTATAAAATGTCACTGCCATTTTCACAAATTTGGTATCACCTAGTAAAACCAAAATGTATACAAAGAATACAGCAAGAGAAATGAATGCATGAAACTATGCAAATAGCAAAAAGGCAAATCATGCAATATAGTAAGGCACAATTTCTTTTATATAAGAATCTATATGGAAAAGTCAACATTACCTTCTCTATGGAGATGAGCACACATAGAATACATTAAGTAATAAAAACAAGCACTTACTTGTTTCTTTTTCAATTTAAGGATCTGCTGTTCTACTTTTGCAATTTCTCGATCAACACGATCCATACTCTGTATTAACTCTTCCTTTGAAAGCTTTGAGGGCGAAGCATTTTGATCGTCTCCACACTGCTGACCAGAGATTGGAGAGGATGGGGCTTCATGTTTACCTCCAAATGCTGAATCCTTTAGGGAAAAAAATTAAGACAACGGTTTATTTCCCACTAATAGTCAATGTTACAGTCAAGGCTGTCTTAAGCAGCCAGATGTGGGAGTGCACACCTGAAACTGTAGTACTCTGGAGGTGAGGCAGGAGTAAGTACCACAGGCTGAATCAAGACCAGCCTCAACTACATAGTAAGAACTATGTCAAAACTCCAAACAAAAATAAAAACTGTCTTAATGGAACAAATAAAATTCATTATTATTACTGATAGGGTAATATCACTATGCAGTTCAGACTGGCCTTAAACTCACTTTGTAGGACAGGCTGGTTTGGAACTCACAAGATCTTCCTGTTTAAACCTCCTGAGAGCTAGGATTACAGGCATGTGCCACCACGCCCAGCAATTAAAGAGGAATCTCTGTTTTGGTATCAGAATTAAACTCACTACCTCACGCTTGCCAGGCAGGCACTTACGCCACTGAGCTAAATCTCTGGCCCACTAAAACAAATAAAATTTAAAACGTAGCAGTGAAAAATGCTTGCTATTTATCAAACAGTTGTCTTTTAATAGTAATTTTCATATCCACACACATATGCAAATAATACACACCAATGTGTATACCACTTTTATAGTTTAAATATAGTCACTATTCTGAAGCCCCCAAAAAAATTATTCAGAGGGAGCATGAGTAGCCAGGTAGCTGTTTAGTGTAATACTATATAATGACACTACACAGAATTTCTAGGAAATAATAGTGCAATCATGACAAAGGAAAATAACATATTCTCGTCTTTATTTTGGTTAGGGACTCTTCAAAATGTCTGAATGAGTAGGCTGGGAAATACTGCTCCCTAGAGCTATGTGCCATAGGTTTGGTAACCTGGGGCTGTAACCACCAAAGGTTCATCATCACTGACTTCGGTAAAACCTGGGTGTCTACCCAGCTTACTAACTACAATAAAGTCAAGAGTTCATATCAAAAAATTTAACGACTGGCATCATGGCTCAGCCATACAGCCCATGCATGTGTGAGGCCCTGGGTTTGTTACTCAACATTTAAAAAAAAAAAGTTTTCACATTTTCAAAGGACTAAAACTCAGACACAGAAGTCAGAGAAACCACCTAAGAACTTTCGCAGGTATGGAAAGGTAGGTATGGACCTACCTTCATAAAGGACAAAGGGCAACTAAGTCTGCCTATCTACTATATCTTTAGCAAAAGAAAATCATCTCATTTGACTTCCCTCCACAAAAAAGAAAAGCTTCTTCCAGTTCCACCTAAAAATCAGCAAGGAATGCAACAGAAGAAAAGCCCCTTCACCCAACATCCACCCCCCCCCCAAAATACAGATACATACAGTTTCTAGTCAGGAGTAAAGATATAAGCAATACTTTAATAAAACAGATGAATGAGGCGTGGTGGTGCATGCCTGTAATTCCAAAACACAGAAGGTTGAGGCAGGAGGATCACTGTGAGTTCGAGGCCAGCATGACTACCACCCTGAAATTCACAGTGAACCCTGTCTTAAAAAGATAAAAATAAATAAAACTGATCAATTTCAAATTAAGGTTTTAGTTTTCCTTGGGCTATTAGAAACCTAGAATAAGGATGGTCTGTGGGATTTCAAAAAGCTAAAACATATTAAATAATAACTGAAAAATTAGTAGTTCTAAATTAAGAATGAGCATAGGAAATACCTAACAAGTTGTTGGAAAACATGGTAGAGATTTCAGTTAAAACATAAAAAAATAACATAATGGTTATATCCTAAACTCTATACAACTCTGTAAGAAAAGCATTTAAAAAATAACAAACTCCAGCACCATTTACATTTAGCATATACTCAACCACTGGTATCCTAAATCCCTGTACTTCATATATTGATTTAAATTTTTGATATAACTGGCTTCCAGAAGAAAATAGAATGTTTCTTCAACATAAAAAATTCTACTTGGGTGTAACCATTTTTATCAACCTTTAAAAGTGAAAATTACAAGGGAAAATATTTTTATGATATCTTTTCAACATTCTCACATCTTCACTAACACTGTGAAAGTCACAGTAATTCTTGAACTCATTAAATCAACTAATATTAATACCAAATGAAGACTAAATATAGAATTTTCAAATTTCCTTACGCTCACCATATGCAATAAAGACTCCTTGATTATGAGACAGTTTATTCTCAAAAACTTGATACATTAATGTACAAAAAAATTTCCTTGCTGACTCATCAGAATTTTATATTGTGTAAGTATCACTTTCTTACCATACACATATGACCTAATTTGTACTATAGAAACATGCATAATAGCAAAGCTTTGTATTTGGGGTTAGCAGACTCTACTACTATTTAGATGTACATAATGATCACATTCATCACAGGGAATTCGTGCATGTACATGATATACCTCATTCCTCTTTTTCCTCATTCCCCTCCACCCACCTCAACCTTTCTTCCCCTCTGAATTACAAAGCTTTGTTTCCATTTTATCCTTTTCTCATTCTTTTATCTCTTTCTTTTCTTTTCCCTTCCTTCCTTTTCCACTCCCTAGTTTCCCTTTCTTTTGGAACAATTTTACCCTATTTCACAATAGCTATTACACATTTTGGTTCCTATTTACACTTTCAGTTTCTCACACCAGAAAGACAATGTGATATTTACATCTTTTGTCTGATTTGTTACACTTAAAGAGTATGGTCTTAGGCTGGGGATTTAGCTCAGTGGTGTAAGTGCCTGCCTGGCAAGCGCAACGTCGTGAGTTCTATCCCGTACCAAAAAAAGAAAGAAAGAAAGGAAAAAAGAATATAGTCTCAAAGTCCATCCATTTAGTTGTAAATGATCCTTTTTTACAGCTTAGTACTCCACTGTATCAAACCACATCTTTTTTATCCATTCATCAGTTGATGATGGACATTTGGGTTGTTTCCAAGATTTAGCTATTACAAACGGTGCTGCTATAAATATGTATGCAAATATACTGCTATAGTATGATGCTCTTGGGAAGACACCAAGAGGAGGAACAGCTGGGTCAAATACGACCTATAGTCCTGTTTTTTGAAGAATCTCAACACTGATTGCCACAGTGATTGCACTAGTCTACACTCCTATCAGCATTAGACAAGGTTCCATTCTCCCCACAGTCTCACCAGCAGTGATCACTGTTGATTTCTTAATAATAACTATGCTTTCTACAGCAAGATGGAACCTTAGCATTGTTTTAGTTTGTACCTCTTGATTGACTTTTCATCTGCGAGTATTTATCTCAGATGCCCATTTTCGATTGAGTCTTTAAACTGGGGGGATGGTCTGATTTTTTCAACTCTTTGTATGTTCTAGATACTAGAACAACTGTCTAAAAAGTTTATCCCACTCTGTGTGTTATCCTTCTCCCTGTTTTTTTTTTTTTAATTGCACAAAAGGTTTTTAATAAGATGAGGCCCCAAAGTATTTCCCTTTGCAGTTGTAGTTCTGTTCATTGGAAAAGCTCCCCTGGTAATTCAGATGCATGTCCTAAAAACTACTATTACAAATGAATATGTTTCACTGGTTTCTTTGTGGGCTTTTTTTTTTTCTACCGGGAACTGAACTGACGACCTCACACTTGCCAGGCAGGCACTTATGCCACTGAGCTAAATCCTCAGTCTCTTGGCTAAATATTTTAAAAATAAAATTCCTTGAGGGATTCTATGTATGAAGGATCCAGGCATACAGCAATGATCAACATAGACATGATTTCTACCTCCATAAAGTTTATAATCTTGAATTAGTACTACCTCCAAATGGCTATAAAAAGTTGATTAGATTTCTATTCACATCTTCATAAAAAAAGACGGGGACTAGGGCTGGGGATTTAGCTCAGCGGCATAAGCACCTGCCTTGCAAGCAGGCGGTTGTGAGTTTGATCCTCGGTAAGGATAAAAATGAAAAAGACAAAAAAACGGGGACTAAAATTAAACATAAGAGACTTATGAGCAAATCACAAAGAACCTGAAACCACGAAGCTTTACACTATTTTGTGAGAAGACCACCGACATAAAATATTATTTAAAAAGAAAGAAATGGGTCAAAAAATAATTTAATTATCAAAATAATAATACACGGGGGCTGGGATTTAGCTCAGCGACATAAGTGCCTGCCTTGCAAGCAGGCAGTCGTGAGTTTGATCCCTGGTACCGATAAAAAGGAAAAAGACCAAAAAAATAATGATAATAATAATAATACACTTAAAAAGCATATGATAAAATGAGAAAACTTTGGAAAATATGAATTCTAACAACTCAATATAAAACTTAAAAAAAAAAAAAATCAACAGAAAAACCGGCAACAGACATGAAAAAACATTCACAAAGCAGAAAAGATAAATAACATGAAAAATGTTAAATTTTACTCACAAAATAAATGCAAGTTTAAAACAATTTATCAAATTAATAAGGCAAGTATACAAAAGGAGGCACCTTAGAACACAAAAAGGATTAGTCCTGCCCTTTGCAAGGCAATACGGGAATATTCAAAGCATTAAAATAAGTCAGCTCTGAGCCCTGCCCACCACCTCAATGGAGGAGACCTACTTGGCCTTTGTTTCGGTTCCATATTTTAGGTGGAGCAAAACTCTTGGCTGGACTGGTTTAAGAGGAAACCTGCGACCACCCTGTACCCTAGGAATAGGGAAAGTACATAGACATGGTGCCCCATACCCAGATGGTAAACACAGAGCTGAGTAACATTTTTTATACTCAATGAGCCTGGGGCAAGGGGTGAGTGTCCATCCCAGGATTATTTTTTGTATATGCCATATTCTTTAGAATCTATTTAATTGATCTGCTTTGGGGCATGTTAGCCAAAAAGATACCTTAAGAAACAAAAAAAAAGTCAACTCTGAGCCAGGCATAGTGGCACAACTGTAATCCCTGCACTCTGGAATGCTGAGACAAGGCTGCAAGTCTCAGCCTGGATAATTGTGAAATTTACCCAGACCTGTCTCAAAGTAAAAAAGAATTGACAATGTAGCTCAGTGCAAAGGCCCTAGGTTTAAAAGGCAACTCTGAGCTATAATTAATTATATTAATACAAATTTACCTTACGTATGTACACAAACCCTAGAAGGCTAAGGCAGGAAGATATCAACTTTGAGTCCAGACAAGGTACCTTAGTGATTTGGTAAGCTCCTATCTTAAAAAAAAAACATGTTTAAGAAGAGCTAGGGAGGAGGGGGGTTTAAGTCAGCAGCCTTGCTTGAGCTATTCGAGGTCATGAGTTCGATCCTCGCTACAAAAAAACACAAAGAGTTAGAGATACAATTCAGTCTGAAGGTCATGGGTTCAATCCCAAGTACCACGACAACTAATTAGATAAATCATATGTGTAACATACTGAATTAAACCACTAACTATACAGTTGTAAACTTTTGACACAAGAGCTCAGGATATACTTAAAAAACAGTGCTGCACAGAATATGGGTGGGACATTAAAAATGAACACAAATACAAAAGAATAAACATCAAAATGTTAACTGCAATTTTTTTAGCCCATTATGCCAAAGATTGTTTTTTAATTTTTTCATGAAATTCATATATCCTACCTAGAAAAATTCAAGTACCAAGAATTTGAAAACTTTCATTATGTTTCATTGTTATGTGCCATTCCAAAAATAAAACAGGCACACAAGTATTATGTGGGAAGACTGGAGGTAACTTGTTCCTAATAGCGTACCTTTTTCTTAAAATAAATGACGTGCCTGAACTAATAATTTTTTTTTTTTTTTTAAAGAAAAACAGCAAGGAGAGGCTAAGGACATAGTTCAGTGGCAGACTGCTAGACTAGCAATGGAGACAAGACAAAAACAAACAAGGAAGTGCACAGGGACCCTGATGGCTCCTAGAGGTCAAGGGTTCTGGGTTTTCATTCCAAGTCAAAAGATATCAGCTAGATCACTTAATTTTTCTTACTATTGGCTTCTTGATTATAAAATATAAGCAGAAAATACTAAGGTCCAACATGTCACATTCTAGTATATGAGTTGGTTTTTTTTGGGTGGGGTGATGGTTTTGATTTTGAGACAGGGTCTTGCTTTGTAGTTCAGGCTGTTCGTGATTTCAGTGATCCTCCTGCTTCAGCCTCCTGAGTGGGGGCGATCAGGCATGTGTACCACCATGCCCTCCTAGCATGTAAAAAAATTTTTTTTAGTACGTGTTTTTAAAGTCTCTTTTTGCTTAAAAAAAAAAAAAGAACTATAACTATAACTTGCAGCTGTGGTATTTATTCAGCCTTTAAAGATTTTTATTTGCTATATTTTAAATTTTTCTCTCTTAATATAGCAAAATCTATGTTTATTCATTTTCCATAGCTCATTTTCATAATGGGAACCCCAAAGGGTTCTATCACTGAGCTATATCCCAGACCTTCTGATTTTTTATTTTGAAAAAAGTCTTGTTAAGTTAACCAGGCTGGTGTTGGGCATGCAATCCTCCTGCCACAACCACCCAAGTAGCTGAAATCAGGCTTATGCTATCACATGTGGCTAGTAAAATACTTCTTATAAACCTCACAGACTATATAATAACATATTTATTTCACCAAAGTCCTAGAAGCTTAGTAATTTCTAGCTTACTCATAAAAAGCAATCCCCATTCAACTAATATTTTCAAAACTCACCTCGAAGTTGGACAAATGGGACAAAAGGAGCTCATGTCCCTTTCATCTGGATTCACCAGTTATTAGTGCTATTTGTTTTCTCCTTATATGCATACTATTTTCTCCTAACTATTTGAAAATAAATTGCAAACATATTTACTGCATTTTAAATTACTTTTCATTCCATGCAAACTCAAAGAAAATGCATGGGGACGTGGTGATATGGCGTTGGGCTAGGAGAGAGAACTGGCCGTAAAAGTCAACTGACCTCAGGGGAAAGGAATTTGTCAAGAACATTTTAAACCTCAATACACTGCTAAAAAATTTTAAGACAAAAAAAATTGAGAAAATCATTGACGTATGTAAGCACAAAGGTTAGTATTTCACTATTAAAACAGTTTCTGAAATTATTCTTTCTAAAACAAGTGTTTATTGCATACCTACTAAGTACTAGGTACACCTAATCAATAGGTTTAATAAGAAAAATAAACAACTAAAAAAGGTAAGCACTGTGAAAACACAAGAGCAAATATAGACACATATTTCACAAAGAAAGTTTACTGACAGGTGAAAATGGTTTTATCTAGAAGTCTCATAAACTTATAATAAAATGTTACATTTTTTAAATGTTTAAAATGTTACAAAACTAAAAACAGTTGCCTTTGATTTTATAGCACAACTACAGTTAACAAAAACATGTATACTCAACAACTGCTGAGAGATTAAATGTCCTCACAACAAAAAAAATGCAAATACATGAGATGATATGTTAATTAGTCTGACTTAATCATTCCATAATATTTCCATATAGCAAAATTCACACCAAACACAGGAATATATATAATTGTCATTAAAAATTTAGTGAAACAAAGGGGTCATTATAAGATTCAGAATTATAAATAACATTTTTCCTCTGTAACTTCTAAATTTTCTGTACTTACACACATTAGGATCTAATTTTTTATATAAAAATTTTACTTAAACCTTACCTAAAATATGTTTTCTACTATGTTAATAAAGTTAGTTACTAAGTAAAGTTAGTCTACTATGTTAGTAGGTTAGTAAACTGCCACTAAATTTAAGGGGCTTACTTAAAATTTAATTTAAATTTGACAAAACCAGTAGTGGGGAGTATTTCTGACCACATTTTGCAGCACAAGAAACCAGTAAAAATGCTTGAGAATTACACTTTTACAAAAAAGTTAAAGTATGACAAAGTCTGGAGCACTGACTTTGTGGTTTACAGTTTTAACAAAATTTTTACTTTCTCATAGCACTAACCTTTAAAGACATGCATAGCTGGACTTTCTTTTAGGCACTGTGCTTCAGTATGGGTAAACCAACACTGCAGACCTACAGCTCCACAGGGAAAAAGAATAAATATTTACCTTCTTAGGATCTGCAGAAGACCTCAACCCTTCTGGCAGTGTGTGCACTAGAGGTAAAACCGCAGCACTGACACGCTGAAAATGGGAATCCGTAACCTGTTCCAGACGCGGTCGCTTGGATTCCAGTGAATCATGATCCACCGGGGACGGACCTGGATGAAACTGTTCATATCCAGATCTCCTTTCCTGAGGCCTAATACAATAAATAAATAAATACATACACACATACATACATACACACATACACAGCTGAAAATTTATATATAACACCGTAATGTCCCTAATCAGATTTTCAAATAAATGAAAAGGTTATGCTTATTTTTAAGGTGAATTTCTATCCTCTTCCTCTTCTTCTCACCCAGAATAAAATATACTTCACTAAAGTACTATTAAACTTCTAATTCAAATTTTCAAATTTCTTAGGGAGTTGGGACAAGATAGTTTTAAAAAAAAATCTACAAAAATTCTAAGGGGAAAAAAATCTTAAAAAAAAAAAAAAAAGACTTTGATTTTCAAAAAAACTAGTTACTCTGCTGCACAGAAGCACACGCCTGTATTCCTGAACTTGGGAGGCTGAGACAGTAGGATCACGGTAAGTTTTAGCCCAACCTGGGATACATAGTAAGTTCAAGGTCAGCCTGAACTATGAAGCAAGACCCTATCTCAAAACAGCCCCCCTCCAAAAAAGTTACTGACCACTATCCATGGAACATTTTAAAATTCATGCCATAAAATTTGAATTCAAAATAATACAAATGCCACCGTTCTTCAACAAGTAGTAAAAAAAGCAGAAATAAACAAGCACATCTCCCTTCTATTGCTGCATGGAATGATAAACGTGAGGCTGAAGGTGAAGACATCCACTGCAGTGCCTGCCATATTTGAGAACGGCTATAATCAGCAGCCATTTTGAGAAGAGGCTCACTGTCTAAGACTGGGCTACCCTGGGAATCCCGTTGCATCTCCGCTATTATTGCTGAATTCTTCTCCACTGCTAATGGTGGTATAGTTGTTGCTTTAGTAAGTATTTACTGTATACCAGTTTGGTTTGTTCTTATGTCCACATTATTATTATAGACCTCTTTCTATTGTTAAGGATGGTATAGTTTTAACTATTTTTAGTTCTTATAGGATGTCAATAACCAGTTAGTCTTTGACTCTATTACTACTGCTGATTACTATTACTAATGTGGCATACTTATTACTTTTAATTGGTTTTTACTGTATACCAACATCTGTTTTTGTCATTTTGCACCCAAAGGGCAAAAACAACATAAACATGAGAACACAAGGTACCAATATGCTCCCAAAACCCTTAGCTCTCCAAAAGCTGATCTCATATATCTCATATACACTGAAATAAAGCAAGATATTGGGGCAAAGAACTCAAAATGAAAAGGTTAAAATATTTGAAGAGATAAAAAGAAAAAAGCAGAGCACCAGGGATGCTGGGGGATTTAGCTCAGGGGCATAAGCACCTGCTTGACAAGGGTGAGGTCGTAGGTTTGATTCCCAGTACAAAAAAAACAAAGAAAGGAACAAGCAAATGCATAACATGTTTAATAAGCTCAAGAGGATTTAATTAAACATAAAAGATTTCACCACTAAAATGTTCAATGAGCTTAAAGAAGAAAAAGTAACTGATTAGGCAAGACAATAAAACACTGAACATACAAATGACCACTTTGGAAAAGAATTAGAAAGCATGAAAGAAAAAAAGCAGAGACAGATGATATGAAAAGTTCAGTGGAAAGCCTGAGTAATAGGGTTATGCAATGTTAGTACATGTCACAAATACAAGGCAAGGTATATATACTAAATCATAAACTTAATAATACCCTAAGTGAACAACACAAGCTGGATTCAATAGCTACTCGATGACTCCAAAAAAAAAATCAATCTCAAAATTATAGGAAGACTTGAAAAATTAGAAAACAATTCAAAAGTTATGAAAAATTTATTCACTGAAATTTCCTAGTTTTTCCAAACCTAGGAAAAGAATTCAACATTCAAGTACGAGAGTCTTATAGAACTTCAAATAATCGGAATCTGAGACGAACTTCTCCATGGCCCCTCATAACCAAAATCTTAGAAATTCAACAAAAGAAGAGAATACTAAAAGTTGTTAAAGAAAAACAGCAAGTAATCTACAAAGAGAAGCCCATCAGAGTAACTATGGGTTTCTCAACACAAACATTAAAAGCCAAGAGAGCCTGAGGCAGTCTTTCAGTCCCTAAAAGAAAACAATTGTCAAACCAAGTTCTTATACCCTGAAAAATTAACCCTCAAAGCTGACAGAGAAGCAAAGATATTTTACACACACACACACACACACACACACACACACACACAATTAAACAAATACATGATTACTAAATCAGAGTTGTAGAAAATGTGGGGTAATACATGCCCATAATCCCAGTGCTCCGGAGACTGAGGCAAGAGGATCACTCCAAATTCAAGGCCAACCTGGGATATACAGTGAGTTCAAGACCAGCCTGGAGTATATAGCAAGACCTTGTCTCCAAAGAAGAAAAACAAACAGAAAACTTAAGGGAACCTCAGGCCACCAGCACCAAAAGAATCCAAGGGAAGTACTGCATACATTCTAACAGAATAAACAAAAGGAAAAAAATAAGGAACCAACACTCCCAAAATAATAAAATGATAGGATTCCATAAACATAATAGTAACTGTCCACAAGGAGGTGGTCCCGCCTGGAAACCAGGCACACGCCCACCCAAGAGGGGACAGCCACACCCAAACCTCTCCCTGAGTCAGCCATTTATGGACTGGGAAGGGGTTGGGGGGAGCTTCACAAGGCCGTGGTCCTGCCTGGAAACCGGATCATTTTCATTGTTTTCTTGGGTTGGGTTTTATTTGATGTTAAATCTGATGGCCCGAGCAGCTATTTAAAAGATAGCAAGACATATTATGGTAGCCATTTTGAATTTACTATTAGCTGATTTTGAAGTCCTTTGCTGCATTCCTTGTTTTGTTTTGTTTCTTCTCTATTCTATTCTGTTCTATTTTTACAGTGTCTGAAGGAATCGGCACCTATTTTAAAGACAACAAGAGGCATTATGGTAATTACTGCTGATTTTGTAAGGTTTTAAAGTCCTGTATCACTTATACTAGTTTACCTTGATTGGTTTTATTGTTTTGTTTTCCTCTGTTTTATCCTCTTTAAAATAATAATAGGGCCAGGGATTTAGCTTAGTGGCGTAAGTGCCTGCCTGCCAAGTACGAGGTCATGAATTCAATTCCTGGCACCAAAAATAATAATAGTACTAATAACCCTCCATGCAAAGGTCTCAACTCCAAATCAAAAGACAGACTGGCAGGTTGAATTGGAAAAAAAAAAAAGCACCGCGTGTGTTGGCTCATGCCTGCAGTTTTGTACTCAGGGAGGCTGAGGCAGTAGGACCACTGCAAGGCTAGCATGAGCTACATAGTTCAGGCCACTTTGGACTACGTAGTGAAACTCCATTTTAAGAAATGAAAACAAAAGATTAGCAAAATGAATCCAGCAACATATAAAAAGGAAATATGTTGTAACTAAATGGGGCTTATCCTCTAGCTTGCAAGTTTTTTTTTAATAACCACAAATCTATCAATATGATATATTAAGGGAAGCAAAGACAAATGATCATTTCAATTAATGTGGAAAAGGCATTTATCAAAGTCCAGCATCTTTAATAACCAAAACCAAACCAAATCATTCTTGGGCTAAGGGTATAGCTCAGTAGTAAGGTGCTTGCCTACTCTGTGCAAGGTCCTGGTTTTGACTGCAGCATTTCACCAGCACATGCGTACACGTACACACACACACACACACACACACACACACACACAGCCAGTAATACAGTAATACAGAAGGAAAGCACCTCAACATAATTAAGGTCACTGATGAAAATCCTGCAGGTAACATGCTAATCAAAGTAGGAAGATGACAGCTTTTCCACTAAGACCCAGGACAAGACAATGGCACTTCTATACTACTAGATGTACTACAGCATAAGCAATTATCGGGCATGGTGGCATACACCTGGTAACCTCAGCATAAGCTGAGGGCGATCTAGCTTCAACATCTGTGGCCCCATTGATCACCAGAGTTGACTGGGTTGATCTGGTCGGTGGGAGTCCCCTTCTTCCCTCCCTGCTCCAGGTGAGCCTCTCCCAAAGCTGTGTATTCAGTGGAAGAGGACAATCACCCCTAAGAAGAGGAGGAGGACCCTTTTCTCAGCAAGGGTATACAAACAGTAGTACTCCCCTGTTAGAATCTCCAAACGAGGTCTTAAGAAACTGAGGCAAGAGGATTACAGCAAGTCTAGCCTAACTTACCTAGTGAGGCCCTGCCTCAGAAAAAAAACTTCACATACGTGCCTAAAAACAGACACATATCCCAATAGAAGAAAGTACAGCTAGCCCAGAAATAAACCCAAACATAAAACATCAACAATTTTTGACCAATGACTACACACAATGGGGAAACAATGTAACAAATGGTGCTAGAAAAACTGAATTTTCACATGCAAAAGAATAAAATTAGACTCTTACACCAGACACAAAAATTCAAACAGGATAAAAGGCTACATGTAAGATCAAAAAGTATAAAGTTCCAACAAGAGAACACATGAGAAAGGGAGTTAGTGGCCTTGGAAATGATTTTGCTGCTATTACAACAAAAGTTCAGGGCCACAAAAGCAAAAGTAAGAAATGGGACTACAACAAACTAAAAGTTTCTGCAGATTCTACTTCTTCATCTGAGACGTGTGTATTCATCTCTAATGGCCATTTTTAGATTGGGTCTTTAAACGTGGGGAGTCTTTTTTTGTTCTAGTCTTTATGCATTCTAGATATTAGTTCTTTGGCTGAGTAACAACTGGCCAAAATTTTTCCCACTCTGTGGGTTGTCTCTTCACTCTGTTGGTAATTTCTTTTGCTGTGCAAAAAAGATTTTTAGTAAGTGAGATTCCAGTTTTCTTTGTAATATTTCCTGTGCAGTCGGGGTTCTGTTCATGAAATCTTCGCCTCCACCTATGTCTTCAAGAGTTCTACCTATCTTCCTATTTTATTTGCCAGCAGATTTTGTATTTGTTTTAATATTTAGATCTTTAATCCAATTTGATTTTAGTGTAGTGCATGATGACATGGGTCTAATTTTAGTCTTCAGCATGCAGAAAGCCAGTTTTTCCAGCATCATTTATTAAAAAGGCTTTCTTGCAATAAATAGTGTCTGGCCCCTTTGCCAAAGATTAGGTGGCTGAGTTATGTTTAGATTTGTTTCTCCATCTACTAATCTGTTCCACTGACCCTCAAGTTGGCTAGTTGGTTAACTGATTTGTTTGTTTGCCTCCCCCAGTATTATGCTGTTTTTATGACAGTAGCCTTGTAGTATAATTTCAAGTCAAGGATTGTGATTATCCTCTCTCTGCCTTTTTTGCCTAGAATTATTTTTGCTATTCTAGATCTCGTCTCGTTCCAAATGAATTTTAGCATTGTTTTCTCTAGTTCTGTGAGTTATGTTAATCTTATTTTAATTGGGATTGCATTAAGTCTGTGTAACAATTTTGGAAGTATGGCCATTTTCACTATGTGGGTTCTTCCTACCCAAGAGCAAGGGATATATTTCCATTTTCAGATGTACTCTTCAATCTCCTTTTCCAGAGTACTACAGTTTTCAGTGTAAAGATCTTTTACTTCCTTTGTTAGATTGATTCCTAAGTATTTCATTTTTTTTATGCTATTGTAAAAGCGGCTGAAGAAAACAAAGTCAAATAGCAGGCTACACAATAGAAAAAATTCCGTAAATGTATGTCTACTAAGAGATCAATATCTAAAACTTATACAAGCGTACAACTCAACAGAAAAATACAATAACCCAATTAGTAAAGGACAAAAAAAATGGGTTAACACTTCTCCACAGAAGACGTAAAAACTGCCAACAGGGATATGAAAGGTGCTCAACACATCACCAATCAGGGAAATGCAAATCAAAACAATCATTAGATAGTACCTCATGCCCATTAGGATAGTGATTATTAAAATGCCAAAAGGCATTAAGTACATACAGGCAAGGTTATAGAGCAAAGAGAGCTCTTGCATACTGTGCATATTCTTTTGTTGAATGACCGTATCAATCAAAGTAGATTGATACGGTCATTCAACAAAAGAATATGCAAGTTTCTAAAGATGTTAAAATAGAACTACCACAAGACACAGTAACCCCTCTTCTAAGGCAGAGTTCAAAAGAAATCAAAGAGATCTGTACTCCCATGCTCAGGGCAGCATTATTTACAACAGCCAAGATAGGACAACACTCTAAGTGCCTGAAAGTGTACACACATGTACATGCATTCAGAGACATATGCTCTGGCCATTTACTCCAACATTGGTTATTAAAGATGCTGGACTTTGATAAACACCTTTTCCACATTAATTGAAATGATTATTTGTCAGATGTTATGCTAAGTAAAATACAACAAACCCAAGCAGAAAAGTATTAATTCAAAAATGAATGGTAGGGTGCAAAACAACCGTTACTGGGGTAGAGGAAGTAAGAAATATTAAAACGTACTCAGTTCATACAAAGTAGCAGATACTTAGAACGTCTGAAGTCAAAGATCTAATGTAAAACACTAGTACTACCAATAATAAAAGCAGTCAGGGGAGTTGACGGAATGTCAGCTGGCTTCAGTATACCAACCATTTTACTATCTATGTGCATCTTGTAACATCATGTTATACACCTTAAATATACACAATAAAATTTATTCTTTAGAAAACTTTAAGAGAGCTGGACATGGTGGCACATGCCTATAATTTCAGCACTTGGGAGATTGAGGTAGGAGAAGCCCTATGGGTTCAAGGTCAGTCCATACTACACAGTAGTTAGGGCCAGCCTAAACTACAAAGTGAGACCCTGTCTCAAAAAACAAAAACAAAGCAAAAATAAAAAACAAGTTTAAGGGTGAAAAAGATGGGAAAAAAAGCATAGATGGTAAGGATGCTGGAGAAAAAGTACAGCTACTGTTTACAAGACCTGTATTACCAGACAAAATATTTACTGCACTCTAGGATAATGCCCCATTGTTAAGGTGAAAAAACTAAAGTTTAAACAGTATATGAACTGGTTACTTTGCCACACCGTGGCTGCCAATGGGAATCACCTGGGAAACACAAACCATACTGCCTGGGCACAAACAGTGACTGATTTTAATTCTTCTATGACTGGGAACTTGGTCATCCCAGGTGGTTCCAATATGCAGCACCACGTTGAGAAAAAACAGTCGTTTGTGTAAAGTGACCAAAGCCAGAGCTGATTCAAACACACTATTATTTTCCACTACACAGTATTAATGCTAAACTGTAGAAACAAGTTTTACAGCTTATTGACTGCCATAAAAACCACTTCAAAACATCAGCTAATATAGAGCAGCTCAAAATGCAAGCTATTACCTGTCAGAACCTGGGTGAAATTCTGAAAGCAGGGAAGGTCGTCTCCGAAGTTGCTGCTGCTGCTGTAAGAGCTGTGATGCCTGACTAACTTCAAGATGAGAAGAGCGATAGTCAGGGACTGCGAACTCCTGGCATTAAAATAATTGTAAGTTAGCTATTAACCAAAAAGTGAACAACATTATAAAATCAAGCCGAGCAGTTAAGAATTGCTAAGTATGGAAAGAAAATCAGTGAAGCTTTCAATTGTTTACTGAGCAAATTCTGCCCCATTAACCTAAAACAATCAACATTTTAACAATCGCTAAAAATAACTCAAAATGAAATTTCAAATTCACCTTATATTCATCCTGCTAGTAAGACATTTTATTACAGCTGTTTTGTTTTGAGCCACGGTCTCACTGCGTAGTGCAGGCTGGCCTTAAACTCACAGCAATCCTCCTGCCTCAGCCCGAGTACTGGGATTGCAGACATGCACTGCCACACCTGCCTCTGCTGATAATATATTACAGTAACTCTCCATCTCTATCAACAAAATCTCAAATTTGTGTATTTAATACGTAATCCTATAATGCATTCCAATCTTCTGTTCAAAATTAATATGCTAAAAGGGTCACAGAAGTCATCTGGCTAGAACCATGTCTAAAGAGGCAGATCTGCTAGTTAAAAGTACTACCTTTGGGGCTGGGGATTTAGCTCAGCGGCATAAGCACCTGCCTTGCAAGCAGGCAGTCGTGAGTTTGATCCCTGGTACTGATAAAAACGAAAGACCAAAAAAAAAAAAAAAAAAAAAAAAACAAAAAAACAAAAAAACTACCTTTCCCATCATAACTAAGTGGGTGTTTTGGTTTGTTTGCTTCTACTTTATTTTTCTTGATTTTTTCTTTTGAATCTAATATGCTAATTCAATCATAAACATAGTTACAGCATAAAATTACTAAATGACACAGAATTCCAGCCCAGGGTATATATCCAAAGAATTAAAAGCATACAATCACACACAAAACTTTGAACATATGTTTTCACAGCCTTATTCACAAAGCTTTCTCCCTCAAAAAAAAGCTTAAATGCCCACCAACTAAAATGAACAAAATATGTTATTACCCATAGATCAGATAACTGAGTTTTTAAAAAGAATAGTGATACATACTAGAACACAAATGAACCTAAAGTACATTATACTACATTTTAAAAGCCAGATTAAAAAGATCACATTTTATTATTCCATTTATTCAAGAAACAAATTTATGAAGATATAAAGAAGAATAGTGGGTGCGGGAAAGAAGAAAGAAGATGCGGGTGGAAAGGAAACTGGGATTTCTATTAGGCACGAGGTTTCATTTCAGTTGGAAATGTTCTAGATTTCATTAATGATGACTGTTGTATAACATAATGAACATACTATAAAAGCCTCTATACTACATACATTAAAATGATGGATTCTCTGTTGTATAAATTCTACATGAACAAAAATGGTTTTAAAATCAAAAATAAAATCAAGTAGCCAGCTCAAGGGCATAGATAACAGATCCAGAGCCCTTCTCTTTAAGCCAGTAGAAGTGGGGAGGAAGACCGACCCTCCTAAACAGCTTAAGAAAAATATCATACATGCAAAGTTGAAAATATAACAAAAAAAAAATAGTGAAGAAAAGACAAAATTATTTAGTTTTTCAAAATGCACCAAAAGAAACAAGAATTTAAGAGGGGGAGGAAGAAAGGGAAAACGTTTTTGGCTTTTATTTTTTTTAAGAGATTAAGAGAAAAAAATGGAAGCAAAGCTTTTGTAAATGGGGAGGGGAAGAAGGGATGCAGGGAGGGAAGAGGAATGGGGAAAAAAAGAATTAAGATTTATTATGAGTGAGGCAGGCGTAGTGCCACACACCTGTAATCCCAGCACTCCGGAAGCTGAGGCAGGATGACCCCATAAATTGGAGGGCAGCCTGGGGTACATAAGTGAGTTCAAGGCCAGACTGGACTACATAGTGAGATCCTATCTCAAAAAACAAAGTAACAAACAAACAAGATACATCACAGGTACAAATTCTCTATGAGAAATGTGATCATTATGTGTGGCAAACGTACTAACAGCAACACAAGTGCCTGCCTAGCCAAGCGCAAGGTCCTGAGTTTGATTCCCAGGATAAACTAATTAGTTAATTAAAAATACAAAAAAAAGAATTTACATACAATTAAGTAGAAAATACAGAAGAATAAGTAATATTATCCTCAAAAAAGGACCAAATATTGATTAAAGAAATTAAAAACCTGATCACTGAAATTAAGGAAATATATATACAGGTAAAAAGCAAATGAAAGCTAAGACAGAACTAAAAAAGAACACAGTAAAGCACAAAGTTAAAAACTTGAGGAGAGTTTAAGATGGGGCTGTAGTGACAGGTTCCAACATCCAAATCCACAGGTGAGAGGCGATAGTCTAGACAAAACAGCTTTTCCCAGATGTTAACAATGACACACAGCTCCAGGTCCATGGAAAGCACGATATATTTTAAAAATTAACCCACAATAGACACATGGAAAGTTCAGAAAACCAAAGATCAAACACAAAAACCCCCAGAAAACCAGACTTTTCATCAACAACAACAAATAAAAGCAAACACAAAAGAATATTCCAACTTCAGAGGAAAACAATTTTGAACTTACAAATTCAATAACTAGATCATCGCTCAAATTTCAGGACTATAAACTTCTCAGAATTTAAACATTCAAAAAGTATACCAACCACAGACTATATCTGAAAAAGCTCAGTTTTAGTTTTTTATAGTCTTCGATTTTGATGGTGCTGGGGTTTAAACCCAGGGTCGCACTGGGCTATGCTCCAACCCTAGAAGAATATCTAAAAGATGTATTTAAGCAAAACATATGAATTTGTATTCTGAAATACAAATTTTGGCTCCCTGTAAGTCTTTGTATAGAAAAGTCACAACTGGGCTGAAACAACTTGTTTTTGTTTGGGAATTTTTTGGGTGTTTTTTTTTGAAACAAGATCTTACTAGTCGTCGAGGGTGGCCTGGAACCTGTGACCTTCCTGTCTCACCCTGCAAGGCAGCTGAATTGCAGGTGTGAGTCACTGCACCTAGCTAAAACTCTTGAAGGAATAATTGGGGGAGTTTTACTAGAAAGCAAACAATTCCCTCTCACAAAAAATGTAATCATAATGTACTGAAAACCTAATAAAAAAAGCTAAAATATTAAGATAAACATACTGCACATATAAGATATACTGTAATAAAAGGGTTTTAAGTTAAAAAAAAAATAAAGCAAACAATTCTCGAAGCACACTCAGACAAATTCATTCAAATTTCTTCCACCAAGTGTGAGTGAAGGAACCTCATGGAATACACAAACAATTCAATGGATATTCCAGAATAAAGCTTAAAGGGGAGGATAAATTAGGTGTAGAATAAAGACTACTCTAGAACTGCCCTAAAAATTAAAAAGCCTCAAATGTAACTTAATTGCCTACCAAAAGGAATTCAGCACTTTTGAAAATATAACAAAAGCCAGCACTAAAACAATGTAAATTCTACTATGTTCATATATCAATAAAAGAGACATTCCAATGCAAATGTCACTGGATGAAATTAACACAGGGTAGAAGCTATAAAAGAAAGCTATTGAGAAACCACAGCAAAATGAAAAAATGGATTAAAAAAATTTAACAAAAATGAAAAAAATTTAATAAAAATGAATTTTATATTGTTCCAGTAACATATGAAATAATATAAAATATAAACAATTGGATGGGTGCTGTGAACTACAACTGTAATTCCACCCAGGAGGCTGAAGTAAGAGGATCACAAGTTCAAACCCAGCCTGGACGACTTATCAAGACCTCATCTCAAAGTAAGCAAAAAACTCAGTAAATGGCAAAGACAATACAAACTCATTCAAAAAGCACAACAGGGACCAGGGGTTTAGTTCAAGCGTAAGGTTGTGAGTTCGATTCCCGACACCCAAAAAAAAAAAAAAAACCACAACGAAGGCACATCACAACCACACTGCTGAAAGCCAGTATTAAAGAGAAAAATCTTAACAGTAACCAGCAGAAAGAAAAAGACACTGAAAATGCCTTCATTTTAAGGTTTAAACTTCATGTTTAAATGAGCAAAGATAAAAATGATCTAAGGCTTGTAGTCAGAAACAATACAAAGCAGAATACACTCAAATGACATCGTTTAAAGTGCTGAAAAATACTGTCAACTTAGAATTCAATATCAAATGAAAATATTTTTTAAAAACAAAATTGAGCCAAGTGTTGTGAATGCCTGTAATCTCAGCACTTTGAAGGCTAAGGCAGGAAGACTGCCATGAATAACACAGTGCGACTCGGTCTCAAAAAAAAGAAAAAGTTGAAATAAAAATTTTTTCAGGCAAATAAATGTTGAGAAAGGTACCAAAAGATCTGCACCAAAAGAAATGAAGTTCTTCATGCAAAAAGAAAATGATATCAGGAGAAACCTGATCTATAGAAAGGATAAAGTGTGTCAGAAATAGTTGTACGTGCAATTAGAATAATTACAAA
Source organism: Cavia porcellus (assembly GCF_034190915.1). Lineage (NCBI taxonomy): Eukaryota > Metazoa > Chordata > Mammalia > Rodentia > Caviidae > Cavia > Cavia porcellus. The sequence goes on along the minus strand of NW_026947515.1, from coordinate 44,898,351 downwards.
AGAAAAAAATAATAAAAGGAACAGCAGTTAATGAAACAAACAAAAATGAAACCAAAGGTTGTTCTATAAAGAAAATAATCTATCAAACAGATAAAGTTCCAGATAGACTGATTATTTAAAAAGGGAAAAAAGCAACATACCAAACATAAGAGAGTATTGTGATAACTTATGTCAACAAATTTGAAATCTTACACAAAATTTCTCAAACTGAGGCTGGGGATTTAGCTCAGTGGCACAAGCGCCTGCCTAGCAAGTGCAAAGTCACGAGTTCGATCCCTGGTACCAAAAAAAAAAAAAGAAGAAGAAGAAAATTCCTCAAACTGATTGAAGAAAACAGAATCTGAATTGTAACTATGCAAGAATGGAGTTCATAATTTAAATTCATCCCATAAAGAAAAGTCTAAACCAGGCTGGTCCGATGGCAGTGGGTTATCAGAACTTATTAACATTAGTGTCACTAAAGTTGGTATACCACCCCCCCACTGCTAAATTTGACTGGCTTAAAAAATAAAATAAATAAAACTAAAAAGTCTAAACCCAAATGGTTTCAGTGACATATTCTATCAAATATTTAAGGGAAAAAATACCAATCCTACACAGATTCTTTAAGAAAATACAGAAACAATGAACATTCAAGTTAATTTCACTGACAATGATGAAAGATTAACTTCACACTGTATACATCACATACATAAAGCCTAAACTATAAAACTTAAAAGAAGGAAACAAGAAAATCTTTATGACCTTGACTTTGGGAAGTGAGAGAAAGAACCACTCTCACATACAACACAAAAAGCACAAAATATCAGAGACAAAAGTAATAAATTAGCTGGGGATGTAGCTCAGCAGCACAGCACCTGCCTGGCAAGCACCAGGCCCTGAGTTTGATTCCCAGTACCCCCCCAAAAAAATAAAATAATAAATTAAACCTTATAAAGAGTTATAATGTATTTTCTCCATAGGACAGTGTTAAGACTATAAGACAACATTTCTTTACATAATCTAGATACAATGACATGGATATGTTTTCTAAATAATTTTACTTATAAAAACAATTGAGAACTGAAATAGGAGACTGGGTACATCAGACATGGTCAAACTGAAAAAGTACTGTGGGAAGCCGAAGAAGTCACAGGCAAAACAATTCACAAAACTCCAAACACACAACCTACTGTGACAGAAAGATTGGTGGATGCTTGGGAGCTGAGGCTGGTAGGAAGTTGGGGAAAAGAACTGACTTCTGGGGTGACAGAAATAATCTTCATTTGGTGATTTTATGGTTATACAAGTTTGTCAAAATATACACATGAAAATGTATACACATGGGGGCTGGAGGTTTAGCTCAGCGGCATAAGCACCTGCCTTGCAAGCAGGCAGTCGTGAGTTCGATCCCTGGTACTGATAAAAATGAAAAAGACCAAAAAACAAAAAAAAAAAAAAAGAAGAAAGAAAATGTATACACATAAAAATAGATATATTTTATTATCTATATAAACTAAACTCTAAAGTCTAACTTTTTTTGAAAAGGTAGCATCAGGCCAGGGATTTAGCTCAGAGGCATGAGCACCTGCTTGGCAAGTGCCAGGTCATGAGTTTAGTCCCCAAAAAGAACAACAGAAAAGGCAGCATCAACAATAATCTGACAAAACTAGAAACCAGGGGAATGGCACTAGAGCAGAAAGAATACATAATCAAAAATCAACACCAAATCACGGAAAAAATTCTCAAACTAAAACAAAAAATAATTTCAACCTAAAAGAAGCATTAATAAACCATGCAACACTATAATTAGGGGTGAAACACTAAATATTTTTCCTACATAGAACAATGAATGTAAGGATATCCATTTTATACTTTAACCATGACCACACTTCAAAGGAATCCTCAGTAGCACCCAATTATATTTTTCCTGATAAATCTGACAGAAAACTACACTGAGAGAATTTCCAAACTTTAGTTCCTCATCATTGAGACAGATTTTTGCCATTAAAAAGCTATCTTTATTTGGTTTCTGGGTAATAAATGTTTTAAGTAGTAAAACATAAAACATATGTGCAATTTGCATAGCATCTCTTCCTTACCTGCTGGTGGCGGGTGTTGGGAAAGGTGTACTGGACAGAGTGGGAAGGGTACCGACTTTGTTCTGTACTGAATGCTCCTTGGTTGGGAGGATAACCTGAACTTGACATTATCAATAACGAAGTTCTCACTGGGTTGTGAGATCAAGTCCAACAAACAATCATGTTTCTAAACAGGATGGAAAGAAGAAAATTCGTAAGAAACTAAAACACTAACTCTACAGCTAGTAAATTATAACTACAGATACATAAATAAAGCCATAATTACCAGTAAAAGCATTCTCTATATTCACTTAGTAAGGTTAGATAAACATAAACAGATCTTTTCCATTACATTTAGAAAAAGGTCCTCTGACATACAACTAATGGTACCATTAGCTACAGTAAAATCATGCATATAAAATCTTATGGGGGCAGTAAATGTATACTCATTCAGTGGTAGAGAGTATTTGCTTATTAGCAGCTTAGCATGACAAAGGCCCTGGGTTCAAGACCAAGAAATCTTACCGTTAGTAAAGACATTATATTACAGTGACCTATGCACACCCATGTTTACAGCATGATTCATAATAGCTAAAGCTTGGAAGCAGTCTATGTCCTTCAAAAGATGAATGGATAAAGAAAATGTATTTATACACAGCACAACACTATTCTACCATTAAGAGAGATAATCTTGAGTCACCTAGGAAAATGTATGGTCTTGAGACCATAATGTTAAATGAAATAAATCAAACACAAGCTTAAATATCACATGGTTTCTCTTATATGCAAAATCCAGGTTATACAAACCAAAATAAAAAATAGATTAATGGGAAGTAGGAAGAGAGATCTTTCTCAAATGGAAATTTTCGGAGGGTCAAGCCATGGAGGGAGGAGTGGGGAGAGGAAAATGAAAATGAAAAAAGAAATTGGAATGTATTATGTGCATGCACCAATTCCACACAAAAAATATAAACAGTATGTACTACAAACACATGCTAATACAAATTAAATCAAATAATTAGAAAGAAAATCTTGGGCTGGGGACACAGCTCAGTGACACAGCACTGATCTGGTAAGCACAAGGTCCTATGTTCAATACCCAGTACCAAAAAAAAAAAAAAAAAAAAAAAAAAAAGCAAAGAAAGAAAGGAAAAAGGAAAATCTTACCACACAGCAACCAGTAAATGTCTGAAAAACAAATATATAACAAATACACTCTCAATTTTGAGAGATATGAAAAAGTCAACTGGAAAAAGAATTGTAGAGTTTTTACAAGGTTAAAGGATTTGTGCCCAGAAAATAGTCCTTATTAAATAATTACACCTCAAAATAAAAGTTTTAAGAAATCACTGAGGATAAGAAAACTTTCACAGAAGAATAAAAGTAAACATCACTTCAAGGAAAACAATTGCTAATATTTGTGAAAAATAGAATTTAGGAAAACTTATATATACCATCATGAGAGTCACAGCATTCAACACTTTTAAAGACTCTTCTCATGAGACAGATGAGGAAATAAATGTTTTGATATTATATGTCAATATTCAAACTACTTACATAATTAAATGAACAAATTAGTTTCCAAGTAGCTAACACAAAATATTACAAAGTTATGCATGAATGAAGATGTATCTAAAATATTACAAAGTATAAGATAAACCAATAAATTTTTATGTAACTGATTATGAAAAGATCATCAACAAGGTTTCGACTCTACATAGTAACTAAGCTTTAAAAAATACTACCTGTCTGGTTTTGTTGCCCTATCAAAGAATACCCACAATTATCTAAAAACCTATTAAAATAACTTTTCTTTTCCAGCTATATAACTTTTTAGAGTTGGGGTTTTTAAAATAAATTTTAATAAAAAGTGTACTTTTTGCTCAGCTATAAAAAAAGGATGATCTTGAGGCTTTCATATTGAAATGGAGCCAACTTGAAACTATCCTCATAAGTGAAATAAGAATCATATTTATATCACATTGTGTCTCTAGTGTAAAAAATAAGAACTGTAGGAGTAATAAAACCCAAAATGTGTAATTTCTATTGTAAAAAAGAAAGGAAGCGAAAGTGCTCTAAAGGACATAACTGCATGTATGTTTACGTGTGTAAGACAGATAACCATATTACTAAGTTTTGTTGGATCGTTGAGCAGAACTGTTTGCCGTCTCACTGTTTGAATGTCCACTTTGTACACTTTAATTTTGGAACCTGAACAACTATTTCTAAGATGACAGTATGTAATTTATCAACTAGTGATTTCTTAGTGTTTATTTATTTATTTATTTTTTGGAATTCTGTATTGTTGCTACCCTTTTTTCTGTTTTGTTTTTCTCTTTAAATAAAAAAAAAGTATATTTTAAGAGATTTAATGCAGTATACATGAGAATTAAGCAGTATTTCATCTTCTAATATCAAGCTAGATATTAAAGATTTGCAAAAGGCAAAACATCAGTCCTACCAAATTTTATTTTTGAAAATAGTCACATATCATAAAAAAGCATAATTTATATTAACATGTAGTACAGATATATAATGTATGTACGTTGGGAGCTGGAAATCAAACCCAGATTCTCACTCATGTTAAGCACAGGCCATAGCACTGAGCTACATCCTACACCCTGTTTTTGAATAATTAGAATTTCTTTATTTAATATCTATCTTGATAAATATCAACACATATATAACTCATATAAGCAAAACCTTGTTGGAGTCCTAAATAACTTTTAAAAGTGCAAGTCAAAAAGTTTGATGATCATTAGGTACTCTTTAGTCTGACCAGCCTAAGACTCTGGAGACCAGTTACACCCAAATTCATATATACATATCTGTGTTCTGGAGACTGTCCCTCTGGGTAACACATGGCTAAAATATACTGGACCAAGAACCAACCAACCAGATTCCTCTCCAAAATATGGAATTAAGAACATTAGCTACAGGAAATTGAGCCACAAAGAACTCAAAGCAAGATAGTCAAGGTAAACCAAGGAAGTGCCAAAGAAATTACAGGGGAAATGAAAGTGTCAGTTTACAGACAGTGTGGGACAGACATGCAGAGAGTCAGAAAAAGACCACCAGCCCTGTGAGACAAAGCAGGAGGACCCTTAGCGTCTGCCTTTTGTTCCAGGGTCAGTCACCATGAGAAGCAAAGCTATACAGCTCTTTCCGTGTCCTTAGATATCTGTTAAAGTGCCTAGTCTTTGTAAACCCTCCTTTACTTAGTACAGGCTGAGCAAGTTTTCATGTCTTAGAATATCAGAATCTCAAAAGTTCAAAAAGTAATACTACCTGGGAAAACCACCCAAATGTCATATCTTGTCAAGTGGTGAATGGGTAAATAAAATGTGGTATATTCCCAAAGAACAGATTCAACCCTAAAAAAGAATGAAATTGCTGATTAAAATAAGCCAATGAGAGCCGGGCCTGGTGGCTCATGCCTGTAATCCCAGCACTCAGGAGGCTGAGGTAGAATGATCATTGTGAGTTTGAGACCAGCCTGGGCTACAAAGTGAGCTCAAGGCCGGCCGGAACTCCACAGTGAGACCCTGTCTCAAAAAGACAAAAAAGACAAAAAAAAAAAAAAAAAAAGAAGCCAATGGCAACACATGATTTACTTTCGTACAAAAGTCCAAAAGAGGGGCTGGGGATTTAGCTCAGCGGCATAAGTGCCGGCCTTGCAAGCAGGCAGTCATGAGTTCGATCCCCAGTACCTATAAAAAGGAAAAAGACAAAAAAAAAAAAAAAAAAAAAAAAAAAGTCCAGAAGAAGCAAATATACAATGATAAAAAAAAGGATCAGTGGCCACTGTGGGATAGTGACGCAGATATAAAGAATATTGGAAGATAGCTAATGGGTAAAAAGGTTCTTTTTACTGTGGTAAAATATACAGAATTCATCATTTTAACTTTTTTCTTCTTCACAGTGCTGAGAACTGAACCCAGGGCCTTTACAATAAGCAACATCTCCAATCCTTATTTTGAGACAGCGTTTCACTAGGTCACTCAATTTCTCAAGCTAGTCTCAAATGTGCAATCCCCCTGCCTCAGCTTCCCAGAATTACAGTTATATGTCAGTACACCCAACATATCTACATATAGTTTTTTTTTAAACAAATCACTAAGAAAAAAATGATCACAACCAAAAAACTTATGATGGTAAGACAGAATTAAGAAGGTTAGATTTGTTTGTTTTTTATTTGTTTCTTTTTTTTTTTGTTCCAGGAATCACACTCTAGACCTTGTGCTTGTCAGGCAGGCAGTGCCAATGAATTACATCCCCAACCCCAAGATAGGATTAACAAAGGAAATGAAAAACAAAGTTACCTTCATTGCAAATCACAAAAAAAAAAAAAAAGCAAAACAAAAACAAAATCATTTTTCCAAACAAACTGGTATATATATATAAAATGCCTAATATTGGTGAAGGTTTTGGAGAATCAGCATTCTTTTACTCACTAGTTTGTATATAAACTGGCCCAAATTACCTTCCTAACAAAAATCTTTTTTTGTGTGTGTGGTACTGAGGATTGAACTCATGACCTAGCGCTTGCCAGGCAAGCTGTACCAAAAGTCTTAAAAACATGTATGTCCTCTACTACAGTAATTCCTCTTCTAGGAATTTATCAATTTATCTGTTCAGATACCTAAAGATAAATGACTGAGAATATGTCTCAAGGAATTGTCCTAAACATCTAATTCATACAGTTTTGGTTTTGGTTTTGGTTTCTTAAGTCAGGGTCTCACTATATTGCCCAGGCTGGTCTTGAACCAGTGGGCTCAAGTGATCTTTGGTCTTGGCCCCTTTTAAAATGCTAGAATGACAGGTACACACATCCCATTCAGTTCATTTCACCTTTGCAAAGACCTCCACCCCCAAATTATAAGTGTTACACAGTTTGCTCTCACACTACTTAAAGTTTTAATTTTTTAATATTTATCTTCTTAACCATCTAAAAATTCTGTAGGAAATTTTATTTTCTAATTCTAACTGGGTAAGGAATTTGATTAAAAATGGGAAAGGAGTCTAATTGTATTTTCTTAATTCATAGGTAACTCACTGAGCCTGTCTTTCTGTATGGACTAGCAACGCTACCCTTAATATAACTCAGCAATTTCACTGGTAGGTATGTACTCTAGAGAAGCTAGCATATATAAATAAATAAGGGATATTTATTGCAAAAGGGTATTTACTGAAATAGAAAAATGTGAAGAAAACCTAAAGATAAGTCAATAAAATAAACTAGTATGAACAAAAAGAAATACAGCAGTTTCAGTGAATAGCCCGAGTCAGGCAGACAGCTCAGTGACACAATGCCTGCCTGGCAAAATGCGAGGTCCTGAATTCAATTCCCAGTATCAAAAAAATGAATGAATAAAAAGAAACTATAGCTACATATTTCAAAACACATCCCTCAAAAAAGTTGAGAAATGAAAAAATACGACTTATGGTTCATAATACACATACAATAAAAACATATATATGATATACATCTAATTTAGGATGACGGTTACATCTGAGGAAGCGGGAAAAGGTAGACTCTGTAACACTTTCTTAAAAAGTAAAGCAACTGTGATAAAACAAAACAGACAGTAGATAGATGGACCCCAGGCATACTGCTCTCTATACTTTTATGGGGCTGAAATTATACATTAAAAAAAAAAACCTCATCTTTACTATTAAGTATGTCCCCACTTACAATTCTAGATGTTAATTTGGTTTCTCTTGTCCTATACCACAGCACATTTTGTAAATCATGATGACATTATAAAGTTTTTATATTGAATAAAGCACTTTCCCCTTTGCTTGCTTTGTTGTTGCTTCTACTTTTTTGTTTTTATTTTTATTTTGTTTTTTGAGACGGGATCTGGCTATGCAATTCAGGCTGACCTTGATCTCACTTTGCAGCCCAGGCTGGCCTCAAACTCATGGCAATCCTCCAGCGTCAGCCTCCTGAGTGCTGGGAGGATAGGCATGTACCACCACACCCAGTTTGCTTCTACTTTCAAAGACTTCACCTTTCACATCTAGAATATTTCCTTCATTCAAGTATCAGGGTCACTTTGTCAGGTGCCACAAAGAAACTGGGCCAGAACACGTAAATACTGAATCATTAGATTTATTATAAGAGAACAGGAACCCTTATACTACTGAGCATTCCCATCCCAAAACATGGTATTTTTTTTCTAAGATGAACAATAAGACAGGACTATTTCACATATATGATGGGGACTATGATGAAAAAATATTTGTGTGAATATTTATATACCCTTCCTCAATTACACATAAAAATACAAAAATTCACACAACAAAGTTTATATAAACATATACATGTGTGAAAATACACTCAGTATAATTACTTACAGTTAAAATGAAAATTGTCTATATTGTCTATTTATTTAATATTTTATGTTCCTTAGCAGCATAATTTTTCTGGTTCCACCATTTCAAGGATTTAAAAGAGAAAATTCAGACAAAAGTTTCAATACACCAATTCAACCCAATTTCCCGTTTTTAATCAAATTCCTTACCCAGTTAGAATTAGAAAATAAAAATTTCGTAAACATTATTCTAACTTGAAAACAAAATGTATAGCATATCTTCATATTTTATTTTACTTGATAATATGTAACAGATGACTACCCTAAATAAACTTCCTTCTCATCTCACTTTTTCTGCTATAGGAGGGTGAGATGACTGACCAGCCTGATTCCGCTCTGCTTTCTCCACGGCCTAAGCCAAGATACAGCAAGCAGCAAACGCTGGGGGTGAGAGGTTTTGCAATTACCCAACCAGCACTGACTTTACAGATGAGAAATTTGAAGAATACAGAAATTCAATAATCCTTCCAGTATCAGCTGTCAGGGCAAAAATGGAAGAAGCTAGTTGTTGGTTTTTTCTTCTTCTTTTTTTTTTTTTTAATTTTCCCCAATGCTGTGGTGCTTTCTCAGCAAGTAATGAACTACCCCACCAGTTAAGCAAGATGTTCAGTGGGGCCACGTATTAAAACCATCCGGTAACTTCTCCCTGATCTCTGTATCAATACTTGTGCTGGGTATAAGGAAAAGCCAACATGTAGGAGTTCTGTTGTTGAGAGACAGTGGTAATTTTTTTTTTAAATTTTTGGAAATGAGTATTATATGATATAACAGTTTTTAAAAGTTAACAAAGAGTATAAAGTAAAAAGTCTTTCTCACCCTCATTCTCCAGCTGCTGCTACTCAGCTGCTCTCCCAAAAGGCAACCAAAAGTAGTTTCTGAGTATCCTTTTAGAGACATCCCTTAAAAATTCACAAGCACACACTGTTCTGCATCTTCATTTATTACTTAACAATGTATCTTGCCAATCATCTCATGAGGTCATAAATAACTTCTTAGTTTTATCTGACAATATGAACATTCATGAATATTTCATGTTTTGTAAGCAATATTAATCTACAACCTTAAGAAATGCTTAAATAATTTACCTCTGAGGTCTCCTCCCAATTCAGACATGCAAGTACATAAAGCTATAAACGGGATACAAAGGCAAAAGGAAGATCTTAACCCCTGGATCATCGAAATTTTTTTCTGAGTGACTTACACGCTAGAAATCTTTACAGTGGTGTGGATTTAGGGAGTTTCTGTTTTCTTTCTTTTTTTTCAATAATGGTTAGTCCAGAGTTCAGTATCTGCACTGTGTCACTCAGGTATAAATTACATATTTATTTCTCACTTTTGTCAATAATCTTTCCTGAGGTCCTAGGCTTTCTGAAGTGATTTTAGTAGGGCCAAGCATGGTGGTATTCGCCCATAATCCCAGCACTCAACAGGCTGAGACAAGATCCCTGGGCTACATAGTGAGTTCAAGGCCAGCCTGCTTTACACAGTGAACTCAAGGCCATCCTGAACTACACAGTGAGACACTGTCTCAAAACAGCAACAACAACAACAAAAAACAGGCTGAGTTAAAAGTATAACCACATGCCTAGAATTCCAGCACTTGGGAGGCTGAAGAGGAAAACCGCCCTGCACTGTGCTTAACGCCAGCCTGGGCTACATAGTAAGTTCAAGACAAGCTTCAATTGCATAGCGAGACAGTCTCAAAATTCCGAAAACAATTTTCAAATAAAAATAAAAGTATAATCAGCCAGACACAGGAGACAATAAAACAATATCAAAATCAAGAGATCATCATCAACTGGCATATACATTTAGGGTTATAACAAGTCCTTTTTTTTTTTTTTTTTTTGACAGGTCTCGCTATGTAATTCAGACTGGCCTCGAACTCACCATGTAGCCCAGGCTGGCCTCACACTCAAAATGATCTTCCAGCATCAGCCTCTTTGATTGCTGGGATTACAGGCGTGCACCACCATGCCTGGTCTAGAGCAGGCCCCTCCTATCCTCAGGAACTGCAGCCTGGAGACCATGCCAACCTTCTTCTCAAACCCTACCCATGAAATTGACAGCCAGTACTCAGACTTTTTTATTTTCTAACTAGCGCTCCTTCCTTTACATGTAAGCCCAAAGTATAAAAGATACAGAAGAGAAATTAATTCAGTGAGAATGTGGGAATCCAGAATCCATCGATGTTTTCAGCACCACTGGCCCCATCCTTCTTTCCCCTCAGTCACCAAGATATCTCTACAGAACACTACAGTTTGAAACCAACTGAAATAAAACAATCTGACTTAAAATTAGAGCTGAAGGGAAAGAGAACATACTAACTGGCAGTTATAACTGAAATTATAATGTCTTGGCATCAAAACTCATTAATAAAGGACAAGTTACATGCTTGGCTCACATAATGTAGAAATTTTGAATTGTTTAAGAAATCTGCTCAAGATTTCATAAGTGCCTTATGTTTTAAATAACAATAAACATAAAATCTTAGGGCAAGAATAACATGCTAAAACAAGATATCACTGTTTTAATTGATAAGAGTACACTAAATCTAAATTCTACAGATAAACTCAAAATTAGATGCCTGTAGCTTGCAAAAGGACAATAAAATATGGCCAAATAAAATGGTCTATTTAAGTTCCTGTTTGTTCTTCCCATATTAAACGCACACATTTACTCAACGGGAAACTTTATTACAACAACAAAATTTCAAACACAATCTTCTAAAAATAAAAAGCTAATCCTTCTCTCACCAGGAACTCCTGGCTTTTGGCCTACAATCTTTGCATAACCAAAATGTACTTGGATAGCTTTTCAAGGTGGCCTAAGCTATCTTGGAAAAAAAGCTAAAAATATACTGCACTGTGGCAAGACTGCAGATGACTCTTCAGATGAGCAAGAATCAATCCACTAAGACTCATGAGAGAGGTAAGTCCACATTTCGCCAAAGTAGAAAAAAATCATACAAAATATGCATTTTTTAACTAATCAAATAATAAAATTTTAAGATACAAAGTAAGGGAAAAGGCTGGGTGTGATTGGCACATACCTGTAATCCCAGTACTTTGGAGGCTGAGGCAGAAAGATCACTGTGAGTTTGAGGTCAGCCTGGACTGCACAGTAAATTCAAGGTCAGCCTGAACTACAGAGCAAGACCCTATCTCAAAAAACAAAAAAAGGAAAAAAAATCGGGTAAGGGAATGTCCTTTTATGACACCACAGATAGTAAAATACTAAACTAAAGTCAATTAGGTTTCACTAATTTCCACAAAGCAACCCAGCTCTGATGCAACTCCCACGGCATGTTACTCAGGGAGAGGCTCCGGGAGACCACTGCCCTGGGCATCTCAGCCATCTGAAATCTAGTCTGGAGATAAGTTAAAAAGCTAAGCTACTATCCTGAGCCTCAAAGTCCAACATCCAGAAAAGACCAGAATATGTAAGTTCTGCAACTGGTACAATACCACAGTAGTACTATTCAAGAATATAAACTAAAGCATTGTTAAAATGAACTAAAGCATTCTTCCCATTTAAAACAAAAGTTGTCCTAAAAGAGTATCGTTAACAAGGTATTTTATTTGAAGCCTCCTATGGAATTATGACACATGACAGATGAATGACCAAGGATGGTGTGCATGCCTGTATCTCAGTGCATAGAAGGCTGAGGCAGGAGGCCAACCGATGCTACATAGTGAGTTTAAGGCCAGTCTGAACTACATAGTGAGACCTTGGCTCAAAGAAAAAAAGAGAGAGAGACAGGGAGAGAAAGGTGAATGGGAGCAAAACAACAAAGCTTTTTAAGTTACAATACCACAGTCCCAATAAGATATGATAGTGACAGAAAATATTAATAAAGACAATTATTGATGTATCTATGGGTACATGCATTCAATAAACAATCCTTGAACATAAGAAAAATGATACTACTTTATCCCCACATAAAGTGAGAAAGGAAAAATTTCCCAAAAGGCAGTACTAGACAATCACCAAATTAAAAACCCTGTACTGTATCTGCACTATATTAAATGACAAATAAATGACTACTTCCCAATTCTTTCCTTAACACACACAAAAAAGAATATGTATTGAGATCAGAAAGATTATGGGACTGATTTAACATATAAAACAATGCCAGGTGTGGTGGTAAATGCCTGTAATCCCAACACTGAGGGGGCAGGAGGATTGAGGCCAGCCTGAGCTACATAGTCAATTCAAGGATTAAACTACAAAGAGAGACACGTCTCAAAAAAAAAAACCTAGAAAGGGCCAGGGATATATCTCATAGTAGATCACCACTAGATTCACTGCCCAGTACTGCAATAAATAAGTAAATAAATAAACCTTAAAGAGAATAATAAAGTGTTGCCATTCACCAAGTCTTTTTTATGTACTGAGTAGTATATTAAGACTTTGTTTTCTCTCCTGTTTGCTTTGAGCTCACCTACAAGCCTAATTCCATTATTATCTTTAAGGCTTGAGAGAGGCTAAGAAGCTTCCCTAATTTTTTATAATTTAGATATCTTAAAAATTATGTTCTGCTGCCTCCCTTTTCACATGCCAGCAGAACTTACTGCAGGTTACTAAGCAAATAAGACTAACAAGCACATTTTTTAAAAGGTATACAATATACCAAAATAAAGTAGGGAAAAAGAGCTGGAATATAAGGGGACTTGCCTAACAGGGAGGTGGGGACGAGGTAGGGAAGAGAGGGAAATTAGAATTCAAATAGGTTCACTATACCTAGTTCTAAGGCAAAGTGAACGAAACTAAACCCTCAGATACCGGTAAGGACAGGGACTGCTCTGTGCTGTTCCCACGGCTCGGCAGCAGCTAACCGTGCGTAACCCTCGGCACCGGCCAATCCAGCACCACGGGCCAGGGCCCCCTCCTTGCTCCCACACACGCCGAAGCCTCCCAGGCCTCTCCACCACCACTTCCATCACCCTTATCTCTGAGTCCAGAAAACTAATTTGCTTTCCCACTTCCATACTTTCTCCACTCACAAAGCCTTAAACTATAAATCAGACTGTCTTCTCCTTAAGACTCAAGGGCTTCCTATGCATGCACTACAAATAAAATTCAAACTACTTAAAATGGCCCGCAAGGCCCTGTGTGTTTTATGTGGCCCGCTTTCTCTAGCAGCTTAGCAAACCCCAGCGACAACAGCTTTCTCGCCCTAACTGTCCCCTCCTGACAGCCCTTCCTAACCTCAGGCCTCTGTCCTTCTTTACATCCCCTTGGCATGCTTCTCCTGGGTTACTCATGTGGAAGCTAGCTCCTTCTTAACTTATAGTCTCTCTGTTCAAATGTCTCCTAGAAGGCCCTTTCCCATCACTCTACAAGGTAACCCCCATAAAGTACTATCAATCATATCACCCTTTGGGTCCTATATAGGTTTGCCATAATTTGAAATGAAAACCTTTTTTGATTGTATTTTTCTTTCATGAATAAATAATTCCTCTGATTCCCTGTCTCACTGGTTAAGAGAAATAAACAAGAAATGTACAGGATTTACTGGAAGCAAAGTCTGAAAATTGCTGGATATGCTGTCACACACCTGCAATCCTAGCACTTAAGAAGGAGGCTGAGGCAGGAAGATTCACTGTGGGTTTGAGGCCAGCCTGGGTTAAAAAGTTAGCTCAAGGGCACCCTGAACTGCATACCAAGACCTTGTCTCAAAAAGACAAAAGACAATAAATAAATAAAACAGCAACGCATGGTAGAGCATGCCCATAATCTTTGCAGTATGAGAGACTGAGGCAGGAGAATCACAAGTTCAAGCCCAGGATTAGCAATGTGGCAAGATCCTGTCCTAAAATTAAAAAGAAAAACAAAAACAAAAACAAAAAGGGATGAAGATTTAGCACACTGCAAGTTGGAATTTGTTCCCCATATGAAAGAAAGGGGGAAGAGAGTGAGACAAACAGAGACACATGAGACAGAGGCAAGCACTGTACTATTTATAATATTCCCTCTAATTTGATCCATGGCTGCACACTGTAAATTTTATAGTTAGTAATGTCTTTTTAAGTACCATAGGAAATCCACAAGTCATACACAGACTAATAATGAAGACAACTAACAAACTGGGCACAGTGGCACCCGCCTGTAATCAATCCAACATTCAGAAGATGAGGCAGGAGGTCCGCCCTAAATTCGAGGCCAGCCTGCACTACACAGAGAGTTCAAGGCCAGCCTGAACTGCACAGTGAAATCCTATCTCAAAAAAATAAAATAAAGTCAATTAAGTAACAGTTGTTGAGTATTTATTATGTGCCAGCTACTATGCTTAACCATTCCACTATCTTCATTTTCAAATAAGGAAATTATAGAGAAGTCAAGTTATATATTGGTTGCATTTATTATATCTGACTACATGACAATGAGTGTGAAAAATGTGTGTATGAAAAGGATGTATGAAAAAAGTATATTTTCTGCTATGTAAAGAACTTTCCAGACTTTTTTTTGGTCTTTCTGAGACAGGGTCTTGCTGCTCTGCAATTCAGGTTGGCCTTGGGTTCACTTTGTAGCCCAACACAATTCTCCTCACCCTAAAAATATTCAATTTTAAAAGTGACTGCAAAGGCCAATTTCTTAAATTATCCAAACGTTTAATTTGTAATGCCCAAAACTCCCCAGAGTGTCAACATACTCATACATTGTGGGTGCCTTTATTATTTGGTCCATCCAACTTTGGAAGTAATGCATGTCTACATCTATCCAAATCTGTATTGCATCTTTGGATTGTTCAGCAACTCTGCTTCTAAGCATGTAACCTACAAAGCTGCTTGCATAAGCACAAAAAATAAATACATGTGCACATATGTATAAATATACATTTATACACAAAAAATTGTTTATAGTATTATTTTCTGACAAAAAAACCTAGAAGCCACAAACTTATTAAATAAATAAATCACGGTATTTTCATAAAGTGAAAGTGGTACCATGCAGCCATTGATGAAAGAAATAGCTCCAAATAGATACAAACTTGGCCAGCAGTGGTGGCACACACTTGTAACCCCATAATTTCAGAGGCACAGGAAGGAGGATCAAGAGTTCAAAGCTAGACTGAGCTACACGGTGAGAACAAAGCCTGCCCAGAGTACACAGCAAAACCCTGTCACAAAAAATAAATCCTTGAAACAACAGTAGACCAAAGAGTATCAAATATAATGATCTCATAATTCCGAAATTTATAAGAGGAAAAAAATCTGTAAGAATATGCAACGCTTGGCAGGTACATCTAAGAAGTGACACTGCACTTCAGTATCTTCACACAGTCTTACATTGTACTTCCATAAACTATTACTTATAATGGAAGAGAGACGAGTTTAAAATAATGTATCTTCCTCATGCATTAAAATGACTTTGTATCAGCTGATGCTTGCTCCCAGTGGTGCTTGCCTATAACCCCAGCACTTGGGAGGCTGAGGCAGGAGTGTAGGAGTTCAAAACCACATGAAAAAATGTTTATCATCATTACTCATTAGAGAAATGCACACTAAAACCACACTGAGATTCCATCTCACTCCTGAAAGAATGGCCAGGATCAAGAAAACCAACAACAAATGCTGGAGAGGCTGTGGGGAAAAAGGAACTCTCCTACACTGTTGGTGGGAGTATAGACTGGTGCAACCATTGTGGAGGTAAGCATGGAGACTTCTCAGAAAGCTGGGATTGGAAGTCCCATTTGTTCCAGCTATTCCACTTCTAGGCATATTCCCAGAACTAAAAGCATCACACCACAGTGATATATGTGCACCCATGTTTATAGCAGCACAATTTGTAATCGCCAGATCTTGGAAACAACCCAACTGCCCATCAACTGAGGAATGGATAAAAAAGTTGTGGTATTTTTATACAATGGAGAACTACTCAGCTATAAAGAATGATCACATTTGACATATTTATAAATAAATGGGCGCAGCTTGAGACCATACTCACAAGCGAAATAAACCAAACTCACGTGTAACACCGAATACTTTCCCTAGTGTAAGAAATGGTAAGAATACATAAAAGTATGTGGTAACCATGATTCCCCATTATATTGCTTTGAAGCCTTATAATGTTTTCATTCATTAATTGGAATGGTTTTATTCTAGGTTGTTTGATTTTATTGTCTGTGATGGCATGAACAGCTATTTTGAAGAAAACAACACATTATAATAGCTAGTGATGATTTAATATCATCTTGTTTTAAGTTCCACCAAGCTTACGTTCTTCTGTCTCCATCGGTTTTATCATGTTGTATCTTATTGGATTTTATTATATGTGATAGTATAAACAAAATTTTTTATAGACAAGGAGATAATATAGAAACCACTGTTCATTTTCTGTTAGTTGGTTCTGAATACCCTGTAATACTTTCATTCTCTTGAATGGTTTTACACTGTTTTTATGTTTGATACTATAGTATATGAAGGTATACTCAAATATTTCAAGGAAAGAGACACTATGGTAGCTACTGTTATGTCGGATTGTCTTGTGGTGAAACACTATGTTGCTTAAATTGTTCTGGAAAAAAAAAAAAAAGAGTTCAAAGCCAACCTGGATTACACAAGAAGACCTTGCATCAAAAAGGGAATGGGGGGCTTTGTGTGAACATAAAGTCATTCCCCATTCCACTCAGTCCCCTCCAATGTTTTTTGGGTTTTGGGGGGTTTTTTTTTTTGGTTTTTTTTTTTTTTTGGTCTTTTTCTTTTTTATCGGTACGGGGGATCCAACTCATGACCACACACTTGCAAGACAGGCACTTATGCCACTGAGCTAAATCCCCAGCCCCAGTCCCCTCCAATGTATATACTCCTACATCGAGTACATTTATATTGTGCCTATTTTAAACTATAACTTGTAGAAAACACAAGTTTTGGTTTCATTCCGAATACTTCCAAATATATGAAAATTATTATAATTAAAAAATGAATTGAAGAACTTAATTAAAAGTAATACAAAATTAAACATCTTGGAACAGTTTAAAAACATGATGATTACTACTTACAACAAACATTTTCAAAGCTATATAAACTCGTATGTTAGCCGGGTACAGGGGCGCACACCTATGATCCCAGCACTGGGAAGGCAGAGGCAGGAGGGTCATCACGGCTTCAAGGCCAGCCTGGGGTTACACAGTGAATTCAAGGTCAGTCTGAATTGTATTTAGAGACCCTGGCTCAAAAACAAATAAACCCATATGCTATCAGGAAGGAGAATAAACTGCCTTAAAAAAAAATGATTATCACTGAACGATGTATGACCATTAAAACTTCAACAAGAATGTTGTTAGACCAACGCTGGAGAAGAGGGATGTCTATAAGCATTAAGGGGACATAACATAAGCACTGTGGTGTCCCCTGTCTGAGATACTCAGGAGGCTAAGGCCAACAGTTTGAGGCCAGCCTGACCAATATAGCAACATTCTATCTCTTTTAAAGGAAAAAATTGAATTTTCCTAGAAAAATGTAACTTTGATATATTCTGGTTTAATAGTTTGTATACAGCAAAGGAGGAAAAAAAAGGAAAACAGCTTATATTTTACTTCTCTAGAAGCATGAGGAAGGGGAAAAAAATCAAAATAACTTCATAATCTTGACTTTTCATTTACTCCTAACTGATCTTTTTTCATTTTGTTTCGTTTTGTTGTCCAAGCTGGCCTCAAATTCTGAGTAATCCTCCTGTCCAGCCTCCCAACTGCCCACTTTTGTAATCCCAGTGAATCTCTCACTAATTTTAAGGATTTAATTAATCATATAAGGCTACCAGTCAGTACTATTCTTTCAAAGGAATTCCCAGGTTCTATTATAATTCCATAAATCAACTATCCCAAATTTCTAACTCATTAATTTTTCCTAGTTTTGAAACTATTGCAAAGTTTTCTGCATATGTAAGCAAAAACACTTTTATATGCTAAAATTTGAGTTTATAAATATTCTGAAATTATAAATATTCTCTGGGATGAACCATGTCTATTTTCTCATCCTCCCAAAATTAAAAAGAAATTAAAAATAACTGCTAAAAATAACTGATGTGCAAAGCCTACAAGGGCTTATGGTCTAGTAGGGAGTAAACAGAAATGTATATAAGTATATGGCAAATATAAAACATCAAGAATTTTCTGAACAAAAATACATGCTTTAGAGAAAAGGAAATGACGGAAGACTTTCTGGATGAAGTATTATGTGATCAAGCCTTTCAAAACAAGCAGAATTCAACGGTGGTAGAGTTTGGACAAGTAACATAGAACACTCCTGAAAAAAAGCACTGTGAAAGAAAAACAACTGAAAATAGGTATATTATTTAATAGCCTAAATAAACATGCCTAACCTAAGTATTTATGTGACAATTATCTGTTTAAAGAAAGTAATATGCCTTTTCCTTAAGTACACTGCATAGCATGAGTATCTTTAGAAAACTAGTACGGTATTACACAACTGGAAACGGATTAGAAATGCAGTTTCAGGAGCCAGGGATTCAGCTCCGCGGCATAAGGGCCTGCCTCACAAGCCCGTGGTCATGAGTTTGATCCCTGGCACAAAAAAAATTTTTTTAAATAAAAAAATAAAATGCAGTTCCAGCAGTGCTCATGCTTAGAACTCCTAGAGCCCAGAGTCACAACACACCACAGGAAGAAAAAAAAAAAAAACTAATATTAAAAATGAGCTTTTCAATATAGCACTAAAAATTCAGATCAGGTCCATACTATTTATCTAAGCTTTTATGAAACAACTGAAGTCTCTCATACTTTAAAAAAAAAAAAATCTAGGTGTCAGTTTAACCTACTTGTTTGGGTGACAGAGTTCCTAATGCTTCACATAATACAATTTCCATCACTGTGATGATTAAATTACACCAAGTGGGACAACCCATTTAGGATCCTTTCCTGTCTTTCAGGAGTCATTCCCATTCCCATTTCTTTTCTCCAATAAATTGTTCAACTCAAAACAAAAAAAAGGTTACATGAAGTGTCACTAAATTCAGACAGCCTCAAAGACTTTTTTGTTTAAGGAAATAGTCATGCCTAGCCTGGTGGCACAGGCCTATGATGTTGGCACTCTGGAAGACTGAGTTCAAGCCTAGCCTGGAAAATCCAACAACTTAGCAACTTTATCTCAAAAAAATTTTTAAAAGACTAGAAATGCCATTCAGTAGAAATGCCTGGGTTCAATCTCCAGTACTACTAAAAAAACTAAAAAATAAAACAAAATAAAAGATTTGCAACAAAGTAGATTAAATATTAGGCAAACATTCCCAGGGATCACCACATCAGTAACCTAGATCAATGTAATGTTTAAACTATATTTTCATTGCAGAAATTTAATATTATTTTAAATTCAATACATAAGATGAATAGCCATGGTGAGCTCTTATTCTCCATCCACTCCAATTTTTGTTTTAAATAACAAACGTCACATTGAACCATGCCACAGAAGTAAGTTTAACAGAATGAGCACTACGCTGGATATAAGAAACTTGGCTCCTGCTACCAACCGACTGCAACAATTTAGACCACTCGCAGTTTATTCAGCCCCTCAGTTTATTCAAAAATGAAACAAGACTAAACCTGTCTGACTACATTCTATGGTTCTATAAATTATTAACATTGTATTTCAGTCAATTTAGTTTGGCCTGGAAATGGCTACTAAATAAAAATAGCAGCTGAGGAACTCCACATGAACACTCAGTTTGGTAAGGAGTTGGGCTTTCAAGTGCAAAGGTTAGGGGAGCTGGTTATCTTGAAGACTATCCAAGAAATGTCTTGACCATACAAACTCCTGGAGCAGCACAAATGGTAGAAGAAAGCAAAATTGCTCAAGAAAAATACAAAAGTACCAAAATAAAAAACAGATGCTGCATGCAGTTACTGCTACATTACAGAAACTTTTTATAAAGTTTGTCAATACCTCTAAGAAGTCCTGAGAGAAAAATGTTTTCCTAACCATCAAAATTGCCTTTGGTATCCTAATGCTTGAAAATGACAAAGTGTCGGGCAATCTGAAGACTGAGTTATCTGTACATATACTTGATCTCAACCATGCATCTGGGCTTTACAGCAATTACTGCTGTACCCTGAATGTAATAGGTGTCTGGTATCAAAGTGAATGATTGGAAGCACCTGAGGCTGTAATCTGTAAGTCTACACATAATAATTCTGATTAACCTTTACTCTTCGCTTTGTATCATATTCTAGTGAAATAATACATGGGGCCAAGTGCTGTGGTACAAACCAGTAGTCCCAGCTACCCAGGAGGCTGAGGCACGAGGACTGTACCAACTTAAACGCAGTAATACAAAGCCAGCTTGGGAAACAGCAAAATCCCATAAATACATACATACATACATGCGTACGGAAGTAACTATGTGACAGTGCTATCATTTTCAGACATTATGAAGAATTTGAAATTACAACTAAGATAGACCATGAAATACAATAAAACTAAATAACAATCTAACACAAAATATTGAGTAACAGCCTAAAATTTACCTACATCAATTCTGGTCCTAACCAAAAGCCCTTGCTTTCTACAATAGCAACAAACTCCAATTTCACAATTTTTACAAATGCTTCAGACATCTGAATAATATAAACTTACCTAACTATGTACAAATTTTTACTCAAATACAAAGAAACATAATTTCTGGCATTTTGGTCCACCTTTAATTACAAGGACAGTCCAAACAACTTTTACTGTATCTTTCAAAATCCAAGGAGGCATTGTTAAAATTTTACATTCCTCCAGAGGCCATGGAGAGCGCCACAGAAAGCTATATAGATAACAGGTGTATTTTAATATGTTGTAATATGAATGTTTGTTCTAACTATACTCCTACATTTATTCAACAAAAATTTGCAGTGGCAATACACACACACACACACACACACACACACACACACAACTTGGTGCCTTAAACATAAAGATAAAATCTGAGAAAGACCTATCCTGCTTTCCAGAAGAGATAAACAGGTACATGAATACCTACAACACAAGGTAGAAAGGGTAACCACCAATGAGAGATTCACAGATAAAGCATTATTGGATCACAGAGCTGTTACCACCTCATAGAAAGCACACTTTGAATCTATTTAAAGCAATTTCCTATTAACTCCCTTTAGACTTCTAACAGTCAACCCAAGGAGAACAAATGTTTTCCTAATATTATAGATGAGGAAACTGGAGCACAGAAAGGTTGATCATGCTACAAAATGTCAGTTACAGGAAGAATCAGAACTCAGCGTATTACATTTTCTCCGGTATTGTCGTTCAACATATGGCAAGCTTTTGTAAAAGAGTATTTTGGTATTGAAAGGAATCACTCCTGGTATGTGACTGATAATCACAGTGTTGATATAATGTTCCTTAACTGATGTGTTTAAAGCAAGGCAAAGCAACCGGAAACTTTAAATAATAAAATAAACTCTTACTAGATTTTAACTGAAGGAAAAAATAAGATTTTTCTCTGTAGTAACTTGTTATTTCTTCTGTAAGTTTTGTCTACATAAGATTCTAAATAGCCTGAGCTCAAGCAAGTACAAATTGTTTCATCTAATAAATATTTTTATGGAGTACATAAAAACACTTCAAAAATCTATTAAAAATTAAATACACAGCAATGCCATCAACTCTTCAGTTATTCACAATCACACGTGACCTAGAATCATCAGCAGCTATTGATCAAGATATGCTGAACAAATGAATGAATATGTGTTGGCATTTTTAAATCCCGGGCCTGTTGCTCTTTAACACACTGCCATGTTCAGCCTCCCATCACTGCCTCACCCGGGTACACACAAGGAATGTGAATTTCGATATAATTACGGTATAATTAGGCAAGCCAATCTAATGCAGGTGAATATACTAACCCCAAAGATTAGAATTACCCATACCACGACTTTCCAAGGTTAACTCTGCCGAACAGACACTGAGCCATGCAACCCTGACATTTCCTGAGCAAATACTTTTCATAAATATCAGTTACTCTCACCCATTCCTCTAATAGATGACTACTGATCCGTTAATTTAATGAATCCGGTCTCTTCTCCTTTAAGGCTGATTTCTTAATTTTCTAAAATCCCTCTACTCCCCAAAACGAGGTGCATTCGCCCACCCAGCCCATGAAGACACCAATAATAAACGGCGGAAGGCAGAGGGTTCGGATCTTTCCCTTACCACTACCCACCCTTCGCCATTATTACATCCTGAAGTGAGTGGCCTGGTTAGAAAGGTAACTAGTTTGCTCTTCACACACTTGCTCACCGCTGTCACCCTCCGTAACCCTTCCTACGCCCCCAACACGACCCCCAGCCCCACCTCGGGGTGACCCCGGCCCGCCATCCGCGCCAGCCCCACCCGGGACCGGCCCTCGCGTCCCCACCGCCCGCCCGAGGCTCCGCACGCCCCCTCCCCACACCTCCGACACCTCGGGGCCGGCCCCCGCCCGGCCGCTGCCCATTCTTCCTCCAAACTCCGTAAGCCGCCTCCCGCTCAGCCCGAGCTCCACGCCGCGCCCGACTCACCCCGGGGCGGCCGAGGAAAGGGGCCGGGAGGCTGGGCAGGTACCGACCTGGCCGGGCCCGCGACGCCCCTAGCCCGCCCGAGAAGCCGCGCCTGCGGCGGGTGCCCTGCGAGTCCTCGGAAGCCCCAGGCGAGCAGGGGCCCGGAGGCCGGCCGGGGCTGCGGGTGCCCGGGCCTACTCACCCGGAGCCGGCGGAACGTAGGAGTCGGAGCGCCCCCGGGCCTGAGGAACAAGGACGCGGCCCGGCGCGCGGTCCTACACCGGGGCCGCGCTGGGCGCTGCGAGCCGATCGCTCACTCCGGCCGCCGCCGCCGCCGCCGGGGCTGCTGCTTCGCCACCTTGGCCGCCATCTTGACTCAACCCCTCTCCCTCCCCCTAGCCCAGGCGGCCGCGGCTGAGGCGGCTCCGACGCGAGCTCCTCCTTCTTCCGGAGGGCTGGGAGAGCGACTCCCTCCGCTGGTCGGACGCCGCTCCTACTTAGTTTCCTGGGTCACCCAACGTCTGGCCACTTAACGTGTCCCCTCAGCCTCTCGGCTGTGGTGCCCTCGCTCGTACACGGGCCCGGGCGGCACCGCCCGCTGCGGGCCCCGGCGCGACTGCCATCGCGTACAGGCTTGTGGCGCCCGCCGCTGGCGGACCGGCTTCCGCGCGCCCCCGGCCTTCCTCCTCCGGGCGTGGGAAATGGAAGGGCGGCTGGCTGTGGCTTTGGCCTGCGACCCTTCCGCGGTGGGACGGTAGCGGCCACCACCAGCCAGAGATCTGGATAGAAGGACCCGGTCACCACGTGGCAGCGATGCTCGGCGACGTACACCATACTCTGGCACCAGTTCCTCGCCGAAACGCCGGGAGAGGCTGATTAGTGCACGGTGTTACTCCTTAATCTGTAGTAACGCCTAACGACTTTTATCCTCAGGACTGGGACGTGCACTCCCGCAACCTTACTAGCCTGCTCCTACGTGAAGCGATTGTACGGCTACCCCTTGGCCCCATGCGCTCGGTTTTTAGAAAAGCCATCATTTACATCTCAAAACTGAAAAGGAAAAAGTGGCGTTAAAATTAGGCCTTTTTGCAAAACTTTAGGTACAGGCTAACCATATAATTAGGAAAACTAGGGTTTTGAAAAATGAGTTGAAGAGAGAAAGAAGCTCTTTTTCTACCAGTTGTAGTTTAATTTTAGTAGCTTCCTTTTAAGAACATTGTTCGGTAGGGTCAGACAATAATCTTAAATTGAACAGCACGGGCTTCGATTTTGCTCTAAAACCGCGCAGACACAAGACTAAAAATCCTGCTAAAGATGGAGACAGTACAGTACGTGGGGAGCTTCCGTGTTAAGACAGCAAACCCTACTTTTAAAATGAAGCCACGACACACTTAAATGCGGAACGCAGTTTCTGCGGGTGCAGTTTTCTCACCGGAACGGGAGCAGGCGCCAGCCTTCGCTACTACGCAGGCGCAGTGTCACTTACCCGGCATGGGAGAGGTGGTCCTGTTGTGGGTCACTGCAGCGGTGCTGATATGGGCCTTTCTTCGGGTTTGGGACTCCTCAGAACGAAAAAGAACTCAGGAGCAAGCTGGTCTGCCGGGAGCTGGAAGCCGGACCCTCTTGGTGATTGCACACCCAGACGATGAGGCTATGTTCTTTGCTCCCACCGTGCTAGGTTTGGGCCGCCTAAAGCACCGGATGTCCCTGCTCTGCTTCTCTGCAGGTAGGAGGCCTTTGGTGGGCATTGGGAACCGGGGCTCTGCAGGCATTTATGTGTTAACCGATCTCAGTCGACTTCTTCCCAAAGGGCTTTCTGTTCCAGATTGCTAAGTGAATATACACCGAAGGTTCTTTCTCTGGATTTCTCACGAACTGAGGATAAGATTAGTCAGCTTCCTAGGTGGGTTGGGCAACACCTGAAGCGTGTGTACTCCACTGTCGTTAAGACTGAGAAGCAGAATAGTTGCTCGCCATTGGTTTCATATTGTATCTGCATTTCCGTTGGGAACTGCGACCATATATGTTATTCTGTAAAACCTTTTTACAGAAAGATCAATAATAATGATATTAATGTATGCATCAAACAGAACCTATGCATGTCGCTCCTGCTAGCTTCTTAACGCAACAGCCTTATTGCTGCTTTAAAATCTAGAGTGTGCTAAAAAGATGCATGGGCCCAATTGGAGAAGCTGATTCAAATGGTTAGAAAGTAATTGTATAGACAATTTTAGTTTATCTCCACACATCTTTCATTGAAGGAGCCTTTCAAACAAAGGCCTTGTATTATGCTACGGAAAAGATTAAATGAGAAAAAAATGCCCATGGTGCTTAATTATGGTGATAATTTACGATATAAATAAAGCAATTGAATTGTACATATACATTAGGTGAATTTTACAGTGTGTCAAAGTATACCTCAATAAAGCTGTTTTTTAAATTGCCCATGACCTCTTTTCCCATTTGTGTGTCATTCTAATTCTTTTTCTACAGAGATTTTTCACAAAAATTACATTTTATAAAATTACTTTTTTCACTTGTTTTTTTATTGATTTAACACATATTTATTAAACATTTGGCTATGCCTTATTCTATGCCTGTTTCATTAGAACTAGTTTCTAGCCAAGCATGGTGGCACATGCCTGTAATCCCAGCACTCAGGAGGCTGAGACAGGAGGATTGTTGCAAGTTCCAGGCCATTCTGGGCTCCAAAGTAAGTTCAAGGCCCATACTTACAAATAATTGCAAGTTTTTTTTAATAGTTGCAAGTTAAAACAACTTTTTTTTTGCTTTCAATTTTATTTATATTCTATACGTAAATTATAGGAGTCTGATTATAAGCATTATAAGATATGTCTAGATAACATTAAAAACTAATTGCTTTACATCATTTCTTTTTTTTTTTTTTTTTTTGGTTTTCTAATACAAGTGTGCACTACCCAATGCACACTGTGAATTACAAAATTCTGTCTCAAAAAGAAAAAAAAATTAGTTTCTAAATTGGCCATTTTAAGGTTTTGCTTGTAAATCATATTCCCAAAAACATTATACCAGTTTATATTCAAACTGGTAGTAAAGAGACTATTTATCTTGATATAATAGCCTGTTTAGCATTAACTTGTATTTAAAAATAAGTTTCTGGGTTTGTGTAATTTTTTTTCTAAAATCTTTTGTTAATGGTGAGATTAACTATCCTTCATATTTACTGAGAATTTGGATCTATGCATTTTTCTCTGTGTTCTGTTAAAGACATTACTTGCAAATAATTGCAAGTTTTTTTAATAGTTGCAAGTTAAAACAACTTTTTTTCTTTGCTTTCAATTTTATTTATATTCTATACGTAAATTATAGGAGTCCGATTATAAGCAAACTTATTTCAAGATTCACAAGAGAAATCTAGATTTTATCTACAAAATTTATAGATGCAGTATATTCTTTTATAAATTCCTTCATATTTTTAGTATGCATGTAAAATTTTAGGACCAAGAATCAAAATTTTGTTGGAGTTGGTAGGAATTGACCCCAGGGCCTCACATGTGCCAGGCAAGTGCTATACACTTAACTATACACTTAGTCTTCTCAAATTGTTTCTAATTAAAAAAAAAAATTGCATAAGACTGTGGTTGTAGCTCAGTGGTGCAACATTTGTACAGCATGTGCAAGGCCCTAGATTTGATCCTTAGTACCACATCCCTGGCACTAAAATTATTTTTAAGTCTCAACTCATTTAAAAATATGTAGATTAACTGCTCCCCATACTCTTGAATTAACATCTAATGTCAAAAGCAAATACATAGGAACTGGGCTGGGCATGGTGGCCCATACTTACAATTCCAGCATTTGGGGGACTGAGGCAGGAGAATCCCTTCAAATTCATTCAAGGTCAACCTGGGCTGGAACCTAGTTCCTAGGTTGTAGCTCAATGGTGGAACACTTGGCAAGCCTAGAGTAGGATGTCATTGGTTAAATAACATAATCGGCTGTGTTCAGAAGAATCATTCAGAGGCAATATGAAAAACAGTTTCAAAGGAAAGACTGAAGTTTTAAAAACCAACTCAATTCATCACTTTGCCTCTGATGCACTGACAGCTCATGCAATCAGATTTCCCTGTATATCTTGTCTGTATGTTGCTACAAGCAGTCTTGACATCCATATCTTAATTATGTGAGCTGTTATAGCACTATTATCTTCTATGACCAGACCTGAAATTGTTGTTCAAGGTATGTTTGCTGTTTTTGATCTTTTTCTTCTGAATATACTCGCACATTTTAGAATTAGGTTGGTCATGTTCAAGGGGAAACTGCTTGATATTTTTATTAGAATTTCACTGTTTTTTTTTTTTTGTTTTGTTTTGTTTTGTTTTGTTTTAAGATAGGGCCTCACTCTGTAGTCCAGCTGGCCTTGAACTCGCTTTGTAACACAGGTTGGCCTTGAGCTCTCAGTGATCGCCCTGCCTCAGCCTCCCAAAATGCTGAGATTGCATGAGTGGGCCACCAAGCCAGCATCTTCACGGACTATTAAGATAAGGAAACATAACGTTTACCATGTAAAGTCTTTTAACCTAATCATTTTTTGCCATGTCTCTTGTATATTGGCCTTCTTTCATGGTTGTTAATAGTTTAGATTTTTTGTCATTGTTTTGGTCAGGTTGGGTTTGGTGCTGGGGATCCAGCCCAGGGCGTGTGATCTACTCTCCCAATCTCCATATATCTCCTATGAGAGACAGGGTCTTGCTATATTGTCCCTCACTGGCCTCAGACTTGTGATCCTCTTGCCTCTGCCTCCAACAGAGTGGGGACTGTGGGTTGGCACCACCAGCCCGGCTGTCAGTACTTAAAGTCTTACATAAATACTGAGATAGAAATTTTTGTCCTTCATCCGTTGCTCAAGACTACAGGTTTGTGTTTGTTGCAAATATTACAGTTTACTTTTTTTGTTGTTTTTGAGATAAGGTCTCACTCTGCAGTTCAAGCTGGCCTTGAACTCATGGTGATCCAAGTGCTGAGATTATAGGCATACTTGTATAGTTTACTTTCTTTTTTTCTTTTTTTAGTCTTTTTGAGACAAGGTCTCTTTATGCAGTTCAGGCTGACCTTGAGTCACTTTGTAGCTCAGGCTGGTCTCAAACTCACAAAGATCCTCCTGCCTCAGCCTCGTGAGTGCTGGGGTTACAGGCATGAGCCACCACACTCGCTTTAGTTTACTTTCTTATATTTTGATATCCTCCTTTATTTAAAGATATTTTGGAGGTCCTGTTTGACCCAGCTATTCCCCTTCTGGGTATCTTCCCAAAAGAATTAAAAACGTCATACCACAGTGATATATGTGTACCCATGTTTATAACAGCACAATGTCTAATAGCTAAATCTTGGAAACAACATAAATGCCTATTGACTGAGGAATGGATAAAAAAGAGGTGGTATTTCTTTCTACAGTGCCATACTACTTGGCCATGAAAAAGGATAAACTTGAGACTTTTGAGGTAAATGGATACAACTTGAGACCATACTCATAAATGAAATAAGTCCAACACACTTGTGGGAACATCATATTGTCTCAGTAGTATGAGAAGCTGAAAGAAATTATATATATATATATGAATGTATATATAAAACACATATATATGTATATACCATTGTTACCCCCTCGTTACTGTTTTGAAATTTTTTTATTTTTCTCTTTAAAATAAAATAGATTTGAAAAGCAAAAATAAATATATTAAACATAGATCTAATAATTCCAATTTCTTTTTTTTTTTTTTTTTTTTTTTTTGTCAGTAATGGGGATCGAAATCATGACCATGCACTTGCAAGGCAGGTGCTTATGCCGCTGAGCTAAATCCCCAGCCCCGTTAATTCCAATTTCTGTAGTCTATCCAATTCTGCCCTGCTCTGACTACTCATTCTGAATGACTTCTTTCCACATGTATTTTATAATTTTTTTCATGTAAGCACATATTTCTTAGGGCCATATTCATTGTAACAGTTTGATGATTTACTTTTGTTTCAGAAAGGCAACTAAAAAAGACATTAATCTACCTTAGATGAGCCTAAAACTTTTAAGAATGAGATTTTTCAGGCAACAAAAGTAATACTGAATTCAGAGTCCAGTATCTCAAAACAGTAATACTTCCTCTCTTAGGGTGTTTCTGTCAGTGATGTTTAATGCCCTAGATGTTGAATCCTCAGACTGTGAACCAGAATCACTTCAAGATTCATTGGCTTACATGTCTGGCTGTCAGCTGGGAACTTCACTAGGTCCGTGGACCAGAACCTTTACATGTGGTATACTCCAGTAGCTTTGTGCTTGGGCTTCCTTGCAGGGTGGTGGCTGAGTTCTGGGGCAGGTATCCTGAGACAAATCGCTACTAGTGGTAGCCAGACTCTGTTTCATAACCTAGCCTGAGAAATCCTACAGGGTCACTTCTGTTTTATTCTTCCTCTGAAGGCATTCACAGGCCACATTCTTGTCCAAGGAAAGAAATAGCTCCACCTACTGAATGGAAGCATCAGGGATCTAGAAGCACAAGTGAGACCTGAACTCTACTACAATAGCTGTTCGGGGAATTTATTTTCTATTTCACCAAGTAAAACTGAGCACTTAGCAGTTACTAGAGTTGACATTTTTCTTCCTTTTCCCCTCAACTAGAACCAAGTGTGTTATAGGGACATAGCCTCAAAGAATGACACTTTTATCTTTTCCTTCCTATTACAACAAGTCTAAGAAAGATGTAACCCCACAGTTTCTGTCTGGGATGGAGGTTTTTCCTATTTCATCCACTAAAAGTATTGCCTTTCAAAGATCTTTGTCAGCCAGGTGTATTGACATATGCATATAATCCCAGGACTCGGGAGGCTGAGGCAGGAGGATGGTTGCAAGTTCGAGACCAGTCTGGGCTACAAAGTAAGCTCAAGACCATCCTGAACCGCATAGTAAGACCCCGTCTCAAAAAGACAAAGAAAAAAATCTTTGTATAGACATTTCTTATTTGTTTCTAAGTTTTAGACACCAGACTTTAAACCAGCAAGGATATGCAGTTATTCTTAAGGTGCCTTAGGAGATCTTATAATACCCCTCAGGATTCCTGCTTACCTGCTGTATTGGTTCTTCAAAGATAAGCCTTGCTTTCCTGCTAGTTCAGCCGTACATTCTGCATGCTGGCCTTTTATCTTACTATTGTATGCGAAGAGTTTGTCTAGACAGCTGATTCATCATATTTCCCAAAATAGAATTTATCAGATTACTTTTACTAATTGCTTTTTAGTTGTTAATAATTCTTCAGAGTGTTCCTTATTGAAGTACTTGGGAGGCTGAGGCAGGATGATTGCCATGAGTGCCAGGCCAGCTTGAATTACATAATGAGACCCTGTCTTTAAAAAAAAAAAAAATTCCGGGGCTGAGGATTTAGCTCAGCGGCATAAGCGCCTGCCTTGCAAGTATGCGGTCGCGAGTTCGATCCCTGGTACCAATAAAAAAACGAAAACAACAAAAAAAAATTCAGTATTGAAATATATTTAAATCCAGCCTCAGAAGCTATACACACACACACATTTCAGGTTGGTGACACACCATAATCCTAGGAAAATATCAAGTTCAAGGTCAGCCTTAATTACATAGTGAGTAGAAGGCCAGGTTAAAATATATAGCAAGAGCCTGTCTTAAAATATAGACAGAGTGCTAAGGATATGGCTCAGTGGCACACACCTGCCTGGCAAGTGCAAGGTCCTGAGTTCGATTCCTGGTACAAAAAAAAAGTGTTAATCTCATCTGTCTAATTGTATTCTTTCTAATCCACTATATTTGGAATTTCTAAAAACACAGAATTTTTGTTTGTTTTTTGTGGTGTTGGTGGTGGTACTGTTGGGGATTCAAACCAGGCTTTCAACATGCTAGACAGGTGCTGTAACAGTAAACTCTATCCCTGCCCCATTTTTTTAAAATTTTATTTTAAAACAGACTCTTCAGGCTGATCATAGACTCTGTGATCCTCCCTCCTCAGCCACTTGGGAGCCTGAGGCACGGGGATCCCTCAAGCCCAGGAGTTCCAGGCCTCCTGCGCAATATAGCAAGACGCCATCTCAAAGAAAATAAAGTTGAAATCTCAATGATTATTTACGTAATTGACTTTATTGTACTTTTGAAACCATTTACTTATGTAAAGAGTCAGACTTTTGAATGTAAAAACAGAGGTTGGACTTAACTATGACAAGCCTTCAAAGAAATGCTAGCAAAACACTGGAGAAGAGATCATTTCAGACACCAAGGAGAAATTTCACAATGGCAAAATCATCTGTGAACAGTGAAAAGATGCAGGTGTGAAAGAGAATAAGGTGGGACCAATGTAACAGAAGTATCAAATGGGAATGGTCGGTGAATGCAATGCCTTTTGAAGAGTGCAATATTTTGCTTTTTTTGTACCGGGAATCAAACTCACAACCTCACACTTGCCAGGCAGGTGCTGTGCCGCTGAGCTAAATCCCCAGCCCTGAAGAGGGTAGTATTGGAAATACTTGTTAGCAACTTGACTACAGTTAGCAGAATGCTTTTCTCATATGTGCATACTTCTCATGCTGTCTGATTCACATATGCCTCTTATTCAGAAAATGACAGTTTCCTGTTTGGCCTTGTAATGACCATCTATAAGTCACAGATCAGAGAAACGAACAACCACAATGAAAAACAAATAGCATTTTCATGAGTTGAAGTCAGTATCAGCGTAGTTCTTTTTGGGAATACTAATGAAAAACTACTAATAAATGTGGACAGACTGGTGATAATATATGTTAATGTTTTTTGACCTTGTCTTTGTGGATATATTCTCAGTACTTTAATTTTCTTTTTTTTGTTGTTGTTTTTTTGGTCTTTTTTGTTTTTTTATCGGTACCAGGGATCAAACTCACGACTGCCTGCTTGCAAGGCAGGTGCTTATGGCGCTGAGCTAAATCCCCAGCCCCTGTTTTACCAATTTTAAAGGTCTGATTTTTTTTGTGGTAATTCATAATCAGAAGGTTTTTGTCTTTTGTTTTGTTTTGTTTTTTGTTTTGAGACAGGTTTTGCTATGTAGTCTAGGTAGCCTTGAACTCACTTTGTAACCCAGACTGGCCTCAAACTTGCTACAGTCCTCCTGCCTCAGCCTCCTGAGTGTTGAGATTACGGGCACGCACCATCACACCTAGCCAAAAGATTTTTATTCAGTGAAAGTGTGATTTTTTTAAAAAAATTTTTAGTTCAGTGGCACTAAGTACATCGACAAGATTGTGTAATCATCTTTTCTGTTTCATCATATTAGACAAAAGCTGTACAACCTGTTAAGCAATACCATGCCAGTCCCACCTCAGTCTCTGGCAAGTACCATGTTATCATTCTGCATACTCTATGAGTTTGGCCAATATAGGTTCTTCACGTAAATAGAACGATTTGGGGGAGGAGGATGGATTGTAGGGACTGAACCCAAGGAATACTTTTATTTTGAGACAGGATCTTGCTAAATCTGGCTTCTAACTTGGAATCCACCTGCCTCAGCCTCATGAGTAGCTGAGATTACAGACATGTGCCATCATGCTAAAGGATCTTCATTCCTTTTCATGGCTGAATAATAATAATAATATCATAGTTTGTTTATTCATCTCTTGATGCATACTTGGATCTTTCCAATTTTTGACTGTTGTAAATAATCCCTCTGTGAGGACTGGAGTACAAGGTCTGGTTTCCAATTCTGAGCAGATATACCTGTGAGAACAGTTACTAAATCACGTGATAATTCTGTGTTTACATTTTTGAAATGTCATCGAGCTATTCTCTGAAACAACTACATTCCCAGCAGCGGAGGACTGTAGTTCTACTTTCTTGACAGCCTCATCAATGCTTGCAATTTTCCTTCTTTTGATTTTTTGAGACAGGTCTCACTTTGTGGTGCTGACTGGTCTTGAACTCACTCTGTAGTCCAGGCTGTTCTCAAACTTACAGCAATTATCCTGCCTCAGCCCCCTGACTGTTGGGATTACAGGCATACACACCATGCCCAGCTTTCCTGCAAAATTTTCCATTCTTAAACCTATAGCCATCCTAGTAACTATGAAGTCATATCTTACTGTGGTTTGAATTTTCCTAATGAATGTTGAAAAGCATGTTTTTACTTGCTGAGTGGCCTTCTATTTGTGTAATATCTAATTGTGTCCTTTGCCTATTTTTTCATTCCAGTTTCTTTTTTCCTTTTTGTTTTGGTACTTGGAATTGAACTCGGACCTCTGAGCCGTATCCCCAGCCTTCTAGCTTCATTTTTAAATTGTGATTTCTTAAGATAGGTTCTGTAGACCCCTGATGGAAAAAGGTCCAGATCTCTTGTTTGAGTTCCATTGGGAGCTCAGGCTTCTGAGCTTTGTAACACTGTCTCCTGCTTTTATCTCTGTAACCAAGGACTGTTCGGTCACTTTTTATTTACTCTGCGTGTGTGTGTGTGTGTGTGTGTGTGTGTGTGTGTGTGTGTGTAATGGTGCCAGAACTGTACCATACTAGGCAGTTGCTGAAACACTGGACTGTGTGTCCCCAGTCCAGTGGTAGTGTTTTATAGTCTCTATAATCTCTGGATTGCTCCACCGTTTCCTGTTTAGCCCTTAGATCCTCTATCAGTTATGTGTCAGTTTGCGTTAAACTCTTTCTGTTGTAAACCTGCTATGGTAGTGCGAGTCCATGACCCCAGCACTCCCCAGGCTAGACTTGGGAGGATCGCTGTGAGTTCAAGGCCAGCCTGGGCTACATAGTGAAAGCTTGTTTCCAAAAGAACAAAAATCCCAGGAGTTCTTGGCGGTTGTAAATATTTTTACATTGTGTCTGTTATCCTGAATAGACTTGGACACAGAATCTAAACTGCCTTTTTTTTTTATAGTAAAAAAAAAAAAAATTGTCCCTTTTTTCCTCCCTTCTCCACTCCACTTTTTGTTTTTGTGATCCTGGGACTAGAACTCAAGATCTTGCAAATGTTAGCTAAGTGCTGTGCCTCTGCATTACCTCTCCAGTCTCATTTTACCTTTTGTCTTCTGAGACGGAGTGTTGCTACACTGCCCAGGCTGGCCTGGCATATTTCATCCCCCTGCCCCCACCTCAGCCTCGCGGATAGCTAGGATTACAGGTAATAGCTGGGATTGCATGAATCATCACTGCGCCCAGCTAGACGCTTTTTCTTCCAGTCCATTTTCCAATTAGTTGAACATGTTCGCAGGAAAACTTTGCTAGCGTTTCTGAAATTTATACACTTAAGGAAGTATTCCAAATTCATGTAGTTAATTAGATGCCCAGCTAGTGTTGGAATTGTAATGCCTTAACTCCTAGTTTACTTCTTATTCTAACAAGTTGAAATTTTCCAGGTAAGGAACTGGATAAAAGGGTCAAAAAGGAGCTTTTATTCTTTATTTGGCTTCCCCTCCCCTTTGGCTTTTTAAATTGTGTAAGTCTGTTGTTTCCTCTTTAAATTTTTAGCTAAAATAAAATTTCTGACTTTTTGGAATTGTGATATATAAATTTGTGTCTTTACAAAGCAACTTTAATTTTTTTTAATGTGAATGTCATTGTTAGTTATGACTAAGCAGTATTGGAAAACTTCACCTAGCATGCAACTATACAAGAATTTATATATATTCTCATATAATATAGTTCTATATGAAGAAATCTGTATAAATGCCATTAATTCTGTTTCTTAAAATAATAGTCTTCAAAATTCATTGGTCACATTCTATAGGTCAAAGTTTTTTACCATCTATTCTCATTTAGTATGTGTATATATTTCTATGTAGGCCTTCCTTATATATTTATAATAAGTAGTTTACTATGTACATAGATCACAACTAATGTGCACTTCATGAAACATTAACCAACATAAAATCGAGGAACAAATGAAGAGATGTTGTAATGCTTTTCCTCCTCCCTAGATTATTTTGTGCATTCCAAGTGCACTATGCTTTTTGGAGTGTGTTCCAGAGTGTGTATGTTAAAGCTGCTAAAGGAGCTTGGTGTGGTGGTACACGCCTGTAATACCAACACTCTGGGAGACTAAGGCACAAAGATCACAATTTCAATCCTAGCCTGGTCAAACCCTGCCTCAAAATGTAAAAAATTAAAAGGGGCTAGGGATCAAACTCAATGCAAAGGTTCTGAGTTCAGTTCCCCTGTTCTGCCCCCCTCCAAAAAAACCCGTCAAAGGAATTCAGACACACATTCTGCTGAATTGCTACATGTTCACCAAACTTTGTGAAAATAGTCCAGATGCTCTCTGACTTCCACTCCTTAACCTGTTTTAAGTTCCTTGATTCAAACACAGTACAATAAAGCTAACATATTAGCCTCAATTCTAAGTTCCTCAGAATCATAATCATAGACTGATGCAACAGCCTCCAAAGTTGGGAACTGTGTATTAATATACACTGGATTCTTCATTTGTCACTAAGGATCAAGTAATTATGGAAAAATATATGAGAGAGGGTATGCATATGTGTTTGAAATGAACCTAAAATATAATGTCTGTCTCAAAATTGACTCTAGCTTCCATCTCATTTTTTAAAAAGAAGACTGGAAAAAAAATAGATGTGATACAACAATAAAAAAAAACAGCCCTTTGTCTACATTCTTTTTAAGGTTAGTCTCTTTTTTGGATACAATGTAATGACTGTCTCTTATCTGGGTTCAGACAGTTCAAGCTAGCACTAGAGTAACCCATGGGAAAACTGAAAGGTTTCACATGGGGTTTTTCTCCGAGATACCTGAGCCACCGTTCAGTCCTGCATAAAAACCTGCAAAGTGCTAGACAGTGCAGATGCTGCAAAGGTGAATGACACTGTGAACTTTAAGGTCAAGGACAATTTAGAATTAATAATGTGATCATGAGAAAGGTTCATACTCATGTCCAGTCAATATTGGACATGACTGATGGCCAGGGAAAGTAAGAGGTGTTGCACATTTTATCTATTATATCTCTCAAGGATGAACTGTCATGCAGGGAGAAAGGAAGATGAGGAAGCAGAAAGTAAAACTAAAGATGTCAAGGAAAGAGAAAACTAACATTGCCTAATTAGGCGCTTTGGTATCTATGATCTCATAGTCCAAAAGCCTCAAGCAAGAGCCTTTATCTCCACTTTACAGGTGAAGAAACTGACCGAGAAAAGTTAAGTAACTTGAACAAGTCACACATATAATTATTAGCAGGAAAATTTAATTGAGGCATATTAGCTAAGCAGTTGCTCCATGATGACTGTGCAATTTAAGTGATAACAAAAATCTTGATGTGTTACTATTTATAAGGCTACAGCAGACTCCTATACATCAAAAAGATCTGTTCTTAGGAACCATAGTAGAGTATATACATTAGGAAAATAAGATATGTAAGCTTTCTTGGGTGCAAATGGGATGCTGGTTGCTAAACTCTTCTAAAGAGGATGTTTTTCTAAATGGTTGTTGCCTGTTTTCCTATGAAAGCCAGCTAGCACCTCTTCAAAACATAATACATCATTGAAGCCAGGCATTGCAATGCATGCCTATAATCCCAGCACTTAGGAGGCTGAGACAGGAGGATGCTGTTTAAGGTCAGCCTGGACTACACAATGAGACTTTTATCTCAAAAAACTACACAAAAGGAAAAAAGTTAGATAATTGAAGACTGTTTTGTGTTTGTGTGTATGATGCTGGGGATCAAATGGGTGGCCTTATACGTCCTGGACAGACAGTCTACCGCTGAGCTACACTTCCAACCTTGGATTGGTAAAGGAATCCAAACTAATAGGGTACTCAACCCCAGTTACCCTGAAGAATTACGTAAAGGTGAATCCTAAATCTAACTCCAATATATAACAGTCTCATGAACCCCCATATGACCATGCTTAAACCTGATAATTATCAAGACTTTGTACACCTGCTTCATCTAACCTCACTTAACATCTTTTGTTTGTATCAAGTATTCTAAAGAAAAACCCAAAATGCATATCACCAAAATGTAGATAGATAGGGAAGCATTATAAATAGTAACTCCCAAGGGTGTACTGCTGGTGACCTGTTAATGGGAATATTTTATTGTAACCTTGTGTTGTGTTTTCTTCAGCTTTCTGCCA
Source organism: Cavia porcellus (assembly GCF_034190915.1). NCBI lineage: Eukaryota > Metazoa > Chordata > Mammalia > Rodentia > Caviidae > Cavia > Cavia porcellus. Next base: position 44,861,326 of record NW_026947515.1, on the reverse strand, counting down.
TAAGCACATGTTTTTCAGGTAGCTTAAATTCTCTAGGAAACAAGACGGGTTAAAAATGAGTGAACAGATAGGTCGCCCCCTGTTAAAGAAATCTACCACTATATTTGTTATCCCCAGGAAATTACTACAATCAAGGAGAGATTCGTAAGAAAGAACTTTTGCAGAGCTGTGATGTTTTGGGGATTCCACCCTCCTGTGTAATGATTATTGACAACAGGTAATTTGTCTTTTAACAACACAGAAATTCATTGCTTATCATTTACTGATGCACGAAAAAGACATCAAAAGCTAATAGATAAAGATAGGAGCATCTTAGTTGAGAAATCTACCCAAAATGCTTTATTTTAAGTGAAAGAATAACTTTCTTCAACTTGTTTAAACTTTTTTTATGCTGAAATGGTTTCTCCTCCTATAGCTACAGCTTTTAATTTCTATTACAAATTTCAGAACTATACAAAAATACAATGAACAGTATCATGAACTCCCATATGTCCATACTTACACCCAATAATTATCAAGACTTTGTACACTTGATTCATCTAACCACACTTCCCATCTTTTGTGTGCATCAAATATTTTAAAGAAAAACCCTAAATAAATAAATAAAAGGAAGACTCAGGTGGGGTGTAATGGTGCACACCTAAAATCCCATCATTCTGGGAAACAGGCCAGAGTTTTTCAAGTCTAAGCCCAGCTAAGGCAATTGAGCAGGACCCTGACTCAATAAATAAGAGGGGCGCAGTGCAAAAGCCCTGAGTTTTAATACCCAGGACCATCAAAATAATAATGTTAATAATAATAACTAAAAATAAGAAAAACCCAGCTGGGCATAGCGACACATGCATATAATTCCAGAACTCAGTAGGCCAAGGCAGGAAGATCACAAGCTTGAGGCCAGCCTGGACTGGATGGTTTAAAGTTAGCCAGGACGAGATACTGAGACCTTGTGTCAAACACGAGTGCATGCGTGCACACACACACCCCCACTATCAGGCTGTGTATCTCTTAAGAACATGAACATTATTTTTTATAAGTGTAATACCATTGTTATTACCTCTAACAGTTAATACTAACAGTTATTCTTCAGTGTTTTCACTCAATTCATTGAAATGTCTCCAAGTAGCACAATAATATCTTTTTTGAGTGGCTTGTTCAAATCAAAATCCAAACAAGATCCATTCATGATAGTTGATTGATAGCCTGTATTTAATTCCCCTTTCCTCCATGTTAATGATTCAGTTTTCATACAAAATGTCCCACATTCGGGGTTGGTCTGTCTGTTTCTCCTTGTGTTGTCTAAGCTTGCTTTTCTTTTCTTTTTTTTTTTCCTGTGGTCTAGCTCTGTAGACCAGGCTGGCCTCAAACTTGTTCTCAGAATTGTAGCCTAAATCATTAATTAACTGAAGTTGCAAAGTAATGAGTTTATAATTGTCATATCCATTGTGTGTATGCTAGCTGTATTTCTTTTGCAAAGAAAACTCTCCCTGTTAACTGGGACTATTTATCCTGCTGTACAATTTGAACCAAAAAAAGACAGAATAACCAGGCATGATGGCTCATGCCTGCAATTCCAGCACTTGGGAGGCTGAGACAAGAACATTGCCCCAAGTCCAAAACCAGCCTGTGCTACATAGTACAAGGCCACCCTGAACTACAAAGGAAGACTCTGCCTCAAAACACAAACAACAAGATAAGATAGAGGTTCAACTCTTTTCTTTTAATTGATACTTTCAGAAAACAGTTTGATGTCCTACATACCTAGAGATCCACTGTTTATTTCTTCGATAGTGGGGGCACTTTTTAATTTCATTAGAAACTAAGTTATTTTTATTTATTTCATGTTACAGTTTTGATCATTATATTCTTTGATACTCAGATTATCTCATCTTTGGCTAGTGAGTCTCTTCATGCTGGCTCACATGTATTCCCATTTCTGTTTTGTTTTATTGTACTAGAGATCGAACCCACAGGCTTGTGCCTGCTAAGCAAGACTTTCAGTGCCTTCTCGTATCCCTCCTTACCTCAACTGCAGAATTAGCTATTTCTCCAAGAAGCTTTGGTTTGTCATAGTAAAAAATGATACTTAGCTGAGCTGGTGGTACCTATAATCCTGGCATTTGGGAAACTGAAGCAGGAGAATCACTACCAGTTCAAGACCAGGCTAGGCCAGCTTGAACTGCAGAGTGAAACCCTGTCTCAAAAAGACCAGAAAGAAAAAAAAAAAGATACTTAGAGTACATAACCAAGCATACTTAGAAGCATTTGTTGCTATAGTGTTATTGTTCTTATTGCTACTTGAACTTGATAGTGAATAGAGCTGCTAAGATGTATCTATTTTTTACTGGAAAAGAAAAATTTTAAAAATTATACTAATGATCATAATTCAAAGTTAATAGTTCAGGGTTCTTTCTTAACATCTTTGTACAGCTGAATCTCTGTCTTTGCTTCCAACAACACCACCAATTACTGTGTTCTTCAATCATTTTAAGGATTTCATGAATGAAAACAGACATACTGTTTTATTCAGAATCACAGATATCCAAAATCAAGACTAAATATAATATGACTGGTCATGATGTTTGCAATTTAAAGTAAGTCAAAAAACATGTATCATTGCCGGGCGTGGTGGCTCACACCTGTAATCCCAGCACTCGGGAGGCTGAGGTGGGAGGATTGTTGTGAATTCGAGACCAGCCTGGGCTACAAAGTGAGCTCAAGGCCAGCCTGGACTGCATAGCGAGACCCTGTCTCAAAAAAGACAAATATATATATATATATATATATATATATATATATATATATATATAATAATTAACTCACAGATGGTATGGTAGTGTATACCTGTAATCCCAGCACTTAGGAGGCTGAGTCAGGAGGATCCCCATGAGTTTAAGGACAGCCTGAGCTACATAGTGAGTTCAAGGTCAGCCTGAACTACATAGAAAGACCTTGTCTCAAAACAACAAAACACAAGAACCAAACAAAATAAATTTACCCTAACTGGCAAAATCTTATGAATCTGAACCTTGGTGGAAAGTATCCAAGTATTCATTATACAGTTATATATTTTGACTTTTCTATTTCAGGTTTGTGAGTTTGTTTTCAGTACTAAGGATCAAACCCTGGTTTTTTTTGGTTGGTTGTTTGTTTTGAGACAGCATCTCACTAAGTCTCAGTGTGGGTTTGAACTAGTGATCCTCCTGCCTCTGCCTCTGCCTCTGCCTCCCAGAATTCTGGGATTATAGACATGTACCATCATGCCCTGCTGTTTCAGAAGTTTGAGGGCATTTTGTTCTTGTTCTTGTTTTTAAACATACTTTGTTTTGGGATTAGGAATTAAATGCAGGGCCTTTACTCTGAGCCACATCCCCAGTCCTTTCCCCATTTTTGTACCTGGCTGAATTATTAAATGGCCTGAGTTGTCCAGGCTGGGCTCAGATTGGTAACCCTCCTTCCTTGGGCTTCCAGAGTATTGGGATTACGGATGCGCTTCAGATTATGCCCTGGTTCAGAATTTTTATAATAAGAAATTTTCAGAGCCAGGTGTGAGGGCCCGTCTCTGTAATCCCAGCATTTAGAAGACTAAAGCAGGAAGATTGGCATGAGTTCAAGGCCAGCCTGGGCTACATAGTGGGTTCAAGGCCAGCCTGAACTACAGAGATCCTGCCTTTAAAAAAAAAAAAAAAAAAAAAAATCAGCACCACACATACCACAGGCCTCTTTTTCCTATAATTTTCTGACATATCTATTTTACTGTATTTGTGATTTACCCACCCCTTCAATTAAAAAAAAAAAAAAAACAGATGAACAAGTGGATTTTGTGAGTTTCAAAAAGTTTTAGGTTTACAAATCATTCCTTACCAACAGTATAATTTGGGGGGGGGTTATTATAAATGAATTTACATTTGCTCATTTTTTTTAAGAAGTTTCATTTTCTATTATTGGGTAACATGTCAGAGGATGATAATACAGTTTAACCTGTGATGAAGAGATAAATTCCTTCTGGTATGCAAAGAAAAACAAACGTTCTGATCCATCTAGATGTACATTTAAAAAAAAGCCAAAATGTAATTCTGATGATGTTTTCAATTCTTTTCTCTTTTTTGTTTTTTGAGACAGAGTCTCATAATGTAGCTCAGGCTGGCCTTGAACTCATAGCAGTCCTCCTGCCTCAGCCTCCTGAGTACTGGGGTTACAGGCATGCACTACCTGGCCTCCTTTTTGAAATACAAGATTTGTCCTGCTCCCAGGTGTAGTGGCACATTCCTGTAATCCCAGCACTGGAGAGGTTTTGAGTTCATTTGTAGAAGAAATCAGTGGATGCTTTGCTTTAAATATATTGTACTCCCCCTTTATTTTGTGAGTATAGGTTGTAATTTTTTCTCCACATTACTAGTAATAATAGGATGAACTGGTTTTTGCCAGAGACCCATCTGCATGCAGGCTTTTCTGCCTGTGCTGGACCCAGCAACACAAGCTGATTTTTTTAGGGCCAGATCTGATCTGTGAGAACAGTCGTGCTCCAAAAATCTTGGTTATCAAGATCTTTACTCTCATCATCTGTCTAATTTAGTACTTTTTTTTGGTTAGTTTTTTTGTTTTTTGAGACAAAGTCTCATTATGTAGTACAGGCTGGCCTTGAACTCACTTAGGTAGTTCAGGCTGCCTTGAATCTCATGGCAATCCTCCTCCCTCGGCTCCCGAGTGCTGGGATTATGGGCCTGCACCACCACACCTGGCAAATTTATTACATTTTTATTCGTCCTGTAAAGATCATACAGTTTCAACCTCCATTCCCTAGTTGTGAAATGCAGCAATAATGAGGTAGGAAAGTTGTTAAAGATAAAAACTTTAAGAAGGCAGTTTGAAGATTTCAAGGTCTTTCTCCGCTTGAGCTGCTTTAACAAAATATTATAAACAGTGTAGTTTAAAGAACAAAAAGATTTTTCTCACTGATCTTCAAGCCATAAGTCCCAGAGCAAAGTCTGGCAGGGTGAGTTTTATTTATTTTTATCTTTTTCCTTTTTATCGGTACTGGGGATCGAACTCACGACTGCCTGCTTACAAGGCAGGTGCTTATGCCGCTGAGCTAAATCCCCAGCCTCCACAGGGTGAGTTTTAATGGGTACTTTCTTACTGGCTTGAAGATGGCCACCTTCTCACTGTCTTCATGTGTTAGAAAGATTATTTTCTCTCCTTGTTTTCTTATTATTCTCAGATTAGGGCCCTACCATTATGACCTCATTTAAATTTTGTAAATTCCTAAAACTCATATCTCCAAAGAGAGTCACACTAGGTATGAGCACATCAGCGTGAGTTTTAGGAGAGACACAGTTCAGTTTGTTAGCTTTCTGATCCAGCCCTCCAAAATTCCTGTCTCCCTGCATGCAGAACATTCAGTCATGGCAGGTATGGTGGTGCACTCTTGTAATCTCAACACTTGGGGAAGGCAGGGTTGGAGCAGGAGAATCTGCAAGTCTCAGGCCAGCCTGAATTACATAGCAAGACCCTGTCTCAAAAAACAAACAAACAAAGCAACATCCAGTCCTTTTCCAACAATCCCAGGAGTCTCCCTGCCCCCCATCAGTACCCGACTGCCTGCTTGCAAGGCAGGCGCTTACGCCGCTGAGCTAAATCCCCAGCCCCAATCCCAGTAGTCTTAATTCATTCCAGGATTGACTCTGAAGTCTAAATGCCAAAGTCTAAATGTTGTCAAAAGCAAGTTTGAGTATGTTTCATCCGGAGACAAAATTCTTCTCCAGCTGCGAACATGTGAAACCAGACAAGTTATATACTTACAAAGTACAATGGTGGGTCAGGGGTAGGATAAATATTCTCGTTCCAAAAGGGAAAAAAATCTGAAAGAAAAAAGAAGTAATAGACCCTAAGCAAACCCAAAACCGAGAATAACACATTCCATTAGAGCTTCAGGTTAAAGGATAAAATCATCCTTTTTTGATGTTGTGTCCTCCAGATCCACTGAGGCCTGTGGTGAGAATACCATTTTTGCTGCCTCCTGGATCCCCTTCAGGGTCATTTTTCTTTTTTCTTTTTTTTTTTTTTTTTGTGTGTGTGTGTGTGTGTGTGTGTGTGTGTGTACCAGGGATCAAACTTATGACCTCACACTTGTCAAGCAGGCTTTTATGCTGCTGAGCTAAGTACCCAGCCCTCCCTTTTCTTAAAGTATGAGACATGTTTGTAGCTGGATACCTATCTTTTCTGGTCCTATGGAATCTTAAGTCCAATAGCTACCTTTTTTTAAATTTTGTACCAGGGATCGAACTCATGACCCTGAGCTTGCCAGGCAGGCACTTATGTCCTAAATCCTCAGCCCTCAATAACTACCTTTTGTTTCATGTCATTTTTTCTGGTCCCCTGGCTTTCTCATTTTTTGCAGTATAAACAGATTGAAATTTTTCAGAAATCTTTTAAGTTCTGGTACCTTTTTGCTTAAAAATTCCTTCTTCAAGCCATCTCTTGACTCAACATTTTACTTAGAAATTTCCTTAGCTAGCCACGTGTGATGGCACAGATCTGTAATCCCAGTCCTTGGGAGGCTGAGGCAAGAGCACTGCTATAAATTCAAGGCCATCCTCAACTGCATATTAAGATCCTGTCTGAAAGCAAACAAAAAAGAAATTTCCTTAACTAAGCCAGGCATGGTTGCTTGCACCTGTAATTCCAACGTTCTAGAGCCTGAGGCAGGAGAATCACAAGTTCAAGGCCAGGCTGGGCTACGTAGTGAGTCCCTGTCTGAAAACAAAGAAAAAGGGATCTCATTGTTCATACTTCTAATTTCATCATTTACAAGTTTTACCTTCCACAAATCACTGTAACACAAGTCAACCAAGTGCTTTGTTCCTTGTACGGATCATCTTTTCTGGATTGAAACTCAGTGGTAAAGTGTTTGCTTAGCACGTACTAGGCCCTGGGGTTCAATTTTAAGTACAGAAGCCAAGACACAAAGGAGAAAAGAGGATCTGGTAGAACTGTTTCTGATAAACATCCTTTTCTTGATTTGTGGATGACCATAATTATCTCCTAAAAATCATAACTCCAAATACAGTCACACTGGGGACTTCAACATAACATAAACCTGGGGGAGAACACAATTCAGTCTGCATGTCTAGCACTATGCAGGCCTTAGTCTTTTAACCTCTCACTTCATAACCTGGAAAAGGCAAAGCTTAGGTCTATTTAGATGTGTCACAGAGAAAAATTCAGAGGAAGGTGCAAGCGGGAAGTTTTAAAGAGCAACTGTAACCCATAATGATGGTAACCAAGTGTAAAGCTGTCGATGCCAAAAAACATACAAATACGTGATTTTACTTAATCCTCAAAATAATCCAATTTGTCCCATTTTACAATAAGACACTGAACCATAGCAAGAGGTTAAATAATTTGCCCAAGGTCATCCAGCCAGTAAGTAATAGATCTGGCCTTGAAACAGGAGCCTTCTGGCGGCAGAACATTTGCTGCAACTAATGTATCTTATCCACTCCACGCCTGACACAAAGTTTCATAAAGAGGATCTCATTTAATACTTAGTCTAACTACACAAAATAGGTTTCATTATCCCTTTGTGTTTCACAAAAAGAAAGAAAGCTAAGAGAGATTAAGAGTCTGTGAGGTCAAAACATTTAATAAATGACAGGGCTAGGATTCAAAACCAGAAAGGGGGATGGAGTTCATTCCTGACTTTCTGCACAGAAGTAGGTCACCACTTCAGTTACTGAATTTGAAACACCATTGCCAGTTTAGTTGACACTATATGGTGAGCTTTTTTATCTCATTGTTCTGAGCTTCTGTGCTTAATTTCAGAAAAACGTTTAGCCCCGCAGAATGGAGAAAAAATTCATTGCTCGTGAAAAGAAGACATCTTAGTCAGTAGGCAACTAAATGGTTACTGTTGGTAACCTTACTCAGTTCCTTAAAAGGAAAGTTCTGGTCATTTAATGAGTCATATAATATTAAATTCCCAGTTCTGAAAATATTAGTACCTATTAAATGCCCAGAATGGGCAAGGCACTATGCTAGATGTTGAAAAGAAAAATAGTTTGAGTGTGGGAAGAGGTGTTGGCATGACAGCCATCGTGGCTTCATTTGTGCGTTGCTCTTCCATTGGGCTCGTGCAGAGGTCAGGAAGAGGGAGGTTAGAGACCTTTCTAGGCTATTTGGAAAGTATATATTACTGGAAAATTCATTCTACAAATTTTTACTCGTGTTGCTTTCATACTTCTTAAATATATCAGGAAAAATCTGTAGATTATCCTGTATACTTAATAAAATATTCTTTCTCTACCCAACTTCTATCCACTCAAGTGAAGGCTAGATTAGAAATAATTCTAAGGCTGAAGCAGTAGGATCACAAGTTACAGGGCCAGCATGGGATACACAGAGACCCTGCCTCAAAAAAGAAAGGAAGGAAGAAAGGAATCCTATGTACATTTTTATAATATTTGATTAGATAAATTCAAACAACAGAGTTTCTTGAAACTTTAACCAGCTGGGCACAGTTGCACATGCCTGTGATCCCAGCACTCGGGATGCTGAGGCAGGAGAATTGCTGTGAGTTGAGGTTAGTCTGGACTACAAAGTAAGTTCAAGGCAGCCTGAATTACAAAGTGAGACTCTGTCTCAAAAACAAAACAAAAAAAGCTTAACCATGCCTTTGAACCTTGTTATAAATTAGTGGTCTTCTTATGGGACTCATTCTGTAGGGTGAGTCCTGAGTATTCAGACTGAAAACAGTGGCGATTTAGGGGAACTCTGATTACAGTGGAGTAAAATAAAGATCATTTCTAACTCACGCCCTATTAAAGTGCTTTGGGGCCCATCACCTATTGTTTGGGAAAATTTGTAATATCTCAAAGTGATCAAGGCAATAAGTATTTGGGGTGAAGGATTGGTGCATTAGCCTGATTTGATGTATAGATGTATCAGAACTTCACACTGAACCTCATAAATATATACAGTTGTTATTTGGCAATTAACATAACATTTAAAAAAACTATTTGTGCTTGACATGGTGGCTCATCCCTGTAATCTCAGCACTCAGGAGGGTGAGGCAGGAGGATTCCCTTGAGTTCAAGGACAGCCTAGGCTACATAGCTTAAGCCCAGCCTGAACTGTCTCTGTCTCTGTCTCTCTGTCTCTGTCTCTGTCTCTCTGTCTCTCTCTCTCTCTCTCTGTCTGTCTGTCTGTCTCTCTCTCTCTCTCTCTCTCTCTCTCTCTCTCTGTGCATAGTTGGTACTGGAGACTGAATTTAAGCCCTTTGCACTGACCTACATTCCCAGCTCTTTTCAAATTTTATTTTTTTATTTTTCTATTTTAAGAGCCGATCTCGCTAAGTTGCCCAGGCTATGGTTAAATTTGCAACTGTCCTGACTCAGGCTCCCAGAATGTTAGGATTACAGACATGTGCCACCATACCTGGCTCTTAGCCTCATCTTCCAACATCTGCTTACACACACATCACCTTTGTTCCCTTAGCCAAAACAGTCGGACTGCCCAGTTCCCCCTCTGTGTCTCTCCCCTGCATCTCATAATCTCATAGTGAAGCTGTGCCTCAAATACATCGTGCTTCTCTGCCTTACTAGACCTGCGCCTTGGCATGCACTAGTCCTCTCTGACATGCTCCCCCATTTTGCAATACCCCTTACCTTTTCCTTGCTCACTCTTGCTCATCATTCAAGGCTCAATTCAAGAAGTGTCTTGTGCTCTGAGACACCATCCCTGGTTTGCCCAATCTCCTTGGACGCTTATGTTATATTCCTGTTGTCCCATTATATCCTACATGCACACTAATTTCTTAGTCCAAGTCATAAGCCCTTCTGTATCTCCCTCCACCCTCTTTCATAATCCTTGGTTCTACAGTAGCTGCTCACATGGGATAAGCGAATGACCAATTCTGCCATAAGCTTTCTTCCTGTGACCAGATATAAATATGTGATCTCTAAGGGCTCCAACGACACCTATGCTATCCTGCTGCCTTTCCTCATTTTTCTTTGTTTACCCAGACTTGAAGATTAGCAAATCATTTCTGAGCCTTCAGTGAGATTATTTTTACTTCCTTTGATTGAAATCTGAATTGTTAACTTGCATAGTTATTTTTAACTTTCCGGAAAGTTAAAAATGACTCCTCTGGGTTAGAAGCATTTTTTTAATATCTATTTATTTTGCCACTCTATAGATTGGCTACACTAAGATTTCAGTAACCTTAATAATCTTATTTTTCTCCAATGTTTGCCTTAAAGTCTATGTGGCATTAAAAAGCCAAGACTGGGGGCTGGGGATTTAGCTTAGTGGCATAAGCGCTTGCCTTGCAAGTGTGTGATCGTGAATTTGATCCCCAGTACCGATAAAAAAGAAAAAGACAAAAATAAAAAGCCAAGACTTGTCAGGTGTAGTAACACATGCCTGTAATCCCAGCACTCGGGAGGCTAACACAGGAGAATGGCTTCACATTCAAGGGCAGCCTGGGCCGCATATAGTTCAAGACCAGGCTGAAACCCGTTTCAAAAAACAGAAAACAAAAAATAAATCCGTAAAAAGCTGCGACTTTACAGATTGTTTTACATGAACAAAGAAATAGAATCCAACACCTCCTAGGAAACATAAATGAGCCTGGCTCCTGGCAGTCTTCACGTTTCCCAATAAATCCATGCAAATCATACAGTGAAAGATACTGTAAAGCATAGTCGGAGACTGCTGGGATCCTGTTGGTTACTAACCCCTCTCTCCTCCTGAGACCCCGTCAGAGCCTTCCCTGCACAGCAGAAAACCAAAAGAGACCATAAGCTTGCTGCCACAGTGGATCTGACCACGCACTCTTTCACTGTGAGAGATTAAAATAGATTCTCCTGCGGTCCTTTTCTCTAAATACGCAGAGGAGACTGGGCTGAGGTTCAAAAGCATAGTTCCATTCCCTGTTGGCAAGAGCAGGGCAGTGCTCTGGTCCTCCCAAAGGCACAGGAATCCTTCCTAGAAAAGAAAACAGGGAAGGAGACCAGAGTGAGCCTAGCTAGTATGGAGCGATTATGCGCAGGGGGCAAAAACTGCTGCAGTACCATTTTGGTCCGATTATTCTGGGAATCAAAGAAGGCTGGGCCTTCAGGCAACACAACAGCAGGCCCTTTACAAAGTGAACACTGGTGTCTGATACGACTCCTTGGAGAAGGTTTCAAAAAGGTTTGCAAATGTCACAAAAATAGAATTCAAGGTGACTTTGTATATTGTAACATTTATGGTATCACTGTATAGTACAATAGCAAAAGGTTGCTGGCAACCTAAATGTTTAGCAGTAGGCAATTCATTGTAGATGCATGGCCTAAAAAAAAATTGAGTTTTCTATGCTTATTTAATAACCCTGGAAGTTGTTCATAATACTGAGTTTTTAAAAGGAGTATACAGTTTTTCTTTACACTTTTCTTTTCCATAGTGAACATGTATTAATTGTAAAATAAATTTTAGCCAGATGTGATGGCACATGCCTATAATCTGAGCACTTCGGAGGCTGAGTCAGGAAATCTGTGGGTTCAAGACCACAACTATATAGTGAAAGCCTGTCTAAAAATAAAAATAAAAAAGTTATACTAGGCACGATGGCACACATCCATAATCCCAGCATTCTGAGAAGCTAAAGCAGGAGGCTCACAAGATTGAGCCCATTATGGGCAATTTACAGAGACTATTTCAAAATAAAAGAAATTAAGTTTTAAAAAATAAAATAAAAAGTTGATGGGAACCAGATGTAGGAGCACACGCCTCTGACCCTCACACTCTGGGAGGCTGAGGCAGAAGAATTTCAGCCTAGGCTAGGCAACTAACTTAGTAACTTACCGAGACCCTGTCCCAAAATAAAAAGAGCTGAAGATAAATCACATGGATTCAGTCCCCACTACTATAAATAATTAGTTAATTGTTAAGATCAGGGGCTGGGGATTTAGCTGAGCGGCATAATTTAGCTGAGCGGCATAAGTGCCTGTCTTGCAAGCAGGCAGTCGTGAGTTCAATCCCTGGTACCGATAAAAAGGAAAAAGACAAAAAAAAAAAAAATTGTTAAAATCAAATTTAAAATGAGTGGGGTTGTAACAGTGTGAAGGTCCTGGGTTCCAAAAAAAAAGTTACACTTATTACTAAATGCAGCTTTTTTAGGTTTTTGCTCTTTTTTTCTTTTCTTTCTTTCTTTTTTTTTTGGTTTTTTTGAGACAGGGTGTTTCTATGCAGTTCAGGTTGGCCTTAAACTCACTTTGCAGCCCAGGCTGCTCTCAAACTTGCAATGATCCTCTTGCCTCAACCTGCTGAGTGCTGGGATTACAGGTATGAGCCACCACGCCCGGCTTTGTTCTTTTTTAATGAAGAGACACTAAACAAAGGAACAGAATGGTCAGATTTTTACTTGTAATTTTGTTTGTGGTTTATTTTTGCATAGTACTGGGGCTTGAAACCAGGGCCTTATACCTGCTATGCAAGCACTCTTATCTCTAAGCTACATTCCCAGAGCTTTTTATTTCGACACAGGGTCAAACAGAGTTGCCCAGGATAACTTTCAATTTGCAATCTTTCCCTAGCCTCCCCAGTGGCAGGTAATACAGGTGTGTGCCACTGTATATAGCTGTATGTATTTTCATAATAATTAGTAATACATTTCTATAAAAAGCAAAACCCCTGTCAGTATTCTGTGCTAATATGTCTCTCTATGCATATCCACAGACAGACAAATGAATTCTTAATCATAACTTTAGAAAAATAGAAGCAATTCCACGGATATTATAGTTTTAATAAAACAAATCAAATGTTTTGGTGTTTTTTTTTTTTTTTTGGTCTTTTTTTTTCCTTTTTATTGGTACCAGGGATCAAACTCATAACTGCCTGCTTGCAAGGCAGGCACTTATGTCACTGAGCTAAATCTCCAGCCCCAATCAAATGTTATTTGAAAAGAAATTAAAGTGAAATTGAAAAACTTTAACTGGAGATAAAATTCAGAGAACTGTTACCATCTCATACAGTTACAGTGGATTAATTCCTAAACAATCTGTTTAAAATTAACAAGTAAATGAAATAAGATATTTTTGAGAATACAGTAAGGTATTGTTTTCGACACGTTTCAAAGTAGCCACTTCTACTGACCACCTCTACTGACCACCTGGAAGAAATGCATTGTAGCTGGACTTCTTCCTAGAAAGCCTTTTCCCAGTGTCCCCATAATATTATTTTTACTGGGCATGTAATCCCAGTACTTTGGAAGCTGAGGCAGGAGGACTGCCATCAGTTCTAGGCCAGCCTGAACTACATAGTGAAGCCCTGTCTCCATTTAAAAAAAGATTCAGGTATGGTAGTGCAGTCCTGTAATCTCAGCAGTTGGGAGCCTGAGGTAGGAGAACCACAGCGAGTTCAAGGCCAGCCTGAACTACACAGCCAGAACAAACCAACCAACCATGATTCTCACAATTGCTTAACATTAGTACTATGTTAATTTAATCATACTATAGTGAGTTATTTTATTGTGGTTTCTCTCCTCTCCATTCATGGTTGATTCATCCTTGCCTTAATAGGCATTCATTGAGCCATACATTTTTGAAGAGCAGCACATGGACTCTGCACTCTTATGTCTTAGTATCTATTTGTTGTCTCTTTTCTTTCTTTTTTTTTTTAATCGGTACCGGGAATCGAACTTATGACCGCCTGCTTGCAAGGCAGGTGCTTGTGCCGCTGAGCTAAACCCCCAGCCCCTTGTTGTCTCTTTCTTTTGGGGGACTTAACCAGCCTCACACACGCACTCTCCCAACTGACCAACACCTCGGCCTCAGTTACGTTTTGGTTTTGGATTGTTCTGTCAGTTTCCCTTAAGACACAGAAATTTCTATCTGTAGAATCACGAGTATGTTAGGTCATCCTTGTCTGCCTACTCAATGTCGCTTCTATAACCTATATACCACTTTTCTCTGCAATTTTAGGATTTCTTCAAACATTTCCATTATGTCTCTCATTTTATTTTTAGTAGTTGTATATTTATTTTTTCCCTTACCTTTTTTTTTTTTCTTTTTTTGGTACTAGGGATCAAACTCATGACCTCACGCTTGCCAGGCAGGTGCTTGTGCTGCTGAGCTAAATCTCTGGCCTCTTATCTATTTTCTAATCCATACTAATTTTCATTTCTGTTACACAAAAGCCTCTTCTTGGAAGCCTTAAATTTCTTCTTTAAACCCTCCTCCCTTTGTTTTTTATTTTTGTTTCTGTGTTTAGATATTAGGCTACCAGAAATTCTTTGAGACTCTGGAAGACATCTCGAGATTATACCTTTTTCATCATCTTTTTGCTTATATTTTCCCTTCCTTGCTTTTATTTTTGAAGTTCCCATGCATGGGAGGTTTTCACTGTTGGTTGTTTTTGGACTGTCTTATGTTTGAGTGACTTTAGAGGACAGAAAAGAGTGTATCAAGCTGAGGCCAGCTAAAAAACTTCTATTGAACCTTAGTGTCCCCAGCCCTAATTCATCAAATATTTTTACTTGGCGGTACCTATATTTTTGGAATAGTCTCTCGCCTGTCACTTGATACTCTTGTGGAACAAAGAAGTTGATATAGGCACCAGAAATCACTTCACATGATTTTCCTTCGAAGAATGTTTTTCCTAGACTTGGTATTGTCTGTGAATCCAACTGCATTGATCACCGATCACTGGATGCCTCTGAGGATGGTGAGGGTCAGTTTGGAAGGACCTGTGTATCATTGCTGAAAGTCTAAGGTACAGTGCAGAGGACATGACTGTATATTTCTTATTTCTGGGCACATTTCACAGTGTCAGACAAGCGCATCTCATGGTTTGTGGCTTTCAGAAATGATAGTTTTCTTGCTTTATCAAAGGTGATGCTGTTCAATTTTTATTTCTTTTGGTACTGTTTTTAATGGAATTTGGGGGAATAAAGTGAAAATGTTACTAGCACCATAATTAGAAGTCCGTATTTCCCTCTTAGATCACAACTGGCAGTTGAAAGAAGGGCAGATGTGAGGAATATAAACTTAAAGAGAAGAAAACAGAGAAATAATTATAATAGAAACTCTCTTGTCCAAGAGTCATGAGTGCAGGTTCTGGGTGTGGCTCTGGCCTTTGATAAATAATTTCCTCTCTCTCTGGGTTTCTTTTTCTTACATGTAAAATAAGGCAGAAAAGTGATTTTTACCTAAAATCTCTAAGACTATTCTTCAAGGACCATAGTAAAACAAGTTTAGGTATGGCTGTTCTATAAATGGAGGGTCATAAATTCCACTCAGCCAAATGTCTGCTTTTTGAAGCACTTTCCATTTTCCAAGCTCTGCTGCATTTAATGATGTAACCAAATTAGAATATGTCCATTGTGACAGGCTGCAACCCCCTCAGCAGAACACTGGATAAGGGATATAAGAAAAACGCAGAATAAATTTTCTTTGTTAACCAAAATCAGTTAGACCAGCTAATTCTTATCTCTGTATAAATTGTACTAGGGACCAAAAGCTTTGTGTATCAGGCAAGTAATTCAGTAAATGCAACAAATAATTATAGACAAATAATGTTAGTATTCAAAAGAATGGTTATTGGGTCAGTTTTTCATATTATTTCTCCATAACACCAAATTCCAAGAAGTAATTCTTAATCATTTTGGGGATGTTCAAGAACCCTAGGGATAGAGAAGTTGCAGCTGTCTGTGTGTCGAAACTGAAAACTATTTTGCTACATCTTTTAGTTTGGTAAAACTGTTCACAGATCTAGTCCTTGTAGCTGAGACATAGGTCATCCGACTAGTTTCTGTTGTGTAAGAACTGATTGGCTTCCATTCTTTTACCAAAAATTTTAACAGTTGGTTCTTTTTCTCTTTTTCCCCTTTTTTCCTTTTAAAAACAATACACACTGTCCTAATGTATAGTCAGTTGACTTAACTGCTTTTCAGCAATGAATGCCAAGACAATTCAATAGGGGAGGAATAATTTCTTAAATTAATGGTGCCAGGACAACTAGACACCCACATCAAAGAGCTGGACCCCTCCCTTACACCACAGAAAATTCTCTCTAGAAGTCCTAGCTGGCGGCATGTGGTGGCACACACTTGTATTCCCAGCACTCTAGAAAGCTGAGGCAGAAGAATCAAAAGTTCAAGCCCAGCCTAAGCAACACAACAACTTAGCAAGATCCTGTCTCAAAAAAAAATTTTAAAGGCTCGGGGGCTCGGTGAGAAAATCCCCAATATTGTCCCCCCCCCCAACAAAAGTGCTACTCAGCCCTTTTAGAATCGTTGATGATCATGAAATAAATCACCCCACCACCACTGCTCACCCTGGTGTTATACACAGAGTAGGAACAGTTCAATTACGATTGGTTTCCATGGCGCCCTGGGGCTCTGCTCCTGGGATGTTCACTGGAAGGCTGAAGTTGGAAATTGGTCTTCATTCTTCTGCCCATTAGTGTCAGAATTCCCCGGCAGTCAGCTGCTCTGGAAAATAACTGCTTGTCTCTTTGAGGTTCACCTTAAACCACCCCAATGCATCTTACTTGTGCCATAGAACCTCGAATTTATGTAAAATCAAACATCCAAACACACTCCAATATTACTGAAAAACCGAATAGTCATTGTCACATGAATATGTAAACAAACAGACTTAGGTCTATAATGTTTCAAGTCCACATGTATGGTGCTTCTGAAATAGTCTAAGAAGGTGAGGGTCTTTTGAGGGACCAGCCAACTGGCTGCAGAGAAGGGGTGTTCCTTTTCCTCTGTACAAGAAATGGTACCGCCATGAGGTATCAAAAGCAGATTGTTTAAGAACATCCCTGGGAAAGAGTTTCTACATAAAGGGTTGGTGTTGTAGTCAGTGTTTGCATGGAGAAGGATTTAACGCAGGCCACATAATCTACAGGATTATTGTATAATATTAACCTGAAGAATCAAAGGCAAAAGAGTGCAGGAGATCTGCCCACACTCTGGAGACCTGAGGAATCCAGCTCAGGCCCTGGATCCCCCGGCAGTGTCCTGCACGAGTCCAGTTGAAGACCTGGAGCCCTGGCAATGTCCTCCATGAGTACAACCTGAGGACATAACCCACAACGGTGTCTCAGGCAAGTTTGTATCAAGGATCTACACTAGTGGAAGCCAGAAATTTTGTACCAGTGGGATGAAGGACCTGGGACATAAGCTGAGGGATCCACTGGAGCCAGGAAGTGACACTCAAATTAAGGACCAGACCTATCCTTAGTGACGGCAAGGACCTGAGCTCCTTCGACAATGAGAACAGCTGAGTCCATAGCAAGTTCTTCAGGAGATCCACAGCACACCATCTTCCCCACCAGAGCCAGGAAGTGATGCTTTCAGGAAGAACCAGAGCCAAAGTGAACCGCAGCCATCCTCAGCGACAGTGACCTCCTCTGAGCTGGAAGCTGCTGAGTTAACATCAGGAAAAGCAGCGCGGGATGCTTCTGGAGGAGAATCAACAGCACCGCCTCTTCCTCTCCCGTTTTCTTTTGTATGCTGTGGGCAGCAATCTTCAGGTAGGCCCTCCACAACCAGCTGAATGTTACAAGTTGACCATTAGTTAATCTCCCTCAGTTATGTAGTAACTAAAGGTTGCCTAGGGGTGCTAATCAAGGCATCTTCATAAACGGGTTGGAGGTGACACAAAAAGCAAGTAGTGACCAAGTTCTGATCGTGAGGTGATTTGAACAAGATGGTTTAGGGCTGGAGGCTCAAGTGTTGGTGCGATAACTCTCCAAGTGTCAAGACTTCCCCAAAATGCAATTTTAGACTCCACAAGCTACATGGGACCAAGAATAAAGGCAGTTTTCTAAGAAACAGCTGGGGCTTACAAGGTCCAGCAAGTAAACGACATTTTTTCTTGGTTTGGGACCCCAGGATTTTCCCCAGACTGTTAAGAGTCATTCTATTTTACGAAGAATGAAAATCCTAAGTATTCTGTTGTGAGTCATCCAACCCTGGGCAGCTTCTCCTCGGTACTTACCCCAAGGAATGGGGATTGGGAGTCCCTTTGCAGAGAGAACTTGTCTCATCCTGAAGAGAAGTGAGTAGGCATATTAGAAAATATAGTAAGATAAACAGGCTATCGATAGTCTGGTCTGTTTTGTCACCTTTCAGTGGTGTTTCACATGACCTCATTCATTCCAGAACAAGGCCTGAATCTTCCATTAATGCATTTGTTAGCCAGCTAAAACCTTGACTCTATCTCCAAATCAAGGTAGTACCCACATTGTAGGCCTCTTGATTGAATAAAGAAAAAGGCAGCTGGACACGGTGGTGCATGTCTGTAATCCCAGGATTTTATAGGGCTGAGGCAGGTGGATTACAAGTTTGAGTTCCACCTAAGCTACTTAGCTAGACCTTATCTCAAAAGAAAAAGAGGGCTGGATGTATGTAACTCTGGCTCTGGTTCAGTTGTTCAATCCTCAACACCAGTTTAAAAAAAAAAGCACTGTGCACCTACAGTAGTGTAAGGAAATGTAAGTCCCCTCCCCCTTTTTAGGGGGCAGTGCAAACCAAGTTCATTCATCTTCTTGATCTCTGAGTTCTTCAAATAGCACCATGCTAGGAATTCCTTTGGAACATTTTTGAAGCTAATCATGTTACAAGGATTCTTGGCCTTAACTTAAATATGTGATTTATAGCCCTCTTTTGATTCCAAGATCAGATTTAGTACCTTCACTGAAAGCCAACTCGAGGGGATACAACTGAGAGCCAGCCCCAGAGGTGCACCCAGGGGTACCAGAAAGCTTGTGCAAGACTACTCACGGTATAGATGTCTCAACTCACCCATAGAGCCCTCTACAAGCAGGGCTGAATGGGTAAGCAGAGCTGACTCAGGGGCTCCCATGCGGATGTAAATATTCACCACGGCATGGAAAGAGGGGTGATTGAGCACAAGAGGAAGAGCTCAGAGTACTTCACCTCACGTGAGATTAGAGAAAGTTTCTGGGTAGAATGCCTGGTGTCTGACCTGAGCCAGGGAGTGAATCAGTGGGGAGGAGGCAGGAGAACAGCATTGCAGGCAGAAACTTCAAAGCATTGGAGTCCCAACTGTATGAACACTGAGGTCAAGCATAGTGCAAGACAGCCGTGTAAAGGAGGCATTTGCTCTCTTCTGAGCCGTTTTCTTCCTGTTGCTATTTCCTTTTCCCTTTAAGTGAAACAGTATCAGCAGCCTGATCATAATAATAATAGCTAGCATATCCTTACTCTGTATCCAGTGCTATTCTACATGCTTTAACTCATTCACTTGTCTAACACTCAGTTCTATGAGGAGATAGTACTACTTCCCTTTTACAGATGTCAGACAGAGGCTGAGTAACTTATCCAAAGAACACGTAGGGCCAGCTGTCTCTCATTTCTGCGTTAGCCTACACATTTGGCCCTTGTAGCCCTGGCTTTTCATGACCACTGTCCACCCAAAAATACTCACTGGAGCCATGTCTGCTCAAACTAGGCATTATCTGAAGCCTTGGTAGGAGTAGGAGTGACCTGGGGCATTTTTTAAAAACACGGTTAACGAGGCTCCAGTGTAATCCTGAAGCTAACAACTTCCTGCAGCCGAAAGTTAAGACAGTGGGTCTGTGGCCTGGAAGGATGCAAATTATTCATTTGGTTTGCTTAGGAAAAGAGGCATGAGACATGCTGCCTGATAAAAGGAAAGAATAAAGTTTCTAAACAGGACGGCAGGGCCACTGTGTTCTCCCGTGTGTAGTGGCCCACCCTGTCTCTGTAGGGTGTGCTTCTTTTATTTGCTCCAAGCTCACCCTCCAGAACCTTTTTATGTTCCTACCTTTAAGAAAACTTGGCTACCTTTAAAAGAAGAAAAAAAAAAAAAAAAAAAGAAGAAGAAGACAAGGAGGAGGAAGAGGAGGAGGAGGGCATGGAAAGACAAAGGGGACAGGAGGAGGGGGAAGAGGAAGCCACAGGAGTGAATCCTTCCTCTAGGAGCCATAGGCACTTAGTGTTCATGGGGGAAGCTGTGTTTACCCCAAGGTTTGCCATCTCGTGCTCCCCACTGTCAGTGAAAAAATAGCATAGCCTTATCTCTGACTTCAATTCCTTCTTAGTAAGACACAGAAATAACTCAGGGTTTTTAGTTCTTGTTTCTTGGTTAGGGCCCCTTGGCCCCTCACTGTCATCTCAGTTTCCTCTTTAATATATGAAAATGAAGTTCTAATGTTTCACAAAGCTCCATTTACTATTATTATTATTATTATTGTATTATAATAGTATATGTTTGCAGTACAAGTAGTTTGCAATCATCTCGGGAAATCCATGTCCCCTTTATCATCTGTCTGTCCTCATCCTCTAATCTAGCACTTCTTTAACCTTGGAAATCTCTGCTTTTTGGAGGAAAGAGACACATTTTTATTGATGTTTGGCTAAGCTGAAGAGGAATCCAAATGTCTTTCATTATTGCTGTTAAACCACTCAGAGAAGTGTCTCCAGAATGGTTGTGCTAAGGGACAGTGACAGCGTGGATGTTTCTAGTCCCTCAGCCTCTTGGTGGGCTGCAGTGGCATCCTTTTAGGAGCAGAATTCAGGGCAGGGACTCTCCACCTCAGAGGGCCGGAAGGGCTCACAGAGGCAGCAAACCAAACCTCCGTGGCTCGGGGGAGTCTGGGAAGGATGGAAGGTCAGAACAAGGACACAGATCTGGGGAGCTAAGTCTGATGAGAACGAGCTGGAAAGAGTAATGCTCTGAGCATTGCCAAAGCATTTGGTTTGCTTTTCTAGGATGCTAGCTATCAGGCAGAGTAAACCAAGGATTTTATGAGAAGAATGAGTCACTGCAGCTCCCAAGTATTCAAGCAAGATTATCTTTATAATCTGACATTTCATTCACCAGTCTTTACAAAGTACAGAGCTGACTCTCTACACTAACACTTTTCCTCAGCACTAATCTGTACTTTTAACAGTCAAATTAGATGCCAGCCTCGCTGTAATTCTCCATCTTTCCACCTCAGCATATTTAATCCCTCTTCTATTTTCATCAATTGGCCTACATTCTTATTTTGCAGGTAGTTTCCTGGAGTAATCCTCTGTGATCTCACAATTAGTTTCAAATTCTGAGCCTAAGAAGAGTTCACTCACTCATTTGTTTTTTTCCCACTAGCTGATTAGCAGTCACTGGCCTACAAGCCTCCAAATATTACCTACATAAACTTCACAGTATGACCTTTGGACTCATTTCCAGTACACATTCTTATTTTTCAACCTTTACACAAGTGGAGAGGTTATGAATGATTGCTCAATTTAACAGTGTATGTTTTTCTCAGTAGTTCTTACAGTGCTGAGCATTTAGCTCGATGATAGAGGACATGCTTATCATGTTGGAGGACCTGGATTTGGTCCTCAGTGAGAAAGGGTGGGGGAATCGATCCTTAATAACTTCTAAAGAAATCAGAACACCAAAAAAAAAAGGGGGGGGGTGGGCTGGAGGTTTAGCTCAGCGGCATAAGCGCCTGCCTTGCAAGCAGGCAGTCTTGAGTTCGATCCCCGTTACCGATAAAAAGGAAAAAGACAAAAAAAAAAAAAAAAAAAAGAAATCAGAACACATATTGCAGCTCCCAAGTATTTATTTATTTGTTTATTCTAAGGATGGAATCTAAGGCTCTGTAAATGCTAATTATATGCTCTACCACTGAGCTATATATCCCCAGCTTATATCCCTCTTTAAATAAGAGATTAAAATTAGCCCAGTGTGGTGGCACAAACGTGTAATCCCAGCACTCTGGAAGGCTGAGGCAGAAGGATCACAAGCTCAAGCCCAGTTTGGGCAGCTTAGCAATTTAGTGAGGCTCTGTCTCCAAAGTAAAAAAGGGTTGAGGTGTATCTCAGTGCAAAGGCCCTGGGTTCAGCCCCCAGTAGCACAAAAATAAAATTCTTAAAATATCTATTAAAATTAACAGAAGCCAAGCAAGTTGGCGTATACTTGTAACCCAGTACTCTGAGAGGCTAAGATAGGACTGCAAATTCTTGCCCAGTCTGGACAACTTAGCTATTTAGCCAGACTATTATCTCAGTATTTAAAAATTTGAAAAGGGCTATGGATGCAACTCAGTGCAAAGGCCCTGAGTTTAATGTACAGTACTGAAAAAAAATTTTTGAAAACTAGGAATATAGCTAATGGAACACTTTCTGAGCATGTCCAAGGCCCTATGTTCTATCTCCAGCAAAATTGATTGATTGACTGACAACAGCATCTTAGTATATTTCATTACATCTCCAGAAGCTACATTCAATAACAGACTTGAGAATTACTGTCCTGTAGCAGCAGGACTGTAGGATCTACCCGTGTTCCATCTGGTATGACTGCAGTCTGGGATATCTGCTCTCATCAGCCCTCTGTACATAAAATACATGTTCCGTTAGATTATCTTTATGGTCTTTCCCACAACAAACATTTTATGACTCAACAAACAGAGTAATTGCCCTGCAAAAAAATGTTGTGCACACCTCTAATTGCAGCACTTGGGAGGCCGAGGCAGGAGACTCACCATGAGTTCAAGACCAGCCTAACCTACCCAGTGAGACCTTGTCTCAAAAAACCAGAACTATGTATCTTAAACAGGGTTACAGATAAAACAAAATATCCAATTAAATTTGCATGTCAGATACACAGTTGCTTTCTAATGGGACCTAATTATACTAAAAAATTACTCATGCTATCTCAAGTTCAAATGTTACCTGGCATGCACGATTGGCAACTCTGACCCCCACAGTTCCCTGTTACGTTTTTTTCAGTCAGTCTCACTACTTTCTGCTGTGAGCTTTCTTCTCTCTGCCTTTTACCTTGACCTGAAACAGGTTCTGAATATCAAATTGCTGCTTACTCCATTGCTTTACCTGTGAAATATAGTCCCAGAATTTAGGGAGGAAAGCCACTGGTTATGTTTCCTAGAACCACCTGCTGGGAGCACACCTGGACGTCATACTCAAATGTCATCTATAATTCTGACTTCTGCTGCATGATTTAATGCATGCTTTAATGGACATTTTCATTTGCCTTTATTGTTCTTACTTCTTTGCCCCAGATTCTTTCCATATCTGTTTTTTCAAGATCCTCTCATCAAAACACAATCCCCAGCACTGCAAAAAGAAACTAACAAAAATGAAAAAAAACCTCCTCTTACCCTTTTTCCATCCTTGCTGCCTACTTTTCTCTTGGCCTTTATGATCCAGGATTATCTGTTCTCCAATCTCATGCTCATTTCCTGGCTTGGCTAGATGTGGTGGTGTATAGCTGTAATCCCAGCACTCGGGAGGCTGAGGCAGGAAGCTCCCTACAAGTCTGAGGCCAGTCTGGGCTACATAAGAAGTTCAAGGCCAGCCAAGGCTCTGTCTCAAAAAGCAAAATAAAAACAGCAACAAAACCTGGCTCGTCCCGCCACTGGAGCTCCTATTTGCCAGGGTCCCTGGTCACTTCCTGGTTGTGAAATCAGTGGGATACCTAGCTGTCCCAATTTTATTTGGCCCTCACAGCAGCTCTGGTGGATGCTGACCAGTGCCCCACCTCTGGAAGTTACTGTTGGCCTTTGAAAAAGTTCTTGGCCCTGACTCTCCTCCTCCTTACTTTCCTGGCCCTTGGGGTCAGTCACCTTTAGCCACTGCTTCATTTGCCTGGACTTAAGCTACAGTGCCAGAGATCTTGCTTCGAGCCCCTGTCTCAAAAGCAAGACGATGTACATCCTGCACTTGTGGTTGTTGGAATTTATAAAACAAGTGGCCAGGAAGGGAGAAGGGAAGGCAGGGAAAAGCAATTTTAAAAAAGAAAACATTGCTATAGAAAAATAGTTCCTTCTGAACTCATTTTTGCAAGCTAATTTTAGACAAATGCTAATTCTAGAGTAGTCTACACTGCCTAAGAAATGTTTGAGTATTTTTTACTTGCTCTGAAAGAATGTCAGTCACTTGATGTTACAAGCTGTTAATAAATGCCATCCCATCTTCCAGAATATACTATGCATTTTCTATCTACATAGCCAAATACAATCTTTGTAATACTGTAATAACAAAGATGGTCTGCTGGCCAGCATGGCAAGCCTGTCTGCAGTCACCACACCAAACAGAAACAATGTAATTGGGAAAGATCATGAAGTGAAGCACATCGCTTTCTTGAATACATTTTCCCTCTGCACCACTAGCCTAGTAAGTAGATGGGTATATTTTATGCGGCACTGTTTAATGCTTAAAACAGTTATGTGGCACATGCTTATGATCCCAGCACTCTAGGACACTGAGGCAGAAGGATCACAAATTTGAGACCTGTCCGGGTCTCAAGACCCTGTCCCAAAGTAAAAGGGCTCGGGATTAACTTAATGGGAATACTTTGAGTTAATCCCCCATACCAAGCATAGATAGATAGATAGATAGATAGTTTAATACTTGATTGTCTATAACTAAGAAATGGTTTGCGTGTGTGTGTGTGTGTGTGTGTGTGTACGTGTGTACCAGGGATCGAACTCACAATCTGGCACTTACCAGGCAAGCACCTGCCTGAGCAACTAATAAATCCCTGGTCCCCTGAAATGTTAATTTTAAAAGGATTTAGATGCTGACATCCAAACTCAAGATGTTGAGCCCAGGTACCTGTACATTCTCTCTACCATTGAGCTATGTCCCAGCTCTACCTCACCCTTTTTTTTTTAGGTAGGGTGTCTAAGTTGCTGTTGTAGTCAGGGGTTGTATACAGAGAACAATTAGGTTCAGGACATGGAGTTTATAATATTTTTATAATGGTCACCAGGAGTTAACACAGGAAAATGCAGGAAATCTATCCACAACACCAAAGACATAGATTATTTAGTCAAAAGCCTAAGACCCACAGCACATGTTCCACGCAGAGCTCAGGACAATGCCTCCCATGAGTTCAACTGGAGGTCCAGAGCCCACAAGAAGGACTCACGCCAGTCTCTTATGGATCCGTGCCGGGAAGACCCAAGGGTCAGCGGTGGAAGCCAGAAAGTCTATGCCAGCAGGATGAAGGAGCTGTGCTAGTGGGATGAGGGCTCCACGCTGGAGCCGAGAAGTCACACTCACAACAAGGACCAGGGTTGTCCTGAAAGGCACCACAGCTGTCCTCAGTGACACGGAGGCCCCGAGCTCCTCCAATGACAAGCACAGTTGGGTACATGTCAGGAAGCAGCGTGATGAGTTCATCCTGGAGCCCAAGCAGAACATGTCTTCCCCTCCGGAGCCAGAAAGCAATGCTTGATGTGAGGACCAAAGCTTCTCCAGGAGAACCAACGGCTCAAACAGCAACTCTTGGAGAACTCATAATGCCTCTACGCAACAACGCATTAACGCCTCAACCCTCTATGCCTCCTTCTTCTCCACCCATTTATCCTGGCAACTTTCCTCAGGTGGAGCATCCTCGCTCAATGCCATGCTGATGTAATCCAGCTGGCATTACGTTGACCACCAGTTCTTAATCCATAACAGTTGCCAAGACTAATCTTCCTGCCTCAGCCTCCAGAACAGCAGGGGCTGCAGGCCCTGCACTATCACACCCAGATTATAAAAGTTTTAAATCACTGATAATATAAAAAAACTCAGTTACTGAGTTACTAAAGCACTGGTAATTATTAGTAATGCTGTTGAATTCTAGTAAAAATCCAGTTGAATCCGAATCCATTAATCAAGTCTGTCTCATAGTTACCTCCTGGTCTATGTAGGTCAGCTTTGGACTTCCCCTGCAGGTCAGTCACAGCAATTTTTTTGTTTGTTTGTTTTGCTTTTGCAGTACTGGGACTGAGCCCAAGGCTAAAGGATTTTGTTAAGTCACTAAATTACTCAAAGTGGGGTCAGACCTGCAGTCCTCTTGCTTCAGCCTCCCAGAGTGGCATTACAAGCAAGTAGCACCACACCCAGCTGCATCACAGCTCCTGACTCATCCTTAACACTTCGGGAACCTTCACAGCTGAGGCTCTTACCCAACCATTAAACCCACCATGGCCTCTCTCCTCTGTTCGAATTCCTCGGAGGGAGGAGAATACATCCTGCATCTCCCTCATGAGCTCGGGTAGACCCCAGGACATTGCTTCTGTGAGCTGCTTGTATAGCCATCAGGCCGCGTGCTCCGCCTTCCGCACACACCTAACCCTGGACGAGCTGGTGCTGCTGGTGAACATTTGTGTCCATTATATCCGGAGCCAGAGAGGGGCAATCTCTCAACTGTCCCATCCCAGGCTCCTATATTGGCTCCTCCTCTTCCGGCTCTTTCCTCCTGCATCCTCAAAGCTCTGCCTCAGCCCTCCTTGAAGCAGTTTTAGTGCCCTGCATGCAGCCCTGTGACAGACGCCCGCGGCCCTCCTGCCCAGACTTTCCCTCCTTCAGCCCTCTAGGGAGGTAGTGTCTCGATCTGTGTCCTCTTATTCCTGGCATCTGTATTCACTCCTCTGTCATCTTTCACAGGGGCTCTTGTCCATCTTGTTCCAGAGTATCTGTCCTCCTAATATACTGAGCCCTCAGAAACCTTTAAAAGGTCCCTGCTGTGTCTAGCGTGCTAGCAGAATGTTGAAGGCTTATCATGGTCTGGCTGTATTCACACGACATTTGAGCGGGGAGGGTACATCAATAGGGATTGAATCCAGGGCCTTCACGCTGAGCTCTTACAGCCTGTTTTATTGTTTTTGTTTCCAGTTTTGAGACAAGTTCTTACTGAATTGCTAAATTTCCCAGGCTGGCATCAAACTTGTGATCCTCCTGCCTCAGTCTTCCAAAATTCTGGGGTTACAGGCAGGCACCACCACGCCTGCTAAGACTAGGTTCTCTCATTGACTGGCCATCACTGTGTGAGATTCTCTTCACTACCCCCACATACTTGCTATCCTCCAACAAGGATTTCTTTCTTTTTTTTTTTTTTTTCTTATTAGTACTAGGGATCGAACTCACGACCGTGCGCTTGCAAAGCAGGCACTTATGCCACTGAGCTAAATCTCCAGGCCCCAACAAGGATTTCTTAATAGCTAATATTCAACCCTGCCATATGTCCAACTCCAGCCCTGCTTTCCAAATATTCATTTATCCCACCGTACCTATTGAAGTGGGATCAGTTAATCCAATGAAACCAATAACTTTTGACTCTGTTTGATAGACCGTCATCCACAGCCACAGGTTGGCCAATATTTTAACCAAATCTCCATGTGT
Organism: Cavia porcellus; assembly: GCF_034190915.1. NCBI lineage: Eukaryota > Metazoa > Chordata > Mammalia > Rodentia > Caviidae > Cavia > Cavia porcellus. The sequence continues at coordinate 44,834,166 of NW_026947515.1, read as the reverse complement.
CCTGACTGCATTATTTTGCCCCTCTTAGGAAGTGTATTCTTTTTTTTTTTTTTTACCGGTACCAGGGATCGAACTCACAACCACGCGCTTGCAAGGCAGGCGCTTATGCCACTGAGCTAAATCTCCAGCCCCAGGAAGTGTATTCTATACCAAGTCTATTGATTCTTTGCCTCAGTCTTCAAACACCCTCCAGATTCTAAACTCTCCTCCAGACTGCCACTGCCCTCCCACACACCCTTTGTACTCGGGACTGAACGCAAGGCCTTCTTACTGAGCCATAGCCCCAAGCCTATTTTATTTTCTGTTATTTATTTTGAGAGAGGGTCTTGCAAAGTTGCTGAATTTCCCAGGCTGGACCCAATACCACAGTCTCCCTGCCCCAGCCACCCAGAGCTGCAGGACCAGTGGATGCCCCCACAGCAGGCTCTGACTGCCTGCTCTTCCCTAAGGCGTTCATTCTGTCTCTTCCTTCTCCCCACTCTTAAACAACTTGAAAGCAGTGAGTCCTGTCCTCTCACCACCTTTTGGCCCATCCTACCCACTTCATGTCTCTAATTCTGCTTCGGGAACCACTGCTGGTTCTTCTCCGGAGAAAACCAGGGGCTTTTTCTTAGTTCTGTTCCTGGCAGTGTAGATCCTGTTGACTGCTCTACTCTCCCCTTTAATGCATCTCTCACTTCCGTTTCTATTTCCACACCATCTTGGTTGTGTTGCCTTTGAAACTATCCATCTTCTCCTGCCCTTACTCAACAGGTTTTCAAGCTAGAGCTCTTGTTAAGGCAACCCTGAGATAGTTTGTTGCCACAACTCCTTTATGAAAATTTTTAGACATAAACATTTTTGTTGTTGTTGTTGTTGTTGTTTTTATATTTTTACCGGTACCAGGGATCAAACTCACAACCACAGGCTTGCAAGGCAGGCGCTTGTGCAACTGAGCTAAATCCCCAGCCCCAGACATAAACATTTAATTTCCATGTTTTTGTTTTTGTTTTTTTGTGACACAAGCTCTTTTTGTGTAGTTCAGGCTGGCCTCAAACCCATGACCATGTTCATGCCTCAGCCTCCAGAGTGCTGGGATCACAAACGTGCACCACCATGCCTGGCAGTTTTGATGATCTTTAATCAAAAATGCAAATAGCAGTCAGACGAGCTCTTTGTAACCAGAACCACCAAATCTGTTTGCCTATTCATCAGATTGGTTTTACCAAGTAATCACTAAATAAAGTAACAGAATTGAACTTTAAAGGGAATAAGTATTTCTGCTTATTTGTTTGGTTGGTTGGTTGGTTTTGTTTTTCTTTGTGGTGCTAAAGGTTGAACTGGAACCTTGCATGTTTTAGGGAAATGCTGTACCACTGAGCTACACCCGCAGCCTTGGAGTCATTTTTATACTATTTTCTTCCTTGTTCCTACCATCCAATTAGCTCCAAAGTCTAGCAAAATTGTCTCTAAGGATAGCTGTTTAATCATAGCTCTTTGCTCTTTTCCATTCCCCTGGCTACTCCTTTTTTGTTTTAATACTGGTAATCGAACTCAGGACCTCGCGCTTGCCAGGCAGGCACTGTCCCACTGAACTAAATCCCCAGGCCTTGGCTACCACTTTTAAACAAAAGTATTTGTCAGTTTTCCGAAACTTTCCCAGTTTATCCCTCAGACTGTTTCCAGGTTAACTTACTGAGGCATCTTAGACGTGGCCAATGCTTTCACACCATGCATATTAGCACAGGCTACAGGCGCCCATCAGAAGACCTAGTCACCCTAACCCTGCCCAGTTCTGTCTCCATGAAATGAGACTTGTTTATTTTTGGTGCTGGGGCTGAACTGAAGGCATCGTGCATGCTAAAAACTCCTCTTCCCCCTGAGATACTCATGTGCCCTTAGTCCTATGAAACTGTTTTTATCTATATGATAAAATAAATATAAATTTTCTTCTCTGAACGCCCATAACAATTTGGCTGTAACTTTTTCTCACAGCTCTTATCTGTCTTGAATTTCACTGTGTGAAGGCTTCTCTCCTCCTCCTGCTGCTTGCATCCCTTAGACCGCCTCGCACTGTGCCTTTCAACCCAGTGGAACCTAAAATTAACTGCCATTTCCACTTCAAGCTTTCCTGCACTTCTCTGGCTCTCGTGGGGATCCCTTTGGGTGCTTAGCAACCAGAATGTCTAGTACTTATCACTGAGCAGCTAGGGGATCAAAGAGATTGAGGGCCCCTGCTCTCTGGCCTTCTGTTCCTTTGGCTTATGATAGTGTGTCAAGTGCTTGCCAAAATTGGGAGTGGAAGGCCCGTTATGGTGGTGTATGCCTGTAATCCCACTACTCAGGAGGCTGGGGCAGGAGGATCACTGCAAGTTCAAGGCCAACCTGGGCTACAAAGTAAATTCAAGCCCAGTCTAAACTGCACAGCAAAACCCTGTTTTAAAAAGACAAAAAAAAAAAAACCTCTTCTCTGAGGTAACCCTAATTTTTTCTTTCAAAATAATGAGGCAGAAATGTTAGGTGCCAGAGAATTTAGAGACCAGTCGAAAGGTAAAACTCCTGTCCGCCTTCTTCTCTGTTCAAAAGGATGTAGCACAGACATGAGCTTAGATTTTCTCATTTTCATATCTCAAAGAACACCTTGTGGCTATCACTGTCTTCATGAAGGGAGGGGTAAGAAGGGCTTGATACTGGCGTCTGACTCCAGAACCATGGGTTTCAGGGTCTGATCAGGGGAAGCAGAACTCTGTGACTTCTTTAAAGTGAGGTCAGTGAATTGATCCTTTTAAGTAGCCACAGTAAGTAGCGATTTAGTAATGTTTTTCAGGGCTGGAGGTTCAACCAAGGGTTCCCCCACGCTGAGCACACAGTACCACTGAGCTCTCACCCTGTCCTAGATTTTTGCAAACTTTGTTACAATGACGTGAAGTACATTGTTCATTTTCGTTTTGCTTTGCTTTTTGAGACAGGGTCTCACTATGTAGTTCAGACTGGCCTTGAATTCACTGTGGAGCCCAGGCTGGCCCCAGACTTGCCTTGGCCTCCTGAGTGCTGGGATCACAGGTGAGCAGTGCTGCCCCAGTTCCAGAGTACACTTTTCTGAGAAAGATAATCAAAGGTGGCTGGTTTCAGTACAGTACCTAGTATTTACGATTTTCTAATCCCTTTTATATACCATGAGAAAGGAAAAACCGTTTTATAGGTCAGTTTGGGAGCTTGATGTCTGATGTGGACAAAGGTCTCTCAAGATGTTAGTTTCCTGTGGGCTCCTGAGCTGGCCGAGGGTGAGGCCCTTATCACAGCAGATACTTCATAAAGTGCACTGGTTTTCTTTTATCCCTCTTATTTGAGTCTTTATCCATCCCTCTCACTGTCCCTCCTCCTCTTTATATTTTTTGGTACCGGTGATATAGGAGAATGAAACTCCCAACCTACTAGATATCCAGTATGAGTTCGTGTTCTCTAAAATCAAAGAATGAATTTTAGGAACAACAGAGGAAATAAGAACAGAAATATTTATTGAGTGAAAGAAAGCTTCTGTCTGAGAGAGACAGAAGGGGGTCCTGAGCAGGTTGCCAAGGACTATTGTCTCTTTTAGGGACTTTTGTAGAGTAAAACCATGACATGAGATGAGCCTAAGGTGAGGGGGCTGGAGATTTAGCTCAGCAGCATATGCGCCTGCCTTACAAGCAGGCAGTTGTGAGTTCGATCCCCGGTACCGATAAAAAAGGAAAAAGACAAAAAAAAAAAAAAAAAAAAAAAAAAGATTAATTGGGCAGGTAAAATTGATTAAATCGGGAACGAATGAAAAAGCGAGTCACATAGCAAGCGGACATGCTTAAAGAGAGTAACTCTTGGGGCTGGGGATTTAGCTCAGCGGCATAAGCGCCTGCCTTGCAAGCAGGCAGTCGTGAGTTCGATCCCTGGTACCGATAAAAACGAAAAACACACACAAAAAAAAGAGAGTAACTCTTCCCTCAGCAGGTTGGGATGGTGACTGCTGACTTTCTCAGGGTACTAGAGACCTATTTAGAATATCAGTCCTTAGGATGTGGGTGCATTTGTTGAACTTCTGTCTTAAGGCCTGGCCCATAGCAGGAGGTGTCTGCCCTCCCCACAGTTGCAAGGAATCTGGACTTCTGAGCTGGCTCCTTTGAGGACCTAGCCCTGTCTGACTGCCTATAATATTTTTATCTAACCCGGGTGCCTGTAACACCAGGAACTGAACTCAGGGCCTTGCTCTGGCTAGGCAGGGACTGTACCTACCGCTGAGCTACGTGCCAGGCCCTCTCTTCCCCCTTTTTCTCTGTGTTGGTCTTAGACCAGTCTTTGGTGCTGCAGAGGTGCCCCCTGAAGTTGCTGGGTCCTGCTCTAGAATGTTCTCTCCAGTCTTTCTTAAGCTTAGGTGCAATCTCTTTGCACCCTCTGGCGGAGTTGCTGCCTCCCACATTGGCCCCTGAGAGGGAAAGGGACAACAGTAGGGCTCCAGGTAGCCTCCTGTGTGCGCTGGGCCAGCCTTGCCTTGTGTTACACTGAACCTACTGACCTTTGCCTGCTGTGGATTACAAAGGAAGTCATCGAGTTTAGAAATGTGCCAGAGGTGGGTGGAGGAGGGGTGGCCGAGCCTTCCAGCTCGGCCTGTGCAAGCCACAGACCAAATAAGGGTGTGTGAGCCGCCTCCGTCTGTACTAAAGTTCAGAGTACAGTGTGCAAAAGTGGGACTGGGTTTTCAGAGAGATAAGCTATTACCCAACCCTGGTTGAGTTCCAGCTGCACAGAGCTGTCCTCTGCAAGGCTTTGCAAGGCTTGGGCTGGGGAGGAAGCCTGGGCACAGACAGGCTATGCTGGGTAGGGACAGTGTGGAAGGCGGCCGTCCTTGCCTGTGCCTGGTGACTGAGGGTGTTAGCTCCCTCCAGAAGGTTTTCCCAGAACATTTCTATCATTTTCCTCATTGACTGCAGAGTGGCAGCCAGGGTGAGTCATTAGCATGTGTAGGAAAGGTCAGAGTTGGAGGATATTCTGCCAATAGAGAAACAAACATTATTTTTATGAACTCTCACAGTCTGGGAGGCCAGCTTGTTTACTGAACACTGAGGTCTAGGGCAGGGCTGGGACTTTGGAGCATTTTCCAGCAGGATTAACACTGTGTTTGCTAAATCTACCCAGGGGAAAGGCTTGTTAGGCTTTACCTAACAAACTAAAAGAGTGTGCTTCCATTGCTCTGTTTGATGGCTTCCAAAATATCAACTTCCTCCGAGAGATACTCAGAGCCCTCGTCTCCACAAGGTGTTTGATGGGGCGCCGCCACCCCCACCTGGAATGCCTAGCCTCTCCTCCCCTTGTCCTTTCTCTGGCAAATTTTTTCCAGTGCTGCAGGAACCCAAATCTTACCACCACTCAGCCTGTGCTTCCTGAGGGAAGAGACCATGACTTGTATTCACGTTTGTGTCTAGAGCTTAGGTCTGTGTCTGGTACACAGTGTGTATTCATTTAGTCCTGCGCAGTTAACAAGCACTGCCCTGGTGTCCAGGGTCCCTGACACCTCCACCCCTATGCTTCCCTCCCGCCATGCCTGTGCAGCCCACCACGCAGATGCTGCTGGTTCCATCCTACAGCCTCTGCTCGCCCAGCCTATAATCAGAACCAACTCAGTATCTTCCTCGTCCCCTGCTTCCCTCCTTCTCTGTCTTGCCCCTATTTTTCCTGAGCTCTGCATTCCCCAGTAAAGTACACACCAAGATTTGGTCATTGTCCTGGGCTCTCATTGCGGGAAACTGAGGCAAGGACATGTGGAAATGGGAATACATCCAGACCCCTTTATTCAGAAGTTCTCTCACAGACTTACTTTGTTTTCGAAGTTCAATTTAAGAGTATTTCTATTGCTCTTTCCTGTGAGTCCCATTCCTTCCTGAGAAGATAAGAGCAATATCCCATTCTTCAGGTGTATCTAGGTTTTCTTTGCTTTTACTCTAAACATACCCTCCACATTGTTATCTTTAACATTTTTCCTAAGTCACAATTGGGAAGTTAGAAAAATTGCTCCCTGGTGGCCACACAACGGAACTGCTGTCCTCTTCCTGCTGTGATTGCAGCACCAACTTTGACCTTTAGGCTTCTTTCTTTCTTTGGAAAAATGTCTAGAAGTACAGGTTCAAAGAGCACGCTTAATTACCTTTTTGCCAACTCTCACCAGCAGTTTAATTCTGTCCAGCAATTGAAACTTAAACTGTCACCAGCAATATATGACTGTCCCTTCTCTGACCCTTCTCCATATATCTTGCGTTAAGCTTGCTTTAAGCCTTGATTCTTTTGAGAACTAGAAATAATATACCATGTATTGGCAGTTGGTATTTGTTGCCTTGTAAATTGCTTGTGTTGTTATTGTTGTTGCTGTTTTGTTCATGTATTTTTGTGTGTGTGGTGCTGGGGAGCAAACCCAGCCCCAACAATCTTCAATACACCTTTTAATATATTTAATAATCCTCAGGCTTCCTCTGAGAAGAACCGCCTTGGAAGTTCTATCTCATTCTGGAAAGACACAGCTCCTCTGAATTAAAAGGTCTAGGCTGGGGGTTTAGCTCAGCAGCATAAATGCCAGCTTGGCAAATGCAAGGTTGTGAGGTCAATCCCCGCTACCAAAAAATAAATATAAAAAATGAACTAAAAGGTCTAGGTACAAGATTCAGCCTTGTCGGACAGCTCAGAGCTTGGTGGTGTTGTTTCTGAGCTGAACGGGCTGGGTAAGATGAACTCCATCTCCTGGAATTCTCCCAAAAGGAAAGTAGACATCCAGGATTCAACAGCCACCCCATGCAATCCCTGGTGGTCCTTGGGCTTGACCTGCAGTGTGTAATCCTCCCTGTCCTGCAGTTCTTCAGAGTTCCCATCTTAGCTTTACTTGAGCAAAACCTGATCTAAAGCTTAGCTTCAGTTCCTTATCTCCATCTGTTCCAGGCACAATTATTCATCTTTATATCTAATCAACTTACTCAAGCAGGTCATCATCTGAGGAATCCCAATTTTCTTTCATTAAAATTACTATAAAAGCTACCCAGGAAGGACTTTGCTAATAATTAAAGAAAGTTTCTAGGAACTCTGAGCTCAATAATTTTATTGCCCTGCCCTCTAGTCATGCACAGGTCTGGACCTAGAAAACGAGAAGCAAAGGGAATTGCTTTAGAAAACCTGTCCCGTGCGGGAGCAGATCCATTACCTGGTTCTTACCTGTGTCGGATCGAGAGGGCTATGCCACAGACGCTTTTGTTGTTTGGTTTCTGTTTTGAAAGCCACATTTATTTTTTAAATATCAATTTACATCCTGCAAAACCCGCCAAGTGTGGTATTTGATAAATGTGTAATCATGTAACCACCGCTATAATAAAGTAGCACAATTGTGGAGCAAGATGTACACATAAAAACAGAAAAGCCCTTCTCGCTTGTATGCACTCAACCCTTTCCTGGTCACTTGGAATCAATTCACGTTGCCAAAAGAAAAAGTCTGTTCACTAAATTGATCTATTACACACAAAATACACAAGACCATGTTTTTTAAAGTGAGTTAGGGGCCAGGGATTTAGCTCAGTAGCACAGAGCCTGTCTGGCAAGTACAAGGTCCTGAGCTTGATTCCCAGTGCCAAAAAAAAGTGAGTTACTTTCCACAGTTATGAAATAGCTATTTAGATTCGAAAAAATGGCGGCGTGCTAGGGGATCGAGCGAAGAATCTCTCCAGAGAATTCAAACTCAAAGCTAAAAAAAAAAAAAAAAAAAAAAAAAAGACAGCATGGAGAGGACCAGACAAATCCATAGCGATTCTTATCAACCAAGACAGTACAGCTGGAGGATTTAAAGTCGTGCTGAGACCGGAGGCTGCAAATCCCGCGCCCTTAAATCAACGAACAGACTCGTGGACCCAACACGAAAAGCTGAGTTGCTTTTGGGGACTGCGGAAACTGAGACCCAGATCGAGACTCCAGGCGGCAGCCAGTTCTGCACCGCTGCACCAGAGCAGATGTACAGAGCTCTGGCGTTTCGAATCTAAACGGTGCACAGAAATCTGACCAGTCAGCGCTGAGCCGCGAGGTGGGGAAAAGTGGACGGCTTGGTGTGTGGCGGTCCCGGAGCGGGGACTTGCACCGGACTCTGGTGAGTATAGAAAACCCCGCGGCGGCTGGGTTTGGCCAGAGAACAGCTGGCCCGCCACCACGGGGAAATCAATAACACAGAATCTGGTGCAGACATATTAGCCTGGCGGCTGAAACCGCAGCTTGGTGACATCACCAGGACCCCCTGTAGGGAGGGCTGGTGGAAGACATCTTGAGTCCTGGCAGAGTCTGATTGCTTGCTGGCTTCAGCTCCGCACGGAGAACTTAGTGGGAGCCATCTTGGTTTTGGGCAGATCTGCTTTTCTAGAGCTCCTATCACAGAGAGGTTTGGAAGAGAACGGCTGGGACCTGGGCAGAATCCTGTGCCATTACCCAGCTGCTTCTGATTCAGGGAGAACTGGCAGGAGCTGTTGGGGCTAGATCAGGCCTCTGCTTGGGGCCCAATGGGCGGATGCAGAATGGTCACAACTCAGTGACAACCAGAAAGTACAGCCTAATTTATGAACTAACTGACACAGAGGCTAGAGACTAGACTGTACCGCCCCTGCATCCCAGCCTACCCCAGATAACAGCAAATTGGGGAGGACAGCAAAAACTCAAGCCAGCACGCTTCTGAAAGGCCCTAAGCAATTCGGAGAGGGCCAGAGAACTCCAGGACAGTCTGAAAGAAACCAGAAACATGACAAGAGATAAAAATAAAAAAAAATCTCCAGCTGTTCAACAGGAGAAATTAAACCCAAGAGAACTAAACACTGAAGAGAACAAGCACAGTAACCATCCATTGCTCGACTCAGCATCAGCCGAAATTAAAAAGTATTTACATGATCTCATAGAGGAATTTAAAGATGTACTCCTGATCCAAGTGAGGCAAGATATAAAGAGATTAATTAAAGAAATGACAAGCCCTGCCCAAGAGAACACAGATGGAAGAACTGAGGAAATCAGAAAAGAAAGAGAAGCATCTGAAGAATTTAAGCATAACTTAGAATACATGAAACAGATCCAAAGAGAAAATCAGGAAATTAAAAACTCCATTGAATATTGGCAAAATGCCTTGACAGAAACTAAAGACAACCTTCTGAAACTTGAAGAGAGATTTAGGGCTTATGAACGTGAAAGAAAAAGCCTCTTAAAAATAACAAGGAACCAGAAAGAAGCAATTCTAAAACTGGAAGATGATAAAAAGATGCATAACCTAAGAATAAAGAATGTGAGTGAGGAAGCAGGAACATCCAAAAATGAAATACAAAAAATATTCACAGAGATATTAAAGCAAAATTTCCCATGTATAGCAAAAAGAAATGATATCCAGATAAAAGAAGCATACAGAACGCCAGCTACCTACAACCAAAACAGATCTACGCCTAGGCATATAATAATCGAGATCCCAGAAATCCACCAAAAAAACAGAATACTAAAAGCAGCCAGAGAAAAGATGCAGGTTACCTATAACGGGAAATCTATCAAAATAACGGCAGACTTATCAACACAAACTCTTAAGTCAAGAAGGGAGTGGGGAGAAATATTCCAAGTCCTGAAGGAAAAAAATATGCAACCTAAGTTCATATATCCATCAAAACTCTCTCTAAAAATTAATGAAGAAATAAGATACTTTCAAGACAAGGAGGAACTGTGGGAGTTCGTGGCCACCAATCCAACCCTACAGAGAGCGCTGAAGGACATTACAGAGAAAGAGAGGAAGAGATATCAGGATTACAGCTACAGTGGCAGAGAGGCCTCAGTGTACGGGGCAGACCATGGAATGAGGGAATAAGGTGGACAAATTATAGCAGAAAAGTGGAGTAGCAGACATGAGGCAGAGATGGTAAGCTAGTCTTTGGTAGAGACAGCTCTGAAACTATATTTAAAAAAAAAAAAAAAAAAAAAAGCAGAGGTCATTGCTAATGGTGTATAACGATTTAAAAGACACAGTAGTCCTAGTGCCATATTTAGATTGAATTAAATTTGTTCTGGTCTGTCCACTCATATCAGATTTGAGGACACAGACCTCTAGAACCAAAAATAGCAGGTTATACCATGGTAACCATCCTTACTTTCCTATTGACTTAAGCTGAAATCCTGTATTACTTACATTGTCTTACTATGACTGATCTTAATTGTATCTGAATCATAAGACTATTGGTTGGCCTTGACTGATCCTATTTGAAATCCGTATGCGTGTTAGAATCAACCCTAAAAGTAGAGGAAACTACTCTGAGCATGACAGGATGTAAAGGATATCCATACTGGTATGAATCAGTAACAGCTCTCAAATACTACAATGCAGTCAAAGATAAGTTTTTATAAAAATAGGTGATAGTATATTTAACTATAATAAGCCAGTGTTGTCGACAAATCTATTGAAAATAACAAGAGAAAACATAGTAGCTACGGAAGATCATTTATATTATAGTTTTGTAAGTCTTATCCATTGCATGTTTATCTAGGAAATTGTTTCGCTGTCTTGTTATGACTTGGTTTTCCCTATAATACAGAGAGGATAGGAACAAATACTCTGAGGAAGAGACCTGAAAAACCCGAGGCTTATTTTGTAGCATTATAATATAAATTCTAGCAACCTATTGCTTGCTGATTAAAATGACTCTGGACTGGTTTCTTCAGCTCAACTTCAGCATATGCAGAGATGGGGACGGCTATCACAAAGAGAATGAGAGATGCGATGGTAGTTGGTATTGTCTTCCCTAATTTGGAACTTGAGGACCTAAAGAGACTCCATCATCCTGTAATGATTTGATTAGTTCTATAATATGCAATAAGTATAGAAAGTGGGTGAAGTTAGGGACAACTATTTGTAAGAGGCTAGAGACAGTTGGATAAGGTAGATCTCCGGTGGACTTGCTTTGAAATCTGTGTTTCTTTAAATTGTTTTTTATTTTTTTTTTTAAATGTTCTGTTCTGTTTTGATATGATTAACCTTATCCTCTTAGAGATGTAAAACAAATAGGTGGGACTGATAATCATATTACGGAGCTTTTGTTCGGCCATAGAGCAGAATGGTTTGTAGGGTCACTTTTTTGAATGTCATTCTAAATACTTTAATTCTATAACCTAAACAGCCATTTCGAAGAAGACAATTTGTAACTTATCAACTGGCAATTTCTTACCGTTTGTTTGTCTGTAATTTAGTATTATTTTTCTACCCTTTTTTTCTTTAATCTCCATGTATTTTTTTTTTCGTTTCCTTTTCTTTAAATTAAAAAAAAAAAAAAAAAAAAGAAATAGCTATTTAGAATTGTTCTGACCCTGCCAGTTGTGCTGGTGCATGCCAGTAATTCCAGCACCCGGGAAGCTGAGGCAGGAGGATCCACTGTTAAGTTCAAGGCCAGCCTGAACTGTGTGGTGAAAACCTGTCTCAAAAAGACAAAAAAAGAAAAAATTAAATTAAATTTAAAAAAAAGAATTGTCCTGACCTTAATGAATTAGTCTCCGCTAACTGTACAGCGTACATGAATCAGAATAATTTCAGACTAAGGCTAGCTGATTAAAAAAAAACTAATCAGGGGCTGGGGATTTAGCTCAATGGCATAAGCACCTGCCTTGCAAGCAGGCAGTCGTGAGTTCAATCCCCGGTACCGATAAAAATGAAAAAGACAAAAAAAAAAAAAAACTAATCAAATTTAATTCTACAGAAATTAGTCTCTCGGAACCAACTGTGCAACAGGGCAAAGGCACAAAATTCTCAGATATATGTTCCTACGTGTAATTGTGTCTGGGTCAAAATTCACCCCTACTACCAAGTAAAGGGGGTGCCAGAATCTCTGCATACCCAGTCAGATACACCTTATCTGCTTGAAGAGCTTCCCCAGTTCTTTCAAGCACCGAATCTAATGTTTATCAGCATCTTGACCTCCACTGAGCCAACGAGTGCATGTGGCCAGAGGCCTTATGCTTGCTAAGCGGACAGCTCTGCCACCAGGTACATCCCCAGCCTTACAGCGAGAGTCTTTATGTGTAAACCTTCACTTCTCTATGATGTTTGCCTTGTACAGTACTTCAGAGAGGATATGAGTGATACACCTGATGCCCCAGGTGAGGGCTTCATTAAAGACAAGGTGGTAGGGCCAGGGATGCAGCTCAGTGGCGCAGGTCATGAGTTTGATTTCTGATACAAAAAAGAATTAAAAGGTCAAGTGGTGGTCTCTCCTTTTTTTTTTTTTTTTTTTAATACTAGGCATTGAACCCAGGGCCTTCACACTCAGCTACATCTACAACCCCTTTTTATTTTTATTTTCAGACTTTAAGTTGCCCGGGCGAGGCTTAAATTTATGATCTTCCTGTCTCAGCTTCCCAGAGTGCTGAGATTACAGGCATGTGCCATCACACCAAAATTTTAGTCTTTTCACACGTGTATTCTGTTCTATTCCCATATATGTAACTGTCTCCACATGTAACTGTCTTCTATGAGATCTTCCTACACAGTAAAACAAAATGTAATTGAATTGAAAGTAGTTGTAAAAGCCCCTTACAAGAAACAGATGTGATTAAATTGTTTTCATTAACTGTGACTTTCAGCCAATGAAATACATAAATCTCTCCCCCTTATTAAAACACTCCCTTGCAAGCTAACACACTTTCATCCACCCTGCATAACAGTGTCTTACAAAAGAGATCTAAACAGAATGTGATGGTGCATCCTGTAATTCCAGCACCCTGGGAGGCTGAGGCAGGAGGATAGCAGGTTCGAGACCAGCCTGAGCAACTTGGTGAAACCTGGTCTCAGAAGAGTAAAACGGTCTGGGAGGCAGCTCAATTCCCTGTACAATAAAAAGTAATCAAAAAATTAGAGTGTCTATACAGTTTCTCCTTATGTCACCTTTGATTCACACATTATGCTTCTATAATTTGATCACAAAGAAGTTTTTCTCTGTCTTTTTTAAGACAGGGTCTCATTATGAGGTCTGGGCTGGTCTTTAACTCACTATGTACCCCCAGGTGGCCTTGAGTTTGCTGAGATCCTCCTGTCTCAACCTCCTGAGTGCTGGGACTACAGACGTGCACTACTACACCCGGCTATCACAAGAAAATATTGAGAGGTTCATGTAAAAATTATATACATGTAGGGTGCTCATTAGAGCCTTACTACGATAATAATCAGGAACAATCTAAATAACTGATCATATGGAGTCTTTTAAAAGGTATATTACCTGTGAATTAGAAAGATTGGCCCTGATGAGCCCTAGCTCACGCCTGTAACCCCAGCACTCCGGAGGCTGAGGCAGGAGGATTGTTGTGAGTTCAAGACCAATCTGGGTACAAAGTGAGCTCCAGGCCAGCTTGAACTGCATAGCAGGACCCTGTCTCAAAAAGACCAAAAAAAAAAAAGAAAGAAAAGAAGGGCAAGGGAGAGTACCTGCCAACAAATAGGTGAAGTTCATCCCTACGAAGGGGTCCAAAGGTTGGCTCACAACAGTCCTGTGTATGTTGTGCCAACATCATTTTCAAACAGAATTATTACTCTATTAAAGAAGACAGAAACAGTGCAACGGCTGTTACTCAGACTTAGGGTGCACACCGATGAGGGTTGAACTTTGGGAGAGCTCAGGTAGTTGGTCATTTTTTTCTATCAATCTACTTGAAAATTTCTAGTTTTATATTTCGTAAAATATAACATTTTATTTTCTTTGTTTTTTTTTGTGGGGGGAGGGAAGGGTACCGGGAATCAACCTCAGGACCTTGTGCTTGCCAGGCAGGCACTTTGTCACTGAACTAAATCCCAAGCCCCTTAATATTTGTTCTCTTATGTTGAGAGTAGAAAGTACCACTAGGATGCTTTGCACCCCCTGCCCAGTTCATACATGTGTTTTTGGAGACAGGCTCTTGCTACGTAGTCTGAGATGACTTTAAACTCACTGTGCCCCAGATAGGCCTCAAACTCATGGTGATCCTCCTGCCTCAGCCTTCCAAGTGCTGGGATTACAGGCATGCACCACTACACCTAGCTTGGTTCATATACTTTTTGCTCCTAATCTGTTGTATAAAGTTACTGTATTCCCAACCTAGCGCTCATACACTATCAGAGGCTGGTATCTGTGCTTTTGTTTCAGTCAGGTAGAGGCCACTTCCACCACCAATTAGTACTTATTAAGGCCTCTAATAAAGTGCCTTGCACATGATAGAAGCAGAATTACTTATTGTTAGTCATTCAAATAAACTGCTCTTTGACTCAAATTGTACCAAACACCACATGAGAAACAAGTTTATTCTCTTGTATTTTGACTTTAGGTAAGGAGAGCCCAAAGTATCAGAGAACAATAGAAACAACAGAGTATTAGGTGCTAAGTGGAGCAGTCTCAGGCCAGAGTTGGTAGAGTTCAGTCAAGGTCAAACACAGGGAAGATGCGTAATACAGATTGGCCTTGCCCGAAGAGAGGTCTCAGCTTTATCTGTGGCTCGGTGATTTGTGTCACACCTGACAGTCTCTCATTTCTTTCTCTCTGTCTTCATTTATTAGAGATTGAACCTCCTGCATGCTAGCAAACTATCACTGAGCTACCTCCCCAAACCCCACTTTTTAAAAAATTTTTGTTTTGAGATAGTGTCTCATTAAGTTGCCCGGTCTGGCCTTGACCTTGTGATTTTCCTGTGTCCCCTGAGTATCTGGAGTTACAGATGTGCACCGACATGCTGGCTAGTTTTAACCTGCATCATGTCTCCGGGATAAACTGTCACCATGCATAGAACAGTTTTTAATGAGTGCTGTGTGAATTACAGAAACTGAGAGTGACCTGGGGACCTCGAACTCATCCTTGATGTCAGAAAGGAGGGCGGGAAAGGGGGTTGGGCCCTCTAAACTTTCACTTGCCCTAAGACTCTTGCAGAAAGCTTTATGGGGTTGGTAGGACTGAAGGTGAGCCCTGGAAAACAGAGATAGAGTAGAAAATAGAGACAGAAGTAGAAGGAAGTGCTGGGAGGAATGATAGGAAGCCAGAGACGGGCGTTCTGCATGACAGGAGGGTCCCAGTAGTACTGAACAGAAAGCTCTATTTTCCTTCAGTGTCTTTAGTTTTCTGGGAATGTTGGTCACGTCAGGGTTGGTCAGGGAATGTTGGTCAGGGTTCCTGTACTGATAGACTTGGAGAAATGTCGTACCAGAAATTTTGGTGGGAACATCCATATATGTTCAGCCCATTTTTAGGGTTCTAAATCAGCAGCTACCAAATGACACTAATCTAAAATGAATCAACATTATCCTCCATAAGGATAGATCATATCTCCCACTCTTGGGACCAGAGAGAAATCATGAGGAAAATATTATAAAATAACAAGGGGAAAACAATACGTCATGAATTTCTTCTATGTACCAATTAGTATTCTAACTGTGAAGTACAAAGTAATGGAAAAATACTGAAATGTCAATAGATCATCAGTAAATATTGGAAAGTTGGCCAGGCATGGCTGTGGCACATGCCTGTAATCCCAGCACTTGGGAGGCTGAGGCAGGAGGATCGCCGATGAGAGTTGGAAGCCAGGCTGGGCTACAAAGTGAGTTCAAGGCCAGCCTGAACTGCACAGTGAAACTTGTCTCAAAAAGACAAAAAAAAAAAAAAAAAAAAAAAAAAAAAATATATATATATATATATATATATATATATATATATATGAGCTTTACTAACTCTGGAAAAGTAATAGAGGCCTACTTTTGACCATCCTGGTACTACTTACTATCCAAGAGCTCTAGCCTTGCCTACAAATTCTAATCTATGAAAGTCTTTAATTAAACTCACTCAGAAATTGTTTACAGGGCTGGTGATGTAGCTCAGTGGTAGACCACTTACCTAGTGTGTGCACGGTCCCAAGTTCAATCCTCAGCAAAGGAAGAATGAAGCAGGAGAGGAAGAAAATGATTACAACCTCCAGGTTGATTACTCAAACATTAAACCTAAATCTGTAAAATCTTAGAAGAAAACTCTTCGGTATGGGTCATGGCAATAATTTTATGAACACAATTCCAAAAGCACAGACAACAAAAGCAAAAATGAACAAGCAAAACTACATAAAACTAAAAATCTTTTGCACAGTAAAAAAATAAAACAGTCAATAAAATATAAAGGTAAGGGCAGGGGCTGGGGATTTAGCTCAGCGGCATAAGCACCTGCCTTGCAAGAGGCAGTCGTGAGCTCAATCCCTGCTACCGATTAAAAAAAAAAAAAAAAAAAAATGTCAAATAATAGCCAGGTGTGTTGGCACAGGCCTGTTGTTATGGCTTGTGTTTATATGTCCCCACCACCACCAAAGCCTCATGTGGCCATAGGTGGCGCCTTTTCAGAGGTGCTGCGTTGGGTGTGTGTGACTGATTCATGGTGCAATGCTGGGATTAAGAGTGTGTGATTACTAAATCAGTTCATGGATCAATTTAGCACATTATAGTCCCCATAGCCTGAACAGAGTATAAAAGGGGCAGAGAAAAGCTGCTAAAGTCCCTTGCTTGCTTGCTTTTGCTGTCTTCTGCCTGCTATGAAATATTTCTCCTCTTTGATGCTCTCCAAGGCAAGCCAACCTGCTTGGAGCCAGCTGATAATGGATCGAAACCTCTACAAATTGTGAGCTAAATATAAAAAGAGGCCCTTTTCCCATCCTCTCTGCGGTCCAGGAAGTTTATATTTGTAATCTCATGGAAATGTTATTGGAATCCTAATGAGTTAATTCCAATCTACCACCTCCGGTGTAACCCATGGCAAGAATAATTAAGACATATTTACAGGTAAATGCAGCCAAGAGGTCCTGAGTCTGGTTCAGACGAGGGTTCACAGGACATAGGCCACAACCCAGGGCCTAACCTGGGTTTATTAATTCGTGAAGAAGTGAGTGACTATGGGCCTGGGATTTAGCTCAGTGGCGTAAGCACCTGCCTGGCAAGCACGAGGTCATGAGTTCGATCCCCAGCACCAAAAAATAATGATAATGATTAAAATAAAGAATGAGTGACTCTGGGAATGGCAGGAATTTTGTGAGTACTGTGAGCTGGGTTAGCTAGGAGGCCAGAGAGCACCTCTGCAATATGTAGAGAGCAGGACATGCAAAAAGACCAATATGCGTAGCAACGGAGATAGCATTTAATATTTAGGAGGCTGATACTTCAACTTCTGGTGTGCAAACTTCTCTGCCCAGGGAAGTCATAGCCTCTTATCTCCAGGCTAGAACCCAGTTGACAGTCTTGGAGCACTGGCTGTGCCATCCCGCTGTACCCAACCATTTAGAGGGCGACACTGAGTCAAGGAAACAGGACTGTCATCCATCTGGCTTCAAAGATTACGCATCAGCACCTCAGCCAGCCCTGTTTACATTGCTTAGAGCCAACTGAAGGGAGAAGGTAACAGCTTTGCAACCTCTGTACATATCAGGACATGGAGATAGGGCCGGGTTTAGCTAAAGTAGATGTAATTGCACTTTACTCAAGGAGATCCATCCTAGTGATCCTCCACACTTTCCTCCTTTAACTTTGGGTGTCAGATATATCATCTCAGCAGTAAGAAAAGTAACTAAGAAACCTATAATCCTAGCTACTTGGGAGGCTGAAAATTCAAGCCCAGGCTGAGAAATTGAGTGACTTTGTGAGACTATCTCAAAACTAAATAAAATACAATGACATAAAATCTGTTGGGGCGGGAAAATAGCTCAGTGGCATAGTGCCTGCCTGCCAAGTGCAAGGTCGATTCCCAGCACCAAAAAAGGTCAATTCATGTAGGAAAAAGAAAAAAACAGGATTGAGGATGTAGCTCAGTGCAAAGGCCTTGAGTTCAATCCCCAGTACTATTAAAAGAAAAGCTAGATGTGGTCACATATGCCTATAATCTCAATACTTTGGGGCAGGGCAGGAGGATCCTAAGTTCAAGCCTAGCCTGGGCAGCTTAGTGAGACCTTGTCTCAAAATACAAAATACGAAAGGGGCCGGAGATGTGGCTTAATGTGAAGTCTCTGGGTTCAGTCCCCAGTATCACAAAGAAATGGGGAAAGGGAAGAGAGAGACAGACAAAGATAGAGACACAGAGAGATGCTTCCTCCCTCCTGTCAGGGAATGGAGTCACCAAGAGAAAGGTGCAGAGCGCTGCCTGTTCCTTTGCACCGTGCCCCAGTGAGCTGTCTTCAATAGCAGATTACAGTTCCCTAAGGAGAAGTGAGCTTCCCTCCCTGCAGGGTTCATCTTCTATCACTCAGAACTGACGATCAGTAGGCTTAGCTTTCCCTTTCTTGGCCTGCTTCTCATTCATGTGTGCTAAAAGATGCCAGATGTTGTGCCACACACCTGTCATCCCAACACTCACGAGGCTGAGGCAGGAACACCCCAAGTTTGAATCCTACCCAGGTAATTTTTAAAAACTGGGTTTATAACTCAGTGCAAAGGCCCTAGGTTCCATTCTCAGTGCTATGGGGACAAAGACATTGAATAATAAATTGTGCATTGATTTCTACTTGTTTCATGTTTCTCAATCTTATCTCTTTAATTGAAATCTGAGTGCCTAAAAAGGTAGGGAAATGCCATCCCTAAATAAAACCATCACAAAACTGGAAACATACTATTGGAGCGTAGAGAAAGGTACCTGATAAAAAAAGGTGTTCAAATTGTGCTTCTTGTGTGCAGGGACTTCCCAGATGACCCAGGAGTGCAGTGGGACACAGAGCATGTGGCCAGCGTCCTCCTCCAGCACATAGAGGTCAACCGCATCAATCTGGTAAGGGGACACACACCTCAGGGGACAGCCCGGGTCCCCCGGGTCCCATCCCATGACATTGATTGGTTTCTGCTTTTCCCACTACTGGTCTCCCACATCCAGTCCTGCTCAAGAGCCACTCGATAGGAAGGTCCCAGACCTCCAGTGTTCTCTCCTAAACTTACTGAGAAGCAAACACACCTTTTTTTCCTGCTAGCATTGGGAATTGAACCCAGGGCCTATGCACTGAGGTACATCCGCAATTCTTTTATGGTCTTTATTTTGAAACAGGATCTCCCTAAATCATCCAGGCTGGGCTAGAACTTGCGATCCTCCTGCCTCAAACTCCCAGAATGCTGGAATTACAAGCGTGCCACACCACATTCAGTGGAAATATGCCTTTTATTTACCATTAAGATCTTTTCTGAGACTAATTGAATCATCAATGCTCAGATACAGGCAGAATTTTGTTTTCCAAACTATGCCTTCCCTCCCTCACCTCTGTCCTGCAGGACCCTCTGCCATGACTCTCATTTGTACAGAGTTTCACTTTTACCTCGCATTTTCACTTGTACAGCATTATTTTCTCTTTGAAGGAAACAGGTTCCCAGAGCCCAACTTACCCAAAATAGGCAAGTTATGAAGCTGGGATTGTATGAAAAAAATTTTGGGGTGCCATGGGTTGTACCCCAGACTTTATACATATTAAGCATGGGCTCTACCACTGAACCATTCCTTGGCCCCAAAGCCAGGATTTTGAACCTCAGTTTCTCACTCCTAAAAACGTAAGGGTAGGGGCTGGGGATTTAGCTCAGTGGCCTAAGTGCCTGCCCAGCAAGCACAAGGTCATGAGGGCAAGCCCCGGCACCAAAAATAAATAAATAAAAACATAAGGGTAAATGCAGACCTACATTACAAATAAAATTTCATTCTCAATTATAGCAATAGCACACATCCATATTTACTTGCAAAGATGGACAGGGTTAGCAACGCTCAGGTCAGCTCTACTAGTATTTAGCAGGACTCAACTTAGCCTGTGGTTGAGTTTAAAGCTGCTAAGAAGGCTTACTGTCTAAATCAAAATAACAACAACAACAATAATCGTAACCCATCCTGCATTAATACTATTTAAAATCCTTTTCTTTAGCTTTAAATTTTGGTTAATCATTACAAGATGAATCCCCCCCCCCAAATGAATCCTGATTTTAACAATGATGAACTCATTGACTAAACTGATTTATTAGACCCTTCTTGAGAGAGGATTTCAACTGGTATATTAATCAAACTGTTTCCTAATGGTAAAAATACAACAGAAACAGGACTAGGGATTTAGCTTAGCGGCATAAGCACCTGCCTTGCAAGCAGGTGGTCATGAGTTCAATCCTCAGTACCGATAAAAAGTTAAAAAAAAAAAAATACAACGGAAACTTAGTTCACACAGACAAAAGGGTACACCTCACTGTTCACTCTGGGTCACATCAAGGCTGAGGTGAGGATGGGCCCTAAGGGCCTGACCCTGCTGGCCTCTTTTTCCATCTTGTTTTTTTTACTTTTATCCTTGTCCTGGGTGGAAAGATAGTTTTTAAGTTTGCAAGCTCACACATCCTGCTTTCCCATCCCCGAAGATCTGAGCAGGAAAGCAGTAAGATTGGATCCATGAGTTTAGCCGTTAGATGCTGCTGATGGGGGCTGGCCTTGGTCCCTTTACCCGTCCTGCCCATTCTCCCACAGTCAGGGCAGCTCAGGGCTCTGCAGGCTACCTGCTGCTTTCCAGGGCCAGCCTCAAGTCTCCCTGTCACCTTCTTTTCTCGTCATAGTGGCTTCCCCAGGACCAGTTCTCGTTTCTCTCCCTCTCCTTCTCTTCCTTGATATGGGGACTGTGCTATGCATTGTACAATATTTAGCTGCATCCCTGACCTCTACCACTACATGCAAGTAGCCAGCCCTCTCCACAGTTGTCATATTAAAAGTATTTCCAGAGATTGTCAAGTATCTGCAAGAAAAATCATCCTCAGATAAGAAGCAATGTGTTACGAACCAAAGTGCCAAACTGGTCTCCTACTGTTGTGTCTCCTTCTGTCTGTCTGTCTGTCTCTCTCTCTGTTCTTCTTCTTTTTTTTGGTTATTTTGTTCCCTTTTTCCAGTACATACTGGAAACTGAACCCAGGGCCTTTGAACTGAAATATATCCCCAACACTATCTTATATTTTTACTCTGAGACAGGGTCTCACTATGTCTCGAAGTTGCCCAGGCTGGACCGGAACTTGTGATTCTCCTGCCTCAGTCTCCCAAAATGCTGGGATTAGAGGTGTGTACCCTCATGCCCAACTTTCATAGACTATAGTTTAGAGAAGTTGTAGATCCTACCTCATAGGATCATTCAGAGAAAGAAGTGGGATAATGAGTGGGAGAAAGTTCCGCTGAAGATAACACACTAGGATAGGTATCACTACTCCTGCTGACAGTCTTTGGAAGGGCAGGAGGTGACCGTAGGTGGGTTGGCCTACAGTCCAAGAGGAGGAAAGGGGACAAGATTAAGCCCAGGTGGGACTATCACACTGCAAAATGAACACACTGCAACAGATATGCCTTTGTATTTACACATCAGACTTTAGAAAGAGATCACTGGAGGAAGACTTGGAGCTGTGAATTGCTGAAGAGGAAGATTGTCCCTTAAAAATTAAACTAAATGGGTGCCGGTTGGGCTGGGACTGTAGCTCAGTGGTAATGTACTTGCCTACGGTGGCATGCTGGATGCCCTGGGTTCCGTCCCCTCATGGAAGGAAGAAGGGAAAGGACGGAAGGGAGAGGGAGAGAAGGATGAAAGAAAGAAAGAGATGGGTGGGGGCCCTGGCGTGAGCAGGAACGGACCGACCTCAACCACTCAATAAATGCCTTTGCTATGTCTCAAAGGCCCCCCTCCCATTACTTTTCCTGTTTATTAGATTCCTGTGATTGTTGCAACAAGTTACTACAAATTTAGTGGCTTAGAACAATAGATTTATTTTTTTACTTTCTGGAGGTCAGAAATCCAAAAGTCAGTTTCACTGAGCCAAAGCCCAGGTGTTGGCAAGGCTGTTTTTTCTGAAGGGGCTAGAGGAAAAATTTATTTACTTACCACTTTCAGCTTTTCGTGATCGCTGTATTTCTTGACTCATGAGCCCTCCTCCATCTTCAAAGCATGTCATGCCAGTGTCTGCTTCTGTTGTCATGTGTCTGGCTTCTCTGGCTGACACCCCTGTGTCCCTCTTCCCTCAAATACATTTGGCTCCACCAGCTAATGGAGAATAATATCCCCATCTCAAAATCCTTAATTTAATCCATTTGCCACGTCCCTTTTGCCATGTGAGGTAACATGCAGAGGTTCCAGGGGTAAAGACATGTTTGGGGGATAATTATTCAGTCTACAAAGAAATCTTACACCAGAGCCCTTACTGACACTGAAGGATTGAGATTCTCAGGGTAACAGTTAAGAAATCTACAGGTAGTTGGGAGAGATGGGAGCACGTATTTCTTTTTGGTCTTTTTCCTTTTTATCGGTACAGGGGATTGAACTCACGACTGCCCGCTTGCAAGGCAGGCGCTTATGCCGCTGAGCTAAATCCCCAGCCCCGGGAGCACATATTTCTAACAGTAGGGTCGCTCTTAATCAAGACCAGCCCTGGGAAAACCTTCCTTCAGAGTCCTTGATTCCGGGGAAATATTTCATTAATGGCGTGAAACTCCCAGCCCAAGCTTCTGAATTTTAAGGAATGTAGCCACCCCCTGCAGAACTCTTCTCTGTTATTCGAAAAACATCTTGAGATTCATCTGAGTCGGTACTCACTCTTGATGGTGTTCCCAAAGAATAATTCTCAAATTTTAGCATCTTGCCACGATCAGCCTTCCAGTTTTAACTAGAAAGACCAAGAGTGAATCCCTTCCCAGCCTGTTCCAGTCTCTGTCCTGAGTCCTTCATCCATGATGAATCATCTGCTTTCCTTGGGGAAGTCTATCATCTCCTAAAATAATAAACCTCTTATTCTTTTTCCTATGTCTTTGTTTACTTTATATTTCTTTATTATAAAAGGTATGTTTTTATTGTCATTATGCAAATAGTCTTGATTTTTTTAATCCATCTTCCAAAATAAAATGTGGAATCCTAGACTGAATTTGTAGATAGTACACGGATGAGATATCTGTGCAAATGGAAGCAAGGCAGTCTCGGATACACGTTTTTCCGTGAGCTCGACTCCGGGACACGGTGCTAATTGACTTATAAAACTTTTGTGCCTGTGGTACAGCACAAGGAAAAGAGTCCAAATAAATCAGACAACACCTACCTCAACAAAGTTCACATTGCAGCCAGGTAGGGATATTAAACATGCTAATAAATAGCCAAACAGATAAGCAACAAAGATATTCTGGACCAAGTTTCCTTCATGACTGAGTTAGACTGTGCTCCCCTGGCCAGGAGTAAGAGTGAACAGCAAATCCATGGAAACCATCTTGAAGTTAAAATCAGCCAGGCCAGTAACTACACACCATTGACCCGCTCAGGAGTCAGTGCAGACGTCCTCAGCATCTGAGAAGTTGCAGGGCTCGGCTCTCCTTCCATGCCCAAGGGAATGGCGGCAGCTACTTTAAAGTGGAACCAGCAGACAGCGAGAGTGAAAAACCCTGTCTCTCTCCACAGGTGGTGACTTTCGACGCGGGGGGAGTCAGCGGTCACAGCAATCATATTGCTCTGCATGCAGCCGTGAGGTACGATTCTCCGGGTGAAGGACGTGGGAGAGGGTTTGTCCATTTGCTTAAGGGTCAAGTTGCCGAAGCATCTCCCCCCTGGGTATCTGAGGCCTACGAAACCTACCGCTGAGCTGTCAGACAGCTGTTGGTGGCTGTGTCGCTTACTACAAGCCACCACGTGATCTCCATGAGAAATCTCTCATGAGTCTCAGTGGAAATGCTTGTCTCCTAAAGAGCTGGGTTTTGTAGATGCAGACATCATTACCGAGGTATGTACTCTTTTTCAGATTCCTCTCCCTGAGTGCTTGACTGTGCAACGAGAGGAAATCAGACTGCTCTCTAGTTCAGTAAAGACAGGTCACTTCCTGACCAGCCTCAGGTCACATTTATAGAGATCTGCTGCATGATACATTAGGGTCATCCAGATTCAGGAAAGGCACACGCCTCAGCTACAGTCAATCTTTTTTTGTTTGTTTGTTTTTTTGGTACTGGGGGTTGCACTCAGGACCTCACATTTACCAAGCAAGTGTTGAGCTGCTGAGCTAAATCCTCAGCCTGCTACAGCCAATCTTTTGTGATTTTTTTTTTTTTTTTTTGAGCCAGGGTCTTTCTGTGTGGTTCAGGCTGGCTCAGCCTCCTGAGTGCTGGGACTGCAGGCAAGGACCAGCACCCCTGGCTAGTGTTTTGTGATTTTGTAATTTATAGCTTGCAGTGTTTCTGTGAAGATCCACGGAAGAGTGAGGCAGCCCAGAAGTAATCTTTCTAATCACATGGTTGCTTTGAGGCCTTAGGCTCTCAGGACAGGCATGGACAACAAGCTAAACTTGTGACTTCTGATTTAACCAAGTATTCACACTGTACCAGAGGGGGGTACAAGCAGGTATCCTGCACACAAACCCGAATCCCCATAACAGGCTTCCCATGGCACAAGTTCCCTTAGCTTGCTCCATCCCTGGTCCGTCTCCACCACAGTGGTGAATCAGCAAAGACTCCATTCCAGTAGAGAACCCCGGGGAGCCACTTTCTGTAAGCAGAGCTGCCTCAGGCCATTTTCCTCAAGAGCTTGGAGTACCACAGGCTCTCTACACTAATGGGGCCCCTGCACTTCATACAAAAACAATCTACGGTCATGTACACCATCTTCTAAATTTCTGTACAGACACTCCTGCCTGCTAAAATCACCAGACTTAATTTAGTTCTCACCCATCTTGGCCTTTCTGTGGCATCTGGCTTTGCCTGACACCCGCTAAACTGCCGCTTTGGCTGCCCAGCACTGGCTGGCCCTCCCTACTCTGGCTTTCTGGCTACCTCTCAGCCCCTTCCTGTCTTCCCTGCCACAGGAGGCGCCTCTGCCCCATCGCAGGGCTCCCTCCTGGCCTCGCTCAGTGAGCGTCCTCATGGCTGTCAGGGCTATGAGTGCAAGTCCCAGATGCAGGCCTCAGTGCTCCCCTCTCCCTGTGGACCTCCTGCCCCCCACACTCCCCAGAGTGCAGGACAAGTCATCTCCATCTCAAGATCCCAGAGACCTTTCTCAGGTTGTTCTATTTCTTGAATCTACCAGAGAGACAATTCTAAAAGTTGATCAACTCTTTCAATTTCTTCCACCACCACCCTAGTCTGTGTGTTGGATAAAGAAGCTGCCTATCCTAGTCTTTCTCCTAGCTTTTAAAATAAAAAAGTGGGGAAGAAATTTGGAGATCATTGCTGTTGGGCTTATGTCATCCTCCTGCTAAGGCAGTGATCACAGAATGGCCCTTAAAGGTGGGAGTTGGTGAGGTCAGAAAGGAGAAGGGAAATATCAATGAATACTTTAAAACATTCTCCTGTGGGGCTGGGGATTTAGCTCAGCGGCATAAGTGCCTGCCCTGCAAGCAGGCAGTCGTGAGTTCGATCCCCGGTACCGATAAAAAGGACAAAGACAAAAACAAAAACAAAAAACCATTCTCCTGTGATACATCACAGAGAAAAACTTTGAAGAGTCTAAGTTAGTTGCCTTCAAATCTCACAGGCAAAGCTTGCAGAGTCACTTCATAGACCACAGAGCAGCCTGGGGTTTAGCCATCCTTGGCTGAGGTGCCCAACCGGATCCCTTCAGCTGTAGCCGGAAGTGTGGAATCCAGGAAATCTAGAAGGTGACGTGTGAAAAAGGACACCAGGGCACCTGTGTGGAGGCACCGGGATCCTGCAGGCTGCCTTGGTAACACATGGCGGGCAATCTTACCTGTCTTTTCCTTTCTCGCTCCAGGGCCCTGCACTCAGAAGGAAGGTTCCCTAAAGGTAAGGCCTGTCTTTTTGATAAAAGCTCATCCCTCGTAGAAACTTCTTAGAGAGAAATATGAAAATACTGTTGGCCCTTCGTATCCACAAGTTCCACATCTATGGATTCAACAACCACAGATCAAAATTACCCAGGAAAAAAAATTGCATCTGTCCTGAATATGCAGACTCTTTTCTCATCATGATTCCCTAAACAACTGTGTACAGAGCATTTACATTATGCTAGGCATGTAGGTAGCCTAGAGATGTATTAAAGAGGAGGAGGAAGTGTATAGATTCTACACAAACACTATGGGTTTTATAGGATAGTCTTAGGCATCCATAGCTTTTGGTGTCTGTGGGGCACCTGGAATAAATCCCCATCCAGCATGGAGGGGCGGTATTGAGAACGGGCCTGGGGTAGAGCAGAGGCAAGAGCTGGCAAGGCGGCCTCGCTTCCTGACCCAGTTCCGTGCGCCTGTCAGGCCGTATCCACTGGCGAGTGCCCTGACAGAGGGCTGGGAGGCCACACCTGCCCTAACACCTGTCCAGCTTTTTCCCAGGGTAAGTCTTTTCAGCCTGTGGTGTTCTGTTGGTCTGTCCATCCAGACACACATCCTATTGCCCAGCTAATGAGCAAGTTGCTGACAGGTGAGAGATGCACTAATCTGCTCGAGAAAAAACTCTCCCTAACCCTCAGGAAGGCATTTGGTCCCATCTGGCCACTTCCTGCATGGGACCCCTTGCTTAAGACCCTTAGGGCTGCGTCTGTCTTACAAGATTCGACCAATAGGGGCTGGGGATTTAGCTCAGCGGCACAAACAGGCGGTCGTGAGTTCAATCCCTGGTACTGATAAAAAAAAAAAGATTCGACCAGTGGAAACAAGCAGTGGGGGCCTTTAAACTTACCAAGCTGAGAGGTCTTTGGGACACAACTATAATTCACTTAATTCTTTTATCAACACTGCTCATCTCATACTATTAACATTATTTTATAGATTAGAAAGCTGAGGTTCAAGAGCTGGGTGCTGTAGTGTGCATCTGTAGACCTAGATAATCTGGAAGCTGAGGCAAGAGGATTGCTTGAACCTAGGGGTTGTTCTAGGCCAGCCTGGGCAATACAACGAGCCCCACGGCAAGACCCTGTCAGGTGGGTGGGGAGAGAAAGGGTGAGAAGAGGAAGGAAAGAGGGAAGGGAGCAGAGAAGGAAGGGAGAAAGGAAGGAAGGAAAGAAGGAAGGAGGCAAAGGAAACAGGAAAGCGAGCAAAGCGTGGCATGGCGGCCCATAATCCCAGCACCTGGCAGGAGGGTGTGTATGTCCCGATGCCTGGGAGCATCGGGAGCTCAGGGCCAGCCTAGGCTACAGAGAAAACCCTGTCTCAGAAAACAAAGCAGTGTGGAAGAAAAGGTGGAGGATTTCATTTGATCCAGCTGTTTCCCTGAGTATCTTCCAAGAGTTAAAGATATTACAGAGACACATGCTCACTGATGTTTACAGCAGAATAATTCATAGTAGCTAAACCTGGGAAGCAGCCACGCTGTCCATCAGCAGATGAGCAGGTAAAGAACATGGAGTGTTCATATACCATGGAGTGCTACTTTGCCGTAAAGAAGAATAAACTTGTCATTCATAGGGAAATGGACGTACTTTAAGACTATAATGTTAGGGGCTGGGGATTTAGCTCAGCAGCATAAGCACCTGCCTTGCAAGCAGGCGGTCGTGAGTTTGACCCCCGGTACCAAAAAAAAGAAAAAAAAAAAGATACGTATCATTACCTGTACTCCCACAGAGAATGTAAACATTAGTTCTAGCCACACGTGCTAATAAAGTAAAAACACGTTTAAATGTTAACTGGAAAAAATTTTAAAAATAAAAATATCTACATCCTCAAAAAAAAAAGGATGAGGCAGAGGAAAAGAAAGGAACAGGAAAGGAGGGCAGGAGGGAAAAAGACAGGCATTCAGAACAGTTAAGCACATTATTTACTTTTCTCCAGTACTGAGTCTGTACTCAGGGCCTTCACACCGAGCTACGATCTCAGACCTTTTAAACATTTTTATTTTGAGACAAGTTTCCCGGGCTGTGCTCAGAATTCCAGGCCTTCTGCTTCAGCCTCCCAGAGTACTGGGATTACAGGTGTACCCAGCTTCAATCTGGTTAGTTCTTGTTTGTTTTCTGAGACGGGGCCTCACCGTATAGTTCTGCCCTTGAACTCATGACGTGGCCCAGGCTGGCCTTGAACTTGTGGCAATCCTTCTGCCTCCCTTCTGAAGTGCTGGGATTACAGGGGTGCAGCGCCGCCCCCAGCAGCTCGGTCAGTTCCTGAGCAACAGAGCAGGAGTCAGGTCTTCTGTGACCCTTTACCTTTCCTGTCTGTGAGAATGATGGCAAAGAGCAGCCTCGGTGCCTCAGAGACCCGGCAACGCCATGGCATGACCTGCCTGCCCCTTAGCGACTGCAGACAGGGCCAGCGCTGGGGGGAAGATCTGGCTGGGAGCAGCAGTGCTCTCCTCGGTGCCCTCCCCACCAGGGTGTTCTGTGCTGACGCTGCAGTCTGTGAACGTGCTACGCAAATACCTCTCCCTCCTGGACCTGCCCTGGTCTCTGCTGCGCCCGCCGGACGTCCTCTTCGTGCTCACCAGTGAGGAAGTGGCACGCGCCAAGGTGAGCCCTGCGAATTCCTGGACACCCCGCCACGCGGGGCCGTGGCTCCTCAAAACCCACAGAGGCCCTTGCCAGGGACCTCCCACAGGGCCCACGTCTCTCCCTGAGTGTGAGGACCAGGCCAGGAGAAGGTGGGAGGCGTAGACTTCCATGGCGTTGACCTTTTTTTCTAAAGATTATAATTTTTCTTAAAGCACTAAATGACTCGTGCTTATTTGTAGAAAATTTAGAAATATATAACAGGATCCAGAAAATAAGAAATAAAAATTACTCGCAATCCCACCACTCAAAAGTAATCGTTAATTTCTTGGGCTATAGTCTTCAAATAGATATAATGAATTCTATATTATATATAAGTCCTGTTATTTAAAATCTGTTTTGCTGGGCATGGAGGCCCCCGCCTGCACATGGGAGGGTGAGGCAGGAGGATTGCTGTGAGATCAAGGCCAGCCTGGGCAACACAGTGAGTCCAGGCCAGCCTGAACTAGTGGTGAAACCCTGTTACATTTTGAATTTATTTTCAATTCCTAAGGTCTTAGGGATGTATGGTAGAGTTGACAAACATACATGGTGATCCTTTTTATGTGTAGTTCTGTATTTATGGATGCATTTACTTGCAAAAATTTCTTTGTGAGCTGACTGAGCTGCTGGGGGATGTGACTCAGTGTTACAGTGCTTGCCTAGCATATACTAGGACCTGAGTTCCAACCCCAGCAACACACACACACACACACACACACACACACACACACACAATTAGCCAGCCATGGTGGAGCACACCTGTAATTCCAGCGGTCTGGGAGGCTGAGACAGAAGGATTCCAAATTTGAATTTCAGGGCAGCCCGGACCATTGAGCAACTTAGGGAAACACTATCTCAGAATTGAAAAATTTTAAAAAAGGCTGGGGACATAGCTCAGTGCAAAGGCCCTAGTTTCATCCCTAGTAATATAAAATAATGATTAAATAATGATTTTTTAAAATTAATTTATAATTCCAAGATCGATACTAGCTTTGCTTTTTTGGTCATTCACAGCCACGTGTGATTACAAGGCAGTGAGAAATTCGAGCCACCTGATTCACACATGCATGTTTCTAGGGAAGATTTAGCAAGGCAGCACAGCTCTCAGCTCTCACCAAAAAAAAAAAAAAAAGAAGGTTTTTTTTTTTCCAGTGCCACATTTTCCTCATTAGCATGATTTTTATGATTTTGCTATTTTAAATGGCTTAACTACGATGGTGAAGCTGGCTGGGGTCCCCAGGCACAACGCTGTATGGTGTTTACTGTGGAGAGAACATGTGTATTGGGTTAGCGTCATTTGGGCATGAGTTAAAACACTGCAGTCAATAGTTCAGTGCTAATAAATAAACAGTCCATATTAAGTGTCTTTAAACAGAAACACACATAAGTGTGTAGATGAATTTAGGAAAATGCTGTGACCAGAGAGAGGTTCATAGGAACCTCTATTACCTAAGAGCAGTGGTCTCAATGCACAAATTCAGAGTTCTCAGTGACTTTATAGACAAATAACTACTAGAAATAATGCAAATCTGTCTATGTGCATATACACATGGATGCATGTAGTTCTCTTGATTTGTAATTTAATTGCTTTGTATTGAGTAGATGTGGTGTGTGTTATGCTTATTTTTATAAAAGTACTGAGATTTCCTTAGCAACATAATTTATGATCAATTTTGGTACTGCTGAGTCAACATGTGTACTTTTTTTTTTTTTTTTTTTTTTTTTTTTTGAGACAGGGTCTCGCTATGCAGTTCAGGCTGGCCTTGAGCTCACTTTGTAGTCCTGGCAAGTCTCCTTTTTATCGGTACCAGGGATCGAACTCAGGACCGCCTGCTTGCAAGGCAGGTGCTTATGCCGCTGAGCTAAATCCCCAGCCCCAAGTCCAGGCAAGTCTCAAACAATGATCCTCCTGCCTAGCCTCCTGAGGGCTGGGATTACAGGCGTGAGCCACCATGCATAGCTTCCATTTATTTCTTATTTTATCTCTCACAATGGGAAAAAAAGTATCCTTTTTGTGGTATATTTAGTGCCCATTTTTCTCATCAGCTTTTTGTCAATTTTCACTGTTTGCTTTTAGGTACATAAAAAGATGAAAGCTGTTATTCCTTTTATTATTCTGTAGTCTTTTCGGGGGGTTAGTCTCTACATGGTTTATGTCTTTGTTTTTCTTTTAACCTTTTTATTTTAGCTTTTCATTGTGATTTTTAGTTGTGTTTTCTATCAGCAGCATATAATTGGATTTTCTAATCCTGATATGAAATGTCTGATAGTAGATATATGTGTTCTGTTTTTATTTGTAGCTAGTGATATTTAGATTTTTTTTTTTCAATTTTTTGAGGCAGGGTTTCACTGTGTAGTCTAGGCTGGCTTTGAACTCATGTAAGTCCTCCTGCCTCAGCCTCCTGAGTGCTCGGATTACAGGTATGCACCACCACACCCAGCCTTAGATTTATTTCTACTAACCAATTTCATGTTTTCTGTTTAACATTCCCCGGGAAATAGCCAAGTTTTTCATAGCCTTTCCCTTCCCAAGGCCTTTACACTGAGCTACATCTCCGATGCTTTTTTTTTTTTTTTTTTTTGAGACAAGATCTCACTAAATTGCCCAGGTTAGACTTCGATTTCAAATCCTCCTGCCTCAGCCTCCTAGAATGCTAGGATTACAGCTGTGTGCCAGCATACCTTAGCAATTTTTAGAGATGTATCTGTGTATTGCACTTAAGCTTTAGTAGTGCCTATGCTGATGAAAGCCTGGTGTTATATAATCTTTTTTTGTTTGTGAAGTTTACCTCTATATTTTTGGGCCCTAAGGTCTTATTGTAGCATGACTATGGCAGATCCTGTTGACATGATCCTACTTAGTACCCCCAAACTGAGCACCCATATGTAATACTTCTGACACGTGCTCACTTTATACTTCCTCACTTGCCTCTTGTGGGGTATTTCCTTCCTTCTCACCCCAGGACTCCTAATAAATACGTATCAGGTCCTAGTAAGCTAGGCTTTGTGTCTACCACTGCCCTGAGCCACACCCCAGCCCATTTTGTTTCTTCTTTTTTTTTTTCCGTGCTCGGCCTTTCTCAGTTTATGTTTTAATCTGAGACAGCGTGTTGCCAAGATGTGCAGACTGGTCTCAAACTTGGAATTCTCTTTCCTTAGCCTCCTGAGTAACTACGATTACAGGCATGAGCTACCAGGCCTACCGCCCTGTGTTTCTTCATTTTCCTGTTAAAATTTTTTTCTATTTCATATTTTGTTTTCCAAAATTTGTCATTTTTTATTTGCATGTTTATCTCATAATTTCTTATTCTCCACTAGAGTTTTTCTTCTGTTATTTAGCTCTTTGAACATCCTAAATTTAAAATTCCCAATATCTAAAAGAAAAAAAAAAGTCTGCTCTGTAAACATGGGTTAAAGTACTGTAGTTTGCAGAGTGCAGGGATTTTAGCCTCCTCTTCCTCCGGGTCCCCTCCCGCCCAAGAGCTGTGCAGTTGCCAAGTGGCTAGAATCAGGTCCCCTGGTGTTCTATCCCCGGCTGATTCAGCGGGTAACAAGGCACAGGGCTGCTGCCCTGCCTTCGTGCCTGGGCTCTGCAGCAGGCACTTTCCCCAGCTTTGCTCCACAGGTGAAGGAGACCCTTCCTGGCTCCACGCTCTGAGCTGCAAGTTTGGGTCTCCTGTCCTGCAAAGCCTCTAGACAGCAAACCTCTACCCAGGCAGCAGGTCCTGCGTTTGCACTCCGTATGTATGCGAAGTCTTCTGAAAACTGCTTTTACCCTTTTGATATTCTTCATACCTTATGGAAAACAAACAGGTTACTACAAAACAGTATGTAGAGGTCATTCTATGGTTTCCCACAAGCACAAAAACACACAGCGAAGAATATGCAAAAAACATTAATAGTGGGCTGGGGTGTAGCTTAGTGGCTCAGGTGAGGCCGGATTTCGATTCCTGGTAGAAGAAAAATAAAAGTATTAATAGTGATTACTTCCAAATGGTAAGATTCAAGGTATGTTTTATTTTTTTAATTTTAAATACTGTTATAGTCTTGTATTACTTGTATAATTCATATTCTGGTCCAATAATTTATATTTCTGTAGAATTTTAATGAAAGGAACAAAGATGAGTCTATACATTTACATGCAAGAATATTCATTCGTATAATTTACAGTAGCCAATATTCAGTAGGAAAGACATACAGTACTGCATAAGCAGTAAAATCAGCATTTTGAAAGATGGGTAGTGAAAATGTTCCCAAATAGGGAGAAAAGCACATAATTTTTATTTATTTATTTAATGTTCCCTTAGAAAATTTGAGGCTAGGGCTGGGGATTTAGCTCAGCCGCGTAAGCGCCTGCCTTGCAAGCACACAGTCGTGAGTTCGATCCCCAGTACCAGGAAAAAAAAAAAAAAAAAAAAGAAAGAAAGAAAGAAAGAAAAGTTGCGGCTACCCCTCCTTCCCATGACAGCTGTGCTGTGCTTCCAGGAACACGGCGTGCCCTTATCTTTGCTCTCACCCTCTTTCTCATTTTACTCGGTCCAAACTTGCTCCCGCTTTAATTTTTGCTTTCTTGAATGCTTTGCCACTGCTTAAAAAAGAAAAAAAGAAAAAGAAAGAAAATTTGAGCAAAGCTAATAAAAAATAATATAGCTAATGAAAAACTAAGCTGACAAGAAACAAATCATATGGGCTGGGGATTTAGCTCAGCGGCATAAGCGCCTGCCTTGTAAGCAGGCAGTCGGGAGTTCAATCCCTGGTACCGATAAAAAGGAAAAAGACAAAAAAAAAAAAAAAAAAGAAAGAAACAAATCATTTCTCTGAATGCCCCTCTGAATGAGTGCTAAAGTCATTGAAGGCTGGGTAGGTGGACCACTTGAGCACCATGATATGGGGATCCATAAAACAAGATACGTATTTCAAGGAAGCAGGTCAAGTGTGGTGTGGACTGTGTAAAGGTCATCCCTTCTCTCAATAGTTTCCTAAACTTTTTTTTCTTTTTGCGGTACCAGGGATGGAACTCACGACCTCATGCTTGCCAGGCAGGCACTTATGCTGCTGAGCTAAATCCCCGGCCCAAACATAGTATTTTTATTATGGTATTCAAAATGTTAATTCTCTTCTCTGAGTTCATGTATCATCTTTGCTCCTGATAATAAAGTTTACTTCAAATGTGTTTCCTAGGGGGCTGGGGATTTAGCTCAGTGGCGTAAGTGCCTGCCTTGCAAGCAGGCAGCTGTGAGTTCAATCCCTGGTACCAATAAAAAGGAAAAAAGACCAAAAAAAAAAAAAAAAGTGTTTGCTGTGGAAAGAATGGTATGAAATATTTTGCCTGAATATACTCTATAGTGACAGTTCTGCTCTAATTCTTTTTATCAGCTAAAGCTTGATTATCACAGGTATGTTCACTGCATAAAGTCATATATGTTATGGTAACTAATGTATTCCTTAGAGTTTTGCAACAATACTAATTTAGGCTGGGCATGGTGGCTCATACCTGTAATCCCAGCACTCAGGAGGCTGAGGCAGGAGGATCATTACAAGTTCAAGACCAGCCTGGGCTACAAAGTGAGCTCAGGCCAGCCTGAACTGCATAGAGACCCTGTCTCAAAAAGACAAACCAAACCAAACAAAACAAAAAACCCTACAATATTAACTTAGGCAGTTAAATTATAGTTCTTATAGAAAAACAGCAACCTTTTACATGTATCACATATTGTTAAATCAGTTTCTATGATCCACTGAAAAACTGAACTAGAGCTGTATGTGGTGATGCACAGCTGTAATCCTAGCTACTTAGGAGGCTGGGACTGGAAGTGTGCAAGTTGAAGGCCAACCTGGACACCTTAGTGAGACCAAGCAAGGACACAGCCCAGTGCTGGTATTTGCCCAGCATCCACAAGGCCCTGGGCTCAATCCCAGCACCATGGGAAATTTAAAAATAAATAAAATCTTAAGACTAAAATAATGAACTAAAATAACAAGGTAATCTACATTCCCCTGGTAGAAGGTAGGGAAGGACAACTCATGTCCACCCCTAAGGACTTCACATATTCTCGGCAAGGACCCTACCACTCAGCTACATCCCCAGGTCCTTTTTGATTCCTCTTCTTGTTTGTTTGTTTGTTTGTTTTTTGTCCTTTTCATTTTTATCGGTACCAAGGATTGAACTCACAACTGCCTGCTTGCAAGGCAGGTGCTTATGCCGCTGAGCTAAATCCCCAGCCCCGATTCCTCTTCTTCTAAAACATCCCCGTTTTTGTTGTGTAAGTGAGGTAATGGAGCAAAATGATTAGGAATGTAGGCCAAAGAGTCAATCAGGTGGCTCTGGGTTTGAATCTCAAGTCTGCTACCTTGTAGGTATTTGAGATCACTCAGTTTCCTCATCTATCTTAAGAGAGGAGGGAGAAAAACGGTAGTGGCTAAGCATTGTGATCTTATAATCCCAGCATTCTGGGAAGTTAAGGCAAGAGGATCACAAATTCAAGCCCAGTCCAGGCAACTTAGCAACCAAGCAAGACCCTGTCTCAAAACTAAAAAAAAGTTAGGGATGTGGCTCCATGGGAAAGCCCTGGGTTAAAGTCCCAGGACCAAAAAAACAACAATTAACAAACAAACAAAAATACCTAGTATTTACCTCACAGCAGTGTTCACACAGAGGTGGTATTTGTAGACTTCCCGGGGTTTGGGCTGGTAGCCAGTGCTTTGGGTTTTCTTAGCAGTAGAGACAGTGTTAGAGACCCGTCTGTGTGCCCAGGAAGATGCCAGATAGACTACAGCATGCGGTGTGTCAGTGGGAGGAAGAATTTCGAGTAAGAAAGCTAATCTGAGAGTGACAGATACAGAGTAAGTGCATGACTGGTCCCGTTTGCTTTTTTCTAGAAAGCCATGTTCTGCCACCATAGCCAGCTCCTGTGGTTCCGCCGCCTCTACATTCTTTTCTCCAGATACATGAGAATCAACTCACTGCACTTCCTCTCAAGCCTTGAAGAGTTTTCAGATCTGAGGAGCAAAAGAGAGAAATAGACCGGGAAACCCAGAGACCTGGCCCGAAGCTGGTTTAACTCCCTGAGCCAAAGGAAATCACAGCCAGAGAGCTTCTGTGAAAGCCAGGCCATGAGGCCAATATGCTACCCAAACTTCCTAAGGCTTCTTCTTCCGGGGGGAAGACCCCGAAAGAACAAAAACAAACCAGCTTCCGGATCATCGTAGCTACCTGCTAGCTTTTCACGTCTTTGGAAAAACATTCTGCATGATGACACAGTGTGTGTCAAACACCTGGCCCAGAGCTTAGACAGGCTCTTACCACAAATGAATGTAAAAGTGCTCTAAAAACACTTCACAGATATGATTTGCACATTGATTCCGGAGCAGAGCATCTTGGTTCATTTTCTGTTGCTATACCTGAATACCACGAACTCAGTAATTTATGAAAAATAAGAGGTTTATGTAGCTCATGATTCTGGAGGCTGGGACATCCAAAGCATGGTGCTAACATCTGCTTGGCATATGGTGAGGGGTTTTTCACTGCATCCTCACAAGGCAGAGGATGTAACATGGAGCGAGACAGAGCAAGCACGCAAGTACTCAGTTTTACAACAGAGTCACTCCCACAATGACCCATTAACCCCCTAATCCATGAATGGCCTTTACCTCCCAAAGGGTCTCACCTTGCAAGTCAGATGCACTGGGGACCGTGTCTCTAACTTGGCTTTGAGGGGCCACACCCAAGCCATATATATAGGCTCACATATGCACACACGTACACATGCTATAGTCCAAAAAGAAGAAGGAAAAAATACCACTACTTATTGAATTAGCTCAACCATAATTCCTTAGATTTTTCTTTGTGCACTACTTGCTAGAACGCGAATCTAAGGAAACCGTGCTGTGTTTAACATGACTTACACTGATTGAAGCTCCCGAGTGCCTTTCACATGAAGACCTTGCCCTGGAAGAGCTTACAAGTGACAATCTCAGATCTTAAGCTTTTTTTTTTTTTTTTATTGGTACCGAGGATCGAGCTCACGACTGCCTGCTTGCAAGGCAGGTGCTTATGCCTCTGAGCTAAATCCCCAGCCCCCAGATCTTAAGCTTTTAGGAAAACGTAAGTCTAGAAGTTGTTTTTAATTTATTACTTTTCAAATTACTTATTTATTTATTTGCAGAACTGGGGATTGAACTCATAGTCTTCATACTGAACAACTTAGAACACCCTGCCCACCAACCCCCCTTTTTCTTTAATTTTTGACACAGGATCTCTCTAAGTTGCTAAGTTGCTCAGGTCAGGCTTGAACATGTGATCCTCTTGCCTCAGCCTCCCAGAGTGCTGAGATTACATGAAATTTGTTTTGAAAAAATGTAAGGATCTAAATGTCTTCAAATTGCCCTACAAAGAAAAGCTGAGAATTCTGGCTTGGCAGCTACTTCCTGAGGTGGGAAAGCTCAGTTGTGAGGAAACCTACTGGCGACCCTGGGCTAGAAGCTAGAATCCCGGGCAACGTAATTACAGGCGAGGCACCGAACTCTCCTCTGCCTCGATCTTTCATCTGCAAAATGGTGACTATTAATGGTCCAACCTTAGAACTCACCAAGAAGACGCTGCATTAAGAGGCAATAGCAGGATATGGCTCACAGAAACAAAGACCAGCTGCTACTGCTGTGTTCTTCTGAGAGAGCATAAATACAGTCTCGAGCTCTAAGCAGAGGGACTGGCATGTCCAATCTCTCTGAGAACAGTTTGGTGATTTCTAGAAAACATACTTATACTTTGACCCAGCATTTCCATTAAACTAATTTACACTATAGATTTACTCCACATCCTCAAGAAGTATGTCAACTGCAGACATTAAAACACCCATTCTAATAGTAAATTATCGACACGGTCAAAATGTCCCCCAATTAACAGTTGGTGAAATTAATTGTGAGTGTGTTTTGTTTTAGTAAGGTGGTACATCAATATGGAAAGATTTATAAATCTTTTTGGTTATAAAACCAAAATGCACGACAGTGTTAGATAATGCAGCCATTCGGGAGGGGGGAAAGTATGTTTCTATGCACGCTACATGCCTATCAATGTAAAAGTGATCCCAGTAATTGCTTGTCTTTGAAGAAAAGAATTGGGAAAGAGGGAAGGAATTTATACCTTTTGAATTTTGTACAATTTGCATGTATTGCTACCTATTCAAAAATATCTTCAAATCTTAGAGGTTAGAAAGTTACATAGAAAGCCAGGCATGGTGGCAATAATCCCAGCATTTAAGAGGCTGAGGCAGGAGGATTGCTAGGAGTTTGAAGCCACCCTGGCCTGCACAGTGAGCTCAAGATCAGCCTGGAGTGTGTAGTGAGACCCTGTCTCAAAAAAGCAAAACAAACCAAAGAAAGGTGTATAGAATTACACTGCTCCTGGTTGGTGAGAATTGAAACTTATTTTCTGCCTTGTACTTTTGTTTTATTGTACATTCCAAATTTTTAAAATAAATTAAAATCTAGAAAGGAAATTTAAGGGTCTTTATTTGCTGACTGCCCAGAGGATACCGCCTGGGCGTGAGGTCTCCCTCCCCTTTCTCCTTCCTGCAGCTTCCTGGAGGCTCACAGCAGCCAGGTGGGTGCCCGTGCAGCTGCAGGTGCCAGTCTGGGTTCCTGGAAGAGGACAGCATCAGAACTGGGCTTGTCCTGGTGCCAGGAAGAGCCAAGGGACAAACAGCACAGGAAACAGGGTCTCAGAGGCCAGTGGCAGTCTCTTGGTCCCTCCGGGTGGAATGCAGCGCTGAGGACACCCATCGTGGCAAGAGGAAGACACCTTTGTACAAATCATCCAAAAGCAGCCCTGCCACCTGGCAGCCATGTTCCCTCTGCCCCTTGTGCCCCTCCCTTCCTTGAAATTAACAACCTGCTAAGTTAGGCAGCAGTTCTAAACCCTGGAGCAAAGAAAATGTCACAGGAACCCAGGAAGAGGAGGAGAGCCCGGTGTGGCATACATGTGTAACCCTAGCAACTCCCTAGACTGCAGCAGCAGGAGGGTCCTGAGTTCAAGGCCAGCTTGGCAAGAAAGGAGCTGCTGAGGTGAGGTAAAGAAAGACTGTGTTTGGGGTGGGAGAGAAACAACCTCCCCAAGGAAGGGCTGCGCCCACTTTCTCAGTCTGAGGAGGTCCGCCAGGCTGGGCCTGGGACTGGGCTGGCAGGGTTCCCTTCATGTCCGACACCTGCACCCAGCCCCTGCACACCCCTCAGGAAAGGGCTGCCAGGTGGTCAGTTCTAATACCTGACAGAGAAGAGCAGAAATCTTTGGGCTCCCACCCTCACTTTGGCCCCTACTGAGGAACACAGATCTGTGAAGGAAATGAAAGCCAGAAGCAAACAGGCTGAATACAAAAGGGGGATCCGAGGAGGCTCAGCGAGGAGACAGGAGGTGGGGAGGGAGTCCATTCTCTGGAGGAAACAGGCCTCTCTGATGCAGCAGTTAGGGAAGAGACTATTAGACACCATAATGGACATTCTGGCTCTGGGCCAGACAAAAGAGGATGCTCTCAACAGTGGCCAAATCAGCAATCTGCAATATCAACGAACAGAGAGGGAGAGCCAGGGGAGGTGCACACCTGTAATCCCAGCTCTCGGGAGGCTGAGGCAGGAGGATCACTGTGAGTCTGAGGCCAACCTGAACTACTTAGTGAGACCCAGTCTCAGAAAAACAGACAAGGGGCTGGGGATTCAGCTCAGTGGCATAAGCGCCTGCCTTGCAAGCAGGCAGTCGTGAGTTCAATCCCTGGTACCCATAAAAAGGAAAAAAGACAAAAAAAAAAAAAAAAAGAAAGAAAAACAGACAAATTCCAAAAGGAGAAAAGCCCATCGATGGGTAGGTAAATAATAATCTGTGGGGCTGGAGGTTTAGCTCAGCGGCATAAGCGCCTGCCTTGGAAGCAGGCAGTCGTGAGTTCGATCCCCGGTACTGACAAAAACGAAAAAGACAAAATAATAATAATAATCTGCCTAAGACTTCAGCCAGCATATTAAAAGAGGCCACCAAATGCCAAACAGCCTTTTTTTCCCCTGCCTGCCAGTAATACAATTTAGTGCCTTGCACTTGCCAGGCAGGCACTGTGCTGCTGAGCTAAATCCCCAGCCCTTTAACCTAATTAAATTTATTTATTTGTCTGAGGAATCCAACTCAGGACTTGTGCTGTTCGGCAGGCACTTATGCCACTGAGCCATATCCCTGGCCCCAAACAATTTTGATCTGACTCGTTAAAAATGGATACACCAGTGTTTTGTGAAATTCCTGACTGAATTCAGCGTAAAGGGGGCCGGGTCATGCTATGGAGATCAAGTATCACAGCCCAGGGTGACAAACCGTAGACAGAAATAGGGTTCAGCTGAGGTTGTTAGAAAAGGAAAAGAAACCACTTGCAGAAGGGAAAAGCATTTTATCCAGACTCGTAAAGGAAAAGCAGAAGATGAAGAGAAACTAAAAGTCTACACAAGAAAGTTAAAAAAGGCATGAAATGCAATAAACAATGATAGATGACAAGTAGAATAAGATTAGCTATCATTTACTTCCAGAAAATACAAACGAGCTGTTTCCTATCAAAAGGGACTGTTAGCCAAGCACTCAAGTAGTTCCAGCTACTCAGGAGGCTGAAACAGGAAGATCATAAATTTGGCAAATTAGTGAGACCCTGTCTCAAAATAAAATAAAAAGGGCTGGCAATATAGCTCAGCATTCCAGAAAAAAGATTATCCAATTAAGTTAGATGATAACATCTAGCTATATCTTTAGGTGACAAAGGCTAAAAATGAAAGGATGCATCTTTACCACATTCTAGGCAAATAGAAAGAGCAACATTAGAAACTGAGGCCAAATATGACCCCAACTGGACAAAAAGGAATATTTCATTACAGGTTCACTCTTTAAGCCAGATGCATGAAACAAAAACACCTAGGAATACATGATCTTTATTTTAAAAAAATTATTCTAGAAGACTTTGATAGAATTTTAATAAATCAAGTTGGAAAAGAGTAAAACTAAAGCATTTCTAAATCAGCATCCACTTCTTTTTTAATTCGCGGTACGAGGGACTGAAACAAGATAGTCCTGAGCTACACCACCAGACTTTATTGTTTCATTCTGAGACAAGATCTTGCTAAATTGC
The DNA here is from genome assembly GCF_034190915.1 of Cavia porcellus. Classification (NCBI taxonomy): domain Eukaryota; kingdom Metazoa; phylum Chordata; class Mammalia; order Rodentia; family Caviidae; genus Cavia; species Cavia porcellus. The sequence goes on along the minus strand of NW_026947515.1, from coordinate 44,793,601 downwards.
CCAGGCTGGCCTCAAACCTGAGATGCTTCCTTTCAAACTTCCAAGCAGGTCGGATTTCAGGCATGTATCACCACACCTAGCAACCTTCACTTCTTATGTGATAGAATGTACACAAAAGTCAATTAGTTTTGGCCACTGAGAAATTCTTAGTAAGTTTTCTGTCACAAAGATTTTATAGCCCAAAGCCTGGGTGTGGTGGTGCATGCCAGGAAACAGGCAGGAGGATCACTGTGAGTTTGAGGCCAGCCTGGGCTACACAGTGAGACCCTGTCTCAAAAAGCAAAAATTAAAAAACAAAAAAGAAAATTTTAAAAGAAGGTTTCATAGCTCATATGCTTTGATCATAATCAAATAACATACAAATAAATCATAAAATTACCAAATGGGAGGAGAACAAACCTGCTAAGAAATCAAGAAAATCACTTCTAAATAACCCGTAATCAAAGAGGAAATCAAAACTGATATTACATATTATCTAGAAAGCAGTCAAAATTATAATTATATGGAGTCCATACTTATGCAATATACAGTTTTAAATGTTTTTATTTATCTTACCAAAGATTGAACTCAGGTTCTTCAAACTGAGCTATTGCCGGTCCTTTTTTATTTCCTACTTTGAGACATATTTCACTAAGTTTCTCAGGCTGGCTCCCACCTGTGGTCCCCCTGCCTCAGCCTCTGGAATTACAGCGTGTGCCACTGGGAACAGGTGTGAATATTCTTCTGTTTGGGTGGTTGTTTTGGTACCAGGGATGGAACTCATGACCTTGTGCCTCCCAGGCAGCCGCTTGTGCTGCTGAGCTAAACCCCAGGCCCTCTACTGATACTCTTAAATATCCACAAAGAAAAATGGATTGATGATGGAGAAATGACAAAGAGGAACCCAAATAACCAAAAACCATGAAAAACCACCCAGCCTTCAATAGCAGCCAGGACATGAGCACACAAGCACACGCTGGTGGTCAATGGTAGGAAATAAATCACACCACTAATGAAAGACACATAAATTACAAAGAAAATGCCACGTTACCTGTACCCCGAGCTGGGGATTTAGCTCAGTGGCATAAGCGCCTGCCTTGCAAATGTGTGATCGTGAGTTCGATCCCTGGTACTGATAAAAACAAAAAAACCAGTTGACACTTACCTGTACACAAAGATTTCTAAAAATAACAGTGTTCAATGTCCTGCAGCTAAGGAAATACACACATGGTGGTATCTTCTGGAATTCAGTATCTCAGTAAGGTACATATCCTTGGACTCTGTAATTCTACATCTGTAAACACCCTTATGAAATAGAAATTAATACAAAAATGCATCTACAAGTGTTTGGCAGCTACCATCTATCTTCCAACAAGGGACTTGAGTCTCAGATGACCAGAATACTGATTTTGATTTTTCAACAATATGTTTTCTAACTCCTAATATATATATTAGGAAGCACAAACAAAAAATGTATTTTACAAGGAGAAAGACAAATTTTATATTTTCTTCCCTAGGCATTTCCAGAAGATTGCACAGTGTACCTGGAGACCACTATCTATCAGCATTACAAAGTATCAAAGTTAGTTCATGCTAAGAAAACAGGGTGAAGTTAGGGAATCCTATGAAAAGTGGGCAAGTCAAAACTGACACAGGGATTTAGCTCACAGCATAAGCATCTACCTGGCAAGAGTGAGGTTGTGAGTTCGATCCCCGGTACAAAAAAAAAACTGACACAGGGGAGCCAAAGATTTAGTTCAGCAGCACAGCACCTGCCTGGCATGTACAAGGTTATGAGTTCGATCCCGGGTAACAAACAAAACAAAACAAAAAACCCACCGACACAGAGGCAGACAAGAGGAAGAAAGGGCTGGGGCTGGGGATTTAGGTCAGCGGCATGCCTGCCTTGCAAGCAGGCAGTCCTGAGTTCGATCCCTGGTACCGATAAAAAGGAAAAAGACAAAAAAAAGGAGGAAGAAAGGGCTGCTAGAGCTACAGAATACTTATATTCTCAGGACAAGAGAGAGAGAAGCAGAAAGTTTTAGTCTGACGACAGAGCCCCACGACCTTGGTCAAGGCTGACCTTGCATCTGCCAACAACACTTTCTTTTTCTTCTTTTTGAGATAAGGTCTTGCTATAAGGTTGGGCCTGAATTTTCAGAGATGCTCCTGCCTCAGCCTACCAAGTGCTGGGATTATAGGCATATACTACCACGTCCAGCTCTCACTAGCCTGCCAATGGGACTCCTGCCCTATGTAATGGTTTTGGAAATGAAGCTACCGGTAAGTAAAAGTTAAACGGCACCTGGTCTTACTAAGTTCCACCTGAGGGAGAGCTGCATCTGTGAGAGGAAATCATAAAGGAAGGAAGAGTCAAACAGAGCCGGGTGTGGTGGTGGCCGCCTGTAATCCCAGCTACTTGGGAGGCCGAGGCGAGAGGATTATAAATATGAGCCCGGGCAATTTCCAAGGTCCTATTTTAAAATTGCTAAGGGTATAAGGACTGCAAGGCCTCAGGAGTTGGGTTCCCTCTGACTGCGGCCAGTTGATGTTGACTTGGAAGCCCTGGCCGTCTCATTTCCTTTGTGAGCTCAGAAGATACAAGATGAAGATGGAGCAAATGCTTCTCCAGCTCCCGAGGGGGCACCTCTGGCCAAGGCCAGAAGGCAAAGGGGCAGCGAGTGGGGACTCGGCCTGCAGATGAGGCCTACCGCAGCTGTGCCAGGCTGCTGCCAATGGCACCTGACCACCTGAGTGCTCGCTCTTAGCCGAGCACTTCCTGTCCAGTATCAAAGTCTTGTTCCTCCCAGCCCCAAACAAGTAGAAAAATGGCTCAAGAGACTGAAGCAAGAACAAGTTCCCACCTACGGGGCCATTAGCAGTGTGTGACCAGTGACCTCAAGGCCAGGGGACACTCCGAGTAGGTGAACTTGGAAATTCATCAAGGCGGCCTCATAGGAGTTTGCTATAAAAAGAACAATAGCACTCCTTCCCACCAGCCAGGACAAACTGTGTGTAAACTCAGACAAACAGAAAACATAAAAGGTAGAAATAAATCTAACACCTGTAATCCCAGCACTTGGGAGGCTGAGGCAGGAGGATCATTGTGAGTTTGAGACCAGCCTGAGCTACAAAGTGAGCGCAAGGCCAGCCTGAACTACAGAGCAAGAACTTGTCTCAAAAAATAAAATAAAATAAAAATAAACCTAACACAAAATGAATAGTATAAAGCTTGACTGAAGAGTGAAGCAGAGCAAATCAATTGGTGAGACTTGCTAATTTCCTAGAGATAAAACCAGAACCAGTGGTAGGGAAAGGAAAGAGGTTGGCTAAAAAATAAAAATTAAAAATTAGATAAACCCAGGTGTGGCAGTACATGCCTGTAATCTCAGTACTCTGGAGGCTGAAGCAAAAAGATGGCAGATTTGAGGCCAGCCTGGACAACATAGTGAGACTGTCTCAAAAACAAATAAAAACAGGGCATGGTGACACACACCAGTAATGCCAGCACTTGGCAGGCTGAGGCAGGAGGATTGCCTTGAGTTCAAGGCCAGTCTGTGAGTTTAAGGATAGTCTAAAACCACATGGTGAGATCCTATCTCAAAAACAATATCAAATTAGGAAGAATAAATTCTAGTGTCCTGTTTATCAAGTAAGGTGTCCATGACAAGGGGTGGTAAGGAGAAAAAAAATTAAAAAAAAAAAAAAAGGTGTCCATGACAATAATTTATCATATAAGTCAAAATTGCCAGATAAGACTGAATGTTTTCCCACAAAAAAACATAACAGGCGTGGAATAGAAAATATCTACTTGATTTTACATTTGTGTACATATGTCAAAATATCACACTGTACCCCATAAATATGTACAATTATTATGTGTTGGTTAAAAAAGAAAAAAAGCCCAGTGTGGTGGCACACCCCTGTAATCTCAGCACTCTAGGTTGAGACAAGAAGACCTCAAATCCAGTCCCAGCCTGGGCAACCTGGCAGTTTAGCAAGATCCTGTATCAAAAAATGGGCTAGAGATGTAGTTCAGGGAAGAGGCCCTCGGTTCTATCTCCAGGACTGCAAAAAAAGCTAAACAAACAAACAAAAATCATCAAAAAAAAAGGACAAAACAATATACAAAAGTAAGAAGGAAAATATAGGTAAACACGTTTATAGGTTTTGATAAGGAAGATATTCTTGAACAAGAAATATCACTCAAAAGGCTGGGACAGAAAGATCACAAGTTCAAGGCCAATCTAGGCAATTTAGTGAGACCCAGTCCCCAAAATTAAAAGGCCTGGAGATGTAACGCAGGGCTCCCTGGGCTCAATTCCCAGTACCAGAAAACAAACAAGTAAGTCATTAATCTGAAAAAGGCAGAAAAGGTAAGTTGGAAAGACAGAGGAAAAGCAAACCAACATAAATTTGGTTCCATCAAAAATTAAAATCCTAGGGGCTGAGGATTTAGCTCAGCGGCATAAGTGCCTGCCTTGCAAGCAGGCAGTTGCGAGTTCGATCCCTGGTACCGATAAAAAGGAAAAAGACAAAAAAAATTTTAAATCCTAAAAAAAAAAAAAAAGGTAATTTAAAATAAAACATAAGCCAGGCATGAAGATCCATACCTGTAATCCATTCACTTGAAAGCCTGAGGCAGGAGGACTGTAAACTGGAGTCTTGGCTGGGCAACCCGGTGACTTATAAAAAGGGCTGTGCACAGCTCAGTGGAAAGCCCTAGAGTTCAAGACCGAGTACATAAAAACAAAATCACTTAAAAAAAAGGTACACAATCAAAGGTAAGTAACAGAAATTTTTAAATGAAACTTTTTTGCTGAGGAGTGTTCACATTAAAAAACTGATAATATCATGAAAAAGGGTTAAATTATACTCATACTATGCAATTTTATGCAACAGCTAATAATGATATGTATATTGATGTGAAATGATTGGTATTATTAAATAAAAATACAAGTATAGGAACAAAAAAACAGTATGATGCCATTTGTTTTGTTTTTTTGAGACAAGGTCTCGATCTTTGGTTCAGCCTGGGCTTGGGCTCACTTTATAACCCAGGCTTGCAATGATCTGCCTGCCTCTGCTTCCCAAGTGCTAGGGTTACAGGAGTACGCCACCACGCCTGGGCTTACCATTTGTGGTTTTTCGTTTTGATTTGGGGGGGGGCATTAGTTTTGATAGTGGGGATTGAACCCATGACTTCATGCATGCCAAGAAAATGCTCTGCTATTGAAATACATCACCCAGCCCTGCCAATATGGCTTTAAGATACACAAAACTGGATTTTTTCTTTTCTTTTTTGAAACCAGGGATCAAATTCAGGTCCTCATGTTTGCCAGGCAGGCACTATTCATTTATCTGCATAATATTAAAATTTAAAATTTTAAGGAACTCATGGAGTTCTGTCCCTGAAAATCCAGTTCCTGCGCTTGCCCAGGTCCTCCCAACGTCAGCGTGCACATGGCTGTCAGCCGAGGGCTGCTGGCAGCTCACCAGGTAGTGACCACACAGAAACAGGGAACTGGCCATCTCAGTTTCTCTTCATGTCCTTTTTGCTTGTCTGGTCTGCTTTACAGATCACGTCATAATTGGTTTTCCTAGAACGAAGAACAAATATTCATTGATATGTCATACATATTCAGTACTTGTTTTAATTTTTTAATACACATTTATTCAGTGTCATTAGCAGCTATTACATTCGGCAATCAGCTGCATGGGTGCAAAAAGAGTCTACATGAAAACCCTTTATTATGCTTCATACCATCCACAGAACAGAAGTGAAAATAACCCATTATACAATCAGTCACACAGTCCACAAGGTTTTCGTGCCCATACACTTGAGTATTGTAGAAAACATGTCCTTTTCCTAGCACCTAGGCCCTGCCGCCCCAGTGCTTGGCTGAGTTCACACACCTGTTGTAACCTGTAGTTTCTCTTTCACTTCTCTAGGTCTTCTCTCCTGCTAAGCTTTGTTTCCTGGCAATATTTAAAGCCTCCTGCCCCAGCTATAGCTACTGCTGCTGCTCGAACCGTCATAGCCACCTTGACTTCATGGTTTGACAACCCAGAGCTGCTGCCCCCAAAGTTTCCTCCCTTCATGGGTCCAAAATTTGAAGACTGGTTGTTGTAATTGCCAAAATCATGGTAGCGTCCACCCACTCAAAGACTGCGTCCCATCATTACCAAATCTACTGTAGCCAGCTCCACTGGCACCATATCCACCTGCACCATGGCTGCCACCAAAGCCAATCTGACCACTGAAGTTTCCTCCAAGATCAAAATTATTGCCACCAAAAGCGCCTTCACGACCACCACCAAAATTTCCAGAACCACTTCAACCACTTTAGCGTCTCCTGCTTGGCAAGGCTTCCCTCACTTCACAGTGGGGCTGTTCACATGGTATTTCAGAAATGACAGTCTTTCCCACAGAATCCTGACCATCAAACTTTACAAAAACAAAGGCCCTCTTCTTTCTACTGTCTCGGTTGGTCATGATTTCAATCACTTCAATTTTTCCATATTGTTGAAAATAATCTCGTAGGTTCTTCAGTTTCTTAACACCACCAACAAAGGTCTTCCCAGTTAAGGGGGTACCTGGTGTTTGAGAATCTTTGGTTCCATGTCTCTTCCATTCATCTTGTGTGGTGGCCTGCGTTCATGGCTGCATCCACTTTCTCAGGGGTGTAGATGATAAACCCAAAGCTCCTGGAGCACTTGGTGTTTGATCTCTCACATCTGTGAGTGTCCTCCATTGCTGAAAATGGCTTCTCAGACTCTCAGCTGTTTCAGAGCTCAGCCCTCTGATGAAAAGCTTCCACAGCTGTCCAGGCTCCTTAGGCGACTCTGAAGTCAGAAGAGACTGATGATGCTCCGGTGTGGCAGTGTCCACAAGCAGAGAGAAGTAAGCTGCCCAATGTACTCGAGTCAGTACTTGTTAGTGAAAAGAACGTTTTAGGAAAGTTGATCTGACCAAAATATGATGATGGATAGCAAGAGAGAGAGGGAGGAGCATCAACCCTAACACTGTGTAACAGACTTTTTTTTTTTTTTTTTAAATCTGTTCACAGTTGCTCTGGAGCTAGGCCAGGCCTAGTGGCACACATCTGTAAATTCTAGCACTTGGGAGGCTGAGGTAGAAAAACTGCAGAGTTCAAGGCTGGCTTGATCTACATAGTGAGACCTTGTCTCAAAAAATCCAAAAAGAAAAACAAAAAGACTCAAAGCTGTTGGTTTTTTAGGTTTTTGTTTTGTTTGGTGGTAATGGCGGTTAAAACTAGGGAGCACTGAGGGAAACACCTGTAACCCCAGCTACTGGGAGGCTAAGGCAGGAGGATCTCAAGTTAGAGTTTAGCCCGGGCAACTTAGTGAGCACCTGTCTCAAAAGAAAAGCAAAGGGGGCTGGGGATGCAGCTCAGTGATTCAGCATTTGCCTAGGGTATGTGGTAAGGCCCTGGGTTCAAGCACTGAAAAAACATAACAAAGGTTTCTGGAAATGGGTGGTGGTGACAGTTGTGCAACATCCATGGATTTAACGTGACTGCACATTTTATGTTATGTTTTACCACAGCCTGCTGAGCTCAGTTAAAAGAAAAAAAGACCTAGAAATGTATTTAGCTTTAAAAACGTCATGCCTAAATAAATACAAACATGACTGTCATCATACCCCGCCCTCGGCTCCCTGGACTGGCCCTCTCCCCACGTCCCATCACTCCTCTGTTCCCAACACCGACCACCCCAATGTTCTGGCTGTAATCACCATTTACTTCTCTTACCTTTTCTTGTTAACTTGGTGATAAACATCTTGACAGTGACCATAAATATATGCTGTTCCATGATCAGAGGCAAAATCAAGGTGCAAAGAAAATGAAGAACCATCGTAACCATGTTCATGTTAAAAATATTTATTTTCTAAAAGATCACACAAAAGTTGGGGAAAAGAAGGGACGGGGTGAACTAGCCTGCATCAAAATCTGGGCATAAGGACAAAGAGCTGGGGAAACGACAAAGAGCTGCCTAAAGAAACTGGTAACTGGATCAAACCACGGAGACCAAGGCAACCGCTGGCCAGCAGCACCAGCAGCCTGGTCAGCCACACCGCCGAGATGGCATGCTGGCCCTTTTCGACAAAGGAGAAGCAGGAGCTCACTCTTTAGACATGTTCTTGATGGTCTTGTGCTCCTTCATGGCCTTCTCCCAATCACTACCATTGAATTCCTCAGTGACCACACTCCGCACGGTGCCTTCATCCAGGCAATGTGGGGCGATTCCTAGGAGAAAAGGGCACAGATGAAGACTGTGAAAATAGAGACTATCGGGGCTGGGGATTTAGCTCAGCGGCATAAGCGCCTGCCTTGCAAGCAGGCAGTTGTGAGTTCGATCCCCGGTACCGATAAAAAGCAAAAAGACCAAAAAAAAAAGAAAATAGAGACTATCCTGGCTCTTGGACAAATCCCTAGAGTAAGGCAAATGTCATCACCCTATGCATCAGATCCTGGAGGGATGTGCACCAGCTCAAGACCTCAGCTTATGAGGTCCAATGCATGGCCTGCTGAGCTCAGATGGCCCTGGTGACAGCTGATGAGTTCAGGCTTCTGGACAGTGGTCTTCCCCTGGCAGATGGGGATCAAACTCCTGGAACCAGGGATAGCCAAGGCTGGGCAACATTCAAAACCAAGCTGAGTAAGAAAAGTAGACTCAGGGCTAATACGATTTCTAAAGAATTCTCAGGCCTTTCCTGAATGTAGATAAAATTTCTGAAAATTAAATAGCTGCCCATTTGTACAGGATTTTTTTTTTTTAATCGGTACTGGGGATCAACTTCACAACTGTGCGCTTACAAGGCAGGCACTTATTCTGCTGAGCTAAATCCCCAGCCCATTTGTATAGGATTTTCCATTCTTTAAAATCCTTTCCTGGTCCACCAAGGTGGAATAGGGTGGGAAAGGGCTGGAACGAGATTATACTCTTCCCCCTCTTCCACCATAAAGTAGATGTCATTGTCACAGCTGCTCCCACAGCTCCAAACATCTTCAGCCTCTAATGTCCCCTCAATTCAACTGTACCTGGTGCAACAAGAGGCTAAGGGCTGGTTTTACTCCTCTAGATACAACCAGAAGCTGAAAAGGGTTTTGGAAGTTTTCTAGTTTGCATTCTGAATAAAATCTATTTATATTTTTGGTGACCCTGGGATTAAATCAAGAGCCTTGTACGTGCCAGACAAACACTCTCCTGCTAAGCTTTCCCCAACTCCCTTATTTTTAAGTGTTCTTTCTCAGGTCTTCAGTGTTACACTCCCCCAGTGACACAGTGGTGCTCTGAAGCACCAGTGAACATAGTCTGGTCGGACTCTGAGAAAGACATCCCTACACAGGACTGAGACAGCCGGTCAGAATCTTTCTCACATCCTACCTCTGGGAAGAGTTCTGCGGAAGAGCCCTGATGCTGTAGCTCGTGCCTGTGAAAGCGCCTAGCCAGCCAGGCGGACCAAATACACCAGCATCGATCTGTCTACTCAGCACCTGCACCCCAAGTACCTGGACCTCTCAGCACCCCCGGACCTTGCAGTCTACCCCTTTTACTCACCAAAGCCTCCAGGGTTGGAGCGGGGGGTGTAGAAGCTCTGAACACCACATTTCTTACAGAAGGTATGCTGGGCCTTGTGCGTATTGAACGTGTAAGTGGTTATGCTCTCGGCTCCCTAGGTAAACACAAACAAATAGGCTTTCTCTTTTCACCAAAGGATTGTTTTATTTATATATTTATTTATTTATGACATCAGGAATTGAACTCAGGACCTCACGCTTGTCAGGCAAGTGCCATGCTGCTAAGCTATATTCTCGGCTCAGAAAGGTTATATTTTTCCCCAAAAAGGTTATTTTTCACATCATTTAAAAAGTAAATCTTGGCTGGTATGGTGGCACAAACCTGTAATTCTGGTATTTAAGAGACTGAGGAAGGAAGACAGTGTGAACCCAGCCTGAGCTTCACAGGAATTTCAAGACCAACCTGGACTACATTGTGAGACTTTGTCCTCCGCAAAAAATAAAAAAAAATAAAATAAAATTCTTGACCTGGGGTATGGCTCAGTGGTAGAGCACTTCACTGTTTTCATGAAACTATGGGTTTGATTTCTAGCACCATGAAACTAAATCTCTTAAAAGGCTTAGTGGGGAGGGGCACCTCTTTTTATAAGGCTCTGAGGATTGTGAAGACAGATTCCATTTCCCACAAAAGACTTAAAAGTTTCTTGGGGACAGGGACCCATCCATACCATCTGAAGACCCAATAATTGAGCATGATGGCTCAAGGTTTCTCATAGAGCAACTGCACAGGGAACGGCCCAGCACTGAGCCTCCTTTGATCTATGCCATGAAACAATGTCCTGCCAAAGTCAGGCAGGGAACAATGCCAATTTCCCAGAGCCTAAGGGGAGAGCAGATCGCTGGAGTTTCTGGTTTCCCATGTTCCAAAACAGCACTACTCAAGGTCTTAAGAAAAATGTTAGCTGCATTCTTTATCAATGCATGAGCTGAGGGACCCACCACTAGGAATTGTATGAAGAAAGACTGTACATGAATTACTCTATAAAGTACAAGCCAGGAAAAAATTCGGCCAGATAGCATAGACACGGGCTAATTTCCCTAATGTATTAATATGAATAGGGCCAATGCCGTGAGAAAATGAAAACAAATCTCTCCTTCACCTGTGAAATGATGCCCACACTGACAAACTGCACTGTTAGGTGAGAAAAAAAAAAGTTGGTTACCAGCATTCATGACTTTAGAAAAATATGCACTACCACAAAAAAACAGTAACTAAAACTGAAAAACAGAAAAATATGCACTCATGTACAGTCATGGCACTCTGAAGTGGTTAGGCATAGCAACACCTACCCAAATCTCCAAGTGTACAGATCCCTTAACAAACAATTACACTTTTAGAAATTTATCCTACAGGTGCATTTTTTTATAGTATTATTCATTAACAAAGACCAGAAAAATTTAAAGTTCTTCCGCTGAGGACTTTTTCAGGCAAAGACAGACCCTCATAAAATGGAGTATTTTGCAAGGTTTGAAAAGTGAGTGAAAATTTTAGTATTGAGCAATCACCATGATTTCAAAAGGAAGAAAAGCAAGACATAAGGAATGGACTGAGTATGCAGCTCAGGGGTAGAACACAGGCTTAGCACGCAGGAGGCCCTCCTAGTCTTAATCCCCACACCAAAAACAAAAACAAACGAAAAAACCAAACAGGTATAGTCTGCTACCATTTCTATTTTTAAAGAAGGATATACACTTCTATGTGTTTTTATATGCATATAAATCTTGAAGAGATGGCCAATAAACAGTGGTTTCCCCCCCCCCGGGAAAGACACTGGGTAGATGAAGGGTAAGGGACAGGGTTACTATCATGTTAGGACTCTTTATACTCTTTTGCTAGCCACCACACCACCCATCACCACAGAAAAGCAAAGCCCTGGAAAACTCCAAGCTTCTTGTAGTTAGTTTGTCTGTTTTTAAGTACAGAGGCTCACTATGTTATCCAGACTAGTCTCAAATTCCTGGCTCAGACAATCCTTCTGCCTCAGCCTCCTGAGTAGTTGGGATATAGGGATGTACCAAGATACCCAATGAGTTTCCTATAAAAATTGCTCAAATTGGGGCTGGGGATTTAGCTCAGCGGCATAAGCACCTGCCTTGTAAGCAGGCGGTCGTGAGTTCGATCCCCGGTACTGACAAAAAGTTAAAAAAAAAAAAAAAAAAAAAAAAAAGCTCCCTGAGGAACTATTTCTCACTCTGTAACTATGACACCAGAAAAGCAGCAAAAACAAATCACCCAGACTTATCAGGAAGAATCAGTAGATATTCACACCTTACTTTATGTCATTCATTAATAAAACCACCTGCAGGCCAGGTATTTATTTAGCTCAGTGGCATAAGTGCCTGTCTGGCAAGTGCGAGGTCATGAGTTCAATCCCTGGTACCAAAAACAATAAAAATAAAATAAAATACAAAAATAAAACCATCTGCAACATCCAGACCCTTGCTTCCATCTATCCCATGCATCTGCCAAACTGACCCCATTCCCATATCCCCTGCTCTCCATGACCTGTCATCAAAATCTGCGATATGCTCAACCTCTGATTATTTCTTCTGACTTTTTGCCCAAGCAGCAATCACTAGTGACCACACACTGACCAATCTAATGGCCACTTTCTCAACCACTGGAGTCTTCTCACCCGGGAATCTTGCCAACAGTCCTTCCATTTTAAGCATCTGCTTCTGAGGACCCTTCGTTCTTGCTAGCTTTCCTTCTCCACTGGCCATCCTTGCGTGCTTTTCTTCTTCTCTTCGGCTCTATAATGCTAGCAGGATCCAGGGGCGTCCTCGGCCCTCTCTGATCTTGCTACATCTTTCCAGCTGACGTCACACACTCCTTATCCCTAAGAAATATCAACGTTCCAACAACTCTCAGGTTGGTAGCTCCAACTCTGACCTCTCAGTACTCCAGGCTTGTATCTCTGCTTGTCATCTTCCAGTATCTATATTAATACTCAAAAGGTGAAACTCCTGTTGAAAGCAGATTTCTTGATTCCAGTAGCCCAGCTAGCTACCTATACCTGCAGGACCAGCATCTCTACGTGATGTTCTAGGTGCTCAGGGCCATGATTTTGGATATAATCCCAACTCCTCTTTCTTCCTCATCTTCACATCCAATCCTTTTCACAGTTCTGCTTACTGTTAAAACAGTGGTTCTTCAAGTGTGGACCCTGGACAGCATCACTAGTATCACCCGGGCTGGTGGATTCCTGAGGCCATCCGCAGCCCCTGGACATACAGAATCAGCAATCAGGAATGGGCCCAGGGCCAGGTTAATGTGTCCTGCAGGTGCTTGTGTGCACACTAAGATCTGAGAACCACTGTGCGAGGACACATCTCTAGGTATCTATTTTTCTTCCAACCATGTCTACTCTGCAGATTTCTCTCACGGGTTCTACCCAAAAATCTCTCGCTTCCCTGCCTCCACACTCATCTCTTTGTAACCCATTCTCCCCGCTGCAGCCCAAGAAGCTTGAAAACACTGAGTCAGGCCTTATCACTGCACTGCGTAACGTCCTCCAGGAGCTTCACACTATGAAGCATAAAACTACCTGTTTATCAGGTCCCGAGTATCTCTCCAATCCTGTCTCAGCGTAGTTCCCCACTCCTGTCCCACTGGCTACCACCCGCCAGACACAAGTGTCAGTGGTTAGCCCCTGAACACGCCATGCTCCGCAAGCCCTTGGCGTTACCCATCCCTTTGTCTAGGCCACATGCTGCCCACCACCCAGCCCCATCATCGTGACCTGCCCACCCTGATCAATCTACAGACCCACTCAGTCAGTCTCAGTCACCTCGACTCTCCACACCACTCACGCTCTCCGACTTCTACTTTTCCTCCCTATCCACAGAACGCAAACTCAACGAGAACAGGAACCTGGCCTGTCACGTTAACTGCTGTGCTTGTGGAACCCTGCCTGGCACACAGCAGGTGCCCTGACAATACCTGAATTGGTATGTTGTGTATTTGAGACACAGAAAGAGAAAATTGTTCCTCCAATGGGGTGGGACCAAACACAAAAACAAAAACTAACCAGTGTCTTAGAGCACCAGGAAGATATGTGGACAAGCAGAGCCAGGGAGGAAGAAAACTGAGCACCAAATCCTGACCTGCAGGCCCAGGGCTCCACCTGGTAGTGCCTGCAGGAGCCACCTGTCACCCACCAGTGCTTGGATACAAAGCCAAGGGCGGACAATAGCCTCCAGCAGGCAGTGGAAGACACACAGTGGTATTCTCCTGGGCTTACAGGGGAAACCAAGGACAGGGGAATGGCACACCTCCCCACCACCACACACCCTCACCAGATAAGCTGTTGGAGCCTGAGTCAACAGCAAGCAAAGAAAAGGAGACAACAGCCTGCAGCCCCAGGTGCTTGGAAGAACGAAGTGGTACACTGAGGCAGAAAGACTGCCCGAGTCTGGCAGGAGCTTAAGGCCAGCATGATCAGCCAGCGAAATTCCCATGAGACAAAGGGTGTGGGAGACGGAGGAGGGAGACAGAAGACAGAAGAGAGAGGAAAGGAAAAGAAATCGACGAGCTTGGCACATCTGGGACTAAAGCCTACTCACTCAAACACCATCCCTTGGTCAGACATGCCTCCCAGGCACTCACTGAGCCCAGTTACTCAGTCAGCGCAGAGCCCTACTAGGCCAGAAATCAGGTCAGCTGTCCAAATCTGGTACTTGCCTTGGAAACACTGTTATGGTTTACACCCAGATGTCCCCCAAAGCTTCCTACCTGCAGCTTTTGGAAGGCCACTTGGACCACAGAGGCAGATGCTCACTCTACTCCTCTGGGACTAGTCCACTACTGAGCTTCTTAGCTAACCCTGTGGTTAGGAAGTGGGGCCTGGGAAGAAAAGGTGCTCGCAGGGGTGTGGCCTGGACGAGCACTGCATTTCCCAGAAAACTGAGTCTTATATTCATTTTTGCTCCAAAAGATGCAATAAGGCTTATCTTCAGAGGTTATTTTTTCATGTACCACAATCTATGTTTGTTATTTATGTATAAAAATCTACATTTATTGGGGCTGGGGATTTAGCTCAGAGGCATAAGCACCTGTCTTGCAAGCAGGTGGTCGTGAGTTTGATCCCCGGTTCTGGTAAAAAGAAAAAAGAAAAAAAAATCTACATTTATTTAAGTAAATGTAGTCATGTCATCATCTTTTGGAACATCGTCGTAACTCTTCAAACCTCGAATTCCAGGCCAAATTTCTTGCAACTCCATGTCCTGTAGAACCACTGGGCCCAATCTCCCATGTCCAGCAACAGAACTCTCCTTAAACGGGCACTTCTTGTCCTTGGAGCCTGCTCACAGTGCATCATTACAACACATGAGGGGTTTTTGTTTTTGCTTTTTGGAGACAGGGTCTGCTAGCTCTGAACTCACAAGTAGTCCAAGCTGGCCTCAAACTCGTGGCAATCCTCCTACCTCAGCTTCTGGAGTGCTGGGACTACAGGTATGTACCACCACACCTGGCTTAGCATGACATGTTGATTTAGGAAGTTTGTACTAGACACAGTCATGTCTTTTTGCTATCAAGTGTGCATGTTATTCATGCACTGAGTCTGTACTCTGACCGGTCATTTGGTAGTAAGTCTCAAGTTTACCTGTTTTCATAGCTGTTTACCTCTTGTCCAAAGGCACCTGCACAGGTAGTTACAAACCCTTAATTATAATTTATACTAGCACGTATTTTAGGTATTAATGTGAACATTATTTATATTTTACATTTAATAACTCAATATATCACGTGCTACAACAGACACATTTATGTATGCCTATCTGGCCAACAATCTTAACTGCAGCTTATTTGGGGCTGATATTGCAAACACTCTGCAAAACCATGCTGGGGCTCATTTACCAGTTGGGACTTAATTTTCATGGAGACACGGCACATCTCCCTCCCTGGCTGTGCCCTCTCTTCTCTCTGCCTCCCCCGCCACACTGTTTTCCTCCACCATGTCTCTCTGCCATGCCACCCGGCCTTGGAACCAGCTGATTAAGGACCAAAATATGAGCTAAAATCAAGTTTGTGGGTGTCAGGCATTTGTCCTAGCAATCAGGAAAACACATTCAGTAAGACACAGATAATTACACAAAAACTCCTAGGCCAGGCAGAGATCTGTGAGACCTGTGACAAGAAAGCAGGAATCAAGGACAGAATGACAGCCACACCTCATGCCACACTATCTAGAATACGCTAAAAGTCTTTTTAAAAAGTTTGTAGTTTCTGACCTAGATATTTTATTTCTAAGAGAACTGATTTTGAAAAAAATTTCCAAATTATCAACAATTTATGAACAGGGAAATTCATTACAGTAATGTGCATAATTTGGCAAAAACTAGACTCAGGCTCCAAGTTCACTGCTACAAATATACAGGAGACGAAATTTTTTTTTTGTCTTTTTCCTTTTTATCGGTACCAGGGATTGAACTCATGACTGCCTGCTTGCAAGGCAGGTGCTTATGCCACTGAGCTAAATCCCTAGCCTCAGGAGATGAAATTTTGACCAGAGAAATGTCCACTGGAGAGCAGGAGCCTGGGGCTCACGGGACAGTGACGAGAGAAATTTTCAAGTATTCATATATTTTCTTACCTATTGCAAATTCTGTACTAAGTACAAAAAAATTCCCCAAAACAATACTCTGAGAGGCTGAGGCAGGTTTGTGAATTCAACACTTGGGCAACTCTGTGAGACCTAGTTTCAAAACTTTAAAAAGGGGGCTGGGGATTTAGCTCAACGGCATAAGCACCTGCCTTGCAAGCAGTCAGTCATGAGTTCGATCCCCGGTACCGATAAAAAGGAAAAAGACCAAAAAAAAAAAAAAAAAAAAACTAAACTAAAAAGGGCTGGAGATCAAGCTCAGTATGAAGTCTAAAGTTTAATCCCAAGTACTACAAAGGAAAAAAAAAAAAAGAAAATAGAGAAAAATAAGAGAAGGAAAAAAATTATGTGATAGTTCACTGGGAAACGACAAAAGAAGGTACATTTGGAAAGAACAGTAAAACTACTTTAATTGGTTTTTTTTTTTTTTTTTTATACTGAGGATCGAACTCACGACCTCATACTTACCAGGCAGGCACTTATGCCACTGAGCTAAGTCCCTGGCCTGTAAAACTACTTTGATAAAAACATGACTATATACATATATATGTATGTATATATTCATACAGATACATATACATTTACATTGAAAATAACACACACAAGGACATACACCAAAATATTAATAGTAGTTACCTTCATTAATTTTATTATTTTTTGATTCTCTAAATTTGAAAATATTTCCATAAGATCAAATATACCTTGAGAAATAAAGAGGAAAAAATAATAGCCTTTTAAAAGTAAACACGAAAACAGGGTTAACAGGGAAATCAACCATGTTCTCTGCCCACACCCTGCAGAGGGCAGGCTGGAAGGCCTCACACATGCACTTCTGATCTTACACTTAAGCACTAACCTTCAGGAGCTTGAAGCGAGAAGCTGGAACAATGAAGTGTTTATTCTGCTTCTTCTTGCAAATGCTGCAGCTACAGAAAGACAGAGCAAATTCCACACTGTGAACAGCCATCTGTATCCTCTGGGTGCTCAGGGGGACCAGCCTGTTATGTTTGGAGATCCAGCTGACCTCAAAGGAAGCACCCCTTTCTGCACCTTCTAAGAAAGAAGGCGCTGAGGCAGAGGGACTGGTGCCCTGGGGCCTCTGTTCTTTAATTTTTATCGGTACCGGGGATTGAACTCACGACCACATGCTTGCAAGGCAGGCGCTTATGCCACTGAGCTAAGTCCCCAGCCCCTGGGGCCTCTGTTCTTATGGGAAGAAGATTCAGATCCCAGAAACATAAACTGAAGCCAGGCCCCCACTCAAATATCCAGGACCAACAGGACCTTGTTTCACTGCCCACCTTCTCGTTTGTTACAGTGAATGCAAACACTGGATTTCAGGCTCTTAGAAAACAAACTTCAGACATTGCTGCAATCTACGCTGCAGACATTCACACCAAAAATGGCTCAAGTAGCTTATGTTTCCCTCTCTCTCCATCTCCACATCAGAGATAATCTAGCTCCAAGTAAGATAGATCCCCAGATACCACAGTAGAAATTAAGTTATAACTCGCTCTTTTCAATCCACATTTTTGTGTGTATTCAAGTACCACGGCCTCACAATCTGAAGCATGTCCTCTATTACTGAGGTCCCCTTTCAACCTACTTTTTTTTTTGATCGGTACCAGGGATCGAACTCATGACTCCCTGCTTGCAAGGCAGGTGCTTATGCCGCTGAGCTAAATCCCCAGCCCTTCCACCCACTTTTTAAAAAATTCGTAGTACAGAATCCTTTAACAATTATGCTACAGTGCTTTTTTCTAGATGTGGATTCTACTGTTATTAGCCTAGTCGATTCTCCTTTTGTATATATTTATTATTCATATACAATTCAGGTACCACTTAGCAGGCAAAAAGGTCTAGACACTGTTGAATAATTCGGTACATGCCGACTGCTGGTCCAGAACTCAGAGCCTGTTGTTCTTGCCCTTTGACAATGCCAGGCAAAGTATTAAGAAGCATGTTTTCCACAGATCCTGGTGGCACCACCTGCTCATGCCAAGAACAGAGAAAGAAGGCCTGTGTCCAAGGTGCCTACAGGTAGACCCACCTTCCACTAACTTATCAGGATCTCTTTCCCATCTGGACCTCTACAGAAGTCCTACCCAAGGCTCCTACTCAGTGCGCAGTCCAACTCCCATCCTGAGCTAACCATCCACCAAGCATCTAGGGGTGCAGTCTGAGTGGTGACTGACAGTCAGACACTGGAGGAGCCTGCTTTGTCACTGGCTCTGCTCTGTGGAACATGTGTGCACAGAAATCAGCACTAGAACACATACATACACACATGGAAGGAAGGCTGTTATTTTTAGCTTCATCTGACTTTTTAAAATGTTATCAATTTCAAGCCATACACAATAAGAACAATGAACCCTTATGTATCCACCACCTGACTTCAACAGTTATCAACTCACAGACAATGCTGTCTCATCCATATCCCAACTCCCCAGATTGTTTTGAAGCACTCAGTTTTAATTCTTCAATTCTTTTAAGATGATTTAGGAGAAGAAAATATTTACTTGCAATCAAAGATGTGTAAGTCTGCTGAGGCCCAAACTTCAAAACGAACTGCTCCACAGTGGCAACCTCCTGTGTGCTTCACCAGGCCCTGGTATTCACTAAGTGAAACGAAATGAGAACAATAAGAACTTCTGAAGAGTGATGCAGGGGCCTTGACCATGGCTGCTGCGTTCACTTTGCCATTGAAACAAAGTCAAGATAGGACAAAGGTCTTTTCTATAGGGTAACCAAATGCATTTGTTTTTAAGGAGTCACGATTATCTTATAAAAGAATTGATTCAGTACTGTCTTTGTCTATGAGTTTTCTTTGGGCTCATTTCTTAAATTTTCAAATAAAACATTCCCAGAATTTCGAAAATGTCGGGAAGAGGGGAATCCCAATCTCATCTCCATACTTTTACTTATATGTCAAATGCATTGTAAGTAACTGTAAGCCAGGCACCAATGAGAATATGGTATATAAGATACGGTAGACATGATTGCTGCCTTTACAGACTTTAAGTGGCTATCAAATAAACTGCCCAAATAATTTTTAATGATTGTGCTAAAGGTGAAGTTGTTATGAAAAAGTAACAAGGTGACTCAGAAAAGTCTTCTGAGACAGTTTCAAATGCTCTCATAATTTTGCTCTCCTTCAGTACATGATTTTTTATTTTTGATTTTTTATGTAACTGTATATATTAAATATAACCTTGAAGTTTTTAAAGCGTATATAAGCCAAACCCATAATTGAACATCAAAATCTGATATCAGATCGCCCTCCAGAATGACTGAATATTCTTACAATAATGAATGAGAAAAGATTTCATACCCTTTGAACAATAATCATAAGAAAATAGTTCTCTGAAGCTTTAATTTGCATATATTTGATTAAGACTAAATGTTATTTCTTGACAAGTTAATGTATTCAATTTTTATTTGCCTACGCAAATAATGCTTATTGTGAAACATCTTAACATTAACATATTTGGTAATATTCAAAGGGATAGCATTCTGTAAACTTTACAAGAAGGATGTGATATTTGCTATGTATTTTTCCAAAGTTTTTCTATATCTTTTTTTGGTTTGTTTTTGTTTTGACACAGGGTCTCTATGTAATTTAGGCTAGCCTCAAACTCCCAGAAATCTTCCTGCCTCTGTGCTAGAATTACAGGTGTGGTCACTATGCCAGACTCTATACAATTCTGTTTGGTTTTACTGGAGATAGGGTCTCACCATGCAGGACAGGCTGGCCTTGAACTCCTTTATGGAGTCCAGGCTGACCTCCAACTCAGCACTATTCTTGCCTCAACCTCCCAAGTGCAAGGACTATAGACATGTACCACCAAGGCCAATTTACACAACATTTTAACAAGAAATCAGAATGTTATACACGCTTTTTGCACAGATGTTAATTTAGTACACATTCATGCCAATCTGATGGAGAAAAACATCACATCTTATGTCAACATTTCAATATCTTTTTCTGAGCCATTCTGTTTCAGAACAAAAAAATTACCTCAAATTTAAGTTTACATCCTTTGTACTATACCTAGCAGTAGCTGGCACACCACAGATGCTCAAAAAGTTGTCTGATGGATGAACATTTTTAATGTTTAGTTTATATTCGGAGATGATATAACAAAGTGAAGTACACAGAAAACCAAATAAATACTCCACCTCTGAGAAAACGTATCAAAACTAAGAGAATGTCTTCTTGCACAAGGACAAAGCATCAATTTTTTATTTTTGTTTTTATAATTCTCAAGTTGTTGTGCAATTCTTAGGTTATTCTTAACTTTTTTCTCCCTCGTGTTCTGATTGTTCTTTTCAACTCATAAAACACACACTGAAATATATCTTAAGGGTAGAAAAATATTTCTCCTCCGTAGTTCCACAGGCCACGAATCCACATCACATTTGAAGAACTGAAGGCAGCCTTTGCCAGATTATTTAATAGATTTTTTTCAAAATCATGGCCCTGTGGGATGCTAGGCATTCTAAGAGGGTAGAAGTGCATTCCCTTTGAAAGCAGAAATGGTGGGCTGGAATAAAAGGGAGCAAGCCACCTCGAGTCCCAGTCCTGGAGAACACAAAGCTTCGATCTGGCCTCGGGGACCAGCCTCTCTTTGCGCGCGCTTCTCTCCCAGATCAATAGCGCCTGCCCCTCCTCTCAGCCGGCCGGGAACAATAACGGGACTTTGCTTCTCGGCAGGCCCTAACCTTTCTCATCCCCAAAACCAAATGTGCAAAGACAAAGAAAGAACGAAAGAGAGAGGAAAAAGAGGGACAGAAACAGAGAGCAGGGATTCGACTACGAGGGAAATCGCGGGATCCGCTCCCTTTTCACTAGAGAAGGATCCCCGCGCCCTCCACCGAGTCCCCAGGCAGCCCTCGGAATTAGGACTAAAAAGAGGGGCCCAGTGGAAGCCGCGTCCGCGCGGTTACGTGGCAGGTGTGGAGCCCAGCGGAGCCCGCAGCCCGCACGCCGGCAGGGACGCGGGGACGGCGTGCCCGGTCCGGCCCGGCGCGGCCGAACTCACAAGGTGTCCAGCAGGAGCTTGGCGGCGCCCTCGAAGCTGAGCCTCTGCCGCTTCTGGAACGCCTCCCAGCGCTCCCGCTGCGCGCCCAGCTCCAGCGTGGACACCGAGGACGTTGGGGTCGCTGGGGTCTGTGGCGGCGGCGGCGGCGGGAGCAGCGTCAACTCCGCCGGCGGCTCCTCGGGGCCCTCCGCCTGGGCCCGCGGGGGCGACGGCTTCGGCTTCGGCCGCTTCTTCGCCGACGGTTGCCTGCTCGCCGCCGGGCTCCCGCCTCCGGCCTTGCTCGCCGAGCACCGGGCGCGGCTGTCGCGGGGAGCTGAGGCGGCAGCCACCGGAGAACTGGAGGCACCTGACCGCTTCTGCCCGCGCAGCTTGCTGGTCGCCACGCTCCTAGCCCGCCGCATGACTCCCGCAACCTGGCGCGCAAGGCCTGGCACTGACGCGCGCTCCCGCTCGGCCCGCGCGCGCCCCCTAAAGTCCCTATGCGCGTGCGCGCACTCGCGCGCCACTTACCACCTGCAGGCCCAAGCGATGCTGAGCTGGGCTGGGTAGGCCCTGCCCGCCGCCCGGCTTCAGCCCGCAGGAGAGACCCGGCCAGGTCCCGCACCCACCCCGCTGTGACGCGCAGGTCTCTGCTTGCAGGGACCCGAGCCCATTTGACCTGGGAAGGGTTTCCAGTCCCTTACCCCGGAGAGCTTCCAAATTGTACCTTCTTTACCTGGGGAGCCTGGGTCAGGAACTACATCCCAGCCGCCAACCCCAGGCAACTTGTCTCCAAGATGACGACACCATGTACTAACGGAGGTAAACTGCCTGGCAGCTGCTACTTACTGGATAACAGCCGAAACTACAGTTCTTAAACTTATTTTTCCCTGCGCCATTAGGAAACAGTGTCTGGAGGATCCTGGTGTTGTATTTACTCTTGATAAATGGGTGAATCTCACATCTACTTCTGTTAACATGGTTTCAGAAAAGTTTAAAGACAAAATTTGAGAACTGTTGATGAAACCTATATATTCTCTAAACCTATTTGTTGCTGTTGTATTCATATTTTCAAAGAAATAGCATTTGCTTTCTACATCTTTGGTTTCATCTTTATTCCCTGTTGTTCATCTTAAATAGCTTATTAAATTTATAATGTTTCTTTTTAGTCTTTGTAATAATGAAAATATTAATAACTATAGTTATTAATAACTATAGTTATTCTTCTGAGTATAACTTTAACTGTACCCACTTGGGTTTTCTCTCAATATTTATTTGCCATTTTCTTTACTAGAGTTATAGCTTACATACAGCAAAAAATATATATGCTTGCATGTGTGTGTGTGTACATGGTCTTGCTAAATTGTCCAGGCTGGGCTCAAACTTGTAATCTTCCTGTCTGAACCTCGGAGGTGCTGAGTTTAGAGGCCTGCCCCACCACGCCCAGCACAGAGTCTTCATAGCTTCAAGGTACAGCTTATATAACCATCACCAATCCAGATAGCATTTCCAGCACACCTCCACAGACATGACCTCTTATTTTGACTTTTATCACTATAAAATAGTTTTGCCCATTTTGAATATCATTTCCAAACAGCATACTGTTTTTGTTGTTGTTGTTGTCCTAGGAATCAAACTCAGAACCTTGTGCTTGGTAGGCAGGTGCTTACACTGCTAAGCTATATCCCTGGCCCCAGCATATACACTATTATATCCAACATCTTTCACTTCATGTTTTTAAAAATCATCCATTTTGTATATACATTTTTATTGATGTGTAATATTTGATTTATAAATAAGTCATTCATTCTGTTAATTTATATTTGGCTTTTTTTCAATTTGTGCAAATTGTGGGTAAAGCTGCTCTTCACACTGACATTTGTGTGTAAGTTTTTGTGGATTTGTTTTTCTTTGGTATATACATTAGGATTGGAATTTCTGGATCATATGTTTGCATTTCTTTGCCCTGTGGTAAAGCTGAGCACCTTTTGTGTGCTTACGAATCATTTGGATTTCTTTTATGAGGTTTTTATTTATAAGAACTCTTCTAGAAGATAGTCCACTTTATAAACTGGGTTGTTTGATGTAGAATTTCTTTATGTTTGGAAACTAGTTCTTTGACAGATTTATCTATATATTCTCCCAGGAATAGCTTTCTTTTTCACTTCTTTCATACTGTCTTTTGATGAATGGAAATTTTTTTTACTTTGATGAAATTCAACTGGTGATTATTTTATGATTTTTTAATGTCTCATTGAAAAATCCATGCCTATGCCAAAGGTCATAACATTTTTCTTCTGTATTTCGTTTCAGATATTTTATAGTCTTAATTCTCATATTTAGATCCACCATCCATCTCAAATTAGGTTTTTTTTTTTCATTTTATTTTTTGTCTTTTTCGTTTTTATCGGTACCAGGGATCGAACTCACGACTGTCTCCTTGCAAGGCAGGCGCTTATGCCTGCTGAGCTAAATCCCCAGCCCCTTGTTTTGTCTTTTTGAGACAAGGTTTCACTATGCAGTTCAGGCTGGCCTTAAACTTACTTTGTAGCCTAGCCTGGCCTTGAATTCACAGAAACCCTCCAGCTTCAGCCTCCTGAATACTGGGATCAACTTAGATTTTGCATATTGTGTGAGGTAGAGTCCAGGTTCATTTTTCCCCCATATTGGTATCCAGTTGCTTCATCTCCATTTACTGAAAAGTTCTTTCTTTGTCCTACTAAACTGTATTGTCACCTTTGTCGAATATCATGATGTGATCAAGGTTGGAGGGAGGCATGATGGAGCACACCTATAATCTAGCACCTCAGAAACTCAAGCAAGAGGGTCACCATGAATTTAAGGTGAGCCTGGGCTACAAAGTGAGTTCAAGGACAGCCTAAACCCTGTCTCAAAAACAAAAATCTATGATAAGCCAGGCATGTGGTACATACCTATGCCCTCAGCATGCTGGGAGGCTGAGGCAAGAGGATTACAGATTCAAATCCAGCTTGGTCAACTTAGTGAGATCCTTTCTTTTTTTTTAATTTTTATTTTTTAACTTTTTATCAGTACCAGGGACCGGACTCACAATCGCCTGCTTGCAAGGCAGGTTCTTATGCTGCTGAGCTAAATCCCCAGCCCATACATAGCTTACTTAATTCCTTAGTTCTAAAGTCAGGCAAAGCCCTCCAGCTTTGTTGTTCTTCAAGATTATCTGGGTCGGGGGCTGGGGATTTAGCTCAGCGGCATAAGAACCTGCCTTGCAAGCAGGCGGTTGTGAGTCGGTGCCTGGTAAAAAAAAAAAAAAGATTATCTGGGTCCTTCCAAGTTTTGGACATTTCCACAGAACGTCAGCTAATTTCTACCTGAAAAGCCTTCTGTGACATGCTGTGTCATTAACCATATGTCTATAAAAATCCCACATTTTTAGTAATCACAACTTCATTCCTTTAATTTCCATTTTTAATCTCATTTTAGTGACTCCTTGACTCAATCAACTTCATTCTTCATGTTGAACTGATCCAAGCACACATCTTCTCTTTTGAGATAGGGTCTCGCTATGCAGTTCAGGCTGGCCTTGAGCTCACTTTGTAGCCCAGGCTTGTCTCGAACTTGGGATTGATCCTCTTGCCTCATCCTCCAGAGTGCTGGGATTCCAGGCATGTGCCACCATGCCCGGCCATCACCTTCTCTTTTACAGAGCCTTCACACTGAGCTACATCCCAACCATTTATCTACCTACCTATCAAACTATCATATATCTATCTATTCATCTAGAGACAGGGTCTTGCCAAGTCATTAAATTGCCTAGGCTGGGCTCAAACTTGAAGTCTTCCAGCTTCAGCCTCCCAGACTGTTCATATTACAAACCTGTGCCACCATGCATGGCTTGATGTTTTATTATTATAAATTGTATTTTAAATGTCGCTTTCCAGTTGTTTATTGACAGTAAACAAAAATCAATTGTTTTTTGCTTGTTTGTTTGTTGTATGTTGAGCTGCTGTACTCACACATCCATCTCGCCAAATGCAGTTATTGGCCCTGATAATTTGGACTTCCTTTTGGATATTGATTTGATAGATTATTTTGATATTGAGAATTTAATTCAGACAGCACTGAGCTATATCCCTAGCCCCTTATTATTTTTATTTTGTCTCACTAAATTGCCTCAGCCTCCTTAGCACTAAGATTACAGGTGTGCACACTGCACCCAGTTTAAACTGTGGTTTGCTGATCTCACTATCATTATAACATACTGTTGGCTCCAAGAGTTGCTGATGAATTTTGTTCTTTTCTGTCCACTATGGTTAGGCTTAAGTTGGCTAAAATGTTTGCTGGATGAGTATAAACTATCCATATTTATTTTAAGATTAATTATTCACAAGTGCTGTATTTATCATCTACCCATACTGAGATCACTTTTCTAATGTGATTACCAATGGATTAGGCTCGGATATAGCTCAACAGCATAGTACCTTCTTAGCAAGTGTGAGGTTGTGAGTTTGATTCCTGGTGCTAAAACAAACAAAAACATATGTTGAGCATTTTCTTCACCTATGAAGCACAGATGATATTCTGGTGCTTGATATCTAATATTGTCTTTCTTTACCCCCATAACATGAATGACATTTTGTCTGGGAATAGAATTCTGGACTTTCAGTTTATCTCTTCAGTTTGTAAATATCAGTACACTCTCTTCCAGTTGTCAGTGCAACAAATGAAAATTCCAATTGATTTGCTTTTCTTTAAAAAAAAAAAACTTCTCAGAGCAAACTGGGCATGGTACCTGTAATCTCAGCACTTGGGAGGCTGGCCACAAGTCCAAGGCCAGCCTGGGATACATAGTGAGTTCAAGGTCAACCTAAAGTACAGAGCAAGACTCTGTCTCAAAAAAACACCCCCCACCCAAAAAATAAAAATCTGGGCATGGTGGCACATGCGTATAGTCCCAGCTCACAGAGGCTGAGTCAACATTGCTGTGAGTTTGAGGACAGCCTGGGCTCCATAGTGAGTTCAAGGCCAGCCTGAACTACAAAATGACACCCTGTCGCAAAAAAAAAGAAAAGAAAGTCTTAGCCAGGCATGGTGGCTCACGCCTGTAATCCCAGCACTTGGGAGGCTGAGGCAGGAGAATTGTTGTGAGTTTGAGACCAGCCTGGGCTACAAAGTGAGCTCAAGGCCAGCCTGAACTGCATAGCGAGACCCTGTCTCAAAAAAAAAAAAAAAAAAAAAAAAAAAGACAAGGGGCTGGGGATTTCGCTCAGCGGCATAAGCACCTGCCTTGCAAGCAGGCGGTTGTGAGTTCAATCCCCAGTACCGATAAAAAAAAAAAAGAAAAAGAAAAAAAAAAGTCTCAGAGCTGGGGCTGTAGCTCAGTGGTAGAGTGCTTGGCTATTGTGTGCCCTAGCCTAGTTCAACCTCAAGCACTGCCAAAAAAGGGTCTCTTCCTTCAGTATGAAAACTTGTACATTTCTCTCTTAATCCATAGAATTCACAATTTTTTTCTGTATATGATTATCTTTTTAAAATTATTCCTGAGGACTGGGGATTTAGCTCAGAGGCATAAGTGCCTGCCTTGCAAGCACATGGTCATGAGTTTGATCCCTGGTACCAAAAAAAGAAAAAAAGTAAATTACTCCTGAGTGTTACTAAGATGAATACCTGCCAAGCTTCTCAACAATGAAAACATAAAACATGCATTTTTTTTTTCTGTTTTTTGAGATATTGTATAATTCAGGCTGGCCTTGAACTCTGTGTAGCCCAAATTGACCTCCAACTTCCAGCTATCCTCCTGCCTCGGCCTCCCAAGTGCTGAGATAACAGCTGTACTGTACACTTTATACGTTAGAAATTAGAAAACAAACTGGGCATAGTGGCACATGCCTGTAATCCCAGCTTTGGGAGGCTGAGGAAAGGGAATTGTTGCAAGTTCATGACCAGTCTGGGCTATAAAGTGAGCTCAAGGCCAGCCTAAACCGCATAACAAGACTTTTTTTTCAAAAAGACACACACACATACACACACAACCAAGAAGAAAGAAATTAAAAAACATTTCACAGAAAAAGAATGAATTTAAAGGCTAGTTGCAGATCTTATTGATTTCCTGAAGTGCTCAGCTGGAAAATACTGGCATCATGTCTGGATATGGTACCTTTTTAATATATTCATAAGTCTGGGTAGGTTTTGATATGACTTGCTAAATCATAACTTCTACTTAGCACAGATTGTTTTCTGCATTAAACTGTCTCATACAGACAATGGAAAACCTAACCACATTAGGTCCTCTGCCACAAAAGAAAGAAACAATGACAAAGACAGAGACAGAGAAAGAGAAAGTGGGTTTTCAATTCAGCGTGGTACACAGTAACACACACCGTAAACCTCAGCTAGTTGGGGCTGAGGCAGAAAGAATACAATTCAAGGACAGCTTGAGAAAACCATAAAAAGCCAGGTGTGATGATGGTGCACACCTGTGATCCCAGCTGAGGCAAGAGCTGCTGTGAGTTCAAGGCCAGTCTAGGCTAAAAGTGAGTCCAAGGCCAGCCTGAACTGCATAGTGAAACCCTGTCTCAAAAAAATTGTACTAATACGGCTGGGGATTTAGCTCGGTGGCATAAGCACCTGCCTTGCAAGCAGGTGGTCATGAGTTCAATCCCCGGTACCGATTAAAAAAAATTATAATAATAAATTTTTCAATGAAAAAAATACTTCCAGGGTTTTACAGCACAAATTAAAAAAATAAAGAGAAGTCTTAATTTACTCACTGCAGATATGCAAGATAACAACACATTCCCAGCACAAAAAGCCCTCATACAAATCAAAAGTGGACATTTTTTTGTACCCAGAGTAGTGAAATTCATAGACAGAAGTAAAATCACAGTTGCCAGGAGCTTGGGGGAGGGGGGGGGACGCACAATTTTAATGTCTAACGGGTAAACATCCATGTTGCTATGTTGCTATGGGTTCAACCCCCAGCACTGGCGGGGAAAAAAAAGAAGAAGAAGAAAGAAGGAAGGAAGGAAGCAAAAAACCCCCAAAACACTAATGGGTACAGATTTGCAGTTGGAGAAGACAAAAAAAAATTCTGGAGATTGATGGTGGGGATGTTGCACAAAATGTGAGCATACTTAATACTACTGAAATGCACACTTAAATGGTAAACTTTATGCTGTATTTTACATTTTTTTATAAAAACTTGAGTGTTTTATGTTTTTGCTTTTTTTGTTGATGTTGTTCCAGGAATCAGATTCAGGGCCTCACACTTGGCAGGCAGGCGCTGTGCCCGCTGAGTTATGTCCCCAGCCCCCAGCCCTTGTTTTGTCTTTCTGATTGAGGACTTCACTATGAAGTTCAGACTGGACTTGAACTCACTTTGTACAGCAACTTTTCTGCCTCAGCCTCCCCCGTTCTGGAGTTACAGATGTGCACCACTACACCTGGCTGCTGCTTTGTGCTATGTTGTGTTTTGTTGAGACAAGATTTCACTAAATTGCCAAGCCAACCACCTGGGATGGCTCAGAACTGTGATCCTTCTGGTAAGCCTCCCAGAATGCTGGGATTACAGGACACATCGCAGCTCCTGGCTTCATTCTTGATTCTAGTTCAGGGTCCTAAAACCAGTATGATGGCTGGGTGTGGTGGCACACACCTGTAACACCAGCACTTGAGAGGCTGAGTCAGGAGAAATGCCATGGGTTTGAAGCTAACATGAACTAGCCTTAGAGTGAGGTCTCTATCTCAAAAAACCAAATCAAACCAAAACACATCCAACGTGAGGTGGTTTCTGGTGACTCAAGATATGAGAAACGGTCCCATTATGTGATGTACTCACAACAGGAGAAACAATGCCACACTCAACTTTGAAGGAGTAAAAGAAAAAGCCTGGCAATCTGTAAGGGATTTTTATGAAAATGGCATCTGAACACAGGATGGGGTGTTGATCTACTTTTCTCTAAAGCACTGTTCTGCAAATTCCTATCTTGGAGAACAGGACAGATAGCAATATAGAATCATAAGAGAGTTAACTAATGGTGTTCTCATCAGCAAATGCGGTTTTCAGATGTGATTCAGCCATGTTTGAGATGAGTGTTTTGTTCTCAGGTTCCCTTCAGACAGGTCTGTGGTTTAGCCACCGAGAGCGCACAGAATTCATAACGGTCGCTTGGGGACAGGAGCCCTCGTACAGGCAGGACAGCCACAGCTGATGCTGCTTTAGGTGCCATTTTGTACCTCAAGAGGTAAGTACCCCAACACATATACACACATGTACACACTTGCAAGGGGAAACAAGACTGGCAGAGGGAGGAGTGGGCTCTTAGGCCCATCCTCTCCCAATCACAACATGTGAATCTCTCAGCTTCTAAAAGAGCCCTTATTCCTTCCTTTATCACATCAATCCCACTACTTACATCCTTCCTATCAAGCTGCCTGTGGTAAATGCTATTATCTGAGCATCTGCAGGGAAACCACTAACCTTCGTTACAGGAAAAGAAGCCAGACACAACCACAAACAGACACAGGGCAAGCTAGCTGATGCTGTTTTTTAAAAAATTCAAACATTCTTGTGTTTTTGTTTGTTTAGTACTGGAGATTGAACCTGAGGCTTTCATACGGAGCTACAACCTCATCTCTTTTTTAAGACTGGGTCTTACTAAGTTGCTAAGTTGCCCAGGCAATGACAAAATTTGCTATCCTTTCTGCCTCAGCCTCTCAGAGTGCTGGGATTACAGGCCACCATGCTTGGCTCGAAGGTGCTTGTTAAAGCACAGGAGGCAAGACCTTTATTTTCAGGATCAGCATCAGAGGGATTCCCATGTCTTGCAGTTAGGGAGACAGATTAGGCTCAACTCCAAATATAGCGTGGGCAAGTGGAAATGTACAACCAAGAAACAGGGCCAGAGTCAGTGAATGGAAAATTACTAAGAAACCTGATGTGAGGGAGATCCTAGCAGGATTCTTAATGAACAGGCTAGGTTGACCAGACATCATCTGGAGGACAGTGAAGATGAGGAGCCTTATCCGATACCAAGGATCTAAATGTTACTTAGCCTTTTTTGTTTGTTTGAGCCCAGGGCCTTGTGCGTGCCCATGCTCTAACCACTAAGGTACCTCTCAAGTCCCTAGTAGTGTCTATTTTTGAACCCTACACAAGTTAACTAATATGATGCACATTCTTCTGAGATTCGTGATCCACCCATGTTAATATGTATGGCTGGTGCTGATAAGTGTTTGCATAGTATTTCCATATATGGATATTCTACAGTGCTCCACTTCACTGTTCATATAGTGCACATTTACAGTTCTTTGCTATTTCTTAAATGATGGATCTAGATACATACTTGTTCAATTTTGTCCTCCAAAAGGGTTGTGCCAGTTTATTTTGTGGTCAGCAGTGGGAGAGAGGTCCTTTGCTCCACATTCTGCCCAGCACTTGATATTGTCTCAGTTTTTAACTGGTGCCCACATGGAGGTTGTAAAGTGGCACCTTTTCATGGTTGCCATTTGCATATTCCTGATTACTAATCTGGTTAACTAACTTATTACGTTTTTCCATCTTTATTTCCTTTTTAATGTTCTTTCTATACTTTCCATCTATGCTTTCTAATGTGGCTACAGCTAGTCATAGTTGGCTAAATGAAAATAAGATCCAGTTTAAAATTCAGTTCCTTCATCTCTCTAGCCATATTTCAAGTGCTTACTAGGTATGTGCAGCTCATGGCTACTGGATGGTACAAACACAGAGCATTTCCATCACCGAAGATTGCTCTATTAGACTGCTCTGTTCTAGGTACAATCGATGTGAACACAAATGTATGCTGTAGGTACCTTCCCCGAGTGTATGATCATCCTTTACCCTTTTCTTTTCTTTTCTTTCTTTCTTTCCTTTTTTTTTTTTTGTTATATTGGGGATTAAACCCAAGGACTTTGAAAAGAGTTACAACTTCATTTATTCATTCATAGACAAGATTTCACTTTAAATTCATTTCATTAAATTTCTCAGGCTAAGCTTGAACTCGATATTCTCCTGTCTCAGCCTCCTAGAATTCTGAGATTACAGGCAAGCACCACCACTCTTGAATCTTTTCACTTTCCATATTGGGCATGCTAATAAACAAAAGTTCCTAATTTTTACATGGTTGAGTTTACCAAGGATTTCCCATGCTTCTCTGCTGTGGTCATAAAGACACCGGCTTATATTTCCTTCTAAAAAGTACAATATGTGAAGCTTTGTCTTTTACATAGAAGTCTTGAGTCTGCCACAGAATTCAATTTTAGGTATAGTGATCTCATTTTTTTCTAACTATCCTAGCAACTGAGTCCTTCTCTTTGTCTTCTTTTATATACACTTACCTGTTTCACTGAGCTCTCTGTTCTGAGCCAACACAATCATCTCAACTCATAACTTTATAATAAAGTATTGGTATCTTAATTCTTTAAGACTTTCTTAATTATGCTTTGTCCTGAACATCCATATAAACTCTAGATTCATTTTTTTTGTTTTGTTTTGTTTTTTGGTACTAGGGATTGAACTCACAACCTCATGATTGCCAGGCAGGCACTTATGCCACTCAGCTAAATCCCTGACCCTAGATTCACTTTTCAAATTCCATATAAAGTAGATACAAGTGGCACATTCATGTAATGCCAGCAGCTTGGGAGGTTTAAGCAGGAGGATCATAAATTTGAGGCCAATCTGAGCAATTTAGCAAAATAAAAAATAAGGACTGGGGATATAGTTCAGTAGTACAGTGTCTTTGGGTTTGATCTCTCACACTGAAAAAAAAAACCCTATATGATATCCTGTTGGAATTTTAACAGGAAATGCATTAAATCTATAGCTCGTTTGCAGAAAACTGATACCTATATACCAGATAATCTTCATAGTCCTGGAGATAAAATAACCAACAAGGCAGACAAGGGAGCCTCCCATCACTATAAGAATAGCAGAATACAGCTGGGCGTGGTGGCTCACGCCTGTAATCCCAGCACTTGGCGGCTGAGGTGGGAGGATTGTTGTGAGTTCGAGACCAGCCTGGGCTACAAAGTGAGCTCAAGGCCAGCCTGAACTGCATAGCGAGACCCCATCTCAAAAAGACAAAAAAAAAAAAAAAAAAAAAAAAAAAAAAAAAAAAAAGAATAGTAGAATACAATCTAGCATAATATGTAGGTTATGATGGATCCAGGCATATCTGAAAATCTAAAGCAAAAAAGGAGACTTTTACATGTAAAGAGAAGTCCTTGTGAACTGTTTTATAATTTTTTAAAAAATGGTTACCAGGAAAAAAAAAATGGTTACCAGGGCTTGCTGCAGGAGCTAGTTTGTTAGAGACAGCCATTACTAGGCAAGCATCCTTGTGCAAAATGCATCAGTGCTGCCTGTAATAAGTTCTGTTATGAGTGTACATGCTGGAATTTCCTGTAAGGCCTGTTTTTTTTGAGGCAGGGTCTCACTATGTGGTACAAGATGGCCTTGACCTCATGGTGATACTTCTACCTCAGCTTCCCAAGTACTGGGGATTACAGGCAGGAACCACCATGCCCAGTTATGTTATAGACATTTTGTGTGTGAGGGCTCTCCTGTAGAGGCTCATGACACTTTTTTTTTTTTTTTTTGAGAATTTTTGACATAAATGACTCCATTTTGGTACTGGCAACTATGGCCAAAGTTTTCCAGAGAGTTTTACCTATAGGTTGCAGCTGATTTAAACTAAGAGTAATCAATTCATACAATTCTAAAGTGAAAATGTGTGTTTTTCTTAGAAGCCAGAAAGTAATAGCTGCAAAGTTAACTTCCCAAATAGTTTGTTATTGGTAAGTGCCATGAAAATAGTGAAAGAATACTCAGTGCAGTATGGAGGGTGGCTGAAGCCATCTCTGAGTGGGGGACTCCCGAGCTGAAACCTGATGAGGAACAGAAAATACAGGTCAAAGAGAAGTAGGAGCACAAGCCCTGGGACCACCATGAGCTTGGTGTGGCTGTGAGATGGAAGGGATGTTGCCTGACCTGATGCGAGTGACTGATAGAAACGTAGACAGAATTAAATTAAGACAGATGGCTATGCATGGGGCTAATGCCTATAATTCCAGCTACTTGAGTGGCTGAGGCAAGAGGATCAGAAATTTAAGGGCAGTCTGGGCAACTCACTGAGACACTGCCTCAAAACAAAATGTAAAATAAGGCTGGAAATGGAGCTCAGTGGTAGAGTGCTTGCCTAGTACGCACAAGGTCCTGCGTTCAATCTCCAGCCAAAACAAACAAACAAACACGCTAAGAGAAAGACAAGCATCGACCATGTTGGGTCAGAAGACACAAAAAGCAGAAGACGAGTAACAGGTAGCAAATGATGTGATATGAGTTCCTGAACTCTCCAGCAATGAAAGATGCCTACTGTGGAGTTCACCGAGCTTGGCTGGGGGCCAAAAGCCCGGATACAGGAGAAGCAATGGACAAACCATCTTCTACATACCTAGGTAATCCACTAATGGTGACATGAAGTTGGTGAGCCCGCAAGGACATCAGTCTGCACTAGAACATGGGTTTCCACAAGACTTGGCCTCACCTTGGAATTCTGGCGCATTCTGCTCTGTGAAATCATCCTCCATCTCTTACCTCTGGCTAAGCATCCCTTTAGGCCATCACTGTCTGTTAGCAGCCTATATTATAGTGTGTCTCATGTAGTATTAGAAAGTAGCACTGCTTTCATGTTTTGTGCATCACTGAGTTATGAGCTACTCTGGGACAGCACTAAGTAGTTCAGTTCTGTTGTGTGTTGAGGACACAGATGATTAGTTAGGTGAGAAAACTGCATGGGGTTCAACTGAGGACAACCTCAATACTTGAAGCATTTGAATGTATTCCTCAAGAGGACTCTTGGCCGTCCAATCTTCAACAAAGATGGCATTTGAAACACAGCTTGGTAGTAGACTACCCAAGAGCTTGTTGCCCATTTATTTGCCCACCTATTTTTTCCCTATTCCAAATCATACCAACAGAGATATGGAACAGACTGGGTTGGCTCTTCATAAAACAGCTGGAAGGGGCCTAAATTGAGGGCCATCACAGGAAACAGCCATAGTAAAATTCTTGGCTTTCTCCATTGGAGGGGTGCGATGGAGGGCTTTAACTATTCATTATAAAGTGTCCTTTGTAAAAACCTACATGAGCCAGGCATGGTGGCACACACCTGTGAATCCCAGCACTCTGGGAGGCTGATTCGGGAGAATCACAAGCCCAGCCTGGGCAACTTAGCAAGACCCTGTCTCAAAATTAAAAAGTAAAAAACAGGCTGGGATATAACTCAATTCAAAGACCCTGGGTGGCTCAATCCCCAGGGAGGAGAGAGAGAGACAGAGAGAGAGAGAGAGACAGAGACAGAGACAGAGACACAGAGACAGAGAGACAGAGAGACAGAGAGAAAAGGAAAGAAAGAATGGAAGAAGGGAAGGAGAAGAAAGCACAAATCACTGGAGATGACCAGTATAGTGATTAGAAGTTCATGCTTTGGAATCAGAGAAGCCTGTTGCTTTTTACCCATAGGAATGGCAGATGGAAAATCTATTTTTTCCAAGCATCTATAAAATGGACACCAGTCAGGTGTGGAGGTGCTCGACTGTAATCCCAGCACTTGGAAGGCTGAGACAAGAGGATCATGGTAAGTTTGAGGCCAGCCTAGGCTACAGAGTGAGTTCAAGTTCGGTTTGAACTATAGAGCAAGACCCTGTCTCAAAAAAAAAAATCAAAAAATAAAATGAAAATAAATAAATGAATAAAATAGGCACTATTATATTACCTGGCCTAATGAGCATGAGGTTGTAAGCTTGACTCCTGGGGGCTGGGGATTTAGCTCAGTGGCATAAGCGCCTGCCTTGCAAGCAGGTGGTCATGAGTTCAATCCCTGGTACCAACAAAAATGAAAAAAAAAGACCAAAAAAAAAAAATTGACTCCTGGTACCAAAAAACCAAAAAACAAACAAACATCACTTTCAGAAGATTCTTTCTTGCCAACCATAAATGCACTGCTAAGGCTGGGTGTGGTGGCACCAGCCTGTGATGCCAGCATTTGGGAAACTGAGGCAGGAGGACAGCTGTGAATTCGAGGTCAGCATAGGCTACAAAGTGACTTCAAGAGCAGCCTGAACTGCATGATGAGATCTTGTCTCAAAAAGAAAGAAAGAAATGTATTGCTAAACATAGAACCTGGGTATGCAGCACAAGTGTAATAATTTTCCTACTATGGTAAGCATTTCTGTGTGCTCTTGTTAATCCTGCCTTTAGTATTTTCTGGTCTCTAAGACAGACACAATTTTTTTGTTTCAAATTTGTGTGAAAATTATTACTGTTTTTTAAAAAATCCTATTATGCATAGCCAGGTGTGGTGGTGTGTGTACCTGTCAGGCCGACACTGGAGACTGAGACAGGAGGATCACTGTAAATTTGAGGCTAGCCTGGCCTACATAATAAGTTCAAGGTCAGCCTGAATTACATAGTAACACTCTGTCTCTAGGTGGGTGGGAAACCCTGTCTCAAAATTAAAAAGGCCTAGAGGATTTAGTTTAGCAACACAGCATCCCTGGGTTTGATCCCCCATTACTGGCAGGGGAACAGAATTTTATGTAGAGTGAAAGCATATTTATACTCTCTTTTTTGTGTAACTTCATTGAGTGTATAAATACATTAATTAAACAATACTATTTTTCCAAAACATCTTAGCCAGATTTCATGTGTTATAATAAAAATGTTTTTTAAAAAATTTTTTGGCAGTGCTGGGGATCAAACTCAGGTCCACTCACAGGTCAGACCAGTGCTCTACTACTAAGCCACACCCCTGCCCCAAGTAACTATTTTCAAATGAACCAGATAATTTGTATGTATTTATGGGGTTTTTTTCCGCCCCCAGCATCAAGGATTGAACCCAGAATGGTTTTTCTTGTTTGGTTTTGGGTTTTTGAGCCAGGGTTTCACTACCTAGCACAAACTGGCCTCAAACTCACAGCAATCCTCGTGCTGCAGCCTCTGGAATGCTGGGATTACAGGCATGCACTGCGAATGCCTGGCCAGAATGTTTGCGTTGAGCTGCGTTCCCAGCCCTTTTTCTGTTTCTTAAGAGAAGGTCTGTCTTATTGCTCAGGCTGGGCTGGAATCTGTGATGTTCCTGCCTGAGTCTCCCAGTGCTAGGATATCACAAGTGTGCACCACCACACCCCCCTGATTTCTGTTTGTTTCGTTCTACTTTGCTTTTCTTGTTTGCTGTCCTGGGGACTGGACTCAGGGTCTTCCTACTTACTCTGTATTTCCCAGCTACTTAAAAAAAATTTTTTTTGTGTGTAATTTTGAGACATGGTCTAAGTCACCAAATTACCCGGGGTGGGTTTGAATTTGTCTTCCTCCTGCCTCAGGGAGATTCCCAGAGTACTGGGACTACAGGAATGCACTACTGCATCTGGCTGATTTTTGTGATTTTGAGTTCCAATATGAACACAGTTTTGTTTCGTGTTCACTTGGACATTCAGTATCGAAGTTTCTAACTTTTAATAAATTAGGAATTTAATAGCTCATTGAGATAAATAGCCAAAATGTGAAATACAAATGACAAACTGCAGACCAATACCTGAGTTTAATTAATGTTGTAGTCAGGGGTTGTGAGGAGAACAATTTAGAATCAGGACACAGAATTTATAATATTGTTTTATGATGGTCATCCAGAGTTTAACACAAGAAAGTGCAGAATATCTATCCACAACACTAAAGACTCAGAATATTCAGCCAAGGGCCTGGATCCCACAGCAATGTCCTACATGAGTCCAGATGAAAACCTAGTGCCCATGACAGTGCCTCCCATGAGTCCAACTGGAGGTCTAGAGCCCATGAGAAAGGACTCACGCCAGTCTGTTTTACAGATCTGTGCTAGGAAGGCCCAAAGATCAGTGGTGGAAGCTAGAAAGTCTATGCCAGCAAGCTGAAGGAGCTGTGATGATAGGGTGAGGGTTCTTGCTGGAGCTGAGAAGTCACGCTCAAAACAAAGATCCAAGCTGTCCTGAAAAGCACCACAGCCATCCTCAGCCCTGAGCTCCTCCAACAAACAATAAGAACAGTCGAGTATGTACATGCCAGAGAACCAGCATGAGGAGTTTGTCCTGGAGATTAAATGGTGCATGTCTTCCCCTCTGGAGCTAGGAAGTGATTCTCAATGTAAAGACCAAAGCTCCCCCAAAGTGAACCACAGTCACTAGACAACAAGGTCCCAAGCTCCTCTGATGACTATGGTCAAACTCACACTGGGGAAGCTAGTCATACGAGCTCCTCCAGGAGAACCAATGGCTCAAACAGCAACATGTAGGAGAACCCATAATGCCTCACTCATCTGCTCCACATCTCTATTTATGCTGGCAACTTTCCTCAGGTGGAACATCTATGCTTAGCACCATGCTGATTTAATTCAGCTGGCGTTAAGCTGACCACCAGTTTTTAATCCATAACATTTAAATATCATTTCATAATAATGTATCAAGAAAACAGCTGTGTACTTTTCATTAAACCACAATTTTCTCACAATTTTTTATCCCCAGTACTGGCGACTGAACCCAGGGCCTTTCACAGTGAGACACATCCACAGCACACCCCACCATTTTTTTTTTTTGGAGACAGACCTTACTAAATTAGTAAATTGCCCAGGCTTGTCTTGAACTTGAGCTCCCCCTGCCTCTACCTGCCTTTTTCATTATTTATTTTGAGACCAGGTCTCACTAAGTCACTAAATTGCCCAGCCATGCTCAAACTTGGGAGCTTCCAGCCTCAGCCTCCTGTATAGTACTAGGATTACAAACTTGGATCAGCAGGTCATTTCAGAAATTTTTGTTTGTTACCTTGGTTTGAGACAGGGTGGCCTTGAACTCACTATGTAACTGGCTTCAAATTCACAGCAATCTTCTTGCCTCAGCCTCCCAAGTGCTGGAATCACAGGCCTTTTTACAGAAACTTTTAAGAAACTTTACATAAGCTCTTTAGTTTCAAAGGATGGGCATGTAGCTGAGATAGGATTGTTGTTCAGATACCCAGAGAGCCAAAACCATTTGCCTATGGAGATTAATTACACTATCTGTTTTTACTTTGTGTTTTAGTACCTAAGACTATCAATTTTTTTCAGCTGAACAAAAGTAAAAATTGCATTGTACTTATTAAGTAAACATTTATCAAGCACAGTGTCAAATACTGTACTTAATTACCAAATTCCTCGTTCTGCTCTTGTTCAAATTTCATTGTTCTATTCTTTAACTCTTTAGAAATTACTTTTCAAAATTTGTTACTAAAAATGATGAGGTATTATTAAAAATTTTGTTATAAACATAAAAATAATGCATCTTGTTTATTGTTTGGATCAGCACGCTCCTTTTGAAAACATTTAGCTATGTTGAGGTTACCAATGACCTACTTTGAGAAAACAAATCAGGAAGCACACTAACTTAGTTGTGGCAACTACCAGTGATGTCACCATATTAATCAATCTATGGAGCAACATGTATGACTCAGGAGGAGTGCCTGGTTGATGAAACAAGATCACATTGTTAGGCTAACAGAATGAAAAATCACTCTACTTTGATGAAAAATTAATCAGTCCTGTATAAAACTTTTGTATAAGTTATCTCTAGGTCCTCTGAATTCACTTCCAGGAAAAAAAAAATAAAGTCACTTCCAGAACTATCTTAAATTTTTTCAAACTACTTAAGCCAGTAGACAACAGGCCTACTTATTAAAGCTATCCAACTAGGTGTATATCCACAAATTATTAAGGTTATGCTCAGATGCTAAAGTTTAATGATGAAATGCAATCTAGCTAAGCTATTAACATCTTAGGTTCAAATGCTACGTTTTTATCGCATAAAAAAAAAAGCCATCCTTCTGTTTATTTAGTCATACTCTCCACCCCCATGACTCCACTAAAATCGTCCTCGATTCAAACATCCCAGTCCCACTCAAATAGCTGAGTTATCTCCCTGCAGGCCTGCAGGCTGAGCAGCCACTCCCAGGTTGTAGGGACACCAGTCACAGGATCCTAGCCTTTTAACACCACTTTTCACTTCCAGGGCACAAAAAGCACTAGAATGGGACCGATACTAGTTTTCCTGTTGGTAAATTGCCCATCTCTTCAACTGGATTTTTGCCTCCATACGTTTCTCCTCTTACCCACCAGTTTGGGAAACTCCAAGGAGAAGGGTTTGCAGGTATCCTCAGAGCCAGCTCAAAGCCCAACCAATGCGTCACTTTGATCCCGAGCTGTTCCTTTCCAGAGAAGCCTCCACAAAGGCGCTGGATCCCCGCAAAGGATCCAGTTACGATGTCTGCTTTTAGACTGTCCTAGGGCTGTTACTTAGATCCAGGAAGACAAACCAGCTAAACCATTCAGTCTATAGAAGCGCGATTAAAGTTCTACACTCGGCAAATAACCCAGAGTAAAAACCCATAAGAGGAGCACATTTTTAAGACTGGGGGAAGGGGTCCGTGTTTCACAACATATACTGGGAAAAACAATAGCAAGAGGCAACACCAAACTGTTTGGCGCCTGTAATAGGCGCCATCAACCAGTTACTTTCTCGCCAAACGCGGGCGAGAAGGGCGGGAAGGAAAAGCCCCCTCCTCGGTCCAGGAATACTCATCTCGCAAGCCGACTCACGCACGCGCACTCAGTTGCTTAGCGACAACAGCGCTAAGCCACCGCCCAGCAACAATCGAGCGGCCAAGTCTCTCACCACTCAGCGCCTAGCTCACCTTCACACGCCTTACCAATCAGCGCCGGCGCCGCAAGGAAGTTTCCAGAGATTTCGAGGAAAATCCTTAAACTTGGATTCATCCGCCTGGTAATTTTTTCATTATATTGTAAAGGAAGAGAAGGAAAGCCTGGAGGAGAAAGGATATAATCTTTTAGGATCCTCTGTTTCGGTTGTGAAGAATTAGGGCTGAGTTGAAAAATTTAACTGAGTCGTGAGAGATAGAGCCGAGCGAACTACTTTCAGCGGCGCAGGGAGACGGAAGCTACGTAGCGGTGCTAAATGACGCAACAGACGTTGCATAAATAATAGGTCCGCCAACTCACGGCGTTCAGTAAGGAGTGGCTTTCCGGAGTAAACAGTTGTGTTTATCCGGTGGCTGGACGTCTCTGGCGTTTTTGTGGCTTCTTCGCATTCGATAAAAGGTATGACCTGTGGCGTTGAGACCTGGAATAATTGCAGAAGGGTTTTAAGCGCGGTTCGGCTGGGGATTTCTTGGGACTGAGTGAGTCTTGAGGGGCTAGAAAGGGGGAGGGGAGGGCGAAGTGACGTGACTCAGACCGGCCGTTTTCCGAACAGTGGGCCTTGTTTGCGTGAGGGTTGTGGGGCAAGGGGGCGGCAGCGACGGCCGGCGTGCGCGGTCAGAGGCCAACGGAAGCTTAACCAATGGAGCTTCCGTCTGGTTTACTGAAGCAGTAAGGCCGAAGAGAGAGAATTTTTTTGTGACCTGTGTAAAGCTTAATAATGACTCACTTTGGAGAAGAGTTCCATTTCTTTCAGTGGAAATTTTTGCACTGGGTCTTGGTCATTTGGTTTTGTTCTTAATTTTTGGCCAGGCTTAGGTTTGGGGAAATGAGTAGAGGAATGTAAAGCACCCTGAACAGCAAAGAAAAATGTGTACTAAATTAGAAAGTACTCAGGATTCTTCGTTAAATTGAAATCTTGTGTGTTCAGTGGAAATCTAAAGAATTTAGAAATACGCCTTAAGGCATTTTGAGAGAATATTTAGCGGTTTTAAAGAACGTTTTTAGATGTTAAATGTATATAATCTTAAAATGGTATTTGTCATTTTAATTGTAGGTCAAAATGCAAATCTTCGTGAAAACCCTGACTGGCAAGACCATCACCTTGGAGGTGGAGCCCAGCGACACCATTGAGAATGTGAAGGCCAAGATCCAGGATAAGGAAGGCATTCCACCTGACCAGCAGAGGCTCATCTTTGCAGGCAAGCAGCTGGAAGATGGTCGCACTCTTTCTGACTACAACATCCAGAAAGAGTCCACTCTGCACCTGGTGCTGCGCCTGAGAGGTGGGATGCAGATCTTCGTGAAGACTCTGACTGGCAAGACCATCACTCTGGAGGTGGAGCCCAGCGACACCATTGAGAATGTGAAGGCCAAGATCCAGGATAAAGAAGGCATTCCTCCTGACCAGCAGAGGCTTATCTTTGCAGGCAAGCAGCTGGAAGATGGTCGCACTCTTTCTGACTACAACATCCAGAAAGAGTCCACTCTGCACCTGGTGCTGCGCCTGAGAGGTGGGATGCAGATCTTCGTGAAGACACTGACTGGCAAGACCATCACCCTGGAAGTGGAGCCCAGTGACACCATTGAGAATGTGAAGGCCAAGATCCAGGATAAAGAAGGCATTCCTCCTGACCAGCAGAGGCTCATCTTTGCAGGCAAGCAGCTGGAAGATGGTCGCACTCTTTCTGACTACAACATCCAGAAAGAGTCTACTCTGCACCTGGTCCTCCGTCTGAGGGGTGGCTGTTAGTTCTTCAGTGTCCAAGATGGTAGTACTCTGCACTATAGCCATTTGCCCCAATTTAAGTTTAGAAATTACCAGCTTCAATAATAGCTGAACCTGTTCAAAATGTTAATAAAGGTTTTTGTTGCATGGTAACATGTCTGTGTTGAAATTCTGTAGTAGTATGGGAACTTAACTGGTTAAAATGGTGTTGAGACAGGGATTTAACTTTGGGACTGGTAATGTTCCCCCCACTTAGCTATATAGTGGGGGGAGTGGGCTGTTGGAGCTTTAGAATTGCAAGGGTTAACAGCAGCTAATTATAGAGGCCTTTATAAATTAAAGAGGAAGAAAGTGTTATCTGTTTAGGCTTAACTGTTGAGCCTGCATTTTTAAAAGTGTTTCTGGGAGTGTACATTTGTTTCTAGTAAGTAGTAAAATAAAACTTTCTATTGTTTCTGTATGTGTTTAACTCTTGAGCCAAGTAGTGGCGCATGAGTCATTAGGTTTTTATTTTTTTGGTACTGGGAATTGAACTCAGCATCTCATGCTTGCCTCTGCTGCAGAGCTATATATTCCTGGCCCCAAATGACAGAAAAGAAGTGGGAGTGGAGTACTGGGATTTGAACTCTAAACCTTTCACTTGCCAGGCAGACACTGTACTGGTGAGGTATATCTTTGGCTCTAGGATTTAAAGGAGAGTGGCTAAAGAGATTATTTTTGAAGCACAGAAGCTAAAAGGATGCAGTATTCTGATCTAAGGCAGCTTGTAGTTTGTGTTTTGTGTGTGTGCTGCAAGTGCTGTACCACAGCTATATTCCCAGCCTACAGTTGGTTCTTAATGACTTAAAGAGCTATATTGTAAAAGTA
Organism: Cavia porcellus; assembly: GCF_034190915.1. Classification (NCBI taxonomy): domain Eukaryota; kingdom Metazoa; phylum Chordata; class Mammalia; order Rodentia; family Caviidae; genus Cavia; species Cavia porcellus. The sequence goes on along the minus strand of NW_026947515.1, from coordinate 44,751,028 downwards.
AGATTGCTATATCAATGAAGGAAGAAATTGAGTGGTTTTGGGACATGGGCCTGTTGGGGTTTGTTTTGTTCTGATACTGGGGATCCAACTCAAGACCTTGTGCTTGCCAGGCAGAAGCTTGTGCCAAGTACCTGGCTGACCAGTGGTTTTTGATGTGTTTTTGAAAGGTGTTCAGGCTGGTGTTGAATGCACTATGAATATTTGGCTGGCTGCAAATTCATGGAAATCATGCCTTGGCTTCCCAAGTGCTGAATTACACACCTGTGCCTATACTTAAGAGGGCATAGAAGGGAAAGAAATTGGAGGAAACCCTTCTGGTTTTCTCAAGGTAATGGTAGAAAAATAAAACATGTCAATAGTAAGTGCACCTAAAATATACATATATTTTAATTTGTTCTTACTAGGGAGTTGAACTGCAAGAGTCTTCCCACTAAGCTAGGGACCCAGCTTTACCCTGCTCCCCCTTAATTTTGCTGGGTTTGAATTTAGGATCCCCCAGTTTCAGGCTTCCAGAGTACTGGGGTGATGGGTTTGCTAGAGACACTTTTTGAATTGCTGTACAACCTACTTCATGGTATGGTTGTTACCTCCTTGCTGGTGGATATTTAGAATGTTTTCAGGATGTACAAGTGAAATCAGTATATAATTTAAAGTTCTGTAAAAAATTATTCTTCAAAAAGGTAACTGGAATACTTTTTTTTTTGCTGTAGAGAAAAACACTTTATTTGTACTCTACTACAAATGTGCTGTACAATTACAGTTCAGCTTACTCAGAGTTACTGGGTAGCAAACTACAGAAAATAGAGGAAGCATTCAATAATCTCACAATTAACAAGCAATAGATACTTGAATGCTTCACTTTGACAATGAGCAGATGGTTTATCACTAATAGTAACTGGTTTCTTTTAAAAAGAGACCAGATTCAGTAATGGAAGTAAAAAATATTTTAAAGAATACTGCCTTTAGAAAATATGGGTCTTGGGGCTGGGGATTTAGCTCAGCGACATAAGTACCTGCCTTGCAAGCAGGCGGTCATGAGTTCGATCCCCGGTACCGATAAAAAGGAAAAAGACAAAAAAAAGAAAATATGGGTCTTGAGGGCTGGGGATTTAGCTCAGCGGCATAAGCACACCTGCCTTGCAAGCAGGCAGTCGTGAGTTCCCGGCTGATAAAAAGACCAAAAAAAAAAAAAAAAAAAAAAAGAAAGGAAAGAAAATACGGGTCTTGAGCCAGGCCTGATGGCTCAACGCCTGTCTGTAATTCCAGCACTCGGAAGGTTGAGGGAAGAGGATCATTGAGTTCGAGACCAGCCTGGGCTACAAAGTGAGCTCAAGGCCAGCCTGAGCTGCATAGTGAGACCTTGTCTCAAGAAAAAAAAAAAAATACTGGTCTCCTTGGGTCTTGTGCTGCTATGGAATACTGTTTTTTTTTTTTTGGTTTTTTTTTTTTTTTTTTGAATACTTTTTAAAAGGAAGGAATTTCTGATGTACTACAACATGAATGAGTTATGGGGCTTTAAAGGCAGCGTGTCATGGTCCTTAAAATGCAGTCTCAGCTTTTTACTCTGCATCAGTATATGTTTTTGCAACTTGGTGATTTTGTCACCATGAATCGTCTGAAGTGTCCCCAGACTTTAGCTCCTAAAACTTGACCTAAGGGTCTAGGCCCCATGTCAATAGCTTGGGCTTCAGGACAACTGTGGTGCATGCCTATAATTCTAGCACTCAGAAGGCTGAGGCCGGAAGTGTCAAGGCCAGCCTGAGCAAATTAGACCGTGTCTCAAAGAATATGAAGTACTGCACTATGGCCCACTCTCTTGGACTTAAGTATGCAACGAAGACCAAAATCATCTTTGAAGAACAGAGGTAAATTCTTACAGCTTGAGAATTATCTTCACCTAGAGTGGAAAATGCTGACAGTTGTATCCAACAAAGGATGCTTTAGTGTCTTCAGGAGAGAAAAAGAGCTTTAGGGCTTGTTTAAAGGCCTTACTGATATTTTCCCCAGCTCGCCAAGCATCCTTTCAAAAGACCCAGGGCCTTGTCCTCCCATTGCAGTTTACCCACCAGCTTTGGCCACATAGTGTTTCCCTGGGATTTTTTTTTTTTAACTTTTTTGTTGCACTTTTCAAAATTGTATACTTTAGCTAGAATGATACCCCTCACCATAGGGAATTTGTACCTGTACATTGTATATCTTTTTTCTCATTCCCTTCCTCTCTCTTCAACTCTTTGCCTTATTTACAAAAGTTTTGTTTTGCTTTTTGCCTTTTTTAGACCCTTTCCTCCTCTCCCCTCCCTTGTTCTCCTTTCATTCAAACATTTTCTTCCTATTTTCTCAGTATGTTTTATGCATTTTGGTCCTTATTAATACTTTTGGTTGCTCACACCAGAGAAAACAATACAGTATTTAAACATATATCTGGTTTATTTCATTTAATGGTATGTTATCAAGGTGCATCCATTTAGCTAGAAATGTCTCAAACTTGTCCTTTATGGCAGAGTAGGACTCCATTGTGAAACGACAAAGTCCCACATTTTATCCATTCATCAGTCAATGAGTATTTGCGCTGTTTCTTAAGATTTAGCTACTACAAACTGCCACTATAAACTTGAGTAAGCAAATACAGCTTTTAATTCAGGAAGATACCAAGAATGGAATAGCTGGGTCGAATGGAACCTCTAGTTTTAATTTTTTTGTAGAATCTCAGCACTGATTTCCACAGTGGTTGCAGCAGTCTACATCCCCATTCCCAGTGGTAATAGTGCACATCCTTGTCATCCTTGTCTTGTTCATTTAGAGTGGACCAGTTTTTTTTCCCCCACAACCCCACCAGCATTTTTCTTTCTTTTTTTTTTTCTTTTTTTTCTTTTTTTTTTTTTTGTCTTTTTTTCGTTTTTATCGGTACCAGGGATCGAACTCACAACTGCCTGCTTGCAAGGCAGGCACTTATGCTGCTGAGCTAAATCCCCAGCCTCCCACCAGCATTTCTTATTGGTTGATTTCTTGTTGATAGCCATCCTTTCTGGAGTGAGATGGAATCTCAGCATTGTTTTAATTTGTCTCTTGAATGACGAGTGAGATTGAACATGTTTCATATATTTATTTGCATCTAAGAAATTTTTTCAGGGTTTTTTCTTTCTTTTTTTTTTTTTTTTTTTTTTTTTCATTTCAGATGCCCATTTTTGGATTGGGTCTTTAAATTTGAGGGGTCTGATTGTTTTGAATTCTTTATTCTACAAATTAATCCTTTGAGGAGCAGCTGAGAAAAATTTTTTTCCACAATTTGATCATCTCTTTACTCCATTGGTAGTTTCTCTTGCTTGCAAACATAACCTTTTAATAAGATGAGATCCTAGTTATTGATCCTTTGTGATATTTCCTGTGTCATCGGGGATTTGTTTTAGTCTCTACCCATATCAGTGCCTTTAAGAGTTCTATCTGTATTATATTCCAGCAGATTCAGTGTTCGTTTCAATATATAGATCCCTGATCCATTTCAACTTCAGTGCATGGTGAAAGATATGGATCCAGTTTAAATCTTTGGCATGTGAAGAGCCATTTTTTTTTTTTTACCACTTTTAAAAATATTCTTCCACTGAAGGTATTTGGCTCCTTTGCTAAGTGTGTTTGGAGTTGTTTCTGCATAGTCTAATCTGTTCCATTGATCCTTAGTTCTTTTTCTCTTGTTTATTTTTGTCAGTACCATGCTGTTTAATTACAGTAGATTTATAGTATAATTTCAAGTGAAGGATTATGATGCTCCCTGCCTTCCTTTGTTGCCCAGAACAACAATTGTCTAATTGCTATTGCCTAATTGTCTCTTGTCTAATTGCTTTTGCTATTCTAGGTCTCTTGTGGTTCCAGATGAATTTTAGGATTGTTTTCTCTAATTCTATGAGAATATACTACTAGTATTTTGATCAGGATGGCATTAAATCTGTGTAACAATTTCATTTCACTACATTTTCACCATATTTATTCTTAATGGTTTTTTTGTACCAGGGATTGAACTCACGACCTTGCACTTGCCAGGCAGGCATTTATGCCGCTGAGCTAAATCCGTGGCCCCACTATGTTTATTCTTCCTACCCAAGAACAGAGAATATCTTTCCATTTTCTGATACTCTTTTGAATCTCCTTTTTCGGAGTACTGTAATTTCCAGTGTAAAGGTCTTTTTTAGATTGATTCCTAGGTATTTCTTTTCTTTTTTGGGGGGAAGAGATGCTATTGTGAAAGGTGTTGTTTCCCTAATATCTCGCTGTGAATTTGTTATTTGTGTACCAGAATGCTATTGAGTTTTGAGTGTTGACTTTGTATCCAGCTACACTACTGAATCTGGTTATTCCAGAAGTATTTTGGTGAAGTTTTCAGGGTCTTCTGTATAAAGTATGTTGTCTGCAAATAATGACAATTTAACTTTCTTTCTAACCTTATTCCTTTTATTTTTTTCCTATTGTCTAATTGCAAGGGTAATACTTGCTTCCAGGAGTGAATTTAGGAGTGTTGCTTCCCTTTCAGTCTCATTAAAGAGTTTGAGAAGTAAGGGCATTAGGTCTTCTCTAAATTTCTTTTTCCTTTTCTTTTTTTGTACTGGGGATTGAACTCACAACCTTGCACTTGCCTGGTAGTCACTTGTGCCATTGAGCTATATCCCCATCCCTAAATTTCTTGTAGAATTCAGCAGCAAAACCATCAGGCTGGGTTTTTCTTTGTTGGCAGGTTTTTTAATTATTGTCTTCAATTTAATTAACTGATGCTGGTTTATTTAGAATTTTTCTGTCTTGATTCAGCTTGATAATTCATATGTGTTCTGGTTTGTGTCTAGATGTCCCCCTAAGTGTCATGCACTTTTAGATGGGGCTTTTTTGGAGGTGGCTGATACAATATGTGAGTGACTGATGGTATAATGCTAGGATTAAGGGTGCTGGGGCTAAGGGTGGGTGATTGCTGCATCAGTCCACTGATTGGATTGGCACCGCCCTTATCCTGGTAGACTGGATACAATATAAGGGAGACCAAGAGGCTTGTTCCCTCTCTCCTTTTGTTACTTTGTTATCTTTTGGCCACCATGAACTGGTTCTTTCTTGGTTTTGCTGTCTTCCAGGGACATGAATCATCACTCCACTGCCTTGCCTTGGAGCTGATGGATTATGGACTGAAACTTCAACAAACTGTAAGCCAAAAATATCTTTTCTCTTTTCACTTTGGAGGTGGGGTATTTTGATTCAGGAATGAGAAAAGTAATTAAGACAATGTATATCTAGGAACCTGTCCGTTTCTTTTGTGTTTTCCATCTTACTACAGTAGTTTCTTGAGTGGTGAATTCTGGTGTCTTTTAGTGCCATCTGCTTGGTGATGCCACCTCTGCTCTCCCCACTGCCACAGTGGCAGTCCTGAGTCTACTCCCTGCATAGCTCTACCAGACTCTCTGAACTAGCCTCTGATATTTGAAGTTCTCACAACATGGCGGACATTGACAACAAAGGACAGTCTGAACTTGATCAAGATTCGAATGATGAAGAAGAGAAAAAGAGGAAGAGGAGGAGGGGAAGGAGGAGGAGGAGAAATAGTGAAGAAATAAAAATAAAAGCATGTCAACTGACTGTTAAATGATGAAAAGTCCTCTGATTCTTGCAGCCCTTCAAGAAAGTCTTGATGGTCTGGTAGACACACCAACAGGATACCTTGAAAGCTTGCCTAGGGTAGTTAAAACAAGAGTGAATGCTCTGAAAAACCTTTAGTTAGGGCTGGTGAGGTAGCTCAGTAGCACAAGTGCCTGCCTGGCAAGAGTGAGGTCGTGAATTCAATCCCTGGTACAAAAAAACAAACAAAAATCCTTTCCAGTTAAATGCACATAAAGAAACCAAATTCTTTTTTACCTTTTTTTTTTTTTTTTTTTGTGCTGGGGATCAAACTCATGACCTAGTACTTGCCAGGTAGGCACTTAGGCTGCTGAGCTAAATCTCCGGCCCAAGAAGCCAAATTCTATGAGGAAGTTTATGATCTTGGAAGTATGCTGTTCCCTATCAAACTCTTACTTGATAAGTGATTTGAGATCATTAATACAACTTATGAACCTATGTGAGAAGAGTATGAATGGGAACCAGATGACAAAAATGAAAGTTTGGAGGAACTGAAAGAAAAGACCAAAATTAAAGATGAGAAAAAGGATGAGGGAAAAGAAAATCCTAAAGTAATTCCTGAATTTGAATTTACTGTTTTTGAGAAATTGATCACATTTCACAGGAGGATACAATCCCAACATCAGGATTGGTGATATAGCTCAGGGGCACAGCCCCTGCTTTGTAAGTGCAAGGTCTTGGGTTTGATTCCCAGTACCAAAAAAAGAAAAGAAAAGGAAAAAGAAAAAAAATCCTAAGATCAGTGTTATAATTTATGGGAAAAGCTATTGAAGATGATTATGATGAAGAAGTTGATGAACAAGAGGAAGGAGATGAGGAAAATGATTCAGGATGTGAGCCAAAGAAAAACCAAAACCCAGTGAAGTGCAAGCAGCCTGTAACAGCCTACATGACTATTATTTACTTACAGCTTTGTGGTGTTGTATTTTCTAGAGTCAGTAACTTATTTAAGGGACTTGTTATTTTAAGACCAAATTTTTCTAATTGGCATTTTAACTATAGTTTTACTGTCAGATCCTCACTGAAATACATTCATTTATTGCTGCAATTTGGTTCTCTGCACCACATAATTATTGGAGTATAACTATGAAAATTAACTATTTTTTCTAAAGAATCAGAATAGTTTTCCTGCTAGTAGTAGTGCATAGTTATGCTTTTCATTTTTTTGTCTTAGAAATCCAGTGCCTTATATTAAGGCAATTCATCATTTAAAGGCAAAAAAATAAATCTTATTAATGGATTTTTATATTTTAGGTGACAGTCAGTTATAAGAAAGGCTAACTTCTACAGTTATGGTTACCATAAGGAGCTGAATAAAATCTAGAATTTCCAGAAGTTAAACTGTTTTAGTATATTTCCAAATTTAACATCAATTAACGACATGTCTTTTTTCGTGTTAGAGTCTACCTTCTGCATCCTGGGAAGGATGACTTTACATCATTTGATCACCCTATTTCATGTTTTTTGTTTTTGGATGTTTGTTTGCTTGTTTTTGTTTTTGCAGTCCAAAATTAAAATGTTAAATAAAAAAATACAGGTTCTCAAAGTAGGGATTGATGATCTTCTGGATTTCTGCAGGATCCATTGTAATTTCACCCTTTTCATTCCTAATTGCAAGTTTTGAGTTTTTCTTTCCTTTTTTTGATAAGGTTGATTAAGGATTTGTCAATTTTATTTAATCTTTTAAAGAACCAACTATTGGATTCATTGATTCCTTGTATTATTTTCTTAGTCTCCACAGCATAAATTTCTGCTCTGATTTTTCTAATTTTCTCCCTCAGAGGAGCTTTGGGCTTTACTTTCTTCTCTTTTTCTTTTACTTTTTTTCTTTTTATAGGTACTGGGGATCAAACTCACGATTGCGTGCTTACAAGGCAGGCACTTACGCCACTGAGCTAAATCCCCAGCCCTGCTCTTTTTTTTCTTGAAGGGTGAGATTCAACATTAGGTTGTATATTTGACCTTGTGTTTTTCTGATTTGGGAAGTCACTGCTATAAATTTTCCTCATAGGAATTTTTTTTCATAGGAATTTTTTATTGTGTCCCATAAGTTCTGGTATGTTGTATTGACATTATCCTTTAATTATAGAAACTTTCTGATTTCTTCTTTCATTGTATCTGTAACCTATTGGTTGTGCAGGGCAGTACTATTTAATTTCCCTGTATTTATGAAGTTTTTGTAATTTCTTTTGCCATTGATTTCCAGGTTCATTGCACTACATCTGATAATATGGATGGTGTAATTTTCATTTCTTTGCATTTATGTAAGCATATCCTATGAGCTAGTATGTGGTCTATTTTGGAGACTGTCTTATGTGCATTGGAAGAACGTGTAGGAGGAACACGGTAGACATCTACTAAGTCAATTTGTTCAAAAGTTTGATTGAGTCCTTATATTCTTTTGTTCAGTTTCTGTTGAGTTGTCCTGTCTATTTGTGACAGTGGGATACTAGGCCCCACATTACAGTTGTATTAGTACTTCTTTGATTTTTTCATGTCAGTTAATATTTGTTTTATATAGTTGGATATGTTGGTATTTAGTGCATATACATATGATTGTTATCTTTTCCTTTGGGATTGTTCCCTTTAGACAGACAGAGTGACTTCCATGTCTCTCTCAGTCAGGTTTGGCTTGAAATCCACTTTCTCTGCAAATGGAAAAGCTATCTCTGATTTTCTCCAGGTTCCTGTTGCATGGAGTGCTATTTACACTTGAAGAAATTCATGATCCCTACTCCTGCACTCCAAAATTTTCTGAAGGAAATTCTAAAAAGAGTTAACAAAGACTACAACCTTGACTTTTAGTCTATAAATTTAGTTTTGAATTCTTGAATGCAGCAGATTATTGGATCTTGCATCTTGATCCATTCTGCCAGTCTCTTTCCTTTGATTGCTGAATTGAGACCCCCTAACACTGATTATTATGCATGTATTGGATATTCTTGTCATGTTGTTTCCCCTCCCCCATTTAATGGTTTGCCTTGCCTGGTGGGTTCATTCTGTTAGGGTTCATGCAGTTGTAGTCTTTGTTAACTCTTTTTAGAATTTCCTTCAGAAAATTTTGGAGTGCAAGTGTAGGGATCATGAATTTCTTTAAGTGTTTGTTGTCATGGAAGTACCTTATTTCTCCATAATTTTGAAAGGACTTCTGTAGCGTACATCAATCAATGTTGGAGGTTGTTTTCCTTTAGGGCTTCAAATACTTCACTGCACACTCTTTTTGATTTGAGGGTTTGTGTTTAGACGTTCACTGTGATCCTGATGGGCTTTCCTTTAGTTCATTTCTCTCGCAGCTTTTACTATTCTGTTCATATATTGAGTTTCTGGAATTTTTTTCTGAAATCTTGACTGTTATATGACTTGCTGTAGATTTTTTTTTGATCACAGCTAATTGGAGTTCCACATACCTCACTTGTCTGTATATGAAATTCCTTTTCCCTGTTTGGGAAGTTACCTGCCATAACTTCTGTGAACAGTTTTTTATGTCATTTGCACAATCACCTACTTTTTCATTAATTCTGATAAGACTTATGTTATTCTTTGCATCACCTAGCAGGTTTTGGATTGATTTTTCATGGTCCCTTGTTATTTTTAGGAAATCTTTCTTTTCTTGATCGCTAACTACAATACTGTCTTCTATATCTGAGATTCTGTCCTCACATTGGCTCATTCTGCTGCATCTACTTAAAATGGATTTAATCTGTTTGCATCTGTTTCTTTCTTTCTTTCTTTCTTTCTTTTTTTTTTTTTTTTTTTTTTTGTCTTTTTCCTTTTTATCGGTACCAGGGATCGAACTTACGACTGCCTGCTTGTAAGGCAGGCGCTTATGCCGCTGAGCTAAATCCCCAGCCCCTTGCATCTGTTTCATGGATTCCATTCTGTCCTATGTTGGGCATTCATTGTTTCTGTCATTTTCCCAAGCTCCTCTCTTTTTTTTTAATTTTAAATTTTTATTTTTTAATCTATATCTGCTCTAGAGTCATAGACCAAGTCTTTCATTAAGGTCACTGTCTCTGTAGTTATCTTAGAAATTATTTCTGACTTGATTTTTTCTAGTGGCTCATTCATCTGCTTTGTTGCTTTCATTGTTACTACTCAAGGAGTTCAGGTGGGTGGCTTTGGAAGTATCCCACTTCACTGTGCTCTGGGTTTGTCACTGATGAGCCGGAAGTCCTGGGCTCCATTTTGCTCAAGTGTCTTCTCATTTTGTATTCTTATTTTATTTCAGTTTAATTCCTGGGTTGATGCTTAAAAATTGCTTACAGCAAGTAGCTTTATTGATAGTATTTAAAACCCTCAGGAAATTACTACTTCTCAGAGATGTCTTTTAGGTGTATCTGGTTTTGCTGTTTTAAGTCTGTTCCAAGATCCTTCCCCTTCAATTTATTGGGGATGAGCAGTTGCTGCCAGTTTTGTTCTTTGGCCCCTGCCTATACAATTTTTTTTTTTTTTTTTTTTTTGTATTTTTGAGACAGGGTCTCACTATGCAGGTAGAGCTGGCCTTGAGCTCACTTTGTAGCTCAGGCTGGTCTTGACCAAGCAATGATCCTCCTGCCTCAGTCTACCAACTGCTGGAATTACAGGAATGTCCCACTATGCCTGGCCTACAGTATTTTTTATCACCCTTATACAGTCTCAGTCTGGGCATACTAGAAAGAACAACTGATCGGGACAATTTTGTCACCCTGGCTAAAGGAGTATAATCAGTAATAACAATAGCACTCAAGTACAACCTAGAAAATTGCAAACTGTGGTAACTATTAATTTGCTACCTCTAACCATATACACTAGATTTGTAGTTACATAACAAAATCTAAAACAAACCTGAAAATTGTATACAGTAAATATACCCTCGGTATGTCAATTTTATCCTCAGGAGAGAAAACTTAAAAGAAGTTAGGGGAGAAAATGGACAAATAGAAGAGAAAGAGATTAAATGTAAGACTGATTTAGGAAGATTATGCCAACCCTGGGAAATGTAAAGGCAAGAGAGAAAAAGAAATAAAACAAGAACAAAAAAAATTTAAAAAATGGAAAAAATGTACATATTCATATAAAACAAGAATAAATAATCAAGAAAAAGGAAAACCAAAGCAAGAAAAAAAGAAAAAAAATTTTTTTTTCTTTTTCATCGGTACCAGGGATCAAACTCATGACTGCCTGCTTGCAAGGCAGGCACTTACGCCACTGAGCTAAATCTCCAGCCCCAAGAAAAAAATTTTAAATGTTCATCTCAAAGTGTGTCTCTCCTCTGACTGGTAGACAACATGGGCACAGAGTCCAGTTCCATGCTGATCAACCCCAGCAAGCCAGCTATAGTATACACTGAGTTATTGGATAATTCCAGCAAGCTGCACCTTTTGTTCCACTAAAGTTCAGGATTATTTCTGACTGTGAGGCTGGAACTTGATTGGCACAGCCTGTAACACTCTTTGAGCCTTCTGTTGGCTTGAACTTGGCTCCTTGACCTCCTGCTGATTAGAACATGATTCCACCTTGCCCTGACACTGAGAGCCACTAGACGGAGCCATTCCCCAGCTGCTCTGAGTTCTGAGCTCAGTTTTCTCCTCTCCATGATGGCTACTGGCCAATTGCCCCTTCTTTGAGGACATCTGAACACAAATAATTCATCAACAACCACTGCAGTCTGCTGAGTCTCTGTTCCACAGGCGCATTTCTCTGTGGAGGCTTCTGCAGTTTCAAGCCATTCCTAGCACACAGTGAGTCAGGGCTTAGGGAGAAAGCATCCTCCGCTCTCTCCTTCTTCATTATAGTCTCTTTCTTTGCTTTCCCCATGGGCTTCAGTCTCCCCTTCAGACCTTCACTGGGTCCCAGGGACCCACTTCCCTCCTTCCCTTCCTCATGTTGCTGTATTCAGCATCTGGACACCAAATCTGGGAGAGGCTCTGTCTCTGTTCACTACTCCTGGCATCTTCAGGGAAGTTCTAAATTCACATTCTTGAAAGCTGTTTTTCTGAGCATTAGGCCTGAGTGTAATCTTTAGAAGTTAAAGTAGCCTGCTCTTCTTTCAGTGCCAGCATTTTAATGTGGATAGCCTTTTAGATTACCCTGTCCTGTCTCTCCCCACACTGGACCCTTCCTGGAAGCAGACGGCAAGGTTTTCTAGAACTGGATGGCTCCAGCCCTACATCAGCCAAGACCTTGAGAAGGAAGAGGCATCCAAATAACCAGTCAAGAACATGGCTGGGTGAGCTTAGAAAAGCAAGGATTTCCAAATTAGAGAGGCTGGTTAAAGGGTATAGGGCACAGTTGGATTTAAAGAATAATTTCTTACATTCCATAGCACAGCAAGGTTAACTACGATTTACAGCAGCTAACTATTTCAACATAGCTTATAGGATGGTATATGTTTGCAAAAAACAATGCATGTCTTAGGTGATGGATACGTCAGTGACTTTGATCTACTGTCTACATTTATTAAAATGTCACACTTTATGCCATAAATTTGTATAATTATCACATTAATTTTAAAAAGCCAGGCATGGTGGTGCACACTTGTCATCCCACCACTCAGATGCTGAGGCAGGAGGATCACCTCGAGTTTAAGACCAGCCTAATTATACAGTGAGTTCAAGGCCAGCATGAATTACAGAGTAAAGCCTTGTCTCAAAAAAACTGAATAAATAAATGAGAAACAAGGAAGAAAGAACAAAGAGAAAGAAAGAAAGAACAAAGGAAATATAGGGTCAAAACCAGGGAGAATTTAAAGGGGCAAAACTGGGTGCTTGAAGACTAGGGATAAAAGGACATGGGCATTTCCCATCCTCTCAGCCTTTCCAGGCTTCTGTCCCTGCCCATGGACCATGCTTCTGCTGCCTCTTTTACAAACCACAAGACTCAGGGTGGGGCGATTCAAAAGCTTGCAGTAAGGAGCTCATTTCCTCTAAGTGGCTGCTCTTCTGCAGACTGACCTCACACACCTAAAACTGTGTTACTCTCAGCTCTGTCCTGTCCACTGTATGTCAGGCCAGGGCAGCACAGCGGGCTCCTGAGCTCTGTCCACTGGGCTCAGGGGAGCTAGGACTGATGTAGACCTTCTAACTTGCATCTTACTTTTTATTCTTTTTTGGGGGGGAGGGGGATATGGTGGGGTAGGGTGGTGGAGGGATTGAATTCACAGCACTGATAATGACCTCCATCCCCAGAACTACTATTACTGCTACTACTACTAACCCTACTACTTTTCATAATTTCTTTTGGTTGTTGTTGTTATTTGTTTGTTTGTGGTAGGTTTCACTAAGTTGCTAAATTGCCTGGGCTGGGCTTGAACTAGTGATCTGGCTGCCTAAGGACCCCAGAGCTTACACATCAGTATCTAAAGACATGCAACAAAGTATGTTAAAATATATGTTGGCCAGAGATATAGCCCAGTGGGATAGTGCCTCCCTCACAAGCACAAGGCCCTGAGCTCAATTATCAATGCAAAACAAAACAAAACAGGGGCTGGGGATTTAGCTCATCGGCATAAGTGCCTGCCTTGGAAGCGCGGTGGTGAGTTCAATCCCTGGTACCGATAAAAACAAAACAAAAAAAACTATGTAACATCTCTGGGTTCTCCAAAACCATAAAATGCAGGAGGAGAGATAGAGATACAAACTTTCTGCAGGGTGTGGTTGTACCCCGAACAGATAGATATAACTTCTTCCCTTCTGAAAAGGTGAGACTAGGGCTGGGGATTTAGCTCAGCCACATAAGTGCCTGTCTTGCAAGCGCGTGGTTGTGAGTTCAATTCCTAGTACCAATAAATAAATAAAAAAGAAAGAAAGAAAGATTAAAAAATTCAAAAAAGAATATATCCTTCTTGGGGAAATGAGTGTCAAGGCCAGAATAACAAGATATTTTAAGAGCATCCTCATTTTCCAAAGGATGACTATAACTATATAGAGGGCATTGTTTTACATGCCTGTCATTCTATCACCCTGGGAGGCTGAGAGAGGAAGACAGAAACTCTGAGGTCAGCCTGAAAAAGTTAGCAGTTTAGTCAGACCCCATCTTAAAAAGAAATAGATAGATAAAGGACTGGGAACATGGGTCAGTGTAAAGGCCCCGGATTCAATGCCAGTACCACTAAATAACGCCCCCCAAAAGGAAACAACCAAAAAACCCCAAACTGTATTATCTTTAGCACAATAATTTTAAATTGGCCTAATAAATATAGTAGGAGATAAAAAGTAGGGGCAACTGGGCAATATGGTACATGCCTGTAATCTTGGAAGGCAGCGGCAAGCAGATCATCCAGTTCAGTACCAAATTGACCAACTTCATGAGACCGTGTCTCAAATCAAAAGTGCTCAGATGTAGCTCAGTGGTATAGCACTTAACATGTACAAGACCCTGTCAAAGAGAAGAGAGAAGAAAACACCTGTCAAAGAGCAGAGAGAAGAAAAACGTGCAGACAAAAAAATCTTGGATAAATTTAAGACTCTCAAGGGGAGACAGGTGTGCTGATGCATGTGTGTAATCCCAGCCCTCTGGGAAGTTAAAACAGAAGATTATAATTCAAGCCCAGCTGCGGAAATTTAACTACTTAGATCCTGTCTCAAAGTTAAGTATAAAATGATAAAAAATTTAAAAAGTGCTAGAGATGTAGCTTAGTGTGAAGCCCTTGAGTTAACTTCCCATTACCATTAAAGAAACAGTGTAAAAGATCCTGTTTCAGTCCCAATGCTGGAAAAAACAATGGATTTGGAGGCCCAGCCTACCCTTTACACCTGCCCCCTGGCATGAGCCCTTTTATTGCCAGCTCAGCTTGCTCAGCTCCAAACTTCTCCAACACCTCCCAGCCTGTGCAAAGTATCTATCATGTGTTCACCTCGCTAAGTCGCCACCTGCACTTCTCAGACTTGGCCAAGTTTGTGCACCAGAGTCCTGGCTTATTTACAACAGAGATAGGATCCCCCTTTAGCCTTGAGGTTTAAGGAGCCTGGGAGGGGCTGGTCACCTCCAAGGTCTGCAGTGCCACCTCTGTGTGGGGAGGGGAGAAAGTCTGATTTCTCAATGTAGACCCTCCCTTGAAAGTATCTTCTCACAAAGTGAAATCTTTTTTTTTTTTTCTCTTTTTTTAACTAAGTGAAATCTTTTTATTTCTTTTTTTTTTTCCTGGTATGGGGGATCGAACTCACGACTGTCTACTTGCAGGGCAGGTGCTTATGCCGCTGAGCTATATCCCCAGCCCTCTGACAAAGTGAAATCTTAAGCCTGGATGCGCCAAATACCTGCTGTCTGTCTGCCTGGAGACCCAGTGAGTGGCACTTGGGCTGGAGGGCACTTGTTTTAAAAACCCAAGAACCTGATTTCTCTGTGTACAGTGCCTTTTACTTCCCTGTGGCCCTGATACTACTGTTCTGTTCATGCGCACTTCTTGTTTCTACTGGTATGGACGTTCCCTGAGTACACCTTCCTGTGATCTTCAGTCAGGGAGCTGTTTTTCATTTATCATTGGATATGTGCTTTACAATTCTTTGCTCATCATACACAAGAGCCTGGAATCTATGTGTTGGATCCACGATGGGGTAACAATTTCTGTTTATTTTCTGATACTGAAAACTGAACGCAGGGCCTGCGGCATGCCTGGCAAGCACTCTATCACCAGACACACTTCTAGTCATTTTGAAATTTTACTGTATTTGTTTATTTACTGCTTTATCTTTTGAGACAGGGTTTCACTCTGCAGTGTAGGTTGGCCTTGAAGTCATTTTGTAACCTAGGCTGGCCTCAAACTCACAGCGATCTGCCTGCCTCAGCCTCCTAAGTGCCGGCAATACAGGTGTGGGCTGCCACACCTGGTGGAAACTGTATTTTGAGACCTGATCCTGCAGTGTTGCCAAGGCTTTGCCCTCATTCCTTAACCAATGCACCTTCCCCTTCAGACATCAACCCTGTGCATTTTCCCCTTTCCAAGCCCTCTCTACCTCACATGATGGCAAGGATTTCCTTTAAGGTCTCTGGGGGAGGGAAGTCAATCACTGCCAAGGGGAACACAGCAAGAACAACATACTTGGAACCGTGAGTCGGCAGTGGTGGCTCACACTTGTATTCCCAGCTCCTTGAGAGGCTGGGCAGAAGGACTGGAGTTCCAGGCCAGCCAGGGCACCTCGGCAAGGGTCTAATTCAAAATGAAAACAGCTGAGGATGTAGCTCTGGGGTAGAGCCCTCTCACGTTCAGCCTCCAGGAAAGGGCAAGCAGGGGTGGAGGACGGGCAGACCAGAAGGAAGTCAGATACACGTATGTATGTGTATGACTTTACTTACCTGCAAGTGACCCAGCTGCCAGGACAGAAGTCAGATCAGGAGGAATCAGAGACCAGCAGCGAGAGAGGGGAGAGAAAGAGGGCACCAAGATACGTTTTAGGGCAGTGGAAATACTTGATACCTTGCTTGGTGGTGGTCACACAGTTACACACATTTCTCAAATATTTTTGAACTATACATTTAAAATGGGAGTAAAGCGTTCCGGGAGAACATGGCGGACAGATAGCAGCAGCTACGGAGGCTCTCTGAAAGACTCGGCTTAGAATTCAGGAATGGTGCGGAATAAGGAGTCATAAGCAGGTGGAGATATGTTCTGCTGACCCAGGAACGAACTGGGCTGAGAGAAACCAACTTGCAATGCAGTCCTGGTGCTAGAACAGGAACAGAAAAGCCTCAATGTGGAGGCTGGAGCCCGTGCCATTGGAAGCCGTGATTTGGGTTTCCCGCCGCACGGCGGCTGCGTCTACATTGGCTCAGCAGGGAGAGAGACGCGTGGGAGCTCTGAGAACGGGAATCGGCGAGTTGAAAACAGGACGGGTGGGGAGCTGTGCATTGACTTGCGCTGAGGTGAGTGAGAGAAACTGACACTCTTCCCAGGGTTTGGGAGACTCCAACAGAGGACATTCTGAGACTGGGCAGACTTGCGGGAGCAGGGCGCTGCGGTGACTTCAGCCACGTATTCCCCTCTCAAGTGGG
The DNA here is from genome assembly GCF_034190915.1 of Cavia porcellus. NCBI lineage: Eukaryota > Metazoa > Chordata > Mammalia > Rodentia > Caviidae > Cavia > Cavia porcellus. The sequence goes on along the minus strand of NW_026947515.1, from coordinate 44,734,414 downwards.
ATTGGTGAGAAGTGCCTAGCCTACGTGAGGCTGCTGGCTGAGACCCAGTAGGCTGGCACAACCCAGATCCCAGAGCCTGAGGGTGGCCTGGAGGGGTGGGCCCCCGCATAGGCTGCCTGGTCTGCAACTTCCTGGTGTGCTGCGGTTGGGTGGGAACACCTAGCCGGCGCAATTTGATCAGGCTGTGGCTGACAGGGAGGGAAGCTGGGCCTTCTATATAAGCTTGCATATATAAGGAACAAAGAATATGGAAACACGCAGCAACAAGAAAGACTCCTCGGCCCCCAATCCTGAGAAACAGGCAATAGCGGACACAGCACCAATAGACATAAAGTGCCATCTAGAGAGCCTCATAGATCAGTTCAGGAATGAAGTTATTAATGACCTGAAACTAGAAATAAGCAGAATAGTTAGAGAAATGCTAAGCACCACCCAAGAAAAAACAGATGGTGGAATGGAAGAACAGAAAAAGAGGGGAGAATTGTTTGATGGAGAAAATAGAGAAAGCATAGAATACGTGAAGCAGGTTCAAAGAGACTACCAGGAAATTAAAAACTCTATTGAAAAACTGGCATAACAGCTTGAAAGAAACTAAGGACAGACTATCTGAATTGGAGGGCAGATTTGTAATATGGGAGAATGAAATGAAAAACTTCTTAAAAGTAACAAAGAAACAAACAGCAATAATACAAAGACTAGAAGATGATAAGAGGATCCATAACTTAAGAATTAAGAACATAAAGGAAGAAGTAGGGACACAAACAAATGAGCTACAAAAGCTACTCACAGAAATAATCCAGGAGAATTTTCCTAATTTAGCAAAAGGTAAAGATACTCATATGTATGAGGCATACAGGACCCCAGCTACCTACAACCCAAACAGAGCAACACCCAGGCATATAATAATAAAAATTCCAGAAATTCAATACAAGAACAGAATATTAAAAGCTGTCAGAGACAAGAAACAGACCACTTACAAGGGAACACCCATCAGAATTACAGCAGATTTCTCTGCACAAACCATCAGATCACGAAGACAGTGGGGGGAAATAATTCAAGCTTTGAAAGATAATAATCTCCAGCCAGGATTGATATATCCTGCACAACTATCCCTGGAAATTGATGGAAAAACAAGGTGCTTCCTGGATAAAGAGGAACTAGGGGAATTTGCAATCACCAATTCAACTCTACGGAGAATACTGCAGGATATTCTAAAAAAGAAAAATACAAAGAATCCAGACATAGTGGCAGAGAGGCCACAATGAATGGAGCAGAAAACAAAATGAAGAAGACAAACTGACAACTAATGACAGAAAAAGAGCTCAACAGAAAAGAGGCAAAGAAGATTGGATGATAGGAACAGCTATTTTGGAGAAAATGACGTCTTAATAGGTAATACTGATTTATTATCTTGTTTTGAAGTCTCATCAAGCTTTTGTTCTTCTGTCTCCATTGGTCTAAACAGGTTGTAATTGGATTTTATTATGTACGATAGTATAAGCAAAAACTTTTAAAGACAAGGAGATTATACAGAAACCATTGTTCATTTTCTGTTAGTCGATTCTAAATACTCTGTAATGCTGTCATTCTCTTAAATGGTTTTACATTGTTTTGATATACTTAATGCTACAGTATACGAAGTTGTACTCAAGGATTTCAAGGAAAGAGACAATATGGTAACTACTTTTATGTCAGGATTATCTTGTGGTGAAACACTATTCTGCTTAAATGGTTGTTTTGATCTGTGCTGTTTTGCTGTTATGCCCTCTTTTATCTCAATCTCCACTTCATTATTTACTTTTTTATTTTTATCCTTTTAATTAAAGGAAAAATAAATAAATAATAGCAGGATATATTATAGTAACCCACTTTGACTTTCCATTATCTTGATTTAAAGTCCTGTATTACTCTCACCATCTTGTTTTTGACTGATGTCCCCCTATTCTGTTTTGCTTGATAGTCCCAGGTTCCAAAGTTTAGGCAACAGCTGTGAAGATAGTGAAATTCATTATGACGCCCATTCTCGATGACTTTTATCTACTTTTGAAGACCTATAATGTCTCCAATGTTTTGGTTTTGTCAGTTTTGTTCTTTACTGTTTTGTTCAATTTTATTGTGACTGATGATATAGGCAATTCTATTAGAGATAGCGGGAGGCATTATGGTACCCATTATTGATCACCTTGTATTATGCTTTTACATTATCTATTATGTCCACCCTTTTGATTTGATTGACTCTGTTCTGTTAGGTCACATTTGGTTCTACTCCCTTCCAAAAAAGTAATAAGAACTGTGGGAGCAACAAAACCCAAAATGTGTAATTGTCATTGTACAAAAGAGAGGAAAAGAAAGTGCTCTAAACGATATAACTGCATGTATATTTAAGTGTATAAGATAGAAAATGATATCACTGAGTTTTATTGGATCATTGAACAGAACTGTTTGCAGTCTCACTGTTGGAATGTCCACTTTATAAGCTTTAATTTTGTGACTTGAACAATTATTTCTAGGATGACAATATGTAATCCATTAACTAGTGATTTCCTACTGTTTATTTTTTTCTGTAAATCTGTATAACTTGTACCCTTTCTCTGCTTTTTTTTCTCCTCAAATAAAATTTAAAAAAATAAATAAAATGGGAGTAAACTTTAAATCCAACAGTATAAATCACAATACAATAAACCTGTTTTTCAAAGATAGAGACGGACTACCTGTGTAGTTCAGTGTTAAAGTGCTTGCCCAGCACATGCAAGGTCCTGGACTCAATCACCAGCCCTGAAAAAAAAAATAGCGGAGAAGAGGCAGGGAAAGAAATTATAGCCTATTCGTCATAACCATATTCTCATACGCTGCAGGAGAGGGGCCTGGGCCTCAATGGAGGGGGGCGGGATGGATGCCCAAATCGAGAAAGGGGCGGGGCCTCTCAGGAGTGTACCAGCTCCTGAAAGTGTGTGGCAGGTGCAGGTGGAGAGGGATGGGTGGGTCTAGGGCTTGAGAAGAGGGGGCTGAATGGTGCAGCTAAAAAACTCCTTAGGGAGACATTGAGCCTGGGGAGAGAGCAGGGGTGGCCACTGAAGCTCAGTGTGTGTGTGTGGGGGGGAGGTGCCCAGGAATTGGGGTGCAAAAGTGCCCTGGAGTCGTGGGCTCTGGGACCTGCCTCCCGCACCCCGGCTTTGTCTCCCCTGGTTCCAGGATCCCAAACCCCCATCATCCTTTGCCTTAGTCCAGGCTCTGACCCACAGATTCTTGACCCAAATGGACCCTTCCCGGGCCAGGTCATTCTGCCTGCCTATCTAGGTCTTTCTCCTCTGTACTGTGAATAGCGCCTTCTGGGCTCCATCTTTGCCTGCCTCAGCTTTAGCTCCTTTCCCTGTGCTGTGTTCCCCAATAAGTGAACCGTCTCTTTTTCTTGGTGTTTGGTAAAATTGAGAACACAAATTCTCCAGAAGGGTAGGAATTTGGGTCTGGACTTCCGGTTTTGACCTGGGGCTTGTATGCAGCTATTTTGGATTCTGGGAGAGAGGCCACACTTTGGGGCAGTAAAGCCGGGGTCCGCGGCAGGCCCCTTTCTGTGAGAGCAGGAATTCTTGCAGGCCCAGCAGGCTGTGCTCAGCCGTTTGGACTTTGGTTTGGACTTTGGTTTCTTTCTCCTGTAGGGACCCTGGGCCTCAGGGGTCCTTAAGGGCTCTTTAGCCTCTGTGAGACAAAAAAACCAAAACAACAACAAAAAAAAACCTTTCCTAGTCTTAAGGGACACGTTGGCCAGTAGCAGTATTTTCTTCTTCTTTTTTTAATGTGCCCATGGACAGAAATGCAATTATTCCATTTTTATCTTGTCCAGCAATAATCATATGGTTTCAATACTATCTTTATTTTTTATTTTGTTCAATAGTATATTTTGATGGTATACTCTTTAGTTTTTTTCATTTATTTATTTTTATTTTTATTTTTGAGGCTGGGACTTGCTATGTAGTTCCGGCTGGTCTTGAATTCTTGGGCACCCTCCTGCTTTATTCTCCTAAATGCAGGGATTGCAGGTTCCACCATAGCCAACTAGTAATTTCAAATAGTACAAAAAATACATACTGAAAAGGAAGTTATCCTCTCATTCTTGATCATTAGTGTCCTTCTCTAGAAGAAGCATCTGCTGCACTATTTTTTGTGAGCTTCTCTTAGTTTTTATTAAAAATACCTTTTTTTTTTTTTTTGGTCTTTTTCCTTTTTATCGGTACCAGGGATCGAACTCACGACTGCCTGCTTGCAAGGCAGGCGCTTATGCCTGCGCTTATGCCGCTGAGCTAAATCCCCAGCCCCAATTAAAAATATCTTTAAAAATCAAATAAAAGGAACATTTACAAAAGGATATAAAATGTGAAATGAAACTTAATAAGGAAGGGAGTGTAACCAGCTTCCTCTGGCTTTCTGATTCTTGTTTGGAGGCAAGATTGAAGATGACAAAACAGCAAGCAGCAAGCCACAGGGAGTGGCCAAATGTGTGTTCTTTAGAAACAATAAAGGAAAAGAGTGCCCTGCTCGTCAGGAGTGGTAAAAAAATGTGTGTGTGTGTGTGTGTGTGTGTGTGTGTGTAAGATGACAGCTTTTTATACAGTTACTGGGATCCATAGATACTTGACCACAGGCAGGGATGGATGCTCCTCCTTACAAGTGGGCCTTTGAGGTCCAGTGAGCAGGCTGCTTCATTTGCATATCATTTCTCCCAGGGTTTCTGCTGTTTGCTTAAGGGCCTGTTTTTAATCCCTTGTATCCCATTAGGTCCTGATGGTCTGTTTGGGCCCTCTGGTATGTTAACTCATGTAGGCCTCCATTTTTAGATTATTTTAAGTTAATTAGTCGGGACCTGTGCCATGTTTGCCTAAGCTCTCTCTCTCTTCTGGCTTTAACATGGACTAAATTTTGCTCTGTGTGTGTGTGTGTGCATGGTGTGCACACACGTGCATACGTATGTGTGTGTGTGCATTGCTGAGTATTAAACCTAGAACCTCCCAAATGCTACGTCAGCCTTCTGTGGTACCACTGAGCTACACTCCAGCCTGAGAATTTCTTTGAATGGAGACTGGCTTTGAATGGACTAAGCTTCTTGAAATGTGAACCAATACAAATGAAAGAGGGAAGCTTTGTTTTCCACTTGATTATTTTCCTGCCTAAAACACAGGCATTTAGCAGGGTGTGGTGGCAAATGCTTGTAATTCCCAGCACTCTGAGAAGCTGCGGCAGGAAGGTTGCAAATTTGACCCAGCCTGGCAATTAATGACCTTTGGAGACCACGACTCAAAGTAAAATATAAAACAGAGGTTTGGGGGGGGGGGGGCTGAGGATTTAGCTCAGTGGCATAAGCGCCTGCATTGCAAGCAGGCAGTCGTGAGTTCAATCCCCGGTACCGATAAAAAGGAAAAAGACCAAAAAAAAAAAAAAAAAAAAAAAAAAACCCCAAAGGTTTAGGGGTGTAGCACAGTGTGATGGCCCTAGATCAAAGCGGCATTATAAAATGAAACAAAACAAACCTCGAAAGACAGGCATTTTTCCCTTGCAGTACCGGTTATTGAACTCTGGGGAGTGATTTGCTACATCCCCAGCCCTCGTGTTTGTATTTGCTTTTTTTCAGTACTGGGTTCTGAATCCAAGGCCTGTGCCCTAAACTTCACCCCCAGCCCTTTTTTACTTTTTGTTTGTTGGTTGGTGCTGGCGATAGAATTTACAGCCTCACAGATTAGGCAAGTGTTCTGATTCTGTTAAACCTTCAAGACTCCAGCCTTTGGGAGACAAGATCTCATTATTATAGACAGCTAAACTGGATAGAAATTAATAATGATACTGATAGAACTGTGGAGGGGAGGGAGAGGGGACCGGCGGTGGCTGAAAAGATAAGAAGTATAAAATATAAGTAACCTTTATTTTGGGAATGCAGGGAGAGACACCCCCGACCCCCTGGGGCGTGGCATCTCCACCCAGGGGCCAGCGATCTCTCGCGGAGTGAGGCACATAAGTAGACACGGCCTGGGGTGGAACCTAAGGGGCATTAGGGATGCACAGGTAGCCCATTGGTCTTAGTTTGGCGCCAGAGGTAATTTCTAAGGGTGGGGGGAGATAGGAGCTCCTTGGCTTTGCCGGCTACAGTATCCGGCTTGGGCCAGCAACCCTTTCAGATATAACAGAAATAAATATAACTCCCAACCTGCTGGATGTCAGATATGCCAAGTTTGTGCCCCTCAAAATCAAAGCATGAATTCCAAGGGAAATTTTTATCAAGAGAGCTGCTGAGAGTATCTGAAAGAGGGTTGCCAATGAGCCCTCTCCTCAAAGTAAATTTTATAGAGCAAAATCACCAGATGAGAACAATACAAGTCAAAACTGTGATCAACCGGTCTAGGGATTTAGCTCAGCGGCATAAGCGCCTGTCTTGCAAGCAGACGGTCGTGAGTTCGATCCCCGCTACCGATAAAAAGGAAAAAGACAAACAAAACAAAACAACTGTGATCAACCAATAAGATTACCAATATTGTCTCATAGGTAATATTGATCCAGTGGGAAAGTAGGTCACATAACAAGCATACATGGAAAGAACAAAGCTCTTTTTTAGGAAAAAAATCAGTCAGGAGGTCCTGGTCACCCACCTGAGTGACTCATGTCTAGCTAGACTTTATTGGACCAGGTGATACCAATTATATTATATTGTTTATCCCTTGGGGAGGTGTGTAAGCCTGGTCATTCCATCTTTATCTAGAGCCTGGCCTTTGACAGATGTGCCTCCAGCCAGTTATAATGTAATGTGTAATCTTCTGTAGACTCCCTGCAGGGTCTACCCCTGTCTGACTATAATATTTCTACATTAAGGGGTCCCAAGAGGGATCAGGCCCTTAAAGGAGTCAGTATGGAAGATGGAATACATACAGACTGTGGCAGGAGGTGAATGTGACGAGCCACAACCTCAAGATCCGAAGACACAATGGGCAGGATAGCAAACCTTGCTAAGGAGAAACCACAGCTTGTGCTCCTACTGTGAAGAGCGCCACCTAGTGCAGTAAATCCAGACAGGAAACAGATGCACAGTGGGTGATGAGAACATCTGAATCCCAAATCCCATCCCTTTCCAGGGAGGCTTTTGTTCTTTCTGTTAAAAATTATAGATAAGGGGGCTGGGGATTTAGTTCAGTGGCATAAACACCTGCCTTGCAAGCAGGCAGTTGTGAGTTCAATCCCCGGTACTGATAAAAAGGAAAAAGATAAAAAAAAAAAAATTATAGATAATGTGGGAGCAGGGGGAAGAATTACAGATGAGCAGAAGTTAATGATGTGCTCCATATAATCCTTGCTATGTGACTTATTTCCTTCTTGGATTCATATTAGCTAAGTGACTATCCTTGTAATCCTACAGTTAGACTGTAATTTGACTCACATTGTACCCACATGTGATTTTGCTGTACAAATTTTTTTTTTTTTTTGGTCTTTTTCCTTTTTATCAGTACCGAGGATAGAACTCAGGACTGCCTGCTTGCAATGCAGGCGCTTATGCCACTGAGCTAAATCTCCAGCCCCTACCAAATATTCTTGACAAAGAATCTCAGTCACCACCCATTCGGGACCCCTCCTGCAAATCCAGAACCTATTCTTCTTCTCCTTATATCCAATAAAACTCTAACTTCCTCCTTTGGTCTGAGACTTCATCTCTCAAGGTTGTGAGACCACAAACTTGGCACATCAGACATCTAACAGGCTGGGGATTATTTCCCCCATAACATTAAAACAAAACAGGAAGAGTTAGACAGGCCCAGGTCCTGAATAGTTAACCTAAAATAAAGTAACAGTCAGGGCTTAAGGGAGTTAACATACCAGAGGCCCAATTAATTAAACAAACCGTTGGAGTGTAATGAAATACAAGAGACAAAAAACAGGTCTCTAATCAAGTGGGAGAGACCTTGAAAAAAATAAAATACAAACTAAGCAGTTTGTTTTCTGGACAGCAAAGGCCTACCTGCCACCAAGAGCATCGCTGCTTTCTGTCATATACACCAAAAACTACCAAAAGCCAGTGAATGTAAATGTCTACGGTATTTGCTTTAGTGAATCCCTTTCTTTTCTTGTTTCTCATAAACCTGCCTTTGGCCATTCCCCACCACATGCTCCTGGCTGTTTTGTCCTCTTCAATTGTTACCCCCAAACAAAGACCCCAAGGGCGAGGTATGGCCAGTGGTCCAGACGGTCAGTCTCTGGTGGCCATGCTGTCCTTGGAGGAGGGAGTTAAAGCCACAGGCTGAGGGTGGAGAACCGTGAGAAAACAAAACCCACCAGCCAAGCTCACAGCTGGGAGAGAAAGTTCTGGTGATTCCTGGGCTGTCAGAGCTGTGACCTTTTCGGCTTCACCTCTTCCTGCAGCCCCTCACCACCAGAGCCTGGGGAGCCCAGCAGCTGGCCTGCCACCGCCACGCCCTGGACTCCACCTGCAGGGTAAGTCCATGGGCAACTCCAAGAGAGGAAAGTCAGATGCCCAAGGTCCAGGCTGCCCTCTTGGACCACAGGCGAGCTGCCCCTCTCTCTGGCTGCGTGCACCAAACAGTGGGATGTGGTGAGCTACCTCCTGGAGAACCCGTACCAGCCCGCCAACCTGCAGACTGCCGACTCCCTGGGCAACACTGTCCTGCATGCCCTGGTGATGATTGCAGACAACTCTGAAGACAACAGCGAACTGGTGATCCGCATGTACGACGCACTGCTCAGGGCAGGGGCCCGCCTCTGCCCCAGCGTGCAGCTGGAGGACATCCAAAACCTGCAGGGCCTCACGCCCTTGAAGCTGGCTGCCAAGGAGGGCAAAATTGAGGTGAGCTCTAGCCCCCCTCCAGGTTCCTCAGGCAGCAGCAAGGCTCACCTCAAAACTTCTGCAGAAGCCGGTGATTTAGCCCTGTGGCTCAAGCGCTTGCCTGTAAGTGCAAGGTTGTCAGTTCCATCCTTGGTACCAACAAAACAAAACAAAACCAAAAAAAAACCCAAACTTCTGTGGAGTCTGGGAGGAGGGCAGACGTCTCTACTTTTCAAGATAACACCCCTACTAGCAAGAGCATTTTCATTTTTTATCTATGTTAGCTTTGTGTTGATGGGACAAAATACCTGGCATCCTTCTGTTGTCCTAGGCACTTGGAACAAAAATCAACTTAGAAAGAAAGGAGGAGAAAAGTTTTATTTAGGTGCATGGTTTCATAGGTCATAGTCCACAGTCACTCCATGCTGTTGGTTTGAGCTTCACTGAGGCAGAGTATCATGGCAGAAAGTTCATGTGGATTGGTCCATATATATAATCTTTGTACTTGTAGGCTGACGCAGGAGGATCAATGGAAATTGAAGGCCTGTCTTTCCTACCTAATGTGTTCAACGCCAGCTTGATTAAAATAGTGAGACTCTGTCTCAAAAAAAAAAAAAAAAAAAAAAAAAAGAAAAGAAAAGAAAAGAAAAAGAAAGAAAGAAAAAGAATAGAAGGAATGAACAGTTCATGGTGAGGGAATTTCCAAAGGGAGTGTCAGGAGCTGTGGGGTTCCAGCATCTTCTCAAGCACGTGCCCAGGTACCTAAGTAACTTCTGCTAGGCTCCACCTCTGGGAGTTTGTACCAGCTCTGTGCAGCATGACAGCTCATGAGCACCCCTTAAAGAATGACACTTTAGGGCAAGAACTTTATTTATTTATTTATTTTTTAACTTTTTATCAGTCCCGGGGATCGAACTCACAACCGCCTGCTTACAAGGCAGGTGCTTGTGCTGCTGAGCTAAATCCCCAGCCTCTGGGGCAAGGAATTTAGTTCAGTAGTGCAGTGCCTGCTGGGTAAGCATGAGGTCCCCACCCCCCAAAAAGAAGGAAATTTTAGGGAACATTTAAGACCCAAAACTATAACAGCCTATGTCATATGGGTTTTTATTTATAAGGTCTATGTGGGCTACTGAGTATTATATTGTATTAGAAAACACTGAGACTGCTTTTAGAGTCATTTGGGCTTTTTCATTAGGAGACGGCATTTCCTTTTTTCTCTTTAGACAGGATTTCACTATGTATTTTAAAGTGGATTGAATTCACTGTATAATCTGGGCTGGCTCAAACTCATGGTGACTTACTGTTTTAGTCTCCCAGCCGCTGGAAATACAGGTGTATGCTGCCACACCCAGCGACAGTGGTTTCATAGCCACAAGACTGGCATATTTTGCTATTAGATTTGCTATTAGGTTTTCTTCATGGTGATTGGTAACTGTTCTTTACAGTGGCCTCAGAGCTCTAGTGGGGCAATGGGTTACTGTGCAGTACTTATACAGTAGCCTTAAGTTTTGCTGGTTTGCAAAATTTTCTCTGAGTTGACCATTTGGTTTTTTTTTTTTTTTAATTGGTACCGGGTATCGAACTCACGACCGCCTGCTTGCAAGGCAGGTGCTTATGCCGCTGAGCTAAATCCCCAGCCCCTTGGTTTTTTTTTTTTTTTAATTTTATTTTATTATTATTATTATTATTTGTCTTTTTCCTTTTTATGGGTAGTGGGGATCGAACTCACGACTGCCCACTTGCAAGGCAGGCACTTATGCCACTGAGCTAAATCCCCAGCTCTCAACCATTTGGTTTCGAAGGTATTATTTTGCCATAAAAATTAAAATCTGTTGCATGTGCATGTGCTTGCAGTCCCACGTGCCTGAGAACTTGAATGGAGTGGTCACTGGAGCCCATGAGTGTGACACCAGCCTGAGGAACATAGCAGGACCCCATCTCAAAACACGACAAACAAGAAGTTCTTATGTGCAGTATAATTATGATAAAAGCATTGTTTTTAAGGTTCTTGAGTTTTGCTATGGCTTAATTTCTTCTATAAGATTAACAAAAAGTATAGCCGGGTATGGTGGCTTACGCCTGTAAACCCAGTACTCAGGAGGCTGAGGTGGGAGGATCCTTAGGAGTTTGAGACCAGCCTGGGCTACACAGTGAGGTCAAGGCCAGCCTGAACTGCATAGTGAGACCCCATCTCAAAAAAGACAAAAAAAAAAAGATTAACAAAAGTGAGGTAGAAGGATCACCGGGAATTCAAAGCCAGTCTGCAGTACAAAGAGATTCTGTCTCAAAAGAAAAATAATATAGAAAAAAAGTTATAGAAGAGAAAAGAGATTTATATATGAGAACAGGTGTACCTGTGTGGTTAAGAGAGGTAATAAGAGGTAATAAGGTTGTAATAACCTTACCTCTGTCTAAATGCTGCAGCTGTGCAGACTGCTGAGGCTGCTGGCCATTCCCCAGCCTTGGCCATGTATCAGGGCTCAGAGAGAGCCCGGCCAGCAAACTCCTGTGATCACTCTGCAGATTTTCAAGCACATCCTGCAACGGGAGTTCTCGGGGCCATGCCAGTCCCTTTCCCGAAAATTTACCGAGTGGTATTATGGGCCTGTCCGGGTATCACTGTATGACCTGGCCTCTGTGGACAGCTGTGAGGAGAACTCAGTGCTGGAGATCATCACCTTTCACTGCAGGAGCCCAGTGAGTTCAAGAGGGTTAGGGTTCCGAGAGGGCCCAGCAGAGGTCCTGGCAAGTTCCACAAGTCAAGGCTCCTCCCAGGAACAAACCTACTCTGTCCCAGTAGGGGTGTGGCTGCATGTCCCTGGTTCTGGCTGTCAGACACAGACTTATCCTACACTCTAGACCTTTGCAACACAGGCACCACTGGGCTTGGTGCTGAGCACCACTGCGCAGGAATGGAGGGGAAGCCCTGGTGACTGTATAGCTGGAGTATGCTAAGCTGGGGTGGAGGCAGGCGGCCAGGGGCCATTGGAGGTTCCTTCTGCTCTATTTCCCTTGCACCTTGCAGGGAGCCCAGCATGAACTGGGTGCTCTATGCATACCTGCTGCCTTTATCCTGTCAATGTCTATATCCAGGGCTCTTCCTGTTCCCCAGCACCGATATAGAATGGTGGTTCTGGAGCCACTGAACAAACTCCTGCAAGCCAAATGGGGTCAGTTCATCCCCAGGTTCTGCTTCAACTTCCTGTGTTATCTGATCTACGTGCTCATCTTCACCACTGTTGCCTACCACCAGCCAGCCCCGGACCAGGCAAGGGCAGGGAGAGAAGTCCCCAGGGGCCTCCTGGAATAGGCCTGGAGGGAAATGGGCCAGGGACCACCGCCACGATCCATGATTGATGTGTCTCAGTTCATGATCACTGACAACCACTGTCTGGGATAACCAAGTATTATCACCCTGAGCTCACATTTGAGAGAAGGGAGGCACAGAGATGTTATAATAACATTACCAAAGCCACATACAACCTGTGAGTGGTGGAGGCAGGATCTGAGCCAGGCAGCCTGGCTCCAATCCCCATGTTCATAATTTCTACATGATGTGCCTCTGAAGGCACTAGAGTCCAGCGGTCATCCCCGGAGTCCGTGCTCCTCCCCTGCTCCATACTGTGAGCTCAGACGGGCTCCTAAGGGCTTTGGTCCTAAGTGCCGGGGAGGAGACCTGAGGGCCTAAGTCTCACCTGAGTGTTTATGTGTCTTCAGCAGGGTTTCCAGTTGGATCCCTTGTCTGGAAACCCCGTGCTCCTGCTGGGCCACATCTTCATCCTGCTTGGGGGGATCTACCTCCTCATTGGCCAGGTGAGGGCTTCTCTCCCTTCCCCTACCTTATGTGGCCCCAATTAAACAAGGTGGGAATCTAGAATTCTGCTGAAGGGCAGGGAGTTAGAAACATCCCTTCAGAGATGAGGAAACCACTCCCATACTCAGGTCCATCTAGAGCAGGCTCCAGGAAATGGGGGCCACAGCTTATGCCCTTGGTTCTGGGGCTCTGGTACCCTCCCTCTGTGCCATTTGGGACACCCATGGGGTAGTGGACAGGTTGCCTGACTCCTTGGCATGTTAGGCTCTGCTTCCCTGAAAGTGGATCTGGAAGCCCCACCGGAGCCCTCAGCTGGCATTCCTCAGTTGGGGAGCACAGAGGGTCACTCCAGATGGGACTGAGCCCAACTACAGCAGCACAGCAGTCCCAGTTGGACGTGTTGCAAGCTTGCAAGGTCAGTCAGGCTGGACACTAAAACGCTAGGAAATCGTTAGCATAGACAGACTTTGGGTGCCACTCTCAGGCTGGCTGGAGTACAGGGTGCTCCCCAGGAGGCAGAGGAGGGTAGGAAAGGAACTCTCCTCTTTCCACATGCAGTCTGTGACAGGCTGTTGTTCTGATTCCATGGGGGCCAGGAGGCCCCTGGCATTGTTTGGGTGACAGTGGAAATCTACTTCTGGGCCCTTTATATTGGGGTGTAGTTCAGGGCCTCACACACGCTCAGCTTGGCCACTGTTTTGGAAAGTTCCAAGGCCATCGCTGCTATTGGAAGGATTCATGAGACTCCCACAGTGAAAGCTGCTGTCTTACCTCCAACATGGTGCTGGCCAGATCTCATGTAGGCCGGCCCGCAGGTAGGGAGCATGTGGGTGAGCAGGGGACCTGGTGGTCCTGTGGGACAGCTGGCCAGCCCTTGTGCCTGGAGAACAAGTTTCACAGCCCCTGTCCTCCTGCTCCGCAGCTGTGGTACTTCTGGCAGCGCCGCCTGTTCATCTGGATCTCCTTCGTGGACAGCTACTTTGAAATCCTCTTGTATGTGGGCTCTCATTTCTCCTCTCACTTTGTGAGGCCTACGGGAGGTGGGTATGGAACAGAGCTCCAGGATGGCTTGAGAGGGACTAACACAGGGCTCCAGGGAGTTAGACTTGGAGTCCTGGCCACTATCCAGCTGGGCACCCTTTCCACTCCTGTACTTGTGGTCATGATTTGTTGTTACCTTTTCCAAGCCCTCACTGCACACCTGTTGGGCCTTGACCCTTTTGCATATAGTGCCTCACTTAGTCTTTTAAAGCTTCTGAGGAAGGTGTCATTATTTTTATGAGTATTTTATGGGAGAGGGAACAGAGACCCACAAAGGCTGAATAGCTTGTACAGCCCAGGATTGGTTCAGTCCCAAAGGGAGGACATTTGAAGGCATCATGGCTCCTGCAGTGGTGGTCTGTACTGGCCGGGAGGAGTTGGGGGATGTTGCCTAGTGTGGCCTCAACGATGACTGGAACCCTCCCCGTGCAGCCTGGCTCAGGCCCTGCTCACCGTGCTGTCCCAGGCCTTGTGTTTCATGCCCATTGAGTGGTACCTGCCCCTGCTTGTGTCCTCGCTGGTGCTGGGCTGGCTGAACCTGCTGTACTACACACGTGGCTTCCAGTACACGGGCATCTACAGCGTCATGATCCAGAAGGTGAGAGATGGGGCCTGGCTGGACACCACAGTTCAGAAGGGCTCCCTGTGGCCTCAGGAGCAGGAGTCTTCTCCCACAGCTCACCTGAGCAGAGGAGGCATGAGCAGGCCTGCCTCCTCCACTTACCCAGCTGCTCACCAAATGCTGGTGTAAGAACTGTTGTGGGCGTGGACCCACAGATACATGTACACATGTTACATACACACCTCCAGAAACAGGGGATGACTGAGTGGAGGAGTAAAAGGAATGACGCACCCACAGTGTCACAGTCAGGGTCCTAGAGGAAGCATCCTCCATAGGGAACTATGGAGGTGAAGATGATGAGCCAGGTCAAACTGACAGGCAGGAGACAGAGCCAAGAGCCCAGGTAGCTGGGGAGAGGGAGGCAGAGTGGAGAGGGGAAGGTGGTGGGTAAGAAGGTGTCTGGGGCTTTGCCCATCGGGAGGGGTCAAGAGCCTAGCACTTGGCAGGTTGAGGCAGGAGGATCACTGTGAATTTGAGACCAGCCAGTGCTACATAGTGGGGTTGAGGTAGGCTTCAAATACATAGGGCGATCCTGTCTGGAAAAAAGTAGGCCTCATATAAAAATGTACCGACCTAAGTGTATGCTTAAGGGGTGTGACACACATTCCCCTTGTTATGCAGCCATGAGCACACCTATCTCCAGAGCTACTTCATCTTCATAAACAAACCTGATGCCCATTGAACAACGCCCCATTTTCCCCTTGTCTCAGCCTGGCAACTCCCATTTACTTTCCGTCCCCATGATTTACTGGTTCTAGAAACTTCATGTAGGGAATCAACTAGCATTTGTCCAGAGCCTGGCTTATTTCACTTACCACAGTGTCCTCAAGGATCATCTGTGTTGCAGCATGTGACACATTTACTTCCTTTTAAAGACTGAATAGGTGTTTTGTATGGGCACAGCACATTTCGTGTACCCTGCATCCATTACAGGGCTTACTGCTTCCATAACCTGGGAATTATGGATACTGTAGTGCTGCTATGAATACGATGCATGAATATCTGTTTCGGTCTTTTTTTCCCTTTTTGTTTCGGAAGTGGTTCGTGCTTGTAATTCAGGCTGGCCATGAGCTTACTATGCAGTTTAAGGTGGCCTTGAACCACCACCAGCCTCCTTCATCTCCATGAATGCTGAGATTATAGGTGTGGGCCAACGCCTGGTTTGAGTATCCATTTTCAATGCTCTGGATCAATTTAAAATATATGTCTTTCATGGTAATTTGGACTTTGTGTAAGAGCCAACAGTCACATAGTGCATAGTGCCACACTGGGTGAAAAAGATGGATGAGAACACACTAGTTTTTTTGTCTTTTTTCCTTTTTATCGGTACCGGGATTCAAACTCACGACTGCCTGCTTGCAAGGCAGGCACTTATGCCGCTGAGCTAAATCCCCAGCCCCCACAATATAGTTTTTATACATATGAATTTGTAGATGCACTTTTTTGTAGCATTCATTGTATTTTTTATGACATTTTATAAAGACGTGAAAAAGAGCTTCCAGAACTATTGCAGAAAGCAGCCAGACAGTGGGAGAAGCATATTCAAAACAATGGGGAAGATTTCAGTAGAGTTAATGGCAGTGACTTTTACCATAATAGTTTTTAAATTCTTTTAAACATTTACCATATATAACTCGTGTGTGTGTGTGTGTGTGTGTGTGTGTGTGTGTGTGTGTGTCTGTATAATGAGAACTGTGCTCAGCTCTGGGTCTGGGGGATTCTGCACACTGGCCCAGCCACCCAGCCCAGCTCACGTGCTTGTGTATTTCAGGTTATCCTGCGGGATCTGCTCCGCTTCCTGGTGGTCTATTTAGTCTTCCTTTTTGGCTTTGCTATAGGTAAAGGCCCACTCTGGTCCTGCTTATCCCCTCCCCACTATGTACACCTGCCTCAAGGCTGCCTGCCAGAGCCCCTGGCTGAGGAAGCCCTCCCTCCTTCCCACAGCCCTGGTGAGCCTGAGCAGGGAGGCCCGGGGACTCAGGGGCCCTGCAGGCCTCAATGGCACACAGGCCTCCCAGCCAGGGATGGAACAGAAGGAGGAGGAGGAGGCCCCGTATAACAGCATCCTGGATGCCTCGTTGGAGCTCTTCAAGTTCACCATCGGCATGGGTGAGCTGGCCTTTCAGGAGAAGCTGCGCTTCCGTGGGGTGGTGGTGCTGCTGCTGGCCTACGTGTCCCCCAGTCCTAGGACCATCCTCCTGGGGGCAGGCTGCTGGCTGAGGTGCTGTGGCTGCTCTCATGGTGGACTTGGAGGTAAACAGGCGAATCACAGCCGCTTGGCGACTCTCTTTTTGTGCCATCAGAAAGCTGCTAAATCTGTTTCTAAGCTGGGCAGCAAGCCAAGGCACAGAATGTACGTGTGAGTGAGACCAGCCTCGGCAATTTATCAAGACCTCAACTCAACAACAAACGCAACCATAGGATGAATATTATCATGATATATATCTAAAACATGCCAAGAAAATGAATTATTTAAAAAAAATAAAAAACAAAGTGTTGAGGAAAAAAAGAGAGGAGATGAGCTGAAAACTCACTGCAACATGTCTTGTAGTTTAGTTTGCTTTGAGCTCATTGGTTCAGCTGAGACTCTGGAATATTACACACCCCTCTCTGCACCCCAGGTTTATGCTATTTTCCATGCTATTTTCTGTAGGACAGCCAGAGGGGTCTTCCTAGGACACAAGGCAAACTTGTCACCCTTGTGCTCTGGAGGCCTGACAGGTTCCTCAGGGCCTAGACAATGTCCTTGCAGGTATCCCCAACCCTCCAGTCTTCCCCTGTGTCCCTGCTGCCTGTAGGGGAATCTGGTGAAAGGTCCTTAGAAGTTTGATCATCTCTTCCCTGCTAGTCCTCCCAGTGCTGGGAACTGAAGGCAGGCCCTGCAAATGTTAAGCAAGTGCTCTCTCACAGTCATTCTCCAGCTCTAACCAAATTCATCAGGCAAGCTGAGGGTCCTTGTGTTTGATCCTTTGACTTAGGTCATTCTAGAAGAAGCATTTAAACCCTGCTTCTTTCTGAAAGTAATCCTTTTATGTCAAGTGTTCCATTTTTGGAAGGACACCTAACTTTGGAAGTTTATGAAAAGTTTTCTCTTCAAATTCTTGTGCCTTGACATTTTCTAGGTAACAAAAACACTATCTTTCAGAGCAAGTGGGTTATCTCAAAATTTCCTCCTTCGAGTTTTCTGGAGTCAAAATGAATTGCTCTCTCTTGGTATAACGTTTGTGTACAAAAGGTGTGCACAGGCATGGGTTTTTTTTTCTTTCCTTTTGTGTGTGTGTGTTTTTATGTGTGATCGAGATGCAACCCCGGGTCTCAAACATACTAGGATCTCCCTTGATTGCTCAAGCTGGTCTCAAACTTGTTATCTTCTACCTCAGCCTCTCAGGATGCTGGGATTACAGACGTGAGCTACCAGGTCTGGCTAAGATTAAGTACTTTTAAAAATAATAGGAGAAACCTCACCATGTTCACAGACTGAAAGGAAACCATCAGCAGAGATCGAGTTTTGAATTATAAATAAGAAAGAGGGTGGACAGAAAGTCTGGAGAAGCAGGAGAGCAAAGGAAGATGTAGGTCCCCAAAACGGAGAGGAAGAGGGGCTTCAAGTGGACCCAGACTTCTGGTTGCTCCTTCAGGGTCATCCTTACAATGAAGGATGCCAGTGTGCAAGGGGTCTGAAGGTTCCGCGGAAATTCTGGGGCAGCTGTGGGGAGACAGTAGACTGCCCCGATTAGATTCAGGAGCAGAAACTATTTCTGAGAGCTTGCTCTGTGTCCAGGGTCTGCATTCCACACATGCGGTCTCATCTAATACTCACAGCTAACTTTTGGGGCCCTTGTGTCTCCATTTTTATCCTCAGCCATCCGAATTCACCAAGGTTAAAGCCGAACTCGACGCCAGATGACCAAGACACAGACAACTTCGCGCAAACCTTGGCGCAAGCACTCACTCACTTCATTACCCAGAATCCTCTTTGGCGTGGACGAGACCATTAGCTTAGTAGGATGGGGGGAGAATCCGGGGGAGATCCGGACCGGAAGTTCCCGTGAGTCTTTGCCAGACTCACCCTGTGTTACGTGAGCCGTGGGACGTTCTGGGTCTTTAAGTGCTGCGGGTTCTAGCAGAGCGGTCTTTTCGCTACAGTGACCGTGAGTGTTGTCTGTGTATGTGAGCGACGAGGGCCGATAAAGATCTAGATTTTTTTTTTTTTTTTTTTAACCACTTTACCCAGGTGTTTTTAGAGAAATTTAGCTAAATGGAGGAGTCCGGGCGAGAGTTGCGATTCAGTGTTCCATATTTTTCTAGGGCCGCGTTGTGTAGAATGCTGCGAGCTGCGACTCACATACCGCATGTTTCTCGGCGGAGCCACCGCCGCAGGAGTGTGAGGTTTGCGGAGAGCAGCTTTCTGTTTCTGCACCCTCCAGGAGGAGTGCACAGACCTGAAAAGCTGGGTAGGTTGGGGTCTGCCTGGCAGTACCTGGAAATAACTGAAGGGCGCTACTCCTAGAGGGATTTTAACGGGAACACGAAGAAGACGTGACTGTTGTGATGATAACGAGTAATAGGAAGTGCCGTCAGAAGCGATAACTGACGATATATATTCTTGATCTGATTACAGTCGCTAAAACCTCAGTACATTAAATTAGTTAAATGTGACTGCCAGACTCGACAAGTTCTTGTTCTTCCTTCTTTCAGATGTCGGACTCAGTGCAGAATATTGAAGATGGGAGCAGCATCTCATGAAGTCGGGTGCGTTTAATATTCGAGTTTGGGGGATGGAGATGCAACTCGATGTTGGAGGGTGGTCTGGCACAGTCGAGGTCTTGGGTTCGAGTTCCAGCATTGAAAAAAAGGGACTTAGTAGTAATTTAGCTACCAAACAAGAAGTGAAGTTTAGTTGTATCCTGAACATTATAACACGTGTTTTTCAGCGGTGTGGAGACTGGAATCCAAACATGTGTTTGTATACAGATACATTATAGGTATATGCACTAAGGCATTGGCAGACACAAGGTGTCAGGAGTGTTTTGGTACATGTGGTTGTGAGGATGTAGCCCCCAGGAACTTCGTGCTGTGCGCTACACCTTCTTCTAGTTTGGTTTCAGATGTCCATGTCTCCAGTTCGTTCTTGGGGATCCAACTCACGACTGCCTAGTTTTTTTTTTTTTTTTTTTGTCTTTTTCCTTTTTATCGGTACCAGGGATCGAACTCATGACTGCCTACTTGCAAGGCAGGTGCTTATGCCGCTGAGCTAATTCCCCAGCCCCTTTTTTTTTCTCCAGTTGGAAGAGTACTGTACAGTGATGAGTGTTTTGACTGCTCTGATGATACCACTTAATAGGAAGTGCCGTCAGAATCGATAACTGACGATAACTATTCCTGGCTGACCGCAGTCAACAAGTCTGCACCAGTTGCTGCTTTTGGCCAGGATTAAGTTGATCTGAACTGTGACAACCTTTCTACATTCATTCAGGTTGCAGACTGTCAGGATACCAACAGCGTTGTATCACTGGCCCCTTAAGTCACCTGGAGGGCTGCTGGACAAAGGCTGCAGTGGCAAATTTTTGCTCAAAACCTGTTAGAGAACTGGCTTTGGATCAGGTAAGCTTTGCTCTCTGGAAGGATTGGTTGGTGGCTGAGAAATTCTAGGTGTTTGGCCAGATATTGGCGGTTTCATCGTATTACCATAGTATGTGTCAATGCCTTGACTTCTATTGGAAGAATATCCTGCATGTCCTGGCTAGTTCATGGGGTAGTGGAACCCAGAAGAATGTTTATTCCAAATGGGAAAGTGGTTCCCATTTGACTTGGGTGTTTAATCTTGAGCAAATTATTTCTGCCCTGAGGTATAGCTTTCCTCATTTTTGATAAATAATAGATTTGTGGGGGCTGGGGATTTAGCTCAGCAGCATAAGCGCCTGCCTGGGAAGCATGTGGTTGTGAGTTCAATCCCCAGTATCGATTAAAAAAAAAAAAGAATACATCTGTGACTTTGAAGATGCCCTACTAAGTAGAGATTTAAGTCTCAGGAGGTTATTTCGGATTTGTAAGTTTAGTAATTGGCACAGTGTCCCATCTGCAGGTTCTGAGGGATGATGTTCATAGAGTGGTCTTACTAAGCTTGTAGACTAAGGCTGTGGAAGGCATTTCCCGTTCTGTAGCTTTCTCTTGTTTCCCCAGGTTTTGGGATCAGTGCTGGAGTGCAGTTTGAGAGCTGGCAGCAGCACAGCCCAGCAGGAGGTAAGCCTTGATCTGCACTGTGATTTGTCATGGATTGAATAAGCTGCTGGTTGTAAAATTGGTTTTTGTGGAAAAGGATATCAAATGATGAAATGACCAAAACTAGCTGGAATTACCGGCAGATTGGCAGTGGTGATTCATGGTTTTCTGAAGATGTCTTTTGAGTATTGAATGACTGTTGGAGGGTACAGAAAATGAGACTGAAACGTAGTTTCTTTGCAGGTGAAGGATCTGAAGCTGCTGTTGATTCTGTTTGAGAATCTAAATGGCTGGAATGTTTGGTGTGGAAGAAACAAGCTGCTCACCTGTGTCAGAGCCCTTCTCAACAGAACTGATGTCTGGCCATTTTTTTAGGACAGCGCGGCACACTGAGTCTTTGATTAATCTACCCAACAGAGGAGCTTGTGTGTTTTTGGACAAGTTTATGTTTACAAATGTTGTTATTAAATACTATTTTAATAAAGAACATTCTTTTGTATTAGAAATGTATATTTGGGAAAAAGTTAAATTTGACTATGATAAGGTATGAACTTCATTGAAGTTTGTGAACTTCTGGTCAGTCTTGTCATTTTAACTGTGGGCCTCAAAGTCAGAAACTCTGAGGCACTTAAAGCATTTATACTTGATTTCAGTGTCTGCTTCTATTATCCTTTGCATGTAAGTGAGGTGGCTCTGTGCAGTACTTGGCACCAGGTAAGGACTTGTTCAGCCTTCATCTTTTTTTTTTTTTCCCCTTTTTATCGGTACCGGGGATTAAACTCAACGACCACCTGCTTGCAAGGCAGGTGCTTATGCCGCAGAGCTAAATCCCCAGCCCCTTCAGCCTTCATCTTGTTGGCTTTTTTTTTTTTTTTTTTTTTTTTTGGCGTTTTTCGGGTTTTTATCGGTACCAGGGATCGAACTCACAACTGCCTGCTTGCAAGGCAGGTGCTTATGCTGCTGAGCTAAATCCCCAGCCCCGATCTTGTTGGCTTTCTTTTTCCTGGCGTTCAAATGCAGCTGGCCAAGTACTCTACCACTAAAGATGCATCCTTAGTACCCTTTGTTGCTATCCTAACGTGGAATATTGTGGCTAGAGGCCAGTTGATAGTATTACACTAGGGATTGTTGCTAAAAGGGCTTTAAAATCATTGATAGGTCTTTTTCACAACAGTATTGGGTTAAGCATCAGTGTAAGGATAAATAAAACCTTTATAATATTGGGTTCTAATGGCTTCCAGGTATGCTGCTAAGAGTGTCATTTTTTGTGTCCCGGGGTGATTTTTTTTTTTTTTTTTTTTTTTTTTAGGTACCTGCAGTTGAACTCGGGGCCTTGGATTTGCGAGGCAGGTGTTTGTGCCACTGAGCTATATTCCCAGAGCAGGGCTCTGGGCTTCAGAAGTGGATTCAAAGTACTGATTATTTCAGAGTCAATAGAATTTATAAAAACATCTGAAACCCAGCTAGTAGGGCAGTGCTGGCTGAGAAGAAGCAAGACTCATCACGGGGCTGTACAGTGAGGATGAGGCTGTGCCAAGCCCTGGGGTTGCCTACTACCTTTGTTGTGAGGGCTCCTGGCCACTGGCATGAGGTAGCCATGATGCTATGAGTAGAGGGCAGATAACTTGTCTTCATGGGAAGGAGGTTATGGCTCCACAAAAAGGTGTAGGCCTTCCGAGCAAGGCCTAGATGAAAGTTACAAGTGCGTTCAGTCAGGAAGACTTCAGTGGCAACACAGTTAATATCTGTAGTTTGCACTTGGGAGACAGGATGAGTATGTTAGAAATGATGCTGTGTGTGTGTGGAGAATCTGAAATGAGTTGGAGCCTGGCATAAAGCACGTAGACTTTACCTCAAAGGAAAGAGTCCCAATTGGGAGTATAGCTCAGCTGCACAGCACCTGCCCTGCAAGCACAAGGTCCTGGGTTCCATTCCTGGTACCACACACACAAAGCCCCTTGACCAGACCTCGGAAAATTCAGTCAGGGCTCAGGGAGACAAATTGCTTTTCTGGAAGCAGGTGACCAGGTTTCCTGTGACAGTATGACTTCCAGCCCTACAGCAGCCAAAACCTTGAGAAGGGAGGTGTCAACCACTGAAGGATGAGACCAGGGTGGGGATCTTTGGAAAACGGGATTCCCAGTGGGGAGATGGTGATTAGTATGAGTGCAGTTTAATTTAAAGAGTAATTTCTTATATTCTATAGCAGAGAGGGGTAACTGGTTGACTAATAGGATCAAGTTTCCAAAGAAAAGGTGAATGTCAGAGTTGATGGATATGCCATTTACACGGTCATGACAGTTGCAGTCATTTATTAGAATGTGACACTTTACCCCCATAAACTTGTAAAATTATGTCAATTTGAAAAAGAAGCCTGGGGGGCTGGGGGTTTAGCTCAGCGGCATAAGTGCCTGCCTTGAAAGCAGGCAGTCGTGAGTTTGATCCCTGGTACCGATAAAAAGGAAAAAGGAAAAAAAAAAAAAAAAAAAGCCTGGGCCAGGGATTTAGCTCAGTGGCATAAACGCTTCCCTGGCAAGCATGAGGTTGGGAGTTTGATCTCTGGTACCAAAAAAAAAGCCTTGTATAGAAGTGCATTCTTGTCATCCCAACCCTCAGGACGCTGAGGCCAGAGGATGCTGAGTTTGAGGCCAGTCTGGGCTAAAGGGAGTTCAAGGTCAGTATGACTTATAGAGCAAGACTTCTCAAAAGAAGGAAAAATAAAGAACAAAATCTGACACTAAGAAATATTTTTCTTTTAGTATTTTTATACAAGGTCTTGCTCTGTAGCCCACGTTGGCCTTGGCAATGATCCTCCTGCCTCGGCCTCCTGAGTGCAGTCATTACAGGTGTGCACCACCATGCCCAGCTCAGGAGAATTTGAAAGGGGCAGAACTGGATATTTGAAGATATTAGAGATGTAAGTGTAACATGAAGAGAGGGGAGACAAAGACAGCCAGGCTTGTGTAAGGGCAACATGCCTTGGAATTTATTCTGCCTGGGTTCAAGCAGACCAAGAGTGAAAACAGTTTCTGTAGGGAACACAGAAAAGCGAGCTGCTTTTATAGAAATGGAAAGGTGAGTGACATTAGGTGGGGAGATTTTAAATAAATATCAAACTTCTCTGGCTCTTGTCCCTCAGTGGGCGAAGCTCTTGTAGGTCTGGTGTAAAATTTTGGGTGTCTCCAGATGCCCCAGGACTGGCAAGATTCTTCGTCTTGTCTTCCTCACTCCCTCCTGTGCTGCCAGTGCCAGCTGAGGTGCTGAGCTGAGTTCCCTGCTGAGAGTGGTGCCTCTGCTGGCGAGCGGATCGGAGACTGGCGCAGTCTGGCCTATTCAGGCCTTACGGTAAGGACATGGGCATTTCCCATCCTCTCAGCCTTTAAAACTTCTGATATGGACTTCTTTATTTTAGGGCATGGTAGTGCACTGAGCTACATCTCTAGACTACTATTGCTACTATTTCTTTTTCCCTTTTCCCCTTCCTTCCTTCCTTTCTTTTCTTTCTTTTCTTTTCTTTTCTTTTCTTTTCTTTTCTTTTCTTTTCTATTTTTTTTTTTTTTTTGAGCCAGTTCTCACTAAGTTGCTAAGTTGTTTGGTTGGGCTGAAGTAGTGATCTACCTGCCTCAGCCTCCCAGAATGCTGGGCTTACACATCTGTACCTAAAGACATGTGACAAAGTATATATAAATGTGTGTTAACCAGGGATGTAGCTCAGGGGCACAGTGCCTGCTTGGTAAGTGCAAGGCCCTAAGTTCAATTCCCATTGCAAAGAAAAAATCTATGTCGTGCCTCTGGGTTCCCCAACACCATAAAATGCAGGAGGAGAGGTAGAGATCCAAACATTTTGCAGGGTGTGGTTGTACCCTGAACAGATAAATATAACTCCTTCTGTTCTGAAAAGGTGAGACCACACTGGTCTGCGTGGAGAGTGAGCTCCTTGTAAATACCTATTCTTCTACATCTTACCCTAGAATTGATAAAAAATAGAATTTGTCTTTCTTACCCTGTGCAGGTCTGACAGTGTACAGGTTCCCCAGACAAACATGCCTGGTCATGGAGTGAGGCAGACCTGTCAACAGACACTTCTGCACAGCGTGCTAAACAAGACGCCACATCAGGGCCACACAGGGTGCTGAATGGGTACAAGAGGTGACCTTTTCACCAACAAAGTGAGGCACAAGCTCTTGGGATGATGGGGGGATGTGCTGTTTTGCATAAGAAGATAACATGGAGGGGCTGAGGCTGGGCGTCACGGCCTGGAAGCAGACAGTGCCTGCCTCCCTGGATACAGTGGCTCAGATCTGGACACTGGGAGCCACAGAGTTCCCTGTTCCTGTTCTCGTCCTCATTGTGGTCCAGGAAGTTTGAATTTGTAATCTCATGAGAAGTTACTGGAATTCTAGTGAGTTAATTCCATCTATTACTGCTAGTGCAACCCAAGGGGAGAATAAACACACTAAGACACCTACACAGTCATGGGAACCAGGGGATCCCAAGGCCAATGGAAAAGGTGATTCACCTGAACAAAGGCCACAACCCAGGGCCCAACTGAATTCCATTAATTCTCTTTGAGGGGAGTGACTTGGGGAAGAGTAACAGAGTGGCAGGAAGAACGTGATCGCCGTGACTGCCGGAGAGTTTTGGGAAATACGTGACCGCCGTGAGCTGAGCTAGGCAGGAGCCCTGAGATCACCTCTGTGATAGTAGAACGGCTGCAGATGCAGAGAGAGCAATATGCATCACACAACTGAGGCAATATTTTGGGTTGGTGCTTCGGTTCTGATGTATAATCATTTTTGCCCTGGAAAGTCACAGCTGCTTTCCTGAGCAAGGTCCCAGATGACAGCGTGGAGCACAGCTCTCCATTCTGCCCAGCTCAGCCATGCTTTTCTGGGAGTCACTGGGCGGGGAAACACCAACTGTGGCCTTGCTTCCAGGACCACACATCAGGACCTCAGCCAGCCCAATTTACATTGTTCAAAGCCAACTGAAGGGACAAAGAAATGGTCTAGCCAGCTCTGTACTATCAATACATGGAGACTGGACCAAGTTTATCCAAAATGGAGATGCTCTGCTTTCAAGGAGAGTCGCCTCGGTGGTTCCCACAGGGAGTCGGGGGAAGGCTGCACAGACATCCCGTGTTTGTGACACGCTGAGATAACGGGGCGGGCACTGATTGACTTGCAGTAGATGCCTACTTGTCCCGCCTCCTGAAAACACCCCTGGCCAGGGAGAAACACTAAGGGATGAGGCCAGGTAGGTATGGTGGCCCACCCCTGCAGTCCAGCACTGAAAGCTGAGGTCAGAAGATTGCAAAATTGCAGCCGAGCCTGGGAAGTTTAATAACTTCATGAGATCCTGTATCAAAATATAAAAGTAGACAAGGGTTGAGGAGCTGAAGATGGGGCTGTATGCATGTAATCCCAGCACTCAGGAACCTGAGGCAGTGACTTTGAGGCAACCTTGGTGACACTGGGAGTTTGAGACCAGCCTGTGCTACACAGACCATGGGTTAGCCTCCCTCCAAAAAAGGGGGAGCTGGAGACTTAGTTCTGTGTAAGGTCTTGGGGTCAGTTCATTCCCAGCTCTGACCGGGAAACACAGTATTGTGTGAAGCCTCCAAATGCCTCTTCTCTCTGGAGAGCAAAATGAAAACTTGACTTGAGGATTTGCTTCATGGGATGAGAGTGTTTTCTGATGCTTTTCTCTGGGGCTCATTTCTCTTTGACCTCTGAGCTCGCTGGGACCTGCCCGAGCAGAATATATCCTCCCCGGGGAAATGAATTTCTAGACCAGAATAACAAGATATTTCAAAAGCATCCCCATTTTCCAAAGAATTACTAACTATGGATAGAGCACGGTTACACATTCCTGTCATCCCATCACTCTGGGACACTTTGACAGAAGAACAGAAAATTTGAGCCTGACCTGGACAATTTAGCAGCTTAGTGAAGCCTTGTCTCAAAATTACAGAGGTAAATAAAGGACTGGGCGTGCAGATCAGTGAAAAAGCCCTGGATTCAATCTCCATGACTGTCACCAGATAAAACACAAAACAAAACAACTCCTTTAAAAACATCATTAAAAAAATATCAACAATGGGGCTGGGGATTTAGCTCAGCGGCATAAGTGCCTACCTTGCAAACAGGCAGTCGTGAGTTCGATCCCCGGTACCAATAAAAAGGAAAAAGACAAAATATTAAAAAAAATATTAACAACAACAAAACCCCAAAGTTTATTATCTTTTTATTTTTATTCACAGACAGCTGCCTTGTACCTAGGAAAGTTAAAGATACGTTTTTTTTTTTTTTTGCATTCAGTTATCCAAACAATATCAGCACAAATCTTTCTCCTCAGTGAACTCAGAGAAATCAGTAATATAGCTAGCTATCTTAACTATTTTCTTTATGTACATACACATACACATATGTTTTTTCTTTCAGCTTGTCACACTAATGAGACAATATGATGTTTACACATCTGTGTCTTATTATTTCACTAATGAGTATGGTCTCAAGTTGCATCCATTTACCCATAAATTTCCAGTTTATCCTTCTTTATGGCTGAGTAGTATACCATTGTATAAAAATACCACATTTTTTTTTTAAATCTATTCCTCAGTCAATGGGCATTTGGGTTGTTTCCAAGATCTGGCTATTACACACTGCTGGATGCACGTATATCACTGTAGTCTGATGTTTTTAATTCTTTGAGAAGATACCTAGAAGGGGAATAACTGGGTCCTATGGGACCTCTATCCTAGTGATTTTTTTTTTTGATACTGAGCATTGAACTCATGACCTTGTGCTTCCCAGGCAGGCGCTTATGCCACTGAGCTATAGCCCCAACAGTCCTAGTTTTTTTTTTTTAGGAATCTCCACACTCATTTCCACAGTGGTTGTACCAACAACAGTAAAGAAGGGTTCCTTTTTCCCCACAGCCCTCCAGCATTTGTCATTGGTTAATTTCTTGATGGTAGCCATGCTTTCCAGGGTAAGGTAGAATCTCAGTGTTGTTTTAATTTGCACCTCTCTAATGACCAGTGATGTTGAACATTTTTTCACATATTTATTTTTTCATCTGAAAATTGTGTATGCCTCTCAGATGCCCATTTTTGGACTGGGTCTTTAAGTCTGGGAGGACTGATTTTTTTTTTTTTTTTAGTTCTTTTAATCCTTTTGTCTGAGATACAATTTGCAAACGTTTTCTCCCACATTGTGGGTTGTCTCTTTACTCTGTTGATGGTTTCTCTTGCTGTGCAAAAGCTTTTCTTTCTTTTTTTTTTCCTGTCTTTTTGAGACAGGGTCTCTCTGTGCAATTCAGGCTGGCCTTGAGCTCACTTTGTAGCCCAGGCTGCTCTCGAACTCAATGATCCTCCTGCCTCAGCCTCCCGAGTGCTGGGATTACAGGCGTGAGCTGCCACGCCAGGCTGCAAAAGCTTTTCAATAGGGTGAGATCCTAGTGGTTGATTCTTTGTGAGAGTTTCTATGCAACTGGGGTTTTGTTCATAAAGTCTGCCTATTCCAATGTCTTTAAGAATTTTACCTACTCTATCTTCTAGCAGATTTAATGTTTCTGTTTTAATATTAAGACCTTTAATCCATTCTGATTTTAGTTTAGTACATGGTGAAAGAGGTGAGTCCAGGGGCTGGGGATTTAGCTCAGAGGCATAAAGCGCTTGCCTTGCAAGCAGACAGTCGTGAGTTCGATCCCTGGTACCCATAAAAACGAAAAAGACAAAAAAAAAAAAAAAAAAAAAAAAAAAAAAAAGAGGTGAGTCCAGTTCCCTCTGGTTCCAGATTAATTTTTAGCATTGTTTTCTCTAATTCTGTGAGATATGCTATTGGAATTTTGATTGGGATTGCATTGACTCTGTATAACAGTTTTGGGAGTGTGGCCATTTTCACTATATTGGGTCTTCCTACCTAAGAGAGTGGGGTAGATTTCCATTTTTTTTTTTTTTTTGTCTTTTTCGTTTTTATCGGTATCAGGGATCGAACCCACGACTGCCTGCTTGCAAGGCAGGTGCTTATGCCGCTGAGCTAAATCCCTAGCCCCTGATTTCCATTTTCTAATGGCATCTTCAATCTCCCATTTCAGAGTACTGCAGTTTTCAATGTAGAGGTCTTTTAGACCTCTCACTGTTAGACTGATTCCTAAGTATTTCATTTTTTGGTTGTTATTGTAAAAGTTATTGTTTCCCTGACTTCTCTCTTAATGAGTTTGTTATTCATGTACAGGAAAGCTATTGATTTTTGAGTGTTGACTTTATAACCAGCTACATTACTGAATTTGCTTATTAAATCTAGCAGTTTTTTAGGGGAGTTTTTGGGGTCATATATGAGTATCGTGTCATCTGCAAATAATGATAATTTAACTTCTTCCTTTCTTATCTTTATTCCTTTTCCTGGTCTAATTGTTCCAGTTAAAGTTTCCAGGACTATGTTGAATAAGAGAGCAGACAGTGGGCATCCTCATCTTGTTCCTGATTTTAGAGTGAAAGCCTTCAGTTTTTGTCCATTTAGTAGCATGTTAGCTGTTGGTTTGTCATAGATGGCTTTTATCCGATTGAGATAAAGACCATCTGTTGCAATTTTCTGTAAAGTCTATTATCTTTAAAACAAGTGTTGTTTGTTTGTTTTTTTTTTGGCACCAGGGATTGAACTCATGACCTTGCACTTGCCAGGCAGGCACTTACACCACTGAGCTAAATCCCCAGCCCTAGAACAAGGGTTTTTAACCATGATAATAAACATGCTAGGAACTGGGCATGGTCGTGCATGCCTGGAATCCCAGCACTTGGGAGGCAGAGGCAGCAGAATCCTAGTGAGTTTGAGGCCAGCTTGGGCTACATAGAGACACCTTGTCTCAAACAACAAAAATAAAATCATACTAGGAAATAAAAAAAAGAGGCAGCTGGGCAATGTGTCACATGTCTATAATCCCAGCACTTGGGAAGTCAAGGCATGCAGATCATCAAGTTCAATAGCAGCCTGGGCTGGGGAGGTAGCCCAGAGGCACAGTGCCCATGAGGCAAGCACAAGGCCCTGAGTTCGATTCCCTATACCAAAACAAATAAATACGTGAATAAATAAAAACCAGCCTGGTCATGAGACTGTGTCTCAAATCAAAGTGCTTGGGATGTGGCTCAGTAGTACTTGCCTAGCAAGAACCAGGACCTAGGTTCAACCCACAGTACCTTAAAAAAACCAAAAGTTGGGCTGGGGATTTAGCTCAGCGGCATAAGCACCTGCCTTGCAAGCAGGCGGTCGTGAGTTCGATCTCTGGTACCGATAAAAAAATTAAAAAAAAAAAAAAAAAAAAGTTGGGGTGTGTGGAAAAGCAAAGCAAAGAAAAAAATTCCAGGTGGAAACAGTTTAGAGAAATTTAAGACTATTTGTGGTCGGGCCCGCAGGTAATCACAGCACTCTGGGAGGCTAAGGCAGCAAGATGATAAATTCAAACCCAGACTGGATAACATTAGCAGCTTTGACTCTACCTCAGAGCTAAAAAGAAATATAAAAATATAGAAAGCTTTAAAAGTGCTGGAGATGTAGCTCAGGGTGAAGCCCTTGGCTTGAGTTCCCATTACAAATAAATAAATAGACAAACAGAGCTGTGATTTAGCTCAGGGTTAAAAGTCCCACCTTCAAATCTCAGTGCTGAAAACAGGCAGGTACTGTACCACTGAGCTGCATCCCTAACCCTCCAGTGCTGAAAAGAAGCAAACAAAGGTACAGTGGTATCAGAGGCCCAGCCTACCCTTTCCACCTGCCCCCTGGCATGAGCCCTTTTATTGCCAGCTCAGCTTGCTCAGCTCCAAATTTCTCCAACACCTCCCAGCCTGTGCAAAGTATCTATCATGTGTTCACCTCGCTGAGTCGCCACCTGCACTTCTCAGACTTGGCCAAGTTTGTGCACCAGCTGCCAGGAGGGTCCTGGCATGTTTACAACAGAAATAGGATCCCCCTTTAGCCTTGAGGTTTAAGGAGCCTGGGAGGGGCCGGTCACCGCCAAGGTCTGCAGTGCCACCTCTGTGTGGGGAGGGGAGAAAGTCTGATTTCTCAATGTAGACCCTCCCTTGAAAGTATCATCTGCACAAAGTGAAATCTATTTTTTTTTTTTTTTGTCTTTTCCTTTTTATCGGTACCGGGAATCGAACTCACGACTACCTGCTTTCAAGGCAGGCAATTATGCCGCTGAGCTAAATCCCCAGCCCTACACAAAGTGAAATCTTAAGCCTGGATGCGCCAAATACCTGCTGTCTGTCTGCCTGGAGACCCAG
Organism: Cavia porcellus; assembly: GCF_034190915.1. Taxonomy (NCBI): domain Eukaryota; kingdom Metazoa; phylum Chordata; class Mammalia; order Rodentia; family Caviidae; genus Cavia; species Cavia porcellus. Next base: position 44,703,618 of record NW_026947515.1, on the reverse strand, counting down.
TGAGTGGCACTTGGGCTGGAGGGCACTTGTTTTAAAAACCCAAGAACCTGATTTCTCTGTGTACAGTGCCTTTTACTTCCCTGTGGCCCTGATACTACTGTTCTGTTCATGCGCACTTCTTGTTTCTATTGGTATGGACGTTCCCTGAGTACACCTTCCTGTGATCTTCAGTCAGCAGAGATGTTTTTCATTTATCATTGGATATGTGCTTTACAATTCTTTGCTCATCATACACAAGAGCCTGGAATCTATGTGGTGGATCCACCATGGGGTAACAATTTCTGTTTATTTTCTGATACTGAAAACTGATCGCAGGGCCTGCGGCATGCCTGGCAAGCACTCTATCACCAAACACACTTCTAGTCATTTTGATATTTTACTGTATTTGTTTATTTACTGCTTTGTCTTTTGAGACAGGGTTTCACTCTGCAGTTTAGGTTGAAGTCATTTTGTAACCCAGGCTGGCCTCAAACTCACAGCGATCTGCCTGCCTCAGCCTCTAAGTGCTGGCAATACAGGTGTGGGCTGCCACACCTGGTGGAAACTGTATTTTGAGACCTGATCCTGCAGTGCTGCCGAGGCTTTGCCCTCATTCCTTAACCAATGCACCTTCCCCTTCAAACATCAACCGTGAGTCGGCAGTGGTGGCTCACACTTGTATTCCTAGCTCCTTGAGAGGCTGAGGCAGAAGGACTGGAGTTCCAGGCCAGCCAGGGCACTTTGGCAAGGGTCTAATTCAAAATAAAAATGGCTGAGGATGTAGCTCTGGGGTAGAGCCCTCACGTTCAGCCTCAGGAGAGGGCAGGCAGGGGTGGAGGACGGGGCAGACCAGAAGGAAGTCAGATACACGTATGTATGTGTATGACTTTACTTACCTGCAAGTGACCCAGCTGCCAGGACAGAAGTCAGATCAGGAGGAATCAGATACCAGCAGAGAGAGGGGAGAGCAGGAGGGCGCCATGACACACTTTATTTTTTAATTTGTAACTTTTATTTTAAAGAGAATAAAACAATAAAATAAAACAGAATAAAGCCAATCAAAACAGAACAGTGAAAGGGATACAGGACTCAAAACCAGGATAATAGGAAATCAACAATGGCTACCATAATAGAATTTGTTATCTTCAAAATACTTGTCCATACCATCAGACACAGTAAAATCAAATAAAACACAGTAAAATCAATCAAAACAGAACATGGAATAAGTCAAAAGAATATGTTGGAACCAAACAAAACAGAATAACATTGGATTTCAAAAACAAGACAGAAGAAAATCCCCCATATTTGCTGTATTGTGTACTATTATCATCCTAGTAGACATTCAGAGCACCAGCCTGAGGGCTGCACAGACAATCAAACAGTACTAGCACTTAGTTGTCCTGGTACCTTAGCTGCTATCAACTCAGCCTGTCCTCCAAGTCACCTGGTTACAAGAGTATAAATCACACCACAATAAACCTGTTTTTCAAAAACAGAAATGGGCTGAGTGTGTACTTCAATGTTAAATTGCTTGCCCAGCACAAGGTCCTGGGTTCAATCACCAGTACGACAAAAAAACAGAGAGATGAGAGGGACAGGGAGAGAAAATATAATCTACTTGCAGGAATAGTTTGCTCAGCCACTTGGACTTTGGTTCCTTTCTCCTGTCGGGACCCTGGGCCTCAGTGGTCCTTAGGGGCTCTTTAGCCTCTCTGAGGACCAGTTAGCTTTTCTTTCTTTCTTTCTTTCTTTCTTTTTTTTTTTTTTTTTTTTTTGTTCTTCCTTGCTGAAGAAGGTCTGCACAGCCACGCACCATCTTACTTCTATTTGTTTTCTGGCAGGATCATACTGCCTACTCAGGGAAGCACCCTCTGACCAGCACAGGGACCTCTGCCCTGGTTCTTTATCAGATTCTGGGGTTGGTGTGAAGGGAATCACAGTGTGCAAGTCCAGGCAGGCCAGTGTCACTCCCCAGGACCCCCTGATGTCTCACCATTCCCAGCTAAGACCAGAGCAGTTCCCACCTGCCAGTTCTAAACTCTCTCCCTCCACTTTTTAAAGAATTTGTATGAATTCTGTACATGCTTTAGATGTCTCCTGCAAATGGGAGTTGGATTGTTTCTGGACACCTACAAGAGATTTGTGGTGGTTTGGGTTTTATTCTTTTTCTTTTAGCTGTATGGGTGAGTGAACCCAGTTCTGCCTGAACCCAGGGCCTGGGGAGGTTCCTGAGGCTGAGAAGAGGAACCTAAACCACCTTCTTGTGGAATAAGTTTGTAGATTCACTGCGTCCTGTTATAGAAAAGGAATTTTCAGGACAGGGCAGTACGACGCTCAGGAAGGCTAAAATGAAAAAATGGGGGGTGGGGAGAAGCAGCTCAGAAAGGCTTTTTTAGGCAGAGATTTCAATACAAACTCAAAGAAACAGTGTGTGTGTGTGTGTGTGTGTGTGTGTGTGTGTGTGTGTGTGTGACAGAGAGGGACCCCAACAGTTTGAATGAGCCCGCTTTCCATCTTTGAGAAATATTTGTATTTTACTTAGATCACAGAGGACGTGTAAGCAGGCCACCAGCAGTCCCCGATAACATGTCAGCAAGTCACAGAGGTCAGCAGGCCATAAGCAGTCCACTGTGGAGATGTTCAACAGATGATGAGTTGTCCCCCAAGGACATATGAGCAGTTAGGAAAGTTCACATTAGCTCACTTTTTCTCCAACTCATCCCTGCAAAAGCCCCCTTCTCCACAAAAAATTCCATCTAAAAAGCCTTTCATCTTTAAGCGACACCTTCTCTGCTCTGCCATCCCAGATAGCTCCCTCTGAGGGTTAGGAACAAATCTGCTTGGACTGTTGAGTTTGAATTCTCTCCCTTTTTTCCACTCAAGTCGTGGACTTTATTTTTTAGGATGGGAAAAATGTATGCTTCTAAGTGTCTGCCTTGCAAGCACACGGCTATGAGTTCGATCCCCAGTACCGCCAAAAAAAAAAAAAAAAAAAAAATGTATGCTTCTCTTGTGAGGGGCTCCAGTTCAATTATTATAGACAGCTAAGTAAGGTAGAAATGTTATAGGCAGTTAGACAGGACTGAGCCCTCAAAAGAGATTTTGTTGTAGAAATAGTCTTTTTTTTTTTTTTTTTCTTTTTCTGACACCAGGGATAAACTCATGACCTTGTGCTTGCCAGGCAGGAGGCTCTTACACCACTGAACGAAATCTCTGGCTCACTGTGCAAATTCCCTTGACAGGGAGCCTCAGTGGCCCCCACTCAGGACCCCTCCTGCAAATCCAGAACCTATTCTTCCTCTCCTTATATCCAATAAAACTCTCCAACTTCCTCCTTTGGTCCGAGACTTCATTCCTAGATGTTGTGAGACACCAAACATCTAACAGGCTGGGGATTATTTCCCTCATAACATTAAAACAAGATAAGAAGAGTGAGACAGGCCCAGGTCCTGAATAGTTAACCTAAAATGAAGTAAAAGTCAGGTCTTAACTGAGTTAGCATACAAGACGGCCCAATTAATCAAACAAACTGTCAGGGTGTGTTATAACCTATATGTAAAAAACCCCTCATAAGTCTCCTTGGAGGCAAAAAAAAAAAAAAAAAAAAAAAAAAAAAAGGATCAAAGGTAACTCTAAGAGCAGAACAGGATGTCTTCCTAATCTAAACTTGCTTGTTTGCAGGGAAACTTGCTTGTTTGCAAGATGTGCCTTCCCCCAGAGGATGTTTGCCTAATCTAAACTTTCTTGTTAGCCCAACCCTTACCTGAACCTTGCTCTTCCCAAGAACTGTAATCACTGTGTTCCTGTTCTGTAGTGTGACACAAACCCACCCCCTCCTTGCATTGTGAGACCAGCAGCTGTCTGAGGTTTTACAAGATACAAACCCTGCCCTTTAGCTGTAAGGCACGCAGTCTTCCATATTGGCTACGGAGGCTGTGTCGCCAGGCCTGGCCTAAAATAAAGCCTTGGCTCCAAATTTCTTAATTTCTTGCTTCCTTGGATTTTATTCCAGGGTCTGAGCTATCACAGGTGTAATAAAATACAACAGAATAAAAACAGATCGCTGGCTAAGCGGGGAGCGGCCTTGAGAAAAAGCACAAACAAACCAGCCTGCTTTCAAAGACCTACAGTGACCAAGGGAATCTTTGCCTTTTGTTGTATAGAAAAAGCACAAACAAAGCAGCCTGCTTTCCAGACATCAAAGGCCTACCGTGACCAAGGGCATCTTTGCTTTCTGTTGTATGCCCTGATAGGAGGAACTACATGACAAAACAAGAGATTTAAATACCTATGGTATTCACTTAACAAGATCCCTCTCCACCTAGTGGGGAGCTTTTCCTTTATTCTTTCTAATAAAAATGCATTTGGCCGTTTCCCCAAAGCTTTCTGTTTGCTGTTGTGTTGACTTCAATCTTCGTTGCCAGAAAACAAAAACCCTAACCGTTAGCCCAGCTTTGAATGTATGTGTGCATGTATGTGTCTCTTGAGAAAAGGTCTCAGCGTATAGCTCAGATTGGTCTTGAACTTGGGACAATCCTTCTGCCTCAGCCTGCCAAGTACTGTGGTTATAGGGATATGTCACCATGCCCACCAGTTTTTATTTTTATTTTATTTTTTTGTCTTTTTTGAGACAGGATCTCACTATGCAGTTCAGGCTGGCCTTGAGCTCACTTTGTAGCCCAGGCTGGACTGGAACTCGCAATGATCCTCCCACTTCAGCCTCCTGAGTGCTGGGATTTTACAGGCGTGAGCCACCACACCTGGCTGCAGTTTTTATTTTTAATAGAAGATTTTCAGTCACCTTAGAGAGAATGGAGGATAGTAAGATTGGGGGGTAGAGGCAGGCGAGGTGAAGCACACCTGTAACCTCATGCATGAGGAGTGGCCTGAATTCAAGGCCAGCCTGAAGTGGATAGTGAGAACCTGTCTCAAAAGAACAGCGAAAGGGCTGGGGATTTAGCTCAGCAGCATAAGCACCTGCCTTGCAAGCAGGCGGTCGTGAGTTCGATCCCCAGTACCGATAAAAAGGTATAAAAAAAAAAAAAAAAAAAAAAAAGAACAACGGAAAACCAAAATCAAAACCAACCAACCAGGGGCAGGAAGTGTGAAGGGGAAAGCGCAGTTTGAACATGGCTGCAATTTCCCAGGGGAGGGAAAGCAGTGGCTTGGAACAGAGAAGAAGTCACATTTCGGAGACAGCTGCGGCAAGGGGGAGAGGATGGGGGAGAAGAGCCCTCGGGCTTCACGGATAACGCCCGTGTCCCCAAGTCCCATAACTGGGCTTACACCAGCCCAGTGCAAGGAATGCCTGCGGTCTATGTTGGGTCCCGGTCGCCTCCTGTTGGCTGCTGCTGGAAGCGGCTGTAATTTGGGGAACTGACTCAGCCTCGCGGGGGTCCGTGGAAGGCCCTGGGGTATGGGAAGCCCCCTTGGCTGCTGCGTGTGTGAGGCTGCATGGCCAGGGGCTTTGGATGGGCCGAGCCTGGCCTTCGCCTGGGGCGGTCTGCGTCAGCTTTTTCACCTCTGGACTGGGTTTGAGCCAAGCTGCTGGAACGCACTAGCAGTGGGGAAGCAGAGACGGTAGATGTGGCACAGCGGGGCAAGAACTCCCCAGCCAGTGCCAGCTCCCCTCAGGGGCAGGGCTCCTGCAGCCAAGCGCTACCTTTTGTTGTCCCCAGCCCGGCCTGGAGGCAGGCATTAGGGGTCCAGGGGCTCCCCCCGTGAGCTCAGGGCGTGCTCGGGGGCGGGGCGTGTCTCTGCAGGGCAGGGTGTGGCCAGTGGTCCAGATGGTCAGTCTCTGGTGTCTTGCAATGGGGAGTTAAAGCCACACTCCTCTCGCAGCTGGCCAGCCGTCAGGCAGTGGGTGGGGAACCCTGAGAGGATAAAACCCACCAGCAGGAGCTAGCAGCTGGGAGGCAAAGTTCCGGCGGTTCCTGGGCTGTCAGCGCAGCCACCCTGCCAGCTTCACTTCCTCCTGCAGCGCGCCGCGCAAAGCCCGGGGAGCCCAGCAACCCGCCTGCCGCCGCCACGCCCTGGCCTCCGCTTGCAGGGTAAGTCCACAGGCAACCCTGAGACACCCGTCCCCCTGGCCTCAGAGTGCACAGTGTCATGCGGGGAAGCCCAAGTGGGCTCCTTTCTTCTCCAGCTTGGAGCAGCCATCTGCACGGAGGCCCCTCCTCCTGGATCTCCAGACCCCTTCCTCTACAGCCCGGCAGGATGGGTGTCCAGGAGGTGGGATGGGGGCTGGAGAGACAGATGTCGCTGCCAGGGCTTGAGAGTTGTGGAGTTTGGGCTGATAGGGAGGCAGAAAGGGCCAGCATTTGTCTGGGGACATAAGCTAGGCTAAGCAGTTCATCGCAGGGCAAGGATCCCCACATGCAGAAGGGGGCGGCTTGCAACTGCAAATCAGGGAAGCCAGGCAGGCCCTGGTGTCCCTTGCTAACTGACTCCTGAGCATCACTGGGGTCAGTGGAAGGCCCTTGAGCACTACTGGGTAGACACATTCCCCCCAGGTTCCCAAGGTGCTGGGACCTAAGGGGCCTGGGAGCGGGCCTGGGCCCAGCACACAGCCTGCCTCTCCCTTTCCTGCCCTTCCTCACTCCCTTCCCTGTCCTCCAGGCTCTGTCTGCCACAGGCTGCCGTCCCCCTAGTCCAGCTGTGGGTCTTTTCCCTTTTCTGTGCTCTGCTCACTGGGGGTCCAGGGGCTCCCCGACCCTGACTAGTTCGCTCCCCACCCCACCCCATGTGATGCAGGCTGTGGTTTCTGTTTTCCTGTGAGGGTGAGGTGGTGCCTCAGCTGACCTCCCTGAGCCCAGCCTGGGGCTTGAGGGGGCAGCTGAGGAGGCTTGGCGGCCAGCGAGGGCCTCTCTGCACTCTGAGCGCCCCAGAGAGGTGGTGTTCTGTGACCTCAGACATGAGTCAGATTGAAAATGCAGAGAGGATCTGAAAGACTCTGAAAACTGAAGAGAAGTGTCATGGTGTAGAGCGAAATGATTTTCAACCCGCCTCTGCCAGCAATGAGTGACCTGAAGAAAATCATTTCCCCTTTGTGAGCCTCAGTTGTCCTGGCAACAAAATGCAGGGCTGGGCGGGCAGTGCTTTCCCAGTGGTTTCCCCGAGATTACTCTCTCACTCGTGGATGCTTGAGTGGCCTGCGCAGCCCAGAAACTGCACTTGGCTGTGCATATTGGACTCTGCAGGGAAAGCTGGGAAAAGTCAGGGATCTTTGTGTGGGGACACATCTCCGAGGCAGCCCGGTGGGTCCCTGCCCCTCTGGCTGCCAGCACACAGGGCCCCCTCCTGCTCCAGCCCTCCCTCCCCTATTCCTCTTCCCTCTGCCTCTTCCTCATGGCCCACTTCCCTTCCCGTCTGGCCTGGAGAGCTCCTGTCTGCTGGTGGACTCCCTTGTTCTTCACGTCTAAACATCTCCTTCTGCAGGCCCAGCCAACCCTTTCCTGACCCGGGGCCAGGAGAGAGCAGGGACCCTGACATCTCCGTCTCCACAGAGCTGCCGGGTGGACCGAGCAGCCTCTTCCCCTTAGGATGACCTCGCCTTCCAGCGCTCCAGCTTTCAGGTTGGAGACGTGGGATGGAGACCAAGAAGGCGGCACTGAGGGGGACAAGGGACAGCATGGGCCACCCCCCATGGAGTCACCATTCCAGGGTGAGGACCGGAACGCCTCCCCTCAGATCAGAGTGAACCTCAAACCCTGGATTAGAGCTGATGGCAGGTGAGGCAGCAGATGAGGAGAGGGTTAAGGGGCCCCCTGCCAGTTCCCACCAAGTACCAGGGCCCTTTCCCATCTCTTGGCTCCAGGGCTCAAGCTGTGCTCTCTGGGGTTGCTCCTGCCAGAACCTTCCACACGCTTGGCCTTCTGCCTTCTGATCCTGTGTGCTTTAGAGGGACGCATTCTTCTAGCTGAGAAGTTTACAATCTCCCTACAATGTCCCATTGGCTTGAGCTCAAGAACCTACCCTGTCATTGCCCTGTAGGGGTGACAGTAGGATCTACAGTCCATCTGGCCCACTGCGAGGGACGTCTAGAAGTGTCCTGGGGACTTTTTGGTTCTGCTCCAGGGCTGAAACTGTCACCCAGGGAGTATGAACCCTGGGGCCAGAGCACGATGGGCTTCTGCATTGGGGTCATCTGTGCTTGAGTATACAGTGGCCCCTACCAGTTCAGACTATGACTCCAGGGATCTTCTAGTGCTGAGGGACAAAGAAGCTGCACCTGGCATCTCTCTTAGTGTGAGGCTTGCTCCACAAGACTGGAGAGTCCAGGCTGGGGACATAGCTTAATGGCATAGCGCCTGCCTGTCAAGTGCAAGGTCCTGAATTCAAGTTCTGGTACAAAAAAAAAAAGACTAGCGATTCCTTTGGGCCCAGATGGCTGCCTGGGAAGGCCCTCCCTCATTCCTCGGGTGAGCATCCATGTGCTGTTTATGTACCAAGATCAGCACTTGTGCAGAGGAGGATGCATAGGGGTCCTCTGCCAGTAAGGCCAATGAAGGCAGAATGGGCCATATGCTGCCCCTTGAATCCTTGATCTGTGCCCGCTTTGGGCTTCCCTTCCCCAGCACTGTGATGCCACCTGCAGGCAGGGAGTTCTTTGTCTCAGTGGCCACGTTCTCCAGCAGATTGCCTACAGGGCTCCTTAGGCAGCAGCAGAGCCCTCGTGGTCACGCTGTGGCCATGTGATCTGCTGGGTGGATGATAGTACTTCTGACTTCTGAGGTAGACACAAGTTTCTTGGTATTAGGGAAGTGGAGGCTGCCTGCAATCACATTATGGCTGTAGGTCTTCAAATGTGACTGATTCCATGAGCTGGGTGCCGTGGTTCATGCCTGTAATCCCGGCATTAGGAGGCCAAGGCAGGAGGGTTGCCATGAATTCGAGGTCACACTGGACTAGCCTGCACTACAAAGAGTGACCATTTCTCAAAAATCAAATACAAAACAACAACAAAACAAAACATGATTAATTGCAATAGTCACTCAGTACACCAGAGAATCACAACATTTACTGGGCCTGCTCATTTCACAGATGTCAAGCTGTGACTTGAGAGTCATCAAAGCATCAAATATCCCTGACCCCTCTGTGTTGCTTCGTGTCTCCTGGTTATAGTTGTAGGGGCTCCGGAAGCAGGTGACTTTATCTGTGAATACAAATACAGCCCGGCTTGTCCCTATCACCAGACACTGCTAGACTTTGATAAGACAAGGGGCCTCTTCTGGGATCTGCAGGAGAGATTTCTCAGAAGTCTGGTTTCTCAGTGAAATTCTGGCCAGTGTCATACTTTTTTTTTTTTTTTTAAACAGTAGGACCCCTTGATTCTCTGTCTCTGGGAGCCCTTTTTTGGCCAGTTTCAAAGCTCCTTGGGGTTCAGAGTCAAGGCAGCTGGATATGGTGGCATATACAATTTTAGGTCCTTGGGAGGCTGAGGATTGAAACCTTGAGGCCAGTCTGGTTAACAAAGTAACACCTTATCTCAAAACAAGAAAGTAAAAAGGGCTTTGGGTTTAGCTCAGTGGCAGAGCACCCTTGGGCTCAAGCTCCACAAAACAAAAACAGAAACAAACTTAAGTTCACCATGGCAATGTATGTGCTGAACAGATCCCGTGGGGTAAAGAATCTGGAGGCTCAGGGCCCTTGGCAAATAAAAAGCACCGGATGCTGAAACTCCCATGGATGACTGAGGTCAAGAAGTCAGAGAGCAGCATGCTGAGCACCCTGACAGGCCCCTCATCCTCCTTGTGGGGCTCTAAGCCATTGGGGTTTCCCCAGATGTCTCTCAGGGAGCAGAAGTCTCAGAGCCCCCGTGTGATGTGCAATGTTTACTGGACTCCCTGCGAGGTCTCCTGGGAGGGGAGGCTTCTTGATAAGGGTGGCTGTGGTCCTCCTCCAACTCGAGTCAACCCCCCACAGCCAGAAGGACCCCAACCGCTTTGACCGTGACCGACTCTTCAGCGCCGTGTCCCGGGGTGCGCCTGAGGACTTGGCTGGGCTCCCAGAGTACCTGCGCAGGACCAGCAAGTACCTCACCGACTCAGAGTACACAGGTAGCCCCTGCCCTAGAGTCCTTGAGTCCTGCATCCCACAGTCTGAGGCCTGGCTGACTGAGTGGGCCTGACCCGTGGTCAGCACAGAGGGCCCAGCCTCTGAGCAGCCCTCCTGCAGGAATGGCACAGGGCTCAGGTGGGGTAGGGTGGTGCCAATTGAGAGGACCAGGATGGCCCCGGACATGCTTGGCCATGTCTCCTGCTTCCACACAGCCTGCCTCGGCCACCCCACCCCTTTATCTGTTCCGCTGATGCTCAAAGCCCAGTACTGAGCTCTGTAATCAGCACATACTACACTACACTGATGTCAGAGAACCTTTGCCCAACATCTAATTCCCTATTGTTTGTACACCTGAGAAAACTAACATGTGTGTACCCTGTCAGATTTGAACTGAAAAGAAATATATAAACCGTCTACGGCCATACCACCCTGAACGCGCCCGATCTCGTCTGATCTCGGAAGCTAAGCAGGGTCGGGCCTGGTTAGTACTTGGATGGGAGACCGCCTGGGAATACCGGGTGCTGTAGGCTTAAAAAAAAAAAAGAAATATATAAACCCCAAGGTAAAGATATCCCATTAATGCTTAGCGGTACAAAGTTTCAGCTTTTCTTAGTATACTCGATATATTTTCTTTTTTTTTTTTAGTCTTTTTCATTTTTATTGGTACCAGGGATTGAACTCACAACCACGCACTTGCAAGGCAGGCACTTATACCGCGGAGCTAAATCCCTAGCCCCCAATATATTTTTAATAAATGCTATATGATTTACAAAAATGAGTATTAGCCTATTACACAGATTAGTAATTAGAGATGTGTTAACATCTCATACTTCTTTCCTTTTCTTTCTTCTTTTTTGAGCAAGGATCTTGGTCTGTAGTGCAAGCTGGTCTGAACTCACTATAGAGCCCAGGGTGGCCTCCAATGTGTGGCAATGCTCCTGCCTCCGTCCCCCGAGTGCTGGGAACACATCTTGTGCCACCAGGCCTAGCAACATCTCATGCATCTGGTGGCACTTCTCATTTTACCAAATACTGGTTGTTGTTTTGTTTTCCCCCTACCGGGGATTGAACTCACGACCTCGTGCTTGCCAGGCAGGTGCTTATGCCACTGAGCTAAATCTCTGGCCCTGCATTTCAGTACAGTACAATTTCCTGCCTGCAGAGTGAATTTTCCATAGTGTGGATTTAGCATTACACTTAACCAATCCTTTTTCAATAGCTGTGTATGTTGTTTGTAGTCCTGGACCTCAACCTGCTGTGTGCCAAGCCTTCCCTGTGCAAAGCACCCTGTTTCCATAGTTCCCTTGCGCCCCTTCTTTAACCCTGGAATGTTTTCCTTTTTAAAGAGGAAAACTGAGGTTAAGAGAGGCCAAGTGAGGAAAGTTGTATTTCCTGAATTTTATTGGTACTGGGGATCGAACTCATGACTGTGTGCTTGCAAGGCAGGCGCTTATGCCCCTCAGCTAAATGCCCAGCCCCCCACTCCTGAATTTTTTAATTATAGGTTACTTACAGGTAAGAGGACATCCTTCTTCTAGGAATTCCACCCTCAAGTAGTAGGAGGGAAAGGACATCCATGCAAAAATGTCTATGAGAGAAAATTAGAGCCAAGGTAGCAATGCTGAAGACAGTATTTAGGTAAACGACATAGGAGTGGCTGTGCTCCCACAATTCCCGAGAGCAGCAACCTTTTTATAAGCCCCAGTGCGGCACTGGGCTTGGGTCTGGGGAACCAGCCCACGGGCAGCCCAGCTGCTCCAGGTCTGAGCACCACAGTGCCCCCTCCCCTTCCTTTGCCACAGAGGGCTCCACGGGCAAAACGTGCCTGATGAAAGCCCTGCTGAACCTTGAGAATGGGATCAACGCCTGCATCCTGCCCCTGCTGGAGATCGACAAAAACTCGGGCAATCCCCGGCCACTGGTCAATGCCCAGTGCACAGATGAGTACTACCGAGGTCACAGCGCCCTGCACATTGCCATTGAGAAGAGGAGCCTGCAGTGTGTGAAGCTCCTGGTGGAGAATGGGGCCAACGTGCATGCCCGGGCTTGTGGCCACTTCTTCCAGAAGAGGCGGGGAACTTGCTTCTATTTTGGTGAGTGAGTTCTTCTTGGAGACACAGAGGTACAGGTGGGTGAGGCTGTCTGCTTGTTGAGACGCAATATCCAAGAGCTAGAGTCTGGAGGAGGACAGGTTTATTTTGGCACACAGTTCGTAGAGGTTTCAGCCTATAGGTCGCTGGCTCCAAGGCAGGGCAGCAAGGCAGAGCAGAAATACTTCATGGCATGGTAGCAGGAAGCAGAGAGACAGATGAAGACAGACAGACAGACAGATGGAGGGAGGGAGAGGGAGAGCGACAGATCAGAGGATGAGAAAGAGGGGCTGGGGATTTAGCTCAGCGGCATAAGCACCTGCCTTACAAGCAGGCAGTCGTGAGTTCGATCCCTGGTACCGATAAAAATGAAAAAAAAAAAGACCAAAAAAAAAAAAATTAGAACAGAGGATGAGAAAGATAACACCAGGTCACGCCCTCAGAGACCTAGCTCTTTTGACCAGATCCCACCTCCCAACAGAAAGGCTGCCAGAAGCTCCCATAATCCAGTCCTCTTCCAAAGCCCCTACCTATGAGCACATTGGCTTTGTGGGGAGGTCCAGGTCTGAACCATAATAAAGGCCTTGTCAAAGTCACATGGTTGATGTGAGGAAGAGCTGGCCTTTAAACCCAGGCTGACTTGGCCCTGACACCCAGCTTCTAACTACGATGCTGCCTCAAACAACGGCCTGTCAGCAATTTGTCTGACAGGTGTTTTTATCGTCCTTTGATGGAGAAAGCTCAGCATGACTGGTTTTGGGTGGGGGCAATGCAGCACTGACCTCTGCCAACCAGGGAGCTGGGGTGCAGCCGAGCGGTAGAGAAGGTGGAAGCAAAGGCCCTGGGTCACATCCCCAGCCCTGGAAAAGAGAAGCATTCAGTCAGGTGGAGGCTGAATTCAGGGGCAATGTGCCTGTGTTCTGGCAAAGAAGAACAAGGGGCGGGGGCCTGGTTCTGGACTCCCAGAGGTAAAGGGGCCTGAGTCACTGCCCGGAGGCCTGGGCTTCTGTTGGAGAGGCAGGAAGAGCAGGCAGGTGGAGAGTCAGATGCCCAAAGTCCAGGCTGCCCCCTTGGCCCACAGGCGAGCTGCCCCTCTCTCTGGCTGCGTGCACCAAGCAGTGGGATGTGGTGAGCTACCTCCTGGAGAACCCGTACCAGCCTGCCAACCTGCAGGCTGCCGACTCCCTGGGCAACACTGTCCTGCATGCCCTGGTGATGATCGCAGACAACTCTGAAGACAACAGCGAACTGGTGATCCGCATGTACGATGCACTGCTCAGGGCAGGGGCCCGCCTCTGCCCCAGCGTGCAGCTCGAGGACATCCAAAACCTGCAGGGCCTCACGCCCCTGAAGCTGGCTGCCAAGGAGGGCAAAATAGAGGTGAGCTCTAGCCCCCCTCCAGGTTACCCAGGCACCAGCAAAGCTCACCTCCAAACTTCTGCAGAGTCTGGGAGGAGGGCAGGGGGCTGATGTCTCTACCTTTCGAGATAACACCCCTATTAGCAAGTACGTTTGCACTTTGTATCTGTGTTAGCTTCGTGTTGACTGACACAAAGCCTGGTACTCCTGCTGTCCTAGGCACTTGGAACAAACATCAACTGAGAAAGAAAGGATGAGGGAAGGTTATTTAGGCTCACGGTTTCCTAAGTCATTGTCCACAGCTTGCTGCTAGTCTGGGCTTGTGGCAAGGCAGAACATCATGGCAGAAAGCTTTTGCACTTGTAGGCTGAAGCAGAAGGATGACCTCACTTTGGAGGGCAGCCTGCTAGCTGGAGAGTTGAAGGCCAGCTTGAGTGACATAGTGAGACCCTGTTTAAAAAAAAAAGAAAATGAGACTTTCGAGGACACTTAAGATCCCAAACTGTGACAACCTGTATCACGTGTGTTTTTGTTTAAGGTCTTTATGCCTGACTCAGTTATTGTATTGTATTAGAAAACACGGGGACTGCTTTTCGTGTCATTGGGGTTTCTTCATTAGGAGACGGTATTTTCCTTTTCAGACAGGATTTCTCTATGTACTTTAGACTGGTTTAAACTCACTATATAGCCTGGGCTGGCTCAATCTTGTGATGATCCTCTGGCCTCAGCCTCCCAACTGCTGAATCCCAGGTGTGTGTCGCCATACCCAGAGACAGTGGTTTCATATCCACAAGACTGTCGTATCTTGCTATTAGAGTTAGTATTAGGTTTTCTTTGTGTGGATTGGTAACTGTATAATGGCCTCTGAGATCCAGAGGTGCAATTGGCTGTCATTTGGAACTGATATATCGCCTTAGGGTTTTGCCTGTTTTCCGAATTATTCTGCGTTAACTGTTTGGATTTGAATCTTTTTTTGTTTTTTAATTTTATTGGTAGGTGCTTATGCTGCTGAGCTGAATCTCCAGCCTCTTGGTTTTGAATCTTAAGGTGTTATTTTGTGATGAGAAATTAAAATTTGTCTTGTGTGTATGTGACTATAGCCTCTGGACATTTGAGTTGGAGTGGTCATTGGAGCCCATGAGGTTTTTTTTTTTGGTACCAGGGATTGAACTCACAACCTTGGGCTTGCCAAGGCAGGCGCTCACATTGCTGAGCTAAATCCCCAGCCTGGAGCACATGAGTTTGACAACAGCCTGAGGAACATAGCAGGATGCCATCTCCTAAAACAACAAACAAAAATTTTATATGTGCAGTATAATTATGATAAATATGTTGTTTTTAAGGTTTTTTGGTTTTGCTATGGCTTAATTCTTTCTATAAGATTTTATTAAAAAATGAGATAGGAGGATCACCGTGAGTTGAAAGCCAGCATGCAGTACATAGAGATTGTGTCTCAAAAGAAAAATATTTTAGAAAAAATATTTATATATATTTATATGAGAAGAGAAGAGATTTATATATGAGGACAGGTGTACCTCAGTGGTTAAGCACTTGTCTGAATGCTGCGGCTGTGCAGATGGGCAGCTCTGAGGCTGCTGGCCATTCACCAGCCTTGGCCATGTATCAGGACTCAGAGATGGCCCGGCCAGCAAACTCCTGTGGTCACTCTGCAGATTTTCAAGCACATCCTGCAAAGGGAGTTCTCGGGGCCATGCCAGTCCCTTTCCCGAAAATTTACCGAGTGGTGTTATGGGCCTGTCCGGGTATCACTGTATGACCTGGCCTCCGTGGACAGCTGCGAGGAGTACTCAGTGCTGGAGATCATCGCCTTTCACTGCAGGAGCCCAGTGAGTTCAAGAGGGCATGGCCATGCCTAGAGGGCCCAGCAGAGGTCCTGGCAAGTTCCACAAGTCACAGCTGCTCCCTGGAACAAACCTACTCTGTCCCAGTAGGGGTGTGGCTGCATGTCCCTGGTTCTGGCCGTCGAACACAGACTTATCCTACACTCTAGACCTTTGCAACACAGGCACCACTGGGCGTGGTGCTGAGCACCACTGCGCAGGAATAGAGGGGAGGCCCTGGTGACTGTATAGCTAGAGTATGCTGAGCTGGGGTGGAGGCAGGCGGCCAGGGGCCATTTGAGGTTCCTTCTGCTCTATTTCCCTTGCACCTTGTAGGGAGCCCAGCATGGACTGGGTGCTCTATGCATACCTGCTGCCTTTATCCTGTCAATGTCTATATCCAGGCCTCTTCCTGTTCCGCAGCACCGACATCGCATGGTGGTTCTGGAGCCACTGAACAAACTCCTGCAAGCCAAATGGAGTCAGTTCATCCCCAGGTTCTTCTTCAACTTCCTGTGTTATCTGATCTATGTGCTCATCTTCACCACTGTTGCCTACCACCAGCCAGCCCTGGACCAGGCAAGGGCATGGAGAGAAGTCCCCAGGGGGCCTCCTGGAATAGGCCTGGAGGGAAATGGGCCAGGGACCACCGCCACCATCCGTGATTGATGTGTCTCAGTTCATGATCACTGACAACCACTGTCTGGGATAACCAAGTATTATCACCCTGAGCTCACATTTGAGAGAAGGGAGGCACAGAGAGGTTGTAATAACATTCCCAAAGCCACACACAACCTGTGAGTGGTGGAGGCAGGATCTGAGCCAGGCAGCCTGGCTCCAATCCCCATGTTCATAATTTCTACATGATGTGCCTCTGAAGGCACTAGAGTCCAGCGGTCATCCCCGGAGTCCGTGCTCCTCCCCTGCTCCATACTGTAAGCTCAGACGGGCTCCTAAGGGCTTTGGTCCTAAGTGCCGGGGAGGAGACCTGAGGGCCTAAGTCTCATCGGAGTGTTTATGTGTCTTCAGCAGGGTTTCCAGCTGGATCCCTTGTCTGGAAACCCCGTGCTCCTGCTGGGCCACATCTTCATCCTGCTTGGGGGGATCTACCTCCTCATTGGCCAGGTGAGGGCTTCTCTCTCTTCCCCTACCTTATGTGGCCCCAATTAAACTAGGTGGGAATCTAGAATTCTGCTGAAGGGCAGGGAGTTAGAAACAACCCCTTCAGAGATGAGGAAACCACTGCCATACTCAGGTCCATCTGGAGCAGGCTCCAGGAAATGGGGGCCACAGCTTATGCCCTTAGTTCTGGGGCTCTGGTACCCTCCCTCTGTGCCATTTGGGACACCCATGGGGTAGTGGACAGGTTGCCTGACTCCTTAGCATGTTAGGCTCTGCTTCCCTGCAAGTGGAGCTGGAAGCCCCCACCGGAGCCCTCAGCTGGCATTCCTCAGTTGGGGAGCACAGAGGGTCACTCCAGGTGGGACTCAGCCCAACTACAGCAGCACAGCAGTCCCAGTTGGGAACTGTGCAAACTTGCAAGAGTTACTCAGGCTGGACACTAAAACGCTAGGAAATCGTTAGCATAGACAGACTTTGGGTGCCACTCTCAGGCTGGCTGGAGTACAGGGTGCTCCCCAGGAGGCAGAGGAGGGTAGCAAAGGAACTCTCCTCTTTCCACATGCAGTCTGTGGGCTGCTGAGCTGATTCCATGGGGGCCAGGAGGCCCCTGGCATTGTTTGGGTGACAGTGGAAATCTACTTTCTGGCTCCCCTGTACTGGGGTGTAGTTCAGGGCCTCACACACGCTCAGCTTGGCCACTGTTTTGGAAAGTTCCAAGGCCATCGCTGCTATTGGAAGGATTCATGAGACTCCCACAGTGAAAGCTGCTGTCTTACCTCCAAAATGGTGCTGGCCAGATCTCATGTAGGCCGGCCCGCAGTTAGGGAGCATGTGGGTGAGCAGGGGACCTGGTGGTCCTGTGGGACAGCTGGCCAGCCCTCTTGCCTGGAGAACAAGTTTCACAGCCTCTGTCCTCCTGCTCTGCAGCTTTGGTACTTCTGGCGGCGCCGCCTGTTCATCTGGATCTCCTTCGTGGACAGCTACTTTGAAATCCTCTTGTATGTGGGCTCTCATTTCTCCTCCCATTCTCTGAGGCCTAGGGGAGGTGGGTATGGAACAGGGTACCCGGCTGGCTTGAGAGGGAATAACACGGGGGTCCAGGGAGTTGCACAGGGTCTGGACCTGAGCACTGGCCAGACCTGGAGTCCTGGCCAGACCTGGAGTCCTGGCCACTATCCAGCTGTGCACCCTTCCACGCGTCCTTGTGGGCCATGATTTGGTTACCTTTACCAAGCCCTCACTGCACACTGTTGAGCCTTGACCTTCTGCATATAGCGCCTCACTTCATTTTTTAAAGTGTCCTTATTTTTATTAGTATTTTATGGGAGAGGGAACGGAGACCCACAAAGGCTGAATAGCTTGTGCAACCCAGATTTAGTTCATTCCTAAAGGGAGTACATTTGAAAACATCATGGGACCTGCAATGGTGGTCTGTACTGGCCGGGAGGAGTTGGGGGATGTTGCCTAGTGTGGCCTCAACCATGACTGGAACCCTCCCCGTGCAGCCTGGCCCAGGCCCTGCTCACCGTGCTGTCCCAGGCCTTGTGTTTCATGGCCATTGAGTGGTACCTGCCCCTGCTTGTGTCCTCGCTGGTGCTGGGCTGGCTGAACCTGCTGTACTACACACGTGGCTTCCAGTACACGGGCATCTACAGCGTCATGATCCAGAAGGTGAGAGATGGGGCCTGGCTGGACACCACAGTTCAGAAGGGTTCCCTGTGGCCTCAGGAGCAGGAGTCTTCTCCCACAGCTCACCTGAGCAGAGGAGGCATGAGCAGGCCTGCCTTCTCCACTTACCCAGCTGCTCACCAAATGCTGGTGTAAGAACTGTTGTGGGCGTGGACCCACAGATACATGTACACATGTTACATACACACCTCCAGGAACAGGGGATGACTGAGTGGAGGAGTAAAAGGAATGACACACCCACAGTGTCACAGTCACGGTCCTAGAGGAAGCATCCTCCATAGGGAACTATGGAGGTGAAGATGATGAGCCAGGTCAAACTGACAGGCAGGAGACAGAGCCAAGAGCCCAGGTAGCTGGGGAGAGGGAGGCAGAGTGGAGAGGGGAAGGTGGTGGGTAAGAAGGTGTCTGGGGCTTTGTCCATCGGGAGGGGTCAAGAGCCTAGCACTTGGGAGGTTGAGGCAGGAGGATCACTGTGAATTTGAGACCAGCCAGTGCTACATAGTGGGGTTGAGGTAGGCTTCAAATACATAGGGCGATCCTGTCTGGAAAAAAGTAGGCCTCATATAAAAATGTGCCGACCTAAGTGTATGGTTAAGGGGTGTGACACACATTCCCCTTGTTATGCAGCATGAGCACATCTGTCTCCAGAGCTACTTCATCTTCATAAACAAACTTGATGCCCATTGAACAACCCCCCATTTTCTCCTTGTCTCAGCCTGCCAACTCTCATTTACTCTCCGCCCCCATGATTTTTTTTACTTGTTTTTTAATTTTTATTTTGAAGGGGGTAAAATTAAGCAGAACAAAATAGGACGTAAGAAAGCAATGTAAGAGATGTAAATTTCAATGCTACACAACCTGAGATCTTCATTGTTACTTGTTTCCTTCCAAGTAGTTGTCCATGTCTTTGCATACAGAGAATTCATAGAAAACAACATAGTATAATATGGATCTGAACAGAATGAGGAAGGCATTTTAGGTCTTCAGAACCAGACAATAGGGAAGTCCCTGAGGGCTATTGTAGAGTCTCTCATTCTCTTCAAATTAGCTGTCCATACATTCATGTATATTGAAGTTCAAGAAAACAAACCAGGCAGGGCAGGGAGTGGTTGCTTGGTTCCCAGCGCTCAAAGTCCCAGCATGGCGTGGGTCCCAGTAAACGCTGGTGGCTCCTGTCCTGGGCCGTTGCAGCCTGCCACATTCACAGCCGCAAGTCACGGTGGAGGAGGTTGCTTCAAGCTGTTTCTTTCTAATGAGTTGGCCATTTCACTGCCTAAGTTCTGAAATGGCCAGCAGACCACAGAAA
The DNA here is from genome assembly GCF_034190915.1 of Cavia porcellus. NCBI lineage: Eukaryota > Metazoa > Chordata > Mammalia > Rodentia > Caviidae > Cavia > Cavia porcellus. The sequence continues at coordinate 44,684,173 of NW_026947515.1, read as the reverse complement.
GACATCTCTTTAGTCTCCTGCTTGAAACCAGCGCCAGGAAGCTGCTGGCCTTGATTCAGGGCCAGAGTCCCCACGATTTACTGGTTCTAGAAACTTCATGAGGGTATCAACTAGCATTTGTCCATGGCCTGGCTTATTTCACTTCCCACAGTATGCTTAAGACTCATCTGTTGCAGCATGGACACACTTATTTCCCTTTAAAGACTGAATGGTGTTTATTGTATGGGTAGAGCACATAGTGTGTACCCTGCATCCACGACAGGGCTTACTGCTTCCATAACCTGGGTATTACAGATACTGTAGTGCTGTTCTGAATACGATGCATGAATATCTGTTTTAGTCTTTTTTTCCCTTTAGGTTCTGACAGTGGTTCTTGCTTTGTAGTTCAGGCTGGCCCTGAACTCACGATGTAGTTTAAGGTGGCCTTGAATCGCTACCGTCTTCCTTCATCTGCCATGAATGCTGGGATTCTAGGTGTGGGCCAGCACGCCTCGTTTGAGTATCTGTTTTCAATGCTCTGGATCAATTTAAATATATGCCTTTATAGTAATCTGGACATTGTGTGAGAGCCAACAGCCACATAGTGCCACACTGTGTGAAAAAGATGGATGAGAACACACTGTAGTTTTTATAGGTATGAATTTCTAGATGTAATTTTTCAGTAGCATTCACAGTATTTTTTTTATGGTATTTTAGAAAGATAGGAAAAAGAGCTTCCAGAACTATTACAGAAAACAACCAGAGAATGGGAGAAGCATATTCAAAACAATGGGGAAGATTTCAGTAGAGTTAATGGCAGCGATTTTTACCATAATAGTTTTTAAATCCTTTTAAACATTTACCATATATAACTCATTCGTGCGTGAATGCGTGTGTGTAGTTGTACAATGATTGCTGTGCTCAGCTCTGGGTCTGGGGGATTCTGCACACTGGCCCAGCCACCCAGCCCAGCTCACGTGCTTGTGTATTTCAGGTTATCCTGCGGGATCTGCTCCGCTTCCTGGTGGTCTACTTAGTCTTCCTTTTTGGCTTTGCTATAGGTAAAGGCCCACTCTGGTCCTGCTTATCCCCTCCCCACTATGTACACCTGCCTCAAGGCTGCCTGCCAGAGCCCCTGGCTGAGGAAGCCCTCCCTCCTTCCCACAGCCCTGGTGAGCCTGAGCAGGGAGGCCCGGGGACTCAGGGGCCCTGCAGGCCTCAATGGCACACAGGCCTCCCAGCCGGGGATGGAACAGGAGGAGGAGGAGGAGGCCCCGTATAACAGCATCCTGGATGCCTCGTTGGAGCTCTTCAAGTTCACCATCGGCATGGGCGAGCTGGCCTTTCAGGAGAAGCTGCGCTTCCGTGGGGTGGTGCTGCTGCTGCTGCTGGCCTATGTGATGCTCACCTACGTCCTGCTGCTCAACATGCTCATCGCCCTCATGAGTGAGACGGTCAACAGCGTTGCCACTGACAGCTGGAGCATCTGGAAGCTGCAGGTGCCACAGCAGGGTTTTCCTCCCCTCCTCTACCCCACTCTGCCTGCTGGATCTCTGGAGGCATCCTGGGCTGTCTGTGGGAGTCAGCAGTCACCCGAGAGCCCAGGGCTGGGCACTCAGTCAGGCTGGCTCAGCTCAGCAGGACCAGTCCCCACACTCCTGTATTCATTCCTTCTTTCATAGGGTGGCTGTGAAAAATGGATGTGCTCAAGGATGTAATGTGCCCAGCACAGTAACTACCATATAATAGGTGTGCACTGTTAGTTACTTTTATCACTGGCATTATTAATATCAAATACTTCTTTCTTCTTTTCGGTGGGGGGTAGTATGGGGGATTGAATACAGGGAGGGCATCTTAGCTTTTTATTTTTCATTTTGAGACAGGGAGTCACTAAGACGCAAAGTCTGGATTTGAACTTGTGATCCTCGTCTCAGCCTCCAGAGTACATGCCAGTGCACCTGGCATCACGTATTTGTTAAGTGTATTTTGTGGCTGGTTCTCATGCGCAGTTTTAGGTGTTAAGAGAAAGCCCTTCCCTGCCCTCATGGAGCACCAATTCTGTTCTCTTTATACATGAAAAGGGTTCTCCAAGGTGGGCAGGAAGTCAGGGTGTAAAATCCTAGGCATGGCCCAGCCTGGGGTACCTGGGACACTGATCTGACACCCACCTACAGTGGAAGGAATCACTTCATCTTGCCTAAATAACGATCAGGTGGCTACTGGGCAGCTGGAGCAGGGAAAACATCATCTGGGAGCCTGGCCGCTGTGGCCAATTCCTTGGAGCCTTCAACAAGGTCTTCATGTTCTCTGAGTCCAGCCCCCCTACTCTGCAAGCAGCATGCTCCCTGACTTGTTTGCATGCAGCAGCAGCAGCAGCAGCAGCAGCAGCGTATGTGCAGAGTAGAGCCTATGACATTCTCTACGGGATGGTGTGCAATTGTGTCACCTGAAAAGATGTAAGACCAAGCTGCCGTCCAGCACTTGGTGCTTGCTGATTTCTAACAATGATTTGGGCTGCAATATTCTAGGTATACAGATAAGGAATCTGAAATTCAGAGTTTCAAGGCCTCACACCATACAGATGATCGGAGGCTGGGGCTGCTTGAATCCACATGCTTAGTGAACTTTGGATTATAGTCTAAAGGACTGTGGGGTATTTTCTTGTTCCCTTGCCCTGTGTTCCTCTTCCTTCAGACAAGGTCCTGGACTGTTGTCTGATGTATCCTTTGTCCCTAGAAAGCCATCTGTGTCTTGGAGATGGAAAATGGTTACTGGTGGTGCAGGAGGAAGAAGCAGCGGTCAGGTGTTCTGCTGACAGTGGGCACTCGGCCAGATGGAAGTGCTGACGAGCGCTGGTGCTTCAGGTGAGCCAGGTGGGCAGGGGTCTGGCAGAGCCAGGAACCGCTGGGGCCTGTCCACACTGCAGGACAGCCTTGCTCTCCAGAAAGCTGGGGGATGGCTGCCCAGGGCCATGTCTGTAGGAGAGGCAAGGCAAAGGAGTGCCAGGGTGAGCCACCCAGGCATGTGAGGTTAGGGATGCTGAATTTCATGGCCCATGGTGGTCACTGTCTATCTCAGTGGCTTATGTTGAGGGTTCCTCCCCAGTGATCTGATCCTCCTTGTGGCCTGTCCTAGCTGTACCCCCAACCCCAATTCTTGCAGCCTGATCCTCCAGTAGGCCCTTCCCTGCTCAGGAAGAGCTGAGTGGTAAGAGAGGGAAGCTGGTGACAATTGCAAAGCTAGCAGCAGTGCTAGGGGAAGGCAGCTGAGCAGGGAGAATGAGGGCTTTCTGCATAAGAGACAGCCATGAAAGGGCCCTCCCACCCAGAGCACCAGGATGGCCTGATCTCAGTTCTTCTCTGGTTGCTCTGGGCAACCCAGGATGCAGTGAACAGCCCAGAGGGAACTGACTTCTGTTCAGCCCAGTGCCTACAGAGGAGCGCAGAGAAGTCCCGTCCTCTCCCTGTCCCTACGTCCACTAGAGCCTTTGCACAGCTCACTGATGTGGGAAGAGGCCAGACTCTCTGGGGCAAGCTAGGCTGGGCTGCTGGCTTTCTAGGCCTTGAGAGCTGGTTCTCTGTTAACAGGGTGGAGGAAGTGAACTGGGCTGCCTGGGAGCAGACCCTGCCCACGGTGTGTGAGGACCCCACAGGGGAAGGCATTCCTGGTGAGTAGCTTCTGGGCGCGTGCTGGGCCCCATGGTCTTGCGGTGTCTGGGAGAGGAGTTGGTCCCAGTCCACTCTTTTCCCTTCCTTTCTTCTGGCCTCTTCACCTCCTGCTCTCCCCTGCCTGGCTTGCAGTCAGCTACCTCCCACTACCCACTAGGGGCCCACCACTGCCAGACTTGGGCTGAGCCTGGGACCCAGAGGGGAGTAAGTCAGGAGAGGCTTCTTGCCTGGCTCTCAAAGAGGCAGCACCTCATCTGCCCCCGTGGGCACTGCATTCCAGGCCAGCTCCCAGCCCTCCACATCCTGAAGAATCCCCTTCCTCTGCCTCTCCCCAGGCCTGGGGGAAGACACCCTTCCCGTCCCACGAAGCTCTGCCCATGAAGATTTACTCCTCGCTCTACCTCATGTACCTGTTCCAAAGATGAGCCCTCCCCACAGCTTACTCCTTCTTTTGTTTCTTTGTCTTTCTTTTGGAGAGAGGGTCTCACTTTGTAGCTGGACTTCAACTCACCCTGGAGCCCAGGCTCTCTTTCAAGTTTCGCAGATATTTCTGCATCAGCCTCCCAAGTGCTGGCACCCCAGGCATGTACCACGCTGCCCGATAGCCTCCCTGTTCTTTCTGCATCCTTCAAGAGTTCCCTTTCTCAGGTGGGAGGGCTGGACGCTCTCTGCCCACCTCCTGCCTTGGCTTTCTCACCCAGTGTTCTGTGGACAGGACTTCTTCAGGCAGCTTGGTCTGTGTGCTTCATTTCTCCTGTTTCTCACCGCATGGTGTCTGCACCCCGACCTTCAGGTGGTTTTTGTTAGTGCATCTTTGTGTGTGGTTTGTGGTTTGTGTGTGCTTGCTGGAGATAGGGTCTTTTGTAGTCCAGGCTGGCTTCAAATTGCAGCAATCTTGCTTCAGACCCCAAATACTAGGATGTCATGTGTGCCACAATGCCCAGCATGTTTTGCTGTTGCTTTAAGACAGAGTCTTACTTTGTTGTTTAGAGTTGCCTTGAACTCAATCTGGAGCCCAGGTAGGCCTGGAACTAACAAAGATCCCCCTATCTCAGCCTCCAGAGTGCTATGATCATAGGCAGGTGCCACCATACCAGGCTCACCCTGACTATCAGGCAGATCTCTGTGCTCCAGGATTAACCCACTCCACCCCTACTAGTGTAGACCAAAACTCTTCAAGGCTCGGAGCTTCTGCTGTACAGAGGGCCCCACTCTCAGTGAGGAGGTCAACGCCCCCCTGCTGTCCATCCCCTTCCCAAGCTCACTCCTCACTGCTGCAGTGATCCTGGTTTTTCTGCTTCCTCTTCCCCTTGTCTCTGCTGGAATTGCCCTTCTGTCCTCGGTGTCCAAACTTACCAGCTTCCCTACAGGATGGGTCCTTTGTCACCTCTGCATTCTCTGTGCATCCACATCATTTGTCTCCTTTTCTTCCGCATTCTCAGATTTCCTGGTTTCTGGTGCATAGCTGGTCACTTGTGGGGACTTCAGGCTTTGGGGAGAACCATGACGGGTACAGGGCAGAGGTTCAGGGAATGTTCCTGGAAGGAGGGAAGCAGGGAGAATGGTTGCAGGACTCTGAAAGCACCTGGTGTCCACTGGGTGCGATGGCTTTTGTGGCTGTGGTGCCCTCCCAAGAGTCAGACCACAGTGCTTCCCATCCCATTTACAGGTACCATGAGGAAACCTGGCCGGGCCTCTCAGCCCGAGGAGGCGTCTTTGTTACAGGAAGACCACCTGCCCCTGCAGGTGCTGCAGTCCCACTGATGGCCAGGAATCTTTCAGCCACACCTGCCGGTTTGGAGGCTCTTAAATATAAATATATTTTCCCACAACTAATTGTGTTGAAAATATTATTTGAGCATATTATATGCTGAAACCCATGGTCTAGTAACATCTGCATGCTTCTATGTGTCCCTGTGTGGGTCATGGGACTAGGCTATGCCCAACTTTATGTGGACACAGAAACCTTCTGCTGCTGTCCCCTAGTCCATCCTCCTGGGGGCAGGCTGCTGGCTGAGGTGCTGTGGCTGCTCTCACGGTGGACTTGGAGGTAAACAGGCGAATCACAGCCACTTTGCCACTCTCTTTTTGTGCCATCGGACATCTGCTAAATCTGTTTCTAAGCTGGCAGCAAGCCAAGGCACAGGCTGTACGTGTGAGTGAGACCAGCCTGGGCAATTTAGCAAGACCTCAGGTCAACAACAAACGGAACCATATGATGAATGTTAAGAAGATATATATCTAAAACATGTCAAGAAAATGAATTAATTAAAAAAAAATAAAAAACACAGAAGTGGGTGAGGAAGATACAAGAGAGGAGAGGAGCTGAGAATTCACACTGCAACATGTCATGTAGTTTAGTTTGCTTTGAGCTCTTTGGTTCAGTTTAGACTGGATTATTGCACGCCCCGCTCTGCACCCTAGGTTCATACTCAGTTTCCCATTCCTCCATGCTATTTTTTGTAGGACAGCCAGAGGGGTCTTCCTAGGACACAAGGCAAACTTGTGACCCTTGTGCTCTGGAGGCCTGAGAGGTTCGTCAGGGTCTAGACAATGTCCTTGCAGGTGTCCTCAACCCTCCAGTCTTCCCCTGTGTCCCTGCTGCCTGTAGGGGAATATGGTCCTTAGAAGTTTGATCATCTCTTCCCTGCTAGTCCTCCCAGTGCTGGGAACTGAAGGCAGGCCCTGCATATGTTAAGCAAGTGCTCTCTCACAGTCATTCTCTAGATCTAACCAAATTCATCAGGCAAGCTGAGGGTCCTCGGGTTTGATCTTTTGACTTAGCTCATTCTAGAAGAATCATTCAAACCCTGCTTCTTTTTGAGAGTAATCCCTTGATGTCAAGTGTTCTATTTTTGGAAGGGCACTGAACTGTGGAAGTTTATGAAAAATTTTCTCTTCAAATTCTTGTCCCTTGAATTTTTCTAGGAATCACATGAATTATTTGCAAAAAGTTTAAATTTTAGAGTAAGTGCATTAGCTCAAAATTTCCTCTTTCCGGTTCCCTGGAAAATGAATTGCTCTCCTTGGTATAAGGTCTGTGCACCACTTTTTTTTTTTGTGATGGAGATGGAATTCTAGGTGTCAGGTATGTTAGGTAAAATGAAGCTCCAAACCCTTGTGACCTTCCCCTATTACTGCACTGAAATTGAATTCAGTGTCTTCTCACTTAGCTACATCCTCCAACTCTGGTTTTTGACACGGGGTCTCCTTAATAGGGCTCAAGCTGGGCTCGAACTACAGTCTCTCAGAATGATGAATTACAGGCGTGGACCACCACGTCCAGCAAGGATTAAGTATTTTAAAAAATAATAGAAGAAACCTCAACATGTTCACATATTGAGAGAAAACCAGCAGAGGGAGAGTTCTGAATTGTAAATAAGACAGGGAGAGAAAGGAGTCGTTTAGGAAAGTAGGGAAAAAAGGAAGACGGCAGATCGTCAAAATAGAAAGAGGGGTTGTATGGAGCGAGATAAGCTCCGGCAAAATCAGCTTCAGGAAAGAATGATGAAGGCAAAAAAACAATGATGTAGAATGGGGCCCTCGCTTACTACGTATTAGGCGCTGACATCTGCTGCGTGGCCAGCCTCTGCATTTCACACATTTACTGTCTCATGATACACTCACAAGTACTTTCTGAGACACACGCGTCTCCATTTTTCACATTAGCAATCCCACCTCGAAACGCGCGTGATGGAACTCGCGGCCAGAAGACGCGGACCCGGAAATCCCGCCCCAACCCCTGAGTGGATCTCTGGGAACTAGCGGCGCACTTCGTTACCCACAATTCACTTGGGCGTGGAAGAAACCACAAGTTCAGTATGCTGGGGGGAGAGTCCTGAGTTGCGGCGTCTGTGTCGTGGATGGGTTGGAAGTTCTCGTTAGTTTTTGCTAGTCTCGCCCCCTTTTTTGTGAGCTATGGGATATTCTGACTCTAGCTGTCTAGGAGTACGAGAGGCAAAACCTTTGAACAGCAGTGACCATGGAGGACGGGTGTCTTTATTTGTGTGGCTACAGCCTGGCCCCGAGGGCACATAAAGAAACCAAAAGTTTTTTCTTTTCTATAAAGGGTGTGTTTGGATGAAGTTAGCTAAAGAGCGGATTCCGGGGCAGTGTTGCAGATTATCGTGGGTCTGCTGTGAGCATTCTGGGAGAATGGAGACCGCATGCTTCTCTGCAGGATCACCGCCGCGGGAGTGTGAGGTTTGGAAAGCAGCGTCCTGTATCCGAGCCTCCATCAGGAGTGCACCGACCTGAAAACCTGGGTAGGTTGGCATCTGCCTGCCACTAGCTGGAAATAACTGAAGTGCGCTACTACTAGACGGATTGTAATGGGAACACGAGGAAGACGTGACTGTTGTGATGATAAGGAGTAATAGGAAGTGCCGTCAGAAGCGATAACTGACGACGTGTCTACTTGATCTGATTACAGTTGCCGAAACCTCAAGGCATTGGTTGAACGTTACTGCCTGAGTCTACAGATCTCTTGATCTCTCATTTTTTTAGATGTCGGACTTAGTGCAGAATGTTGGAGGCGGGAACAGCATCTCATCATGAAGTCGGGTGCGTTTAATATTCGAGTTTGGGGAATAGAGGTTAGCTCAGTGTTGGAGAGTAACCTAGCACATTTGGGGCCTTGGTTTGATTTCCAGAGGTTGGGGGGGGGGTCGTGACTTAGTTATAATTTAGCTACCAGAGAAGCAATGAAGTTTTAGTTATATAAAAACTGGAGATGGCTGTTTAATCTACAGTAGCGATCTTAAGTTGACATTAAAAACTAGGCTCTTTTTTTGCCCGAATGTAGTTCAGTGTTAGAGGTCTTGCCTTGGTATCATGCAGGACCCCTGGGTTCAGTCCCAGTACAGCAAGATCAAACTCCATATATGTGTTTGTATACACATACATTATACATATATGAAGTAAGGCATTGGCAGACCCAAGGTGTCGGGGGTGTTTTGGTACATGTGGTTGTGAGGATGTAGCCCCCAAGAACTTTGTGCTGTGCTACACCTTCTGCTTCTAGTTTGGCTTCAGATGTCCATGTCTCCAGTTGTAAGAGTGCTGGAGAGTGATGAGTGTTTTGACTGCTCTGATGATACCACTTATTAGGAAGTGCCATCAGAAGCGATAGATAACTACTCCTGGCTGACCGCAGTCAACAAGTCTGCAGCAGTTGCTGCTGTTGGCCAGGATTAAGTTGATCTGAACTGTGACAACCTTTCTACATTCATTCAGGTTGCAAACTGTCAGAGGATACCAACAGTGTAGTATCACTGGCCCCTTGAGTCATGTGGGAGGCTGCTGGACAGAGGCTTCACTGGGAAATTTTTGCTCAAAGCCTGTTGGAGAACTGGCCTTAGATCAGGTAAGCTTTGGTCTCTGGAAGGATTATTATATGTCAGTGTGGTCCTTAACTTACTGCCAGGATATCCAGCATGTCTTGGCTAGTTCTTGGGCCAGTGGAACCCAGAAGAATGCTTATCCAGAAAGTGGTTCCCATTTGACTTCTGTGTTTAATCTTGAGCAAATTATATTGTCTGCTCTGAGGTTTTAGTCTGCTCTTTAGGTTTTAGAGGAAAATAGCTTTCCTCATTTTTGAGAAATAAGAATAGATTTGTGACTTTGAAGATGCCCTACTAAGTAGAGATTTAAGTCTCAGGAGGTTATTTGGGATTTGTAGGTTTAGTAATTGGCACAATGCCCTGTCTGCAGGTTTTGAGGGATGATGTTCATAGAGTGGTCATACTAAGCTTGTAGACTGAGAGGCTGTGGAAGGCATTTCCCGTTCTGTAGCTTTCTCTTGTTTCCCCAGGTTTTGGGATCAGTGCTGGAGTGCAGTTTGAGAGCTGGCAGCAGCACAGCCCAGCAGGAGGTAAGCCTTGATCTGCACTGTGATTTGTCCTGGATTGAATTAGCCCCTGGTTGTACAATTGGTTTTTGTGGAAAAGGATATCAAATGATGAAATAACCAAAACTAGCTGGAATTACCGGCAGATTGGCAGTGGTGACCCAGGGTTTTCTGAAGATGTCTTTTGAGTATTGAATGACTGTTAGAGGGTGCAGAAAATGAGACTGAAACGTACTTTCTTTGCAGGTGAAGGATCTGAAGCTGCTGTTGATTCTGTTTGAGAATCTAAATGGCTGGAATGTTTGGTGTGGAAGAAACAAGCTGCTTACCTCTTGTGTCAGAGCCCTTTCTTCTCAACAGAACTGATGTCTCTGGCCTTTTTTTTAGGACAGCACGGCACACTGTCTTTCATTAACCTACGCAGCACACAGGAGCTTGTATGTCTTTGTATAAATTTATGTTTACAAATACTATTAAACGCTATTACAATAAAGGATGATCTTTGGTATTGATTCTTAGAAATATATATTTGGAGAAAAGTTAAATTTGACTATGATAAAGTATTAACAGTATTAGCATTAAAGTCTGTAAACTTGTGGTCCGTCTTGCCATGTAACTGTAGACTTTTCAAGGGCGACAGTCGTGAAGCACTTAAGGCATCCCTTCATGATTCTAGTCCGTGCTGCTTTGTCCTGTGAAGCATGTGGCTGAGGTGGCCTGTACCATACTTAGTATCAGGTGAGGACTTGTGCAGCGTGTGTCTTGCTGCCTTCCTGTGTAGAACATTCACTGGATGCCAGAGGCCGGTTCTTGGCAGTATTGTACAGTGTTTCTCCCCGTATTTTGTTTTGCCCGTGAAGTTTTGTTTGACCCAGTCCTAAATTAATCTGGTTTAAGACTGGTTTTGTTTTGCTAGAGACTAGGAATTGTGTCTAGAGCATTGAAAAAGTTGGCAGACAGGTTAAAACTCTGGTAGGTTTTTTACCAGTATTGGGTTAAGGGACTGGAAGGATAAAACCTTTGTGGAGTTGGGCTCTAAGGCACCTACAGAGATGCTGCCCAGAGTTTGTCTGGAGGGTCCTAGGGTTTTTTGAGCCTTCTGTATTGGGTTTTAGGGATGGGTTCAAAGTATGGATTAGAGATTAGATGAAAAGGGAACTTTTTTTTTTTTTTTTTTTTTTCTAGTAGGAATTGAATGCAGGGCCTTGTACTGTCAGGCAGGCACAGCTGAGCTGTAATCTCACGCTGGAAAAGGAATTTGTAAAAGTTCTGAAACCCAGCTAGTAGGTTATTTTTGGCTGAGACTGAAGCAAGGCTCATCACAGGGCTGTACAGTGGGGGTGAGGCTGTAGCAAGCCCTGGGGTTTGCTGGTGCCTTTGCTGTGATGGCACCTGGCCTACCTTGGCCACTGCTGGGTGGCATCCATAATGCTATAAGTAGAGGTAACTCATCTTCACCGGAAGGCGGCCTCCAGTGGAAGTTGGGGCTCCCCAAGGGGGTGTGGGCCTTCTATGCTTGGCCTAGGTAGAGGTACTAGGCTCATTGAATGAGGAAGAGGAAACCTGTGTGTGGGGCACAGTTAAGATCATGTGTTTGCACTTGAGAGATGGGATGAATCTAATGGGAAAATTGGAAAAAATGCTAGATGTGCCAAGTATCACTCAGAGTTTCAGGCCAGTCTGGGGTACACAATGAGTTCAAGGCCAACCTGAATTATATAGAGAGACTCTGTCTCAAAGAAAAAAACTTCTGGGCCTGGAGACTTCTAGGAGAATGCTCTAGAATACTATTGGCTGTAGCTGCCGGCATCTCTAAAGCCTATGCTCCACCACAACCGCAGTCTGGGGGAGGCCAAAGGCTGAGCTGAGAGGGTTTCTTGCAGTCTCCAGCTGGGAATGACGTCCCAACAGCCACAAGGCTATGCTGAGATTTACAGTGGGGAGAGAACTCAGCACCAATCCCTTCTTAGGTGCTGGGGTTTGTCTGTGGCCCAGACTGATCCGCACAATAGCCCCAGCGCTCCTGGGAGGAGCCCCAGGCTGCCTTAGCCCTCCTACCCTAGAAATTCTCTGGTGGGCTCTTCCAGTTGTGTGTCACGTCTGAGATCCAGCTGCCTTGCCCTTGTGGTCTGTGGCAAGTACTCCAGGGCTCCCTCCAGGGTCCTGGCCCAGAGTGCCTTCCCGGGCCTCCTCCCCAGCACCTGGGCCCTCCCCAAGCTCCAGGATGGTGGGCAGCTGGCCCTGTTTTGGAGAACGCTTGCGCAGGCTGAGCAGGAAGGGCTGGGGCAAGGAGAAGATGTCCACGTTGTTGCCCAGATCTATCCACGTGACACTGGGGAACTTGCTGGGGTCTTTGAGGGTGTCAGTGAGGTCCCGCAGCAGGGCCCGGGTGAGCCTGTTGCCGTTGAGGGCCAGTGTGGTGAGGCGGGGCAGGGCACTGAGAGCCGGCAGCAACTGCAGGACCATGTCATCCGTGAGGCCTGTGAAGCCCAGCTCCACGCTGTCCACCTGCTCTCCGCAGCGCTGCAGGTAGCCGGTGACGCGCTCCAGGTCCCGGGAGGTCAGTGGGATGCCCGACAGGTCCACCGTGTTGTCTGCAGGGTTTCCAGCCAGGACCGCCTTGAGGCTGAGGAGATGGGACAGGGATACCAAGGTTTAAGCAAGGGAGGTGGTTACCACCATGCTCTTGCTCGGCTATCTGAGGGGTTGTTTTGCCCAAAATGTGCAGCTCAAGCAGCAAGTGTAGGGGTAGGAGAAACAGGACAGCATCTGAACCCGTTTCAGTCGAGTGGGTGGGGTGGGCAGGGCCTGGGGCCAAGGCTGACACCCCTGAGATTCCGGGGAAAAGGCCAGGTGTTTCTGCGTGATTCCTGTGCATGCGTGCATCTTAAGTCCTTTGCTTGGACTGTGACCTCACTGAATTACTTCAGAAAGGAGCTGGTGGTGCGGTCAGTTAAATACAGTATTAAACACAAAGGTTAGAGTAGTGCTTTTCCATAGATGAGAGAGCGATAAACACAGGTTAAGCTTTGGATTCACTACCCTCGAGTGGCAGCTGAGCTGACCCCACCAGCAGCAGAAAAGGCCTCTGAGGCCTCTCTTTCAAGATGGGGACTCCTAGGTGGCTGCAGGCAGGGTGCAGGGCTGGCTGTCACAGCCTGGTGGCAGCCACTGCTTTCTGCAGGCTCGGTGCTGCCACCCGGTGCCATCTGTGGCTGCTGGCTCTCTCTATTCCCCGTTACTTTCTCTGGGGCCATTGGCCCTGCCACCACCCCTTGCTGGCCCTGACCCCTGTGTGCAATATCTTCAAATTCCAGGTGTCCAGAGGAGCCCTGAGGCTCCCACCCCAGGCAGGAGGGGAAGCTGAGGGGCCTACAGCCCGCTCCAAGTGTGTACAGCTACCAAGCCCTTACTGAGCACCAGGCACTGTCCTAGGCCCTGGGGTCACAGTGGTGACCAAGATGGACAAGAGCCCTAATTTTACTGTATAGGGAAACGGCGATAAATAGAAGGTAAGCAGCTGAGGAGGTGAGGCATTCCAGCATGGCCTCGCTGAGGAAGCAACACTGGGGCTGACTCAGAAAGAGCCTGGGCAGTCAAGGAGCTTGGTGGGAGTTCCAGCAGTGAGAGGGTAGGAGCAGAGGCTGAGGCTGGAAAGAGGGTGGCAGGTTCTGGAACCAGCAGGAAGGCCAGTGTGGCTGGGAGAGGGAGCCTGGGAGGTGAGGCCAGAGAGGGAACAGGGGTGGTCACCTGGCACCTCCTGGATTTCACCCAAGTGTGAGGAGCGGTCGCCCTGCCTGCATGGCTCTTGGATGAAGAAGGAACTGGACATTCACGGGTGTGTATCAGAAGGCAGCAGGGGCCAGCAGGGCTCAGACTGAGCTCTTCCACCCTGCAGCACTAGGGCCCAAGGCTTCCTGTCTTCTGTGCCCCACTCTGGCCTGCTCCCTAGCCTAGCTCTGTCTAGCTGGGAGGCACAGAATCCATCTTCCTGCTTTTCCTCCTCAGAAAGGAAGGAAACTCTGGAGCTCAGTGTTCACTATGAAGGAAGAGGACAGTCCTGTCCTCCCTGAGCTTCAGAGTCCTGTAAAGTGGACTCAGCAGTACCAAGACCTTGCCAAAGAGTCTCAGATGGCCTGCCACTCTGCCCTGAGGTCACCGTGAGGAAGGCAGGGGTGCTGCCTCCTCCAGGAAGCCTGCCTTCCAGGCTCACCCCCATTGTTTCCTATAGGGGTCATGAACCGTGCAGCATGCCATGGGGGGCTCCACCGGGCTGCTCACTTGAACATTCCTCACCGGAATGTGCTCTTGGCTGCTTTTTCCACCCGCCACCCCTTTGGGGGCTTCTCCCCACACCTCCTGGGCTCCAGCCCTTCCAGTCACCTGCCCCGGGAGCCCTGGCAGTGTGTGTGAGGGCTGGGCAGGTTTGCCCTGGGGACTGAGGCTCACCAGGCCTGTGGCTTCCTCTTCACCAGCCCTCGGTGCCGCCTCCACTGGGAGTGTGGGCTGAGGTGGTAGGTCAGCTGGCGGCACAGCTTCTCCATGGCGCCCAGAGCGTCGGCCTCCTGCAGAGGAACCACAGGGCCCAGTGTCTGAGTCATCAGCAGCAACTGGAGAGGCCCAGGCCGCTTCCCCACGCTGCCCGTCTCCTTGAAGATGCACAGCACTGCAGGCTGAGCAGGGGCTGCTGTGCTGGCCTGGTGTGGGCACCCTGGGCACCAGCAATGGTACAAACCTGTCTGCACGAAGGCCTTCATTTTTGTGGGCTCGTCCCTGAAAAGCCGAGGTGTTAAAGTCCAGATTTTAGTGACCTGGAAACAAGTGGCTGGAGCTGAGGGCCCGCCTCCCTCTTCAGGGATTCACTGTGCTGTCCCTGCTGTCCAGGCCCTGCTGCTGACTCACTTTCTCAGCACATATTACTGAGCACCTACTCTGTGCTAGGGTTAGGGGCGTGTTCTGGACAGCTGGGCTACAGCCTTTAGTAAACGTCCCTGGTTTTGTATTTCAACATAGTGAAGAGAGGATTGAAGTATTTTTACCCTTGTTTCTCTCAAAAGTGAGAAAAAAAAATAGTGAGAGGACCACCAGGCACGGTGGCACACTCCTATAATACCAGCACTCGGAAGGCTGAGGCAGGAGGATCGCTGTGAGTCTGAGGCCAGCCCGGGTAACAAAATGAGTTCAAGGCCAGGTTGAGACCCTGTCTCAACACCCCTCCCCCCAGAAACAAAGAACCAGCAAAGCCTGCAAAAAAATAAAGAAGACCAAATCTTTCCCAGCCCAATTTATTAGTCTACAGTACCTGTTTGGCCTGTCAGCATTTAACTTGGAGAGCCTGAATATTATGGGCTGTACTGTATCTCGTCCCCAACAATGGCTGTGTGTGTTTCTGGAGATTAAACCTCAGGCTTGTGCATACTAGACAAGTGCTCTACCAATGAGCTTCAGTCCTCAGCCTCCTGCAGAATTTACACGTTAGCTTTTTCTTTTCTTTTTTTTTTTTTGAGGCAGTCTTGCTTCGTAATTCAGGATGGTCTTGATCTCACTATGTAGCCCAGGCTGGTCTCAGACTCATGGTAATCTGACTGCCTCATGCTCCCAAGTGCTGGGAGTATAGGTGGATGTCACCATGCCCAGCTGTACATTGTCTTCTTGATCCCCAGTACATCAGAATGTAGTTGATGATCACATTTGGACACAGGGCTTCTAAAGAGGTAAATTTAGCAATCCAGGATGGCTGCCGTTGTCCATATCAAAAAAGATAAGGATGTAGACACACAGGAAAGCCTGTGAGGACACAGGGAGAAGGAGATTCTCCATAAGAGAATAAGAATAAGAAGAAAACAGTCCTGCCTATCTTATACTTCTGGCTCCCAGAATAGTGAGAAAAATAAGATTAAGCCATGGTCTGTAGTATTTTGTTACAGAGGCTGATCAGATTAACCTTTGTATTAGGTAGATGTTGGGAGCTGTTGAAGCTGGAGACTGTTCCATGTATGAGGCTAAAGCAAGGCCCTGAGAACACAGAGAGCCCACACAAGCCACATACACGAGCTGTTCCAGCTCCAAGAAGGCAAGGGGCCCAGGGCAGCCGGGCCAGCAAGTGGCTAGGCAGAGTGTATACATTAAGGTGCCAAGTGGTGGAGCAGCGCCTTCTCCCCATCAGGAGAGTGAGGGCCGCACCTGACCCCAGCTTGTGTCTTCTTTATTTTTCCATGTCTCATGGTCCTTCACCCCAAGAACCTCAAGAGTCCCATGAGTCCCAGCAGGTAGGTAACGTAGAGGTGATTTAAAGTATTCCAGGGATGTGTACAGGTTATGTGCAAATCCGATGCCATTTAATATAAAGGACTTGCACATCTATGGACTTTGGTATCTCCAGGGGTCCTGGAACCAAGCTCCCAGGGATCCTGTGGGAGGATCCTGGAGTTACAGGTCTGGACACATTCCTCATGTGAACCCCTGGCCAGGGAATGAGCTGAGGGATGCCCAGGAGACAGAGAAGGCACAGTCAGACAAGGGGAGCGAGCAGACTGCAGGCACCAGGGAGGAGGATGGTCAGTGAGGACATCCTCGGAGGGCCCTGCATCTCCAAGGAAAGGCCTCGGCCAGCACAGGCTTGGGGTAAGGTCATCCTGGGGGCTGGGATGAAGGTTGGCTTTGGAGCAAAAAGAAAAAAAATTGAAAATGGGGTATGAGCTGGGAATGGCACATGCCTGTAATCTCAGCACTTGGAAGGCTGATACGGGAGGATCAATGCAAGTTTGAGGCCAACCTGAACTGTATAATGAAACCCAACCTTAAAGATTAAAAAAAGAAGGGATATTACAATACAAATAGCACATTGAGCATCACAATCCTCCACTTTGGAATTGTTGGAAGCTTTTTTTTGTTTTATAAATTTTGCCGACAAGGTGGCTTTGAACTGATTGTAAGCCCCAGGCTGGCCTTAAATTGTGGGAATCCTCTTGTCTCAGTCTCCTGAGTGCTGGGGTACACCCCTATATCCAGCTTTGTCAGGGAAGCTTTAAAAACATGGATGCGCGGGTGCACCGCTGTGGCCCAGGGCTTTAACTGCTCTGCAGGTGATTCTGTTGTGCAACCAAAGTGGAGAGGCATCAGCTAAAATGATTTAAAGACTATCAGGATCAGTACGGGGGATCAGGAGGGATCACTCCGAGATTCCGCGGGAATGAGAGTTGCATGTCATCCAAAGCTGAGAACTGAGCTCAGCTAATTCCACGGGTTTCCCCAATCTGGGTGACCTTTCCTCCAACCTCTATGCCAAGGCAGCTCATAAGAGAGAAACAAAGCAGGAAGAAAGGGTTCAATGCACCACTTGTGCCACAGGGGGGCAGCCGTGAACGAGGCACGGACTGAGGGGCTCTTGCTACCATGGAGATGCAGGGAACCCCAGCCTTTTCACTTGCTAAACTGGGGCAACAGATGCAGTTACACAGGGTAATAGAGTTGAGCTGGCACTAAAGGTGAGTAAATGATTTCACAGCAGTGCGTTTGTTTTGCTGAGCTCTGTGCCCAGACATGTATCGTGTATATTTATTTGCTCAAGTGCGACACATTAGGTGTTTCCTCTCTGCACTGCATGTGTGACCTCACTACAGTCCTGGACCTCACATCAACCCTAACATCCCCACTTCACAGATGAGGGAACTGAGGTACAAAGAAGTTCAAGATATAACTTGCAGGATGGAATCAGGACTCACCCTACATCACCTGGCTCAGAGCTGCACCACCATTCTGCTCTCTGCTCTGCCTTCCCTGGAGAATCTGCCTTGTGTACAGGTGCATTCAAGGCATTTCTGTCGTTTGCATGGAGAAAGTCCTCCAACAAGATCACCCATTTTCTCCCTACCTCCTGCTCTGTTCAGGTCCCCTCCTGGCCTCCCTCTTGGGGAAAACAGGACTGGACAGGGCTGGCCCAGAGGTGGAGGAGTAGAGGAGGCAGCAGAAGAGGGGGAAGCACCATCTGTGTGTTTTGAGGTGGAGGGATGGCTGTCTCCCAGGTGAGAAGCAGCCATGCCTTGTGCAACCCCTGCCCACCAGCTTGTGACACTGGTGCCCCAGGTGACTCATGTCCACGTGGCCTGTGCCCAGCACCCCTCACCTCTGTTAACTTCCTTCTCCTGGTGGTGCTACCCTTTGGGCAACCGGAACTTGCTTCTAAGTTCCTGGCTTGTCCAGCAGTGGGTCCTGATCAGCTGCAGAGGGCCTGTCCTCTCCCCAGAACCTGAATATGACACCAACACACCCCCTGTCCAGACTCCTCTGGGGCCCTCCACCCTGACCGTAAATGGGAGGCCAGGAGCAGCCCTGTTCCCTACTGCCTGGGCAGTGTGGGAAAGGAGTCTCCAGAGGACATGGCAGCAGGGAGGGGGCAGGGACAGACCTCTGCACCACAGTTGCCTGTTTCTAGTACGTCCTTCAAGCTGGCCTGCCTTTGGGTGCGTGGACATTGCAGTATCTGTAGGACAAATTCCCTTCCTCACTTAAGTGGCCTGAGTGCACTTCTGTGAGTTGTGACAGTGGCTTAATGGAAGTGTGAAGTGTCAGCTCCACAGTTCTCCTCTGCCCATGGGGAAGGGAGGTGAGCACGGAGGTGGGTATGGTGCACCTGGGGGGGCTGAGCACTGCTTCCTCTGGGGTGCTGCCTAGTGACAATGCTGGAGGCCCTGGGGAAGCATCTGTTGGGGGGACTTCTCAGGGACTTGTTGGAAAGATGCTCCAGGTAGACCTGTAGGCCCATCCAGGAGCAGCCCCACGCTACTGCTCCCTCTCTCAGCTGTCAGTGGCCCCATCTCCTACTGTCATTCCCCAGGCACCTTCGTAATGGCAGCCAGGATCCCAGCAAGCACAGTCCTCCACTCACAGCCTCCCATCGTTCATAGATTCATTCAGGCATTACCCAGATCCTTATTGCCTAGTGTGTGTACTATATGCTGGTCACCATGGATTTGCAGAGAGCGCACACCGAACAGAATCAGAGATGGCAGAAGTGATAGTTTGTGACTGCTGGGCCGGGGTCATGAAGGGTACACTGGCTTTTTTTTTTTTAGGTACTGGGGATCAAACTCATGACTGTGCCAGGCGTGGTGGCTTAAACCTCTAATCCCAGCACTTGGGAGGCTGAGGCAGGAGGAGTTGCAGTTCGAGACCAGCCTGGGCTACAAAGTGAGCTCAAGACCAGCCTGCACTGCATAGTGAGACCATGTCTCAAAAAGACCCAAAACAAAAACAAAAACAAACAAACTCATGAGTGCAGGCTTGCAAGGCAGGCGCTGATGCCACTGAGCTAAACCCCCAGCCCGGTACCCTGGCTTTTGCCTCCTTCTTTGCAATGAGTTGCTATCAGGATGTGAAGACATTCAAGAGACCTACATGGCAAGGATGGAACCCTCCTGCCAACCCCCTAACATGTCATCTTGAAAGTGGACCAGGTAATTTTCATCAAGCCTTTGGGGATTTGCAGCCCTGATCAGTATATTTTTTTTTTCTGTGTCAGTACAGTGATGGCACCCAGGGTCTCACCCGTGCTAGGAAAACACTGTCACTGAGCTACATCCTCAGTCCCTGACCAATGTTTTGAGAGATTGTAAGCTAGAATTATCTAAATTGCTCCTGCCTGAATGAATTCTTGACCTATGCCAATTGTACAATAATTAAGGTCTGATTCAGAGAGAGAGAGAGAATTGAGGAGGGAGGGAGGGAGAGGTTGCTCTGTTCCCCAAGTTGGTCTCAAACTCCTGGGCTCCTGGGGTCCTTCTGCCTCAGCCTCCTGAGTAGCAGGGCTCACAGGAGGAGGCCACTGTGCTCATCTTCACACTCACTGTTTCCAGCCCCGAGTTTTGGGTCTTTTGTTCCACAGCAGCAGATGAGGTGCCTGGTCTGGAAACAGCGATCTTACCCTGGCTCCAGCTCACTGCTCCTGCAGCTGCCCCTCAGTGCTAACACTTTCCTGCTGCTGGGGTCTCGGGGTGTCTCAGTGTTCCCTGCTGATTTCCTTCATCTTGTCTATAGCTCTTTAAAAATTCCCAGTGGAATGTGCTTCCTGTTTCCTGCCTGGCTCAGGATGTATCTGCGATCAAGACATAGGACCCTCTAGAGTAGCCAACACATAAGCACTATCATTTGCATTCAATGTCCCCCCAAACCCAGTGTGCCAAAGGCTCACCCCCAGCTGGGTTCTCTTGGGAAGGGGTGGAACCTTTAATAGGTGGGCCGACTAGGAGGTCTCAGCTCACTGAGGATGGGCCTCCAAAGGGGGAAACGGGGCCCAGCACCTTCCCTTCCTTTACTCCTGGCCAGGAGGTGGACAGGACACCTAGCCCAGTGCTCCTGTTGCTTCCCAAAGCAAATGTTCAATGATTGAAACTTCCAGAAGTGAGAGCTAAAAAAAGCTTTTCTTCTGTTTAAATTAATTATCTCAGGTGTTTAGCACAGCAATGGAAGCTTATTAGCACAATCAGCAGGGTAACTTCAGGCAGCAGGAAATGGAAGAGAGAAATAAATGAAGCAATAAGGAGACAAAGCAGAAGGGAGCCCTGAGGTAGGCTGGTAGTAAGTGGGTTCTGCAAGGACAACAGGGCTCAGGTGGCCTCAGAAGGATGCACAGGCAGAGGAGGCCGGTGCTGTTCCAGACAGAAGGCTCACGTGGTTGGGGCTGAGTGTGGCCATCTAGAGTGGGCCAGGTCAGAACAAAGATATGGAGAGTTTGGTTTGTTTTTGTGGGGCAGGGGATGGAACCCAGCCCCTCACAGAGGAGGAAGCGCTCTGCCACTGAGCCACACCCTGGGCCCTGGAGCTGGGCATTTATTAAACCACGGCGTGACACGGAAGGTTTTCAGTGAGCTCCCTGTACGTTCCAGGGTAACTGTGGCATGAATGACCCTCTGGAGCTCCCCAGGGTACAGGAAGTAGGAAGGTAACAGTGGAGGCCAGGAGTCCAGTCAGAGGCTTTTCAGGAGCTCTAGAGGCAGGTTTGGCAGAAGGAAAAAGCGCCAGAGACAGAGAGAAATGGCAGGTTGAAGACCAGTAACTCTGGCTCATTTTCAGTGCCCTCCGCAGGCCAGCAGGGCACATTTAGGTCAGGGCCATAGATGTGCCCGAGGAATCTACGTCCTGCCTGCAGCCCTTCACCTGGGTGCATAGGCCCAGCCCCTGCCTCACTGGTGGCTGAGGCTCCCCAGGCTTCTTCCAAGGCTGCCACCTTAGCAGTGGGAAGCCTGTCAGTCCTCTGGTGCTGCCCAGTGAGACTGGGCAGGGGGAGCTGTTTCCTTTCCTCCCACCTCATTGCTGATGGACACCCATCCTGGAGCTAATGCCTCTGCCTCCAACTTCCAGGCCCAGGACCTGGGATGCTGGGAGCTTGTCAGATGCAGAGGTCAGAAGGGGAAGACCCTCTCAGTCCTGGGCCAGCCCGGGTGGCCGAGTAGGGCTGTCCATGTCATCAGCTATAGGATCCTGTGGTTAGCACCTCCCACCCCAGCCTCTTCCTCCTTGGGAAAGTCCTTCAAGAGAGTCTCTCCTGACACATGGCCTTAGGCAAGGCAGGAGACCTACAGGCCTACAGGCCTGGGTTTCTATGAGCAGAGCCTACTCTAGTGGCTTTGAAATCTCTGTCAAACTGCTTTAAGACCCAGCAGCAGGGCCCTGCCTTCATGGCTGACAACTCCAAAGCAGACCTGCTGGGCGTGAGCACACAGCCAGCGTGCAGGAGATGCTCACTGGCCTGTCAGTGATCACCTGGCTTCTCAGCACCGAGGTCGGGTGTGCCAGACACATGCCAGTGTCTCTTGTGATCTCTGTCTCTCTCTCCGTCCTCCCTGCCCTCCCTTGTCTTCTTCCCTCTCCTTTGATCCCCCCCCCCTTCCTGTCTCTCCCCTCTCTCCTGTCTCTCTGGTATTGGGGCTTGAAGCTTGAGCTCAGAGCCTTTGCACTGGTTATATCTCCAGCCCTGTTTGGTTTTTAGTTTGAGACAGGGTCTTGCTAAGTTTTTAACCTGCCCGAGCAGGACTAGGGCTTGTGTTCTTCCTGCCTCAGCCTCCCAGAGCACAGGAATTGCACCACCGCACTTGGCTAATCGTCCCCTTTAACTTCCAAGTAGCCTGGCAGGAAAGATTATTTTTTATCATTGAGGAAAACAGTTTAGGGAATCAAGTGACATGAGAAAGATCACACTGTGCAATGGACTGAGGGTTCCTGTTATCCTCAAAAGTTAGGAGGTGGGGCCTCAGGGAGGCAGTCAGGTCGTGAAGGTGGAGCCTGACAGTGGCCTTCAAAACAGGAGGCCAGCGGATTCTCAGGGCCTCTTTCTAGTGCACAGCGAATCAAGAAGGTGGTTGTCTGCTACCAAGAAGAGGGCTCTCACCAGACACCCTGGACTTGGACTTTATTCTCCAGAATAATGAGGAAAAGTCCTTCTTTTCCTGGTCCTGGTGATTGAACTCAGGGCCTGGCTCAGGCTAGGCAAACACTGTGGTACTGACCTGCATTTCCACCGTTTTAGATGATGAGACTGAGTCTTGCTAATTTGCCCGGCTGGCATTTAACTTGTGATCTTGCTGCCTCAGCCTCCCTGGCAGGACACTTTCTGTTATTTATAAGCCCCCCTGGCCTATGGCACTCTGCTAGAGCAGCATTCTTGAGGCTCCTTTTATGTTTCTGTGGCTCACTGGCCGTCAGGAGTCCAGCAGAGCCTGGCTGCCCCTGCCTTTGCAGCCCCTTCCCCCTGCCGCCCTCCCGCCTGTCCCCAAATCCTCTGTGTGGCTTGGCTACCTTTGATTCCTTGGCTCTGCATTTCCAGTGCCTCAGGTCTTGCTCAGAATTGTTAATAAAGGTCTTTTTCCTGTGTGCATTTTCTCTTGGCTGAGATTTGATCCATGCTTTTCAAACAATTTTGTTCTCTGAGAAGGCTCTCGGGGTGCAGTGTTCATTCTCACTCCTCTCCTGGGCCCCCCTCTCCTGTCCTGGGCCCAGGTGTGTGGGTGTGAACTCCCTGGCATGTGGAATGCACCGCATACCATAAACACAGGGCGCTTTTCAGCTCCTGTCTCCACAGTTGGCTAAATCAGTTCCTGGACTAGACTGTGACTTCTGAAGGTGCTACTTTAGAGGTTTTCTTTTCTTTTTTTTTTTTTTTTTTTATGTAGCCCTTTATCTGGTGCCTCATATGTAGTAAGCATTCAGTTCACTCGTTTGATCCTCTACTAACATTTTATTAATGTTTATTATTCATGTGTCCTATACTAGGGAGACAGTGGAGAGCAAAACCAGATTTGTCTCTGTCTTTTTTTTTTTTTTTTTTGGTGCTAGGGATTGAACTCAGGACCTCCTCATGCTCCCCAGGCAGGTGCTTATGCCCCTGAGCTAAATCCCTGGCCATACTTGTCACTTCTTCATCCTAAGGCATTTCAATTTGTCTTCTGGAAAAGACAGGGGTCTAACACTTGCAACACAAGACCCACCAGCAGTGTGGACCCTTCCTGTTTCCCCAGGCCTGTGCAGGCCTGAGAGGCTGGGCATGGCCGAGTCTCAGCTGAGTGCTTCCTGTGGCCTAGACCCCACAGCTCCTCTCCCCTGCACCTCCAGGTGTCCGCCTGCCAACCCCAGCTCTGGGCTTTACTGGAGCCCAATATTGCCGCTGTTTGCTGACCTCAGGTCTCCTAATTCCCAGCCTCTCACTGCTTGCTTTAGCTCAGAGTTTTGGCACTGGCAGCCCCAGAAGCCAAGAAAAGGGGGCAGAGGAAGCCAGAGATGGGGTCAGTCCCAGGAGTCTCTTTTGCCCTGAACAAGCTGCAACTTCAGGGTGATTGCGGTCAGGTATGTGCCCTTGCTGAGGGGGGGAGGGCCCGGAGACCGTCCCTCCAGCTCTCCGCAGGATCCAGCTCTGAGGTGGGATGCGTCCCTCTTTACCTGTCCGTGCTGCTCTGGCCTCCTGTGCTGCCACAAAGTAATTGCTTGTTTTGGAAGCTGCTGGAAACTGAGGGATGGGAAGGAAGGAACCAAACCATAGACAAGAGCTCCCAAGCAGGGGTTGAAGAGCAGTCTTGGGGCCTGGAGAACCCCAGAATTTTTCCTACTGTGCTATTGGGGATCAGACAGGAAGACTGGGGTGGTGGGGGTGATGTGACAATCTGCTTTACGCTGCGGTAGGAATGAAGGCCACACGGTGCTGGAGTTCCTACTCTTTTTCAGATCATCAGTATATGAAGAGTATATCAAGTGTTATTTTTTAAAATGTTGACAGTGAATTTATCCATGGGCCCAACAAAGCCTTTGTGGGTTGATGCTCCCAGTAGGAATTGCCTCAAGCCCACCTGCTTGCTCTTTAAAGGAAGGGGCTTTTCTTCCTTACACCCTGCAAGACTCTGCCCAAAAATGCGCCCACCTCACACCCCAGGGCCAGGCTGCTTAGGCCACAGCTGCCCTACCGGCTTAGGGCAGTGGATGTAGCGTGCCAGGCTGATGATGAGGTCATGTGTGATGGGGTCCACCAGGTTCCGGAAGCTGGCATAGCGATAGAGGACATCGTCCAGGGAGGTCGACTCCATGCCCAGGTCCTGCAAGAGCAGAGGAAGCCCAGAGGTGAGAGGTGGGCAGCCGGGTCAAGTGCCATCCAACTCCCCTGTGACCCCAGAGTAGCAGGTGCAGCTCCCTGGAGGCAGCTCAGCCTCCCTCAGATCCCTTGAAGGAGGAAGCTACAGGACATCCTACAGAGGACCAGGTAAAGTCCCTGACTCTGTATCTCCCAGCAGAGGACGAGGGGGCACCCACACTGGCATCTGCAGGCTCTGTGGCTCCTGCAGGCCCTGGATTATGAACCCCTCCCCAGCTTCTGGGCTTCACCTCTGGGTTTCCCCAACCATGAAGCCAAGGATGGCGGGTCTCAGCCCAGTGGCTGCACCTCCATGGGGGTGTAGTGTGGAAAGCTCCCTGCCTGTGAGGTGACTGACTGCCAGTCTTTGCCTGTGTTCCCACTGTAGACAGCCCAGCTTCAGCGTCCTTGCCCTGGAGGTTTTGAGTTGTGGGACCCTAAGGAGAAGCTGCCAGGTCCCCGGGAGGAAGCCCCCCAGGGCCCCAGGAGGGTGCACAGTGGTGTCCTTGTCATGGAGGGGAGGAGGATGGTGTGAGCAGCACCAAGTGGGTGGAGCCGAGGACCACAGGAACAGAGGCTCCTCCGGGCTGAGGGACTCGAGTCTGGGGATGATGGCGATTAGGGAGGTGGTGTCCAACATCGGGCACCTTGGCATCTGAGGAAACCGCAGAGGCAGAAACCCTCTCTAACTTTCCTCTCAGCAGCTCACAGCCTGGTTCCAGGAGCTGGCGGTGTCCCCCGTGCACTGGAGGGAAGCGACACCTTTATCCTTGGAAATACACAGACCCACAGAGAGTCTGAATGAGCAAGCCCTGCTCAGGGTATAGTACCGTCTTCTACCAAAATTCTGCCCATAGAAATATGCACATTTCTGTTTTTCCTGTGTGTGTGTATGTGGGGTAGCGGGGATCAAACTCACAGCCTCCTCAGTAAACTGTGTTCCTAGCCCTCCCCTCCCTGTTTCACTTTCTGTTTTGACTCAGTCTCACTGAGTGGCTCAGGCTGGGCTAGAACTTGTGATCCTCCTGCCTCAGTCTCCCAGACTGCTGGGATCACAGGCCTGTACTACCAAGGCCAGCTTCGACTGAAGATCTTGCTAGATTCCCATAATGGCCTTGAACTCCTGATTCTCTGCCTCAGTCTCCTGACCAGCTGTCACTACGGGCATATGCCACCATCCAGGAAGATTTCTGTTCCTTTAGTCTTTCTTTTTTTATATGCCAGGCCCCAGGGATAACATCCAGGGTCTCCTGCATGTATTCTGTTCTCCATCCCTTCATTTTAGCTTTAAGAAGGGGCCGGCTTGGGAGCTTTATTTCCTATTTTGCAGAAACGAAACTTGGAGGCAACTTCAGTGCCCCTGGCAGGGTCTCTGGCTGCTGAAACAGTGCGGGAGACCAGGAGTGTGGTGATGGCTCTGTGGAGGTGGCTTCTGAATCACTGGTTGCTGAGGTCTGGAGCAGGGTCCCCGCAGAAGCAGGGACAGCACCTGCCTCGACTTCTGTCCCTTCTGGCTTGGTTTGCTGTGCTGCATCCTGAGCTGAGCTGCCTACCACTGCCAAGTTCGAGTTTTCTCATCTGTAACAGGCATCAGTCACCCAGCAGCACAAGCCAGCAGGACAAAGCCAAGTAACCTGGGCAAAGCGTTTGGCAGGGATGTCAGTGCCCACGAGAACTGTTCCCCTGACCTTCTCCTCTCCTCTCTCCCCTCTCCGGGATTCTCCTAGGACACCGAGGCCTTCACTCCCTCTGTAACCAGTCTTAACCCCTTTCTACACTACAGATCCACCTGATGTTTCTAAAGCCATGAACTGTCCAGAAAAACGCGGGAAGCTGGCAGGACAGGGACCTTGGCGGTACACGAGTCCATGCTGCCCTCATGGTCTGGGCTGTGTGGACACATGGGTTCCTAGGACACACGCTATTACCCAGCAGTGGGCACACACATGCCCTGCCCTGTGGGCAGAGGAAGGCTGGGGCTGGAGACACAAGAGAGCCCCAAGGCAAAGGGCATATGTGGCAGGGTCTCAGCAGGCTGTGTGGTCACAGGACCGTGGCCCAGCATCCAGCTTCTCACAGCTTACAGCTCTAGGCTCCCCTACCTAGAGGCGGGGAGGTGGTGATTCCCAAAGGTAGAGGTCAGAGGCATGGGGTTGTTTTCTTTCACAGTCTGTTGCCAGCTGGGCTGCTCCTCTGTGGCTGTCAAGTCAAAGCCAGCCTTCATCCCTCCTCTGCTTTGCCCCTGTGCACCCCCTTCCTGTGGGTGCAGCCCTGACACCTAGTGGTCACAGGCTGTGGGTGGACCCCAACTCCCTGTAAGTCTGTGGGCCAGAGATCACTTCTTGGGAACTGTTTCCCCATCTGTGAAGTGAGTAGGCACAGGGCAAAAGGAGTTCCTAAATAGTTCCCGAGCTCTTGGGCAGGAGGTGGGCATGGGGTGGACAGGGGTAGCTCAGAGGGAGCCAGTAAGATATGAGCAGAGCGGTTCATTTTCAAACAAAGAAAAACAATCAAACAAACAAACGTAGCTGTGCTGCCAAAAAGAAGTTGGAAAGCCCAAGACTGGAGAGATGGTGTTTTGGGCTTCCCGTGTCCCTGACAGTCCCCATCTTCCCAGACCCCTCCAGTTCCAGGTTAGTCCAGGTCACTCCATCCCGGAAGGCCCTAGAAAGCCCACTGCTAGCCCAGGAGGGCAGGGCTGAGAAGATCCCAAGCTGTCCTCCCAGAGCCCTCTCCCAGAGTTCCTTGCTCCTGTCCATCACCCGGGGTGCCCTGGCGCTGACAGAGCTGCCCTCTCTCAGGAGCGCTGTCTGCTCCGTGGTTTGCGGCTTACTGAGGCTGGAGAAAGGAAAGAAGGGTGGGAGAGAAGAGGAAGGGCGTTCTCCGGGGACATGAGGGACACCAGCGCCCTGCCATGAATTACAGCTGGGGTGGGCAAGGCAGCCACAGGTGACACAGGTGACACCAGACAGGGGCTGAGCAAAGGCTGCTGCATACTTGATTGCTTTACTCAGACCCCGCCTAAGTCCACAGAATGCTAGTGCTGTTTTAGGGCACTTCATCCTGAGGACCTGGTGCCCTCTTGTACTCCTTTGGCTAAGAATGTTTACTGGAGGTGACTGTCACCTCCAATCAGTGGCCACCCCTGGGGCTGGGTGGGAGGCAGAGGGGCAGGCAGATCCTCAGGGTATCCAGGAGACCTCAGCCCCAGAAGCCAGGCTCCTCTCTGACTCTGCACCCACAGCTGGGCCAGTGTCGCCCCGAGGGGCGTCTTGAGTTCTGCTCTGCCTTGGTGTGGTGCCTGCTCTGTGCATGAGGGACGCATTGGAATAATCAAATCGAGATGTGGCCCCTACAGCGCCAGCCTTGGAGTGGCTGGTGTGCCACGCAAAGATGGGGCCCTGAGGTCAAGCCCATCTTCCTCACTGTGGGTAAACAGCACCCTCTCTGGGAACTGTGGACACAGCAGCTGCTTATCAGAGGTCTGGGAGCTTATTATTAATCTGGAAGTGCAAAGAGTCACTCCTGTGGGGACCACTCTTGGAGGCCTGGCCGAGCTGGGCAGTCACCAGATGCTCCTTGACACAGGCTTACAGGTGACCCAAGCTGCAATAACCAGGTTTGAAGACTTGTTGCAAAGGGACGAGAGGGGTCAGGGAACAGAGGTTTCAGAAAGTCATCAGGGGGTGGGGTGGAGATGGAGAGCAGTTACCTAGCACAGGGAGGCCCTGGGTTCCATTCCTGGTGCTGAAAACAACACAGATTCACCCGGGAAGTCAGAACAGCATACCCAAAATGAGGTCTAAAGCCCTCAGGGAAGCTGGGGGTGGTGGAGCAGCCCTGTAATCCCAAATACTCTGAGAAGCTGAGGCAGGAGGATGCAAATCCAAGCTCAACTAGGGCAATTTAGTGATTTAGCAAGATCTTCTTTTAACATAAATATTAAAAAAAGACAACATCAGAGTGTGAAGGCCCTAAGTTCAATCCCTAGCACCATCACAAAACCAACCAACCAACCCACCTCAGAGTGGGGAGACCTTAGAGACCGTGGTGCTGGGGGACGGCTCTGCAAGGGCCATTTCTACAAGTATGTAATCCATGTAACGCTGGATTCTCCTCACAGGCATCAACCAAAATAGTCTGCTACAAGAGGATGCATGCAGAAGCACCAGGTCTGAGAATCCCGCTGTCTTCTTGGAAAACATTAGAGATTCATAACAACCAAGCGGAGGTGGTGGTGCATTTCTGCAATCCTACAATGTATCCGAAATCTGGGAGGCTGAGTCAGGAGGAGAACAAGTCTCAGCCCAGCCTGGGCAACACAGTGAGACTTGCCTTAGAAAAAAAGATGCTCCCCATGTTTATTTTCTGATGGAAAACTATTTCTGTAAAAATTTATTTCTCCTGTATGTATTAATTTAATTTTCAATTAACAAAACAGCTTTATTGAGGTGTAATTCACATATCACACAAACCAAAAAGTGGAGAGTCCTGGTTTGACTGATAGAGCACATGTTTCATGTACTCGAGGGAAAGTACAAAATTTAAAACTTTTAAAGAATGTTTGCAGATTTGTACAATGATCACCTCAATCAAATTTAGAACATCTTTGTCATCCAAGAAATAATTCTATAACTATAAACCAGTTCCCAAACATATACCACTAAGGAACCCGGAAACCACTTAGTTTCTTCTCTGGTTTTTTTTTTTTTTGTATCAGCAGTTGAACTCATGACCTCACTCGTGCCACTGAGCTGCATCCCCAGCCCCTTTTCATCTTAGCCAGACAGGGTTTCACTATGTAGTGCAGGCTGGCCTTGAACTTAGTTTGTAGCCTAAGCTGGCTTTGAACTCAAAGCAATCCTCCTGCCTCAGCCTCCCAAGTACTGGCATTATAAGTGTGCACCACTATGCCAGGCTTTCTTATTAATTTAAACAAGTCAATAAATATAAATAAAATTTTAAAATCCTCTGGTTTTAATTTCCAATAGTGTAGTTAGCACTAGATATGATCAATATAAAGGAAAACTCTTTGAAGTCTTTCACAGCTTTGAAGAATATAAAGGGATCCTGATATAAAAAAATTGTTCTGCAAGCCACTGGGTTAGAACAGTGTATTATTCTGGGAGAAAGGGGGTAACAGTGGGTGAGGGCCGGGGTTAGGCCAGGGGATTCCCTGGAGAGGGTTTAGCATCCCAGGTCTTCCTTCTGGGTCTTGGAAACACTCCTGTGGAGACCCAGATGGCTTTGTCTCTCCTGTCTCCCTTTACTCTAAGGAGGCTCCTGTCTACGCAGGCACAGCTTATGTGGCAGTGGTAAGGGGACCCAGGAGCTGGTGTCTGGGAGGAGGAGGAGGAGGAACACTGACCCAAGGGACTGGGTCCTGGACTTTCTACCTGGTAAGCAATGGCAATAAGAATCCCAGGAACTGACTTTCTCTATTGGTTTTCTGCTGCTGTAACAGAATACCCAAGACTGGATCATTTATGAAGAAAAAATGCTGATAGTTAACTCAGTTCAGGAGAGTGGGAAAGGGAAGACTGGGCCAGGGCCGCCCAGTGGGTCAGATGGCAGATGATGCCACATGGCAGGGGGCACTGGTGAGCACAGCCACCTGGAACGTGGGGTGGGGGGAGGATAACAAACGTTTAAATTACCTGCACTGGGAGGAACTAATCTAGCCCCATGAGAACTAATCCAGACTCTCAAGAAAAATATTAATCCCGCATAAAGGGCCCATTTCTGCGACACTGGCAACAATCTGAGTTTCTTGTTTTGTTTGAGACAGATTCTCACTACGCAGCTCAGGTTGGCCTTGAACTCACTACACAGCACAGGCAGCAATTTTCCTGCCTCAGCCCCCAGAGCCCGGGATCACAGGCGTGTGCCAGCACGCTCAGCTTCCACATGAGTATTGGTGAGCACAAACCACAGTCAAGTGACAGTGATGACCTAGAAAAGGCTGGGGTCGAGGTCACCATGGAGTTTCAGCATTTGCCTGTGTGCGGGCTCCCTTCCCTTCCTTTGTTGGTAGGATGGGATTTTTAGACCCAGATTACTCTAGTATTACTATTTTTAAAAATATGAACATGATGCCATGAATGAACAAATTTTGGCATTTTGCAGGTGGGTTTGCACACGTGTGTGCCCCACTTGCCCTGAGTGTGCACGACCATCGCTGCCTTTGTTCAATACCTCCTCAGTATTAGACTCACAGCTCTGCTTTGTGTTCCTGCACTGCTGGAGCATCAGGCACTAGTCCCTTCTTTCCTCCAGAAGGGACACAAGGATGGCTTCATTTCTGAGCTCGAGAACAGTCCTTTAGGCTGACACCACACTGGAAGACAACCTGCTTGATACAAACGCTCCTCAAAATATTGCATACATTACTTGGCTGCCCTCCAGTGCTGAGTCCTGCAGATGGCTCTGAGGTTGTTGGATGGTTTCTTTAGCTCCTTTCTCAAGCCTAGGCTCCTGCAGGCCTGTTTTTGCCACTAAGCTCCAGCTGTGTGTCCTGGAAGATGCCAACACACTGTTGGCTTCCCAGAACATCATCTCAGCACACAACACAGCCTAATACACAGGTGACCACTTTACAGCAGTCTCTGGAGGTCATCAGACGGACACCCCATTCATGATGTCTCCAGATTCCTAAAACCCCTTCCTCATACCTCTCCAGTCACCCCAACTGTGCTTCAGTTTCTTACTGCCACCCCAGAAACCCTCTTAGCACCTGAATCTTCGCTTCAAACACAAATCAGTCTCTCAGTTTTCCAGTTTTCAGACCTAAGAAGCAACCCCCCCCCCCCATACACCAAATAAGAGTTGGCTGACAGGCAGGGAACCTGGAAAGTCTCTCCACTGTGGCAGGAATGTGAAATGGTGCAGCCCCATAGAGGACAGTAGGCAGTGTCTCAAAATACTGAACACAGGACCACTACACGATCTAGTGATTTCACTCCTGGGTCCACAGCTCAGAGACCTGACGGCAGTGTGCTGTGGTTTGGATATGAAGTGCCCACTCCAAACCTCGTTTGTTCAGAGGCGGTAATTTTGGAAAGTGAGTGGACATGGGGCACTGTCCTCACTGGTGGGTGCATCCACTGGTGTCCGTGGCAAACGTGCTGTTAGGAGGGAGGGCCAGGGGAGGAGGGGTGACCCGGGGAAGGACCTTGGAAGGGTCGCTGTTTCTCTCTGGCTCTTGCTCAATATCTCTGCTTCCGGCTGCCCTGGGGGGAGCAGCTTTCTTCTGCATGAACCGTCTCCGTGAAGTTTCTGCCTCAGAGCCCGCCAATCACCAACCGACACCGCTGAAGATGAGACTTGAATGTCTCCTTGAAACTGTAGTATTGGTATCTTCTCCTAGTGACTTGAAAGCTGAGCAGACCCAGGGTCCCATAGAGCTACCTTAACAGTTCAAGGCAGCATATTCACAACAGCCAAGAGGGGGAAGCACCCTGAATATCTACGATAGATGCCTGAATGAAGAAAATGTTGCATAAACATGCAATAGAATAGCATTCAGCCTTAGGAAGGAAAGAAATCCCGACATATATTCCAACACGAATGAACTCCCAGGGTGTTACACTGAGCCAAACACGTCAGTCAGAGAAGGACAAACATTTCACAATTTCCTTTAGATCAGGTCCTCAGACTAGTCAAATGCACAAAGGCAGAGTACAGGGGTGCTTTCTAAGTGCTGGGGGAGGAGAATGGGGAGGTGGGCTTAGCAGCTACGGAATCTCACTTTTGCAAGATTAAAAAAGGTCCAGAGATGGGTTGCACAATGTGATGAACTTAATGCTGCTGAACCATACAATTAAAAACTGTCTAAATGGTAAAACTGATATTGTGCACGTCATCCCAATGAGGACTGGAGGAAGGTAAGAAGGGAGGACGGAAAGCAGGCAGGGGCAAACAGAACAGAGAAGGGCACGTATGCACCTGGCTGTGTCCCCTCCCTGCGCAGCGTGCCTGGTAATTATAAATTTTTCCTCTGAAGAACAGGCTCTCCCTGTGCTGCCTAGGGTGGCATCAGCTCCGGGCTAAAGCAGTCCTCCTGCCTTGGCCTCCTGATTAGCTGGGAATATGAGCATGCATCACACCCCCAGGCTGGGTCTTAAACACTTTTGCTTCCCTGTGCCCAGTGGTAATCTGTCTTCTCTGGATTCGCCTTCAGCGTGGGGTCTTTCCAGCTACAAACAGTCATTCTTCAGTTCGTGTCTTTCAGCCTTTCAGCATGATTTGCCAGGGGAAAACCAGCATCACTGCTCAGTATCTCTTTTCGGGTACTTTCAATAATGCTTTCTTGTTGGGGGGTTTCAGGTTCACCTTTGACCTCACAGATTTCACATTCTGTGGCATCATCAGGGCCCCCCTGCCCACAATCGGACCTCGAACCAGCCAGCTCTTCTTTCCTTGCAATTCTCATTTTGCTCATTAATCCCCTTCCGTCTCATTCTGTTGATTTTCTTCTCTGCTCAGCATGGCCTGGTTTGTGGCTCTTTGTTCTTTTCCTACCAAGTTCATTTCTTCAGGATCTTGCTGTAGATCTCGTTGAGGTCAGAGTTGAGGTTCCATAGTGCTTACAATACATCCAGGTGTTGTAGCTCACACTCAAAGAAGGCGAGATCAGGGAGACCCAAGTCTATCAGCACGTCCCTGTCATCACTGTCTTCCTGGGTATGGGCTGAATCCAGCTCTGTAGGCTCTGGCTTGCTGTGGAGCCCTCCCTGGGCATTAGCTAACGTGATTCTGACCTTGAGCAGGGCCGTCGTCTCTTGCTCCCTTAGCCTCAGTCCCTTACAAGTGCACCAGGGGAGTCTGTGGAAATCTACCGTAGTGCTCCCAGGACTTTCCTGCCTCAGCAGAGCCCACTAGCTCTGAAGCTCATGGGACATCTGTGGATAGCGGTCACATCTTGCTGGGCCCTCTTTTCCCACTTCCTGCATGGTGGTTCTGAAAGCTTCCCTCTCAGTGAAGGTAGATGCAGACAGGTGTGCAGAGGTGCAGCGTGGGGAGGGCGAGCGGCAATCTTTCTATGCCAAAGCCGTCGCTTGTGCGGTACCTTCCAGTGGCCTGGCGTTCTGGTTTGCGGTGCAGGGCTCCTGCATATACAAAACAAGTGCTTTACCACTGAGCCACAATCCAGCACAACTGCTGGCTCCCTGAGCAGCAGGCAGTCGTGGGGAGTCCTGAGACTGAAGGACAACTTGGCTTTCTACCTCCTGTAGGTCTCTGATTCTGTACGGGAATCTTGGATGGGTTCTTTCTTGGATCACATCTCTCCATGATGGTGAGAAGTTCCTCTCAGACCGTCCACCTGACTGTTTTCAGTGTTCTCAGATCTTCTGTCTTGTCAGGAGGGGTCTCCTGAGGTGTGGGAAAGGGTGCTGGGAGAATCCACGGAGCTGGTTGCCAGGCACACTCTATTTTAACCCTCACCCCCCTCTTCCCTTTGAAACAAGAGGATTTAAGCCCGTTCCCCATGGGTAATGAGCAGGCATTAGTGTCCCTCCTCCAGGCATGACTCCACAGTTTCTGTAACAACACAGCCCGGGGGAGAGGGGAGGGAGGCAGCCAGCTCTGAATACTAACCGGGAAAGGTAGCCAGCTGTGCCGTTGCAGCCACCATAGCTGAGTATGCGGAGCTCCTTAGTGAGGGTGTAATCAGATACAGCCCCAGAAGGAAATTATTAGAGTGCAGAGGGCAAGCAGGAAATGGACCGGGGCTGGGTCAAGCACATCCTAGGCAGCTTCTCCCAAGGGAGAGGTCAAGCCTGGGGACCACTGGCGGCAGCTGGGTGCCCAAACAGCCACGTCCTTCCTTGTGACATTCTGGCTTGCCTTCCAGGGGAATCCCAGGGGAAGGACGGGAAATGTCAGGTGCTGTTAGGGAAACACAGCCTGAGGACGCCACCAGGGAGAGAAGTCAGGGCATCTCAGGATTAAAGAGGCTGGAGCAGAGGAGGCTTCCTGTGATAGGAACCAGGACAGAGGCTGAAGTGTCACTAGAAGGGGAGAGAATGGTGGCACTATCTGTACATTCAAAAAGCAACAAACAGATGTGGGATGCAGTAGTTTAAATTGTGGTCCCAAAAGATGTGCCTGTGTCCTCATTCCTGGGACCTGTGAAGATGGTGTCTCCTAGACAAAAGGTCTTTGCAGACTGTCACACATGGGGGGGGGGGCAGTCAAGACCACCAGGCTTGTGGAAAGGAAACATGGTGTAGAATTTCTTGTGCCTGGGTGCAGGCAGACAGAACGTGAAAAGGAGTCAGGTCCAACTGGAGCCTCACACTGATGAGACCCATTTAACAATCTCTGCATGATCGTAGCCTTGTGTATCCAGGTGGCCCCCAATCCATACCGGTGTCTTTGGGATCTGCTACAGTAGTCACAGGAATGAATATACCAGTTTGAGTGGGAAGGCATTTTTTTCCAGGGTGCAGAGGAGGTGAAAAGGAGACACAGTTATAGCAAGGGGGCTGAGAGCCCCGACTCCTCCACTGCAGCTGACCCCAGTCCAGACCACAGAGTGGGCAACCTGGGACCACATGGTCAGACATAATCTCTCCATCACCGCCAGACCTGGACTTCTGTGGGGATCAGTGTCCCCCAAATGCTCTGCTTAATCGTCTGTTTCTGCTCAGGCCAGAAACATTCCTGCGGGATTGCCTGCCCCAAGAGGGCTCTCAGCTCAGTATAATATTTAAAACAAGTGGAGAAGGAGGTC
Organism: Cavia porcellus; assembly: GCF_034190915.1. NCBI lineage: Eukaryota > Metazoa > Chordata > Mammalia > Rodentia > Caviidae > Cavia > Cavia porcellus. The sequence goes on along the minus strand of NW_026947515.1, from coordinate 44,649,332 downwards.
CTGGTACATGCTCCAAAGTGGATGAACCTTGGCAGGAGTGTGCTAAATGAAATAAGCCAGCCGCAGAAGGGCAGCTACCAGAGGATTCCTTCTCTACGGGGTACCAAGAGAGGCACATTGCATAGTGGTAGAAAGTGGAAGGGTGGGTGCTGGGGGGTGGGGTAAAAATGGGGGAGTAGGGACTCCCTGTTTAATGGGTACAGAGGTGCAACTTTGGAGGGTGAAATACCTCTGGAGATGGCAATGTAACAGTCAGTGTGTGTAATGCACTGAAACGCACACTTAAAAATGGTTGAGATGGTAGCTGATGGGTGTGCTAGGACCCGAGTAAGGGTCCTCCGAAGGCTCATGTGCGGAAGGCTTGCTCCTCAGGCCTTGGAGCTGCTGGGAGGTGGGGGCGGGGCTGGTGGGAAGTCTTCTGGTCCTCAGGGGTGACTCTTAGGGAGGGTACTGGGAGCTCAGCTCCTTTCTCTTCCTCTTGTCTACTTTCTGGCTGTGAGATCAGTCAGTGGTCTGCTTCCCCTGCGCTCCCACCATGATGGGCCACCCAGGCCAGCTGATTATGGACTGAAACCACCAAGCCCGTGAGCCAAAATAAATCTTTTCTCCTTATGAGCTGACTGTCCCAGGTGTTAGTTACAGTAATAAAAAGCTGCCTGACATATTATTTGTACTTTAGCACCATAAAAAAGGGTGAGTCCACATCTTTGGAACTGATGTGATCAAAGGTAAGAGCAAAGCCAGCATGGCTTCCTGTGATTCCTGTCTTTCGCAGGTTGGAGGACTCAGCATCCAGCACTCAACAGAACCTGTGAACTGACTGCAGAGGTGGGGCTGAGACATGGGAAGAACAGGAGCAGAGAGCTGAAGGAATCAAGCGATAAACAATCAATCTCGCAGGAAGCCTTGGAGATGGGGAGCAGGGGGAGGGTTTGGGGGTGATGGGGACCAAAGAGGAAAAACAGGACACAAACCAGAGTTCCAGAAGCTGTGGGCTGAATCCACCCCCGGAAGGAGGGCGCTCAGAGAACAAGGGGCTGGTCTGCTCTGGAGCCTGGAATTGCTTCCTTAGTGTCACGGGTCCTCAGTGCAGACTTAAGCAGAGGGAAACAGATGGACAGCAAGTCCAAGTAAGTTCAGGAAGGTATAAATGTGTCATTTCACACAGCTGTAAAGTTCCTGAGTGGCACCTCAGTCTGTCACAGATTGGTCTCCCAACTTCTATCCAAAATAGGTCATTGAGAAGTGGATTTTAGGTTTATGGTTTTAAGCAGAACACTGAAGGACCACAATATATATATATTGTACCAGTCTTGAAACATGTAGGAGAACATCATATTTATAATATGCATAAGCTGAATTTCTTAAATGTTAACACCTATTTAGAAACCTGGGGGTGACCTGCTTCTTAGCATGAGTGCTTATCATCTTAAGAAAACTGGGCATGTTAAATCTGGAAAGTTACTTCAAAAATCTTTAGGGAGCACTAGGGCATAGCTCAGTGGCAGAATGCTTGCCTAGCATGCACAAGGCCCTGGGTTCAGTCCCTAGCACTGAGGGGGAACAAAAAAGGTTTTAAGGAAATCTAATTACCTCAGTTAAAGGCTTTCTGCCAGATTCATTAATAGATAATGAAATTGGTGAGTTAAATGGTTAAGTGAAATCAATGAGACGCACATATTTAAATATTGCATTGCTTCTCCTGTGTGGGAAACTCAAAGAGTAAAAAAGGACCACAGTGGATGATACACATTGGGAAGTCGGAAGAGAAGGGTCAGGTGGAAAGAGGACCAGGGAGGGAGAGAGGGGAAAGGAAGGGGAGGAACAGAGATAAAAAATGAAAAATAATGGGAGGAAAATAATACAAACACATGTAAAGGGATGGGGGTGGGAGAAAAGAATTAAGATCCATGTACAGGTACAGATTCCTTATGATGAATGTGATCATTCTGTATGTCCAAAGCATACCAGTAAAATTAATTAAAAAGCTCAAGTACAGTTCTACACATGGATGTTTCAGTCAGCAAGAGACCATGTGTTACGATGGTGGTCCTGCAGGGTTAAAACAGAGCTTAGGAATTCCTGTTGCCTAGCAACATCACTGTCAATGTGACATCTTATTGCCCATATTACTTTTTCGTTTTCTTTATGTATTTTTTTGAGACGGGGTTTCACACGTAGTTCAGGCTGTCACTCACTGTGTAGCCCAGGCTGACCTAGAACTCATGCTGATCCTCCTGCCTCAGCCTTCTGGTGCTGTGATTACAGGCATCACCACCATGCCCTGCAGCCCCATATTACTCTCTTATTGGGGAGCCAGCAGTGTAGACAGAAGCACACAGGAGATGGGAGTTATTTAAGTACATAATACTCAATGATTATCTATAGTTTTTTTTGGTAGCAGGAATCAAACTCAGGACCTTGTGCATGCCAGGCAGGTGCTGTGCCCCTGAGCTATATCCCCAGATTGTTATATATATATATATTGTCTTTTTGAGACAGGCTTGACAGGGTCTCACTATGCAGTTCAGACTGGCCTTCAACTCCCTTTGTAGCCCAAGCTGGCCTTGAACTTGCAGTAATTCTCCTGACTCAGCCTCCTGAGTGCTGAGATTACAGGCATGCACCACCATACCCGGCTTATACTATAGTTTTTATCATCACAGTGAATTACTTCTACTTATATAAAAAAAGCCAGCTCACTGTAAGATGGTATGCCGTGTGACCCCAGCAGTAGCCATTGTGTTTGTCTGTGTCTACACTGCAACAACCATCTGAGTGACTGGTCTATACCAGCGATGGCAAACTTTTTAGAGACGAGGGCCAAACTGCAACTCGAAAGCCGTTTATTTATTGCAAAGTGCCCACACTGCAATTAAACCTGCAAACTGAGGGTTTAATTTTGAAAAAAACAATACATGCATTAACATCTTTTGTTTTAAAAGAAAAATAATGCATGTGGATAAGTCCACAACCACTGGTCTACATCGCCCAGCTTTGTGTACATGCATTTTGCTCGCATGACAAAAAGCTTCTCAGGATGTCTTTCTGAGAATGCAGAGTTGCAGTGTCCTGTGTGTGCACGTGCATGTGGGGGCACATTCAGCACAAAGGGCCCTAAGAACACCAACGGCAGAGTCACACCGACGAAGGGTTTGCCCTGCAGTGGGGGAACAGGCAGCTCAGGGAAGCTGTCAAGGGACAGACTCAGCGCTTGTGGAGAGACAGACCGTTCAGTGAGGAGCCAGAGCTCACTTCTCAGGCTTTGGAAAGAGAAGCAAACTGGCAAAAATCATAAAAGCAACCAATGCACTGTCCCGTCCCCAAAGAAAAACCCAACACTCAAGAGCCCTTCCTGATGTGTGAAGCTTCTAGACTCAAAGGTCACCTCTTGAGGGCAGCTCGCCTGTGTCTGTTGGCTCCTATGGGTCTCTGGAGGTTGGCATCCAAGGAGATGCCTATTAATTATCTTCTGACTGACGCCAGTCAGATGTTTGGGGCAAGGCTGCTCTTTGGAGGTATAAGTCCAGAAGCTGTCAACACAGGCCACCTGTCCCCTGTTAGACTTGGTCAGGTTGGCTAACAGAGAAAAGACTGGTCCACCCTCACAGCTGCTATCCTCCTAGGGACGGTCACAATTCTCCGTCTCCTCCAATGTCTCTGGCCCCTGCAGATTTTTGCTGCCCGGTGTCCTGGCTGGCTGGCTCTCCTTCTGCAAGGTCCACGCCATGCAGATGTGTGCAGCCAGGGTAGACTTCACGACAGAGTGTGGCTTGTGTTTTAACTTTGAAGTCTTTAAAAATGATACTCTCGGCAGGAAACGGCCTGCAGAAACAGATGCCTGGCCATTGCCAAGTCTAATTCAATTAAAATCCAAGAAGTAGCAACACTACCTAATAAATACAAGACTTGCTTTCTCTTTAGAAGCAGCTAGGAAGCCACATGGAGGATTTGGTTTATTCTTCCAAGACAGGGCTCCCCCAGTTGTGGCTCAGGGTGGGGACAGGAGCTGCGTGGCTCCTGCCCTGGGTTAGTTCTTAAGTCACTGTGCAGACCTTTCTCTCTCCCCTGGCTTCCCTGCCTACAAATGAAAGCACTGCAACAGCTCTTGTGTCCTGAGTGGCGGAAAGCAGGAGGAGAAGACGGATTTGTACCAAATTGGCCTGGAAAGCAAGGAATGCAGCAGATAAGCATTTCTCCTGCTGGACATTTTGGCCCCTGCGCTTGTGTGTGTGTGTGTGTGTGTTCGGGGTGCTGGATATGTACCAGGGGATGGAACCCATGGCCCTCTGTTGCTGATGTGCCTCACTGCTCTGTGGGGTTCCAAGTGCTCCCCCTCAGGACTCCTGTGCTTTCTGCCTGCAAGGGTGGGGGCATTTGCAGCATTTCCCAAACTCACTTTCCAAGCCCCGCCTCTGCTTTCCCAGAGCCTCTTGTGTGACCAGGGATTCTGCAGAAAGTCTGGGGCCAGATGGTCCCTGAGGTCCACAGGCTCCTGCATTCCACGGATTCTCAGCAGTTTGTCATCCAGCGCCCTCCTAACCTCTGCTTGGGAAGTAATTAAATCAGTTGTTTATATCTTCTGGCAAACGCATTTAAGTCCATTTGTCCCTTTCCAGGGTAAATTTTGTCCAATTTAAATGAAAGATTTGGTCCATCTAAAAAGTATTAGATAATGGCAAAGAGGCAAAGAAATAACTTACAGGGTGTTTCCAACTCCTTTACAACCTGCTGTCCAAGCTGAAGGCACTTCGCAGGAGCAGAGTGAGAAACTGAGGCCTGGAGGGTTATCTCCCACAGTGAGAGGGGGGGAAGGGACAGGGGACCCTCGGGCCCCCAGCACTTTCTAACTCTACTATGCTGGCCACAGTCATTGGGAGTTAAGTGTACTGGCGGTTAAGTCAGGGTTCTCCAGAGAAACACCACTCATACTGGTGTGTGTGTGTATGTGCACGCGCGTGCACAGGTAGGAGGAGAGAGAAATTGGTTTATTTTAAGTAATTGGTTCATGTGATTATGGGGCCAGCAATACAGATTTGCAGAGTAGGCAGCAGGCTGGAGACTCAGGAAAGAGTTATTGCCACTGTCTTGTGTCTAAATGGTGTCTTCTTCGAAAATTCTGTCCTTTCTCGTAGGATCTCTGCTGGACAAGGCCCACCCATATTATGGAAGACAATCTGTTTTTGTAAACTTTAAATCTATTGATTTACATATAAAAAGTACCTTCACTGCCTGCCACATCTAGATGAGCATTTGACCAAAAACTACGTACCCGGATGTTGCCAAGCTGACAGGTGGACTCAGCCATCACAGTAAGCTCTTTGTTACTTTAAATCTCTAGGTCAAAGGGAAAGCCAGGACCTAAGAGAAACCTGCGGGCATCTGGACTCAGCCTTCTTGCTGACCTGCCCCGGGACAGCAGGTGCGTCACCCTGGATGAGGAATCCAGCTCTCTCAGGACTCTGGGCATGGAGGGAGGGAGGGAGGTGAGAGAGCCTCCCAGGAGCTGCCTATGGCTCTGGGCACGGGGAGGGAAGTACTGGCCCAGGGAAGGTGCAGGACTGGGGGGATCCCGGGGGCTCCCTAGATCCCCAGCCAGGTATGGACCCCCCCACCAAGGCTCCCCAGCTCAGCACCTGAGCCTGCACGTTAGGCAAAGGGAATCGGGGCCTACAGCAGCACAACCAGCAGGAAGGCATCAGCAGCCTTCAGGGCTGGGAAGGAGGGGACAGCTCATGTCTGCGGGGTACAAGGCCCTCTGCCTGGTGTCTGGAGGCCGCTGACAGTGACCCCAGCTCCCAAGGTCCCTGGGAAGGGAGGGTGTGAAGGGAAGAGGAGCCAGGTGGGTGGGCCCAAGGGCCACACTTCAGGGCTGGCAAAGACTCTCCTCTCTCCACCCCCATGCTGGACCCTGCCACCACACACATCTCCCTCAAGAGCCCAGCCTGGGCAGAAGTGTGCGGCTTCACAGGATTCTCAGGCTCCCAGAGGGCCGCCCTGGCTCCTTTGGATTTCCAGACAACCTCTTCCCTGTTTTCTCTAACAATTTCTTGGAGCAGGAGGTGTAGCTCAGTGGTAGGCTAGCATGCATGAGGCCCTCGGTTCCAACCTGAGTTAAAAAATAAAGCAATTCAGAACAATTTCTCTAATTCCATCTGTACAAACCCCTTGCACCCTTTTTCAAGCCTGCCCAAGCCCTGTAACGTCCCGCGAGTCCTCTATTCCAGGCCCTGGCCCTTAGACCAGCTTCTCTTCAAGATGCTGTACACTAAAGCCACTTGTTTCTTTTTCCTTTTTATTTCTGGTGACATAGAAGGCTGAGTCTAGGGCCTTCACGCTGAGCTATAGTCCAGCTCTGTTTTTTTTTTTGTTGTTGTTGTTGTTGTTCATTTTGAGATATGGTCTTACTAAGTTGCTAACCTGTCCAACTTTCCATCCTCCTGTCTCAGTCTCCCAGAATGCTGGAATTGCAGGCAGTGGCACCAGTGGTTTGGCTTCACCAAAACCATTTCTGTTATTTTCACCTTGCTTGATTTTCAAGCAGCCAGGCATTTTCAGAAGAGTGGGAATCCTGAGCCTGGCATAGTGGTGCATGCCTGTAATCTCAGCACTTGAGAGGCTGAGGCAGGAGGGTCATTGTGGGTTCAAGAACAGCCTGGGCTACAAAGTGAACTCAAGGCCAGCCTGAGCTGCATAGCAAGACCCTGTCTCAAAAAGACCAAAAAAAAAAAAAAAAAAAAAACACCAAACCCCAAAAACCAAAAACCAAAACAACACCAACCACAAAAATCCAAAAAAAGAGTGGGAATTTTTGGAACAGTAGGATGTGGCTGTGTGGAAACCCTGAGGGCCAATATGCTGCCCCATGTTTTTACTTTGAACACTGAGGTCTGCAGTTGAGGATGACAGAAGATTCAAAGACTGGGGTGTCTAGAAAAGCTAACATGGCTGGATTTAGTCTAAAGGGTGGCAGACACTGATGGGGTGGGGTGCACACAACCTGATTACCTGGGAATCGGGTGCCCCCACTGGGCCTGACTCTGGATCCACTGGGGGCATCTGTGATTACATCTGATTCTCTTTTCGAGCTGATGGTGCTGAGCTCCATGCTTCTGAAAGATGCCCAATTGCTTCAGCTTCCTAACTCAGGAGGAAGGGGCAGTGCTGTGAGGCTGGCATTTCACTACCCCTGCCTTAGGGATCAGAGAAGGCTGCGATGAAGGAGATTCAGGTGCAAACGGGCAGGGCTCCTGAGCAGGCCTCGGGTGATAAAGACCTCAGCCTTTTGGTCTCAGTTCACAGACTGTGAACTTCTGTGCTCTCCCCAGGCTGCCCAGGACAGCTGTGCAGGGTGTGTACTGCGAGAGGGATCTGAGTGGGGCTGAACTCATCAAGCCTGGACTCTGGCTGCACCTGATCAGACACATTGTATGAACCAGGAGCTGCCCTGTGCCTCACTGAGGGAAATGAAGATGGCACCCTCCGATGACCTGGACCCACTCCCTCACTGTCCTCTACAGTCCTAAATTCTTGGTTTTCCGGGGCTGTTAGGGGCTGAGGTATGGCTAAGCTCCAGCTCGGAGGCAGTGAGCTTGTGAAACTCTGCTCCCTCTACTGTTAGCTCATGATCTCAGCCACCACATGTCAACATTACACTTGAAAATATACAATGGTGGCTGGCGATAGGGCTCAATACAAAGGTCTTGGGTCCAACTCCTGGTAATGAAAAAAACAAAGAACAATACTGAAGTATCACTTAGAAAATGGACTCAGAGCTGGGTGTGGTGGCACAAGCCTGCAATCCTACTCTCGGGAGGCTGAGGCAGAGGGATCAGGGACAATTCGAGGCCAGGCTAGGCTGCATAGTGAGTTCAAAGTTAGCCTGAACTACACAGAGAGACCCTGTCTCAAAAAAGAAAGGCACTCAAAGTAATGATGCACCCCCGCATCTCCTCCCCCATCCTCCTCCTGCTTCTGCCAGCTCTTCCAACAGTACAGAGTCCCAAGCGTCCTGTGTGGCCCAGAGCCCTTCTCCTGCACAGCCCCTGAGCAGGGGACCCAGCCCACCTGCCCAGCCAAGGGGGCTGAGAGAATGAGTGACTTACTGACTGAGATCCAGCTTCCACTGACTCTGCTGTGTCCCGGGGTGGCCGGTATCTTGGGGGGCTGGGCCCAGCCCTCCTCCTGGGAGAGGGTGTCCCTGGGGCCTCCCCTGCTAGCCTGTGCCTGTGTGTATGGCTCCACAGGGACAGACTCAGAGAGCTCCCAGCTCCTGCAGGACCCCGGTGTATGCTAGGAGGCCCTGGGTTGAAGGTGGTGGGAAGGCCCAGTGGGTAGGGAAGGGTGAGCCTGAAAACCAGAGCTTGGGGCGGGTGAGGCAAAGCCCCAGCTAGGAAGGGCGCAGTGTTAGCCGCCTGGAGCTCCTGGGCCCAGCACCTCTGCCCACGTCTGAGCCCACGGCGGGGCTGCTGTGCGGGTGTCAGGTGTGCTATGTGCCCTGCGTCTGCACACACCCATGGCCGCTCTGAAGCCCCAGCCGGGGTTAAGAGCTGGGACCTGCTTGTTTAGCCAGTTTAACAACACTCACCAGCTGTTCCTCTAGAGCAAGCACCGTGGCCCACAAGCATGGGTCCTGATTGCCCACAGATCAGCCCAGCCACAGAGCTTCACTTAGAACCAGCAGCTCCTCCTGGTCTCTGGGGTCCCTGCAATCCCTCCACAGGGAGGTTCAGAGTTGGGTCTTTCTTGTTGGGCTAGTTGCTAATCTACATGACCTGGAAGAAGAGGCACTCAACTCCTGAAAGGGTGAATTAATTTGTATTTTTTTTCCTTTCTTTCTCGTTTGTATTTTACTCCTGTCTGTGTCTGTCTGTCTGTGTCTCTCTCATATTCTCTCCACACCTCTTTGTTACTTCCCTATGAACCCAGGGCCCTCCGTGTGTTAGGCAAGCGTTCCATCACTGAGCCTATCACCATCCCTTTTGGTAATTTTATCCTGAGGCAGGGTCTTGCTAAGGCTGGCCCTGCATTTGTGATCCTCTTGCCTCAGCCTCCTGAGTAGCTGGGATTATGGGTGCACACCACCAATCTTGGCTTACTTTCTCATTTTCTACACTGCTTGTACAGTGCCATTGTATCATTTTTTTATGACCCACTATTACCTCTTTAAATACTATATCTGTATTTCTTTAAGTAATATATTTACAATATTCTCTGGAACACAAAATAAACACAAGAATATACTTTATTGACTAGAGAGCCATGCACAGATGGGCTTCTGCCCTCCTGCCCGACACCCCAGGCCACCACCCAGAAAGCAGGAAGGAGCTGGTAGCCCCTCTTTGCTCTTCTGTTTCTCCTGGGATCTGTTCCCCACCCTCCTGGTTGTGCGGGTTGGGAGGGTACAAAAGGAAGCTGACTGACCTAAGGCAGACCACTGAGACATTTTGAAAGTCTGCTTCTCACCCAGGGAAAGGGAAGACACACAGCAGGGAAGAGACACTGCGGGAAACAGAGACAGAAAGAGAAGCCATGGCAGGCAGAGGAGGAAAGGCAGAAAGCTCCACGTGGCCCAGAGGCGAAGCAGGGCCAGGGATGGCTGTGGAGCTGGGCATGGGGTTCCAGTGGTTTTTGGGTTTTTTTTGCTTGGATAACAAAATGCCCGAGACTATTTTTTTGAGCTAGGATCTTGTTCTGTAGTTCAGGTTGGCCTTGAACTCACTCCTATTTAGCCCAGGCTGGCCTGGAATTTATGGCTATTCTCCTGCCTCAGCCTCAGAGTGCTGGGATTACAGACATGTACCACCCCACCTGGAGGGTATCTGTGATAGACAGGATTTATTTAGCTTATGCTTCTTGAAACTGAGAAGTCTAAGAGCACAGTGCTGGTGAAGACCTTGCTTATCACACCATGGCAGAGGACCTCACACTCTGGAGTCACAGCATGCATGCGAAGCCTTGTAATACCACTGGTTCTGTGATAGGGTCCCACCTTGATGACTTTAATCCTAATGATCTCCCAAAGGCTGTACTTTTTTGTATCATCAACATAGGAGTTTGGGGATGACTTTTCCAACACAAGTTTTGGGGACATATTTAAACTACTGGACATGAGCTTGAGCCCCAAGATGAGCCCCCTTGCAGGCAAACACTCTGGTACTCTCTACTGTCAGCCGGACTCTGTGTCTATCCCGGGTAAGATAAAGGTGGAGACATCAGAATGCCACATCCCTTTGAGCAGCAGCTGTGGGCAGAGCTCCATATGGCTGCCGCAGCCAGCAGTCTGAGTTAATAAAAGTTAAAAAAAAGAAAGAAAGAAAGAAAGAAGCTGGGAAATGCTCCTGGAGAGCCACGTGGCACTGTCCAGGGCCAGGGTGGGAGGGTAGGAGGAGAGCAGGCACCATAAAAACGGGTCCCCACCCCTGCTGGGTGTGCCAAGGTCTCTGTTCTCATTTCAAGCATTCAGCTTGTTTAGTAATGGTGAGCCCAAGACAGCCCAGTGACTCAATCTGCTGCTTTAGACAACTGGGCCCTTCCCAGTGTGTTTCTCTCAGCCAGAAAGGGGGTGAAGGGTGCAGCACACAAGTGCTAGCCCCCCTCTCCCTCTCCAAATTTGCATGCTGAAGTCCTAATCTCTCTCTGCTTGGGGCAGGGGAGGTGGGTCTTGGGGAGGTGATGAGGTCATGAACTCCCATGAATGGGATCAGTGTCCTCTAAAAGGAGCCCCGGGGAGACCTTTCCCTTCTTCCCACTAAGGACCCTGAAGAAGGCGTGGCCCATGAACCAGAATGCAGGCTCTCACCCCTCACCAGATGCCACATCTGCTGGTGCCTGATCTTGGACTTGCAGACTGAGCAATGTTTTTGTTGCTGATAAACCATGTGGTCTCTTATATTCTGTTATAGCTGCCTGAAGACAGCTGGTACCAATACAGCTAGGAAGAGCCAGGGAATGGGATACATACGTGTGTATACAGGCACATGCGTATATGTATGTAACTCTGTATGTGTACCTATGTGGGTGATTTTCTCATGACACCTATAGTTCTGCTCTTGCTGGAGGAGGGGAGCCAGATGGCTATCAAATTCCCCACCCAGGGCATCCTGATAGAGAAGCTGGACAAAGACAGTGGTCACATGGGTAACCCTTGGGCCCGGGGCATCTTATCTGCAAGAGGTGCGGGAAGGAAGGAACAGACTGGACCCTTAGCCTGGGGAGAGGTAACAGCACCCATCCAGAAGGTGGAGTCTGACACTTGAGGAGTCTGCTGGCTCCTGAGAGAGGAGCCAGGAGCAGGAAGTGTGTCCAACAGGACATTTAACATTCTATAAGGATTTCTTGCAAACCGACTATGTGCTGAGTCCCTGACCTGGGCCTCTGATCAAGGGAAGCACACGCAGAAATGAACCAACACAGGGGAACGGGGAGGGGAGGCTGCATCTTCCTGGATGTCCACGGGTGGAGGAGCAGGACATTTTAGGGCTCTAAAGAAAAACAGCAAAGCAGCTTCCAGTCATCTCTGAGGACGCAGCATTTGTTTCAGGAAGAAGAATCCCTCCTGCTACTCCACAAGGCCCTGAAGTCAGGACAACTGGCCGAGTCACAGGCTATGTGGTCATGCTTGGCCACTGCAGAGTCTGCTGAGTCCCTGGCTGGTGTCTCTGAAGCCCTGGTAAGTCAACAGAGCAGGCCCTGACATCACAATCCTTTCGAGTCTCTATCATTGGGAATGCCTGGATCCAGTCCAGGGAGAGAGCGGTGGATTTTACAAAGGAAGGTTTCTCTGTGGAGAGAACAGGGATGATTCAGCACAGGGCAGCTCAGGACTGTGAGCCCTGGCTCTCCTGGCAGGACCCGCTCCCCTCCTGCCACCTCGGCAGAGGCCCCAGACTGCACCTGCTGGTGGAGTGCTGCAGGGCCACTGAGGCTCGGCACCGTGCCACTCCTCTCTCCAAGAACACCATCGCCTGGCACGCTTCCGGGAACAGCCAAGCCCCACGGACAACACTCCCAGGAATCCTCCCACTTGGAAAACAAACGTGCAGGATCTCAGGACCATGCTGCCAGCCTGGTAATGCGGCATCCAGATACAAAGCCACGACTGGGGCTCCCAGTGCTCTCTGAAGGTACACCACGGCCACAGTGGTGCAGATACACACACACACACACACACACACACACACACATCTGCGCAGCACACAGACTGACTAAGGCTGTCATAAGCCCTCGGGGTTTTTAGTACTGTGCCACAGACAATAGTGGCAGAGATTTCTGTGCTAAAGGGGCACATGACTTTTTATCTGACAAACAAAATGGTCATTAGGAGAAAAACTGTACATGGATGATTAGAACTGACATTTATTTTTAAAATTGATTTGTTTTTTTTTTTAAATTTTATTTAAAGAAAGACAAAACAAAACAGAAAATGGACAGAAAATGTATATACTTTCAAAGAAAAAAAATTAACAGTAATAAATCACTAGTTGATGTTTACATATTGTCTCCCCCACAAATAATTGTTCAAGATAGAAAAGTGGAACATATAAATGGGAATTTAACTCGGGAGACTGCAAAGAGTTCTGTTCAACTATCCAACAAAAACTAAGTAATATGGCTATCAATCCTATATATTTAGAGAGGTATGCATTTATCCATATCTTCATTTATGTTGAGACCAAACAAAACATAGCAGATTAAAATCATTCTGAAAAAGCTTAATAGTATTGCTGGATTTCACATCATGACACTCCAGAATCAGCATTGGGTACTACAGAGCCCCTTTTTCTTTCAAAGTATTTGTTCATTTCATCATGTGTCGAAAGATCACTTCTCATAAACTGCTTATAGGTTTTACGCAAGCATGAGTCTTAACATGTATTTCTACCCTTTCTACATTAGAGGGAGAAACAGAACAAAGCAAGACAGAACAAAACGTATTCCTATAGACACATAAAACTAAAAAGACATATAACTCTGCAGTATGAGGAGTTCTACTATGGTCACTGGGCTGTCTCTTGTTATCATCAACAGAAGTGGCTATATCATTAGATAAAGTACAATTGAATATATCAGTACATAACAGAGTTAATAGAAATACAACCCTGTAGATAGTGTAGAGGTACAAAAATTAGGTAGTGATCAAATCAGAATGGGTATCGGAGTGAGTCACTGTCATTTTCTGTACAGTTGTCTACACTCTCCGACTTGATACCATCAACCTAACAGTTTTGAATAAAATGTGTCAATAACAAGCAGCAATCAAACAAATCAGACTTAACTATGATCATTCATGCTACAACGGTATAAGTTATACAGGGATCCTGACTGAGTTAATAGGAAATTAAAGATAAGCACTGTGCGAGACAGCTGTCTGTGCCCTCAGATCACACGGAACAAGTTCCATCCAAACAGAGTGGTGCGAGTAATATGGGTTTTAATTCCTGATACACTATTAGCAATATCTTCTGTTGTCTTTTTTAAAGACTATTCCTTGGGGCTGGGGATTTAGCTCAGCGGCATAAGCGCCTGCCTTGCAAGCAGGCAGTCATGAGTTCGATCCCTGGTACTGATAAAAATGAAAAAAACCAAAAAAAAAAAAAAAAAAAGACTATTCCTCTCCTTTCACTCCCCCAGGATGTACTATGCATGTATGTGTGTGTATATATATTTTTTGTTGTTGTTGTTTTTTTTTTACTTTTTTTTGTTTAACTGCAAATCAAACTCCAGACCATGCACTTGCTAGGTTGATGCTTGTGCCGCTGAGCTATATCCCCAGTCCATATATGGATGATTCACTGGCACTCAGTGGGACTCAGTGGATCTCAGGGCTTGGCCTCAGATGCTAAACGGGTGGCCTTGTAAAGGTGCACTGCCTTTGGTGGCAATAAGGAAACACATTCCAGGTAGAGGAGGAGTAAACGGCCCACAGTGGGGACTTCCTTGCTTGGTGTCTGGTGGCCTCCCACCAGGCAGGAGAGATTTTCTCAGGTGGGCTGTTTGAGTAAAAAGGTGACCTTCAAAAATGTACTCATCATCCTTGTCCAGGCAAACACCTACCCAGTCACTAGGAAGTCTCTAGGTGCCTGTGCAGTATCCAGCACCTCGGGAGGAGGGAGGCAGGGATGGGCAAATGGTGCCCTAGGGTCCAGGTGGTTCTTTTCTGCTCCTGACCCAGGTGTGGACTGAAGCCAACCCTGCCATCCTGACAGCAGACGGAATCACAAGTCCAGGCACAAGGCACACTGCTGAGTGACAGAGTAGGCTGACACTTGAACAGATCTGCATAGCAGCCCAGTCAGAACCTCTCTAAGAGAAACAGGTGCTCTGGTTTGGACAAGTGTTAAAAGCTTGGTCCCAAGCCTGAGGTACTACTGGGAGGTAATGGAATGTTTAAGAGAGGGCTTAGTGGGGAGCTCTTCTGGTCACTGGGGCATGTCCTTGAAGGGGACAGGGGGATTCCAGTCCCTGCTCTCTTTCTCTCTTTGTTGCCATCATGAGAGGAGGTTCCTCTACTACACATTCCCTGCCATGACATGCTACATTGCTACGGACCCAAAGACAACTTGGGCAATCAACCGTGGACAGCAACCTGTGAAATGGTGAGCCCAAATAATAAACCTTGCCTCCTTATAAATTGGTTATTTCAGGTTATGTTGTTACCAGAACAAAAAGCTCACTAACACAGTAGAGATGCTGATGAACTCCAGGAACAGCTCACGCCAGGGAAACAGACTTTTACTCTAATGTTCTATGAATGTCTTGAGAACTTTGAGAGTTTTCAATGATACAAACTGCCCACTGTGGCATGAGTGCATAGGTTCACCATCAGTGTTCTATGAAATGGGTCAATGACACGGTGTGAAACTTTTGGGACTCAAGAGAAGGTGTTTGGCTGAAGAGATGATACATCACCCCCACACAGCCCAACACTTGTCCTGAAAGATAGAAGATCACTTCTTCCCAAGAATTCCTTAAAGATAGCAATCTGAGTCTAAGACTTCAGATATGCTAGGGAAGAGGACAGCCTACAGGCAAATGTGTAGGAAAGGGGAGAAGGACTTCTTCTATCCAAACCTTTTAACCCATGAGCACTTGCTCTAGTCTTCTTCTAAACTTCTGATACACCACGAACCCTGGCTAGATAGAAGCCCAACATTCCTTGGACCAGCCTTGTATGGAAAGGATGCCACGACCTTAACTGTAGTCTAACTATATTCAAAATAGGGCAGATTCTCTTGTTCTTGTCATGGTTGCCATGAGAACATGTCTTGATTGGCAGTGCCAACACAATTCCTCTTTGAGATATGAAGAGATACAACCCAGAGAGGCTATAGAAGTCCGAGGCCATGGTAGACTGGATAAGCCATTCTGACTTGATCCTGAGTCCCAGATCCTTCACAGATTATACTGCTCTTAAAGGGAAGAGGGCTGATCTGTGCTCTTTCATGGCAGCTGCTTAGCATCCTGCCTGTATCCCTGAACTATAAGTGAGGCTTCCTGACACCTCTGCAGCAAGTGACAAGCTGGAGAGTATCCAAGCAAGAAAGGAATCCCCAAATCTCAGATGCAACAGATGGACAGTCAGAGGAAGCAGCACCAACAGCTAAAGTCCATCGGACCATCGTGAACTGCTCACATGGCTCTGGGTTCTGGTAATCCTAGTGGAGTGAAGTCACATAACAGGGTGAAGGGAGCTATCAGATTGGAGCAGATTCTGAACTCTGGTTCTGTTGATTGAGTTCAGGGGCTCTGTGTACCCTCTAAAATTCCTTGCAAGACTTGGTGAGGGGAAGCATGGTGATGCACGCCTGTAATCTCAGCACCTGGGAGGAGGAGGCAGCAGGATCACTGTGAGTTCGAGGCCACCTTGGGCTACCTAGTGAGTTCAAGATCAGACTGAACTACAGAGAGTGACCCCGTCTCAAAAAAAAAAAAAGACTGTGTGATAGGGTACATTTGTCTAGGAAGAGTGTGTGTAGTTCTTTCAGGGCCTTAGAAAGATCAAGGACTCAAAGACATTGAGAAATACAGGAATTAAGGACCTTGAGTTTCCTCTACCCTATATATGCAGAACATATACAAATCTGGGTATGGAAAATACACTAACACAGGAGAATCTGCTATGTGAATTGGGTGGTCACTCTCCTGGCTACTGCTACTTCCTGGCCCTACTTTTTGATGGCCACCCTGGTGTTCCTGGACATTCCAGCACTACTGAAGACCCTGCACTCCATACCCTTCATCTTTGTCAGGGCCTGGTGTTTTCATGAGTCTCTCATCGGCTCCTACATTCCTTTTCTGAACACCACCACCTCCAGGCCACAGGAGGAAACTGGAGAGGAAAATACAATGTAGAAGAAAGAGCACAAATTCAATTGGACATTCCCCACGTGGATCTCAGGGTCCTAGGAAATCCTCCTCTGTCTGTCATGGACATTTGGACACCCCTGCACTCCCCTCACATACTGCCTAGGGCCCATGACTACCTCCTGGAGAGGCCCTGATCCCTGCATTCCATGCAATATGGGGCAGCTTTCTAAGTCCACAGTGCTCACCCTACAGACAGAGGTTAGGGGAGCCCCAGACAAGGAAGATGTCTGGTTAACTCCTCCTTCTTCCATGAGGCCTTCCAGTCCTGTGGCTAAGGAAGATGCCAGCAGAGCCACCTGCAGAGGAAATGCTCCTGGTCTCAAGGACCCTGCATGAAGCAGCTCAGTTTTCCCGTGGTGTGGAGTCATACCAGCAAGTCTGAAATATCCATGGACTCTCTCTTCCTGTGGCCTCTAATTAGTGCTCAAGAATGCTGGTTTCTTCTTGTTCTCTTACCCTCCAAAAAAACCTTGTATGCCACTTCTAGACTTCTGTATCTCCCAAATCACCCCTCCCAGGACCCAGGGACAAGCACACGTTTTACCAGTGGTAAAACCTCACTGTCTAGTGTGCAAATGGGACCTGCTGTTCTGCAAAGTGAAAGTTACCACAGAGGTGGTACATCAGTTTCCAGTTTTCAAAAGACACGGAGAAATACACATAGGCTAAAGTTATGAGGTTTGGAATGCTATCTTTGATGATTCAGTTCAGGGAAGCACTTGGCAATCTAGTAGCGCGTCAAGCATCATTCTGGATATTGTCTGAAAAAGCAGAGGCAAGGGTAGAACCCCCATATCTTCCTACATCCCCAAGTCTCTGTTTCCTTCTCTTGAGTAGTGCATGGCTTGGGAACACATACTCCAGAGTAACACTGCACCAGAAAGAAAGGTGCTATAGAACCCAGGAGAGATGTGGATATGATTAGATTTGGGCAGCTCATCTAGGCTCTCCTCCAGCCTCTTTCACCACGGATGGGAGAACCTCGCAAAGCAAAGGTCGCCTGAGGCTGCCCCTCCCCCACTCACCGTAGACTCTCTTCTTTGGGGCCGTCTTAGCAGGAATATAGGGCCTGGGCATGTCTATGCCACAAAGCCAGGACAAGACAACCTAGGCAGTTTTGCATCCTCCTGCATCTCTGTCACTCAACAAAACCCATGACACTGGCCGCCCTCTTCCCACAAAACCCAATAAATGAAAACAAACCAAAAAGCAGCAGGGGAGTGAAGCATCACTCCTAGGACAGCTCCCCACCAGGGGGAACTGGCCAGATCTACAACCAGTCTCTAACCAATGGGACAGGACCTGCTGAGAGCACAGCGTGGCAGCTTCCTGAGTTCCTACTGGCCAGGAAATCAGCTTATTTCTCTTCTCTCCACGCCATTCTCAGGGGGCTCATGCCCGAGGGCCCGCGAAAGTTAGGGGAGGTGAAACTGCCTCCCTACGCACAATCCAGGATGCCTCTCAAGTGGGTAAATAACCTAGGGACCGGAACCTCACCCACCCTTAAGGACACGTCCTTGGACTCCCCCCCTCCCCCGCCCCCCGGGAGTCTAGGCTTCGCAGATAACTATGCATTCCTTGAGGACCCCTGGTTGTGAGCGCAACCTGCTGAGAACACATTAAGAAATATGAGCGTTGGCCCAGACCAGGCGCGCATCCCCGCTCCCCTCCCACCGACCATCCCCGGAGACGTGCCGAGGAGAGAAGCAGGGACATTAGTCCAACAGGTCCTCTTCCATGAGCTTCACCCGGCCAGGCTTTCTCCGCCCTGCCCCGAGGCCCCAAATTCAGCGGGAGTGCCGAGGCACCTGCTACCAGACAGGGCTCCATCCTCGCGGAAGGGGGCCCTGGGCGGTGCCCCTGGCCTCCCCGGCTTTCCCGGGAAGGGGCGGGGCGCTCGCGAGGCCTAACCCCCTCCCCCGGCCCCCTTCCCGCACTCACCTGGCGCAGGTGCTGCAGCAGCGTCCCCGCCTCCTCCCTCCGGCCCTGGCGCACCATCCGCAGCAGCTCCTGGACCATGCCGACGCGCCGGTGGTAGGGGGGCAGCCCCGCGCCAGCGCCCGCGCGCCCTGCCTTGTCTCCGGCGCGCAGCAGCAGCGACGCCCAGAAGTCTGGCCGTTCGCGGCGGGGGCCCGGCGCAGCGCCGGGGCTGGCTCTCTCCGCCAGGCTGCCCTTGGTCTGCCGGGTACCCATGCTGCCGCCCGCCGGGACGGTACGCGCTGGGCCGCGAGGCCGCGTCCTCACCGGCCACCCGCCCCTCGGCCGCCTGGGTGCGCCCGCCTCCCAGGCTGCAACTTTGCGGGAACTGTTGCGCGCGGGCGGCACGGAGGCGAGGGCGGGCGGCTACCCGCGCTCCCCGCGCTCCTCCCTCCTGGCTCCCAGGGCGCGCTCCCCAGCGCTCGCCGCCAGCCCGCCGGCCCCGCCCCGGCCCGCCGGCCCCGCCCCGGCCCGCCGGCCCCGCCCCGGCCCGCCGGCCCCGCCCCGGCCCGCCGGCCCCGCCCCGCCCCGCCGGCCCCGCCCCGGCCCGCCGGCCCCGCCCCGGCCCGCCGGCCCCGCCCAGCTCCGAACCCCCCGGCCCCGCCCCGGTCCTCCGGCCCCGCCCCCGCCCGGCTGCCCCCCCCCCCCGGCCCTCGCACCCCCCACCTCCCCGGCGCCCGGGCTCTGGGTCGCCGCGCCCTCCCTCTAGCCTTGTTGAACTCCCGCTCCTTTCCCGCCGCTGGGCTCGGGCCTGCGGGTCGCCAGGCAGCCCCTCCCTCTATTTCCTCTCCGCACTGCGCCCCCTGTCGGCTTCCGCGCCGCGCCTCCCAGGACCGTGACGCTGGTGAAGGGGGCTAGCAGGCCCCTGGGGCCGTCGCACTGGGTCCCCTCCGGGTTACACAGATGCATGCACGACCGCGCGCGAGGGTGAGGGCCACAGGAGGGATGGGAAGATGTCAGTGCGGTGCGCCTGGCGAGATAGGAAAGTTTGGAACGAGAGGAGTTATCCTATCAGTCTCAGAGACGAGTTTGTGAAAGTGAGCGCTGCTGAGGATCTGCTCCCAAATCTTCTGAGGTCTCCCAGGCCTCGTCCCATACCTACGGACTCCGTGGGCCCTGGCGAGGGGTGCATTTTAGCAAGGTTCCCCAGTGTCTCCGATGCTTACTGCTTGGAGATCTGGCTGACTCGGAGGCATGGGTGGTGATGGTAGTTGGTGTGCAAGATTATGGGTTGTATGTGTGTGTGTGTGACCTTCTGGGGTTCAGTTGCTTCCATTAGTGACTCAAAGGATCTGGACCGGAAAGGTGTGTGGAACTCCTGCTTTCTCACGCTGTCATCCTGACACCTGGAGAGAGGACCTGGGGAAATCTAGGTACAACCAAGAGAGATGCAATTGCAAATAGGTCCAGCTGGCACTCTCGCTGCTTCCTCCTTGACCACCTCTACCAGTCCCAGCCTTTGTGGGACAGGAACCCAGGGAATGGGAACTGATGGTGCTTGGAAAGCCTACCAGGCCTTACCAGAGATAAGGCTTCCCAAGCAGAGATGGCAAGTGGGGGCGGCTGCACTGGCTCCAGCTGCAGGGTGCAGGACTGCTATCAGCTGTGTGAGCTCTGCTCTAAGCCATGCCACGGGTGCTGCTTTTGGGCTTTGGAACATGTGGACTGTGGGGGCAGAAGAGCTGAATGTCATCCCAGAGAACTGGACTTCACCACTGAGTCCTGAGCATCAGGCCAGGTCTTAGCTTCTTGAGTCCTCCTTCTTCTGTCATGTTGGAATAATAACAGTGTGTTAAGCATTGGGAGAATAAAACAGACGGAGAAGAAATAGTGATGCTTATTGAAGCAAAGTAATGCAGACTTTATTTAGGATAATAATCAGTGGGCTTTTGTGGTGGGCTTTTGGTTTGTGTGTGTGTGTGTGTGTGTGTGTGTGTGTGTGTGTGACAGAGTCTTGCTGTGTAATCCATGCTATGCTGGCTTTGAACTCACTGTGGAGCCCAGGCCAGTCTTGAATTTATGGGATCCTCCTGCCTCATCCTCCTGATAGCTGGGATTACAAGCATGCACCACTGCAACCCAGCAGGATTTTGCAGGAGGGGAAAAAGATTGGGTTCAGCTCTGAACACAGTATGGAAAATGGGAATTCGTAGGGTGGAGACTGACTAAGAGGTAAGGGGTAAAGGGATTCTTGCTGGCAGGATTCTTGCTGAGAACACACCAGGGCAACTAGACAGGATCCAGGAGGATAAAGACACTGGTCAGATATTGAAGGTGATCAGATATCCAGAGTTCTGGCTAAATTGACTAAGGTTTTTATTATTTATTTTGCCAAAACTGTATTTTACAAGGAAGTACACAGGTGGGCCTAGAAGATTTGGGAGCCTGACTAAGATTGGCTAAACAGAGAATCTTGTAAAAATATAAATTCTAAATAGGGGTGTTCAGCAAAGGAGTTACTTTTCATACTTTGTAGATAATAGGATCTTCTTGTCTTTTTCATTAACCCTGAGAACCTTGAACATGTACTCTCCCCCAGTGGGCTTCTCTTCACTTTGAACAACCTGCTTCCCAATGCCCATTCCTACTGGTACAAAATACTGAATCATCTTTTTTTTTTTTTTTTTTTTTTTGGTACTGGGAATCAAACTCAGAATTTTACTTCCTAAGCAGGCGTTTATGCCACTGAGCTACAACCCCCGCCCTGAATCTTCTTGTAAACTGGCTTACAAGAGCTCGGAGGGGTTCTTTCCAGAGTTATCTCTATGCTTTGTGTATAGAACCCACTTTTTGGCACTTGGAAGAAGACAGTTTGGGACATATTTCTGTGTCTCTCAGCCATGACCTGCAAGACCACCCAGCAAGGTGGCCAACAGGCCCCTCCCTATGGATAGCAGGCACCATTCTCTTGGAGACAGACCACATAACCTGAGTATGCAAGTGGACTTGCTTAAAATGTATGATCATGACAAATGCTAGCAAGTGCTCCACTATAGAGCTAAACCCCTAGCCCGGTTCCCTTTTTGAGTTTCTCTAGAAACTTCACTGGTTGATGTTACCCAGAGTACTGCCTCAGATTTCTTTCTAAGCAATATTGTTTTTATTCATAGCTTTATTTGCTATCACATACTGACTGGCTTTAAACCTATCTTTCTAGCTTTTAAACTAATAAGCTAACCAGTCACTGATTCATGGTTAATGGTGAAAGACATAAGACTTTTGGGCCCAGAGAACTAGGATTTTTTGCTAAGGGCATGGCATATTTGCATCAGTTCCCCTTGCCTCCAGGTCCTGCAGGGGCACCATGATAGGCCCAGATGGATGCTCCACATGCAGCTGGTTTGCGTCATAGCTGGGAAACACTGAGCTTGGGAAATCTACTGCTTATATGGGATGCACTCAGCAAGCCTGCTCTTTGTGCTAGAGGGAGAAGGGTTGCTTACTGTGGACCTAACATTGAGAAGAGGTGCAAGTGGAAAGAGGCCAGGCGACTTGCAAGCTTGGCATACTCAGCAAAATGTGCCTAAGTGCCAGAGACCTACGAAGGATCATCTCTTCCAACAGTGGGCACTTCACACTCATTACATGAGCACAGAAACCCTGGAGTCATTGGGTGCTCACTGGTCTTTTTTGGTACCTGTATCCGGTTAACCAAGTGGTTAATGATGCCACATATGATTGCTCTCCTTGCCCATCCCTTCCCTCTGTGCTCGATCTTGGAGTGTTCCATTTGTCTTATGTTATGTGTTTCATCCTTGCAACAACTTTAAGATAGGCTCCTGATTTCTAAGGTGAGGAAATTGCATCTTAATGAGGTTATATAACTTGGCCAAGTTCACATAGATAGTCAGGGGAAGATCTGGGATTCACACTTAGATCTGTCTGATCTGAAGACATGCCATGGTTAGTAGTTTGGAGTGAAAATGATGGAAATCATTGATGAAGGGAGAGAATACCGTAGGTTGGATGTCAAGTGTCCTATTTCCATTTCCACGTGTTCCCCGCATGGCGCTATGTACTAGGAGATATTAGAACCTTTAAGAGGTGGGAGGTCTTTACATCCCTGAGGCCATGTTTTGTTTCAGAATTTATTCTCTTGATCATTTGCTTTCAAGCAAGTAACTTTTGGACCATGGAAGCATTAGATTTTTCTTACCACCAAACCTGTAATTAAGGAATTCTTGTCATGTTTTTGTTGGGATATTCCCTATATGTTGTAGGCATTTGAATTAATGAAATTTAAAGAACACTCAGATTATATAAATGTTTAAGTGAAAATATTGAACATATGTATATCTAACACACTGATCAAACAAAATATTTTATCTAGTATGTCAAGCTCGTATCACTACAATATTCTTCATTTATAGTATTAAGTCCTTTTAAAAACAATCATACAGAAGGTGTTTGAATGCCCCTTCTATGCAGAAGAGGCTGAAGTTCAGGAAAAGTAAAACATCTTCCCAATACTTCCTTGACAGTAATCAGAAAGCTGGAATTCAAAACCATCTTTGTACTACATTAGAGAATATAGATGCTCCATAAATATCTTTAAAATGTTTGCTTGAAAATGTTGCACAATTGTTTTTGAATCCAGGAAAAGACCTTGGAGAGGATGGAGGAACAGAAGCCGTGGGCCTGGCTGCCGGCCAGATGGCCCCGGGCAGGTGGCGGAGAGATGACTAGGACAGCTGGAGGGATGAGCCCTCAGTAAGCCTCGGGAAGACTCTGGCATTGATTTAGAGAAGGAGGAGGAGAGTTTGCAGATGAAGAGACATTGGTGGAGTCCTGGTCTTATTCTTTTAGCAATGATTTAGAAAGCTACCTGCTATAGTATCAGGGTTTCAGGCAGGGCCTGGGCTTGTAGAGAGAGGGGGGCAATGGAACTGTAGCAGCAGTTGGTGGCGGTTGGTGGCAGCAGCAGCAGCAGTAACAGAGGAACCGAGGGAGGGAGCTGTCTGGAATAGAAAGAGGGGAGGCTGACAGAGTGGGTAGTGTCCGGCCCTTCTGCCGAGTCAGGCGACAAGGAGCTCCAAATGGCATCCTGTGGCTATGGGATTGGCTCCAGCATCTCCCAGCAGCTGAAGAATCAGACCTAGCAAGCGAGGTGTGAGGTTGATCCAGAGCTGAGGTTTCTTAGAGCATTTGTGATAAAGGGATGGGACCATCTGGGTGATGTAGGTCCTGGAAGCAAAGAATATGCTAAGGAATACTGTCTGGGAAGGAAGTCAAGGCAAGAGGAGTCCAGAGAGGAGATAAAATATATTTAAGCCAGCGGTTCTCAAACTTGAAGGTGCCTTTGAATGCTTTGGAGTTTCTCATTCACTAGGTCAAGGGCATTTGCATCGGTCAGGAGTTTCCAGGGATGCCAAAGCCTGCTGGTCAGGGACTACCCCTTGAGAAGAGCCAGGGAAGGTAGTTTGTGAGTAGAAAGTCAGTAAGGGTTTTTCCTCTTGAGATCTCATTATGATTTTGACCATTTCTGGACTCAGAGGAACTCAGTGTAACCCTGAAAATACTGACCTCAAGGTAGTGCTGAACCTAGTCCTTTCATATACAGCGAAGAGGTTCTTGTTTCTTAGTTGAAAGGATTCTTTGTTTGATGAAACTAGTCGGGCTCCTGGTCCCTTTCCTAGGTCTATCTGTATTTCATTGCTTTAGCAAAGACCCTTAATAGGTCAGTATAGCAAGAGCCCTGCCCCCAATGTCTGATTAGCCTCAATATGTGATGAGTTCATTTTCTTTTCAAAGGAAGGCCCATCCCCTTTTAGGGTGCTCAGGCTAGTCGCTTTTCTCTCAGCAGCTTTTCCAATCCCACGTGCCTTCTTTCACTGACCAGGTAAAATGCTTCAGAGTCCTCAAATACTGACATGTGTTAGAGATGGGTGTAAGCCCCTATGGGTTGGTCTGAAGATTGGACAGTTCAAGCAAACCATTTGTGTGATAAGCCAAACTTCTGGTCTAGCTCTTTTTAAAAAAAAAAAAGTTATTGGAACATTTTAGATATACATGATGATAACATTCATCATAGGGAATTTATACTGTACATGATATATCTTGATTCTTTTCTCCTTCCTCTCTCCTGCCTTCAAATCCTTTTCCCCTCCTTGTTTACTAAAATTTGTTTCTATTTTTCTTCTGTTCTTTTTTATTTTCCTTTCCCTCTTCCTCTTCCCTAGTTTCCTGTCCCATTTGAGCATTTTCTTACAGTATCTGTTATGCACTTTGATCCTTGTTTACTTGATCTGGTTCTTAATCTTTGTCAGAGAGCAAAGAGCACTGTAGATGATCTGAGAAGCTAAGAAAGAAATGACTCTGAGGAAGGGAGCTAGTGGAGGGCAGGGTAGGGCATGGCAAGGTGTCCGTGAAGTCTGAGCTCTCTCCTAGAAAATAGCTTCAGGACCTATGGAGAGGCTGATTACATGCCTTTCCATTTGTTTCTCTAATTACTTCTTCATGGCGTCATGAATGACTTGGTTTCAATTTAGTTATTTAGTTTGTAATGTAATAGGTGTCCATAAACTCACCATCCAAAACAACACAAAGCCAAGCTAGATCTGTGATGCTGGTTTTTATCTGGAATGTCCTCCAAAGCCCATGTGTTAAAGGCTTGGTCCCCAGGTTGGTGCTTTTGCGAGGTGGTGGAACCTTTAAGAGGTAGGTAAACTGGGAGGCCTTGTGGGCTGCAGGAGGGCTGTGGGATGCAGCCCCTTCCTGTCATTTTCTCTCATTTCCCAGCCTCCCCGAGGCAGGAAGCTGCTTCTGTGCTTGCTGTGACATACTGCCTCGTCACCACCTCAAAAGCAACGAGCCAACTGGTAATGAATACTCTGATACTGAAATCAAACAGAACTTTCCTCTTTATAAGGTTTATTATCCGAGACATTTTGTTACCATAACGAAAAGCTAACTAACATACTTGACGTGAATTGACATGGAATCATAGGGTTCCCCTCCATCCTTTGGCCCTGCCTCACATTTGTTGAGTAGCCTCATGTTTATCATTTCTTTCTTTATGTTTATTTAAAATTTTTCTTTTTACAATGGAAAATTTCACACATGCAAAGTTAAGAGAGACTAGTCTAATGATCACACATATACCTAGGGTGTAGATTTTAATTTTATTTATTTTTAATATTTTTGGTACTGGGGATCGAACTCACAACTTTGTGCTTGTCAGCCAGGCAGTTATGCTGCTGAGCTAAATCATGGACCAGATTTTAATTTTTAAAAGTTATTTCCAACCTTGCTTTATCCCATGCTTATTCTTTTCCTCTGCATGCACATCCTGTAGGGAGTCATAGTGGGTTTGTATGTGTTCATAAAAGATATCTATTTTTACTTTTGGTTGCTTTTAATTTTATAAGAATATACTTTGCTGCAGGATTTTTTGTGAAATAACTTTTAAACTTGGTATCCCATTGGTAAGAATCATGCTTATTGCTTCATGGTGTGTAATTCATTGACTCTGACTGTGTACAATGACGTATACTTTGTGTGTATTTTGGCCTATTTTTCCACTCTCCAACTGATGGCCTTTCAATTTGTTTGTGAGTTTTTGCAATGATGAAGAATGCTGTATCAGCTACTTTTCTCTCATTGCTGAGACACAAAATCTGACATCCAAAGTTAAAAGAGAAGATTTTTATGTAGTTCATAGTTTATAGAGACTTCAGTCCATAATAGGCTGGCTCCAAGGCAGGGTGGCACAATTCATGGGGGTGGAAGACAGCAAAAGCAATACAAGAAAGGAAGAAGGGACAACTGTCTGTCTTTCTGTCCCTTCTATTACAAGCAGACTACTCACCATGGCTACTCCCTTCATCCTAGAATTGGACTGTGAATAAGTCATAACTCTAGATGCAGTCAGCTATCTCTGAAAAGCCCACCCCCTCCATGACTGCATGAGGCTTTGGGTGGGATGTCTAGATACGAACCATTGCAAGTGCAAATGGTATATTCTTATACATTTTTGTTGTACACCTAGAATAGGGATGGACTTGTTTAAATTTAGGATTAAGGCTGGCTTTTCCCACCAATGTGTCTATACCAAAGCTCTTGTCCTCTCTTTCCAGAACTATATGAGCAATCTTTTCTACACCCAAACCTTTTTCTCTCCAGACTTGTAAATGACAGGCTTATTAGTTTTTCCAATTATTTGGCTAATTAAAATGGAATTCATTAGGTCTTAATTTATATTTCCTCAATAACTGATGATTTCATTAACTCAGGTGCCATAACGAATTATCACAGACCAGCTTTTGCTCTCTTGGGACCTGTCGCTCTTTCATTCTTTCCTGTTTCTCCCTTCAGGAATGGAAATGTCTGTCTTATACTGCTCTACCATTGTATTCTGTAAGCACATAGCTTTTCTGGTTTAAAAAGTTGACAGTCGGAGAGGAATTCTTCTGGAGTTTGAATCAGGCCCCCACTTGTAGCCATATTTGATTTAGATAGGTTTATACTTTTGGTCTTAGAATGAAAAAATGAGTTCAGACTTTAGTGCTGTTGGAATAGAATAAGTTTATTTTACATGTGGTAAGAACACAAATGTTGTATTGATTTCCATTTGGCAGGAGATCAGAGAGTCAAGTTTGAGCCAGTGAGGAGCTGAGTTTAAGCTGGCAAGAGGTGCACGGACTGCTGTAGGCTGAACAGGTCTGGTCCAGCTTCGCAGCCTGAATTCCAGGCTCACCAGGATTATCTGCTACCCCTCTATAAAGCTGCTGCAGGCTGGCAGGGATTATTCAACTCGGATCTGGACTCTGTCTGTTACTTTTCTACCAGTGACAGTAAGACACATTTTATTTTAATCGGTACTGGGGATCGAACTCATGACCATGTACTTGCAAGGCAGGCGCTTATGCCACTGAGCTAAATCTCCAGCCCCTAGTAAGACACATTTTGAAGTAGCCTTTTTTTCATATTTTCTTTCTTTCTTTCTTTCATTCTTTCTTGTTTTGTTTTATTTTTCCTTCATTTTTGTCATTGTTTTTTATGAGTGTGAACATAGTTTCTAGTTTTTTTGTTGTTCTATCCTCTTCTTGTTTTTATTTCTTTATTTTCTCTTTCCATCCTATCTTCTTCACCAGTTTCCCAAAATTTGTCTAATCTTCTTTTGTCCTCCAGCCTTGCATCTAATCCCTTCTTCTTCTCCTTTTCCTTCTCCTTCTCCTTCTCCTTCTCCTTCTCCTTCTCCTTCTCCTTCTCCTTCTCCTTCTCCTTCTCCTTCTTCTTCTTCTTCTTCTTCTTCTTCTTCTTCTTCTTCTTCTTCTTCTTCTTCCATTTCTCTAATTTCCCCTCTAACCATTTTTAAGTTTTCTCCTTGAGAGTGAAATTATCATATGGAGAGCTTATTTACTGTATAAAATTTTCTGTTCATTTTAGATTTTGTTATATAACCAAACATCTAGTTCAGATGGTTAAAGGTGGCAAATTAATACTTTCTTCAGTTTGCCCTTTTCTAGGTTGTGTCTGACACTAATGCTGACTATATTACGTTAGCAAAAGTGATATTAACTGTTCTGACCAGTTGTTCTTCCTAGTATACCAAGACTAAGATTGCATCACAGTCATAAAAAATACTATAGGCCAGTGCCAGAGAACTAGGGGTTGGGCCTAATATGCAGCAACTTCTCATCCCCAATAAATTGAAGAGGTAGTATCTTGCAGCAGACTCAAAACCACAAAGCTAGCTACACCTGAAAGATACCTCTGAGAAGTAGTCATTTGCTAAGGATTCTAAAAACTAGCACTAAAGCTATTTAACATAGGCAATTCATAAGCATCAATCTAGGAATTAAATAATAAAGGAACGACAAGATAGTTAAACAAGATGCAACCGTAGACCTCTAGCTCACCAAAGGCAAACCCAAGTGGCAATTAAATGGAACAATCTGAGTGCCACCCATCTGGACTCTCTGAGGTGGTAACAGCAGAAATTAATAAAGAATAGACTGAGAAAAAAATCAAATCAGAAACAATTTCTCATAACTACAGAGATGGTGACCATAATGAAAGCTGTGCTTGGTGACTCTAGAGGAGATACAGATAAAAAAAGAGAAACTTAGGAGAATGATGGAAACTACGAATGCCCAACATAGGAAGGAAATAGAATCCATGAAACAGATTCAGACAGATATCCAGGATATTACAAATTCCTTTGAAAGCATGCACAGCAGAATGAGACAATGTGAGGACAGAACCTCAGATATAGAAGACAGGATTGTGGTTAGTGATCAGGAAAAGAAAGATTTCTTTAAAATAACAAAGGACTATGAAAAAAAAAATCCATCCAGCAGCTGCTAGATGATGCAAAGAAGAATAACATAAGATTGATTGGAGTTAGTAAACAAGTAGGAGATAGTACAAATGCCATAAAAAAATCTGTTCACAGAAATAATGACAAAAAAATTCCCAAGCATTCCCAGAATTTAATGCAGAGATAAATGAGATTTATAGAACTCCAATTAGCCATGATCAAAAGAAATATACACCAAGGCATATACCAATCAAAATTCCAGAAATTCAATACAAGAACAGAATATTAAAAGCCATTAAGAAAACCTATAAAGGAAAACTCACCAGGATCACAGAAGACTTCTTAACACAAACCCTCAAATCAAGGAGAGCTTTGAGGCCAGGAGTTTAGCTCAGTAGTGTAAGTGTCTGCCTGGTAAGCATGAGGTCATGAGTTGAATCCCTGGTGCAAAAAAAAAAAAAAAAAAAAAAAAAAAAGAAAGAAAAGAAAGGAGAGCTTTAAGGGAAATATTTCAAGCTCTAAAAGAAAACAACCTTTAAACCTAATTGATGTACACCACAAAGATAGCTTTTAAAATTAATGGAGAAATAAGGCACTTCCATGACAAAAAACAATTGAGGAAATTTATGACCACCAAACCAACACTCCAGAATGTTCTGAAGTGTGTGCTAGAAGAGATAAAAAGGATTACAGCTCCATGAACCTCAACAGAATGAATTCACCAGGCAAGGTAAAAAGACAGAGGAGAAAAAACTGGGAGCCAACCACAAGAAAATAATATAACAAGGATAAGTCAATGCATATCAGTTATATGTTTTTATGTATTGTCCAATATTAATGGTCTCAATTCACTAATCAAAAGAAACAGACTGGCAGAATGGATCAAGAAGCAAGAGCCAACAATATGTTGCATAGAAGAAGCACAAAAAGAAAAATATACTGCAAGTCAAAAGAAATTTATAGACTAAAAGTCAAAGGGTAGAAAACAATACTCCACTTGACAGGAATGTGGAGAAGTCAGGAGTAACTGTCCTATTTGCAGAAAAAGTGGATTTCAAGCCAAGCCTGATTAAGAGAGACAAAAAAGGACACTATATCCTTGTAAAGGGATTTAAGTGGAAGAGATAACCATTATAAATGTATATGTACTGAATAGCAGTGTACTCAACTATATAAAATATTTTGACAGACATGAAAACTTAATCACTAATACAATTATAATGGGGGACCTCAGTACCCCACTGTCACAAATAGATGGATCAACTAGACAAAATCAACAATGAAATATTAGAATTGACTGAACTTTTTTTTTTTGTCTTTTTCTTTTTTATCGGTACCGGGGATCGAACTCACAACTGCCTGCTTGCAAGGCAGGTGCTTATGCCACTGAGCTAAATCCCCAGCCCCCTGAACTTTTGAACAAATGGACTTAGTAGATGTCTGCAGTGTTCCACCCCACAACATCAGAATGCACATTACTCTGAGTTGCATGTGGGATGTCCTCCAAAACAGATCATATACTAGCTCACAGAACATGCTTAAGTAAATACAAAGGAACTGAAAATAATCCCATACATATTATCAGGCCATAGAGCAATGAAATTGAAAATCAATGACCGAAGAAACCACAAGAATTTCATAAACACATGGAAATTAACTAACATTTCCTGAACACCAATGGATCACAGATAGAATTAATGAAAAAACTAGACAGTTTTGACAATTAAATGATAATGCCAAAACATTTTCATTATGGTACATAATGAAAGCAGTCTTAAGAGAAAAATTTATACTGTTGAATACCCATATTAGGAAAAGAGTGAGTTGAAAGCAATAATGTTGAACCTAAAGCTTCTAGAAAAAGAAAAGCAAGTCAAACCCAGAACTTGTATGTAGGAGGAAATTATAAAAAGAGCAGAAAGTTATGCAATAAAGAGTAAGAAAACAATACAAAGAATCAATGAATTGAAGAGTTGTTTCTTTGGAAGATTAAATGAAATTGACAAACCCTTAGCCAACTTTATTTAAAAAAAAAAGGAAAGAGTCAAATCCATGCAATTAGGAATGAAAACAGTAAAATCAACATTTAGTGCAGAATTTGGGAATCTTTATTCTAATGTGGAAAATGCAGAGGAAATATATATATTGGCAAAATAGAATCGAGAAGATATAAAAATTTCTAAATAAACCAGTATTGGTCAATGAAATTGAAGAGGTAATTAAAAACCTACAAACCTGCCAGTATAGCTGGGCATGGTGGCTCATGCCTGTAGTCCCAGCACTTGGGAGGCTGAAGCAGGAGGATCACTGTGAGTTCGAGACCAGCCTGGATTACAGTATGAGCTCAAGCTCAGCCTGAACTGCATAGTGAGGCCCTGTCTCAAAAAACACAAACAAAACAAAACAAACTTATCAACAAAGAAAAGCCCAGGTCCTGATGGATTCACTGCTGAATTCTATAAGAAATTTAAAGAAGACCTAATGCCACTACTTCTTAAAGACTTAAATGACATTCAAAGGAAAACAATACTCCCAAATTCATTCCTGGAATTAAGCGTCACCCTGATAACAAAACCAGAGGAGGATCCAAGCAAGCAAACAAACAAAAAAAGGACTATAGGCAAATCTCCCTAATAAACATTGACGCAAAAATCTTCAGTGAGATATCAGCAAAAGAATGCAGGAAATACTCATATGATTAGATCAACTTTACATATCTATATCTGGTAATCTAAGCAACTCTTTTGAAGGTAACAATATGCACTATTACAAGCATTGTCAAATTCCTATCATCTTGTTTTATAAACTTATACATTATTGTTTTGTGTGTTGTTTTTTGTTTCTTCTCTTTTGCTGTTTTTCTTTTCTGTGTCTTTTTTTTCTCTTAAAAAAGAAAAAAAGAATGCAGCAAATCAAGATTAAACCCCATGGCCAAGTAGGATTCATCCCAGGGATGCAGTGATTGATCAATATATGCACGTTAATAAATGTAATACACCATGTTAACAGATCCAAGGACAAAATATATTATCATCTTAATAGATGCAGAAAAAAACTTGACAAAGTCACATACCCATTTATGATAAAAACTCTACAGAAAATTGGAATAGGTCTCTATGTCAAGCTGATAAGAAAAATGAACAGCCAACATCATTCTAAATGTAGAAAAACTGAAAGCTTTTACTCTAAAATTATGAACAAGACAAGGATGTCTATGGTTACCATACTTATTCAATATAGTTCTGGAAACATTATCCAGAGCAATTAGACAAGAGAAAGAAAAAGAAGGAGAAAGGATAGGTAAGGAAGAAGTTAAATTATCATTATTTGCAGATGATATAATATTCTATATAGAAGACCCCAAAACCCCCACCAAGAAACTTAAAGATTTAGCAACCTAATTCAGTAGCATAGCTGGATACAAAGTCAGCATTCAAAAAGTAAAAACCTTCCTTACATGAATAACAAACTCATTGAGAGAAAAATTAGAGAAATGATACCTTTCATAATAATGTCCCAAAACAACAATAACAAAAAGAAATACCTAGGATTCAATCTAATGAAGAAAGTAAAACACCTTTATATTGCAAACTATAGTTTTCTGAGAAAGGAAATTAAGGAGGACATCAGAAAATGGAAAGTTATCCCCTGTTTTTGGATAGGAAGAACCAATATAGTGAAAATGGCCACACTCCCAAAATTGTTATACAAATTTAATGCATTTCCAACCATACTTATAATAGCATGTCTCACAGAATTAGACAAAACAATCCTAAAATTTATTTGGGACCAGAAAAGACCTAGAATAGCAAAAGCAATTCTGGGCAACATAGGCATGGCACAGGGCATCACAATCCCTGACTTGAAACAGTACTATAAAGATAAAAAAAACCAGCATGGTATTGACAAAAGCACAGACCTGAAGATTAATCAAACAGTTTAGAAGATCCAGGAACAATTCCATACATACTAAGTCATCTTATTTTTTACAAAGGGCCAAATACCTTCTCTAGAAGAAAGATACCTTGTTTAATAAATAGTACTGGAAAAACTGGCTTTCCACATGCTGAAGATTAAAATTAGACCCGTATCTCTCACCATGCACTAAACTAAAACAGAAGTGAATCGAAGATCTAAATATTAGCAAAAGCGCTAAATCTGCCGGAAGATAGAATAGATAGACCTCCACTCTCAGCCATATTTGGTTTAGATAGGTTTATACTTTTGGTTTTAGAACTGATGGAAAAGTGAGTTAAGACTTTCAGGGCTGTTGGGATAGAATAAGTTTATTTTACATGCGGTAAGAACATGGATGTTGTAGAGCAGAGGTACAAGGCTATAGATTAAACTGTGTACTCTTGATTTCCAAGCAGGAGATCAGAGGGTCAAGTTTGAGCCAACAGGGAGCTGGATTCAAACTGGAAAGAAGTGCACAGATTGCTGAAAGCTGAGTGGGTTTGGTTCTGGCCTCACAATGGTATAGGCGAATAATTTATGGACAAAACCCCGATTACACAGGAACTATCCTGAAGAATCAACAACTGGGATCTCATTTATTAAAAAGCTTTTGCACAGCAAGAAAAACTACCAACAGAGTGAAAATACAACCTACAGTGTGGGAAAAATTTTTTTCGGGCTGTTCCTCAGATAGAGGATTAATATCTTGAATATATAAAGAACTAAAAAAAATCTGACTCTCTAAATTTAAAGACCCAGTTCAAAAATGGGCATCTGAAATGAATAGGCACTTCTCACCTGAAGAAGTAGAAATGTCAAATAAATATATGAAAAAATGTTCAACATCACTGAGCATTTAAGTAATATAAATTAAAACAACACTGAAGTTTCATCTCACTCCAGAAAGAATGGCTGTTAGCAACAACAAATAGCAAATGCTATCAGGGCTGTAAGGAAAAGGAATTCTTCTCCACTCTTGGTGGGAATGTAGACTGTTGTAACCACTATGGAAATCAGTGTGAAGATTCCTCAAAAAATTATAACTAGAGGTTCCATTGAAACCAGCTGTTCCCCTCTTAGAATATTCTTGAGACAGTTAAAAAGTTATAATACCACAGTGGTATATGCATACCCATGTTTATAGCAGCACAGTTTGTAATAGCCAAATCTTGTAAACAAAATGGATCAACTGATGAATGGATAAAAAAGATGTTTTTGTTACACAATGGAACCCTAGTCAGCCATAAAGAAGGGTAAACTTGAGACATTTCTAGGTAAATGGATGCATCTTGAGACTGTACTCAAGTCAAATAAATCAAACACACACATTCAAATACTGCATTGTTTCCCTGGTGTGAGAAACCAGAAATGTAAATGAGGATCAAAGTATATATTAGATATTGTGAAATAGGAGGAACATTTTCAAGTGGGAAGGGGAGGAAGTGATGGGGGAGGGACAAAGGAAAGAAGGGGAAAAAAAGAAGAATAAAATTTGGAAACAAAGCCTTATTTACAAAATAAGGAGAGGAGGGGCTGGGGATTTAGCACAGCAGCATAAGTGCCTGCCTTGCAAGCATGTGGTTGTGAGTTCGATTCCTGGTACTGGTTTAAAAAAAAATGGAGGGGAAGAAAGTTTGAAGGAATGATAGGGAAGGGTAAAAAATCAAGATATATCATGTATGGAAACAAACTTCCTATGATGAATGTCAACATTATGTATACCTAAAATGTACCAGGAAACTTAATTAAAAAATAAGTCATGTACTCAGTATTCATATTTCAAAGCTGTAATCCCCAGTGTGATGGTATTTGGAGATGAGCCCTTAGAAAGTGATGAGGTCTTAAGTGTAGAACCCTGGGCAGGATTAGTGCCCTTATGGGGTGATCACAGAGAGCCTACTGTCCCTCCAACCGCCACCAAGGAATGGCCATTTGTACACAACTATTTGTAAGCCAGGAAGGCAGTCACCAGAACTCTACCTGGTGTACTTCAACTCACAACCTGTACAACTGTGAGAAATAAATGAATAATTTTTTGTTATTTGAGCCAGTCACACTTTGGATGTGTTGACAGTCCAAGCTAGCTAAGATAACTGGAGATATTGATTATATCTTCATCTGTGTATTGACCCACTTAGTTTCTTTTCTGTTAAACACATGTTCATGTCTTTTATCCTTTTTAAAAATGGGTTAGTGTATTGATTTCTTATTGCTGTTGTAATAAATGACCCCAAACTTCATACTTTATGATAACACAATTTTACTTGTAATAGCAAGCGGAGGGGGCAACCTCTTTTGGTAGATGGATGGGCATATAACATTTAGCATACCCATACAATAAAATATTACTCATCCTAAAGAGGAAGGATATTTGGTCAGATGCTATAACATGCATGAACTGGGAGGCATTATGCTCTGTGAAAATGTGCATGCTTCTGCTTGTCTGAGACAGGTAGAGTAGTCAGATTCATAGAGAATGAAAAATGGTGATTTCCAGTGACTGGGTAAGAGAGACAATGGTAATTACTGTATCATGGAGACAATATCAGTTTTGCAAAATAGGTGAATGGGGTGGTTGCACAATAATTTAAATACACTTCATACCACTGAACCACACTTAAAAGTGGTTGAATATGTAAACTTCATGTTATGTTACGCTTTACCACTATTAAAAGATAAAAAGAATAGCATCTGCATGCAATAAAATTACCGTCTAGTATTTTGCAGACTTTGGTAGCATCTGCATGCAATAAAATTACCGTCTAGTATTTTGCAGACTTTGGTAGCATCTGCATGCAATAAAATTACCGTCTAGTATTTTGCAGACTTTGGTAGCATCTGCATGCAATAAAATTACCATCTAGTATTTTGCTCATTGTACTTTTGTTGGATGAATATTCTGCAGAGCCGGAGTCAGACATTGAGACTACCAGGAAGAGTCCTCAGAGCTCAAGGTCTGGAAGGCACTGGAGTACAAAAAGGTACTACAGGGTGTTCAGAGTCATAAATGCTGGTTGGTGATGAGGAGATCTTTCTAGAATGCGATACATGTGACTACAACCAGAAACTTGAAAATGCTGTCACTAATCTTTACGGGTTGAAGAGGGAGAAATGCAAGCAGTGTCTGATCTTAATACGTCCTGGTCCATTCCCAGCTCGTCACTTGATTCTTTAGGACTTGAAGTCACCGAAGAGGCCTGGGCAGCAGCAGCCAGGCTACAGGAGGCAGCAAAGGTAGGTTCCAGAGGGCTACAGGACTACAGGGTGTGTAGACATCTCCTGTGGACATGGGAAGTTACTGGAGGGTTCTGAGCAGGAAGGTGACTGGTGAGGTTAGGACCCTCATCCAACAAGCCCGAGATCATTTTTCCAATTTCCCCCTTGTTTCCAGACTAAATAGTAAGTGATAAAGAGGCACAAAGGCTAGTCTTGTCAGGCCCATTTGTAAAGAGTGACTCACGGGGGTTTGTGAAACATTGAATGCTTTTTCAGGCCCCACATGCTCCAAATCAGAAGGAGCACTTAGGTCTTGCACCCAAATTCCTATCTAACATAAATGTGTTAGTATGGACAATTCTAGCAACAGGGAAATTTTTATCTTTCCTTTTTCTGAGCAGTGTTTCAGACTGATCTTTATGGATTATGATTTTTTAAATTGCAATTCAGTAACTCTCAAATAAAAATGACTTAGGTAGCCACCTTTATTTAATGTTCAAGAGTCGTGCATATTCTCAGTGAATCAGAAAACCAGGGCTTTATCCTGACAGCCACACGCAAATCTAGAGCTCATTACTGGGGATGACAACCAAACCCTGAAGTTCATCCCAAAGATCTCAATGCAGGGGCTGGGGATTTAGCTCAGTGGCATAAGCGCCTGCCTTTGCAAGCAGGCAGTCCTGAGTTCGATCCCTGGTACCGATAAAAAAAAACGAAAAAGACAAAAAAAAAAAAAAAAAAAGATCTCAATGCAGTGTGAACGAATCCCTTCAGCGATAGTCAAAATCCTGTTTCTTCTGGAGTCAGAACAATGCTATTAGATTTTTAGAAGATAAAACAAACTATTGGCATCCTGAGACTTGAATGAGAAGAGGAAAGTCATTTTTTCTAAGCTTTCTGTTGAGGGTCCTTTTTTTTGCTTATTACAGCCTCAGACCTAGAAGTAAGATGTGATAATGATCTTTGCTCTGTGTGATTCCGGGTACTCTGTCATGACTCAGTCATTTTGTTCAACTTGACTTGGCCCATGGGGTGTTCAGCTATTTAACCAAATGCTATTCTGGGTATCCATAGGCTATAGTTTACATGTGAAGGGTCCCCCAGAGGCTCATGTGTTAAAGCTTAGTTGCCTCTGGCACTTCTGGGTGGTGGTGGAATCTGTAGGAGGTATGGCTTAGTGGGGGGAAATTAGGTCAGTTGGGGTGTGTGTCCTTGCAGGGAATTTTGAAACCCTAGCCCCTCCTATCTCTCTTTGCAATTGGTTGCAAAGGTTCCTGGGAGATAAACAGTCATACTTTGCCACACATTCCTGCCATGACTACTTCGCTGGCACAGGCCCAAAGTAACCAGCCCAAATGACCAGGGACTGAGCCTTTGAAACTGAGCCAAATTAAGTCATTTCCCCCACTCTCTCTTCAGGGTCTTGCTGTGTATGTGATAGCTCAGACCCCAGAATAAAACCCAAGGAAGCAAGAAATTAAAATTTGGTGAGCAAAGGCTTTATTTTAGGCCAGGCCTGGCATCACAGTCTCCAGGAGCCAATTTGGAGACTGCGCACCTTACAGCTAAAAGGTTGCGTTTTAAAGCCGAAAACCACAGGAATGTTGTAATCGCTGACACAGGTTGCATCTGGGCTTTATAGAACTTCCTATGATTTCCTTAAAGTTAAGCATTTCTTAAAGAACAGCACATTTTGTTACAGATAGCTGGATGAGGGGAGGGGAGGGGGTTACAGGAAACTGATACCTAAGGCTTTTACAGCTTTCTCAGGAAATTGAAACTTAACCTAGATAGATAGGAAGGGGAGAGAGGAGGGGGAGGCAGTAAGACGCATACAGAACAGAAAATGAGGCGCAATGGTTAAAACTAGGTTACAACAGTGTAGTTCACTGTGTAGCCGAGGCTGTCCTTACATTCGCGGGAATCCTCTTACCTTCCTCTCTGGCCCAGCAGGTGTATGGCTATGAGCTCAGAGATGATGATGATTTTCTCACCTGTGTGAAAGACAGGACAGTGGAGCTCAAAGATGTATAATACAATCCTACTGTCCCATATTCCCCCGCAGACAGCTCCATCCTATCATGTCCTGTGGTTTGTTATTTTAGCCACTTGTCTTGGCTCTGTGCTGTATCAGTTGAGCTGGTTCTGTCATTTGCAACTGTATTAGGGTCCTTCAGAAATAAACAACCAACAAGGTGAATGAATGTGTGTGTGTATACGTGCATGTATATGTGTGTATACCCTTGTCTTTGGTATGTGTTATGGATTAAGAACTGCTGGTCAACTTAACGCCAGCTGGGTTACATCAGCATGGCATTGAGTGAAGATGCTCCACCTGAGGAAAGTTGCCAGCATAAATAGGTGGAGAAGAAGGGAGATGTTGAGGGTTGAGGTGTTATTGCATTGAGGCATTGTGGGTTCTCCTAGGAGTTGCTGTCTGAGCTGTTGGTTCTCCTGGAGAAGCTTTGATCCTCGCATCAAGCATTGCTTCCTGGCTTTGGAGGGGAAGACTGCTGCTTGGTCTCCAGGATGAACTCGTCACGCTGCTTCCTGGGATGAACCTGACTGTGTTAGTCATCGGAGGAGCTCGGGGCCTCTGTGTCGCTGAGGATGTTGTGGTTTCAGGATAGCCCTAGTCTTTGTTGTGAGTGTGACTTCTCAGCTCCAGCGTAGAACCCTCATCCCACTAGCACAGCTCCTTCATCCTGTTGGCATGGACTTTCTGGCTTCCACCGCTGACTCTTGGTTCTTCCTGGCACGGATCCGTATAAGAGATTGGCGTGAGTCCTTCTTGTGGGCTCTGGACCTCCAGTTGGACTCATGGGAGGCATTGTTAACCCCTGACTACAACAGTATGCATGGAGGCTAGGTTATAGGTTACCCATAGGTACCAAAAAGTCCAGATGCCCAAGTGTTTTATATAAAATAGCATAGTAGTAGCAAATAACATATCCTGTATACTTTTCTTATGTAGAGCTAGGGGATCAAATCCAGTACTTTGTGTATACTCAGCAAGTGCTCTACCACTAAGTTGCCTTCTCAGCCTTTTCTTGTATATTTTAAATCACTCTAGATTATTCATAATACCTAATGTGATGCAAATGCTATGTAAATAGTTGTTATGCTGCATTGTTTAGAGAACAATTACAAGAATAAATGTCTGAGATCTTCTGGGAAGATGGAAAGACTGGTAAGGAGCAGTAAATCATCCTCTCTAACATTTGGAGTCCAGACACTGGAAAATAACAACCTGGGGAAGAAGAGGAGGAGGAAGGTGGATCCTAGAGATACAGGAAGGATCTAAAGGGAAAACTGGAGCCTACAGAGAAACTGAAGAGACAAACATACTGCAGAAAAAGGAAGGGGCCAGCTCCTGACTTGTGGGAGAGAATAGAAGAGTCTAAGAAACACAGTGAAAGTGGGTGACCCCAGAAGCCTTCGGAGAGAAAAACACCAGGCAAATGGAGTAGTGGATACCGTGTGCCACATCGGCTGACATTTACTTGTAACCAAAAAGACAGAAGACAGCATTTTCTTTACATGTAGCGATAATTAACTGATTGTGTCCACCGATTGGATCAGTGTAGTTCTGGGTATGGCAGAATGGGTTTAAGACAGAAACCCCACCGTGGGAATGAGCAGCACCAACCAACAGACTCGTAGCCTGAATGGAATAAGAGGGAAACGAAGAAGGAAGGCTCTCTTAGGGTTCCTTGGAGGAGCCCCAGTCTTTACCTGCACCTTGGACATCATCTCCTGGCTGCTAGCTCAGACTCTTCAGCCTTCTAGCATCAATGGCTTGGCACTGCAGTGCAGATGCTTCAGCCTCCTGATACAGACTCACATGGGACACTACAGTGAGCATCAGGCCTTCAGCCTCTGGCAGGATCCTTCGGATCTCCAGGGTGCGACAGCCTGTTTGCATTCTTCCAAATCTGACTCTGCAAGTGACCATTGTAAGCCTACCTTGTAAATACTTATATATTTATATATCTTATATTAAGTCTGTTTTTCTAGTGAAAAACAATGTCTGAGCATGTTCAGTACAGATGCATCTTTTTCACCAAACGTTCTTGCTCAGGAGTTTGGTTGGATCTGCAGATATGGAGCCAAGAATATGGAGGGCTGAAGATACATGCTTTACCCCTGTCCCTTCCCTCCCTTTCCTTTCCTCTCCCTTCCTTTCTTCTTTTTCCCTCCCTCACTTCTTTCAATGGGATCTCATTATGTTGCCAAGGCTGGCCTCAAATTCTTGGGTTCAGGCAATTCTCCTGTCCCCACCTCCCAAGTATCTGGAGCTACAAGCATGTACCACTGTGCCCAGCTATTCACTTGCTGTATCAGCTAGGTCTTCCCCTAGACTGCCTTTCTCTGGGAAGATACAGGGTTTTCCAGCTCCTGACTGTCATGGCTCTGTGTGATGTTCCTTCTGCCTGGCATAGCACTAGGTGTGTCCCTCACACGATCTGTGTGAGAGTGTGCCTTTTGCTGAAGCTCCTGAGGTTGTGGAGAAACCACGACTTTCTACTTTTTTCTGCTTATGGTGGCTTCATGGTCTGCAGGAACTTTAAATCTATGCTTGTAGGCACTACACCTTATAAAAGTGCTTTGAAGTCTGTGAGACCTGAGCGACAGTTTCCTGCAATGTTTAGTGTACTTTCCCATTAGTTTCACATCCTTTTAGTCATTGCAGAGGTAAATTGATCAATAAGAATTCTCAGTACAGAGAAGTCAAGAATGGAGAGGCCTAACCTAATATGACAGTCAGCTCTTTTGAGATGGTGCTCTTAATCTTACCTCCAAGGGTTTTCCATTTTTTCCGTAAACATTTATTTATGGATGTAGGCAAAATCCACCTTTGAATCTAAACTTCTAAGACCTCGGTCTGCACTACTCGCTGCTGTTGGCTCTTTCTTGTCTGGGATTTTCTTCACCCTCAGCTTCTACAGTGTAGGAGCAGATGACCAGCGCGGTGTGCTCTGTTCTTTGATAGCCCTGTGTTATGATTTGTATCTAGATGTCCCCCTAAAGCCTCCTGCAGTCATGGGGTAGGCTTTTTTGGAGGTAGCTAAACCTAGAGTTTGTGCCTGATTCGTACTGCAATGCTGGGATTAAAGGTGCTGGGACAAAAAACAGGGTGCTGGGATTAGGGCTGTGTGATTGCTGGATCAATACACTGATTTCATTGGGACCGTCCTAATTCAAGCAGTATGGATAAGATAAAAGGGACAGAAAGAGGCTTCTCTCTTGTTCCTCCTTTCTGTTCTTGTTGCTTTTGCTGTTTTCCACTGCCATCAACTGTTGCCCTCTGCCATGTGCCATCTGGCCTAGGAGCCAGCCAAGCATGGACTAAAACCTCCACAAACCATCAGCTAAATAAACCTTTCCCTCTTTAATTTTGGGCATTGGGTATTTTTGTTTCAGCAAGAGAAAAGTAACTGACATACTCTGCTTTTCTACCCTGACTACTCTTGCTTTAGTTCCAGCCTGCATCTTTTTTTTTAATTTAAAGAGAAAAAAGAGAAAAAAAAATAAAGCAGCAAAAGGGTACAAGTAGTACAGAGTTTCAAGAAAAAAATATACAGTAAAAAATCGCTAGTTAATAGAGTACATATTGTCATCTTAGAAACAGTTGTCCAAATTACAAAATTAAAACATACAAAGTGGATATTCATACAGTGAGGTTGCAGACAGTTCTGTCCAATGATCCAACAAAAACTCAGTAATATGGTTTTCTATCCTACACACTTAAATATACATGCAGTTATATCCTTTAGGCCACTTTCTTTTCCTCTCTTTTTTACAATAACAATTACACTTTTTGGGTTTTATTGCTCCCATAGTTCTTATTACTTTTTTTGAAGAGAATAAAACTAAATGTGACAAAGCAAAACAGAGTCAGTTAGAACAGAAGGATGGACATAGTATATGATGCAAAAATAAAATACCAGGTGATCAAAAATGGTTACCATTATGCCTCTTGCTATCTTGAGAAGAGTTGCGTATATCATCAGGTATAATAGAGTTGAACAAAACAGTACAGAACAAGACCAATAAAACCTACACTGGAGACCTTACAGGACTTCAAAAGAAGATAATAGTCAAACCATAATGGGCATCATAGTAAATCTTACTGCCTTCAAAGTGGTTGCCTATACCCTCAAACTTGATACTATCAAACAAAACAGAATATAGTAAAATCAGACAGAACAAGATGGGGAGAGCAATACTGGGGTTCAAATCAGGTTAATAGGAAAACAAAAAAGTTACTGTAATATATCCCGCTATTTTTAAATTTAGTTTTCCCTTAATTGAAAAAAATAAGAAAAAATAGATTAATTTTAAAAAGTGGGAGATTGAGATAAAAGAGGACATAGTAACAGAACAACACAGGTCAGAACCGAATAATTTAAGCATCATTGTGTTTCACCACCAGATAACCTGACATTACAGTACTCACCATAGAGCCTCTTTCCTTGTTGCATCTTTTTATGTCTATGAGACATGATGTGTTTTATATTACTAACATGATCCTCATTTCCTTACCTGTAGTTCCATTCTCCTTTTAGATACTACTCTGCCTCTTCTAGATTGATCTGCACAGAGCACAATGCTGTCATACAACTGTTTAGCTTCAATCTTTTAGCACTTCAGCTGTGCAATCCAAAGATCCTTGTCATCAAAGCTGTTTGTGGCCCTGTCTACCTCTCCAGCCTCCTCTCCATCCCTTACACACTGTACTCTAGGTATGCATTGCCACTTGCTTGTGTCCAGTGTGCCAAGCTATGTCATTTTGTTTCTTCCTTTAGAATATCTTTGTGTAAGTTTACTGCTGCGTTCTTTGAAAAACACCCCAGACTGGGTAGCTTAGCAACGTAAGTTAATTTTCCACTATTATGGAGGCTCAGAGTCCAAGAGCAAATGCTGGCAGGGTTGGTTTCTCCTAAAGCCTCTCTCTATGTAGACAGATGGCTCCACATGGTCTTCTGTCTTCATTTGTAAGCACACCGGTCACGCTGGATCAATGTAATTACTCCTTTAAAGATCCTGTCTCCAAATACAGTCACAGTTAAAGGTCCTGGGAGTTGAACTTCAACATACAACTTCTGGGGGACAACAATTTATACTATAAGACTTCTCCCTATGGCTCAAACTTATGTCATTCTTTTTTTTTTCAATTTTTTTTTTATTTAAAGAGAAAGAAAAAATACATGGAGATAAAAAAGGGTAGAAATA
The DNA here is from genome assembly GCF_034190915.1 of Cavia porcellus. NCBI lineage: Eukaryota > Metazoa > Chordata > Mammalia > Rodentia > Caviidae > Cavia > Cavia porcellus. Next base: position 44,606,317 of record NW_026947515.1, on the reverse strand, counting down.
ATACAGAATTACAGAAAAATAAATGGTAAGAAATCACCAGTTGATAAGTTACATATTGTCATCTTAGAAATAGTTGTTCAAGTTACAAAATTAAAGTACGTAAAGTGACATTCAAATAGTGACACTGCCAACAGTTCTGCTCAATGATCTAACAAAAACTTAGTAATATGGTTATCAGTCCTACACACTTGTTTTTTATCTTAAAGAGGATAAGATTAAACATATCAAAACAGAACAAAATAGTTAAAAAAAAATTTAAAGAAATACAGATTTTAAAGCAAGTCCACTGGAGATCTTCACTGTGTATCTAATTGTCTCTAGTTTCTTCCAAATAGTTGTCCCCATCTTCACATACATTAAATACACACTGCATATTATAGAACTAATCAAGTCATTACAGGATAATGAAGGCTTTTTAGGTCTTCAAGATCTGACATTGGGGAAGACAATAATCACTACCATAGTGTCTCTCATTCTCTTCGTAGTAGCTGTCCTTATATTTACATATGCTGAAATTGAACTTGAGACTAGACTAATATCACTCTGATCAATGAATAACAGTATCTTAGATTTTATATCCTAATGCTACGGAATTAGCTTTGGGTTTCTTAGTGTCTCTTCTTCTTCAGAGTATCTGTTCATTACATCTTGCATTATATAATCTGTTCCTGTAAGTAGTTTTTAAAAAATCTTCTCATGTGTGAATTTCTACGTGTATATCTATCCTTCTCTATATTATGTGGAAAAACAAATCATAACAAGACAGCAAAAAAATTACTTATGTCATTCTTATAGACAAAATATGTTCAGCCCATCCCAACAGTACCAAAATATTAACTCTTTTTAGCATCAACTCTAAATTCAAAAGTTTCATGTAAATAAAATCTAAATCAAATATTGATTGAGGCTCTAAGTGTGATCATTCCTGAGGCAACATTTCTTTTAAATGGTGAACCTGTGAATTCAACCATGAGTCATATGGCATGTAGAATAGATATTCACATTCCAACAGAGAGACAGGGAAAGGGGAATGGGGCGATATGTTAGGACATCTCAACATATGAATTTTTGTGGATAACTCAACCTATAATGTCCTCCCTTTAGTGAATCTAGAAAATGACACCAACATAAGATAGTTAATTATTAGCATGCCTTTTGGGGCCGTCTTCTTCCTCTGTGTCTCACTGTACCCTACCCAACATTTATCTCTATTACACCTTCTATTATAGTTCATTTTATCTACTTGATTGATGACTATCTTACCTGTCAGCCTATTCATCATTACACAAGTGCACTTACGGAATACAGTGGTCTCCCTTTATCTGTTATGGATGTCTGAAAATGCAGACAATACTGAATTCTATAAATATTATGTTGTTTTCTACAATTGAATGACCAGGATAGCTACTAACGGACAAGTAGCAGATACTATGTGGATACTCTGCACTCTTGAAAGCATAAGCTTTCATTATGCTACTCAGAATAGCATGCAATTTAAAATTTATAGATCATTTACTTCTGGAATTTTCCAATTAATATTTTTGGTCTGCGGTTAATTATAGGCAATTGAAACTACAGAAAACAAAACCAGATGTAAGTCATGACTATTGTATGTTCTGAGAATGACTATTGTATACACACAAACTCCATGAAAGGTGAGGGTTCTGGTTTTTTTCCTCTGTGTGTGGTATTGGGGATTGAACCTAGGATCTTCACACTGAGTTATGGCCCCCTCCCCGACTCCCTTTTTTAGACAAGGTCTTGCCAACTTGTCCAGGAAGGGCTGAAACTCGTGATCTTCTTGCCTCATTCTCCTGGAATACTGGGATTACAGGCTTGCACCATGCCTAGTTAATTGTATCTATTGATTAAGATATCTCTGTTGCTTTGTGTACATATGTGTCTTCAAAGCCTGAAACAATACCTGGTATGTACACACTTATTTATTGTATCTGATTAAATACAAATAAATGTATGCATGCCAAATGTATATGACACACACATTCTAGATTCTGAGTTTCTAGGAGTCTCTGAACACAAAATTTTATTTCAAAGTGAGCCTGAGGGGATAGCAATACTCCTCCTTCCCCTCAATGGCCAGATACCAGCTGAGCAACCATCAGATGCCTCTGGGTCTCCCGGATGACTCACAGGAGAGCTTTCTTTGGGAGGAGTGGGAGGAAATGATGGTTGACAAAAATAACCACCGGCACTTGAAGCAGCATCAAGCCTCTGTTGGGGGTGAAAGTGGAGGTTTCTTCTAGGCAGGGCAAAGTAGCCTTCCATCCTTCCAACACAATTGTTATTGCTGATACATTCAGAGCATGAGATGAATTTAGGATAAATGAAATAAATTCGCTATTGCTCTGAAATAGCTGCTAGTGTTAGATGTGAACATTCCTTATAAATAGCAAAGGAAACACAGAGGGGTGCTTAGTAAACATCATTAAGGGAGCAATTCTGTGCATCTGTGCTTTTGCTCATTACAAAATGCTGTGCTTTCCCAGACTTTATCTCATTGGGTGACCATGTCACCCAGGACAGACGGTCAGTTTTATAAAAGAAAAAGGCTCAGAAAAAAATCACCAACTTGCTTAGAGGCTGATTTTCAAAATGTAGTCCAAGGACTAGCAGCATTGATATTGTTAGGAGCGGGTTAGGTGTGTAAATTACGGGCCCCGACCAGATCTACTGAATCAGGCTCTGGGGCGAGGCCTAGGAGTCTGTCCAACAAGACTCCAGGTGATCCAAATGCATGCTCATCTTTGAGCACCCTGGCATGAGAGTCACACAGGTGGTAAATTACACATCCTGGCTGAGACTATGAGGATGTCCTTATGTACTGTCCTTCACTGAGCTATTTACACAGCTATTTGGTACTGGGGATCGAACTCATGACCCTGTGCTTACCAGGCAGATAGATGCTTATGCTGCTGAGCTAAACTCCTGGCCCTATTTGCATGTTAATGACTGACAATTTCTTGCAGAATGACTTGTCATTTTGATTTTATATTTTACTTTTGCTTCTACTGAAACTCATGAATCCCTGCACAGTTCAGTTCTGGCTAGATCTCCAACTGTTCTTAACTCTGTACTGTTTACCACACTGGCTTTCTCTTTGCTCCTTAAACATGTTATGCTTTTTTCTGCTCAGGACATTTATACATGCTGTGTCCTCTATCTGGAATGCCTAGATTCTTTTCACTTTAAGGTTTTTTTGTTCATTTTTGAGACAGGGTCTTACTATGTGGCTCCGGCTGGCCTTGAACTCTTCGCATTAGCCTGTTGAATGCTGGAATTATACACTTGTACCACTCAGCCCAGCTCCTCACTTTAAGTCTCAAAGCAAGCTTTCTTCTCTTTAGAGAGAGCAGTTTTGAACCCTCTCTTAATTCTGATGGATTCCTTTATTCTCACCATAGCATCAATATCTTCTGAAGTTACTCTGTTTATTAGAAGCTAACTTGAGGGTGAAGTGTCTTTCTTATCCACTGTTTCCAGAGCCTTCCCACAGAGCTTGGCTTATAGTAGATGCTCAGAAAACATTTATCGAGTAATTGTGAGCTCGAAGAGATTTGATAGAAGGAAAGAATAATTTTCTTCCTTCTCAGTTCCTTTAAGAATGGCTTGTCTAGGTTCTCTTTTGGGGAAAGGGATGGAGCTGACAATTCTGCTTCTGTACATCAGACCACCTTAAGTATTTCATATCAGTGAAATCACAGAGTATTTGACTGGCTTATTTTTCTGGGCTTAATGTCCTCAAAGTTCATCCATGTTGTGGCATGTTCAGCCTTTTTAAAGGCTGAAAATATTTCATTATGTCTATGTATCACACTTTTATGTGTGTATTTATCTACCAATGGACACTTGGGTTGCTTTCTCCTTTTGGCAATTCTGAATAACACTACAATGATCATGGTCTTGCAAACAGCTTTTCTATATGCTATTTCAATTCTTTTGGGCAAATTCCCAAAACTAGGATTGCTGGATCACATCTACTTTTAATTTTCTGAGGAATCCCACACTGCTTCCCATAGTAACTACAATTTTATAATTCTACCAATGATGCATAAAGATTCTGATTTTTCTTTTTTTTTTGTACCACGGATCGAACTCACAACCTCACACCTGCTAGGCAGGTGCTTATGCCGCTGAGCTAAATCCCCAGCCCAAGATTCTGATGTTTCAACAACATTGCCAATAATTGTTAGTTTCCTTCTTTCTTTCTTTTTGTTTTTTTGATGGTTGACATTCTAAAGAGCATAAGCGATCTCTCATTGTGGGTTTTTTTTTTTTTTTATTGCTTTCTTTTTTGGTACGGGGAACTAAACTCAGGGCCTCATGCTTACCAGGCAAGCACTGCACTGCTGAGCTACATCCCCGGCCCTCTCATTGTGGTTTTGATTTGCATTTTGCTTATGATCAATGATTGTGAGCCTCTTTTTTCTTTTCTTTGGGTGGTAGAGACTGAGCCAGGGGTTTATTCATGCTAAGCAAGTGCTCTATCACTGAGATACCTCATCAGCTCTTAAAAGTTTTGTTTTCAAATTAGAGACTGGTCTTGCTAAGTTGCCAGGCTGGACTCAAACTGGTGATCCCCCGCGTCATCCTCCTCAGTAGCTGGGATTACATCTGTTCACCACCTCATCAACCTTTGAGCTTCTTTTCACGTGTTCATTTGCCACCTGTATACCCTCTCTGAACAAATGTCTATTCAAATCCTTTGATAATCTTTAAGTTGTTTGTTTTTATGGCTACCTATTAAATTTCTACCTGGTTTTAGATTCTTTCACTTACAAAGTACTACATATCGTGTTTTGTAGAAAGCCCTCACGCATAGGATTTCATTTTATCCTTCTAATGACCTTGAAATACAGGTACAACCAGACTGCATTGCACAGATGCAGTGTCAAGGTCCAGACAGTCCACGTCTCTTGCTCAAGGTCCCATGGCTGGTAAATGAGAGCGTAAGACAAGCCTGTCTGATTTCCAGCCTTGGCTCTGAACCTGGGGGCTCACAGTGGCTCTCACCCCCAGACAGGTAACGGGGGAGGGTAAAATAGCTCACACGGGTCTCTCCCCTAAAGCTCAGGGAGATGGGCAGAGACCAGCCAGGCAGTAAGAGCATGCATCTGCTAGTTCTCATCCTGTTTCAAGTAACTATGGAGCTGCTTCTTTAAGTTTTATTGTTTTTCCAAGCAGAGGTTATTTAATACGAGAGACTGTTTACACAGAAGGTGAGCAACCAGAGATTAGCTACAGGGCGAAGCTACACTTTTAGGGCTGTGAGAGCAAAAAGGAGAACTCAAGTGGCTGGAGGTGAGGCGTTTTGAGCAGGGTGCAGGGCTGGGATGATTCCTGAGGAGCAGGGCTGTGCCTGAGTTTCGGAGGAGCAGAGAGACCCTCCCACCTGTGCTGAAGATTCCTCTAGAAGACAAAGTCTGCGCAGGTTCTGGCATGGCCATTTTATTGCTTGGCCTCAACACAGCCTGATGGTTGAGCTATTGAATGCCTGGGAAAGAGCTTTGAAAGCTCTGTGTCATAAAGAAGTATGGAATTGTTAGGGTTCGGTAGGCTGAGGCTTGCATCACCCCACCTCGGGAGAGGGCCTTGTCTCCGGGTCTGTGATTCACAGAAGGTCTTGCTTTTGGCAATGTCTGACCTTTAATGTCCCCAGTGGCCCAGCCTGGGGCAGGTCTCCTCTACTGTCCTCAGGAGACAGAAGGAGAGGACTGGGCCGGGGAAGGGAAAAGTGGGGCCTTGCCTCCTGTCTACCAGGGTGACCTGTGAGACTGCAGGAAATCCAGTCCCAGGAGCCCGCTCAGCACCAGCGCTCTCCCTGCCCCACATCCCTCTCACTTGGTCCCATCGCCCTCCCATTGGAATATAGGAAAGATAAGGGTTTAGATCGCTCAAAAACAAAAACAAAAAACAAAGATTAAAAGACCTTTGCTGGGGATTTAGCTCAGCAGCACGAGTGCCTGCTTTGCAAGCACATGGTTGTGAGTTTGATCCCCCCCCCCCAAATAAAGAATTAAAGAGTTTAGATCACTGAGGGCGGAAGAGTTTCCAAAGGAAGGTGAGAGTCTGGGGTTTACATAAGGGAATGAAGACATGAGAAAGGTGGAGTGAACGTAGGTGTCTTAGAAATGCATTTCCCAGGGCATGCTGTTCTCTCGTTCTGTTTTGAGGAGCACCTGTACTGTGCTACAGCGGTGTATTAAAGTTGCCAATCGTCAAGGCCTCTCTTGTCTAGGCCTCAGAAAAGGCTCTTTGGATTTAGATAAGGGCGTCTGTGTATTTTAACCTCAAGAGTGAAAAGGGTGGTTTTTGTATTTACTTTTATCTTGTGCTGTTTTCAGTCCGGCTTTGTGACTGCCCAGTATGTGCTGGGCAGTCTGTTATCACAGAAGTTTGGGTGCTGAGAATTTTAACCCCTTTGTCACCACACTGTGCTGCTCTAAGTGTACCTCAGGAAGCAGGCCATCTCCCTTGCAGAAGGCTCAGCCTGCCAGAGCCTGAGTCTGATTCCTCTCCAGCAGTCCATACCACTGTTCCAATGTTAGGGTCGGGAAACCCCACACTGAAAATGTGCACGTGAGGCTGGGGAGGGCTAAGCATTTGCAGATGTCACGGTCCTGCCATCTAGTGGATGGATAGGAGGATTATGAAGAGAATAAAACCAGAGAACAAAAGCACCTTCATTATCCCAATGTAAGGCATCACATTCCCAGCTGTGTGGGCGGCTGAATCAGCTGTTGGGTAGAAATCTGGGCACCTGCAAAGAATGATATTAACTTTCTTACGTGTTCAGCTCTAGACACCATCTGAAGCTGGATTTTGGAAATGTCAAAAGTTAGAATTCATAGACAGCAGATGCCTCCTACCCCTTATCTATAGTCAACTGTGGTCCAAAAATATTAAGGGGAAAAGTCCATAAAAAATGAATTATTGGGCTGGGGATTTAGCTCAGTGGCTCAAGCGCTTGCTTGGTAAGTGCAAGGTCATGAGTTCAATCCCCAGTATCAATCAATCAATCATCTTCCTGAATGTGATGATGGAACCTGGTACCGCCCTGCTTTGTCCCACCAGGACATGAACTGTCCTGTCCCTTTGTCTCACGTGCCCATACTGTGCACACAGTACCTGTCTCATTCATCAGATTGGCTGTCATGACATCTCAGTAACAGCTCCAAGGAACAAGAATAGTGATGCTGGCAATTTTATTACAGTCTATTGCTACAATTGTAGTATTAGTTATGTTAATCTCTTACTATGCCTGGTTTACAAATTAAGCTTTGTTACAGGTATGTATGTATAAAAACAGTGCACACAACGTGTAGTACAGTCCTCCACTTCAAACATTCACTGGGGATCTTGGAACTTGTTGTCCTCAGATAAGGGGGAATAAGTCTACTGAGAGGTCCCCAGTTCTTGCTGATTTACGATGGTGCGTTGCAGATGAGGTAGGCAATAAAGATTCACTCCAGAAATGTACATTTTCCTGATTCGGTTTAGTGTGGGAAGTGTGTAGTGTGCTGAGAACTCTAGATTCTGAGGATGGTCACTGAATTGTTCACTGCTTCCATTTATTGGGGACTGTATTCTGGGAATTAAAGTACTAAGAGAGGGCTTTTACAGAGACAAGGAGGCAAGAAATGGGGGAAAGCAAAAGAGCTGGGGTCTCTCCAGAACTCAGCTCCCATGGTAAATAACAACAACAGTATAGTAATAATGACGGCCAACCATGAGTCAGGTTCAGGTTTTGCAAAACCGGACACTAGTTACATTGATAAACACAGGGTCCGTCCCCCCCCCCCCCCAGCAATACTATTGCACCAGGGAAGAGCAACTTCGGGCAAACAAAAGGTTGAATGTGTAAAGGGTTGGTCCTTGTGACCTGGCCTCTGGGGTTAGTAGACTGGTGCTTATCTGGAGGAGAAAGAGACTTTTCCTGTCTTTATGATGGGACAGTGGTACAGCTGGAGTAAGATGTCCACACTTAGGCACTCAGTGTCCTGTGGAGACCAGACAGAGAGAGAGAGAGAGGGGCGGGGGAGAGAGAGAGAGAGAGAGAGTTGTGTGAATGCTCGCACCATAAGGAGATGATTCTCAGGTCTTCAGAAAACAGTTTTGCATCTCAAGGGCAGGGAAAGTTTTTTTTTTTAATGCAAATAACCACTGTACAGTTGCTAGAATAGTGAGTGTCCAGAGGTCTATCTGCCTTTCACTAGATTGAGGCTGGAATAAACAGGACATCCTCCTGAAAGCCTAGAACTATCAGGAAAACTCTCTCTCTCTCTCTCTCTCTCTCTCTCTCCTTTCTTGGTGGTACTGGGAATTGAATCCAGGGGCTTTGCACTAATTATCTCCAGCACTTTAAAAATATCTTTATTTTGAGATAGTGTCTTGCTAAGTTATTAGATTATTCAGGCTGGGATCAAATTAGTAGGTCTCCTCAAGTGCTGACTGATAGAGTTATTTCCAAAAGATGAAAAATATTAACAAAAGATGAGAAATATAAAATAAAAAGCGGCCTTTATTCTGAGAACACGGAGAGAGATGACCGGCAACCCCCACCGCTGGCGTCCGGCGATCTCTCCGGCGGACACGCGGCGTGGGGGCCTGTAAATAGCCTCGGTTTGGGGTGGAACCTAAGGCGGGCATTAGGGATACACAGGTAGCCCATTGGTCCTAGGTTTGGCACCATATGTAAATTCCCAGGGGCGGGAAGATGGCGTCACAGGTAACTTCCTAGGGGCAGGGCAAGATGGGGCTTCCTGCTTCCGGTTGTGGCTTTCCTGGCTACAGTGTCTTGTCTGGGCCAAACCTTTCATATCCCGTCTTATGGTTATTATTATGAAAAGGGGCGAAGATTTCTCTCTTTAACTACTTCCTGCTGGCAAAGGGCGCTGTACTGGAGCCTGGGGAGTCGACGGGATGAAGGTTGATGCCCAGGTAGACGCTGGTGCCAGGTGTTTTGGCCAGGACAACTTCACTGGTGAATGCACGTATGTCAGACTGGAAAAACAAAGAGACAAAATGTTATGAGGAGACATGGCACTGTCATATTTAAGGACCCAGGTGAGGTAGAAGGAAAGGTGCCTTTGATTTAGACATATCATTCTATCAGGACCATGTTGAGGTAGAAACATTTCCACGGTGAGGCAGAATTCTGAAAATTAAACATGGGGTTAGGAGGAGTGGAGTTATGAGAGGTGATTACTCCCCCATCTGAAAGCATAAAAGTTAAGACGGTAGGTTGGTGAGGCTTGTCTCTGGTATGCATGATGTTGGAGTCTGTAGGCAATACTGCTAAAGAGTCCTGCTGTAAAAATGATCATTAATAAAATGTAAGAAATTAGGAACCAAAGTGGATAACAAAACATGACTTAGCCTGTTAACTGTGGCTGCGAGGCCTTTGTGAGACGGAGACGAGTAGGCGACAGAAGATGAGATGACCACTCAGAATGATCAGATTTAGGGTTGGAAGGGCACCTCTTAGCCTGAGTGATGTGAAATCAGGATGGCAGTCCAGCAACTTTGATTTAGGCATGGGTCACTGTAACCTGGTTGTAGTCCTTGGAATGATTTGCTGTAACAGAACTTTAGCAAGTATGAGAAAGGCTTTTATGTATCCTGAAAAAGTATAAACCAAGTGAGAAGACTGGGACCTGCACAAAATAGGCCCTGTTTGTAAATGGCATAGGTTGACCATCAATACCCCCAGAGATTGAGGACTTAATATAGCAGCCTGAATACTCAGGAAGAACTCTGTATATATGGCCTCTATGTCCACAAATATAGAGAATGTCTTACCTGAGACTTTAGTGCGACTTGGAATCTGAGACGGACACCTTAAAGGGGGCTGTTGTTGCCCTGAACTTCCTCAGTCTTCAGCAGCAATTTTCTGTCGGTGACGAATCTGGCAGTGTTGACATTTCTTATGAGGGCTAGAACTTAGGATGGCTTACCCACTCTCTGGTGGCTAGGACAGTCCAGTAGCCCTGGAGTAAGGTCTCAAAGAATGCCAGGATGGGGCATTTTTTTGCCCAGTATCTTCTGCTGCATTTGAGCATGGTCCATGGAGGGGGCAGGCAGCTCCACCTTGTGTAGGTTTACCTGTCTCAGAACTTTAAGTGTCACAAGTGTTAAAATTATGAAAAACCATATTAAGATCTCTCTAAGGTTTGAAGGTCAAGTTTTGCTTTTTTGTTTGGGATTTGGACTATAGTAGAATTAAGTAAGTATGCAGGAATTTAATATTGGCATTTTGGATTAGAGAGCAGGCTTTATCTGGATGGCATACCACTTTTTTTATAGGGTGACACGTAGAATTAACAAAAAAGCTTTAGTCTGCCAAACAAGGCTTTAATGGAAACATTTTGCAGTAAAGGTTTAGCAATCTTATGAATAAATCAATCAAAACTGATCTAATACTGTCAAATTCTGAACACATTTACTTTTAAAGTTGTTATTTGCAGTAGTATGAACCAAGGCAAATAAAATAAAACTTTGAAGAAAACCCTTGTCTTGAAATAGAGCTAGTGGTTCCCAGCAAAAAGGAATTTATAACCTTAGTTGTTAAACAGGAGATTGGTGAAGGCTTTGATTGATAAACAAGGCTGGTAAAATTATCAGGTGGCCAAAAACCTTGATTAAATGGTTTGAGAATTGTAATAAAAAAGCATCTTTTGAGCGGAGCCAAATTGTAAAAAAAAAGCATGCCTGAGCAGAGCCGCTGAGCTGCTGTTTGGCTGCGCTCCGGCAGAGCACGCCCAGTGGGTGGGGCAAGCGCTGGGATGTGGCGCGCAGGGGCGGGCTCGGACTGCCCCCGGAAACGTGTAAGATGGCAGCGGCGGCGGCGATGGCGCACAGGGGAGGGAGGGGCTGGGACGGCGCATGGGGGAGGGGCTGGGAGGCGGCCCGACATAGCGCGCGAAGCTGGAACTGCTTGCAGGGCTCGAGGATTAGAAAGCCAATTTAGGAACGCAGCTGGGTTTTGATTAGCTTCCTGGACCTGTTTTAAAAGTTTGTTATAGTTAGTATGTTTGTCCTGCTCTGGCACAGCTATAGGCCCAGAGTCATTATAAATGTCCTTAAAATGTAAATCATAACAATTAGTAATAAATTTAAATTGCCTGATATAATTCTGTGGGTCAACAGAGAGGCTACCTAATTTAAGGGTAATCTGAGATAGATCAGAAAGGGAAAAAGGCACATGGATGTTAACAAGCTCCTTGGGGCCAGCTTGCTCCCGAAGCGGTAGCAGAGCCTGAGGAGATTCCGGAGCAGAGGGCCACTGAGCAGCCATCCTTCCGGTAGGCGCATGTGAGCAATCATCTGTAGAGCGGCTACAGAGCTGCTGCCGGTTACCCTGGGAAACACGAGCAGATGGCGTCTCACTGTGCGCCTCGCAGCTAGAGGACTGCTGTCGGCAGCACAATGAAGCGTCATGTGCACTGCAACAGGGCGGCTGTTGTAGTTCACAAGAGGAGCCACAAGGAGACGCCTGTTGACAGTGAGGGTCCTGGAAACATGGCGGCGCCCTGTCACGTGACCCAAAACATGGTGGCGCCTGGGAACATGGCGGCGCCCTGTCGCGTGACCCGAAACATGGCGGCGCCCTGTTGCCATGTGGCCCTCCGGAACATGGCGGCGCCATGCCACGTGGCAGAGGGTTGCAACATGGCGACTGTTCCCCGCGCAAGCTGGAACAATCACGCGACCTGCTGGAAGGACATAGCGAGCGAGACCTAGTATGGTGGGCAGGCGGTGAGAATGCTGTAGGGGATAGAGAATTCTCAGGAGAAGTTGGAGACTGTGAGGAAGCACTAACAGAGGGATCAGAGCCACTGGGAGAGTTATGGGTCCCAGGAGAAGGCGGGGGAGAGGATGGAACATCGGGAGATAACTGCGACACAGAGGGATTAGAGCTGCTGGGAGAACTATGGGTCCTGGAAGGCGGAGAGGGAGACGATCGTACAGTGGGAGGTATCTGCAATGGAGAGGAATTAGAGCTGCTGAGAGAATCAGGCACAGGGGGAGGAGAAAGCGGTCCGGCGGGAGGTAATGGCAGGGAACGAATTTGGTGGTAGGCAGGCGGCGGCTGGGAAAACAATGGAGGGCAGGACGGAAAAGTTTGTGGCGCAGTAGACTTAGCTAAAAGTATCTCAGCGGGAGCACAAGACTTAATGAGAGATGGGCGTGTTCTCAGAATAAGAAAGGCTTGGACATAAGGGAGTTCCAATAACTTGTTGCCAGCTTGACAAAAATCATACAAGTTCCTGAGAATGCAGGGGTCAAATGTTCCTTGCCGAGGCCAAGGCTTGCCGATAAGCGGGTAGGTTGGCCAGACCTCCTGGCAGTAAAAAGTTAGTTGTTTAGTTTTTATGGTACCTTTAAGTTTTAGAGTACGTAAATTGGAAATTAGGCATTTTAAAGGCGTCTTTTGGGAGTTAGAAAATACGTTCCCCATGACTGATTCAGGCAAGAAAAAAACCGGAGGTCCAGAAAAAAGTCGTCACTTATTTGTGGTACCACGCGGCGGAACGGTTCCAAACCGTAAACTCCAGTCGTCACTGAGATTTACGAATGGAGTCTACGTGGGATCAGTAACAGTTTTGCCCGTGAAAGCGCAAGGCTTTAAGGGAAGTGAGGGTCTTTCAGTGTGGGCGGTCCCAAAAATCTCTGCTTTGGGCTATCCGAACCCAAAGAACGTGAGAGATTTTGTGGGCGCAGGTTTGCCCAGAAAGAACCCTGCCCTGGGCGGTCCTAAGGACGTGAAAATGCACAGACCCACGCAGACGGGGAGAACATTCCACTGGGGCTGCCCAGTGTGAAAAGTTCCCCGGGGAGTGCTCACCTGAAATCAGTCTGGCCGATGCGGAGTGCAGGCGGCTGGCGACAGGAACGTCTCGGGAGAGGAAAAAGCTCGGGATTAATCCAGGATGTTATCTGGTTATCGGCTAGAAGACTTTGGGTATGTGGCCCAACAGTCAGTTGCCTGCCGATAGAGTCATGGCAACAAATGATAGAGTTATTTCCAAAAGATGAAAAATATTAACAAAAGATGAGAAATATAAAATAAAAAGCGGCCTTTATTCTGAGAACACGGAGAGAGATGACCGGCACCCCACCGCTGGCGTCCGGCGATCTCTCCGGCGGACACGCGGCGTGGGGGCCTGTAAATAGCCTCGGTTTGGGGTGGAACCTAAGGCGGGCATTAGGGATACACAGGTAGCCCATTGGTCCTAGGTTTGGCGCCATATGCAAATTCCCAGGGGCGGGAAGATGGCGTCACAGGTAACTTCCTAGGGGCAGGGCAAGATGGGGCTTCCTGCTTCCGGTTGTGGCTTTCCTGGCTACAGTGTCCTGTCTGGGCCAAACCTTTCACTGACATTATAGGTGTGTACACTATACCTTTTAATGAAGGCCTCTTAATGGGAGGCAGATTCATCCTAGGGTCAGGGCCAAATGCTGCTGGAAGCCACACTGGATTTTGGTCTTGCTGAGTGCAGGGAGTCTGGATAGAATCATGCTGTGTCAAGAATTCTGCACTTCTCAAAACTAGACCCTGGGAAATGTCAGCAGTAAGGTCAGCTAGGGCTTGTCTTTAGGGTATATATCTAGAATTAGAATTGCTGGATCACATGGAAATTCTATTTTTAACTTTCTGAGGAATTGCTATACTATTCCAGGGATGCCCTGAGAAGGGCAGGGGACTCTTACAGGCTTTTACATCTTCTTCCTAGATCACAGGGGCGTGTCTGAGTTTAGGAGGATGGTGGATAAACCTGCAGAGACAGTCAGCTAGTATTTGTGAGCCATGAGAGTCAATCCCATTAACATTTATTAAGTGCACCCACACTATTTTTTTAAGAATATTAATTTTTTTTATTTAAGGAAAAAAGAAAAAAAAACAGTGAAGGGGTACAAGTTATACAGATTTACAGAAGAAAAAAATGCGCAGTAGGAAATCACTAGTTAATGGATTACATATTGCCATCTTAGAAATAATTGTTCAAGTCACAAAATTAAAGCTTGTAGAGTGGACATTCCAACAATGATACTGCAAACAGTTCTGTTCAATGATCCAATAAAACTCTGTGATATCATTTTCTATCTTATACTTTTAAATATACATGCAGTTATATAGTTTAGAGCACTTTCTTTTCCTCTCTTTTGTACGATGACTATTACACATTTTGGGTTTCATTGCTCCCACGGTTCTTATTGCTTTTTTGGAAGAGAGTAAAACCAAATGAGACATAACAGGACAGAATCGGTCAAGTCAAAAGGGTGGACATAATAGATAATATAAAAACATAATACAAGGTGATCATCAATGGTTACCATAATGCCTCCTGCTATCTCTAATAGAATTGCCTATATCATTAGTTGTAATACAATTGAACAAAACTGTAAAGAACAAAACCGACAAAACCAAAACATTGGAGACATTGTAGGTCTTCAAAAGTAGATAAAAGTCAACGAGAATGGGCATTATAATGAATCTCATTATCTTCTCAGCTGATGCCTAAACTTTCGAACCTGATACTATCCAGCAAAACAGAATAGAGGAACCTCAGTCAAAAACAAGATGGTGAGAGTAATATAGGGCTTCAAATCGAGATAATAGAAAGTTAAAGTGACACCCACACTATTGTGCAACTATCTCCATCATCCACCTCTAGAATATTTTTATACTTCCTAACCGTGTTTGTCAGCTTTCCAATGCTGTGATAAAATCCCTGAATAAATAAACTTATAAGGAGAAAGATTTATTTCAGTTCATGGTTTCAGAGGTGGCAGCCTACGATTGGTCAACTCTGATGGTCTTGAGTCTGTGGTGAGGGCATCATGGTTGGGAGGTTGTGGTGGGACAAATCTGGTCATCTCATGGCAGCTGAGAACTGAGGAGACAGAGGAAGGCATAGTGGTCCCCATTTCGCTTCCAGGACACTCCTCCTGTGACCTGATTTCCCCTCACTGAGCTCCAATTCTTAAAGGCTTTACCGCCTCTTGATAATGTCACAAGCTGGCTATGATGCCCTTGGGGGACACTCAGGTTCCTCTCTTCCCCCAGCGCCTTGTCCCAACCATTGCACCGTTTCTATGAATCTGACTCCTCTACATACTTTGTACAAATGGAATTGTACAGTATTAGTCCTTTTTTGTGGCTGGCTTATTCCAATCACCATAAGGTCATCAAGTTTCATCCAACTTGGACTGTGTGCCACAGTGTCCTTTCTTTTTACAAGTAAATAATGTTTCATCATGTATACACATAGCTTGTTTATATGCTCGACTTCTGATGGATCCTTGGGTTAGATTCTTTTTGGATACTATAAATGATGTTTTTATGAAATAAATGTGCTAGTATCCATTTTGTCTGCTTTTAGCTGTTTTGGGCATATACCTAGAAGTTGAATTTCTGGACCATATGGTAATTGTATTTTTAATTTTTTGAGGAACTGCTGTACTATTCCAGACTAGTTCTATACATTCTATTTCACTTAATGCTCCAACAGTTCCAGGAGGAAGGATGTATTGGTGTACTTTTTGGGGATAAAACACCTGACAGTATAATGGAGTAAAGGGTTGTTTATTTTGTCTCATGGTTTCAGAGAATTCAGTCAATGGTTAGCTGGCTCCAAAGTAGAAATATTACCGTGGGAGATCATGTCTGAAGAAAGTGGCCTAACTTATAGCACTCAAGCACCAGAGAACAGGGCACAAGTCCAGTGAGGAAGAGTCCAGGGACCAGATATAGAACCCAAAGTCTTGCCCCATGACCCATCCAGACAAACCCAGAAACAAGCTTTACTAATCTCACAGGCATCTCTAAACTAAACAAGCTGACAATCAAGGTTAATCTCCCCAGACAACAACTGTGCCTCCTTCCTCAGGGGATGAGGAAATTAAGTCAGAAGGAATTCATTTGCCCACAGTCAGAGAGCCAACCAGTGACGGAACAACAACAAAATCAAAACCACAAGATTTTAGATACACACCTTTCCTCAAAAATCAAAACCACAAGATTTTAGATACACACCTTTCCTCAAAAATCAAAACCACAAGATTTTAGATACACACCTTTCCTCAAAGTAGTCTTTATTTGCTGAAAATTGAAGTTCTTTGCACTTAGAAAAATTGGGAGGAGATGGGGGAATGAGAAAGAGGAGGAAATATATTAAACATGAATCAATTCTTTTTATAATAGGTTGTCTATCCAAGTATGATTATCACATACACAGCGGGGAAAGAGACAAGTGGAGCTTGGAAAGGTCAGAGATTTAAGAACCCTAAACTGGGAGGTTTTGGCAGAGAACTGAGGACTGCCCTCCCATAAATGCTCTGACCTGGAAGGGAATGACTGTAGAGGGTGGACAAGAAAATCCTCAGGAGAAAGGATTTTTCCTTTTGGGAAGGGATGGGGAAGATCAGAGTTATAGACACGATAAGGGACGTGAGGACCAGACCCGGGTAGGATCTCCAAAGACACCAGATGCAGGAGTGTCAGAAAGGGAAGTCCATTCTACACAACATTCAAATAAGAAGAGGTGAGGTGACCGTGACCCTAACGTGCTGCTGAATTTATCTGTGAAGTCAACTGTGATGGAAGGAGAGCTTTTTGGTGGCTTAAAGGAATTAAGTGTTAAAAATGTATAATTTGATAAAGATTTTCTCTAGTGCTGATTTTAGCCAGACTCCTAGGGCTCTAGGCTCACCTGTGTACTTTGTAAAATCTTTTGCTTAAGTGCTGTCTGTCTAGCAAGAATCTCTTGATGTTGTATTGATCTTTTTTTAAACTTGATATAAATTTTCTTTTTTTAAAATTTATTTTAAAAAGTAAAAGAGAAAAAGGATAGAAATGATACAGAATTTTATAAATATTGTATTGTCTCCCTAGTGTAAAAAATAAAAACTGAAAGAGTAGTAAGTAGTAAGTACAATGGATATTGTAATAATGAAACAGAGAGTAGGGGCTCGGGATTTAGCTTAGCGGCATAAGCACCTGCCTTGCAAGCAGGCAGTTGTGAGTTCGATCCCCGGTACCGACCAAAAAAAAAAAAAAACAGACAAAAAAAAATATAATGAAACAGAGATAAAGGGCTGTAAGGAAAGAACACTGTGCTGTCATTGTTTGATTGTTTGGTCATTTTTTATGCCCAGATCTTGTAATCTGAACAACTGCTTCTAAGATATCAATATGCAATATATTGACTAATGTTGATTTCTTACTATTTTTTATTGAATCATTCTTGATATCAGACCAGATTCATCGTTTCCCAGCATCCCCCAGGCAAGATCTGGTCATGATGCTCTTCCTTCAGCAAAGACCCAGTTAGGTCAGTTAAGCCCTTGACGTCTCCTCTCAGTGATACCTTGTTCCTGTCCAAATTCATTATTAAAACACTCAAAGCACCTTGTGTGGGAACACTCCCATTTTTTCTCTTCAGTTATCATCCTTTCCTCTGTCAGGTTTGGCTTCCTTTTTTTGTTTGTTTTTTATGTTTTAGACTTGGCCCTCTAAGACTCTTGTATTTTCAAATAATAAATGTTGGTAAAGTTTCCAATTCACATGTCAAGGTTACAACCAACCATTGTTGCCACCGCACGCAGAAAAGTGTAATAAACTGCAAATATGACGTTTTAAAATACAATCAGATGAGATGTGGTGCAGAGAAGTCCGTGGAACTGAATCCCAGAATGATGAGCCCTTTCTAGGTCGGCAGAGGCTGACAGCCACTGTCCCTGGGGGTTCATCCCTGAGTTGGGGCTCGGGGGGGGGGGTGGAGGATTGGGCTTGTTATATGGACTAGAACGTTTCTACTCATGTGAGGAGACGTAGTGGAAGACTTTTGCTTTTCATTTTTAAAGTAAGGATGGCTGGCACGTTGGACTGAAATCTGCAGAAAGCGTCAAATGAAATCACCCCTACTTTTCTGAAAATGTGGCACTGGGGTGGCACCATAGTTGGATGCTGGTAATAATATGGTGGCCAAGGATAATGTCAGGGACCTGTGACCATCCTGCCACATTCCAGATGCAGGGAAAGCTGGGACACAGGCAGGGCCTTAGTCAGGTTTCTGGCAAATCCTGACTAGGAGGAATTAAAACCTTTCCTAGAGAGAGCAATTCAGAGAGAACTGATAAGCAGCCCGGCCCCACTTGCTTCGAGGTCCCCAGTCTACCTCTCTCCACCTCCAGCTAGATATGAAAGTGGCCAAGGGAGGGGGTTATGCTATCGCAAACTCACGGGGCATATAATATATATACTCACATGTGCACGTGCACACATTTAATATATATATTCTCTCACCACATTACTGAACTAAAATGTACATGTAACCCTTTACTAATTGCTAACTCTGCCTTGTATGTAAAGCCCACCATAAATTTTAGAGATAGCACCTTGATAGGACAAGAAAGAGCTAAATGATCTCACCTAAGAGTGACCAAATCAGGTCACTCTTGGGTAAGGTCTACTGAGAGTCTGCAGTAGCCAATCAAGTTGTAACAAATTTCAGAGTGAAGAGTTTTTGCCATATAATAAAAAGGGTTAAGAGCCGAGACCCTTGAGAACTGGCTCCACAACCCCTACCTTCTCCAAGGGAGCCGTCTATCTCATCTGTCTTAGTTACTTTTTACTTGTTGCTGAGACAAAAGACCTGATGCCCAAAGTTGGGAAAGGAAAGGTTTATTTCTTACAGTTTTTGGAGGTTTCAGTCCACACTCAGTTGGCTCCAAGGCAGGCGGGCATGGCTGGGCCACAGTCCATGGCGGCTGCAAACAGCAAGCAGGAACCAGCAAAGAGCAAGAAACACCTTCTTCCTGCCATTACATCACATCCTGGCTCCACCCCTTTGTGGGCGGAGCACTGACACCATCAATCCAAGCACTAGACAATGAATGAATAACAAATGCACAATTTAAACTCCTGAGACCTGGGGGCCACAGACATAAACCATGACATCATCTCTCTCCTCTTTCCAATAAGGTGATTTTTTCCTAACTTATACCTCTAATTTTTTATTTATATAAGTTTATGATGCCAGATAAATAAAACTCACCCTCAGGAGATGTAACACAGAGAAGGCACCTGACATGGTTTGGGTGTTTTCCATAGGACTGTTGTGCTTGAAGTCTTGGCCCCGAGTGGCACTGTTAGAGGGGAGGCCGGTGGGGTGTTCTCAGAAGGCTATTCTCACGGGACCCCTGGGCTCTTCAGACAGGTGCTGTGGCAGGAGGAAGCCCAGCACCACTCATGGTCTTTCATTCTCAGCTCAGATGTGACCATTTGCCAGGACAGGTCGCTTCACCGTTGCCATCCATCATCTGCCTCCCATCATGGGATCCGCATCGCATCTGAGCCTGTGTAGATGTGAAGCCCTTGAATCTCCCAAAATGTGAGCCAAGCAAATCTTCTTTTTATGATCTCGGGTGTTTCATTATGGTAATAAAAAGTTGACTAATGTGGCATCTTTGGCTATATGACTTCTTAAACCCTATTATCACATGAATACTGCTGGGAACTTTTTAAAATCTGAGACAGGATCTTGCTGTGCAATCCAGGCGGGGACTGCATAGTATGAACTCATGTGTAGCCAAGGCTGGTCTTAAACGTGCAGATATCTACCTGCCTCAGTTTCCTAGGTGCTGGGATTACAGGCTTGCACCATCATACCCAGGTGGGAACTTTAAAAATCCATTATTATATAACGAGTTCTTTTTTTTTTTTTCCTGATTTTTTGAGATAGGATCTTGCTATATAGTTCAGACTGGCCTTGAGCTCCCAGGGATGCTCGTGCCTCAGCCTCCTGAACAGTGGTACTACTGACATGCACCACTATACCCAGCTCTTCTGGGTATAAGATATAAGATGCCTCTCCTGTGTCGCTCCAAAGGTACTTGGTTCTAGATGGTTGAACTCTTTAAGTGAGTGAGAAATAGGCATGGCCCAAGGCCTCAGACCACCCTTTTAGACTTGCTCACCACCAACATATTGCTTAGAAGTTTGTCACTATCATTAAAGGGGAAACTTTCTGGTCCCGCTCTTCTTGGTAGGAGGGGATACCCCGGTCGCTGCCCTCTGTGCAATTTAAAAATGGAAAAATGATTGCAGCTTTAAAAGATAATGGGGACAAAGCTTAGGTTTTCTCTCACAGACTGAGAACTTTCATTTTTGGTGTTATTGGGATGGAAGCCAGGAAAATGCTCTTTGTGTTTTTTATACTAATAAAAAGTCTAGCTAAATTTCACAGGTTTCCCTTGAATTTGCAATCTGAGGGATACTTGCTTTAATTATTTTTTACTTTTTTGTTTTACATTTTTATGAGTGCATGTATATGATACAGGCTTCATTTTGGCACATTTGCAATGCCTATAACATACATAACACATTTTTGCATAACACACATAACACAAATTTGATAATTTTGAGTGGGCTTCAGTGCATATTCTACACTTGGGCAGCCTCTCCTGTTACTTTCCGAGGGAGACTTTTAACATGAACGGGAAGAGTGGGT
Source organism: Cavia porcellus (assembly GCF_034190915.1). Taxonomy (NCBI): domain Eukaryota; kingdom Metazoa; phylum Chordata; class Mammalia; order Rodentia; family Caviidae; genus Cavia; species Cavia porcellus. The sequence goes on along the minus strand of NW_026947515.1, from coordinate 44,585,783 downwards.
AGCTGAATGGTACCAAGAGGTTGTGAGGCCGGGCAAAAACTGAATTCCTTGCTTTACCAACATGAGAATGAAAGTTAATAGTTTTATACATTCAATGATACAATATTCTCTTCTCTGAAGTTTAATTTTCTACGGTTGCAATTACCTGAGGTTGTTTAAATGGAAACTTCCAGGGACAAAAAATTCCCAAGTTTTAAGTTGTAAACTGAATAGTGTGGTAGAATCTTGTGCTGTCTGGCTGTGTCCTGCCCAGGATGTGAATCATCGATTTGTCCACGTATCCACACTGTATATGCTACCCGCCACCATGATTTTATAGTGCTTATATTTGAGTAATTCTTATTTTACTTAATAATGGCCCCAAAGCACAGGAGTGGAGACACTGACAATCTGAATATGTCAAAGAGAAGTCGTAAAGTGCTTCCTTTAAGTGAAAAAAAGAACAGTACAGTAAGATATTTTGAGAGAGGGAGGAAAAGAGGGAGAGTGAGCAAAAGAGAAAATTGACATCACTTTTACTATAGCCCATTGTTATAATTGTTCTATTGTATTATTAGTTGTTAATCTCTCTGTGCCTTATTTATGAATAAAACTTCATTGTAGGGATGTATATATAGGAAAAAGTAGAGCATATATAAGGTTTAATATTACCCCCACAGTTTCAGGCATCTGGTGGGCATCTTAGAACATAACCTCTGGGGGTAGAAGAAAATCACTATAGGAAAATTTACATACCATTGTTCAAATCTTTTATGTTTATAAAATAAATTCATTTACATGAAAACTCAAATAGTTTAAGGATTTTAAATGAAAGCACTTTATGCAATTGATGGTGCAGTACAGTCATGTATTTATTATAAGATTACGAAGGGTTAAAGTAGACACATTACAGAATAGCAACAATCTGTAGTCTACTTACTTTCCTGACAAGTTATCAGCAAATATAAAGGCAATAAAAACATGCAAAATTATATATTGAGATGTTCACGTATTTTTATTTTAATTAATTAGTTAATTACTTAATTTTGGTCTTTATGTGACACAGTTTCAGTATGCAGTTCAGGCTGACCTTCAGCTCACTTGGTAGCCCAGGCTGTGATCCTCCTGACTCAGCCTCCCAAGTGCTGGCATTACAGCCACTCTGCTCAGCATCATGTATGAACTTTAGTTTCCACATTGCACCCTTTTATTCATCTGAATGAGGTACAAAATGAAATTTGAATGGGAAATCATGTCCATTTGGAACACACTATAGGTAGACTCAGGAGCCAGAACCTAGAATCAAATCTATGTAAATCAGCTCCTGGCTTTGTCACTTTTTAGCAGTACGTTGGGTAACACTGGTGTAATGGGTTTTATCTCACAGAGTCATTGCAACAACTAAATGAACTTATATAAAGTACTCAGAATAGTGTTTGTACATGGCAGGCGCTTAGTTGTTAGTGTGGTTTAATACTTGTAATTATTTCTGCTGTCAGAGCTAGAAACGATGTATAATTTTGCTAACCTGAAATGTTTTAATGTTATTATCCATATTATTATCATCGATACTTATTATATAATGCATAAACTATGATTGATACATAACAGCTTTCCTTCCAGTATTGAGACAAACTAGGGGTAGAATATAGCATGGAACATTAAAAAGTGATTATCAAGTTAACAGTAGACAGACAAGGAATAAAATCCTGTAAACACCAGTCCCTTATTCAAAGTAAAAATTGAAGACTCTAATTCAAAACAGCATTAGCTGGACTTAATATATTCTTTCCCAAACTGAGGAACTAAAAAACATTTTAGAATTCTTAGATGATGCCAGTGTACCTGTGCCCTAGAGAGGCAGGCATATTCTTCAGCTCACTGATTCTTACATAGCATTGCTGCCGAACATATCGGATGCACAGAACTTTAATAGTTGTTCACTGTGGTAAGGATTCTCACAGTGTCTCTACAGTGCCCATCTCTACAGTGCCACTCACATAGGTGAATCTAGTGTGGCTTTTAAAGAAGAATGCATCCAGTAAAACAACACTGAGATTTCATCTTACACCAGAAAGAATGGCCACCATCAAGGAATCAAATACTAACAGATGCTGGTGTGGCTGTGGTGAAAAGGAATTCTTCTACAATACTGGAGGAAATGTAAAGTACTATAACCATTATGGAAATCAGCATGAAAAGCTTTCAAAGCACTAAAATTAAAAATCCCATTTGACCCAGCTATTCCCCTTCTAAATATCTTCCTAAAAAAGCTAACGGCAGCATGTTACAGTGATACGCATACCAATGTTTATAGCCACACAATTCATAATAGCTAGAGCCTGGAAGCAGACTTGATATCTATCAACACATGAGTGGATAGAAATGTGATATCTATACATAGTGGAATACTCAGCTATAAAGGAGGATATATTTAAGAATGTCATCAGAAAATGGATACACCTGGAAAATATAATTTTAAGTGAAATAAATCAGACTCACAAGCTTACACATCTCAAGGCACCTGTCATTTGAGTAAGGCAAACTGTAAATAAAAAGCAAAGAAAGGATTGATAGAAGGAAACGAGATACATCTTTTGCAAATCAGAAAGAATCCAAGAGACTGAGGGCAAGGAGCAGCGGGGAGAGGAAGAGGAAGAAAAAGATTTAGAATGCGTCATATACGTGTACCAAATACCTACGGTAACTGTAAATATTATATGCCATACATGAACTACAGACACAAACATGAAAATGGGCAAAGAGGACCTAGAGACAGAAGGAGGAAGGCGGAAGGGGACGGGAAGGGGATCAAAAAAGAATTCAGATGTGTTTGGGACCTGTACCTACTCTTCAGAGGAATGTAAGTTTGTAAGTTTCATGTCTTGCAAAACGTACTAATACAATTAAACAAAGCAGCATGCATCTTTCCCTTCCTGTCTTTTTTTAAACTCACTGACAGAAAGAATCCTGCTACCTCAGCCACTATCAATTGTGTGAGGCTGTGTGTTTCCTAATTACAATGAATTTGCAATGAAATTTTAAAGTTACCCTTATTTTCACTGATTTTTACCTCTTATTTCACCATTTATTGAGAGACGTATATTAAATTACCCTATTGTGATTGAGGACTTTGTGACTTTTCAATCCTGACAGTTTTTGCTTTATATATTTTAAGACTATGTTATTAGGTTCATTTAGAATTTAGAGTTACTATACATGTCTAGTGGAGTGACCCTTAAATCATTATAAAGTATTTTTAGTAATGCTTGTTGCCATAGGAATTTTTTTTGTGTTATTAATATACTGACATCAACTTTCCTTGAGCAGTGCTTGGATTAATTTTCATACTTTTACTTTCTATTTTTTGCGTTCTTCTACACAAAGTCCATCCTTTTCCTGCTTTCATGTTCATTGAAACACAGTTCAAAACAGTCAAGATATGGAGCCAACCCGTGTCCACTGAAGAATGGTGGTACATATACATGGTGAATATTATTCAGTCATAAAAATGGAAATCTCTGTTGCTTCCATATGGATGGAACAGGAGGATGTGATGCTAAGTGAAGTAAGTTATCTACAGTGTTCTCACTTACACATAAAAGCTAAGAAGTTGATCCTAAAGAAGGGAAATATGGGTAGGAAATGATGGAGTACTGGGATGTGGGTGGATAGGAAAGAAATACTTATGATGTTCTACACCACATGCAACAATTAACTGAACATTTTGAAATAGCCTGTAAAGATGATTTTGAATGTTACCAGTATAAATAAATGTGTCTGAGTTGGCAGACATTGGCAAATTGCTCCTACTGGATCATTACTTATTGTATATATTATTGAAATGTCACACCGTATCCCAAAGTTGTTCAATTAAAAATAAAGTTGAGGGCTGGGGATTTAGTTCAGCGGCATAAGTGCCTGCCTGGAAAGTATGCAGTCATGAGTTTGATCCCTGGTAAAAAAAAGATGAACTAAGAAATAAAGTGGCCTCCCTGGTAAGCAGCCGTGGCTCGAGCGAGTGGTGGGCAACCCAGGGAGAGAACCAGCCAGCTGCTGGGAGCCAGAGGTCTGAGCATCTCTTGGGAGGATGACCATAGGCAATATAGCAAATATGGGGGATTTCCTTCTACAATTACTTTGAAGGCAAATATTGTTATCACTATCTTGCTTTGTTCTGATTAACTGTATTGCTCTATTCAATATTCTGTTTTGATAGGTTTTGTGATGTTCTGTATTTGGTTTGATTTTGCTATACCTGATTGAAAGAACAACTATTGTGAAGATAATGAGATACACTATAGTACCTACTACTGTTATCCCGGTACCCTGCTGTGAAATTCTGTACCAATTTCACTGCATTGTCTCCATTGGCTTTGTTCTATCTTTTTCTGTTGTATTTTACTACCTTCAAAATAAAAAAAATAGAAAAAAAAGAAATACAGTGTAATTCTTGTAAATAGTCTGGTTGTTGACTTTGATACAAAGATTATTTCATTTATAGTTAGTTGTAAATGTATTTAGATTTAAATCTGCCTTCTTGTTATTTGTTTTCTAGTTGTGCCACCTAATCTTTCTTTTTTTCTTCTTTCCTGTCTCCTTTTGGAAACCCTCCAAATATCTATAATTAAAAGACTAATTGAATATAGGATAGTATTCAGTGTCAACTGTAAAACTATGAAAAAGAATGAGAAACATTTCTGTGATCTTTAGGATACATTTTGATGTGACAAGACGAAGCTGGATACATATGTGTACAGTATGCTACACTTTAAGAAACAGCAGAGATGATGTGAATACATGTGTGTTTTTTATGTTTAAATATGGGGGGATAAACCACAAAACTGAAAAACAGTTAACTACAACAGGAATGGAACTGGGTACAGGGTACAGGGATAGAAGTTAGGATTCTGTGAGTGTATTTCATGCGTTTTACTTTGACAGCATAAAAACATTACTTAGGGGCTGGGGATTTAGCTCAGCAGCATAAGCACCTGCCTTGGAAGCAGGCAGTTGTGAGTTCGACCCCTGGTACTGATAAAAAAATATTACTTAATTATGCAATGAAAATACATTAAAGAAAAACAATGCTTAAAATTTGAAATTAAAATGAAACAAATGAACTATTGTGTATTTGTGGCTCTTATAAGAAGTCATGAATTTGATGACCTACGACAACAGGGATTTAATCCCTCACTGTCCAGAGGGGACAGAAGTCAGAAATCATTTTGACTGGGTCAACCTCAAGAGATTGTCAGGCCATGCACCCGCTTGTGACTCCAGAGTGAAATCTGGACCCTTGTCTCTCCCAGTTTCCAGTGGTTGGTGTCCCTTGCTTTGTAACTATGTCACTTCAATGGCTTCAGTGATATACTATGTTCTTTTATGTTAATGTCCTCAGTCTCTCCCTCAGAAAGCATTTGTGACTTTATTTAGAAGCTCCCCCAGGTAATCTGGGACAGTCTTCCCATGTCGAGTCCCTGATTATTCACACTCCAAAAATTCATTTTGCCATAGAAAATAACATTCACAGTTTCAGGAATTAAGACCTGAAGATCTTTGGAAGCCATTACTTAGTCTACTGCACTGTGTGTTGAGTGGTGTATACTATCCAGAGAGAAATAATAATTCCAAGGCACTTTAAAACACATCAATTTGTCTGCACATCTCTAGCAGAGTATAGTCTAAGGACATACATAACTTTTAAAAATTTTTAAATTTTGAAAAAATGGTGGTGGTGTTATTATTGTTCTGGGACTTTAAGAAACTATTGCTTGACAGTGTACATCAGTAATTATATTAGTACAGTTGAGAGCTTGGGTTTCCAACCTGGCAGAATAGATATAGATTTAAAACTGATGAGGTTAAACAGTGTTGTCCTGAATTGGAATTGGAAGTATCAGTTTGAACCCTAGCTCTATTTTGGAAAAGTCCTCAAAACACCACTATTCAGTACAATGTGCATCGGAATTGTGTTCTCTAAAGACAGAACCAGCTCTCATTAAAAGGCCTTCTGAAGGTACAGTTAAATCTAGGCTAGGTAAGGGAATGTGCAAGAGGAACCCAGGGTACCTGATCACTTTAGAATAAAAAGGAGTGCATTTCAGTGATTGCACACCCTGGGTTCAGTCTCTATTGTTACTGTAAACAAAAATAAAAACAAAATAAAAAATGAAAACAAAAATCCTCAACCAATTAAACAAAAAACCAAAAATCTCACAAAGAGTATCAAAGACAACCAGGATTGTGCTAAAGGACTCAGGAACCATCTTTATTTTTTAATTTCTTACTTTGTCTTTTTGAGACAGGGTCTTACCCTGCAGTTCAGGCTGGCTTTGAACATGCAGCAATCCTCCTGCCTCAGCCTCCTAAGTGCTGGGATTACCGGCATGTGCCACCACACTGAACCAGGAACCAACTTTAAAAATTGTTAGAAAACAATCTGAGCATCAGCAAGAACAATGTGAATCTCAAAGAAAAGTCCATGTGGGGCTGGGGATTTAGCTCAGCGGCATAAACATCTGTCTTGCAAGCAGGCAGTCGTGAGTTCAATCCCCGGTACCGGGAAAAAAAAAAAAAAAAAAAAAAAAAAGCTCCATGAGCTCGTAATGATAAAACAAACAGCTAAATACACAAAAACTTCATGGGTTTCTTTTTAATGATAAAACAAGCAGCTAAATAAACAAATACTTCATGGGTCAGCTTTGAAACCTTAGAAAACTCATTTTTTTGGGAGCTATTAATTGAAGGAACAAACTGATAAATCAAACATTTATCATTTTCTACCTAAATTGTACCCTAGGTAGACAGTTAATTACTGAGGGAAAGTTTCTCTTTGTAATCCTATTTACAAATGAAGGAATCACAGGCTTAGGCACTATTTTGCAGCACCTAATTAATGAATTAATGAATCTAAGTAATGATCATCCATGGTGGCCTGAGCCACAACAGAGAAATCGAGATACAGTATTTTGTGCCTTCTGATACTGCACAAACCTCCTGTGAAGTATTTTTGCAAAAAAAAAATTGAATTTGAATTGAATTGAGCCTCTCATGCTAACAATCAGTTAGAGCAAACACATGGAGACAAAAAAAAAAATATATGAACTAACACCCCAGCTATTACTAATGGGATCGGGGGAAGACAACAAACAAAAACCAACCTAAGTCCTCCAGAAATTATTTAAAAAAATAAAGGTTCATAAGAATTTGCGGTTTGAAAAAAGACCTGTGACAATCACAAATGTGGAAATTTGGATCCTAAACTCTGGGAGGAAAAAAGCAAACACTTTACATAAAGTAGGAACATCTACACTTAGTATTTATTAATACTAAGTAATTAACTTTAGAAGGTGCAATACAGAAGTCATATTTGGCCTCCCCCTTTAGAAATGTAGAAATCCGACGAGACTGATGTGTGCTTCAAAATAAAGAGGTTGGCTAAGCACCAGGATCACTCAAGAGTTCAAGACTAGTCTGGGTAATGTAGTGAGATTTTATTGTTTCTTTATTTTTTATGCCACATGGAGATTTTGTTATCATAAATTTCAAAACAAAAATGGAAGACTTTCCATATAATATTTATACCCTTCAAAGTGCAGTGTTAATACATGTCTGTCAGTTAGAAGTAACAGCAGTTTGTTAGGCTACAGGGTTTAACATAAAACCAACTTACAAATGTGAAAAGCAGCAGTGATCTGACATTCATCATCACACCTGAATCTGATTCTTTCAGGAATTATTTTAAAGAATTAAAATTTCAGTAACATGAAAAATTTAAATACCCCAAACATGCCACAATCGCTATTCACAAGTAAAGTTGAAATGAAATATCCAAAAACCCATTTAATACTGTTAAATAATAATAACCTACAAGATTTCTTGAACAGAAATGGTAGGGCCAATGACTGTTTTACGGTGAATGTCAGGAAGAAATTAAGTTATGGCTATGCTCATGATATATAAGGCAAAATTTTACATGGCCATTTCAAAATATTATAGTGAGACTTTAGTCTCAAAAATTGAACAATAAATAACCAGCCAGAAGGACCCTGCCTCTCCTGGGCTGGGGACTGTGGTGAAAATGATTGACAGCCCGTGATGTTTATGTAGAGAAGCCCTGTGCACAAGTCCTCAGTCTCCTGAGGGCGAAGGCGGCTCAGCTGGCACCTGGGTGTGCGTCGCGGGGGCCACTCAAGCTTCTCCATTCACTACCAGTTTCGCCCCGGCGTGTGCCCTGCACTGCTGCTCTGCTGGGATGGGCAGAGCAGAGATCATGAATTCAGCATCCACAAGGAATGGAAGGACTGGCATTGGAAAGGGAACACGCTGTGTTTCTAGAAAGGAAGAAACCAGAAACCAAAAACACAAACAACAGAAGACAGAAAGCTGCCCTGTGAGAGGTGAGGGCCGGGGGCTCCAGATGAGGACGCCCTGGGCATTTGCCCCCAGCCTTCCCAGGTCGATGCCTGGGATTTGTCATGACCCGACTGCCTCCCTGGACTGTCACAGATGGATCCCGGCCACAGGACCCTAACCCAGGTGCCACTGTTTACATGCACGTTCCTCGGCTGGCTTTTGTTATTTCCTTGCCCACTTGCCCCTGTAGAGGACTTATCTCAGGATTCACGGATTGGTTAGGAGGAGGCTGACATGCAAAACCACTTGGAGTTAGTGATTAAGCAAGCGGCTGTGTATCTATCTGGTGCAGACCCTGGGACTCCAGGGTCCAAGGACCCTGGAGTGAATATATACAAATACGTATAAAATCCCCTTTGTCTCCTTCACATTTCATGGGGGTGGGGAGGTTGGCTGTTTTGGTCAGTGCACTTGGCTGCCTCTGTGCTCTGCTTCTCAGCTCTCCCTGTCTTGTTAATTGCTCCCTCCAGTAAAGTTTTCACTAGAAAGTGGAATGAGGCCCTTAACTCTGTTCTGTTCCTGCCTATAGATCCCTCTCCTATGATCTTACAAAAAAATGTGTCTCTCTCATTTAAACTTGTAGTCAGCATAAAATAAACCAAACCACCCGTACCATGCCATGCTCACCAGGGCCAGGATGCCTGGCTCGCCCTTCCCCCTGGTCTTAGAAAGAACCCATGGGTGCAGGTGAAGATTGTGTGGTGCGGCACTCAGCCACTGTGAAAGCACAGTGCACCTGCTCCATGGAGCATGAAGACCTTTTCCTGGCAGGACCACATATCCCTTCCCGCCTGGTGTCCCAGAATCCCTTCCCACCTGGTGCCCCAGAATCCCTTTCCCCCTGGTGTCCCAGAATCTCTTCCCACCTGGTGTCCCAGAATCCCTTCCCACCTGGTGTCCCAGAATCCCTTTCCCACCTGGTGTCCCAGAATCCCTTTCCCCCTGGTGTCCCAGAATCCCTTTCCACCTGGTGTCCCAGAATCCCTTCCCACCTGGTGTCCCAGAATCCCTTCCCACCTGGTGTCCCAGAATCCCTTTCCCCCTGGTGTCCCAGAGTCCCTTCCCACCTGGTATCCCAGAATCCCTTCCCCCCTGGTGTCCCAGAATTCCTTTCCACCTGGTGTCCCAGAATCCCTTCCCCCCTGGTGTCCCAGAATCCCTTTCCCCCTGGTGTCCCAGAATCTCTTCCCACCCCATGTCCCAGAATCCCTTCCCACCTGGTGTCCCAGAATCCCTTCCCACCTGGTGTCCCAGAATCCCTTCCCCCCTGGTGTCCCAGAATTCCTTTCCACCTGGTGTCCCAGAATCCCTTCCCCCCTGGTGTCCCAGAATCCCTTCCCACCTGGTGTCCCAGAATCCCTTCCCACCTGGTGTCCCAGAATCCCTTCCCCCCTGGTGTCCCAGAATCCCTTTCCCCCTGGTGTCCCAGAATCCCTTCCCACCTGGTGTCCCAGAATCCCTTCCCACCTGGTGTCCCAGAATCCCTTCCCCCCTGGTGTCCCAGAATTCCTTTCCCCCTGGTGTCCCAGAATCTCTTCCCACCCCATGTCCCAGAATCCCTTCCCACCTGGTGTCTCAGAATCCCTTCCCCCCTGGTGTCCCAGAATCCCTTCCCACCTGGTGTCCCAGAATCCCTTCCCCCCTGGTGTCCCAGAATCCCTTTCCCCCTGGTGTCCCAGAATCCCTTTCCACCTGGTGTCCCAGAATCCCTTCTCACCTGGTGTCCCAGAATCCCTTTCCACCTGGTGTCCCAGAATCCCTTCCCACCTGGGAGCTGGCCTGACTGGCTCAGTCTTGGGCCCTAGGAGCAGTAGTACACCTGGAAGGCTGCAGAGCCAAGTTCAGAGAGGGTGCAGCTTTACCATCAGGGACCTCGTGAATGAGGTTCAGGGCTGAGCTCTCACCCGCAGGCAGTGAGATCTGTCCTTGGCCACCACTTCTCACTGAAATATGATGGTGGGCTGTGTCCAGGTGAGTGAGTGTGACCTCACATGCAGGTGGATTTGAAGCCTTGAAGGTGAGAGGTAGCTGGGAATGCACAGGGAGTTGGGCAATTGGGTAGACATAAAGGAGATTCATAGTTCAGACTGAACAGGCTCTCCCATCTGAGAAGCTGTCCTCCTTGCTGACTCGCATGATGGGCTGAAGTTAGAGGAAAGGGATCCTGAGTTACATGGAAAACCAGGAAAAATATACTAACTTGAATCCACATTTCCTTTTATAAAAATTTGCTAAAGCAATAGTGGGAAACTCCACAAAGACAAGACTACTCCCCTTCAAGACTGACCCCTACATGCAACTTTTTCTTCAACTTGATCAAAGATAGATGAATAGAGGTACACGGCCAACGAAAGGGTAGCACTGTCCACCTGCTTCCTGACCTGAGATGAACCCTTCTAACATGGACTTCTGGCAATGTTCCTATGTATCCCTCTGCTTCCACTACCAAAACTGTTTGTTAACTTTTTTTAGTACTGGCAACTGAGCTCACAAGCTTGCACTTCCCAGGCAGGCGCCGTGGTGCTGAGCTGTCTCCCCAACTGTTCGGTTCCCTTTTATTTTCTTACATGCTCCCCACATAGGAAATACTTTGGGCTTGGTGGTCTCTTGTCAGTTTTGTTGTAGCCTAGAAGTAGCAATAAATTAATGGACGTGACGATAATCCAACAAACTTTATTCACACTGAAATTTGAATTTCATACAACTTTCGTATGTCATCAAATACTTTTGTATTTTCCCAAACATGTGAAACTGTAAAAATCACCTTTAGCTTGAACTTCCAGCCAGCAATATTTTGCCCAATCTTGGCAGAGAAATGGAACAGTATTCACCTAGATCTGGGAATTCAAGGTGCTGGCTAAAATATCAAAATTCATGGCCTGCTTTTAGAACCATTTCCAGGTTTTCATTTGACCTCTCACTTTGGTGCATAATCCTGGTTGGCTTATAAGTGTTTTAAGGTAGACCCGAATCTTTGGCTTCTTCGTTTCTCTGGTGTTTTACAGTTTTACTTCTGAAAATAAGGGGAAAATGGCCATTATGTTCTTTGCTCACACAGGTTTGAGCTATTTCTTTTTTCTTTTTCGTAGTTTTCAGACTTTTTTTCTTCACTATAGTCATTTAAAAGTCAAATGTCATCCATGACCTTCTTTCTTTAGGTTCCTGGAAGGGCAGAACCATGAGTATCCCTCCTTGTAGCCTTGATCATCTTCATATTAGTGGTACTCTAGTACTTCAGTAGTTGGGGCTTCCTAGGACCTGAGCGTAAGGATGATGCTCGACTGACTATAAAATTCCATTTTAGTCCATGTCCAGCTACTTTGCCACTTCTGGACACAGTGTTTGCCTCCATTCGGTAGGCATCAAACAGGCAACTTGCTTGTAAAATCAATAGGATTAAGACAATTATCAAAGATAACAACTTCTAGCTTCCTTATCAAAGTTATAATGAATTTAAAAAGAAAAGGTTTGGGGGTTAGAAACAATTCAGGTTTGACCATAACAGTTAAAGATCTTGTGAGACAGTTCCAGGTGATCACTGACTATATAGTTCTCAAACTCGGGAAGCGTCTGGATGGGAGACCAAAAATTGGAAGGGGGAGGTGCATCCCAAGCTTCGCTACTCTGAAAGATTTGAAGAAACTATATGGGAGAGAAGATAAAAACAGGTAAAAGACTTTTTCAATGCTCTAATCTCAAAAATACCTAGTTTTATAAAACTGTAGGTTTTTATAACTGTAATTTTATAAAACTGTATAGTTTGTACTAAAACCTCTATTTACCATTATTTTACAATAAGAACACAATTACAAGTTGGGATTATGGGTTCTCATCCTTATTGTGTTACTCTGTGGCATAAGACCTCATGCAAGACATCACAGGTCTGACTTTCCCCATCTATACAGTGGAAGACAAATGTTGATCACAATTTTATGCATGTATTTATATGGATTGCCATTTGTAATTATTCTAGTGTTCAAAGGGGCTACCAGGGTAAAGCAAGGGCCACTGGGTGAACAACAGGATGAAGAATATATATACAAATGCAAGTGAATTGACATGCAAAGATAATGAAATTTAGTGCCTTCAAGGTGTGAAGATCAAACAGTAGCTGGGTACGGTGGTACACATCTGTGGTCCCAGCACTTGGGAGACTGAGGCAGGAGGATTGCTGCAAGTTTGAGGCCAGCCTAGGCTACATGAGTTCAAGGTTTGAATTGCACAGTGAAACTCTGTGTCAAAAAGACAGAAACAAAATACAATAAAACAAAAAACAGTGATGGAATGGGTTTGTGTGTGGAGCTGGTAGTATTTGTGCCGTGGGTTCAACCCTCTGAATAGAAAAAAAAAAAAAAGGAACAGGTGACTAAGTTTATAAACTATCAAGATACATAATAGTTAGAACACAATATAGTAGAAATTATACATATATATCCTCTTGTTGTCTATTTAATTCACTTGCCAGATTAACTGACAAACTATATTTTCTCTATAAATGTTCCTGATAATCTTGGCATAAGGCTATGTGTGATTAAATTTTCTCTTTTCTAAACAATTCTGTTCTGTTCAATTTAGTTTGTATGCTCAGGATGAGTTATTTGTGCCTCAAAGTTTATTCCACTTACGTAACTGTATCTCTGATTACATAATTAAGACATTATGTAGCCAATAAACTAAGTGCAGAATTTCTTCACTATGGAAACCAAATTGAACATTTAGAACTAAGGCTAATGATATTTCAGCTGCCACAATGAACATGCACTGTAACCAGATCATGGTTTCTAAGTAGCTGTCTGTTAAAAAGAATTTCTAGAGAAATGTTTCATTCCATATCTAAGGGACTGAAGTGCAGAGAGAATCAGAGATACCTGGGTTAGAAGGAAATTAAATGCCCAATAACTAGAGGGGGATGTGAAAAAGAACATAAAAAAGATACTTTGGTGGGTTCTGACTAGCCAAATTTGGGACACTTTACACATCAGAAACCACCGTAATTGAGTAACACATCGTGTGATTTGTCATCTCTGCAGATAATACCACCAAATACCTTACTGGTAATTAAACCTCTAAAGTGGTCATTAAAGGAAAAGAATTGAGAATAACCCTGTCATTAAGTGCATTCCAAACTAACAAGGGAAAGTTCTTTCTTGGAGATTAGTACCCAATGAATATGGAAAGAACAGAATTAGAAAATCACCATTTGCTATCTTTGATGAAAAAGTTAACTAAGGTAGGGCTTAGTATTGGGTATGAATATAACCACCTGGTCCATATGCTTTCCCACTGTTGGTCCAGAATGTTAATTACAACAGGCCAAAGTAACTTTATCCTGGGAAGAACTGGTGATTATCACTTGAACTCTATGATCGAATGTCACATCACTGACAGTGAGTCAACCTGACAGCCAGACAATGATGCAAGAGAAAATAGATCAATTAAGGGTTATGTTTACCCTCGGTCAACCAAACCTTTGATCTTAACTTCTAATTTCCAGAAACTTCAAAAATACAATATAGCACTTGTACACGTCAACAGTTAAATCCCAAATGTCAAACACCACATAACTGACTTGTTTTTGTAAAAAGAGGGAAAACAAAAGGTCGGGACTCTTGGGCAAGTCCAATCTGCAGCCCACAGGCTGCCTGCCTGCTTCTAAAAAATGTCGTCCTCACTCATATAAAAATGGAAGTTTTGATCCTTGTATGTTATTAACTGTGTTATATATTTGATATTCAGCCCAAGAAATTTGTCACCTTGAACAGCCCAAGCAAATCAAAGTCTGACTTGCTTGGGACATGAAACAGATCCAAGTGTGAAAACTGACTGGATCAGCTTTTCTTTAGAAGTGCAAATAGACACTACGGATTTAGACAAGCGTTTTAGAGGACTGTTCATTTTCTTTCGACTCTGTGGTTGTGGAAACCACTGTCCTCATTTCTATGAGGTGCATTTAGAGGAGAAATTCCAACTGTTTAGTAATATGCACAAAATATGGCAAATATGTTAGTTTTAAAATCCAGCAGTGGATATAGTTCATTTTATTATTTTAAAACTTCTACGCATATTTTACAACTTGTTTAACAAAGAGTTGGTGAAAATAAGGCTATTTACTAAAAAAAAAGAGTTACTCATGGTTCAGACAATTCTACAAGCAGGGAGAAAAACACGCACAAAATCCTAGTATTCCGTACTATTATATTCTATTATTTTTATAATGGCATCAGTTACCTGTGGGTATCAATGGAAGACTTTATAAGTGCACTATTTACATAAAACACAAAGGCAGAAAATGTGGAGTAATGCAAAGAAAGATACAGACTGTAACACTCCAAACTTTCATTCCAGAGGACAGAAGTATTGTGTGAGATGAAGCAACACCAGAAATACAATTGTTATTTTTTAAAAAAAAACTATGGGATTAAGCATAATTTGAGTATTTTGCAACCTGTACTTTGTGAAGGATGACACAATGAAATCAAGGTTAACTAATGTCAGGAAAAGGGAAAGCAACACTTTCTTTAAGAAAAATAGTCAACAATAATAGCTTTGAAGTTGCTGGCACCCTTTCCTCCTATCACCAATTTGCAGGATGTTTATATAAACACATTATGTTTAAATCAAACTGTATGGTCAATACATGCTCAAACAAATATTTAAGGTAGCAGAATTCATCAGTTTCCCCTATTTAGCTCAGGAAAACTTCTTTGTGCAAAGGTGTCTGACAAGGTGTTAACTGTTATGTATTTCATATGCAGCCCAAGAAATTTGTCACCTTGAAAGGTTTCTGATTTTTCCGTTTTTAAGTAGCTCCTATTACCTGGTAAATAAATACTCAACAGTCGTTAAACATTCCTTTTAAATATTCACACATTGTTTTTGTTTTGCCAATTTTTACTCCATGCTAGTCAGTTCTACATTTACTCAACTCTAATTTACATATTCATTAATTCGACCAACATGTATTGATCATGTGCAATATGCAAGGCACTGGAGAAACAAATACAAGCCAAATGGAACCCCAGTCTCATATTGTGGGTGGAAAACTATGGATATTAGATCAACAGTATTTTTAAAACCTATCTCTGCCAGCTTCCCAATTATGTTCTGTAGCCCCATAAACTTAGCTTTAATGATCACTACAGCAATGAAGTTTCTGTACAATATTCTTCCAATGGAAAAATTTTTTTGATGTATTTGAGTAACCTCTAATTTACTTGCATGTATGAAGGAGTATCAGGTTTGTAATTATTCCTTTAAAAGCTACCATTTCCCTTTTTCTTACAAATAGGCTAAATTTCATTTTTCACTTTCTTCATGTACCAAGTCGTTAGATCTGCTTTGTCAGTGGTCTTTTCTTTCCTCAGGCGCCTTTCACCTTGATTTTACCCTGACTCACTCTGTGGTGAACTCAGATCCACTTTTCCATTTCTTACGCACAGTATTTTGATAGCTGCCTTCATTACGTCCTGACTTGGGCTTTGGGGTTATACCTGCAACCATTTTAGCAAGTTTCTTATGCTCATTCTGTAACTAAATACTTAAGATCATGTCCTTTTTGCATAACTGCCGAACACTTTGTTGTTTAATCAGCTGTGATTTTCAGCACCATAACAAGCCCTGAAAGGGTTCAATCAGGAAATCTGGGACCTGAAAGGACAGGGGGGCACTCAAGAAATACGTTTCAGTGGAAGAAACGGATTTCCTACAGTAAAAGAGCCACAAGGGAACTTTAAGTTATGAATTTAGGAGTCAGGTGAAAAAAAACAGGAACTGTATGTTTACTTTTATCCTTCAAGATGACTTTGGATGTCAAAACCTAAGGCATACCTGTTTTAAACATTAGCATAAGATTGAGGTGCTCAAATTTTGTCTGCTTAGGTCTGTACACATGCCTAAAGGTTATACACACTAGCTTGTCTGTCTCAACATCATTTTCCATTAAGTTTCTCTTTAATTTTTCAGTATTTGAGGGAAAGCACAGTTAAATAGTGGTCACAGAAATCTTTGGGATACTTTCAATTTTTTTTTTCCTAAAACCCACTGGTTTCATATGGCAGTAATGGCATAGGAAAAGACCAAAGGGAAACCTTTACATATTTTAAGGTTTCAAAACTGGGATGAAATAAAGGCCTGAAAATAGCATTTTTCTTTCTGTGATCTTAGGATTACTCTCTAGTGTGAAATCTGTACTTGATGGACTGTACCCCAAGTTACACTCATAAGGCCTCTAAAGAAATACTTGAATTACCTTGAGAATTGAGGAATGTTTCTTGAATATCTTTTCATAAAGTTTCTTTCTAAAATGAGTTAAACTGACACCAAAAAAGTTCAAGAAGTCAACGAAGTTTCCTTTTTTACATTTCACATTAAGTTTTAACGAGTATATCCATATTATGAATTCTGGTAATTCTGCTGAGTGATATCTAATATATATTGTACTCCTTCAGATTTCTTTTGAATCTTTTAGCACACAGAGCATACAAAATTAAAGTGACCAAATTGAAAAACTTAAATCTCAAAAATCCATTAATTACGATGTCTGACACCTGTATGAACTCGCTGATGCTGAATAAGATTTGTACTCTGAGTGAAGGTTTTACCACATATTCGACATGCATAGGGTTTCTCTCCTGTGTGAATTCTCTGGTGTTGAATAAGGCATGTTCTCTGGCTAAAATCTTTGTCACATTCATTACATTTATAGGGTCTCTCTCCAGTATGAGTTCTCTGATGTTGATTAAGCGATGAGGAATAAATAAAAGCTTTCCCACATTCATTACATTTATAGGGTTTCTCTCCAGTATGGATTCTTTGATGCTGAGTAAGATTTGCACCTTGTCTATATGCTTTCCCACATATATTGCATTTAAAGGGTTTTTCTCCATTATGAATCCTCTGGTGTTGAGTCAGGTGCACACTCTGGCTGAATGCTTTCCCACACACATTACATTTATATGGTTTTTCTCCAGTATGTGTTCTATGATGCTGAGTAAGGTTTGCACTCTGGCTGAAGGCTTTCCCACATATATTACATATGTAGGATTTCTCTCCAGTGTGAGTAGTCTGATGCTGAATAAGAGTTGAGGAATGAGCAAAGGCCTTTCCACACTCATTGCATTTATAACACTTTTCTCCAGAATGAATTCTCTGATGTCGAATAAGGTAAGTGCTCTGGCTGAATACTTTCCAACACTCATTGCATTTATATGGTTTCTTTCCAGTATGTATTTTCTGATGCTGAAGGAGGTGTGTACTCTGACTAAAAGTTTTTCCACATTCATTGCATATATAAGGTTTTTCTCCAGTATGAACTCTTTGATGATTAATTAGTGATGAACTATGGCTGAAGGTTTTACCACATTCCAAGCATCTATATGGTTTCTCTCCAGTATGGGTTCTTTGATGTATAGTAAGGTGCGCGCGCTGACTGAAGTCTTTTCCACAATCATTACATTTATAGGGTTTTTCTCCAGTATGAATTCTCTGATGTATAGTAAGGTGTGCACGCTGGCTGAAGGCTTTACCACACTGGTGGCATTCATATGGTTTTTCTCCGGTATGCATTCTCTGATGTGCAATGAGGGATGAAATATGCCTAAACTCTTTCCCACATTCTTCACATTCGTAAGATTTCTCTTTGGCATGGCTACTTTGGTGTTTCAGGAGGGATGGGTATTTCCTAAATTTTTTCCCACACACATTGCATTTATAAGGCTTATCTCCAGGAAGTATTTTCCTATATACAGTACCATATGAGAAATTATTAAAGACTGGCTTGTCTTCACTATATGTAAAAGTTTTATTATCTGTTTGGGTATCAAACTGTCTAGTTAGGTTTAAGTGCTTTTCAAAATCATTTCTATATATGTCATATTTACTAAGATATTCTTCTGTAGGATCATCTTGTGAAAAGATTGACTTCAAACTGAAATTTCTTTCATTGATGGGAATTTTACTGAAGGTATCTGTTGCTTGCCTCTCTAATCCATCATCATAGTCATAAAGATCTTCCAACTTGACGGTTTGTGTTCCATCTTGTTTGAATTCAGGAACATTCTCTCCTGGAATACATGCTTGGGCTTCAGTTTTGCATTCTGAAATAAAAAAAGAAAACAAAAGTCTTCCTTTGAAAAAAGAAGACAAAACAGTAAATGTGAATGAAATGCTTAACCGCTATAGCTCTGACAACCTCATTAATTAACATGGTCCTTAAAGCTAAGGAAAGGAGAATAAGAAGATAGAAAAACAGAAGACTAAATAGTGGAAAACAGAGTCCCTCCTGAGCATGGGTATATGCAGTCAGGTGACAGTAATAAGAAGTAAAAACAGCAGATAAGACTGTGGGATAATTTGAGGTTATTTCACAGTAATTTATATAGTGGTTTCATAAAGTAGATATACTGATTCTTATCACTCTGTCTTTCACAATTCTACATAACATTCCTAAAGCAATCTCATGGAGGGCATTCTAAGCTAACATGTCTGTAAATCTGATAGCCTAAAGTAGTGGTTCTCACAGTACAGTTCCTAGGTTAGCAAGATAAGCATCACTATCACCTGAAAATACTTAAAAATTCTGGGGTCCAATCTAGCCATACTGAGCTAGAAATCTGGCAATGGGGCTGAGCAGTTTGTTTTATCAAGTGGCTTTGCTGCACACTAAAGTTTGAGACCTGGGGACTTAAAGGATAAAAGTTAAAGAGAGAGAGCCGGGGGCACCTGCCTGGCAAGCTTGAGGTCTTGTGTTCAATCCCTAGTACCAAAAAACAAAACAAAACAAAGGTTAAAGAGAGAAAAAAGAGGGCGAGGGGTGTACTGCAGCGAGACAGCACCTGCCAAGCATGTGCAGGGCCCTCTGGCTGAATCCCAGCAAGAGTGAGAAGATTTCAGGTATCTTTACTTGGCATTTAGTCTCAAAAGCATCAGCCTTTTCTATTTAACTGTATCTTCTACATTATATATTTAGCTTAATTTAAATGTGAAGTTATCCTCTACTTCCACAGTTTATAGCTGCCATGCTAATCCCAGACTCTACACCTCTTCTGATACGTTTTTCACCTGTTAAAAGAAATGTTTCTTGCCTCGTGTTTGCTTCTATAATGTATTCTCTTAGAATCTAAAATACAGCCAGGGATTTAGCTCAGTGCCTGGCAAGCACAAGGTCCTGAGTTTGATTCCTGCTATAACAAACAAACAAACAAATAGACAAACAAACAGGGTAGGTTGAATCATACATGAAATTGTCTTTTTTTAAGAACAAAATAGCTGAATATCTGCAATTTCAGGATGGTTCACCCTAACACAATGTTGTCCCTAGGACAGAACCTGGCATTACATGATTATTTCACAATTTGTTGTGTTTTATACTGCAACTTAAATATAAACTCTTATAGCTTATGTTTCTCTTACATTTTTTTCATAAATTGGCTGGAGACTCTGGATATAGTAGCCACTAAACTGAACTAGTAAAATAAAAGATAATCTCTTGTAAAAAAGTGAACTCAAATGAGAGTATGCACGTATGTGTGTATCTGTGTATGTGTACACACACACACACGCACCCACACAACCAAATATAAAAACCAAAAAAAACCTTGCTGTATGGCAGTCAGATTGATGACTATTATGTTATGTTACGGTACTTTTGTAACTAGGTGTTGGAAGCATAAAACTTGTAAGTACTAAGCATTACATAACATATCCATAGCAAAATAAGCCACCTGTCTTAAAAAATAAAAAAAGAAACAAATGTTCATCACCGGTCATTCAAGAGAGGCAAATTAAAACAATACTGAGATTTTATCTCACTTTGGAAGAGTGGCTATTATCAATTACAAATGGTGGTGAGGTTGTGGTGAGGCTTTCTCCACTGTTGCTGGGAGTGTAAACCAGTACAAACCAATATGCAAATCAGTAAGGTGATTCCTCACAAAACTAAAACTAGCGGTTCCATTTGACCCAGCTAGTCCCACTAGGACTATCTTCCTGAAAGTGAAAAGCATCATGCCACAGCACTATCTGCACACCCATATTTACAGGAGCACAATTTGGAGTAGATGAATCTTGGAAATAGCCTTGATGCTCATCAGTGGATGAATGGATAAAGAAGATGTGGTTTTTATATACAATACAGTACTCTGCCATAAAGAAGGATAAACTTGAGATGTTTCTAGGTAAATGGATGCACCTTGAGACCACACTTTTAAGTTAAATAATTTTTTTTTTGGTACTGGGGATTGAACTCACGACTACGCACTTGTAAGACAGATACTTGTGCTGCTGAGCTAAATCCCCAGCCCCAAGTAAAATAAATTTGTCACATATGACCTTGTTTCTCTTGTGTGAGAAACTGAAAGTGTAAATAAAGATCAAAATGATGACAGATATTGGGAAGTAAGAAGGAAATGTTCAAATGGGAAGGCAAACAAGGAGAGGTGGAGAGAGGAAGGAAGGAAGGGAAAAGGAAAAAAGAATTGGAGGAATAAAATGGAAGGAAAGTTCTTGTAAATAAGGAGGGAAAGAAAAGCTGAAGGAAGGGAGGGGAACAGAGAAGAAAAGAGACATCAAGGGACATTATGTACAGGCACAAATTTCCTATGAGGAATGTGATACACATATATCTAATAAAACTGTTTTAAAAGAACTGTATGATGTGATACAATCAAACGTACAAATTATAATGTAGCCAAGATGGAACTGGACATGTTCAGCAAAGCCTCATATGTTCAGAGTTGGGGCTCCCAGAAGCATCATGGGGGTGCTGTGCTCAACAGTGGATCATCCCAGGGGGCTCAGTGTCCTGACAGTGCTCCTGGGAGGTGGGAGCTGGCTGGAAGAGCTGGGTTACTGAGGGCCTGACCTAGCAGGGAGGTTTTCCTAGCCCACATCCTCCCTTCTCTCTGCTTCCTGGCAACCATGACACATTAGCTTCTCTCTGCTGAGACCCCTCCACCTGCCATTTCTGCACTGGATGCAGTCAACTGCGGACTGAAACTTCTAAAACTATGAGCTAAAATGAACTTCTCCTCCTTTACGTTGTGGGTGCCTGGTATTTTGTCCTAGCCATGAGGAAAGTGACTAAGATAGGATGGTTCAGAACCTCTCCAAAACACAGCTTAAAGTATAATGGCTTTATCAATATCTCCATTTAATTTTTTTTTTTTTTTTTGAGATTTCGTTATGCAGTTCAGGCTGGTCTTGAGCTCACTTTTTAGCTCCGGTTGGTCTCCAACTCACAATAATCCTCCTGCCTCAGCCTCCCGAGTGCTGGGATTGTAAGTGTGTGTGCAACCATGCCCTGGGAATATAGGTGTGTGCCTCCATGCCTGACTAAATATATCCATTTAATAGAATATTATAGTGCCACTGCAAGTGATAGCTGTATCAGGAAGGCCTGGTTAGAGCAAGGAATAAGGGAATGCTGGTAATTGGTAAAAATAATTAGGTTGGCCTAGGCAAACTGACTTGAAAAGGTGTGCAGGACATGTTATTAACTGAAAGAAAGCAAGTGTCTAACAGTAGAAAATCTCACCTGTGAAATGGGATGCTACATGACAGACAGACAGCAGATAGACAGACAGCCAGAGAGACAGATACACACACACACACACACACACACACACACACACACACAGACAGACCCAAGGGGACAATGTCTTGGCACTAGCTCAGAGGATAAAGACATATGTTTTCTTGTACTGCTTGAATTTACGAACTATTTTTATTTGAACACAGAACAGCTGACACCAGAAAATATCTAGAAATAATGTTAAGTGAAAAAAGCAGTGTCATAACCAGCATGAAGTAGAAAAATGCTGACTGTAGGTTTTCTTTTCAAAGTTTCAGTAAATCACCTATATTACTTTTTCTGCTATTCAGTACTAGAACTGTAGTTGTTTTACTTTTATATAAGAAAAATTAAAAATCCACTTTCTCAAACCAGGATTCGCTACCCCACCCCAAAAGAACAAAATGACGATGTGACTGGATCGAACACAAAAAAATGAGCTGTCACAGAAGCTCAGTTTAATTTGGCATAGTCAGAATCAGTCTGTGGCACTCTACATGCACCCGAAACAGTTACTTGGCTTTGATTCTGTTCTGTTTTACAGAGCTGGGGATGAAACCCAAGCCTTGAGCATGCTAGGAAACAATGCTATTACCGAGCTTCGTACCTCATCCTGTAGTTAAGATTAATAAGCTTAAAGTAACAAGCCTGAATGGTGGCTATGGGTAAACTGCTACTACAGCAAAAATACAGTGAAAGTCAGTTTATCAGAAATTCAGAAATAGAGGTCATTAAAGAGGGCACAAATATATATATAAAACTGATCAGATTGCTTGGCTACAAGTGTTAAGTATTTGTTGGTTCAGAGGTCAGAGGAGAATCCTTTGTAAACATAAAGAACCATAAAAGTTCCAAGTAATGGCTGTTGAAGGCCATGACTACTATTCTATCTGTGAATTACCAAACTGTAACTGATTAGGTATTTTAAGTAAGGGTTAGCTTATATATTTCTGAGCTGGCAAGACAGTAAAATCCTTAGAGGCCAAAACCCAAGCAAAAGTAGGAAGGTAGGAAGACAGAGCTGAGTCTGGCTCCCTTGAGACGGTTCTTTAATCTGGGTACAAGGGGCCAGGGCCCCAAGATAAAGCTGGGGCTCAACAAGATGGGAAGTCTAGAGGAATCTCTTGTCCAGAGGATTACACACCATAGAAGGGGGCAGGCTAGAAAAGTAAAATCCTCAAACCTCAGGGCACACAAAATAACTTGCTTTTTCGAGTCTCTGTGCTCTCTAGAGAACAAAATCTCCCATAAACTGGGCCTCTTCATGGTTATATAGCTCTGACTTTTGTTCTATGAATGGTCTAAAATACTCACGCTGTGAGGTGAAGTTCAAGTGTCTCAGACCGGCTGCATCTCCCAGAAGGCTATCCCAGCTCTAGTTAGGATTCTTTTCATTACACTATGTGAACTTTCTCAGTGTCTACAATGTGCTAAATTTATTCTTCAAAGAACCTAGATGTCAAAGATGTGTCATTCTGCCAAACGAGGCCATAAATTATGACAAAGAACTAGCTTGTAAGGTAGTATGACCCTTAAAATACCTAATGACCAAAGTAAGCATTTGTTTGCTCTTAGTACTGGGGATTAAACCGAAAGCTTTCAAGTGATAGGCAACTTACTTTGCCATGGAGTCACAGCCACAATCCTTTATTT
The DNA here is from genome assembly GCF_034190915.1 of Cavia porcellus. NCBI lineage: Eukaryota > Metazoa > Chordata > Mammalia > Rodentia > Caviidae > Cavia > Cavia porcellus. The sequence continues at coordinate 44,562,166 of NW_026947515.1, read as the reverse complement.
TAGAGATGGGGTGCTAAGCTAAGTTTCACAGCTGGCTTCAAACTTGGGAGTCCCCTTGTCTCAGAGTAGCTGAGATTACAGGTGTGTGCCACTGCAGCCAGCCGCAAGTTAACTTTTCAAAAAGAGTGAAGCAATTTACTCTAAAGTAAAGTAGATATTCTGTCATTATTGTATGATACACTGTTAATTTTGTGTTCTCCTATCAACACTGGTAGATTTATAAGAAATCAGTGCCTTAAATAAAAAAAAGGTATAAAGAAAGCAAGATGCAGGAAGATACAGAGTTTTTCTTGTGTATACAAAAGGAGATATAAAAATATATTATTCATTGCTGCTAAATGAAACAGAAAGGATAATGCAAAAATGAATAAATATGGTTACCATATAGTTGATGAGACTCACGTAGAAAGAATGGGGTGTATACCTGTTTATATAGTTATGGCTTCTAGCTATGTTTTAACGTTTTCAAAAATGTAAAAGAATAATCCCCCCAACCCAAGAAAACAATACCCTTATAGCATATATTCTAAGGACAAAAAGGACTTCAAAGAAATCTTGAAAATTTATAGACAGTTTGTTATTGGTAGTGGTACTGATGTAATGCTAAAACTATTTCCAAAACATGACAGAGTAAATAAGTAAAAACATTGATGTTGGTAGAGCTAGGTGATTTATTATGTAAGAAAGGTATCGTTAGTGATTGATAACCTGGGTCATCTTGAGAAGTTCAGAAGCTTAAGAGACTCAGCAGGGGCCTGGGGTCCTCCCTTTGTAAACATTCTCAACCTGCACAAGAGAGCACCAGATGGTGCGAGTACTGCGCTTGCTCTAGGGCGGGTAGCTTGCTTTCAATATGAGGGAAAAGAGGTTGTTCTCCCTGTGTTGGTCTTCTTGCTTTTGCTCCTTCTGCTGCCATGAATGCTTGCTCTTCTGCCATACCACCCTTCCTCAGAGCCGGTGGATTATGCACTGAAACCTCCAAAAACTGTGAGCTAAATAAATCTTTCTTTCCTGAATTTTGGGTGTTAGGTATTTTGTCTTAGCAATGAGAGAAAAGTAACTAAGACAGTGATACATAATGGAATATGGGAATATATAAAATGGAATACCCTTGTGGTTTTGAATTCGAATTATAGTAATCAGTATGAATTTATGACATGCACCTAGCAATTAAAAAATTTTTTTTGGTGTGTGTGTGGAGGATGAAGGTTTGCTACGATGCCCAGCTGACCTCGAATTTATGATGCTCCTGCCTCAGCTTCCTGAGTGGCTGGGATTATAGGTACATGCCAATTCATGACTTTTAAAGAAAAAACTAAACACACACACCCATACCCATACTCACACACACATTTGCCTTTTAAATTTCCCAGCTGTATTTATTGAACAGCTCTGGAAGCAATGATAGTCACAGGAATGAGCAGATTGTGGTTTCTAATATTCTCCATTGAAATGAACCAAGATTCCTGGCAGAAATTCTAGGTGTAAGGTAAGCAGAGGTGAGCCTGAAGAATAATTTGTTATGACAGAGATCAAGAAGACGCTCAAAGATAAATGGGTCCTATCAAAAGGATATTCAGCTTGGTCAGAAGGGCTCATTGTGTACCCATTGCTCCAATCGGGTACACATGAGCACTAGAACAAAAAAATGAACAGCTTCCCTCAATTAGGACTAATGGACTAATAACACTTTGAAGTCCTCAGAGTTCCATTATTTCATGACATTCACATGGATGAAAAAGAAGAGGGAGCACAGCTGTTCTTTGCAGAAGCAGTTAATCATCTGGAAGAGGCTGCTGAATCAGAAAGTCACCATTTGCCCACCAGCAGTGTAACAAGGTGAGGATCATCAATGGGTTCCAAAATCTTACGAAGTTATTAAAGAATAGCAGTCACATGACTTCACAGATTACTTACGAAAAATGCACATTTAAAATGGAGAGATCTTGTAGACTCCATCTTAAGAAAACTGAGCCAACCAATGATGAGACAAACTGACATTACTTGCATCCTGTGTGAATGTACAAAAAAGTAACATCATCTTTGAAATATCCTTGGGAAAATGTTTACTCTGAATCTGATCATGAGGAAACAAACAGGCAAATCTAGACTGTGGGTCATCGTAAACAAACAAACAAACACAAATCAAAAAACTGGTCTGGATCTTTAAAAAGGTTAGCATCATGAAAGATTTAAAAAAGGGAAAAAGGACGGAGGTCAGTTCTATATAAAAAGGACTAATAACGTCAGAAATTAGTGCATCAGGTGGTTCCTGGCAAGGTCCTTGCCTGAGGAGAAAAATAACTACAAAGAATAGTTTTAGGATAGCTGAGGTTCAGCAGTGTTCAATGGATGTTAAATACGTGGAGGAAGAACCATGTGCTTATATAGGCAAATGTCTTCGGGGAGACATGTTATTACTAACTTTGGAATGGTTCAGAATAAAAATAGTGTCCTTGTGTAGCAATAAAGTAAAATGGCTAAATGGTGATTATAAGGACTCTGGATGAAAAGTAGTGTATACAGCTGCTCAGTGTACTGTGCTCCCAACTCTTCTGTGTGTTTGAAGTTTTTCAAAATTAAGTTGTTGAGGAAGAAAGCAGTGGGACCAATCAGGAGGCTGAGGCAGGAGGATTGCTGTGTGCTCAAGGCTGGGTTGGGCTGCAGTGTGAATTCAAGGCCAGCCTGAGCTACATAGCAAGACTGTCTCAAAAAAATAAGAGAGAGAGAGACAGAGACAGAGAAATGGTGTTTGAGGGCTCTCTTCCTGAACATGGCCTCTGTAGGAAGCTATGGCCAACAGCTCACAGTTTTTGATGGGCTTTCAGGTCTTTGCAAACAGTGACTTGGCCACATAAAGCTCAACAGACTTAGGATGTAACTCCTAAGAGTAAAGATGTTTTCTCACCTGGACTAGGGCCTTCTAAAATTTCTTTTATCACCATCCATGGTTCTTCCAGTGTGGGAATCACAGTTGGTCTGTACACAGTCAGTCCTGTTCAGGAGGAACACAATGCATTTTAATCCTGGAGATAAACAGCTGTGCCTAATTTATTACCTAAATTAACTGATTTCTTGGACCCTTAAAGAAAAATAACAGTAAGGGCCAGGGATTTAGCTCAGCGGCATAAGCGCCTACCTGGCAAGCATGAGGTCATGAGTTTGATCCCCGGTACCGAAAAAAAGAAAAGAAAAAACAAAAATAATACTTTATGGACATGAGAACTCGGTCTCATCCTTTCAGAGCTAGGATAATAATTTCCTGCTACCAAGAAAGTATGTCTCAGAGATCCTGGGGGCAGAATTCTTCCCACACAGCAAGGCCAATGGGCAAGGCCAGCTGTGGCACTGTCAAACTATACACTCAATGAACTTTCATTCAGAACATTTTTGCGCCTGAGAGAGGCGACTATTCACCTCTGGATCTTATTTTTAGGCAGGCAGTTCACAGCTTAAACTACTGTTAACAACTATGGGTAGAAAGATACTCTACATTCCGGGAAGAGGAGTATAGACGATACCTACCGAGAGAAACCATGTTCCAATAGTTTTGTAATGTCACAGTCTTGTACAGTTCCTTCTGTACAGGACGCATTAGCTCCCAGTCCTCTTGAGTAATGTCCACAGCCACATCTTTGAATGTCATTGATTCCTAAAATATCAAGTATAACCTAACTTGGTTCAAGAACTATGGGAAGGAGCATAGTGGTAACAGGCATGCACAAAGCGATGGCGGGGGTCACAGGGTCTTAAGCTTTAGGCACCCAGAACTGTGCATGACTCCACGGTATCTCTCAACAGCCTTAAAGGGAAGTTTAAAACAAAACAGAATTTGTTCTCAGTGGAACACACACTAACGGTTCAGTCTTAAAGGAGAAATGGACTGGGGATGTAGCTAGGTGGTAGAGAGCTTCCCTCGCATGCTCAAAGCCCTAAGGTTGATCCCCAGCACCATAAAAGGAAAAAGGAAAAAAAAAAAAAAAAAAAAAAAGGAAGCAAAAGGGTTTGAAAATTTAAAGCTGGGTAATAGAGTTCTATGGTTTTGCCTTTCAAGATTTGCCGTAAGAATTCAGTATTTTAATTTAAAAAATTTTATATGGTCTGTAATGACAAGCAAAGTAATTCTTTAGTTTTATTTTCCTCTAGAGCTAGGGACTGGAGCCATGACCTCATGTGCTCTACCACTGAGCTACATCCCTAGCCCTCTTTTACTCTTCTTAAAAATAACACCGGAACCAACAAAGACACTGTTAACTGATGCACTTTTAGACTACTTCACATTTTGGTAGCTTAGTGGCCCTTCCTTTGTCTCTCTGGTTAAAAACAAATTGATGATTATTTTGGAGGAGCAGAAATGGGTCCAGAACTCAGGGCCTTCACACTGAGCTACATCCCTGGCCCTTCCTATTTTTTTGAGGAAAGTTCTAAGTTGCCCAGACTAGACTTAATCTTGTGATCTTCCTGCTTCAGCTTTCTGAGTACCTGGGATTACAGTGTCATCACACATGGCTCTTGATTATTCCTATGTGCTCATTTTTTCATATAATTTTTAGTCTCCTAAAAAAAATCCTTTTGGGGCTCTTGTGGCTTTTCCCACATCACCCCGCCTTGCTTTCTCCAGGGTGTCCTTGTATTTTTTTTTTTTTTGTGGTACTGGGAATTGAACGTAGGACTCGTGGTTGCCAGGCAGATGCTGTGCTGCTGAGCTATATCCTGGCCCCACCCAGGATGTCCTTTTATCTTGCTGTTTCCTCTTTTACCTGGTCCAAGCTTGCTCTGCACAGCCAGTTTCTCTCTTACTCTTCATTTTTACTTTTCCCCCTGCTTTTTGAAAAAAAAAATTCTTTTGGAATATTAAAAATCTCACTTTGAATTTTAGAGAGAACTAGCGGGGCATGGTGGTACAGGGCTGAGCAACTTGGTGAGACTGTCTCAAATTAAATAATACAAGAATAGAGATATAGCTCAGTAGTAGAGAACTTGTCTAGCATGCATGAGGCCTGGGGTCAATCCTCAGTGAAAACAAAAACAAAAATAAAACTCATGATCAAAAAGTATACCACATAATACATGACCACCAATTACTTGTTCATAAGGGAAAATAATACTATTAACTATTATTCACTGCTCACTAACTGTAATTTAGGATAATAACTAATCTCAGCATTTAATCCTTACACTCTAAGAGGTTAAGAGTAGTTATGTATCTTGTCCCAAGCCAGCTTTCGTGTTGAGTCAGGAACTAAAACCATCTGGCTATGAAGGTAAAATGTCTTACCTTTATTGCTAATTAAAGGTATATTAATGGAAGACAATGAAAGCACACTTCCCTAACAGGCCAAGGAAGAAACCTGAGGCTTAGGTCCTAGATAAGGCTTTTGAGGCATAGTTGTTACAGGGGCAAGAAAAAAAAAATTCTTATATATTGTCAAAAATCACTTTAAAAATCACAACCCCTCAAACTCACTTCTGTCACCAAGTCAGTGAACCACTCTGACTGAAAAGCGTATTTTCCTCTGGTGTCTTCCTCTGCAGTATCTTGGGGAAGGGCACAATTCTGAGGAGCTAAGGAAAAGAAAAAAAGACTGTGAAGATTAGTCCTATTTATATAGCTTAGGAAACCCTTCACCAAATACATTCCTTGACTCTTTACATCCCTATGTAAGAAGTCAAAAGAAAACCAGCACTCATATTTCCAAGAGTTAGAGGGACCTTTCGGCCAATGATTTATCCTAAAACACCAATGCAACAATAAATGTATGCTGAGACCTTTAAGTAGAAAATCTACAATTTTCTACTAAATCCTTATTTGAGATCAGTTTTGTCAGTAGTCTCTTTTGCTAATAAGGGAATATTCTTTGGACACTTTCTATCTTTGGAAGTATGTTATTTGTATTGGTCAACTTTCCCATTGCTGGGACCAGAAGCCCTGATACCTATTTGGAGGACAGGCTTAATTTGGCTCATGGTTTCAGAGCATTCAGTTCATGGTTGGCTACAAAGCAGCAACATGACAGAAGGGCATGGTGGACCAAAGTCACTCACCTCACAGTGGCCAGGAAGCAGAGCAGAAGACTGCCAGAGAAGAAGGTGTTAGGGGGACCACATGGAGTACCCAAGCTCACATCTCTGTTACCCACCCAGAGATCCCCAGAAGTGTGCTTTACCTCCCCTGGGTAGCTAAGAAACCAAGCTGACAATGTAGCATAACTGTCACATTATTACAAAACCCAATTCTCAAAGCAAATGACCAGTAGAGGAGTGTAAACTTCTGCAAGTAAATTTCCTGAGGGTTTACACAAATTAATTTGATTGTGTCTAAGCATTATTTCATGACATTTTCCCTCCGAGTTTCATTTGGGTTTGGTCCCAAGCAATCTGGAAGGGGGACACTGCAGGATGGAACTTATGCTAAGGCCTTTTCCTCACTCAGTGACCTCTGTTCTAATTTTTTTGATGGGGCTGCTCTCTTCTAACCACCCAGGGATTCCTCCTTTCTCTGGTGTACAGTTCTCACCTTCCTCTTCTAGAATCCGAGTCAACTCTTCCACCAGAGTCACCACTTCCTCTGTAGTCTCTGGATACTGGGACTTGACCCACGTCCTAACCTCACCGGGAAGGATGGTTAGGAATTGCTCTAGCACCAGCAGCTCCAGGATTTGTTCCTTTGAGTGGATCTCAGGTCTTAACCATTTAAGGCAGAGCTCTCGAAGTTTACTCAATGCCTTTCGAGGACCAGCCATGTCTGGGTATGGAAAATTCCTAAAATTCTGTCGACAGGTCTCAGTATCACACAAGAGTCTTGGAGTAAGAGTTTGCTTTTCTAAATTGTGAAGTCCACCTTGGGGCTTGTTTGGCTTCCACATCCGAAGGATTTGGGAACGTGAAGAATTGTTCATCCTCTTTCTTGAGGCGAACATGGCTACAGATTTAGACAGTCAAGCTGGCAATATCTTTTATTTCTCCAGTAATGAGCCAACTGCTTGGAGTATCATTTTACAGCCACAAAAACATATCAAGAGCTGCGGCAGCTGGAGGCAGAACAGGATGAAGATAGCAGCCTTAGTTACAAATTTTGAGCCCAGAACTTATAAGGATGAGTAAGAGACCCTGAAACACAAGAATGGACCACAAGGTCAAGAAATCTTGATGTACTACCATACACATATATACAGAAACATACACCCCAGTGTGCATAAACACACATAGGTTTTATCTTGGTTTTCCACCTGTATGCTGGGTAGAGAGTGTGTGGGTGGGTCTGAAGGTGGTGCTATTTTTACAAGGTGGTGGTACAATAAACATTAGCAAAAATAATTAACTTGTAACTTTCTGAAACAAACATTAACATTTTCACAGCAAAACATCTTTCAGTATTTTAGTCACTGATGTCACAGAAGCTGTAATGTCTAAACTGGTTCTCAGCAAGAGTACACTTACTGTTTGTGGGTACTGGAAGAAGAATTTCTTCTTAGTAAAGTGTTCAAGGTTCCCAAGAGAACCATGAAGGGGAAAAATGGGCGAGTCATCCATTCGCTTCGTATGTTATTGTGGGCCTATTACAGGTTTTTACTATCATCAGGCTAGGAAGACAAGCCGGTTGGACTAGCAAGCAGTCGAAGAGGTGTGCCTGAAAGCTATTTCAGGGCTTCTACAGGAGACAGTTCCTTTACAGATATATCTGAAGCCAGGATTCCGAAAGTAAACCTCAGAAGTAGCCGGACCTGGAGGAATATGACCCACACCCACTGTCCCCAGTGCCAGCTCTCGGCCCCCTTCCCCGTTCAACCAACAGTAGTGTCACCAAAGCCAACTGTTTACAAGGCCCGGTTTGTGTCGCCTGCCTTTTCAGGTTGTTCCCTCTTCTCTTTTAGCCGGAGAGGCCGAGAGCAGCTGAGGACCCCGCGACGCGCAACGCTGGGTCTGGGTCCCCCACAGCCGCCTGCAGCCCATCTTTGCACCTGCAGAAACCAAGAGTGTGCACGGGCTTGGGCTCCGGGCCTGACCGCGCGGACACTAGCGCCGGCACGTCATTACCTTTCGCTGGGATCCGGCCGCCGCGCACTCCGAACGGCTCAAGAGGCCACGGCAACAATGGCGGCGGCGTCACTGGCGCCTGCGTGGCGGATTCAGTCCTGGGCTGCGGAGGGGCCTCTGGCGCCGCCACTTCTCTCTCCCGGAATGCACAACGCGACTCGGACAGGAGTCGCAAGTGTCAGTCCGGTCCTGAGAAACCCAGCTCGGAACCAAGAACCTCGGTTTTGCTGCGACCTCGCCTCATCCCCACTGCGCATGTGCGCCAGCAGAACGCTGCGTGCCTGCAGAGCCAATCAGAATCCAGGTTCGGGTCTACCCTTCCACAGCCCCAGGCCCTGGACCTGTGTCCATGGCAACCGCCTCCACCCATCACTAGACTTGCCTGGTAACCTGAAGGCTTTGAAAAGGAAATTTAAAGTTTCTTAGGGCAAAGACAGGTCTGCTAGACGATTTAGAGGTCTGGGAGAGATCAGATGCTAGCGAAGCGCTTTGAGGTTGAGGGTCCGTGTAATTACCTTCAGAACGTTGCATGCTAGCGTTTCTGGGGAAAGATGGCACGAAAGAATTGGGTTTAAAGGGAGAAAAACCTGAAGTAGTGTTTTGGGATTTACTCTGCATAAACACTTAAAGGTTCTGCATTCCTTCTCAAGAATTTGATACATTCAGACTGGGAACACACACACACACAAACACACACACACACACACCCCAACATGTTACTTATTAGTTACAAAAATGAGAAAAGAAATGATAAAAAACACATTTCAAGGATTCCTGTTAAATACCGCTTTGTTTAAAAAAAAAAAAAAAAAAAGCTCCAGCCGGGCATGCTGCAATCCCAGGATAATCACTGTGAGTTCAGGCCAACCTTGGCTAGTAGTGAGTTCGAGATCAGCTTAGACTGCTTATCGAGACCTTGCCAGAAAACAAAACAAAACAACACAACACAACAAAACAAAATTCACAGAGACGATGTAACTGTCATAAATATGTTCCTAACATAAAGTCTCAAAATATTCTAAACAATAACTGATGTATTTGCAAGGAGCAGAGCATAATACCTGAAACAGCAAGTTTTAATACACCCTGCAGGGCATCCTGTGCACTGTCAGGTTCACCTATGAGAGCAGAGATACTCATTTTTCTAGCTTCCAAAGGAATATGGCTTCAGATTGCTCACAGCTAAATACCTCCTAGATAAATGAAGATGCCTCCCAGAAATTGCATCCCCCTCCAAACAGATATTCAAATAGCTGATCCTCTTGCTATAATTTGCAACTTATTGAATGGGCCATCTTGGCTTAACAGTCCCCCCAAGGGATCAAACAAAGCCTGTTACAGTTACACAGCACTTTAATTTATTATTCTTCCCAATCCTCCTTAAATCACACTTGAACAAGGTTTTTTTCCCCCACCTACAGAATGCTACCCAATAATTCCCTTATGTGAAATTTTCCATATCACACAGTTTTTAGGGATTCTTCCCTACAACAGTTGGTATCACCAATGATCTTAGGAAAACAAAGTGTAAACTGGGATTGTGAGCTGAATTATCTGCCAGATTGCTGGCAGTGAGGACCCTACTGCCAGGGACTGGTGAAATAGAGATAGCACATGTAAGTCTGTAATGATGTAATTGTTAAAAATGTCACTGATGTCAAACATTGGGGTACTGATGGAAAGAATGCTGGGGAGGGTAATATATCTCAGGTCTTCTGTTTTTTTTTGTGGTACTTGGACTTTAACCCTGGGCCTTCATACTGAGCTACATTCTTAGCTCCATTTTTATTTTGAGGCAGGGTCTTGCTAAGTTATTAAATTGTCCAGACTAGGCATGAACTTTCTATCCTCCTGCTTTAACTTTTTACAGATTGTGCTACCATCTGAAGTATCGTGCACTAATCAGGTCTACAACCTCCCAAATGAGTAGACAGACAAGGCTTAAATGAAAAAAACAAATGGTATGATTTTAGGACTCCAGGAGGATCAAAATCTCTAGCAGAATTTGAGATTCTCTGGGGGCTGAGACAAAGAACTTCTCTGGGAAGCCCATATTTATTTGGTTTTCAAAGGAAGGAAATTCTGAGACAAACACGGGAACTGAGCAGGACCTTGGGAATCAGTTCAAAGACTTTCCCAAGTAGTAACTTAAACCAATCAAGAGAGATATCTTATCTCTAGATTGACATGTGCTGCAGGAGTATGGAGCCTGCAGCTACAGTCTCTATCTAGTTAGTTGTGGTAGAGGCCAGGCATCCTCAGATGTGGCTTTGTCTTGTCATTTGAGGCATCATGGCATCACAGGCCACTATAAGCCTCAGCTGGGACCAGAGATTCATAGAGTTTCATTTACTGTGAATCTGCTGCCCATCTCCAGACAAAGGCCAAAGGCCAAAGGCCTGGGACAGACTCATAAGTGAACATGGAAATCCAATTGGTTAATTTTAAATCCTGCTCAGAGCTGCTTTTTAGTAATTTCTATCACAGAACAAAGGCCAAAGGCCAAAGGCCTGGGACAGACTCATAAGTGAACATGGAAATCCAATTGGTTAATTTTAAATCCTGCTCAGAGCTGCTTTTTAGTAATCTCTATCACAGAACCATAGGTCTTTATGAGGTAAAAGGAAGTAGTTATTCCAATTACTATGGAACTAGATGGTGTATTAGTTCAGTTTTGGTTACTATATCAAAATATCAGAGAGACAGTTTCCTTTATAAAGAAAAGAGGCTTATTAACTCATGGTGATATAGGGGAAAGAAACTCCTAATCTACTAGGTCTCCAGTACGAGTTCATGTTCTCTAAAATTGAAGAGTAAATTTTAGGAACAACAGAAGTTAAGAGCAAAATGTATTTATGAGAGAAAAAAAGCTTCTGTCTGAGAGAGAGACAGAAAGGGTCCCAAGTGGGTTACCAAAGACTGTCTTTTCTGGGAACTATTATAAAGTAAAAGCACAAAATGAGGCAGGTCCAAAATGGGATCTTGCAAGGTCAGCATAAGGTGAGGCAGAACTATAGCCAACCAATAAGATTATGAGTGTACTTACTCAGGTAAAATTGATTAACTCAAGGACAAATGGGAAAGCCAGTAACATAGCAAGTGAGCCTGCATATAGAGCAGTGACTCTGCCTATGGGGGGTTAGGTCAGTGATTCCTTGGCTTCCTCAGGGAGATAGAGACCTCTCTAGAATATCAGTCCCTGATGGCTTATCCTTAGGATATGGGTGCATTTATTTGATTTTTTTGTCTTGAGGTCTGGCCCACAGCAGGAGATGAATGTCTCCCCCATAGTTACAAAGTGTCTGGTCTTCTACACTGGTTTCTTTCAGGACCCAGCCTTATCTGACTGCCTGTAATATTTCTATCTAACTCAGCTGCCTGTAACAATGATTTTAAAGGACAGAAGTTCAGACAGCATGGCACAAGGTCTGATGATGGTACCCCGTGTGTGCATCACATCGTGGTAGGAACACATATGTATCTCTGTGTCTTGTGTTTCTCTCCTTCTATAAAGCCAACAGGAATCAGTTTTGAGGTTCCTCTCATTAATCTAATCACATTTCAAGGCTCCCACCTCTAAACATCTGTCTTGATTATTTTTCACATTGCTGAGACAAAACACGGGACATTAACCTTATTTCAGTTCACAGTCTGGAGGGGTTTCAGTGTATGGTTGGCTGGTTCGGAGGCACAGCGGCATGGCAGAGAGGCATGGCAAAGGAGAAACAGTTCATGTGTGGCATGCATAAGGCAGCAATGGAAGCAGTGGCAGTAGCAGCAGTTTGGCTTTCTCCCTTTGTGTGCCATCCAGGCTATAAAACTTAATTGGTGTCACTCACTCTCAGGGCGGGGCTTCCATTATCCACAATCCCACTATCACACTGGTAAACCCAGCATCACACTCTTAATCCACATCCACACAGCCTAACCCTACCTATGAAACTTTCCACCTATGACTGCCTGAGGTTTTGGAGGGGACATCTAGGTGCAAACCATGGTACCACCACAGATAAAGTGTCCACTCTCTTAATGCTGTTAACACATGACTTTGGGATTGAATTTCCGTGTTAGTTAGGAAGATGTACAAATCATAACATAGGGTTATTACTAGGAGTAATAATTACAAGCAAAGGCTCCTGGTAATTAATGGCCCATTTAAGGGAGAGTATACGAATCAGAGATCTTGAAGCATGATGGCAAAAATGCTGAGAACCAGGCCATAAGACTACGCTAAGATTGCATTAACTTTAGCTAAGAGAATTATCAACTCAAACACTGTCATGCCAAGTTTTGTACCTTGTTTGGAAGGGAGTAGAACTGAGATTTTAAATGGGGGCATTTTGATTTATGCATACATTTTGAAAACTGGGCCAAAGATTGTCTTAGTTCCATAGTAATAGGAATAACTACTTTCTTTTACCTCATAAAGACCTATGGTTCTGTGATAGAGATTACTAAAAAACAGCTCTGAGCAGGATTTAAAATTAACCAATTGGATTTCCATGTTCACTTATGAGTCTGTCCCAGGCCTTTGGCCTTTGGCCTTTGTTCTGTGATAGAGATTACTAAAAAGCAGCTCTGAGCAGGATTTAAAATTAACCAATTGGATTTCCATGTTCACCTTGTCCCAGTTTTCTAGGTGTACAAAAAAGAAGGGATTAAAAGGTTCAGTACAGTGAACATTTAGAGCGAGTTGCTTATGAAAGGCTGGAAAACTTACCAGGTGATTGCATTTCATTGGACAGTCTGGAAGATCATTTGCCGAGCTAAAGAAAATGCTGGTTAGAGAAACTCAGTAGTAACTGTCCTCTGTGGGGCCAAGGCTGGCAGCAGGGGATTTGTGACAGAACCAGGCTTCCTGAGAATGTCACTTAACCTTCAGAAACAAGGCAAACTTAGTTAGCAAAATGAACAGTAAGATCCACATGGAAGAGACTGGAAAGAGATGTCTTATCTTCAGAGAGCTATGGGGAAAATCAGCAGAATGTGGTATTTCTACATATTGATTACTGATCAATCCACTCAATCGAATGAAATGAATGAGTGATCGAGAGGCTAATAAAATTTAACAATCTTCCATCCAGTTTCCAGATTGCTCAGTTTTCACACCCCAAATCCTTTGAAAAGTCTACTACATTAAATATTCCTCAGCCACGGAAGACTTATGCCCATTTACACAGGTCCACTGGGAAAGGGGGATACTCAGAAGTTTCAGAACTGTGAAGTACAGGGTCTGAGTGAATCTGGATGCCTCACAACCCAGTGACTCAACGACCTCTGTGTTAGAATGGGGGAGTCCAGGAGCCAGGTGATAAAACACAAGCCTGCCTCATGGCAAGCCCACTGGATGTCGGTCTCGCTCATTTGTAGTTTTCTTAGACCTTAAATGTGTAGTTGGAATGGATGTTCTTTTCTCCTCTTTTTCTTCCTCTTCCTCTTCCTTTTCTTCCTTCTTCTTTTTTGGTAGTACTAGGAACAAAATAGCTAGGCACTCACTAAGCCACATCCCTAACTTTAAAATTAAAATTTTTATTTTAAGCTGGAATTTCAGTGCATGCCTATAGTTCCAACACTTAGGGAGATAGAGGCAAGATTGCAGGTTTGAGTCTCACCTGAAGTAGTGTAACCCTGTCTCAAAATAAAAATTATTTTAAAAAAGATTGTGATATAGCTAGTGGTAGAGTGCCCCCGGATTTTATTTGTAGTAGTGCAAAAATCTGTTTCTAATTGGCAAATAGTAGTTGTACATATGTATGCAGTATGTGTGATGTTTTGTGTATGTATACATTGTGTGAAGATCGAATTAGCCTAATTAACATATTAACCACCTCATATACTTATTCTTTGTAGTGAGAACATTTAAAATCCATTGTTTATGAAAATTTGAGATATACAGTAATTTATTATTGACTATTGTCATCATGAGTTAATGGACCTCAAAAAGTTACCCCTTCTGTCTAACAAACTTTGAAAATTTTTTCTAACATCTCTGCATGCCCATCGAAGCCTCTTACTTCTGGTAGTCACTCTACGTCTGTATGTCTGACATTTTTAGATTCCACACATAAATGAGATCATGTAATGTTTGTCTTTTGGGGCCTGGCTTATTTCTTTTAGCATAATATCCTACAAGCTCATCAGTGTTATCCCAATGACAGGATTTCTGCTTTTTAAAATGGCTGAACAATATTCTTTTGTGCACATATACTGCATTCTTTGTATCCATCCTTTAATGGAATCCTAGGAATTTATATATTCTTGGCTATTGTGAATGCTCAGGTAAACATGTGAGTGCAGATGTCTCTGTGAAATACTGATTTTAATTATTTTAGACACGCATGTGGGATTTCTGGGTCATATAACTCCAGCATATGAGTTGTAAGGCCATTCTCCATGATCGATCTGCTAATTTATATTTCTGCTAACAATGTACAAGGGCTCCCTTTATTTCACATGCTCATTAAAACATGCTTTCATTTCACTGTTTGAGAACACCCATTCTAACAGATGTGCAAAAACATCTCATTATGATTTTAATTTGTATTTTCCTGATTAATGTGGTCGAATACTTTTTATGTATTAAGTTTACATTTAATATTACATTTAATGTGGTGACTATTTTCAAGTCTTCTTTTGACAAATGTCTATTTAAGTCTTTTGCCCATTTTAAAATTGGGTTATTTTCCAGTTCTTGAGTTCTTCGTATATTTTGGATATCAGCCCTTTATCAGATAATAACTGGCAAATGTTTTCTCCTGTTCTGTGGTTGATCTCTTTGTTTTGCTATGCAGAAGTTTTCAGTTCGATGCAATTTTGTTTATTTACTTTTATTTTTGTTGCCTGTACCATGGGATTCATATTCAGAGAAATCATTGTTTAGACCAATCTCATGGAGATTTTCTCTAGTAGTTTTAGAGTTTCAGGTCTTACATTTAAGTTTTTAAATTCATTTTGGATTAATTTTGTATGTGGGATTAGATACGTAGATTCTTGTTATCTACCTGTAAAATGGAGAGAAATATGATTCATCTTGTCTAATCTCATGTACCTTTTTAGAGAGATCTAACGTAATTCTGGAGTCAAGCACTTTTATAATAAGACGTTGCTGAAACTGTGACATAATGACTTTGCCAAAATCATAGTAAAGATAAACCATGCAAGCATTGTTCATTTATGTGAAGTGTTGATGACTTAGGAGGAAATTTTGAGACGTGAAGTGTTCCTTTTTTTTGTTTTTGTTTTTGTTTTGCGGTGCCAGGGATCGAACTCGTGACCTCACACTTGCCAGGCTGGCACTTATGCCGCTGAGATAAATCGCCGGCCCTGTTCCTTTGTTCTTAAAATAGTTCTCTACAGGCATTTTATTGGTTACAGGAAGGGAAACAGTGATGATAAATTCTAGAAATTATATAAAACCTTGGTTGGTTGATCAAAATTGGTGCTTTGTTTGGTGCTGGGTAGACATTTTGTGTCTCTGCATGTGAAATCCTGGAAAGGATACAGAACGCTCTAGATCTTTAAGTAAGACAGAGTAACCTGAATCCAATTTTAGAAAACATTAGATAATGGTGGTGGAATATTCTTTTGAAATATGGAAAGTATGAGGAATCTTTATACTTTCAAAATGAACTACATAGAAAGTCATGAAAACATTCCAGGTTAAAGAGAGACAAAGATACTTTGTAGTTAAATGGCACCAATGACTATGGACTAGCTCCTGTGATAAGGGGAGAAAGGATGCTTTGAGTCATTTGAAAAATTACAGAAAGGGCATTGGAAGGGATGAAAGTATTATACTGAGCTTGAAGTTATAGATTGATAACAGTACTATAGTACATAAGAAAATATCTTAAATCTGTTGAAAAACTTTTAGAAGCATTTGATAGTATATGGCCATCGCATGTGTAACTTACCCTCAAACATATCAGGGAAAAATTAGGTTTCTACACACGTGTGTTTGTGTGTATGTGCATATAGACTCAGAGAAAATAGAGAAGATCTATTGAGTGGAATAATAATAATGAAAAAGGAGAAAAGTTTAAGAAATATATGACATATGTGAACCACAGTAAAGATTATATCAGCACTCTGCCTACTGATCTTATTTTTACAAACTTACATGCATAACAACTTGGTAATTCTTAGATGTCTCATTTTTTTCATTCTTTAGCTGTTTCTGTAAAATCAGTTTCAATCTTATATCCAAAAAGTTAAAGAATAAAAATAGGTACCCGGGAATATATTAAGAAGATACCGTATGTCCAACTACTTTATGGAGACGATTAGGCAGTTCTGGAAAACATAAAGATTACCTAAATAATGGGGAACCAGACTTGTATCTTCAAAATTTCAATGAGACATTTAGTTTATTAAAACAGCACAAAATTATTATCAATATCTACCCTCTCGTGAAGGCTGTGAAGAGAAGGTTTGAGGACAGGCCAGAGCAAGGTTTCCCTAGTAAGACTGTTATCTGGTGTTGGGATATGGTATCTTGGTTTTCAGATTCTTTTCACCTCAATTGAGCAACATATGCAAAACCAGTGGCAAATTTTACTTGAAAAATTAAAAGTGAAGGGTAGAGGACAAATTGGCTCTGCAGATCAGACTTGGAAAAGAGAAGAAAAGTTTAAAAAGCAAAATAAAAATATACCCTGCAGTATACAGTGCAAGCTACCGTAAGGAAAGCCATTGTAGTGAGCTCTCCATGGTGTTGGTGTTATTTCTCCCACAAGGGAACCCATGAAAACTTCGTGGACCCTGTGAATTGTTTGGCCTGTATGTCACACTTAATCCCCCAAACCATCTTTGCTAGGCTGTATTCTATCACATTTGCCCCTCAGAGACACAAATCCTCATAATTCCTTCTAGGTTGCTGAGGGACTGGAAATCTCTGTCTTCTATAGCTTCTTCTAGTTGGAAAGGGCTGTAGATTCCACCTACTGGGGATTATGTGCTCTCCAACTACCTAGAGATGCTGTGGCTCATTGACTGGGTTGAAGAAAGAAAAAGAAGACAATGAGAAAAGGGCTAGTGACCATTAAGCTGCCTGTTTGATGGGAGAAAGAAACTTTACTATTAGGCCAAATACGAGAAGCAAGTCAGATTTCCATGCTTCCGACAAAGAAGAATGTATGTGGGAGAGGAATGTCAGATAACTCATGGGGAGTCTCAAAGCCATAGCAAGATCCTATTTACTTGTCTGTAGCACCACTGGAGACTTGCTCTTTGAAGAGAAATCTCAAGCCTTCCAGAGGCTTATAGGAGTAGCTTTTTCCTTTTGTGTGGTTTGTTTTCAGACAGTTCAGATGTAATTGGTTTTATTCTAGAAAGACGAATCCAATGATCTATCTCTGCCACCTTTACTGCAGTGGGTGTGGCAAGGATCACTGAAAAGGAACCCTTCCATTTTGGCTCTAACTGGTCTGTGGGAGTTCCCTTTCTCCAGGTTTTTATGAGCTTTGGTCTCCAGGGCAGACACTAGATGGTAGTTGGTGCCATGGGCCAGGAGCTGGCAGAATTTGGTTCCCTATTGGTTGCCTATTGTCCTTGACCCAGATTGACGAGATACTGTAAATGTTTTGTGTTCTCTATGTTTACTACCATACCAAAGGATATAAACGACCTCTCATTTAATATCTAAACTGGGCTCAAATTCAGCCTCGTTTTGTGATTATTATAAACCATCATGAGTGCTATTGGCAGTAATCAGAGCTGTGACTCAGATGTTTCTTGGTGAAGCTTTGCCAGAGCTTGCTTTAAGGTCTGGTTAGCTCTCTCCACCTTTCCAGAGGATTGAAGACCATTTCTCATGTAGGATTTTACAGCTCATCACTGTATCCCTTGAGAAAGGACCAGAATGCTTCCTCAGGACCTGAGAATAATGGTAAGGTGTGAGGGATTACAGAATTGCCCCTTTTGCTTCCTATCAGCCTTTTGATTGAGACTTCAGATATGTCTCTGGCAACCTTTACAGTGCACAATTGTGACTTGGTTGGGAATATGGATTGCCTCTAAGAGTTGTAGACTGTGCTTTTTAAATGATTATTGGCCTGTCATCCTTTTCTAGATTGCTGCATTGTAATATAGCGCCAGAAAGGCATATTTGGAGTCTGCATAAATATTTAAACTTTTGCCTTTTCCTAATATCAATGCCCAGGTAAGAGCTATTAACTCTGCCTTTTGAGCAGAGATTCCTGGAGAAAGAAATTTAGCTTCAATGACCTGTTGTGAATCGAAACTATATAACGTGCCTTTTGATGTCCTTCTTGGGCAAAGTTACTTCTTTCACACCTTCTCACAGTCCTGGAAGTGTAAGTCACTAATGTCCTGCCTGCTTGCATAGATCTGGGAGAGTACTAGTTCAAGAGTGACTAGTTTTGGTTGTGTGTTCATCAAAGAGGCAGGATTCATAGTAGTACAAGCTTTTATAATAATCTCAGGGATAGTGGGAAGCAGTTGATGCTGAGCTAGGGGCCAAGCATATGACTCAGTGACACAGAGACTGCCTAGCAAGCACAAGGTCCTGAGTTCAATTCCTGGTACTCCCCTTCCTCCAAAATCTAAAACCTCAAGGGTGACTAAGAGCATGACCTGATAATTGGCAAGCCATTCCCTTGTTAACCACAAGTAACCCATGTCTCCAGAAAAGCTCTGACATGATGAGAAGTCAAGATTTCTAGTCTCTGTCCTAAAATTAACCTTGAAGTTTCCATGTTGGATACCAGGGACTATGATATATTTTACTATGCTGGGGACCAGGCTACAGTATTGGGATCTCAGAGTTTCAAGGCTGGTATGACCTTGCCTTAGGAAACAGAGAAGTATGTGGAAGGCTGTCATGGCCTGATAATTGGCAAGCCATTCCCTTGTTAACCACAAGTAACCCATGTCTCCAGAAAAGCTCTGACATGATGAGAAGTCAAGATTTCTAGTCTCTGTCCTAAAATTAACCTTGCAGTTTCCATGTTGGATACCAGGGACTATGATATATTTTACTATGCTGGGGACCAGGCTACAGTATTGGGATCCCAGAGTTTCAAGGCTGGTATGACCTTGCCTTAGGAAACAGAGAAGTATGTGGAAGGCTGTCATGCTTCCTGATTGTGCAGGAAAGGCTTGCAACTGCAGCACTTCTAAGACAAGATAACATCTTCTGAGGACAATGTAAAGGATGCAGATATTTGGGGTACAGGGAAGAACTTATTTTCCATTAAGTTTTCCCTGTCTACCACAGTTGGTGTTCCAAGGTAAGTATACCACCCCTTCCTCTGTGCTCCTCACTTGCTGATAAAAATTGACCAGCTGCTGAAAGGGGAATACCTATCCACCTAGTCCCCTTCTACCTTGAATATTGTCTCTTGTCTTTATTTTGTCTCTGTTCACCCTCAGGTATCTTGGGGTCTGATAGCTCCGGGCACTCCTCTGTAGCTGCTACTGCTCTCAGGCAAGGTGGCCATCCAGTAACCTCTCATGTAACTTTTTGAAGAGTGTAAGTCTGAGTGGGGTTCTTGTCCTTGCCTTTGGCTCAAGATCCCCAAGGCAATTCCTATCTTTTATAATATATAGAGAAAGAAGGATTTTCTTAACTCAGTTATTCTTAGTGCTGGAATATGCGTATGGGCATGTTTTATTTCCTAAAGGCATTGTCAGTAACTTTTGTCCATTGTAGGGGCATAGACTCAGGGCCTTTGACAGCTTTGTATAAAAGTTTTGCCATTAATGCCAAATTAGGCAGCTACATCTTATAAAAGCTGTCCATTACCATTTAGGAACAAAGCTGCTGTTTGGTGGCAGGAGGTCCAAGATCATGGACAGCCTGGATCTGGTTCCAGAGAGTTGTTATTCCCTAGGTATAAGAGCATATTCCAGATATTAAATTTTTGGAGGAATATCTGAGCCTTTTCTTTGGAAATATGACATCTCTTCTCTGCAAGAAAACAGAGTTTACAAGCTAGAATATCAACTAAATACTGTAGGATAGTTCTCTGTTTAAGTCTTAGTTTCCTCAAGTATTTCTCTAGTATCTGAGCAAAAGGTGGGGATTCTTTAAACCCCTGTAGGAGAACTGTACAATTACAGTGCTGCTTTTCTCTTGAAGTGGGATTTTCCCATTGAAAGGCAAATAAAAAGTGGGTATCTGGATATAAGGGGATGGAAAAATGCATCGTTTAAATCTAGGGTTGAGAACTGAGTAGTGTTCCCTGAAATTTGGGAGAAAATTGTATATGGATCTGCTACTACAATGACATCCTTGTTAATGAGATGGAGGGTCTGCACCATTCCTAATTAGTATATTTACAAAAGACTTAGGTACCTCCTTACCTCCCTGATAAGAGCAGCCAGCGTATCAGAAATAACTTGTAGTTACCCACTAGTATTATAGGCCCCATTTGGTTCTGTTGAGGGGAAAATACCCTTTCCAGGGTGATTTCCTTCCCTTTTTAAAGTGCATTGCCTTCCACATAGTTCCTAGCTTCGTGTAGGATTCTTTGTCTTTCTGAAAGTTTGCCTAGTTGTTCTTTGCACTGCTAGACATTTGCAACTGGAAGAGGAGACTGATTTTTTTGGCTTGGGGACCATAAGGAAGAGGCAGAAGAGACCTCCCAGTATCATCAAACAGATCAGAAAGATTCGCATCCCCCGAGAGAAAAGTGTGGGTTCCAGGAGAGGGTCATCTTCTTAGTTTTGAGTATACCTTGTGATAGTTACAAAAAGCCTAAAGATAAAGCATGTTTTATATTTTATGCAGCAAGAGTGCTCTCACCAGATATTGGATCTACTGACATTTTGACCTGGGGCTTCCCAATCTTTCAAACTGTGAGAAATAAGTATTTGTGGTCTGAGGCACTCCATATATGACAATTGTTATAGTAGCATGCACTGGCTTAACCACAGTGATGTATTCCAGTGTTGGCTTCATGTGTGGAAACTGGATCGAGGCTTAAGTAGGAAATGGTGTATCCTTATCCAAGTTTCCAAGGAGCATCTGAGCTCAAGTGGTCTCAGGAAGTAGTGGGATAATGGGTTGCCCAGACCACAGAGTTGTGAGTTTCTCGAAGTAATGCGACTGATTCAAGAGTAGATGTTCTCTCATGTCATAGGCTGAGAATATTTTTTAAAAATTATGAATGTAGAGATTTCTGGGAAGATGGCAGAGTCGTGAGCAGCAGAGAAAGAGCCTCTCTGAGATTTGGTGTTCAGAAACAGGAATATAGCAATGTGATGAAGAGGTGAACGAGGGAAATGGGTCTCCAAGACCTAGGAAGAACCAAAAGTGAGAATTAAAGTCAATGGAGAGAATAAAGAGAGAGATTTCAACACAGAAAAAGGAGGTAGCAGGGGTTGCTTTCTCTCTGAGCATGGACTCACTGTGCAGGAGGGGTGGTTGGAAGATCTAGATGCATAGTGTTATGGTTTATACATTGTATCAGCTTAAGAAGTTTAACTGAGAGACTCAGCAGGGATCCCTAGTTCTTACTTTGTAAATATACTCATCTTGTACAAATGAGGGCAAGGAGATTTTGTGATGCTACATCTGCACTTGGGGTGGGGGTGGCCTGCACATACTATAAGGGAAGAGAAGAGGCTTATTTTCCCCCCTTTTTGCTCTGGCTGCTGCCTTGAAGTGCTGTCCCAGTGCTATGCCACTCTGCCTTGGAGCCAGCTGATTATGGCCTGAAACCTCCACAAACAGTCAGCAAAATAAACCTTTCCTTCCTTCATTTTGAGTGTTGGGTGTTTTGTCCCAGCAACAAAAGTAGAAGTAACCAAACCACAGGGACTATTGGAGACCTCAGAGGCCTCCACAGAGACACATACAAATGGAATGGAACAGTGGACACAGTGGACTGCAGTGGCTGGTGAGTTGCAGTCTGAGGTTTTCCCCAAGGGATCCCTGGTAGCTATCTTGGAGAGCAGCTCAGAACCCAGAACACCTGTGGGCTGGCTGCATCTAGTGGCTCCCAGAATCAAGGTGAGGTTGGTGAATTCAACAGGGCAGGAGGTCGGGAGCTCAATCCACACTGAAGGGAGCCAGGCAAGCCAGCAGGAGGCAGACAGAGTTACAGGCAGAACAAATCAGATTCCAGCCTCACAGCCAAAAACTAGCCTGAACTTCAGTGGAACTAAAGGAGGCTTATTGAGATTGTCCACTGGTCCACCATAAAGCTACCACTGGCTTTCTGGTATTAATCCACTTGGATATTGACTCTGCCTACTTAGTCTACCAGTGACAGCAGAGACATGTCTTGAAGTGGACATTTTTTTTTCTTAATTTTGTTTTTTAATTTTTATTTTGAAGGGAATAAAACCAAATGAAATAAAACAATAGAGTCAATCAAAACAAAACAATGAACATGGTACATGACTTTAAAACAAAATACAAAGGAATCAGTAATGGCTACTATTATGCCTCTTGTTATCTTCAAAAAGAGTTACCCATACCATCAGGCATGGGTAAATCTTTCTGTTTCTCTCACATAGAGTCTTGTTCTGTCTCCTTTGACTTTCAGTCTAGGAACCCCCTTTTGAGTTTCTTGTATAGAGTGTATTGATGGACCCTCTCTCCTGATCCACTTTGCCTGTGTTTCTTTTTATTGGTGAATTGAAGTCATCTATGTTAATGATTATGGCCACCATTCTCTGCCTCATCTCTGCCATGCCATTTTCCTGCCTTTCCCCCTCTATTCCATTGTCTGCCCTACTTGGTGAGCCCCTCTGCCACTGTTCCTGGAACCATGGTGTTTTTTTCTCTCTCTCTCTCTTTCTCTTAAACAATCAACGGGTCACAGATAAAATTAAAGAAAAAAGTTACATACTTTCTATAATTAAATCATAATGCTGGTATAACATACCAGAACTTACTGGATGTAATGAAAGTCCTATAAGGGGAATTTATGCCAGTGAATTCTGACAAGAGGAAATCAGAGTGAGTTCAAATAAACCACATAATGTTTAACCTCAAACTTTTAGAGAAAGAATAAATCAAGCTCAAAACTCATGCAAGGGAGGAAATTATAAAGATTAGAGCAGAAATTAATTCAATGGAGTCTATGAAAAACAAAGAATCAATGACTCAGAGTTGGTTCTTTGGAAGACGAAGTAAAATCAACAAACCTTTATCCAACCTTATCAACAAAAGGAAAGAAAAGACTCAAATCCATGCAATTAGGATTGAAAAGAGTGAAATCACAATAGATCCTTCAGAAAATCAGAAGATCATTAATACCTACTTTGAGAACTTTTATTCTAATAAGATAGAAAATGAAGTAGAAATGGACAGATTCGTAGATACATATGAGTCACCAAAACTGAACCAAGAAGATATAAAAACTCTAGATAAACCAGTATCAGTCTATGAAATTGAACCAACCAAAAAAAATCCCAGGTTATGATTGATTCACTGCTGATTTTGATACAAAATTTACAGAAAACCTAATGTCAGTACTCCTCAAACTCTTTAATGAAATTCAGAGGGAAGAAATATCCCCCAAAGTCATTCCTGGAAGCAAGTATTTCCCTGCTGCCCAAATCAGGAAAAACTCCAACTAACAAAGAGAACCACAGGCCAATCTCTCTAATGAACACAATGCAAAAATCCTCAATAAGATACAAGCAAACAGAATGTAGGAAATCATCAAGAAAATTATACACCGTGACCAAGTAGGATTCATCCCAGGGATGCAGGGATTTCAACATATGAAAATCAATAAATGTAATGTACCATATTAACAGAACCAAGGATGAAAACCATATGATCTTCTAAACAGATGCAGAAAAAAATGTTTGAAAAAAATCCAACATCCATTTATGATACAAACCCTACAAAAACTGGACTAGAAAGTCTCTATCTCAATCTGATAAAAGCCATCTATGACAAAACAATTGCTAGCATCATATTAAATGGACAAAACCTGAAAACTTTAAATCTAAAAGTAGGTACAGGATAAAGATGTTCACTGTCATTACTCTTATTCAATATAGTTCTGGAAACATTAGCTACTGAAATTAGACAAGGAAAGAATAAGGACAGGAAAGAAAGAAATTAAATTATCATTATTTGCAGATGGTATGATACTCTACATAGAAGACCCTAAAATCTCCACCAAAAGCCTTATAGACTTAATAGTAAAATTCAGTAGTATGGCTGGATATAAAGTCAACATTTGAAAATCAATAGCATTCTTGTACACAAAAAAACTCACCGAGAGAGAGATTAAGGAAACAATGCCTTTCACAATAGCATCTAGAAGAAGAAGAAAAAGAAAAAAGAGGAAGAGGAGGCGCAGAAGAAGAAAAAGGAGAGGAAAAGAAAGAAGACGAAGAAGAAAGAAATAACTAGGACTTGATCTAACAAAGGAAAAAAGACCTTTACACTGAAAACTGCAGTACACAGAAAAAGGAGATCAAAGAGAATGTCAGAAAATGGAAATATGTTCTTTGCTCTTGGGTAGGAAGAATCAATATAATGAAAATAGCCATATTTCCAAAATTGTTACACAGATTTAATGCAATCCTGATCACATAACAGTAAATCTCACAGAATTAGTGAAAACAATCCTAAAACTAATTGGAACTGGAAAATACTTAGAATAGCAAACATCCTGGGCAACAAAGGGGGCACCAGAATCTCTGACATGAAATTATACTAGAAACCTACTATAGTAAAAATAGCATGGTACTAGAAAACAAAACAAAAAATGAAACAAAACAAAATAAACCTGAGGATCCATGGAACAGATTAGGAGATCCAGAAACAACTCCCAAGAGCTTTTCTTTTGGTCTTATTTTATTTTATGGAGAAATTTTAACATTCAGCCACTTCATCTTTAGTTTTTATTTTATGGAAAAATCAAAAAAATTAATAACAAAATAATAGAGGATAACAATAGTTATACATTGCATATTGTTATCTTTAAAATAGAGTACAAGATATGGGCATAAAACTTCTCCAGATGTTATTAGCACAAACCTTTCTCTTAATGAAGTAAGAGAAACTAGTAATATAACTATCTTGTATTTTGCTGTTTTTCTTTTCCTCTTCCTCCATCCAGTTCCCTTTTCCTCTTGAGCAATTTATTCCCATTTTACAATATCTATTGTGCATTTTGGACCTTATTTACTGCTTCAGTGTCTCACACCAGGGAGACACTATGATGTCTACACATGTGAGTCTGGCTTATTTCACTTGAGTCTAGTCTCTAGTTGTATCTATTTATAAAAGCCTGAAGTTTATCCTTCTTTATGGCTGATTGATATTCCACAGTTAAAAAGACTACATCTTTTTTTAAAATCTATTCCTTGGCTGGTGGGCATTTGAGCTGTTTCTAAGATTTTAGCTATTACAAATTGTTCAGCTATCTTATCTTGACAAAGGAGCCAAACATGTTCATTGGAAGAAAGATAGCCTCTGTTATAAATGGTGCTGGAAAAATTGGCTTTCCACAAGCCGAAGATTAAAACTAAGCCCATATTGATCACTGTGCTAAAATTGAAATAGATCAGAGATCTAAATATAAAACAGAAACACTAAACCTGCTGAAAGATAAAATAGGTAGAATTCTTTTTATTTTTCTTTATTTTGAAAAGAACAAAACCAAATGACAAAGAAAACAAAACGGGGTCATTCAGAACAAAAGGATGGACATAGCACATAATTAAAAACACAATATAAAGTGATCCACAATGGTTACTATGATGTCTCTTGTTATCTTCAATAGAATTGTCTGTATCATCAGGCATAGTAAAATTGAACATAGCGGTATATAACAATCTCAATAAAAACAAAACATTAGAGACATTATGGAACTTCGAAAGCAGGTATTAGTCAAACCAGAATGGGTATCCTAGTGAATCTTGTCATCTTCAGAGTAGTTGTCTACATGCTTAGACTTATACTATAAAAAATAACAGATTTAAATAAAATCAGTCAAGACAAGACAGCGATCTAACAAACCAGATTCAAATAAGATCAGTCATAAAAAGACAGTGTAAGTAATATGGGGTTTCAGTTTAAGTTAATTGGAAATTAAGGATAGTTACCATAGTATATCCTATTATTTTTGGAATAGCTGTATTCTCAAATCTAGTACCAAAAGACAGACTGGAACGGAATGTAACCAAACTAAACAGAGGGATCAGAACAACGTGAGTTTTAAATCCTGACACGCTATTAACAATGGCCTCTGCCTTCCTTTTTTTAGACAATTCCTCTCCTTTTGCTTTTCACAGGGTGCACTGTACATTTTGGGTCCCACTAACTCCTTTAGTTTTTCGATTAGGGAGGCAACCTGCTATTTCCCTAAGTGGTTCTGAACCTTTTTACTTCTGAGCCTGATCTTAAGTTGTATTCCTTTACCTACTAAAGCCTCAAGGTTTTCCTTCCTTATAGCTGAGTAGTTCTCCCCTGCACAAAAGTGTCATGTCTTTCCAACCTATCTGCAGCTGCTGGACAAGCTGCCCCTATTTCTCTCTGGTTCCCTGTCACATAGAGCATTGTTTTCTCATCTTTAACTTTCAGTCCATAAACCCTCTTTCAGGTTGATTATATTTCCTATACAGAGCATCTCGATGGACCCTATCTCCTGATCTACTCTGCCTGTGTTTCTTTTTGTTAGTGTATCAAGGCCATCTGTGTTAGAGACTATAGCCAGTCTTTTCTGCCTCATCTCTGCTATGTTATTTTTCTGCAGTTAGTTGTCTACGTTTCCATTTCATTCCACTGTCTTCCCCATTCATTGGGGCCTCTCTGACACTGTTCCTGAAATCCTGGTGTTTTTTTTTTCTCTCTCTAGAATGTCCTTTAGTATTTTTGTAGAGTTGGATTGCTAGTCACAAACTCCCCCAGTTCCTGTTTGTCATGGAAGCAGCTTGTTTCTCCACTGATTTTGACAGATAGCTTTGCATGGTACATCAACCTGGGTTGGAGGTTATTTTCTTTCAGGGCTGGGAATACTTCTCTTCAAGCTCTTCTTGATTTGATGGTTTGTGTTGAGAAGTCTGTCATGATTCTGATGGGTTTTCCTTTATAGGTGATCTGTTTCTTTTCTGTGATGGCTTTTAATATTCTGCTCTTGTGATGAATTCTGGGATCTTGAGTATTGTATGTCTGGGTGTAGATCTGTTTTGGTTGTAGCTGGCTGGAATTCTGTGTGCTTCATATATATGAATATCATTTCCTTTTCCTATGCTTGGGAAGTTTTTCTTAATTATTTCTATGAATAGCCTTTGTATTTCATTTGTGGTTACTCCTGCTTCTTTGCTCATATTTTTTATTCTTAAGTTATAGATCCTCTTGTTATCTTCTAGCCTTTGTATTGTTACTTCCTGGTTCCTTGTTATTTTTAGTAGATCTTTCCTTTTGCGATCACACATTGCAAACCTGTCTTCAGGTTCTGATAGTCTATCTTTAGTTCCCATTTCACTCCAGAAAAATGGCTATCATCAAGAAATTCACCAATACCAAATTCCGTTGAGACTTCACTGTGGATGAGACTGCAGGCTGGTGGAATCACTGTGGGAATCAGTGCAGAGATTTCCTCAAAAAGCTAAAACTAGTGGTTCTTTTGATTTATCCACTCTCATTCTTTGCAACTTTCTGAAAGAATTCAAAGCATCATATCACAGCAATAGATGCACATTCATGTTTTTTAAACTTTTGCATAAAGAGGAAACTGTGCCGATTTATTGTACAATGCAGTTAAAAAAATATTTTGAGGTTAGCCTCTCTAGTTTAAAAGCACTTAACTAGAAATACTTGAGTAACTATGCAATAGTCTCTGCCTCCTAGCAAGTACAATAAACAGGTTTTGAGAACAGTCAATTGATTTCTTTTTATGAACAACCAAAGAATTTAATGCAAAGTATCTGCTTCCCAAAGAAAACTACCTTCCAAATTTCCAAAGCATGCACTGTGTCTTGGCAAATAGGCATTGTGAAATGACAGAATTTATTATGGTATTGTAAGGCCAAAATGTAATACCTATCTATCAGATATACACATTACAACCAGAAAAAATTACAAATGTTCACGCAATGTAACAATTCCATCAGGAATCAATAGGGAAGCTGCTGTATCCCTGTCATCAACGCACGGCTACTGTTCACTTCACATGCTTTGAATTCAATCCTGTTAAATGTGCGAATAGCATTTTGTACAACATACAATTCTCAGGTCGGTTAATGCATCTTACACAATTTTTCCACCGCTGTGGTTTTTCACTCAAGTATATAACAAGTATGACTATATGCTGTCAATATTTGCACATTTCTCTTGATGCTGCCTTGGGGTGAAAAAGGGTTTTGGCTGTGATTCATACATAGAAATCACTACCTAAAAGAGACAATGGAAACCAGTGTCTAACCCCAAACATCTAAAGTGAAATCTCTCACCCACTACAAGTTGGCAGTGAAATCGCTATTTCTCTGAACTGTGTAAGCTAAACTCTGCATAGGAATTTCAGGTCAGCATCGTCTGCAGAAGCACAGAGCACATGTTGCTCTGAGCAGGAGGCCAAGTTTCCGTGTTTCAGATGGAATTTCTCTCGAGAGTGCTATTGTGAGGAGCCAGCCATCTGCAAAGGTGATAGTTTCCGACACTTTGCGAGCTTCCCAAAAGATGAGAAATGACAGTGGTGTAACTTCATGGTGCACAGAGGTTGGTCTTGGAAATCTCTAACAGTGCAAATCATCCATGCACAGACCACCAGTTGGGGTTGGTAACCCCTGTAGATTGGTTAGAAACTGAAAGCTTGCCATGGATCCCCAGATCAACCTGTCCTTGGCAAAAACAGAACCTACTAGAAAAGAACAAATACTACTGTGACTGGTTTTCTCAAGACGTTCCCCAGAATGGCCTTGTGTGGTCACCATGAACTCAGTGATTGGCCCAGGGCACTGCTGGGAGTCTCAGACATGGACTGGAGTGCAGCATTAGACCGAGACAGAGCCTTGATTCTCTTCTGAGTAACATGAACTGAAATTTTTGCCATAGGAGTGACAGCTGCCACCTCCAATTGTGACCCGCCGCTTCCACAGTAAAAGATCCTCCCCGGAAACTATGATTTAAACTGTTCCTTCGCTTACGTGTCTGCCCAGCTTAAGTGGATAGGTGTGACCTCTGGTTTTTTGTCTGGATAATTTTTGGTTTGAGTCTCTTTATTTTTTCTGTATTCCCTCCCCCTCCCCCTCCCCTTTTCCCTCCCCCTCTCCCTCCCCTCCCCACTCTCCTCCTCCTCCACCTCCTCTTTTGGTCTCACGTTAAGTGGGCATCACACGGCGTGGTGTCTCTCCTGGCCCCAGCTTGGAGAGAGTATATAAAAGATCCTGATTTATGACTGGAGTAGCATCTTCCTCTGTTTGCAACCCATTGGCGGGGAAGTGGGAGGAGAGATCAGAAACTGCTTGTCTGGGTTGGGTGGAGCCAGGTGTGAGCTTCCTGTGTGTAGTAAGCTCTGGGCAAAATAGAACTTTATTTCCTTCCCTGGAAACTCAGTCTTTGCAGCCGCAATCTGGCATCTGCTGCAGATATGGATTGCTGCAGTTTATGCGGACACGCTGAAGCTCTTAAAGTACCGAAAGGTGACATTCTTCGCATATGTCCTAGAGGCGGATTCAAATTTGACCCAGCACAGGCCATCCGCGAACATGCACAAGTCCAGCTGGCAGGCGATGGCGGTGCTGGGCAGGTCCCGCAGGTCCACCTCTTCTATCTCAGTCTAGGAAGCTGCGGTTACTGCAGCCCTCATCAGCCTGGGCCGCCCTGGAGAAGGGCGCCAAGGACCTCAGCGTCACCTAGGGCCGCGCCGAGCCTGGGCTGCCTCCCCCTGTACCCCTAGTGAGCCGGGCAGGCCAAGCTGGCCTCCATTCTCATGCTCGGGCTTGCAAACTAAAGTCTGGAGCTCTCTGCCCAGAGCAGCGGCCACCAAATCCCAGCTAACCCCCTACCTGGGTCCGCACTTTTGTGTTTATAACAGCACAGTTTGTGATCGCCAAATATTGGAAACAGCCCAAAAGTCCATCAACTGGATGAATGGATAAAGAAGACAGGTTTAAAAAAAAAAATACAATGAAGTACTATTCAGCCATAAAGAAGGATAAGAGGGAGCTATTTCTAGCTGAACAGTGCACCTTGAGTATGGATCCAGCATAGTCTCAGGTGAAATAAATCAGGCACACACATTCAAATATAACGTGGTTTCTCTGGTATGAGAATCCAAAAGTGTAAAGCAAGACTGAAAAATATAATGGACATTAGGAAATGGAAAGAAAATGTTCAAATGCAGAGACTAAGAAAGAGGGACGGGGCAAGGAAAGAAAGGACAAAAATAAAAGAATAGAAGGGAAAAACAGAAGCAAAGGTCTTGTAAATAAAGAGTGGGAAACGGCTTGAAGGAAAATGGGAACGAAGAGGAAACAAGATACATCATGTACAGGTGCAAACTTTGTAGGATGAGTGTCATCATTATGCACATCTAAAATGTGTCAATAAAATAAAAAGTTTTAAAAATGAGTGTATACTTTTATATAATAAAAGTCCCATTTGCAGATGGGAAAATGGAGGCTCAGTGAGGTGACATGGCCTCACAGAGGTCTGGGGGGGGCTAAGGATGGACTCTACCTCTAAGCACAATTTTGGTTTCTTTTAGTGACTACCTCAGTCTGTTTTGTGCTCCTATAACAAAATACTCAAGCCTGGGTAATTTACAAAGAACAGAGATTAATTTCTTATAGTTCTTAAGGCAGAGGAGCCCAGTATCACGGGGCTGGCATCAGGTGTGAGCCTTCATGCTGGGTCATGACATGCAGAAGAGCGAGCTGGGCCGCATGAAAAGCTGAACTCATTCCCCAGCGACCTCCTCTGCCACGGGGGCAGTGCCCACAGGGCCCAGTCATTCCTTAAGACTCTACCACGCAATGCTGTTATCATGGCAGTTAAATCTCAACCTGAGTTTCAGAGGGGACCAACACTGAAACCATGACAGCCACCTACACTATGCAAACATGGTGGCCTTGAAAGCTTTTTAACCTACTCTGGTGGACTAATTAATGGTTAGTGTAAGAGGGACCGCCCAGCTGAACTAGTCAGCATGGTTCTGGGTGTGGAAGACCCACTTGAGAACCCAGAATGCCATCAAAGAGGAACGAGAGGGAAGATGCACGCTACTGATTTCCCTGAAGGTTTGTGGATGTTCTCTGTGGGACAGCTCTGGTCTTCAAATACAGATCCTAGTGCAGATTTTCCAGCTTCCACCACTGGCAGTTGGGCTTTTCCAGTGCAGATCCTTGATACAGACTTGCCACAGGCTCTAGGCCTTTGTCTGGACACATGCAGGACCCTGCTATGGTATCCAGGCCCTCAACTGGATTCTTTAGGTCTCTAGTGTGCAAGATAGGTCTCTGGCATTCTTCTGCACTTGACTTTTTTGGGTGAACACTGTAAGTTTCTGTGTCCTGTATTAATTCTATTCCCTTCCAAGCCCTGATTACAACACCTTCTTTCTCCAACTGAACAGGAGGTAAATTATTTAGACTAATTAAAAAGTCCAGAGGAGATTCAGAATGTCCAGGTAACAGTTTTAAATACTCAAGGAGATCTCTGGAAATTCCCAATTTTAATATGGGAAATTGAAACACTCCAACTGGAAGTTGGAACTGAAGTAAGGGTTTTATAGCACCCAGAAAATTGAACTCCTTTATCTCTCAGCTCTAGTCCTCTTGCGTCCCTCTGGATTCCCAGGCCTTGCCTCCTGCCCTTGACTGCAACACAAACATTTCTAAAAGTATGGATTTCTTTCCCTGTCAACAGAAACTGAGAAACAAAGCTATTTCAATGAATTGGTTCATCAGCACTAATCTGGGAACAATGTGAATCCTTTAACAGGACCGTGCAGAGAGCAACACCATCCCTTTGCCAAAACCACACAAATGTCACCTCTCCCTCTTAAAAATAGTGTGCAGTATTGGTAGGGCGACCCCCACAGGTAGAACCAGGTATGGCAGGGGCATGACTTGCCTGTCATCAAATTCTCTCATTTTGAGCTTTTGTTGGCAACCACTGCCCAACGGTGATGGGGAACACATGCATATATTACCTTTAAAGGTTTCCTTGTGGCGGATTTTAACCACTTCTTGTCCTATTGTCCCACGTAACCCCTTGTCTGCTCTATGTCTCGGTGGTTCATTTGTCTTTTCTAGAGGCGCTGTGTGTAGTATTTTTTTTTTTTTTGGTAGGGCTTATTCACTACACACAATTATGTTTGGTTTCCTGTGTGCTATACCTTGTCAGTGGTCGAACCGTCAAATGTTATTGTATGGATAAACTGCAAATTGTTCATGCATTTAATCTGTTGATGGACATTATTTCAGTTTTTAAATCTTACAAATAAAGTTGCTGTGATCATTTTTGTATTTACTCAGGGGTGCATAGGATGAGCTTGACGGAGTCCAAGTGTCTTGTCCATGTCTGGAGGCCCAGTAAGTGTTAGAGGTTGGACATAGCACTGGGGAAGAAACCCTCAGCCCTCAGAGGGCCTGGTCCCTGGGTCTTTTTCAAGTGTGTCTCAACGTGTGTCCTCAGAGGTGCTTTTTTTCCTCACTGCTTTTTTTTTGGTATCAGGGATTGAACTCACGACCTAGCACTTGGCAGGCGGGCACTTAATGCTGCTGAGCTAAATCCCCAGCCTCAGGGTCTTCCTTTTGTTCTTAAGGTCTTTCCAAGGCTCCCCAGGTGCTGGAGAGTCTTCTGAAAAACCCTCATTTGGTTCTTTTCCTCTGCTTTCAGTCCTCTGGACTGCTCAGAAGCCATGGTACTTTTTATTTTCAGTCATTCTTAGTATATTGAACTTTTTTTTGAGACGGGGTCTCTCTATGCAGTTCAGCCTGGCCTTAGCTCACTTTGTTGCCTAGACTAGTCTCGAACTTGCAATGGTCCTCCTGTCTCAGCCTCCCGAGTGCTGGGATTACAGGCGTGAACCACCACGCACGGCATATCTTGAACTTTTTAAAGAACAATTCTGCCAATGGAGTGGTAAAGTTGGGAGCAGGACTAGAGACCCAGGCTCTTGAGAAATGCTCTGATCGCCTGCATTTCCCTGCAGCCCTGGGAAGCCCCTCCAGGGACTCAGGGCCAGGAGGAGCCCAGAACTGCGGTCCTTGCTGCTTGTGGAATTGCAGAGCTGACCAGGTCTGTGAAAGTGCAGGGTCTCCTTGCACCCTGAGCAGAGCTTCCTAGCCCAGTGTTAACAATGTCAAGCATGTTTTCTTGACCTCACTGGCCAGGGAGGGTTGGACATGTCACTAGCAGGTGGTGCGCCTGTCAGTCCACAAAATCAGAGACCTTGTCATTCAGAATAACCACACACATCTTTGAGGTGAGACACTGGTCTTAAGGAGACAGAAGAGGACGCCTGTGAGGGCCCAGTCCTGGCTCTGGCAGGCGTGGTGAACCTGCTGGGGCTGCTCCTCATCACCCCCGCTCTGCAGCTGTAAGCTGGCTCTTTCATCCTGGCCCTGACCTACACTTTTATCTCGGAAATGAACCTATTTTTAATCTGGCCAAGGCTGTTTCTCATTTTTTAGGTTCAGCTATATTTAATAATGCCATTCCTGAGTTCCCTAGACAAAATTAATCATCCTTTGAAGTGTTTTCTTTCCATTTATAT
This sequence comes from Cavia porcellus, assembly GCF_034190915.1. NCBI lineage: Eukaryota > Metazoa > Chordata > Mammalia > Rodentia > Caviidae > Cavia > Cavia porcellus. Next base: position 44,528,468 of record NW_026947515.1, on the reverse strand, counting down.
GGGTACTGTCAGAGTCCTTCAGCCAAAAGCAAAACCAGAAAACAAGAACAGTGCTGTTTCTGAAAACAACTTGGGTATATCAGTTCCTAGCTCTGAGAGTAATTTTTCTTTTTAAAAACTCATACTACTCCAGTTTAAGAAATCTGTTCTTAACTCAAGGCCATAAAGATATTTTCCTGTATTTTCTTTCATGTGTATCTACTGTTTTTGCTTTCATGGTCCATGATCCATCTGGAAATAATTGTTATGGATGGTTTAGGGTAGAGATCAAATTTTTCATATAAATGTATAGTTCATTCAATGTCATTCATGGAAGAGATTGTCTTCTCTTTTTAACCTTAATTTGAAGTGAAACTTTTATAATAAATCAAAGTATTCTACATATGAAGGCTGTCTGGAGTAACTTTTTCTATTCTGTTTATTATGGCAGCAATATCAATGTTTTAAATAAAAACGGGTGGTATGCTTTCTAGTTTTTTTCTTGCTTGTTCAAAACTTTCAGTTTTTCCAGATCACTAGAAAATATATATATTTTTATATCTGTTTTTGAATGATTCCTCCCATGTGAAAATTTTAATTGGCATTACAGCAAACACATACATTAAATTTGAAATAATGGACATCTTAAGATTAAAACACTCAATCTATGTGTATACTATGCCTTTTCATTTACACAAATTTAAAAAAAATTTACTTTACAGAGAATAAAACTCAATAAAATAAAATAGAATAAAACCAATCAAAACAGTGAAAGTGATACAGGACTTCAAAATAGGATAATAAATCAACAACAGTTACCATAATGCCTCTTATTACCTTCAAAATTTCTGCCCATGCCATCAGTCATAATAAAATCAAACAAAACAGAAAAGAATAAAACCAATCAAAACAGAACATTGAATAGAACAAAGCAATAAAGCAGAATAAAACAAGATAGTGAGGACAATATTGGATTTCAAAAACAAGACAGAAAGAGATCCCCCATAGTTTCTATATCGTATATTGTTATCCTCTATATAGATGCTCAGACTACTGGTCTTAGGCCTGCAGAGCCAATCAAACAATACAAGCATTAAGTTGTTTTTGTACCTCAGGTGCTGTCACCTCAGCCTGTCCTCTGAATCAGTCAGTTGCTTACAGGCATATGGGGGTGGTGGTCTTGTCTATCTGCTCCTGCACTGGTTGGCTCACAGGAAGGGAAAATTGGCTTGTTTCTCCTCCCAGGCCCTGGATGAGGCTCATGAGAAGGGCAAACTGGCTTCTCCTCACTCCTCCCAGGCCAGCCTGGCTTCTGACAATTCACAGGAAGGGTGAATTGGGTTGTTTTTCCTCCCAGACCCCACATGGCTTGCACTGGGAAGGACTAATTGGCTTGTTTCTCCTCCCAGGCACTGTGTGGCTTGCACCTGCTCATGGGAAGGGCAAATTGGCTTCTTGTTACTCCTCCCAAGCCCAGATCACTTATATAGATTTTTGATTTCAGTAGTTTTTTATTTTAAAGAGGGTAAGATTAAACATAACAAAACAGATCATAAGGAAACAATTTTAAGAAACACGGATTTCAAAGCAAGTCCGCTGGAGATCTTCACTGGCTATCATATTGTCTCTAGTTTTCTTCCAAATAGCTGTCCCCATCTTCACACACAGTGAATACATACTGAACATGATAGAACTAATCTAATCAGAACAGGATGATGAAGGCTTTTAGGTCTTCAAGACCTGACATTAGGGAAGTCAACAATGGCTGCCATAACGTCTCTCATTCTCTTTGAAGTAGCTGTCCATATCTTTTTGTACATTGAAATTAAACATAAGAGACTAGACTAATATCACTCTGAACAGTGAATAATAGTGTCGCTAGATTTTATATCGTAATGCTACAGAATTAGCACTGGGTATCTTAGTGTCTCTTCTTCTTCAGAGTATCTGTTCATTATGTCATGCATTATATAATCTGTTCCTGTAAACTGTTTAGAAATTCTACACATGTGTGAATCTCTACATGTATACCTATCCTTTCTGTATTATAGGGAAAAACAGATCGAAACAGGACAACAAAACAAATTCCTACAAAAACATGAAATGAAAAAGACATATAAAACCACAATATTAGGTGATCTACAGCAGTTACTATGCTTTATCTTGCTATTTTCAATAGAATTGTCTATATCATTAGACATAATATAATTGAACATAGCATTACATAGCAATTTTAATAAAAATGCAACATTGGAGACATTGTAGGACTTCAAAAGCAGTTAATAATCAAGCCGGAATGGGTACCTTATTATATCTTGTCATCTTCAGAGTAGTTGCCTCTACTTTTAGTCTTGATACTGTCAAGCATACCAAATTTGAATAAAATCAGTCAAGACAAAACAGTGGTCTAACAAACCAGATTCAAATAAGATCAGTCATAGTAAGACAGTGTAGGTAGTACAGGGCTTCAGTTTAACTTAATAGGGAACTAAGGATATTTACTGTAGAATATTCTGCTATTTGGGGGATAGCTGTCTGTGCCCCCAAATCTAGTATGAGTAGACAAACCAGAACAAAATAAAATCAAACTAAACAGAGTGATAAGATTAATGTGGCTTTTAAATCCTGATACACTATTAACAATGTCCTTTAATTCCTCCCCTTTCCCTTTCTCAGAGTGCTTTGTATATTTTGGGTCCCACTAACTCCTTTAGTTTTTAGATTAGGGGACAACCTGTTATCTATCTAAGTGATGTTGAGCCTTTTTACCCTGAGCTTGATCTTGAGCTGTATTCCTTTACTTACTAAAGCCTCAAGGTTTTCCTTCCTTCTAGCTGAGTAGTTCTCTACTGCACAAAAGTGTCATGCCTTTCCAACCTATCTGCTGCTGCTGGGTGAGTGGTCCCTATTTCTCTCTGGTTCCCTGTCACATATAGCATCGTTTTCTCATCTTTAACTTCTAGTTTATTAACCCTCTCTCAGGTTGAGTATATTTCCTATTCAGAGCATCTCAATGGATCCTGCCTCCTAATCTATTCTGCTTATGTTTCTTTTTGTTAGTGTATCAAGGCTATCTATCTTAGAGATCATAGCCTTCCTTCCCTGCCTCATCTCTGCTATTCTATTTTTCTGCTATTATTTGTCCACTTTTCTCCTTCATTCCACTGTCTGCCCCATTCATTGAGGCCTCTCTGCCACTGTTGCTGGAATCCTGGTATTTTTTCCTCTCTCTCTCTGGAATGTCCTTCATTTTTTTTTTTGTAGGGTTGGGTTGGTGGCCATGAACTCCCACAGTTCCTCCTTGTCTCAGAAACATCTTGTTTCTCCATTAATTTTGAGAGGGAGTTTCTCAGGGCACATCAATCTGGGTTGGAGGTTATTTTCTTTCAGGCTTGAACTACTTCACTCCAGGCTCTTCTTGATTTGAGAGTTTGTGTTGATACATCTGTCATTATTTTGATGGATTTTCCTTTATAGGTGATCTCCTTCTTTTCTCTGACCACTTTTAATATTCTGCTCTTGTGGTGAATTTCTGGGATCTTGATTATTATATGTCTGGGTGTAGATCTGTTTTCGTTGTAGATGGCTGGAGTTTTGTATGCATCATTTATCTGGATATAATTTCTTTTTCCTATGCTTGGGAAGTTTTCTTTAACTATTCCTGTGAATAGCCCTTGTAATTCATTTGTGGTTACTCCTGCTTCTTTGCTCATGTTCTTTATTCTTAAGTTATAGATTCTCTTGTCATCTTCTAGCCTTTGAATTATTTCTTCCTGGTTCCTTTTTAGTTTTAAGAGGTCTTTTCTTTCATGATCACATATTATAAATCTCTCTTCAAGTTTCGAAAGGCTAACTTTAGTTTCTGTCAAAGCATTTTGCCAACTTTCAATGAAGTTTTTAGTTTCCTGGTAATCTCTTTGGATCTGTTTCATGTATTCTAGATTTTGTTTATATTCTTCACCAAAGGTTTCTCTTCTTTTTCTGGGTTCATCCATTCTTTCACCTGTGTCTTCTTGAGAAGGGTTTAGCATTTCTTTTATTAATCTTTTTATATCTTGTTTCGCTTGGATTACAATTTCAGTTTTAAGTTTGTCTATGAGGTCACGAAGGTATTTCGTTATGTCCGCTGATGCTGTGTCTAATACTGCATGATTGCTACACTGGTTCTCTTCTGTATTTACCTCTCCTGGACTTATTTTCCCAGGGTCGGCGGCTAGAGGTTTTTTCTTATTTCTTTCTCTTGCCATGTTTTTGGTTTCTTTCAGACAGGTGTGTTGTGGAGGTCCCTGGCCCTCTCCCTGGCCCTCTGCTTACACTTTTTCTAAAGCATGCTGGCTGGGGGCTGCTGCCTTCTCCAGTTTGCTGTTTTTTGAGGTGCACACAGGGACTGTGGCCTGGCCCCACTTCTCTGAGCCAGTCAACCTGCAAGTGTTTTCAGCACATTAGTTTGTGGTGTGGTGGATGTCACAGGTTCAGGACAGTTTTGTCCCTGGCTATTGGGTCCTGACCAGGGGCATGACTCAGCCCAAGCACATCCCACCAATCCTCTCTAGGCCAGGGGCAGCTGACTGATGCCACAGTGGCACTGGACTCAGGCCTGTCCTGCCCAACTCCAAGATGCCTTCCAGCCGGCCACACTTGCCACGGGACCCAATCTCCAGCACTCACTGAGAATTAATGCAGCTCTTCACCTTGGCTCCAGTCCACGCTGCTCTGTGTCCTCCCACCAAAGGCCCAGGACTCACCAACTCCATTATCAGTGGCTGCAGCTTTAGCGCCAGGGTGAATTATCTGAGTCCACAGCATCCCCAGCACAGCACGGGACGGGTCTCAGTGAGCACGTCCGGCTCCAGCCCTCCACCTGCATTTTTCCTTCCTCTTCCTATTTTTCTTTTTCTTTCAGTTTCCTCCTGGTGTTGTGAGAATCCCTCTCCACTTGTCCAGCCCTCTCCATGTTGTCAAATTCCAGCATCTGAGCTGTCTTTCCCAGAGAGGCTCTCTACCCTGCTACCTACCAAGCTGCCATCTTGTCTCCGGTCAGTTTTTAATATTTTGTAATGAGTTTTATATTTTGTTTTCTTCAGTGTGTTTGTATTTTACAGTTGTGAAAATGTTATTGTGTTAGCCTTTGCATTTGATACTTTTTATATGGTATGTTATTTTGGTTTCATTTTCTCATTTTTTGACACAATATAAATATCTCATATTTTGGAGTATATATATACATAATCTATACTTAGAAAGATCTCAATATCACTGTAAACAAGAAAGATTTTCAAAATATTAGAATGTATGAAACTGAAACACAACCAGAGGATTTAAAACACTGGGCCGTAATAATTACTTATCCACATGAAGTTGACATGGCTGTATCAATGAAATGGCTTTATTTTATTAATAATTTATTGTTCATTAAGAGAATGCTTGGTGGATTTTACCTATTTGTTTGCTGACAATTCACTAAAAAGCCTGATGAGCCAACAGAAGACTAGGAATAAATAATATAATTAAACACTAAGTAGCAGAAATAAGAATAGGTTTTACAATTCTGAAAATTGTTTTCGTCTTACTTTGCCACCCTGAAGAAAATCATTTGATAATATCGACCTTTCACAATTTTGGTTTTATTTTTTGATGAGTGAAAGCTTTACATGTTTCATACGCACACTTGATGTTTTGACAAAGATATACATTTTGAATGATTATGGTCATCAATGCATTTAATGGATTCATAAACTCAGAATTTTTTTTCTCATTTTAGTGTGTAGTTAGAAAATTTCAGGTCTATTCTACCAGCAAATTTAAATTGTATAAAACATTATAATAGGGCCAGGGGATTTAGCTCAGTGGCATAAGCGCCTGCCTTGCAAGCAGGCAATCGTGGGTTCAATCCCCGGTACTGATAAAAAGACAAAAAAAAAAAGAACTGACAAATTAATTTCCTTCTTTGCTGAGTGTAAATAATTCTCTGAATATCCCTCCTGTTTTCTTCATTTATCTATTGAGTGACACTTAAATTATTTCCATCTTGGCTATTCTGCAGAATGCTGCAACACAGGAGCTTACCCTCAGGATTCAGACTTTAATTCCTTTGGCTGTTTATACAATAGTGTCATTAAACCATAGAGTGGTTCTGGTTGTTTCCTTGTTTTTGTTTTAGGTTATTTAGACATCTACACACTGGTTTCTCTTATGGCTGAACTGATTTTGATATCCACGAACAGTATAAATGTTCTCAAGAACCAGGCACAGTGGCACATATAATCCCAGCACTTGGAAGGCTGAGGCACAAGGGTCACTAGAGTTCAAGGCCAATCTAGCATATATAGTGAGTTCAAGTCCAGCCTGAACTACATTGCAAGACCCTGTCTCAAAAAAAAAAAAAAAAAGTAAATAGAAAGAAAGAAAAGAAAATATTTCCTTTACATTTATCATTTGCCTTTTAAAGATTTTTTACCCTAATAGGTATGGGTAACATTGTAATTTGACTTAAATTTGCCTTACACGACTGCTGTTAAGCACCCTTTCCTCTGCACTTGTGTGACTTGACGTGGTTTGAGGGTATCCTCCAAGAGTTCACGTGATAAAGGCTTGGATATTGCTCTCTTGCTTGTCATCTCGTGATCTGACCTCTCCCTCTCACGCACCCCTGCCTTTGTGAGGCCATATGCCATGTGGCTCTGAGGTCCTCACCAGAGCAGAGCTGGTCCTGGCACCATGACCCGAAAACTGCAGAAACCTGAGCTCAGTCAATCTCTTTGGAACGTCACCTGCCTCAGCTACCTCATTCTACTGACAAAAGTGGACTAATGCTTGGTAATGTCTATGTCTCCTTCTATATCATTTCACTTTGTCACCTTTTAAAATTGGGATGCATTTTTGTGTGTCTGCATTTGAGTTGTATGGGTTCCTTACATACCTTTGGTGGGAGTCCCCCATCAGATACAAGCTCTGGAAATACTTTTCTCAGTGTATATGATGCCCTTTCATTTTGTTATTTCCACTGCTGTGCAGAAGCTGTTTAGTTTGCTGGAGTAACACTTGTTTATTTTGCTTTTATTGCATATGCTTTTGGAGTCACATTCAGTGTCTAGGAATTTTCCTCCTAATATTCCACCTCCAATTTTGTCTTTCAGGCTGCTTCTAGATTCAAGTCTTATGCTTCATTTTTTATGTTTAATTATTTAATCCATTTTTATTTGGGTTTTGTGTGTGGCGTAAGGATTCCATTTCCTTCTTTTGCACGTAGATATATAGTTGTCCAACAGCATACATAAAAAGGTTGCCCTTTTTCTAATGTGTATTCTTGGTTGCTGTCATGGGATGTATCCAGATGTCCCTCCAAAGCCTCACTGCTCAGAGGTGGGGCTTTTTGGAGCTGGCAGGATCTCGCACATACTATACTGAGATAAAGGGGTGTAATACTAAACTGGTCCGCTGCTTGGAATTAGCATAATTCTAGGTGTGACTGATAGAACAGAGAAGACAGAAGCCCAAACCTGAGTGTGGATGGCGCCCCCAGAAGACTTGTAGCCTAGATGCAGTAAGAGGGAAAGGCAGGCTCGCCTCTTCCTGTCCTCTGCCTGCCGTGGCATGATTGTTCCTCCTTTGTGATGCTCCTCTGCCATGCTGCCCTGCCTTGGAACCAGCCGACTGTGGATTGAAACATCCAGAAACTGTGAGTTAAAACACGAACCCTTCCTTCCTTTAAATTGTGAGTGTTGAGTGTTGTGTCTCACTAATGAGAAATGTCACTAAGACAGCGCCTTTGTTAAACATTCACTGGGTACGCACTAGTGTCTGTCAGGCTCCCTGTTCTGTTTCTGTTCATACGCTGTTCTCTAATTTCTCATGGGTGTCTTTTGTTGCTGTTTATTTTGCAATGCAATACTATTCTGACTGCTGTAGCTGCATAATCTGCCTTAAATTCAAGTATTATATTTTGATGCCTTTAGTTTGGCTCTTCCTTATGAAGATAATGTGGGTGTTTTTGTTCTTTTGTATTTGCATTTGAATTTTAAGATTTTTTTCTATTTATAGGAAAATGTCATTGATAGTTTGACATTGATTCTGTGGGTTGTTTTACACAGCATGGACAATGGACAATTTTTGTTTTTTTTTGGTACTGGGGATTGAACTCGTGACCTTGTGCTTGCCAGGCAAGTGCTCTGCCGCACAGCTATATCCCTGGCAGCACGGAAATTTAATATTATTCAGTTTTCCAATCCATAATAATTGCATATATTTCCTTCTATTTGTGGTTGGATGTACGTCATCATGTTTAGTAATGTTCAGTATACACATAAATTTGATTAAAGTGCTTAAAATATTCTGTTCTTTTGGAAGTTAGTATAAATTGGAATATATCCTTCATTTTTTGGATAAAGTATAAAGAAATGCCTTTGATGTTATTATGTGGATTTTATAAAACTCCAATGAGTTTATGTTATTTTTTAATTTTACTTTAAAGAGAATAAAACAGAACAGAACAAAGCAGATCAGAATAAAACAATGCAATTAACACAGGATTTCAAAGTAAGACAAGAAGAAATCAACAGTGGTTACCATAGTGTCTCTTGTTTTCTTCAAAATAGTTGTCCACATCTTCACACACAATGAATTCAAACAAGGTAAAATAGTATAAACAAAACAAAAAGAATGAAAACATTACAGGTCTTCAAAACCAGACAACAGGAAAATCAACAATGGCTGCCATGATGTCGCTTGTTCTCTTCAAACTAGCTGCCTATACCTTCACACATATTGAAATTAAATAATACAAAACAGACCAAAACCAATCAAAACAAAGAATAAAAGCATTAGCAGACTTTACAACAAGGTGAGAGGAAATCAGCAATGGCTACCACAATGTCTAGTTTTATTAAAAGTAGATGTTCCTACCATCACATATAATAAAATCAATTCTTGTAAATTTTTTAGGAGAAGTTTTAGGCATGTATAAGCCTACACCTGTACATATATCCTTTCTGTATTAGAGGGAAAAAGCAAAACAAATTATGAGAAAAACAAGAAACAAATAGCAATAACAAAGAGCCCCAAACAATGACTACATAAGCTTTCAAAACGAGGTGGCAGGAACATAATTAAGGTTGTTCTTTTGCATAGTTATCTGCAAAAGAGTTACTCAGATTACCAGATATAAAGATGAAAGTTGATCTAATCTTACGAACATTAACTGTTTTGTTACAAGAACTAATAGAATCATCTAGTACATCTTACATAGTACAATCATCTTAGCTATTTTAACTGTGTATATACAAATTTATATCTTTTTTCTTTTCCTTTCCTTCTTTTCTCCACTTCCCTGACTTATTTTTCCCCTTGAAGCAGTTTCTTATCATTTACAATATTTATTGAAGATTTTGTATCTTATTTACTCTTTCAGTTTCTTACACTAGGGAGACAATACAGTATTTATACATGTGATTTTAACTTATTTCACTTATGAGTAGGCCTCAAGTCACATGCATTTACCTATAAAAGCCTCACTGTGATCCTTCTTTATAGCTGAGTAGTACTCCATTGTATAAAAATACCACATCTTTTTCTATCCATTCCTCAGTTGATGGGCATTTATGTTGCTTTCAAGATTTGCTATTACAAATTGTTCTGTTATAAACATGGGTGCACATATGTCACTGTGGTATGATGCGTTCAGTTCTTCTGGGAATATGCCTAGAAGTGGAATAGCTGGGTCAAATGGGACTTCCAATCCCAGCTTTCTGAGAAATCTCCAGACTGACCTCCACAGTGGTTATACCTGTCTGCACTCTGACCAACAGTGCAGGAGAGTTCCTTTTTCCCCACAGCCTCTCCAGCATTTGTTATTGGTAGCTTTCTTGATCCTGGCCATTCTTTCTGGGGTGAGATGGAATCTTAGTGTGGTTTTAATTTGCATTTCTCCAGTGACCAATGATGCTGAACATTTTTTCATGTACTTATTTGCCATTTGTATTTCTTCAGCTAAGAATTGTGTATCCATCTCAGGTGCCCATTTTTGGATTGGGTCTTTGAATTTTGAGGACCTTATTTTTAAAAATTCTTTATATGTTTTAGATAGAAGTCTTTTTCTGAGGAAGAGTTGACTAAGATTTTTTTCCCCCAACTTGTGGGTTTTCTTTTCACTCTGTTGGTATTTCTTTTGACATACAAAACCTTGTTAATAAAATGAGATCCCAGTTATTGATTCTGGGAAGTATTTCCTATGCAGTTTGATTTTTGTCCATGAATCCTCTGCCTACCCTCAGTCTTCAAGATTTCTGTCTACTTTGTCTTCCATCAGATTTAGTGTTTCTATTTTAATATTTGGATCTTTGATCCATTTTGACTTCAGTTCAGTGAATGGTGATAGTCTTGGGTCTAGTTTTAGTTTTTGGCATATGGAGAGCCAATTTTTCCAGCACTACTTATTAAAAAGGCTTTTTTTCTTCCAGTGAACATATTTGGTACCTTTGTCAAAGATAAGGTGGTTGAGTGTGTTTGTAGTTGAGGTTGTACCTTCTAGTCTATTCCATTGATCTTGAGATCTGTTTTTATTCTAGTACCATACTGATTTTATCACAGTAGCTTTGTAGTATAACTTCAAGTCAGGGATTCTGATGCCTCTTGCTGTGCCTTTGTTGGCCAGAATTGCCTCTGCTATTCTAGGTTTCTTCTAGTTCCAGATGAATTTTAGGAATGATTTCTCTAGATCTGTTAGGTATGCTAGTGGTATTTTGAATTGGAGTTGCATCAAATCTACGTAATCATTTTGGGAGAATGCCCATTTTCACAATGTTTGTTGTTTCTACACATGAACAAGGAATGTCTTTCCATTTTTTGAGCTTCTATTCAATTTGTCTTTTCAGAGTATTGTAATTTTTACTGAATAGCTATTTTATTTCCTTTGTTAGATTCATTCCTAAGTATTTCATTATTTTGTATGCTATTGTGAGTGAAGGGTGTGGCTTTTTTTATTTCTCTCAGTGAGTTTGTTGTTTATTTACAGGAACGTTATTGATTTTTGAGTGCTGACTTTGTATCCAGCTACATTACTGAATTTGGTTATTACACCTAAAAGTCTTTTTTCTTCTTACCTAGAAATCTTTTAATGGAGTTATGGGGGTCTTCTCTGTAGAGTATCATGTCATCTGCAAATAATGATAATTTAATTTCTTCTTTCTCTATCCTTATTCCTTTTATTTCTCTCTCTTGTCTACTTGCTCTGGCTAATATTTCCAGCACTGTATTGAATAGGCGTGTACATCCTTGTCTTGTTCCTGATTTTACAGTAAAAGCTTTCAGTTTTTGATCATGTAATATGATGCTGGCTGTTGGTTTGTCATAGATGGATTTTATTGGATTGAGGTAAAGACTATTCTGATTTTCTGTAGGGTTCTTATCATGAATGAGTGCTGGATTTTATGAAAAGCCTTTTCTGCATCTATAGAAATGATCACATGATCCTTATCTTTGGCTCTATTGATATGGTGGATTAAGTTTACTGATTTGCATATGTTGAACTACCCCTGCATTCCTGGGATGTATCCAACTTGGTCGTGGCATATGATCTTCTTGATGATTTACTGCACTCTGTTTGCCAGTATTTAATTGAGAATTTTTGCATCTATGTTCATTAGGGAGATTGGCCTTTAGTTCACTCTCTCTCTCTCTCTTTTTTTTTTTTTGGTTGGGTCTTTCTCTGATTTTGGTATTAGAGTTAGCAAGAATTGCTTCCCTTTTAATTTCATTGAAGAGTTTGAGGAGTGTTGGAATTAAGTCTTCCTTGAATTTCTTGTAGAATTCAGCAGTGAATCCCACCAGGACCTTGGCTTTTCTTTGTTGGTAAGGTTTTAATTACATTTTCAATTTCATTAATTGAAATTGGGTTATTCAGCAGTTTTACATCTTCTTGATCTAGCTTCACTGATTCATGTTTCTAGAAATCTGTCCATTTCTTCTGTGTTAGCAAACCTATGGCAGTAAAGGTTTTTCGAGTAAGTATTGATGATCTTCTGTATTTCCACAGTGTCTGCAGTGATTTTGCTCTTTTCATTCCTTATTGCATGAATTTGAGTTTTTTCTTTCCTTTTTAAAAAAATAAGGTTGGCTAAGGGCTTATCAATTTTATTTATTCTTTCAAAGAACCAACTCTTAGATTTGTTAATCTTTTGTGGTATTTTTTTAGTCTCTATTACAAATTTCTGCTCTGATGTTTATAATTTCCTCCCTTCTTTTGGCTTTGGGCTTGACTTGCTCTTCTTTTTCTAAATGTTTGAGTTGTAGCATCAGGTTGTTTATTTGTGTTCATTCTATTTTCCTGATGTGGGAATTCACCGCAATTAATTTCCCTTTGAGGACTGTTTTCATTGCATCCCACAGGTAAGTTGTATTTGTATTTTCATTTGCTTGTAGATATTGTTTAATTTCTTCTTTAATTTCCTCTGTGACTCATTGATTGTTCAGGAGTGTATTATTTAATTTCCATGTGTATATGGAGTTTGTGCAGTTTCTTTTGTTATTAATTTCTAGTTTCATGGCGCTATGATCAGATAATATGCACGGGATAATTTCAATTCTTTTGCATTTACTTAAGCATGTTCTATGGGCTATATGGCCTAATTTAGAGAAGGTCCCATGTGCAGATGAGAAGAATGTATATTTTGATGTTGTTGGGTGGAACACTCTGTACACAACTAATAAGTCCATTTGTTCACACCTTTGATTCAGTTCTGTTATTTCTTTGCTGATTTTCTGTCTAGTTGATCTGTCTCTTTGTGTCAATGGTGTGTTAAGGTCTCCTGTTATAATAGTGTTGCTGCTTATCTGATTTTTCATTTCCATTAATATTTATTTTATATAGCTGGGTGCTCCCATATTTGTATTTATATATTTAAGATTGTTGTCTCTTCCTCTTGTTTTCCTCTAACTAGTATGTAGTAACCTTCTTTATCTTTTTTGATCATTCTTGTTTTGAAGTTCACTTTGGCTGCAAACATAATAGCAACCTCTGCTCTTTTTGGTAGGGGGTTCCTGTTGCATGAAGTATTGTTTTCCATCCTTTGACTTTGAGTCTATGAATTTTCCTTTAGGTTTGATGGGTTTATTATATACAGCATATGATTGAACGTTGTTTTTCAATCTGTTCTACTAGTCTGTTTCTTTTAATTGGTGAATTAAGGTCATTTACATTAATGGTTATAACTGATGTATAAATTGGTTTATTTTTGTCATGTTATCCTTCTGCTGTTGGCTCTTTACCTTTCCCCTCTGCTTAATTGTTTGCCTTGCGTAGTGTTTTTTTTTTTTTTTTTTTTTCTGTTGGTGTTCTTGAAGTTGTGGCTATTTTTATGTCTATCTAGAATATCTTTTGGTATTCTTTGGTGGCTATGAAGTTCTTCAGCTGTTCTTTATCCTGGAAGTATCTTATTTCTCCATCCATTTTGAAAGAGTTTTGTAGGATACATCAATCTGGGTTGGAAGTTGTTTTCCTTTAGGATCTGAAATACTTCATTCCATGTTCTTCTGGCCTTCCCTGCTTGTGTTGAGAAGTCTGCTGTGATTCTGATGGGCTTTACTTTATAAGCGATCTGTCTCTTCTCCCTAACAGTTTTTAATATTCTGTTTGTATGTTGATTTTCTGGGATGTTGATTATTGTATGTATGGGTGTAGATTGATTTTGGTTATGGTTAATTGAAGCTTTATCTGCTTGATTTATCTGTAGGTTAGTTTTCTATTCCTTCTGTAAATAGTCTTTTGATATCATTTGTGTTGTCACCTTTTTCATTTACCTATCAATCTTATAGTTTTTCTTTGCATTATCTTGCAACTGTTGAATCGTTATTTCCTGATTCTTTGTTATTGTAAAAAGATCTTTCTTTTCTTGTTCACTAGCTGCAATCTTGTTTTCCAGGTCTGAAATTCTATCTTCACTTTCATTGAGGTGGTTTTTACAACTTTCAGTGGAATTTTTGATTTCCTGTATATCTCTTTGAATCTGTTTCATGCATTCTGTTTCTCATATTGCTCGTTCAAGGTTTCCATCTTTTTGCAGTGCTCCTCAATTTTTAAAACTATGTCTTCTTTAGATATGTTCAGCATTTCTTTTTTACATTCATCATTTCTTCTTTTACCTGAGAGATTACTTCTGATCTGAATTCCTTCACAGCTCATGGAGTTGTTTCTTTACTTCAGTTGCTATTGTTTCAAAACTTTCAGGTGTATGGCTTAAATTTTCTTCTGTGTCCATGTCTCTTAGAGTTGCTTGAGGTGGAAGTTTGAGATTGCGTTTTGTTCTTTTGTTTTGTCATTTTCCTGTATTCCCTTGGAGGAGCTGAATGTAAGGTCTCAGCTACTTCTAGAGTTGACGATATCTGTCAGTAATTCAGGGAGTTTCCCCAGCTGAGTGGTGGTCATTAATTAGGCCTCACCAGGTGTAGTGGCACTCGAAGGCTCCTCAAATGTAGGGAGTATGCTGGACAGGCCTTCAGCACACCTCACGTGGTACTGTGAAGCTCCCTGGCTGCTTGAGGTTGCTGGATGGGACTCTGCCAGCTTCTGAGTGGTGTACCAGGGCTGAACAGCTAGGTGGAATACACTGTGTGGTCCTTCAGCTCGTGCCACAGAGCACAGCAAAGCTCTGCAGCTGCTTGGGGTTTCTGGGCGGGGCCTTACCAGGTTCCGAGCAAGGCTGGACGAGGTTCACTGTGCTGGCCTTTGGCTAGCACTGCTGAAAGCAGGCAATCCCTGACCACTTGGGGTTGCTGTGTGGGGCCTAATCAGGCCCTGAGCAAGGGGTCAAGGTTGCACGGCTGGATGGGGTTAGCTGTGCAGAACTTCAGCTTGTGCCCTTATCAGTTATTTTTAAGAGATTTTTAATTAGATCTTTAGAATCTTTAATATACAAGTCATGTGATGTGGAAACCAAGATATGTTTTTCTTCTTCCTTTGTAATGACTTTCTCTTGATTAATCTTTCTGGTTAGGACTTCCAGTATTATTTTGAATAGGACTTGTAAGAATGACCACCCTTGTCTTATTCCTGACCATACAAGAAGCCTTTCAACCACTGAGCATGATGTGACTTTCCAGCAGCATCCATGAGTCCTGGGTGTGCTGCATACAAGTCCATGTGATGAGTCCAGCTGTCCAGCTGGGAACAGCACCTGGATGCAGTGTGTTCAGTGGGAACCCTGTACCACACCGGCCTGCTTATTAGGAGCTTCCATACGTGTGAGAAGGGACGCAGGCCTGAAGAGAGAGCATCAGGCCAAGGCAGCCAGACCTGCCCCACTCTGCCCAGAGTACAGCATGGGCTCTTTTGCTGAGAAGCTGAGTTATGGAGCAGGATGGCTGGATCTGGTCTTTCCTCCCCTCTGGTTTTCTCTCAGACACTATGATTGCCTCTCCCACAGCTGGTCAATGTTCCCTGCATGTTAGGTCTCTGGTGCAGGATCCCTGCAGCCACTCCATTCAAGGTTTGACCTCAGTACAGAGGCCTCACATGTCAATTCAAAATGAATACATCTGATCTATAAATTCCACACAAAGGGATTCATTTGAAACAATAAGATTTACAGATTCATATGTTCCCTTCAGCTTTGTGATTTTTAAAAAAAATTTATTCTAAAGAGAATAAAACTCAACAAAATAAAACAGAATAAAGCTAATTTAAAAATAGTGAAAGTGACACCAGACTTCAAAACAAGATAATAGGAAATCAACAATGGTTACCATAATGTCTCTTCTGATCTTCAAACTTGCTAGTCATACCATCAGACTTAATAAAATCAAACAAAACAGAACAGAATAAAACCAATCAAAACAGAACGTTGAAGAAAACAAAAAAAAAAAAAACCCAACAAAATGGATAAAATAAGACAGTGGGAACAATATTGGATTTCAAAAACAAGACAGAAGGAAATCCCTTATATTTGGTATATTGCATATAGTTATCCTCTAAATAGGTGCTTAGACTGCTGCTTTAGGCCTGCAAAGTCAATCAAATAATACAAGTATTAATCTGTTTTTGTGCCTCAGTTGCTATCAACTCAGCCTGTGATCCTCTGAATAAGCTGGTTGCTTGGGGGAGCAGGGGCTCTTCCTTTCTTCCAGTCCACAGTCCAGCAGACTCACAGGAAGGGCAAATTGGCTTCTTGTGTCTCTTCCCAGTGCCACATGGCCACTGCTGGCTCATGGGAAGGGCCAATCGGCTTCTTTTTTCTCTTTCTGGGCTCACATATATGCAGCTGGCTCATGGGAAGGGTGAACTGGCACTGTGTTATGCTTTTGACAAATCAGAAATCTTAATGAGGCTGCTGAGGCAGCTGTACCATATTAGCCACTGGAAATGCTCAAGAAATGGGTGGTTGACTGAGCTGTGTTCTTAGTTTGTACCTGAGGTGACAAAATAATTTATGAAGAGAGGCAGTCTCTCTACTCAGCAGCAAAGAAACAGCCAAACTTCAAAGGGGAGGACACAAAGGAGGAGCACCTTGTGGAGGCCCCTGCACCTTGCTGAGAAAATGTTTTTTCCATTCACTCTTCATTGATATTCCATTTTTTAACTTTATCATAGTAAATATTTCTTGCCTTACAATCAATTGCTTTAAGATTAAAAACTGAATAATTCGCTGAATATGTATATGATTTCAAAATGATAGATTTTACCGATCTATATGTGATTAAAATATTCATAATGTAAACCTCTTTGAAGCTCATCGTATGAAGATATAAAAAGCTTATCACAACTCAAGTGCCACTAATGGTTAGTCATCTCTCTCTCCTCATACACAGATTGCTTAATGTATGTGTGTGTGTATGTGTGTAGATTTAGACCATACATGTTATTTAAAAAAACTGAGACCCTTCATCAAATCTTCCACACATTCATGTATCATTTTCACATTAACAGTATCCTTATCTTCTTTCCCTATAGGTCCCTGATGGACACGGCCAGATTGTTCTATGGATGTTACAAGTTGGTGTGAGCTCTAATGAACACATTTCTGTGGTCAGTCTTTGTAACTTTCTATACTGTCCTCGGTTTTGTTTTGCCTGTAGGACAGTTCTGCCATTTCCTTGTGGGTTCTATCATTTAGGTCATGCACTAGGAATTCCAACCCCAAAAGGATGAAAATATCCATTGTGGAGTCTTTTTTTTAACCCATAAAGTGCGGACTATTGCCTCTGTTCACCAAAATTAAGATGAGTCTGTTCTTTCCAATACTACACGGACAAGATAAATGTCATGGCAGTGATGTGAAAAAAATGCAGAATAGGTAAATCACAGGGACAGAAAGATGATTCAAGCCCAGGAACTAGCAGCTGGGAGAGCAGAGGGACTGTTTATCAGTACAGAAGTGAGGAAAATGTTGTGGTACTGGACAGTTGTGGAAGTTGCATAATACTGAGAATGTACTTGATGACACTGACCATTAAATCACACTTAAAATTAATGTATGTACATAAACCAAGAAGTAACGGCATCAATCAACACAACAATCAGTGCAACAGCAAAGGAAGGAAAGGCAGTAATGGGGTAGAGGCTGGCCACAGATAGAGGTCAGGCATGATGCAATGTGTGGAACCAATAGGAGCCCCAGGCTGGTGGAGAAGTGGTTCCTAGCACTGGTTCTCATGACAGCATCAGACCTGGAAGGGGAGCTGCAGGTGGAGCTGGCACAAGCTCTGTAGATGGGACTTGAGCTTGGGCTGCTGGTGGCCCTGAAGCTAGAAGAGAAGAGGTCACCAACTGTCCATGTTCCTTCCAGCTCTGTCCTCCAGCCCATTCCGGGAAGTCTTCCCAGACTGCATCCACTCACTCACTGACTGATGACTGTTTCAGTGCTCTCAGGCTGTCACAACACCTGGAAGCTCTCTTTGTGCTCAGCACCATTCCCTCCCACAAGCCACCAGGCACATAACTCAGTCCTTCTCACGCTGCTTTCTGGCTCAATGGGTTTGAGGGCATGTCTTAGTAACTTTTCTCTTATGACGAGACAAAATACCTGATACCTAAAATTAAAAGCAGAAAGGTTTACTTAGTCCACAGTTTATAATAGTTTCAGTCCATAATCTGCTGGGTGGTGCATCATAGAAAGGCAACAATTCTTGGTGGCAGAAGGCAGAAAAATCAACAGGCAAGGGAGCAGAGACGAGACTATTTCTCTCCTTTATATTGCACATAGGCTACCTTTCCTAGGGTGAGTGCAGCACTCATATCTTAATCCTATCCAGAACTATGCCAAACCAATCAGTGGAGTGATTTACTCACACACCCTTAATCCCTGCATCACTCTAGATTCAGCCACCTCTGCAAAAGATTTTTGGGAGACATATAGACACAAACCATAATTATAAGAGGGTGCTACCATGGGGTCAGAGTGGTCCATAGTGGGTTGAGTGGTCCACCTGGCTGTGCATATTCAGCCTTGAGCCAGAGGAAGAAGACAACTCTGGGAAGACAAATGGGTAGAGTTTGAGGTCTTTTGTCTCCCATTGCCTACCCCAAATGTGGAGATGTTGGTCTAGACAATACTGAGTGGGTAAAAGAAGGTTTGTGGGAGGAGACCATGAGGAGAGTGTGACCACCTCTCCCTTCTTCAGTGAAGCCTGGCACTTAACTGCATGTGGCCTCTGTAAAAAAAGGGAGGATGTCTACTTTGGCATATGGCATGTGTTTCATACATGTCTGTGTAGGAGCCAGCATTGAAAAATATTATATGAAGCACTTTGCATCTAAGCTGTGATTGTGGCCATCCTGACAGGTCTGCTGAGAAGAACTCTGCAGAAGGAGTGTGGCTTGGCTTGGAGGGAGGCCAGGCTTCTGTAGTCTGGGATGTAAGCAAATTTTCTGTGCTGTTTCCAAGTCTGTCTATTCTAGTCCATCAGCCAATTCCAAATGCTAATCAGCTCAAGTAGAACACGTACTTTCCTTGAACTATCTTTTGAACTCCTTTCTTGTAGAATGCCTTTTGTTCTCATTTAACAAAGAACACTTTGGTTCTCATTATGTACTTAAGACAGTGTGGTCTTTTAATAAACAGAGTGGCCATCAGCCCTCTCTTTGTGTCATGAGTCTTTTTTCTTCAGATGGCATGAGTCATTGGAGATCGGTGCCATCATCCCCAATATTGACTGGGGAGTCCCAATATTGGGGAACTACATTTAGTGACCCTGAAATGATCTTCAACATAAACAGGAAGTAGGTGAGTAAATTCAGGAAATTCCATGTATTTGGAAATACCCTACTGGATAGGATATCCATGTTTGTAAGAATGGGTCAGAATTTGACCTGGGAGTAAATTTTTCTGAGCTATTCATATAAATACAATCCCATCAGTATTACAGATTATTTGTAACTATTTAAAATTGCTGCTCTTGGTTTCTAAAGATAGGCTGTGGGAAACCACTCAGACTGCTTCAAAGCTCAGGGGCATCTAAGGACACCTGAGGACATGACCCTGCTTTTCTAGTGAAGGTGCACAATGGGATACAGTTATGGAACCATGATTTATCACAGTAAACATGCACGGCGGTTACAGCACTATGTAAGAATGTAAATACGCGATAACAACCGGTATAAGAATTATACAATAAAGACACAGGTGGCTCTTGCTCTTGTTCTTGTGTTTTGTACTCTTCTCTGCTATGCCCCATGCTGCCTGCTGTTGTTGCTGATGTCTTGCACAAATAGGTTCTTTAACCTTGAGACCTCACCTTCAAAGATCTCGCTTGGGCTCCTGAACAGGCTGACACAGACACAACACGAACTAGAAAAAATTTTTTAAATGGGTACTTGACAGAGGAAAAATAATCTCACCTGAGATCTCTTCTACTTGGAACTCAGTTCAGTCAGTTTTAAATCCATTATGGAGGAGCTTGCAGTCATCAGCTCCTGCTTCAGGCACAGGAGACAACAAAAATAAATATGTATGTGAACAAAATAAAATGCATGAGCCCAAGGTCACCTGAGCTCAGCTGGGAAATAGGGGAAAGAGAGCAGTCTAATCTAAAAACAAAATTAAATTTATGTGGTAACAGGCAAAAACATGAGAAAGCTACTTAGATTTAGTGTACCAGGATACACAGGTGGTGTGACCCACAGGAGCTCCTCCTAAAGCTGGGGCAGCTCCAGCTTGGGGAGAATGGCCAAAAAGACGTGTCAGGTCTAAGGAAGCTTTATTAAAAAAAATCAAATTATGAACTTTAACTAATTGATAAATTTACCTTTTTTTTTTTGGTGCCGAGGATTGAACATGTTTGCCAAGCAGGCACTTATGCTGCTGAGCTAAATCTCAGCCCCCAATAAATTTACCTTTGGTTTCCTACTTGAGTTGATTAATTGGGGTTTTTAAAAAAACATTTCCTTTATATTAAAAATTCTTAAATTTACAGAATTAACTTGCTCTTTTCTTTGGTCTATCTTGGTTTAACATAAAAACATTGATTCAAGTTTCCTCAGAGATCTGTTGTCAGTAAGCTAAGTTCATTATAAAAAAAGAGGACCCTTTAAAATTCAAGTGACTAGCAGGGAGAGCCAGATGCCAGCTCCTTCTGGCACGTGGGCTGGGAAACAAGAAGAGCCAACATCCTCCGCTCCCTGCCACCATACTCGATCAGCTGATCCAGAGAAACACAGGCTATTGAGGTAAAACACAATTTCATGCTGTAGTGTTTAGTATTTCACTGACTTTGCAGGTCTAAAGCCAGTAATCTGCTCATCTATTCACAGGATAACAATACACAGTTTGGTATCTATGGGAGATCTCTTTCTGAAGGTGGCGGCCATTATTAATTCCCTATTATCTTGTTTGGAAGTCCTGTATCATTTTCATTACTTTGCTGGGTTGGCTTTTATTCTGTTTTGTTTTGTTTGATTTTATTATGCCTGATGGCATGGACAGCTATTTCAAAGATAACAAGATATATTATGGTAGTCATTTTGGATTTACTGTTGTCTTGTTTGGAAGTCCTTTATTGCATTCATTGTTTAGTTTTTATTGGTTCTAGTCTGTTCTTTTTTGTTTGACTTTTACTGTGTATGAAGGTATCTGCAGCTATTTTGAAGACAACAAGAGGCATTATGATAACCACTGTTGATTTCCTATTGTTTTGAAGTCTTGTGTCACACTGGTTTGTTTTGATTGGCTTTATTCTGTTTTATTTTGCTTGTTTTTATTCTCTTTAAAATAAAATTCAAATGACTGTAGTCATTTATTATAGAAGATTTATAGTAAATGGAAAAATATTAAAAAGACTATACATATAAGAGATATACTTTTGATGTAAGAGGATTCTGTATGGTAAAAATTTTGTTCTGCCAAAGAGATCAAAGGTATGTTAGCTTTCTACTCCCCTTAAAATTTGATTTTTTTAATTACAATTTATTTTCAAGATTATCTTCCCCTGTTCCTCCAGAAAATGATCCATTTGGCTCTCCACATGTTACCAAAAGGAAATGAAAGCCTCCAACTCAGACTGCTGCAATTCCCACCCTAGCAGTCAAACCAGCAATTAAAACTGTTACAATAACAAAGCAAACCATTTTCAAGCAGCAAGGCTGCTAGAGCTGTTTGAGCCTGAGCTGGAAAAGCAAAGTTCCTTCCTTACAAGGAACCAGTGCCTATAACCCGGCTACTCCTGTAATAGCAGGCAGTTTTAAAAACAAGCCATGTAGACACAGAACGTGCACATACATCCTCAAACTTTTGCTTTTTCTGGCCAAAAATAAAATTAGCTAATAAATGTTGGTGTTTGAAAAGAAACAAAGGATTTTTAATTTAATACACCATCTAAAATGTTTTTTATTAAAATATTAGTAAAAGGGGAAGCACTTCTTTTGCTACTTCTGAATTTCATACAATATTTCAGGACTAAAAAAACCCACAATAAAAACTTTACAATTAGAGTCTTATTTACGTTACAGGAAAAGTCTTTAAAAAATAACTTCAGTATCTTTATCTGTAATCACTAAGCCATTTGTCCTGATATTTCTATGTTTTAAATTTTGTTTAAAGTTCAACTAATAGTTTGAGAAAAAGTGCTACATGCATTATCCTTTTGGAAAAACTTTCTTCTTTTGTGTTCTTGCTAGTTTCTTTTTCATTTTATCTAATACGTTACATTTGGACTCAGTTCTTGACTTCAACAATGATGCATTGTATAACTTCCTGACTAGGAGGTTCTCTTTGGATTTTAAATCTCCCTGTCTCAAGTAAAACAATAACATTTGTCACTTACCGCAAAAACCATCTAAAGTAATAAAATAATCAGTGATGTTTGATCTTCTGTTGTAGCCTAGCTCTAACCAATGCGCCCCCATCTTGTTCTGTATGCACCGCACAACCCCCTCCCCTCCCTATTCTTTTTAGGTTAAGTCTCCATTTCCTGTAAAAGTTTCAGTTTCTTGTAACCCCCACACCCCCTTCTGCTTATCTGTAATAAAATGTGCTGTTCCTTAAGAAACATTTAACTACAAGGAAATTACAGGATGTCTTCCTAATCTAAACTTGCTTGTTTGCAGGGTAACTTGCTTGTTTGCAGGATGTGCCTTTCCCCAGAGGATGTTTGCCTAATCTAAACTTGCTTGTTAGCCCAACCGTTACCTGAACCTTGCTCTTCCCAAGAACTGTAATCACCGTGTTCCTGTTTTGTAGTGCAACACAAACCCACCCCCTCCTTGCATTGTGAGACCAGCAGCTGTCTGATTTTTTACAAGATAAAAATCCTGCCCTTTAGCTGTTAGGTGCGCAGTCTTCCATATTGGCTACCGAGGCTGCGTCGCCAGGCCGACCTAAAATAAAGCCTTTGCTCCAAATTTCTTAATTTCTTGTTTCCTTGGATTTTATTCTGGGGTCCGAGCTATCACATTTTCCATTCACCCTTCCCCCAAAACAGTCCTGCTAATTATATTGGTCATTTTTCTCTTTTGTTTTCTTATAGCAAAGATGAAGTTTTATATTTTCCTTGTATTTGTTTTACACTCTGCCACAATTACTGAGGCACCAAAACAACCTTTGCTACAGTCAGAGGTGTGGTTGTGCTTGACTAAAAATGTCTAAGATCAATTTGTTGTCTCATACATGTTATCATTAAATACCGCTTAAAAGATAATTGTTAGTCTGTACACTGTGTGCTTTTAAAAAGTCACCTCAAGACTGAAATGTGGTTATTAGTGATAAACCACTTCTACCCTAAGCAAAAGCTAATCAAAATTTTCAAGGTGAGATAAAAACAGTAAAAAGTAGGGCTGATAATAATCCACGCACTAAGTAACTTAACAAACACCTTGGGCAAATTTAAAATTCACAAGTAAAACCACAGCCCTGCTGGTCTCAAAGCTCAGTATGATACTCACCTCTGCAGTGTGAAATGGCTTTTCCAGCATCGCATTCGCCCTAAGGTAATTAACTCTCTTATCCCTACGGCACAATTAGTACCCAAAAGATGACACCATTGTGTGCAACTCATTAGATTCCCATGAAGTTACAATTCCTTGTTCACAAAATATTGTTTTTCTCAGCTATTAATGAGGAACTTAGAATGACAGGCAGCTCTTGACATTTTGTGGCTGAATCCACAGATGTGCCAGTGGACCCATTATTAAAGTTTCTCTCATACATTTTTACCATCTCCTATGCTAAAGGAAGACCCACTGAGACAGCTTCATAAACAGATAAAAAACCCAAAACAGCAACAAAAATAAAAACAGGTAAGACAGTGGCAGCTCTGTTTGCTGATGGTGCAGGGTGGTCACTCTCCCCACACTAGATTATTCAACTTGCAAAGCTCACCACAGTCCACCTAGCTTTATCTTTGTGGCCCGACGCAACTTGGGTTCTAGCCATATAGCCTCAGTGGTACCCGTTCTAATGGGTACTAAGCTCCTTTCTCAAGATGCCCCCAGTAAAATCCATATACAGTACCTCCTGGCTCTCCAGACCACTATTCGTCAGTGTTCTGCCTGCCTTTATTATGCAGTGCAGCCACCTGCTAGTTTCCTTGGTTTCTCCCTAAGGCAACAATGGCACTGCTGCCCCTGAGGCTTTACCAGAGTCCCCTTTGGTGTCTTTTTCTCACTCCCAAATATTTCATGACTTGCATCACTGCATTGCTTTGGCTTTACACTGCCACTTCACTAAAACTCAAGCTTCCTCTGCTGGGAAAGGGGTGACTGTTTGCAGTTTATTTTCCCTTGGCCACCCTCCTGTGGTGGGCCAGCTCTCCAGTGCTTGTGCAAATAAGGTCAATCATATTTGGCAGACTGCTGTCACCCAATTCATGCCTTCTGGGCATCTCAAGTATTTATGTATGTCTGTGGACACTTGTTTAGGTTTTCTCTATGACATAGCTCTCCAAAAAATTAATGGCAAAAATTCTATTCAACATGTATTAAAAGCCGGGCGTGGTGGCTCTTGCCTGTAATCCCAGCACTTGGGAGGGTGAGGCAGGAGGATCATTGAGAGTTCGAGACCAGCCTGGGCTACAAAATGGCTCAAGGCCAGCCTGAACTGCACTGCAAGACCCTGTCTCAAAAAAAAAAAAAAAAAAAACAAAAGACAAAAAATAAAAAATAAAAAAATAAAAACTGATAGTGGTCCAGAATTTGAAAGTACTGTTTTTAATAACTTCCTTCAAAATTGGAATATTATCCATATTACTGGCCAAGCTACCATAGAACATCAATGTAGAACGCTAAAATATTACTTAAATAAATTTTAAAAAGGGGGGAAGGCCCCCTATAGGAATCATCACATACCAGTCTTCATCCTACTGTTTTCACTTTCAATTTTTAAAAACTTTCTTCTGAAGATGTTTTAACTTATCAAGGCCAGCTTCTCCCTTTTGCCTTTGCTTAGCACATGGCACTTATTAAACAGGATACGTCTGACCAGTGGAAAGGCCCCTTCCCCGTAAATTGTGGGATGTAGGGGATCTGCTTGTGTGCTTACTGATAATGGGCCCCAGTGTGTTCCCACCTGATGGCTGCGGCCATCGATGGCCTCAGGATAGAAAGCAGCTAATGGTCCCGATGAAATGCCTGATGATCCACCCATTTCCGAGTGTGGTATTCTGCCAGGCTCGGAGGGTTAAGTGTTCTTTTACGGACAGATGCAACAAGAATATGAAATCCTCAAAAAGATGTCAAGCAGAAGTATCTGAAATAAAAACCTGTATAGTATTCATACATCACAAAAATGACCAGTGTGAAGACAGAGTGCCTGATATGGAGGACAAAATAGTGAATTACAGTAAAGAGCTCAAGAAAGAACATAAGAGGAGACTATCCAGCACTACATTGCAACAAGAGGACCAATCTAAGATTAATTGCAGTTAGAGGAAAACTAAAAGATAACACAGATGAGTTCACTACCAGGTTTACAGGAATCTGTAAAAGAATTCAAGATATAAGTATGTGACACTTACAGAACACCAATTCTGATGGGTCCTGCTTTTGTTTGCAGTCATAGCCACTAGAAAAAGAAGTTGTCCAAGGCACAGCTTTATTACTAGGTATCCAGTAAAAAATCCCAGAATTTTAAAAGCAGCCAGAGAAAAATAAAAAATCACAAAAAGGTAAACCAATTAGAATCACAGCAGATTTCTTGACATATACCCTAAAAGTCCATAAGAGCTTGAGTGAAGAATTTCAAGTCCAAAGATCAAATAACGTTCAGCCCAGATTAATATGCACAGCAAAGCTATTCTTCAAAATAGATGGAGATGAAAAAGACCATGTCTAAAAATCTATGAGTGTTACACCAGCTCTAGAGAGAATACTTAAGACTATTCTCAACAGAAACAAAAAAATAGACACAGCTGAAAACCCAGGGGAAACTTGTTAGGTCAATGGATAAACAGCAATAAAAACATCACAAAAAGAAAAAAAATGATACACGAACAGATAAAGAAAGCAGTGATAGTAAACCAACATATCTCTGTAATATCTCTCAATCTTAACAGCCTCAACTCACCAATGAAAAGACCCAGATTGACAGACTGGATCAAAAATCAGAATCCAACAGTCTGTTGCATTCAAGAAACTAATTCAACCTCCAAAATAGTCATTGACTAAAGATGAAAGGATGAAAACAATGTTTCATGCACCAGGACCCCCCAAAACAAGCAGGGATTGCAATTCTATTATCACGTATGATAAATTTCAAGCAAAAACTGATTAGAAGTGACAAAGATGGTCACACACACTACTTAAGGGAACAATCCAAAAATAAGAGATAACACTGATAACCATATATGCACTGAAGACTGGAGCACCTATCTTCATAAAAACTGCTAAATTAAAAGATCAGATAAACACTAACAGGATCATAGTAAGGTATCTTAACACCCCACTTTTGCAAAGAGGTAGATCAACTAAACAAAAATCAATAAAAAATTTCAGAGCTGGACCATACTGTTGAACATATGAATTATAGGATTATGTATATAGAATACTCCACCCCTCTACAACACAGTATACTTTCTTTTTAGCAGAACATAGTATTTTTCTAAAATAGATCACATATTAGTCTCCAAAGCCTGCTTAAATAAATATAAAATAATGGAAAGTATTCCATGCATACTATCAGGTCACTGTGCAATAAAAATAGAAATCTACTATAGAAATCTTAGAAAAGGCAAAACTCCTAAGAACTTAACAACATACTCCTAAACTACTAATGAATCACAGAAGAAATCAAAGAATAAATTTAAAAATTTCTTAAAATGACAGTGAAACCTTGGGTATAGTTCAAGACTAATTGTAAGGGAAAAACTCATTACAAGCAAATAAGAAAACAGAGCAAGTTTACTTTTTAATTTTTTTATTTCAAAGAGATTAAGACAAAAGAGGACATAACAAAACAGATCAGAACAGAACAATGTAAGCAACACAGTATTTCACCACAAGACAACCTGTAATTAACAGTAACTACCATAATGTCTCTTTCTTTGAAATAGTTGAGCATAACTTCATATAAAATAGTATCAAACATAACAAAATAAGGTAAAACCATTCAAGAGAATGAAAGCTTTACAGGACATTCAGAACCAAATAACAGAGAATGAATAATGGCTACTCTATTATCTCATTTTCCATAGAAAATTTGTTTATACTATCGCACAAAATAAAATCCGTTAAGATACAATATGATGGAACCAATGGAAACAGAAGAACAAAAGTATGGTAGGACTTCAGAGTAAGATGATATTAAATCAGCACTGAATATTATAATATCTTGTTTTCTTCAAAACAGCCATTCATACTATCACAGATAATAAAATCAAACAAACCAGGATATAATCATTCCAACTAACGAATACAAACATTTTAAGGCTTCAAAGCAATGTAATGGGAAATCAGGATTACCATAAACCCTTATGTACTCTTACCATTTCTTACACTATAGAGACTATATGGTATTTATACATGCGAGATTGATTTATTTCACTTATGAGTATGGTCTCAAGCTGCGCCCATTTATTGATAAATATCTCAATGTGATCCTTCTTTATAGCTGAATAATACTCCATTGTATAGAAATACCACAACTTTTTTATCCATTCCTCAGTTGATGGACACTTGGGTTGTTTCCAAGATCTGGCTATTACAAATTGTGTTGCTATAAATATGGGAGCACATATATCACTGTGGTATGATGTTTTCAGTTCTGGGAATATGCCTAAAAGTGGAATAGCTGGAACAAATGGGACTTCCAATCCCAGCTTTTTGAGAAATCTCCAGACTGACCTCCATAGTGGTTGCAGCAGTCTACATTCCCACCAACAGTGCAGGAGAGTTCCTTTTTCCCCACAGCCTCTCCAGCATTTGTTGTTGGTAGTTTTCTTGATCCTGGCCATTCTTTCAGGAGTGAGATGGAATCTCAGTGTTGTTTTAATTTGCATTTCTCTAATGACGAATGATGATGTTTTTTCATGTATTTATTTGCCATTTGTATTTCTTCATCTGAGAACTATGTATTCATCTCAGATGCCCATTTTTGGATTGGGTCTTTGAATTTCAGGGGTCTGATATTCTTTCAATTCTTTGTATGTTTCAGACAGAAGTCCTTTGTCTGAGAGAGAGTTCACTAAGATTTTTTTCCCAGTTTGTGGGTTTTCTTTTCACTATGCTGGAGATTTATTTTGACATGCAGAAACTTTTTTAATAAGACGTGACCCCAGTTATTGATTCTGGGAAGTATTTCCCGTGCGGTTTGATTCCTGTTCATGAATTCTCTACCTACTCCCATGTCTTCAAGATTTTTACCTAATTTGTCTTTCAACAGGTTTAGTGTTTCTGTTTTAATATTCAGATCTTTGATCCATTTAGATTTTAGTTTAGTACATGGTGATAGGCATGGGTCTAGTTTTAGTTTTTGGCATATGGAGAGCCAGTTTTTCCAGCACCATTTATTAAAGAGACTGTCATTCTTCCAATGAACATGTTTGGCCCTTAATCAAAGATAAGGTGGTTGAGTGTGTTGGTAGTTGTGGTTGTGTCTTCTAATCTATTCCATTGATCTTCAGATCTGTTTTTATTCCAGTACCATGTTGATTTTATTGCAGTAGCTTTGTAGTAGAACTTCAAGTCAGGGATTGTGATACCTCGTGCCTTGCCTTTGCTTCTTAGAATCGCCTTTGCTATTCTAGGTCTCTTCTGGTTCCAGTTTTCTAGGGTATTATAATTTTCCCTATATAGATATTTTACTTCTTTTGTGAGATTAATTCCTAAGTATTTCAATTTTTTGGAAGCTAGTATGAAGAGTGTGGCTTCTCTTATTTCTCTCTCAGTGATTTTGTTGTTAATGTATAGAAATGCTATTGATTTTTGAGTATTGATTTTGCATCCAGCTACATTGCTGAATTTATAATATCTAGGAGTCTTTCAATGGAGTTTAGTGGGTCTTCTATGTAGAGTATTATGTCATCTGCAAACAATGATAATTTAACTTCCTCTTTCAGAGCAAGTTTAAATAGAAAACCTTATAAAAATGTTAAGAAACAACCACACACTGGCCCCAAAACAAAATTAACAAAATTCTAAAGATGAGAGCAGAAATCAGTGAAATTGAGACAGAAAAAAAAAAAAAAACCCAAAACCAAAACCGAATAGTAAAAAGAAATCAATGAATTGAAAAGCAGGATCTTTGAAAAAATAAACTAGATAGTTTAGCCAGACTTACCAAGAGAAACAGAAAAGATTCACATAAATGTAATTAGAAATGGAAAAAGTAAAATCACAACAGACACTGTGGAAGTCCAGAAGATATTAGCTACTTAAAAAATTATATTCCAATGAATCAGCAAATTTTAAAGAAATAAATTCATAGACACATACAAAGTACCAATTGTAGTACATGTGCTGCTAAAGCAAGCACCTTTAAATTACCAAAATTAACTGAAGAAGAAATAAATATGCTTGACAACCCAATAACAAACAAAAGAATGTACCAACTAAAAAAACAAACAACAAACAGGACCTACTGGATTCACTTGAATTCTACAGAACCTTTAAAGATGTTATATCACTAATATTCCTCAAGATCGTCAAAGAAATTGAAAAGGACAGAGTGTTCCCAAGCTCATTTATGAACACCAGTGTCACCCTGACCCTCAAGCTGGATAAAGATCGATTAAAAAAAAAAAACCCTGTAGGGAATCTCCTTAGTGAATATAGGTACAAAAATCCTCAACAAGATATTAGCAAATAGGTTGCAATATATTATCAAAAAGAGCATACATCAAGATAAGTACATTTCATCCCAAAGATGCAAGGATGATTCAACATACATAACTCAATAAATGTGATAACTCAAATACATAGAAGCAAGGTTAAAAAATCATTTGATCATATCCACACATATAGAAAAAGCTTTGGGTTGGGCGTGGTGGTGCACATCTATAATCCCAGGACTTGGGAAGCAGAAGGAGGAGGATCACTGAGATTTGGAGGCCTGGCTGGGCTATAAAATGAATTTAAGGCCAGTCTAAACTGCATAGTGAAACCCTGTCTCAGAGCCAAAACCAAAAACCAACAACAACAACAACAAAAAAAAAAAAAAAAAAAGAAAGAAAAAAAAAAGCTTTGGGATAAAATCTAATATCCTTCATAATAAAACCCTGATGAAAACAGGTATAAAAAGACTATACACGAATATGATAAAAGCTATATAAGAAAAACCAATAGCTAGTATCATACTAAATAAGGAAAAACAAATCTATATCTATATCTATATATATATATAATTCTGCTTTGAAGAATGACAGATTTGAAACATTTTTATGAAAATAAATGCACCCAGAAAATTTAATGTTGAGTGAAATGAACTAGACACACAAGTTTAAAAACCATATAGTATCTCTCATTTGAGTAAGGCAAAGTACAAGAGAATAATAAAAATGGGTAGCATCGAACAAAAAGATGCAGTAGGTAAGTGGTCCAAAAAGAAGAGGAAGGGAAAATATGTAAATATATGTAAACATTATATGCCATAACATGAGTGTTGTGGCTTATTTAAATGTCCCCCCAAAGCCTCATGCAATCATGGAGGCAGCTGAATCTAGCATTTGTGATTGGTTCTAGCACTGGGATTGGTGGTGTGAGTGCTGCTCCTGCTAATGGACAGGTAGCCAGCGTACAGTATAAGGGGGGAAAGGAGGTGTGCTTTTCCCCTTTCTGCCCTTTTCCACTCTTGTTGCTTGTGGCTGCCATGAACATTTGCCCCTTAGCCATGCCATCCTGCCTTGGAGCCAGTTGAGCACAGACTGAAACCTTCAAAAAACGGTCAGCTTAATAAACCTTCCCTTCCTTCATTTTGAGTGTCAGGTATTTTGTCTCAGCAATGAGAGAACAGTAACAAGACGATGAGCTAAGATTAATAATATCAATGAGTGAAAAATGGGATAGGAGAATTGAAGGGGGAGGAAGAGGAGAGGAAAGGAATTAAAAAGAAACAAGTTGCAGTATGTACATATAACCACTCCTCAGGATGAACTGCAAACATGTATCATTAACAAACAAACAAATAAAAACACCATGAAACTGTAAACAGCCAATGTTATTGCCTGATTTTCTTCAGGGTAGCAAAGTAAGATAGAAACAGTTTAAGAATTATACAATCTATGCTCATTCTTACTACATAATATATAATTATTTATTCCTATTATTCTGTTGGTAGATCAGGATTTTTAGTGACTTATCAGGAGAGAAATGAGTAAAATCCACCAATTATTCTCTTAATTCACAATACCTTGTTCAATGAAACAAAACCATTAAGATATAACCATGTCATCTTTATGTGTTTAGGTAATTACAGGCCAGTGAATTAAATCCTCTTGTTACATGTCAGTTTCACACATTGTGATATTTTGAAAGTTCTTCTTCCTCACAGTGACACTGAGATTTTTCTATTACTAGATTCCATACTAGGAACTGATATACATAATATGAGATATATTGTCACAATGAGAAAAAGAAATCCAAATAAAAATCAAATTAAAAGTCAAATACAAAGACTAACGCAATACTTCTACAACTGAAAAATATCAAAACTCGGAAAAAAGAAAAATGTAAAACTCTGTATGAAAATACAAAATCTACTGAAATTAAAATGGTGTACCATGCTCATAGGTTGTGTTTCAACATTGCTAAGATGTCTATTTGTTCACATTTATGTACATATTTGATGTAATGCTAGTTAAAATGACTTTTGAGGGGTGTACGGGATACTTACATGCCAATGACCCCTGCCCCGATGCTCTCCTTCCAGGCCTGAGGCTCCATCTCTCACTCAGGGAACTTCTCTACCTGGAGGTCTCCTGGTTATAGGGTCCACCTTGTGTGAATGCATTCTCAGGTACAGTTCTCACTCCTCTGTTTCATGACATGCTTGCATACAGAAAACTTTAATGATGCCACTAAAAATCTAACACTATGCACTAAAGTAAAAGTGGATCAAAGATCTGAATATTAAAACAGAAGCACTAACTCTATTGGGAGAGAAATGTAGAGTTCTTGAAGACATAGGTATAGGCAGAGACTTCATGGACAAAACCCAAACTGCATGGGAAATACTTCAAACAATCAAAACTGGATCTCATCTTATTAAAAAGCTTTTGCACATCAAAAGAAATCATTAACAGAGTGAAAAGACAACACAGAGTAGGAAAAAGTTTTAGACAATTGTTCCTCAGACAAAGGACTTCCACCTAGAACATATAAAGAACTAAAAAAAATCAGACCTCTCAAATTCAAAGATCCAGTCCAAAATTGGGCTTCATAGATGAGTATGTACTTCTTTAGATGAAATACAAATGGCAAATAAATATATAAAAATGTTCTACATTCTTTATCATGCAAGAGATGCAAATTATAACAATATTGAATTTCTATCTCACGCCAGAAAGAATGGCTATCATCAAAAAACTAACCAATAATTAATGCTGAAGGGGACATGGGGGTAAAAGAAACCCTTCTTTACTGTTGGTGGGAGTGTAGAGTGGTGCAACCACTGTGGAAATCAGTGTGGAGACTCCTCAAAAAACTAGGGTTAAAGGTCCCATTTGACCCAGCTATTCACCTTCTGGATATTTTCCCAGAATGCAAAGCATCATACCACCATGATACTTGTGCCTCCATGTTTCTAGCAGCACAATTTGTAGTAGCTAAATCTTGAAAACAATCCAAATGCCCATCAACTGAGGAATGGATAAAAATGATTTGGCACGTTTATAATGGAGTAGTATCCAGCTTTAAAGGATAAACTGGAAACATTTGTAGGTAAATGGATGCAACTTGAGACCATACCCATAAGTGAAATAAATCAGAATTGCATGTGTAAATATCATATTGTCTCCCTAGTGTAAGAAGTTCAAAATAACCAAAATGTACAACAGATACTAGGCAATGGGAAGAAGTTGTTCAAAAGGAGAGAAAAACTGGGATGGGGAAAGG
Organism: Cavia porcellus; assembly: GCF_034190915.1. Lineage (NCBI taxonomy): Eukaryota > Metazoa > Chordata > Mammalia > Rodentia > Caviidae > Cavia > Cavia porcellus. The sequence continues at coordinate 44,495,533 of NW_026947515.1, read as the reverse complement.
AGAAAAGGGAAAAGAAAAATAAATAAAATATATGATATTTAATAGTCAATACTACTAATTTGTTAGTTCATTGAAAAGGTTTGTTTATATTGTTTGATCAATTTTTCATACCTATATCTTGTAATCTGAGCAACTACTTCGTAGATCACAATATGCACTGTCTTAACCATTATCTTGTTTTGAAATTTTGTATTTTTATTGCTTTTTCTCTTTAAAATAAAAAAGAATAGATTTCTTAAACTGCAGTATTAGAGAAAAATTATTAAAAATTAAGAACTGCGACGTGTCCAGGGGAGAGAACCAAGCCAGCCCATTCTTGTGAGCCAGTGGCAGGCATGGACTGGGTCAGTCCCTTCAGTTGAGCCAGCTGGTACACTGGCTGGGTGACAAGAAGTGCCAAGCCTCCCCAGCTCCTCCCTGTAACTGGCTGATTTGGAGAAATACAAGATGCGATGATAGCCACTGACATAAAAAAGAAATTAATACCCATATTGTTTAACGGAACTTGCAGGCCTCAAGGTGGTGGTCTGAGCATTTGTTAGGGGGATAATGATATACAATATAGCAACTATGGGGGATTTCTTTCTGAAGGTGCTAGCTGTTGTGGATTATTATCTTGTTTTGAAGTCTGCATCACTTTCATGCTTTTGTTTTGACTGGTTTTATTCTGTTGTTTTATTACATCTGATGGTGTGGGAAGCTATTCTGAAGAAGATGCAATATTGGAGCCATTTTTGATTGCCTATTACCTTGTTTTGAAATTCCATATCACTTTCATGGTTTTGTTTTGACATTATTCTGTCTTAATTTGATTTTACTGTCTTTAAAATAAAATAAAAAATATTAAAATTAAGAACTGCCTTTCTGTTCAAAGGGCATTGCTTAGAGAGTGATAAAGCTATAGGTAAGATGATGTTATTTGTAATTCACCTACCTAAAGATTCAACATCTCTGAATGTCATATCCAATAAACAAAAGTAAGTTTCCAATAAAATAATCAGGCCAAGTTCTTGGATATTCTCAAAGACATTTAAAAAGTTCATAAATATTTAAAAGAGAGTTCAACACCATTAAGAAATGCAAATCCTACCCATAATAAGATATCAGTAGACACTAGAATTAGGCCATTGTATCACCCACGCAATGATTTGTGTTATTGGGAGGTGGTAGAACCTTTTACAAGTTCTTAGGTCATTAGATAAGTGCCCATGGAAGAGACCATGTACTCTTTTTTCCTCTTTTCCCTGCTTCATGATATGAGTTTGCTCTACCATAGATTCCTACGATGTGCCGTGCTATTCACCCAACTCAACAAGGACAATTGCTCACTGGCTGGAACCTCCGATCTTTGAGCTGAATCAGTCTTTTCTCTATGTAAGTTCATTATTTCAGGTTTGTTTTTAACAGCAACAAGAAGCTGACTAGCACAGTGACTGCCCCTTTAACAACTAAACTGCTCAAGTCAAGGTGCCTATGTTATCTCTAACCACAACGAATACTTGGTTATTATGTCAGCTGAAGCTGTGCGACTTCCCTTGAGATGTTTTGTTGCTAAGGCAGGGTTGAGAGACAAGGATAGTATTTCAAGGTCTGACACTCAAATGTTTCAGTTGAAAAGTGCTATATTAACTATATTCAAAAATAAATCACTAAAAATTCAACGAGATATGGTCACTTTTAACCACAAGGTGAAAATTATTCAATTATAGTGGAAAACACCCATCTAATAACCCCATCCTAGTATTAAATACTTCTCCTGGCACTGTCAGAGAGGTCACTTGGTCTTCTTTGCCATTCAATGAAGGGTAGCCATTATGTGTTGATCTGTTAGCTTTTCAGGTTTGTGAGAGTATTTCAATATGAGGGCCATAGCCTCTGGGTTCTCATTTTGACTCTAGACCTCTCTAAGCCTTTCCACAACTTCCAAACCTTATGGACTTGGGAATTCCTGTCCACTTCTCTTTCTACTTTTTCTCTACACAGATCCACCTGACAGCACATCTTATTTTGCCAATCTGACCTTTCTTTAGTACCATGTTGAAAGTAAGAAGTACTTTTAAGGCCTGTGATCTTTTGGTCACAAAATTTTTGGACATAAATTCCAGATATTATAGACATATTTCATCTGGAACTCCCATCTCCACATTCAGATGAAACATGGGTTGGGAGAAATAAGGTGCTGAATAATTTCTTTGGATTCTATATAATATCAGAACCAGTTCCCATGCCCTCAAATCCATGCACATCTTTCCTGGAACAATGCATACCTAGTATCTAAAGTCAGTCCTGACAAATAGTAGGTGTTCAATAAATTAGCTTCACAAGAAAAAGATTTTTCCTTTTTATGTAAATATTACATGCACATTGTAGAGAACAGCAAAGTTCAACAATATCCAATCATCTACCATCACTAACTTCTTGAAGAACATTCATTCTCTGAAATGTTCACATAAATACATATTACATATACAGTTTTATACCATACATGCTACATTTACATATTTCTATTTTTAAAGTCTCTTTCCTCTAATCTCATGTTTTCTTTTTTCGTTCACCTCAAGGCAACCAATACTGATAGCCTGGTACACCTTCTTCTATGCCTGTCCTTATGTACATGTAATCACACAAACACACATATACACAATACACATAACACTTACTTTAACAAAAATGAAATTTTTATCTATATACATCTGTTATAAAGTGATAATTTTATCAAATATTTTGACAAATCTTTAAGTCAATTAGTATAAGTCATTTTAAAAATTCTCAAGCTATTCTAAAATACTGGATAACATAATTTATTCAAACAATTCCCTATTAATTGACACTTAGTTTCCTACATACAAAATGAATAATCCAACAAAAAATCCTTATTTATCTGTATTTTTTTGCATTGATGATGCTTTTATTTTATGACATTTTTATTTTATGAGAATTTTGGATCAAACAACATTTAAGACAGTATATATTGCTGGACTGCTTGTGGGAAAATTAGTTACACAATCTTTAAGTTTAGAGCACATGGTTACCAAACCCCCCAGGAAAGAAGAGACTGATTTCTTTCAATCCACATGAAATGAAAGTTTGATCTCATTAGTAGTTTAAATTTGCATTTCCCTGAGTAGAATTTAGGTTTAAATTTGAATAGGTTAATGGTCATTTAGAGTACCTTTTCTGTGAAGAACAATTCAGTCCAGATGGATTAAAAACCTAAAAGTAAAAAATAACCAAAATCTTCCAAAATAAATATATATTTTAATCCCAGAGATTAAAGATATGTCTTTTAATTAAAAAAGTAAAGAACCTAACAAGATATATTTTAGTATAAAAATTTAAATGTTGTGACTAATATATAAAAATATATAGGCTAGATTAAGAAAAAAATTTATCATATACACGATAAAGGCTTGATGTCAAAAAATATAAATAAAAGCACCTCCAAATTTACTTATTTAGAGACAGGGTCTTGTGATGTAGTTCAGGTTGGCCTTGGGCTCACTTTGTAGCCCAGGCTGGTCTTGAATTTGCAACAATCATCCTGCCTCACCCTCTTGAATGCTGAGATTACAGGAGGGTGCCACCATGCCCTGGCACACCTCTCTCTATATAAGAAAAGGCAGTCAAACAAAAACTGACAAATATATGTATGGGCAATTAATTTTAGATATGTTGAATGAGTATGACATCCAGGTGAAAGTTTTCATCTGTAGATATTTCTTTAGTGTGAAGTATCCTGTAATTTTGAAATATAACTAAATGATTTTCCACATTTATTATAGTATCTCTTACATGTACATTTTCCAGTGCATTTTTAGTGAAGACTTTCCTAAACTTATAAAACTTAGCTTAGAGGAGTCTTCTCACAGAGTTGATACTTGAGTGAATGACTTGCTGCTCTCTATAGTAACTGAGTGTCTCTCTGATGTACTCTTTGATGTACAGTAAGGCTTGAGCTACTCCTAAAGCCTTTTTCACATTCGTTACATTTATAGGGTTTTTCTCCAGTATGCATTCTCAGGTGTACAGTGAAGTCTGAGTTAGTTCTGAAGGCTTTTCCACATTCTTCACATTTATAGGGCCTTTCTCCAGTATGGATTCTCTGATGTAGAGTTAGCTGTGATACGGTAATACAACCTTTTCCACATTCCTTACAGGTATAAGGCTTTTCTCCAGTATGTGTTCTCCAGTGTACAGTGAGGTATGAACCTCTCCTGAAGGCTTTCCCACAGATGTCACATTTATAGGGTTTTTCTCCACTATGAATTTTCTGATGTTCTGTGACATGCACCATCTGGCTAAATGCTTTCCCACACTCATTACATTTGAATGGTTTCTCACCAGTATGTGTTCGCTGGTGGGTATTGAAGCCAGAGTTACTTGTAAAAACCTTCCCACACTCATTACACTTGTAGGGTTTCTCTCCTGTGTGCCTTCTTTGATGCACAGTGAGCTGTGATGTATTAGTAAAAGCTTTCTCACATTCCTTACACTTATATGGTTTTTCTCCAGTATGTGTCCTCTGATGCACAATAAGGTATGACTTAGTCCTAAAGGACTTCCCACAGTCGTGACATGTATAGGGTTTTACTCCAGTATGAATTTTCTGATGCTCCTTGAGATTTACCATTTTAGTGAATGCTTTTGCACAATCAGCACACTTATAGGGTTTCTCCCCAGTATGGATCCTTTGATGTACAGTTAAGTGTGATTTTATTCTGAAGGATTCCCCACATTCATTACATAAATAAGGTTTCTCTTCAGTGTGAATTCGCTGATGTATGATCAGAGACGAAGAACGCATGAAGGCTTTTCCGCATTCATTACATTTATAGGGTTTCTCTCCTGTATGCACTCTGTGGTGTACGGTAAGGCATGAATAGTTAATAAATGCTTTTCCACACTCATTACATTTATAGGGTTTCTCTCCTGTATGAATTCTCTGATGTTCAGTGAAGTTTGCTATGCGGTTGAATGCTTTCCCACATTCACTGCATTCATAGGGTTTTTCTCCTGTATGAGTTCTGATATGCACAATAAGGCTTGAATTACTTCTGTAGGCTTTCCCACATTCCTTACATCTAAAGGGTTTCTCTCCAGTATGAATCCTCTGATGAACATTAAAAATTGTGGTATTCTTGAAAGATTTCCCACACTCGTTGCATTTGTATGGTTTCTCTTCAGTATGAGTCTTCTGATGTACACTAAGATATGATTTATTCCTAAAGGCTTTTCCACAATCATTACATTTGTAAGGCTTCTCACCATTATGCGTTTCCTGATGTCTTGCAAGTTTTGATTTATCACTAAAAGCTTTCCCACATTTACTACATCCATAGGGTTTTTCTCCAGTTTGAACTCGCTGGTGCTGATTAAGGCGGGCACACTGACTAAAGGATTTTCCACAGACATTGCACTGATAAGGCTTTTCCTTAGTATGAATTCTCTGATGTACCATAAGTGATGAAGAAGCAATGAAGGCTTTTCCACATTCGTTACATTTATAGGGTTTTTCTCCTGTGTGAATTTTTTTATGCTGACTAAGATAAGAAGGCTGGCTGAATGTCTTCCCACATTCATTACATTCATAAGGTTTTTCTTTAGTGTGAGTTCTCTGATGCTGAATGAGTAATGACCTATAACGAAAGGCCTTTTCACACGTACTACATTTATAGGGTTTTTCTTTATCTCTCGATGTTTTTCCAGAAGTAAGTTCTGAAATGTGTCTTAGCGTTTTGTTACCTTTTGTATTCTTACAAACTGTCTTTCCCAAATGAGCGTCTGCAATCAAATCTAAATTCTCTGTCAAGCTTTCTTCACATATTTGGCATTTTCCATGAGAGTCTTCTGTAATAATTACTGGTTCTGGAAAAAGAGCAGATCCAAATCTGAAGCCTCTTTGAGTGGAGGGAGTCTTCTTGTGTGTTACGATTCTTTGACTCAAGTGACTCTCCTGAGTATTTTGCCATCTCAAAATTCTTCCACTCCACTTCCACAATCCTTCCATTGGGGAATCCCATAGACTGTTCTCTCTGAGATTCTCTACTATAATCTCCTGTGATAAATCTTCAAAAACACCCTCTGTTAACACAGCATTCTTGGTTGTAGATTTGGTCTTCAAGTCTAGAGGGAAAAAAGAGGGAAAAAAAATAACTCCTATATCCTAAACTGGAGAATTCTCAGTAAATATGACAATAAAAATGAAAAATGAGTATTTAGTTTTAACTGCCTGCCAACTGGCCTTATTTTCCAGGTAGGATTAAGGGACAGTGGTTGAACAAAGAACAAAAGTAGAAAATTTAAAGAGATTGTTCTCTGTTACAAAATCATTCAAAACCCACTTTGCATGCTATGCTTCTCTAATAATTTTTCTTTCTCCTTCACTTTATAGCCAGTTTCTATATAACGCATTCTTCGTAAGTTGACACTATTCCTTTTGTGTCGTTTATTTCACAAATCATCTATTTATTCCATACTTTCTTTATATTTGTTCTCATTCTTGCTCTAATGGCTTTTTCAAAATCCCCCAGCATAGTAGTTCCCTGGAAAAGTAGTTTATTCAGGTATATTTATATACTGCTCCATTTGGCAGTGTTGGAGATTATACCCAGGACTTCTGCACCAAACCATACTCCTATCACATTGTTCTTTTATTTTGAGATAGTGTCTTGCTAAATGGCTCAGATTAGGCTACAACTTGCAATTCTCCTGCCTCAGTTTCCTAGAGTGCTGTGATTATAGCCATACACCACCATCCCCACATTTTATATAACTTTATGAATAAATACAATGATTTTCAAAAAGTGAATTGAATGAATGAGTAAAAAACCTGATTGTGGGCAGTTACTGACCTTTCAAATAGTGGACATTCTAAGGTTTGGCAATGATTTTATTGGTTCTAAGAACATTTCTGATGATTTACCAATAATTCATTTAAAAATTCTAGTGTTGGGTATGGTCTTATAACTTGTTTGTACAGACAATTTAATATTTTTAAAAGTTATATAATTTTTAAAACTTATAACAAATTTTCAAGTAATTATGACTGAATATTTAAAAATAAATTGGATCAAAACCTCTTGTAGTTCAATGACTTTTATGACTTTATAACTTGTATTTAAGAGCCAGGTATGATGGTGCATTCTGTAATCCCATCACACAGGAGAGTGAGGCAGGGGGATTGCCTGGGCCACAAAAAGAAATTGTGTCTCAACAAACAAACAAACAGAAAGAGAAAAAAAAACTTTTATTTAAGCAATAAATTGTTATTACTTTTATATAATTTAAATAAACTTTATGATGCTATTCTTAATCTTTCTTTTCATATAAATTTCAAATCTTTTAAATATTTTGAGCATAACTTTCATTGTCCTAAGACATTATATTGCCAATATCTTATGGGGAATATTGCTATCAGAATAAAAGCTAAAGAAAACACCAGTTTGGGATATAAGAACTAATTAATTTAAAATGTCAAAAGGAAACACACTTGGAAAAGGAGATATATTTGATATAAAATGCTACAAAATTCTAAAAGCTTTAGGTGCAGAATCGTAACTACTGGGCTGGGAATATAGCTCAGCAGCACAAATGCCTGCCTGGGAAGCGCAAGGTTCAGAGTTCAAGTTCCAGTAAATTGCTCCCCTCAAAAGAAATACGACCATTTTATTAACTAGCAATTAGAAGTTTTTGTTAATAAATATATTTGCAGAGACTTCATTAATATATGTAAGCTAACTTCTCATCTTCCTTTACAGTAAAATATCACTTGCAAACAAACAAACAAAAAAAAAACCCAAAAAACAGGAAAATAATCTTGCATATGTTACAGAATTGCTCTTTTGTAATGTCAGACTGAGTAATTTGGCCTAACATGGTTACTGAGAACATTTAGAAGAGTTGGACAAAATATAGCTACAAAATCTTTTTGAAAGTATCTGAAAGCTACCAAGACTTAAAGAATTACAAGAATGAAATCCAAAAAGAACCTAGTATTTGATGTTCTTTCCTTCTACAGATAACTCTTAGCTGCCCAAGAAGTGGCTGAGAAATTAAATATATAAACCAAACTTTCAATGGACTCCTGAGCCAAGACAGACATAGTAAATTTCTGGCCACCAAAGTGGAAAATCCTGGAACCTCTACGGTTTGGCTAGAACTTAAGATGATAAATCCTGAGTATAGGATGATTAAGAAGTACCCCCAACTTCCTCAAGGAATAAAACCCAGCTCATTTAAATTCACAATTTAATTAACATGAGTGAGATATATTAGAACCCCTAGTTAATCCTAGGAGATTAACCTTAATCCTCTATGAGAAAACTACACAATCCAGGACCTCAAGTTTACATGGGTTTCACTGCCAATGCTTGACAAGAAAAAATAACAGATATACACAAGAGAAAAGCAGGGAGAGAAAGAGTCAGGAGAGTAAAAGGAAAAGATCTAAAAAGGATCCAGATAATGGACACCACAGACATTTAGTTTAAAACAGCCATGGTAACTATACTTAAGAAAAAATAAGAAGAGTTCCATCAAAGAATTAGGAGGGTAAAATAAGAACAAAATGGAAACTGCAGAATGAGAACTAAATTAAGAACTCAAAGTTTGGGCTAAGAGTACAGGAGATATTGGCATATAAGAGTTAACAAAATAGAAGTCAGTAGAAAATATTCATATCAAAGCATACAATGTTAAAAACCACTTAAAAAGCATAACAGACAAACAATATAGAATGAAAGTATATGTTATAGATGTATGTAATCAGAGTCCTAGGAAGCTCAGAAGAGAAGTAAAAATGAGAATTTGATGAAATAGTGCCTAAGAATTTTCCAAAACGGATTAAAAAATCAAGTCACAAATTTTAGAAGCAAATGAACTTCTAGTATGAGAAATAAAAAGATTACTACATTAAAGCACATAGTAAAATTGCAGAAGACCAAATTAAAAGTAGTCACAGGGAAAAAGATTTCAGTGAAGGAGTAACAATTAGAGATTATAAACTACAATCAAATCTAGCCTACTATTTTTATATAATTTTTACATTTTAAAATGATTAAAATATATCAAAACATGCTGCAACATTATCGACACTGTATGAAATGTAATTTAGTTTTCCACAGGTAAATGTTAGTGGAACACAACCACAGGCATTTGTTCAGGCATTACCTGGGGACGCCTCGGGCTACCACGGCAGAATAGAATCCTTGCAACAAAGAGTCCTCAGCCCTACTACTATACTTTAGGTCTTCAACGTCTTCCAAAGGCCATCGTTGAAGGCTTTGTTTCAGACCCCTGTTTCAAACTGGGAGATAGTGGAAGATTAGCAGATGGGGCCTGCAGGAAGGAATTTAGGTCCCTGGGTGCATGTCCTTAATGATAAATGTTTTTTCTCTTTGTTTCCTGGCCACCATGAGGTAAACAGTTTCTTTGATATATGTTCTTATCCTATCATAAGGTATAGCCTTGCCACAGGCCCAAAAGCAATGGCTAAACCAACAATATAGAAGTATCCAAAACGATGAGCTAAAAATGAACCTTTCCTCTTTTTAAACTGATTTATCTCAAGCATTTATTAGTGATGTATGATAACTTACATACCCACAGAGATAAAATATTTTCCACCTTCCCTTTATATATGAAATTTACTAATTCCTCAGTCAGATAGATGACTGACTCCACCACAGATCCAATGCCAGACAAAAATGATGGAAGGATTCTTTCACAATGCTGAATGAAGACAATTGCCAACCTAGAATTCTAAAGTTACAAAATTAACCTTCAAAAAGGAAGGCTAAAAGGGATGTATAGCATAAAATGACACCAACAAATCTGAATGAGAGTAAGTACTCAAGAACATACTTTAGGCAAAAGAAAAGCAATCTCAAATACAAGCTCAAAAATGAATAAAAAGTTAACAGAAAAGTAAAAATGTGAGTAAATTTAAATGAATAGTGACTGCATAGAACAATAATAATGTCTTGTGTGGTTTGGCATATATAGTATTAAAAAACGTAATCCTCAAAAATGTATTGACATTAAATAGGATAATATTCTATGCTCCTTGTGTGGTTTGAGAAGATGGAAAAACTTACAGTAGACTGCTAAATAAAGGAAGCATGCTTTAGTTTCAGGGTTAACCACTACACTGATTGATTAGAAGTGGTAAAAAGAGTAAATTATGATAAATCTAAAAGAAGGAATAAATAGGAAGAAAACACAGAACAAATAAAACATTTCCACAGTTAGATGGCAGAGGTAAACATTATGAAAAGTATTATATACAGATGGACAAAACATTCCAAAAGATGTGAACTGTCAGGCTAATTAAAAACAGTGAATGTTATGTGTCTTATTAAAAAAAACCACACAAAGGGGCAGGGATTTAGCTCAGTGGCATATGCGCCTGCCTGCCAAGCGTGAGGTCATGAGTTTGATCCCTGTATAAAAAAGAAACATATAAAATATAAGGATATATAAAAAGTAAAAAAGAGGACTAAAGATACATGACACCAACAATAATCAGAAAAATGATGTTTAAATAGTATAAGTATCAGGCATTAGAACACCTAAAGGCAAAAACAATACTTCATAATGACAAAAGGTCCAATTTACCAAAAAGATATACGGCTCTAACTATATATTCACCTAATCCTACGAATTCAAAATATATAAAACAAAAATCAGATGAACTAAAATTTTTATGTCTTATTGGGAGATTTAAAAAGTCTCAACAGCTGACACAGTAAGTTGTGAGTATACAGGCCTTAGCAACACATTTAACAAACTTGACTTCTTGAAATATGTAGACCACTGTATCAAAGACCTATACATGATATGCTTTTTCCAAGTGCATACAATGTTTGTGAAAATTTTCCCTGTGGCAAATAAATTTTAGGAAACTCATAAACTAAAATAATTTATAGCACATCCTTTGACCACAGGAGAACTAAAGATAAAACACTAGAAAACTGCTATGTGGTACAAAATTTTAAAACTTCAAATAACACAACAGTCAAAGACATCACGATACTCTGAACTCAGAAATTATGATGCTGCTGCATAAAAGTGTCATATAGTTCAGATAGGGCCTAAATACATTATTAGAATAAAGGAGTGACTGAAAGTAAGTATACAATTAAATTATTTAGCAAAAAGCTACAAACTAAATCCTCAGAAGGCAAAAGTAATGAAATAATAAAGTGTAGAAAGTAATAAAACAAACTGAATGTACAAGAAGGATAAAAAGAATGGTTCTTTAAATGTCAAATAAGACTGACAGACTCTAGAAATACTGATTAAGATTAAAGAAAGAAGACACAAGAATTTCACTGCAAGAATGCAAAGAGAGATGTCATTTTAGATCTATGGAGATATTTAAAAGGTAAATAGAGGATAGATAGCATGCTATTACATCTAAGCTTTAGATTAACTGGTCTAATTCCTGGATAAACATAATTTGATAAGCTGAAACAAAAATAAGTAATAAAAATAGTTCTACAAGTACTATAAGCCATAATTAAACATTTTCTACAATAAAAGCGTCAGGCCAAGGTAAATTCAGTGTACCTAGTGAATCCTATATGGCTTAAAACACAGAGTCCTCCGCCCACAACTATTTTCTTTCTCATTATAATCTGATGAGCTTCCCTCACGTTTTAGAGAACACAGAAGTTATTGTGACAGGACGCCTTGGCCTTCCCATGAGCTAATCTACATCTACACCTGCGTTCTCTCTCTTGGCTACTGTTGGAATACAGGAGGTGGCTTCTCTGTTCAGAAAAGGTAATGCCTTCTCTTGCAGTCCAGACTTGGACATCTGACACCTTCTCAAGCAGCTTAGTCCTTCCCTGAATATTATATTCATCTTGCTACAACAGCTTCTCCCTCTCTATTGCTAAAAGCTGCTAAAGGGTGCTCCTCTTAGTATTAAAATATACCTTAGAAATTTGCCTCAAAGCAAATCAAGAATACTTTTCTTTACTATATATTTTCCAGTAGTATTGCCTCATTTTTCTCTCCCTCTTTGAAAGGGAAAAAATTCATCTCCAAAGACCTATCTAAAACCATCCCCATGCTTATCTTTTTTTTTTAATTTTAAAGACGGTAAAATTAAACAGAACAAAACAGATCATAAGGAAACAATTTTAAGAAACACAAATTTCAAAGCAAGACCACTGAACATTTTCACTGTCTATCATACTGTCTCTTGCTTTCTTCCAAACAGTTGTCCACATCTTCACACACAGTGAATACATACTGAACTATAATAAACTAATCAGAACAGGATGATGAAGGCTTTTTAGGTCTTTAAGACCTGACGTTGGGGAAGTCAACAATGACTGCCATAATGTCTTGTTCTCTTCGAAACAGCTGTCCATATCTTTATGTATGTTGAAGTTAAACATAAGAGACTAGACTAATATCACTCTGAACAGTGAATAATAGTATCGCTAGATTTTGTATCATAATGCTACAGAATTAGCACTGGGTATCTTAAGTGTCTCTTCTTCAGAGTAGTAGTTCATTACATCGTGCATTATATAATCTGTTTCTATAAACTGTTTAGAAATTCTCCACATGTGTGAATCTCTACATGTATACCTATTCTTTCTGTATTACAGGGAAAAACAGATCAAAACAAATTCTTAGAAAAACATGAAACGAAAAAGACATATAAAACCACAATACTAGGTGATCTACAGTAGTTACTATGCTGTCTCTTGTTATTTTGAATAGAATTGTCTACATCATCAGGCATAATATATAATTGAACATAGCATCACATAGCAATTTAAATAAAAACACAGCATTGGAGACAAAAGCAGTTAATAATCAAACCAGAATAGGTATCTTATTGCATCTTGTCATCTTCAGAGTAGTGACCTCTACTCTTAGACTTGATACTATCAAGCATACCAAATTTGAATACAATCAGTCAAGAAAAAACAGTGGTCTAACAAACCAGATAGAAATAAGATCAGTCACAGTAAGACAATGTAAGTAATACAGGGCTTCAGTTTAAGTTAACAGGAAATTAAGGATAGTTACTGTAGTATATCCTGCTATTTTGGGGATAGCCGTCTATGCTCTCAAATATAGTATGAGTAGACAGACTGGAACAGAATAAAATCAAACTAAACAGAACAATAAGACGAATGTGGCCTTTACATCCTGATACACTATTAACAATGTCCTCTGCTTTCCTCTTTTAGACAATTTATTCCCTTCCCCTTTCTCAGGGTGCTTTGTATATTTTGGGTCCCACTAACTCCTTTAGTTGTTAGATTAGGGGGCAATCTGTTATCTATCTAAGTGGTGCTGAAGCTTTTTACCCCTGAGCTTGATCTTGAGCTGTATTCCTTTACCTACTAAAGCATCAAGGTTTTCCTTCCTTATAGTTGAGTAGTTCTCTAGTGCACAAAAGTGTCACACCTTTCCAACCTATCTGCAGCTGCTGGACGAGTTGTCCCTATTTCTCTCTGGTTCCCTGTCACATATAGCATCGTTTTCTCATCTTTGACTTGTGATTTATTAACCTTCTTTCAGGTTGAGTATATTTCCTATTCAGAGCATCTCGGTGGATCCTATCTCCTGATCTACTCTGTCCGTGTTTCTTTTTGTTAGTGTATCAAGGCCATCTGTATTAGAGATTATAGCCCACCTTCCCTGCCTCATCTTTGCTATTCTATTTTTCTGCTATTATTTGTCCACTTTTCTCCTTCATTCCACTGTCTGCCCTGTTCATTGAGGCCTCTCTGCCCGTTGCTGGAATCCTGGTATTTTTTTCTATCTCTCATTAGAATGTCCTTCAGTATTTTTTGTAGGGTTGATTGGTGGTCACGAACTCCCACAGTTCCTCTTTGTCATGGAAGTATCTTGTTTCTCTATTAATTTTGAGAGAGAGTTTTGCAGGGTATATCAATCCAGTTTGGAGGTTATTTTCTTTCAGGAGTACTTCACTCCAAGCTCTTCTTGATTTGATAGTTTGTGTTGAGAAGTCTGTCATTATTTTGATGGATTTTCCTTTATAGGTACTCTGTTTCTTTTCTCTGATTGCTTTTAATATTCTGTTCTTGTGATGAATTTCTGGGATCTTGATTGTTATGTGTCTGGGTGTAGATCTGTTTTGACTGTAGTTTGCTGGAGTTTTGTATGCCTCATTTATCTGTATATCATTTCCTTTTCCTATGCTTGGGAAGTTTTCCTTAATTATTTCTATGAATAGCCCTTGTAATTCATTTGTGTTTACTCCTGCTTCTTTGCTGTTTTTTATTCTTAAGTTATAGATCCTCTTGTCATCTTCTAGCCTTTGCATTGTTACTTCCTGGTTCCCTGTTATTTTTAAGAGACCTTTTCTTTCGCGATCACACATTGCAAATCTATCTTCAAATTTTGAAAGGCTAACATTAGTTTCTGTCAAAGCATTTTGCCAACTTTCAATGAAGTTTTTAGTTTCCTGGTAATCTCTTTGGATCTGTTTCATGTATTCTAGATTTTGTTTATATTCTTCACCAAAGGTTTCTCTTCCTTTTCTGGGTTCCTCCATTCTTCCATCTGTGTCTTCTTCAGAGGGGCTTAGCATTTCTTTTATTAATCTTTTTATATCTTGCCTCATTTGGATTACAATTCCAGTTTTAAGTTCATCTATGAGGTCATGAAGGTATTTCTTTATGTCTGCTGATGCTGTGGCTGATTGCATGATTGCTGCCCTGGATCTCTTCTGTATTTACCTTTCCTGGACTTATTTTTCCAGAGTCAGCAGCTGGAGGCTTTTTCTTATTTCTTTCTCTTGTCATGTTTCTGGTTTCTTTAAGACAGGTGTATGGTGGAGGTCTCAGACCCTTTCCGCATTGCTTATAGTTTTTCTGAAGCATGCTGGCTGGGCGCTTCCTGCCTTCTCCAGTTTACTGTTATCTGAGGTGCACACAGGGACTGTGGGCTGGCCCCTCTTCTCTGACCCAGTCAACTGGCGAGTGCCTTCAGCACATTAGTCTGTGCTGTGTGGATGTCACAGATTCAGGACAGTTTCGTTCCTGGTTATTAGGTTCTGACGAAGGGTGTGATCCAGCCTAAGCAGATCCCACCAATCCTCTCTGGACCAGGCACAGCTGACTGATGCCACTGCGGTTCTGAGTTCAGGCCCGTTATGCCCAATTCCAGTATGTCCTCCAGCCAGCCACACTCGCCGAGGGACCTAATTTCTAGCACTCACCATGAATTAATGCAGTTCTCCTCCTGGGCTCCACTCTATGCTGCACTGTGTCCTCCTGCCAAAGGCCCCAGACTTCAACTCCCCATTTCAGCAGCTGCAGCTTCAGTGTGACCATGAATCATCTGACCCCAGGGCGTGCCCAGCACAGTGCAGGACCTGTCCCAGTGAGCGAGTCTGGTTCCAGCCTTTCATTCACGTTTTTCCTTCCTTTCTTTCTTTTTCTTTTTCCTCAGTTTCTTCCTGGGTCATGAGAATCCCTCTCCTTTCATCTGGTCTTCTCCATGTTGTTAAATTCTAGCATCTGAGCTGTTTTTCTCAGAAAGGCTCTCTACCCAGCTACCTATCAAGCCACCATGTTCAGAACTCAATTCATGTTTAGCTTTAATTTGTCCATTTTTTTGTTTGTCTCTTTTTGGTCCTGGGGATTGAGCCTAGGGCCTCACATGCTCTAGGTAAACACTGCCACTGAGGCAAATGCTGTCACTGAGGTACACCCTCACATTTAAAAAATTTTTTACTTTGAGACAGGGTCTCACCAAGTTGCCCACCCTGGTCTCAAACTTGTGATCTTCCTGCCTCAACCTTATGAGAAGTTGGAATTGTATATATAGGCACCAGCAACAGCCACTCATTCAGGTATAAATAATATGTGATATTTAAAAATAATATATATATATATATATATATATATATATATATATCATTATAATAAAATGAATTCTCAAATAACCCAGGGCCCATTTATTTCTTTCCATCTCCAATATAGTCATTCCTAATCAAAATTACTATCATCTCCTACCTATGCAGTTAAAACCATCTTTCCTGCCTGTTTTAAGCCCTTAAATTCCATCTTCACAAACAAGGTTACTTTCTAAAAATTCTTAACTAAAACCTTTCCATGCTTTTGTACTCAGTTCATTTAGACTAAGCTCCAAACTCCTGACCATCATCTGCATGTTTCTATTTACCCCTCTAATCTCATTTGATACAGGTATCTTTTCACCATGGTTTAGTCTTACAGGCTTCTTTTTGATTTCTAGAACACATTATGTTCTTTGCTATATCAGATTCTTGTGGCTGTGGCTTTGCTGTTATCTTTGCCTCAAAGGTTTTCTGTTCTTCTGCTGGGTGGCTTCTTGTGACACCTCTGGGCAGCTTTAATGTAACCTCCTCCAAGGCTTCCCCCAGGCACTCCATATGAAGAAGGTATCCTCATCTGATTCCCCATTACTCCTTCATATTTTCCCATTTATCTCATAGCTAAAAGGCATTACAACCATTGTGTAGTTTTTCTTTACTTGTTGATGATCTATCTGTGGAAATTAAATCTTTAGGAGTACAGGGACTTGTTATATCTTCCTCTCTGCTCTTGCTCAAATACCTAACCCAGCTCACAGAGGTAGCTATATAATAAATACTGGTTAAGTAAATGATTAAGTAAATCATTGCATTTTGATTCTCAGCTGATTTCTTGTTTGTATCCTAATTAGTTAAGTACCTGAAGATTAGAATGAGGGTCCCCCATAGTGCTTTAGCAGCCTTGCATGTGAAGAACATCAAATCACAAGTACACAGGCTTCCCTCAAAAGTAATCAGTGGTGAAGCTTAAGAGATTTTCAGGGAAATAAATGTCAGATAATGTTGAAAAAGGTGAAAAGAACATAAAGTTAAATGGAAAGGTCAGAACTAAAAGGATATGTTATGAATGCTTGACTAAATAATAAATGAAGAGGTTTTGTGAAAATTATGGCCCCAAGAAATCAAATCAGCTGCTGCCATTGGGGGAGCCTCAGTGTAGCCACACGGGTCCAGAGAAGCCTGGCCTGTGCACCACCGCCTCCATAGGAGCCTACGTTCAGAGAAACCCAGGTACTGGCCCTTTCCCCTACACTGTGGATGGGCAGCCAACCTGGGACGGGCCTGGGACCCCACAACTGGCTTATCCAGAGAAACCCAGGAAAATATCATGACAAAGGAGCAAAATACAATCTCAGACCTCCAGCCTACACACAGCAAGTCCAGAAGACACAGACATAAATTGAAAGTTGCACACCTGAAATTTCTGAAATGATAGCAACTGAAGTAAAGAAATAACTTCATGAGGTTGTAAAAGAAACCATAACAGAAACAGTATCTCAGGTAAAAGAAATGGCAATCGTAACGAAAGAATTGATGAGCATTTCTAAAGAAGACACAGATTAAAAAAAGAGGCACATAGGAAAAAGATAGAAATCTTGAATGAACAATATAGGAAAGAATTAGAATGTGTGAAATAGATTCAAAGAGATAACCAGGAAATTGAAATTTCCATTGAAAGCAGGAAAATCTACTTAAACTAAATTAATGATAGATTTTTTTCAGACCTTGAAGACAGTATGGCAGCTAGTGATTGTGAATGGACAGCTCTCTTAAAAATAACAAGGAACCGGGAAATAACACTCCAATGGCTTCAAGATGATGCAAAGAAAAATAATTTAATATTGGTAGGTATCCAAAAAAGCAGGAGTCAACATAAATGATATAAAAAGAATATTTACAGAATAGCAGAAAAATTCTCAAGCAAGGACCTGACATACAGACAAGGCAAAACTATCTTTCAAAATTAATTGAGAAATAAGATCCTCCATGACAAAGAACAACTGAAGAAATTCATGATCACCAAGGCAACTCTAGAGAATATTGACAGATATTCTAAAAAGAGATAAAAATAACGACATTTCCAAGCATAACAGCAGAAAGAAATCACCAAGCAGGGCAAGCAATTAAATAGAGCGGAGAAACAGGGAACCAGAAAAATAACATGACAATGACAAACCAATACATATCAGTCATAACCCTTAATGTAAATGGCCTCAATTCATCAAGAAAGAGTGGATCAAGAAACAAAATCCATCAATATGCTGTATACAAGAAACACATTTAACTCAAAAGGAAATTCACATACTGAAAATCAAAGGAGGGAAAACAATAGTCTAAGTGATGGGAACCCAGAAAAAAGCAGGGGTAACTTGCCTACGAAGTACGGCATGGATAAGACAGATACAGTATTTTTATACAACAGGTATAACTCAGGTATAAAGAAGGATATTATTGAGGCTTTTGAAGGTAAATGGATGCAATTTGAGATCATGTTCAGGGGTGAAATGGTTCAGACTCACATGGGTGAACACTGTGTTGTCTTTCTAGTATAAAAACTAAAGGAATTAGTGGGATCCAAAATGTACAACAGATACTGTAAAAGTGAAAGGGAGGAAATGGCTAAAAAGGGAAGGGACACCTGGGATGAGGGAAAAGAGAAAAGAAAAAAATAAAGGAAAAGATCACACACACACACACACACGATAGATAATTATATTACTAATCTCTTTTAGCCCAACAAAAAGAATGGTTTGTGCTTTTACTACCTGATCATTTTTTCATGCATGTCTGGTAATTTGAACAACTACTTTGAAGACAACAATATGCAACACATTAACCATTATTAATTTCCCTGTTATTCTGTTTTGAAATTCTGTATCATTTTTATTTATTTATTTATGCTTGTTTTACAATTTAAAAAATGGTCAGTCAGATGGGATGCAGAGCCACTGGGGGAGGATATAGATGGGGGAAAAGGATGGAGTGATAGGGGTGGGCAGAGAAAGAGAGAGGAAGAGGAAGGGGAATCTTTTCTTTGAGCCAGCTGTGGATAAATGCTACCAAAAATATTTTATATATTCTGTTGAATATCTCCACATGACTTGTTATTTGAAAAAAATCATTTTTATGGTTTTGGTTAACTCACCCAGGTGGTGGGATCTTGAAATTTCTCTCACTACCGTCCAGGGTCCTTTTCCATTCTCCAAATGATATATCATATCTGGTTTAGAAATTGCAAGTCCTGTTCAAAGAAAAATAAACAAGACTTAGTGGAAGCTACAAATAAAAACTATTACCACATTCAGTTCCAATTCTTAATATTCTGTATTGGGCAGTCATTATAGGGAATTTTAGAGCTACACTGTCCCATATGATTGCCAGAAGTCACATATGGCTATTTAAACCTGAGCTGTAGTTAATTAAGTAAAATTTAAAATTCACTTTGTCAAGGGGTTTAGCTCAACGATAAAAGTGCCTGCTTGGCAAACGCGAGGTCATGCGTTCAATACCTGGCACCAAAAATAAATAAAATAAAATTCACTTTGTCAGATGGCCTAGCTAAATTTCAAGTGCTCAGAACCTTCTAGTAGCTAGAACTTACCATAGTGGGAAACACTGACACATACTGGACATCCCTATCATAATAGAATGTTCTCTTGTACCGTGATGTTC
Organism: Cavia porcellus; assembly: GCF_034190915.1. NCBI lineage: Eukaryota > Metazoa > Chordata > Mammalia > Rodentia > Caviidae > Cavia > Cavia porcellus. The sequence goes on along the minus strand of NW_026947515.1, from coordinate 44,476,008 downwards.
TAGAAAACTATGATCAGCAGTATGATCCTAATTTGGTGGGATCATGCAAATAATCTAAGTTCAGAAAAAGAATGAACATATTTTTTTCTTTCTAGAGACAATGATAATAATTTCCACTTATGAAAGTGATCAGAAAAAACTTTGATCCTATGTCTGTGGCACTTTCAACAATTTCTGACTCTGAAGAAGTAAGTTTCCTACTACATAATGAGCACAGATTTAGTCAAGAGGAAGAGCGTAAGTTCCAAAAATGTGCCTCTCAGGTTGAGAAACTGAATTCTAAGGCAAATTCAGAAAAGTACTTTTGAGGTTCTAGTATATATTCTTGGTAAGTGTCATCAAATGGATGAACACATCAACACAAAAAAGAAGCTATCCTTACCCAGGGAGACCAGATTTCTGTAATTCTCTAGCATCACATCCTTGTGCAACTTCCTCTGCGTAGGATCCATCAACCTCCATTCCTCCAACGTGAAGTCTATAGCCACATCCTTAAATGTCACTGATTCCTAAAATACATATAGTGCAATCAATGAGACTTTGTAAAATTAGACCTGTTAGGCAGGAAATACAAAACTAGGGAAAACCTTCAGAAAACAGAATCACCAAATGATTATAAAGGTCAGCCTGGCTGGCCGTGGTGGCACATGCCTGTAATCTCAGAACTTGAACTGGGGGAGCTGAGGTAGGAGTGTTGCTGAGAGTTCAAGGCCAGCCTAAAATATAGAGTAAGACCCTGTATCAAAAAACAACAACAATAACAAAAAAGGTCAGCCTGTTCAATCCTTCCAGGATATGAGAACTTAAAACCACAAGTACAAGACTATTCTATCATCAGAGTTTCACCTGATAGCAGGAATATTTTTTCAGACTAATTCAAATCTGTTACTATAAGTTCTAAGTATTTGGTACTACTATATTACTTGGAGTCAAAAGCATGGTTTTCAGCTTCCCTAAAAGTCTTTAAAATATTTTATAACTGCCAGTAGTTTTTATCCAAATCATCTTTTCTCCCTTAAAACTGGCTTATCTGGTATCAATCTTCCTTCAGTTCTAATCAACACAGTATGGCTTAAGAAAAGATACACTTTGTCATTTGGACACTATAAACCCTCTCAGAGAAATAAAAGAAAGCACTTAGGGGGAGGTTTTTTATTCAGGAAAGAATATATATATTCTTTCTTGAGGCATAGAATACACACACACACACACACACACACACACACATATATAACCTAAGTAGATGGTAGACCTTTCTGAATATCTGTTTTGCATATATGACTTTGGAAACATGTAAACAGCTTATTTTAAAACAGACAAGTTTTAAAAACAAGTCCAAAAAGTTAAAGTAAGCCCAGTTGGTTGCACAGCCATTCATTAGAAACTATTTTGAGTGACTTTAAAACAGTAATTTTTCTGTATGTATCTAATGACACACTCTGAGGAGAAAAAGAATTACAAAATAAAGGCAAAATACAATGCTTTCAGTAAATAATCAATCATATTGATGTTAGTGTTAGAAATGCAATTCTATAAGGGTGTTGGATAAAGCAAATTACTATGTTGATGTTGTTGAAAACTAAAAATTTGGCATGGAAGAAAAAAGAGGTAAATGTAATACTGATGAGATCAGCTTTTAAGAATCTATAGTTCTGAGTTTGAATTGGAGGTGACAGTACAGATTCATAAATTACTTTCTGTCTAAGGAAAAATTGAAGTGTACTTCCTACGTTCATCCACCTAAAAATGCCTAGAACAGTAACTAATAAGATAGCATCGTGCAAAGCAGTAATATAGAATAGTACTGCCAAAATATTCTAAAAAATCAAAATCTAAATCTGATCAAGGATTTAACTAGTAATTTAAAAGAAATACAGGGGCAGAAGGACATGTTAAATCATCCTATGGGAATGCAATCAGTAAAACCCACATTGTATGAAATTCTAAGTTAATCCTGTCTAATAGAAAAATATAAGGCAAATCATTTATGTGATTTTCTAGTAGCCATATTAAAAATAAAAAGAAATAGGTAAAATTAGTTTTTAAAATATATTTTACTTACATATATATAATTGTAACTTCAGGAATCAATACAAAAATTAATGACATATTTAATATTATTTCTTCACATTAAGTGTGAAAGGTGGTATGCATTTTAAATTTACTATGTCTCAATCTAGACTACGCATACTTCCAGTGGTCAACAGTTTCATAAGGTTAGTGGCTTTTGTTTTACATGATGTAGATCTAAAGCAGAAATGACTCGGTTTATTCAAAAAAGGGAACTAAAAAATGTGTACATGTAAAATAAAGGGTAATGGGTAGAATAATACTTCTTTTGAAGAACTGCACTAGAAGAAAAATATATTTTAAAAAAGTATTACTAATAGTTATTCTATAAACAAAAGAAATACTAATAAAAACCAATAAAATAATGACTTGCTGATAGTCATCAAAATATTGGTCCTACTAAAAAGCAAACAAAATTTAATTTTAGTGGTTTAAATTCAGTACTCATAAAAATGATTCAAAATTTAAGAAGCCAGACAGTAATAATTTTCCAGTGACTCATTTCGTCAAAAAACAAAATTAAACCATTGGAATTGTTCATTACGACAAAAAGAATAGTGCTTTTTAAGGTTCAAGATGAAGAGCCTAAAATTATGAATATTTTCACCTTCAATTTAAGTCATGTAAATTATTTTATGTTAAAGGTTAAGTTTAAGAATCACTAGCCTGCTAATACATTTCGAAAATATTATATGTAAGACTGACCCTCAGAAAAAGAAAATTTTAATTTTATACAAAATATTTTTGGAATAAAATCAACTTTCAAGTAAAATTTTTGAAACTAAGAACATAATCCTTAAAAGCACAGTGAACATTTGTCAATGACACTTAAAATACTGATAAGGGATTAGGATACTGAGAAAATTGATTCAAAAGAAACAGAAGTATAGATTAGGAAAAAAGGATATTAGAATAGGCCAGGTGTGGTGACACATGTCTGTAATCCCAGCATTAGAGAGACTGAGGCAGGAAGATAACCATGAGTTTGAGAACAGCCTGGGCTACCTAAGTGAGTTCAAGGCCAGCCTGCATTACTTAGACCTTGACTTCAAAAAACAAAGTCCGGGGGCTGGGGATTTAGCTCAGTGGCATAAGCACCTGCCTTGCAAGCAGGCGGTCATGAGTTCGATCCCCGGTACTGATAAAAATGAAAAAAAAAAACAAAAAACAAAAAAAAACACAAAGTCCTAGACTAAGGTTACAAAATTGCATACAAACCTCATAATATCCTATAGAGCAGTAAGGGTAACTTGGGGAATTAGCTTATCACTGAGATAGAAATAATCTACAACGGTTTAATCTTCTACAAATTAGGATCGCTTTGAGGGGTTTAATGTTAATCAATAGTAAATAATGAGTTAACAATATAATATAATGCTCTTCTGCTGTGTCAGATGACCTTTAGGTCTTAGACAATGGTCTATTATAATACTGAAAAGGCCTATATTTATCTTTTTTGCTTTCTTTCTAAATTTTCAATAATTTTTCATAATAAATTCCTGATTCTGATTTTTTCTGGAAAAACTAGAAGATATTATGTTTATAAATAAGAAAATATGCTTAACAAATATAGCAAAATAAAAATCTAAACCAATTTAAACTTATCTTAAGGTTATTTTGGCTGATATTGAAATATTCTTGATATTTGTGTATGTAGTGGATTTTCCTATACAAAGCAAAAGTCAGAGTACGTAATGAAAAGTCAGAGTACGTCAGAGTATGATGCTGTCAAATTTAAGGCCGCCACAGCCTGGGGAAGGAAAATCAAATTGATGTTACCAGCCGAGGGGCTACTACCCCTATCAAATATTCACTGTGAATTAGTAAACATGAGTATTAACAATTCAGGACAGTCAGAAGAATTTTCTCTTTATTCCTCTTACATATGATAGCAGGTATTACCTTCACTAATTCTGCTTCTCCTGCTTGAAGCTGTAGCTCTTCATGTGGCTGGGTAACTTCGGGGCTCTGAAGGGACACAGAGTGAGATTACTCATCAACAGGCTGCCTCTGACCTGTAGCAGAGCCTCAGCAGGCACCACCAGCCCACTGTGCATGCAGCGTACACGGGGAACCTCTTTCCCCATTTTAGTAACGGATAAAACGAAGGTCCTGTTGTAACAACCAATCATAGTCTTCTTTCACCTTGTTTGAGACAATGACAAGCACACACATGATTGAGAAAGTTATGTCTACTAACAGGGTGGTTTAAACAAAGAATAAAAGCTCACTAAAACAGATTAAAGATAACTACTGTAATAAACTGTATTTATAGGTTATTACCTTTCTTATGACTCTCCTTCAAAAAGTCACTACTAAAACAGTTTTTGTCACTTTAATACCCATCCAAACATACACAGGAATATAGATATACACATTAAAATGTTTTTAGGGAAATGTTAAAAGATTCACCTTAAAAATCGAATTCTCACCTTATCTTTTCATAACTTTTCAGCTTGAATCACTAGGTTACCCACTATCCTCTGCCTCAGAGCTTTGCCTTTAAACTCCATTCTTACCTGGAACATCTTCACAAATACTTTGTGACAATGTAAATTCCATTGAGTACCTGGTAAATCAAGCTCTCCTTACGAGCTTTCCATGGAGAATTTAGATAACAATAATCTCCCTTTCTTTATATAATACTCATAAGCTCAGCAACTACCATCCACCTTGACAAATTATGTGACTACTTTTTTTAATGTTTCACCTTCGGCAAGACTAAGCTCCCGAAAGGCAAGCATTGTGTCTTAAACATCTTTCTCTCCTTGTTACCTAACAATGTTGGCCACTTAACAGGCACACATGGAAGATTATTGAGAATGGGCACAGGAGGAGTGCTCTCTATCAACTGCATATTCATATATTTTTCTGGAAATTTCCTATCCAGTTGAAAATATTCTGCTGCACTGCCCCATAAATAACTCAAATTTCCCAGGAACACTACAAATTTAACTCCAAAAGCAAATTTCTAAGACTGGCCATCATATCTAAAAGTAGCCCAGATATTTTTGGGAAGAATCTGAGTCTTGGTATTTGATTCAATACAGTTGATGAATCCTTCCATTGGTTTATAATTTTAACTACTGGTGATCATAGTTTTCATGGGTCAAACAGTTTAGTTCTGTTCCTAGAAAGAATGTGAATGAGACAGAGAAATCACATGATTTCAGGAAATGTAGGCATGCTCTCAAACCCACAGTCAGAAAAAGAGAAGACCCTAACTTACCAGAAGTCCAACTGAAAAAACCACAGCAGCCATAATCTCTGCCTCAGTGGTCTCGTCTCTAGAAAGTGTACAGTCTTGCAAGGGCATATCTGAGGAGGAGAAAGAAGCCATTAAAATCAATCTTGCTTTGGCAATTTCAGATTCAGTGAGTTGGAATCCTAACACACAAGTGAGTATGACCTCCCTAACGAAAACAAGAGTAACCACAAGGCCAGTGAGGAGCAAAGACCCACGGTCCTAGAGACTTGAGGTAGTAACTATTAAATGCAGCTACACCTAGCAGGTCACACATTGTATTAGGAGCTCTTAAAATATTTTCTGATTTAGTTTTCCCATCAACCCAGTGGGAATTTTATTTCCATTCCATAGATGAGGAAATAGAGATTTAGAAACTTTCAACTACTTCCCCAAGGCCAGTGCAGATATATGATACAGACTCAATTTAATTCTAAAGCCTATACACTGACAATGAACCTTTTAGACTAAGATCGAGTGCCAAACTGTAACCCAAAACCCACTTATTTGTAATAACACTATTAAACCTGAATATTATTTTAGTTTAGAAAAAAAATCAACTCTATATTAAAATCTTTTGTCTTAAAAGAAAAACAGGATAATATGTATGCTGCCATAGTTCACCACTACTGGCCTATGAAAGGTTCCTGCCCTAATATAAATTACTAAATATTATGGTAGTGGTCTAAAATGGTGGAAGACCAACACAAAAACAGCTTATCTTCCTGATGACCACTTCTCCATCCTCCTTCCTTCAGCACTGAATACAACTTCCTATTTCCTGTCCTGTGCACAAAGAAAATTCCAATCGGATCATCAAGTATCATCAATGCCGGCCAACCTCCGTCTCTGGCCAGAGGTCCTATAACCGTCACCCACTTTGTATCCAGCCAGAGGAGGAGCCCAGCCCCACAAGTCGTGCCCTCTTCTCAGCACCCTCAACAAAGACCTCTTTTTCTTTATTTTGCTTCTCTTTGGGGCTGGAAAACCTAACAGCCTACACCTTCCCCACTCAAACAACATGCAGTGGGAAGCTCGAGAAAGTAATTACATCCTTCCTTGCCCCGATCTCCTACTCATCTAACAACACAATACTGTAAGAAGCTTTCCTGGAAGAGTCACATTATTTGAAAAGTCAGACACCTTAGCCTCATGTAAAGAGAACATCACAACATCAAAGTTTAAATGATCCTACAAACCTTGGTATGACCCTCCCAATCTCATTTTTTCAACAGTTTTCTATCTACTGTTTGTATGTAAGGCAAACCCAAATAGAAAGGAAGCAGGATTAATGACAATGGAAGAGAAAGTGGGATTCAAGTCACAAAGCATGAAGCAGTCATCTTCATAACTGAAAAAATATGCATAATAAACATTTGATACTGTAGAGAAATAGGGTGTCAGAGAGTTTGTTCAGGTGTGCCGGGCACTGATTCTACTTTTCTACCTCTGGTTAAGAATAAACTCAGCAGACTACATTCTTTCCTCATGAAACATCATTATAATTAGAAATGTAAACAGAAGTCTGAAGGGAAGGAGAAAAGTTATCATGTGAAAATTAAAACATGACCTTCTCAGTATCAATGGAGTCAAAAACTGAAAAATATAATTGCCAGTGAGTTAGAAAATAAGGCTACTATAAATTAACATTTCCTGAACTGCTGTCAAAGCGTTAAAGAGATTCGATTCCTATCCCTAAATATTTTCAAATAAAAATTTTAAAAAGAATGAAAAAATAAATATTCAACTAAAAAGAATTAACAAGTAAAGAGCTGACAAACTCAGGAGCTACTTCTCTAAATAATAAAATACACAAGGCACTGGCCAGTCAAAAGAAAAGCTATAAACCAAAAATCTGAATAATAAAGGAGCTATAACAAGCACTTTAAAACCATCAGTAGGCTGGTGCGGTGGCCCACTGGGGGCTGAGGTAGGAAGACTGCTGAGAGCTGGAGATTAGCCTGGGCTACGAAGTGAGTTCAATGCCAGCCTGACCCGCATAGTGAAACCCTGTCTCAAACAAACAAGCAAGCAAACAAAAAACCCAATAAAACAAAACACAACCTGTCAATAAAATTTCCCAAAGAACTATTTATGCTAAACATTGCCTAAAACTGAAGAGCAGAAATCTAAGTGTTTGCTGTTTGCCTTGCAACATCCAACTCCTCCCTTCTTCTTTTTGATAGTGACTTGGAATCTTAGTTAAACAAAAGCTACTCAGCCTGGGCATTTCCTAGACTCCCATGCAGCCGGGTGTGGTACTGTCACTGAATTATAGCAAATAGGATCTGAATAAAAGAGACACATCTTACTTTCTCACCACATCTTTAAAGGGAGGTAGATGCTTGAAGTTGGATATGACAATGTATACCTGTAATTTCAGCTCTGGGAGGTTGAGACAAAAGATTGCAATTTTAAACCTAGACTAAGGAACATAGAGAGACCCTGTCTCAAAAAACAAAGCAAAACAAAACAACACTGGGCATGTAGTTCAGTGCAAAGGCACTGGGTTCAATTCTCATATTGCAAAGTAAATACATAAATAAATAATAAAGGGGAGTCGCTTACCCTCCACTTCTTTCTTTCCTCTTCTAGTGGCCTAGAATGCAGATACTAATGGAGTGAACCACCTTACACCATCAGAGAGGAGGACAATCCTCCTTAGAAAGCATGGAAAAAAAGATGGCATGAACCTGGGTCACTGGAGCTGCCTACATCCACCCATACCATCAACTCAGATCACTGAATGAGACAGATGCAACTGTCTGTCTTGTTCAAACCACTGTTATTTGGATTCTTTTAAAACTGTAAAATTAACTTTCTAAATAACACTGAATGTCATGAAAGAAAAAAATTATTGCCTGCAATGCCCCAGACTACCATGGGCCTGCCCCTTGGGGAAACCCCCCCCTCCTGGATCTAGTACTGTTGTTGGTCTTTGGCTCCTACCCCTTCTCCCAGAACCTTGGACTACAGCGGATTACTGTGCTGGCCTGATGGGAGACTCAGGAACCCCTCACCCAAATGAAGACCTTGGCAGGCTCCAGGCAGTATGGGGAGTTTGCCCCTAAAATAGAGGTCTGCAGTGGGTAAACAGGAGCAGTAGTAACGCTCCCTCCAACTGCAAGACCTTAGCGAACCTGGCAAGACAGTGGATGATCCCCTCCTCCACACAGAGAACATCAGACAGGTTGTAGAGTGCGCCAATAAAGCCTCCCCCAAGTTGGAGAAAATTAAAAGGGCTTATGAGACACCCAGTGACACAACAGGGCCTCAGCCAACACAAACACTACAGACAGGGAGATCTGCTGACCTGCAATAACCTGAAGACATAGCAACAGCAGGAACAAAGAGTTGACCTACATCAATACTCCTAGGCTAGTTAGCCTGGGGAGAATACAGGACTCACACAACAGGCCCTGCAGGAAGAATTCAAGTGACTGGCTCTCCCTTTCATTATGGTACCCAGCAATTGGACAAACATCAATCACACAGTAAGACCCTCAGATTCACATTACCGACAGTTGAGACATTGGGATTGAAAGACTAAATATTTGTCCTAAAGGTGAAAATGACAAAATGAAAAGGCAAAATGAAATCTTAAACATCTAGTCCATCAGGAGCAAGTACAGATGACACTGAAATAGAGGACTTTAAAAGTCATACACCAGGAATCTCCAAAAAGATAGCAAATGAAATAAAGAAACAAATTCATGAGGCAGTAGAGGAAATTAAATTAGAACTAGCTTCCTATGTAAAGACAGAAACAACAACCTTAGTAAAGGAGTTACTCAGCATAGCCAGAGAAGAAATAGATTTTAAAAAAAGGAACATGAGAAATTGATTGGAACCTTGAATGAACAATGTAGAAAACAAGCAGAATCTATGAAACAAATTCAAAGAGATAAGCAAGAAACAAAAAATTCTATTTAAATGAAGCTGAGGATAGAATTTTGGACCTTGAGGACAGGATCACTGTTAGCGATCCTGAAACAGTATAACTTTTAAAAACAACAAAGCAGCATGAGATGACAATCCAGCAGCTTCAGCATGATGCCAAGAAAAACAATATAAGACTAATGGGCATCAATGAAGATGCAGGAGTCAACTCAAATGACATAGGTAAACTATTCACAGAAGTAATAGCAGGAAATGTCCCAAACATGGGGAAAAAATCTGATATACAGATAAGTGAACACACCAAACATACACAACCAACATAAATCTATATCCAGACATATAATAATTAGAATCCCAGACATGTAGCATAAAAACAAAATACTAAAAGCTGTTAGAGAAAAGACAAAACTTACCTATCAAGGAAAGTCCATCAGAATCATGGCAGACTTTTCAACACAAACCCTCAACTTAAGCCTGGAGTGCAGTATTCCAAGCTCTGAAAGAAAACAATTTTCAACCCAGACTGATGTACCCAGAAAAACTGTCTTTCAAATTAAAAGGAGAAACAAGATACTTCCATGACAAAGAACAACTGAAGAAATTCATGTCCACCAAACAAACCTTAGAAAGAGTGTTGAAAGACATACTAGATAGAGACAAAAATGACCACAATCTCCACAACAATAATAGAAATATGCCACCAGGCAGGGCAAGCAAATAAACAAAGGGGTAAAGCAGAAAACAAACAGGGACATAACATGACAAAGTCGAGCCAGTATGTATCAGTTATATCCATAAATGTAAATGGCCTCAATTCACCTATCAAAAGAAATAGGTTGAGAGAATGGATCAAGAAACAGGATCCCACAATATGCTGTACACAAGAAACAGATGTGACTCAAAAGAAAACTCAAAATGAAAAGTTAAAGGATAGAAAACAATATTTCATGAAACAGGAACCCAGAAAAAAGCAGGGGTAGAAATTCTATTTGCAGACAATGTGAACTTCAAACTTAAAAGGATTAAAGGATATAAAGAAGGTCATTACATACTTGTTAGTAAAAAACTTCCAGAAGAAGAACTAACAATTATGCACCAAACACAGGAGCACCCAACTATATAAGACAAATACTAATGGACATGAAAAACCAAATACACAAGCACACAATTGTAATAGGAGACTTTAATACTCCACTGTCACATAGAGATAGATCAACTAGACAAAAAGTCAGCAAAGAAATATAGAACTGAATCATACCTGTGAGCAAATGGACTTAGTACACATTTACAGAGTGTTCCACTCAACCACATCAGAATACACATTCTTCTCAGCTGCACATAGAACATTATCCAAAACAGACCATATATTAACCCATAAAACATTCCTAAGTAAATGCATAGGAATTGAAATTGTCCCGTGCAGAATATCTGATCATGGTGCACTGAAATTGGAAATTAATGGCAAAAGAAATTGCAAAACCTGCATAAATACATGGAAATTAAATAACAACCTTCTGAACAACCATTGGGCTACAGGTGAAATTAAAGAAAATAAAGCAATACTTGCAATTCAATGAAAGTGCGGATACAACAAACCGTGACCTGTGGGACCCAATGAAAGCAGTCCTAAGAGGGAAATATATAGCTATAAATAGTCACACCAAGAAAACAGAACAAGCACAAATTACAACCTGATGCTACATCTCAAGCTTCTAGAAAAGGAAGAGAAAGTCAAACCCAAAGCTCTTAGAAGAGAGGAAATTGTAAAGACAAGAGCAGAAATTATTGCAATTGAAATTTTAAAAAAATACAAAGCATTAACAAGTCAAACAGCTATTGTTTTGAGAGAATAAACAAAATTGATAAACCTCTAGCCAACCTTATCAAGAAAAAGAAAAAAAACCCCCAAATACACGCAATAAGAACTGAAAAGAGAGAAATCACTATAGGTCTCATAGAAATTCAGAAGGTCATGAATACCTACACTGAAAAACTCTACTCACACATGGTGGAAAACAAAGAGGAAATGGACAGATTTCTAGAAACATATGAACTACCAAAGCTCAATCAAGAAGATAGAACAATTTTGAATAACCCAATATCAGCTACTAAAATTGAAAATGTGATTAAAAATTTACCAACGAAGAAAAGCCCAGGGCCTGATGGATTCTCGGCTGAATTCTATAAAAAGATTTGATGCCAATACTCCTTAAATTCTTCAATGAAATTGAAAGAGAAGCAATCCTCCATAACTCATTCCTGAAGGCAAGTATTACTCTGATACTAAACCCAGAGAAAGACCCAACCAAAAAGGAGAACTATAGGCCAATCTCACTAATGAACAATGATGCAAAGATTCTCAATAAAATACTGGCAAATTGAATGCAGCAAATCATCAAGAAGATTATACACCACAACCAAGTGGGATTTATTCCAGGAATGCAGGAATGGTTTAACATATGCAAATCAATAAATGAGATACACCACATCAACAGAGCAAAAAACAAAAATCACATTATTATCTCAATAGATGCAGAAAAAGCTTTTGATAAAGTCTAACACTTCTTCATGATAAAAACCCTACAGAAACTCAAAATAGATGGTATCTACCTCAATTTCAGAAAGACCATCTATCACAAACCAACAGCCAATATTATACTAAATGGATAAAAACTGAAAGCCTTCATTCTAAAATTAGGAACAAGACTAGGTTGTGCTCGCTGGGCAGCTTTCAGGCCTGCGTAGGACACTCCCAGCAACCTTCTCTGGAACCAGGAAACTCAGCTGGCAGGTGGGGTTCGATAACACAGAAGAAATGGACAGATTCCTAGAAACATATGAACTACCAAAGCTGGGTCAAGAAGATGTAAAACTGCTGAATAACCGAATTTCTATTAATGAAATAGAAAATGTAATTAAGACCCTACCTACAAAGAAGAGCCCAGGCCCAGATGGATTCTACAAAAAATACAAAGAAGACTTAATACTGACACTCCTCAAACTCTTCAATGAAACTGAAAGGGAAGCAATTCTTCCTAAGTCATTCCTGGAAGCAAATATTATTCTAGTACCAAAACCTGAGAAAGATCCAACTAAAAAAGAGAACTATCGGCCAATCTCCCTAATGAACACAGATACAAAAATCCTCAATAAAATACTGGCAAACAAGATGCAGCAAATCATCAAGAAGATTATACACTACGACCAAGTGGGCTTCATACCAGGCATGCAGGGATGGTTCAACATACAAAGTCAATAAATGTAATCCACCATATCAATAAAGCCAAAAGTAAGAATCACATGATCATCTCTATAGATGCAGAAAAAGCTTTTGATAAGGTCCAACACTCATTCATGCTAAGAACCTTACAGAAAATTGGAATAGATGGTCTTTATCACAATATGATAAAGGCCATCTATGACAAACCAACAGCCAGCATCATATTAAATGGCCAAAAACTGTACCTTAAAATCAGGCACAAGACAAGGATGTCCCTTATCATCACTCCTATTTAACATAGTACTGGAAATACTAGCCATAGCAATAAGACAGAGAGAAATAAAAGGGGTAAAGATTGGAAAAGAGGAAGTTAAATCATCATTATTTTAAGATGACATGATACATAGAAGACCCCCAAAACTCCATTGAAAGACTCCTAGATATAATAAATAAATTCAGCAATGTAGCTGGATACAAAATCAATACTCAAAAATAAATAGCATTTCTATACATTAACAACAAAATCATTGAGAGAGAAATAAGAGAAGCCACACCCTTCACACTGACATCCAAAAAAATGAAATACTTAGGAATTAATCTCACAAAAGAAGTAAAACATCTATACAGGGAATATTATAATACCCTGGAAAAAGAAATTGAAGAGGATCTCAGAAAATGGAAAGAATCCCTTGTTCATGGATAGGTAGAATAAATATTGTGAAAATGGCCATTCTCCCAAAACTATTACACAGATTCAATGCAATCCCAATGAAAATACCATCAACATACCTCGTAGATCTAGAGAAATCAATCCTAAAATTCATCTGGAACCAGAAGAGATCTAGAATAGCAAAGGCAATTCTAAGTAGCAAAGGCAAGGCAGGAGGCATCACAATCCCTGACTTGAAGTTATACTACAAAGCAAGTATAATAAAATCAACATGGTACTGGAATAAAAACAGATCTGAAGATCAATGGAATAGATTAGAAGATACAACCACAACAACCAACACACTCAACCACCTTATCTTTGATAAAGGAGTCAAACATTTTCATTGGAAGAATGACATCTCTTTAATAAATGGTGCTGGAAAAACTGGCTCTCCACATGCCAAAAACTAAAACTAGACCCAAGCCTATTACCATGTAATAAACTAAAATCTAAATGGATCAAGGATATGAATATTAAAACAGAAACACTAAATCTGTTGGGAGACAAATTAGGTAAAAATCTTGAAGACATGGGGGTAGGTAGAGAATTCATGAACAGGAATCAAACTGCACGAGAAATATTTCCCAGAATCAATAACTGGGATCACATCTTATTAAAAAATTTCTGCATGTCAAAAGAAATGTCCAGTATAGTGAAAAGAAAACTCACAAACTGGGAAAAAATCTTAGTGAACTCTCCCTCAGACAAAGGACTTCTGTCTAAAACATATAAAGAATTTTAAAAAATCAGACCCCCAAAATTCAAAGACCCAAAAATGGGCATCTGAGATGAATACACAGTTCTCAGATGAAGAAAAAACACAAATGGTAAGTAACATGAAAAAATGTTCACCATCATTATTCATTAGAGAAATGCAAATTAAAACCACACTGAGATTTCATCTCACTCCTGAAAGAATGGCCAGGATCAAGAAAACTATCAACAACAAATGCTGGAGAGGCTGTGGGGAAAAAGGAACTCTCCTGCACTGTTGGTGGGAGTGTACACTGGTGCAGCCATTGTGGAGGTCAGTCTGGAGATTTCTCAAAATGCTGGGATTGGAAGTCCCATTTGTTCCAGCTATTTCACTTTTAGGCATTTTCCCAGAAGAACTGAAAACATCATACCACAGTGATATATGTGCACCCATGTTTATAGCAGCACAATTTGTAATAGCCAGATCTTGGAAACAACCTAAGTGTCCATCAACACTTAAGGGATAGATAAAAAAAAAAAGCTGTGGTATTTTTATACAATGGAGTACTACTCAGCTATAACGAATGACCACATTGAGATATTTATAAATAAATGGACACAACTTGAGACCATACTCATAAGTGAAATCAATCAAACTCACATGTATAAATACCATATAATCTCCCTAGTGTAAGAAATGGTAAGAGTACATAAGAGTTTATAGTAATCATGATTCCCTATTACATTGCTCTGAAGCCTTATAATGTCTGCATTCATTAGTTAGAATGGTTTTATCCTAGTTTGTTTGATTTTATTATCTGTGATAGTATAAACAGCTATTTTAAAGACATTAGAATAGCCAGAGCTGATTTAGTATCATCTTACTCTGAAGTCCTACTATGCTTTTGTTTTTCTGTTGCCTTTGATTCCATCCTGGTCTATCTTATTGGATATTATTATGTGTGATAGTATAAACAAATTTTCTATAGAAAATGAGATAATACAGTAGCCACTGTTTGTTCTCTGCTATTTGGTTCTGAAAGCCCTGAAATGCTTTCATTCTCTGAAATGGTTTTATACTGGTTTTTTATGCTTGATACTATTGTATATGAAGCTATTTTCAACTATTTCAAAGAAAGAGACATTATGGTAGTTACTGTTAATTATGGGTTGTCTTGTGGTAAAATGCTGTGTTATTTGCATTGTTCTGATCTGATTCGCTTTGTTATGTCATCTTTTGTCTTAATCTCTTTAAAATAAAAAATAAAACCAGGAACAAGAAAAGGCTGTCTACTATCACCATTCCTATTCAATATAATTCTGGAAATATTAGCCAGGGCAATTGGACAAGAGAGAGAAATAAAAGGAATAAAGATAGGAAAAGAAGAAGTAAAATTATCATTATTTGTAGATGACATGATACTTTCTATAGAAGACCCCAAAAATCTCCATAAAAAGACTACTAGAGGTAATAAACAAATCTAGCAACATAGCCACATACAAAGTCAACACTCAAAAATCACTAATATTCCTGTACACAAACAAACAACTCACTGCGAGAGATATTATGGAAATACTGCCTTTTACAATAGCATCTAAAAAAATGAAATACCTAGGAATCAACCTAACCAAGAATGTAAAAGATCTACATGCTGAAAATTATACTAGTCTAAAAAAGGAGATTGAAGAGGATATTTGAAAATGGAAGGATATTCCTTGCTCTTGGTTAGGAAGAGTCAACATTGTGAAAATGGCCATACTCCCAAAAGTGTTATACAGATTCAATGCAATCCCAATCCAAGTATCATTAATATACCTTACAGATCTAGAGAAAACATTCCTTAAATTCATTTGAAAACAGAAGAGACCTAGAATAGCAAAGACAATTCTGGGCAAAAAAGGCAAAGAAGGAAGCATCTCAATTCCTGACTTGAAATTATACTACAAAGCCACAGTGATAAAATCAGCATGGTACTGGCAAAGAAATAGACCTGAAGAACAATGGAACAGATTAGAAGATGCAAACACAACTACAAAGACATTCAGCCACCTTATATTTGACAAAGGGACTTGTTTCCTAGAAGAATAGCCTCTTTAATAAACGGTGTTGGAAAAACTGGCTCTCCATATGCCGAAAACTGAAACTAGACCCATGCACCCGTCACCATGCACTAAGGTCAAAATGGATCAAAGATCTAAATATTAAAACATAAACACTAAATCTATTGGAAGACAAGATAGGTAGAAAACTTGGAGACATAGGTACAGGCAGAGAATTCATGAACAAAACACAAACCGCATAGGAAATACTTTAAAGAATCAACAACTGGGATCACCTCTTATTAAAAAGTTTTTGCACTTCAAAAGAAATCACCAACAAAGTGAAAAGAAAACCCACAGAATGGAAAAGAATTATAGCTGACAATCCCTCAGACAAAGGACTTCTATCTAGAACACACAAAGAATTGAAAAACAAGGCCCCCAAATTCAAAGACTCTTTTTCAAACATGGGCCTATGAGACGAACACAGATTTTACAGATAAAGATATACAAACAGCAAATAAATACATGAAGAAATGTTCACCATCACTGGTCATTAGAGAAATACAAATTAAAACACCATTGAGATTTCACCTAACTCTGAAAGAATGGCTGCCATCAAGAAATCAACTGTTAACAAATGTTGGGAGGCTGTGGGGAAAAAGGAACACTGCTCCACTGTTGGTGGGAGTGTAGACTTGGTGCAGCCACTATGGAAATCAGTATGCAGATTTCTCAGAAGACTAGGATTAGAAGTTTCATTCAACCTGCCTATTCCCCTCCTACGTATTTTCCCCCCAAAATTGAAAAGATCATGCCACAGTGATGTATGTGCACCCATGTTTATAGCAGCAAAATTTGTAATAGCTAAATGTTGGAAACAACCAAAATGCCCGTCAACTGCAGAATGGATGAAAAACGTGGTATTTTTATAAAATGGAATATTACTCAGCTATAAAAATGATCTTGAGGCCTTTATAGGCAAATGAAGGCAACTTGAGACTATCCTCATAAATGAAATAAATAAGCCTCACATTTGAAATATCACATTGTCTCTCTAGTGTAAAAAAAGTATGAAAACAAGTAATAAGATGCAAAATACATAATAGATACTATAAAAATGAAAGGGAAGGAAAGTACGCAAAAGGATATAATTATAAGGACATTTAATTGTGTAAGATAGATGACCATATTACTAAGCTTCCATTAGATCACTGAATAGAATGGTTTGCACTGTCAATGTCTGAGTGTCCACTTTTTATGCTTTGATTTTTTAACTTGAACAACTATTTCTAAGAGGACAACATGTAACTTATCAACTGGTAATTTTTTAATGTTAATATTTTTCTTTGAAATTCTGTATTACTTCCGCCCTTTTTTCTGTTCTGTCCTGTTTTTCTTTTTCTTTAAATTAAAAAAAATTATCAGAAAAGGTTTAGTTAAACCAAAAAAATGTGAATATCTTAAAAATATAAGTTGATTCATTTCACTGTACTTTTTAGTTAGTTAGTTTTATATTTTGAGATAAGGTCTTGCTATGTAGTTCCAGCTGGCTTTAAACTCACTATTTCCTTAGGATGGCCTTGAACATGTGGCAATCCTTCTGTCTCAGCCTCCTAAGTGCTGGGATTACAGGCATGTGCCACCATGCCAGGCTATGTCACTGGGTTTTAGTAAGCACAAAAAGAAAGATTTTGATGAGGAATAATGTGGGAATGTAATGTGGGCATTTCTATGGAAAACAGTATGGAGATTCCTCAAAAAAAAGAAACCTAGAAATTCCATTTGACCTAACCCCTTCTATATATCTCCCTAAAAGAGTTAAAGACATCATATTACAATGATACATGCATTCCCATGTTTATAGCAGTACAGTTCATAATAGCCAAGTCTTGGAAGAGGCCTACATGTCCTCTAATAGCTAAATGGATCAAGGAAATGTGGTATTTACACACAATGGAGTACTATCATGTAATAATCAAAGATAAGCCAATCATTAGTAGGAGAATGGATGCATCTTGAAACAATGTTAAATGAAACTAAATAAAGCATAAATATTACATGGTTTTCAGGAAAAGGCAGAATAAAAGAAATAGGGAGGTAGATCTTTCTCAAATGCGAAGGGGTCAAGAGACGAGGGAGGGAAAGAATATGAAAAAGGAATTAAGATATGTTATGTACATGTACCAACTCCACACAAGGAATATAAACATTCTGTACTACAAACCTATAGAAAAATAAATAATAAAATATTCTAAAAAATAAAGTCTTCTATGTAGGCATAGTGGTGCAAACTTGTAATCCCAGCACTTGGAAGGCTGAGGCCGGAGCCTTTGAGCTCAAGGCCAGCTTGGGCTACATAGTTAGTTCAAACCTAGCCTGAACTACATAGCAAGACCTATCTAACAATAAATAAAATAAAATAAAGTAAATCTTCCCCTTCAAAACTGAGAATGTGGTCCTAAAATGTGAACACTTGAGTAAAGAAAAACATCTGGGTAGATTTCCATATTGAAGCCTCAGGTACAATAAAACAGTTTTCCCTTATGCCAAAGTTTCTCTGGATATACTTTTTTAAGGTCATGGATCCCTTTGCAAATATAATGGACATTATGAATCTTCTTCCACAAAACCTCCACATACAATTAGAGGGACCTCAAATCTGAGGACATGAAATTCACCATACAGTATGTTTACTTAAAAGGGAATTCTTTGGCTTCACCCAAAATATAAATGAGAATCTCTACTCCAGATATGAGGCGAAGAAATATACCATTTCAGCAAGCAACTCAGGTTTTTACCTTAAGAGATACTTCCTAAAGCTAAGCCTTTTTTTTACATACTTAAAAATGCAACTAACTTTTTGGTTTTTGAGACAGGGTTTCCCTATGTAGTTTGATCTCCCTATATGTAGCATAAGCTGGTCTCTAACTCTTGCTGTTCTTTCTGTCTCAGCCTCCTGAGTGCTGGGGTTACAGGTATACGCCATCATGTCCAATCTAACTGAAATATTTTACTAAGAGGACTTGAGTCCAGGCAAATCTGTGGCCCTGCACAAGTTATCTGGGCTGAGCCTTTGCCTCAAACCAGAACAGTACTAGAAACTATTCCTCTCACAGTTAAGAGCAATGCTTGACAAAGCTGAACATAATGTCAAACAGTAACTGAAGCTGTTCTAACAAATTTTAACACCAGTAAATCTTAACAGGGAGAGGAGTTACAGACTCATTTGAGAACCACACCTTGTCCATAGAATACTGCATATTCGCATATGATGTTACATATTATTTCGGGGGTTGAAAGACTAACCCCTCCTCAAACTCATACTAATCTCTAAGAAGTTTAATTTTATAGGGCTGTGAGGAAGAAATGAGCTAAGAGATACACTAAACATAGCCATAAGCACAAAAGACCTACAAAAAAGCAACATATTTCAAATTTTGAGGAACTATAGTAGTGGTTTTCTGTCTTGAAAATGTACTAGGAAGACTTGAGCCATCATCTTATTAAATCTGTAAAAAGTAATAAGCTCGGGCTTAGGATTTAGCTCAGTGGCGTAAGCGCCTGCCTGGCAAGTTGCAAGGTCCTGAGTTTGATCCCCAGTACCGCAAAAAAAAAAAAAAAAAAAAAAAAAAAAGTAATAAGCTCCTTAATATTGCATAGATTATGCTAATAAAATATGTACAACAACTGAAATCCACAATATACATGCTTTGTTTGTTTTGGTACGGGGATCAAACTCACAACCTCCTGCTTGCCAGGCAGGCGCTTAGACCACTGAGCTAAATCCCTGGCCCCAATAAACATGTTTTAAAAATTATTTTGCAGTCAGAATAAACTATGCTAGTTAAACTTGAATATATTCAGCTCGATATTGTGTAAACATACACATACAAAAAAGTCTGCAATAAGCCAAAACTACCAGTCTTCCAGCCCCTGGATCTATGATGTTAATTACTTTCTACTCTTCTGTACTTTCCAACTACACAGTAAAAAGTATCTAAATTTAAACAAGAGTTTGGTATAGGAATAAAACCCAAGAGGGGTGTGTGCAAACCACAATTTCTAATTTTGATTTGGCTAATGTGACCGTGGGCAAGTCTCTTCAGTACAATGAACCAGTTATTAGTAAATGACAGTATCAACGTGTTTCTGCTTCAGCCTTGTGACATCATGAAGTTATCTCTGTACTTTCTCAAAATCTTAATTTTCCTTGATTTTTTTTCTGACTGTGGGCTGCAAGCCGTCTTCTTCCCAAACACTGCAGAACTATCAAGAGACTTTAGAAGAAAGTTAATTTGCTGTGGTTCCCAAGCTGTCACAGTTACTTCAAAATAATGACAGGTTCATGTGCATGCGGGAACTTCAGCGCGTGGATCGGTGGATAATTCCCAACCAATGTAAGAACGCCTTGACAGGTCAGGGAGTGACAAGTGATTTAAAGGTAATCATTCGAAATGCTTTAGCACCAGCCAGGAAGGGAAAACTGCCTGGGTTAACGACAGAGCCCAGCGCAGGTCCCCGATGGGAGACGCAGGTCCACCGTGCTAGCTCAGTTGAGAAGCCAGGGCGGGCGTTCTCCCGCGACCCCGGCATTTTTCCTCCACTGCCCTTGTTTGCCCTCCGGCTCCCGCTTCTCAGGGCAGCAAAGAGGCGCAACGGGAAGACCCACCGGGTCAGATCCGGGCCGCCCGCCCTCGTCCAACCCCAGCCCAGGCCCCGCGCCCCCAGCCCCATTGCCGCGAGGCCCGCCAAGCTCCCCGCCTCGGCTCCAGGCAAGGAGACCGGCCGAGAAGGGCCGAGAAGAGCCGAGGAGGGCCGAGGAGGGCCGAGAGGCAGAGCCCAGGCCGGGGCGGGAGCGCCAGCCCAATCGCCGCGCCGGTGGGCGGGTCCGCTCAGGGGCCCGTGGCCCAGCAGGGAACGGCCACGCCCCAGACGCGGCGAGCAGCCCAGCGCCGAGGGAGAACGGCGAGGAACCTAGGCCTGGAGTCCCGGGAACTAGTACCTGGCGGCCACACTGAGGACGGCTGAGGGCGCTCGCAGAGAAGGGCGGGAACTCTTCCAGCAATGGCGCGGGCTTGGCGGGTGGTCCCCAGGCAGTCCAGTGCGCCTGTGCGGCCGGGCACCGGAACTACAGCTCCCAGAATCCTCAGCGCCGAGACCGGCCTCCCCCTCGCGCCCACTCTGGTTTTGTCCTCATTTATAAAGGATTTGGCTTTATAATGACCTCATTTATAAAGGATTTGATGTTTATCTTTGGGCGACCGAAAAATTCGGTCAGATTGAAGGCACTTGCGTTGAGAGTCTAATGACTGTCTGGCACTAGCTCGAGACGCTACATGTACAAAGAACACTGACACAGTCTTTGCCTTGAACATTTCTGTGCAACTTCCCAGGATGCAACCCTGTAATCCCAGCACTCAAGGCGGTTGAGGCAGGAGGATCAGGTGTTGGAGCTCAGTTGGGGCAAGTTAGCAATTTAGCTAAACTCTGTCTCTAAGTAAGTACATATATGCATACGATAAGAGGGAGCAGGTAGCTCAGTATCAGTCCTACGTTTAATCACCCATACCACAAGGAAAAAAAAAAGAAAAAGAAAAAACGAGAAGATAACTGAGAATAGAAGCTTTATATGTAACTTAGTTAAAACCTCAGATGCCTGCAGAGTTGATGCATGCCCAAGTTTTTATCTTTCGTTCATGCTCTTGACCAAAAAAAAAAAAAAAAAAAAAAAAAGTGCCTTCATTATAGTAATACATTATTTCTTTTTGCCATGGTTCCCTACGTTGAATAGCCAAAGACGATATTCTTCATAGCTCATCAAACAGAATCTTCAAGGATCTCAGAGCTGCTTCCTTAGGAGAGGTCCATTTTCTTTGTAATACATTCTTACTCCTTGTGGGGTCCAGAAAGACTTCTCTCTGCTGCTTTAATTATATACAGTGCCTATTCAGGGTCAGCTCCTCCCGCTGAGGATCTGCAAGGAGTTGTAAAGCTCACTGAGACTAGACTACACACAGTGCAAAACTGGGCTCCTGAGTTCAAAGAATCAGTGTATATTTTGAGGGTAAGTTTGACATAGTCTAGTGACCCTTGAGAGGAAAATGCAAGTGGAAAATTGATCTTCTAGAGATCGCAAGTTAAACATGCAAAAAAGAAAACAGATTACATAGGCATAAAAGCAGATTACATATTACAAAAAGAAAAGACCCGCATTGGGAGCCGTTGAAACTGGATATTCACTACACCTACGGGAGCCAGCCAGCTAGGTCAGAGAACAAAGACTATCTGGGGTAAGCCACAGAAACAAGTCACTCTGGGCCCCAAAATTGAGGCCCTTGAGTTGCAATACATGCAGATTGCTAGGCAGTGTCATGTGACCTTAAATTGTTGAAGGTATAAACAACCCTGCAGTGAGAGGACAGTTCCTTTCCTCCCATCAGGAGAAAGAGGTCTCTACCTAACTCTAACTTACCTTTATTTTTCTCATCCTTCCACCATCCTTCCCCCCGGAAACATCTGGAGCTGCACAGGTCGAGGCTGACCGGCAAATTTAGAGATATAACAATAAAAATTGCCTAAAAACAAAACAGAGAAAAAGAAGGAAAAGTGAACAGAGAAATTACAGGGTAATATTAAGAGTTATGGGACAACATCAAACAGCATAACAATGTGCCATAAGAGAATATTTCAAAAAATAATGGCTAATCTCAAGATTTGGTAGAAATTGTAAACCCACAGAACAAATTTACAACCACACACATCGTGATCAAATTGCTACAAACCAGTAGTGAAGAGACCTTCCTCCCAGTCAGCATACGTGAAACTGGCTGGATTCTCAGGTGCTGCAGTCTCCTTTCAGAGGTAATATCTAGGTCCTTTCCATCCTGGACAAAGATCTGAACGAAACAAGCATAAGCAGAGGCAGAATTTCATATTTATTTTACAAAAGAAGGATAAGGGGGAAATGGGCTCTGCAGAGCAAGCTTCACCCTGAGTAACAAGAGAAAATAAAAATAAAAACAGATCCCACAGCATAGGGTAGACCATCCTGAACAAGCAGGATAGTGAGCACTTAATGACAACTGTCCTTTTTAAAAATTTCCCAGTACAGAAAAAAAAAAAAAAAGCTAGAAAACATTCAAAGGTAAGAGAGACATCAGGTGACAAAGACCCTGATAAGATCCAGGTTTAAAATAGCTAAGAATTGATTAGATGACTCCTAAAAATTTCCCTCTCCACTAAAATTATAGCTGGTTAGGAGCTAGACTTTTGAGTTTCTCTTGGAGTATTTGATACTTCTCTGCAACCAAAGGCTACAGAGACAGATGTAGCCCTCTTCTTATGAAAGCCAAAGGATAAGAGATGAGATGTCTAATTGCTAAGATGAAGTGGTTGCACTAATAGTTTATATTTTAGCTCTTTGATGCAAAATATGAATCACATGAGCATGGACCAAATGAAGGGCATGTGGGAGATGAAAATAGGATCATCTTGAATTCTGTATCTCAGGGCTGCTTGAGAGTAAATGGGACATTTAGCTAAGGAAACTAAGAACTGAGGAGGGAATAGTCTAATAGTACAAATATACATTAGCACACATCAAGAGAATTACACAGTGAAGGACCCATGGAAATACTGAGCCATCTTTAAACTTCTGCAAAGTTCATGAAGCATGAAGCAAGCCTACAATGGTGCCAGTCTAGTATAGTCTTTTTTAAATCTTG
The DNA here is from genome assembly GCF_034190915.1 of Cavia porcellus. Lineage (NCBI taxonomy): Eukaryota > Metazoa > Chordata > Mammalia > Rodentia > Caviidae > Cavia > Cavia porcellus. The sequence goes on along the minus strand of NW_026947515.1, from coordinate 44,452,399 downwards.
CCTCCCTCACTAGCCCAAACTTGGAGGAACTGTAGGCAGCTTATGACAAGGGAAAAAAGGAAGAGGATGAAGTTGTTCATACTGTCTTGCACTGTAGGATTATCTGTATGAACCAATAATGAACTGGAAAAGGACAGATTTAACTCTAGTTCAGACTGAATCCCTCTAATTATATAGGATCGTGTGATGTGTTTTTTTAAATAGTGACTGTACTTTTGTAAATATAATCCCAGGAAGTTTTTCCAAATGTTATGGACCTTTTCTGAATTTTCACCCAAGGGAAAGACCAAACTCTCACTTTTCAGTTTTAAATTGAAAGTGATTGTAAAGTTACTTACTTCATAAGCAGAATATAAATGTATATTATAAAATAAAGCTCAAGCCAGTCATGGTGGCTCACGCCTGTAATCCCAGCACTCGGGAGGCTGAGGTGGTAGGATTGTTGTGAGTTCGAGACCAGTCTGGGCTACAAAGTGAGCTCAAGGCCAGCCTGAACTGCATAGAGAGACCCCATCTCAAAAAAGACAAATATAAATAAATAAATTTAAAAAATAAAATAAAGCTCAGATATGGTATGCTGGTTGATTAAAAACTTGTCCAATCTATAACTTTCATATTTATCTTTAGTATAATTTTATAGTGTTAAATAAATGATGGTTTAAAATTAACATTTTTTACATAATTTACATTCATAAAGTTACTCTTAACCATTAATTTTATTATCTAATTTAATTTTTGAGGCTTGCCTCTTATCTTTGATGCTTTTAATCATCCCATAGATTTTCTTGCCCAATCAGTTTCTTGATTTAATAGTTAGCTATGAATATTCTTTGGAATTTTCTCCATATAGATCACTTTTGTGGTAACTAGATTCTGTAAAATTGGCTGTTCATTAAAATGAATAATTTCATTCTTCATGACCAGAAGTTACTTTTTCAGTGAGAGTTTTCTCAAGGGTAATTACTTTTTTATTAGGGTTATTAGCCCGGTTATCTTCCTGTCTCAGTAACCTATCATTTCTTTTCTGGAACTCTCCCAAATGATAGCACCAAGAATCATTTTCTGAGTCTTTACATTATGGACCTCTGGTATATTTCTCTTTCCAAATGTGTGCTGTTGCGGCAGGACACTTGGTTTTAGGTCTGATCCTCCAGTCTGAAAGAGATGGAGAAAGGAAAATATTATTTTCAATGCAAAATACATGGTTAACTGTTGTAGTATAAACCTAGTAATAAAACTGAAAAAGATCAGTTTTTTCTACTGCACAATTATTAATAAAACAATGTCTGATATTTTGTTTAAAGCATAAGAACATTGCCATAAATTTGTATTTAAGCCTTTTATTTCCATAGGAATCTCCTTCAGAGGATATTGTATTGCAATAAGCATTTTTAAAACCATAAGCCTTATACTAGATATAGAGGCATTTTATAAGGTAAGACCAAAATACATGAGTGTGTAAAATATAATTCCATTTTTGTCAGACATAACCAGTATGCCTAGAGGAAAACATTAATAAAACCAACTATTTGTTACTTAAAGCTAGCTTCTAGCTAGACTTATAAAATTGTTCAAATAAATATAATTAGAAATGAAAGATGAGACATTACAACATATATAAAGATCATGAGTACCACTGTGAACAATATGCCAACAAATTATATACCCCAAAGCAGTGGTGGCAAGGCTTTTAGAGCTTTAGTGGTACAAACAGCCCACTGCAGCATATGTAGGTTGACTACAACTGACCCAGAGAAAATAAAAAATTTCTAGAAAAGTATAAATCTACCAAGATTTAATAGGGGAGAAATAGAAAGCCTGAAGAGATCAATAATAATGAAGAAATTGATGAAGTTCATTAAAAGTGTCCAACAAAGAAAAGCCTAGCAACAGATGGCTTCACAGCTAGACTCTATCAAACAAATTAATTATCGATTAATTATTGATTGATTAGTTATTACCAAACAAGGAAATTATTATCAGTATTTCTTTGACTCTTCCAAAAAATTAAAGCAAGAGGCAATACTTCTAAACACATTTGATAAGGGAATATTTCTAAATATTTTATTCCAGCCAATATGTTGACACTTCAACCAAACACTCATTAAATAAACAAAACTACAGTCCACTCTCTCTGATGATCATTGATGTAAAACATCTTGCTAAAATATTTTTAAACTGATTCAACAAAACATAACAATGACAGTACATCATGACTAAGGGAAATTTATCTCTGGCATGAATGACTGGTTTAAAATGGGACATATTACAGTAACACAATGAAAGATAAAAATCATGATCATTTCAACTGACATAGAAAAAGCTCTTGACAAAGTTCAACATCCATTGTTGATAAAAACTTTTTACAGTTTAGGAAGAGAAGGAAAATTCCTCACCACAACAAATAACACACATAAAATCTCATAGCTAAAATCAAAATAGGAAATATCCAAAAACTTCTTCTCTCAGATCTGGCATTCTCACGATTTCTATTAAACACTGTACTAAAAAGACTAACAAAAGCAAATGAGAAAGAAATTGAAACTACTCACATTAGAAATGTAAAAGTTAAATTATTTCTATTTGGAAAATTATTTCTATGATCCTATACATAGAGAAGCCCAAAGAATTCACAAAAGACTATTAGAACTAATAAATGAATTTAGTAGGATTGCAGGACACAAAATCAACATACAAAGATTAGTAGTGTTTCAATACACAAATACTGATCTGTTGCAATGTGTGAATGTGGCTACCCAGAGGAGAACAATTACTCAGAGGCAAGACTTCAGTCACCGAGAGGACCCAGAGACACTGCTATCTCAATATAAGGGAACCTCAGGAAAATAGCAGTGAGTGGAGACCTCTGAATTTATTTGTAACTCAAGGACGATAGAACAAAGAAGTAGAAGAAAAGAGCTTACAACATATTGTAGAGGAGTTTTGGTCAAAGGACCGGGCTGAAATGGGATGGTTTATTATGTGATACATGTTGACCTAATTTAATAATCTCACTGGGATCAAAAGGACACAACGGCCAAAGCAAACATCTCTGGGAACAAACAGCTTTTAATTTTGCTGGCTGTTGTCCTGTAGATTATGTTCTAAACTCCAGTCACACATCCTAGGAGTCCTGAACTGTTGTTCAGAAAGTCCCTTCCTTTTTCACATTCCCTAAAAACTCTCCTTTGGCCAGGTTCTCCCACAATGATCTAGTTGAAAATGAAATTAAACCGTCTCATTTTCAATAGTTAAAACAGAGGAATAAAGTTAACGAAAGTGGTCGAAGATTAGACTGAAAACTATAAGACACTGATGAAAGAAAATGAAGAAGCACAGATAAACAGAAAAATATTCCTGGTCACAGATTGGAAGCACCTATATTGTTAAAATGTCCATACTATCCAAAGCAACTTACAGATTTACTACAACTCCTTATCAAACTTCCAATGATATTTTTCAGGAAATATAAAAAAATTCTAAATTTTATTTATAAGCAGAAAAACCTGAATATGCAATGCAATAATAAGAATGAAAAATAAATGTGGAAGCATCACCCTTCCTGATTTTAAAAATTACATTACAAAGTTAGAGTACTCAAAACAGCATGTCCTAGGGTATAAACAGAAATAGGCCAGTAAAATAGAATAGAATAGTCCCAGAGTAGATCTAAACCTATGTCATCAACTGATCTTTTACAAGAGCATCAAGAAAACACAATGGAAGCATCTGCAAGGGTCTGCAGCACCAGGCAAGACTATCCACTTTTCCTTCCTGGCAGCCAAGGAGTTCTACATTTCTACAGCTCTAGAGTCCCATTCAGCTTGGCTTTATTTTTAGGTTAAGAAATTGACAGAATACATAACAACTCTATAAACCTGCACTGTGTTGGAAACTCACTGGCTGTGATGAACACCAAAGTAATCTACACAAATCTTGCCCTGAAGGGAAAGCAGTATGTTAAGAATGAATATAAATTATGGAAATATGGGCTGATGACCTAGAAGCACTAGGTAGATTGTTGTTATAAAGACAGGTGGGCCTTTGTAACTTAGTTAAAACATTTAAGTCCAGGGGTCATTTTGGTACATAGGTGGCCATGCCTTTGCCTGTGTTTGCTCCAGATTCTAGAAGGAAAAACCAACCATGCCTGATAGATTTTGCCAGTTTGGGGCTTAGCTATCTCTAACATGACATTTGCCCAACTTGGTGCCAGGCTCCCCAAAACAACTTATCTCTCCAAAAGGAACTTCTGTGTTCTTACTCTAGTTCCAGAAATAACCCCCATTCTCTTTTTGCACATGCACTGAGCCCTGTCCAGTTCCAAGACTCCACAACCAACCAAGTGCCCCAACCCCAGCCCAACTCCATAAAACTGGTCCTCAGATTCCCGTTTTTTGGAGGGATCTTACACTCTTCTGCAGCCCTCCCATGTCTGCAATAAAGTCCTCTTTATCTCTCTCATTATTTCTCAATTGCACCAAAAAAACCCCTAATGGTGCTCTCATTCTATGTACCTCTGCTGCCAAATATTCTTTCTTGCATGGCCTGAAGTTCTGTTCTCAGTCTACAGTAGTACTGAAACCCCCAAAGCCAATCGAGATAATGCAGTGAAATTGGTACAGAACTTCACAGCAGGTTACCAGGATAACAGTAATGGGTACCATAGTGTATCTCGTTATCTTCACAATAGTTGTCTTTTCAATCAGTTGTAGCAAAATCAAACCAAATACAGAACATCGCAAAACCTATCAAAACAAAATATTGAATAGAGAAATTGTTCTGTCTTGTTCTGTTGTATTTTACTACCTTCAAAATAATGGTAGAAAAAAGAAATTGTGCTCTGGGGCTGTCTTTTCAAAGGAAAGTCTTTAATCTTTGCAATACTGGGGCTGCAGTACTTACTTTGAGAACGTATTCTCTAAAAAGACAGAAAACACAAAAAGAATGGATAGATTCCTAGATACATATGAATCACTAAAGCTGAGTGGAGAAAATATAAAAATTCTAAATGATCCAATATCAGTCAATGAAATTGAAGAGGTAATAAAAAACCTACCAACAAAAAAAAGCCAAAGTCCTGACATATTTGCTCTTGAATTCTCAGAAAATTTAGAGAAGGTCTACTGTCACTCATATGCAATGTATTTAATGAAATTCAAAGGGAAGCAATACTTACAAACTAGAAGCAAGTATTACCACCGTGATACCAAAACCAGGGAAGAATACAATCAAAAAAGAGAACTACAGGCAGATGTTCTTAATGAATATAGATACAAAAATCCTCAATAAGATACTGAAAAATGGAATGTAGCAGATCATCAGGAAGACAATATACTATGACCAAGTAGTATTCACCCCAGCTAAGCAGGAATGATACAGAATACACGAATTAGTAAGTGTAGCATACCACATTAACAGAACCAAGGATGAAACCCACAAAATCATCTCAACAGGTGCAGAAAAAGCACTTGACAAAGTCCAACACTCATTCATGATAAAAACCCTACAGGAAATTGAAATAGACAGTCTCTATCTCAATCTGATAAAACCCACCTCAGATAAATGAACAGCCAATATCATACTAAACAGTCAAGAAGTGAAAGCTTTCACTGTAAAACCTGGAATAAGACAAGGATGCCCACTATCACTGCTTCTGTTTAATGTAAGAGAAAGAAATAAAAGGAATATGAGTAGGAAAGGGCGGAGTTAAGTTGTCATTATTTGCAGATTAACAACACTCTATGTAGAGCACCCCCAAAACTCCACCTAAATATCTCTAGATTTAATCTAATTCAGTAGTGTAGCTGTATATGAGTCAATACTCAAAATTCAATAGCATTCCTGTGCACAAATAAACTCACCGAGAAAGAAATTAGAGAAACAATGCCTTTCACAATAGCATCTAAAAAATTAAATACCTAGGAATCTAATGAACGAAGTAAAAGACATTTACATTGAAAACTATAGTGATGTGTAAAGAAGACCAAAGAGGATATCAGAAAATGGAAAGGATATCTCTTGTTCCTGGGTAGAAAGAACCAATATTCCCAAAATTGTTATACAGATTTAAAGCAATCCTAATCAAAGTATCAATAGCATACTTCACAGGATTAGAGAAAACAATCTTTAGTTTGTTGTCATGCATCATCTAGAACAGTTCTTAGGCATTTCTTTGTCTTTTTTAACATTAACAATTTGAAGAATATCACTTTAAAAAAATACAAGTATCTTTACCTGAAATGCCTGAGACCACGTTGCTATACACTTTAGAAGTTTTCAAATTTTGGAATACAGTATTTGGGCAGACTATACTGGCTGTGCATCCCTAACCCTCAAATCAAAAATCTGAAAAATTTTGAGCAAAATTTCCTCTCAGATTTAGTTTGAAGTGGTCTGTGATAGCTGCAAAATACTGGTTTTTAGCACCAGCACTGCCTGTACATTCACCAGCTGGCACTGGGTGTTCTGCGGTAAGCAAAGACCCTCTGTCTTGTTTACTTACAATCCATGTGAATTTATGGACTACTATTTTATCAATGACTTATCATGCATTATGGTAACAACTGTTTTGCTCCTCAAATTATCTGACATGTGGCCAGCGATCACCACACTTTAGGTAGGCTTTTATGTCTTTGTGATCTAATCATCATTTTGAAAATACTTTATTTTCCAGAATAAGATGTTCCAGTTACTGTTGGACTTTCCTTCCCTTAGTGCTAGAATCCTCTGAGAACCCTGGTTCCTTTAAGTGGAGAAAGAGATCAGAAATGTGATTTAACAAGAAAGCCCATTGAAACATCAGTAAATGTCTAGTGTTTTTATTGGGTCCTGGTCACCTAGATCCTGGATCATTGTAATTGGATAGTTATTGCTTCTAGATTCTTTTTTGTGGACAGACTTAGGATGCCCTCCTCCATATATATGTGTTTACTTTCGTTGTTTCATGGTGTAAAAATGACTCGTGGTTGTAGGTTATACTGTGTGTTTTTTGTGAATTCTGCTCACATCTACTAAATTGCTTCTGTGAATTGTGGACCATTCTTGATCATCTATGTCCCAGTTAATTACCTTGGATAGCAAATTTTTGATTAATATGAGTAGTTGTGAGTGTTTGAGTAGTATGGGACCATATAGGAAATATAGTGGCAATAAAATTGTACAGGGTTAACAAAGCAAGCCCAAGAGTGCTATCTTTACAAAGGACTGCTTACTAGTAGTGGTGGTGTCTGGGAACTCTGACTTGGGATGGTGGTTCCTGCTATTTGCAGAACTGGTAAGTGTGTCACACACTTCCTGAATTCTTTACACAACGTGGTTTATCCCGAACACCTGCTGTCCTTCTGGAAGTGTGGGGTTTAGGCTCATGCTAGACAAGAGGGTGTCTGTGTGTCTAGCACCAAATAAAAACCTTGAGTATTCTCTAATGAGCTTTAGTTTGACCATTTACTGTAGCCTGTGGATCTTTTTACTGAGTGACAATGGACTTGGGGACCTCCAAACATGTATGAAAAGAAACAGGATGTAGTTTTGGCTTATCAAGTGGGGAAAAAAGGAATAATTCTATCTCAAAGTGAAATGTCTGGTTGTGGAAAAATGTGGAAAAAATGCCAAAAGACAAAACTGGAGTAAATATGGTTAAGTTTTCAAAGGTTGGAGGGAAAAATGAACTTTGTTCACGCATTATAATAGCTGCAAATACTGCAAAAAGGCAATAAAATGTGTTAAAATTTGACAAACATTGATTTAATTTTGATAGAGGTTTTTGTTGAAATGTTTGTGAAATCTTTAATTCCAAACATTATATTAATATAAGATTAGATTTAGGTTACATCTTTGCTTAAATGATTGTTCTTGCAAGAGGAAGTGGAAAGTCATTATATTGGGAAAATCTGTGCAATTTTCCCAAACAGCAGAGATTCTGTCTCTTATCAAAATTACACTGTCTTAGTCTCTTTCTCATTGCCACCACAGAATACAGTAACTGATACTCCCAACTTCAATGAGGAGTAGTTTATTTTGGTTCAGTTTCAGAAATGTCATTTTACATTGGCAGGGTTATGTATAGGTACAGCATGATAGCCGGGCTTGCAGAAAGGAAAGTGGCTCATGTGCTCATGCCATGGCAGCCAGGAAGCAGAGAGCAAGAGGAATCCAAAAAGAGAGAAATACTCTTCCAGATGACGTCCCCAGTGACCCACCTTCTTCAGCCAGGAACCACCTCCAAGAGCAAACTAGCTGTGAATTCATTCATCCATTGTAACTCACAGATGACTACTGTACCCCATGATCTAATCAGCTTTTAAATGTTCCACCTGTGAACATAAGAGGCCTTTGAGGGACATTGTAGATCTATGCAACAACATTCCACACTTGGTCCACAAAGACTCATATTCATTTCTTTATGCAAAATGCATTTAGTCTATCTTTTAAGAACTGACAGAATCTTAACAGTTTCAGCATTGCTGAAAAGTACAAGTCAAAAGTATTCTCTGGAGATACTTGAGGCATACTCTTAGCTATGAGCCCCTGTGAAAATCACAAAGTATGTTAAACACTGTTGACATAAAATTATGCAAGGTACACATTCCCATTTCAAAACAGAGATAGGATAGAAAAGACCTAGAGGAGACTGAAACCCTGCAGGGTCAACATTACATCCCATAAACTTCATGTCTGGCACCTGGGGGCAAAAGTGTGAACTCCAAAGGGGCTGACCCTGTCATTATGACACTGCTGGGTGTAGCCCTCATGGCTTCTTTTGGGTTGACTTTTCTAGTAGCTTACAGCTGTCTTCAGCAAACATTACATGTTCCCAGCTTGTCCAGCTTCCTAGGATCTCCACTTTTGGCTTTATTCTCACAGCTTTATGCACTGGCCTCTCAGGAACACACTGCCTAGTTTCCCAGGCCTTCTAAAATCTGGGTGGAAACCTCCCTGACCCCATCTCTTGCACTCTGCATGCCCGTAAAACCAGCATCTAGTGAATGTGAAGGCTGCAGCTAGCTGGAAGAGAAGCTGGACCCCTGTAAATCATGGCTTCAGCTTCTTCTGAGTGTCTGGATGGCTGAGCAGGGAGATACACTCTTCCAGTTCATGTTCCTAGTGTCCTGTCTCTTCTGACCAGGGTCCACTTCCTACAGCACATTTTCCTCTGGACTATTTCACTGATCAGTAGTGCCCTATGACCTAATCTTTCAAAAGTCCCATCTGTGATCACATGAAGCCTCAGGGAACATCCTAGCTCTTAACTATAATATACATTTTGTATCTTGTGCCAATTTCATCATGTTCTTTATAATAAAAAAAGTGAACCAAATATAGTCTATCACTTTGGAGCCTATGATGTGGCACTTACAAGAGAAAGGAAAGATTTATTTCACATGCATTATGGTTTGGATATAAGTATTTTTCCAAAAGATTTATGCATTAGAATTTTGATCATCTGGAGTATGAGAACCAGCCCTGAGGTTCAGTGAGACCAAAGAAAAGAGGCAGGCAGATCCCAGGATTGCAGAGTACAATTTATTGGGAATTTGCTTATAGAACCATGGTTCTAGGCAGCTATTGGACCAGGTGGATCTCCACAAGGGTCAGAACTATGGGTGCCCATATTGATCAGGACAGAAGTGACTTCATCCAAGGTGGAATGTACCTGGGTTATCTCAAGCTAGTATCAAAGAACAGGCTCATTGCTAGCCTCAGGGTCTTAACTATAAATCTGTAAATCTCTGTAACTCCAAAAATTTTGTCTATTTATAGTATATTGAAAAAACTAGAGGAAAACTAACCAGGGTCAATCAGATGCAACCATGATGACATCAATTCAAGCTGGCTGTAGTCATATCAAGCTGAATCCGAACAGTAACCAGTGTGGCACTATCAAGAAATGGAAAAATTTAAGAAGTGGGGCCCACTGGTAGGTGATCAGGCCTTTAAAAAAGATTAATACTTTTTTCCTGGGACTGCATTTTTGTGCTTGTATGAAGTCCTGTAAAGCAGGTAAATAAGCCTGACTGACATCCACTACCAAGCTGTCATTCACCATGTTATCAAGAGTCAAATAGTCCACGCTCTTGAAGCTCCATTATAGTTAAATAAACCTCTTGTCTCTATGAAGTATCAAGTCTCAGGTATTTTTTACAGAAATACAAAATAGACCAATACTATTTTCCATAGTTATTTATTCAAAATTATTCTAAGAGCTGCTGGGATCATGGGAAGAGGTGTCAAATAAGAGAATATAGCAATCCTGTATTAATTTTGTAATGTAGTTATTGGAACACATGTTTCCTAGATTTCACTTTTTTTTTTCCCTACTGGGGATCAAACTCATGACTGTGCTTGCAAGGCAGGTGCTTAAGCCACTGAGTTAAATCTCCAGCATGTGTATTTCTCTATCATTGGAAAAATCTGGAGATTGTCAACATTGTCCATAATATGCTCTATCCTCAGAGCAATCAGATCAATTTCCCTTTGAGGCAGTCACGTATTATACACCAATTAAAGGATTCTAACCTCCTGTATTATCCTATTACTGGTTATCATGGTAAATTAAATGGAGCTGTTCAGTACGATTCTCAATAAATATGTTTATATTTCCCCTTCTTCCTCACCCGATGACTCTTTTATAAGCTATAGAGAAATTGAGTCTTTATAAAAGAAGATGCTAACATTTAGTGGAAATAGCTAGTTATTTTTCACTATTGGTACCTCTAGGAGCAGACCCAGGTGTATATACTTCCAAGCTTAAAATGATATGGGGGAGGAGAGAAAAGTACAGACAGAAAGATAGAATCCAGGAGAGGAAATCTGTTGTGAATTTTCTAATTTTCCATAGTTTTCACATAAGACGTAATATGTAATAGAATAACAATACAAAACTGACATACATATAGTGTTTTACTAAATATTTATTTGAAGGCTTTTGGTTCCAATCTCATCACTAGTCTTTGGTCACCATGTAACTTAGCCTAATATATCATTTTGACAGCATGCCTTGTTCATTTTCTTAATGGCTTAGGAATAAACACAAACCAGACACTCAAAAACAATGTATGTAAACATGAAGGCCAGAGAAATGGCAACTTCTTCATGAAGGGAAGCTTTTCATCTTCACGTTAGGATCCTGATGATCGTCCCAGGAGGTTTTTCCATACCCAACAGGAAGGTATGCTCTGGTGTCTCCTTCTGGTGCTTCAGATTTCTTTCTGACTGGGCCCCTAAATAAAGTAATACATCGAACGTATCAACTTTTCAGACTGAATGTCCCGAAAGCTTTTCTAAAGATGACACAGTAAACTTTGCAGAAGTAATATAGTGAAATGAAATCTCCTTGATAATCTGATTCTAGAAAATGAATGATTTAATCAATGACAAGAATAAGCAAAGATCAACGAATACAGTTAAGATTTTGACCCATTCTACTTCAGTCACTAAAAGGAACTGAAAAATGAAGACAAACCTTCTCAACAGAAAGGTAACAATGAGCTAAATACATAAGCAACACAATTCACAGGAACGTAATTTAAAACCTATTGTAAGCACATTTTACTTATAGTCATTAAATTAGACAGAAGCCTTCAGGGAAAGGAAGGGAATCCTAAGCAATTTTCAACACTTAACCTTTATAATTTCTATGGTTCATATTATAAAAGAAACAACATTCTCTAAAGGTATGCTATTATACATATGTGGGTTTCTACTTTGGAGTCAGAATAACAACTCTTTATCTTCCTGATGACAAGAATATGAGCATGCAAACTAACCTACAACATCATTTCCTTCCAAAAGGAGAGCTACAATGGGCTCTGGCACAAACATGAAAAGTGGAGAATTGGATTTCACAATGCTTACACTGATATCCTTCTCGGGGATTTCCTGAATTCCCACATGTGGGAATCTGGGAGGTTGAAGATTAGCATTTTAAGATTTATAGCTAGATATTTTTATAATTATCCAATAAACAGACATAAAGAACATCTTAGCTAAGAGGAAAATTATGTATTAGGTGAGTATATATTAGGTAAATCCGATGTATATTATAAGTTTTCCACTTAAACACTCAGATATTTAACAGTGATAAAGCCAACTTACATTTCTTCACATTCGGTAACTTTTCAGGGCTGCTCTTCAGTGTGAATTCTTTGATGTCTAATGAGGGATGAACTGCACTTAAAACTCTTCCCACAATCATTACATCTAAAAGGCTTCTCTCCAGTATGAGTTCTCTGGTGCTGAATAAGAGCCGATGAATGAATGAAAGCTTTTTCACATTCACTGCATTTGTAAGGTTTCTTTCCAATGTGAATCCTTTGATGTTTTGCAAAATTTGAGCTCCGGCTAAAAGTTTTTCCACATTCACTGCACTCGTAGGGTTTTTCTCCTGTATGAATTCTCTGATGCTGAACAAGGTGTGTGCTCTGACTAAAGGTTTTTCCACACTCACTACACTCGTATGGCTTTTCTCCAGTATGAACTCTCAGATGCTTGGTAAGGGATGAACAATGGCTGAAAGCTTTCCCACATTCTAGACATTTATAAGGTTTCTCTCCAGTATGAGTTCTTTGATGTTTAATAAGTGCTGATGAATGAATGAAAGCTTTGTCACATTCATTACATTCATAAGGCTTTACTCCAGTATGAATTAACTGATGCTGCACAAGATGTGTACTTCGATTAAAACTTTTCCCACATTCACTGCATTCATAAGGTCTCTCTCCAATGTGAATTCTCTGATGTATTGCAAGGGATGAGCTTTCAGTAAAGGTTTTCTTGCACTCACTACATTCAAAGAGAACTCTATTATGAGTTCTCTGGTGTTTCGTTAAATTAGCTCTGTGGCTAAAAGATTTCCCACATTCACTGCAGGTATAAGGTTTCTCTCCAGTATGGACTCTCTGGTGTCGAATAAGCACTGAATGGTAAGTGAAGAGTTCACCACAGTCATTACATTTATGAGGTTTTTTCTCTTTATAGGTTCTCTGCTTTTTCCTTAAGCTTGACTTCTGCTTTAATCTTTTACCCAGTGTATGAAAGGCATAGGATCCTTTGGGAACTCTGTCTTGAGGGATAAGGACAGATTTTTGACTGAAGTTTTTCCAATATATATCATGCTCATGATTTCTTTCCTCAGCAAGTGAATTCATGTGGGTGAACACTTCTCTCAAATGTCTCTGCTGACTTCCTTGCTGATTTTCTAACCAATTTTCACATTCAAGTGCTGTTTCCAAGGTGGAGTCATAGACGTTATTTCTTGTTAGTCTGTCCATTATTACATCCTGATGTGACTCTTTGGAAAATTCTTGCACTGAAATTGAATCTTTGCTCTCAGGTATAGTTTCCATGTCTGAAAAACATTGGAAATGTGAATTTCCTTCATTTTTCTGTGCTCAACAAAAACGTAGTTCTGTAATAGGTGAGAATTAATGAAGGTGAAAAGCATTCTTTCAAGGAATACATGGGTCTGATTCTTACTAGATTATTTCCAAAAAAGAAGCAAATGGAGAAAACAAATAGTATATGCAGAGAACATGAGTATAAACTATGCAGCAATGTCAGAAGAGGGAAAAGATGACCAGAAATGTAGGAGAAAGAGGGATATTGATAAAGCAATATATCAATATATGAGAGACAATATGTATACTAGATCAGGATAAGAGAAAATACTTTTTTATGGAATACCTACTATAGTAAATATTAAGGCAGTTAGCATCTTACTGTAGAATAGTTATGATTCCTAAGTTTACAGTCTTTTAATTGTGCTCATGATTAGCTATAAATCTATTGCCAGTGTAATCTTCCTAACAATAGTTTTATAATATTTCTATTAAAAATCTCCTATGGTCTACCCAAGGCATAACACAAATATATGAAATGATACATGCAAAGGATATTCACTATAATATCAATTAAGACCTCCAAAGACTAGCAACATTCCAAATACCTAACACAGAGAAAAAAAAAAAGACTGAATGAACTATAATATATACAACAAATTGGATCGTATGTAGCTTTTTCAAAATAGAAATAATCTCCGTATATTGCTATGATCTCTAGGATATATTTAGTACTTTTTTAAATGCAAGGTATAATGAAAAACTAATAAAAAGGATCATTTACAGGGAAATGTCAGAAAAGGACAGGGCAAAAATAGAAGCTAAGTCTCTTTAAATATGTGTAATGTAAACATTACAATTTTGTATCAAATATAAAACTATTTTACAAAGATGAAACAATTTAAACAACAGTTCAAGAGAATAAATACATCAGTGAAGTAGAAGAGGAAATTCAGAAATAAAACTACATTCTTATAGTACACATAAAAATAGGAAAATCATTTTAGTCACTGAATGAAGAGCTGGTTTCTAACAAAATGTTGCCATGACAACTAAACATTTAAAAGAAGATAAGTTAGATCTCTCATTCCATAAACACAAATAAATTCTATTCATTAATCTGCATTCACATATGTATCTCTTTTATTCAGCAAGTATCTAGGCTTTATGCTAGTTTCTGGGACTAAACAAACACAATCCCTATGCAGACAGAAGGAGAGAGAATTTAACACTGACATACTGAAACCATTAAGAAATAAAAGGCAAATGATGTTACGAGAAAACAAGAGAGGGAAATAGAAGGGAGAGTTTTCCTTGAAAAAGTAAATCGCTCTGCAGAATGGAAGGTGAGCTGGGATTAAGGTGAGTGTTCTGCATGTACTAGTGTTCTAGTGCACAAAAGCACTGACACGAGTATTCCGGACGGATGGAATAATATGTACACAAACCCCAAGGTAAGAAGGACATTCAGGAGAAGCATGGTGAATGAGATTATGGACTCTGAAGTCAGAACACATGAATTTGAGTTCCCACTCTGCCATTTACTAGCTATGTGACCTTGGGCAAATAATTCAATATCTCTTTCACTTTCCTTATGCATAACAGTAATAACAGTATCTACTTCATGAAGAATAATAATAATATTGACTTTAATTAGCATTAGAGTATTTATCATGCCACTAAACACTGACACTGCATAAGTGCTTTCTAAAGGTTCGTTAAGTAAAATATAAATCAACATAGATAAGTAGAAACCGAGATCTCAAAGCAGCAGTCTGTGGACCCATGGAAGGCTATAACACTAACTTCAAAATAATACTTACACGGTATTTATCTTTTATAATGTCTTCATATTTACACTGATATTGCAGAAGTAGTGGTGGTAAATTGCTTACAACTTAATAAGAATGAAAACAGTAACATCGAACTTATTAGTAATTATACTGTTTTCTACCTTGTATATATAAATATATTAATTTATACACTTGTGTATATCTATATCTATAGATATACAGAATCAGTGTCCTTTTAAAATGTCTACGGAAGCAATAAACATTATAATCAGTTTCCTTTTAAAATGTCTACGGTAGCAATAAACATTATTAGTTCACTGAGTTTCAATCCTTGAGTACATACCTTTTGAAAATTTTGGGTTGGTAAAATAAGAAATATTCATAAAGCAAGAGGTTTTACCAGAGTGTGTAATGACTGTTGTAAGGAAAAACACTTGTGTAATTGAACTGTGAGCTAAACTACTTTTCTTAGGGACCGTGATTTTTACTTGGAAAAGTGACAGACTGTGTTATCCAAGTTGAGAATCTGGCACATGGTTTCTCAAGAATGAATAAGGTGAATCTGTCATTTCAAGGAAAACAAATTATAGTGTTTGATAAAATCCGAGCTTTCAGACAGAAATGACGAGTTCTAGAAAATTAACTACAGAGAAAACTTGACAGGTTTCTAAAATGTGAAGACTTTCCTAAAGTCAGTATTGTCATTAAAAGTTGTAATTTAAAAAAATACTATACAATGCAAAGGATCAAGTTTTAGAATATCTGCTTAACTTAGTGAATCAGTACTTTCCAAATGATCAATACAGATGTTAATGTAGTAGAGTATGAATATTTATGGTTATAGTTTCAGATTTTACATTGTAGTGGGATTGAGCCAAGGTTTTTGCACTGAGCTACATCCTAGCCTTTTTAAAATTTTTTATTTTGAAACAGGATGTCACTAAGCTGGCCAGCCTCAGATTGAACTGTGTTTTTTTTTAGGTATTGGGGATCTAACTCACAACCTTGTGCTTGTCAAGCAAGCGCTTGGGAAATTGAACTTTTGATTCTCCTTCACCTGTTTTCCAGAGTGCTGGGATTTCAGCTATGCATAATTAGGCCCAATTTAAAATCAAATCTTGATCAAGTAAAAATGCAATTACTCATCAAAGAAAGCTAACAAGATACATCCAAAAACAAGAGGCAATTTCAAATACGTGAGTGACTTAAAGGAAAAATGAAAGGACAAATATATTAGAAAGTAGGAACAAATATTTATATAATCTTGCAATGAGGAAGGCTCTTAAATGTTACTTAAAAGGTAGAAAATAAAAGAGTATAACATTAATTTTGTACACCAAAAAGTATAGTAAAACTGAAAGGTAAAAATCTAAAAGAAAATCTGTAACGTAACGAAGGGTAAATACCTCCAGAGCTCTTATAAATCACTAAGAAAACAGCAATATCCAAAACAAAACAAAACAACAAATTCCAATACTCTAAAAAAAGAAGAGTGTCCAGTAGGCAAATCACTGACAGGTCTACAAGGAGGAACAGACGTACCTATGATCACAGGGAAAGATTTTAAAGCAAGAGGAATTTCAAATGGAAAAAATTTTGTAAAGAACATTCAGAAATAATTTATAAACACACACACACACACACACACACACACAACGTTAATTATAGTAATTAAAACAGTATGGTATTAGAGCACAGATAAACAAGTAAACCAGAGTGAACAGAAACACATCTACATACATAGGGGAATTGGATCTACTACACAGATAACATTACAAATCAGTGATAAAAGATTGGTTAATAGATAATACTTGATTATAGACTGTAAAGATGGAAAGATAAAATTAGTTTGTTATTTCACAACATGCAAAAATACATATAATGCAAAATTTGAACATTTGCAAATAAAAAATAGGATATGTTTGTGAAACTGAGATATAGATTAACAAAAAGGAAATATGTAAAAAATTCAATGAATCTGACATTAAAATTTAAAAATTCAAGACATTATAAAATCAAAATAATATCAGAAGAAACTTTTTCTCAATGATCTGTAATGCTGCCTGTCATGTAATAAAATTTAAAATGTATGAATACATCCACAAAATCAAGAAAAAGGTGTGAATAGACCAATTTTTAAAACTGTTCAAAGACCATCGATTGATAGTTCACAAAGAGAAAATCTAAAGAGCAAGTCATCATAAATACTCAAACTCACTATTCAGATAAATGCAAATTTAAAAGCATGAAACAGCACTTCACATCCACCAGATTTACAAAATTAAAAAACCTAAAAACATCAAATATGAGCTAGGACAGGTGGTAGGACCTTGATAATTTCTAGTAAAATTAATATGTAATACTTCAGGAGTGAGTTAATCCTTCTCTGGATATCTATCTTAATTAATCCTAATTCTCAAAATGAGCATTAGTCAATGCAGAGATGATCACTACAACTCTATCACCAAAGGCAAAAAAAAGGGTACAGTTTATTCACACAGTGGACCTACTGCAGAGTAGCTAAAATAAACACATCATTATAAATTAATATAGATTAATAAAATACAATGTTAAATTTTAAAAATCAGATTTAAAAGCTTAGTAAAACATACATATTATTTGTACATGTGTTTATGATATATATTAGTTTATGTACATATGTGTATGTTTGTAGACATATATACACATGCAAACAGAATGATTCATATCATCTTTTTTTTTTTTTATCCGTACCAGGGATCGAACTCACAACTATGCGCTTGCAAGGCAGGCGCTTATGCCTCTGAGCTAAATCCCCAGCCCTGATTCATATCATCTTTGAGATACTTATAGTGCTTACTTAGAATGAAAGGACTTTAAATCTCTAATATTTTTTCTTCCTTAAAAAGTAAATGTGTCACAAACCCAAAGGAATGGTAAAATGAAATCAGGTAATATTAAGTGTTGATAAGCATGTGAACAACTAGAACTCTCCTCCTCTGCTGGTAGTAACATAACTGATATGCCAACCTTGAAAATCTCTTTAGCAATTTCTACCAACAATCAACAAGCACCTAACCTATGGCTCACAACAACTGTACCTGCATGTATATACACAACAGAATTTCATATATGAGTTCATGAAAAGACAAGTCATAAGAACACACACAATAGGGGCTGAGGATTTAATTCACCAGCATAAGTGCCTGCCTGGCAAGCGCGAGGTTGTGAGTTCCATCCTCGGTACCAGAAAAAAGCTAGGAAAAAAAAAAAAAAAAAAAAAAAAAGAGGACACACAATAGCATTGTTCACATAAACAAAAACTGAAGACTATCCAATTGCCTATGTTTAAGAGAACAGGTAAACTATGCTAAATGAACTTGAATACTAATGTAAGGAAAGACTGTATGACAGTGAACTATAATACACCATATTGTATATATCTTACCGCTAATGTTCAGAGAAGGAAGCCAGACACAAGAATATATGCCATGGGGCTGGGGATTTAGCTCAGCGGCATAAGTGCCTGCCTTGCAAGCAGACAGTCGTGAGTTCGATCCCTGGTACCGATAAAAACGAAAAAGACAAAAAAAAAAAAAAAAAAAAAAAAGAATATATGCCATATCATTCAACAACAGTCCAAAATTAAACTACGGTGTTGTAAGTTAGGATAAGGTGATGGAGGGAGGTGGTGGAGGGAGGTGATGGAGACAGGGTATTAGAATGCTCCTAGAAGTGCAGGCAAAGTTGTTTTCTTGATCTGGGTACTAATTACACGAATGTGTTTTACTAGTTAAAGTTCACAGAATTGTATAGTTGTGATGCTTTTATGTATATTATACACTGCAAAAAAAGAAGAGACACAAAGTAAAGTATTAGCAAAACTTTAATCTTGGTGATGAATACATACTATTTTATTTCTGGATTTCTTTATGTATCTAAAATGTTTTAAAATTTAAAATATTCATCAAAAAGAAAGGTGATTATATTGTTTGATCAATTTTTCATGCCTATCTCTTGTAATATGAGTAACTACTTCCAAGATAACAATATGAATGTATTAACCATTATCTATTATCTTGTTTTGAAATTCTGTATCATTTTTTCTTTTTAAAAACAAAAATTAACAATAAAAATCCCTGCCCTTTGGGAAAAAAAATTTAAAATAAAGCATTTTAAAGCAATGGCACATAAGCATTTCTTATATTCTTTATTAGAACTCAAAAGGGACAATCACTCTCCTGTTGCACATTTCTGAAGATGATTCCCTGACTCACCCGAGTAACTGCGTTTAGGGGCTTTTCTCTCAAACCTCAAAGGTTCCTTCCCATTGTCCAAACTGTAGTTTTCAGGTTTGGAAACTGGAAGCCCTGTTTATTTGGAAGAAAAGAAAGAAAGTAAAGAGAAATGGAACTTAGCTATTTAAAATGGTCCCAAAGATCTACCCTGGAAGATAATTTACAAAGACAAGTCTGTCAATTTACAAAGACAAGACATTACAGGAGGATCTGGGGAAGATGGATCTTTAAATATATGCAGCAGGAGCTAAGCCTGATACAGAGTTAAACTGCATTTGTAAAGACAAATGCTGTTGTCTGTCAAAGAAGAGAATGTCTCTTAATTTTCTTAACATGTGTAGAAATTTTTGCGTAACTTTGAATTTTAGTACTTACGTTATGAATGATGGAAAAAAAAAACTGGACCTCAGTTGGATCACAAGATAGTGACCATGGCAACTACAGTTTCTGTTTTCTAAAAATTTCTCTTCCTTTTTCAGTTACTGGAAATCACTTTCTTGAGAGATTCATTCCATGTGATTTGGGAAGTGCTAACACAGCCCCCTACACCCCTCTACAAATACACATATATGTGTCTGCACACATATAGTGGTGAACACAAGATCCAGAATAGCCCAGAGAATACGCTCTGTCTATGGCTCGATGATTATTTCTGATAAGCATCTGACCCTATTTGTGCAACTCCCAGGACAGAATCATTCTTTTTGCTTAGCTTTCTAACTGAAAGACTAATGTAACTACCAATCTGAGGCAGGAGAATTGCAAGTTCAGGCTAGCCTCAGCAACTTGGCAAGACCCTGCCTCAAAGAAAAAAAAAAGGAGGAAGAGGAGAAAGAGAGAAGAGAGAAGAGAGAAGAAGAAGAAGAAGAAGAAGAAGAAGAAGAAGAAGAAGAAGAAGAAAAAGAAGAAAGCTCATACAAAGTCAAGCTAAGTGATTAAAATTAAATAACACATTCTGAATGTAAAACTGAAAACGTGTTAAGCTACTTCATTTTCAATGGCGAAATGATACTTAAGCGTTGCAATCATACGTTCTTACAAAGTGAGACTAGGTTCCTATAGTTCTCCAGCATCACATCCCTTTGTGCTGGATCCAGCTTCCCCCACTCCTCTGGCGTGAAGTCCATGGCCACGTCCTTCAATGTCATTGTTTCCTAAGACAAAACATATTTGTTTACTCTGCTTCACTTGATAGGCTCCCTTTTACTCACCATTATGCTTAAACTGGAGCAAAGGTCTGAGATACACTCAACAGAGAAATGGTAAATATTCTAACAGTTGTCAAATTCTGAGTATTCTATGTAAAGTCACTGAGTATTAATTGTAAGCCAAAGTATACTGTGTCAGACTCAACATGAGAATTAAGTGAAGTAAGTTAACAGTGGCTCCACTGAAAGATGACAATTTTTCAGGGGGAAATAAAGTATTAAAATATAAACCAATGAGCCAACAGTATAATTTGGCAAAGTAAGCTAAATATAGGTAGACAAAAATAAAAACACGGGCAATTCTCCTGTGAGTCCTATTAAATACTTGAAGAATCAATGTAACTTTCAGAAGATGAACTACAATAAACAACTTGCAAATGGAGAAATTATTGAGTAAAAAATTGAGTACCAAATCCAGTTAACATGGAATTAATTCAAGTTAAAATGTGTTAAATTGGAAAATGATTGCAACAAACTAATTAAGGTTACAGATTTCATTAAAAAATGTTTATATGTAAAATATTGAGATTATAATTTCTAAGATCATTTATAACTTAAAATCTGACATATTGTATCACTGTCATAAGATCAAAAATATAAAAGCTGTACATTCATAGAAACATATCAGTACTGAATATGTCCCTGTAAGTAATTCCATGAGGAATGGACGTAAAAATTCCCAGGTTGCTAAGTGCTATAACTGGATAGATAGATAAACATTCATGACGTATTTATAAAAACAAAGTAAATTTCAGTAAATTCCCAAATAGAAATAGAACAGAATAATGATCGATAACTGAAAAACCATGTCAGATATAAAAATAATTATGAAAAAAATCTGAAACACAATGTCTAATAACTAACACTATACTTACAAGGAAATGTCATAGTTTTAAACATTTTCATCAAAAAAATTATGTAAGTAAATGTGCAGAACAAACAAGTCAAGTTGAACAAAAATAAAGGAAAACAAAGTTTGAAAACAGCTGGGATTACATTTTTATACCAGTGTTAATGCCTAATTTTGAAAAACCAGTAATAACAAAGTAAAACATTAACTTGTTGAGAAGCTGGATAAACAGTATGAAAGATACCTCCATTACTTTTAATATTTTTTGAGTTTAATAATTTTTTAAAGCAAACTTTACATAATGGAAATAATGTGAGCTTTAAGAAATAAAAGAATCATCATTTAAAAATAAAATAAAATGTAAAACCATTAAGTAGCCATTAAATATAAAAGACATGAGAAAAAAATGACCTTGACCTTAGAATACCTAAATCAACACTCAGTGGAAATTAACTGCCAAACAATAGGAAAAAAATTCCAACAAATATGTAAACCACTGCACAAAAAGATAAAGAATACATAGGAAACAGGATTATACATATCACAGCAATAAAAAATTGAAATATACATGCCAGATGTGAATGAGCATTATCTCCTTTAAAAATGGTTTTTAAAAAAGCCTAGAGAACATATTACCCGAAACAAAGTATTATTCCAAGGTTGGCAGTGTAATGGGCAATATGTCACAAGCCTGAATATAATACTGCAGACTCAACACAAATATGGAAAAACATGTATCAGCCTGTTACCATTGCTTGGGAGAGATGAGGAAATGAATTTGGGAAGGGAAGTAATATTATCTTTATATTCTGTGCCCATTTTTCCTGCCAAGTCAGTGAGAATCAAAGCCATATTTAAAAAAACATATAGTAAGACATAAAAAATAGCCAAATTACTAATAAAGTTGAAAAGTTAGCATCAAATAAGGTCTAAAGTAATGCATAAAAGACAGATTTTTAAAATTCTCATAGAAGATTCAAACCATACCAATGGTTTAGCAGATTTAACAGTATCACATATATAAAGGTCAAACAATGACTTCCCATATTTCAACCACCATCTAAATCCAACAAATCTTAATATTTGCCATACTTACTCTTTCAGAGGTAGGACAATAATATACAAGTAAGTTATAGGCATATCATGTCAGTATTCACACACCCAGGACTGAATTCTAAAATTTTAAGCCTTTAGGTTTTTTCTAGCATTTGTTTGAACCTGTACCACAGGCGGTGGGTCATGCAACTAGGGAAAAGCTAGTCCCGAGAGGAAGTCAGCAGAAGGCAAGATAAAGCCTGAGACAAAAGAGCAGGCACCAAAATGGAGACACAATGGCCAAGGCCAAGGGCTTCCCAGGTCTGATAAACAAGGGTCCCCTGTTAAATTGGTGGGATCTTCTGGCCCAGGAAAGTGGTCAAATCAAGGTGATACATACATGCCAGCTTTTTTTGCCTTGAGTTTCTACAGGCGTAATTCTAGTCAAAGTCTCTTCCTTGTAACCCAATTGATTGACCTCAGCTTGGCCCACAATGGTCTAAGACATAGTCATTTTGGTGTACACAATTAGACAGAGTCCCATGGCAACACACTTTCAAGTCCCCTCTTGCTTTCAGGAACTTTCCTCCAATGAACTTTCTTTCTACTCATCTCCCACATCCTTGAGTCCATTCTTTGGCATCTTGAGACATGAACTCAGTTAACTGGATTTCAGTCATCAGCAGGTACACTCACCTGGGATCTCGCCGTGAGACGCAGAGCTGCCTCTTCTTTCTCCTCTGTGTTCTCCTCTTGGGAAGAAAGAGCAAAGGGCAAGAAAGCAATAATGATGCAGACTACATTTATCCAGCTACTCACACTTCCAAGTCTAACAGTCCCTCCAAATGGGCTCCCTCCTAACACTGAGACTGAAGGGAGCCCCAAATACCTATCACCTCCCAGATGGTGGAAATTGTACTTGGGACTTACATTCAGTTGCTACAATCAACATGTTCTGGAAGACGACACTCTCTGATCTAGAAATTAGAATAATTTCCCAGCTTAACCTACAAAAATAGTACAGAAGTAGGTGTAATGGTTCTCAAAATTATTATGAAAGTCCACTTAAAATGTTAATTGCTAGATCTTACTTGACAGTAATCATCATTGGTAGAATCTGGGGTGCAATATAGAAATCTAATAAGCCCAGGAGGCATTCTGATGCATAAAACCATTGACCAAAGTTTAAAAAACATTGGTCACCCAGCACCGGAAGTGCCTGTCTTCTCTGTACATTAAACAAAAAACGTACTGTACTGAAATCATATGAAAATTACACAAAGTGGGATAACAGGTGTGTGGAAATATTTTTGTCAGCCACAATCGTTAATTCGTCCCACTGTGATGGATAGGGAAGTAGGATGGGATAATCATTTGGAAGGAAGAAAACGTGAAAAAAGTCGCTATGGCTATACTCAGCTCAGAAACTTAACATTTGGCTCACGTTTGGGGACGTTTTGAAAGCTCTACTATGCACCATGCTGGAGTGTGTCTCTGTGTGTGTGTGTGTCCCCAAGCCAACTCTTCCACACTCACTCAGACAGCATCCATCCATCCCAAGACTGTGGGTGGAGACAAACAGCACCTCTCTAACAAGCCATCTGACCCTAGGCAACCATTTTCCCTTTGGGGGAAGAATCCCACCCTGCTACGCCACAGGTTCCAACACTTGAGCAATTCTACCTCTTTTCTCAGGCATCTGAACCAAATCTGACTCCATGATCACCACCTCCTCCATGTCTCGAAGATGCTGCTCTTCACTCAAATCCAGACCTCTCTGTGCAAAGTAGCGAGAAGTCCCAGCAGGCAGGATGCCCCTTTCCTTCGCCCCTCGGGGGTCTCTGCACAGGTCTGGTCAGATGGGATCGGGTTTCTTCCTCACCGCGGAGCCGCCTCGGTCTCACGGAGCTGCAGCCTGCAAACCCGGGGACAGCATCCCTGAAACGGTCCCTCCTGCTCGGAGCTGTCCCGGGAGAGGGGAGAGGCGGTAACGATTGTCTGAAGAGATGGTGTTGGGGCTGCAGTCAAGGCAAAACGTGCACAGACGACTCCAGCTGCACTCGGGTCGCTCGCGCGGGATCCCCCGCTCCGTTGCGCCCGCCTGGCCCGCAGCGCGCCCACCAGCACCGCTCTCAACTGGTCTCGGGGGAGGGATTCCAGCCAGAACGTGACTGTATTCGGCTCCAGGCTTGCCGGCCAGGGCCCTTTCACGTCCGTACACTCCAGCCCATTTTCTGCACAGGACGAGCCCGGAGGCGACCTCCGCGGTGGAGCTGCGAGGCGCAACACCCCGCCAACCAACTCTCCTCCCCTCCCGGCCCTAACAAAGGCTACGAACTTCTTGGGCCAGCTCGGGGTTGCGCATGCGTGATAAGCCACTGTGAGGAACAAGGCCCACTGGCCGCTTTCTGCCCGGAACTACAATTCCCAGAAGCCCCTTCGCTTTCATACTACTTTTCTCAGCAGGTGGTATCGTGAATAGCGCTCTATAGACAGAAGCTGAAGACGGGCAGCTCGTTTCCTCTCGCGAGGGTGTAAAACGCTGTGTTCCCTGTGTGCCCACTGTGGGAGGTACGGTAAAAACACTGGAGGCGCAGGTTTGGGTCCTGGCTTTTCTGACTCTATCTACACACCTAATCAGGGCTGCTGAATCCAACCTACTCTGTTGTCACGTTTTATACTTCTGAAACTCATGCTTTGCCTTTAAACACTATGCAGTTTTTTTTTTTTTTTTTAACAGCAGATTTTTGGTTGCATACTGACTCCTGTGTCCATTAATCCACGGACAACTTGCAGTCCTAAAAATTTTGGGAGATTAAAGTGGGAGAGGAGAAACAAGGAAAACTGAAATTTTAAAACTGCACCTTCGAGAAAACTACAACTTCAAGACACAAAGTTACCCAACACTATAGTGCCTTTTTCCGCTTTTAAGAAAAAGCACTCAAAACAAAACAAAAATCCTAGGACTATTCAAAATACAGTTGGGCCTATGTTTTTCACATGTAAGTTGTGCCTGAAAATTATACATACATCCACTCTCAAAGATACGTTATTATTATGTATTATCTCTAAACTTCAAACACATGCAGATGGTTTTCATTACAATCGAGTCCGCTAATAAGTAACCTGATAAAACACTACGGAAACAGTCTAAATCATCGGTTTTGAAGACACCCTTAAGAATGCAAATATTTCCAGGCCAAGACCATAATGCACCTCCCCCTTGAGCAATTGCATTTTGTGTGTATGTGTATACACATTTTTAATTTTTCTAATAAATCTTTCAATAATGTGTCCTAAAATTCCTTCCTGTGATACAAGTCAGCAAAACTACAACTTCTGCAAGAGAGGAATAAGTTGACGTGTCCATCTTTGAGGGACCTTCTTCAGACCCCTTTCAATGACCACAGTTGAAAAGATGGAACCGGTTTCTACAGCTTTGAACAATAGGTTCTTTGCAGGCAAAAAATCTATGTAGTCTCAGTAGTGATTAATTGTTCAATTCTGTTTAGGGACTAATCCTCCCACCTCAAACTCATGTCTAATCTCCTCAGAGAATGTTACTGTCAACGCATCAATTTATATAAACCAAAACAATATTTTCAACTCTTCTTTCGTTCTCTATTACCAGGCCTATGTACTATATTTTAAAAATAACTCCAATTGTCCATCTTTCTGCCTTTCCACTTACTTTAGTTCAAATCACCACCATTTCACTAAGTTTATGATCTGTCTTCTAACTGTTCCATAACTCCAGTGTTCAGTCCCACTGACCTATTCTCCAGACTTTCTGGCCAGTGATCATTTTAAAGCAAGAAAGTGATATCACTTTACTGCTTAAAATACTTCAGTACCTTTTAAAAACTTCAGGGAACAGTGATTTTCAGTTCTTACAAAAATGGACATGTAACCCAGTGTCTGTGCTGCCTGGTGTAACACCCTTGTGTAGCACACTTGTGCAATTTCTTTTTGAGCATTAGTAACTTTTCCTAGTGAGTTGGAGGAGGTATGGGAAATATCTCAGGGTTCTGGTTTTCTTCTTTCCTTATGTTACTAGCTTATAAACTGAGCCTGCGGCATATTAACTCATGGGGAAAAAACAAAATATTTAAGGATATTTACTTTTGTAAAAGAAAAACTAACTAACAGATGGGCCAGAATTAATGAGCCATGCTACCTAACTACATACATTTATACATATATATCTAAAATAATAAAGGAGAGAATATACAAAATACCAATCAAGAATTTGTCATAAAAACAAAATTTTTGGGAAATATATAATGGCTTAAATAAAGTATTCTAAAACTGGATTGAATAGTAGAATGTGAAAAATGGATGTGAATTCCAGAGCTAGAATATCAGGTCAAGAAAATTTGCTCTTCAATAAGAACAGAAAAGAATAAAAAATTGAAAAATGTTGAAGAAGTGCTAGTGATATGGAGAGTGAATAGGTTTTATGATTGGAGCCCTAAAAGGAATGAAAAAAGAAAACAGTAAGAAAATACTTTAAAAAATAATAAGCAAGAATAATGGACAAATAAGAAAATGTCAAAGACTTTATATTAAAAATGTTCATTGAGCTGGTTGTGATGGTACATGTTTGTAATTCCAGCACGTAGGCAGCTGAGGCAGGAGGATTGCCCTGAATTTCAGACAAGCTTAAACTACAGAGCAAGATCCTGTCTTAAAAAAATCATTGAAAATCAAACAAGAAAATTATGAAGAGACATCACATATCATAGTGAAATCTAACAATATGAATAGTAAAAAATAACTTATAAAACTCCAGAGATAAAGCACAAAATCTGGGAGTGTGGCTTAGAGGTGGTGCATTTGTCTGGTATACTTGAGGCCCTGGATCGATCCCCAGCAAGGAACCAAACAAGGCAAAACCAAACCAAACATAACAAAGCCAAATCAGTACCTAGTATTTTGTGGCCTCTTAGAAAGTAATAAATGAATAAGCAAATCTGATTTGTTAATAGCTGCACTATTAGAAGAGAATTTTTGAATATGTAATTTTTAATTTACATATCATGCAAATTAGGCAAAATTATGCATAAAAGACATTGAAAGAAGTATTTTAGCAAGAAGAAAATATTTCAGGAAGACACTCTAAGATAGGTTAATAATAATTTGTTAAGTGATTTATTATCTTATAATGAACAAAGAGGAGAATTAGACAAGATAACTATTATTACATAGATAGCAATTTAACACTAGAATTTTAGATTATGTAACTGAAGGTCAATGTGGGAAGTAGAAATGAAAAAATGAGAGGAGCTCAGTTACTTGTCTTTATCAGGGGAAACATTTAAAAACTCAGAAAAAGGATTGAAGAGCTGGGGAAAGCATGTACATAGATGTTATTATGTTTAAGCAACAGAATGCATAATGTTCAAACCAGAAGAAAAGACCTGAGTGTTTTATAGAAACCCAGACACAAAACAAAAAAGCAAGTTTGGTCAATAGAAAATACAGAAAAAAAAGATGTCTTATTATTTATCACAATAATTATAAATGGGCCAATTCACCTATCAACAGAGAGAATCTCAATTTGAGGTAAAAATAGATTAAAAACAATTCAAGATATGGGAATATGTTCTTTAGGAAACACACAATTGAAGCCATAAAATACAAAAAGGTTAAAAACAAAGTGATAACAAAAGTATATGAGGCAAATACAAACCAAAAGCAAAGTCAGATAAAAATGTTACTATGAATAAAATTAAATTCAAGATAAAAACATCATACTGGAAAAGGATAGACTTTATATATTTGTAAAACTCATTAGGTTTTGTACATAGTTGTATAATATCTATTGTTATTTTTTTCCCTGGTGCTCTGTGATTCTCTCATCTATCATTTTATTATTTATTTATTTTTTGTCTTTTTCTTTTTTATCGGTACCAGGGATCGAACTCACCACCACACACTTGCAAGGCAGACGCTTATGCCACTGAGCTAAATCCCCAGCCCCTAATATTTTTTTTGTCTTTTTCTTTTTTATCATTTTATTTTTATCTAAATAATTTTAACTCTTCTTTAAAGGTAAGTCTAGTATAGACAAATTATTTTAGCTTCCATTAATCTGAGAATATATGGGGGCTGGGGATTTAGCTCAGCGGCATAAGCGCTTGCCTTGCAAGCAGGCAGTCGTGAGTTCGATCCCTGGTACCGATAAAAACAAAAAAGACAAAAAAAAAAAAAATCTGAGAATATATGGATTTTCTCTCCATTCCTGAACGTTAGTTTCATTGGATATGGAAGTTATGATTGACAGTTCTTTCGAGTTGACAGCATTTGAAAAATATTCCATTTCCTTTTTCGTGTGTGTGGTTGATGATGGGGATGGAATTCAGGGCTTTGTGAATGAGGCTAGGCCGGTGCTTTACTATTGAATTACAATTCCTTTTTTGCCTCCAAGAGACAACATGCTGTCATTCAAACTGGAGTTATCCTGTACATCAGTGATGGTGAATCAAAGGCACATGTGTTATTGTGTTTTTCTTTTAAGACAAAAGATATTACTGTAGAATTGTTTTTTCTAAACTAAAACCTTCGTATTCAGCCTTATTTCAGTGTTGGCACTTTGCAATAAGTAAATGGGGTTTGAATGCAGTTTGGCATTGGTCTCTAAAGGTTCGCCATTACTGTATAAATAATGTTATAATTCTCTTCATATTTCCTTCAGATATTTTCATTTTTCTCCTTTGTAGCATTTTAATTATGATGTATCTTAGGACAGCTTTATTTGTTTGTTTTATTTGGGATTTGTTCATCTTGAATATGTAAGTTTGTATCTTTTATCAAATTTGGGAAAGTATCTACCATCATTTATATAAATATTTTTTTGATCCCACTTTCTTTTTCTTAAACTTCTGAGACTATGATATTAAGATTGCTAGATATTTTGTTGTTGTCCCATTGAGCCTGTTTGATCCACTTTTGCGTTAGTAATACATGTATTACCATGAAGCTCTTAGGGTCTCCTAGGATCTCTTAACCAAATTCACTCTCTTTCCCTCCCCCATTATTTTATATTTATAGCACTTTTCAGTTCACAGTAGCTACATTTTAAGGGCACAGTATCCACATTATCCCATTATCCACTTATTTTCTGTTCTCATTGATCATATCCATTGACAGTAGAAATAAAAAAGAGAAAGAAAGCTAATATTTTTTATTTCTGAATATTAAAGCAAAAGAGCATGTAATAATAAATTTTGAGTTGAAGAGAAAATTATGAGAGAAATTTGGAAATACTCAGATGAGTTACAGTTAGAAAATTCATTTAAAAACTGTAGGACCCAGAAAGTAATTAGAAGAAAATATATAATTTCAAATACATTAAAGAAAAATTGGAAACAAATAATCTAATGAGTCTATTCCAGGATTTAGAAAAAGGAAAAGATTAAGGTAAAAGGACAAGAAAGAAATATAGTGAGACCCCAATTTATGAACATCCAAGTTGCAAACTCTCACAGATACCTATAAGACTTATTTTGTTGGACTTGTGAATCCTCTCCCTGAATGGAATCCATTCATAAATGGGGACTTACTGTAATAAGTTGTCCAAATCAATTAAGTAGTATACATAAAAATCAATGGAGAAGATTATCAAAACAAAAGCTGGTTCAATCAATAGATTAAGAAAACATGAGATAAAAGAACATGGTGTATATTTCAATAAAAATGCATTATGGTAAATGACACTGCCATTAAACCTTCTCAAAATACAGTGCTCTTCACTTCAAACACATGGGATAACAGCCAACTGAATTTAACCTTAATCATAATAAAGTAGAATTTAACAACAGAAAATCTAGCTATGAAATTTGCTACCTTGATGACCCTACTTTTATTTTTAATTTTTTTTGTGTGTGTGGTAATGGGAGGCAAGGTTAGGGCCAAGACTTATCAGGCAAGTCTACGGCCAAGCTCCATTCCCCAGCCCATCATTAATGGACTCTAAAGAAGAAAAGTCAAATGACAAACTCAGTAGTAACAAAATCGTTTGTTATGGTTTATATCTAGATGTTCCCCCACAGCCTCATGTATTCGTAGGTGGGGCTTGAGGGAGGAAGCTGGATCATGCTTGTGTGATAGTGGATCAAGGGTATGACACCTGGATCAATCCACTGATTGGTTTTGCTTAGTTGTGGGTGTGGATAATGGGAAGTCCCATGCTGGGTGTGGGGGCACTATTCAAAATAGGCTTATAGCATGGATGAAATACAAAAGGAAAGAAGAAAGGCTGCTTTGTGCCTGTCTTCCATGGAGTGTTTTCCTCTCCTGTGCCCCTCTGCCATGCTGCCTTCCCTTGCCTTGCAGAAACTCTGCAAATGGTGAGCTAAAATAAACCTTTCCTCCTTTAACTCGTCAGTGTCAGGGGTTTTGTCCCAGCAACAAGAAAGTAACTAACACATCATTTATTAGGAGTTCAATAACTATTCATGATTAAGTGTTTTAATAAGACTCTGATTATTTTCTTAATTGGATAATATCTATACACCAAAAACCCTGAGAAAATGTGAATTTAGCCAAGGACATTAGGAACATTCTCTTTAAATTGCTATTACTTAATATACTAGAGGAATACTTGTCCCGTATAGTGAACACACACACACACACACACACACACACACACACACACACACAAAGGGTAGAAGCTAGAAGGGGCTAAAACCTGAAAGAGAAGAGACAAAATGTGAATGACAATTACTTGAGAATCAATACAAACACGGTGTAAGAAACTATGTCTTTGAGCCATGTGACCAGGTTTGAAATTTGAAATTTTATGCTCTGCTTCTTGCTGTTTGACCTCAAGTATGTTACTTAACCTCTCTCTCTACCTGAGTTTCTCTCATACGTAAAACAGAGAAAATAAAGAATATCTACTTCATAGGATGATTGAGAGGATTAAATGAGTTAAACATGTGAGAATTAAATGAACTTATGGTAAAATGAGCTCATAATATATGCATTTTATCTTTTTATTTATTCCTGGTGATATATTTGACATTATTATCTACTTAGAGAACCTAAAAGAATAAAAAATCATTAAAACTGTAAAATTTAGCAAAGTTTCCATATTGAAGGTTGTTTTACCAATAATGTCAATAATATTCCTCAGTATATCAGCCACAATGGAAAGTAATATACCATTTCCAGTGCATAGTGCTCTGACTAATGCATATACAGGCATTTACTATTTTAGCATTATGTATTCTTTTGCATGTGTGATATTTGCATCATAATAAAAAATTTACATACCAGTTACAAGTTCAACAAGAAGTATCTAGCAGTTGACCTAATAAAGAAATGCAAAGGACAATCCAAATATTTATTAGGTGCTTCATTTGGATAAACCAAAGTAAAAGAAGTATTTGATGTCAAGATAGGGAGACAGGAAACAAAAAACAGAAAAATATAAAATGTCATGTGAAGGTAAATATCATATAACAATTATAAGACAAGGAAGGGAGATAGTGAGCGATATTACAGGGCTTCTATTTTTGTAAGACATTGAGGGAAGACACCAGTGTTACAAATGACATTTAAGCAGAGACTTGGTGGGGCCAGGGATTTAGCTCAGTGGCTTAAGTACCTGCCTGGCAAGTGTGAGGTTGTGAGTTCGGTACCAAAACCAAAACCAGAACAGATTTGGTAGAGGTTAAGGAGTAAATTATGTAGATATCTGAGGGTATAGCTTGGCATGTGGACTAGGAGAAGGATAGAGCAGACTGAAGAGAAACACATGAGGTCAGAACCTGATCAACAAGGCGATAATTTTCAGGCTCCTCTGACCATGATCAGAAGGACACACACACACTTTACACTGTAATAAGTATACATGCAAGCAACAGGAACAAAAATTTTTTTATTAAGACAATACTTGTTCTTGCTACACCTAATGCACTCTCTCTTTTTTTCTATTTTTCTGTTCCATTTCACTTTCTTTTATGTTAGCAAATACTATCCTGGTTGTTTAACACTAAAGGGGTTACATAAGCTCCTAATTAGTATGAAGCTTGTGTCTTATTACGCAAAGGGAAGCCAGTCAAACACTTTTAAGGGTAAGAAAGGAACAATCTAATTTGCTTTATCTTTAATTTAACTTCTATTGTTAAAATTTACTGTATGAAAAATTTCAAACACACACCAAAGTAGAGGGCAAAGCACCATGAATTCTTATCAGTGTTAACAGTTATCAGTGATTTTCCATTTCTGTTCCATCTATTACTCCACCATTTTAAATAAACCATTAGATGACTGAGGGGTTTGAGGAATTTTTGGTGGTGGTGGGAAAGGAGTGTCCCGTGAGGTTTCCATCTTGGTCATTGAACCTAAATTGTAGAGGCCTTGGCATTCTTTAGAAATCCAGAACAGAGGGCTGATGATCCCATATGTAATTTGAATTCAGGTAGAGCTTTGTCACCTTAGGAGTACAATTGGTGTTCGAGGTTGTTACAAACCTGCAATTCTCTAAATATCAGAAAACGCCCTCTCACCAACTTATTCTGGAAGCGATAAAGATAACAATGTATGTAACTGTCTTCATTCTTGTCCCAGTAGAGCTGAGTTGAACTACCTCCTGAGGGCCCAACATGGAATGGGGTGCAGAATGTACATGCAAAAAGCATAAGAAAGTGCATCTGGAAAATACTCATGAAACTAATCACCAATGTACCTAAGGTCCGCAACCCTGCGGAGCCCGACTACATTTCCCAGCAGGCTCAGCGCTCACTTCCGCTTCCGGTCCTTCTGGCGCCTTGGTCAGTCTATGTTCTGGATGTTCTGCGCTGCAGAGTGAAGTCAGGACAACAGGAGGAGCAGATGCTGATTGGGAGTGTGTGTCCAGTAGGACACTGTCAGACTTGGAGGTCCAGCTGTATCCGTTTGTGTCTCTCCTTCCTCGTGCCTGTCGGACCGTGGTACCTTCTGCTGGACCTGGGTTAGTGTCTGTCTAGGTTCGGCCACCTTGATCCACCCTAGGAATGTCTCTCGGCACGTCCTGGCTGGTGACTGGAAGGGGAGGCCGAAAGGGTCCGAGGCCACCCACGCCCCTACAGCCCATAGTGTGGTTTTTCTAGAGCAACAAGTGTTAACGCAGTGGAGGGTAGTTGTAGATCTGAGGAGTAGGTAGAAAGTAAAGGCTTAATCAATAGTAGCTATTATTAATAGTAGGCGTCCACCTCCCCATTTGCTCATAAAAAGAAACGGAAACCCAGGAAGGAAAAGGACCTCTTCTTGGACATTCACTCAGCTGGCATATAGTAAAAACTAGAATCTGGGTCCCCTCACTCCGAGGGGGGTGCATTTCCACCAGCCCTGCGCTTGTATATTCATTGGGCATGTTGGCAACTGGACCTTTATAGTTGTCAGGAATTGTCTTAATGTCTAGTAGGCGTCTGTCCCTGCAGTGCCCTAAGGTAAAGATACTGGGGCTTGCTGATATTTAGGGATCTCTGGAGACAAGTGGCTGCTAAAGTTCTTAGCTCAAACAAGACTACTTTCTGCTTCCTATTTGCTTTATATGGAACAAAGCGTGGAAAAAGAGAATGGAAAAAGAAATGCAATTTTAAAAATTCAATTCGGAATCTTTTGCCAGAGTGTTGGAGAGCTCTGGCAATTCCCAGGGAGAGATGTGAAAGTCTTGGGAAGGGGTGCTGTACCCAAATGGTGGTAAAAGGCTGTGGTTATGGGGAGTCGAACCCACAAACTCCAGAACAGAGATAAGAAATACATGTGAAAGAGAATATTGCCACTAGTTGGACACCTATAGGGTACACACGTAAACTTTGAGGTTTTCTTTACAGCAATCTTGTAAAATGTGTGTGAGCAGCTGTGAGACCTTGGAAAAGTTAGCCGTTTCATGATCCATAAAAAGCGACTCAGTGAGTGGTAGTATTTCACTATTATCATTCCTTTTTATTACTTGAGGCTCCTATTCTTTGTCTATTTTGCCTGCTGCCTCTGTGAAGTATGAGCAAGTCCTTAGAAAGAGAAAAGGAAATAGACATGGCTGATAGATTCGTAGATTGATACAGTCTACAAATAGATTGTAGCATACAGGGGAACTTTGATCCCTAGAACCTTTAATGAGCTTGGGTGCATCTTCAGGATCCCTAGCTCTGCTTACCAGGTCCTGTAGAATTAGTGTCCACTCCTTGACTCCTTTACAATTTCCTCTTAAAACGTACTCTCTTTTATAATACAGAATTAAAAAAAAAACCAGTAAGAAATCACTAGATGATAAATGACATATTGTTACCTTAGAAGTAGTTGTTCAAGTTATAAAATCAAAGCATAAAAAATGAACAATCAAAGAATGACAGCACAAACTGTTCTGTTTGATGAACTAATAAAAACTTAGTAGGATAGTTATCTATCTTGCACACTTAAACGTACATATAGTTATATTTGTATACCTACAACTTGTTCTTTCCTTTTGAACACTTTCTTTTCCTTTTATTATTACAATATCTATTATACATTTTGGATCTTATTACTCTTTTAGTTTATTATTATATTTTTACACTAGAGAAACTATATTTACAAATGTGAACCTGATCTATTTCCGTTATGAGGATAGTCTCAAGTTACCTCCATTTACCTATAAAAGCCTCAAGATCATCCTTTTTATAGCTGAGTCATATTACATTGTATAAAAATACCACGTCTTTTTCATCCATTCTGTGGTTGATGGACATTCTGGTTGTCTCCAAGATTTAGCTATTACAAATTGTACTTTGCAACTGTGACTTTTATGAGTACACAAATATTCTGTCCATAACACAGTAAGTTGTTTACTACAAAGTGAGCAGAAGCAGACGTCCAAATGGCTGGGAAAAGGTGACAGCACCTTAGGGCTGTGTTTTACTCAATCCTAAACATGTGTGGCATAGTTTGATAGTTTACAAAGAAAATAGCAAGTGGAAAATATTTTGTTGAGGATTGGGACTGGAGCTCGTAAGAGATCATTTACAGCAGAGGAAAAATGAAATGCTTTTACACGAGGAACTATGCAAAAAAAAATTGTGGCGCACACTGGTGAGCTGACAGGTGAACAGGCAGGTGCAGCTCCATGAAGACCTACGACAGCAGGGAGACCAAAAAGATGTCAACTGTGTCCTACAAGAAAGGACAGGAAAACAAAATGTACGTGTGATCAGTGAAAGTGATACCAGCACATGGAACATGCAGTTATCACATGTGAAGATGGCTTTGGGTCAGTTGAAAAGGTTATTTCTGTGGTAGACTTTTCTTTGTGTTTACATTGCATAAATTTATTTCTGATGTTATCTTTTAGGTTTTGTAAGCAAGTACACAGCTGATGTGAAAATGTCAATGTTTATTCTAAACACAATACCTATTAAGAATTTAATACTTTGTCTTATTGATGTTTTATGTTCCTGTTAACTACACACTGTATAATGTGATATAATATTATGACAAAACAGCAAAACCATGGAGATGTCAAGTATGCCCTACAAAAAGGGCCAGGAAAGCAAACATGTGAAGAAGTGTGGGTGATATGTGAGTATGGAACGTGCCGTTGTCACGTGTGCAGCCTGCCTTACGTGTGATGATTGAAGATTATTTTTGTAAAGTGCTTTTGGCATTTTCATTGTCGTTCACATCATAATTTGTATTGTTTTTTAGACTTATTACAACAAAATTAGTTGATGTTGAAAATTTTGAATTTTTTATAACTCAATAAATATTAAAAACTCAAAACTTTATTATTGATATATTTTCCTGTTAAGTACTCATTGTTTAACATAATAAAACTCATAAAACTTAAATTAATAATTCACTCATAGAAATATGCTAAAGTATATTCTAAACCCACATTTCTAGGCCTTAATGACAAAGTCATCTTATGTTCTCGGGGACATGGGAATGTGCATGTTTGTACTATATTAGCCACAAATTTGTGGATGATCTTGACAAGAATGTTGAAGCTGAACCATGTTTGATTAATGAGTGACTCTGTTTCCTATCCAAAGAGATATTGGGGTACCTAACTTTATTCTTTTTCCCTGTGCCATAAGGGTGCTCTCTAATAACAAAAACTTAAATAGAAAGGGGAAAAGTAAGAGAAATAGACGGAGTGAGCAGGAACTTTTTTGAAAAAATGAGTAAATAAATGAATGAAACATAGAAGCCACTTTACCATTTCAGATATCTACACTGACCAGTTCTTTAGATACCATGTTCTACACCATACAGTACATTTTAGCAGGTAAGTCAGCAGGTATCACAGCACTCTCAAAATCAAGGTCATCTAAACTAACTTTAATCAAGAAGCGGATCACCTAGGTAGGGCGGGAAGGGAGAAAGGAGAGGCTGCAATTCCAGAAGTGTTCTTTCCAAAGATAATACTTCTGAGTGTTGCGAAGCAGGTAGCTGCACACAGTTGTATGGATCAGGCACTGCTAACGCTGCTCTCCTGACAGTGATGGCTGCTAACGTGTGGCTGGGGGTGCAGCTTAGGAAACTCATGTGTTGCCTTTCCCAGGTTGACACTTTGTGTAATTCAAACAAAGGCTGAAGGATCTTTTTAGATTCTTCTAAGCTTGCAAATGTGCCAAGTGTGGGGTGGGGGATATGTAGGTGGTGCTTTGTCTGCGTCATTTCTGGCCCTTTGTAGGTGTGCCAGCCACCTGGATTGCACTCCCTTCTCTGGTTTTTTCATTTTAAAAAACTAGTAGTGAAAAAAAATGTGCGTGGGTAGCTGCAGAAACAACTGCAAAGAATTCCTATATCCTGAACAGATCCTGCTAACTGAAAGCCATTTTTTCTCAGTTCAAAGAAATGATTTTGTAATTGACCCTAAAAGCATTTAGTAGAACTTGAGATAACCTGCCCTTGACAGGCAGGTGGTGCACTCCTGGAATCCCAGCTACTCGAGTCTGAGGCAGCAGGATCATGTGTTTGGGACCAGCCTAGGCAAGGTAGCCATACCTGTCTTAGAGCAGTAAAACAAACAGGTCCAGGAATGTTAGCTCAGGGCCCCCTGATTGAATCCCTAGTAATGAAGGAAAAAAAAAGAAGCTGAAAATTTGGTAACACTCCACCAGCAGTGCTGTAGAGAGAAACACCAGGTACATAGAAAACAAATTAAAAACATACATACGCCCCTTTGCAGAGCAGTTTCACTGCGGGAACTGAAGGGAGACATGATTACATAATTGAGAAAAGATACACATTCAAGATGCTCATTCAAGCGCTAATTAGATCACAAGTTTAGAAACTCACTGTCCCTCAGCTGGGTAATGACTAGTTAACAGACTGCAGGGATATGAAAAGTCATCTTTTAGGCATTAATATGGACAAATCTCATGTGTCTTAGGGGTAGCGTATAAAAGAGTAGGTAAAAATCCTCCCTTTTGTATAATAAGGGGAAGAAATATGAATATATAATCTTACATCTAGGAATTTAAAAAAAACTCTAGAAAAGTAAGCAAAATAGTAAAGACCACTTTGGGAGTGGGAACTGGATGGATGGAAAACAGTCATAATAAATTTTAAAAGCCTTTTTTATTTTGCATTTTTTGGTACTAGGGATGGAACCCAGGGCTGTCGGGATGCTAGGCAAGCACTCCACCACTGAGCTATATATATCACCATTTTAAAAACGGTTGAGACAGGGTCTTGCTAAGTTGCCCAGGTTAGCTTTGGACTTACAGTCCTCCTGCCTCAGCCTCCATGTAGCTCTGATTACAGGCTTGCGACATTGTACCCTGCAAAACGTATTTTTGAGCCAGGCTCAACATCTCAATCATCTTTAAATCCTTTCCCCTTACCCCTCATGCTGAATCAGACATCTGTACACACTGTGATATTTCAATAGCTTGCCACGGGCTAGAAACAAAAGAATCCTTTATCTGTGCCTGGTTACCGCTCAGAATGGCCAGAGCCTAAAGCCAGGGGGAGCTGTCCTCCCCTGACCAGTGGCTGTGCCTTCCACCTGGCCAGCTGCCTCTGGTTCCACAGTGCCTTGGATCTATTTCTCTTTTTCTTTTTTTACCATTGCCACCTGCAAAAGCAGGTGACTTATTTCCTGCATTTGTAATCCATTCACAGGGAAATTGGCCCAGTCAGGGAACGTACAGTTGGTAATGTGTATCCAACCTGGCCTGGGAGATATTTTTTCATGCTTATTAAAAAAAAAAAACTTCTGCAAACACTTTAAATCATGACATGCATTCTGAAAACCAACCGCTTCTCTGCAGTCTACAGCTCAATAAATGAAACCCACTTCAGATTAGAAATTAGAACACCATCAACCCAGGAGCACCTCTTCATTCTCTCAGAAACAGGACTTCAAAGTTATTTCCTTTCTTTACAAGTTTACTACCTCAGCCTGTATCCCTAAATCTAGTTTGATTTTGCCCCATTTTTTGAACTTTGAATTTTCCAAAGTGATCCCAGTGGCACATATCCCATCCGCAGTTGCTGAAACTCTTGGCCAACATTGGGTATTTTCTGGTTTTTCTATTTTAACCATAGTTGGGTGAGTGACAGTGTCTGGCTGGGGTTTTAATATGTGCTTCCCTAGTAACTCAAAAAGCTGAGCACCCTGTGTTTACTGACGATGCAGATGCCTTCTGTGCTGTGACTATGAAAAGCGTCTTACCCATCTTTCTGTTGGGTTATTTTCATTAATCTGTGGAGTCTTTATAAAACAGGTAAGAAGGAGACCTATTTCTGTTGTAGAAACGAGTGGATTTTCCTGGTGCTATTGGAATATCACCAACTCCCCTGATTCCTACCCCAAATTTACTAATGACCCCCTGGGGAAAAATATAGTCAACTTCACTGTCCTCTGTGGTGTCAGTGCTGGGAAACCTGCTGGACATGAACACATAATGGGGATGCTGTCTCAGAATGAGAGCTGTACTAGAATCCTGCCTCTGAGATGGCTGAGCTCAGTGACTGTAGGTAACCATGAGATCTATGTCAGCCTGTTTCCTCATGGGGAAAATGGAGCCAGCAATACCTGCTGTATGGAATTGTGAGGATTAAATGAGACAGTGTATGTAACAGGTTGTGCCTGGTGGCTGGCATGTGGAGGCAGTCAGCAAATGGTAGCTGTAACAGAAAATAAGACGTCCATTCCTCTTAGAGCTGTGACATTATCATCAGGACGTAAAAACTTTAGAGAAGATGCCTGGGAGTTTGGTCCTTCTGATTCCCTTCATCCTAAAGCCTTTAAAGCAGTTGTGGAAGATGATGCTTTGATATATATTCCTATATAAGGGAATTAAAAAAGGAAAGACATACATGCAAGCCCACAAAAGTGTACTGGATCCAATAATAAACATAGTCTGTGGGATTGCTGGATGTCTCTAAATTCTCCCTCTCACTTGTGAAAGCCTCATGGTCTGCTGACCAAGTATCTGCAGATAGGCGGTGGCCTGGGACACGACCCTGGAGCATCACCACCAAGTCTGAGCCTTCTGGGCTGAAGTCAAAGCCAGGGAGGGGTTGCTCTTGATCCTGGGTCACCAGGTGGCCACCTAGTGGCCTTCTGAGCCTTGAGCTTAAAGCCACCTACTGCTTGCCCTGCCTCTAGGGACAATCACACTCTTTAGCTCCGTCTGCATCCAAGACTTGTGGCCTGGTTCCAAACAACTGTGAAGTTGGATTTTGTGTTATTTTGTTCCATTAAGACTTCACTGCAGGGGCTGAGGATTTAGCTTAGTGGTGTAAGTATCTGCCAGGCAAATGTGAGACTGTGAATTTGATCCCCGGTACCATAAGACTTCCCTGTGGCAACTGGCTCCACTTGAAATATAACTAATTTAGAAACTGAATTTTTATTTTTCAGTTTAAAATTAAAATACTGTCACATGATTCAATCACTTCAAAACATTTTTTTTTTCTTTTTCTTTTCCATGGTGCTGGAGGTTAGGTACTCTACCACTGAACTCCATTAAAAAATTTTTTTGACACAGGTCTTGACTTGCAGATCTTCCTGCCCCAGCCTCCTGGTCAGCCTGGATGACAGGCACACTCCACGGCACCTAGCTTGTGAAAATTTAAGTACATTTAAACCAGTTTTTAACTGCAAATTTTACCAAATATTGAGATAAGCTTTCAGTAAAAAACGCACACCAGATTTCAAGAACTAAGTAAGGAGAAAAAGAACGTAAAACATTTAAAAATGTTGAGTAATATTTTACACTGATCACCTGTGAAGTAATATTGGGCTATATTAAAATTTCATGCTCTTAGTTTTCAACTATGGCCAGTATAAAACTGTAAGAGCAGCTTGTTACCCGGCTTATACACTGGAACCTACCACTCATCCCTCTGTCCAAGCCTCCCTCGTTGGTATCTGTTTGACAGTCTCCTTGTCTGTGCTGCTCCCTTTCTTAAATCCTCTGTGGCTTCATCTTTTCAAGACTGCAGACCTTGTTTCCTGCTATTTCTTTTTTCTTGTTTTGACACACTGGCAGTGGATCCAGGGCCTCTGCACTAGGCTGCATCCTGCCCCTTTTAGTTTTTAAATTTTGAGCAGGGTCTCACTACTGCTGTCCCCAAAAATGAAACTCCAAGATGTTGTCCAAAAATGGAGCAAGAAGTCTTTTAAAAGAAAAAGAAGCACTTTATTTAAGCTGGCACCAGCGACACAGTTGGAGTTTGCAAAGCTGTGTAACCAGGTTAAAATTTTGTCAGGCTTATAAAGGAAAAAACCACAAAGTTAGGGGGTGGGAGGAGAATTATCTTAAGGAAGACCTTTGTTCTCTCTTTTGCTTGAGGACAGCTTTCTTATGGGATGTTTTGCCGCTGGTGGTCAATGAGTTTCTCCTTTACAGGAATTTGGCGACTTGTGGTCAGCTAATTCCAGGAACAACTGTCTTTCACAAAAGGGGGACAAAGGTTGAGACAGCGAACACGTTACCAGGGTGTCGGTGCATACAGAACAGTGTGGCAGCATTTTGGTTAAATTCAATTGTGAGAAACAGCTGTTTTTGCAAAGAGAGTTACAGGGTAATTAGGGCAAATAAGTAGGGCAATGATGAGCATAGAACAGGATGATGGCACGCTTTGGCTAGAGTATAACAACTATCTTGCTAAGTCTCACCACCCTCCTGCCTCTGCCTCCTGGAGTGTTGGGACTGCAGTTGGCTCCAGCCCTTCCTTCGTTCTCTAGACCTCAGCCTCCTTGCTGTCCCCTTAGGCAACAAACTTCTGGTGACCCCAGGCCTTTGCCCTGCGGCCCTTTGCTTTCACACACTGCCCTAACCTCCTTTGAGTCCCAGCTCGGAGAACAGCTCGGGAAGGCCACCGCCTGTCTCTCACCAGGTTCTGAAGGTCTGCTCCTCTGCCCAGGGAAACCCTTTATGCAGTCACTCTTGTTCCTTTATGCATTTACTCTCCGTTGGCTCTCACTGGAAACAGGAACAGGAAGCCTATCTTTCTTGCTGTGACTCCAGCTTTTGTAGCACAAGGCATAACACCAGGCACAGGCTGGGGACTCTTTTGTCAACTGGTGGCCGCATGACTACCCGGTTGCTGGTTGGGCTCCTCTGGTCTGTTGGCTCCCAGGCAATTTGAGCCCTATGGTCAGAATGACGCCTCTGCCTTGTTCCTAACCACACTGGACACCCTCATCCTCCTGGTGCTGTGCTGATGCTCTGATGGCACTTTTGATATCTCCTTACCAGCCACTCCTTCACCCACATCTCCAAGCTCTCAGGAACCATGCACCTCATTTTCTTCAGCCCTCCTTGCAAGTACCTCAGTCCATGCCATCCATCTCCCAGCCTCTCCTCACAGCCCCTGTCCTTGCCTTAGAGTTTTTGCATAATAGTCAGGGGTCAAAAAATGCAGCTTAGGGCATGTTTTGACTTCAAAGTGATTCATCAGCTATTTCCTCCTGGCTCTTAATTTCTGCCCAGGATGTCAGAGGCAGGGAGGACTAGAGCCTGCAGGAGCAGCTGCTGCAGGCACCCTGAACATCACTGTGGTGTTCTCCGCACTCCAAGGCCTTCCTCAGCCCCTACCAAAGCTGCTGGTTTCTCCAGTGCCTTCCAACTCCTCCCTCCCAGGTATTCAGCAGTTCCCCTCTCCTCATGCTCCTGGTGATGCCTGTTTACATTTTACAGCAAGGATGGATGAGGTCAGGATAATAGGAAATCAACCATTGCTACCATAATGCCTCTTGTTATCTTCAAAATTACTGCCCATACATCAGACATAATAAAATCAAATAAAACAGAACAGAATAAAACTGATCAAAACAAAATATTGAGTAAAACAAAACAATAAGATTGAACAAAACAATGAGAACATTATTGGATTTCAAAAACAAGACAGGAGGAAATCCTTCATATTTGCTGTATTGCATATAGTTATCCTCTAAATAGATGCTTAGACCACTGGCTTTAGGCCTGCAAAGTCAATCAAACAATACAAGTATTAAATTGTTTTTGTACCTCAGTTGCTATCAACTCAGCCTGTGATCCTCTGAGTCAGTCAGTTGCTTATGGCGGTGTTTGGGGAGATTTGACTCTTTTTGTCTGCCAGTCTGAGCACTGGCTGGCTCACAAGCAGGGTGCCTCAAGTTTCTGCTCCTGGCCCACAGTTCTTGCTGGCTCATGGGAAAGGTGCTTCCTGTTTCACCTCTTAAAGCCTTTATAAAAACATGTTTCCTACTGTATAAGATTTAGAAACAATTTGCTTTTCCAATGATGTGATGCTTCAAATATCTAGGCTTTATGCCATTTTATTTTGGCTTGAAAATTGGCTAAATTCTTTCCCGAGTTTGCCCCATTCTCTCTGTCCTCTTTCCACTTTCCCTTTCTTTCTCCTTTGCTCTCTCCCTTCCTCCTCTTGTCTCTGTCTCTCTTTCTTGCTGGTGATTGACACCAGGGCCTTTGTTTTGAGCTTCATTCTCAGCCTTTTACATTTTAAAAAATTTATTTTAGAATCTTACTAAGTTTCTTTGTTGCCCAGGCTGAGTTTTAGCTTGCAATCCTCTCACTTCAGCCTCCCAACTCTTTATTTATTGAACATTTCTTCGAGTATCTGTCTTGGTTACTTTTCTCTCATTGCTGAGACAAAATACCCAACACTCAAAATTCAGGCAGGAAAGGTTTATTTAGCTCACAATCTGTCCATAATCAGCTGGCTCCAAAGCAGGGTGGCATGGCACAGGAGCAACACTTCAAGACAGCAGAAGACAGCAAAAGCAGCAAGAGCAAAAAATGGGAAAGCAAGCCTCTTTTCTGCCCTTGTCTTGTAAGCAGGCTACCCTCCACCCCGCCCAGGGTGGGTGTAGTGCTCACATCATGTCGGTGCCTTCCTCTTGTATAGCACTGAATCACTTAGATAAACTTCTAAACTTCTTAAGTTGACACAATGAACAGCATTCTAGAGCAGTAAGGGCAAAGCCTCCTCTCCCCAGGATGTAGAGCTGCAGAGTCACTTAGTTAAGCTTCTAGACCTTTCAAGTTGATGCAGTGTCTTACATGGTCTTACACAGACTAGCGTTCTCACCCTTTCAAACCTGTTCTCCAGAGCCATATACCCAGTGAACATTTGGTGTGGTTCTTAGCTAATTATTTTGCCACGTACATCAAGAGTCTACAGCCTTCAAGCTTTAAATATCCATTGTTTTGAAACCTCTCAGCTAATTGTCAAGCCAATTGTAGCTGTATATTGTAGGTGTTTACTATG
Source organism: Cavia porcellus (assembly GCF_034190915.1). Classification (NCBI taxonomy): domain Eukaryota; kingdom Metazoa; phylum Chordata; class Mammalia; order Rodentia; family Caviidae; genus Cavia; species Cavia porcellus. The sequence continues at coordinate 44,408,197 of NW_026947515.1, read as the reverse complement.
CTATCTCTCACTTCAAGATGCTAATTTTTGAATTGGTTAGGTTGGCCAACTAATACCTGCTGTAACTAATGCACCCAAAGTGCACAATAGTGTATTTCTTGCCGTCATAACCACATAAATGGCTCATTAGTTTGGCAGGGTGGTTATTCAGGATCCTGAGTTCTCTAAAACTCTAGCATCTTTACATATGGCTTCCAAACTCACTGTGGAGATTATGTCTATACTAGCCAGTCAGACAGAGAAACCAATATGGAAGAAGAGACGTGAGTTCAGCATGGAAATTGTTCCCACCCTTTCTGCTTATATTTCATTGGGTAGAATTCAGTCATATGACCATAATAACTGCAAAGGAACTTGAGAAATGTTTGTGTACCTAGTAAGAAGGGGAAGGAGATTATTTTAGTGAACAAGTAGCAGTTTCTTTAAACACTTAGGTTATTTAGAACTATTTTGATATTTTAAATTATAATTAGGATTTTTTGTTTATAACTCTTTTCCCATGTTTCTGATCATTTTCTTATAATTGAATTCTAGATATCATAGTATTAATAGTATGTGAAAAGGATATACAGATTTTAAGATTCTTTACTGTCCAAGTCAATAAAAATCTCACATGTGCCATTGTGAACATGGTGGGATTCTTTTATTTCCATCCCATCCATCTCCCCTAATCCCTTTCATTCAACCTTTTCTTTAGAACTCCATGCAGGACTTTGTGTCATTTAAGGAACTTAACTAAGGAAAAGTGAAGAAAATTTGATCATCCTTGGAGAGTCTTGTATAAGGATTGTCATGTTGGAGAACTATAAGAACTTGGTCTCCTTGGATAAGCTTGGTTTCTTTCACCTCAGGTTGGTCTTTGGGAATATTTTTGCCTTCTAAAGATTTCTTTACTCCTGTTTAGGGTAAAATAGCAAATAAGGACTTTTTGCTTCCTAGTATCAGATCCTTAAACAGTTTCTCATCCTACTTAAATAGAATAGCATTCAGTTGCTTTGATAATTGGTTATTTTATCTTCTGCTCTATAAAATGAAGCAGAGTGGGACTAAGAATGGGATGGTCTTTTGTCATTTGCATTTACCAATACATGGTATAGAATTTGAATAGGATTTCTGTCTTCTAAACTTGGTATCATCTCACAGTTGGAACAAGCAGTAAACCCACATGCAGGGAGAAAAAGTGCTGAGAAGGTTGATACACTGTGTGTCAACTTGAGAAGTTTAGAAGTTTAAGTGACTCAGCAGGAAGCCAGGGTCCTTACTTTGTAAACATCCTCAGCCTGTACAAGAGGAGGTCAAGGAGGTGATGGGAGTGCTACCCCTACTCTGTGGGGGCGGGATGGTGGGTGGTGGGGTAGTGGTACCCTGCTTACAATATAAGGGAAGATAAGAGGCTTATTCTTCCCCTCTTTTGCTCTTGATGCTTTTGTTGTCTTCTGCTGCCTTGAAGTGTTGCCCGTGAGCCATGCCACTCTGTCTTAGAGCCAGCTGATTATGGACTAAAACCTCCACAAACTGTGAGCTAAATAAACCTTTTCTTCCTTAATTTTGGGTGTTGGGTAGCTTGTAGCAGCAATGAGGGAAAAGTAAGTAGGACAAGCTGTATATAAATATGAATCCAAGTTTTCCCCCAGACTCTCCAGGCATGTAGAAAATGTTGAGGTCTCTGTAGGATCAAATTCACTGTAAACTAGGTTTAATCAAATCATATACTATCCTGATAGTTTTTCTTGACTTTACCTCCTACTCAAGAAGAGCTATATCTTTTTTCTAGCTTACCTCTACTTAACTCAAGGAAGTCTGGGAAAAAGTAGAGATGAGCTAACAGGAAGATACTTTCTTCTCCTCAACACTGGATCCAGGGATCTATCTGTGCCTCATCCCCAGGCATTTTATGAGGTCACTCTCTCTTCCTGTTTAATGGCCAAAGTCTCTCCATTTACATTGGCCTAATCATGCTTACTTTTGCTTGTTTGTTTGTTTCTGGTATCTAAAAAATAGGAAGAGCACAAAAGAATTTCAATAATTTTAAGGCAATAAAATTAATTGAATTTTCTGAGTAGATGTGGGAGGTGAGGGAGTAACAGACAGAGATCATTCCCAGGTTTCTGGCTTGTATGTTATTTTAATCAGTTTCATTTGGACCACAAAATACCTGATGCAATTAATTTTATAAAGAGGAAAGAATTATTTGGCTCATAATTTTGGAACTTTGCATTCCAAGACAAGGTGATTACTCTGGTTTGGCTTCTGGTGAGGGTTATGGTGTTGGTCCACCATAGTAGGGGTCTTGTGTAGGAGTAAGCAGTCACATTTTGAACTAGAATAGAGAGGGGAAGACACACAGAGAGAGAGAGAGAGAGAGAGAGAGAGAGAGAGAGAGAGAGAGAGAATCCTCTTTTAGGTCATGCCTCCAATGACCTCTAGAGGTACTAGACCCAAATCTTCAAGGTGCACAGTGTAACTCATTACGCTCACCATGGAGACCAAGCTGTTACCTGTGAGCCTTTTGGTGGGCATTAACATCTAAACCATAGCACATGTAGATGAATGGAAGTTCCCTTCTCTGAGGGGAACTACAGAGGATTGAAAGATGAGTTCAGTTTATCCTCAGTTGTTAGGAGTATCTGTAGCAGATCAACCAGGGGGTAGTTTTGTTCTACAAGGAGCATTTGGTACCATCTGAAGACACTGGGGGCATCTAGTAAGGACAGAGGCCAGGGGTGGTGCTAAACATCCTATGGTGCTCAAGATAGCACCTCCCACACCAAATTGTCAATAGTGTGACAACTGAGAAATCTTCATCTAAATGGAGATGCTTAAAGTAAGGATGAACCAGGGATACAGCTCAGCAGCACAGCACCTGCCTAGCAAGCACGAGATTCTGAGTTTGATTCCCAGTACCAGAGACACAGACAGATAGACAGACAGACAGAGAGACAGACAGAGAATGAATGTAAATGTAGCAAGGATATATGAAGTGGATCTTAGTGAAGGAAAGATTATTACTGGAAATATAGATTAGGGGATCATTGGAGAATTGATGGTGACTGAAGCCCCATGAGGGTAAAGAATGGCAAGAAAGCCTAGAACACTAAACATTCAAGTATCTGGAAAAAATCTGTTTATCTATCTATCTATCATCTATCTATCTATCTATCATCTATCCATCTTGTATAATCTTCCAGAAGTAAATGCATAGGAAAAATAGTAAAAGATAATTTTTAATGATGGGAGATGGAAATAAAATTTATTGCATTTGATTTTTGTATTTTAAAAATTTCTCAGTTTAAGCTAAACAAAGGGAGTCCAAAAGGCATTCTAATGGTAGCCACAGGAAAGAGGAAAGCAGGTGGGATTAACTGTTGTGGAACCAATGGAAGAGATCATTTCAAAAAAGAAAGGACTCATAGTATCATGAGCAAGAAAAGTCAAGTACAGAAGACCTAAAAAAATATCTTTTGGATGTGTCCATGAGTTGTTCCTTCTTCCCTTTGACTAACCTAACAGGATGTTAGTCTCCCTGCCAACACTTCTGTCCCCTGCTTGATCGTCTTCTTTTAATTTTCATTTTCCTACATTATCTAAGGTTGTCAAATCCACATACTAGGATTATCCTAAAACTAATGCTCAATTTACAAAGACATGTATTATTTGTTTTACCCTTATGATGAAAAGAGTACTTACAAGATCCACAGTGTACAAAAATCCTACTTTACAACAATAAAAAGTATATCACTTGTGGTTTATAAAGCTGAACTAATACATGTAGTAGGACTGTTCCCCTGATCCTCGTAGAGTTGCTACTCTCTCCCAAATTTTGACTGTCTTTAAGCCTTGGGTTGGTGTGAACATGGGTAAGTGGGTGCATGACTCAGAGAGGAGGAAAAAAATGGAGGCTGACGTAAATCTGGCAAATGTATAGGTTTCAGGGTTGCAAAAGAAAATGTAGAAAATAGTTTTATTAGTTGGATATAAATCTCAGCAGCAATCTCAGCAGCAATTAGAATTTCTAAGGGGTTGTGCCAGTGAGCATAAGAGAAAGTAATCATTAAAGGGTGATCTTAGTTGAGTTTGAAATCAGTGCAGGAGAGATAGGGGGGTGAGTGTCAAAAGCTAGAAAATATTCCGGCAGTTGGAGGCTACAAGCTATTGTTATTCCTAAATAAAGTACTGGTCATTCTCAAGTTGAAATTGCCCTAATACTTTATAGCATTTCTCATGCTTAAAATTATTTTATTAATAGCTGTCTTCCCCAACAGACTGTAAATTGCAAAGGCACAGGGACTATATCTGTTTTATCATTAAATCTTAGCATAAAACATAATGCCTAGATCATAACAGGTATTCAACACATTATTTTTTGACAGCTTGGCATACCTGTGTGACTAATGTTGTTTATAACATTATCATCTCATTTCCACTTTAGACATTCCTTCTTCTAATACAGGAAATATTTTTAATTCGCCCAGACTAGACTTAGAGACCACACAGTTAAAACCAAAGAAGGAATATTCTGAAAAAGAATCAAGCCAGGAGATGGATAGAGAGACCCAAAGCCTGATGCAAGGATCTCTAGTTTGGCAGAAGCCCGGAGATTTGCTGGTTACTCAGAGACCAAATGGGACTCAAGATAAGAGGCTCTGGAAGCAGGCAATAATTATTTGTGAGGAAAGAACTTCTATAGCAGATAGTAACCCCAAATGTATTGAATTTGATGAACTTATGAGTCTGAATTCAGACTTTATTATACAGCCAAGGAATCCTAAACATGAGAAAGACAGCAAATGTGGGAGTTTTTCAGTGTAATAAGTATTGTAAAATCTCCAGCAATTACTCATTTTATGTTCGACATTTTATCATTTGTATCAAAGAGAAGAATTTGGAATTTATCAGTATGAGAAAGGCTTTGATCATAGTGTATACTACAGTGAACACAGAAAGTAGTATTGGATAGAAGTCTTATGAATGTGAAGCTTTTACTCTACCAAGCATCACCCATGCATCCACAGTGAGAAGGGATGTAATATACATGAAGCAGCCTTAATTTGGAATGCATCATTGGTTCGACATCAGAGAATCCAAAACAGAGAGAAAACTAATGAGTGGAATGAAGGTAGCAAAATTTTCAGTAATTATTCAGTCCTTAGAGTACATTGCAAAATTCATACTGGGGAGAAAAAATCCAATACAAATGCAATGGGTATAGTAAAGCCTTTAATTATAGCTCATCTTTTATTTAATGCCCAGATTCCACAGCAGAGAGAAATCCTATGAAATTAATGAATGTGGAAAGACTTTTATTCAGGTCACTCATTTTATTTAACATCAGCAAATGCATACCGGAGATAAACCTTGTGAATGCAGTGGTAAAGCCTTTAGTCACAATTTATCCTCCCTTGCACATCAGTTTGTACATACTAGAGAGAAGCCTTATGAATGCTGTAACTGGAAAAGCCTGTAATGATTCATCAGCCCTTATTCATACTGGAGAAAAATCCTACAAATGTAGAGTGTGGTAAAGCCTTTAGTCAGAGTTAGTTCTCCTAAGAAGACCCACATTGGAGAGAAACCTTACAACTGAATGCATTATGGGAAAGCCTCCATCTAGAATTTTCCCTTACTCAACACTAGAGGTCGCGTACTGGAGAGAAATCATTTCAACATAAGGAGTGTGAGAAAGCCTTCAGAAATGTGCATCTTGTGCAGAATTGAAGGATCCACACTCTCGCATGACAGCTCAGGAGATGCTCATGAATTTCCTTAAGGGCCCAGATGTACATAGGGTTAGGGGAAGGAATGGGGCACAAGCTTGCATGTTATTAATGGCCACATGTCAAAAGTGAGGTCAAACTATTATATTTTCTTTCTCAGGAAAGCTTTATTTACTTATCTCAAAATGTCTCTTTAGGAAATTATTTACCAGGCCCATGACCTTGCGTTTTATCTCCAGTCTACAAAAACAAAAAAATCTTTAATGTTGCTTTTAGTGAAGAATCTGTTTTGCTTCTGTTTGCTTTTTTTTATCTCGTGCATTCTTAGATGTTACTTTCTTTTGTGTTTCACGAAGGCTGGAGATTATAACTGTGACTTCTCAGGAAGCAAAGCACCATGGAAACTGACAGTCCTTCACAGTAGCTGTCTTATGCAATTCCGATGAAAAAGTGGGGAAAGATTGAGTCAATGCTTTTAGAAAATATTTTGGCAAAAATATAAATATATATCAAAATATCAGATTAGGCAAAGTATAGTTGTGCATTCCTGTAATTTTAGCAGCTCTGGAGAGGCAGAAGGATTGCAAGCTTGAGGTCAAGCTAGGCAACTTGGTGAAATCCTGTATCATAAAAAAAGTTGATGAGTTATTTCAGTGGTAGAGTGCTTGCCAAGCATATTTGAGATCCTAGGTTCGATTTCTAGTACTGCATAAACAAAAACTAAAACAGACTAAAGTCATTTGATGAACATTATTGTATATGACTCTATATAAGTTCAACTAACCTTGGCTAATTATTTACACTGTAATCATTATATCAAAATACATTTAGAAACCCTGTAGGGCAGTGATGGTGAATTTATGGCATGTTTGCTATTGTGTTTTTCTTTTAAGACAAATGATGTTAATGTATGAGTGTTTTCTAAACTAAAGTTTAATTGCAGTGTTGGAATTTTGCATTAAACAAGTGGGTTTTGGCTTTCAGTTTGGCACTTTGTCTTTAAAAGGTTTACCATCACTGCTATAGGAGATCATTTCTAATTATCTCCAATCACAGATTTTAGAACTGAGAGGGAACTTCAAATATCTATGGTAGGTCTCTTATTTTACAAACCAGGAGATAGAGATCTGCAGGGGTTAGGTGGGAGGCACACACCATTTAGGGATGGTGGTCAGTACCAGAGGTAAACTCCCACAGGTTTTAAAAAAAACAAATGAATAACAGCAACGAAACCTTTGATGACATGTGGACCACAAAGGAGTAATCCTGGAAGAAGAATGGACACAGGGGATACTTCTAATGGGTGCTATGGTTTGTGCCCCAAAGGTTCCTGTGCTAGAGCCTTGGTCCTTGATGATAGGGAGAGGTTGGTGGAACCTTGCAGAGGGAGGGACCAATGGGAAGTGTCTAGGTCATTGGGGACGCTACCACTAGGAGGCGTTAGTGAGTATCTCAGGGGAGTGGGTGAGGTCCTGCAAGGCTGTGTTAATTAGAGAGAAAGCTGGTTTTTAGAAAGTGAATTTGGCTTTTTCAGCTCATTCTCTTGCTTCTCTCACTGTGTGACCACTGTCTTTCACGTGCTCATATTGCGTGATGCCATCAGGCAAGAGGCACTCACCAGAAGCCAGTGCTGAGAGCCAAAAGCCAAAATAAACCTTTCTATTACAAATATTCCACCTTTGTCATTTTGTTATAGTGACACAAGCTGACTGGTACAATGGGCAAATAAGTAGGCTGAACAAGACAGGAAGGAACTGGCTCATGTCTCAGTAGTATTAACTGACAGGAGATGTGTGAGGAGGTCACGCAGAATGCTGTGAAGTTCTGACCTGGACCTGGAGTAGAGCGAGGTATATGTTATCAGAATTTGCATTCTTCTTGCTTCTGCCTGGGGCAATTGGGGATTCACAGGATGAGAACAGATTTTCTTATTATTGAACTTAAATCTCAGAATATCCCAAAGCTATGAGAAGAATTCTGTGTGATTATGCCAGGAGGCTGGAGATCACTCATCCTGATACTAGAAAATTACTTCTTAAAGACTTTGTCTAGTGCGATATTTTGAAGTGAATAAACACATTTTGTTTGAATATTTTGGACTAAATAAACTATCATTCTCTTGTTTACTTCAGTGATTCTCAAATAAGAGTGATCTTGCCAGTGATGTGAACAATTGCGAATGTATACTTTCCAGTTTAACAACAAAAGGAGTTTTTTTATATTTTAAAATGAAAAAAGTAAAAACAATGATACAGACTTTCAGAACAAAATAAAGGATTAATAATGGTTAATATATTGTGTATTGTTATCTTCAAAGTAGTTGCTCATATTACAAGAAAGAAGCATGAAAAAATGATCGAACAATGAAAGCACAAACAATTCTTTTGATGAACTGAGATTAGTATTATAGTTATCTATCTTGTGATATATATATAAAATCTTTTCACTTCTCCCCCCATCCCAATTGTTTTTACCTTTGACATTTCTTCCATGTTCACTTTCACAATATCTATTGTACATTTTAGATCTTATTTACTCTGCCAGATTTTTACACTAGAGAGACACTAGGAAGTTAACACATGTGAGTCTGATCTATTGCATTTATGTGTGTGGTCTCAAGTTACATCCACTTACCTATGAAAACCTCGAGTTTATCCTCCTGTATAGTGGGTAGCACTCCACTGTGTAAAAATACCACATTATTTTTATTCATTTCACAGGTGATGGGTATTTGAGTTCTTTCCAAGATTTAGCTATTACCAATTGTGCTGCTATAAACATGAGCGCACATATATCACTGTGGTATGATGTTTTCAGTTCTTCTTGAAAAATATTCAGAAGGGGAATAGCTGGGTCAAATGGAACCTACAATCCTGGTTTTTTGAGGAATCTCCATACTGATTTCCACAATGGTTGCCCAGTCTATACTCCCATCAACAGTGCAGAAGGGTCCTCCCCCCTTATCCCCTCCAGCATTTGTTATTGGTTGATTTTTGCATGATAGCATTCTTTCTGGAGTGAGATGGAATCTCAGTGTTGTTTTAATTTGCATTTCTCAAATGACCATTGAACATTTTTTCATATATTTATTTGCCATTTTTATTTCTTCAGCTGAGAAGTGTATATTCAACTCAGATGTCCATTTTTGGATTGGGTCTAAGTTTGGGAGGTCTGAATTTTTTCAATGCTTTATCTGTTTTAGATAGAAGTCCTTTGTCTGAGGGACAGTTGGCTAAGTTTTTTTTTCTCATTCTGTGGGTTTTCTTCTCACTGTTGGTGATTTCTTTAATGCATAGAAGCTTTTTAATAATACGAGATCCCTGTTGTTGATTCTTTGAAGTACTTCATGTGCAGTTTGGGTTTTGTTCATGAAGTCTTTGCCTATCCCTGTGTCTTCAAGATTTCTGCCTACTTTGTCTTCCAGCAGATTTAGTGTTTCTGTTTTAACATTTGGATCTTTGATCCATTTTGACTTTAGTTTAGTGCATGGTGATAGGCATGGTTCTAGTTTTAGTTTTCAGCATATGGAAAGCCAAGTTTTCCAGCACTGTTTATTTATTTATTTTATTTTATTTAAAGAAAGACAAACCAAAAGGGAAAATGGGTAGAAATAGTACATACTTTCAAAGAAAAAAGTCAATAGTAATAAATCACTTGTTGATGTTTACATATTGTCCTCTTACAAATAATTGTTCAAGATACAAAAGAACATATAAATGGGAATTCAAACAGGGAGACAGCAAAAAGTTCTGTTCAACTGTCTAATAAAAACTTAGACTTCCAGGAGAACATGGCAGATAGATAACAGCAGCTATGGAGGCTCTCTGAGATAGTCAGCTTAGATTCCAAGAATGGTGCGGTGTGGGGAGTCCTAAGCAGGGGGAGATATACCATGCTGATCCATAATGAACTAAGCTGAGAGAAGCCAACTGGAAATGCAATCCCGGTGCTACAGCTGGAACAGCTAAAGTGTCATGCCTCTGGAAACCGTGGCTTGAATTTCTTGCCACCACTGCTGCATCTGAATTGGCACAGCAGGGATAGAGACGCAAAAGCTCTGAGAGTGGGAATTGGTGAACTGAATTGAGAGCAGAGCTGGTGGGGAGCCCTGCATCAACGTGCAGTGAGTGAGAGAAATGGGGACCCTTCCATAGACTAGGAGGCTCCAACAGAGGACATTCTGGGACTGGGCAGACTAACTGGAACAGGACACTGCATTGACTTCAGTCACATATTCCCCTCAAGCAGGATTGGTGGGGAGCGCTTGAGCTGGGTGACGCTGTGGACTAAGACTCAGTAGGCTAGCCAAAACCAGGTACCTGTGCCTGAGAGTGCACCCTAATGAAGTGAAGCCTTCAGCAGGTTGACTGACCTGGAGGGGTGGGACCAGGATAGGCTGCCCAGGTCTATGTCTCCCTAGTACACTGCAGTGGGCAGGAACACCTAGCCAGTGCAATTCAAACAAACTGTAACCAACAAAGAAAGAAACTGGGCCTCCTGTATACACCTGTAAGGAAGGAACAAAAAATATGAGAAGAGGAGGCAACAAGAAAGGGTCCTCAGTCCCCAATCCTGAGAACACTGATCCAGGAAAGGTAAATGCAAAGGAGACTGAGGACAGAAAACATGCAATATTAGGCATGGAACCAATAGACATAAAGCGATATCTCTAGGACCTCACAGACGAGTTCAAAAGTGAAGTATTTAACCAAATAAAGCAAGATATAAGTAGAATAGTTAAAGAAATGCTCAGTACCTCCCAAGAAAAAACAGATGGTGGGATGGAAGAACAGAAAAAAAGGGGAGAATTTTGATGGAGAAAACGGAGAAAATGTAGAATACATGAAGCAGGTTCAAAGAGATTACCAGGAAACTAAAAACTCTATTGAAAGCTGGCATAACAGCTTGAAAGAAACTAAGGATATATTATCTGAACTGGAGAACAGATTTGTAATGTGGGAGCATGAAAGGAAAAACTTCTTAAAATAATAAGGAAATAAGCAGTAACAATACAAAATCTAGAAGATGATAAGACAATCTATAACTTAAGAATTAAGAATGTAAAGGAAGAAGCAGGGATACAAACAAATGAACTGCAAAGACTATTTACAGAAATAATCAAGGAGAACTTCCCTAATATGGGAAAAGGTAAAGACACTCAGATCTATAAAGCGTACAGGACCCCAGCCACCTACAACCCAAACAGAACTACACCGAGGCATATAATAATCAAAATTACAGAAATACAATGTAAGAACAGAATATTAAAAGCTGTCAAAGCCAAGAAACAGATCACTTATAAGAGAACACCCATCAGAATTACAGCAGACTTCTTGGCACAAACCATCAAATCACGAAGAGCATGGGTGGAAATAATTCAAGCTTTGAAAGACAGTAATCTCCAGCCATGATTGATATATCTTGCACAACTATCCCTGGAAATTGATGGAGAAACAAGGTGCTTCCAGGATAAAGAGGAACTAGGGGAATTTGCAACCACCAATTCAACTCTACAGAGAATACTGCAGGATATTCTAAAAGAGAAAAATACCAAGATTCCAGAAACAGTGGTAGAGAGGTCACAATGAATGGAGCAGAAAGCGAAATGAAGAGGACAAACTGACAACTAATGACAGAAAAAGAGCTCAACAGAAATGAGGCAGAGAAGGTTGGACGGTAGGAACAGCCATTTTGGAGAAAACAAGACATCATAATAGGTAGTGCTGATTTAATATCCTCTTGTTTTGAAGTCCCATCAAGCTTTTGTTCTTCTGTCTCCATCGGTTTTAACGTGTTGTATCTTATTGGATTTTATTATATGTGATAATATAAACAAAAACTTTTATAGACAAGGAGATTATACAGAAACCATTGTTCATTTTCTGTTAGTTGGTTCTAAAAAGCCTATAATACTGTCATTCTCTTGAATGGTTTTACATTGTCTTGATATGTTTGATGCTACAGTATACGAAGTTATACTCAAAGATTTCAAGGAAAAAGACACTACGTGTAACTCCTTTTATATTGGGATATCTTGTGGTGAAACACTATTTTGCTTAAATGGTTTTGTTCTGATCTGTACTGTTTTGTTGTTATGTCCTCTTTTATCTCACTCTGCTTTTTTATTATTTATTTTTTTACCTTTATCTTTTTAATTAAGGGAAAAAATAAAAAATAGCAGGATATATTATAGTAACCCACTTTGATTTCCTATGAACTTGATTTGAGCCCCTGTATTACTCTCACCATGTTGTTTTGACTGATTGTCCTCTATTGTGTTTTGCTTGATAGTACCAAATTTGAGAGTATAGGCAACAACTGTGAAGACAGTAAGATTCACTATGACGCCCATTCTGGTTTGACTATTATCTTCTTTTGAAGACTTGTCATGTCTCCAATGTTTTGGTTTTATTGATTTCATTCTTTACTGTTTTGTTCAGTTTTATTATAACTGATGATATAGGCAATTCTTTTTAAGACAGCAAGAGGCATTATGGTAACCATTGTTGATCACCTTGTATTCTGTTTTTACATTATGTATTATGTCCATCCTTTTGATTTGACTGACTCTGTTCTGTTATGTCACATTGGGTTTCATTCTCTTCAAAAAGGTAATAAGAACTGTGGGAGTAATAAAGCCCAAAATGTGTAATTGTCATCGTAAAAAAGAGAGGAAAAGGAAGTGCTCTAAAGGATATAACTGCATGTATATTTAAGCATATAAGATAGATAACCATATTACTGAGTTTTGTTGGACCATTGAACAGAACTGTTTGCAGTCTCACTGTTTGAATGTCCACTTTATATGCTTTAATTTTGTAACTTGAACGACTATTTCTAAGATGAAAATATGTAATCTATTAACTAGTGATTTCCTACTGTTTATTTTTTTGAAATTCTGTATAACATGTACCCTTTGTCTGTTTTTTTCACCTTTAATAAAATTTAAAAAATTTAAAAAATAATAAAAACTTAGAAATATGGCTATCAATCCTATACACTTAAACATGTATGCATTTATCCATATCTTCATTTATGTTGAGATTAAATAAACTAAAGGAGACTAGAGTTTCTCTGAACAAAGATTAATAGTATTGCTGGATTTCACATCATGACACTCCAGAATCAGCACTGGGTACTATGGTGCCTTTTTTTTCCTCCAAAGCATTTGTTCATTTCATCATGTGTCATAAGATCAGTTCTCATAAACTGTTTATAGGTTTTATGCAAGCATGAGTCTTAACAGTATTTCTGTCCTTTCTATATTAGAGGGAGAAACAGAACAAAGCAGGACAGAACAAAACATATTCCTATAGACCCCTAAAACTAAAAAGACATATAAAACTGCTGTACAAGGAGTTCTACCATGGTTACTGTGTTGTTTCTTGTTATCATCAATAGAATTGACTATATCTTCAGATAAAGTATAATTAAATATATCAGTACATAACAGTATTAATAGAAATACAACTTTGTAGATAGTGTAGAACTACAAAAACAGGTAGTAATCAAATCAGAATGGATATCATAATGAATCAATTGTCATTTTCAGTACAGTTGTCTATACTCTCTGACTTGATACTATCAACCTAACAGTTTTGAATAAAATCTGTCAATAACAAGCAGCAAACAAACAAATCAGATTTAACTAAGATCAGTCATGATATAACAGTGTAAGTTGTACAGGGATCCAGATTAAGTTAATAGGAAATTAAAGATAATTACTGTGCTATATCCTGATAATTTTGGGATAGCTGTCTGTGCCTGCAGATCTAGTGCTTGTATACAAACTGGGATGGACCAAGTTCTATCTAAGTAGAGTGGTGTGAGTAATATGGGTTTTAATTCCTGATACATTATTAGCAATATCTTCTGCTGTCTTTTTTAAGACTATTCCTCCCCTTTCACTCCTCCAGGGTGTATTGAGTATTTTTGGGTCTCCCCAACACCCTCGGTTTTATATTGGGGGGACAACCTGCTATTTACCTAAGTGTTTCCAAACTTTCTTACTCCTGGACTTGATCTCTAGTTGTATTTCTTTACTTATTAAAGCCTGTCTTTCCAACCTATCCATAAATACTGGTCCACTTGCCCCTATTACTCTCTGGTTCCCTATCACATAGAGTTCTGTTTTCTCACATTTGATTTTGGTCCATATACCCTTCTTCAGGTTAATTATATTTCCTATAAAGAGCATCTCAGGTGGATCCTACCATTTGATCTACTCAGCCTGCAATTCTCTCTTTTTTTCCTTAGTTTAGTGTATCTTGGCCATCTATATTAGAAATTATATCCAACCTTCTCTGCTTCATTTCTGTTGTGCTCTTTTTCCATCATTAGTTGTTTGTCTTCTTCATTTCATTTTTTGCTCCATTCATTGGGGCTTCTCTGCCACTGTTCCTGAAATCCTGGTGCATTTCTTTCTCTTTAGAATATCCTGTAGTATTCTCTGTAGGGTTGGATTACTGTTTGTGAATTCGCCCAAATTCCTCTTTATCTTGGAAGCATCTTGTTTCTCCATTAATTTCCATGGACATTTTTGCAGGGTACATCAATCTTGGCTGTAGGTTATTTTCTTTCAGGACTTGGAATACTTCACTCCACTCTCTTCTCGATTTGATGGTTTGTGCCAAGAAGTCTGCTGTAATTCTGATGGGCTTTCCCTTGTAGGTAATCTGTTTCTTGTCTCTGACAGCTTTTAATATTCTGTTCTTATATTAGATTTCTGGGAGTGTGATTATTATATGCCTGGGTGTAGTTTTGGTTGTAGGTGGCTGGAATTCTGTATGCCTCATGCATCTGAATATCTTTTCCTTTTCCTATGTTTGGGAAGTTTTCCTTATTTCTGTGAATAGCCTTTGTAGTTCCTTTGTTTATACCCCTGCTTCTTCATTCACATTCTTTATTCTTAAGTTATAGATCCTCTTGTCATCTTCTAGCCTTTGTATTGTTACTGCTTGTTTCCTTGTTATTTTTAAGAAGTTTTTCCTTTCATGCTCCCATATTTCAAATCTGTCCTCTAGTTCACATAATCTACCCTTAGTTTCTTTCCAGCAGTTTTTCTAGCTTTCAATGGAGTTTTTAATTTCCTGGTAATCTCTTTGAACCTGCTTCAGGTATTCTATGTTTTCTCTATTTTCTTTATCAAACAATTCTCCCCTTTTTTGTGTTCTTCCCTTCTTCCATCTGTTTTTTCTTGAGATGTGCTTAGCATTTCTTTAATTATTCTATTTATATCTTGCTTTACTTGGTTAAATACTTCACTTTTGAACTCATCTATGAGGTCCCGAAGATATCCCTTTATGTCTACTCGTGCCGTGTCTGATATTGCATCTTTTGTGTCCTCATTCTCCTTTGCATTTACCTTTCCTAGATCAGTGTTCTCAGGATTAGGGACTGAGGACCCTTTCTTGTTGCCTCCTCTTTTCATATTTTTTGTTTCTTCCATACAGGTGTGTATAGGAAGCCCAGCTTCTTTCTTTATTGGTTACAATTTGTCTGAAGCATGCTGGCTAGGTGCTCCCCTCCACTGCAGTGTACTAGGGAGATACCCACCAGGGAAGCCTATGCTGGGCCCGACCCTCCGGGTCAGTCAACTTGCTGAGGGCTTCACTGCATTAGGTAGCACTACCAGGCATAGGGACTTGGTTTGGGCTAGCCTACTGAGTCTCAGTCTGGGGCATGACCCAGGTCAAGTGCTTTCCACCTATCCTGCCTGAGAAGGGAGCAGCTGACTGAAGTCACTGCAGCCCCTTGTTGTGGCCAGTCTTCCTGGTCCCAGAATGTCGTCTGTTGGAGCGTCTATGGAAAGGTTTTTTATTCCCGTCACTTACTGCAGGTTGATGCAGGGTTCCTCGCCAGCTCGGCTCTCAGTACGCGGATTCCCATCCTTAGTGGGAATTCGTCTCCAGTGAGTTGAAACTGGCGGGCTTTTGGGTAGGTTGGTAAGTTTCTGCTGCATAGGTTCAAGTGCAGCAGCAGCAGTGAGTTCAAGCAGCGAGTTCAAGTGGTAGCACCGAGACTGTAGCTGTTCCGATCTTATCACTGATACTGTATTTTTAATTGTTTTCTCTCAGCTTAGTTTGTTCCTGGGTTGGGAAGGTCTATCTCCCTCTGTTTGTGACTACCCATGCTGTATTATTTTTGGAATCTAAGTTGACTGTCTCAGGGAGCCTCTGTTATCTATCTGCCATCTTTTTTGAGTGAGCGCCATTTATTAAAGAGACTATCTTTCTTCCAGTCAACATGTTTGGCCCCTTCATCAAAGATAAGGTGGCTAAGTGTGTTTGTAGTTATGTCTGCATCTTTTAATCTTTTTCATTAATCCTCAGGTCTGTATTTTTGCTAGTATCATGATGATTTTATCACAGTAGGTTTGTAGTATAATTTCAAGTGTGAGATTGTGATATCTCCTGCCTTACCTTTGTTGTCCAGGATTGCCTTTGTTATTCTAGGTTTCTTCTGTTTCCCAGTAAAGTTTAGGAATATTTTCTCTAGATCTGTGTGATATACTACTGGAATTTTGATGAGGATTGTATTACATCTGTATAACAGTTTTGGAAGTATGACCATTTTCACAGTGTTGGTTCTTCCTACCCATGATTTTTGCATCTGTGTTCAGTAGGGAGATTGGCCTCAGTTCTCTTTTTCAGTTGGGTCTTTCTCTAGTTTTGGTATCAGAGAAATATTTGTCTCCAGGGATGAATTAGGGAGAATTGCTTCTCTTTCAACTTCATTAAAGTTTGAGGACTATCAGCATTAAATCCTCTCTAAATTTCTTTTAGAATTAGCTGTGAATCCATTAGGACTTGGGCTTTTCTTTGTGATAGGTTTTTAGTTATGTTTTCAATGTCATTAACTGATACTAGGTTATTCAAAATTTGTATAACTTCTTAATTTAGCCTTGGTAATTCATACATTTCTAGAAATTTGTCCATTTATTCTTTGTTTTCCATCCCATGCAAGTAAAGGTTTTTGAAGCAGGTATTGATGATCTTGTAATTTCCACAGGATGTGTAGTAATTTCATCCTTTTCATTCCTCATTGCATGAACTTGAATTTTTCTTTCTTTTTCTTGATAAAGTTGGAGAGGAGTTTATCAATTTTGTTTATTCTTTCAAAAAACCAACTCTTCAATCCATTAATTCTTTGTGTTGTTTTCTTAGTCTCAACTGCATTAATTTCTGCTCTGATGTTTATAATTTCCCCCTTCTCTGGGCTTAGGACTTGACTTACTTTTCTTTTTCCAGAAGCTTGAGGTGCAGCATGAGGTTATTATTTGTGCTCATTCTGTTTTCCTGATGTGAGAATTCACTGCTATAAATTTACCTTTTAGGACTGATTTCATTGCATCCCACAGGCTCTGGCATTTTGTATTTGCATTTTCATTTGATTGTAGATATTGTTTACTTTCTCATTTAATTACTTCTATGACCCACTGATTATTCAGGAAGGTGTTATTTAATTTCCATGTGTTTATATAGTTTTTGCAGTTTCTATTGCCATAAAATTTCATTACACTATGGCAAGATAATATGCATGGGATGATTTCATTTCCTTTGCATTTACCAAATCATGTTCTATGGGATAGTATATGGTTTATTTTAGTGTCATATGTGCAGCTGAGAAGAACATGTATTCTGAAGTTGTTGGGTGGAACACAGTAAACATCCATTATGTCCACTTGTTCATATGTGTGATTCAATTCTGTTATTTCTTGGCTGATTTTTGTCTAGTTGATCTATCTCTTTGTGACAGTGAGGTATTTAGCACCCCCATTACAACTGTGTTATTGCTTATTTGATTTCTTATGTCTACTAATATTTGTCTTATATAGTTGGGTGCTTTCATGTTTTGTGCATATATATTTATGATTATTATGGCTTCCTCTTGAATTTTCCCCTTAACAAATATGTAATGACCTTTTTTTTTACCTCTTTTGATCATTTGGGCTTGAAGTTCATATTTGGCTTGAACTCACAACCTTGCACTTGCCAGGCAGGCATTTATGCTGCTGAGCTAAACTCCTGGTCCTGGATCTTATTTCTTGATCCATTCTGCCAGTCTGTTTCTTTTGACTGGTGAATTGAAGCCATTCACTTTGATGCTTATAACTGATATGTACTAGCTTATCTTTGCCATGTTATTTTCCTATTGTTGGTTGCCTGCTTTTCCTCTCTGTTTAATTGCTTGCACTGCTTGGTGGTTTCTTTCTGTTGTTGTTCTGGGAATTGTGGTTATTTTTATCTCTACCTAGAATATCTTTCAATACTCTTCTAGGGTTAGTTTGGTGAACACGAATTTCTTCAGTTGTTCTTTGTCATGGAATTTCTCAATTAATTTTGAAAGATAGTTTTGTGGGGTACATCAAACTGGGTTGGAAGTTGTTTTCTTTCAGGACTTGAAATACTTCACTTCAAGCTCTTCTTGATTTGAGGGTTTGTGCTGAGAAGGTGGCCATGATTCTAATGGGTTTTTCTTTATAGGTGATCTATTTTTATTTCTCTAACAGCTTTTACTATTCTGTGCTTGTGCTGAATCTGGGCTCTTGATTATTACATGTCTGTGTAGATTTATTTTGGCTATAGTTGTTTGGCATTTTATGCCTCACTTATCTATGTGTCAGATTCTGTATCCATACTTGGGAAAATCCCTGCTATGTCTTCTGCAAGTATGTTTTGAAATGTCATTTGTGCTGACTCCTGCTTTTTCATTGACACCTATCAGTCGTATATTGTTTTTTTTTTTTTTACATTGTTTTGGAGCTGTTGAGTTATTATTTCCTGGTCCCTTGTTATTTTTAAGAGATATTTCTTTTTGTGATCACTAGCTGTGATCCTGTCTTCGATATCTGAAAGTCAGGTTTGTTCAAGTGCTTTTGCCAGGGTTACTGGAATTTTTGATTTCCTGGATTTCTCTTTGAATATGCTTCATGCATTCAATTTCTTTCTCATATTGTTCATTCAAGGTTTACATCATTTTCCTATGTTCCTGTATTTTTTTTGTATGTCTTCTCTAGCTATGCTAAGCAATTCTTTCATTAACGTTGTCATTTCTTTCTTTCTTTTTTTTTAAAACTGAGAGATTATTTCTGATCTAACTCCTTCTATAGCATCTTGGATTTGTTTCTTTACTTCAGTTGCTATATTTCAGAAGTTTCAGGTGTGTGTCTTCCAGTGTATTCTATATTGATATTTCCTGTACTTGTTCTGGATGGGCTGCAGGTCTGAGATTGCATTTTGCTTTTATGTCTTGTCATTTTCACTTCTTGATCCATATTTTCAATCTAACTTGTGTTGCCTGTCCATTGTGTGCATATTAGTCAGGTTCTCCTGTGTGGCTGATGTTCACTCATTTGCTGGGTTCTACGGTGTAGGGGAGGGGCCAGTCACCTGAATTCCTCCTGTGTGGTCAGTTGGGCGAGTGCTGGATTTTTCCCCGGCTGACTATCCTAGGAGTATTGAGGTGAACAAACCCTTGGCTCATATTGTTACTTTTGCTTCAGACTTTTCTAGGCTGCCAGACCCACCTGTCCATGGTGTGTGCCTCAACCAGGGCCATACTGTGTCCCTGACAGGCTTTCTGGCCCAACTGGGGTCTTCTGATTGGAGAGAAGGCTCATCTGCTCTCTTGCAAGCTCGCTGAAATCCTCTGGGTGGAGGGAGAGCTCACCCACTGAGGTCCTCCTGCTTGGGGGAGGGCTCATTATCACTGTCTCAGGCCTGTCAAGGTAAGGAGCAATCATTTAATAAAGGCTTTAGTCCAATTGACTAACTATTTGGAAATTACTGTGTTTTTCCCAGTTCACCCCATATATGTCCCTCTGGAGACATTTTTGGATGTCAAAACTTGGAGTAGATGGTGTTTTTGGCATCTAGGAGACAGAAACTAGAGATACTACCAAATAGCTCCCACAACAAAGTATTATCAGTACCAGAATAGCAGTAATGCTGAGGCCAAGAAACCTTTAGATAGGAAATTTTCCATAACATTATGCCACCATGAGGTGGCAGTAATGGCTTCCGTAAAATGGTAGGATCAATCTACAATGTAAGTTCACTCCCGCAGTTGATTGTAATGGTTAATTTATTCTCTTTAAAAACATACATACTTGAAACATTTTTATATTACAAAACTGATATATTCTTTTTTTACAGAATCAAATAATATAGAAATCTAACAAACAATATAGAAAATATAAAGTAAAACATAGAGTTTCTGCCTTTGAAATCTTATTCTATAGACTTGTTTCATGTTTAGGTTCTTTCCTTAGGATTATGCTGGTTTTTTGTTTGTTTTCAACTCACTTTAAATTCAGAGTTGTATCCTATAAATGTGATTTAAAATAATTTAGAGCTACGTCATTTTAAAAATGGATGCATAGTGTTCTAATGGATGAATGCATTATAATTTACATGCATTCTTAATGATGAATCTTGGGTTCTTTCCATTTTTTTTTTGCCTATACAAGTAATTTTGTGGTAATGCTGCTATTTCTGCAGGATAAATTCCTGTAAATATGATAGCTAGGTCAGAATGTATGTATGTTTAAAATACGAAACCAAAACATACATATGAAGAGCTATTTTGATTTCATAAAATGAATAACATTGGGCAAAAAATTAATAAATCTTGGTTTCAAATGCATTCTCTAGTGAAACAGGACTCCCTGGAGAAACAGCTGATTTGAAAATTGGGGTTGAAAAAACATAAGGTGAATATGGAACATGTTGTATTTCTACAAAAATTCAAACAACAAAACAAAAACAAGTTGAAAGAACATGGTCAGCAATGAAGGGGATCCAATGGACAAAACAGTATAATTTGAACAAAAAATAGTATTGTAGTATAACTCAGTGCATGAAATAAATAGCCATAACCGATACTGATATAAATAAATGATTGAGTAAATTGTGAGAAATAGATAAATCTCTAATACAGATTAATTCTGAACAATTTCTGTAGCCTCATACCCTTAAGCAGGTGAAGCATAATTTCCTACTCCTTGAGTAAAGATTGCACGTTGTGACTTCTTTCTGGAGTAGGGAGATAGGGGAAAACAGAGTGACAGATTACGGTGTAGAAACCTTAGAGACATTACCCCCTTCAGGAGATCAAGGCCAACATCAGCACAATAAATCATCTGATTGTAGGAACCTTTGATATTATGTGACAAGAATGAAGCCTTTTCTCTGTAGGCAGGAAACAGACAGTACAGGGAATAAGCAGAGAGGGAAATACAGCCCATCAAGTCACACTCCCAGTAATCTGCCTCTTTCCACCGGGCTTGACTTGCTAGTATCACATTTAGCTATAGCACCCCAGTGGTTCAGTTACGCTTCTAGTTATAAGCACACGAGGCTTTGGAAAGACATTCAGATATAAACATAAAAGACTGTAGCCTCATCAAGGACATTCAATTAGAGTGACAAGTGACCTTACCTCCACTGTGCTCCACCTCTCAAGGCCTGGAACACATAGACTTTTAGAGAACACTTCCAAATCATAACAGCAATATCATGAAAAAGACAAAGAATACTGAATAGTATCACGTGAATAAAATGCACAAGCCTGAAAGACCACATTTTTAGAGTGGCTGGGCTAACAGGAACATCTAAATTCTAATGGAAGGTGAAAGGCAAGGATCTATAAATACTTAATGCCTGATATACTTATCCCATTAACAAATAGATTAGTCTTGCTATTGCTTTCCCAGAGCAGAGATCATTAAATTAGATAAAAAAAAAAAGACTCTCATACACGCAAGGGATGCATGTTAAATACCAAGGCCATGTTAATTTGGCAAAAGAATGGCAAAATGATAATACAAAGTAGGCCAAACCTGGAACCAGTACAAATGTTCATCAGCGGTGAACAGATAAAACTACAGTGCTATAGTCACAGAGCGGAGTGCTGCTCAGCAATAAAAGTGAACAAGCTACCAATACACACATTCTCATTTTGTTGAATGAGATAAGTCAGACACAAAAGAATAGCTACTGTGTGTTTCTAATTCAGTGAAATTCTAGAGCAAGCAACATTACAATTAAAAACCATATTTTAAGAAAATTAGATCTGTAGTTGTCTTGGATCTCTAAAGGCAGAGACAGTTAAAGAAAGATAAAGAAACTGGGTTCTAGGAATGTTCTCTGTCTTGACTGGCTTATGATTGCATGAACAGTACACTTGTCAAAACTCATTGATCTGAATTGTGAATTTTACTGCACATGAGTTAACTTCAATAAAGCTGATTTTTAAAAGAAAAGCTTTCTCTGGATGTACGGATAATGAGTTGGAGGAATCAGAGTTCTTAAATTTAATTTTGGATATGTTAGATTTAAGGTGCCTGTAAGAAAATCAGGTTCTTATATTTACAGGGCTTTGGATACTTAGATCTGAAAATCTGGACCAGAGACATCAGTCTGTGAGTCAGCTAGATGTCAACTGAAGCTTTAAGAATTAGATGACCTCAGTTAGGGAAAGAGAATAGGTTGATGTCTTAAGTCACTTTCCTTACTACTGGGACACATAACTGAAACTTACCACTTACAGGAAGAGGTGTTTATTTTGGCTCAGTTACAGTTCCTGGTGAACAGGAAGAAAGGGCAGGGCGAAGGATGAAGCAGAGAAAGCTGTTCAGATTGTGGATACTTGAAAGCAGTGAGGAAAGGGTTGAGCTGGGAATGGAGCTCTACACTGCCAGATCAAGCTCCCAGAGACCTATCTCCAACCTGGCCCACCTCGTAACATCACGTTTAGCTCTGAGCTCATCTCTGGATTAATCTGCTGATAAGTACAGCACCTCCATGATCCAGTCACCTTCCAAAAGTCCCACGTCTGAATGCATGAGACCTTTGGGTGACATTCTAGATCTTAACTATCACAACTGAGAAGGTGAAGTGGATTTGGGGTGAACTGTAAAGAGCGAGTGTCTCACTTTTTTTCAGTGTTGGGGATTGACCCCTGTGCCTCACACATGCTAGGGAAGCCGTTTACCACTGAGATACACCCTCAACCCGTATGAACTCACTTTTAGCAGCTAGATAGAAAAACAAAGGAAAGAAGGCTGAAAAGTTATGGCCACAGCTATAAGAGAATCGAGGATAATGTGATATCACACAGGAAGGGTATCCTTTCCTTCTCTAGTTTCCCAGCATCATCTTATTTTATATATTTTTAAAATTTTTTTGCACTTGTCATGTTGAGTGGATGATTTATAATACCCCCAAATGCCTGTATCTTTTAACACATCTCTTTGGAACCAAAGTATATATATATATATATCCACCTACTGGAAAGGACAGGGGCACAGAAGCTAAAGTCTCTGGACATGGTATTGAATTTCTACTTTTCTGAGCTAATTGTGGAGGGCAGCATGGTATGACTCAGTCTGATTTAATGGCTCCACCTCACAGGCATAGGTAATAGCCTATGGGAACAGAATGTATAAGCTTTCCTTAACATGAGACCACACCATATCTGAAATATGCCGTGACTCTCAATGAAGGGAAACAAAAACTAATATGAAAATCTGAGTGTCAGGATGGAAATCAGGCAGAATGTCTTCAAACTTGACCCAAATCCAGGAGCCATTACTCAAGTGCACAGTGGGAAGAGAACACATGTTCTAGAAATCAGTGGAAGCAGTATTTCTTGATGTTTGTAGAAGGAAGCAGATATAAAATATCATCATCTGGAGTATCTTGATATCACTCAGAGAGTGGTATCACTTCTGAGTTATCTATGCATTATGCAGTTTCTGAACATCATCTCGTTTTAAAACTTGAGATCTCAGAGTAAGTGCTGACAAATCAGAGCGTGCTCTAACTTTATAGGTGAAGACACTCAAATCTCAGCAGGCAAATGACATCTAGTGAGTGGACAGAGTCTGTTTAGCTTTGAAATGTTAGCACTGATAGGTCATGTTGGGGAACTAGCAATGGAGTCTGAACAGAAGAGAACAGCTGCCCAAAGAGTAGTGATATTTGTTTGGAAATTATATGACACTCCAATGGGAACCCACAAACCCCAATAAAACTATGAGTACAGTCAAGAGGTTGAGGAAAAAGTTTCTTTAAGGTTTCTCTAATTATAAGTGGGCAAGAGGGTGGAGAGGATGATTTTCTGAGATTCCCTCCTACTCTGAAGGTTTACACCTGACCTTTGGCTCACTGAGCTGGCACTGCTTTAGCACACTGTTAGCAGTCACGCCCTGCTGACCTGAGATTGTTCTGCTCTCTATGAAGGTGAGTACAGCTCCTTGGAATGTGTGATATCTTGGCAAACAGCAAGATTAGAGGTGCAAATTTTGAATGAAGGCTGGGCACCCGCCTACTTAAACCAGCAGTGTCAAAACCACTGTTGACAGGGTCTTGGAAACCGTGTACTCTCCCAGGGTAACGGAGAATTTGTTGCATATTTTAAAACATTTTATTTTATTTATTATGTGTAGGTCATTTTGACACTGTAGTTATAACTTTTAAAGATAAAGTTTAACTTGTGTAATTACTTTGGAAGTTATCACACCATGGTTCTCATAAAAGCTGATATGGAGATTCAACAAAGCACAGTTCAGATATAATTACATGCCACATAAAGTGTCATACCCTCGTGTCCGGAAAGTGTAATTGGAATATGATTGAATTTTTTGGTTCTCCATTTCCAGGACACTGCAGACTCCCCAGAAGGTTCCTAGGTAGTTCAGCTGCCAATTCTGGGTTTGTAAACTTGGGTGGGTGAGAGAAGAGGTGTTTGAGGCTACATCTGTATTCCATACTACACCTCATTGGCAAACAAAAGAGAACCTGAAAACAACCTAGGACTAGAACATAGGTGGTTCGGGGAGGAAGTAACTGGTGCATTGTCTCAGGTGATGGATATCCATAGCGGAGGACACAGGTGAAGCTGACTTCTGGCAGTTTTCTTTATTCATTTGTAGCTACTTTTGGATTCTATGTGGGTTCTGGGCAAGATTCATCTTTCTATGGAGCTGACACTCTGGTCTTCTGCCCCTGCAGAGGCATCTTGTCATTGTGCAGGGAAAGTCTGTGCATCGTCCTGGGATGACTTCTTATTCCTCAGGAATTCAGCTACAGTGACCCCCATGAAGAAGATATCAGAGGCTTGGAGGAATAATTAGAACAATGAGCAACGATCCCTTAAATCTGTAATATGCTTTTCTTCTATTTCTCTCCTTGTTTTCCTGTGATTAATTATCAGAGCAGTGATTAATTATCAGAGCAATCCAAGAAGATGCCTACTCATTTTAGGAGAAAAGTTGATCTGGGGACCATTTTGCTGATAGTGATCCCAGGTCAGGGGTGCACTGCTCACCCCTTCCAGATAAGCTGGAAAACTTTGGGCTGGTTTCCTTAAGAGTGATGTTAACTTCAAGTTCAGTAACTCTCAGATTTGGAATTTTACCACAAAAATCGCAAAGTTAATGTGGAGGATTGACTAGATGTTCCCTTCCAGACAACCTTATTCCCACTGTTACTGTCATTATTTCATAACTGAGTTTTCTGATTCTATAAAAGGGAAAAAAGTACCATCTAATAAAGCACAACTGCTTAAAGCAATCAAAGTCAGTGTCATAACTAATTTGTTATGCTATTTTTATTTTTGTTAGTCTGATGGACTAATTTTTCTTAATTTTTACAGTCTGATGGATGTATATTATCCACATTTGAGAATCATATCTCTGCATGACTCAGCAGACTCACAAATGAAAATCCAAGGAGAGATGTGTGTGTGTGTGTGTGTGAGAGAGAGAGAGAGAGAGAGAGAGAGAGAGAGAGAGAGAGAGAGACTAGAGATGGAACACACAACCTGTATATGCTAGACAAACATTCTATCACTGAGCTATACCTTACCCCAGACCACCTTCAAGGTGTTTTCTAAGAGATAAACTGAGGTGACAGTTGTTTGTTGAGAAGAAAACCTTGGAGGTTTCTCTAGCTAGAAACTGCTGCATAGACTTTGGGTTAAGAAAGCTCTTTTTATTTCAATTATTCTAGATTCTTCACAATGAAGACCTCCAAGTCCTACACAGGGAAAAGATTATTGACCTGCATGTTTCATAGCATTTTGAGAGTTCATCATTAGTTGAGATGATTTATCTGAAACTCAACTGGAGGAAGGATTAATTGCTTATCTGCTTACCAGTTACCACATGTATTAATAGAGTTGGAGTCATCAAAATTTGGGTGGGGGAACACATTCCTTAGTTCTAGAAAGGAACAGCCAACCATACCTTTGTCCTAACAATCTTAATGGCAGGTTTGTCTTAGAACAGGAGGATATCTAGGAGAGATTCACAGGTTTTTGTAAAGATGAGAAAGACACTTCATTTGATGCAGGGCTGAATAGTTTGGGTTATGATGAAGATAACGGGATGCAGTTAATGCCTAGTGAAACTGAGACACTTTTTTTTCCACAGTGGAGTATTTAAGCCAATAAGTCTTAAGTGTGGTCAAAATGTAAGATTATTAACTCAGCAAAGCTATGGCAGGCTATTTGCCTACCTACTTCTCTGCCATGTAAGGGCCCTCTGTAGAGACCAAAGAGATCTTGAGCCTTCAGTCTACAAAAAGTGAGCCCAAATAAATTCTTTTTCTTTATACAGTACCCAAGCCCAAGGTATTTTGTTATAGCAACAGAAAACAGACTAATACAAGCAGCACAAGCATCAAGGGAAAAGGTTTTGGAAGAGGGTTGGAGAATGGTGGTCTGGATGTTTTAATAGGGATGAGGATTCTTACCCCATCTGGACTTTGAGATACACAGAAAGTGGGAAACTGAACTGTTGAGGGCATTTCTGTATAGTTTTTTGGGAAAAATCATTTCCTACTTAAATTGTGATTAGTGCTTCTCTAAGGCCTAGTATCTTGCCTTGCAAACTGTCTATGGTATATAGAAACATAATTCTGTGTGCCTCAACAGTCTGGTGATGCTATGATGCTCCAAGACAAGATTACATCACTTGAAGACATCCTGGTTCCTTGAGAACTGAGTAGTAATAAAAAAGGCTTCACCTTGGAAAAAGGATAAACTTCTCGTCAACCTGTCATCTCTCCCTACCAACCTTATCAACATAAGGTCCGGCTGCCCTCTGAGTCATCCCAAGTGATCCTCATCAACATAAAATCCTTCTCAGCACAAGACCACCACTCCCCTCTGAGTCATCTGATAATCTCCTCACCATTTTATTCAGTGTCCATGTGATCAGTGAATTCTGCGGTTCTGGCCTCAGAACTAATGGCCTTTTGTTCCTGTGAACAACTGGCCATTCTAGATCCCCACCGCAAGGCCATCTGTCTCTTGCTCTTTCTTTTCACCGTGCCCTGTAACGTCTTGCAGGAATTTGGGGACTCACTGCAGGCGTCATGCCAGTTGAGAGGTGGGAGCAGAAACAGTGACTTCAGGGGACATTCAAGTTTCAGTTAAGGCAAGAAGGCCAAGGAAACTGTCAAGAAGAGACCTAAAATGTTACAATTCTCCAAGGCCAGAGGGAAAGGAGTGAAGTCATTGTGGAGCACTTGGTTCAATAGAGAATGCAAATGTAGGAGAATCGTGTGACTGTAGGCTCAGTCTCCGGTGCTAAGTTGTTGAAGCTTTATGAAATATGTTGCAGTCCCTGGAAGTAAAACCAGAAACAGGAACTAGCAGTGAACTCAAGAGATTGTGCTTTGAGTGTTGGCAGTGGAGATTTATTTCTATTTTAAAGAGGGTAAAACAAAATATAACACAACAGAACAAAGCAGATCATAAGAAAACAATGCAAGTGACACAGGATTTCAAAGCAAGACAACAGGAGATCACTGGTGGCTAAAAATGTCTCTTGTTTTCTTCTAAATAGTTGTCTACATCTTCACACACAATGAATTCATATGAAACAAAATAGTATTAAATTGATCATAACAGAGTAACGAAGGTATTAAAAACCAGACAATAGGAAAATCAACAATGGCTAACCTAATGTCTCTTGTTCTCTTCAAAACAGCTGTCCATACCTTCATGTATGTTGAAATCAAATAATACAAAACAGACTAAAACCACTCTAAAGAAAGAATGAAAGCATTACTGGGTTTCGCAGCATAATGATAAAGAAATCAGCAATGGATACCATAGGCAATGGAGATTTAGACATTGTGGTCAGTTCTTATTCTTGGAGGGCTGGCACTGGGCCTCCTTGGGTCACTACCCTTTGTCTTACCCCCACACTGACTATCATAGCTCAAACATGATGGCTTTCTCTAGTAAGCTTAGACATAAACTTAGACCTTTCCTCAACACTACTCCTCTGTTATGCATTAGACATAGATGTTTCCCCAAAGTCTCATGGGCTCAAAGGTGGAGCTTTTGAAATGACTGGAGTTGTAGTCAGGGGTTGTACACAGAGAACAATTAGAATCAGGACATGGAGTTATAATATTACTTTTATAATGGTCACTGGGAGTTAACATAAGAAAATGCAGGAAATCTATCCACAATACCAAAGACATAGAATATTTAACCAAGGGCCTGAGTCCCACAGCAATGTCCCAGATGAGTCCAGATGAAAACCCAGAGCTCATGACAATGCCTCCCACAAGTCCAACTGGAGATCCAGAGCCCACAAGAAGGACTCACACTAGTCTCTTTTATGGATCAGTGTCAGAAAGGCCCAAAGGTCAGTTGTAGAAACCAGAAAGTCCATGCCAGCAGGGTGAAGGAGCTGTGCTGGTGGGATGAGGGTTGTATGCTGGAGCTGAGAAGTCACACTCTCAATAAAGACCAGGGCTATCCTAAAAGGCACCACAGCCATCCTCGGCAATACAGAGGCCCCGAGCTCCTCTGACACAAGCACAGTCGGGTGCATGCCAGGAAGCCAGTATGACAAGTTCATCCTGGAGACCAAGCGGCACACGTCTTCCCCTCCGGAGCCAGGAAGTAATGCTCAATGTGAGGACCAAAGCTTCTCCAAGAGAACCTAACGGCTCAAACGGCAACATGTAGGAGAACCCACAATCCCACTATGCCTCAACACATTAACGCCTCAATGCCTTAACATCCTCCTTCTCCTTCTCCGCCTATTTATGCTGGAAACTTTCCTCAGGTGGGGCATTTTCGCTCAGTGCCATGCTGATGTAATCCAGCTGGTGTTAAGTTGACCACCAGTTCTTAATCCATAAGAACTGGATTGCAGAGTGATATAGCTGACTTGCTGTTAGGAGATGAGACCTAGTTGTAAGAGACATACTCGGGTAGCCTAGAAAGGTCTGGCTTTACCCTTTCCTCTCTGCTTCCTGGTTGCCATGTGTGAGCAGTTTATTTCTGTCCAGATCTGTCCACCATGTTGCTTTTGCCTGGAGCCTACAATGCAAGGACTGAAGCTTCTAAAACACGAGCCAAAATAAAATTCACTTCTTTCAAGTTGCAGGTATCAAGTGTTGTGTCCTAGTGTCAAAGAAAAATGACTCTGACATCCCCAGAAATCTGTTGGCCAGATTTCACTTAAGACACCATGCACATTTCACGGATAATATCACTGAGGTTAAGACAGGACAAATGGGGCCAAGTAGGGCCACAATTCAGATTTCCTATTTCTTCCGTCATTATGGAGAAATGTGAAGAACTGTCTGTTCACTTAGGCCTCCAGTGGGCTTTGCTTTATGAGCCTTGCTCATAAACCGCACTAAAGGTTTAACCACAGAAAAAGGGGCGCATGGAAATAATCTGTAAGAGAAGAAAGGGTGGAAATGATATGGTGAGAGAAAGGTTGAGAGATGGTGAGTAGTCATATGGAAATACAGGCAGACTGGATACTTTCTAATCTACTCTCAAGGTGGTGGGGTGAGCTGGACAAGGAAGTCAACTTCCCTTTTTGTTTTTTCCACAAAGACCAAGCCCTGCGGCATGTGGGCAGGCCAGTTCAGCTACCAGTAGGTCATTCTGAAGAAGGGTTTAAAGGGAAGCAAACCTGTCCATTAACATTCGAGAAATCTCCAAGAATGGTCTAGACTAGGTAAACCTGCTCATTTCCCTTTTGGCTGGAGATGTACAAACCATGAGATTAAATACCCGGAAATCCCTTCCCTTCAGTAGAAGAAGGGAACAGCCAGGCCCAGTACATTGAGACAATTTTAAATTGCTAAAATAAACTGCTTCAGCTGGTTTGTGGTGGCCCACATCTATAATCCCAGACTACTGGAAGGCTGAGACAGGAAGATCACAAGTTTGAGCTCAGTAATTTAGGGCTGGAGAAGTAGCTAAGTGCTAAGGCTCTGGATTCAATCTTCACTACTAGAAGAAAAAAAAATCCTAATTCTAGGCAATCATGATGTGGGTATGCATGATTTAAAATAAAAAGGTTTCATGTGGGATGAATTTTTAAAGTTTTCCATGACCTCAAACTCTGAGTGGTAGACTTGTTTTAATCAGTGACAAGAAATTTCCCTGAGTTTATCTAGCTTAATCCTACAGAATTCACTCACCTTAGAGAGACAAAGCCATAGAGTATATAGCATTTTAGAATTGTCCTAACCCTGAACCTCTGAAGCTAGTTGGACCAAGTCTTCCCATCTCCGCCTTGGCTTTTTCATCCCACTGAAGTCCTGATCCCCTGAGATAATCCTGGGATTTCTTTCTCCCTCTTGAGCAGACTTTAAGTCTACTGCATACCCCCATCCAATGGGCCTGGGCAGCAGCACCTTCCAATGAACTTGAAGCTTCCCATCTTATCCCTGGCCATATTTTAATGAGATGAATTGTGGTCTCTTCCTCCTTTCCCCTTCCTCCAGTTAATATGTTGATGGCCTAGCTACCAGGACTTCAGGATATGAGTGTGTTTAAACATGTAAGGTAAAATGAAATTATTACGGTGAATTCTAATCTAGTCTCACTGGTGTCTCTGTAAGAAAAGGCAATTAGGACATCGATATGGACAGAGGGAAACTTGTGTGAAGACACTGGAGAAGCTCCCTATAAACCAAAGAAAGAGGCTCGAAAGAAACCAACTCTCATCAGCTTCCAGTCTTCAGAACTGTGAGGAAATCAATTTCTGTTGGTAAAACCAACCAGTCACTAGTAATGTGTTATGGCAGCCTGAAGAAATTAATATGCCATATCTAGAAACATTTTATTATGCAGGCAGTGAGGCTATTTCTTAGGACATGTTCCTGTCTGGGGACCACAAGGCAGAATGTGTAGCCTGTAGGCTGATTGAGTGAGTCCATCTGTGAAAGGTGACAAAGTCTTCCCTAACCTACCCGATCCCCACAGAATATCCACGAATAGTCTGTCTCTGGGAATACACAAAGTGATATGGAAGCCTGCTAATGTTACTGAAATGGGTCTATGTTGTCCACTGCCAGTTACTGAAACAACTGTTTTTTTTTATTGGTACTGGGGATTGAACTCACGACCACGCAGCCCCTGAAACAACCAGTTTTACAAAAAAAATCCCCAGCCCCTGAAACAACCAGTTTTACAAAAAAAGGTTTCTTTGCAAGGTGGCTGAGCATGGAGAGGGAGATTCAGGTCTCAAATCTGCTCCCCTAAGGATATAGTTTGGGATAGTTATAGAATAAAGAAACAGGGCAATGTGAGGTATACAGAAAGGGTACTGGAGGGGAAGTCATCAGTGGTCTGTGCCTTCATAATCAATTGTATGACTCTTCATGGGATGCAGACTCTACAGATCCTTTGGATTCCTGCACAGTGAAGAGCTAATGATTTTAACAAAAATGGACTTCTCTTCCCTGAAAGTTAATCCAGGCTGCTGTTATTATCATAAAACCTGTTAGAAGTATTACTTATAGCAGTTAGCAGAAGACTCATCATACACCGCCCAATTGAGTGAACTCTACAATTAGTGATTTTTGTCATTAAGTAATTCACAGCAAGTGAAACCAGAGGGTTTTGTTGTTGTTGTTGAGGTGGTGGTGGGGATTGAACTCAGGACCTTCCACAAGGTGAGTGAGTATCCTGCCACCAAGCTACCTGTCCAGCATAAGTGAGAGGTTGTTCCCTCTTGGTTTTATTAGTTGCTTCTGTCTAGATGAGAAGAGATAAATGGCAGTTCTATTGCGGAAGTCCTTCTGCTTTAGATCTCTTTTAAAATGTAAACAGAAAAATTCAGCTTATGAGAACAGACAAAGCCACACAGGCTTACAGCAGAGCTCAGGAATGTTAAATTCATTCCGGAGCAGCCACAGATACACATGGTCTTCTGGAGAGCCAATGGGGGATGAATAATTCACGTAAGAATAGAAGTTTCAGGGCAGGGCTGGGCCTGAGGAGGAGCCTGAGCTGGCGAGGAGACTTCTGAGTGATAGTTCTGAGCCGGAGTAATCCAACCACTCCGTCACAGCAGCTGGCTGCTATCCAAGCCCTGAGCAGAGTCAGGAGTAACTGAGCTTCCTTCCCAAGAGAGGAAACAGTTAAAGTCTCAGGGCAGCTGCAGTCATCTGGGCGTGGTTCGCTGGTCTGACTTGGGCTGCACAGATCTTGGGCCAAGGGACAGAGGAAGGACGGCTAGGGTGGCAGTGCGTCCCAGATGGCTGAGTTGGATCTAATGGCCCCAGGGCCATTGCTGGGGGACACTCTTCATTCTCTAGGCCCTCTTAGCCCAGACTCAGCCAGCCCAGCAGAAGAAGAGGCTGTGGGTAGACCTGTGGAAGAGACAACAGAGGGACAGGGTGGTGGCCCAGCTGAGCCTGGGGCTTCTGGTGGTGATGGGGAGGAGGAGATCTTGTGTGACTTTTGCCTCGGGGGCAGCAAGGTGAAAGCAGTGAAATCCTGTCTGACCTGCATGGTGAATTACTGTGAGGAGCACCTTCGGCCGCACCAGGAGAACAGCAAACTGCACAGCCATCAGCTGACCGAGCCGGTGAAGGACAGAGACCTGCGTACCTGCCCTGACCACCACAACTCGCTGGTTGCCTTTTGCTGCACAGATCAGCAGTGTATCTGCCAGGAATGTGCCCAGGACAAGCACAAGGGCCACGCTGCTATCTCCCTGGAGGCAGCCCGAAGGCACAAGGAGGTGAGTGCTTGGGTCCGTCTGTCTGGGAGAGTTCAGTGGCAGATGGTGCTCCCAGGGAGAGGTCAGCCACGCCACAGCTCCTGACTCTGCTATTCTGTCTGTGCTTTGAGTGCACAGGTAAAGATGTTAGCCCCTGCACTGGCCATTCACCCAGCATAAATATTTATTGACATTGACTTAAGAAACTGAAATAGGTCACTGTCTCATCTTGATTCTGCCGTTGCTGTGGGATTCTGTCTGTCTCTCTGCTCCTGCCTCCAAGTTTTCCTGCTATTTCTCGTATCACTTTTGGAAATGTATGTTTGGATGTGGAATGCAGAAGTTGTAGGATATTTCCCTCTGGTGGAATCTGGGTGGTATATCCACTATTAAATGACGAAATGCAAAGCTTGGCAGAAATTCAGAGAAGAAAAGGCCTTTTCTTTAATTTCCTTTATCCCAGAGGCCCCACAGGGATAGCTGGTGTGAAATCTAAGAGCTTGAAAATGCTAAGATAACATAGAATTTGAAACCTGTGTTCAGGTATAATGTCAAGCATGGCTTAACTTAGAGGAAAATAAAAGTTCTTTACTAGGTGGAGGTAGCTGAAGAGACTGAGAAATATCAAGTTCAGAACCTGCAATTTTACTTCCATCAGATAAGAAAATGATTTCTGGAAAAGCAAGCTTTTCTTTGCCCTAAAGCTGAGAGTTTAGAAGAGGGGAAGTAATTTAAAATTTTATGTTTTGTTTGTCCTACTTTGACTTCCCATGAGCACCTTTTCTTTCCAGTAGAGAACTGCATGTGAGTTTTGTCCCACATTTCTTGTAGTCATATTTCAGCAGCTTCCTTTTTGTGTTGCATGTGGCTGGTAGGTTGACAGCAATTGCTTGGCAAATGCTCTTAGATGGAAGGAAAGAAGTTTCTGGAAAGGAAAGAAGTTTCTAGAAAGAGGGAAAGAAGTTTCTGGAAAAATGGAGTTCCTAGGGAACATCCAATATTTTTATCCCTAAGCACTGATTCTGTCCAGTATGGGTGGGAGATGTTCTGGAAAGCTTTGTTTTTAGATGCCTGTGAGTCACCATTTCCAGCCCAGGAAGTCAGTTGTTAACTGTTTCCAGTGTTTCCCATGTCAGGGGATGTCCTGTCAGCAGAGGTGATCAACAATGCAAACATGGAAAGTAAGTGTTCCACAGAATTGGGGAAAATAGCCCTCATTAAGCATGTCCATGAACAAAATGTTTTGTTCAATCATCAATAATAATGAGATGAGGATTTTTATTATCTCTGTCACCTTTATCCAAGCTCATACAATGGACCAAATCATGGAGCAAGGCATGGAAACTTCTAGAAAGTCATCCAGTTGAAGGGAACATTATAACTTTACTTTTAAAACAATGTTTTTGCACAAAAAATCCTACCATAAATATACTAAAGATATTGAAATAAAGTATATTATAGTACTCTTCCCTTTAGGTAAAATATCTGAAATTTATTTTTTTTAAATGGAAAAATGGTACATGAAGATGTTTTTAAAAATCTCCAACTGATTTAATAAATTTCAATAGACCCACCCCAGGTCTCGGGGTGCCTTTCTTCTCATCAGTGGCTAACACTATCTATCCTTTCTAGTTTATTTTTGAAATATTCTATCTGGCATCAGCCAGATTGGTTACTTTTCACTTGTTGCTGAGACAAAATACTCAACACCCACAGTTAAATAGGGAAAGGTTTATTTAGCTCACAGTTTGTAGAGGTTTTGGTCCATAACTGGGTGGGTCCAAGGCAGGGTGGCATGGCAGGCAGGCATTGTAGAAGGAAGATAGGCCGGCAAAAGGTAGCCAAAGAGGCAGAGGATGACCCCTTATATCTTATCCAGGGTACTTAAAGTAGGTCGCACTCATACCCTTAATCCTACATTGGAGCATAAATCACTTCCAGTGTCATGCAATGTAGATCCAGCCAACTCTGAAAAAGCCCCACCTGTGACCATATGAGGCTTTGCGGAAACATTTAAACACAAGCCATAAGCACAGACATAAAATAAAAATGACAAACGGTAGGCACCTAACATAACACAGAAACTAACGGTGATTGTGACTTCAATAGAAGGAGCTGTGTAAGGCACATGTAGAGCTCCAAACACAGACATCCCTGCAGAGACCCGTGCAAGTCAAAACAGGGACAGCTGAGTGAGGGACTCTTGGGCAGTTTTTGTGCTGAAAAACAATCATGGCCCCAGGTGCGATGCTGCAGCCCATAGTGCGGACTCCTCTGCTTTCTGGGCTGCTTCAGAGATCATTTTTTCCTTCTAGCCCATTGGCCTTATTTTAAGCTAAGTGTGCTCTGGAAGCACAGCCACACACTCAGCAGATCTACCAACTACTAGGAGCCAAAATGTTTCTTACAAGGAATCCAGACACCCAGCCCAGAAGACACAGTATCTTGATGAAGTGACCTGCTCCCCCAGGATTGTTTTGAAAGGATTATAGGATCTGACTAAGTCTCCGGAAGACTTGTATCACTTACAACTAGCTCAAGCCTCCTGCAGTTGCCTGTTGAAGGTCATTGTGGAGGTGGTGAGAGTTAATAACTCAGGCAGGCATGTTGTATACAAGAAATTGCAAGTGTCAGGGTCAGTTGGAAGGACATAGAACAGTTAATTTGTTACTGACTCTACAGGTGCTTGTGCTGTCTGTCAGACAATCACCATGGCATAGGAACATGGCTTTTAATTTTGATAGTTTAGCATAAGTTGGGGTAGTATGTTGTATACAGAAATCCTGGATTGACACACAAAAGGACACAAGTATATAGCTTGTAAGATAGGCAGGGACCTGGACTCTTGATGTCATTGTGTGTGGAGCAGCTTTTCATTTTCTGGTCTCTCTCTTAATTTCCTACCTTTTTAAAACTCTCAATTCCTTCTATGTCTGCTAGCCCTTTAATATTGGGATAGCCTTGCTGCAGGCAGGTTCATAGAATAATGTTTTCCAGTTAACCAAGGGAACCCTTTTTGAAGCTCCCGAGGTTCCCACCAGCTGGTCCAGTGAGCAAAGACTGGGGCTTTGAGAAGTGTGTGTTTTGTGATTATTCATTCTCTCTACTGAACTTCTCAGCCAGCCGAATGTTCCTAACAGGGACCTCAGCACTTAGCTTTGCTCTAGATCAGCTTCCTGAGACCCCCTTGGTCTTAAGAGAGTGGGTTTTGGCTGCAGCCTGATAAGTTCTGTCATGTTCTCTGAATCTCAAGCTGTGTGTGTGTGTGTGTGTGTGTGTGTGTGTATGGGTTCCTTTATGTTCCCAGGCTTCTGACATATTATGGAGTACATCCATATGGAGTGAGCTAAGTGCTGGGCTATACTATCTGACCTCCTGGAGCTTGGGCTCTAATCGGGAAGCCAAGGCACACACTGTGGCTCCATGGAGAACTTGAGTGAGAGCAGGACAGGGTTCTTGGAAGAAGAAAGACCTGAGCTGAACCTTGTCTTTGGGAACCGCTAGTGCCAGGCCACTATTTTCATTCTTAGCATTGGTTACAGAAAGGGCAGGGCTGGATGATTACTGCAGCACAGTCTCCTTGTAGAGCAAGAAGGAAGCATCTGAGAGCTAAAAGTTTGCTTTTCTGGACATCTATTAACGAGCATTGTTTGCAGTCTTTGCTGGCAGCCAATAGGGGTGATATTATGTCGCCACTTGGAGCAAAGGTTTCTTCCACAACTTCAAAGGAATCTTCTGGGTTCAGTAATATGTAGTTTTTTTGGGTGAACAGTCGCCAAGGCTGTAAGTCTTCTAAGAGCAGTGAGTTCCGCCTTTGGGCTGGCTGGCAGTAGGTCATAAGTAACTGATAGAGGAATGGAGTCAGCATCCAGGTGACACCAAAGGCAGAACGTCCAGCCCGCTCAACAGGAGCGGCCAGAAATAGAAGAGAATTGACACTATCTGGACTCTTCTTATTTCCTCTGCTGGTTTTATCCTGCATCTCTAAACCACTCCTGGATAATATGATTTGGGTGAGACTTTTGCACTGTTGACAGACAAAGGAAGGATTCTGTCAATGTATTAATGTGGCCCTGCACCGGAGGAGAAGCTAAATGATCTGACAAGATCACACAGCTGGACAGATTCAAAATACTGTGCCTTTTTTCTTTTTTTCAATACTGTGCCTTTTGCACAACATTTATCACTATCTTACTGAAGCAGTTGTACACTTAGTTGCTAGAAAGCAGTGTGCGTTCACAGGCATCCCTGGCTTGCTCTTGGGCAGAGCCCGCCCTGGCCTTGGGTGTGTGCAGGGCACATTTCTTGGGAAATTTTGAAACCAGGGTCTGAGACAACCCATCATTTTCTAGTAACAGGAAAAGCTGGAGATACAAGATTCCAGAGTGCCTCCACCTTTTGTACTGATTGGGAGTGCCTTCCCTTAGGGTGATTCACTCAGAGAAATGCTCATGCTGTGTGCAGAAATCCTTTTCTCCTTTTATGGTAGTTCACAGACAGAGGAGAGAAGCCCCCTTGCTGGGTACTCTGGGTATCACTCTGGAGGCTGGCCAGGGATGACAGCTTTGATTCATTCTCCTGTCAGTGATGTCTCAGGGCCACTTTACTTATGCCTGTGGCTAAGGTGTTCTGCTGTGGCTTCCAACACCCTCAGATGAGTAATTCATGTTCTCCTCAATCCCCCCAGATTGGTCCATTGTACAGTGTAGAATTCTAGATTATTCTTGAATAAACTAGACAACTCTCATTCCCTCCTTCTCCCCACTTTTTGCCCTACACCCCTTAGCATCAGATTTCATGTGGCAGGGAAGAGGTGTCACTGGGGCTCCTTCAGCCCCACATCAGTGATGTGGAGCCTGATAAAAGGTGATCTGCCTTCTTCAGAGTGTCCTTATGAGGTGACTGCCCCTCACTGGAGCGTGGGCGGGAGAGGTTTCAGGCTTTTCCATGGAAGGATAGCCAGGTGATGTATGCCTTTGATCTCTGCTGGAGCATATGACTCAGTTTTAAATGCACACAGAGGCTATTTATTTTCTGTACCTATTATTACTATTATTTCTGTTACCTCCTGCCCTTGTAGAAGCAGGGAAGTGACAGGCCTTTGATGTTGGCAGACTCAGGTTTGCAACCAGGCGGCCTTGGCAGAAGGGGTCAGGGTAGGCAAACCCAGGGTTCTGGCAGGGACTGGTTTTGGCTGGGGTGGAAGAGAGGGCTTGGTTGGGGAGTGGGGGGAGTTGGCTCTGCCTACTTTTAGAAGCATGTACTGTGTATAAATGAAAAGAATAATAATGTGTGTGTAATAATGATAAGGATGACATCAAGGACAATCACTGACATTTGTGGTGGGCTTACAACACGCATGGAACTAACCAAAGTTCCTGGTAACATGCATTATTTCATTTAACTCATTATCTGTGTCTTTTGGAAGTAGGCACTATTTGTCTTCATTTCCGAGGGAAACAAATGGACATTTAAAGATATTAAGCTATGAAGTAAGATGAGGAGAGGGTGCCGGCAATCTTGAATTTATAACTGGTTATGTTACCAATTTCTAACCCCAAACTGAGTCCTTTTTTCCTTTTGGAATTATGGAACAAGTAACGAGACTGCACTTCATTTGAACAGCGAAGAACACTTTGATTCCTGGCCAGAAATAGAATAAGTAAACAAATGAGAGATTGGAAACTTGGAAATCAACTTTCCGTCTGGTTGGGGGTGAGGAGATTATAGATATAAGTTAAAAGAAATAAGGGGAAATAAGGCTAAAAAGGGGAGAAACATTCACATCTGTTGTGGAAATGGGCAGAGATTTTTCTCCGAATTCAGGTGCTGCCTCTCTGCTGTTCTCATAGTTTTTTGGGGCGGTCACTCTCATGGCACCCGTCAACTGTCCTGGCACTGGTTTACTCTTTGCATGAGTCATTTACCCATGTGCAAACTGGATTCTAATGAACTTAGAGGTTGTCTGGTGGTCACTCTGGCAATTGTCTTAGATCTAAACAGTTTTGGCCAACCCACCAAAGGAGGGACTTCTGGTTTTCAAGGATTTTATACCCTCAAAGACAAATGAGATTAGAGTAGGGTAGAAGTGTAATTAGGTCAAGCGGGCAGCACAAGATAACAGATAACAGTTGGTAAAGGGTCCCAGTGATTACCTAGACTTTGAGTTGGCATCAAGTGTTGAAGGTGAGTGCAGTCTTGTGGGCTGAATCTTTAACTTGTGAATCTCACACTAGCCCTTGGTAGATAATATTAGAACTGAG
Organism: Cavia porcellus; assembly: GCF_034190915.1. Lineage (NCBI taxonomy): Eukaryota > Metazoa > Chordata > Mammalia > Rodentia > Caviidae > Cavia > Cavia porcellus. Next base: position 44,369,216 of record NW_026947515.1, on the reverse strand, counting down.
TTGAACTCTAGGACACCCAACTGATGTCAGACAGCTTTTTGCTATTGCAGGTGGGGGGTGGGGGTGGTGGAGAGGTGGGAAGCTAACATATGTTAGTTATAAAATGTTCTATGTTGAATGTGAGTAAGAAAAATAAGTTTTTTTCTATATAAATTTATCTGAAATTTTACCTGCTAAGTAAAAATTTGGGGCTCCCACCTGATTGGCTCTGAGCCACACTCATTAGGATATTCTGGGTCAGCAAGTGTAGGTTCAATTCTGCTTGATGAGCTGTCATCCTTGAAAAATGACTCAGTTTTTTTTTCCATCTGCAAAAAAGAAGCATTTTTGCCCTTATGTGGGTAGAGTCCATATAAATATTGAAAGCAAGAGTCACTAAGTGCTCAGTGTATTTTAGCTGATTCATGCTGAGGTCACTCCCTAGAGGGTGCTAGCGTACACCCAAAACTTTGCACCTCTGGGGTGGCTTTTGAGGTCAGTATTACATATCAAATTCTTCAGGGAAGGAGGACACGGATCTCAAGGGTGGAGCGTGCCATTGCTCTTGTGACCGTCTCTGTGCCCTGGGCTATCTCCTAATTTTTTTCCTTTCTGCTTCCTAGGCTGAACTTCAGTGCATACGACTGGACCTCGAGCAGAAACTCAAACTGAATGAAAATGCCATTGCAAGGCTCCAAACCAACCATAAATCTGTTTTGGTAAGACTGGTCCGGGTCACCTGCCAGACTGCCGCCCAGCTGCTGCTGCTGCTGCTGCTGGGCTGGCCACACCCCTTTGGGATTACTGAATGTGGGTTACAGCTACAGTGGGATATCTAACAAGTGACAGTTGTGGGTACAGTTGGGTACATTATGAGATAGTTTCACCTTTCTGTCTAGATTTGTTATGAAATTGGTTTGAGTTTTAAAACTGGTGATTTACTCTTTAGTAGTAAACAGTAGAGCCCAAACTAATCCAAGATTAACAGCATTTTTATTTCCACATAAGAATGTATGTGCTTCCTCCTCCCCCTTTTTCTGAGACAGAGTCTCCCTAGGTAGCTCAAGGTGGCCTTCAACTAACTATGTAGCACAGGTCAGCCTCAAACTCCTGGCAATCCTCCTTCATAAGCTTCCTGAGCACTGGGATTACAGGCATGCACCATAATGCCCAGCTTTTTATGTTTTCTTAATCAGGAGAAAAAGTGTGTGTGTGTGTGTGTGTGTGTGGTATGGAGTCAGACAAATTACTGTATCATGGCTCCTTCTATCACTTGGTTCTATATTGTGTGTCAGAATGAGTTTGGAACTCATGAATTAGTGGATAGTACTTGATAAGCTATATTAGCTTTAGTGTCTCTGGTTTGTAAGCACTTTCCAAACAGACTCTAAACAGACCAAAGCAAAGCTCTACAAACACCTTTCATTGGCTGCAACCCAAGAGAATGCCAAACACCTGCCCTGTGGCAGGAAGTTAGCAGTAGGGAAATATTCACTGTCAGTACCTAAGGTGGTGATTCCATCTACCCACCCAGTCACCCTCCATTTTGTCCGTACTGAATCCAGCTGTCCACCCCGACACACACATGCCCATCTACTTTTCCACTTGTCTATCCATTGGCCATTCATCCATCCAGCCATCTGCCTATCCATTAACCCATATCTCCATCCATCCACCACTCACTACTCATCTGTCCATCTATTTGCCCTTGTGTCCCCTCATATGTCCACACAAACACAAATGGGCTCACACGGACACACAGACACATACGCACACATATCTATCCATCCATCCATCTATCCATCCATTCATCCATCCAATACATATATCCGCTTCAACTTAATTTCTACTCCTATGCTTATAACTAACTAGGCTGAAAACTATTTCCTACCTAAAATATCTTATTAAAAGAAGAAAAATAATTGTATCTTTAAAGCTTTATAAACCTTCAGATTTTTGATTTCTACATTTTGTGTGACCTAGAGAATCACACTGAGCATCGTATCTTTTTCTGGCTGTTTAATTCAGGCACTTTGATTCCTACTCATAATGACAGGGGGACCCGAGGATGTAGCTGTCACAGTAGCATCATGACAGAGGATAGGAAGACACAGAGATGATAAAACTTGTCTTGGTCTCCCTAAATTGACTGAACAAAAACCTTGGAATATTGCTCCCTTGACCTAAGAATGACTCAGTATATTGACAGGAATGTGTGCCCTCCTTATATATTTAAACAATTAACTATTGACTACTTTGATAACTTTGTGGCTCCCTTTCCTCTAGTATTACTTGTAATCATTGAGCAATAAATAATACCCTCAGCCATTCCACCTTGTGGGTAGGAGAGAAGTATTTCTCAATGGGAAGGCTTAGGAAAGAGTCAAGGAGGAGTCAAGCGACCAACATCATTAGAGGCCATTGTCCCCTGATGGCCTCAGTTAAGATGGGGAGAGATTTGGGACTTGAATTTTATCTTCCAACTCGTGACTCTTAGCTCATAGTGTCATGCTTGACTGAGGGACCTACGTGTTGAAATTATAGAGTATAAATGGCTTCTGGTCCTTTCCCAAGACTCCCTCATGCTGGTTCCCATCTTGTTCTGCTCCTGCTTTGTGGCGGTGATCAGGAGTGGGTAGGCCATGGAGCCCCACGGGCCCTGTGCCTCATGGAACCTGGAACCTGGACTCTGATGGGCCAGGAAGGATGAGGGAGCCTGAGAGCTAGAATGTGTTATGTAAAAGGAGCTTAGATACGACACCAATAACTATTCCCACCAAAGATAATAAGCAAAACTGACATCTCTTCTATGGTATCCATCTGCATCTTTTCTCTCATAGTTACAATATGAAAATCTAATTTGACAATTAGATTTAAGTCCAGTTAAGTTAATTATCTCATAATTCAGTGTTTGTAAAGAGAAGAAGACAACATCTATATAAACAACCTGTTCTGTTATTGCTAGGGAGGACTGGTGTCTTTTTCTTCCCATCAGCTCCTCAGTAGCAGCCGGAACAGTACATTTAGTTCATTAGAGATATCAAGTGTACCATTCATTTGGTGCCCACAGTGATCAAGGGGCCAAGCCCTGTCCCTTCTCTGATCCCAGCAAGGAGTTAGTTTAGTGGGATGAGCTCCAAGGTTCTTCCCACAAGCCTCTAAGGGCCGAAAGCCCAGCTGAACTTCCCATCACTTTCCTTTCCGAGTCCTTCCCTTATGAGACTCTTTTTTGGACCTGGTCTTACTGTCCCTGGATCCCAGAGAAGAGATAGGTATCTGTAGTCTCTGCCTGCTGCAAGGATATCTGTTGTCTAGGCTCCATTTGGACCCTGTTGTCTAGACCTGATCTCACTTTTGTTATAAGGAACAGAAAACAGCAAAGGAAAGGATCCCAGAAGGGCTTAAAAGTAGGTGGGCACAACGGGGGAGACCAAAGCAGGCAGAGAGGGGACTTTGGGCTTTGCGGCAGAGCAAAGGAAGTGAGAGGAAAGGAAACTGTTCCCAAGACCTTTATATTCAACTGAACAAGGTAATTCATGTTTGTAGAGTAAACTGCAACTGGGCGCTATCAGAGGGAACTGCCTGCATGCTTAGAAACCACCAAACAAGACAGGCATGGGGTTGCACGCCGGTAATCCCATTACTTGAGAGGCTGAAGCAGGAGGATTGCCATGAGTTTGAGGCCATCCTGGGGTGTGTAGTGAGTTCAAGGCCAGCCTGAACTACATAATGAGACCCTTTTTTAAACCACTCCCAACCTCACAACAAAACAAAAAACAAAACAACAAAGAGAAGAAGAAATCATTTAGACCTTGGATTGATGTTGCAGATGTCATGTTGCTTGAAGGCATTCATAAAGGATATTCGGCATCTGAAAAAGTTCCACATGCACAAGTGGCATCCTGCAAATCCTTCTTACTGGTTTTTTTTGATAGTTTGTTGCATTTTTTCTGCACTTGCGCGGGTGCGGTGTTGTCTACACACACCCTGAAGATTTTACAGGAGCTTTGTGCCTTGTGGAGACACTAGAATCTTAGATGCACTTTTTGCTCAGGTTGATTGAGTAATCTTAACTGAGTGTAATAAAATGCTGTGAAAGCCCATTTTTACTATCACGTGCATAAAAATTTATTTATTGCAATGTAACTCCACGTGTACTAGATACAGGCATCGCCCTGGTGAGAAAACTAATTTCAGGACCTTGATTAATAGCCCCAGACCATCAAAACTGGAAGGAATCTTAGAAGTTATATAATAATTCTCTCAAATGGGTGAAGAAACTAAGCAAACTAAGTTCCTAGTTAGTAAAGGACTTGTATCTGGGACAGGAAGACCTTTCGCCAGGAACCCACGGTTTACGTGAGAATGAAAGCTTCCCTTTACAGTAGATCTTTTAATCTTTAATTTATAGGCTTTTCAAGTTCATGACTCTGTGTATTGGGCTTAGATAAAATCAGAGGCCTCTAACGGATTCTTGTCTGCGTCCCATCCCACCCCACCTTCAACCCTCAGGTGTCAGTGTCGGAGGTAAAGGTGGCAGCTGAGGAGCAGTTCGGGGAACTCCTGGCTGCTGTGAGGAAGGCCCAGGCTGACGTGATGCTCTTCCTGGAGGAAAAGGAACAAGCTGCTCTGAGCCAGGCCAATGGCATCAAGACCCACCTGGAGTACAGGAGTGCAGAGATGGAGAAAAGCAGGCAGGAGCTGGAGAGGTTGGGAGCCATCAGCAACACCGTTCTCTTCCTGGAGGTACAGAAGTGGGGTGCAGTAGGAGGAAGGATCCGTGCACTGCACTGTGGAGCACTTTGTTCCTCCAGACCTGAGATATAACTACAAATGGGGTTACCCTTCCCGATAGGGTGCACAGGAGCTGTGGGAACAGACAGAAGCAGGTCTTGACTCAGCAGAGTGCAGGAGAACAAACAGGACAGGGAGAAGTGCTGCTCAAAAGCCAGGGAGGTCCTGGAAGGTGTGTTAGGCTTAAGATATTGTATGTGTCAGACTAATGGAATATCATGTGCAAAGGCACAGAGGTAGCAGCTGGCTTGGGGATCCAAGGCATTTCCTAAGAATAGATTGTGGAATGCTGGGCTCATAACAATGGGAAATGAGGTTAGCAGGGCCAGGCAGGCGCTTGACAAGATTTTAGATAAGGGAGTGGTGAGTGCGGAAGAGTACTCCAGGAGTCTGGAGCCATGTCAGGGTGCCTGGCTGGGATGAGAGTGGGAATCAGCCACTTTTCAGGCAGGCAGATCTATGAGGCGGGCTCTGCAGAGGGAACACAATACCCAGTACAGGATGTTATTCGCATTAAAGGACAAGCCAGCAGGGCCAGATCCAAAGAATGTGATCTCGCTGGGAAGGACACTAGGGTGAGGGTTGAGGTGAATTACGTCATCCCGAATCTGTCACTAAATAGCTGTTTGTTTGTTTTTTAATCACTTAAACTCAAACTCCTCACTTATCAAAGCAGTAGGTCGGAGGAACTGGCCGGGCTTTCTCCAGTTCCAATATTCTGAAACATAAATAATTTTTCTTGCTTGTAATTTTGAAAAAAATTCCTTTCCAGTTGGAACAAACTTTTTATTTTGAGAAAAATATGGAAAAAATACATTTTAGCGAATTAAAGAGATGTACAAAGACGGACAGACAAAAATATGGACAGTCTCTGTTCCTTTGCTTTGAAATAAAAGATACAAAGGCTATGGATAAAAATTTGGCTTCTGTGGCTTGAGTTGTTCCCAAGATCTCTGACCTAAAGAGTAAAAAATCCATCTGGCTGAGGTGGGGGATTATTCCTCCAGATTACAAACCAATCACAATAGAAGCATTTATCTTTTCCTCTGTTTATTTAAAATGCTGCTTCATAATGTATGGTACCAAATGTATTTATAATATTAATATGTTTATCTTTCTAGCAATTCTCTAGTTTGGAATTTTTCTTTTTTTAATGAATATAAGCATTTGGTCTGAGCATTTTCATCACTTAAATTTTCTACTCTATCTGATCTGCTCTTTGATGCTTCATTTACATCTGAGTCTTGATAATGTGTTATTTCTGAAAATAGTCTTTCCTGATCCCCACATTGTTTTGGATGTTAAGTGACTTGATGTGATTATCTATGTGAAAATACTTTTCAAACTTGGAGGTGCAATACAGGAATTGCAGAAAAGCATGTGTCTGATGGAGTCAAATGAAACAGGCAGCCTTCTTGTCTGAGAGTTAACTTGGGAATCTTCAAAATACTGCCACTGGCTCTTGCATTGCCTGCCACGGCTAGAACGATTTTATTCTTTGGCCCCTAAGCCTGGAATGTGTATTTGAACTGTTTATGGGCATCTAATACCTTGTGATTTTTAAAAACCCATGTTCTCATTTGCTTTTTTTTTTTTTTTAAGATTAATTTCTTTTAAGACATCCAACAGCACAACAAAGTGCTTTTTATGTTGGTAGACTCTGAGCAAACACCCGCCATATACCTTTTTTGGTGATGCGTATGTTATCATCATCCTGTTTTTCAGATGCAAGAAGTGACCTAATAAGAACAGGAGGCCCAGTTTAAGAAATACTGAGCCCATGATGAGTTCTGCCATTTGTTCTCTGCAGGAATACTGTAAGTTTAAGAACAGCGAAGACACTGCCTTCCCTAGCGTTTACATAGGGCTGAAGGATAAACTCTCCGGTATCCGCAAGGTCATCACAGACTCTACTGGACACTTGATCCAGTTGCTGGAGAACTATAAGAAAAACCTGCAGGATTTTTCCAATGAAGGTGAGCGGCTTTCTGGGTCATGAGCTGTGGTGGCTGTGTCTCTAGGAGCGGTTTTCTGGGAAAACAGGAAAAAGATGGGGAGGGGAGTGCAGATCAGGGAACTGTCTCATTTTCAAAGCCATTCTTTGGTTAGATTAGGTAACCAAGAGACTCTTGATTTTATTTTGTAACTGAGATGTGAATAAGGTAAGTTGATCACACAATGCAGCTGCGTATCTTGTCAGGTTACTGATGCCTGTATTTGAAGTAGAATCCAAGTCAGTCTAGCATCTTTTTTTAGTAGATTTCATCCATTGACTGTGTTCCATGGTCTAAGTGCCAGTCCCTTCTACTCAAAGAGGCCCAGGGAAGGGTAGCCAAGATGTCCTGCTTCTCAGATTCCCCTGACTGCTTGGACAGGTGTGCATTCACAACTCTGATTTTCTAGAGTATGACATCAGAACGCAAGTGTCTGCCATCGTCCAGCCCAAGTACCGAGCCTCAAAGCCTGAGCCCAGAACCAGGAAAGAGTTTCTCCAATGTAAGTTGCGTACAGATTCCCCTTCCCCTCTTGCTGGTGTCGGTGTATAATGCTTTGCAGAATGAAGCAAGAACCACTGTTTCTCTAAGAGGCTTCAAAGTCTTGCAACTATTTGTCTATCTCTAAATGATACGCTTTTTAAAATTTACTTAAATGAATTTCACTCTGAAGTAATTGAAAAAGCTAGACAAAGAATTTCTCTGTATTTTTCTCTCAGCTTCTCCAAATGTTAACACCTTATACAGCCGCAGTACAGTGATCAAAGCCAGGAAGTGAATACACTGCCATACTATTAGCTACTCTATAGAATTTATTTAGGTTTTATCAATTATTCTGTCTGTGTTCTCCCCCCTATGTATTTTGTGATGCTGGGGATTGAGACTAGGGCCTTGTGCATGTTAGGCAAAGGGCTTTCCTACTGAGCTACATCCTCAGATCTTTTTATTTCAACAGAGTGTCACTTAGTTACCCAGGCTGGTCTTTGAACCTGTTATCCTCCTGCCTCAGCCTCCTAAGTAACTGGAATTACAGGTGTGCACCACTTTGCCTAGCTCAAGGTCAATCTTTCTGGCCCCAAATCCAATCCAGGAGTATTTGTGTTTCCATTTTTCCTTAGTCTTTGCCAGTCTGAGCCAGTTCCTCAGTCTTTCTTTGCCTTTTATGACCCTGGCATTTTGAAGAGTCCTGGCTAGTTACTAAAATGGACTGGCTTGATCAGATTCATTGTGTGATATTGAGCAGGGCTGTCAGCTAGCTCCCCCCCGCCCATACCAGGGATTGAACCCAGGGCCTTATCACTGAGCTACATCTATATATTACGAGCCTTTTTTTTTTTTTGAAGACAGGGTCTCGCTAAGTTTGCCTAGAAGGGACTTGAATCTGTGATCCTTCTGCCTCAGCCTCTGAATGCTATCTGTTACCATTGTAAAAACTACTGTATTTCTAATCTGTATTCCATAATAGGACAAATTCAAGAGATCTTTCTTACAACATGATAGCTATAGTTAACAGCAAGACATTAAATATTTGAAAATTGACGAGGAGTAGGTTTTAAATGTTCTCATCACAAAAAAAGATATACATATGGCATATTTGAGTGATGTGTGTAATTTAGCAATTTCACAATATATACATATTTTAAGACATGATGTTGTACATCATAAATATATACAATTTTTGTTAATGAAAAATTAAAATTTAAAAGTACTTTGTGATAGTCAACAAGTCCATGAGTTTTTAATCTCCTGGCAAAGGGTCCTGGGAATCCAAACTTTGCCTGGCTTTTCTGTATGTGTGTGTGTGTGTGTGAGAGAGAGAGAGAGAGACAGACAGAGATAGAGACAGAAAAACAGAGTTCTGTTCAGAGAGACAGAGACAGAGACAGAGAGAGACAGTGAGAGACAGAAAGATGGAGAGTGAGACAGAGAGAGACAGAGACAGAGAGAGAGACAGTGAGAGTTTGTGTGATCTCAGATGCTGGTGAAAACTCTTGCGCCTGTTCCTATTTTTGTCCTAAGATCTTTTGGCTTCTATACAATTTCCTTTATTCTTTCCTGCTTCCTGAAAAAGAAAGCCTATTTATGTTTTATAGACAGACATAATTCATATAAGAACCCCAAACCCTTTATTGTTAACATTAAATATGAAATGTAGCTTTCTATAATTGATATTATTTTGCAGTAAAAGTATTTTTATACATCACAACTCTTCTCTTTTGAGTATTATTATGAATAATAACATTCCTAGTGTTTTCTTTTGAATTCTTGTTACCATGGGCAACTACTAAGGCCTGTTGTTAGCCGAGGTGAGATTTAGTTTTGGCTTAGATGGGAGCTGAGACAGGGGCCGTGGAGTAGTGGTCGAAGCTACCACTACTTTCTGCCTACTGTGTTTGGGGAGAGATAGAGGTTAGGTTGGGGGAAAAATGTCAATAATTACTTTGAGTTTGACTTGACCAATGGTGAGCATAAAGGTGCTATCATTTTCTGGGACCGAGAAGAGAGTTTGGTTGGAGGAATGTTTATGGGTTCACCATAACAAATAAACATTTATGGGTCAAATGTTTTTAGGGAAGAATGAATGTCTTAAACGTAGGCATATGAGCACCCATATCCCATTTCTTACTAATACTCAGTAGAATAGTGCCTGGCTTTCTATTTATATTTGTTGAATGAATAGATGAATTTATTTTTGATGACTTTGCTTGGTAATAATGTAGTCAATGCCAAGGAAGCTCCATGCTGGCAGGAAGTAGGATGACTTGTGTTCTCCTCATTTTCTGGTCTCCGTCCACCTGTGTTCCTAGGAGAAGTGCAGTTGGGGAGGACAGAGAATGGGGACACGGGTGTTTTGTCATACATGTTTTGGAGTCCAGCTGGATCTAAAGCTTTCTGTATGAGTATGTCATCAGGTCCTGAACTATTCTCCTGTCTTCCATATTTCCCCAGATGCATGTGACATCACATTTGACCCAGACACAGCACACAAGTATCTACGGCTGCAGGAGGATGATCGCAAGGTCACCAACACCACCCCTTGGGAGCATCCCTACCCAGACCACCCGAGCAGGTTTGTACACTGGCGCCAAGTGCTGTCCCAGCAGAGCCTGTACCTTCACAGGTACTATTTTGAGGTGGAGATCTCTGGGGCAGGCACCTATGTTGGCCTGACCTGCAAAGGCATCGACCGAAAAGGAGAGGAACGCAATAGTTGTATTTCGGGAAACAACTTCTCCTGGAGCCTCTGTTGGAACGGGAAGGACTACACAGCCTGGCACAGCGACACAGAGACCCCGCTCAAGGCTGGTCCTTTCCAGAGGCTTGGCATCTATGTCAACTTCCCAGGAGGGACTCTTGCCTTCTATGGTGTAGAATACGAAGCCATGACTCTGGTTCACAAGTTCGACTGTAAGTTTTCAGAACCGGTTTATGCTGCTTTCTGGCTTTCCAAGAAGGAAAGCACCATCCGGATTGTGGATCTGGGAGAGGAACCCGAGAAGCCAGAGCCATCCTCAGTAGAGACTGCTCCCTAGGTTCTAGGATCCATCTTGCAGGCTTTTGCTAACCACAGTGATGTGGTAGCAGCTTATATATTTTTTTCAGTGTTGGTTATTCAACCAAGGAGGATTTGTACTGAGCTACATTCCACCTTTAAAAAATTTTTTTTGAAGCAGTGTCTCACTAAGTTTCTAAGTGCACAACTTGGACTCAAACTTGTGAGCTTCCTGTATCAACCTCCTAGAACACCGTGCCTTGAAATATCTGCCCATGATAGCTTGGTGTTTAATTCATGTGGCTCTATGAGTGATGAAGATTCTCTAGCTGCGTCTCTTTGCTGCATACAGCATTTCTTTGTATGTTTGCAACGACTGTAAGGCACCAAAATCTCTCCGGTCATTTCCTAATGATACCCGCCTACCTCCCCAGGTGAATATCATACTTTGCTCAGTATTGCTAATGAGGAATCTTCAGATTTCTAATGAGCAGACTGCAGAGAAACAACAATAAATTTAAAATTTTACTGTTTTTGTTTTGTCAGTTTTCTGAGTGTTTCTTCCACCATCAACTCCATCACCATGACAAATTCATGAGTTGGATACTCACATCATCCTCATGCTGTGAAAGGGAAAACTGGTCCAAGGTGGTTAGCTAACTTGCTCAGGGTTTCTGTAGTTATTCAGTAAGTAAGAGATACGATTAGGATTTAAGTACGAATGGGCCATGGCTGAACTTTTGAACACTAGGATTTATTGCTTTCCTTGTCAGATTATGAATCTTATGTGTAAGGTAATAAACTACAGGGTATTCTATATAGTAGGGAAATTGAAGTCTTAAACCCACTTCTTAGAATTTGCTCATCTTTTTGCACGTACCATGTCTGATTCAGCCATCTAGCCACATACTGGCAAAAACACTGCACTTCATGGTACAACTCATTCTAGTTTTGAACAGTGAGGATTAGGAGAAATGCTTTAACAGAGTCTAAGCCTTAGTCCTGTGGTTTCTGGAGAGGGGTCTCACTTCTTAAGTCACCCAGGCATTGTGGACTGATCTAATTATTAATTCCTCCCCTTCCCTTCTCTCCCCTTCCCTTCCCTTCCCTCCCCTTCCCTTCCCTTCTCTCCCCTTCCCTTCCCTCCCCTTCCCATCTCCTTCCCTCCCCTCCACCTCTCTCTCTCTCTCTCTCTCTCTCTCTCTCTCTCTCTCTCTCTCCCTTCCTTCCTTTTTTTTTTCTTTTGGTACTAGGAATCAAACTCAGGACCTTGTGCTTGCCAGGGCAGGTGCTGTGCTGCTGAGCTAAATCCTTGGCCCATGGAGTGGTCTAATTTCTCATTCCAAGGACAGTTCCTCAGGTTATTTGTAGACAGCTCTCTTTTCTTTCCCCACATAGTCTTGTTCTCATGTCACAGAAAAGTTAAAAATCAACAGTCTGATACTGTGTTAAGACAAGATGTGCTCACCCAACCCACCATATAGTTAGACCTACTAGACTCGGTTGACCCTGACTGATCACATCGAGTGCAGTTTAGAGATAGTCCAACCTCACTCATTAGTTGCATCCATCTATGCTGCCTGACCTATAAACATTGTATTTTCAAGGACTGTCCAACTGAGATGAGCTAATCAAGGACATGCTTAGATTCAACCACCCCCTCAGCCCTGGCTCCCTCCCTATTTTCTCCCACGCTATAATAAACAACCCCTCTGATTAACCTGCCCAGAACAAACCTGCCTGACAACATACAACTTGGTTCATGTAACCAATTCTATGATAACTTGCTATCAGCGTTTGTACTTCCTGCTTACAAAATGTATAAATGTCTGTTTCACTCTCAGTCAGGGCTGGTGATCTGGACTTGGTCCCACCAGCCCACCAATGTAATAAATGATTGCCTTACGACTCCTAGATGTAAAGCGTTTTCCATTTGGTTTGATATGAAATTTCCACAACACTCGCACAAGATTTTCTACTTTTCTTCCTCGTTCCTATTCCTTCAATTCTTATGATTATGTCATTCTCTTCTTGACAGATAAGCTCTTTAAGATTAATGATAAATGTTTACCCTGCCTTCAGGAAAATGAAAATCTCTCTCTGGTTTCTGAGGCTACAACCTGAAGCCCCTGGTGGGATTAACCAGAAATATTACTTCTGGGTCTGTTCTTGTGAACTGTGTGAAGGCAAATGTCTCCCTGTTCAGCTTGTCTGGTGATCCTGTCTCAACAGTATATTACTGGAATTACAAGTATTCTTGTAAAGTAATATACGTATATTACTTTAGCATCATTTGACTTGTTTCTAGTGACTTTGTTGTATTTATATTTAAGGATTTATGCAGTGTAGGATTTAGTTTTTTTTACATTAATTCCCTCATCATTGAGGGGATGATGAGGTTCAGATTGATGATTCTCCTTCTTAGCCTGATGCTACCTGCAGAATCAATGACCCTTTCTCCTTATGTACTAACCTTGTTGATAAATATACTAACTAGGGTATGGCCAAACTTAAAATCCTGAAGCACTTGGTCAATATTTTCTGAGATTGGTTATATACAGGCTATTCATTGGTAGACCATACAGTGATGTAATCTACCTTTTGACTGTTTCTCTTCTGAATGTAAAGGGCTTTTTCAATGTATGTTAAGTCTGCATGTCCTTGATCTATATGTCAACTATCATTCTTAAGAGAGAAGATGAGATCAGCATTTTTAAAATCCTATTTTCAAAGGATTTTTCTGTGGGTTAATATCAACTTTATTGCTCTGCTGTTTCCAAGATCAACTTTATTTTCCTTTTTTAAAAAATCAAGTGGATATTTTTGATCCACATTTTCTACTCTTTCTAATTTTTCAAGGATTTCTGCCCGATTTGTAGTCACATAATTATGTTAGGGTTCTGAGATGTAATTTGGTGGGGTTAGAATACACAAGAAAACACAAGATTGTATGAAAAGAACCATTTGTGTGTCTCCTTACCTAGCTTGTACTGCATTTTCCTCTTCACTTTTTCACCTGTTAGCTTGAAGTTCAAGATCCTTCATCCTGATGACATAAAAGATCAAAACAAAAGTAAGAGGTGACATAGTGTTTGCTTCCTTTCTACAATTGCTTTATGTGATGGCATAACATTTTTCTTTTTCTGAAAACTAAAAATTGCCTAAAACAACTAAATAAAAACTAAGGAAAGAAAAAAAGAGAGAAACAAAGCCTATTTTATATTCGCTTGCACTTTTTCTACCTGGCTGTACACTTGAATTTATGCAGACTTGTCTACTCATCCATTGGGTAGACTTAACTAAGACACAAAAGCAACATTAAAATTGAACTCATCGAAAACCTGCTTTGGTGCCAGATCATTTTGTTCCAATACCAGTCCAGGGACAAGGTAATTTTAGCCACTGCCTAATCTTGTCTCAACTTTTTGAAATCCAAGCACATGTGGTATTCCATTCCTGGAATCTCAGGAATTCTGAGTGAACTCCAAAGATTCATAAAGAAATGAGACACTAAAATTTGCTCAGTGTTGGATATTTGCTTATCTCGTTGTCTTACTCAGTTTTGTCCTGCCTTGACTGAGTACTGTACCTAGTAAATACAAACAAAATACCTTTTCACGTCCCTTCCTCCACGGTTCTGGAGGCTAAGAAGTCCCATATCAAGGGTCTCACATCTGGTAAGGGCCTTCTTGTTGCCACATCCATGGTACGACAGGAAAAGGTGAGAGATCACTTTAGAAAGAAAACTCTTGGCTTTAAACCCTAGTATATTTGGCATTAAAGCATTCTCAACGGTAAGCCCTCTATCGCCCAAACATCCGCCATTAGGCCCCACTTCCTAGAGCTACTGTGTTAGATGTTAAGTTCCTGACACATCCTTTCTGGAAAACACCATCATACCACAGCGCATTTCAAACCAGCTCAGCATGTGTTTGCAATGAATGTTTGCGAATGAAACTGATTCAGTGTCCATGCAGCACTTATAGCACACAAACCTCTGTACTAGATACTCTGATAAAATAGCCCAGAAGGTAACTAGCTGTGTCTTTTGATTTTAGTACACTGATTTAAATGGAAGTAGAAAACATTCATAGGTGAAGAGCTGGATAAGAACCAACTATTTAAGGGAAAAATAGATGGATTCCTCATTTCTGTGCCCATGTGCACTGTCTGTAATTTACATTTTTCTAGGGCCATCTTCAGTGACTGAGTTCTGTGTTGTGTTGGTGACCAGCCTACCTGATGGTTGCTCCCCAGCGCCTCAGCCAACCACCTCCACTTAAAGACTACCACTCTGCCCCCGAGCCTCACACAGCAGCTGGAAGGGAAGGTGCACGTATTTCCTGTTTCTAGATCCCTCAGATTTTGATACTGATGCCTCTCTCTTGGCCCTTTATGTTAGACATGTTGGTGGTGGGGCAGGAAGCCCCTGTGGGGAGGTCCACTGGATGGTATACAACTGACATTCACATGTAAGGCACAAACTGTGCTTGGCTTAAGAGGAGTTCTGTCCATCCAGGTTTTGTGGACATTCTTAGTTTTAATCTCTATTTCTGGCTTATTTCACAGTCTTCTTGAGAAGAAAGCCCTTCCTTCTGAGATATTTTTTGAAATGCTCATAATTTTAATGGTTGATAGCTTCTGGTTGGCTCCAAATGGTACAGTTAAACAGTATACTTAGAGACCCCAAGTGTGCATAGAGTTCAGCATCATTGGCTTCTACCCACAGTCCACTGCTAGACTGTCATAGCCCCGGACTCCCTCCAGGGTTATGGAAATCACATTTTTGTAGTAACCTGTAAAAACCCTTGGGACACCAAAGATTTGTGTTCTCTCTCTCTCTCTCTCTCTCTCTCTCTCTCTCTCTTTTTATCGGTACCAGGGATCGAACTCACGACCGCACACTTGCAAGGCAGGCACTTATGCCACTGAGCTAAATCCCCAGCCCCGATTTGTATTCTCTTGTAAAAAATAACAAATATTCAACCAAACACCATCCCAGGCTCTGCTGTCTCACAGAGCAAACAGTGTTGGTGCGGGAATCCAAATCCTTTGCATCCTCTTGTCTCTTGTGGGTTGGGTGGCTCTGTTCCTCTCCCTGTTCACCGGAGTCATACGGCATAGAGTTCATAAATCTTCTTTACACAGTACACCAAGGCGGCCAGTGCTATCACGTTGTGCAGTCTCTTTCTGTGCAGGTTGTCCTTCCAGGACACTGGGGTGCCAGGGTTCTGAGGTGGAGGAGGTGAGTGTGTGCAGAGGAGTCGATGGTTTATAGGCATCATCCTTCACTTGGTACTTGCAGCAAGGGTCAGACTGCCAAGAGATCCCATAGAGGGCGCAGCAGGCCAAGCTCAGCACACCGACAGGCAGGGAGACACACTGGGAATAACCTAAGGGCAGTGCCAGCCATCATGGCCTTCTTGTACAGGAAGTTGGTTGCCCACCTTGACCCAGCCTGCTGTCTCATCACCAATTTGGGTGGGCTCCATGACAGTGTACTTGTACTGGGTTTACAGGGTCCGTTCCAGCTTCCCATCACTATGATTTAAAACTCAAGAAAGTTAACTTATTAAGTGTATTTTGGCTTGTGATTTTGAAACTTCCAATTCTAGATCAGATAGACCTGTTGCTTTGGATTTTGGGTGAGAACAGTAAGAAGCACGTGGCAGAGCAAACTGTTCCCCTCATGGGCCAAGAAGAGGTGGGGAACGGGCCAGGGGCCCTCCTTCTCCTTCAAGGGTGCTCTCTCTATGATCTGAAAACCTCCCACCAGGCTGCCTGCTAAATGTTCCACACCTCCCCATAGTATCATTCTGGGGACCAAGCATTCAACACATGGACCTTTAGGGACACTCATTGAAACCATTGCAAAGGGCATTGGCTAGAAATTTGTTATTATCCAAAAAAACCAAAAACTAAGAGAACACGTAAATATCCTGAATCGGAAGGAGGGAGGGTAGGTGAGGATGGCCAAAAATATCTTCCTGATGGTACTGAAACTAAGTCTGTTATTACTGGTAGATGAAAAACACAGTGAGCTCAAGAGGACAGAGATAAACCAGTGGTTCTCAGACCTAACTGCGCATCAGAATCCCCTGAGTTACAACAGACTGCTGGACCCCATCCGTACCCCAGAGTTCCTGATTTAGCAAGTCTGAGCTGAGGGAATAAGAATTTCCTTTGTAGCAGATTGCTAGGTGAGCTGATGCTACAGGCAGGGAAACACCTTTGAGAATTGTTGAAGTCTCAAAATTGACGAAAGTAGCTTCATTTTGGAAATAAGCACAGATGACTTAATTCTTTGACAATTTATTATTGAATTACCTGGAACAAGTTAAACAAGCGTTCTGAGCTGCTGGCCTTTTCATCTTCAATCCATAAAGTAGAGAAAGCAGTATCTACATCCCAGAGCCACCAAGAGTAGAGGAGATGAGAAATGACAAAAGTAAATTGGAAGTGGAAACACATATTTATAATACCAGCACTAGAAGGCTGAGGCAGGAAGACTGCCTTGAGGCCAGTCTGCTACACAGTGTGTTTAAGGATAGCCTAAAACATAAGAGCTGTTTGGAAAACAAACAAACAAACAAGCTTGGTGTGGTGGTGCACGCCTATAATTACAGTGTTCAAGATGCTGAGGCTGGAGAATTGCCATGAGTTCGAGGCTGGCTTTGATTATGCAGAGAGTTCAAGGCCAGTTTGGGCTACATAGCAAGATTTTGGCTCAAAAAAAAAAAAAAAAAAAAATCAACCAACCAACCAACTAACCAGCAAGCGGCAAAGGGAAAATGGTATTCACAGATGGAGAAACCGAGGTTATGAATGGGTATGAGAGCCAAATACCATTCATAAAACTAGAATGAAGCCCAAGTTGAAGATCAAAATAATGCAAAATAAAGAAGGAAAGCACACCAGGAGACTAGACTCGTGGGACCCTAAGCCACCCCCACCTCCCATCTCACCTGTCTCTAGCTTTCCAGGCCCCTACCTGTATGTCCAACAGTGGAGGCCAGAGTTTCAGGGTGCACATTAACAACCTGATACACAAAGCCTGGATAGCACAGCAAGAAATCTGGAGCATCTTGTGGGAGAATAAAGTTTCACTACAAAGTTTGACTCACTGAATGGAAAATGAGAAGGAGGTTGGGGAGGGGAGAGAATCTGCAGAAAGATAAGGATTTGATATAAATCTCACAAGAACGTATTCTAATCTGAAAAGTCTACGGTAAGTTCTTATCACTAGAAGCTGCTGAGATACAGAAGAGTTAGTTGCAGCTTGGCCATGATAACTTAGTAGGATTTTTGAAAGTTATTTTTGTGTAAGTCCAAAAAAGTGTGAATTCACACACACACACACACACACACACACACACACACACTTTTTTCAGGTAACCATGAAGGTCACACTTAAATCATTAATTTGAAAAAAGGGATCATTAGGGATCATTACTTAAGTTGTTAATTTTAACCTTGAATAACCAACCACAGCTATCGGTGGTGCTTGGTGTTTGTTAAATTACCCACTCTGGTTTTCCTTCTAAGACATTGTTTCCCCTTGATTCCCCACCTGCTCCAAAGGGCAAATTAGTAACTTGGAAAACTCATTGGTATCTTATAAAAAAAAGCTTTTCCTATTTAACTTTGCCAACAAATGTCACACAGGTTGACCAACCCTTAATCCCAAACACTAAGTGTTTCAGATTTGAGATATTTCAGATTTTGGAATTTTTGCATATATATAATGAGATGTCTTTTAGATGGGCCTGAGTCTAAAATTTCAGGGATGTTTTATATACACCCTACACACACAGCCTGAAGGTAATTTTATACACTATTTTAAATAATTTTGTGTGTGCAACAAAGTTTTAACAGCATGAAAATTTTCACTCATGATATCATATTAGCATAAGTTTTGGAATTTGGAACTCTTCTAATTTGGGGGTGGTTAAGGATGCTGCTGATCATGTGATGAGGTGATGGATAACACAGCACAGCTCGCGAGTGTCCTCTGATGAGCACACACGACATGGGTGAAAGTCCCTTCATGTGACTCTGACAGGTACCCCGGAGCCAGATGAGATGATGCTCTCTGTTTCACGGAAGGAGAGCAGCAGGTTGAGAGAAAAAATTGAATTATCCAGGGACACAAAGCTGCATCGTAGCAGAGCCCAGCCTCATCCTACGCCTGCTACTCTGAGGTCTGTGCTTTTTCCTGAGTCAGGGCAAGTGCTGCTGAGCTGGGATCAGCATCAGGCAGAACAGCAGAGCCTGGAGAGGGTGATTACTGAGCCAGCAGCAGCCCGGCCTTCTGGGCTTCTGTGCGCTGAGGAGGGAGAGATAAACAAGTGGAGGAGGGGGTGGGTGTTAAATCAGAACCACAAAGCAAAAATAAAAAGCGCAAGAAGGAAACCAAGGACTGGCACGATCCTTTTGGTCTGCTTGTGTCCTGGATACCTGAGAGCTCTTCAGGAGTGTGTCTCATTCCCAAAGCCCTTATCGGAGAGTTGTTTTTTCTCCTGAACTCCTGTCCTTCACCCAGATGACATCTGCCTCACTGCACACCCAGGGGTCACTTCCCCACACCAGCCTAGCGCCAGCTGGCCATTGTGTGCTTTTCTCCTCTGAAGCCACATCTTCATTTGGAGCACAAGGTCCCAAATGGTTCCACTTGTATCCCCCAACCAGACACACGGGAGGTGGGGAGGACAGTGAAAGGGTGAGAAACGAAGGGAGACACAAAGCTGGGGTCAGGTGGGGCCCTGACATGCCTGATGGGACACAGGAACCTCTCAATCACTGTAGCACATTTATGTATATACTCCACACACTCCCAAAGAAGAACGCTGGAAACCCTGCTACCCAGCAACTTGTTTGCCTGGTTGGCCTTGGCCCCTGGCCTTCTTGGAGATGAAACAGCTGGTTTACCTGGCTTATTCTGGGCTCTGTGTTTTCAGAGCTGATCTGGCTTTAGCCCCACACGCGTGCTCAATCTCCAGGTTCAAGGGCTCCCTAGACTGTGTTCTTAGGAGGTTACTATGTCTCTTCTCCAAGGAGCTGTTTAGAAAAGGAGCTGTTGAGTGCAAGACAACACACTGTCATCCTTCACTGTTTGAGGAGAATTATGTGGCAAGCAGATGGGTTTCAGGATGCAGGATGAAGAACGAACCACGGCCAATGTCTGAAGTCTTATCTATTGAGATCTGATCAGAAGCCAGGCAAAAAGCTGTGTATCCATGTTTCGTGTGTGTGTGTGTGTGTGTGTGTGTGTGAAAAGTGAGTTGGGGAGAGAGAGCAGAAGTCCACATACTTGATCACCCTAAAAGGTAGAGATCGTGCATCTTCAGGGAAATAGAAGTTTAGAAAGGACTGAGTGGCTTGTCCACACCACATAGCCAGTAAAGAATAATGGTGAACTTTGAGCTCTCAGAAGTGTGTGCTCCTCTGTGGATCCACCGTCAACATTCAGATGTGGAATGAAGACTCAGAGAGGTGATGGGTGCCAGTCTCCCTGATCAAAATCCTAGTGGATTTCAACCTTTGTAAAGCTATTTTGCTGGCTGGGCTTAGGAGCACGCCTAACGCAGGAGGATTGTTGCAAGATCTGGTCTGCAAAGTGAGTAAAGGTTGGCCTGAACTGCATAGTGTGAGACCCTGACTCAAAAAGACAAAAAAGAAGAAAAAAAGCTATTTTCTTTAAATTACTTCCAGGAGTCATACGTGTCATCTTATACATTCTGTTTTGAGCTTCCCCTCTTCTGCCACCTCCTTTGTCTGATGAATCAGACGACTTAGATATTAATCATTTATGTCTGTTGACACTTTTCGCAGAAGACAGCAAGCTTTTAGAATCCATTTCATTTCTACACCCGCTATGCGACTGCTATTGCCAGCCCACACCCAGTGGTGATGTTTAGTGCTTTTCTCTTAATTGTGCTTGGCCTTCAGACGTGAGCACTAGCAATCCATACATCTCTGGTTAAACCAATGGTAACAATAATATCATCAGAATTCATCTCCTAGATGTTAATCTGAGAAGGTAGGAATGGTTTTATTATCTGCCTTAATCTCTGATCCTCATAAGGAGGAGATAATGAGGCTCAAAAAGGCCAGGTAGCTTGCTTAAGATCACATAGCTCTCAAGTAAGAGTCAGTTTGAAGCCAGAATCATCCGGAGTAGGAGATTTATCTCAGTGGTCCTGTGTGACTCTTGTTAGATTTGTTACAGTGATTCCCCCACCACCAGTTTTGTTTTGTTTTGAAGAATTTCAAAACCAAAAAGCTGAAAGAACAGTGAACACTCAGACACTAGAGACTTTTGCCCACAATCATCAATTGTTAGCATTCGGTTGCATTTGCTATTGAATATTTTCCGAAGCCCAGTGAGACCCTTACCCCCTCCTAAGTCATAACTGAAAGTGAAACTTAGGTGTGGATCGACCTTGGGGGTTATGTGTACTCATGGATTTGGGTCTAAGCGCCCAGTCACAAGTGAAAGCTGAACAACAAAGATCTCAGAAAACAGATAAGATTTACATTTTCATGTTATTTTTCTATTAAAAGTTACCCTATATATATTACTTCTTTATATGCATCTCAATGTAATATGCATGTATACATACAGACAGACATTCTAGTGGATATCAAATGTTTGCTAAAAACTAATCCTATTGACAATACAGAAGTTCTTCTTACCCACAGCCTAGTTGTCTAAAATTGACCCTCAGTCAATCTTGGTCTGAATCATCAGTAATATCATCATCATAAGAAGGGTGAGTACAGCCCCATAAAATATTCTGAGACAGAGAGAGAGGAAAAAACATGGGTATAATTTTATTCCAACGTATCATTACAATTGTTTTACTTTATTATTCATTATTGTTCCTTAATCTCTTACTGTGTGTCTAATATATAAATTAAGTTTTATCATCGATATGTATGTGTAGGAAAGAGCAGTACACATAAGGTCTGATGTTATCCATGGTTTTAGGCATTCACAGGGACCTTTGACTGAATTCCCCAAGGATAACTGGGAACAACTGTACTAATGATAAAGTCAACAGAATAACAGCACACACTGAGGGTTACCTATGCACCAGGACACTTGCATTTTTGTTTGTTTGCTTGTTTTTGGAGACGGGGTGTCCCAAAGTAGTTCAGACTGGCTTGAATTCACTATGTAGCATGAGAGCTTTTTTTTCCTTTTTGGCACTGGGAATGTTGAACTCAGGACCTTGTGCTTACCAGGAAGGCACTTATACCAGTGAGATATATCCCAGCCCCTAAGTAGCACATAGCCCAGGCGGATCTTGAACTCGCAGCAATCCTCCCGGCTCAGCCTCTGGAGAGCTGGGATTACAGGTGCGCACAACCATGGCTGGTGAGACAACCTTCTGAGTGCATTTTATTCTTACAACAACCAAGAAGTAGGAATGATTGTTGTCTCTATTTTTTTCAGAGAGGAAACCGAATCTTGAAGGAATAAATCACCTGTCTGCTTTCACAGTGGTAGTAAGCAGCTGAGCTAGAGTCCAAATCCAGGAGTCTGATTCAGACTTCACTTTCACGTTCTTCACTTTAAGGTGTACCACCCGTCAGGCACAAGAATGGGCATGGGATTGAGGCTGAAATGAACAACCATCTCCTTTCCCCCTATATTTTCAGGTCAAGAGACTTTTTTTTACACCAATGAGTAGTTTTCTGCAGAGGCTTCTGGTTAACATTCTGAAGCAATTACATTAATTAAGTTTATATCAATCATCTATCATTTTAATTGGATAATGACTTAACAAACTGAATATAAATATATTTAAGATTATTGGGGTAGCTTTCTTGTTATCAAACAGCTAAGTTTATGACTAAGTTTACATTCACGAATATTTAAAAGGAATCAATAACAACAGTTGAATTGAAGTTCAACATCAGGCTCCAGGTAAATATATTTTTCCTTTACTAGAGAGTGCATATGGTTCTTTAATTTGCAGAACAGCATCTCAGAAATGAGATGACCTGCTCTTTTAGAATATATGGCAACTGCCTCCACATTTTTCAGTGCTAGGCTTAGGAGATTTACGGTAAAGTCAGGTTTCCAAGGAGGTTGGCACAAAAGCCAGAGTTCTTACCGGGTGTTCCTGGAACCCATAATCTTTCCATCTGGTGGTGCAGCCATTTACTTTTTCTCCAGGAGATTTTATAAGCTCTCAAGTGGGGTATTTGATCCCCCTGTGCTTCTCCTGGTTTTTGGTGGTGTTGCTAATGGACAAGAAGAATAAAATGACCTGATTATCTCAGGAGCATGGAAAAGTTGGAATCCAGGCTCAGAAGTGCCTCCTGTTTTCGTTGTGAGAAGGGAAATGATTTGATTCCCGTGTGCCAGAAGTGCGAAACGTGTGTCTTAGCGTGGAAGATCTTTTCTACTAAAGAGTGGTTCCAGAGGATCAATGGTATATGGCAGAGGAGGTTTCTGGTTAGCATTCTAGAGCAGTTGGATAGCTTGTACTTGTTACACTATTTCCAAAATATGCTGCAGACCACCCAGGGAAAGGATTTCATCTATAACAGGTCTCGGGTTAATCTCTGCAGGAATGAGGGGAAAGTTGCAAAATCCTTCTCAAACCAGATGTCGGATAAAATGGTGGAACATGAGATGAAGGAGGTCTTGTACTGGTTTGGGGCCAGCACCCACCGGATCAAGGCAAATTACATCCTCCTGCTGCTGCAAATGTGTGACCCCAAATTACAGCTCACTGCTGCTGCTGTGATCAGAGCTCTGTTTCAGAGAGGGTGCAGCCATATCACAGGTAAACAAGGCTGTGCAGATTGGGAAACAAGACCTCAGGAGCCTGTAGACTCAGATGCAGACAGTGCAGAACACACTTTTAACTTTGCCCTGATGCTCGATCCTGTTCATCGAAAGAGAAATTGCTGAGTATGATTTCCTTCGGGAAAACTTTAAAGTCACACAAGTAAAGGAAATTTAGAACTTTTTACTGTGAGATTTTAAAATGGATTTCTACACACTTTAGGCTCACAGATGGCTGGTCCCTGCCTCTAAACGCTAAAAATTGGTGTCTTTTCTTTGCTGCATTAGGGATTAGACTGGGTTTGGGACAGATGGGAGGAGGAAGCTGCTAAATTGTTTTATTTTTTTTTATTTATTTATTTATTTTTTTTTTGTCTTTTTCATTTTTATCGGTACCAGGAATCGAACTCACAACTGCCTGCTTTCAAGGCAGGCACTTATGCCGCTGAGCTAAACCCCCAGCCCCAAATTGTTTTATTTTTTAAACTGCCCAGAACAGAAACCAGACCAAGGGGTTAGGTTTTATCAAATATGCATTCCATCACACTCCTCGCTTTAGAGTATAAAATCTAAATGGTTTAGATGGTTTGCAGAAAATCAAACCTCAAAGTAGAGTTTATTCAAAGCTGGAGCTACCTAAAGGGCCAAATTAGTTCAGGGCAGTGGTTCTTAAACTATAGCTTACAACAGAATCTCCAGGAGGGCTGCTAAAATAAAGATTGTTGAGTTTCTCTGCCAGAATCTCTAACTCAGCAGGTCTGAGGTGGGATCCAAGATTATATACCGCTAACAAATTCCTAGCTGCCACTGGTATTGCTGGGTAAGGGACCTCACTCTGAGCATCATTTGTGTAGGGTGTTGATGGGAGAATCTTGCAAGTGTTTAACTAGCTGTTTCAGAGAAGCAAAAGAAACCAGAACAGATGCAAGGGAACCCTCTCCCAAGTAACTTTGTTGTGTGGTGGACATTACCTGCAGTGCATCTCTGGTTTCCAAGGTAGCATCACACTCTTTGGGAATTGACTACTTATACTAAAGTTGTGTAAGTATAGTCATAGGTAGTGGCAACCTTCCTCTCTTCCTAGGAGAGGTTTTTCTCTTAAAAAGTTAAATTTTTAGCTGGGCGTGGTGGCTCACGCCTGTAATCCCAGCACTCGGGAGGCTGAGGCAGGAGGATCGTTGCACGTTCAAGACCAGCCTGGGCTACAAAGTGAGTTCAAGGCCAGCCTGAACTGCATAGAGACCCTGTCTCAAAAAGACAAAAAAAAAAAAAAAAAAAAAAAAAAGTTAAATGTTTGCTTGATCTGATGGCATATACCTATAATGCCAGCACTCTGGAGGGCTGAGGCAGAAGGTTGCAAATTTAAGCCCAGCCTGGCAACTTAGCAAGATCCTGCTCAACAAAAAAGTTAAATTTTCTAATTTGATACAAGGGTGGTTATTCATATCATTGAAGAAAATTCAGCTAGAGCTTCAGATAAGCAGTCCCAAGCTCATCTTAATTCTCTCCTTATAGATAGGACTCTGTTATGTTTTGCATTGTAGACTGGTTGGCAAAGCCTGTCAGGGATTTTTTTGGGATATTTTTGCATAGAAATTCAGAGGTCCCAAATAAAAATAGACATAAACTCTGGGCTGTTTTTTGTATAAAGCTGTCTCTGCAATTCTGGTGGATGAGTTCCAGGACTGCCTTTGGATAGCAAGACCTGTGGATGCTCATGTCCCTGATATAATATTATGAATTTGCATACAGCCTATGCAATTCTTTCATATCCTTTAAATAATTTCTAGATTGCTGACAATGCTGAATACAATGCAAATATTGTATAAAAATTATTGTGCTGTGTTGTTTAGGGAAAAATAGCAACAACAAAATCTGTACATGCTTACAACAGATGCACTATTTTTCTGAGTATTTTTAATCTGTGGTTGATTGAATCTGAGAAAGTGGAAATTGCAGACACGGACTGACTGAAAAGTAAAATCACTTTTCTCTGTCTCATTTTTCTTTACTTACCTGCTTGAAGGGCACACTTATCCTGCTTGTTTGTTCTTTAGAGCTCTGTGAAGACTCCAGTGATGTGTTTTTCTTCCCCGAGAAAGACTACAGCTCCAAGCGGGAAACCTCACAAATCCGTTGGGTTGTTAAAACCAGGCCCGCCGGCTTCCCTTTGTCTAGATCCGTAGGAAATACAAAAGCACTTGAAAAAGTGGAGAGAGAAGCTACTAATATTGGTAAGTCAGCTTTGGTCAAGAAAGCCAATATACACAGTCACCAATTTAGATAGTTTGACTTATAAATGTTTTTTGACTTTACAATGGGCTTATTGGGCCATAGTCTATCTAAGTCAGGGAACATCTGGACTTACGATCACTTGAATTATAACTTTTTTGTTTTCAAAAGGGCTATGAAGTATTAAATGTATTTTTTTGTCTCTTTGAGACAGAGTCTTGCGATGCAGTTCAGGCTGGCCTGAGTTCATTTTGTAGCCCAGGCTGGTCTCAAAATTGCAAGGATTCTCCTGCCTCAGCCTCCTGAGTGCTGGGATTACAGGCATGTGCCACCATGCCTGGCTCTTAAATGCATTTTTGATTTACGGAATTTTTCCTTACAATGGATTTTGGGGAATGTAACCTTATGTAAGTGGAAGAGTCTATGCGTTTGACACTGGGAAGTCTCCACGGAGGTAGAGAGGCTGGAAAGGCCATAGCGTCTAGAGATAAAGGATTTTGGAAACTAACATTCATTTGGCATCTATAGTATGTTGGTTTCTTTGGCATTCTTTCCCTCATTTAATCATCATAGCTGGTCAGAGACAGGGAATGTGGAGAGGGTGCTGGGGATTGGACTCAATGCCCTTCACTTGCTGGGTAAGGGTTCTCTCACTGGACCATACTCCTAGACCAACCAATCTGACTTCATTTGTCCCTTCCTCTTCCCACTAGCCGTGTGTGTGTGTGTGTGTGTGTGTGTGTGTGTGTGTGTGATTACTAGGGACTGAATATAGGACCTTGTGCTAGGCAAACACTCTGGCCATGAGATCGATCTCAACCTTCTTTACTTTGATAGGGTCTCACTAAAGTGCCCAGCCATGAACTTGTGATCTTTCTGCCTCAGATTCCCGAGTAGCTGGGATCACAGGCATGCACCACCATGGGTGCCCCCTCCTTTTTAAAATCTTTCAACATCTTTTTCCTGCTGGGATATTTTCTTTTCTTTTTTTGGTGATACCCAGGATCGAACTCATGACCTCATGCTTGCCAGGCAGGCGCTTATGCCGCTGAGCTAATTTTCAAGAAAATTCCAGATAATGCCTTTTGAGATTTTGCTAGTATGTCACCTTGAACTAAAAAGCCTAGAAAGTGCTGGCATGTTTGGGTCAGGCAGTACTATTTCATGGGGCAAAAAGCTGACAAGAGTCCAGTAGCCTCAGCGACTTTATTTGGGGGGATAGCTTGGTACAGATTGTTTTCTGGTCCTAGAATTATTGCAGAGATAACTCAGCTGTATCCCTTTCTCTGGCTTCCCAGACGAACAGTGGAAGAGTTCGCACCAATGTATTTCTAAGATGAATGAACCACTTTCCAGAAAAGCAGGCACGCTCAGCCCAGGGGACGATCCCTGCAATCTGTTGATGGACCTGGAGGATGTCAGAGATCTGTCTTCTGGGGTCAGCAAATACCGAGACTTCATCCGTCTCCTGCCTGTCCACCTCTCCAAGTACATTCTAAGTATGCCGGTGTGGATGAAGGGATTTCTCAGAGAGCCCCCCATCCCGGCCCAGTTCTGGGATTTGGGTCTATTTTTCTTCTTTGTTCCTCTAGGAATGCTGGACAGAAACACCCTGAACAAATGTGCTTCTGTGAGTCACCACTGGGCCGCTCTAGCTCAGCAGGTCAAGATGGACTTACCCATGAACACCTACATTCAGAACCAGATTATTCTCTTGCAGGTACTTCTGATGTGGGAAGACATGTCTGGAAACCAGCTTGATTTGCATGGAGAGGTTGACCCGACCCTGAGCCTTTCTGTCTTGCGGGTAGACCAGCTGGACTCCAGTTCTGAATTCAAGGCTCAGCTACTTCCTTGTGGTTGAGACTCCAGACTAACAGCCATTTGCCTCTCATCATCAGTGGATGTAGTGGGAACAGTATGGATAGAAACCTCTCAGGAGCAGACATGCGGGAGTTTTCCAACACCTCACAAAGTTCAGCTGTAGCTCAGTGGCACAGTGCTTACTTAACATGTGTAAGGCCGTCAGTTCCATCCCCACGACTGAAATCAAAACAAAACATCACCAAGCAAGAAATTCTGTTTCCTCCCCACAAGGAGTTATCTTGAAGCTTACACAATAAGAAAGCCATGAATATGTTTCTCAATCAGCATCACTGTGGAACACAGTAGTTTATAGCAACACAAAGTATGTTTAGAACAGTTTTCTTCTTGACAGTCATCAGTTCTGGGATTTTGACTTTTTGGTTTTTTGCCTGAAGCCTAACGCTAAACTATGCAATCTTACTAGCTTGGATTTCTTTTTTCTTTTTCTTTTCCAGAAGAGATAGATGACAAAAGATGGGAGGAAGCAGGCATGATAAAGCAGGCCACTGTTAGGAAATTGCTGAGTCTTCTGCTGGTCTCCTTCCAGACCTTGATATTACTTATCCCTCTGGACTTGTCTGCACATACTTTTGGTGCACCTGGCTAAGTCTAGGCCTTTGTTTGTTAGCCAATGCCTCCCCACCTTCAGGGTTTGCCAAAAGCTAGTTTTTTCCCTTCCTCCTGGACACTAGGAATGAAGAATAATAATTTCTTCTTTTTAAATAATATTTAAAATTTTCTAACAATGAACAGATAACCTTGTATCTATTTACTGTGTGCAATATAGTGTTTTGAAATGTATGTACATTGTAGTTAAATGTAGCTAATTCATATATCTGTCACATAGTCTTCATTTTTGTATTGACTAATACACGTTTTTTTTTTTTTTTTTTTTTTTTTTTTTTTTTTGAGACAGGGTTTCCCTCTGCAGTTCAGGCTGGCCTTGAGCTCACTTTGTAGCCCAGGCTGGTCTCAAACTCGCAATGATCTTCCTGCCTCAGCCTCCCGAGGGCTGGGATTACAGGTGTGAACCACCACGCCTGACTTGTATTTTAAAAGAATACAATATATTGTCACTATAGTTGCCTTGCAGTACAGTTGATCTCTTGTGTTTATTCCAACTATTTAACTATAATTCTCTGTCATTAGGCTAACCTGGTATGTCTCCTGCTTCCTCTTAACCACTAGCGACCATCAGTGTAGTTTCTATTTATTTGAGATCAACTTTCTTAGAGTCCCCACATCAGTGAAATCATGTAGGATTTATTTTTCTGTGCCTAGCTTATTATTCATAACATCTCCCAGCTCTGTCCATATCACTGGAGATAACAAGCTTTTTCCTTTTTTATACTGAGTGATATTCCACTGCACATACATATTCTATGTCTGTAACAGATGTCCATGCCAATTTCACATCTTGGCCACTGTAAACAGGGCTGCAAGGAGCACAGGAGTGCAGACATGCAGGAATTTTTGATTTTTTTCCAGGGATCCTACACAAGAGGAATAGAACCTAATTATGCCAACAAGCTTCCTGTCCCAGTTCCTAAAATGACGGATGATGGGAAACGCTCGCGTGTGAAAAATCACAAGTGGAAACTGAGAGCAAAGGTGGGCTTCAGTGGACTTATGGGCCAACGGATGGTGAGGGCCATCGTTCCATTGGAGGATACGGTGTTAAAAAGCTTAGCCAAAACCTCATACTTGTCAGCAGCAGAGCCGTGTCTTTTTTCCTTCCCAGTTTTTCTGTATGTGGCTCCTGGGACTACCAAGACTTAGGAGAGGAGCAAAGACCAAAGAACTCCTCTCTATTTTGAGAGAAACCAGGGAAGCCTTGTTTAATTCCAGCTGGACTGTGGAAAGATTTCTGTACTTCACAGGGGAGACAAATTTGACAGATCCTTCCGGGGAGGACGTCACTCTTTGGTTAGAGATTAGGAAAGCTGAGAAAAAAGGGTTGCAAGTTTGAGCTCAGCCTGGGCAACTTAGTGAATTAGCAAGATCAGACCTCGAAAAATAGACTGGTTTAGGGATGCAGCTTGGTACAAAGGCCCTGGTTTCCAATTCCCAGTAACACACACACACACACACAGAGAGAGAGAGAGAGAGATATAGAGATACAGAGATAGACACACACAGAGATAGAGGGAGACAGAGAGAGAAATATAGAGACACACACACATACACACACAGAGATACAGAAGTACAGAGATAGATGCACACACACACACACACACACAGAAATACAGAGATACAGAGATAAATAGACACACACACAGAGATACAGAGATAGAGAGATACAGAGATAGAGATAGACACACAGAGAAAGAGACAGAGACAGTGATACAGAGACAGACACAGAGAGAAAGAGATACAGAGATGCAGAGATACAGAAAGAGATACAGAGATACAGAGATAGACGCAGAGAGAAAGATACAGAGATAGAGATAGACAAACACACACAAAGAAAGAGACAGACAGAGACAGTGATACAGAGACAGACAGAAAGACAGACAAACGTGTGTGCGCGCACACACACACACACACACACACACACACACACACACACGGGGAGGAGAATGCGTGGAGGAGAGACTGCATCCTAGCAAGAGTCCACAGCATGGAGAAAAAAGCTAAGGTTTAGAAGGAGAGCTCAGTTAGTCATCTGTACCAGAATTCACCATACCTGGCATGCTGTGGTTTCTCAAAAATTATGTGATGAGCGAGGAGATAGAGGGCGGAAGGGAAGCACTCTGTGGGGAATCTCTGGTGAAGGAGTGTTTGGGGTACATGTGAAAATGGAGGGACCTTGGGAGCGCCGGTCTCAGGCTCCCGGGAGGTATGCTTAAATTTGGGGCAGATCCACAGGACAGCAGACCCCAGAATCCACAGTGCATTATTCTCAGAGACGTTTGCTTTGGCCATTGTGTCCCCTTTGCTTCGTCAGACTGCTTAACCTAGGTTGACCTGTGTTACATAACAATCCATCCCCTTCTTTCCCTGTCCCCTGACCAAAACTCCTGTGTGAATGTTGTGAGTGCTTTTCTTCTATCACTTTGTCTATCCTTGAGTCACAAATAAAAACCCACAGAGATTTCAGCTTTCTGCTGTTTCCCTGAGGCTCTCTTATGCAGAAACAGCAGCCCCTCTCAGGGTCTCTTATTCTGAAGAAGCAACCTCTCTGGGTCCTCTTGTGATTGAACTAAGTCTCATCTCCAAATAATCTTCCATCTTTTGTGCAACCACAATTCTGTACTGCAATGACCCCCCTGTGGAAAGCTGACAAAATTTATTTCTCTCCCCGAATCCCAGATACCTCATCTATAAGACACTGAGAATACTTTGGGGGCAAGTGATCTACTTTGTCAGCCACCTATAATAACAAATGAAGGTGGCAGACGTATAACAACTTGAAATTCAAATGCACAGAGCACAGTAATAACTTCAGATAGGAAAGAAGTTCCTGGTGGAAATACTTTGTACCATCAAGTGCGTGTCATATAAATATGAAACCCTGGTTTCAGTGAAACGGCTGGCCAGTACTTACTGCTGTTCTGTGCTGTGAATTATCCTCTGTGAGCACATTTTCAGGAAAGTTGTATTCTCAGCGACAGAATTCAGCCTTGAAAGTTCATAGATGTGGACATGTAGAAAGTACAAAGCAGTGGAGAGGGAATTAGATTTTTTGCGTTTTGTTGCTCATGGCTTACTTTGGTCCCTTCTCACGCCCCCTCCTCTCTGCTCATCCTCCATCACTATGAAGCAACAACCACAGCTTTAAAGCGAAGAATCCATCAGCCTGTGCCCTGGTCAGGACAGCCTGGAGGGCCGTCTGGGACCCTAAATATTCCTTTTCTAGAATGACTACCACCTGTGGACTGCATACCAGAACCAGGAAACTCAGCAGGTCTTGATGGAAGAGAGAAATGTGTTCTGTGGAACCTACAATGTTCGCATTCTCTCCGACATGTAGGTACTCGGGTCTGAATTGAGGTCTTTGGGGACCGTCAGACAGGCATCTTGGCCCCTGTGACTTAGAAAGGCATTGTCTCCTCACGTCTAACTTCAGCCCAGAACCAACCCTAGCTTCCCTTGGGATTTTGTTCCCTTCTTAGCAATTGGGAGAGGGCATTTTTCCTTTACACATTTTGAATTACTGACTACAACATTTGGCAAATGTAATGTGCATAAAATCTTTCTTTTTAAAGACACTTTTATTTTTTTATCCCAATTTGAGAATATACTTGCTTGAAAAAAATCCTCCAAGTATCAGGAGATGTATAGAGAAAAGCAAAGATCTTTTTTTTTTTTTTTTAAATCAGTACCGGGGATCGAACTCACGACCACTTGCTTGCAAGGGGCTTTGCAGTCCCAAAAAGCAAAGATCTAAAACTTTGTCACCTAGAAATAATTACTGCTAATACTGATGTTTGTCCTGTAGAGTTTTTCTTTGCATACTTAAAACATTTTAAATAGAAATTGGGCTATGCTCTATATTTATGTGACCCAGTCCAACAAAATACTGTGGATATCTTTCCATATTGCAAAATGCAATTTTGCAAAACTGCAATATACAAATTCTATTATGATAGTTGGATTGTGTGATATCATTTGGATGCTCCACAAGAAGGCTCTTTAATAATCAACTTTATGCCATACTTTAGGCCTAGGCATTCACTTTTTAGTCACAAGGTTTTGTAGAGACCAAAAGCCCTACATTGTTTTTGGTCATGAATTTTACTAACAAATCGCATCGTTGAAATAGACCAGTTATATGGGAAAGCAGAATTGAGTTTTTTTTTTTTTTTTATCAGTACCAGGGATCAAACTCACGACCATGCGCTTGCAAGGCAGGCGCTTATGCCGCTGAGCTAAATCCCCAGCCCCCAGAATTGAGTTTTTATAGGTAGTGTGCTAATTACTGCTCATTAGCTGGTCAAACTCTAAATATGAAAGATAAAATTGGAGAAAAATAATAAGAACTTTCCCTCATATTTAGAGCAACTATCCATTCTGATTTATTGGAACAATTCTACTTTTCTCTGTAGTCCTAGTATACTTAAAATAGCATTCCCTTTTGCAATAAAAAAATATCTTAGTCGTTCTATTTGTAAGTCACTCTATGATAGGAAAAGTCACTCAACTCTCCTGGCTTATCAGGTTTTAAGCCTATTAATAGCAAGGTTTATATTGTATTCATCTTTGTATTTCACGCGGTTCTTACTGGCATAGACCTTTAAACCTAGCCAGTATTCCTTGGTGACTGGTTAAGAAAAAATAAATGAAAGAAAGACAGGAAGAAAGACAGACAGACAAGAAAGAAAGAGAGAAAATGGAAGAATATATGCAGCACATATTAGGGTTCCTTGAGTTTTCCATGAAAAATGATTTTCATTGTCAAATAAACTTGGGAAATATCACATATTCTATTCTCTCCCTTTTGTGAATATCATACATTCACAAAATTTTTTTGTTTATACTTTATAGTTTTCCTCTATGTCTTTAGACTTTAGATCTGCCTGAGATGGATTTTCGTGCAGGTGTGAGGATCTATCAGGCCCACGAGCACTCCACCTTACCTGCTGCTGTCTCCCTTGGTGAAAGGCCCCGAGTTTTCTATTTTACCACCACTATGGGGAAAAGTTAGGGCGCTTAGCGAGTTGCAAGAAGGACACTAACTCCTCTTTCATGCCTTATCCAATCTCCCACCTCGATCCTGAAACTCAGCTGGGACCAAAACAGAATCATCCACTTTTCTGGGGGAGATCTGGTGGCCGTGTCATCTAATCGGAAGATCCAGCTTCTGGACATTGCCCAGGTCAAGCAGCTCCCCACCGTGTTTCAAGGCCATGTTGGGAGCATCCGGGCCCTCTTCTTGTGTGAAGAGGAAAACTTTCTCCTGAGTGGGAGTTACGACCTGAGCATCAGGTGAGCATCGAGGGAGTCCTGACCTCCCTTCACCTCGTGCTTGAAGGAAGCTCGTGGAAGAGGTGTGCGTGCCTTTTTGGTTGGGGATTTATTGAAAAGTTTTCCTAAATGGTATCTACTTCCAGACTACCTACAATGGATGTTTTGGACAGTATAAATCCAAGAATATATTGTTTAAACTTGGAATGAGATAGATTTACAGTAATTGTTAGATGCATCCTCCAGTGAGTAGCTGTGAACTGTAAGACATTTCTTTTTCTTTGTTTTTTAGCATTCTTAGGTGAAAACATACTTTATTGATTTTATGGAAAAAAGATAAAACAAAATTTCATAACAAAATAATAGGAGAATGACAATAGCATATTGGAAACTGCTATTTTCAAAGTAGTGATTCAGAGTATAAGACACGGGCATGAAAATTTCTCTCACTGGTATTAGCACAAACCTACATTTTCAGTGAGCTAAGAGACACTCATGGTATAACTGGCTTGCATTTCTTCCCTTTCCCTTCCATCCTTCCTCCTCTCCTGTATCCTAGTTCCTTTTTCCTGTTGAACAATAATTTCTTCCCATTCACAATATCTATTCTAGACCTTATTTAATCTTTCAGCTTCTTACACTAGGGAGACAGTACCCTGCTTACACATATGAATCAGTTTATTTAACTTATCAGGGTGGAGATTCCTCCAAAATCTAGGATTAGAGGTCTCATGTAACCCAGCTGATCCCCTTCTGAATATCTTCCCAGAAGAATTTAAAACATCATACCTTAGCAATACATGTGCACCCACGTTTATAGCAGCACAATTTGTAATAGCTACATAAGAAACAACGCAAATGCTCATCAACCAAAGAACAGATAAAAAGATGCCATATTTTTATACAATGGAGTATTAGTTGTGAAGAAGGATAAACTTGAAACTTTTATAATAGCTGCAATGTGAGAACATAATTTATATTTCTTTTTACATATTCTTCAGAGTAAAGTAGTTTTTGTGTGTATTAAATATAACACAGATGAAAAATAGTGCTTAAAATATGCATACTTATGTGTTTCAATATTATCGGAAAAATCTATGAGTAGACTAAAACATGGAATATTGTTCCCTAACCACACAATGTGCCCTTTCCCTATGGCTTTCTTTCTTTCTTTCAGCCGGAGATAATATTACCCTAAATTTATATTAATTGTTTTCTTGTATTTCTTTATAGTTTTTGCTTGCTTGTACATCTCCAAATATATTATTTTCGCCTGCTATTGAATTTAATATAAATGGAATCATATTTTAAAAAGCCATCAGCACCCGATTCTCACACTGAGGTCTGTTTGTGAGACTTACCCATATGATGTAGGTAGCAATCATTAGTTTAGGATGACAGAGATTCAGATTTTTATTGGATGAATGTATCACAGCTCATTTATTCTTCTCTTGATGAATATTTGCAGTATTTTTGGTTTTTAATTTTTCCCAACAATGCTCTATGGCTGCTCTTGGGTCTCCATGTAGGTCTTTTTTCCTAAGATATCTTCCCAGTAGGGGGATTTCTAGATAGGAATACTAAGCTGTCTTCCTAAGTGATTGTATTAATTTAGAAACCCATCAGTGGGTCTGAGAATAACCCTCTTTATACACCTTCACCAACACTTTGTATTATCAGTCTTTGACATTTTTACCAATCTGATGGGTATATTACTTAAACTCTCATTGAAGTTATACCTTTAACTTCCTTGTTTACTAATGAGGTGGAACATGTCTTCGTATGTGTACTAGGCTTCTACAGAAAAACAGTACCAATAGGATGTACACATAGAGAGGGATTTATGATAGAGTAAGGCTTGTGTGATTGTGGAGGTCAACAAGTTCAAAACTTGCAGTATGTTCTAGCAGCCTGCAGCTCTGGAGCTTATACATATACTCACGACCACCAAGTCAGTTGTATTTTATTTTATGGAAAAAAGGTAAAACAAAACTTCATAACAAAGTAATAGGAGAGTAACAATAGTTAATACATTACATGTTGTTATCTTTAAAGTAATTGCTCAGGGTACAAGATCTGGGTATAAAATTTCTCCAGTTGATATTAGCACAAACCTCCCTTTTTAATGAACTGTGTTATCCCCCTTTTCCTTACTGTCCTTTAACCTTTCACCCATCCTAGTTCCTTTCACCTTTTGAACAATTTCTTCTCATTTCAGAATATTTATTACACATTTTAGAACTTGTTTACTCTTTCAGTTTCTCACACCGCTAACACAATATAATGTTTACACTTGTGAGTCTGATTTATTTCACTTAGGAATATGGTCTCAAGTTGCATCCATCTACCTATAAAAGTCTCCAGTTTATCTTTCTTTGTGGCTTGAGTACTCCATTGCATAAAAATACCATATACTTTTTATTTTTGGTACTGGGAATTGAACTCAGGACCTTGCACTTGCCAGGCAGGCACGTGTGCTGTTGAGCTGTATCCCCAGCCCCACTATATCTTTTTTATTCATTCCTGGGCTGGTGGGCATTTGGGTTGTTTCCAAGATCTAGCTTTTACAAATTGTGTTGCTATAAACATAGATGCACATATAGTGCTGTAAGTATGATGTTTTTAATTCTCCTGGGAAGATGTCCAGAAGGTAAATAGCTGGGATTTCTAACCTTACCTTTCTGAGAAATCTCCACTCTGATTTCCACAGTGGTTGTACCAGTCTACACTCCCACCAACAGTGGAGAAGTGTTATTTGTTCCCTCCGGCCCCTCCAGCATTTGTTATTGGTTGATTTCTTCATGGTAGCCATTCTTTTTTGGATCAGATGGAATCTGTGTTGTTTTAATTTGCATCTCTCAGGATGACCAGTCATGTTGAACATTTTTTCATATATTTATTTGCCATTTGTATTTCTTCATCTGAGAAGTTCGTGTTCATCTCAGATGCCCATTTTTGGATTGGCTCTTTGAATGGGAGGATCTGAGTTTTTTCAGTTCTTTATACGTTCTAGACAGAAGTCCTTTGAGGGACGATTGGCTAAATTTTTTTCCAGTCTGTTGGTGATTTCTTTTGATGTGCAGAAGCTTTTTAATAAGAGGAGATGCCAGTTGTTTATTCTTTAAAGTATTTCTTGTGCAGTGTAGGTTTTGCTCATGAACTCTATTTGCATTTATGTCTTCAAATAGCTACCTACTCTCTTGCAATAGATTCAGTGTTTTAGGTTTAATATCTAGATCTTTGATCTGTTTTACAAGTCAGTTAATTCTGGCTGGCTGTCATACTCTAAGGTCTGTGTACATACTTAATTTACTTGCCTTCCTAGCGGTGGGCACTGGGTTGACTCTAATCAATGCTCATTGACCATCTTCATAAATTTTCATATAAGATTCTTTATGAACATTATAAAGTTCTTTTTTCTTCTTCTCTGTTTTTTCATTCTTCTTTTCTTCTCTCTTCTTCTTTTTTCTTTTTTGATTTATTGGGAACTGAATACAGGGTCTTTGCACTGGGCTATATTTCCAATCCTTTTTATTTTTCATTTGATGCAAGACCTCACTAAATTGCTAAGTTGCCTAGGCTGGGCTTGAAGTCATGAACCTCCTGTCTCAGCTTAGCACAGTGCTTGGGATTACAGGTGTGTACCATCATGCCTGGTGTAAGATTTCCTTTGATGATATGCACCCAGGAGAGGAAATATTCAGATATAGGTTAGGAAGCACCTAATTTGACTAAGATGTACCAAGTTGAATTCCAGGATGACTGTCTCAGTCTACATTCTCGCCAGCAGGCCTCTGGTATTTCTGCTTCCCTACCAACACTGAATACTGTGTAGTTTTCAGATGTTTGCCAAATGAATTTCTGTAGTCATTTCCAGGTGCATTATTAATTCTGGTTACTAATGGATTTATTACCTTTCATGACTTCTTTTGTAAGTTGTCTGATGATGTCCATTTGCCTACCTTTCTGTCAAGATTGTTCTGATTTTCTTACTGATTTTCAGCTCTTTGTATTTCCTTCTAGATGTTAGTCCCTTGTCAGTTTTAAAATATCAAATATGGTTTCTCTTTCATTTACTGATTTTGTTCATAGTGCCCTTTGTTGAACAAAAGTCTTTAATATTAATGTAATAAAATTTATCATTTGTTTTCAGATTTTCTTCTACCCCATGTCTATAGTTCTTCCCCCAGAGATATTTTCCAACATTTTCTTTTATTAACTTTATAGTTTTACCTTTTGTATTCAGCGGATCCATTCGTAGTCCAACTTATTATGTGATGCTAAATAGGATTTCTGTTTTGTTGATTTATCTTTTAATAAAATGAATAGATTTCCTCTCAGAGCAATTAATAAGTAATCTGTCATTTGCCTCACTGATTTGTGGCTCATCTTTATCAGAGTCATTTCCCACACATATGGACAGTTTTGAGCTCCATTCTCCATTGGTCTGATTTTTTTGTTCTTGCGCCAAAACGATCCTATTTTGATCTCTCTATTGTTGTTAATAATGCATTAGATAGATTTTTGTTTGTTTGTTTTTGTTTTTTTACCGGTACCGGGGATCGAACTCACGACCATGCACTTGCAAGGCAGGCGCTTATGCCACTGAGCTAAATCCCCAGCCCCTAGATAGATATTTTAATATAGCACTGGTGGGGCCAGTTCTACTCTTTTCTCTTGTCTTTCTGGCTGCCATGACATGAGCAGTTTTCTTGTAGTATGTCTTTGTACTGTGCCATTTCTTCCATGGAGTCAGCTGACTGTGGACAGGAGCTGTGAGCTGAAATAAACCTCTCCTCCTTTGAGTTGTGAGTATAGTGTATTTGTCCCAGCAATGAGGAAACATCCTTTCTTAGAGCTTTAAATTTTTCTTTGTAAAAGCCTTGTATATTCTTATTAACTACCTATAACCTTATAATTCTATTGCTTTTGTAAATGGTATCTTGTTTTTGCTTCTCTTTTCAAATTGCTTATTGCTGGAATAGAGAAATGGTATTGACTTCTGTAGGTTGATTTTGTGTCCAGCAACTTTGCTATGTTCTATGTTGATGTGGTTTTCCTATGTAGATGATCTTACGCTGTTACTACTGACGACTGTCTTGTTTTCTAATATATGTATCATTCTTTTCTTTTAACTGTGCCTGGGTCTTCCAGTGCCATGGAAGCAGTAAGAATAGGCATCGTTACCTGTTCCCTGTTTTTTGAAGTGAATGCATCTGCTATTTCTTCATTTAGCACACCGTGTGTCAGTATGACTTTGGCTTAGAAGTTATACTACGTCAAGGAAGTTCTTTATATTTTTATATTTCTAAAAAGCATATAATTCAAAACTAGACATGCAGATCAGTGGAATAGAACAGAAGATGCATAGACAGCCCTGAGTACATTAAATCATCTGATCTTTGACGAAGGAGCCGGAAACATGCTGGAGGAAAGATAGCCTTTTGAACAAATGGTATTGGGAAAATTGATTACACACATGCAGAAGATTGAATCTAGACCTATAGCTTTCACTGTTTAAAAAAGTAAAATCACAATGAATCAAAGACATAAATATTAAAACAGAAAAAATATACTGGAAGATAAAATGGGTTAAACTTAAAGACATAGGCACAGGAAAGAACTTTCTAAGCAAAACCCCAGTTGCACAAGAAATAGCATCAAGAATCAACAAATTGGATTATATCACATTAAAACCTTCTGCATAACAAAGAGAACAACCAACACAGTGAAAAACAACCTACGGAATGAAAAAAATTTTTTTTGCTAGCCACTTCTCAATTTACGAAGAATTTTAAAAAAATCCCCAAGTTAAAAAAAATCAGAGATTTTACTTAAAAAATGGGCAATTGATATGAACATAACTTCTTTTTTTTTTTGTCTTTTTCCTTTTTATCGGCACCAGGGATTGAACTCATGACTGCCTGCTTGCAAGGCAGGCGCTTATGCCACTGAGCTAAATCTCCAGCCCCTGATATGAACATAACTTCTTAGAAGATGTACAAATGGCCAATAAATACATGAAAATGCTCAGTATCTTGGCATCAGAGAAATGCAAATTAAAGTAACATTGAATTTCTATTTTACCCCAGACAGAATGGTTATAATAAAAAAAAATCAAACAATAAGAAATGCTGGCAAGACTTCAGAGAAAAAGTCAGCCTTTACACTCTTGATGGGAATGTAAACTGGCAGTATGGAGATTCCTCAAAAAACTAAAACTAGAAATTCTATTTATCCCTGCTATTCCCCTTTTAGATATCTTTCCCAAAGAGTAAAAGACATCCTACTAGAGTGATACGTGCATACCCATTTTTATAACAGCTCAATTGATCAAAGCCAAGTCTACAGCCATACCACCCTGAACGCGCCCGATCTCGTCTGATCAAAGCCAAATCTTGCAAATGGCATATATCTACTCATCTGTTAATGGATATATATATATACATACAGGTGAATACATAAAGAAAATATTTATACACAATGGTGTACTAATAATGCATAAAGAAGGATAAAACTCAAGATTTGAGTCGTGTAGAAAAATAGACGCACATTTATTTCACTTTGTTAAGTGAAACAAATTAGAAACACAAGCTTCAGTTTTGCATGGTTTCTCTTATTATGAGAAACTTAAAGTATAATTAATTTAAAAAAATAAAATAAAAGAGGAAATAGGAAGGCAGATCTTTTGCAAATGTGAGGGGAATTTAGAAATGGAGGGAGAAGGAAAGGAGGGGAAGAGAAATACAAAGAGTTAAGTTATGTTAAGTAGATATACCTACTCCTTAAAATAAATATAAACATTAAATGCTGCAAACATGTATTAATAAAAATCAACATAAAAACGTTTCTCAAATGCCCTTACCTTCTTACATTAAAGAAACCGTCATGTTGCTAGAAACAGAAATTCCAAATATGCTTTCCTTCAGAGCTCTGGGACATTGGTAAATGCATTGGGGTTGCAACACAGACTCTGAACCCCCTAGGAAGCAATCAGTAAGGCTGTAGGACCTTGAGAGAACATCAGAAGAAAACGCTCACCATATTCTGCCTCCCTCCAACTTTTGTTAGTCATATATTATGTGCTAAGCCTTAAATAACCCTAGAGGTAAGTGTCATTTTACAGATGAGGCATGGAATGATTCAGTAATTTACCCAAGATCACAAAACCAGTAAGTGGTGGACCTCAGATTGAGGCTCAGGCAGCCAGCACCAGATTCCGTTATCCTAACGTTAGGCTTTGTCCTGTCACAAACGCAGTGCAACAGTCAGGCTGAAGGGGAAATCTGGATGAATGGTAGCTGAGAGACCTGAGGCCAGTTTTCTTATCACAGAACAACATGATTCGTACCTATTCTCATATGTCTTCTAGATAGGTTTTAGATGGACACAAAACATTTTGGAACTAAATGACAGTGGTAAGCCAGTCTGTGGCTCTTGTCTGAATCAGTGCTGTGAACAGGCCTGGTGGTCATTTCAGGGACTCTTCCCCTAAAACCGGTAACACTTATCAAGCGATTTGTATGTGTCAGCCACTGTTTTTGGGTTACATGCACTGGTGTGCAGCTGTAGTGCTGCCATTTGGGAATGGGTGGCTCATTGTGGGACTTCCAGGAGCGGGACAGGATGCTTGGTAACATCGTTGGACTCAGTGCATTGACTTCTCCCTCTCTGTTTGTGATCAAAACTCTCTCAAGATACTTTCACATGTCTCCCAGGAATAGAAATCAGCTGCATTTGATAGTTGCTATATTAGTGCATTTAATCATTCACCAAAAACTACTATTTGGGAACTACCATTTTCCTCATACTTTTTACCAATGAAGAAATGAAGCTTACATAGAAATTAAGTAACTTCTCCAAATAGTATCTATTGCAAATGGGATTCAAATCAAGGTCTTTGACTTTCAGTTTACTTATGAAACTCTGTAGCCTTCCAACTACTCATAGTTCTAAAGGAACTCTGATTAGTATCATCTTTTGGGTACTCAGAAAATCTCAGACACTTTTTGTCCTGAGTCCTACAGATACTGGGATCTGACAAGTGGGACTTGTGTGCGAATCTTCTATGGCCACCAGGGAACAGTCACGTGCATGGATTTATTTAAGAACATGCTTGTATCTGGAGGAAGAGATGCCCAGGTGAAAGGTGAGAAAGAATGCCTTACATTTTCTAAGAGGTTTCCTCAAAATCTGTAAGTTATCAAAATGCTTTTTAATTTCTCCAGATAGTCATTTATTCTTTTATCTATTCATCCATCCATCAATCTATCCATTAAACAACTATTTGGTGAATATCTACATATTTCAAACACTGTGCCACATTTTGGCAAGAAAAGAAATGAACATAAATATTCAGATATGTCTTCTTATTTCCACAGAAATAAGAAGCAGGAGATCTAAATATGTAATGTAGGATACAATAAATACACGAATAATAACACCTGCAATATACTGGGTACCAATTTTACAAAAGGCCCAATGATAAAGGCCATATATATATATATACATATATATATGATCATATTTAATATTCGTAAGGATCCTGTGAGGTGGATATTGATGATGTATTGAAAACCTAGAGAAGGGAAATAAACACGCTTCAAATCAAAGCTGCTAAATTGGAGGGGAGGGGAAATCTGAACTCAAGGCTGCTTTGCTTTAGGTCATAGCTCTTATCCACATGTGGAGTTTTAAGCGATCTTAGAAATAACAATAAAAACTACAGAAGGCTCCACCGGCAGGGTGCTATTTGAGTGTGACCGGAAGGAAGCACAGTTTTATAGGCAGAGAAGAGGGGACACTGTAAGTCTGCAAACAGAGGGAACAGCTCAGGAAAATGCACACTGATTAGTTCATCCTGGAACTCCTCATTAGTATCTAAATCCCGGAGGTTTAAATCGCTATATGAGATAGTACAGCATGCCCGTCTTCCTGTATAATTTAAATCCTCTCTGGATTCCTTATATACCTATGACAGTGCAACTGCTCTGTAACTAGCTGTTTCAGGTATTGTTTAGGGAACAGTGACAAGGAAAAAAGTTTCTACGTGTTCAGTACAAATGTGATTTTTTCCAATATTTTTGATTTGTTGATTGAATCTAGTATATAGTATCTGTCAATACAGAGAGCTGACTGTAAAGTAGATGGCCTAGATGAAATTTTCCTGGGACAATAGGAGGAAAGATTGGGAAGAGGAGCCAGGGACCCAAGAAGTCACAGCATGGTAGGAGCAGCTAGAGAAAAAAGCCATGAGAAAAGAACCCTGGGTGGCGTTACACTGCCAACACTCAGGTCTTAGAACCCTGGGTGGGGTTACACTGCCAACACTCAGGTCTTAGAACACTGGGTGGGGTTACATGCCAACACTCATTCCGAAGAAGTCTTACTTAAAGCCAAAGATGTCATCGTATTGCCATTATTGCTTGAGGACTTCAATAGAAAGAGTCAAAACTATCCAAATGAGGGTTTATAGATAAAAGGACAGCTACTGTTGTCCCACCATCTGGGAGGGTTTGTGGACCAGCAGTGAGGTCAGGCCTGGGGAGGGGAGTTAGGCCTTTACCTTGAGCATAAAATTTAAGGGATGCTAAACTCAGTTTTATATCCATATATATATTTCACTGATATATGTATTATATAATATATACTATAATATTCTGTGTTATTAGTAATATATATTTCAGTAATATATGAATTTCAGTAATACATATATTTCAGCAGAATTGTTTGTGTGTGTGTATGCTGCTGGGGTTGAACCCAGGGCCTCACATATACTAGGCAAGTGCTCTTCCACTGAGCCACATATCAAGGACACTCAGTGCAGTATTTTAAAAAGGCAAAATTAATGCATAAAGTCCATGATGAACATAAACTCAAAATGTCTCTGACTTCACCCTAATCCTGGCCCTAGCTACCCAGCCTGCCTGGTTTCCCTAGGTTCTTCCTACCTGCATGGGCCACCAAAATAAAATAAAAAAGATCAGTAAAGGCCTAAAAGGTAATTCCCTGCTTTAAAATTTTTTTACCGAACTGTTCTTTAATATTTCAATTTTCCCATTGGTGATTTTATGAATTGGCCAAGATTCATAACTAAAAATTAATGCAGGAAAACATATGTATCACTCAGGGTTCACCCAGTGTAGACACAACCAGAGACCCTATACTCAAATTCTAGGACTGCTCTCCACTCCTGTGAACTTGAGCATATTTCTGACCTCTGTGCCCCAGTTTCCTCGTCTTTAGAGTGGTCAGTAATAATACAGCCTATCTCATGAAGATGATGCAATGTATGCTCAGCTCTTCTGTTTTTTTTTAAAATTTTATTTTGAAAGTATACAACAGAACAAGACAGAGTAAAGCCAACTAAGATTGTACAGTGAAATAGGTACAGAACTTCACGGTAGGTTACCGGGATAACAGTAATAGGTACCATAGTATATTTTGTTATCTTTATAATAGTTGTTCTTTCAACCACGTATATCAAAATGAGATGAAATATAGAACACTATAGAACTTATTAAAACAGAATATTGAATAGAGCAGTACCATTAATCAGAAAAGAGCAAAACAGTAATAAAAATATTTGCCTTCAAAGAGATGGTAGAAGGAAGTCCCCCTTATTTGCTATGGTCAACCTCCCAGGAGACACTCAGATTTCTGGTTCCCATTTGCTAATGGGCAGGGCTGGGTGGGGGGAGAAGGGGGACAGGGAAATGGGATATTTGGCTCTAGGCCATGCATCAGCATCAGTAGGTTCACTATTGCTTAGTAGGGAGACAGGCTGGTTGTTTGGTTTCCCAGGGTCCTAAGTTCCAACATGGTGCGGATCTCAGGAGCTGCTGCTGGTTCTCCCCCTGGAAGGGCCGCAGATGCTCAGCTCTTTGAATGATTCCTTGCTCACTGACAGTGCTTTGCCAATCTCAGCTATGATTCTAATCTCTCCTTGGACTCCTTATTCTGTTGTCTGAGGACAGAGGAACTATGTGGCGTGATGAAGCAGATTTTAAACTTTTCATCCCTGAATTTGTGGTCCCCCTTTTAACCTCTTTCTTTGCCTCTGTTCTCACACATCCACCCCCTTTGGTCCTCACCCAGTGCCACAGTGTGCGAGGGCAGGTGCTCTAAGTATGTGCAGAAGCAGCACAATGTAGCATCCCTAGCTATGTTACTCTCTCCATAAACCCCAAAATTCAGATGCAGAAATAGTTAAAAACATGAGGACGACTTTCTTCTCTTTTGTAATGTTTGGGTCAGGAAGACAGCACCTGGGAGGAATGTTGAGACTAGACCTATGTTGTGAGTTTTCATGAAATCTGCTCAGTAGCAAGCATTTTTAAGGCTTGAGGGTAGATTTATTGAAGGTAAGTAGTATTTGGCCCAAGGTTTATACCCAGGGTCAGAGCCAAGGTCCTGTGCATTCCCTCTCCGAAGAGCTCCTGGTCAGGGAGCTCTGTAAGGCAGGTATGTGGTGTGATCAGGTGAAGACCCTCTGATTCAGGGGGCTCAGTGAGTCTTGGCTTTTGTAATGGAGAACAGAACTCCACTGTAACCTTTCCACCCCTCCCTTTCCCTTCTCTCCCCTCTCTCCTTCTCGCCTTCAGAATGGGATATAGACACAGGGAAGTGCCTGAAGACCTTTAAACACAAAGACCCCATCTTGGCCA
This sequence comes from Cavia porcellus, assembly GCF_034190915.1. NCBI lineage: Eukaryota > Metazoa > Chordata > Mammalia > Rodentia > Caviidae > Cavia > Cavia porcellus. The sequence goes on along the minus strand of NW_026947515.1, from coordinate 44,324,483 downwards.
CCAAGATCAATGACACCTACATCGTGAGCAGCTGTGAGCGAGGGACAGTCAGAGTGTGGCACATTGCTACTGCCCAGCTAGTGAAAGTAAGCTGGGGGTGAAGGTGGGGGCCTGCTCTTCAAGGAGACAGATGGTTTCCCTGTGTAGCTTCCCAGACTGTCCTGGAGTAATTGAGTCACAGGTAAAATAAGGGTGGCCCTGAAGCACCAAAGGGAAAGGTCCCCATGGGGGACATTCTGAGCTGGTGCAGGGTCCGAAGCTCCACTGCCCACACTGTGACTCACATTGTCATAGGGATGGTGGAAGAAAGCTGCTTGTATAAACTCTCTTCTGTAACAAAGCCACTGCCTCTGCAAGATACATGGCTCTAAGGGCGTTTTAACAGCAAAATGGTCAAATTTGTTTTTCTCCCCAGAGTACATTTTACCCTGACTCTGGAATGAATTAAAGGGATGAACAAAACCCTTTATTCCTTTTTGCTTTTTTAGTAGGGTGAAAACATGAGGGGATGGGTAAATAATATTTATCCTCCTTACTCAAGAGGAGAGAACACTGTCTTGAAAGTGACTGGACATGTTTTTTCTATTGTTATAATAGAATAGTTGACAACTGGCAATTTATAAAGAATAGAAGTTTATCTGGCTTGCCAGGCAAGGTGGTGCACACCTGTAATCCCAGCAGTTGGAAGGCTGTGGCAGGAGGATTGCTACAAGTCCAAGGCCAGTCTAGGATACATAGTGAGTTCAAGGCCAGTCTGAACCATATAGCAAGTCCTGGTCTCAAAAAGCAAAACAAAACAAAACAAGCACCAACAACAAAAACAAAGCACTTATTTAACTCATTCTGGAGGCTTGGATGTATAAAAGTATTGTGATTGCATCTGCTTGGCACCTGGTAAAGGCCTCCTCCTGAGTCATGTCATGGTGGCTTCACATTGGCAGACACAGCAAGCATATCAGAGAAAGCTCTCTCTATAACAGCAACCCATTAATGTATAAATAAATTCATCCATCAGGGCAGGACTTCACAGTACAATCACTCCTAAAGACCTTATCTGCAAATACCATTAACATTTTGGATTAAGTTTCCAACACATGAATTCCATTGCACACACCCAAACCATAGCAAACGCTCACAAATGTTCACAAGCCCACCAGGAATAAGGTCCCTCCCAGGGCACATTCCTCCTAAGCTATGGACAGAGCTTCGCAGAAAGGGAGGCACCAATTCTTTTGGCTTTTTTAGAGCCAGAAATAAAACCTCAGTCATTCCAAGTAGTGGTAGCTATGGATGTTTGGAGTGTGGATTTGGTATCCATCAAAAGAAGCCTCTGGCTTTGGCCCTTGGAATAGTCACAGAGATAAGGGAGGGCTCAAAAATGTGACGTCTTTTCTTGCAGAATCTCAGTGGACATGAAGGAGCTGTGAAATGCCTATTCTTTGACCAGTGGCATCTTCTCTCAGGAGGTGCTGATGGCCTGGTCATGGCCTGGAGCATGGTGGGGAAGTATGAGCGATGCCTGATGGCCTTCAAGCATCCAAAGTAGGTGCTGAGGGACTTGGGACAGACAAACAGGAGCTCTCTGTTTCCCACTGCATCCTAGACTGCGGCTGACAGAGCGCACCCTTCTGTCACTGCTGACCTCTTGTCCTCTCCGTTCCTCACCCGTCTTCTCCTCTGCTGTTACTCATTTCCCTCCCTTCCACCTACCTTCTCTTCTGATCATTCCCTCTCCTACTCTCATTTGTTCCCTTGAGAAATAATAATATCAGTGTGAATTTTGAAGAGTCATTGAAATTTTATAGTTGTGACACACATGGCAAATTTACATCTGGTGTTGGTCAAACATGTGAGTAGTTGTAGGACCCTCCCAGACAATGCCAGCTCTACATAACCTTAAAATTCTTGGAATTGGATTTTAGCCCAAGAATCTTTTCTTATAAAAGCTGAAATAATCCAAGGTTTAAATAGTGAAGGATTTAGGATTTTTTAAAGTTTTTTAAAAAGTCTATGGGCTAAATTCTACTGCAGGACTGCAAATGGATTTCGCTTTACAATCTAATTCAAATTTAGTGGCATTGATTGATTGGGCCAATTAAGAAGTACAGTATTGTGAGGTCATAGCTGGGCTTGTTTAGAAAGAGTTTTGCGGTGAATTAAGAATTCTGCCATGACCTTGGGTTTTAAAGGCTGCTCTATGGCATTCTTAGATTACATGGACAACACTTCTTGCCTCTGAGTATATTATAAAATAGTCCAGAAAAAATGCTATCTTAATTCCTTAAAAGAGTAAGTAGATTTCCCACAACATCTAAACATCTATCAGTAAAGTATGGCTTTAGATTTCCTTATACTCTCATAAGACTTTTTTACACAGGCTAATTGGTATTGAGGGTAATTTAAAGGGATATGGGTTTATATGGGCTTACTCTCTTTGTGTGACATACATTGTATTAACAGGTGGATGCCAGGGTACACCTGTGTCCAGTGATTTATCCAACCCTTAGGCCACTGTCAGCCATTTAGTTTGTTATCTGGATTATCAATGCTTGATCTTAAGGGAGGAACCAAACTTTATGATGTCACAAGAAAATTACAAATTCTAGGCAGTGTTTAGTAGGATTTAGTTTTTGAAAAATAATGTGTTCCCATCCATAAATCCATTCCACCAAGAGTCCTCTTCAATGACCACTGCCATTGAGTAACCACCACCAAGAACTAACCATATCTTAGTTCTTGATAACTGGCATGGTCAGAGAAAAGACACAGACATCTGGAAAACGTGACCAACACTTTGTAAGTGCTCTTCCTCTGTAAGCGCTGTGTAGATGTAAGTGCTCAATAAATGCATATAATTGATAAAACCCACTAATTTGACAGATGGCCTTGCAGGAGAGTTCTAATGATTGGACTCATACCCACCTTTTAGATATGCTGTAAATAAGAAAACAGACATAGTTACTCTCTGTCCTTTGTAGAATAACTGGAAACAGATCTTTCTTGAGTCAGCACTTTCCTCAATGAAATTATGATTTTGAAATGAGTGTGAAAGAGAATGTATGTAAGAGAAGAAATTGGAGATTGTAAAGTAGGCTTGACAGAAATCATAATCTTTGACAAAACTTTTGTTCTCTGTGAGGTTTTCTTCTAAATGGCTTTATTCTTCAAATTCTTTTTCATAGTTCATATTGTAATTAGACTTTTTGTAATTTTTAATTAGAATATCATAGACACCCCGCAAACTTTGCCACTTTAGTTTACAATTTAATAGTTTTTGGTAAAGTCACACTGCTATACAACCATTATTACTACCTACTTACAGAATATTAACATTAGTCAGTAAAAATGTTCCACGTTCTTCTGACATTAATATTTTCACTCTTCTCTTTTTCTTGGTCAGTCTAAATAAAGATTTGTCTAAATGTTCGTCCATCTATTTAAAAACCAACCTTATCAGTTAGATACAAAAACAGTTTACAATGGGAGATCTCAGTAGCTCATTGTCACAGATAGACAGATCAACTAGACAAAAAAAAAATCAACCAAGAAATACAAGCATTGATCTAAACTTTTGAAGATAGAAAATCAAAAGATATCTGACGTGTAAGCAGGCTAAGATATGCTTATGGGGCCACATAGTTACTGTATTTCCATCTCGGAAGGAATTAGAACTTTTCTGAGCGTTTAAATACTTCTGTTATAGCTTAATTTCTCTGTCACTCTACGTCTCTGTCTCTCTCTACCCCATCCCCAGGGATTCAAGTCACACAGCCCTCCTTGTTACTCTTTGAATATGCTGAGCACGTACATACCTTTTGAGTTATTTTTACTGTTTCTGTTATGTCAGTTATTAAGGCCTTGAAAAGTTCTTGTTTGGCCCTGGGACCTGACTGTGGCTAAGACTAACTGGTATGGGGTGGACTTAATTCTTTTAATACTTTGTAGCAAGAAGTAAACTCTGAAAGCTTGGACAGTCAGTTATTTTTCAACAAATGTATATTGAGTACCTGTAATAGGCTAGGCGCTGTGATGGGTGCTGATCATGCAGTAATGTCTATGATGTGAGGTGCATCGCCAAGCATCTGACAACATACCTGAGGTTTGTATACGTGTGTGATGGAGAGACAGTGGAGATAAGAGATGGTTTTTGGAATATATAAGCTAGGCAATGGGTGGACCTTGTTTTAGTCCATTTTCTGTTACTATCACAAGATCACTGAAGCTTATTAATTTATGAAGAGAAGAGTTATAAAAACAATAAAGAAAATGTTTTATAGTGCAAAATCAAGCAACTGTATCTATTGAGCTTCTGGCAAGGACCCTGCTTGGATGCATCACAATAAGGAAGAGAAACAGGAAAGGAACGAGGCCCATACAGTGTGGGCCAAGAAAATGGGACAGCCTTGTGTTACAACAACTCACTCTTATAGGTACTAACTGGGATCCCGTGAAATCTACATTAATTATTTCTGAAGGCAGTGCAGAAGTGACCACCAATGGTCAGTGATCTCTAATTACCTTACCACCTTCTACTTAAGCTTTACTTCTTAAAGTTACCCACCTCTCAACCCTGCTACCCTGGAGGGGAGTGGGGATCAAGCTTCCAGTCCAGGAACCACTGGGTGACACACTTGAACCACGTGGATCCCAGAGCAAACCTGGCTGGGTAGAGATGATAGGTATTTATTGTTACCCAAATATTGAATATTGTAATCCAAGTATTGTAATCCCTTCTCCAGTCTTCCTCACAATCCGAAAAATTGTATTTATAATCTCATTGAAACACTATTGGAATCCGGACAAGTTAATTCCAATCTACCCTTCCAGGGAAACCCACAGTGAGAATAAAGACACAAAGACATATTCAAAGTTAAGAGCAGCCAAGGGGTCCTAAGTCCAATCCCTGTGAGGATGTGCAGACAAAGGCCCTGATCCTAGACCTTTTCCAGAACTTATTACCTTGTGAAGAAGAGGGTGGCTTAAGGATGAGTGACGGTGGGGATAGTGGGAACTACCTGAGTAGCTTGAGCTAGCTAGCCAGGAAGGGAGAAAACCATCTTTGCAAAATGCAGGGAGAACGACATGCACAAGGATCGATTTGCCTAATTCAATTAAGGTAGCACTTGAATTGTTTTTGGAAGCTGTTGCTCAGTTTCCAATATGTAAACATTTGTGCCCTGGGGACTCATCACTTCCTTATTTCAAGGCTGGTACCTAGTTGACATTCTTGGAACTGATTGGCTCTGCCACCACACTGTGCTCAGATCTTTTATAGAGAGCACGGTGAGAGGAAACAGGAGACTGTCAGATTGGCCCCAAAGATTACATACCAGTACTTCAGCTGGCCTTATTTGCATTGCTTAGAGCCAATTGAAGAGAGAAAGGAATCACACAGCCCACTCTGTTCATATCAGTATATGGAAATGAGACAAATGTTGCAGCAATTGTTCTGTATCAAGGGGTGTTACTCAAATTGTCTCCTACAGGTACTAATGGACAGGCTTTGCATATCGGACCTAACAAATCAGTGGCATCAAATTCAACTTTTCAGTGTCTTGACAGGAATGAGGAAATTTTATTTGTCAGAATTAAATACACCGCATATCTGGGGTGCAACTTATATCCAGCTGCTGCGGTTAGAGACATGTGCTGGTCATCACAAAAGGATAATCATAAATCCCATCCCTGCTACAATTTTCCTTAAGGATGTTAAGGATGATTATGCATTGAAAGAATCAAAACAGCTAATTCGAGACCAACAAGAAACTGCCAAATTTAAGGTTTCTTTTTTTATATAAAGATTAACCTTTGAAAATATAGTAATAATTTTGCAAAGCAGTCAAAACATTACATAATTCTCACCATGGCTTTTGTATAAATAAATAGGAATCAAACTGCAAAGAAAAAACCCCACGATCATCTATCCATGAGATTCCTTGTTCTGCCCCCATAATCTGTGACATAAGCCTTTTGGTTTTGTTGCCTTGTGGCCCTATGGCCAAACTGCAGGAAACGTAATCGCAGAATGGGAAGAGGTACGTCTGAGCATTAATGGTTTATACCCAGAAAAATGATGGAAACATTACTTGGAAGATAGTTACGACTATTGCCACCCAGTCATAAATGAAATATTCCAAACAGCAAAGAAATGCAGGCAGTTTTCCTGCAGGCTGTGTCTGCCTGTTACCCTCTTCCCTTCTAGGGAGGTGCTTCACGTCGCGCTTCTGTACCTCCGAGTCATCAGCGCCTGTGCAGATGGCAAGATCCGCATTTACAATTTTCTCAATGGAAACTGTCTGAAGATGATAAAATCTAATGCCAGAGGTGATGCTGTGCTATCCTTCTATTATCAGGACAACAGGTGGGTTGTAGGTGTGGAGAACTGGGAGCAAATCTGTTGATGGTTTGTCTTCCTCTAGGAGGGTCACAAGCCCTGGATGTACAACAGGAAAGTGGGTAGTGTCTCCCTCCAATTTTGGCCGTCTTTTGGAGTAGTGGTCTTGTGGGAGGCTAATGGGCTTTTCACAAAACAAAGGAATCAGAGTTCATTTCGACTCAACTCATTCTGGATATTTGAGGAAATCACGAAGTGGGTGTAATATAGTTCTTTTGTCAGGACCACACTTGTGCTAATACTGAACCCTTTTTCCCCTTTGATCATGCATTCAGCTGCTCAGAGCTCTGTGTTAACTGTCTTTGTCATCCACCTCTGGTGCAGAGATACTTATAGAGGGGTGAGGGAGGGAGGTCACAGTGAAGGGGGTTCAGTGAGGGAACTCTAGTTGGGGAGAGCTGAACAGGAGTTTATAGAAACCAGCACCATGACTGAACTCATAGCATGCAGTACTGTGCTTGTTATGTGTGAACTGCTTCAGGGTGATATTATGTCAAAACAACCAAATAGAATTAACCTGTAGTTTATCTCAAACTTGCCTAGCCATATTGCCTTCCATGTAATGAAAGGTCATTAATTCTATTTACCATTTTAAGGGAAAAAGTGGCAGTGAGGTTCAGCAAATGGATACTTTTCAGTTTTGATGTAATAACGTTGTAAGAGGTTGGGAAATACTTCTGTTAGGGCTTGCGGTGGGTTCAGTCACCAGTGTTCTGCTCCCACCAACCCAAACCAAACCAAACCAAACCAAACCAAACCAAGCAAAACAAAACACAAAACAAACCTAGCTCCAACCTTTTCTCATTCACAGCATCCCAAAGGAGATCATTTCCTTTATCTCGTGTTGAAAAAAAGTCTGCAAAGATTTCTTAGTGGAATTAGATCTGTCAAATCCTATCCAATGTTACTATCTCAAACATATTACTTTTCTAGAAAGTTTACCCTAGTGGTTAAGGTCTTAAAATTGCAGCCTTTGTAGTAGAAAGGATCCTCTACCTAGTATTTATATTTCTTGTTCATAGATCCAGGAGATCTGACAGAGAGGAGCAACCAGTTTGCTATGTGTAAAAAACCAGTAGTGCTGGGGAAAAGCATTAGAGAAGATAGAAATCATCCTGCTTTATAAGGGCCTTTGTCAATAGCTGGAGTATGTCCAGAGGGTTAGCATGGAAAGTGGTCTCTGTGTGTGAAAAGTCAATAGGACAGAGAAGGCCTTTCCAGTACAGAGTTTTCATTCTTATAACTGGAATAGAAACTGTCTGACATTTTAGGTCTCAGAAGAAAACATAAAATTTAAAAAGGAGTGAATGCAAGACAGTTGTGTGTGGAATGCCTAAACTTCTTCCTTGGTTGCTCTAGGTTATTGAAAACTCATTGAAAAAACATTCAAGGTTGGGTGCAATGGCTCATATCTGTAGTTCTGGTTACTTGAGAGACTGAGGCGGTGGGGGGGGATCACAAGTTCAAGGCCAGCTTGGGCAATTTATTGAGACCCTGTCCTAAATTTTTTTAAAAAAGGCCAAGGATGTAGCTCACTGTGAGCCCTGGTTGCAATCCCCAGTTTTAAAAAAATTATAGCTTGAGAAGCAAAGCGATCAGAACACATCCGCTCTGTCTGTTCATGTTTATTTGTTAAAGAAAGCTAAGTACCAGCTGTATAACTTGGTCCCTTGCTTTGCTCCCCACCCACCCACCAGCACCTTACCCTATTTTATGGCTATTGCATGGGCACCACCTAAGGCTGATGAGACAGTAACCGCAATGCACGTTTGGGCGGCTTCCATGCTCCTTGTTGGGCAACCTTGTTTCGGTTCCAGGATGGTGGTCAACACAGAGAGCAATATTCTGCTGTTCCAGTTTGAGAATGTAAAGTGGCAGTACTCACACGACAGAAGCAAGCAAAAGAAGAGTAAGGAGAAAGAGGAGGAAAAAGAAGAAAACGGTCTCCTGGACCTTCTTTTCAAGTCTAGCACTCAAGTTCACAGACTAAAAGAATCTATATCCAGTAGTAAACAAATTGTCATCCAGGAGGTCCTACTAGACAAACCTCAGAAGTCTCAACTTCTGCTGAATCCAAGCAAGTTATCTGCAGGTAAAGGAGCCAATCTGCAGAGAATCCCAGTGATAACCAAGGGAGCAGGGGAGGGGAACCCAGGACTGGTTTCTTGAAGGGTATTTTGGCCAAGGGTTTCTTAATGACATAAATCCTAATCCTTCAAGAAGTTTGCTTTGATCCATCAATTTGTTAGCAAAGCTAAAGGGAAAATTTCTTTCATGATCTATATTTTCAAATTTATTAACATCGTTGTATAGGAGATTATATAGTAACCTTATAATTGACATTAAAAAAAGCAATCAACATTTCCTACTCCCTAAATCCAAACAAATATTATATACCTTATATATTTCCTCGGAACAGAAGAAGTTACTATAAGTAGAAAAAAGTTTTATATAGAAAGTATCATCTTTAGACCTTTGAGAGATTGGAAAATATCAGTTATAAATTGTTTGTATATATGTTTATGTGTACATGTATGCAAGTGTGTAGGTGGAAGTGTGCCATTTATAATATTTAAGGGATAAATTATATGGAGGTTAAAGCAGCAAAACTCCTTTTTACCTGTCCTATATGTGGCATGAAATTTGATACACAGATCTAGAGAACATCAATGGACTACTTCCAAGCATAGCATTCTCAACATAGCCAATCTTGAGGAGCCAAGCCTTTTAGATAATGCTCAGAGCTTGAGGAAGAGATCTAAACATTAGACTGTAAGTGCCTACTCAGTTTAATATCAGAATAACCAATGCATTGATATTTTGAGTGCAACTCAGTTGAATTATGAGCCTCCATTATTGCTATTTCTATTACTATCCCCCCATGAGTCAGACCTACTTAAGTTATATAATCACAGCAGTTTCTCCTCAGTCTTACGTTAGCCATATTTCCAGGTATAACTCAAAGCTAAGGAAGCCAAAATCACCCCAGAAAGATGACCACGAGAGAACTGGTTCTATTCATAGGGGAGTAAATGGCATTGACGATGGGCAAGAAAAATTCAAGATGGAAGATAAGACGGTGGTGCTTTATTTGAATTAGTGGCAAGGTTCAGGATCCAGTCTCTGTCTGTCTGTTTTGTGCACACATGTTCTTCTTTAGTTTTTTTTTTTTTTTTTTTTTTTTAGCAGACTTTAGCTTATCTTTGAGGATTCAGAATGGATATAAGGTCTGGCTTCACCGTAGAGTGACCAGTTTCTTCTAATTGTCCTCTTACTAACTTGAAGGTCAAAAGCAAAATACCTTTCTAAGACCTAAGGCTCACAGTCTACTACCGTTCAGCTTGGTGGTTTCTTGCACAGTTGTGTCAGTAGTCTGAGTAATGGGCACAGCAGAAGGCTGAAGAGGAGGTTGGGCTGGTTGGATTGGTTATAGGGGATTTCATGAGAGAGAGGAGAGATTTTGGGAGGGTAGGACATACTGTGCATATGACATAAGGAAATATGGGGAGAGAGAGAGAGAGAGAGAGAGAGAGAGAGAGAGAGAGAGATGCACATCTATATTCCCTGTACTTTGGAAGGCTGGACTAGAAGGATAACAAAACTCAAGCCTTACCTGACAATCTCAGTTACTTAGGAAGACCTTGTCTCAAAAAATAAAAAAAATAAAAATTAAAAAAAAAAAAAACGGCTGAGGATACAGCTCAACACAAAGGCCTTGGTTCAATTCCCATTAATGCAAACAAAAACAACCACAATCTCAGAAAAATCAGAGAAATGAAGAAAAGTTGCTGAGTAGCATGATTGGACTGTCCCTTCATCATTTTTGAAGGATATTGGTAATAATTCCTTTCAAATATTTTTTAGTGTAGTAGTCTTTCTTTACAGCAGACATATTTCAAGGCAAGGTCAAAATAATTTTGATGAAAATTATGCTAATTACGAACATCTTGTATATACCTGTGTCTGTAAATCCGAACAAGGTTGCCTATAGTGAAAAGTCTAGGGAATGAAATTGCTGAGCCAAAAGAAAGGTGCATTTAAAAACTAGGAATTTATTGCCATGGTAATTCTTAGAAGCACAGAATTACTTTACACTCCCACTAACAATGCACGAGAGCTCCTCTCGAGACCATGGTAACTTTGGGTGTTATCTATTATCTCCCACATGCTTACATGGTAGTAAAAATTGTATGTGTTTCTTTCAGGTTGGTCATTAATTAAATGTCCAACAATGAGCAATGGCTAAGAATCTATACCTTGACTATGTGGTGACAGTTAGTAATTGTATAATGGGAATTGCAGTGAAGTAGACATGTAAATAGACTTGGAAAAATGTCCAAGATATATTATTTTGCAAAAAGGCAATTTAATAAACAATGAACACATTCCAATGCCTTTTTTAATAAAAGGAGAAAAATTCTTTGTTTTTTGGATTTGGAAGGAGAGGGCAGATTTTTTACATTTCAACTCACTGAGTTTTATTAAAATGTTGTCAGGCAACAATTTGAATTTTCATTTTATCTTAATATGTCTATCTTAGGATAAAAACTATCGGATCAAGAGGAATCATATGCATAACACATTATTGTATTTTATGTGCTGGTGCAACTTGGGGTTCAGACTTTGGATTCTTATGTGTTAAGTTCCAGACTAGATGAATACTTGTACTTTCATGATTGTTATTCCTTTTGAAAGTGAGGATAATGTTATCAGCAAGGCATTGTAGGGACTGAAAAAGCCTAAATGAAATCGAGATAATATATATTTGTTTACCTGCGAAGATATCTTCATTAACCTATTGTTCTTAGATTTCCCAGAAGTCTTGACTATAAAGTGATATATGGGAAGGATTCTCCTATTCTGGTCATTAGCTTTTGGACTTGCTGATATTTTTAATCATGTTATAATGTTTTGTATTTCCCAGGGGTGATATAGTCTTCAAAGGTCTGATTTTGGGAAATGTCCTAGATCAATGGAAATCAACTCTTATTAGTAAAATGGAGATCAAACTTTGTGATATAATTATCATTGAAAATATAGGTATATTATTATACATATATAAGATATGTTTTGTGTGAATCATAAATTGATATGAGCAGGTCAGTTCTACAGGGAAGTTTCCAAAATTTGCACAATACTGGAATCACACATGCCTTCAAATATGCATATTTAAAAGCTAGTACACATTTTATATGAATTTAGCATATTTATTTAAAAATTACTTTGTTCATCATTTGTTGTATTATCAAATTTCTGATACCACTAGGGATGTTCAACACGTGATGGTATGCTTGTTGGGCAACAATATCTCATTGTGTCTAGCAGTTTAGAAGTTAGGATGGCTTTAATTTTCATGCATAAGTTAATATGCAATATTTTCATACAATGCTGTTGTTTTTCTTTTTGTTGAAGTAGATGATGAGGAGGAAATGCAACTACAAAAAAAAGTGAAATCTCCTGCAAAACTGATCAGGTATTCAAAGAAAAATTCCTGGGAAAAGCCTATGTCACCGGACCATTTTCTTTTGACTCTCAGTGCCTTGCAACAAGCCAACAATTCTGGAAAATTTACCTATCCCCATAAACCCCAAATCCAAGTCGTGGATGCTGTGGTACCTTCAATTTCTTTCCCAAGGAAGGTCCTGAATTTCAAGGGAAAGTCCATCCAACATGCAGTTGATAGGTTGAAATTCAATAATGCTCCCATAGATGTGAAACAAACTGAAATTCCCCTTGAAGTCCAGAAACTGAAGCCTAATTTGAGGAAGTCTTTGCATAGTCCCAGTATCCAGTCTACCATACCCCAACCCATGCTCATCCGCCCCAGATTGTCTGACAGCTTAAAAGGTGGACACCCCTTGACCAGTTCAATTGAAAAAGCAGCCCACAGCCGAGGCCCCCCGACCAGCATGAAGGTCATTCAACCCAGCCACATGGCAGCTCCACAAGAGAACATGGCTGTGCAGATTCTCAGGAAGGAACGGCCTCACTTCTACACGACTCTGGATCCCCTCCGAATGAATACAGAATTCATGCTGTTAACCGTGAAGAAAGAGAAGGAGTATGAGGAAGCCAAGATGAGACAGTATCAGGGCGAGGAGCCCACTAGAGTGGTCAGTCCAGGGAGAGCAAGCAAGACTGCATGGATCCGGAAGATCAAAGGGCTGCCTATCGATAATTTCTTAAAGCCAGGGAAAATAGCAGCCCCTGAACTCGGACAAAATATGTTTATCTAAATGAGCTTTGGGAAATAGCAGGTTTATGCTTACTCTCCCTTCCTCCCTCCCTTTTTTTGACGATTCCCTGGCAATTAATGTGGAAATTCCTATCTTCCTGCCAGCCAAAGAACTGATACTCTCAAAGTAAGAAGGAGAAAGATGGGAGATACTGGCTTCTGCATTTTCATTAGAAATGATTCAGTGAGACTTTAGGAACTTCAATTTCGTTGATAGGTGGTAGAGAAGGTCTATAAAATTAGATACCACTCATCACTACCAATGTCAAGATATCATTTCTTCCAGGAAATGAAGTAACAGAATTGTGTCAGAATAATAAATTGAAATTTGCTAATATTTTGTTGTGGACATTCAAGTGAGTTACCCTAAAAGGGTGAAGCTGTAGACAAGTTAACATATTTGAAAATATTTTGTGTGTATTTCTTTCTTAAGGTTAACTCCTTTGGGAAAAAAGGGTTTTCATCTTTCCAACAAAGAGGGATATTAATATCAAGTGGGTTGAGATTTCTATTTAAACCTTTGGAGGGTAGTCAGAGATCAGACAGTAATGCAGAGAAGTATAGCCCTTCATTAGGGTCGTGTCCCCCTGAAGAGCCCACCCTCCATCCACTGGGGACAGCTCCTATCTCAGCCTGGTCAGATCTTGCCCTCCACTTTTAAAGAATAATGAATTCAAATTGTTGTTTTTACTTTAAGGAAAGTAAAGTTCCATAAAACCCCACCACACTGAGTAGGCCACCAAACACATGATTCAGACAGGCTAGATGCACAGATCATCTATCCAAGGATAAGCATGTATTTACTTTGCCAAGCTCTCACGCTTCTTTGAGAAATGTGTGTGTGTTTCACTATTTTGATACTAAGTTTAAAATAACACTGATAAATACACATGTTAAAAATATTTTTCAAGTGCACAGAAGGGATCCAATCTATGCTCTCCCACATGCTAAGCAAGTATTCTACTACTCAAATACACCGCACCGCAAAATCTGTAGTTTTCATGGAAAGAATCCCATAGTATTACAGCCTTCTGACAATTCTGACTTAGGTCTGGCAGACAGGCTATTCCTATTTCAGGACGTCTTGAAAGCCTCTGAATTTTAGTTCTAGCTAAAATCACACCATTAGCAACTGAACTTCAAACAGTAACAAAAAAGTGTCTCATTTACTAAATACCTTGTAAAGATATCATCCATTTCCACTTTACCACTGAGGAAAAAAAAAAGTAGAGGCTTATATAATAGGTAATAAATAGTGGGCAGTGGTTGAAATTCAGGCGCCCAAACTTCAGGGGGCAAGTGTAAACCTCAATTCTTTATTGTGTTCCAGGGCGGCTCAGGTTATTCCTTTCCCAAAATGCCTGGTGTTGCTTAGAGTCCTTTTGCTTTGTTCTTTCCACCCCTTCGTAAGAGCACATTTTTTTCAACTGCTTCTAAAATTTAATACACAAAAGTAACAATGTACAGGAAAACAGGTCGATGTAAGTTAATAAAATTATGGAATAAAGTTCCATCCTTCACACTCAGGTCATTGACGTTGACAGTAATGTTTTTACAGTTTGCACTTCACAGGCAATGAAAAACATTCTCACCCAGGGCGAAACAGAATAGCCTCCCGTTAGATCTGACTGTAGTTCCGGGTTTCTTTCCAGACTGGTAAGTACTTAGCTTCTAATTGGATCAGACCTCAGATCGCCCCGCCCACAACATCGCCCCGCCCCTAGATAGCCCTACACGCGGCTTTTCCAGCCTGGAATTGCTCCTCCCTCCGGCAGTGCCTAGAAGCGGAAGTGGCGCTGGAAAATAGGACCGGGTTGGGGCCTGTGCTATATTAGCACCTTCCGGGCTCGTAGTGACGAGTCCGCCGAAGTTGCACACCGGACTCGGCTGCCGCTGCGCTGACGTGGCCCCCGGAAGTGGGGTTTGCGCAGGGTTGCCATGTTGCCACAGGTGAGGGGTTGTGGGGTTCGGGAGAGGGCAGCTGCACCTAGGGGGCTGCCTTGTTGTGTTCGTGGGACGAGACCCGGGCTTCCCGGGGCTGTTGCGCCCCTGCCTGCCGCCCGAGTTCGAAGTAGAACATGCTGGGCGGGCGAGAGTGGAGGACCGAGGACTGTTGTCCGGGGAGGGATTCTGGGTGCCCCGAGGCTTCTGGTGAGCTGGGGCAGGGAAGAAGCCCGTCGCCTGCAAATGTCAACATTTGGTTGACTCCCGGGCTGGGCAGCAGCCACGCTGTGGGCTGGAGGTTGTGGATAGTTGCGCTTTCCTCAGCCCGGCGTGCACCGGCTGGGAGGAGGAAGGCTCTGCCGGTGGGCATGTCTCGGATTTCTCCTGACCCTGTAGAAATGTCAGAAAACGCCAGAGTCTTGCATTCGGTTTGTTACCACACTAACACTGGCGGTGATTGTCTCTCTTTTTTTTAATTTAGTGTATTAGTACATGTGTGTAGTACATATATAACTTTCTTGTGGGAAGTTAGTACCTGTAACACATCTTAACTTTATTTTTGTCCTCTTTTCTGTCCCTCTATCTCTCCTCCTCCTATTTCTCGATCGTCCCTCCCCCTTTTTTGGTACGTGTTTCCTGTACATAATGTTTACATTCCTTGTGTGGAGTTGGTACATGTACATACTATCATAGTTTTCATCTTTCCCTCTATTTCTCTCTCTTAATCTCCTTAACCTTTGAGAACTATCTGTCTCCCTACGATTATCTGTCTTTTGATTTGCTCTTTATTTTTACTCAGGGTTTCTTAAAAGAGACCACAGGTTTTTGAACCGAGGTTGTAAGACATTTAGTAATCTCTTTTAAAAAACACTATTTATAGTGCACTTTGACCTAAGTTATCTTTCTCTTCTCTCTCTCTCTCTTTGAGATAGAGTCTTTCTGTGCAGTTCAGACTGGCCTTAAACTCACCGTGTAGCTTAGGCTGGTTTTAAACTTGCAATGATCTTCCTACCTCAATCACCACACCCAGCTTCTATTAAATCCCACCCCTATTTGTTTCATGAATAATTTATTGAGAATTTATTGAGAGATTGCTGTGGCTCAAACCCTATTCTTCAGGCCCAGGCATGGGACTGGACTCAGTACAGACATGTTTTTTTTTTTTTTTTAATGCCTTGTATTGTAAGAGTGGGTGCAGGGGTTAGATTCCAGGACTTGGAGGCTGCAGAGGGTCAGGGGAGGGGAGAGATGATAAATTACATAACGAAAGATATTTTCGGGCCATGGTAGCAGAGACAGAAATGAAATGACAAGTATATAAGTTTGGATTTATAGTCAGAAAAGACCACTATGAGTTGGTGTCTTGAATGGAGAAAATAGTGGTAGTTCAAGTTTAACTCTGATGGTGCTCACAGGCCGAAAAAGGTGGTGAAGCAGGCCCACATGCAGCTCTTCTTGCTTTATAAGTGTGTTGTTGACCAAGGATCTCAAGCCCTTTATTGCTAGGCGGTCATCTTTCTGCCTCAGCCTGCCAGAGTAGGATTACATGCATGTGTCCTGCACCCAGCTTACCTTCAAGATTCTTAATACAATAGCTGGCATTTCCTTGTGAATCAGAGCATGTCAATCCTATGCTCAGAACACTGTTCACCTCAAAAATTTTTTATAAAGTTCCTATACTAGCATCTTAATATGCTTAAAATCAAACTTTGATTTTGCCTCTAAATCTGTTGCATACATCATTTCCTGTCTTAATAAACAAAGGCAATTGCAAGAATGCAGAGATACTCTTTTTTTTTTTTTTTTCCCATACCACTTAAAACAGGGTCAGTAACTTAGCAGCCCTTCTGAGTGACTAAGGGAGACTAATTTTTCAGAGAGCAGGATAGAAGAGTGATCCAGATAGTGGACCACAAATACAGACGGACTCAATGTGACACAATTGTGGTGTGTTTAAGTGACTAAAAAGAAGCCCAGTCTGACAGGACCTTAGTTATTGTTTGTTTCCTGTTTTATATAAAATTACCATAAATTTAGTGGCTCAAAACAAATTTCTTACAGTTCTTGTGGTCAGAAGTAAAAAATGAGACTTTTGTGATAAAATCACGATTTGAGCAGACCTTTGTTCCTTCTGGAGGTTTTAGAGGAGTCTGTGTCTTTAACCTTTTCCAGTTTTCTGAGGCTGCCTGTGTTCCTTAGCCAAGCACCTTGTTGCTCTGACTTCCAAAGCATCAGCAGAGCCTAGGCACATCTCACTCTGCCCCCTTGTATCACCATGTTTGACTCTGACTTTCCTGTGCCCCATTTGAGGATCAGCATGATTATATCCTTGGGCCCATCTGGATAATTCAGACTAATCTCCCAAGATCATTCATTTGATCACATCTACGAAACTTTGTTAAGGTAAGTAAGTATGTTCACAGGTTCCAGGGATTAGAACCTGTATGTCCCACATTGACTGAGAAGAGACTTTATCACCCTACACAGTTAAAGAGAGAGTAGCCTGAGAGGTGTTAAAGGTGTGCAGAGAAAGATCATGAAAGAGTAAGGAATCTGTTTTTCAGTCAATGTGCCGTGAGTTTTAAGGTGGGAAATGACAGTTTAAGATGACATTGTCTTGCTGCCTGCTGAGTGGAGGTTGGCCTGTTGGGATCAAAAGCAGAGGGCCACAACTTTTTATTCCTTAGCATTGCTTGGTAGGTAGATCTTAATCTTGGCTGTGTGGTTCATTTATGAGAGAGCTTTAAAAAAAAATCCAAACGTCCTACTCACGCTCCAGACCAATTACATCTAAACCTGTGGGGATGGTACCCAGGTATCATTTGTTACTTTAAAAAAAACAAAAAAAGTATTTTGTCTAGTCGAGAACCACTGGTCACAAGGATCTGATTCCATTTTACCTGTCCACTTTTAGCTTCTATTCTGCTTTTCTCACCTTTCTTGTACTATATGGACTGCGTGGTCATTCCACATAGATACCTTGTGTATTTCCTCATCTATGCCTTTGAACACATAGTTGAAGGACTGAGCGAGAGACTCTGAAGGCTCTACTGATAAACTTTCTTCCAGGAAACTTCCCCAGACCCTCTAATGGAAAGGATTCTTCCCTCCCCCGGGCTCCCATTTGCAGTCACATGTTTCTAGACACAGTGTGCAATACATTATGGGTAATTGTTCCCTTGTTTATTCAGTCATACTGTCAACAAATACCACTTGGCTAGTGTGGTTGTGAACTAGTATTTATTACAGTAGGAAGAGTCTTTGTCCTCCAGCAGTGTCTAGGCAGAGGTAGGAGGGACAGGTTTGTAAGAATAGCTTCTGATAATTCATCTAAGGGTTTCTCCAAGGGGTGGATTGCAGGGGAAGTTTCCCAGCTACGTCTGTATGTGATATGAAATGTGGAGGGCCAGCTGGTGTTTGCTGGATGGTGAACTTGGTAGGGGGTGGGGAAAGGCAAGAGCATTTTGAATAGACAGAACATGTGGAAGGCAGGAAGACAGGAGAGGCCCTGCAGTACCTGTGTGGCGGGCCTGGGGGGAGGGAGTGTCAGGTAAGTGGGGGCATCAGATCATGCGATCTATACTTTACGAGGAGGAGTTATGTTATCCGTTACTTGGACGCACACCATTGCAAAGTTTGAGCAAGAGAGTCACATCGCGCGGTTTCTGTGGTGGACACTTGGGTAATGTAGAGGAGGAGCTGGAGCAGAGCAGGGTGGATGGAGAGACACAGGCAGGGAGGCAGGTGGGTGGCACTAGGGAGGGCACAGTTCGCAGGGTCCTTGAGGTTGAAGCTGAGGGGAGTTGCAGTGAGTGGAGCTGTGAGCCCTCACATCCCAAGGCAGTGAGAGGAAGGAGTGTTCCATGAAGGTGGATGGTGGAAGGCCAGTTCAGGCTTAGGGTTTTAAAAACCTTTTTTGAACAATAAGTTCTTAAAGAGGTATGCGTGCTGACTAGAAAGATTTGATAGAATTGAAGATACAAGAAAATAGAAGTAAAAGGGAAAATGATAGAAGAAGCCTCTGACAAGGCACGAAGAGGAAACGCACAGCGAGGTGGTTTTGGGAGGGTGCAAAAACAGAGTTTATCCTCCATAGTCTCAGCTTTCTCTGTGACCTAGAAACGGCACCTGAGGGTTGGTGTAAGTTTGCAGGACCATTATCTGCAGTCCAGCATTTTTGGAGAGGTTGGTAGCCCAGGAATCGGTCTGGGAATAACTCAATGTGGGATGACCGTGTTGGTATTTGCCAGATGTTTGAAGTGGGAGGAGAAGATCAACATACGTCTTTCTCCTAGGTTGTGAATTCCTGATGGCTGTGATGATGTCTTAAATTTTTATCTTCCTTTTGATGAACATGCATCTTTGCGTTGTGCTGGCTATGTAAATACTGAATTCCATTTTGTTTCATAGATGTTTAATTTTCTTACCAGGACAGTAATGATGATGCTGAAGATGTTTCACTGTTTGATGCCGAAGAAGAGACAGCTACCAGACCTAACAGGTCCAAGATCAGGTGAGAGGTGTTGCACTGTGTTAGACAGAACACAGTGCTGTTCTGTCTCTGTGTTGGTGTCGCTTGGTGGGATTGAAGGTGGAGTGGTTACAGTGTGCTTGTGAATTGTATGTTGCTAATTGGGTTTAGTGTGAGACTAGGAAATAACTGGTATACGGTCTTTTATTGAGTCCTGAGCTTTCAAATCAGCAAGTGCCATTACTTGAACACTAGGGTTTTTAAATTCTGTAATAGCTACTGTTTCCCGACAGTTTTATACATTTCTTTGTATAATTGAAGTTGATATATTACATTTTGATTTATTATCCAAATTTACATTTCTTAGAAATACTATGAAAATATCAAGCGAAACAGTTCTAGGCTTCTCTCTAAAGAAATTCCCTTACTGCAATAAAATTCTACCTGAACCTTGAAACCATGCAGAATATAAGATGCCAGACACAAATGGCCAAATATTTTGTGATTTTTTTATTTATATGAAATGTTCAGAAAAGGCAGATCTTTGGAAAGGGAAAGTAGATTACTGAAGTAATGAAAAATTACTGATTGTGCTGATGGTTGCACATTTCCAAATACACAAAAATCATGTAAGCTGTATACTGTTAAGTAGATGAATTGAGTAGTATGAGAATTATATCTGAAACAAAATCCAAAACATTTCACTTGATGGTTACTTTGTTTTTTTTTTTTAATTTTAATTTTTTTAGTACCTGTTTGGAGTACATGGCGTTAACTTTACCTGTGGGTTGTTGACACATGTGCATAGCACATTTTAGTTCCTTTTTTTCTTCCCCTTTTGCACACCTCCCCCATCCACCCACCTCTGGATCCCTTGCTCTGTTTTTGGTACCTGTTAGCAGTACATTCCTGTGTGGAGTTGGTACATGTGTGTACACATCCCAGTTCCTTTTTAAAGTCTGTCTGTCCCCTCTGCTTTCTCCTTCCCATCTCTTGGCTCCCTTCCCCTTTGAGGAAGATATAACTCTATTTCCCTCCTTTTGTTTTTTTTGAGACAGCGTCTTACGGGGTAGTCCAGACTTGTGTTGCACTTGTGGTGATCCTCCTGCTTCATTCTCCCTGACTGCTGGGATTACAGGCGGTGCCGCAATGCCCACCTCTGTCTTTTATTTTGCTTTTTGTTTTACTTTGTGTTTCTTGTGTAAGAGAAACCATGTTATATTTAAGCTTGTGTGTCTGATTTATTTCATTTATTAACATTATGGTCCAAGGTTTCCTTGAGATCCAGTTTCCTGCAAATGACTCAAGTTTAAATGGTTACTTTGTCTTACTGCCTGAACTGATTTCTGGGGGTCTGGGAATTCATTTGATGTGATTTGATCAAGTTTCTTGTTATGTGTTTTTTGGAAGTTTCTTTTCAGTACGGTGTTAAAGTCATGTTTATGCAGTACATTTACAGAGAGGCACACGGTTTGCTTCTTCCTCAAACCATCTTTTATTTTGATAAAAGTCCTTGGGGCTGTACTGTGGCTAAAACATTTCACATGTACGTTTAGCACCTTAGTAAAATATAATTGCATCTTTATTATGCTTCGGTTTCAGGCATCCAGTGGCATCGTTTTTCCACTTGTTCTTTCGCGTCAGTGCGATTATAGTCTACCTTCTGTGTGAACTGCTCAGCGGCAGCTTCATTGCCTGTATGGTGACCATTATCTTACTGTTGTCATGTGATTTTTGGACAGTGAAGGTAGGTTTGTTTTTATTTTAAAAGTGTTTTTAATATGAGTTTTAATGTATAAATAATAAAAGGTAAGAGCAGTTTAGATTGGTTTTATCTTTTTGTTATTTCAGGCCCTATCGGTTACAGTGTGAGATACAGCTCTCACATGTTTGCTGTTACACTGCTGAGTTTTCTGTGCCAAGTAATACTAGCAGCCCTAGACTGTATATTAACTCTCATGGATACTACTAGTTTTGCTTCAGGGTCATTTTCTGTTATGTTGTGTATGATTTTTGTGAAAAGTTCCAATATAATTTGTCCACAATTACCTTTTGCAGGGGCTCTCAAGGGATCTGTAGCGTACTGTTTCCCAACCAGGGGCACCCTCTGCCCTCCTCTCCCCTACCTGCATGGGATATTTGTCAGTGTCTGAAACATTTTTGATTGTCACAAATAGGAGCACAGGAAGGGAAATACGGCATCTAGTGGGTGTGGCCCACTAGATGTGACCAGCTGTGCTGCTAAATATTTAAGATGTACAGGAAGCCCTCCACTACAGTTATCTGACCCAAGATGCCAGTTGTACAAAGGTTAAGAAAAAGCGGAGTTATCTAGCTGAAGATGTCAGTTGTGCCAAGGTTGAGAAACCCTGGTATAGACGATAAAAAGGAATGCAAGAATTGGTCTCAAAGTTAAAGGCAATGATGATGTGTGTGGAGGTGGATGAATGGGTGGGTAGGTAGATACATAGATTAATAAATAATAATATAACTAATAAAATAGTCAAGGTGGACTTTAGGTGGTAGATTTCTTGGTTAGTCATTGTACCATTTAACTATTCTGTGTGTGAAGGGAAAAAATCAAATGAAGTAAACAACAAAACAGGTCTACTGTGACATTTCAATCATATATATTGATTAAAGACCAGTGATTTGTTATAAATTCATATTCATCTTTCCTGCTATTTTTAGATGTTTAAGTTCTTGTAACTTCAGAAGTGGTTGCTTTGGTAGTGGCTGGTTTCCAGAGGCCGTATAAGGGATTTCAAACATCTTTTTTCTTTTGTGTATTTGACTTTGCATTTCTTCTGTTTTATGCTCTAAACAGTATCTGTTGTGACCTGTTCATAGTTTTGTTTTGATGAATTTTATTTTTGATGTTCATACTATTTCTGTTTAACTAAATAGAATATGACCTTCATAATTTCACACTCTTATATAGCTTTAGTATCTCTTATCCAAAATGCTTGAGACCTGAGGTGTTTCATATTTCAGAATTTTTTCAATTTTGGATTTTTATCTGTTGACGACTCCTAATCTGGGAATACATGTATGAAGTGCTCCAAAATCCCAAATCAGCTGAATATTATGTCTGCGGAAAAACAGAGAAAATTCAGATTTCAGATATGAACATCAGAGAAAATGAAATGCTTTTGGAGTTAGAGTAAACAGTGTAACCAAATAGCCTATTTTCTGATTTTTTTTTTAAACAAGAGCTTAAAAAAATGTCATGCTTTTATCCTTGGGAAAATTATTTACAGATACCTAAACAATTGAGATGTGAAGCAACATTCAAAACTTAAGTGTGGAGAATTATTAGATAGGATTGCTCAAACTACCTACATTTTCTGGTCCGAAGAAACAAAGTTAGAAAGCAGTGAAAAATGGTTGTTAAAATTGAGATTTGTAAAGAAAAAGTCAGTTTGCTACATATTTTGGTGTTAAAAGGAAACGGAAGCTGGTGGTGTGGTGCATGTCTGTACTCCCAACTACATGGGAGACTGAGGCAGGACTGTGAGCTTGAGGCCAGTTTAGGCAAGTGAGCAAGTTTCTCTCTCAGATGCAAAGGACTGGAGATGGAGCTCAGAGTTCCCTGAGTTCAACCTTTAATACCAGAAAAATAAAACAAAGACCAAGCCTGTAAGGTAACAGGCTGTTTGCATTTTACAGTGATCATCTAGACTGAAACTTTAAGAATGTATCTAAAACCGCATTTAGAGGAAAACACAGTAGACTAAAAGTTTTTATTACTAAAGAAGAAAGTGAAAATAATAAACCACCAAAGTGCAAAACTTTCAAAATAAAAACCTGAAATTAGGAAAAATAAACCAATAAAGGTAAAAGCAGAAAGAAAGAATTGGGAAATGGTAACATGGAGGGATTTGAAAATATTTTAGAATCTATTTCTTGAAAATGCCAGTAAAGGAGACTTGTGGTTATTCTCAGTCTCGTGTGCCGGCTCTTCTCCCATGTAGCCTTGTAATGTTAGTATCTGTGCCTTGTGAATGTTGCTCTTTTAAGTTTCTTCTTCCTTCTGTATTCCTTCTGTGTGCCATCTGTGCTTCGGGTTGGTTGACTGTAGATTTAGCTCTGTGGCCACATGTGTGCTAACAGCTCTAGACTCCTCATCTGTCTCCTTTTTTTTGGTACTGAGAATTGAGCTCAGGACCTTGCGCTTGTCAGGGAGGGGCTGTGCTGTGCTGCTGGGCTGTATCCTCATCCCCATCTGTTTTCTTGACATTCGACCTGGCATTTGTAAAATATTGTAGTTCTTGCCTTCCACCAGCAAAATGCTTCCCTTCCATAATTATGCCCTTTCCCGGGGGTCTGCAGGCCCTGTGTCCTCACCTGAGTGGACTAGAAGTGTATGATTTGCCTTCCGTCTGCCCAGCCCCGTCAGTCACCAAGTCTTACGAACTTACACATTTTTCTCTGCTCTTCAGAGGTCCTGTGCTGCTGCTGCTGTATCTGGAATGTTTTGCTTCTATATCATTTAATACATTGATTCTTAATTATTGTTTAATGTCACGATCACATTACATCGTAATGGGGCTATGAATAATGTTGAACACATAAAAGAAAATATGTAGCTGGGCGTGGTGGCTCACACCTGTCACTGGGGAGGCTGAGGTAGGAGGATTGTTGTGAGTGCAAGACCAGCCTGGGCTACAGAGTGAGCTCAAGTCCTGCCTGAACTGCATAGAGACCCTGTCTCAAAAAGACAAAAAAAAAAAAGAAAAAACATGTAAGATTACAAATATATCACATTAAAATGCAGTTGGTCATACATGCTCCTGAGTTCTACCTGCATCTGTGTATTCAGCTAACTGGATCAGGAAAACTGCATGCGTACTGAACACATACAGATATTTTTCTTACTGTTGCCCCCTAAACAATACAGTATAAAAAGGATTTACACAGCATTTAGACTGTATGAACTGATTTAAAGTAGACAGAAGTGTGTGCAGGTGTTAAGTGTAGATGTTATGCTGTTTTGTACAGTATGAGGAACTCCAGCAGCTGTAGGTTTTGATGTACATGGTGGGGGAAGGGGTTAAAACCAATCCCCTATACTGAGGGGTGTCTCTTTTATCTTCTGCATAACAGTAGAATGCACGATAAGGTTTTTTAGCTAGGGGTTGAGTTGAGACCTATCACATAATAAATTATGCACCAGCCTACTTGTATAGGCATTAAATGAGGATTTTGATATCTGAATCCACATCAACTTTTAAATAAAAGCACACAAAATTTTTTGCAAAGTTCTAATTTAGTAGTGTGTATTTCTTTGTGATTACACTAGTAGTGCAAGGCAGATTTTAAAATACTATCCAGTGGTACCTCAGTTTACAAACTTGCCTTGTTCTACAATTTTGGGAAAGATAGCCACTTTTGTGTTTGTGGGAAAGATGATCGTGGTCCTGCTGGTTACAGTTGTGTTTGTTACCTGATGCAGAATTTGCATATGAAAACAGAATTTTGCCATTTGCAAACAAAACGATTTGTGAACTGAGGTAGCCCTGTAATTTTTTTTTTTTTTTTTTATCGGTACTGGGGATCGAACTCATGACCGCCTGCTTGCAAGGCAGGTGCTTATGCCACTGGGCCAAATCCCCAGCCCCTAAGTAGCCCTGTACTTTTAAAATAGTAATGAATGTAAAGAAACTATAGTATTAAATGAAAAATACCTAGTTTTTACTGTGACAAAGTTACGAGTTTTTAAAATTTAACTTAAATCATGGTTTGTTGTCTACATTTATAAGTTAAAGGTATGCTAAAATACTTTTATTTATAGAAAAGTATAAAAAATAAAGAAAAAAGTTTCCCTATCCAGGTTTATAGAAACTCTGAATCTGTTAGTAGTAGACATCAATGATTAAACATCCTTTAAGTTCATTCCCAATGCTGATTCATTCTGAGACACAAGGCTAGATCACATGTCCTTGTTATGTTGTTAGTATATTCCGTGCTTTGATGTACAGCGTGTCTCACAGTTGGCAATAGTACATTTGTGCACTGGTCGGTCTCTGTTCCCCACAGTATTTGAAAATGTGAGGACAAAGGAGGCGTCTGTGAGTCACAGTATTTTTTTTTCAACCATCACATTGCAGATGCTTAGTAAATATTTGTTGATTAAATATTAGAAAAATTTTCAAAATAGTCGGTAATGTTAATAAATAAGAAGAGAAATTGGTATACCTCAGGAACCGAGTGAGATGAATAGTGTCCATAACCAATTGTAGGGATGTCAAGTTGTAAAAAATGTATAGCTACAGTCAGGATATATGGAAAAAGGTAGGTCACAGTAGCCAAGGAACAGTTGGGCTAAAGAAAGACACGGGATTGGAGTTTTGATGAGGTGGAGAAGACACTGTAATGTTCATGGATAGACATGTTACTCTGCAGCCCTGTTGGTCATGCCATTACCACGTTACTTAATACACAGTAGTCTTTGTTAACAGCCTCCTAAAGAAATAAGGCTGAAGAGTTTTGTTGTGAAATGTTGTAGTAAGATAAAGCCTTACGGGGTTTTAAATAATGTTCTTCACGCATGTGTGTTTGTTTTTCCCAGAATGTCACGGGTAGACTAATGGTTGGCCTACGCTGGTGGAATCACATTGATGAAGATGGAAAGAGCCACTGGGTGTTTGAGTCCAGGAAGGTAAACTGCATTTTTTTAGGTCGCATCATGGGATGATGCGTGGATTACACGGTAATATTTAAGAGTAAAGCATTTAAGATTCGAAGTACTACCCTAAATCATTTGCCATGTCAGATAGTCTCCTAAAACTTAATACATTTTTTTGTTTACTTCAAACTGGAAACGAAGTGTATATAACACAGAATCCTCAGAGAGGAGGTTGGGTCAGAGTTCATGTAGCATGCTAACCTGTCTCTGCAGGGCTGCTGATAAAAGGTCTCTTTCTGACAGCACCAGATTGATGGCCTTGCTAGGTATGTTATCTCCATGCATCTCTCTTTGTCCAGCAGATGGCTGCCTCCAATTTTATTCTGTCTTTATTCCCATGGTCATCTTCCCCTGGTAGACAGGAAAAAGGATTGCCGCTGTATATTAAGTCTGAGTTGATTCCTCTGTTTTTTAAGCTGTGTCCTTAGAGGCCCGGAGCCTTGTCTCCTTTGGATTAGCCTGCTGTTCTGTAGTGAGCATTCTGTTCCCCTGTGGCAGTGGTGGTGAGCCTGTGGCATGCACGCTGCAGCGGGCTGTTTGTATCACTGAAAGCTCTAAACCGCTCACCGTCATACCCAAAGGGAATCAGTTTGGGAGGCAGAGGGCAAAAGTCTTGAGATGTATTGCCAATTGCATTATTTGTCTTCTGCTTGGAAGCGCAGACCAGTAATACTTCTTATAAAGCAGCACTGTGCTCCGAGTGAGTGCATATTCTGTAATATAAAATTTTGCTGGAGATAGCTCATTTCTCTGGTAAATTCCTGGATTTTGCTGAGACATTTTGGTTATTGTTTAGAATCCTTTGATTCTGTTTTTCCCTTTGGCTCCTGACATGGCCATTTAAGATTCTAAGATGTCTACAGCCTTCATTTCCTTGAGTGAAAAAGGCGTCATTCAAAGCTTCCTTATGAATAAATAGTACAAGTTCATGATGAATTGAGTAGAAGCCTACCAGAGATTATTACATTATTTTGAGTTGTGATAAACTATCCATTCTGCCCCGAAAATGCAATGTTCTTGGGTTGGAGCAAAGTATAAAAAAAAATTTCCTAAAATTTCAGTAGAGGTAGAGCTACTAACTGATTTTATTTCTTACTTGGCACTTGGGTTGTCTGATTGAGTCTTAGAATTTGAGAGAAATGTGCAGTTTGCTAGAATTATTAAAGTTTTTACTGATAAATCTCAAAACACTTATGACTGATTTTATTTTTTATTTCATAGGCAACTTCTCAAGAGAGTAAAAGTTTTTCAGAGGCTGAATCCAGAATATTTTGGTTAGGACTTATTGCCTGTCCGGTGCTCTGGGTGATATTCGCCTTTAGTGCCCTTTTCTCCTTCAGATTGAAGTGGTTGGTGAGTATCAGTGTAGAACTTTTGAGTAAGATGTCTAATGGGTGATCGTAATTAGCTGCCTGTGTCCTTAACATTAAGGACCTACTCTTTAAAAAAAAAAAAAATTAGTCTATATATAGAAAAAGGAGTTTCATTTTGGCATATTGGTCCATGTACATAATGTCACAGCATCACCTTTCCCGCCCACTCACATCCCAAGGAATGGAAATTAGGTTCTATCTCATGATGATAGAGAAACAAGGCACCACCAGAATGTGGAGAGCAGGAAATGTTGCTGCCATCTTTGGGACATACAGTCTGTCTTTGACCCAAAGCGTGTTATTCTTGTAACTGTTGAATTTATCCAGTTAACATTTATTTGTGTCAGATCTTTTTTCTTCCAGGTTTTAGTTTTTCCTGTCTGTGTTTTGCTACATAGATTCTCTTTTTTTCTTCATGCGCATACATTCATACTTTCCTTCTTACACTTTGCAAGTTCCGTATTCTTGTCATCTTTGTTACGTCATGACCATCTTGTTTGAATAAAGAAATTCAGTATTTATGAATTTTTGCTATGAAAGAGATGGGAAAGTTAACAATCAAAGTTTCTCTTAAAGATTTTTGTCTGTTACAGGTTTATTTTAGTTCTTGTAGTGATTATTTTAAAAATGGTAAGCAGTGTATATATACCTGTTTATTGACTCCTAGAATGTTTAGAAAGGGGCAAAGTAAGCACATATTTTTTCCTTTTTTGTTTATTCCATTGTTTTTTTTTTTGTATTATCAAGGTTCAGAACAAAACCTGTTTTTTTTGAGACAGAGTTTTGCTATACAATTCAGGCTGGCTTTGAACTCACTTCATTGCCCAGGCTGGCCTTGAACTCGCAGTGATCCTTCTGCTGCAACCTCCCAAGTGCTGCTTTACAGGTGTGCACCACCACGCCAGGCTCAGAACCACTACTATTTGCATTTACATTTCTTGCTGGTTCTTCAGTCTTTGATCTAATTTTAAAACTATTTACCAGTCCAATTATTTTAAATACAGGATGACCAAAAGTTACATATATTTTGGTTAGGTTTTATAAGATAATATAATAGGAAATATAAAAATGACAGCTTAATCAATTTTATTTAATATAAGAATCAGCTGGTTGGGATCAGGGATATAGTCAGCAGCACAGCTGGCTGGCAAGCACGAGGTTGTGAGTTCATTCCCTGGTTCCAGGAAAGAAAAAAAGAACCTGGTTGAAATGATACCTGCCTAAGCAGTGCGCATAGTAAGTGTGTAAACAAATGCACTGCCTGGGTGACACTGGCGGTAAACTGTTAAGTGGTTAAATATGTTGATTTAGTGCCTTTTTACCACAAAATAGAATTTCATAACGATAGGAATAATAATAGTTGATACACTATCATTATCTTAAAATTACTCAGTACAAAACATAGAAAAGATTCTTACAAAGAAGAAATGAATAGTTAATAGCACAAAACTCTTCAATGAACTACAGAAACTAGAAATATAAATAAAATGAATTAATATTTTTGAAATAATGGGATAGGTAATTAGGGAATTATTTGAACCCTTGTCTACTTTCTATTTATCTTCTCATTTGCTCTTTATTATGACTTTTCCTTTTATTGGGTGGTTGGCTGTATTCCATTGTTGGGTGATACTTTTAGAATGTTGAGGTTTATGTTCCTTTGACTTGCATATTTAAGAATTTGAGCCTATTGAATTATTCTTGAAGATGGTTGCACTGGGTTATTCCATCATTTTCTTGTATTAAATGTTGGAGAAATCAGAGGCCAGGCTTTCTGGGAATTGTTTCTCTCTGATGACTTCTTTTTAAAATGTTATCTGTCTGTATTTATCTTTTAATTTTAATTTGATTTGGTGCTGGCAATTGTTTCTCTCTGATGACTTCTTTTTAAAATGTTATCTGTCTGTATTTATCTTTTAATTTTAATTTGATTTGATTTGCCAAGCAGCACGTGCTGCCTGGCTGTATCCCTGGCCCTGTATATATCTTTTTATATTGAGTTTGCTGGAATCAGCCTCTTCCGATATGCAGACTCAGGTTTGCGTTGAGTAGGAAAAGTGGCTTCTGTTACATCTTTAAATTTGTTTCTGTTTTATAGCTTCATTTGTCTAATTTTGAGATACCAGTTGTTTCTGTGTTGGATCATTTATATCTGCCCTCACCCACTGTTTTCCAGTTCTAGTTGCTTTAATCTTCTTTTTTTTCCTGTTCATTCATGCATGCATTCATTCATTCATTCAGATTTTTGTTGCTTGTTTTTTGTTCTTTTCAGTGCTGGGGATTGGACCCAGGGAGCACTTTGCTTATTCCCGGTGCTTTTTATTTTTTTGTTTGAGACAGGGGCTCACTGAGTAGCCCAGGCTGGCCTCAAATCTGTGATCTTCCTGTCTCCTCAGTAGCTAAGAGTACAGGCCGCACCTGTCATCTTACTGCACATTCAGCAAAGAAATTTTTTTGGTACTGGGATTTGAACTCATCACCTACACTGAACTGCCTGACCAGCCCAGAGTGCAGGAATTACAGGTGTGTGCCCTCACATCCTGCTCACTCAACAAAATTTTTAAAGCTGGGAGGTTAGGAATACAGAAGAGTCAGATGTGGTGGTGCATGCCTATGACCCCAGCACTTGGGAGGCTAAGGTAGAAAAATGACTGAGTTCCAGGTGGACCTGGCCTCGGTAGTGAGTTGGAGACCAGCCTGGAATGCATAGAGTCTAAAAAAAAAAGAAGGAAGGAAGAAAGAAAAAAAGTAATGAAATAAAAATATCTCCCAGTTAGTAGTAGGGTCCTGAATGGGTAACTGTGTGTCCCCTCCATCCAGAGCTTTTCTTGGATTAGCAAACACAGACAATGCTTAGTTGTTTGGTGGCCACTTATCACAGGTGGCTCTGTGTTTAAAGTGACCTTTTGAAATTCAGACTCTAACCAGGCTACTCAGCCTGCAGGGTTTAAATGAAACTGGACTTTTAAAGAAAAATTTATTATTTTGAAATGTAAGTTCCTGGAAGCAGGAATTCAGTAGGGAGTGGCTGCTTTCCCTGTTGCATGAGGAAGTTCATCCTTGGTCCAAAGTCTAGTTCACTTCCTGTTCTTGCCTTCATTCTTAGCAGTGTGGCTGATCATCCAACTCTGTCTCTGGCCTTTTCACCAGCCAGCTGCCTATTCATAAGCTAACTAAATTTAATATTTTCCCTTCTGAAGAAGAATCCTTAACTGTTCTTTGGAGAGAAGGGACAAGACCAAATTTGGCAATTTCTGCTGAAGGGTGTCAGCATAGAGGCTAATTTAAGGGCCTTCTATTGAAGTCGTGATGGGGTTCAGCACTTACGCACCCTCTTGACAGGGTTGCTCTGGCGCCTTCATCGTTGGCTCCATCCGTCTACTTGTCCATTTGGAGTTTGGCAACCTATTAGCAGGAAAAAAAATTTTATCGAGAGATTAAGAATGCATGGCTCAAACGTAAGAAGTGGAATGGTAGAATGAAGGGCAAATCAGGGTATAGATGTAAGGTGCCGAGTGCAGCCACGTTCCGAGGGGACTGAAGGGGCACTTGTAACCAGTTGGGGCCTAGGCCTTCCTGCTCATGGCCATCGTCAGTAAATGGACATTTCTTTACATGGTTTTTAGGTCCTCTACCTGATGTAAATTATTTATCCAGAGGAAAGAAGTCTCATTTATGAATGTACGAGTTCAGCCAAGAAATTTAAGATTCCTGGAGTGCTTTTACAGTTGCCACTGTGGCTTTCCAGGCTTGTTGAACCATAATAATGAGATTTAGGACTGATCTTTCTAATAGGGGATTGGCTACCAACCAAAAGAGCCCCCCTGGCGGTTGTACCCCCATATGTGGCCTCCTAGTCATATGTGTGTCCACCTGAATCATGTTTTCCAGTCCTTCCTAAGAAGGCAAATTGGATGTAATGCCATTATAGGAAGGCCAGGTTTAGTTAGTGTGAGAATCTGGCCTGAAGAGCCCCTCTCTGGACTTAGTATCTTAATCTTTGGAATAGCTACTACCATAGTACAGACCTGTTTCACTTAGAGGGCAGCACTAGATGTCAGTTTGTCCTACTTAAAAAAATAAACTCTGCTGCCCTCAAGGGAAGGGGCCTCAAGTGTTCCTGGGGCTAGAACAGTCCACTTGTTGGTTTTTTTTTGAGGCTCTCTATATTAGAACAATCATAGGAAGTATGCTACTTTGACAGACCCAGTTGATCTCTGTATAAGTATTCTCATGAGACAGATCCATTAAAATTGTAATGTTTGCGCACAGATTTGGTTAGGGTTATGAAAACAAACCAAGCCTCAGCACCAGAGCTTTGAAAGGGTGTTTCCTGGAAGAGAGGCATAGAGGGACTAGCTGCAGATACCCTGAGTTATGATAGTCCTGGCATGTTGACATGGGAGAGAAAAATTAAAGGAGCCCGTAAGTGGATGGTAGGTATCTGTGAAATTGATTAATCTGTGGCAGCTGTGGGTGGTGGTGAAGTCCTGACACTCTTTCCAGTGGACTTTTAAGTGCCAGGGTTGTGATACATCTGGGGCTGATGTTGAATCCCCCCAGACAGCTAGCTCTTCCATAATGGCTTTATTTATTTATTTTTATCCACCTGCTGTTGTGAGACTGTTAAGAATTTAGGAGATAACCATCCTACCCAAGAGGATCCTTTATGCGACTGAGGGCATTTCCCCATAGTTTATCCACTTGTCCTACCCAGATTTTGGCTTTATCTCTCAGGGGAGTCCTATGTGGGTTTGTTACCATAGTGTTTAGGGATACAGTTGTTGCTGGGACCTGTTGATAGCAGTGTTCAAGGGACAAAAGCAAAACTACAGTGGGGTTGTGGGTTAGGTTCTCCCTTGTGAGCGCATCAAACAATCAGAATACTTTCCTTTAGCAAGTATTTTATGAGTTCACTATATAGTTGGGCATGGTGGGGCATGCTTATAATCCCAGTACTCTGGGAGGCTGATGCAGGAGGATCACAAGTTTGAGTCCAGACTGGTAAACTCAGCAACTTAGTGAGACTCTGTCATAAAACTAAAAAAATGTAAAAAGGTTCAGGAGGGAGCTCAATGGGAAGGTGATGCACTCAATATCCTCTCCCCAACCACTCTGCCCACCCCTACAAGAGTTCACTGCAGGTCGGAGCTGTTTTGGTGGCTGGAGCTAGTTAGTGGCCAGGTGATCAGCATGACTGCTCTGATGGTGAGGCCTAGGGGAGAGTTGCCAGCCAATAAAACCTGCAGGGAATGTTAGGTAATGGTATTATAGCAGGGAATCAGTAGAGCACACCGGGACAACTGCAGCTCGCTCAGTAGGCATCGGCAGCGACTTCTGGACTTCATTAGCTCTGCTGTCTTCATTTTTCATCTCCTGTTGCCTTAGTTTACTTTCATGCTCTTCAGATTTTTATCTCCAGAATCTTCTATAGGGTGAGCTATTTCTCAGAATGCTTTTATTTCAGTAGCTTGTACTTCAAGAAGAGATTCGTCATCTATTTTTTGTATAGTGTCCTTTCATATTGCCTTTTTCTCCCTGTAGTTTTGAAGAGGTACCTTTCGCTTTTTCCTGTCCATTCAGCTCTGTCTACACCTTCTCTTCCTGCAGCCGTATTGCGTGAATTCTCCTCTCCTCGAACACCTCCCCACATTGCCTGAGGTAGCCTGACGATGCCGGTGGAAGGAGACCTTAGCTGGACCCTGGCTGCCTTGGCTGGCTTGCTTGGATTGTGCCTTCTGATATGGAGTGGGATTCTTAACTCCTTGTTGACTGTGAGCCCTATTCTGGTTCTACACTCTTGGTTTAGGTCCTTTGGAGACTCGAGCTTTAGCATCCATCCAGTAACAGCTCAGACTTTTTCTAATAGTGCTTCCTCTTCCCCAAAACAGAACAGGTCAGAACGTGACCCAACCCAGCCCAACCCAACCCATCCCATCCCACCCCATCCCACCCCAGCCCAACAGCGAAAGGTGATTTGGCCCTCTGGTAAGACTATAGGACACAGTTGCAGACCTCACCCAGGCTCTCTGAACGTTTCCTGTCTTTGGGTCTCTTACGATCCCTGTCTCTCGTGACTCTGAGTCTTCTGTCCTGCTTCCGCTGCTGCTTCCTACCGTGGCCAACTGCAGGGATTTTCCTCCCTGGCTGGGGGATTCTGTGTTCATGGCTTTCTGCATTTTTGCTTAAGGTTGTATCTGTCCTCTGGTCTTCTGTTTCTGAGTTGTTGGGGGGTCATAATTATTAGTGTAATTCTGTGAATCTGTAACAGACTGACTCTTCTGCGGACCACCAGCCCTTTTGTGTATTTATGGGGACTGGCTGATGGGCCTTTTAAAAAATACTTGTTTTATGTCTATTTTAAGAGGAAACAAATCTTCAAATTTGACTTTCCCATGTTAAGTCAGAAGTCTGCTTGTTATAACTTATAGATACGTTTTACCATTTGTTCCCACTGAATAAAATGGGTACCTCAGCATGACCCCCATTCACTCTGTGAATTCACCTGCCCTGGCATTGTGGTACAAAAATACCCAGGAGCACCCTGAAGTTAGAGATTTACTTAAACAAAAATATAGTTTTATCCTTTATTTCTATAACTAGCAACCTTAAAAATCTAAATTTAAAACATAAAGTACCAGGTCTACTTTTTTTTTTTTTTTTTGAGACAGAATCTCACTATGCAGTGCAGGCTGGCTTTGGGCTTTGGCCCCACTCTGTAGCCCAGGCTGGTCTTGAATTTGCAATGATCCTCCTGCCTCAGCCTCCTGAGTGCTGGGATTACAGGAGTGTGCCCCCACGCCTGGCTTCTTGGTCTGCTTCTTTTACCTGACATTTGAACCAGTTCATTATTTAAACATTGATCTCCTCTGATTTACTTTGAAACCTTTGTCCAGCCTGTTAAGAGTTAAAGAGAAATGGAGAAAGACATTCTAGTAACCGCATTGCTTTTCACAGATGTAATTATTTCCTGAATATTTTTAATGTAAGTGTTTAAATCTTGTTTATGTAGAATTGTAGACTAAATACTTTAGACCATATCTAGCCCAATGTCTGTTTTTGTAATTTTTTATTGGAACATGGCTGTGCCCGTTTGTTTACTGTTTTCTGTGGCGGCTTTGGGTTAGAATGGAAGCATTAAGTAGTGAAAACAGACCATAGGGCTCATAAAGCCAAAAATACTTATTGTCTGATCATTTTATAGAAAAGCTGTAGAGCAACTTAACTTTGTCACTGTTTCACGTTGCCCTAAGGGTCCTCCCGTAGTAACTGAGGAATGGCCTTGAGTTTTTGTTCCTAATTCCCAGTTGATCTTAAAGTGTCGTCTGGAGATTTCCTGACATGACAGTAAGAAGTAAGCCGCTCTGCAGCGGTATCTATCTTCCTTGCTCATCTTGCTCCGCACAGGAGGCGCACCCTGTTGGTTGCTGCCATAGGGCAGAGTCACCTTGCTTTCTTAGGAGCCAGCTGTTACATGTGCATCAGCTTGGGGCACATTCACCTCTGTCTGCTGTCAGTTGATTGTACTTGACTACCAGTCTTTTATAATTGGTAGAGGAATAATCAGCAGTTGAATCTTTCCTGGACCTCCCTTTGCCTTACATTTACTCATAAACGCCTGGAAAGCACAGCGAAGGCTTCCCTTCCCAGGGCCCCCGCTTCCCTTCCCAGGGCCCCCGCTTCCTTCCCAGGGCCCCCGCTTCCCTTCCCGGGGCCCCCGCTTCCTTCCCGGAGCCCCCGCTTCCCTTCCCGGGGCCCCCGCTTCCCTTCCCAGGGCTCCCGCTTCCCTTCCCAGGGCCCCCGCTTCCCTTCCCGGGGCTCCCGCTTCCCTTCCCGGAGCTCCCGCTTCCTTCCCGGAGCCCCCGCTTCCCTTCCCAGGGCCCCCGCTTCCCTTCCCGGGGCTCCCGCTTCCTTCCCGGGGCTCCCGCTTCCCTTCCCGGGGCTCCCGCTTCCCTTCCCAGGGCCCCCGCTTCCTTCCCGGGGCTCCCGCTTCCCTTCCCAGGGCTCCCGCTTCCTTCCCAGGGCCCCCGCTTCCTTCCCGGAGCCCCCGCTTCCCTTCCCGGAGCTCCCGCTTCCTTCCCGGAGCCCCCGCTTCCCTTCCCAGGGCCCCCGCTTCCCTTCCCGGGGCTCCCGCTTCCTTCCCGGGGCTCCCGCTTCCCTTCCCGGGGCTCCCGCTTCCCTTCCCAGGGCTCCCGCTTCCCTTCCCGGGGCCCCCGCTTCCCTTCCCGGGGCTCCCGCTTCCTTCCCGGGGCTCCCGCTTCCCTTCCCGGGGCTCCCGCTTCCCTTCCCGGGGCTCCCGCTTCCTTCCCGGGGCTCCCGCTTCCTTCCCGGGGCTCCCGCTTCCCTTCCCAGGGCCCCCGCTTCCCTTCCCAGGGCTCCCGCTTCCCTTCCCAGGGCTCCCGCTTCCCTTCCCGGAGCCCCCGCTTCCCTTCCCGGAGCCCCCGCTTCCCTTCCCGGGGCCCCCGCTTCCCTTCCCAGGGCTCCCGCTTCCCTTCCCAGGGCTCCCGCTTCCTTCCCGGGGCCCCCGCTTCCCTTCCCGGGGCTCCCGCTTCCCTTCCCGGGGCTCCCGCTTCCCTTCCCAGGGCTCCCGCTTCCCTTCCCAGGGCTCCCGCTTCCCTTCCCAGGGCTCCCGCTTCCCTTCCCAGGGCCCCCGCTTCCTTCCCGGAGCCCCCGCTTCCCTTCCCGGGGCCCCCGCTTCCCTTCCCGGGGCTCCCGCTTCCTTCCCGGGGCCCCCGCTTCCCTTCCCAGGGCCCCCGCTTCCCTTCCCGGGGCTCCCGCTTCCTTCCCAGGGCCCCCGCTTCCCTTCCCGGGGCCCCCGCTTCCCTTCCCGGGGCTCCCGCTTCCTTCCCGGGGCCCCCGCTTCCCTTCCCGGGGCTCCCGCTTCCTTCCCGGGGCCCCCGCTTCCCTTCCCAGGGCCCCCGCTTCCCTTCCCGGGGCTCCCGCTTCCTTCCCAGGGCCCCGCTTCCCTTCCCAGGGCCCCCGCTTCCCTTCTCAGGGCCCCCGCTTCCTTCCCGGAGCCCCCGCTTCCCTTCCCGGGGCTCCCGCTTCCTTCCCGGAGCCCCCGCTTCCCTTCCCAGGGCCCCCGCTTCCCTTCCCAGGGCCCCCGCTTTCCTTCCCAGGGCCCCCGCTTCCTTCCCAGGGCCCCCGCTTCCTTCCCAGGGCCCCCGCTTCCTTCCCGGGGTCCCCGCTTCCCTTCCCGGGGCTCCCGCTTCCTTCCCGGGGCTCCCGCTTCCCTTCCCGGGGCTCCCGCTTCCCTTCCCGGGGCTCCCGCTTCCTTCCCGGGGCTCCCGCTTCCTTCCCGGGGCTCCCACTTCCTTCCAACTCCTTCCCGGGGCTCCCGCTTCCCTTCCCGGGGCTCCCGCTTCCTTCCCGGGGCTCCCGCTTCCTTCCCGGGGCTCCCGCTTCCCTTCCCGGGGCTCCCGCTTCCTTCCCGGGGCTCCCGCTTCCCTTCCCAGGGCCCCCGCTTCCTTCCCAGGGCTCCCGCTTCCCTTCCCGGGGCTCCCGCTTCCCTTCCCGGGGCTCCCGCTTCCTTCCCGGGGCTCCCGCTTCCCTTCCCGGGGCTCCCGCTTCCTTCCCGGGGCTCCCGCTTCCCTTCCCAGGGCCCCCGCTTCCTTCCCAGGGCTCCCGCTTCCTTCCAACTCCTTCCCGGGGCTCCCGCTTCCTTCCCAGGGCTCCCGCTTCCTTCCAACTCCTTCCCGGGGCTCCCGCTTCCCTTCCCGGGGCTCCCGCTTCCTTCCCGGGGCTCCCGCTTCCTTCCCGGGGCTCCCGCTTCCCTTCCCGGGGCTCCCGCTTCCCTTCCCAGGGCCCCCGCTTCCTTCCCAGGGCTCCCGCTTCCCTTCCCGGGGCTCCCGCTTCCCTTCCCGGGGCTCCCGCTTCCTTCCCGGGGCTCCCGCTTCCCTTCCCGGGGCTCCCGCTTCCTTCCCGGGGCTCCCGCTTCCCTTCCCAGGGCCCCCGCTTCCTTCCCAGGGCTCCCGCTTCCTTCCCAGGGCTCCCGCTTCCCTTCCCAGGGCTCCCGCTTCCTTCCCGGGGCTCCCGCTTCCCTTCCCGGGGCTCCCGCTTCCCTTCCCGGGCTCCCGCTTCCTTCCCGGGGCTCCCGCTTCCCTTCCCGGGGCTCCCGCTTCCTTCCCGGGGCTCCCGCTTCCTTCCCGGGGCTCCCGCTTCCCTTCCCGGGGCTCCCGCTTCCTTCCCAGGGCCCCGCTTCCTTCCTAGGGCTCCCACTTCCCTTCCCAGGGCCCCCGCTTCCTTCCCAGGGCTCCTGCTTCCCTCCTCAGGGCTGCAGGCTGCCTGAAGTACATGACAGCTGTGTCAGTGGGTAGTTGAGTGGATGACTCTGTTCCCAGAACAGAGCGCACATCAGATAGGTCTCTTCTGGCAAGTTAAGGAGTCTCTTTGGTGTAACTGCTGCTCTGCGGAGGCTCGTTTCTCCTTCTCTCTCTCACCAGGTTCCGCCTGTTTTGTTTTTTTCCTGGTCCCAGGCGGTGGTTATCATGGGTGTGGTGCTGCAAGGTGCCAACCTGTACGGTTACGTCAAATGTAAGGTGGGCAGCAGGAAGAATTTAACCAGCATGGCTACCTCGTATCTCGGGAAGCAGTTTTTAAGACAAGTAAGTGTCTTCTGTATGTTATTGGTGACTAATGCAGTGATTTCTCTTTTGCAGTTTTAATTTTTCTGAAATGCTTAACAGAATTTTTAAAGGTGTGTCATTAAGTATGGGATTATGATAAAGATACTTTAATTGCTCTTGTAGGCTTTTAGGATATTCCAGAAATATATTATTAGCACATTAAAGTTATTTTAAAATCAAGAGAGATGAACTACATTGATAATAAACATTTTTTTAAAATGGCCACAAGTTCAGTTACTTGCCATTAATTATAGTAGCTTTAAATGGATGTCCTTGAAGAACGCATATTGTGAGGTTTTAAGGGTTATAGGAAGAACCAGGAGCAGACTGAATAAAAACATTGCTGAGAATTGTTTTATGTACTCTGGTGGTTTTTCCTCCTCTAGAACATCCAGGTTTAAACAGTTCCTCAATATGAGAGTATCGATTGGGGTTTTCAGTGGGCTGAGTGAGTGGTCATAGGGAAGTGGTTATTTATTAAAATCTATTGGGTCAGTAGGTTAGATCTTTTTTTTGGAGATAGGTACAGGATTTGAACTCAGGACTTGGAGCTTGTCAGGCAGGCCCTGTGCCACTGAGCTGCATCCCCAGCCCTAGACTAGGGTTAGGGTGTTATGTGAGTAATACTTCATATTTGTTCAGTGCAGAGAGTTATATAAGATGGTGGTTCTCATATTTCAACGTATATCAGAATCAGCTATTTTGAGGGCACAAAATAGCTGGGCTTTATGTGTGAGGTTTTCTGTTCAGTAGATCCTGGGGTTGGAGGCTTATAATTAGTATTTCGAACAGGTTTTTGGTCCAAAGATAACACTTCAGGTAACTAAAACCCAGAAACAGTAAGTTGTTTACTCAGGAACATAAAGGTGGTAGATGGCAGACAGCTAAGGCTTGAACCCAACCCTGTGTACTACCAATTCATCATTCTTTCTGTTCTACAATTTTTTAAAAAATTAATAGAGGATTAGAGGTAGAAAAGACAAATATTTCTGTAGGTTTGTAATTCTTAGCCTGAAGGGTTTTTGCACAGACCCAATAATGTTTTGCTGTGTAATTTTTTTGTAAGGTAATTTTTTTGTCTGTGTGTGTACTTAGGATTCCAGTGTGTCTGGAGGTAGGACAGACATTGAATATAGTTGGAATTGGACCTTGAACCTGGCATATCACGGATAGGGTCAGTGTCATCTGTGGTACCTGGTGATGCTCTGTCCACTGGGTAAAGCTGGGATCTGAGTGGATGATGGTATCCAGAGCTGTTTCTCCAGGATGGCTACTTACTAACATGAATGCTAGTAATACAGAATCAGATTATGCTTACAGATGCAGAATGTGTTCCTAGGTCTAGTTTTGAAGTCTGTGTTATATGAAATGAAATAATTTTGAATATTAAGGAGTGTTTTTCTCATTTACAGAACACTGGAGATGACCAGACTTCCTGAGTAGAGAGAAAGCTTATGTGTTCTGTTACCTTGGGGAATAATTGAAGAGATTCTTGACTCTGAATTACTTAGAGGTCCATTCATTTTGAAAAGAGGCGTATTGGGTTTGTTTTTCTGCTTAAAAACTTCTATTTAAAAAATAGGGAACAGGTTTCATATTGTTTTCATTTTCTTTCTATTTTCTGGGGCTAGAAAGTATAGTATCATCAGAAACACTGTCAGAATTTGTTTTATAGTATACATGTACATACTATATGCTATGTAATAGCACTTTATTCCAAATTAATGTGTTCATTTACATAAATAACAGATCTTTACATTTTGATCTTAGAGCATAGGAAGGTGTTCTTAGTTCTATGTGTTTGCACATTATTTCTGTAGATTATTTTCAGAAGTAAGTTTTGATTCTATGTGAAAGTGAGCACTTTGGCATATGTATGAGTTTTAAAAGTTAGAAATAATTGTTCATTTTTATTATGTACTCCATGGTGAAATTTCTTATCTTAGAAATACATGCTGACATGTAAAAACCGAATTCAGACCAGTAGTGTTAACTAATTTCTAAAATTGTGTTTTTATTTTTATTTTGAGGCCAATAATGTCTAAATAGAATCTTCATAGTTTATGTTTAGAGTGCACCCAGGGATTGCTGCTGTTTTGTTTATTTTAGGGGAAGGATAGTGAAGTTCACTTTGGAAGTTTCTGAAACCCCTTCAGTGGTCTTTGGACTAATAAATTTTTTACCACTGAAGGAATATTATTCTTATGATAATGAGAATAATCTTTTGATCTTGGCATAATAAATGCCTAAAAGACATTTTGTTTTATGAATCTATTTTTTTCTGCTATAATGGGGATATTGTAAATCATACATTTATATTGATGGCATTTCTTAAAGCTATATATGTAACTAAACTTATCTACAAATTATTGTAGGCATCTATACATTCTGTTGTAGGTACTGTAAACTTTGTTGGAGTCTTAATCACCAGATTATGTTGTGAATATATTTGTACATTGTTAAAATATTGTAAAGATGTTTTGTTAAATTGAGTAAGTGTCTATTGGAGTAGGGACTTGAAAAATGCATTACTTTATATTTGTATAAAGCTTTATTGTTTACAAAGCATTCGCGGTGTGTTATCTCATTTAGTCCTCACAGAAACTATCTGATGATGTCTTAGATGGTGAAACCATCCTTCCAGCTATTGAACAACTTGTTCAGGGAGATACAGGTCACAGCATATCTGTAGAATATTAGTAGGTCATATAACTATTTTTAAAGGAAATATTTGTCTCTAATACCTGTTCTTTCTTTTAGACTCATTAATTTGTTAAGTATTTATTATATTCAGCTGTTACTCTGGGCAAAAAGTTGGTAATGCACCAGAGGCATGTTTTCAGTCAGTTTGGAAGATGTAACCTGACCCGTTTAGGGCTGGCAATCTAACAGGGATGGATTGGTATAGTTATTGAGTTAACTATATTATTTGAATCTACAGTCCTAAAACAAATATGACATGAATTTTGGACTTTGCATCTGGCAGGGACTGCTGCCTAAGAAGGAGAATGAAGGCCATCCTGTCCTCCCCCTGCTTTTCCTTCCTGCTGGCTGAACATAGACACAGCCGCTGGAACTCAGCCTTGGGGAGGGCTTGTCTTTGTGAGTGGTAGGGAGGGGAGGTGGAGACTGTCTGAATCCCCTTGGCGGGTGTAACAGCCCTGAATTACCCATCTGAACTTGTACATGAGAGAGAAGCAAATGTCCATCCTGTTGGTTACTGCTTACGCTTTGGTTGTTTATAGTTTAACTGAATTGTTACCAATATACTATACTTTGAGCATCACTCATAATTCTTCCCTTTAGTGTAGCATTTGAGATGTAATAATATAGTAAGGAAGCACTTACTATTTGACCTTTTTTTTTTGGCTACCATAATGCCTCTTGTTACCTTCAAGAGATTTGCCCATACCATCAGGCATCATAAAATCAAACAAAATAGTACAGAATAAAAACCAATAAGAACAAAACAATGGAAACAGTATAGAACTTCAAAAGAGGATAATAGTAAAACCACAGCGAGTATCATAATGCATCTTACTATCTTCAAAGTAGTTGCCTGTACCATCAGACATGATATAGTCAAACAAAACAATACAAAAAAATCAGTCAAAACAAAACAATGAAAGCAATACAGGGCTTCAAATCAAGCTAATAGGAAATCAAAAATGATTACCATAATATATTTTGTTATCTTTGAAATAGCTGTCCATGCCATCAAATATAATACGGTTAGACAAACTGAAACAGAATAAAATCAAACTAAACAAAACAATATGGGTTTCAAATCATGATAATGGATTAACAATGGCCACTGCATTCCCTTTTTAGACAATTCCTCCCTTTCACTTTCACAAGATGTATTGTACATTTTGGATCCCACTAACTCCTTTAGTGTTTATACTAGGGAGGCAGTACGCTATTCACCTATGTGACTGGACCTTTTTACTTGTGAGCATGATCTCAAGTTGTATCCATTTACCTACAAGAGCCTCAAGGTTGTCTTTCTTTATAGCTGAGTAGTTTTCCGCTGTATAAAAGTGTCATGGCTTTCTAACCAGTCTGCAGCTGATGTGCAAGCTACCCCACGTTTTTCTGGTTCCTTATCACATAAAGCATTGTTTTCTCACCTTTTGACTTTCAGTCTACAAACCCCCTTTCGGGTTAAGTGTGTTTCTGTATAAAGCAGATTGATGAATGCTCTCTCCTGATCCACTCTGCCTGTGTTTTTTTATTGGTGAACCTTCTCTGCCTCATCTCTGCCATGCTATTTTCCTGCCATTGATTGCCTACTTTTCCCCTTTATTCTGTTGTCTGCCCTGCTCATTGAGCCCGCTCCGCCACTGTTCCTGAAACCATGGTCTTTTTTTCTCTGGAATGTCCTTCAGTATTTTTTGTAGGGTTGGTTTGGTGGTCATGAATTCCTTCAGTTGTTCTTTGTCATGGAAGTATCTTGTTTCTCCATTAATTTTGAGAGATAGTTTTTTTTATATTATCTCTTTGCCTATAAAAAATTTTATTTATACTATCGCATATAGTAAAATATAGTAAGATACAACATGTTAAAACCAGTGGAAACAGATGTACAGCAGCTTGATGGGACTTCAAAACAAGATGATATTAAATCAGCACTAGTTTTTATGATATGTTGTTTTCTTCAGAATAGCTATTTGTACTATCACAGATACTAAAATCGAATAACCTAGGTTAAAACCATTGCAATTAATGAGTGAAAACATTATATGGCTTCAAACCAATATGATTGGGAATCATGATTACTACATACTTTTATGTATTCTTATCATTTCTTACACTAGGGAAACTATTTGGTATTTATACATGTGCGTTTGATTTATTTTGAAAGATAGTTTTACAGGATACATCAACCTGAGTTGGAAGTTATTTTCTTTCAGGACTTGAAATATTTTACTCCAAGCTCTTCTTGATTTGATGGTTTGTGTCAAGAAGTCTGTCATGATTCTGATGAATTTTCCTTTATAGGTGATCTGTTTCTTTTGTCTGACAGCTTTTAATATTCTGTTCTTGTATTGAATTCCTGGGATCTTATTATATGCCTGGGTATAGATTTATTTTGGTTATGGCTGGCTAGAGTTCTGTATGCCTCACTTATCTGAATTATCATTTCCTTTTCCTATGCTTGGGAAGTTTTTTATAATTATTTCTGTAGCCTTTGTATTTCATTTGTGTTTACCCGTGCTGCTTCACTCATATTTTTAATTCTGAAGTTATAATTCTTGTCACATTGTAGCCTTTGTATTGTTACTTCCTGGCTCCTTATTTTAAAGAGATCTTTCCTTTCATGATCTCAAGCTGCAAATCTGTTTTCAAGATTTGAAAGTCTGTCTTTAGTTTCTTTCAAGCAATTTTGCCAGCTTTCAATGGAGTTTTTAATTTCCTGGTAATCTCTTTGAATCTGTTTCATATATTTTAAGTTTTTTTTATATTCTTCATTCAAGGTTTCCTTCATCTTCCTATGCTCCTCTATCTGTGTCTTTAGAGGTGCTTAACAATTCTTTTATTATGTTTCTTATTTCTTTAGATAGTTTCAGTTCTAATTTCTTTCATAGCCTCATGAAGTTGTTTCTTTACTTCAGTTGCCATCACTTCATAAACTTCAGGTGTGTGACTCCTGATCTCTTCCATGTTTACATCTCCTGAGTCCAAACTGGGTTGGAGGCCAGAGGCTCCTTTTCTTCTTCCTCTTGTCATGTTCCTGGTTTCTCCTGGACAAGTGAGTCTTGGGGTCCCTGGCAATCTTGTGTTGGCTGTAATTTCTCTGAAGTGAGACTGATTTTCCTAACCAGTGCTGGCTAGGGATATCCGATGGTGACCATTGGGTGTGCTGGTGTAGGGCTGGTTGCTGCTTTTCCCAGCCTGCTTT
Organism: Cavia porcellus; assembly: GCF_034190915.1. Classification (NCBI taxonomy): domain Eukaryota; kingdom Metazoa; phylum Chordata; class Mammalia; order Rodentia; family Caviidae; genus Cavia; species Cavia porcellus. The sequence continues at coordinate 44,280,851 of NW_026947515.1, read as the reverse complement.
GGCCCACAGGTGGCTGGTGGAGTGCAAGCAGGGGTGGGGTAGGCTGCTGCCTCCCTTCTGAGCTGGTTAACAGCAGGGAGCCCCCACCACATAGAGTACACCCAGGGAGCTGGCTAGGGATAGATTTAGGGAAACCTCAGTGATGGCTGTTGGAATGCACACAGGGGTGGGACTCAGTCCAGGCAATTTCCACCAGTCTGCTCCACGCTAGGAGTGGCTGAAGGAAGGCAGCTGCAGTTCTGGTTCCAGGCTTATCCTGCCCAACTCCAAAATGGCTCCCAGCCAATCGCCTTCTCCTGCAAGCGGACTGAGTCCTCTGCACTCACCACCAGCCAGTGCAGTCCTCCATGTCTGCTACTCCCCTCTGCCACTATGGCTCTTTGCAGAGGCCTTTGGGCTTGCCAGCCACCACCATCACCGTGACTGTGTGTCCCCAGGTTTCATGGTCTCCATGGTGGATCCAGCTCTGGGTGAAGGTGCTGCCAGTTACTGCCTTCTTTGTTTAAGTTTTTCCTTTTTTACTCTCTCTGTGGGCTTCAATTCTCACTTTAGGTTCTTCCTGAGTTGAGGGGACTCACTTCTTTCTTGTCTTCCCCACAATGCTGTATTCAGCATTTGGACTGTTTCAGAGAGGTTGTTTGCTCTGTTGCTTAATGTTCGGCCATCTTCCCGGAAGTCTGATCTTTTTTCTGTGTACTAATTATGTGAGGATTATAGGTGCTAATAAGTTCTACTGTTCCAGCTGCTATTACTACATGACAATTCACCCTCAAAGTTACCAATACGAAATAGTTATTTTGTTAAATGCTCAGAAACTCTATGAGACATAAATTTGAGTTGCGCACAAAAAAGGATAGCTTCTTTCTGCCCAACCTTCTCTGGGACTCAGGAAGATTTGAAGGCTGGGTTTGACATGATGGCTAGCACAGGGTACACTTGGGATGTCTTCAGCATCAGGCCTGGAGCTTGGCACAGCCTGTCCTCCAGGAGCTCAGTTGGGCTGCTGGTCAGGATACCTGCAGTGTATGCTCAGTGTGGAGTTTCTCCATGTGACTCACATGGGCTTCTTCATAATCTGGTGTTGGGTTCTCATAGTGGACCTCCCAAAGGGGCAGAAGTGTATGGCATTTTTATGACTGGAATTCATGTCCCCTCTCTTCTGCTGTACTCCATTGGACAAAGTAATCAGGTTCAAGGAGAGGATACGCAGATCCGCCACTTGACGATGATAGTTAAAAAATTAAGGGTGTGAAGGATATGGATAGTGCTGTGGGCATCTTCAGGAAATAAAATCCGTCCCACTTTCTGTACGTTCCAATTGCAAAGAATTATTTGGAGAGGAGATTGAGAGTAGTTAGTGCCTTTTTAATCTTCTCTGAGTCAGCTTCAGCTTTAGAGCAATTGAATAGAAGTTTCAGTTAAAATGAAAACAGCATCACATTCCATAGCCATCAGTGTGTAGTTTTTGACCTACCTCCCAATAAATAGGAAGGTAGAGGTGAAGAACACAGTAATTCCACCTGGCATAGGTATATTCTTGGAGCTTATTAGAGTTCTTTTATATGTTATCTCATTTGAGTTTCCTCATATCTCAAGAGTGTTTTGGTTACATTTCTGTCATTGCTGAGACAAAATGCCTGATGCCCAGAATTAAGAAAGGTTTATTTAGTTCACAGTTTGTGGAAGTTTCATTCTATAATCACCTGTCTCCAAGGCAGGGTGGCATGGCACAGGAATAACAGTTTATGGCAGCCTGAAGACAGCAAAATCGAGCAAAAAGAAAGGAGTACGAGAGAAGACTCTGTCCCTTATATTGTGTTTAGGCTACCTTCGCTAGGGTCTGTGTAGCACCCACACCCATAATTCCAGCACCAGCATATGAATCTTTCACAAACTCTAGACTCTGCTGCCTCCATGAGTGCATGAGGCTTTGGGGGGACGTCTAGACACAAACCATAACAGGGAGGACCGTGTTATGTACTACTTAACACCCTGCTACAGATGTATAACTATGACTGAGAGAATTATTCTATTGGAGATCGTAGTAGAAAGAGTATTGCTTGGCAGGTATTCCATTTGTTCTAGTTGCGACCATGTTGTTAGCTGTGGCCAATGAAAGATGAATGGAAATGACTACTGTGTTCTGGGTGAAGAAAGCGAAGCTCTCATGTGAGATTCTCTAGCCTTGCATTCTCTTTTGTGGCAGCCAGTGGTAGTCAGGGTGTTAGGTGTCAGTCATCTATGGAGTTGGGTAACAGAACTGGGTGCAGTTGGGTAAGACAGAATCCTTCTGTGTATTCCAGTTAGACATATTGCTGCCAGTCTGATAGTCTTAATCTCCACATCAGTTTCTAGGGAACAAAGAAATCTTAAAAAGGACTTTCTTGTTGCCTCTGAGAAAAAAGCTTTCTCAGAAGTTAGGCTTTGCTTCTACTTTTTGTATCTTTCATCAAAACGGTATCACCCAGATGCTAGGTGGTCCGGGAAAACAGTGGTTGAGGTCAACACATTGCTGCCTTGAGTAACTGAGATTTTGTTATTAAGGAAAAGGAAACATTGCAGGGGCTGCCACATGCTCTTTCCTGACTTCTTAGGAGATCAGGGATCCCAGCATTGTCACAGTGTGTGGAACTTTAGCATAAACCTTTCCAATTTGGGTTGATTTTTTGGAGCTTCATGCAGGAACTCAGTCCAAATCAATAGCCTATAAAATTTCTTTTGACAAGTCACAAGATTATGAACTGGTAACATACTGTTTCTAATTCATTTTATAGTTAAAACACATCCTGTTCTTCATGTTTTTCAGATAGTTTTGAAACCCGATAAAGGTATCCATTCAGTCTTAGCATACTAACAGATTTCTTCTACGGCAGTGCTGGTGGACCTGTGTCACTCATGCTGCAGGGGTCACCCACAGCCTTCTCTGTCTGCACATGAGCCACGTGCCCCACTAGTGGAGCATCAGGTAACAGCTGCTTTTTTCTAAACTAAAATCCCACTATTCAGGTTTAAGTGGAGCTGACTCAGGTTTAATTGGCACTCTGTGATAAATAAGTGAGTTTTGGGTTGCTGTTTGGGGACTTGGACTCTAAATGGTTCACCATCATTGCTGTGGGATGTTGCTCTAGGATGTTCCCTTCTTTTGTTTGTAACCTCCACGTAGTCCACTAGATGGCAGCACCCCACCATAGGATGCAAATGAAGGCTAGGTATTATAAATGTAAATGAAGGATATGTACTATAACACCTTGGTTTTATGGGAAGTGATGGTTTTCATTTTGGCCTACAAATAGAATTGAATTCATTTCTTCTGTGCAGTTAGTTAAAATCAGTGCTGATGAGTGAATAGAATAGGTACCCTGATAAAGTACCTGTTCGATTAAGTACAATTATGTATCTATAGTGCATAGACACGATGATACAGAGAGACGAAGAGGCTGTGCATGATTGGTGTCTTTCTTCCTAATCTTGCTGAATCTCTCCATTTAATAATCAAAGAAGACTGAGTTGGAGGTCAGTAGCTTTCTCAGGTCTTAAGTAGAGAGAAACCAGGAATTTTCAATGTGTGTTTCTGGGCAAGGTACTAACCTCTTTGATCCCTTGCAGTGACCATCTGTAGGAGATACTATTTCCATTTTATAGATAGGAAACTGAAGTTTAGATATTGTAGGAAGTGACCCAAGATCATGGTACATCTAGTACAGGATGGATCCAAGATTCAAATATGAGAAATGTGCCATATGCTTACACTGCTGAGCACCAAAAAAGGGTGTTCCTGGTTATAATGTAATGGGTCTTTTTTGTCTCCTTGTAGTTAAATTCTATATATACATACACGCACACAATTTATTTCAAGGAACTGATGTGAAATATGATTGTGGAAATTGACAAGTCCAAAGTCTGTAAGACAGGTAGAAAACTGGCTTCTCAGGTATAAGCTGATGTTGTAGTCTTAATGGTTCCCCCTTAGGAAAATCTCAGGTTTAGTCTTAAAACCTTTGGCTGACTAGACGAAACCTACCCATACCATCAAGGGTAATGTCTTTTTCTTAAAATTAACACATTGTAGATGTTAGCGTTATCTACAAAATACCTTCCCAATGACACGAGATTAGTGTTTGGTTAAACTGTTGTGTATTACAGCCTAAACAGACCGACACAGAAAAGTACCATCACAATCCTCCAGCTGTCTGAAAACAGTAGCAGCTGGGGTCTGTCTTTCTCATTCATCTAAATATTTCCAGTGCATAGCCTAGTGCCAGGGACCTAATGGCACTCAATAAACATCTGTCACCCACATGAAGGCAGACATATGCGCTTGTTTTCAGCTGTAGACCTGGACTAGGCAGTGTGTTCTGCCATGCCAGGTCTCCTCCATGCTCCTTCATGCAGGAGCACTGGTATCAGCAGAAGGCAGGAAAACCTCTTTAGAAACCCAGCTTGGTCACCTCAGGTAGTTTTCTTTTTGAGAAGATGAAGCAACTGATGGTCACTGGAGCCATGAATAAGGTGGCCAATATCGAGAGCCAAGAAGTAGAACTTGTAAGAAACTGTGTAGGAGTGAGCTGGGAACGCCTTCCAGCTCCTAATGCTTTTTAAAGATGAACACATGGAGGTCTTTCAAGCTCCAAAACCAACTGAGGTTAGCTAAGAGTGTGTAGCTGTGACCGGTGAGCATCTGTAGCCAGTCTGTGCATCCCTGAGACCAAACAACCTCTTCTGAGAATACACGTGGGGATGCAGTAGTGAACACCACATAGATAGTGGAAACATCTACAAAAATCAGGTTGAAAATGCATTCTCTTCCTGGCCATCTAGTTTCATACCTGTCTCCACATCAGAGAGAATGAAGCCACATCCTAGTTGGTGCAAGTTAAAGCAAATTGGGATATTGTTCAGTTTTTCCTCTTTTCTCTGTGAGATTGCATTTACTGCCCCCTAGACTCCGACCTTTCACCCTCTTGTTAACATCGATCTATACAAATCATCCAGCAACAGTCAAACCCTTAGCCTTTATACAGAGTGTCTTAAAGAGCTGGACTTGTCCAGAGGATGCTCAAAGATTATTCAAGGGAAAGCTAAGGTGAGGAGTAAGGAATTGGGGTGGGGCCGCACAGTATTAATAATGAGTTGTGATGTTTTAAAACTTTGTCTAGTAGAGGATGTAAAACAAGCGAGAGGAAGGATCATGTCTTCCTTTTCAATTCCAGGAACAAAATGGGTAAAGGACACCTTAATTTAAAGAAGTTATTCTATAAAAGTGTAAGAAGTAGCATGCACACACTTTTGTGTACACACATACACACACACACACGTGTACATACATACAGCTCTGTGCTGTAACCGCAGGAAACACGTGCGTGTTTTCCTAGTGTTGTAGTTCTCTTCCGTGTGTTTTGTAGTGTATAAAGGACATCTTTGAAATGTTCTGGGTATTTATCCTTTTGGTCTCTAACTTCACATTTAACTTTGTCCAGGACATCTTTCAGCTTTTAAAACTTTCTAAACCAATATAGTCATATTTGTTGCCTTTTTATGATTTGGCCCTTTATTATTATTTTTGTTTGTCTTTGTTTTTGGTCTTTTTTGAGGCAGGGTTTCATTGTATGGTTCTAGCTGGCCTTGAACTCACTTTGTAGGCTTATACTGGCCTAGAACTTGCAGCAATCCTCCTGTCTCAGCCTCCCAAGTACTAGCCTTATGGGCATGCACCACCCCACCCAGTGCCAGTGCTTTATTATTAATTTAAAATATACTTTTGCTTTCCAATGCAATAATGACAGTACAGTTTCTTTTAAAGTTCTAAAATGTTACTTTTCTTACATAAGCTGTTTAATCTGGAATTTATCTTGATGTACAATATCTGGTAAAGGTCTCATTTTATGCATCCCCAACTAGACAGTTGTCTTATTCTGAGCAGCTCAGATTTTTCTCACTGATTTGTGATACCATTCTGTCACATACCAAGTTCTCAGCGTGCACTGGTCTGTGTTTTTCCTTCCTTAGATGTTTGTCATATTTCTATATCCTGAATACTGTTGCTTTGCCATTGATACGTATTGCAAATGTGTTGCCTCACTTTGCAAGTTCTGATTACTTTTCACTGAAATTAGCAATCTTTTTCTCACACTTTCTTTCTGCAGTTATTCTCCTTCTTACCCTAAAGTTATCAAAATAGTTTCATATATTATCTACTAAAAGTTTGTCTTTAAGCCACTTTGAATTAACTTGTTTTGGATCTTGTGAGGCAGAGTCTATAGTGAATTGTGTTATTTGTACACAGTTTTTTCTTTATTTCCTGCCTTTGCCATAATTCATTTAGGAGAGAATTTACTCCATTTTTTTCTCCATCTTTGAATTTAACTGTGTGACTTGCTTTGATGAATCGAACATGAGCAGATACAATGCATGTTCCACCTAATATGAGACTTTAAATATGCAGTTTGCAGTGTAAGAAGTTTCAGATCTGGGTAGGCCACTGTCCCTTCAGGACAGTTCAGAGAATGAGAGATATGTGGAACAGACCTGCATATGACTGTAGTTTGCCACAATTGACTTATAGACTTATGTGTGCATAGTAAATATTTATTGAGACTGTTGGAGATATTTATTACATGGCATCATTGCAGGAACGTGGCTAACACTAGATCTAATTTCTCTATATTTCTCATAAGGAGAGGCAGTTTTTTAAATATCCATCTTTTCCACATTGGTCTCCAATCCAATTCTGTCATAAGTTGAGTTTCTGTGTATATGTGGGGTTGTTTCTAGGCTCACTTTTTGATTCTGTTTGTCTGTTTGAATATTCCTATACCAATACCATACTGACTTAGTGTAGATTTAAATACTGGTTTTAGGAATTACCCTTAATGTAGTTTCTTATTATCATTGTTATCATTATTGAAATTTTTAAATCAACCTTGTTAAGTACCCTTCAGGGATTTTTATTTTAATTGATTTGGGGAAAGTCCCGTCTTTGCAGTATTGAATCTTCTGTCCCATAAACATTGGTTATTTTCAGTAGCATTTTTACAAATTTTTCCCATAGAGAACTTACTTTTCTATCCTTTTTAGCTGTATGGTGAGGTGCTTTAAATTTTTCTTGCTATTATAAGTGGTATCTTTTATGATCACAATTCTATGTGTGTACTTTAAGAAGTTTTGTATGGACTCTTGGGGAATTTACTACAATTAAAGATAAATATGTTTCTTCATTTCCAGCATTTATTTATGCCTTACTGAACTTGCATCTCCAGTAAAATGTTGTAAAGATATGTTAGCAGCAAGCATCCTTCCTTGCTCTCAATATTAATAGAAATATTTATAATAGTCCTATTTAACAGTAGTATTTTGAAAGAATTGTTTCAGCAGTGTTGTGGGATGTCCTTTCCAGCTATGATGTCATAGTAAATATTGGACTTAATCACTGTAAACAACTACAAAGCTCAAGGTGCATAAATAACTTTTCATATACTGGACAACAGGAAGTGAGTGATGTGATCCCTAAGAAAAGTGAGATGAGGTAAACCCCAAGTTAACCTGGTCTTCTGCATAAGGATAACTTTCAACCTTAGATTCAGGGAAGAGGAGCCCAGACAGAGCCTGGCGGCCTTGCTGAGTAGAGATCAGAGATGATTCAAAGAAAGATTCTGTGGTAGGTCAGGTGAGCCACACGCCATCTGCAGGACAGCTGGAAGCCCTGCAGGTGTCTAACTGGGAGCAGGGGAGACTCACAACATGAAAAGTCTTCTGAGACCAGAAAGACTGCACTGTTGAACAGGTGCCGTTTGTGTCCGGTATGGTCCTGGAAGCCAGAATTAGGATGATTGGATGGAAATGAGAGATGATTTTGGCTGAATCCAACTAACTAATCCATCTAACTACCATGGCTGATCATGCTGAAGTGGACTACCCTGCCTGGTCTTTCCCATGGATTCTTTGGGAAAACACTGGTTATAGAGAATAATCTCTAGTTAATTAGATCTGTACTGACAGTATGTAACTGTTTGCTGCCTAAGGCTGAAGGATTTTTAAGGCACAGTAACAGCCTCGTTCTGGTCATAGTCTGTGTTATTGGCCAGCCGTCAGGTAGTGCAGTTGTCACCTGCTTTCCAAAGGTAGGAGCCGTGTGAGCATTGCTGACATGTGCATGGCCAGGCTGAGTGCCAGAGGGACATTTGGGACCACCACCTGCCAGACATGACCGCTGAGTGATGCAAACAAAATGCTCTGAAGCTTGGATGAGAGGTCAAGATAGGGTACAGGGTTGCCAATAAACAAAGCAGGAGTTGAGACATAATCATGTCAAACCCACTTTGAGCCTGAGGACATTCTTCTTGACTGAGGATTATCTGCAATCTAATTTGTGGTGCAGAAAAAAGCGAGACCATAGGCCTGAGCTCTGAGTTCACAGTCTGTCTTTGCTACTTACCAGCTGTGCACCTGTTGGTAAGTGGTTTACTGTCACTGGACTGGTTTCCTTTCCATGGTGAGGATGGTAATATCCACTTTAAGTCATTTTTGGAGATCTAATGAGACAGTCTAGGTAATGTGTTAAGCACTTAGTGGATAAGAAAAAGGGAGAACCCTCGGGCAGTGTTGACTGTAATCCATATGCTCTCTCAGTTGCACACACTGTTAGTGCTGAGAACTCTACGGAGCATGCACTGCATCTCTCTCATTTGATAAGAGGAGGAAATTGAGGCACAGAGAGGGTGTTTCTGTTCAGAGAGGGTTGTATTTGGTAGAGACCAAATTCAGACTGTGGCCTGCGTGCTCTCACCTGTTCTGCTGTGCATCTCCTAGAGATCAATTACTCATGCCCTGCATGACCATTGGCATATATTTATTGGCCACTTGCTCCTGACAGACAGTTGTGTTAATGCTGCATATTTGACATTGTGCCCAGTGACTGACGATGTATGACCATGGTTCCATGCGATTATATTGCCTAGTGACATTGTAGATGTCTTTGTGTAAGTACACATTATGATGTTTGCACAGCGAGTCATCCAGTGACACATTTCTCTGAACATATCCTCACCGCTAAGCTATGAATGACTATATCAGTAAGGACATTTAGCACTGGAAGAATGGGGACCCACAATCGAATGGAGCACAGTCATTGGTCACTGAAAATGTATTATCATTGGGGAGATGATGGAAATGTGGAAGGGGCAGAAAATCAAATGGGCAGTGGGAAGAATCCTGTGGAAATAATTGGCCCGCATTGTCTTGCTAGGAACATCCCCAGGTAAATTATTAAATAGACATTCTTATTGAAAAAGCAGCTCTTTGGAGATTGTTTTGTGAGAACTGGCTCACCAGAACTCAATGCCCAGATGGCTACTGTCAGATTTCCCAACAGGCACTGCGCTTTGCCCATGGGATTCTCAGTTCTGGTTGGATAGACAAGCAGGTCCCTCTAGCATCAGTACAGCCATGGTCTTGGTCCTGAATTTTATGCCCAGATCTGCAAAGCAGTCTGCTGGCTGTGTATGCTTGGAGATCTGGCCATCACCTCAAACTTAGTCTTTCTAGAATCAAATTTATTTTCTTACTATGAACTTCTGTGTACTTTTATGCACCTAAAACAGTATGTTTAAGCCCCTCAGTACCTCAGAATGTGACTGTATTTGGAGATAGGACTTTAAAGAAGTTATGATGGCAAAATGAAGTCATAGGGGAGGATCCTAATACAATCTGAGTGATGTCTTGGTAAGGATAGAAGACTAGGATACAGATAATTGACCATGGGAAGATACAGGGAGATGTCCACTGACAAGCCTAGGAGAGAAGCCTCAGAAGAAACCTCCCCTTCTCACACCCTGACCTCAGACTTCTGGTCTAGAGCTGGGAGCAGTAAAGTTCTATTGTTTAAACTCCTCTGTCTGAGTTATTTTGTTATGACGGCTTTAGCAAACTGACACACTAACCATGTCCTTGATTTCAACCTCATATCTATTACCCTGCCTGCCCCTTGGATTTTCTGCACAGTGACTGCCCGAGTGTCTCCTCCAGGCTTGCCGTCGCCTCCTGGCTGTGCAGTGCCTGTGGTTCACCTTGCTAACGTTATCAGTTCACCCAGGAGACAATGAGAGGTCCAGAGCAAGAGAGGGGCGAGGCGAAAGCTGGGATTTAGGATGACCACAGCCTCAACTGTTCGGCTTGGCATTCAGAGACTTGTGTTCTATTCCTGGCCTTTTTAGAATCTGTTCTCTATGAACAAAAATAATGCAAAATACTTTAAATTCCGTTCTTCTCTGGTAAGTACTTTGGTTTCATTTCAGCATAAAAATCTTCTCATGTAGCTCTTTTTTATTGCTAATGTCTCAGCAACCCACCTATGATGATGCTTCTCTGGGTGGTATGGATACTTTTCTTAGGTCTGGTCTACAAGAACAGACACTGAGATGATTCCTTTGCAGCCTCGGAGAAGATTTCAAAGGGTGTGCTCCCTGCCAGACAGATGGTCCATTTTACCCCTAGAGCCCAGCCTCTCATTCCTAAGCAACTAGCCCAGGGTAATACAGCTGTGCCCTGTGGTGTGCAGAGGGTGTTGTTTGATTCTGTGGTGTTGTTTGGTGACAGACTCGGCATCTTTGGGCCTCCTTCGCTTTCTGCTCATGTATTTTAGAACTTTTTAGAAAACCACGGAAAGCATTTTTTACATCTAGCTCCTCCTGCTTTATGCTGAGATTCAGGAATGAGTTTACCCTCACTATTGTGAATGTTTGCCTTTTCTTTATCTGCAAGTGTATTTTAGTGTGAATTAGGGAAAGCTTGCATGGGGTGGTGGTGGTGGTAACACCTGAATATACATTTTACCTGTTTCAAACCACTTATGACCTGGTTGTCAACTGATTGCCTGTGTCTTGGTGGGAGTAGCCAGGCAATACCAAAAACTAAATATCTGGCAGATACTAATTAGGCTCCTGGTTGAAAATACTTTGTCCTGCTTTTTTGATCCTGAAAAAGAGAATTCTGAAATTTTCAGAAGGAAAATAAAAAGCATTTGACTTCTTGGCTTTGAATATGTAAGTCATTTGGGAGATTTAAACATACAAATCTCTGTTTCCTGCTATGGAATCTCAGAGTGAACAACACATGATGTTCAGTTTTCCCATCTGAGGCCTGAACTTCCTTTCATATGTATCAGTTCCAGTAGTGAAAATCTAAATAAAGAAAATGGATAACTGTTTCAAAGAAGAAACACTCAATTGTTTTCACACAGAAAGTTTTTAAGAGCATAGTTTAAAATTCAGTCCACTCTCCGGATATTTTTAGCCACTTGAGAATGTTCCAGATCGCTGACTCAGTAAGCCCAGGCTCTTAAAATGCATGTTTTTACACTCCACAATGTCACATTGTCTAGGCTCATTGTCGTTGGAGGCTGACTGTAGATTCTGAAGTAGGCCTGGTTTCCTAGGTGCTCATCACAGCCTTTCTGAGCTCCAGACACTCCTCCACCCCATCCCCCGCCATGCCAAATGTGATGAGAAGGCAAGTTCCTAGCATAGCACAGAAAAAAGGGACCCAGAGGAATATGTGGAAGGACAGACAGTTACTGTGTTTATGGCTCAACTGAAAGGGAGTCAGAGCTAAGGAAGTTTAGCAGAAGAAGTTTGCAGAAGGAGGAGGAAAGTCCAGGGAACAGAGGGCATTTGCCTGAGGTCCCACTCAGCCCCTGTGCTCCCTTTTCTTCAGGCTTCCCTGGCCCTGAGAAGTCCAGTGAGTGGACAGTCCCATTCCCTGTTACCTTGGTGCAGCCCTAATTGGGTACCCTTCTTTGGTCCAAGTGGAATCTAACTGTTTTCTGATCCGAACTACATAGCATTAGTAAAAGTATTTCATTTATCTCCTATGTTTAAAATTTTCATAGATGGACAGTCTTTGACTTAGAATGGTTTGACTTAACAGTTGTTTGATTTTACAGTGGCTCAAAAGCCTATTTCATGTAATAATTCTGTTTTTCACCCTTAGTATAGTTTCAATAAACTGGTTTCAAAATATAGTGTTCAAAGATAGGTTTTATATCAGATGGTTTTGCCTGACTATAGGGTAATGTAAGTGCTTTGGCTGTTTAAGGTAGGCTAGGTGAGCTATATGAAGTTCTGTAGGTTAGGTGTATTAAATGCATTTTCACAGGACATTTTCAACTTCTGGTGGGTTTATGGGGAAATAACCCTACTGTAAACTGAGATATCATCTGTGATGTTCTGTTATTGGCATGCACAGGAGAGGAAATGGCTTTCCATGGTCTGAGTACTGAGCAGCACAGTTACGTCCCACAGAGGAGCTAAATACCTCCAGATAGGACAACAGCATCTTTCTCCTGAACCCTAAACACTGCAGGGTTTTGGGGCACTGTCATGTGACTGGTATTGGTGAATTTACTGGAAGCCTTGGCCCTGTTGAGTCTTCTGAGGGAAGTATCCTTTGGGATTTCAGAATCAGTGGAGACAGAGCATCAACTTACCTGAGGGATGTTAGATCTCATGATTTCTGGCTCGCTAAGGGAGCATATGAGTGTGCATGTAAAGCCTGACTCAGAGAAGGAAGTCTGGCAAAACATTTCACAGATGAGATTTTACAAATCCTTAGCCTGCTCAGTATCATAGTGTTTTCCCCCTAGTATTTTTCTGACCCTTCCCCTTCAACACCATCATAACCCGTACTCCAAGAAAAAAAGAAGAGATTTCTGGGGGTTGCCTTTCCTGGCTCTTGCAGTGACTGACAGTGTGATGCAGGTGATGCCTTTCCACCCGGAGCACTGACTCAGCACTTCTGGGGTGGAGCCCAGGGGGCTGTGTGTAGTGCGTGGTCAAGATTGACTTGGGCATTGCCCAGAATTGAGCCATAATCTCCAATCCCATGAGTCCTCTTGGCACTTTTATAATTTAAGCTTGGAATGAAATGTTAAAGACACCGTGTTAATTAACTTTTACACATTAGACATTTAAAATTCTAATGATACTAACATTGGATAATATCTGAGTTATCAAAAGTAGCATTTTTCTAGAGAGTCATGAAATTGAAAAGGGAAGTGAAGAATATCACAGTGGCCTTCTCTAGCCACTAAGCAGAAACAAGGGAAGCTCATTCTGTAAACTCAAGGCCGTTCTTACTTGGGGAAGAAGAGGGGACTGATACAACCCCCAGAATTGTGGGATTACCGGAAGATGTATGGGCGCTTGGTGTTTCCTAATGATTCAGATTCTCCAGGACCTCAAAACAGTTCCTTTGTGTTCTTGGAAACTAGGAACTTCTCGGATGCTGCTCTGTTCATAAACGTGTCTAGTGTGGATCAGGTACGTACGATTAACATTTGTCTCCTACCAGCTTTTGTCTTAGTTACTGTCTGTCATACACCCATGATTTAAAGAAAGGGAGGTGTATTTTGGCCCACGATTTTAGTCCGTGGTCATCTCACTCCAAGGCAGGAACAGGATGGAGAGGGGCCTGGCAGAGGAACTCAATCCATGGCAGCCAGGAAGCAGAGGGAGAAGAAAGGAGCTTGGGACAAAAATAGACTCTTCCAGGTCACTTCCCCAGTGACTCACCTTTAACCAGGCCCCACCTCTCACAGTTCATTCAGCTACTAAACTCATCGATGGGGGAATGCACTGAAAATATGGTCTAATCACTTTTCACACACTTAGGGGTTCACAGAGCATTTTAGATCTGAACCAAACAGCTGAGAAATGTAGGAAGTGGCTTGTCTGAAGCCCTAGAACCTGTGGTATTTCCCATTCCTCTTTTTTTTTTTTTTTTTTTTTTGTCTTTTTCCTTTTTATCGGTACCAAGGATCGAACTCACGACTGCCTGCTTGCAAGGCAGGTGCTTATGCCGCTGAGCTAAATCCCCAGCCCATTCCTCTTATTTTTTTTAAAAAATGGAAACACCCAGTGATTCTGGTTTTGCATTTTTTAAGAAAATACCCTTCTGCATAAAAGCATGATTTGCGAGAATTTGGTAAATGGTAATTATTATCCTGTTGTCTCACTTAACATGAAAATTCAGAGGAGGGAGAGGCTTTTTGGTTTGCAGAGCTGGAGCTATAGCGGTGGACTGCTGAACTCTGAATCCCAGACTCCTGTCCCTGAACCGTGACAAAGCAGCAGTACATGCACCTGAATCCTACGTGAGCTTTGGATATTTTCGCTCAGGCCTCTCTTCCCTCCCATCTCACCATCATTTCCTGTAGACCTCACTCTCCTCTCCTTCCTTCTCCCCTAAAACTGTACAAAAGCCAGCAAAACTACTGAGTACTTACTGCATGCAAAGCACTATGCCAGCACAGGGTGGCGCGGAGGCCAAGGCAACCTGGGTAATTTCATTCATTTTCAACACTCGCTTATTGATCGCACTCCTGTGTGATCGCTCTATAACTTGTGATTTTTTTTCTCATTCCCCTAACTTCCCTTTAACCCCTCCTTCCCTTCTGATTTGCAAAACTTTGTTTCCATTTTCCTTCTTATTTTTTTTAACTTTTCCCTTCTTCCCTTCCTCCCTCGCTTTTCTCTGATTTCCCTCTCCACTCATCCATTCTAAGTAGCTTATCATTAAAAAAAAATTAGTATAGCAAGCTGGACAGTGTTTTACAATCTGAAAAGTCCTTTTCTTTCTTTTGAGGACACGTAAAATAAAGGTGCATTTACAGCTGTGGCATCTTTGGCTTATTGAGTGCACCTGTTCTGTCAAGCAGTGTACGGTCTTCAGAGAGGACACAAACCAGCCACCACAGTACACAGAACAGTGGGAGCAACCAACGGAGCCCTTCCACCCAGAGCAGAGCGTCAGAAGTTTCTCTCTGAGGAGGGAGAATATAGCCCGTGTAAGATGGGTGGAAAGTTAGCAGGCAGGGAAAGGACAGAAGGCCATTTCATCCTCAGGGAACAGTGTCTGCGAAGCCCCAAACTTGCACAGGTAGAAGACACTGGTAGGAAGGATGTGACTGCAGGCAGAGCTGATACTCAGCACAGCACCAGCCTTTGTTAACTTCCTGAAGTATTTCTTGACTATGGACAGTTCCTGGCTTATGATGGGTTGTTACAATTTTCTAACTGTACAGTGGTGGCAAAGTGATATGCGTTCAGTAGACCATACTTCAATTTGGGTTTTCTCCAACGTAGTGATAATTTATAATGAAAGGTCATTTCTTGGTGATGCTAGGCAGTGATAGCCAGCAAAGGGCTTTTTGTCAGCCATAGGAAAGGGGAGGGAGGACATTTTGCAGTGTGCTGAATTGCACACTGTAGAAATACTTTTTAAACGTTGCAACCATACCTTGTCCTGTCTTCACTTAGCTATTATAGGTTATTTTCCTGGTCCCAAGTGACACTGCATAATGTGTGTGTGACTCAACAAGATGGAGCTTTGGGTGCAGTGGGAAGCTACAGGGAAGCCACAGGGAGGGGACTGAGTACCTGCAAGAGAAGAGGCACCAGAAGCTTGGACTCCTGAGAGTGGGAAGGAAACTCCAGACCACATGATAGCAGGACTTGGGGGGAACTGGGGGCCCATGTGGATGATGCCCATTGTGGCTGGGGTGGTTATAGGGGGTCTGAGAGGAAATCCATGGCCTCTCATGTCTCTCCATTCCTTTCAGAGGGTTTGGAAATGAGTCAGAGATCACAGAAGTAGGCATCCTTTTTTCCTCCCCTCCAAGAAGGTCTAATTGGGGTGGGCTGTTTCTGGTAGATGCACGTGAGAATCAAGGTGAACCAAGATTAAGTGGAAGACACAGGCCAGTGCCTACCAAGTCACAGATGACCTGAACCCCACAAAGGCACTCCTCCTAGGTCAGTCCATGGATTAAGTGCAGTTGGCTCCTGGGTTGACCTGACTGACTGGTCAGACCACAAGTACATGTTGAGACCCTGAGTCTGTCCATACAAAGAAATGGACCTTTAATATACTTCTGTAATATGGAAGTCGCTTGGGCAAACGATTTCACCTGTTCATTTAATCCTTATACAACTCTCAGGAAGTGGTACTATTTTTATTCTCTCTTTACAGATAAGAAATGAAAGCACTCAGAGGCAGAATCACATAGGCAGGAAGTGGCAGTACTGGCATTTGAACCCAGAGAATCTTGATTCAGAACTTGTGATCTTAACCACTAGGCTTCCTTGCTCAAGAATGGTGGGGAAATCAGTAGGCATCCCAGAGCCTCACTGCTTTACTAACAAACCCCTACCCCTACCCTCACCCCAAATCTCATCAACAGTCATGGACCTTGGATCAAAGAGATCTGAAGATCTTAGAACCTCACATAGTCCAGAAACTGACACAAGGCTGCTTTTCTTTGTATGACTGGGCATATTTTCTTTAAAGGAAAAAAATGAAAGGTATGAAATTATAGCTACACATATACAGAACTTAGGTAAATGAGATAACTTTTAAGACCATTGTATTTTCAGTGCTAAGTCCACTGCAGGTGGAATGCTGCTGTGGTTTGTCCCCACGCCCCGAGGTTCATGTGTTAGAAGCCTGATCCTCAAATGGCAATGTTGAAGTAGAGGAAACCTTTTTAAAAGGTGGAACTTGGGAGGAGAGAGCAGGGCCTGCCCTTCCCCTAGCTCCGGGTTCCTGTCTGACCAGGAGATCTCTCCCTTTTGTGCACTTTCCTGTAGTGTGCCATCCACCCAGAGGTGATGGAGCTAAGGGGGCCCTCACCAGAGCCTGTGCTGTGCAGTTTGGACTTTCAGCTTCCAAGACTGTGAATTAAATACAAATATGTCATCTAGGTATTTTGGTTATGGTAACAAAACCAGACTAACACAAATGCACAGTCAGTATACAGTTGGGTGGGGGGTGTCATATGACCCAGTCTATGCATGATGTTGATTCAAAGGAATAGCAGTCTTTCTCTTCTTCTTTACCTCAAAAAGCAACTTAATTTGCAATTTTTAATATCTCAAAAGACCACTGAAGGTAAGGGGAGAGAAGAGGAAAATGCATTGTCAATGCACAGAAAATCACTTTAAAAAATCTTTCTCATGAGATGATTTTCAGTATCCTCTATTGAAAAAAGAAATTTAAGGTCATTTCTCCTGCATTAAGGATACATCTTCCTCCCCTATATACCACTGGTGCTTAACTTCCCAATGGTTCATTTCCCTAATCCTCAACTCCTCAGCAACTCTTCTCTTTAATTGGCTCCTTCTTTTTAAGATTCTTAGCCAGGTAAGTACTGAGCTGATCCAGAAACAAAACCCCAGAGTGATGCCTGTTCTGCCTCTCCTTTCCTGGCTGTTTTTTTTTTTTTTTTTTTTTTTTTTTATTGGTACTGGGGATCAAACTGACGACTGCCTGCTTGCAAGACAGGCGCTTATGCCGCTGAGCTAAATCCCCAGCCTCAAACTCTAGGGAAACACTGGCACAGACAAAAGTGCCTCTAACAGGAAGAAGGAAGGAATGTGAACATGTTAAAAATGTTTGTGTGAAATTGTGTAAAAAATTCAGTATTAGAAGTGCCCTCTCGTCCGTCCCAGGCTGAGCTGTCTGGTGGGGGTGGTGGGGTGGTGGTGGTGTGTGAGCCCAGGGCTGGGGGCGCGGTTTGGGATCCTCAGCCTTGGCCCCAGTCCAGGGAGAACGTAGCACACTCAGGTGAAGTGTGTATGTAGTCAGGACTGCACATTCAGCTGTCAGGAGACTGGGTTCTTTATTCAAGTTTTCCTATCTGGCATGTCTTTATGCTATTCATGTGTCTCCCAGGTTGTGCACAGATTCCCTGGTCTTAGCACTTAATTCAGGGGCTGCTCCACACCCTTCCACACCCTTACCAACTCTGAGAACCCCAGCATAATTCACTGTCCTAAACACTTTTTATTTCTGGAGTTAGAGCATTCACAGCCTTCACACCAACCCTGAAAACCTACATGATTGCTTTTCCTTACCACGGTGGAACCATTTATTCCACTTACTTTATTTCCTCTAAGTTTCCATTTTCTGCTTAATAGATTTCACCAAACCCTACGTTCAAAAGTTAATTTGCGTAGTCTTCTCTTAGTTTCCTCTGGTTAACACAAGCTTGGTTGCAAAAACCTCTGCCCTTTGAATGCCTTGATGTTGAAAACAACCCAGCTGTATTCCAGACTGTAATTAGAAGAACAAAACAAAACAAAACAACTTGGACTAGAACACACGAGATGCAAAATGAAGAGGGTTCTCCAAAACCTTCCGTGCATCTTTAGTTTTTTCATTGTTCATGTCTAAGCACTGAAGTGTTCTAACTTATGTAATCTTTTCACCAGATAAACCGAATTCTTCCACTGGACTGATGGTTCGAGCTTTTTATAGGTAACCCTCCCACCCCACTTTATCCTTCTCCACGCTGCCACACTTAAGGCTGCTGCCAGCAGATGGCGGGCTCCTGCCTTTGTTTTCCCTGTTAGAAGAGGTGGGGAGAGGCCCAAAGCTAGAAGACCCGGAGGCACAGGCTACGATTTCTTCTGCCATCTGGAATGTATTAAAAACAACCCACAAATCTGGGTCTCATTCTCCTTAGATGAGAGGGAAGAAGGGAAAGAAACAGAGAGGGAAGGAGGAAACAGAGTCTGTAAAACTAGGGAAGGGAGAAAAGGGCAGAGGAAACTGGGGAGCCCACGTTAGTGGGAAGGGCGTGTCTCCCTCAGTGGGCTGTTCCTGCCCCCAGCCTGTGTCTGGGCGACAGGGCCAGGCAGCTCTGGAGGGGGAGAGAGGTGGCAAGCCAAAGGGTTCTTCGCAAAGGGTTTTGGGATGGAACTCCAGGGCTCAAAGTGGGCCCCTCTCCTCTGGCATTAAGATGCCCTCTAAGCAGGGGCAAAGAAGGCCTCCACTTCCCTCTCTGCACACACCCATGTCGGCTTACAGCATGACGTACCCTGACTGCTGTGGCTAGTGGTGACTAAGGCTAAACAGGTCAAATTCCAGAAATTACCTGTTTTTTCCCCCTAGTTGAATTTCAGCTTTATTTTTCTGTGGCCTTCTTGATGAACAGTATTTTTAATGATTGGCCACTTTTATAACTTAGCACACAGGTTGCGTGATCAACAGGCAACTGACGTCCAGGCACTGCTCGGAATGGTGAAGGACATCTCGGGTGAGGGTCATGGGGGTGAGGCAGCTGGGCCTCAGTGATGTCTAGTCTTTGGTTTGGGGATTTGGATTTGGCTCTTCCTCCTAACCCAAGGCCAGGGAATTCCATTATGGCTGTGCTGGGTGAGGATCTGTGAGGTCCTATGTGTAACCCTGTCCAATAGGAAGTCACAGCTGTCCTAAGACTGGCAGCTTAGTAATCTGGTCCTGTTATACTTTTCCACCTAAATCACATAACTTCCATCTCAATCCTACTGCTTCTGACTGCCCCACCATGGACAACCACGTCATTCTGTATTTTCCTGGAGGCTGATTTAGTGGAAGGTGTAAAGGAAGAGCTGGGAGCCAGAGCTACCACTTGGGCTAAGCTAATTGCTGTGGTGTGGATTTGGTCAGTTCCCAAGGATCCGTGTGCTGCAAGCTGGGTCCTCAGTGTGAGAAGCTACTGGAAGGCGATGTGTCCGTTGCGGGTACTGCCTTTAGAAAGTGAGTTCCTGTAAAAGACCCAGACTGGCCCTTTCTAATTTCTTGCTCCCAAATGATCTGTCCCTTTTACATGTGCTCCTGCTATCCTGGTGCCATCTACCATGAGGTCAACACCAGAGCAAAGCAGATGCTATCATCATGCCCTTAAGCCCCCAGGACTGTGAGCTAAATCAACTTCTTCTGAATAAACCGCCTAGCTTCAGGGTATTTTGTTACTGCCACAGCAAATGGACTAACATAACTGCCCCTGTGGGGCTGTCCTATTTTTAGCCAAGGAGAGGTGCCTGTGGGAAAGGGGCTCCATAGATAGCTCTGATGTGAGCCTAGTGAGTCCCCCATACAGTGCTTGGTTCCTCAGAGCTGCCGAGCACCAGCTGACATTTCCTTTACCCACTACCCAGCTCTCTATCCTCCTGTTTTGTGTCTGTCTCTATTTTAGCTTCTCTCCTGCCCCTTTTCCACTTGATGCAGTAAACTTACTGTCTTGTTTTTCCTCTGGGGTCAACACAATGTCATGACTGACTGTAGACTTGGAGCTAATTCATGAAGTCACATCCATCTCCGCTGCTGTGTAATTTAGGGCATGTTATGCAATCTCTCTGGGCTTTGATTTCTCCATATGAAAAATGGAGACAATAGTAGCATCCACCCCACTGGATTGTTTGTTGGATTAAGTAAGTGAATGCATATCAATTGCTTAGGTGGTAATAGACACAGGGTACGTGTTGTGATAATAGCTGTTGTTAATACCTGCTCATCTCTCAAATTTGACTCTCCTCTGAGTCCTATTTCTGAGAGAGAGAGGGAATGGTGGGTAACAGGGCCAGTCTAGACCTAGTCCTCCACATCAGTAGTTTCCAAACTGGGGAACATGTACCTGGGTAGGTGCACAAAACTCTTTTGAGAATATGTAGGGGAACTTCATTTTCTGTCAGTTTGCTATTGTTTACCAAAGTCAGTTGCCTTTCCTATCAGGCACATGTTAGACTACATTTCCCAGCTTTCTTTGTGGTTAGGCTGAACCACATGATTGCATGGACCAATCAGACCCAGCCATAATGCCACAATGTTGCCTCTCCCAGGTCTAGCTCTTTATCCCCCATGTACTACCTAATCCTCAAGGCTTTCTATCTTTGCTTCATTTTGTAGCTGTTGGATTGATTTCTCATGGTCTCTTGCTATTTTTAAGATATCTTTCTTTTGATCACTGGCTGCTATTCTGTCTTCAAGATCTGAAATTCTATTCTTTCTTCTGTTCAATCTGGTGTATATACTTTCAGTGCAGGTTTTAATCTCCTGAATCTTTGTATCTGTTCCATGGATTCCATTTCTCTCCTATGTTGGGCATTTTTTGTTCCATTTTTTTCTAAGATCATCTATTCTTTTATTTGTGTCTTTTGTAATATATTTGGTTTTAAGCATCATTTCTTTTTGCACTGAGAGATCATTTTCTCTGTCATCTTTTCCACCTGTTTTCTCATTTCCATTGTTGCAATTTCAGAAAGGTCCAGTGTTTGACTTCCAGCTTCATCCACCTCATTGAGTTCCAGGCCTGTCCTGGCTGGTCTGGGGGTCTGAGGCTGCACCCTGCCTCTGCATCTTGCCATTCTCTACCCTGTCTTTTTTCTTTTATTTTGTCTTCTATGTTGATTCCTGCCAGTCTCCCATGATATATAGCTCTACCACTAGCATGGAGGCCTCTCTCAAGGAGGAAAGGAGATGCCCATTCCTCAAAGATGTCCTCCAGATGTGGTTGGTTCTTTTAGCTGTCCCAAGAACCTACCTTCTTCCTGCCTTTACAGTTCTGTGCTAATGGATGTCCATGGCACATCCCAGAGATGTGCTGGGTATGGGGCCCATCTTGGCCTCTGGGTATGTGGGCTGGGACTGGTCTTCTGTTGGTGGAGTCCTGCAGAGTCCACCTGCTGTCTCCTTGTTGCTTCTTCAGACCCTTCCTTGTTACTGGCTTTGCTGATTACTTCATCCTCCAAGGAGTGTGTTCTGGGTTGTTGTCCTGGGTCTTGGGGTTCCTGTCCATCTTACACTCTCCCAGCCAGCCCCACTGTCCTGGGGGGTAACGGAGGAGACCGGGAGTGCTTATTTCCAGCTGCTGTTTGGGATGTAATGGAGGGGACCAGAGTGTGAACCCACTGTCTTCCAGTTAGGTCCTGCCATCAGGGAGGGGCACAGAGCTCAAACTCACTGTCCCCCAGCCAGCCCTGCCCTCTAGGAGCCATAATTTGAAAATTTTATCTTTTTAATTATATGTTTATCATAGATAATATAAGTATGGGTATGTAGGTATAGATATAGCAGTATGCATTTGTAATTTAATGGTCAAATTTTTTAATGACCTGTGGTCAGAATATTCAGAAACTTGCTCCAGGCTGTTGGAACCAGCTTAAGTTTTCATTCAAACCAGTGTCTACCACCCTGGAGTGCCTTGCCCACTTTCCATTTTCTAAGTCACAAATTAATTTTTACTTCCTGGCAGGGTCCTATTGTAATCCTGGAGAAGTCAGTACTGGTCAAACAAACAAACAACACTACTTTTTTTTTTTTTTAAAGGGGTGCAGTTGGATGGGAGAATAACTTCTAATGTTCTTTAGTAATTACAGTAGGGTAACTGTGGTTGACAACAATTAATTATTTCAAAATAGCTAGTTATGTTTGGCTTTTCCAACATAAAGAAATGATAACTCTTTAGGGTGATGACTATGCCACTTACCCTGATCTAATCATTACATACTATATAATGTTTTGAAATATCACACCATACCCCATGAATTTGTGTAGTTATTATGTCAATTAAAAATGTAAAACATATTAAAAAGGACATGTTGACAATGGGCAAAGGCGACCTGCACTAGGAATCAGAGGATCAGAGCTTTACCCCCAATTCTAACTAGCTTGGTAACAATGGGCAGGACATACCTGTGGGTATTCAAGTCCTTTTCTGCAGAACGAGGACACTGGACTAGATAATTCTGGAAGCACTTCTCAGCTCTAACATTTGAAGAGCTTTATAGTCTGTTGGTTCATGTGGGTGTGTTCTTGATTTTGGAGTATGACTTTGAAAATGATGATGATTGTATGATTATACCCTCTCCCATTTGCCAAGGGGGTGGATTTACTTTGTCTCTAGCCATCACTTGAGGAATTAACTTGCTGCTCTCTGGGAGTTTGCATCCATACAGAAATTTCAAGATACAACTTGTCTGAGACTGCTTGTTTTCTTCTATAGAGAGGAATCCTCAGACTCCTCTGAACTTGAACTCTTTGTAACCATCTACATTTTCCAGTTTTCAGCTTTTACCCTGCTTTCTGTAAGGGAAATGTTGGTGTTTCTAAAGATCCCAATGCCCAAATCTTTTGTTCCAGGGAAATGTTCTTAATTAAGATTGTATGTTCTCAATGGTCTCCAAATGTCTCTGAGGCCAGAGGATTCCCAGCACAGTCACTCAGCGTGTGTTTGTGTGGTCATTGGAATGAAAGTCAGAGCCAGAACAGCTGTCCCCAGGTTTGGGTTTTTAATTGTTTGATTTTGGTGTCTCAAGGATAAGTATTTTCTCTTGAGCCTTGCTCAATATATGGGATAAAAATGCCCATCTTTCTGTGAGATTCTACATTTCTACATAGGTTCATGTGTATACCAAGGCTCCCATTGTCCAGCTTTGCAAGAAGGGAGCTTTATTATGATTATTGTATTATTATGGTTAGGCCAGACAACATGATTGCACGGGCCAATCAGACTCAGCCATAAGGCCACAGTGTTCCTCTCCCGGGTCCAGCTCTTTGCCTGCTGTGTATTGTGCAGTTTTCAAGGTTTCCTATCTCCTCTCACTATTTCAGTAAGGAGAACCCAAAGGGCATGGAGGAGGCAAGAGCCACGAATGCAACTATCTCTCCCAAACCTAACATAGCAGGAAATAAACCTTATATTGTCAAGCCAATGAAAATGTCTTTAGAGTTTCAATTCTGAGGTTCAGTTTCACTGACACATAACCTTGTCCACGGAGAGTATATTTAGTGACTTCAATAACTTTAGTGACTTCAATAATGTTCTGATTTTTTTGTTATTTATTTATTTAGCTTAAATTTAAAGCTAGAATCCTCCCCCCTCAAGAGTCTTTCTTTCAGGAAACTTGTCTCAGTTCAGATACCCATTTTCTAACTTTGGGGTGGGTGGTAAGAGGCATCACTCAGGAATGTTATAGGTCTGTGCTGGTACCCGCTGGTGTGTCCTTGTTCCTGTTGGTCTCAGGTCATGTGGTCTTCCCTGCATCTTCCGTGGTGTCTTAACTTTGGGCTCCTAGGTCAACTGTCCCTCGGTTCTATGCCTGCTCTCCTCTGTGCCACATGGGAGAAGGAGCCTATCGCTGCTCCTCTCACCACAGGAGTGGGAAGGCCAGGACACTATGAGGTCGCCTGGGGCTCAGTCATCAAACACCCATGCAGGAGTCTGCACCCCACTCTTCTGGTGGCCTCTTGTTCATCAAGGGGTGGAGATATTCTCACCTAAGAGGAAGTTAGAAATCTTCTTGGTATGGAG
The DNA here is from genome assembly GCF_034190915.1 of Cavia porcellus. Classification (NCBI taxonomy): domain Eukaryota; kingdom Metazoa; phylum Chordata; class Mammalia; order Rodentia; family Caviidae; genus Cavia; species Cavia porcellus. Next base: position 44,256,730 of record NW_026947515.1, on the reverse strand, counting down.
GGAGAGACAGAAAGAGAGAGAGAGAGAGAGAGAGAGAGAGAGAGAGAGAGAGAGAGAGAGAGAGATGAAGGAGAAGTAAGAAGTAAGAATTGCTAAAAGATAAACTTAATCACCTGAAAGCATTGTCAGGTTTCCTTGTATCTGGTAGCACCAGGCCACAGAGGCTCAGAGTTCCATTGGAGGGCTCCAGAAGAAACTTTTATAAGGTACTTGAGGAAGAAGTGCAAAGGAATTATTTGTTTGGTTAAAATGAATCAGAACCAATATTTTCAAGATCCCATTGTACTCTGGAAAGAATGGCAACCATTAAGATGCAAACAGTATTTTGACTGACAGCTTTGTTTGGCCATATTTGACCAAAAGTAATAAGAACTAAGAAGTAATAAAACCCAAAATGTGTAAATTTTGTTATAAAAAAGAGAGGGGAAAAAGAGCTCTGAAGGATACAACAGCAAGTGTGTTTAGGGGTGTTAAATAGCTGACCATATTAATGTTTTTGGTTGGATCATTGAACACAACTGTTTGCAGTCTCACTGTTTGAATGTTCAGTTTGTATGCTTTGATACTGTGACTTGAGCAACTATCTCTAAGATGATAATGTGTAATCTATTAACTGGTGATTTCTTACTGTTTTTTTTTTTTTTTTTGTAGTTCTGTATTACTTGTACCCTTACACCACTTTGTTTTGTTTTGTTTTTTCTCTTTTTCCTTTTAAATAAAATAAAATTAAAAAAAAGATGCAAACAATAACAAATGCTGGTGTTGCTGTGGTAAAAAAGCAGCCCTCCTGCATTGTTGGTAGGAATGCAAACTAGTCCAGCCATTATGGAGAACAGCCTAGAGATTTCTCAAAGAATTGAAACTAGAAATTCCACATGACCCAGGTGTCCCCAGCTAGGTGTCTTCCCCAAAGATTTTAAGTCATCCAACTACATCAACTGTGCTGCTATCACATTGTGGTTTATAGCGCCACAATTCATAATAGCTAAAACCTGGAAGCAGCTTGTATATCCATCAACAGAAGATTGGATAAACATTTTATATATAATATAATTTTACATATGTAAATTTTATACATACTCAGCTATAATGACAAATTTGGCACATTTGTAGGAAAATGGATGTACCTGGAAAAGATAATATTGAGTGAAATAAATCAGTCAAACAAGCTTAAATACCGTATCGTCTCCCTCACTTGAGTGAGGCAAAGTATGATAAACAAAATCATGAAGGGTGGTGAAAGGGCAAGGGTATAGATCTTGTCCAATAAGAAAGTGACGCAAGGGAACAAGAAGAGGGGACAGGAGGAGGGGAAGGAAACATGAGAGGAAAAAAAATATGCCATGAACGGATCCTAGTAACTCCAATCACTGTAGACAGTGTGCCATAAGATGGGCTAAAACAAATTATATCATCAGGAAAAGGCAAGGGGAACCAGAGGAGGAGAGGAAGGCGGGGAGAAGGGGATTTAAAAAAACACACTATAGTATACACATGTGGACCACTTTGCAAGATGATTGGAAGCTGCATGAATTGTTAATATGTACTAATTAAAGAAAAAGGAAAAGCAAAGTCCTTAAAGGTCAGTTGCTAGTTCCTGGTTGTCTAATTCTAAGCTTTGTTTATAGTTTATTTAGAGGTGGATTTCGGTTTGTTTACAAATCTAGAGTGCTAGAGCTTATAGCTCCCCAAGTATTTCACCTAATTTAAGAGTGAATCTTTCTTAGAGGGTTCATCCCTGGTCCTTGTCCCCTCTCAAAAGGCTAACCCCAAAGTGTGAGGTTGGGGAGGAGCCTCCGTGGGTCTGAGAACGCAGCTCTGAGCTTGCTTGGTCTGGGCCTGCCCCTCCGGACCTCAGTGAGCAGAAAGCCCATTTTGGAAGCCCGTTCCTTCCCAGAGGGCTGTAGTTGCCTCACAAATCAACTTCAAAATGTCAGTGAATTACACTGACCATCATAAGCTACTTGAAATTATAAAAATGGCCTTTCCTGATCTAATTTTCATCAGGAAAAAAAGTTTTTAACCTTCTTTTCTTTCTTTCTTTCTTTCTTTCTTTCTTTCTTTCTTTCTTTCTTTCTTTCCTTCCTTCCTTCCTTCCTTCCTTCCTTCCTTCCTTCCTTCTTCTTTTTTTTCTTATCTTTTCCACCCCTACCCAGTTGCTTCTTCTTGTGATACTAGGGATTGACTGAGAGCGTTCACCCTGAACTTTTACCTAGTCTTTTAATTTTTTATTTTGAGACAAGGTCTTGCTAAGTTGTGAAGTTGCCCCTACTGGACTTGAACTTGTGACTGTCCTTCCCAGCCTCCCAGGGTGCTGGGATTATAGGCGTGTACTACCATGTATGTCTCCGATCAATTCTTTTTATCGGGGGATGGATGTCCTTTGCACTGTAGGATCTCAGAAGTTTCTCTGGCTCTTACACATGGCCAACAGCAGCACCTCGCAACCAATTTTCCTTTCTAGAAGTAACAAACAAGAATATTCCCAGACATTTCCAGATATCCCCTGGGAGCAAAACTGACGCTGGTTGAGAACCACGACTTTAGGAAAATTACAAATGAAAATATCTGCTTTCACATTTGGCTGTTACTTGCTGTCTTGCTGATATTACGGTGTCTAACAGTATCATTTGATGAAGAAATTCACTTGTTGATAAGTTAAAATAAAGCTACTTGTTTTTATTCTAAGCAAAACATTTATCATTCCTAAGACTTTTTTTTTAAATTCTAGCATCTTAGAAATAGTATTTTACTATTTTATTGTTTATAACTTAGATTATCTTGTGGTGAAACACTATTTTGCTTAAATGGTTACGTTTTGACCTGCGCTGTTTTGTTGTTATGCCCTCTTTTATCTCAATCTCCTTTTTTATTATTTACTTTATTATTTTTATCCTTTTAATTAAGGGAAAAATAAAAATAGCAGGATATATTATAGTAACCCACTTTGATTTACTATTAACTTGATTTGAAGCCCTGTATTGCTCTCACCATCTTGTTTTGACTGATTTTCCCCTACTCTGCTTTGCTTGATAGTACCAAGTTCGAAAGTATAGGCAACAACTGTGAAGACAATAAGATTCATTATGACGCCCATTCTGGTTGACTATTATCTTCTTTTAAAGTCCTGTAATGTCTCCAATGTTTTGGTTTTATTGGTTTTGTTCTTTACTATTTTGTTCAATTTTATTATAACTGATGATATAGGCAATTCTTTTTAAGATAGCAAGAGGCATTATGGTAACCACTGTTGATCACCTTGTATTTTGTTTTTACATTATCTATTATGCCCATCCTTTTGATTTGACTGACTCTGTTCTGTTATGTCACATTTGGTTTTACTCTCTTAAAAAAAAGTAATAAGAACTGTGGGAGTAATGAAACCCAAAATGTGTAATTGTCATTGTACAAAAGAAAGGAAAAGAAAGTGCTCTAAAGGCTATAACTGCATGTATATTTAAGTGTATAAGATAGATAACCATATTATTGAGTTTTGTTGGATCATTGAACAGAACTGTTTGCAGTCTCACTGTTTGAATGTCCACTTTATATGCTTTAATTTTGTAACTTGAAAAAACTATTTCTAAGATGACAATATGTAATCTATTAACTACTGATTTCCAACTGTTTATTTTTTCTGAAATTCTGTATAACTTGTACCCTTTTCTGCTTTTTTATTCTTTTTCTCCTTAAATAAAATTTAAAAAAAATCACACACACACAAAAACAAATATAACTTAGAATGACACCTTTATATTTTGGTGTCTTCTTTATGTTTAGTGACAATTCTTTTTGTTTTGTGTGTGTGTGTGTGTGTGTGTGTGTGTGTGTGTGTGTGTGTTTGTTAAAAAAAAAAAACTTCCAGGAGTGATTTAAGAGTTTCTTAACTTACAATCCACTGAAGACTAGAATGGATCGATGGGCCGGGGATATAGCTCAGCAGCATAAGCACCTGCCTGTCAAGTGCAGGTACAATAAAACAAAACAGAACAAAACAAAACAAAAACCTAGACTGGATCATTATTTCAATGAAATTCAGTACTAAGATATAAATTCCCATAATTCTGCTCACACATTTCTTTTCTGGCAATGTGTAGAAGAAGTTAATTTAGGTTTCTAATAGTACAGGAAATGTAAATTCACAATCTTCCCTTCCCTTCCCTCCCCCCCTCCCCTCCCCTTCCCTTCCCTTCCCTTCCCTTCCCTTCCCTTCCCTTCCCTTCCCTTCCCTTTGAGGTTATACTCTATGGTAACAATATTATGCTTTTCTAATGTATGGCCTATATTTATTATATTTACTATGTTATTCCAAATATATCTGATATTTCTATATTTTTAATCTACTTGAATTGTTTTTGAACCCTTGCCCATTGTGTGATTTGGGGCTATCCCATGAGACAATAGTAAGTAACCTCAACCAAAGAGAAGCCTAAATGATATACACAATAATGTGCAAATGATGAGAAATTGTCATGGATGTAAACCATATTTCATTAAGCACTATTAGCCAAGGCAAATAACAAGGCACTGCATATAACTTGTGCCACGGCTTTAGGTTTAACAATTCAGGTTATAATTACTTAGAATATACCATGCATAAATGTATCTTTCGGATATGTAAAATGTAGTGGAGAATTGGGCTCATTATATTTTCTGAGGCTAACATTAGCTTAGACACTTTGGGCTACCGTAACAGAGTACTGTAAACTGTATGGCTTAAACAATGACATCTATTTCTTATGGTTCTGGAAACTAGGAAGCCCAAGATGTGGTGTTTGGTGAGTGCCCCACTCTGGGTTTGCAGGTGGTCATTTTCTTCCAGAAAAAGCAGTGGTGGTGGTAGGGGGGGAGAGTTTCTTCATGTACTTATAAGGGGATTTCATTCTTTCACCTGGCTCCAACCTTAACACCTTATTACCTCCCAAAGGCTCCACCTTCAAAAACCAGGAGTATTTTTAAAAAATTAATTTTTTGCTCTACTTTTGATATACATAATGATCACATTGATCATAGGGAATTTGTACCTGTACATAATGCATCTGGATTTTTTCCCCATTCCCACCCCCTCTCTGTCTCTACAAACCTTCTCCTTATTTGTAAAAGCTTAGTTTCAACTTTACCCTTCTATTCTCTCTTTTTTTTCCTTTTTATCAGTACCAGGGATCGAACTCACGACTGCCTGCTTGCAAAGTCAGGCGCTTATGCCACTGAGCTAAACCTCCAGCCCCCATTTTGGAAATTTTAAGGAAAAAAATTAAAACAAAATTTCATGACAAAATAATAGAGTAACAATAGTTAATACAATGTGTATTGTTATCTTAAAGTACTTGGAGTACACTATATGGGTATACAAAATTCTCCACGATATTAGCACAAAACTTTTTTTTCATTAAATTAAGAGAAATTAGTAGTATAATGATCTTGCATTTTTTCCTTTTCCTTTCCTTTCTCTCCTTTTTCTTCAACCTAGTTCCTCTTTCCTTTTGAACAATTTCTTCCCATTTCTCAATATCTATTCCACATTTTTGGACCTTGTTTACTCTTTCAGTAAACATACACTAGAGACATAATACAGTGTTTACACACATAAGTCTGATTTATTGCTCTTATGTGTATGTTCTTGAGTTGCACCCATTTACCTATAAAGTCTCAAGTTTATTCATGGCTGAGTAGTATTCCATTGTATAAAAATACCACATCTTGAGGCACATTTGAGGCCTCACAAGGAGGTGGGACCCACCTGGAAATCAGCAGAGCTGCTGCTGCAGTGGGGACAGCCATGCCCCAGCCTCTCTCCATGAGTCAGCACCATTCACGGACTGGGGGTTCGAGTTAGGGTTAGGGTTAGGGTCCCATTTATAGACTGTGGAGGGAGAGAACCAGGCCTCAGCAGGAAGTGATCCCTGCCTGGAAACTATCATTTTCATTGTTTTTTGGGGGGTTGCATTTTATTCTCTTTTGCTTTGTTTGATTATGTTAAATCTGATGGCAGGAGCAGCTATTTAAAAGATAGCAAGACATATTATAGTAGCCATTTTGGATTTACTATTTGCTTATTTTGAAGTCCTTTATTGAATTCATTGTTTTGCTGTTATTGTTTCTGCTCTACTCAGTTCAATTTTTACTATGTTTGAAGGTATCTGCAGCTATTTTGAAGACAACAAGAGTTATTATGATAACTACTGCTGATTTTGTAAGGTTTTAAGGTCCTCTATCACTTATACTAGCTTATCTTGATTAATTTTATTCTGCTTTATTTTCCTTGGTTTTATCCTCTTTAAAATAAAATTTTATAAAAGCAAAAAAAAAAAAGTTGATAAAAAATAAGTGATAAATCAGGGATTTTAGCTTAGGGCTGATTCCCAAACCTTTGTGCTCTTTCTAATGTGGTCAGATGTGTCAAAATAAATGTGTTCCCAATTAAAAACAAAACAAAAGCATAATAAACAAATAAACAAACACATAAAAAAACCACAACTTTTTTATCCATTCCTCAGTTGATAGGCATTTGGGTTGTTTCCAAGATCTAGCTAATACAAATTGTGCTGCTATAAACATGGGTGCAAACATATTGCTGTGGTATGATGCTTTTAATTGTTTTGGGAAGATACCCAGAAAAGAATTTCCTGAGTTGAATGAGTTAAACATAGTGCTTTGAGGAATCTTCATAGTGATTTACACAAGGGTTCAACCAGTCTGCACTCCCATCAACAGTGGAGAAGGGTTCCTCTTCCCCTACAGCCCTTCCAGCATTTGTTATTGTTGACTTCTTGATGGCAGCCATTCTTTCTGGGGTGAGATGGAATCTCAGTGTTGTTTTAGTTTGCATCTCTTGAGTGACCAATGATGCTGGTCATTTGTTTTGTTGTTCAAAAACTGTTTAAGGGCTGGGAGTTTGGCTCAGTGGCGTAAGTATCTGCCTGGCAAGCATGAGGTCGTGAGTTCCCACTTATGTCTTTAATATTTCTGCCTTTTTGTTTTTAATTCACGGATTCTTTGTATTGTTTTCTTGGTCTCCATTGTGCTAAGTTCTGCTCTTATCTTTTTAATTTCTTCCCTTGTGCAAGCTTTAGGTTTGATTTGTCCTTTTTTGAGTAGTTTGAGGCTCAATATTAGGTTGTTTATTTGAGCTCGTTCTGTTTTCCTGGTGTGAGAATTCATCATTATACATTTTTTCCTCACTGGAACCTTTCTGTGTTATTAGGGGTTTTCCCCAGGCTGGTCCTGTATGTGCACCCCAGTGGGGCCTTGCTGTGTTCCTGGTGGTTCCCACCTGTGCTGGTCCAGAGTGTACCCCTGCCTGGCCTTGCTGGGATGCTAGGGGTCTCTGCCTGTGCTGGCCCAGTGTGTGCCCATGGCGGAGCCGTGCTGGGTTGGGGATTCCCATCTGTCAATTTCTTTTGGTTGTTTATAAAAGAGAAACAATGCTATATTTAAACATGTGTGTCTGATTGATTCATTAAAAGCATGAATATTAGTGGTTTTCAACAGCTATTTTAAGAAAGTGCAGTTAATGTCCTTAAGGTTTATTTAGATATGAATGAGAGCCCAAGAAAGACAATGCTTTGGATTCCTTACAGGTTCCATCTCCAGGCTTGACAGCAAACTCTCTGAGGGCAACGGCAAGTATTTTGATTCCCATGAATGTTCTCCCCTGCTCCAGCGGTGGCAATGTGCTCTTGGCATAAGAGGTTGCTACTGGCTCCACTCAGAATGCCTGTGCAATCGGAAAATCACTTTTACCAAAGAGTCAAGCCTAGAATTGAAATGCAGACAGACAGGTCCACAATGGCCAGAATCTGTGGGTTTAATTGCACAAATCCATTCCATTGGTAAAGCTTATGTTCACTGGGTCCGGGACTGCTCAGCAGTAGAAGCCGATTCCCAGCAGCGGCTCTGGAAGCTGCCCAAAGCCAGGCTGTGGATCCGATGGCTAGCTCTTTGATGCCCCAAAGGCCACATGGCTGTCCCACCCTGTTAGTATTTCTCCATCTTCTGGCTGGGTAGCTTCTAACTCAGAACCAGGCTCGGGGAAGGGTTGGGTTCATACCTGCCCCATTTCCCTCAGCTCCCACCTGCTGTCTGATCAGACGGTGGCTCTACCATGTCCATGTCCATTTTGCTATCAGACTATGAGGGTTCGTTTGTGGTGGTTCAAGCACTGCTGGTACTTCAGGTGACTTCACAGCGGACAGTGGAAAGGTGATGACTTTCCACCTGTACCCCAGGTGGGGCGGGGGGGGGGATGAGAATGTGGCTTATTTAAGAACTTTCTTATTATTACCTTTATTTTGCCCTTTATTTCTATTTTGGGTTTCTCATGGTCTTGAAAGAGTGACTAACAGAAATTCCTCTACTTAGGCCATTCCTCAAAAAATATGTGAAATAGAATCCTCCATTTCTGCTTTTCCTCTTCTCTAATTTTCATTAAAGTTTATCTCAACCCAACAAGGGAATAAGATCCTCTGCATAATTTACTGGCTTTTTTTTTTTTTTTTTTTTTTTTGCTTCGAAAGGAATTTTGCCCAGATCTGTCACTCATACTAAAGAGTTAAATGAATGATAGTATCTTAGAGTATTTTTTTTTTCTATTTAATGATAGAATAGCAGACACCAGCTAGCAAGTAGCAAATGATTTTCAGGAGGCATCCACAGTCCTAGTGTCAATCCAGTTCTCAAATCTGTTTTCCCAAAATTATTCCACCCTATCTCCATTCCCAATTAGGTGTATTGTGAAATTAAGACTTAGAGAGATCTGTTAGCTGTCTGTAGGCTTGGATCAGAATCCTGGCTTCTGGATCTTCCATCCGGAAATCACATGGAGGGATGAGTAACCTGAAGCTTGCTTGCTCCCACCCTGGAATGTTCAGATTCCTGGCATTGAGTGATACAAGGGCCTTGGAACGTTCCAGAGGAAACAAAAGCAAGATGAGCAGAGAGACAAAGAGCTGTAAACATTGGGCTCAGAGTGCCCCAGTGAGGGTGGCTGGAAATTGCCCGGAGGTGGTGGCTACCCAGGTCAAAGGACACCAACAGGAAACACAACTTCCAGGCTCCCTGGTTAGGGGGAAACCTTAGCTTAGCCTCCACACTGTGCTGCTGGGAGGGTTCTGCTTCCAAAGAGAGTCAGGCCAAGGTGACTCACGCTTCCTGAGAACCTCTTATCTCAGCCAGCACAGACATCTGTGTCCTTGCCCAAGAAGTCACTCTTTTAAGACCACTCCCTCCCGACCAGATCAATGGGACTTTTACTGCCCTCCTGGGTGGATCCCAAAACAGCCCCCTGGTGTAGGCTGCTTCTCTAGGTTTTCTGTTTGTCTCTGCTTCCCTGTGCTCCTCCCTTTGCTCAGAAGTTCCTAGCAGTCTAGGAAGAATGAACTAATTCTCCTCAGGAGCTTCTTGCCTGGAGGAATAATGAAGCCATCACTATGATTGACTGAATTTTACAGACTAGATGAGGACATGAATCCTGGATAGAGAGATGGTAATTCATTGGCTTTAGAATGTGATCAGATGTAGTTTGTACTTATGGAAACAGTGAAGGGTGGGCACAAATCATACTCTGACTGTTACTGAGCTGAATTAGCTCTAATCTACTCAGATAGAAGCTTACTGCACACACATCTCCCGAAAGATCATCTTAGAAGGGCTAGCCAGGGTGTTCAACAGTTCCATCCTATTTTGCTTACTGATGATGGTAGAGACCATGGATCTGTCCTGGATGAGAGACACTGTGATGTGGTCATCAAAATGGATATGTGGTCATTAGATTGTTTTAAAAGACAGTTCTTGGCAAATGGGTAGTGAAGGAGGGAGAGACGGAGACAGGTAGATAGATAATCGTTTTCAGTTGATCTATAGTTTTAGAGCTGTTAAAACTTTTTATGATTCTTCCACTTAAGAAAAGAGGAAATAGCTCCTGCCTGGCAAGCATGAGATCCCAAGTTCAATTCCCAGTACAAAAAAAAAAAAAAAGGAAATACACTCTGAGAAAAGTTAAATGATTGACTCAAACTCTTAGTGTATTCATTAAGTTTCACTGTGATGAAATACCAGATAGAGACAACTTGTAAATAGAAAAGGTTTTATGGTTTTAGAAGTTCAGGCCGTGAATAGCTGACTTTGTTGCCTTTGGCCAAATGGCAAAGCATTATACTGTGGTGGAACAATCTATTCACCTTATGGTAGCTGAGAAGTAAAAACAGACGTGGGAAGGGGCTGGGTTCCTGGTAGCCCATCAGCAATACGCCCCGATAACCCAGCTTTCCCTTTACCAGCCTTCATCTCCTAGAGGCTGTGCCCCCTCCCAATAGTGCCAGGCTGGTGGCCAAGCCTTTGACATACAGGCCTTTGAAGCCCACTTATACACAAACCACTACACTTACAGCAATCTAGTGACAGTGATGCTCCCAGTTAGGTGCCTTTTCTAACAGGTTGGCCCTCTTACAGAGCAGGTGGCTTTTATTTTTCTAAACATCTCCTTTGCCACAAAATAAATTGATGGAAGATTACAGACTCAATGTGACACTATCGTAGCCAGGCTGGGTTAATTCCAGAACTCACAGCCTCTAATTGCAAATCTGACTCTAAAAGAAATTCCAATGATAAGAAACAGATCGATTAAGGAAAAGACACGTCAGCATGTGCCCCTAGGCTGCCAAGGTCTTTCCATTCATAGTTGGAGATGCTGAAAATGGGGAACTGAAAGAAGTAAAGAATGGGCTGCTCATCACAAGGAGGGAGACCCACGTTCTCCAAAGAGGGGGCCCAGGAGCAGGAACACGCTGGGTGTCAGCCCGTGGGAAACCCACAGAGACGGCACCACTGCTGTACATACGGGGCTCACAGTTGTGTGAGCAATTTAACAACAGATTATAGCTCAGGCAATGGCTATGACAAGTTTAATCATGTTCAGTTCTGTGGAGGTGGGAATAAGACATTAGTACAGAGTAGGAGATCAGGGAATGCTTCATAGAGGGGGCGCGATTTGACTGAGTTCAGAAGTCATAGCAGGGTTTCTCTAGACAGAGAAAGGGAGAAGATTCCAAAAGCTTGAGCTCAAAAGCATGAGACACTTTCCAAACTACCAGGGGTTCTCTGACTATTCATTCTTTGGAGGTCTATCCTTGAAAACAAGCCATGAAAGAGGGGTCTTGGGTCAAATACACCAGTGAGTGTGGTCTACCAGGGTATGTAGACTTCTTAGAATTCCAGAGTCCCAAGCTTATTGGAGGCTTTTAACAAAATGAAGTAAGAGAAAACCTGTTTAGAAAATGCCTCCTTTTAACTTAGAGAACAGAGATCCACAGGATTCACTTTGGATCAGGGCATGGAATGGGCTGGAGTGGAGGCCAGGGAGCAGGTGGAGAACATTGATGGTGGAAAAAAGCCAGTGCCTGGTAAGGAGTTTAGGATTTATCCTTCCTGTAGGCAGGGGGAACAGTAGTAGGGTTTCTCTTCCCTCTTATATACTGTTTTTCTTCTACCTACATAAATAATGCTTATTCACTTTAGAACGTAAAGGAAAAAAAGGAGGAATAATCTCAGGGAAAAATTGAAGTTAATGACAATGTAGCACACAGGGATAACTATTTACCCACAGAATATATATGTTTACCGAATGCCTTCTGGATGGTAGCCTAGTTCTAGGTGATGTGGGTTCAGCAATGAACACAACTAATGAAAATTTCCACTCTCTTGCTGCTTGTCCTCTAATTATGGACACAAAGAGACAAGATGCATAAGTACTCAACGGTCAAGTGGCAAGAAAGATAATCTAAGCAAGCACATAGTAAAGTACCACAACAACAAACAGCATGGCTTCCAGCAAAGGCGTGTTAACAATGTGATGGTGGTGTTTGGCTGGACCTGAGGGAAGTGAAGTGGTGGAAAACACAGACAAATGGAAGAAGAAAGAACATCAAGGGCACCAAGCTGAGGCTGGATTGTACGTATTGCAGGCATAGTAAGGAGGCTGTGGCCATTGGGAGGAGTGAGAGTAGAGGGTAAAGAGATGGTATGGGCAGGGGAAGGGCCCTGAAGGACTACCCAGTGATGACAAACCTCTTAGAGCATTCAGTGCAAACAGCTGACTGCAACAGGCATGCCCTCGGCTCACCACTGCTGGCAGGCTTTTGTCTCTAAGATATGGGATCGCAAGGTACAATTTTTAAGCAACCGAATGGAGATATCATTCATGTACTATACGACGCACTCATGTAAATCTTAGCATTGTTGTTAATATATTCATAGAGTTGTGCAATAATCACCAGCATAGAATTCTGAAACACCATCCCTGTTTGCAGTTACTCCCCGTTCTTCCCTCCCTGATTAGTCAGATTCTTTGTTGTTAGGACAACACATCTGACAACCTCAACCAAAGGGAGGAAAAGTTTATTTCAGTCTACATTTCATCAAGATTTCAGTGCAGTTGACTAGCTCCAAGCCAGGGCTTCTCGGCAGAATCACGTAGCAAGGAAAGTTGCTTATAGCACGGCACTCAGGAAACAGAGACCAACCGAGAATGGGGAGGGCGATATACCCTTCCAGGCCATGCCTCTGATGACCTGCCTCTTCTGACCAGATCCTGTGTCCTAACAGCAAGTCACTTATTTTTTTTTTAATTTTTATTTTGAAACTATACAACAGAACAAGTCAGAATAAAGCCAACTAAGATCGTACAGTGAAATTGGTACAGAACTTCACAGCAGGTCACTGGGATAACAGTAATAGGTATCACAGTGTATTTTGTTATCTTTATAATAGTTGTTCTTTCAGTCTTGTATATCAAAATGAGATGAAATATAGAACACTATAGAACTTATCAAAACAGAATATTGAATAGAGCAGTACCATTAATCAGAAAAGAGCAAAACAGTAATAAAAATATTTGCCTTCAAAGAAATGGTAGAAAGAAATCCCCCTTATTTGCTATGGTCAATCTCCCAGGAGATGCTCAGATTTCTGGTTCCCACTTGCTAATGGGCGGGGAGGAGGAGAAGGAGGATAGGGGAAGTGGGATATTTGACTCTCGGCCATGTAGCAGTAGGTTCACTATTGCTTAGCAGGGAGACAGGATGGTCATTTGTTTTCACAGGGTCCTCAGTTCCAACATGGCGTGGATCTCAGGAGACGCTGCTGGTTCTCCCCCCTGGAAGGGCTATAATCTGCCTCTGCTTTCCAGGGAAGGGAGGTGCTTGCTTGGCTTCCCAGAGCCCTAAGTTCCAACATGGCGTGGATCTCAGGAGACACTGCTAGTTCTCCCCCTGGAAGGGCTGCCAGCAAGTCACTTATTAGCCTCTGTAATCTAACCATGGCCCAAAAGCTCTATCTATGACCAAATGAGGCATTAGAAGGACATTTGATATAAACCACAATATTCCCCCTAACTTTCTGTTTCTGCAGATTCACCTGTTCTGGATATTTCATATAAATGATATGAATATTATATAAATATGGTATAGAGCCTTTGTGACTGTCTTCCTTCATTTAAGACAATGCTTTCGACCACGTGGTAACATGCATCCATACTTCAGTTCTTTTTATGGACCAGTAGTATTTCATTGTATGGACATGCCACACCTGGGTTATTTTTCATGACTACTTTTGAGCAGAGAGCCAAGGTGGTAGCTGACTTTAGTGGAACCGGACCACTGTGGCCTCTGTGTGAAGGTGGGCAAGTCTGGAATCAGAGACACTGACCCAGAAGTTGTAATTAATGTAATTACCCAGAGTGTAATTAATGATGCATTTTGCACCTGAGTGATAGCCGGCAGAAGTGGTAAGTTGTAATGCTCCAGGGCTCACTACTCAGTTTTTTTCTCAATCTATGTATTTAAATATCTTTTTGCTATGGATGGATGTCTTTGTGTAAATTCACATGTTGAAATCCCAATGCTAAATATAATGGATTTAGGAGTTCAAACCTTTAAGAGGTGATTAGGTCATAAGGATGGAGCCCTTAGTACGGGATTAGCACCCTTAAGAAAGACACCCAGGAGCTCTCCTGTCCTATGGTTGCCCCATAAGGATACAATGAGAAGTTAGTAACTGGAAGTTCTCACCGGAATCATGCTGTCACCCTCACTTCATACTTTCAGTCTCTAGCACTCTGAGAAATAAATTTCTGTTATTTATAAGTCACTCCCTCGATGGTCTTTTATTATCACAGATCTTCATCTTCTTACTATATACTAATAACTCTAAAGCTGATATCCAGGCCAGGCTCCCTCCAGACGCTCACTTGATATCTTGGCTTCATTAGTTCTAGTACCAGAGCAGAGCTTATTTATCCCCACCCCACCCTGTTCTCCTTGCCTGCTCTCTTATCTTTCTGTCCTTCTAAATTGCTAGTCCACCCTTCTACATGCTCAGGTTGGAAACATCAACATCTTTAATTCCTCTTTTTCTCTCCTGCCCCATCCAATCTGTCAGGAAAATCTGATACCATCTTCACTACATATCTAGAAGACAGCCACTGCCAGGTCTTGCTTGAATCCGTATAAAATTTCTTAACTCTCTTCCTTTCCACCCTTTTCAAGAGATCAAAGGGATCCTTTAAAATGCAAGGCAGATGAAGTATCTTTTTTGCTCAAAACCCCATTGCACTTAGCAAGAACCGCAGCCCACACAGCGACCTGCGAGGCCTATGTGGACTGACCTCTTGATCCCTAGGACCTTATTGCTTAGTCCTGTTCCCAGTGTTTTCTGTGCTTCAGCTCTGACGTGGCTTCACATATTGTTTTTCCCTAGAGCTTGACCATACCTTTATGGCTTAAATATTATGTGTTTGCTTTATTAACTGTTTCCTTCTACTAGGCTAGAAGCTGTGTGAGTGCAAGGAGCTTTGTTTTGTTCATAGCAACTACTGCGGTGCCTGGCATATCCTAGTCACTCATGAAATACGTATGAACCAGTGAATTAATTTGTCATGTATATATTTATGTAAATGCCACCACACAAAATATTGCACATTTAATTCACTGATTCAATCAATAGTAAACAATGAACCTAAGCATTGCATTAAACCTTAAGAGGTGACTTGCTCCTCACTGCCTTCAAGATCTGGCTATGCTATTAACTTTATTAGAATAGATGGAAGGATTTGCTTCCAAGATGTTCATCAGAATTTCAGGAGTTAGCTCTTCAATATGCTGAAGACCTAATTCTTCACGGCATCCTGCAGGTCCCTGCAGAGACTGCCCATGTCCCATTCTCTCTTAATTCCAGCTATATCCACCTTCTTTGGGTCTCTGGAACTTACCATTCTCCTTCCTGTCCTGGAGCTTCTGCCCCACCTCCCTGACATTTCCTCGTAGATGATCACAAAAGCTTTTCAGAGTAACAGGACCAAAATCAAACTCATCAACCTCTGCTTTGCACAATCTACTGCTCAGAGAATAAAAAGACAACTCTCCAAGAATGGGAGAAAATATTTGCCAACAAACAAAACTAATAAAGGATTTAGAACCAATGCAGTTATATGTCCTATAGTGCTGTTTCTGTCAATGAGAGACTATATATTTGACAGAGATTAATAACATTGTATCACTTACTGATGATACAATGTACATACAGTGACCAAAATTCCTAATGACACAGTTCTCAGAATATACTCTGAAAACTCAGAAACACATGACTGTATATGCAAAGGACTATTAACATTGCATAAATGAGAAAACAAATTAAGTCAATTAAAAAGTCAGCAAGTTAATAGACACCTCACCACAGGTGGTAATACATGTAGATTAGATGCTAAACATTGTATGTCGACATGGAATTGCAAATTCAAACAGTGATGAGCTCCCATCATCTACCAATTAGAATGGCTGAAATTGAAAACATTAACCACAGTTACGTGCTGCAGAGAATGATGAAGAGCAATACAACACTCCATCCTTGTAGGAAATGCAAAAGTTATGCAGCCACTTTGCAGGAAAGCTTGGCAAGTTCTAACGCAAATAATTATATTCTCATCACACAGTTCAGCAACATTTTATTATTGTCATTGTTTGATAGTCATCAAAATAAATTGAAAATATACCCATATAAAATCCTACATACAAATGTTCATGGAAGTTTTGGTCCTAATTGCTAAAATTTGATAGCTGTGGATAGATGGAAAAACAAATGTTGGTATATCCATACAGTGGAATATTATTCAATGATAAATATGACATTTTAAGAAAGATATAGAGGAACCATAAGACTTACTGCTAAGTGAAATAAGCCAGTCTAAAAAGACTACCAACATTATGATTTTACCTATATGCAGAATATTTTCATATTCTGGAAAAGATGAAATTATAGAGATCGAAAAGATCAGTAGGATGAGAAGAAGGAGAGAGGAATGAATAAATGAAGAGCAGGTAATTTTTAGGGCAGAAATTATTCTGTGTGATACAGTCACAGTAGATGCAAGACATTAAGCATTTGCCAAAACTCTTCAGCACAGAGTGAACCCCAGCGTAACTATGGAACTTAGCTACTAAAAGGTATCAATAGCAATTTATCAGTTGTTAACCAATGTACCATACTCACATAAATGTTAACAGGAAAGAGAAGGAAATGAAGTGAAATCTGCCAGTAAGTTCCCCCAGCCTGCTCCTCACTGTCTGAGTATATCCTCCCTCAGCTGGGGGTCACACCAGATATCGAACTGTGCAAGGTAGAAATCCAGGAACTGTCTTAGACACCTTCCTTGTACTGAACTCCACATCTAATTAATCAGGAGGATCTGTCACTGATTTTCTAGACAGCACTGGAGGCCATCCCCTCCAGTTTGTTCCTCCACCATCACCCTAGCTCATCAGCTATCCTGTGCCTCTTCATTTTCTCTTCCTCTTGGCCAGCTTTCTTTATTTTGCATTCTTTGTGGCTTCAGATCTCAAATGTGAGTGTCTTTAGTTACTTTTTATTTGTTGCTGAGACAAAATACCTGAAGCCCAAGTTGGGAAAGGAAAGGTTTATTTCTTACAGTTTTTGGAGGTTTCAGGCCACACTCAGTTGGCTCCAAGGCGGGTGGGCATGGCTGGGCCGCAGTTCATGCCGGCTGCAAACAGGAATCAGCAAAGAGCAAGACACGCCTTCTTCCTGCCATTACATCACAACCTGGCTCCACCCCTTTGTGGGCGGAGCACTGACATCATCAATCCAAGCACAACACAATGAACCAATCACAGATGCACAATGCAAACTCATGAGGCCTGGGGGACACAGACATGAACTATGGCAGTGAGTATATTATCTGTTGCCTAAAAACACTTGATGCCTTCCTGTTGCTCTTAGGATAAAGAATGAGCTATTTCCTGTGGCTTTTCCTTGTGGCTTATCTCTGCCACCTTTTCTGCACCCATTTCCAGCTACACTTCCCTGTGCATTTCAAGGCTGCTGGAGTCTTGGTCTCTTTCTCCATGACATTTGTACATTCTGTTCTTTGCTTTGAAAGGCCCTTGTCTGCTTCCTTCAACTGATCTTCTACTCAATCCCTAAACTTCACTGGACTTAACACTTCTTCAGAGAATCCGTCTTCAATAGCCCCGATTGGGCCAAACCTCCAGATTTAGGATTCTGTGCAATTTGAGACTGATGTCAGTTTATAGACTTGTAAACAGTAAGGTAAGAAAAATCATAAACTACCAGGAAGGGATAACTGAATCTTTTTTTGCTTATTAACTCTCATACCTAGGTGCAGTGCTCAGAAATAGGTATGTTCGTGAGTGAGTAGCTCAGTGGAGACTATAAGACACTGATGATTTTGAAGGTGGTAAACATGCTCTTAAGCCTTCAGCTGGGCCACCAGCTTTATCCTTGGTTTAAGGCACAGGGCCCTGATGCAGTGGTAAAAAGTCCCCAAAGGAGCGGTGTGTGTGTGTGTAGAGCTCTCCTTTTTCTGAAAGCTCACCAAGTCAGCTGCAAGTACTCACTCCATCCGTGATCTCACCAGGGAGGGAATATTTTGGATTTAAACGCATTTGGCTGTTGAAGAACACTGATTGCAAAATACGGTGATTTCATGCTCTTTTCTTTTCTTCTTAAAATAAGCACAGTTCTCTTTATACTGGTGCAGCTTGGCAAGGGGTTTTGGGAAGCAGTAGAAAAACAATATTTAATAAATGTCTAGTTTTAACTTCATAAAAGGTCTGTTGTGGAGTTCTTACAATTTCATTTCTTACAAAAATCAGTTCATCATTTGTATACCAAAGAATACCTCATCACCAGGTAGCAGGTTCTTCACTGCGCGTGAAGTTATAATTATGCTCCTTGCCTGAAATCTTATCCTTTGTCGCCTCTGGGAAACTTGTAATCCTCCACCTCCCCTCCACTGCTGTGGAATTTGAAGGTGGCTGTAATCCAGTGAACAGATCTACTGGTTTTTATTCCATTCATTTATTTATCAACAACATCAGAGCCCACAAGATGGCAGGAAGTGAATTAGTCATAATAATTTCCTTGGCCTTCAATAACTTACACGTCTTTCTACTGGAATATAAGATCCAAGAGGGCAGGGATCTTTGTGCATCTTTCGCACTCAATAAATATTTGTTGATTAGATGAATGCATGAATTCTTCATGTGAAAATGTATTCCAGATATCTATGTTTTGTCAGCCCAGCATTCAGTATCCATTTCTCCCTTGTTTGGTAATAGAATCCTTGTTTTCTGTGGGGAAATCTTTTTTCCACCAAGCCTGGAGATGGAATTTGAGGTCTGAGACATGCTGCGAAAAATCCTCATGATTGAGTTACACACCAAGCCCCATGGGAAAACATCTTTATTATACTCTTAGCCGTGTGCCATGGATGGAGGCTAGACCCAGATCCAAGATTCAAGTCACTAAGACATGATCCCAGATCTTTTGTTGGAATTTCTGGGACAAGAATCTCTCCCCCGAGAGGACTTGAAACGGAAAGATTATAATTGTGGGACTTCTGGTGGCCACCATGTAGTGACAGCTTGTCTTGGAGTGGAACCCAAACTAAGGAAAGCCAAATTTAAAGTAATCTAGATACACTGAGTTATGATAACTGTGCTTTGTTGGCTCACTCTAGCATCTATCTGTATCAGTTCTCTAGAACTGCTGTAACAAAGTGCTACAAACTGGATCTCTTAAACAACAGAAAAGTCTTAGCTCTTAGTGATGGGGATCAGAAAAGTCAAGATCTCAGCAGAGTTGTTCGTTTCTGAGGGCTGTAAGGAGACTCTGTTCCATGAGCCTTTCCTTGACCGTGGTGGTTTTCTGGAGACCTTTGATGATCCTTGGTTTGTGGATGCATCATCTTGATCTCTGTTTTTATCTTGACTGTATCTCTTTTTATAAAGGTGCCAGTCATTTTGGGATATGCTCACCCTACTGACTACATTTAAATTCAGTTATCTCAGTAAAGACCTTGTTCACAAATAAGGCCACAAACACAGGTATTACAGGTTAGGATTTCAGTATCTTCTTCAGGAAACAATTCAACCTATAATACTTTTTCTTGTGGTTAAGAGCCTTGCTGGGTGAGGTGGTACATGCCTATAATCTCAGCACTTGGGAAGGAGGCTGAGGCAGGAGGATTGCTTCAAGTTCAAGGCTTTCCTAGGTTATAAAGTGAATAGCAAAACCCTGTCTCAAAAGCACAAAACAAAAACAAGAACAGCAACAACAAAAAATTAAAAAAGAGCCTTCTGTGTTTAATGTTTCAGTTCTGTATTTTGTCTTGTATTTTTCAGAAAGCCATTCATAGGAAGGATTAGAAACTTTCATTTTTTAATAAAATATTTACATGTAACTGGAGAGAGGAGGCCAGAAACAAACTGAACTTGAAGAAAAAAAGCATTGTATAGATTTTTGCATTCTGTGCCATAAACATGTATATATGTATGTGTGCATAAATTTTATCTGTCTCTTTCTTTCTTTCTTTCTTTCTTTCTTTCTTTCTTTCTTTCTTTCTTTCTACCATCTATCTACCTGTCATCTGTCTATTATCCCTCCAATCATGGTAGAAATGTTTTACATTTTCTTTCTTTTTTTTTGGTTGTAAAGATTTTTCATTTCCTAAAATAACACCATATGAAAATAAACCTACTACATACATTTAATTGGGACTTACATCTGCAATTACATATTTGACAAAGGTAGATATGATTCCTTTGATCATAGACTTTTTAATCTTGCAGACTTAGAAAGTCAAATGCAGAATAATATGAACGAAGCTATAACATGCAACATAATAGGAAATCCTGTGTTGTTTTGGAACTACAAAATACAAGCATCTGGGAATCAGGGTGAGTATTATTAATCTAAAACCCATGGAAAGGGGCTAGGGATTTAGCACCTACCTTGCAAGTGCACAGTTGTCAGTTCGATCCCCGGTACCAAAAAAGAAAAAAGAAAAAAAGCCCATGGAAAAACCATAATACTACATAAAATAAAAAAGACTAGTAATTGTTATTTTATTTATTTATTTATTTTTTCTTGGTACCAGGGATCTAATTCACAACCTTGCATGCTTGCCAGGCAGGCACATGCCACTGAGCTAAATCTCCAGCCTAGACTAGTGATTTTCATAAAATTTGAATACCTTCTTGACTCATGGTAATAGTATCACAGAACTTTCTGTTGGCTTTTCTACATGGTTTTTTAAGTTTGTTTTTTAAAAATTTTATTCAAGAAAGACTAAACAAAACAGAAAATGGCTAGAAATAATACATACATTCAGCGAAAAAATAAACAATAAGAAATCACTAGTTGATGTTTACATACTGTCCTTTTACAAATAGTTGTTCAAGATACAAGAGTGGAACATATAAAGTGGGAATTTAAACAGCGAGATTGCAACCAGTTCTGTTCAACTATCCAACAAAAACTTACAAATATGGTTATCAATCCTATACACTTAAATATACATGCAGTTATCCATATCTTCAATTATGTTGAGATTGAACAAACCCAAGCAGGCTAATATCACTCTGAACAAAGAATAACACTATTGCTGGGTATATTATGACACTCCAGGATCAGTACTGGGTGCTTTAGTGTCTCTTTTTCTTCAAAGTATCTGTTCATTTCATCATGTGTCATAAGATCAGTTCTCATAAACTATTTATAGATTCTATACATGCATGAGTCTTAACATGTATTTCTATCCTTTCTATATTATAGGGAGAAACAAAACAAAGCAAGACAAAACAGAACATATTCCTATAAACACATGAAATGAAAAAGACGTATAAGACCGTTGTACAAGGAGTTCTGCCATAGTTCCTGTGTTGTCTCTTGTTATCTTCAATAGATTTGGCTATATCATCAGACATAGTATAATTGAATATATCAGTACATAACAGTATTAATAAAAATACAACTTTGTATATAATATAAAACTTCAAAAACAGGCAGTTATCAAACCAGAATGTGTATCGTAGAGTCTTGTCATCTTCTGTGTAGTTGCCTATACTCTCAGACTTGATACTATCAATCATATCAGTTTTGAATAAAATCTGTCAATACCAAACAGCAATCAAATATACCAGATTTAACTAGGCTCAGTCAAGATAAAACAGTATAAGTCATACAGGGCTCCAGATTAAGATAATAGGAAATTAAAGATGATTACTGTGCTATATTCTGATGTTTTTGGGATAGCTATCTATGCCCTCAAATCTAATGCAAGTAGACAAACTGGGACAGAATAAAATCTGTCTAAGCAGAGTGATGCGAATAATGTGGGTTTTAAATCCTGATACATTAACAATATCTTCTGCCATCTTTTTAAAGACTCTCCCTCCCATTTCACTTCCCCAGGGTACACCGTGCATTTTGAGGTCTGACCAAGACCCTTGGTTTTAAATTGGGGGGGGCAACCTGCTCCTTACCTAAGTGGTTCAAAACCTTCTCTCTCCTGGACTTGATCTCTAATTGTATTCCTTTATCTATTAAAGTCTGTCTTTCAAACCTGTCCACAAATACTGGTCTAGTTGCCCCTATTACTCTCTGGTTCTCTGTCACATAGAGCATTGTTTTCTCATATTTGATTTTCAGTCCATGTATTCTTTTTCATGTTAATTATATTTCCTATAAATAGCGTCTCGGTGGACCCTGCCTCCTAATCTACTCAATGTGTCGTTCTTTTTTTTAAAATTAGTGTATCAAGGCCATCTATATTAGAGATTATAATCAACCTTCTCTGCCTCATTTCTGTTATGCTCTTTTTTTGCCATCAGTTATCTGTTTATCTTCTTCATTCTGTTTTCTGCTCCATTCATTGAGGCCCCTCTGCCACTGTTCCTGGAATCCTAGTACTTTTCTCTCTTTCTAGAATGTCCTGCAGTATTCTTTGTAGAATTGGATTGGTGGTTGTGAATTTCCCAAGTTCCTCTTTGTCTTGGAAGCATCTTGTTTCTCCATTAATTTCTAGAGACAGTTTCTTAGGCTATATCAATCTGGGCTGGAGGTTATTTTCTTTCAGGGCTTGGAATATTTTGCGCCAGGCTCTTCTTGACTTGATGGTTTGTGTCGAGAAGTCTGCTGTTATTCTGATGGACCTTCCTTTATAGGTGACCTGTTTCTTGTCTCTAACAGCTTTTAATATTCTGTTCTTCTATTGAATTTCTGGGATCTTGATTATTATATGCCTGGGTGTTTTGGTTGTAGGTGGCTGGAGTTCTGTATGCCTCATACATCTGTATATCATTTCCTTTTCCTCTGTTTGGGATATTTTCCTTAATTATTTCTGCGAATAACCTTTGTAGTTCCTTTGTTTGTACCCCTGCTTCTTCATTCACATTCTTTATTCTCAAGTTATAGATCCTTTTGTTGTCTTCTAGCCTTTGTATTGTTACTGCTTATTTCCTTGTTATTTTTAAAAAGTGTTTCTTTTCATAATCCCACATTGCAAACCTGTCCTCCAGTGTGGATAATCTATCCTTAGTTTCTTTCAAGCAGATTTGCCATCTTTCCATAGAGTTTTTAATTTCCTGGTAATCTCTTTGAATCTGCTTCATATATCCTATATTTTGTTTATATTTTTCATCAAATGGTTCTCTCCTTTGTTTGAGTTCCTCCCTTCTTTCATATGTGTCTTCTTGAAGGGTGCTTAGCATCTCTTTTATAATCTTCTTATATCTTTCTTTACTTGGCTAAATATTTCACTTTTGAACTCATCTATGAGGTCTCGAATATATCTCTTTATGTCCACTGGTGCCGTGTCTGATATTGCATGTTTGCTCTTCTCATTATCCTTTGTATTTACCTGTCCTGGGTCAGTGATCTAAGGATTGGGACCTGGGGACTTTTTGTTGTTGCTTCCTCTTCCCATCTTTTTTGTTTCTTCCAGCAGGCCCCGGTTTCTTTCTTCGTTGGTTACAATTCTTCTGAAGCACGCTGGCTAGGTGACCCTTCACACTGCAGTGTGCTTGTGAGTTGCAAACAGGGGCAGTGTATGCCGGCCCCTCCCCTCCAGATCAGTCAGGCTGCTGAGGCCTGCACTGTATTACTCTGTGCTGCCTCCTCTCTGGGTCAATCAAACTTCTGAGGCCTTCACTACATTAGTGCGTGCTGCCACCATAGGGAATTGATTTCAGATAACCTATTGGGTCTCATCCAGGTCGCATAACTGCTCCTTGTACTTGCCAGTCCTGCCTGGTCCCAGAATGACGTCCACTGGAGCCCCCCTTTCTGTGGAATGACTCCACTCCCATCACTCACCACAGGTCAATGCAGGCTCCCCACTGCTCAGCTCTCCCTTTGGCTGGCCGACCCCCGACCTCAGTGTGACTGTGCCTCTGTGAGTCGAAGTGGTGGGACCTTGGATGGTTCGGTAAGTTGTCCGCTGTGGCAGAAGCACTAAACCTTTAGCTGTTCCAGTAATAGCACTGGGACTGTATGTTTGATTGGTTCTTCTCACCTTAGTTTCTTCTTGGGACGAGAGAATTCATCTCCCTTTGTTCGGGGCTCCCTACGCTGTATTATGTTGAATGGTATGTTGATTATCTCAGGGAGCCTCTGTAGCCAGCTGTTATCTGTCCGCCATATTGCTCGAATCTCCTGTTTTACATTTTCTACCCTTTCCTTTTTCATATATTAATCTTTGGATGAAAGCATATGTCCCCTAACTACAATTCATTCTTCCAAAGAAAATTCTTTTTATTTACCTGGATGCTGTTAAAATCTTTTTATGGCTTCCAGTTATTCATCCCAGTAGTATTGTTATGGATTAAAAACTGGTGGTCAACTTAATGCTAGCTGGATTACATCAGCATGGCCTTGAGCAAAGATGCTCCATTTGAGGAAAGTTGCCAAGGTAAATAGGTAAAAATAAGGGAGGTGTTGAGGGTTGAAGCATTAAGACATTGTGGCATTGTGGCACTGTGGGCTCTCCTGTGAGTTGCTGTTTGAGCCATCGGTTCTCCTGGAGAAGCTTTGGTCCTCACATCGAGCATTGCTTTTTGGCTCCAGAGGGGAAGACATGTGCTGCTTGGTCTCCAGGATAAACTCGTCACGCTGCTTCCCGGCATGTACCCGACTGTGATTGTCATCGGAAGAGCTCGGAGCCTCTGTGTCATTGAGGATGGCTGTGGTGCCTTTCAGGATAGCCCTGGTTTTTATTGTGAGTGTGACCTCTCAGTTCCAGTATAAAACCCTCATCCCACTAGCACAGCTCCTTCATCCTGCTGGCATAGACTTTCTGGCTTCCATCACTGACCCTTGGGTCTTCCCAGCATGGATCCGTAAAAGAGACTGGCGTAAGTCCTTCTTGTGGGCTCTGGACCTCCAGTTGGACTCGTGGAAGCATTGTCCTGAGCTCTGGGTTTTTATCTGGACTCATGTGGGACATTGTTGTGGGATTTAGGCTCTTGACTAATCTATGTCTTTGGTGTTGTGCATAGATTTCCTGCATTTTCTCCTGTGTTAACTCCCAGTGACCATTATAAAAATAATATTATAAACTCCATGTCTTGATCCTAATTGTTCTCTGTGTACAACCCCTGACTACAACAAGTATTAATTCTTTTTTTATTTTAAAAAGTAAAGCAGAAAAAAAGGATAGAAACAATACAGAAATTTTTAAACATAGTAGGAAATTAACACTAGTCAATATGTTGCATATTGTTATCTCAGAAATAGATTTAGGCATGAAAAATGATCAAACAATCAAACAACGAAAGCACAAACAGTTCTTTTTGATGAACTAAGAGTGATTAGTAGTATATACACATCTATATATACATATACTTGCATATATATATATATATACATACATACACACACACACACACACACACACCTATACGTGTACCTATCTATATACATACAATCTTTTCCCTTCTTCCGCCTTCCCTTCCCCTTATTCCAGCAGTAGTATTAATTCTGAGTAGACAAGAGTAGAGGCAGAGGCTAGGACTGGGGCTAGGGCTATCTTGGCATGGATTTTGATGTCCCCATCTGTGATGGACGTCCTAGGTGCTTCATGGATGAATCAAACTCTGTCTGCATCTCTTTCAGTTGGTCTTTTACTGAGGCATCAAAAATAGCAAACACTTACCCAAGTGAGGCATCGTTCTGGGTACTAAGGATGCAACAATGAATAAGAAAGACAGATATGATGTCAAGGAGCCCACACTCTTCTCCTTTCATTCTGAGGAAGCCAGTCCTCAGAAGGCAACATGGACAAAGCCTTGCTCTCATGTTGCTCTTGGGGTGACAGGACCATGTCCCCGGCCTGGTATGGGTAATGTCGGATATTCTCCACCAGGAAGCTTCTGGTCTGTGCACCTGAAAGTGAAGAGATATGGCATCCCCAGTACGCTACCTGGCTGTGGGTGTGGGTGATACCCTTCCTGCACTGGTGTACCGTTTTCTGACTTTTGTTTCTCATTCTTATTCTAGCCTGTTATAAGCAGGTCAAGTATCTGCTTTGAGGCCTCCACTCTGTCAGCAGGCTCTCTGGACTTACTTCTCCAAGACACTTTTCCAAAAGAGCACAAAAGCCAGTAACAGGTATTACCTTAGGTTTCTCTGCTTTTGATGGTTTGACCCATTTGCAGAGTTTTCTACACTTCAAAGTAGCGTAAATGGTGAGAATCCTAATTCCTTAACATTCAGCAGCTTTTAGTTCCATGGTTAAAGACAATTTCAGTCATTATGTGAAATACAATCATAATTAGAAATCTAACAAATACCTTCAAAATAGGGTGTTTGTAAAGATTTTACAAAAATCTTTTTAATGATTTGGGCTGGAGGTTGGTGGTTGATTCCCCAGAAGGGAGCTGAGCTTTCAGGGAATAGAAATAATTTCTGTCTTGTCCTGGAAAATGAGAGTCCCTAATAGCTTCTTAGCAAGGGTTGAGCAAGGTTACTCATAATGTGAGTAAAGGGCCCTCTGGCTCCCACAGACTCTAACTGTGGTGTGGTCAGGCAGGAGAAAAATGTGGCTCCAGAAGAAGCCTGGAGTTGGGTCTTAGTCCTTCTGCTTTTCAGTGGTATTTTTGTGATTTTTTTGATTAGACTTAGTTCCTTCATGTGTAAACATTAATTTAAAAAATTACCCATTTTGTGAGATTGTTAGATGTGATATGGGAAGTACTTCTTAGTCTGTTTTCTATTACTGTATTTGAATATCAGAAACTGGATAATTTATAAAGCATAGAGGTTTCATCAGTTCATAGTTCTGGAGACCAGAAGCTCAACAGTTGGTCCATGCATGTGGTAAGGGCCTTCTTTCTGCATAATAGCATGACAAAAGATAGTTCATGGAGATACAGAGCAAACATGCTAGCTCCGATCTCTCTTCTTATTGACATCATCATGGGCAGTTGGTACAAGTACATAACACTGCTTGTTTCTTTTTTACATTCCCTTCTTTGCTCCTTTCCTTCCTCCTTTAGTTCTCCTTTCTTGTGCAACTGAGGTTCTGTTTAGAAAATGGTTTTGTACATCTAGGTCTTCAAGTATTTTACTTAAGTTATCTCCCAGTAGGTTTGTTTCTGTTTTAATGTTTGGATCTTTGATCCACTTTTATCTTAATTTACTACATGGTACAAGACATGGGTCCAGTTTCAATCATCAGTAAACACGTAAGCAATTTTCCAGCACCACTTGGTGAATCCCTCTTCCAAGGTATGCTTTTAGCTCCTTTGTCAAAGATCAGATGGCTGAATGTGTCTGTATCTTGTATTCTGTTTTACTCATCCACATACCTGTTTATGTTACAGTACTATCCCATTTTTAAAATCACTATTGCTTTGTTGTATAGCTTGAAGTCTGGTATTTTAAGATGTCTTGCTTTGACCTTATTGCCCAAAATTTCTTTTGCTATTGTGGGTCTGTTCTCCTTCTATATGAATTTTAGGGTTGTATTCTCTAGTTGTGTAAAGTATGCTTTTGGTATTTTGATTGGGACTGCACTGAATCTGTTTAACAGTTTTGGGAGTGTGGCTATTTTAACAATATTGGGAACAGGTACTCTTAACATTTATGGCTCACGGTATTCAGAAGCCATGATAGGAGAAGAAATCATTGCTTTGCTATGGGTAAGTGGTCAGAGACCTACCTTATAATCATGACTGAATAGTGTCCTTTAATTTGGGGATGGAAAGGAAAAGGAAATGTGTCAGCTGTTTTCCTGTAGAAACTTCATTATCTTCTGGTACTGAGCCATCTCCAAGAAGTATTATGATAATATATCAACTGGTCAGCAGTTATTTTCTGAACCCTTTTTGTATAAGATTTTGAAGTTTTCACAGTGTTAAGAGAGCCACAAGCACTTTGGGGTTCTCAGAACTGTAGGAACACAAGTCAAAAATTTACGTTCCAAACTCACTGTGGTTTTCTTAATGGTTACACCAGAAAAGTAATGCTTTTCCGTCTACTGAAGGTGTAGTGCCATACATATAACTATACTTTTCTGCATTAATGATAGATTTTCTAAAAATTAGTCTTTTAGTAATGAATGGCAGGAGGAGTACCAGGAACTTCTGACACCTAGAAAAAGCAAACATGAACAACCAATAATATTTAGGTTAGATACGACGGAATGAATGTTAAGGGAGCCTCAAGGAAGGAAGGATCAGATTTGCCTGGTAGAATCGGGAAAGTCTTCACACACACACACACACACACACACACACACACACACGCACAGGAGCTTTGCAGGAAAGTCCTGGCTTCCTGATTCACCAGCTTTGCTCTTTCCCTGTTTTCTGTCTGCCATAGCAAAACCAGTTTTGCTGTCCAGTAAACTGGTTTTGCTGTCTTTCATAATTTTTAATATTTTTACTATGGCAATGATTTGATTTCTCTGAGCCATTCTCTGAGAAAGCAGAAGCCAATGAGAACATGTAGAAAATAAACTAATTAGTACTTTAAAATACAGTGTCACAGCTGCAGTCTGGTTGCAGGAGGAAGCATGTTGAGGGGTAGCAATGGAGACAGATGAGGCCAAGATTACTGAGCAGGGCTGAAGGCTCTGTCCATGCTGGCAGTGTAGGTGGTGAGAAGCAAAGAACACTGTAAAACACAGCCAAGACCAGGGCACCACCGTGGTTTTGAAAGACAACTCCAGCAGTGGTGGAGAATTTCTTCCAGGGATGGGAAACCAGATGCCGTGGTGACATTTTGGGGACAACGTGAGTCCCCATAGCAAATTTAGTTTGTGTGTCAGGGCTGATGGCATCCCATACATCAAGAGAGGGTGCAGGTACTTGAGGAGGCTTTCTGGGAAGACCAAGGCAGACCTCCCAAGCTGGAGGTCTCAGAAGCGTGAGGGAAGAGATGGGCTTCAGATTTTTAAAAAAATAGTGATTGAAGGCTGCTGATGAGCCAGAGGTTTCAGCTATGGGCAGGTTGATATCTTGGTGGTGTCCAGGCTTTTGTATCACCTCACCCGGCTTTGGGGAACAAAGAGGAAGAGAGAAGGATGAGAGGGTTACAGGTTTTTCAACTGTCACACAAGGGCAGCCAGAACACGAAGACTGTCAGGGTGCTGTTGACATAGTCTAGGTCAGTGGTTTCCAGACTTGTTAGAAACACAACTTCCTAGTATTTCAGCAATGTCTCTAAACAATGGGATACATTTGGAGAAATGTGTCACTTGACAATTTTATGACTATGCAAACATCATAGAATTTACCTGCACAAACTAAGACAGGTACTGTTGTCACCAGGTCACATGCTTTTATGAGATCACTGCCATGTGGGCCATTATTAGTGGAAATGTTATTATGTGGCTCACGACTGCACACAACGCATTGTCATAACTGTGGTCACCGTACAGCGCAGTAGGTCACTTATAAGTTGTTCCTACAGGATAACTGAAACTTTGTCCTGTTTGATCAGTCAACATCTCCTCTTTCGTCACCCCTTTTTCTCCCTTTCCTAGTCACTTTTCTGCTCTGTTTCCATCAGATGACATTTTTAGATTCCATTGTAAGAGCACAGGTATAGAATGGTAAACTTACAGACATGTTATAGCAAAAGTTAAAAATCAAATAGTGGTCTCTGACTGGGCTCCTTTTGCTTGTCACGTAGTTAACCTGCTAAATTCAGTCAGTTTGACCGTCTACATCCAGCTGCTTCGGTTTAATACTGCTCTGGGTCAACTTGACTGTGTCTAGTTTGTGTTTTCCTTTAGTTAGAAGACTATAGACTGTTTTCAATTTGTTTCAAGGGCTTCACGTTTGGGACAGACTGGCCGAGCTAAGGACATTTTTAATTTTATTTGCTCCACTGAAGCTCCTTCCCATCACAGCCAGAATTTTCTTAAGTTATGACAAATGATTCCTTTTAAATAAATCTACTTAGAACTAGCTTGCTTGACTTACTTCATGAAACTAATCATGTAAAAACCTGTTACCAGCCTTGTATTTAAATTGCATTCTAAGCTGACTCGTGGCTGGTGATTTGGACTCTGACATTGTTTCCCAGTCTGCTGGCTTACAATAAATACTGCCTTCTAGATTTCTGGGTGCATAGAGTCTTGCATTTGGTTTGATACTGGTTTTTCTGGAACATCGTGACCATGAAGAATTTGTATTTCTGTGCCTTACTTGTTTTATTTAACATAATCTCCTCCATTTATATCCATGTTCTCATGAATGACAGAAGTTTTCTTTTGAAAAGCTGTATAATATTTCTCTTTCTTTTTCTCTCTCTAATATATATTCTCATATTTCCATTCACCCATTGATGACACTGTAAGTTGTTTCCCCATCTTGGCTACTCTGAATTATGCTGAGATGAAAGTGAAATATTTCTCTGATATAGTGATTTGGATATACTCCTTTTTATATTCTGAGGTTGCTGGATCATGCATTGGTTCAGTTTTTGTTTTTTGAAGGAGTTCAATAATGTTTAAAAAAACTGTACTAATTTACATTTCCAACAGTAGTGACCAAGGGTTCACTTTTGCCCATATCCTTGCCTGCCCTTGCTATCATTTGTCTAACTGATAATAGACATTCCAAGAGATGTAAGGTGGTATCTCCTCGTGCTTTTAATTTGCATTTTTTTGATAATAAAAAAGTCAAACATTTTTCATATATCTGCTGGCTTTTTGTATTGCTTGTTTTAAGAAATATCTATTCAAATCCTTGGCCAGTTTTTAAATAATCTTACTATAAAAAGTAATAGGTAAAAAAAGCAGTAGGTGGGGCTGGAGATTTAGCTCAGCGGCATAAGCGCCTGCCTTGCAAGCAGGCAGTTATGAGTTCGATCCCTGGTACCTATAAAAAGGAAAAAGAAAAGAAAAAAAAAAGCAGTAGGTGAGATGGTAGATAATGGTTAACTTAATTAAATTTTCTTATAATACATACTTAGATCAAATCATCACATTATATCCACTAATCATACAAAATCACTGTTTGTCAAATAAAAAATTTAAAAATTAAAACCAAACCAAACCAAACCAAAAAACCTTTCTAGACTTTACACCTACAGAGCCAGCCTTTCAACATGTAAATTATGGAAATCTGTTTTTGCAACTAGCTTCCCAGCAACTTGGAAATTCATCTCACGGCTTGACTTTTGGGAAGACCAAGCTATAAAGAAAGAAAGAAAAAAAAAAAAAGATTGAGAAACAATGAACAACAGTCCAAACCAAGGGAAAAATCACCTTTTGAAAATTTGCATATTTTGTGTGTGGGTGACACATGGTTGTATGACCAGTTTAGGCATTTGAGGGCTGGAACAAAATATCTTATTAGTCTTTGTGGAAAGCTGTGTGCCTGTGATTGTGAATTTGTATGCGCAGTTCCATTTGTGTTGTCCACTGAGTGCCCAAACCAGTTCCGAAACCCTGGGAAGCATTTCACAATTTGCTTGACTCCTCCA
This sequence comes from Cavia porcellus, assembly GCF_034190915.1. NCBI lineage: Eukaryota > Metazoa > Chordata > Mammalia > Rodentia > Caviidae > Cavia > Cavia porcellus. Next base: position 44,225,425 of record NW_026947515.1, on the reverse strand, counting down.
GTCTTAGCGCCCCGTGCAGTTTCAGTTTCTTGTGGAAATGGGAATTCTTATTAATACTTGCCAATAGAAATGGAAGTAATTAGCTATGCGACTCTCTTGCAAAATACGTTACATAATGTGTTCCAAAGATGCAAGAAATTCCTGTGGGGTTGTCTGCTGCTCTGGATAACTGTATTTCAGTTTATTTATTTTTTTTTTTAGAGCTAAGGGTTGACTGGGCTTCATCAGGGAAACACATTTTGAAGCTTGAGCATTTTGTCTACACCTAGGAGGAGTAATGGACAACCAAAACATTAGGGTCTAAGGAGCTGGGAAGAAATCTAGGGAAGGAGCCAGGCGAGGGGTCACTTATGTTTGTGTGACTTAGTGTTCAACTTGGTGTTTTTCGTTGAATGACTTTGTCCCTCCCATGTTTCTCAGGTTTCTAGTCTTACAGGCAAAAAGAGGAAAAGAAAATAATCATGAAACTGGTCCTTAAATCTATCATCTGTCTAGATATCTGAATACCTACCTAGTTAATTTATCATTAACTGCTACTCATTAATTATGTTTGTCATCTATTTTCTTTTGTATCTAACTTCTGGCATATACCAAGAACAAAACAACATGATACTTTTATTTTTAAAAAGGCTTGATTGGGGTACAATTCCCATTCCATATAACCTATCAATTTAAATTGTACATTTCAGTGATTTTTTAATATGCTCACAGAGCTGTGCAACCATCACCGTGATCAAGTTTAAGACATTTTCTTCGCCTTAACACAGAATTCCAAAGCATTCAGCAGTTATGCTCCCAACTTCCCACCTACCTCTAATCCTAACTCTACTTTGGATGTCTGAAGTCCTTTTGACTCTGAACATTTTATGTAAATCGAATCCTACAGTATGGAGTTTTTTTCTGGCAGGATGCTCTCCCTTAGCTTAATGTTTTTCAAGGTTTATCCACACAGTAGCTATTTTTCTTGAAAATAACTTGTGAGTTAGGTGAGACATGACACAATTGTCTCCCTGAATGGCCTTTAGGAAAACAGGGGAAAAAAATCTTACATTTTGTAATGTCCCAATAAAGTCTTGTTGAATTTGCTTTATTTAAATCAAGGTGCAACCCATTGAACGCTCAAATCAGATTAGGACACACCTTTTGTTCAAAACACAATGCTGGTTAAACAAGAAGATTCTGGAGCTAAACTTCAAGGGTTAAAAATCTTATCTCTGAACACTTATCACTTGTTGTAAGATCTTGAGCAAAATTTACAACTTCTCTTGAACTCAAGTTCCTTGTTTGGAAAATTGAAGTAAAAAATTGTCCCTTATTGTCTGGGTGCTTGTGAAGTCCAAAGGAGAAAACAGGCGTAAAACTCTTGGCAGGCTGTCTGATCTCTGATAAGCCTGCAATAAAAGTTGGTAATGATTATCACTAATTATTCAAAGAGCTATAGGTCAAAAGGCACACGAGTGACTGTGGTATAATCGACACAGATTGAAAGCAGTTCAGAATGATGAAGGACCATGGACAAAGGGACAGTTAGCTCTACCCGGGGCAGGTGGCACAGACTGGGGAGTCTTTTTTTTTTTTTTGGCAGTGTTGCAACCAGACATGAGATCTGTACTTGGTGCACAACAGATATTTTTTGTGACTGCTGTGTTGTTTGAAAAATTTTGAAGTTCAGCACCTCTAGGCAGGTGATCACCTCTGCTACATCTTAATGAGCCAAACTGGCTTGCTTCAGACTTTGGTGTTACCAGCTATTCCTGGAGCCCTTTGAGTTCTGTGCCTACTGTGAGTGATCTTTGGCCTGAAACTGAAAGATTCATTCTGAATGAACCAAAGAGGAAGGGAAAGGACCTGGGAGAGAGAGAGAGAGAGAGAGAGAGAGAGAGAGAGAGAGAGAGAGAGAGAGAGAGAGAGAATGAATATGTGTGTGTGTGATTTCTTATTTACTTTGCTTACCTCAAAGAATACACACCAGGAGATTGATGTCTTTTTCTCATACTTCCTTTATAAAGTTAGTTTTTTTTTCAATGAATATGTCATACAGATATGTGGTAAGACATTCCTATGAAAATCAGTAAGTCTCTCGTCTCTGATGTTCTTCTCTGTCATTTGTATCAGAGATAGTTGGAATTTTCTAGCATTCCAAAAACATATCTTCTATGCATATTCAAATATTTGAATGTACATTTTATCACTCGTTTTTTTTTTTTCTGAGGCAGGATCTCACCATGCAGTTTTAGGCTGGCCTTGAGCTCACTTTGTAGCCCAGACTGGTCTCTGCCTGTCCCCGCCTCCCAAGTGCTGGGATTACAGGTGTGTGGCATCGTGCCTGGTTGATGCGTTCATTTTCAGTAAGGGTTGTATTTTGAAAATATTTTTACTGAGTAATGAGAACAAAACACATATCCACGAATTAAAAACAAAGTTTATATCTTTTGTTTCTTTAACTGTGCATGTGTGCATGGGTGCATGTGTGCATGTGTGTGTGTGTGTGCGTGTGTGTATGTGTGTGTGTGTGTGTGTAGGTGTGGAACTCAGGGTCTTCATACTGAGCTACCTCTTCATTTTGTTTTTTTTAATTTCAAGACAGGCTCTTGCCAACTAGCTAAGTTGCATAGGCTGGGTTTGAACTTTGGATTCCCCTGCCTCATCTTCAAGAGTGCTGGTGTTTTTATCTTTATTGCAGAGGTTTTTCAAACAAAAAAGACTAGAGAGACTAGTACAATAAATTCTTAATAATCATCATCTAGCTTCAATAGTTACAAGGTTTTCCATATTATTTCACTTATAACTTACTTTCTTTGGTTTTGTTTGGTTTTGCTTGGGGTTATAATATTTTAAAGGCCTTGCAATTTTTACTTACATTTACACTGTGATCATCACACCTAGTCTTTGCTTAAATACATAAAATTTCCATTGTTGTGGATATTACATATTTTTGTCATTATCTTGCTCAGTATTGAAATTATTTTCAGATTCTTACGTCATATGCAATACCACAAGATGTATTCATTTTATTGTCGCGTGAGATTTCTAGTCTCCAGCTTCAGCTGTCAGCTATATAGTAAATATTTCTTCCCAGTTCCTACAAATTCTGGCAGAGACTTATAGAATTAGTTTCTATGCAATTGGATAGGTGGAAATGGTTGCTTTCCTGTCTTTTATTCAGAAAATGTTTATTAAATATTTATTCTAAACTGAACACTCATTTATAGCAGTCCCTGGAGATACAAGGTATTAGTTAGTTTTTTGTCCCTGTGACAAAATACCTGAGAAAAACCAGCTCAAGGAGGAAGAGTTTAGTTTGGCTCCTGTTTTTAGGAGATTTAGTACATGGTTGTCTGCTCCATTGTTTTTGAAGCCTGTGGTGAGAAAGAGACACCATGGAGAAAGTGTGACAGAAGAAACCTGCTCGATGCATGGCAACCAGGAAGCAGAGAGAAAGGGAAAGAGCCCAGAGGGAGACAGCTCCCAAGGTCACCCCCTTCCTCCAGGTCCTGTCTCCTGTTTCCATCATCTTCCAACAATGCCATCAAACTATGCTTTCATGCATGGACCAATGCACGGATTAAGTTGTAGTAAATACTTCATGACTCAGTCATCATTTTGGGAGCCTCCCCTCTGAACACAAGACTTTCAAGGAATATTTTAGATCTAAACCCCTGTATAACACCAGGATACGAACTGTGTTCACTGGAGAAAATATTGCACTGCATTTTGCCATGGTTCTGCTTTTAAATGTGTTGCACCTGCTAGGATTAGGCTCAGTTGTGAATGGCAGAAACTATACTATTTACCCGGTGTAAGCCAGATAGATGATAATTTCTGATTTATGTAAAAATCCAGATGTAGGAAAGATTTTTACAATGTCAAGAATTTCTAGAAATAATTCGTAAATTGATATTGTGCAACATTTGGAGTAGTGGGACACCCTGCTGTGTCCTGCCTACTTTACCAAGCATTTGTACAGCGTATTCACTCAGTATTGAAATGGGCACCGAGCTTCTGGGTGAGGGGAGGAGGGGGTTAAAGGGTGAAGCCCGTTAGAGGATGCAGCCTAACTATCCTCACAAGCTTTTGCAGAAGCAGAAAGACACAAACCAGCCACAAAGACAGTTGGCAGCACCGACCACAAAGACCCCTGCGTACTTTCCCGAGAACTCCAGCGCCCACAGAGATATTCCTGGTTTTCACAGCTCCACCCCAAAATGTACCTGTTGTGCCTTCCTGGACTGCTGTCCTAGGCCACACACCCATTCCACCCCGCTGTGGTTTTCAGGCTTATAAGCCCATGACTCCCTCTCTTTGGGGTCACACTCTGTCCCGGAGAAAACCCCTCCCCTGTGCCAAATAAATTTCTTCTTCGTGACAGAGTATATCCGCCGTCCCTGTGCAGTTATGGTCTCTCTGACCTTTCAAGTGTGTGTTATCTACTGCGGGCCACTTAGCAGCTTCCTTAGTTATCAAATTGCCTGTTGCAGCATGGCAGTGTTTGTGTTCTAAAATAATATTATAAAGCACAAGAATAGTTAGTCTATCATGGTGCATAATACATAAATTAAAATTTCATGCATCTAAAGGAAAGAAACATGGTATGACATGGGCTGAATCCCTCTTATCTGAGATGCTTGAATTCTTTCATATTGTTGAATGTTTGCATATGCATAATTGTCGATGTCCGCTCCCGGCCGGCAGGAAGGACACACGACAAAGTCTGGCAGTGGACAACCTTTTCTTTTTATTTTCCTTCTCCGTACAGCCTGCCCTGGGATCGCTCCCAGCCGAAGCCTCCTCTGGTCCGCTCCCCGCGGCTCCTTTTGTGCTTCAGTCTGCCCCAAAGCCTCTACCGGTCCGCTCTCTGCGGCTCCTTTTGGGCTTCTACTTCCGGGCTTCTACCTGGCTTCTTCTTCCGCCCAGGGGTGGCACCGGTATATATACGGGTACAGTGTCCAATCATGTTAAAGTGAGCAAGGCAAGCTGATTGGCTAACATCATCAGTTGCCAGGCAGACTATATTGTTGAGCGGGTTGTTTACGCGGTAAGCAGGAAACTAACGTGCTCGATGGGAGGGGCAATCTACCTCAGGCTTCACTCTTTACTACAGGCCTCACGTCCGCCAAGTGAGGCGACCGGGCTCGGGGCTGCGGCTCCCAACATCTCCCCCTATTTTATTTTTTATGAATGTGCGCATCGTAGCCCTTCCTGGACTGGGTGCAGAGGCTTATGCCCTATGCGTAGGCCCACCGTAGGTCCTTGGCTTAGACCCTGGTTGGCCATGCCATGGTCTGCCAAGGCCCTGAGGCCCTCGTCCTTTTTCTAGGGCCAGGCACAAACTGGACGGAACCTGGATGCACACAAGCTTGCACTCATTTCCTCTCCGTAAAGAAATCCCCTCGGAGAGAAATTTAGACCAGGGCAGCATCTAACAGTCCAGCGGCTTACGTGCAGGATGGGGTAGGGCCTGGCTTAGGTCGAGTCGTGCTGGGGAGGCACACTCTTACCCGTCATTGACTCACCTACCCTGCTGTGTATTGTCACCTTATGGAGGAGAATGAGGGATGCCCGCCATATCTAGACTCGGTCGTGGGCCAATTGAGCAAGCCATGCATATGCCTGAGGATCTTCTTGTCCATTTCGGGCTACCGCTATTTCTATTCATCTTATTGGTTGGTCTGTGATGGATCTCCAGTAGGGCAGGTCTGATCTTCAGTCGAGGGCTTTGTTGCCCGTGTCAGTCTCTCCGGTATCCACAGTGGTTCTCGTCCCGGTTCCTGTGGGAAAACACAAACCGCGCCTCGGTTCTAGCTGACCACTGGATCCGGGCCCATCCATTGTCCTGTCAGGACATCTTTCCACTTCACCCACCCTTTATGGTTGGGGGAAGGGTTGCAGTGCTCCACAGCTGGGGAGCGATTATCATTATTTAAATTTAAAAAATTGTGTGTGAATAGTGCCATGGATAATCGTGCCTTTGGGGCCAGGCCTTGGCCTACTCCCCCTTTTTGTTTTTTATTTTTTATTTTTTATTTTTTATTTTTATCTTTTTCGTTTTTTTTTTTTTTTTTTTTTTTTTTTTTTTTTTTTTTAGTGGTACCAGGGATCGAACTGGCGATTGCCTGCTTACAAGGCAGGCGCTTATGCCGCTAAGCTAAATCCCCAGCCCCCATTTCCTCGACCGGCGTTTTTCTCAGCCTGCTCGGCAGAGAACTCTGTGTACCAGGCTCGCCAATCCAGGTAACTACCCGAGGGCAGACACGCCTTTGCCAGCTGAATCCAGTCCGCGGGGGTGAGGGGCCCAGAAGACAGATTCTCCAGCATGGCAATGGTGTAAGGCGCAGTCGGCCCAAAGGTTGTAACTGCATTTTTAAGTTCTCTAATCTGCTTTATCTCAAAAGGCTCCCATGCATTGCGTCCCTGGCCCATAGCTACTTGTACAGGAAATATCCCGTAGGGGCCACTATCTATCCCAGGTGGATGTACCTCATGAGACAAGCGTCCCCCCTGCCAAAGCCGCCTGTAAAAATACCGACCCGCCGGCGGCGGAGCATAAGACAGCGGCCGTGATTGGGCGGAAAATGGGGGCCCGTGCATCACTTCCTGTTCTGGCGAAAGGGGAGAGAGCTCCCAGGCGGCCGCCTCGTGGCGAGGGATCGCCTCCCTCTCGCGCCGGGGAGCGCTCAGGAGCTCTCTACTCCTCCGCAGACCAGGTTGAGCAGAGCGCAATTCGCGGGGCAACGCTGGAAAAGAACCCTGCGACTCCTTATTGAGCGATTTAGGCTCCTGACAGCTGGTCTCTTTGGCCTCCTTGCCATTCAACTTTCCCTCGTCCTCGGAGTCAGACGACTCCGAGGCTAGAGCCCCGTCCTTCTCCTTAGCATCTTTGTTCCCCTTGACGGGCCCCTCTCGGGAGCTCCCCGACTGGGCCTGCTCAAATACCCTGCGTACTTTTGTAAGCTCTTGAGAGCTTTCTCCACAACCACCCTCGCTCTTAGTGTTGCTACCTAACATGTTTCCCATCTTTTAATATGTTACTCACCGCGTGAGGCCCAAGGAATCCGCCACTTACGCGTGAGCCTGAGGGGAGTCTAAAAGCCCTGTAGGTGCGCGCCACCCAGAGCCCAGGCTTATCCCCAACTCACCTGTCTCGCAGCTCTGTACTGGAGCGTTGTCCACTTCCACGTCTCGGGGGTGATCAGTCCCCGGGCGGGCCTCCAAATGTCGATGTCCGCTCCCGGCCGGCAGGAAGGACACACGACAAAGTCTGGCAGTGGACAACCTTTTCTTTTTATTTTCCTTCTCCGTACAGCCTGCCCTGGGATCGCTCCCAGCCGAAGCCTCCTCTGGTCCGCTCCCCGCGGCTCCTTTTGTGCTTCAGTCTGCCCCAAAGCCTCTACCGGTCCGCTCTCCGCGGCTCCTTTTGGGCTTCTACTTCCGGGCTTCTACCTGGCTTCTTCTTCCGCCCAGGGGTGGCACCGGTATATATACGGGTACAGTGTCCAATCATGTTAAAGTGAGCAAGGCAAGCTGATTGGCTAACATCATCAGTTGCCAGGCAGACTATATTGTTGAGCGGGTTGTTTACGCGGTAAGCAGGAAACTAACGTGCTCGATGGGAGGGGCAATCTACCTCAGGCTTCACTCTTTACTACAGGCCTCACGTCCGCCAAGTGAGGCGACCGGGCTCGGGGCTGCGGCTCCCAACACATAATAAATTTCTGTTCTTTGTAAATTACTTAGCCTCAGGTATTTTGGGATAGCAACAGAAAACATCCTAAGACAATGGACCACTTAACCAGCTTTTGTGTGCCTCAGTTTCATAACTGTGTAAAATGGAATTGGAATAATAGCTCTTGGGTTACTTAGAAGAGTTTGAACATGGAATAGGTTAGTGCGTAAAGAGTAAAGAGCAGTAGCTGGGGTGTGCATAGGTGATCTGGAGGCGCCCCGGAACTCCGCAGGCTGATTAATTCATTCTGCCTTGGTGAAGGGCTGGACCCGTTCAGCACCTGTCTGTCGGGAGGTCATAAGGCATGTCAGGGACAGGGTCAGTGCACGCTGCACACTTGCTTGGTTTTCACAGCCAGCAGTGGCTGATGGTGAGCTTAGATACATCATGCTGACTCATGGGGAATTGGCTGCCCAGGGAAGAAAGAAAAATGCAACTCTTGAAGTCCAACAATCAAAGACTGGGCAAGACCTGTGGGAGGAAAACAACTCAAGGTATGTATATAGATTTTCTTTTCTTGGTTTGGAGACTGGCCATGAACAACACAGAGACAGATGTGAAGCAACACAGCTTCTTAAAGTGTGTATTGGCAGGTTTCAAGACTGATAGCACTCTCATGGGAGTCTTTAACAAGTTCAAGGGTCTGCCTTGCATCTGGCCTCTTGCCTATTCCATGCACAGCTGTAAGCCTGAAAGCAGGTCAGAGTCACCGCAGGAGGCTTTGGGGCTCAGTCTCCGGAGGGTCTTTTGGAACCATGGAGTAGGCTACCCTCCCATCTGCCACACTATCCTTGCCCTGGCCTTTGCCCACAAAGATGCCCTCCATCTTCCCTGGTTTTGCCAGAGAGAGGGTATGCCATCTCAGATTGGCCCAACACGATTCCCTTCCTACTTGCTCTTCTTTGCCTGAGCATTTGGGCAAAGATGCCCAACATCTGAGCATCTCTGCCTCTCCATGACTTCAAACACGGTCCTTCTCTGGTTTGGGACATTACTCCATGATGGGAAAAAGAACTTGTTTCTGGAAGTCCGGAATAAAGGAACACTCAGGAGGTGTACAGTGAACCGTGGAAACATCAGGCCAAGGAGGCATGGCCTTGCTGGAATTCCAGAATGAGAAAGCACAGAAGGGACTTTCTGACTGGAAGAGGAACTGGAGTCTGGGCAGAGGAGAGGTTCCTGAAGGGCTTTGTGGAAAGAACAGCAGCAGCAAAGGGTCTATGTGAAAGTGTAGCCAGTGGCTTGTGGGTAGTAAGGAAAGGTGGGTTTTTGTTGGGGAGTAATTTGATGTAGATTTTCAGATCACTAAATAATAAAATTGAGACTAGAACATACATCTTCTGCCTTCAGTCCTGGGCTTTCTCCAGAATGTCTTTTTTTCCCTCAAGATTACAGAAAATGCTGAAGCAGAAAGAGATCATGGGAATTTGCAGATGTATTTGAGGAAGAAGAAATGCTTGCTTTGATCACAATCAAGTACTTGGTTTGGTAACAGAGGGGTGAGGGGACTTCAGAAGACTCCTGGCTGGGCAGTCAAGAACAGGAATTGTAAAAGCGAGGATTGAGAAGAATGGATACAAAGAAAGCAATTTCAATGCAATTATTAGTAGAGTTAGTGGACTCAGTAATGCAAAGAGCAAGTGTCCAGTCTGGCTCTGGTCACTGTCTCAAGTTTACACCACTATTAAATTGCTGGACCTCACAGCCCGCTCCATAGTAGGGCTTCCTTGAACTTGGAGGGATTTTCAGCGCTGTGATCTTGGGTTAGAAGCTCCACAATGTTTCTAAAGCCAAACCTGGACAGTTAGTTCAGGGAATCGGAGGTGGAGGGCTGATTCTAAACAGCTTTTTGAGGACAGGAATACTCTTCCAGTTTCTCCTGAGTGTCCCATTTCAAAAGCATGCTGGAAAGACTCTTAGCTAGTCATATTCCTGGGATCAACTTAGATTTACTAAATCAGAGCCCCTGGATACGAAACAGAATTATTTATTTGTTTGTCTAGTTATTTAATGGAAAAAAGTAAAGCAAAATTTCAAAACAATAATAGCAGAATAGCAATAATTAATGCATCACATATTGTTATCTTCGAAGTAGTTACTCAGAGTACAAGATACAGGAATAAAAATTCTCCAGATGATATTGGCACAAAACTTTTTTTTTCGGTGAGAAAGCAGTAGTATAATGATCTTGAATTTTTTTCCTTTCCCCTTCTTTTCATTTCCGTCACCCATAGTAGCTCATCTTTCCTTTTGAACAATGTTTTCCCATCTCACAATATCTATTCTACAGCTTGGACCTTATTTACTCTTGTAGTTTCTCATACAGAGAGCCAATATGATATTTATACGTGCAAGTCTGATTTATTTGACTTATGAGTATGGTCTCAGGTTGCATCCATTTATACACAACAGTCTCAAGTTTATCTTTCTGTATGGATAAGTAGTATTCCATTATATAAAAAGATCACATCTTTTTATCCATCCCTTGGCTGAAGGGTATTTTGAGTTGTTTTCAAAATTTAGCTATTCTATAGAATATGAAGTTATATTCAAATATTTCAAGGAAAAAGATACTATGGTAACTACTATTAAGTCGGGTTATTTGGTGGTGAAGCACTAGGTTGCTGACACAGTCATGCTTTGACCTGTATTGTTATGTTGTTATGTCTTCTTTTATCTCAGTTTCTCCTTTATTCATTAAAAAATTAGTTATTTTTTATGATTTTTTAATTAAGGGGAAAAATTAAAAAAATTAGCAGGATATATTATAGTAACTTTTTTGATTTCCTATTAACTTGATTTGAAGTCCTGTAATACTCCCATGATCTTGTTTTGACTGATTAGACTCTGTTCCATTCTGTATGATAGTATCAAGTTTGAGGGTATAGGCAACTACTTAGAAGGCAATAAGATTCACTAAGATGACCATTCTGCTTTGACTATTATCTCCTTTGGAAGTCCTGTAATGTTTACAATGTTTAGGTTTTATTGGTCTTATTCTCTACTGTTTAGTTCAACTTTATAATACCTAATGAGATAGACAATTCTTTTTAAGGAAGCAAGAGGCATTATGGTAACAATTGTTGATAACCTTGTACTCTGTTTTTACATAATGTGCTATGTCTATCCTTGGTTTTGACTGACAGCTTTGTTTTACCATATTTGACTTTATTCTCTTCCAAAAAAAAGTAATAAGAACTAAGGAGTAATAAAACCCAAAATGTGTAAATTTTGTTGTAAAAAAGAGAGGGAAAAAATGCTCTAAAGGATACAACTGCAAGTGTGTTTAGGGGTGCTAAATAGATGATCACATTAATGTTTTTGGTTGGATCATTGAACACAACTGTTTGCAATCTCACTGTTTAAATGTCCACTTTGTATGCTTTGATACTGTGACTTGAGCAACTATCTCTAAGATGATAATGTGTAATCTATTAACTGGTGATTTCTTACTGGTTTTTTTTTTTTTTTGAGTCTGTATTACTTGTACCCTTACACCACTTTGTTTTGTTTTGTTTTTTCTCTTTTTCCTTTTAAATAAAATTTAACCCTCCCCCCAAATTTAGCTATTATGAATTGTGTTGCTATAAATATGGATGCACATATACTGGTGTGATGTGATGTTTTTAATCCTCTAGATATCCAAAAGGGGAATATCTGGGTTGGATGGGGCCACTAATCCTAGTTTTTAGAGAAATCCCCATAGTGATTTGCACAGTGGTGGCACAAATCTATATTACCACCAACAGTGGAGAAGGCTCCTTTTCCCCCACAGCACCTCCAGTATCTGTTATTGGTCAATTTCTTGATCATAGCCATTCTTTTTGGAGTGAGATGGAATCTCAGTTTTTTAATTTGCATCTCTCAAGTGACAACTGATACTGAATATTTTTTCATATATTTATTTGCCACTTGTATTTCTTTATCTGAGAAGTGTTTAATTACCTCAGATGCTCATTTTTGGATTGGGTCTTTGCATTTGGGGATCTGATTTTTAAAATGTTTTTGTATGTTCTAGATATAAGTAGTTTGTCTGAGAGACAATTGGCTCAACGTTTTTTCCACTCTGAGTTGTATTTTCACTCTGTTGGTGATTTCTTTTGTTGTGCAAAAACTTTTTAATAACATGAGATCCCAGTTGTTGATTCTTTGAAATATTTCCCATGCAGTTTGGGTTTTGTTTATAAAGTCTCTGCCTACACCTATGTCTTCAAGATTTCTACCTTCCCTTTCCAGTAGATTTAGTGTTTCTGTTTCACTATTCAGATCTTTGACCCATTTATTTTTAGTTTGGTGCATGGTGATAGACTTGGGTCTAGCTGTAGTCTTCAGCATGTGGAGAGTCAGCTTTTCTAGCACCATTTGTTAAGGAAGCTATCTTTCTTCCAGTGACTCTGTTGGGCCCCTTTGTTGAAGATGAAGAGGCTGAGTGTGTTTGTAGTTGTGTCCATGTAAGTAAATGTATTCCACTGATCCCCTGTTTTTTTCCACTACCATGCTGTTTTTATCACAGTAGTTTTGTGGTGTAATTTCAAGTGAAGGATTGTGGTGCCCCCTGCCTTAACTTTGTTGCCCAGAATTGCTTTTGTTATTCTAAGTCTCTTCTGTTTCCAAATGAATTTAGAAATTTTTTTTTGTTCCTGCGAGGCATGCTGATGATTATTTTGATCATTAAATCTGTCTAATAGTTTTTGAAGTATGTCTATTTTTACTATGTTGGTTCTGGCTATCCATGAACAAGGGATCTCTTTCCATTTTCTGATATTCTCTTTGATCTTTTTTTAGAGTATAATTTTCAGTGTATAGATATTTTATTTCCTTTATAAGATTGATTCCTAAGAATTTCATTTTTTTGAACGGTATTGTGAAGGATGTGGTTTCCCTAATTTCTCTTTCAGTGAACAGTTTTTTTGTGTACAGGAATGCTATTGATTTTTGAGTGTTGACTTTGTATCCAGCTACACTGCTGAATTTGGTTGTTAAATCTATAAGTTTTTCTGGTGGAATTTTTGAGGTCTTATGCGTAGAGTACCATGTCATCTGCAAATAAAAATAACCTAACATCTTCTTTTCCTATTCTTATTCTTTTATTCCTGTCTTTTGTGTAATTACTCTGGCTAGTGTATCCAGACGTATATTAAATAATAGTGGTCAGAGTGGACATGTTGTCTTGTTTCTGATTTTGAAATGTAAGCTTTAACTTTTGACCCTGTAGTATGATGTTAGCTATTGATTTGTCATAGATGGCTTTTATCAACTTCAGATGAAGACCATCTATTCCAATTTTCTGCAGGGTTTTTTTTGTTTATCATGAAAGGGTGTTGGACTTTGTCTGCATTTACTTAAAGATGCCTTATTGCTAATACGTGTTCTATTTTGGAGAACATCCCATATACAGCTGAGAAGAATGTGTATTTTGGTGTTATGGGGTAGAACACTCTATAGATATGTAAGTCCATATATTCACAGGTTTGGTTTAATTTTGATATTTACTTGTTGAATTTTTGCCTACTTAATCTACTTGTGAGAGTGGGGTATTAAGGTCCCCATAACAATTCTTTTAGTGCTTGATTTTTAATGCCTATTTTGTTTTATGTAGTTGAGTGTACTGTTATTTGGTGCATATATATGTTTATGATTGTTATGTTTTCTTTTTGCAGTTCTCCCTTAACAAGTATAGTAACCTGTCTGTCTCTTTTGATCAGCTTTGGCTTGATGTTCATATTGCCTGCAAATAGAATAGCTAGCTACCCCTGCTTTTCATCTGCGTTCCAGTGGCATGGAATATTGTTTGCCATCCTTTGACTTTCAGTCCAGGAATTTATTTTTGAGTTAAATGTTTGTTGATTGCAGTATATTTTTTGATCTTGTTCCTTGATCCATTCTGCCAGTCTGTTTCTTTTATTTGTGAGTTAAGATCATTTACATTGATGGCTATAAATGGTGTGTTGGGTTATCTTTTTCATGTTACTTTCCTGCTGTGGTTCCATCTTTTTAATTCTTACCTTAACTGGTAGCTTCTTTCTATTGGTGGTCTTGTTACTGTGGTCTTTATTTTTTTCTTCTAATTATCGTTCAGCACATTATTCAGAGCTGATTTATGGTTCATGAATTTGTTCAGTGGTTCTTAGTCCCTGAAGCATCTTATTCCTCCATCTGTTTTGAAAGGTTTTTGCAGGGCGTATCAATCTGGGTTTAAGGTTTGTTTTCTTTTAGGCTTGAAATCCCTCACTCCAGGCTCTCCTTGATTAGAAGGTTTGTGTTGAGAAGTCTGTTTTGATTCTGATGTACTTTCTTTTATAGATGATTTGTTTCTTTTCTGTAGCCACTTTTAATATTCTGTTCTTGTGCTGAATTTCTGGAATCTTGACTATTATATGCCCTGATGTAGATTCCTTTTAGTGATGGGTACTTAGAGTTCTTTGTGCTTCATTTATTTGTATGTCAAATTCTTTATCCATGTTTGGAATGTTTTCTGCCATTCTTTATTTCAAGTTTTTTTAAATGGCTTTTTTGCTGTCTCCAGCTTTCTCATTTACTCCAATCAATCTTACATTGTTCTTCCTTGCTTCATCTTATAGCTGTTGGACTGGTTTTTCATGCTTTCTTGCTTTTTTAATGATATCTTTCTTTTCAAGGTCACTAGCTGCAATCCTGTCCTCTAGATCTGATATTCTATCCTGTCCTTCTTTCACTCTGTTGTACATACTTTCAACGAAGTTTTAAATCTGGATTTCTGTTTGGATCTGTTTCATGGATTCAATCTCTTTCCTGTATTGGGCATTCATGATTTCCATTGTTTTCTGAACCCTTGTTTCACTCCTGTTACTATCATTTCAGAAAGTTCCAGTCGTTGGCTTCAAATTTCCTCCATCTCACTGTGCTCTGGATTTGTCCTGGGTGGGTTGTGGATCTGGTGTTGCATTTTTTCCTGTGTCTTCTCATCTTTTGGTTTCTGTTTTCTATTTTGTATTTTATTTTGTTTTCTGTGTTGATGCTTGCAGATTTTTTATGTAGGTGGCTTTCTCCCTAGCATTGAGGTTTCTCTAGGAACAATCTGTTCCTCAGGGACGTCTTCTAGATATAAGTGGTTCTTGGTTTTTGTGTCTATCTTAAGAACCTACCTTCCTAACATATTAAGAATGAGAAGTTGTTATGTATTTGGCTTAGTACCCAGTGCTTTGGTAGTGTACGATGGTAATGGTTGTGACCCATACAATTTTACAGTGTGGTCACACAAGGGGAAAAGCTGATTCTAGAAGGGAAGCCATCATGGCTAACGTAGTACAGCGAACAGTATCTATAGTCTGAAGCACACACTGGCTACTGGCAAACTGTGCTGTTAATCTGATACCTTTAACTATGGGAGCAAATCTACAGTCATGTAGCAGAATCCAGTTTATACTAGAAACTTGTATTCAATGATTCTCCCCTTAGTGGACTGTTTTTACCCCATTGTGGGGGAGGAGGCATTTTTAAGAGGGATAGAGCCCATGATAGAGGAGGAGGTAAATATAGCAGGAGCAAGGCTGAAGGGCAGAGCTGATCACCCAGGCTTTGGGAAACTGGAGGACACACACAGGAGGGAAGAATGAAGGAGAAAGCAAAGGAGTATTTAAGCAAGCCAGAAAGAGAAGAGGCAATGTTTGCTCACACGAATGTGTCGTAAAATCAAGTGAGATAGTCGATGAAAGAAAAGATTAATAGAAAAAAACTAAAAGTAAAGTGAATAAATCTAAGTCATGAAACAAGAAAAGGGAGAAAAAACAAAATCCAAAAATAAGCATAAAAACCAAAATGAAATGAAACAAAACCTTCCACCCCCAAACCAACCAACCAACCAAATAAAAACAAAAATAAATAAACAAAAAAACCCCAAGCATACAGGAAAAAGAAAGCCAATCAAACAAACAGAGAAAAATAAAAATAGTAATTTCCTCTGGTGTCTACACTTCTGTGGTTGGTCCAAGTCAGATTCCGTAATGTGCTGAATAATCTAGCCAAGTTTGCAGTGGAATTTGTGCTGACAATGGGCTGATGTCGGCCTCTGGATGTGGGTGCTGGCACTGGTCTTCTGGAGTTCTCCCTGAGCCCTTAGATTAAGAGAAAAAAATCACACCGCCACCTGCTCGCTTGTATTCCACATGTCTATACTGAAGCATGAGCTGGTTCACCTCATTTACCAACTGCTGGTTCTCACTCTGCTGTTTTTGATTTTTCCATGCTGCTGGTCCTGCCTGCCCATCTAATGTGCTCCTGCCAGGGCTCTGATGTGTTACTCTAGGCTCCTGCCTGGGTTAGGCTGGTGTGAGCACCACCTCTGGGTCCTTGGTGGATCACTGGGGATTCCTGCTTGGGCTGGTCTGGCCATGTGCACCCCTGCCAGGGCCTTGGTGGGTTGCTGGGAGTTCCTGCCTGGGTCATGCTGGTATGTGTGCCAGACTTTCCTAGTTATGTGTGTCTTTTCAGAATTCTGGATGATTCTGACACTAAGGATGTGGACCACTGGTGTCATTTGTCTCTGAAAATGGCTGTGTCTTGCCCAGAATAACTGAACTGTTAAAACAAATAAAATCCATTATCTCATTTCCTTCTCCAAGAGCAGAGATCCCAAGTAAGGTCATGCATACAAAATACCCAGTATGGGACCCAACACTTAGTACCTGTTATCTCGTTAGGGTTGGGGGGGGGGGAATCACTCCAACATGCATATTTGGGGACAGCATCTTTGGAGACAGCTGGGCTTATCAAGGGGGAGAACCAGGGCAGACAGGTCAGGGAAATGAGGTAATTGTTGATGTCACAATCCCCTCTTTTATTCTGGATACCTGGCTCTTGAACCACCTCAGGGCACAGCAAAAGGATGATGGATGCAGTAAACAGAAGACCAAGGGGGACATGGGATTGAGAACCCTGGGGACTGTAGGAGGCTAGAATAAACACCATGCAGCAGAGCAGGATGGATAACCAAAGAAAGATGGGCAATCACAGAAAACTCACAGGTAATTGCTTGGGTGACACCTTTCTCATGTCTGGGTTTCCAGAGTGGGAGGATCAGGGAGAATTTAGAAAGGCACACACACCACTCTGAGGAGGGCCCACCCTTCCGGGGACATGCCCTTTGCTCCTTAAAGGCTCCCAAGTCCTCAGGATTCCTTGCCTTCAGTGGTTCCCCATCAGGTCACCCCTGAAACTTAGTAAAACATGCTGATGTTCAAGCCTTGCCTCATCCCCAGAATTCTGCTTTACTCTGTCTGCAGAGAGCCGGGGTTTGGATATATACCTATAAAAAGGTTCAAGCGGTTTTACTGTGTAGTCAGGGCTCACAACTCTACTGAAACAAGAAATCAAAACAAAACACACAGACATATACACGAGTGTTTCCTTCAGAGGGGTGGAGGTGAGGCACTTGTGTGTTGATGTCCCCCACAGATGTATGACCAAATCTGAGAGAGCTCGGGACCAAAAAGTACATTCAGTAAGACTGACATACACCTTTATGATTAAGAATCTATAAGGAAGAAGATAATTAAGAGCTACACAAAAAAGAGATTTTTTTACAAAGTAATAATTAATATGACATTGCTTCTTTAAAAATAATTCAGAATACATAAAAAGACATACGTAAGTAAAATTTTAAAATAGTAAGAGATCTTAGGTACCCTAGTATGGATTGGGATAAGAGAAAGAGGAAAGCAGTTAAGAGATGCATGTGGGAAGGCTGTGTCCTCTTCCTAGGGCTTGGTGAAGGCTGACCCAGTATCCAGGCATCTGCTGCAGGCAGTGTTCCCTGGCCTCATGCTGGCCATGATAGTAGCTTTGGCTTTGTACTTGCTGCAGTGTGAAAGAAGTGGGTGACCTCTATTAAGATCGTGGGGAACCAGAGCTCCTGGGTGCAAACTCAGGGCCTGCCACTCGTCTGGGAAGATGTTCACTGACTGTCTTGGGTCAGAAAGCAAGTCCTGCACAGCTGATCTTCAGGTCCCCTTCCCTGACTGGATCTCCTCTCAGGGAAGTCTTCTAACTGCAGGATACAGAGTGGGCTTTTTTCTCAAATGCAAAACCTTCATGCAGGGTGAAACCTGCATCTGCCCTTTGGTAGAGCAATTCTAAGATCTTTATTTCCTCGTGGCACTGGTAAGGGTCTGGAGGCCTCATGTGGAGCTCTGTGAGCTGACCTCACAATGGATGGCCCTGGAGTTCTGTAGTGGTCAGCCTCGTTGGGACTAACATACCTGACAAAAACAACTTAGAGGTAGAAAAGTTTATTTCGGCTCTCAGAATCAGGGTGTTTAGTCCATAGTGGGCTGGTTCTAAGGCAGAAATATCATGGTGGAAGGGGATGCCAGGCGAAAGCTGCTTAATTTATGGCAGCCTATGGAAGCTGAGAGCCAGGAGGAGATAACAACCTCCAAAGACAACATCTTCGGTGACCCAATTCCTCCAGCCGGGCCCCACTTTCTATCAAGCTGTTAGCGTCATAGGATTCATCCACTGATGACTGTAATTCCCCCATGATCCAATCATCTTCCCAGAAGTTTCTTAAGGGTTCCCTACTCATCTCCCCTAGCCAAAGTGAGGGCCCTTTGGCTGCCAGATAGGAATGGATTACTACGCGCGTGTGTGTGTTTCTCTGTGTATGAATTGTATGTTATTGTATGTCATTGTGTTTGTGTCCAAGTATGTATACATGTGTATCTATATATGTATATGGAGGTTTCTTTGTGTGCATGTGTGTTGGTATCTGTATATTTCTATCTGTGTATCAGTTCATGTGTCTGTATATCTATGTATTTCTTCTTTAATTGTGTATCTGTGTGTATGTCAGGGTGTTGGTGTAACTGTGAGTGCCTACTCACACTTTCTAAGGTCCTTACTGACCGTGCTTTCTGCCACATGTTCCCGGCTGGCCCCTCTGGCCCACAGCTGTGGACAGGCCGTGAGGACGGACGCAGTGCCTTGGGGAGCTAGCAAAGATCAGCAGCTGGTACTGCTATTCCCTGATGGATTTTGGCAGAGAAAAGGAGAAAAATGGGGTCAAGCAAAGAATGTTCTAGAGAGGAGACTTGGGAATTTTGGAAAGGGAAAGAAGGAGGGGTGTGATGGAGGAGGACATTTGAGAAATGCTGGTGAGGGGGGCAGAGGGAGGGAACTGGAGAGGGGTGAGGAGCTACAGCCGAGGGCCCAGGAAAAGGGCACAGAAAATAGATGCTGGTGGTCATGGCTCTCCAGAACCTAATGGACCTTTCAATTTAGCTTACTAAGTCCAAGGCTCCAGTGTTGTCACTCAATGGTCAGCTCCCATAAGCACAGGAAGTGGACAGGAGCTCATGCATACACTCACATCCAATTCTTCTTTTGACTTTGGCCAGGGACCAGCTTAGCACAGGGGCCAGTCTCTGCCTTTGAATGGTTTCAGATCCATTTGGGTCACAGATACATGAGCCTCTTAAACCTGAAGATCTGTTTGCCCAGCAGTCTTCGGCCCTACCCAGCCCATCTCCATCCCATCCCCACCCATGTCCCCAAGCTGTGGACTCTCCACTAGAAAAAAGTGAGACCAGGAGAGGTCAGTAACTGGCTAAAGATCACAAAGCTAGCCACTGCTGGACCCACGTGTTCAAATTCTAGACTTCCACACTACATCGCAATGACATTGTTTCCTCTACACAGTCCAGTCCCGCTCTAATGCATGATCTTCAAATATGGCTTTGTAGGGGCTGGGGATTTAGCTCATCAGCATAAGCACCTGCCTTGCAAGCAGATAGTTGTGAGTTTGATCCCAGGTACCAATAAAAAGGAAAAAGACAAAAACAAACAAACAAACAAACAAAAACAAATATGGCTTTGAGCCCCTTCCACCTGCTGGACCTGCACTTTAGCTGAATCAAATTTCAACCAGCCTTTGAATCTCAACTCAGACTTTTCCAATAGCTACGGGCCACTGGCCAGACCCTTGCTCTGGACCCCTAAACCTTCTGCGGCTTCCCCAGTGCCATTTGTCCTCAGGCCACTCGTATGTCCCTGATGACAGAACAGTTAGGCAGGCAGGAAGGTGGACTTGGGAGAGGTGCTGAGAAGGAAGTATTTCAAGTTGGAGTGGCCAACACAGCATCTGGTGGCCTCTAGTAAAGGCCGTGCTGGGGAATCCCCTGCAGATATGGCAGCTGGAGGGCAGAGTCCCACCGGTGGCTGACAGAGGGTGGCGCTGTGTTGAGTGTCCCTGTAAGTCAAG
This sequence comes from Cavia porcellus, assembly GCF_034190915.1. NCBI lineage: Eukaryota > Metazoa > Chordata > Mammalia > Rodentia > Caviidae > Cavia > Cavia porcellus. The sequence continues at coordinate 44,205,467 of NW_026947515.1, read as the reverse complement.
GAGAAAGGAGAAAGCCCTGGCTAAGTTTCAGTGAATGCCTGGCTGAAATCAGATACCAGGAATGTGTCCCAGGTCAGGCCTGTTGCCTGGGAAATACTTAGCCTGCTTTGATTTTCAAATTTTATTGCTCATTTCTCAAATGTTTATTTTACCTGTGTAATTCTTAAGGTTTTTTTAGGAACTTGGGAAAGAATGATCCTGTTTTGGTTTTAGGTACTCATGGCCTTAGAGAGATGAGCAAACTTGCTAATCACCACCTAAAAGACAGTGATGGATGTCCAGATCTGGTTGGTTTTTTTGGTGGGTTCAGGCTACCCTGTGGTATATTCTCAGTCACTATAATCACATAAAGACCACCCTCCCACATCCTGTTTCCTCCTTGTTTTCCACATATCTGATCCCCCCACCCCTCCTTCCAGAGCTAAGGACTGATACTGAATAGAATCAGCCACCCTAATTCACACCCATACCCACACACCCTACCTGCGCAAGCAGCATTACAATTATGCATTCTGAGAGTGCCTGGATCCTAGGTGACGTCCAGCAATTCTAGAATATCTTCCATTTCCCACATTTTAGCCATTTTTGTTCTATTCCTGCTCACTACTACCCACTCCCTTCCCCTGTACTGTCTCAAAACTTCCTTCTAGCCTCAAAAGGAAACTTCTAAAAATTTGAAATACATATGAAATTTACAAAGCAAAGACAAACAGTTTACATCTTTAAGACTGATCACAGTCATTGGGTAACATTTATCCATACCTAAAAATAGGAAACTGCCAGCCCCTAAAGCATCCCTGGACCCCCCCATCCATCAGTATCCAACCTCTGAGTCTTAGAGGTAACTACAGTCACCCTCAGTATTTTGCAGGTTTGGTTCCAGGATCCCAGGGAAGATAAAGATAGGCTGACGCTCAAGACCCTTATATAAAAATGGCATAGTATTTGTATACAGTATATGCCTATCTTCCTGAATGCCTTCAATCATTTCTAGATTATTATAGTATCTACTACAATGTAGATAAGATGAAAGTGGGTAAGGAATGGTGATTCAAAAACATTTGCATATTCAGTACAGACACATTTTTTTTCCTGGAAATTTTCTTTTTTTTTTTTATTAAAGAGAAAAAAAAGAAAGGAAATAAAATTAAAAAAAAAAAAACAAAGCAGTAAAAGGGTACAAATACTACAGAATTCCAAGGAAAAAAATACAGTAAGATATCATTAGCTAATAGATTACAGTCATCTTTGAAATAGTTGCCCAAATTATAAAATTAAAGCATGTAAAGTGAACATTCATACAATGAGATTGCACACAATGCCGATCAATGATCCAACAAAAGTTCAGTAATATGGATTTCCATGCTACACACTCAAACATACATGCAGTTATATCCCTTAGACCATCTTCCTTTCCTCTCTTTTTAATAACAATTACACTTTTTGGGTTTTTTTACTCCCACAATTCTTATTATTTTTTGGAGAGAATAAAACCTAACATGGCTAAACAAAACAGAGTCGGTTAGAACAAAAGGATGGGCATGGTACATGATGTAAAAATAGAATATCAGGTGATCTAAAATGGTTACCATTGTGCCTCTTGCTATTTTTTAAAAAAGTTGCCTATATCGTCAGGTATGGTAGAATTGATCAAAACAGTACAGAACAAGACCAATAAGACCTACACTGGAGACCTTACAGGATTTCAAAAGAAGATAATAGTCAAACCATAATGGACGTCATAGTATATCTTATTGCCTTCAAAATGGTTGCCTATATCCTCAAACTTGATACTATCAAACAAAACAGAATATAGAATAATCAGACAGAACAAGATGGGGAGAGCAATACTGGGGTTCAAATCAGGTTAATAGGAAAACAAAAAAGTTACTATAATATGTCCCACTATTTTTTAATTTAGTTTTCCCTTAATTGAAAAAAAATGTAGAAAAAAATAGATTAATTTTTTAAAAAAGGATGGGATTGAGGTAGAAGAGGACATTGTATTAGAACAACACAGGTCAGAACCGAACTATTTAAGCATCATTGTGTTTCATCCCCAGATAATTTAACATAATAGTAGTCTCTATAGTGCCTCCTTCCTTGAATTATTTGAGTATAACTTCATATAATAGCATCAAGCATATCAAGTCAGTGTGAAGCTATTCAGGAGAATGAAGAAATTACAGGGTATTTAGAACCAGTTAACAGAAAACGAACAATGGTTTCTATATTATCTCTTTGCCTATAAAAATTTTTGTTTATACTATCACATATAGTAAAATATAGTAAGATATCACATGTTAAAACCAGTGGAAACAGATGTACAACAGCTTGGTGGGACTTCAAAACAAGATGATATTAAACCAGCACTAGCTTTTATGATGTGTTCTTTTCTTCAGAATAGCTGTTCGTACTATTACCGATACTAAAATCGAATAACCCAGGCTAAAACCACTGCAATTAATGAGTGATAACATTGTATGGATTAAAACCAATATGATTGGGAATCATGTTTACCATATAATTTTATGTATTCTTATCATTTCTTACACTATGGAAACTATTCGGTATTTATACATGTGAGTTTGATTTATTTCACTTATGAGTATGGTCTCAAGTTGCATCCATTTATTTATAAATATCTCAATGTGATCATTCTCCTGGAAATTTTCAACCCATAGCTGGTTGCATTCATAAATGTGGAACCTGCAGATAGGAAGGACTGATTGTACTTTCTTGAATTGATGGTAATCATTCCCTTGATCTACATCAAACAAAGGTATTCCTAAGCACCAAAATTTGCCTGTTTTAAAACCTTATATAAATGTTTTGACTCTTATGCCTGCCTGGCTTCTTTCTTCACCATTGTGTTTGTGACGTTCATTAATGTGGCTGCACATAGGTCTAGCTTATTCTTTTTCTTTGCTGTATTGTAGGACCTCAGCGGTGTGAACCTATTGCACAGTGCTGCAGTGGGTTACTTGTATCATTGAAAGCTCTAGAACGTGGTCAGCATTGTTCTAAATAGATATTTGCATTATTTCTGGTATTTTGTTATTAAAAATTGTGTGGTTATAAGCATTCTTGACCTTAGTTTTTCATGTTGCACATATCTGAATTTTAGAGTGAAATTGTCAGGGCACAGAGTGGGTACACATGCATCTTTAGTAGATGATGTCCAACTTATAAGGAGACACTAAGGTACCCAGTGCTGATCCCAGAGTGTCATAATGTGAAATCCAGCAATACTATTATTCTGTGTTCAGAATGATTTTAGTTTGTTTTGTTTAATTTCAACATACATGAAGGTAGTCAGCTATTTTGAAGAGAATGAGAGACACTATGATAGCCACTGTCGACTTCCTTATTGTCTGGTCTTGAAGACCTAAAATGTCTTCATCATTCTATTCAGATCAGTTTTATACTATGTTGTTTTGTATGAATTCGCTGTATGTGAAGACATGGACAACTATTTGGAAGAAAACAAGAGACAATGTGATAGACAGTGAAGATCTCTGATTGTCTTTCTTTGAAATCTGTGTCTCTTACATTGTTTTCATATGTTCTGTTTTGTTTTAACTTTACCCACTTTAAAATAAAATTAAAAACAAAACCCACCTTTTAAATCTACGCTTCTATTTGTGGTGTGTGAGTGTCATGTTCTTAGTGTATTGCTTCCCCCCACTTGGTATGTTCAGCTTTAAAGATGTTAGCTCTTTTTGGGGGGTCTGCAGTCATTTCTCATTAGGCTGTTAATGCAAGTTTCTGGGAGTCTGAGAATCTTTGTCTATTTTATTGCTTGGGAAGCATCTTTTATGTTTAAACTCAAATATCTTGACCAATCTTTTTTGTTTGGTCTTTTTTCTACCTTTGTAGGATTTTTTGTTTTGTTTAAGGATTTTGTGTATAGCCTTATTTTGCTTATGTGGACTATACCAATCTCCTAATTTGATCCTTGTCTTTGTTCTTTTCATAATCTTTTTATGGACAGGAAATCTTTTTATATTCATGAGCCTAGAGATATTTTATCATATTGTCTTCTAGAAGCTGTATGGCTTCACTTCAAACTTTCGGAACTGTGACCCACCCAATACTGATTTTTGCTCACAGTGATGGAGTAGAAGTTAACATAGTTATTATTGTGTATTAGTATTCAAACCGTCTTCTATAATTTATTAAGCATCCTGTCCTTTACTCATTCCTCTGATATGCTGGACTTTTATTTACTATTACTATTACTATTATTGCTACAATACTACTTTGTCTTAATTACTGTGGTTTATATAAGTTTCATATAAGCACACACACATATATATATATATATATATATATATATATATACACATATATATGGGTTTATGTAAGTTTTAAAACCCAGTGTATGAGGTTCTTCAGATTTATTCATCTTCAAGATGGTTTTCTACTCTTAGCCCTTTCTATGTCCGTATACATTTTCAAATCAGTTTTTCAATCTCTACCAAAACTCCAGTTGGAATTTCGATTGAGATTGCATTGAATCTATGGAGCAGTTTTAGGAGAACTGAAATTTTTAGAATGAATGTGATATATTCCTCTTTAGTTCTTAAATTGTTTTCAGTTTTGTAATTTTCTGGAGGAGAATACTGAACTTAGTGAAGACTAAATGAAGTTAAGAAGGTGGGTAGTATCCTGAGACACAAGAATTCTCATTAATGGTTTTCTTTTGTGTTCACCGTCCTGTCTTCCTTCTTTCCGATTAATTTTTACGACATTTTACGACATCACCTTCACAAGTGACCTCAATGGAAACATTTTGTCTAAGAGCTCATTTTCCCACTTTTTTTATTAGTATATGTTAGTGACACATAATAAATATATTCACCATGGGGAATCAACACATATACACATCATATCTTTTTTTTTTTTGTCTTTTTCGTATTTTTATCGGTACCAGAGATCGAACTCACGACTGCCTGCTTGCAAGGCAGGTGCTTATGTCGCTAAGCTAAATCCCCAGCCCTACACATCATATCTTAATAATTTTTACTTTTTTCCTTGAGTTTCTTGATGTATCTGTGACCCTTGACATCTGTTTCCTTGGCTGGCTTTTCCTTAAGTGGCACTTCTGGTTTTCTAAGATGCCACTTGCCTGGTTTTTTTTACACCTCTCTGGGGAGTCCCACTGAGCATACCTTTAGGTTTCTGCACCTCTCGGGCCTACAAATGTTCATGGTTCATTTCACGTCTCTGTGTTGGTCTTATTCTACACAAATGAGAGCTATGACAAATTTTGGTTTCATCTTTTACCAGCTCTGCATTATCTACATGTCTATAACCTGCCTATGTCTTGGACTCCAGGTTTATATGGACAACTGCCCACCAAAGATTGCTATAATATTCAGTGTGTAACTAAGCAACCTGCTCTGGAGCCTGTTTTTCTTCTCTCTTCTGTTCCCTCACCTGAGGCATAGGACTGGGTTTATCCTAAACGCCTGGCTTGCCTTCTTCCCAGGAGCTAATCACAATCACATTGTCTCTCCATTTCATTTTTCTTGATTTAGGCTCTCATAGCTAATCCCTTAGTTGACAAAACTTCCCAACTGTTAAAAATTCGTTTCTCTGATCTTAACAGTTCCCAGTTAATTATTAGGGTAAAGCTACAGAGATTGCATTAAGGGATTCCTAGATGGTGTGACAAACGCCACCCCAACATATCTGAGAGATTCACCATAACAGGAATTCACTTCTCTCTCAGTTGAAAGTTGTGTGATCAGTCAACATGCGGTGAATCAGAATTCATATTTCTTCTATCTTGTTGCTCTGGAATCTCTTGGGGCCTTGGAATCCTTTGCACCTTACATCTGAATGGAAAAAAAGCAGAGTAAAGATGAGATTTTATGAGCTTGGTATGCAGGTAACAAACTCAGATACAAGACTCTAGCTAAGATATAAAGCAAGGAGAAGAAGGCATGTTGGGGAAGAGTTTTTGGCAGGGCGACTGTTCCCCAGGAACAAATTTCTGCTCAGGAAGTGAAGTATGAATTCTTGGTAGACAGCCATGGGGCTCTGCCACAGGAATCCATCTAAGAGGGTAAGCTGGTGATTCCATAGCCTACTCAAAGTCATTTAACAACCACCAAGATGCCCGCAAGCTGAAGACAGAATTCTTGAATGTGACTGTTTTAGGCAGAGGGAACAGGTAGCGGAAAACCTCAAGGCAAACCCCTCCATGGTTCGTCTTTTATTGCATTTACAGTCCCATTTCTTATTATAAATGCTCCTCCCACACTACCACACTGAGTACACAGTGTTAGACCACTCTTAAGTTCCCTTAGTGTATTACGTTCACCTTACTCTTGTCTAGCCTGATATCCTGCTTCTCATTTTGGATCTGGTGCTTATTTCAAGCTCACCCACTTTTAGTCTTTATTTTATACTTTGTGCTTCAGCTATATTGAAATATATTTTAAAGATCACATACTCCTTTGCCATTTTTCTCAAGTTTTTATTTTTAAATTTTTCTTTGTTTCAGTCATACCTACTTTTTATTCAAAACAAAACTCAGGTGCCAGGTCCTCCAAGAAATCTGGTTAGAACCTGTCTGGCTCCTTCTCATTAGGTGACCTGGGTGTGTCTCCTGATTTCTGCCAGAGCAGGTGGCTGCTCATTCTCATGCAGCTATTCTCTGGGGCAGGGGCAATTGTCCACTCTAGGAGTTTTTAAGTATGTTCCTTGGACCAGTGATAGTGGTTTTTACCTGGGAACTTGTCAGGAATGCAGATTCCAAGCCCACTCTCTAGAATTCCTGAATCAGAGATTCTAGAGTGGGATCTAGAATCTGTGTTCTGTTAGGTTCTCCAGATTGTGTTGACATTGAGAGTGGACCACTGGGCTCATCTGTCTTTGTAGCTTACCAGGCTCAGAATAAAATGAAAGCAAGTCTTCTACCTCAGATAGTCTTCTGTGTTTCCTAGGCTGGGTGAGAAATAATACCTCCATGTCCTGATGATGCCCCTTGTCTCTTTTTTTCTATGTGCTCCCCCAACTTCTCCAGTGAAACTACAGATAGTAATGTCCTTAAAGAAAGAGATTCTCATCATATTCACCTTCCTATCCCTCTATATGGTACAAAGCAGATGTTCAGTAAGTATTTATTCAGTTTTAGGTCCTGGGATTGGCAAATCATGGCAACTCAACCTGTAGAAATATAGCAGACAGACAAGTTTCTCCCATTGGAGCTTAACATCCTAAAAGGGCAGCAGAAAATAAGCCAAACATAAATGAATGTGAAATAATTTCAGATAGTGATATGTGCTGTAATGAAAATGAAATCAGGTGATTCCAGAGATCAAAATGACCAGAAGCCAGCTATGTTAAAACATGTGGGGAAGAGCATTGCAGGTGGGGGGAACAGCAGGAGTTTGGAGAGTTTGAGAGAGAGAGAGAGAGAAGGACTCTGGATTTCATTTCAAGGTTCTGAGGAGGTCTCTGTGGGGGGATATGCAGGTTGAGGAGTGCTGTGCCTATGGGTGCGTGTTTTGAACAGATCTCTCTGGCTGCTGCTGTGTATTAAAAAAAGTTACATCAGGTCAAGAGTGAAAGCGCAGAGGCTGGTTTGGAACCTGTGAGGGCAGCCATGTGGGTTACAGGGTGTTTGATTATGTGGATTCTAATACCAGCTACTCGTATGCAAATTCTGGTTCCACAGTGATAGATGGCTTTGAACAAGTCACTGAGCTTGTGTCACTTTTACCGTGTGTAGGAGGGGCTGTTGTTTGTGTCTAACTCAGGATTGTTGGGAAGGCTGAATGAGTATACACAGATAAAACATAGACACTCATGGTGTGGGCCACTACTACTATTTTATGATTATTATTATTAGTTGTCATAGAATGGAGGGAGAGCGCTGGTTTATTATATTTCTACAAGCTGAGTTGCCATGATTTGCAAATCAATTGTTTCTTGAGAGGAAGAAGAAGCAGAAGAGGTTAGGTTTTTTTGGTCAACAGGTTTGTTAGAAGACTATTTAATAAAATGGAAGACCAGTGGAGGAATAAGTTTTTGTGTGTCATGGAGAGAAAGATGCCAGGAGCTCACTTTGAATAGTGATGGTTTGAGATATTTAGAAATACTCAAGAGAAGATATCTGGTAGGGTTTTGTGTATATAAGCCCGGAGTTTAGGAAGATCCTAGGACTAGTTGTACATCTTGGAAAGTATTCAGAGGGGTAAGGAAAAGGAGCCCAGGACAGAGCCATGGGGTCCCTTAATTCTAAACATAGAACAGAGGATCAGGAACTATCACGGAGTCCGAGAAGAGCAACCTCTGAGGCTGTAAAATCTAGAAGAGAAATTCTTGAGTTCTATTGTTGCTAATATGTTGAACAAAATGACCACTAAATATGAAATCAATAATTGAGCTTATAAGAATGGAAGAGTTTATTGTTTGAATACAAAATATATCCCAAAGTTCTCAAGCTTTCAGAAGTGGAACTTTCAGGATTTGATTGGGTCATGGGGTGGCTGTACTCATTGGTGAATGAATCCATTGATGAATTCATGGCTGAAGGTGTGTGTAGGTCAGCATGGCCTCCCCTTTTAGATCTCCCTGCTCTCTCTGCTTCCTGGTTGGCATAGCTGAGCAGCTTTTCTCCTCCAGGCCTTTCCACTTCGCCATTTCTGCCTTGGAGCCGGTTTACCATGGACTGAACCCTTTGAAACTGAGTGACGTAAACCTCTTTTCCTTAAATTGTGGGTGTCAGGTATTTTGTTCCAGCATTTGGTAAATGACTAATATAGAAGCCACTTGCATAATGGATCAAGGAAATTTTACTTATTGGTTGGCACTTTATTTAAAAACCAGCTCTATTAGAAAAGGCTGCTTGTGTACTCTCTCTGATGCCCATCAAGAGTTAGATGGAAGAGGAGGAATAGGAAATCCCTGAAGACAACAGTGCAAACAACCTTCTGAGAGCTACTTTTCAATAGAATTAACAAAGCTCCCATGAGGGTGCCTGTTCAGGTCAAAAGAATTTCCAGCTATTTTGTTGCTTCTGAGTGGAGGGAGGCTTTTTACCTGTTTTCCAAAATTTTAGAAAGCATCACTAAATGGTGACAAACTGAGGTGGAAAAGATATGTTTGAAACCAGAATAAAATTTCCCAATGACACTCTTGTTTGGCACAGCTTCTCTGGGTTTAGGAATATACAAATACTCATGCCATTTCTGTGACCTCCCTAAAACTAGCTACTAAACTTTTATATTTTCTCAACTGTCAGTATAAGGTGGTGAAAGACTCAGTCAGGTGTTCTCAGATTTTGGCAGGCAGCAGAATGCATTACTTGTGAAATCCTATGGCTGGGCTCTGTTCCTGGTTTTCTAGGTTAGGGATTTGGGTGGAGCCAGGGAAATTGTATTTCTAATAATCTCTCGTGAATGCTGCTGTTGATTTCCGGGTAACTATGCTCAGATTCTGCTCTGGATTATGTGCAGTTTCTTTCTCACCACTTTGGTCAGTAGAAGGCACTCGATAAATTTTTGTGAGTGGATTAAATAAGCCTGTGGTAGATGTTTTAGGAGAGTTATATGCTTAAGACTGTCATGTAGGGTCATGGTGAGGGCCAGGAAGAGAAGGATGCTGTGTTAAACATTTAGTGACCTGTTTCTTCAGCCACTTCATGGAGATCTGATTTGCTGACCCTGAATTTACAGGCTGCCCCATTACTGTGTAGGACGCAACTCAGGTTTTGGTGGCAAAGTAGCTGACTTAGCCTGTTTTCCATCGCTAAAACAAAATAGCCAAGACTGTGTATTTATAAAAAATAGAAGTATATTTGGGTCATAGTTCTGGAAAATGGGAAATCCAAAAACAAGGAGCCTGCATCAGCTCAGCATATGGCGAGGGCCTTCTAGACATATCACACCATGACAGAGGACAGCACAAGGGGAGACAGAGCAAAACTGGCCTTTGCAACAGACCCACTTTCAAGCTAACTCATCGGCCCACTGATCCATTAATCCATGGATGGATTAATCCATTCATGAGAACAGAGCTCTCATGAACTAATCACCCTTAATAGCTCACATGTGAATTTTGGTGAAGGCATTAAAACCATAATAGTGGCCACCTATTCATTCTGCTTGAATTGTCCCTAAATTAGTTTTCCTCCTACAGGATCTCTGTGAAAAACTGTCCAACCATTTGGTTCAGGTTTGCATGTTTGTGAAGGCAGTTTAAGCAGCACTTTAGCCAAAGGGAACACAGTGATACAGAAAATTAAATGTGAAATGTCTTTCTGTGATCCAGTTTTTAGCTCCTGGATAAAGCAAGTCCTTTCCTTTTACTCTCCAGAGTCAGAGGAAGCAGGGCGGTGACCCTGGCACACAGCTTTTGGGAGGTGGAATTAGTTAAGGTTTAGTCAAAGGGAAATGGATGTTGGTGGCCACATCCCATCCAACAAGCACACCCATCTTTTGGTTAGGAGGACTGCGCAGCACCCGCGCCCTGCACAAAACTGCCTTTCTTCCTCAAGGAAAAGTGACTCTTTCACAGTCTGCTGAGAGGCAAGGAAATGGAAAGTTCCACAGTATCCCGTGTCCCTCTCTGTTTCCCGGGGCTCTGGGCCGCCTTTACCTTTCCCAAGTTCAGGGCTCATAGTGAGCCTTTGCACATAGGCTGGTCCTGGGGGGAGACGGCAGGTCTTAAGCCCAGCCAGAGCCTGCAGACAGAACTTTTTCAGTGTTTCCAGCGAGAGGAGGAGCCCCTTGCCAAACCCCTGGATGGGTTCCTGGTGGGCCAGCACACAGCTTGTGGAGCACCCCCAGGCCTGGAGCCCCACAGCAGAGCATGGCTTAGTGGGGGCTTTTTTGGGAAGCTGCTGAGCTCAGACCCTGCTGGCTCTACATTCCTGCATGATGAGGAAGGGATTCCAGTGTTTACTTTGAACAATGTTTTCCTGTGTCTGAATCCAATGGGTGTTAAATTCTTCCAGATTTCTGGCTCCATCCTGCAGCTCCAGTGGGACAGACACAGGTTTATGGCAGTAGGCAAGGGACCTAGGGCAGGGTCTGTCTGGGCACCTCTTAAGTCTAGAATTTCCACTTCAGATGGAAAGACAGGTTAGTGCGGCTCTGTGGGCTCCACGCCTGGGAGTTTGCTGTGGTCTCTAGTCACAGAATTTTATCCTGTGCCTTTCACATTTCCCACCCTAGAGGGCAAAAGTTAGCTTTTCTCTTTTGAAAGGCATCCGGGAATGAGAACAAGCTGAGTGCTGAAGGTCAGAACTTGCAGTATTTCTTGGTTAGTATAAACCCAGAAGTTGGGCCCATAAGGAATTCATTTGGTGGGATGTTAGGAAGTTTAGTGAATTCCAGTTCATGGGGCCCCCTGTACAGGGAGGTTTCAGGCATGCATAGGAAGCTAGTACTAGAAGGAAGACCCCCAACTCTATAACTTTTTCCCAGGAAGAGATCCAGGCATAAACAGGTAAAGTGACAGGTGGACTGGAGTGTTGTCCTTGAAGGACATCCTAGCACAGATAGTCAGGTGTCTCAGCATTGTACAGTAAGAAGCCTAGTGTGCTAACCTGCACCTACTGCCTTTGATGAAGGTGATGACCACACAACCAGTCAGGGCCATCAGGGACATTCTTCTTTTTATAAATATTGATCAGTCAGTGTAAAAGACACAGAAAGCTTCAGGAAACCAAGAGGATCAATTCTCAGGTAAAGGTTCTGTTTCAGTCCATGGGGACCAATAAAACAGCTTCTTCAGTGCCGTGTCCTGGGATGATAAGTGGTGAGGTAAAAATTCACATGGGATCCCTTAAGGACTGCTTTCCTGAAATCTTGGTGAAGCTCCACTCTGGGCAGGTGCCTGTAGACCTGGTGGTCAGAACGGCCAATGTCATGTCAAACAGGACCCGAGGAAGATGGTGACCCTGACACTGCTACCACTGCAGAACTGGGCTCCTGGATCCTAGAAACATACTCTCTAGCCCCTTTGATATTGATGCTATGTGTGTGTGTGTGTATACGTGTGTGTGCAAACACACAGCCAGGAAAGGAGGATTGATGGCAATCTTCTGGCCCCAGGACATAGGTGGACCAGAATGTTAATGTGGTAGTGTTAAAGTGGTCCAGTGACCGGACTAAAAATGCAAAAGAAATTTTTACTTGGTCCTTGGAAAACAAAACAAAACAAACACTAAAATTTTACCTACTTAAATTCCTGTGAACTGTTGAATCTAGTGACGTCTCAGTCCATCACTAGTTGTTGGCTGGAAATATCTCCTAGTTCACTGCCACATAGGCCTCTGCATAGGGAAGCTTATATCATACGGCCAATGTTCTTCAGAATGAAGGAGAGATAGAGACAAAAGAGGTAGAGTTAGAGACAGAGACAGAGATAGAGACAGAGATAGGTAGAGATAGAGATGGAGAGAGAAGAGGCAGCGGAGAGCATTCATAAGACAGTGCTCAGGATGAAGCCCAAAGTTCTGGCAAACTAATCTCAGAAGTGATCTCACTGGGTTCTGGAATGCTGGACTGGAGTCTTTCAGAGGTAGTTTCTAGGTTCTTCTTGTTTTAAACAAGAAACTGGACAAAACCAGTGCAAAAGTAGTAAGAATTGACACTTTTTAAAGGTAAGAAAACAAATGTGCTCTGCAGAGGGAGTTTGGGCCGAGCAGAAGCAGGAGAAGTCCACTCTGCAGCATAAGCGCACACTGCCATGAAAGAGCACCACAGCCCAGAGCTCAGTGGTGACTGCCCCTTTGTCTCCCTCCTCTCAGGCTGATGTCAGGTCTAGGCCATCCTACGGGAAACTTGTCCGGAATCTCCTAAAGATAGCACTCTGGTTGGTTCCACAGGGCTTTGGGAAGTGTCTTGCATGTGTGTCGAGGAACTTTGAAATTAAATCCTCTTCTGCAGCCAGCTTGCCATGCCCTGCTCTCCCGCCTCAGTGATATCACTTTGACTATACTCTGTTAGAGGTGAAATCACTATATGACTCATTTGACAGGGCGAAGAACGGGAGGTCAGAGCTTTGGTACATCATGCAGTGCACTTATTACAGGCTTTCAGGGCCCCACCCTGATGAGTCTTTGTTTAGCCTGTGGATTCTGTCACCCAGCGGTTCTGATAAGCCGTGAATTGTGGAGGACAGATAGAAAGGAGTTCTGTATATGTTTACTCCCACAGTAAAAGAATTCCTTTGTTAGCACAGCATTCCAAAGCGGCACATAATTATGAGTTTCTATATTACATGCACTTAACCTCCACCCTTTCCACTTTCACTTTAAGGAAATCACCATCAATCCCAGTCATTTGCTCTCTGTGGCCTCTTTGTCACTCCCTAAAAAAACATGGCACTTCTGCTTTCTCTGGAGTTCATCTCTTCCTCACCCTGGACAGAGGTTTTGTTTAGCTTTCCTGTTACCAAAACAAGCTCAAGCCATGAATCAGGGAATAAAATTTATACCGATAGTTCAGAGTTCTTGGTCTTCACTATGAAAGTTGACAGTTATAAAGCTCTTTGTGGATCATAAAAATACATCCACACCCACATTAATTGGCCCATCGTCTTGTCCCATGAGGCAAGATGTTATCCATCTTGAGTAAGAGGAAGCTAAGGTTCAGAAAGATGAGAAACTTGCTCAAGATTAGACATAAAGAGATCATAAGGAGATCGTTTTTAAAAAGTCATAGTTTTCAAAGAGATTTAGTCTTAAAACTAGTTCTCTGACTCCAAATTCTTCGCTCTCCTCTGTTTCCCCTTTAACAATATTTGTGTACCTAAGTCTCCAAGATTATTTCCAAGCAGGAATCTGGCGAGACTTCTTGGCCCGTGGTTGTGTACTAAGTCATTCTAGATCAGGGTTGTGGTGATCTGGGAAAAGAAATGGAACACATCTGGGAAAAAGGATGTCAAGGATAGGCAGGAAAAATGAGTAGTGGCTGGAGAGTTATAAGGGTGTATGTGTGTAAAATTCACGCCTGCATATGTGTGTAGCAGCCTGTAGACATTTTTCATGCCGTGGACCATGTAGATGTCCTGCTCAGGGATGTGCTCATATGTACACACTTGGGGCTGCACGTGGACACAGATGCCTACGTTTCCTGGGTTCGAGGATGAGCTCCAGAGAGCATCCTTGTGGTGAACATATACTGTAAATAGCCCTCCTGACGCTTGAAAATCAGGGTGACTGGGGCAGAATGGTTGATGTGGGGACAGCAGTGCAGCAGAAGCTGTGTTGAAGTATCCTCTAAGTGTACCTTTTGATCTCTTTCTCCAGCTCTTCCCTGATTTTCAACTCAGTGGCTCATTTTTGGTGAAATGCATTTTGCTACAAGAAACTTGAGGTTCATAAGCCTTTCAGTATTTTGCTTCTGATCACACAGCTAAATACTTGGCTCATCTTAAACTCATGTTCTTAAATCTGTGCTACACTTTATTCAAACCAATTGCTTAATATTTAGTTTCACCAGATTGGAAACTTTGGTGAATTCTCTCCGCAGTTGTGTTCTTCAGATTCTGAAACTGTGAATAATAGTATAGAATAACTGGAACAGTAAAGAGACAGCTGTTTTTCTTGCAATGCTGTGTAAGAGTGGTTCTTCAAGCCAGGCCTTTGCTGGGGAGAGAATGTCCACACAGCACCCTCGTGAAGGGCCTGTTCCCGGATTCTAAAAGCATTTGACACATCCCTCCACCATGCCAAGGGGACACATTAAAACCTTTGTTGTTTAATTGGGTTTCTGACTCAACAAAAACTCCTTTTGTCTTCAAAATTTCCTGGCAAGTTACCCACACATATTTTGTATGTGGCTAACAGTTGTGTTCCACTGGACGCTATATGTGTGTATTTGTGCCTGGAAAGATTCGTTTGAAACTAATAAAAATTTCTGCTTGATTTTTCAGTGACCTCTATCTTGTCCTATAGAGAAGACTACTGGTATTTTTACTTTGAATTGTAGCCCATAGTTTTCTGTAAATTCAGCTCTCTGTTCTCCCTAAAACCATCCATGGTAGTTATTGCCATCGGACAGTAAATTGAATTTTTTCCTTTGGCTCTTGGTTTTACTCAGCTGTCCCTCAGTGTGTTGACAAACAACATTTCAGTTGGTTTGGGCTATTTGCACCCAGCTGATTGGATAGGGTTGCTGGTGAGCTTTATTTTTCTCTTATGCCTGGAGTTCCAGATGTGTGAGGGCTTGAAAGTTGAGAGAGCACTTATTTGGCTCGCTGTTACACTGCGAAGCATCTGGCTTTCCCACTAATGCTGCCAGTGCATCACGTCTTGTGAGATTCTTCTAACGGCAACTTTTCTGTCCACAGTAGATCTGAGCTCCAGGAACTTTATTCTTGTGAGCTCCTTGTCTGGCCTGTCTGTAATTGGGATGACACTTGGAGTTTTACCATAATTCTACCTCATTTTGGTAATGTCATCTTGCCCACAGAATCTTATTTCTGTTCTTATTGTTAGTGGGTTGCATTGTAATAAATAGAAGATGTTGGAGTTGGTAGTTAATAACTCTAGCAAACATGGCAAATATTTTCTTTGCACATGAAGATAATGCTGATTAGGGACAATATTCATCTCCATAGAGTTGAGAAAAAGTGCCTTTGGCAGTACTGGAATCTTTGAAGATTAGCAACTTTCCGTAGCCAACATTTTACAAGCACCTTGCTAAACAGAGCTTTATAAAAAGCAGAATGTCAGTGGGTTTTTCATTTTTAAGGGACACAGTCCATCACTTAGAGTAATTAAAATTAGAAACATTTTAAAGTCTCCAAGTTGAGGCATGAATAATGATTCACCCCTTTCATGGATTTAAACAGCCTCTAAAATAATTATGAGGAGTCTTTAACCAGATGAGAAAATATAATGATCAAGAATAACAGATACAGGATGAAATGTGCATTTTATGACCATAGCTATCTAAGAATTAGGTGAGCTAATAGTTGTGTGATGGTATTGGAATTGTGAGGTGTTTTTAAAAGTAAGATTTCCCCAAGGTTTCTATATCCTTGATATATAATTTCTATTCTGAGAACATGTGCAAATTTATACAGCAAAACATTGATATGTATTTTTGTTACGAGGCTATATACAAATACATGGCCATCATCAACACAGCACATCCTGAATTGCTTTTCTAAGAACAGTGGTGATTTGTTCTACTTCCTCCTCGTAATCTTCTAGTGATGGGAAGAAGAATGGTACTCTGCCTCAGAAGTGGATGTGTCTGTGCACCTCTTTGAAGTCAGTCTCCTTCATTCCAGTGTCCCACTTGACCCTTGTGGAAGGTCCATCTGCAAGCTTCTCTTCCTGTGTGTCGTACCAGATGGTGTGTGTTCCAAATCAACGTTAAGTTGATTTTCCATTTCCTGAACATTAGGTGTCAATTTTCCATTTTCTAGCAAAGGTCTTAAATGAAAGTCACTCTCTTAAAAGAAAATGTCCTGGATTCCTATGTGTTGAGCATTTTAAAAGGAGGTGGCTCGGCCAGTCCTGGGAAATGCCCGGTTGTTTCCCCCATGCGCTCTTTAAGTTGCCAATACCCTCATTGTTCTAGAAGACCAGGATATCCTTTTTCTCTGACGGATAGGCCTTGTGCACCATGGCTCCATGGCTCACAAGCCAGCTACGAGACAGAGAGAGGGTCCCTGTGCACAGATTTCTTAAGTCCTTTCTCATCTTTGCTTTCCTGAACATTAGATTGTAGGGCTCTGTCTTGCTTCTTTGCACCCAGGATTTAGAGACACCAAGGCTGGCATTTAACCCAGAACCACTGCCCATTACTCTACTGACCTTAGCAACTCAGCACAGCCATTTTTTGCTGGGCTAAGTTAGAAAACTGATCATCTTCCTTCTTTATGGACTGTGAGTGCCTTGAAGCAAAGCCTTCCTCTTCCTGCTTTGTGTTTCCAGCCTCTAATTCAGGGATGATATGTGGAGATGCTCAGGCCCTGTCCGTAGAATACCTGATGGCTCATGTTAGATGGGTGCTCAGGGACATCTTTGATTTTGCTTTTGATGACATAATGATAACAATTAGTTTTATTTTCTTTGTGGATCCTTGATGTTGAAAAAGGCAGATGCCAAAGCAAGGAGTGTGGTGAATCCACAGTAGGTTCTGTGTGTGTGCAGGACCTGCACCTCCCAGAGGGTAGTTGGAGGTCAGTATGGCTTTGTTAGATGTTATATGATGTACAGATGATTAAAGACTACATGATCATAGATAATTCGACTCTATTTCCATTATTGCAAAATGAAATACTCTCAAATACAAGTATCATTGTCTGAGAAAATACGCAGTCTAGAAGCACTACCTAAGTAATACATCTCTTTCTATCTACTATACATGGTAAACTAATCAAGCCAGGTCTGTGTTAGAATATGGGCAATTCTGATTAGACTTCTAGCTCTCACCCTAGATGTGGTTAAAGATAGTTGCTTCCCAGAAAAAGGCCTGGCATACACACGTATAGGCTGACACTACGGAGTGGCCCACCGTTGCAGCTTGATTTTTTTTAAAAAGAGAACTCTGTCATGGATTTGTTTTATCTCTTTGAGTGTGCATGTGAGAGAAAATAGCGAGGAAGAAAAAAAAAAAGGGGCCAGTGTATTGGTGCAGAGAATTTCCTGAAAGACCAGCATGCTCCTCCCCAATCACTAAGTCCTCTGTCTTAATAGACTCCCAATGTTCTTGAACGTTAGTGTCATTGAAGGTACATCCAATATTCACTCCCTCTAGAGTGCATCAGGAGTGTGTGTGTGTGTGTGTGTGTTTGTGGCAAGAGTTTTGTAGCGCCCTTGGGGGGGGGGGCAGAGTAAATAAATGGAAAATTGGTAAGGTAGGAAAGCCTGCGGAAAGTGCCCTGTTTTCCCCCAGGTGTGGTGTGTGAGGAATCCATCTGTAAAGAGCGGAGTGCAGGCCCTGCAGGCTGCCTGTTAGGTCACTCAGGCGAGAAATCAGTCCTTAAATTGCACAAGGCGCTAAGCTGATCCCCCATCTATCCCCATTTCTCCCCATTTCATAGATAAGGTATCTGAGACAGTTCTGGCCTTCGAGGCAGCTTCCTCTTCAACCAACAGGGGGTGGCCAGGGGACAGCAAAGGAAACAGAGGACAGGAAATGGGAAATGGAAGACTGAGTAGGATAAAATGCAGAGGTGAAATGCAGCTTTGCATCAGGTTCCTGTTTGAGGAAATGTCACTTTCCCTCTGGGACCAGATATTGAGACTTTTTTTGTGGTATTGGGAATCAAACTCACAACCTCACACTTGCCAGGCAGGTGCTTATGCCGCTGAGCTAAATCCCTGGCTCAGAGACTCTTGGAGATAGCGCGGGGAAGAGAGTGAAAGATGAGACCCAGCAAGATGAGAAGCCTGCAGACCAGTGCACAGAAAAGAAGAAAGAGACTGAATGGAGGGAAAAGCTGATGCAGATTCCAGTGAAGAGCTAGGCCGCTAAGTTGACCGATTTGTCTGAGTGTGATGATTTTAGGGGATTTTGAAACTGATTTCAGGTTATGGAAGAGTCGGATATCCAGTGAGCAGCTTCATGCTTCTGTATTCTTTGCAATGCATTCTCTGAGGTTAGGGAAACAGACCTTTTTGGAATCCACACAAATTGTTCATGGTTTCTAGTCCCATGAGCTGCCCTATTGCTAGGTAAATGAATGGGTGAATGAATGACTCACTGGTCAAATGAGATTAGTCTCTCTGCCTATTGGAGCATCACAAAACAAATGAACATGTAACAGGTTTACTGATTGAAAGGGATTACGTGGCATTTAAAAAAATAAGACTTGATTGAAATTTCAAACTCACAGGGCAGTGTTGCAAAATTTCACATTTTAGAGTGTATGCTGAGATAAGAATCTATAAGGCTACAAGGGAGAACCCTTATAACAGGTTTCCTTTGTCTTTAAGCAATACTAACATCTGTAGAGATACTGGCTTTCTATAGGACACTATTTAGGAAGCAGTAAATTAAGATAATATCTTGTCCGTCATGAGTATGTACACGGCACTATGTTCACAGAATAAGTGGGGCAAGAATTTCGAGTGGGATTGATTGGTGCCAATGCATTAATCCATCAGTGCTGCCACTAAATCCTTTTGCAAGATGGTTTCCTGAGATAAGGATGTAACTGTGGCCACAGACAGAAGATGAGATCATTAGTTTTGCATGAGAATTCCATCGCCATCCGCGGCCGGCCGTAGTTTCCTTAGCTCAGTGTTTTAAAACACTGGCTCTTCTCTCGTCTAAGTCAATTCTGGAAGGTGGTGGTAGTGAAATGCTCAATGACCCTTTTGAATGTTTAAAGGCCACCAAGATGCAGTTCTGTGTCTATGCAATCAGTTATACTAGAAAGAATTCCTGTGTCTTAGAATGGCAATGGCCCAAAAATATATTCTGGATCTGTTTCTTGTCTCTAAGTGGTTAATAATAATTCATTGTAAATCTTCAGTGTTTTTGGTTTGGATCCTAGTATAGCAGCTCCCAAGTTTTGCTGTATATTGTGATTATCTGGGAAAGTTAAAAAAATTTTTGTTAACATACAATATGGATATATGCACATATTATTGGCATTAAGTGTGATAATTTTATACATGCACACAATGTGCTCTGATCAAATTCAACCTCCTTTAATCAATTTTCTTATCCTGGACTTTTCTGGGAAATTTTAAGTCTGGGAATTAAAACCTGGCAAATGCTCTACCATTGAACTACATCCCAGCCCCAATTCTGATTCCAATGCCTGTGCTATAGTCCATTCCAATCAAATTACAATGTGGAGAGTAGGATTTGCTTTGTTAAATGATGCCAACTCATCCTCATGTACAGCAAAGTTTGAGTTATAGTGGTTTAGAAGGACTTTGATTTTCACACACTTTTTTACACCGTGACTTCCTAAGAGAAGCAGGACAGGACTCTATTTTTATCCTCATAAATAATAACTTAAGTCCTATCAAGACTTATATTCAAGGCCACAAAGTTATGTCAGATTCCAGGTAAGTGTTACTCCTTTTACTGATCTAGGCAAACCCAGAATATTTGACTAGAGTCTGGAAACGGTGGGAATGAGAGGGGGAGTGGGCACTGGAGGGGCGAGCTAGTGTTGAACACCCAGTGGATTGAGCACGAACCTTTGTGTCTGTAGGAAAAACAAGAAAGCCACTTCAGTGTAGCCTTCTGCCCCTCCCATCAATGCTGTTACTGTCTGGAGAGTGCTGGTTTGCATTTCATTTATAGTGAAATAAAATAGAACTTTTGTGCTGGAGTTGAAGGAAATTATAAAAGCCCACATCTTGTCTTCAGACTTAATGTCAACTATTTATCTCCTGCTATTTTCAAATAAGCAAGTCTTCCCTAGGCATTCTGAGATGGTCTCAAACACTGTATCCCTTAGACTTGTAGCCTCTTGGTACCTACAGCAGTAGATATGGGAAAGACCTAATGTTACAAAGAGTTTTCCATCAGCCTGTGACTTATCATCACTGTGACCAAATACCTGAGAAAAACATCCCTAATACATTCACAACTGGGAAGTAATTCATGCCTCATTTCCAGGTGGCTCTGATTTAATTTTACTAGTGAAGAGACTGATAAAAGTGATTAGGTCTGTTTGTACCACTGGGTATGATATGCCCAATGGGACAATCATTGGTGTATCATTTGTACATGGTGGGAACATGTTAAAGGAAGATTTATTTTAGCTCAGTGTTTCAGGGTATTCAGTCCATGGTTGACTGATTTCATGGCTACAGGTCTGCGGAGAAGCAGAACATCATGGTGGAAGGGTATGGTGGAATGAAATTGTTTACATCATGGGAGCCAGAAAGGAGAGAAAGAGAGAGAGAGAAATAGGCAAAGGAGATGGGAGATAGGAATCAGCAGAGACGGGAGAGGCAGAAGAGAAGGGTACCTGAGAGGAAAGGACTGAGGTCAGAAATAACCTTGGCTGGAATGCTCCCAGTGATAAACTTCCATTATCTGGGCCCACCACTCTATAGTCTATTCAGCTACAAACTCATAATGAGTTTAAGGAAGTTAGTATCTCATGATCTGATCACTTCTCTAGGTCCCATTAGGGGATTAAGCATTCAATGCATGAGTCTTTGAGCAATACTTCATATTTTAAATCATAACACAGCCACACAGGGATAGAAATATAAGGACCCAGTGAGAGATATAGGCACTGAGTTACACTGGTTTTGAGATACTATTCACTAGTAACAAGGCTTCATGATGCTATGGGTTCATTAATCAGAAACTCAGAAGTAATAATAAAAAGAATGATTCTGGATTCCTTAAATATTCCATAGGTATTACCACTTCAAAATGTGTTTGGCCATCTGGCATGATTTTTTATTCCTATTGTGCATATGTGGAAAAGTAGGACAAATTCTAATAGCTCTACATATATGGAAGCTAAGAGTCCTCTTTCATTAGAGTAGACAGGCAAAGTTTGGGTGGCCACCTGAATGATATGCTTTTGTTAGAGAGGACTTGGAATGGATGATCTTAAATCTTGAGATCCTATTGTAGGTCTTAGGAAGAGAAATACAATGCTTTAAATTTCACTCAAAATTTATTCCATAAAAGTGTCTGTACTCTAGCATTTCTCTCCTAGCATTAGAAAAAGGATATTGCGAATTCTTTTAAAAATGGATTATTGTGGAAAACTGCCAGCAGTCATTTCTGGATCTCTGGATCTAAATCAATTTGAAAACTAGTATTTTTCCCTCTTGTTTAAGACGAACAAATCTCCATGATGCTATCTTTAGTTAGGTGTGTTAAAATAAAATAAAATAAAATAAAATAAAATAAAATAAAATGTTGAGATCTGTGGATAACTTAGGAAAATAGTGGAATTTAAGGTTGCCCTTGCCAATGACACACTTACATTTCAGAATCTTTGTTTGCTTAGGAAAAAAAG
Source organism: Cavia porcellus (assembly GCF_034190915.1). Classification (NCBI taxonomy): domain Eukaryota; kingdom Metazoa; phylum Chordata; class Mammalia; order Rodentia; family Caviidae; genus Cavia; species Cavia porcellus. The sequence goes on along the minus strand of NW_026947515.1, from coordinate 44,183,531 downwards.
GGATTGAAAAACCTTGAAATTGCTTGCTCAGGAAATTATTTCATGCACAAAAACTCAGCCTTTTCTTATGTTGCTGCTCAAGGAAAGACTCAGCACCATTGTTCAGGCCAAGCAAGGGCTACTCAGCCTATGCCATGGACCACTAGCATCATTGTTATTTGGGATGATAAAAGAAGCAATTTCTCAGTCCCCAAAATTGCTCAACTGAATCAGACTCTCTAGGGATGCATATTAGTCAGCTTTCATTGCTAAGACAAAATTCCAGACATACAGAACTTAAAGAGAGAAAACTTTATTTTGGCTGACAAATTCAGAGGTTTCGGTCCATTGTTGATGGGCTCCGAGCAGAAACATCATGGTGGAAAGGCACGGCAGAGGAAAACTACTTTTCATAGTAGCCAGCAACAGAGACAGCAAAGAAGTTCCTGAGACGAAGAAGGCCCAAAGACCAGATACAGTCCCCAAGGTCACATTCCCATGATCTACCCAGATCTCCCCCAAGGAGTGTGCTAAGCTAATCTCCTAGCCCTCACTAAAGCCAATCAAGTTGACAAGATTTACCAACACAGGGTTGGGACCCAAATCTCTGTTTTCATATGCTCTGCAAGTGATTTTGGTACTTGTTAAAATTTGAAAAGCACGGCTGTAGACCACCATCTGGGAACATATTAGAAACTATCTTCAGCCTTTTACACTAGGCTTCATCAGGTAACAATGGAATTGCTCCATAGCTCTTTTAAGTGTTTAAAGGCTACAAAAATGGGAAAACTGAGTATATTAAATAATGAATCCTTGCATAAAAACACATGTCTGAGAACAGGGAAAGTATTATATACATTTCCCAGTCTTGTTCCTTGTGTCTAAGTAGATAATTATACAACCTTGCAGCCTTGCAGTATTTCTTAGTTTTCTTTCCCATTAGGCCAGTGGTGGTTGATTCACCCCCCCACCCCCAGAAGGGGGCCAGTATTCTGTGCTTTTTAAAAAATTTTATTAAAAAAAAGATTAAGATAAAAGAGGACATAACAATACAGGTCAGGACAGAACAATTTAGCAACATAGTGTTTCACCACAAGACAATCCGATATAACAGTAGCTACCATAGTGTCTCTTTCCTTGAAATATTTGAGTATACCTTGATATACTATAGTATCAACCATAAAAAGACAGTGGAAAACCATTCAAGAGAATGAAAGTATTACAGGATATTCAGAACCAATTAACAGAAAATGAACAATGGTTACTATATTATCTCCTTGTGTATAAAATTTTTTGTTTATACTATTATATATAATAAAATACAATAAGATAAAACATGATAAAACCAATGGAGACAGAAGAACGTAAGCTTGGTGGGACTTCAAAAGTATTCTATGCTTTAATAAGTCCTTCATCTAGAAGCACCTGCAAGTTCAAGAACCAATGACTATTGTTTCCATCAATTTTCCCATCTGCATGGCAGCAGAGAGCCTTAGGACTTCCTTATGTTCGTCTTGTATATGGGGGCCTTGTAGCTGGCTCCTGGCAGCTGCCCATCTTGGCCACTCCTGGACTCAGTTCCAGGGGGAAGTGCGGGTCAGAGAGTGGGAACTTGGCATTCATACCATAAGTGTAAGAGACCAGAAAGTAGAACACTTGCTGAGATGGTCATGGAAACCTAAACCAGAAGGCTCCAGAAGGCTCCAGAAGGCTCCAGAAGGCTCCAGAAGGCTCCAGAAGGCTTTCAGGATCTATATGGCCCCTCTCCAGAGGCAGGCCTGTCCTCTTTTTTCAAGGTGGAATGAATTTAGCATCTTAAACAGATCACAGGACTCAGGATCATCAAGATGGCTACTAATTGCTTTCTTCCAAATTGTATTTTTCTAAAGGTATTTGGACTTACAATGTGAAGAAAACTAAAAAAGAATGAGAGGAATGATGTAAGAAAGCTGAAGACAGAAGCTGCTAGGGGTTGAGGGTTATTAACGATAGAAGTTCCCAGTGGGGTCTGACCAGGTTGGAGGACTGAGAACAGGAAGAGGCGAGGCTCTGTGGATGGCCTTTCTTTGATGCAGTAGGAAACACTGTGTTCAGGAGGTGAAAGCAATTTCTGCTCATTTTGCTCCAAATAGTTTCAGTTTGCTTATGCCAGAGTAATGTGAGTGCCCTCACCTGCAAGAGTTTTGCATTTGCTTTGAGCAGATAAAATGAACAGTTATGTTTTCTGCTTAGAAGTTTTGCCAAGACTTTTCTAGTGAAATGTGATATCACACATCTTGCCTTCTGTCCTTGAATGAAGGAATCATGACCTGCCCATGGTCTGGTATCTGCAAAGGACCAAGTAAATGGATAGGTAGAATTTCTAGCAGAAGTCCTCCTTGCCCTCAACACCCAAAACTCCTGGCCAACAGCTAGAGTGAGAAATTTCTGAGTTTATGAGCCTGTTACCCTTGAGTTCAAATCCACTACTCGAGAGTTGTGTGAGCTAGTATCATCCTGTTCATGAGGGTAACGCCTACTTTATAAGATGTAATAAGGGATAAATGAAATAGTACGGATCATGAAACACAGCTAAAAGTTTAACAGTGACTATTTACTGATTGCTACACGTCATGCATGGTGCTAAAAGATTTACATAAATTATCTCTAGTATATAGGGAAGTTCTACCAAGTTGCTTTTGGGCTAACCAGTATTTTACAGAGGCGTCAACTTTGAAAAGTGTTAAGAAACATGCTCAAGGTTTACAGCTATGAAAGGGGTGAAGCAGTGTTACAGTTTGGATTAAAAACATGCCTCCTGGGCACCTGGTTGCCAGCTGGTGAGCTTTTGGATCATGAGGATTCTAATCTCACTAGTGAGTTAATCTGTGAGTAGATTTGCAATTGGATACCATGATTGGGAAGGAAACTTAGACGGTAGAGTTTGTGGAAGGGAGTGGATCATGGGGACACAACTTTGGGGACTGCACCTGGCTGCTGGTTCTTTCCTCGCTGAGTCTGGCTCTTTCTCTTTTTTCTGGCTGCCATCAGGGGATGGTCTCTGTGTCACCTTTGCTAGCTACCATGTTGTTCTGCCTTACATAGCAATGAAGTCAACTGATCGTGAATTGAAACCTCTCCAACCCTGAGCCAGAACAACTATTTCTTAGTTTAAGTTGATTTTCTCAACTATTTTGTTGTTCCACAGTGAAAGCTAACACAAATAGGAATATGGAGCTAAGTACAGAATCTATAGATAGTCTGCAGTATACTGTGCCAGGCCCTTGAAATGTATTGTAGTCCGTCTTTCTAGGAGTTTCACTTACTCAGATTCAACTAATCGTTGATTCAAAATACTTAAAATTTTTTTCTTGTCATTATTCCTTAAACAATATAACAATGATTTTTGTACCATTTACATTGTTTTAGGTAGTATAAGTAATTTAGAGATAATTTAAAATATATAGGAGGACTGCATACGTTAATGCAAATACTACACCATTCTGCAGATTTTGGTAACTGTGGGGAGCCCTGGAACCAATCCTCCATGAATATCAAAGATGACTGTACTTTGTCCTTGTAATAACATTTCAGTTACCATTTTAGTGATGAAAACAGAACTGCAGGAGTTAAACAATTTGAGGCTATCCAAATATTTGAAAGTGAAGCTGACTCCAATCAAATCAAATATTTGATTCTAAATTTCCTGTTCTGTTGTTTAACTGAGAGTCTCCATCCTCTGTAGACTATCATCATTCTGTCTCCTGATTTTGTATTAGGTTATGTTTTCACTGACTACAAGGAAGCAGTGATGAGGAAAATGTCAAAATGTGACTCTAGTACCCTTCTCCCAAGTCTTTGAAGAAGTAAATTACTGTGTATGTGAGTGTATCTGAGTTGTCCACACTTGTTCTTGCTGGCAGAATTCACAGAAAACATTGGACTTGCCCTGAACCTGCTTGAAGAACATGACCCTTGGCCTGCTTATGTGACATACATCTCCCCAGTGGTGCAAAGACTGATTGAGAAAAGCAAACCAAAGGAACTGCAATGCCCACGTGCTTCTCAGCAGAGCCAGTCAGCACTGAGGCCCAACAAGCCTTCCAGCATTACTCAGCTCAAACGGAGAAAGTCATCTATGTCCTCTGGCGAAGGACTGAAGGATGATCTGTCACATGCCAGGCTGTCAATTTGGGCTCCTAACTCTGCCTTGAGTCCCACAGTTGTCCCAGAACCCAAGCACAAACAGCCCGATTCCAGAGAAAGGCCCACAGCAGATTTTAACAAGATCATTTTTTCCCGAAAGCCCATGATGAGGATGGTTCCTTATCAGCTCACTACAGTCCAGCAAGGAGAAACATGCAAATGCCTAGCAAGGAGTCCCTGCAGCCATCCCTGAAGAATGTACTGCTATTAAGCTCCATTTGCCACAATTGTACCATGTCCTGTAAGTCTAAAATACCCAGAGGCTGGTGGAGAGAAATCACACTAGAATGCGGGCCATGGGTGGGTGGGTACCTCCTTCAGCACTGCAGTCAGTTGGGCCGAGCAGTGACATCTGCTAGTTTTCTCCCTCAGATGCTAAAGACCTAACTGTGGAAGTATTAGTCCAGATCCTGGAAGGTGGCAGAAATCATACTAGTTACTTTACTAGAGATAATTTAATATGAAGAATTATTAACCAGGTAACTGAGAAAGGCAGAAAGAAAATTCAAAGGTATAAATAGGGACAGCTCCTGCAAGAAGCTTCTTCACAGTTTAAGTTCTGTGGTGGAGGCAGTAAAAGAAGTTGACTGCTTGGAGAAGGGCCATGTGGGCTGAAGCTCAGACTCAGGGGAGGGAGTGGGGATGCTGCCCAGCTGGGGCTGGTGGGTGCCTCTGAAGGACGGTATCCCAACTCTTAAGAAGCAGAGCTCAAGGTGTTTCTGAGCGGTCATGTCATACTGGTCCTGTGAGTACTGGAAAAATCAAAAAATGCATTCAGATGCTTGTAGAAGGAGCTGTCACTGCCCGGGTGAGTAAAAAGGGTCAGTAGGGAAGGCTGATAGGGACAGGAAGCAGACACAAGGCAAACAGGATGCAGTTGGGAAGCAAACAACCTGACGAGGAGACTCTTCCTTCTCCTTGTAGCTATGAACGCTTCTGGTGGCACCGCCTAGGGACAGTGTGTATCAGGGCATAAAGCTCAAATGTGGCTTGCAGCATCTCAAACCTAGTATCTCCAAACATAGGATAAAAGGATGAATTCTGAAGCGAAGAGAGAAATAGCTTAGCAATCAGCGTAGCAGGGGATTGGTGCTCCATAGGGCCCCTGAACCTAGTGTCCAGGTGTTTTTCTCTTGGAGGTCTTACAAAATGGTAGCGGGGTCCCTGCTGAGAAATGGAGGAGGTCCAACCTCTCCCTCCCCCATCCCCAATCTTCTTTGAGCTTTGCCCTGTGGAGCAGAGCTGGTTGGGAGGGAGAGATCCCTGAGTTCCTGGCTGGACCCCAGCTGTTACTTGTCAGATGACTGCTATAATTGGCCCACCCGTACTCTGAATTGGTCCTAAAGCAAGCAACGACGAACTGTCCTCCATTTCCCAGCAGAAAGCTGTCTTTAGACACATGAGGATTCTGTCAGGATGGAAACCCAGCTGGTCTGGTGTGTGGTATTTAACTGCTGAGCATGGCTGACCTTGCCTGAGTTTCTGTACTGCAAGGCAGTTAATATCCATGTAGCTTCCTCCGCAGAGGTGTACAGGATCTGATGGAATAATAGATGTGTCATTTGAAAAATTATATTTCCCCCACCATACATATTTTCCATCCTAGAGTCTTATGAAAATGTTTACAGTCAGTTATGGGTATAACTTTGTAGAACTTATCTCTGGTTCTTGTGTATTTGTGTTGGGACAGCTGTACAAATTAGGAGGTCTGGACCTGTTCCTGGGTTCCCAACCCTTGGCCAGAATGAGTTCTTACAAAAAATAAGTGTTTCCTGGTGAATCTCTTGGTTATATTTTGTGTCTATGGGATTTTTCTAGACCTGGAAGCAGGTGATAAATTCCTCCAAGATCTTTGAAATCTCCTTTATCTCTTTATAGTTACTTATACTTAACATATATTTGGAAGGTATGGATGATACATTTAGAGTGTTAGATTTAACAGAGTTGTGGATTATTTGGATTATTTCTAGCAGTTCCTTCAAGGGTAGGGCAGTATAATAATTTACTGAAGTTTGCACTCTTTTTTTCTTGAAAATTTCTAGGCATTTAATGGATTTTGTAAAAGTATGAACTACAGATTAAAATCATTGTTTATGTATAGCATTATTTAGGTTAATCTAATTCTTAACCTATTAAAACAACACAAGCATAAACCATTCACAGCTTATGTTCTGATGAAAATTGTCTGCATTTTGTGGCTCCAGTAGAGACACATTGCCTTTTGAGGAAAATTTAAGGAGAAAAAGCACAATTCCTTTTGAAATGGGGGAACTGAACCCAATTGGTCTGGCCAGCAAGAGTCCTGCCAACCATGACCATATTCACACAAGGACTGAGGAGGCTGCTGGGAAAGAATTCTCCAGAGATAAACAATTGGGTAAGACCAGCTGGACACACTAATGGTCACTGGGGGAGGAGGATGATCCCAAGTGACCTATGTTATCTGATGCTGAGATTTGTCTCCTGAGACACACCTTTCTGAGTGCTATGGGCATGGGGACCCGTGAGGCTCTAACTTGACAGGGCTCTTTCCCTAAAATCCTGGAAGGCCCAGAAGTACTAAAAAAATGTGAGGGGCCAGCTTATTGGCTTCACAACCCACCATCTCATATGTCCCACTGCCCTAGTTAACAAGAAATAGCCAGGTCTGGTGGAGCCCAGTGAGCATTTGGCAGGAACAACTTTGTTCCTGAGAGTCAGGGAGACATCTCTGGTGCACCCTGAAATAGGCACGGAGCCCTTGCTGGGGCCTGTGCCCCGACACAAGCAGGCAGGGCATGTGTGGAGTGGAATGCAGATTATTCTCGTGTAATCTCATCTGCCTATCCAAGCTGGAGAGGCCTGGAGAATCTCAGGTTACTTTGGACATATTTAACTTCCATCTTGGAGAGAGGATTGGCTTTCTCTGATATTCCACAGCCCCCCAACCTCTTCTTATTTATGTCTTTTGCATATGGCATTTTCTACTTGGCAAGAGAGCTATTAAGTCTCTCTGCTGTCATAGGTTTATGAAATACCAGAATACGCATTTTGTCAGCCTGTCTGTGTTGCTCTGTAACTAAGGCTCTGCTGCAACACATATCGAGCAGCTGTTTTGAGCAGATTCTTTGGCTCCCCTCACACAGTATGGTATTTACCCATTTGCAGATTCCATGGTGGATGTTTGAACAGTTGATGTTTAACTTCAGCAACTCCCGACTGAGCCTGCTGGTCATTCTCACTCTGGCTAGGACTATTAGGACATCAAACAGGTCCACATTTTTGCAAACTCCCTGGTGTGGCCCGAAAGCACATCTTGTTGGGGATTAAGCTGCTCAACAGATAAGAGGCTCCTGGAGTCTTCATGGAGGTAACAGCATAAACAAAGGCACTGGTGCAGGTGTGGGGAAGCTAGATGTTTGAGGGTGGCCTGGAGCCCTGAAACTGGGAACAGGGGGCTAGCGTGGGACTTAAGAAAAGGTTGTAGACTTTATTAGCAGTAAGTTTAGAGCCTTACTGGGATGAGCTCAAATCCTGCTCTTCATTTTGTTAGCCGAAAATCCTTATGGAGGAGGAATAAATGCCACATAAGTTCACAAGCACAGGGAAAACAAAATGACAACCCTGAGGCAGGGATTTTGATCCCTGGTAATTTGGAGTAGTGGAGAAGTAACATGAAGCAGGGAATACAGCACAGGACAAAGTCCAGACCCCTGAGCTGGGATCCCAGCTAAGCTTGATAATGCTTCCTTGGGGTAGAAAACTATAGTTTTTCTCGTGTGTCAACGGTGGCTTTGAAAAGATTGTAAAAGTGCTTTGTAGGATGTCAGCACAAACATGCCCACCTGCATCATGTGTCCTTGAGTCCTTCCATCCTAGGAATCTCCACATTTCCAGGCCAAAGAGCCGGAGCCTGGATGTTATCAGTGCCAGATAAGAACAGACAGCCTGAGAAGGGGTTTGGAAAGAGGTAAACAGTGACCGGAGATTTACTGGGATCTGATGTTGTCAGAGCCTGAACTGAAGCTCAGGGCTGAGTTTCTGTTGGCCAAGTTATCACGGAAATTTTACTCTTTCTCTTTTCTCCTTCTGCCTGGTTACATCTCTTACCAGTAACCCCAGGGCTCAACCAGTCACGTAGTACTTGGACAGGATGATGTCTCAAGCCAGTAGGGCATGGCTGGACTGGACATTCGAATGTATGTAGCATTTTGTGTAATGTGTTATGCAGAGCCCGCAGGGCATGCAAGAATACTCCCCACTGCTACCCCATTCTTGACCCTGGCCATACCTGATTGCTCCATGGGGCAAGGCAGAATATAAAGATGAGGATCTGTCTCCCTGTTGACACAAAGTGTTGGGTAACAGCATGAAAAAGACTTTGAACTTGGTGTTTAGACCTTATCTCTTCTATCACTTGCTATATTCTGGGATCAATAAAAATTCCTCCCTGACCCATGCTTTCTAGAAAGCAAGAATTGCTGGGGAGCCCAGCAAGGATTGATGTATCCATTTATCTCATCTTTAGATTCGATTGTAGACTATTACATTAATTTTGGCAGACAAAAAATAGGAAGCCATGATAGTTCAGGAAAGTTAAAAGTGTGACCTCTGGGATCACTTTTGTACATATGCCACGCAGGAGGATTTTTGTGAAGAGCTAAGTTAGGACAACATCATGTTACGGCTGAAGGGAAGTTGGCCTGAGTGCATCCAGCTCTCCTCCCACACTCCTGGAGCTTGTCCATGTCCATTTTTTACTGCCCAGAGACTTAAGAGTCATGCTTACCTAGCTGACTATTCTTGAATTAGGGGATCCCCTTTAGGATTGGGACTGTCTTAGTTATTTTATGCTCATTGCTGAGACAAAATACCTGATGCCCAAGCTGGCAAAGGAAAGGTTTATTTCTTACAGTTTTTTGGAGGTTTCAGTCCACACTCAGTTGACTCCCAGGCAGGCGGGCATGGCTGGGCTGCCATTCATGGCGGCTGCAAATAGCAATCCCGAACCGTCAAAGAGCAAGACACACCTTCTTCCTGCCATTACATCACGTCTTGGCTCCACCCCTTTGTGGGTGGAGCACTGACACCATCAATCCAAGCACTACACAATGAACCATCACAAATGCACAGTGCAAACTCATGAGGCCTGGGGGACACAGACATAAACCATGACAGGGACTCAGACCCCTTACCTCCAACTGCAGGCTGCTTTCCCTACTTTTGACCTTCTCAGTGACAATCCTGCTGGTGTTCAAGCAGGGCACATGTGTTCCATGGGTGGCTGCTGGTGCCAGTGTCAATAGTGAGTTAGCTTCAGTAGAGACCCCTCTTAATGTAGCCACTTTGCACTGTGCCCCTGGACCTGAGGCTAAATATGCCGTGAGCCTCGACAACAAGGCTGGCCACATTCACTGGCACTTCCCCAAAGCCCAGTCTATGCCTGGCACAGGCTTGGTGCTCAAGTATTTATTAGGCAAATGATTTATGAGAGCAAGTCCTATTGCCCAAAACAAAATGCACTGGGAAGAGGTTTCTTTCTGAATGTTCTGGGGCTGGAAAAGCACTTGGTTTTTGTATAAATTTTGAAACACTGAAAAGATAGCCTTGCTCTGAAGATTCCTTCTAGTCATGACGGTATGGTTCAAATACAGTATTCAGTAGGCACCTTTTACGTGCCTTGCTTTGTAGTGTGTCAGAAAGATAGAAGGAGCTAGAGGCATAATCTCATAAAAGATGTTTTTCTGTTCTTTTAAATCCATACTCACCTGGTGGAATTCCAAGTCATGGTTTTTCTGGCCTTTATCAAAGGGACATAACTTTAGAGCTCCAACTTGTTCTTTTGTTCTGGTATTTGCAGCATGCTGACAGGAATCCAGAAAACATGCACCAAGTGCTGGCTTGTGCCATGCAGCATGCCTGGTGCCCAGTCATGGACATGGGAGATGCACTCAAGTTTATATTTTGGCAGTGGGGGACGTGAGGCAAGTACATTACTAAGCACAGTTGTGATACATGTTATGCAGAAACCTGAGGCTCTTTGAGAGTGTGTTTGCTTTAGTCTCATGACCTGCTCTGTCATCTCATGAAAAGGGGATTACGGAAGGAGGCAGGATTAGTATCAGGACAGCTGCTCATAAAAGAGAGTGAGGTCATGGTGAGTTTTTGGCCAAGTCGAGTTTTAGTGGCCTAGTGAGTTGTTTTAAAAACTTCTACAAAGCTGCCGTTAGTTACATCCAGCCCCAGCTTACATGTTTGTTTCTGTAGCACCATGGAGTTGATTTCCTAGCTTGGCTGGGCTTCAGGTGAGGGCATCTTACTCTATACTCCGGTGAACACTTAGAGCAGCGCACACTGTTCTAGGGCCATTACTTTCTGCTTCCCTTTCTGTCCTGGAATATTGAGCTGGGTGGCTACAAAGGAGACCTTGAGGCCCCTTGAATGACCTCTTTAATCCTGGGACAGATGCCAGGTCTAAGCCTTCAACATCCAGCTGAGCCCCACCTCAGTTCCCTGGTTCTCCAGAACAAAAGGATCAGGCTGTCCTCCATTTCTTCTCTACAATAGTCAACTTCTGCTTTTTTTTAACTTTCATTTCCAAATTTTTGTAGGCTCTCTAGGGCGTGGGGGTCCATTAACATCACCCTTTATCTCCTTACTTCTCTGGATTATATCCATCTAGTTCCTCCCATTCTTTTCTGCTTTCTCCTGATTCATCCTGTCCTTCTTCCTTCTCTCTCTCCTTCCTTGGTTGTCTCCCTCCTGCCTTTTACTGCTTTTTCTAGCTTTTGATACTTATTATTGATTAATTTTTATAATTGCAAAAGTAAGTGATATGTGTTGAAAGTAACTTTGGTTTTCTTAAATTAAAAGTGTCCAAGACACCCTGAGTCTCGAAAGTCAGGTTGATCATGCTCCTTTACTACTCTGATACCAAGAACAGGAACCTCCATTCTGAGAACAAAAGGAGGTTTCCAAGTGCCTTCTGGGAAGCCCCCCAAAAGATTTGCATATTTCATGCATGTATTCTAATGGTTGCCTGTCGCTCAGACCATCTATCTCATTCAAGAGAGATGCTTCATAGCTGCCTTGATCCACCCACCATAGCTGTAGGGTTCTGTGCAGCTTCTCAAAGCAAAGATTTATAAGGGCCAACAGATCTTCTATAAAGTCTTTGGGAGAAGCACAGTAAATTACATTTGCTACCAGAAGTAGCCACTCTTGGGATGGGGTGAGCAATCTAAATTTGATTTTTGCTTCCTGGTGAATACCAGTTTTGCCCCCAGTACGGATCTCAGGACAGTCAAATTAATTTATTAATTAATTCCCCGTTCATCTTGGAGACATTTGAACCACCTCCATCTTGCATTTATTGAGTAACTTCCCTATTTTCTTGATTATAGACAAATTCCACTGGGAACACTCATTGCTTCATCCGTGAGATATATTTAGTTCTCTTGACCTAGAAAAGACATTCATGATATTCAACAAGATGTTTCCTGTTGCCTGCCTTGGCCAGTCTGGAATAACAGTGCATCTGGGGCTTCAAAGTCATTTAGTAGAGCTGAGGAGTCCTAACTGGTCTTCTTTAGGGTTCTACTTCCAGAATGTGAGAATTTGTACCTTTTGACCTTGTAGGTAGCTCAGGCACACGCAGCACCTTCACGCCTAGCCCACCATCACCACCATCTCCATCTCTAAACTGCCAGGGCTGGAGCCTCCACCCTGCATAACCATTACCTCCACACCACTGCCACCATCAACAACTCTACCTACATCACCAGGACCACGACCTCTGTCTTGATCATCATCACCAGGACAGCTGCCTTCAGTACCACCACCTCCACCACCTCTGTGTCCCCCTCCACCATCACCACCTTTACCACTTCTGTTAGCTGCTAGGAAGGTAATTTAGAGGGCAATCACCTATGCTTATGGGGGGCTAGGTAAGCTATTGCCCCTTTAGATGACTTTTTAATCCTCCTTCGAAGTTTTTTTATTATTCTTTTTCAGATAGAGCCTTCCAGAGAAACTTACATGTCACCAGCTAAAATTTCAGTCACCGTAGTGCACTCTTTTTAGATGACCTAGAGTCAACTTTGCTTATTGTAATATTAATTCTCTCCCAGAGGCATTTTCTTCTGCCACTTTTTTTTTTAGATTTTTTTTTTATTTTAAAGAGAACAAAAGAAAATAGAATGAAACAAAACAAATCAGAATAGGAAAATACAAGCAACCCGGCACTTCACAACAAAACAACTGGACATCAACAGTAGCTAACATAATGTCTCTTTTATTTGAAATAGTTGAGCATACCTTCACACACAGTAATATCAAACATAACAATATAGTAAAAAAATTCAAAAGAATGAAAGCATTATAGGACTTCAAAACCAAATAACAGGAAATGAACAATGGATGCTATAATACCTCATTTTCCTAAAAAAATTTGTCTATAACATCACACATAATAAAATCAAATAAAACACAACAGAATAGAACCAATCGAAATAGAAGAACAAAAGCATGGTAGGACTTCAAAACAAGATGATAATAAATTAGCAATAGCTACCATAATGTCTTGTTTTCTTCAAAATAGCATTCATACCATCTCACATAATAAAATCAAACAAAACCAAATAAAATCAGATCAATGAATGAAGGCATTATAAGACTTCAAAACAATATAATAGGAAACCATGATTACCATAATATTTCCTATTATATTCAAAATAGCTGCCCTTACCATCTGAAAGCATAAAATCTAACAAAAGACAGAACAAAGCCAAATCTAATAAAATTATGTAAACAATGCAAGAGTTCAAGATGAGACAATAAATTGACAGTACTTTTCACCTTTCCTTCCCTTTGCTCTTTTTTAAAAAAAAATTTTATTTAAAGACTAAAAAAAAAAAAAAAAAGAAAATGGGTAGAAATAATACATACTTTCAAAGAAAGAATAAACAGTAAGAAATCACTAGTTGATATTTACATATTGTCCTCTTACAAATAGTTATTCAAAGATACGAAAATGAAGCATATAAAGTGGGGTTTCAAACAGCGAGACTGCAACCAGTTCTGTTCAACAAAAAATCACTCTGAGCAAAGAATAATAGTATTTCTGGGTTTCACATTTTGGTACCCCTGGATCAGCACTGGGTACTGTAGTGTTTCTTTTTCTTTAAAGTATTTGTTCATTTCATCATGTGTCATAAGATCAGTTCTCATAAACTGTTTATTGGTTCTATGCATGCATGAGTCTTAACATGTATTTCTATCCTTTCTATATTAGAAGGAGGAACAAAACAAAGCAAGATAAAACAAAACATATTCCTATAAACACATGAAATGAAAAAGACGTATAAGACCGCGTTAGGTGATCTACAGTAGTTACTATGCTTTCTCTTGTTATTTTCAATAGAATTGTCTACATCATCTGAGATAATGTAATTTAACATAGCATTACATAGCTATTTTAATAAAAATACAACTTTGGAGACATTGTAGGACTTCGAAAGCAGTTAATAATCAAACCGGAATGGGTATCTTTTACATCTTGTCATCTTCAGAGTAGTTGCCTCTACTTGTAGACTTGATACTATCAAGCATATCAAATTCGAATAAAAACAGTCAAGGCCAAACAGCAGTCTGACAAACCAGCTCAAATAAGAGCAGTCATCGTAAGACAATGTAAGTAATACAGGGTTTCAGTTTAAGTTAATAGGAAATTAAGGATAGTTACCGTGGTATAACCTGCCAATTTTGGGATAGCTGTCTGTGCCCTCAAATCTAATATGAGTAGACAGACCGAAACAAAATAAAATCAAACTAAACAGAGAGATAAGACTACTGTGGCTTTTAAATCCTGATACACTATTAACAATATCCTCTGCCTTCCTTTTTAAGGCATTTTCTCACCTTTCCCCTTCTCAAGATGCTTTGTATATTTTGGGTCCCACGAGCTCATTTAGTTTTTAGATTAGGAGGTCAACCTGTTATTTATCTGAGTATTGCTGAACATTTTTACCCTGAGCTTGATCTTGAGCTGTACTCCTTTACTTACTAAAGCCACAGGTTTTCCTTCCTTCCAACTGTGTAGTTCTACACTGTCCAAAAATGTCATAGCTTTCCACTCTATGTACGGCTGCTGGACGAGTTGTTCTTATTTCTCTCTGGTTTCCTGTCACATATAGCATTGTTTTCTCATCTTTGACTTTCAGTTTATTAATTCTCTTTCAGGTTGAGTATATTTCCTATTCAGAACATCTCAATGTATCCTGCCTCCTAATCTACTCTGCCTGTGTTTCTTTTTGTTAGTGTATCAAGGCTATCTATATTAAAGATTATAGCCCACCTTCTCTGCCTCATCTCTGCTATTCTATTTTTCTGTTATTATTTGTCTGCTTTACTCCTTCAATCCACTGTCTGCCCCGTTCATTGAGGCCTGTCTGCCACTGTTGCTGGAATCCTGGTATTTTTTTCTATTTCTCTCTAGAATGTCCTTCAGTATTTTTTGTAGGGTTGGATTGGTGGTCATGTACTCCCACAGTTCCTCCTTGTCTTGGAGATACCTTATTTATCCATTAATCTTGAGAGGGAGTTTTTCAGGGTACATCAATCTGGGTTGGAGGTTATTTTCTTTCAGGGCTTGGACTATTTCCTCCCCAGGCTCTTCTTGATTTGAGACTTTGTGTTGATACGTCTGTTGTTATTTTGATTATTTTTCCTTTGTAGATGATCTGCTTCTTTTCTCTGGCTGCTTTTAATATTCTGTTCTTGTGGTGGATTTCTGGGATCTTGATTATTATGTCTGGGTGTAGATATGTTTTGGTTGTAGGTGGCTGGAGTTCTCTATGCCTCATTTATCTGGACATCATTTCTTTTTCCTATGCTTGGGAAGTTTTCCTTAATTATTTCTGTGAATAGTCTTTGTAATTCATTTGTGGTTACTCCTGCTTCTTTGCTCATGTTTTTTATTCTTCAGTTATAGATCCTCTTGTCATCTTCTAGCCTTTGAATTGTTTCTTCCTGGTTCCTTATTATTTTTAAGAGATCTTTTCTTTCACAATCACACATTCTAAATCTCTCTTCAAGTTTTGAAAAGCTAACTTTAGTTTCTGCCAAGCATTTTACCAGCTTTCAATGGAGTTTTTAGTTTCATTGTAATCTCTTTGGATCTGTTTCCTGTATTCTAGGTTTTGTTTATATTCTTCATCAAAGGTTTCTCTCCCTTTTCTGGGTTCCTCTGTTCTTCCATCTGTGTTTTCTTAAGAGGGGCTTAGCATTTCTTTAATTAATCTTTTTATATCTTGCCTCACTTGGATTAGAATTTGAGTTTTAAGTTAATCTATGAGGTCACAAAGGTATTTCTTTATGTCTGATGATGTTGTGGCTAATATTGCATGATTACTGCACTGGTTCTCTTCTGTTATTTACCTGGGGTTATTTTCCCAGTGCCAGAGGCTGGAGGTTTTTTTTTTTTTTTTTTTATTTCTATCTCTTGTCATGTTTCTGGTTTCTTTCAGACAGGTGTGTTGTGGAGGTCCCTGGCCCTCTCCATATTGCTTATGGTTTTTCTGAAGTGTGCTGACTGGGATTTTGCTGCCCTCTCCAATTTGCTGTTATCTGAGGTACATGCAGGGATGATGCAGGCTAGTCTCTAGCCTCTGAACCAGTCAACCCACAAGTGCCTTCAGGGACTTAGCCTGTGCTTTGTGGACGTCACAGGGTCAGGACAGTTTCGGTCCTGGCTATTGGGTCCCAATCAGGGGCATGGCTCAGCCCAAGCAGATCCTACCAATCCTCTCTGGGCCAGGGATGGCTGATTGACACCACTGCAGCACCAGGCTCTGCCCCACTCCAAGATGTCCGCCAGCCAGGGACACCCAACACGGGACCCAATCTTCAGCACTCACCGGGAATCAATGTAGTTCTCCACCTTGGCTCCACTCCACGCTGCACCGTATCCTCCTGCCAAGGGCCCGGGACTCACCGATTCCCGTTATCAGTGGCCATGGCTTCAGCGTGACCTTGAGTCACCTGACTCCATGGTGCTCCCAGCATAGCATGGACTGGTCTCAGTGCACACATTGGCCTCCAGCCCTCCATTTGTGTTTTTCCTTCCTCTTCCTATTTTTCTTTTCACTTCAGTTTCCTTCTGGGTTCATGAGAGTCCCTCTCCGCTCATCCACCCCTCTCCAAGTTATCAAATTCCAGCATCTGAACTGTTTCTCCAGAGAGCTGTCCACCCAGCAACCTAGCAAGCCACCATCTTCTCTAATCTCTCCTCTTCTGCCACTTTTTGTCTTTTTATTGGTACCGGGGATCGAACTCATGACTGCCTGCTTCCAAGGCAGGCACTTATGCCCCTGAGCTAAATCCCCAGCCCCTTCTGCCACTTTTTAACACCTGCAATACATGATCTTGAATGGAGCATGCTCAGAAATATGCCCACCTCTGTGTGCAATGATGAATCTTTCCTAAATAAATATGTATGTTGTTTCCCAATGTTTATTTATTTTCTTTTGTTGGGGGGCACTGCTTTGAGATTTATCCCTAGTGCTTTCCTTGGTTGATGCAGGTAATAAACCCTTTTATACTCTGTTATCTCCTGGTGATGCCTATTGATGTTACACTCACCAGGGGGTAAACCCATCATAGTATTACACTTCTATCTCCATTTCCACCTGTCCTTCCATGCCTACTACCGTGGCCTTGATTGCCTCTATCCTCCCCACCAGCATGATCACCATATTTCCACCACCACATCTACCTCACCTGTGCCACTGCCATAGGCATACCACCAGCATCACTGAAAAATTTGATGACTGTGCAACCTTTTATTTTAAGAACTAGTTTTCTATAACAGCAAATGTGCAATTGCAATGAGAAACCTGTTTTATCTCACCTAACAGAACATTCCACATTTCTATTGGAGGCATTTGCAATTAGATTATTTCAATGACTTAAGACACTAAAATAACCCCTTATATCCATGTAAACACTGTCTGAAGTATTTCCTCTCTGAACCAAAGAAAAATTTGACTGAGATAAATATTGACTTTCTAGAATATGGTAATTAGAATTATTTTCTCCACAGTAGGTTTTTGGCCCCTTTGTTGAAGATCAAATAGCTGAATGTGCCTACAGATATTTTCTGTCCTCTATTCTGTTACACTAATTCACACACTTCTTTCTGTGCCAGTACCATGCCATTTTTTTCACTGTTGCTTTGTAGTATAACTTGAAGTCTGGTAATATAATGCCTACTACTTTGCCTTTATTGCCTAGGATTGCTTCTGTTATTCTGGGTCTCTTCCAGCCTATTCAACAAACGATGCTGGGAAAATTGGCAATTTGCAGAAGAACGAAGACAAATATCTTCACCATTCACTAAACTGAACTCTAAATGGACCAACAATCTCAACATTAAACAGAAACATGAATCTACTGGAAGATAAAATATGTAAAATACTTGAGGTCATAGATGTAGGTAAGGACTTTTAGAACTCCAATTGCATAAGCAATTATGGCAAGAGCAGTAAATGGGATTAAAAAGCTTCTGCACAGAAAAGGAAACAATAAAGAGACGATATATGGAACAGGAACATTTTTTTGCTAGATGTTCCTTAGATGGAGGAATGTATAGCTAGATATATACTATATAAAGAACTCAAGATATTAGCAACCCTGAAATACAAGACCCAATCAAGAAATAGGCAAGTGAACTGGATAGACATACAGACGACATCCAGATGGCCAACAAACAGATTTTAAAAATGTTCAACATTTCTGACCGTTAGAGAAATGCAAATTAAAACAGCGTTAAGATCTCATCTCACACCACAAAGAAGGCAGTCATCAGGAAGGCAAAGAGTAGCAAATGCTAGCATGGTTGCAATGAAAACCCTTCTACATTGTTGGTAGCAATGTAAACTAGTAACGATCATTATGCAAATCAGTATGGAGAGTTCTCAAAAAACTAAAATTAGAAATTTCATTTCTTCCCCAAAGAGCTAAAGACTTCATATTAAGGGGACCAGGGCATGTCAGTGTTTATAGCAGCACAATTCATAACAGCTGAATACTAGAAAGAGTCTGTATGCCCCTCAGCAGATGGGTGAATGAAGAAAATGTGAAGTCCGTACAGAATGGAATGACTTGGTGCAGGCATTTGGTGGGAAATAAATCCTCCTAGAAAATATAATATTGCTTGAGAAGCATCAGTCACAAACACTTACACATCTTATCTCCCATTTTTAATAAGGCAAAGTACAAACAAAGAGTAAAATCTAGGAGAGGTAGAAGAAATCAAAGAAATAGACCTTTTGCAAATGAGAAGGGTTCCAGAAAAATGAGAGTGAGGGAAGGGGAAATAAAAAGATTTGAGAGATATCATGTATAGGTACCAAATACTTGCAATAAATGTAAATATTATATGTCATAAACGTATTAAAATAATAACAATAACATGGAAATGGGGAAAAAGAATTTATTTTTATTTTGAAGGTAGTAAAATACATCAGAACAAGGCAGAACAAAGCCAATCAAGACAATGCAGTGAAACTGGTACAGAATTTCAGAGCAGGGTACCGGGATAACAGTAACAGGTACCATAGTATATCTTGTTATCTTCACAATAGTTGTCTATTCAATCAGGTGTAGCAAAATCAAACCAAATACAGAACATTATAAAACCTATCAGAAGAGAATATTGAATAGAGCAAAACAATCAGAACAAAGCCAATGGTGGAAACAATATTTGCCTTCAAACAGAAGATAGAAGGAAATCCCCCTTATTTGCTATATTGCACAGGGTCATCCTCCTAAGGGATGCTCGGACCTCTGGCCCCAGGTCAGCATAATCAACTCAACAATACAAGGATAAATGCCTTAGTTACTATGAACTCCAGCTGTCCTTGACACCATCCAGTTGCTAACAGGAGATGGGGGGATACAGGACGTTTGATTCGCAGCCCACACTGGTAGGCTCACGGGAGACCCTGACTTGTTTTCTCCCTGGTGTGCCCACTGCTTGCTCCCCGCACCACTTACCAGGGAGGAGGGCTCCTTGCTTTCTTGCTCAGCTCCCCCAAATTCCAACATGGCTGGATCTCGAGAGATGCTGACTTGTTCTCTTCCTGGCACACCCTGGGGAAAGGGAATTTAAAGATGGAAGGAGGGAGGTGGGTGAGAAGGGAAAGGAGGTTAAAAAAAGACACTGTGTGATGTACATGTACTTACTCCCTTAAATGAATGAAGCTTAATGTGCTGTGAACATGTGCTAATAAAATAAAAAATTGACATTAAAAAAAAGGAAATCATTAGAATTCTTAATTTAAGCTTAAAGCTTTTTGAACATGACATCCCTGGACTTGAAGGTAGAAATGGTTAAATAAAGTATTCATTTAAAAAGTAATTGCAAAGATGGGATCGCAAAAAATATATTTCTTCTGCTTCTCTCAGTTAGCAAGACGTAATGAATGTCCCCAGAGTCAACAGATAGAGATCGAAGCCATTCTTTTAAATGTCTCCAGTGATCAACGCTTCCTCCCTGATGTGATTGTTTGACTTTGTTGAGGTTCAAGTCCTGTTGCACTTGTGTGATCTTCTGCCTCCCTTGCCCTCTGACTTGGCTCAAGGTAGCAAAGCCTTTGTCACCTGTTCTGGCAGCTGTTTATAACCACAGACTATTGTGGTTATAAACAACATAAATGTGTTTCTCACAGAGCTAGAATCTGTGAAGTTTAAGATCAAGGTACTGGCAGATTTGAGGTCCTGGCCCACGTCCTGATTCACAGTTGACGCCATCTTGCTGCCTGTGCAGATCAAAGGGCCTAATGAGCTCCCAAGGGCCTTTTAGAAGGACATCAGTCCTTTTCAGAAGAGTTCTGCACCATGACCTGATCACTTGGTGAAGGCCTTCCCTCCTGATACCCTCATCTAATAGGTTAGGATTTTAGAATATGTATTTTGGGGGAGTCACAAACATTCAGATTACAGCAATGCCTTGGTTCAGTCCCGACCCCCAAGGGTACCAGAATCTGCACACACTCCAATCCTTATGTCAAATGGTACAGAATATGCATACCTATGCAGTCCTCCTATAGACTTTAAGTCATCTCTAGATTATTTTTTCACCTAAAGTAACAATGTAAATGCTATATAAATAGTTGTTACTCTGAACTGTTCAGCATGTACACATTTAGTATGGATTCAGTACTTTTTCAACCCACAGTTTGTTCAGTCTGTGGAATTAGAGGGCTGTGTGTACAGGACTGCACACTGTTAGTGTGTTCACTTAGCTTCCTTGATGCTCAGCTGCTCTCAGCTGAGGAGGACCTATGCTAGGAGACCATCCTGTGCTCACCCAGCAGAGAAACTGGACTATTCTCCCAGGCCTCAACTTTCCTCACCAGCCAGCTTGGATCTCCGAGGGGAGAGCAACACCTACCACACAAAACATAATACTTGCTTTGGATCAGCCTCAAGTTGACAGCTTAGCCGTATGTGTAGACACACACCTGTAAACCCAGCCCTGATGGAGGCTGAAGCAGAAGGGTCGCAAGTGGAAGCCCAGATTGATTTAGTGACACCCTGTCTCAATATAAAAAATTAATTAGAAAGGGGATTGAGGATGGCTCAGGGCAGAGGCTATGAGTTCAATCTCCAGGTCCATAGGAAAGAAATTGGCAACTCTAAGGAGAGCATAATGTAACCACTTGCTGAAGGACACAGTGTCTGGCAAACAACCACAGAAATCCACCCCAGTTGGAACCAGAACTCACATTTATTGATGTGTGTCTTAGTTACTTTTTTTCATTGCTGAAACAAAATAACCCAACACCCAAAATTACAGGAAGAAAACTTACTGTAGCTCACAGTTTGTAGAGGTGTAAAGTTCACAGCTGGCTTCAAGGCAGGGTAGAGGAGCCTGCAGAGGAGAAACTGTTCATGGCAGGCAGGAAGCAGGGAAACAGCAACGCAGCAAGCGACGGCCACATTCCTCTTTTTGTCCTTTATATTCTATCCAGGCTTCATCCTTTTAGGGCAAGTATTGCTTTCCACCTGTGCCTGAAAGGTAAGTAGAATTTCTCCTGGTGTGCATGTGCCAGGCAGGAGGCATTACACTTACCTCCCCCACATCAAAAAAAGCATGCTGAGGGTGTGGATGTATTGTTATGTAAATGAGTCTTCCAATTCTTTAGCACTCCTCCCTTCAAGAGGTGGAGTTTAATCTCCTTCCCCTTGAGTGTGGTGTGAATTTAGTAACTCATTTCTGTTGAATGAATGGTAGCAGAAGGAATGGTCTGGTTACTTCTCAGATTGGGTTATCAAGAGAACTGTGGCTTTCATCCGGGGTACTCACTGTTCTGGGGGAACAAACTGAAGTGTCACATCAGCAGCTCTAGGGAAAGGATAACCCTAAAAAGGAACCAGAGTTTCCTGCAAAGGTGTGTGAGCCCAACTGTAGGCTCTCAGCTCCTTCAGATGATGTCGGGTGTTCAGACCACCCAGCAAAGCTGCTCCCCAATCCCTCAGGACTAGAAATCCCGAGATAATGAATGTTATCTGTTTCATATTTCTACATTTCAATAGACAACAAATGCAGGTGGAAAGCGGGGCCAGCTCGTAAGGACATTAAAAGGAGTTTGGGGTGGCCTAGCAGAAGCTGTGACTTTCAAACTTCAAGGTTCTTATGAATTACCTGATGCACGTGGCCAAAATGCAGAATTCTGGGACTCACAATCGGAAAGCTGATTTTCATTTTAAACATGCATCTCAGGTGCTTCCAATGCAGCTCACCCATAGAATATATTTTGAGAGGCTTTGGCATGGGAGAGTTGATATCTAGATGACTCAAGATGAGACCAGAGGGTAGCAAAAGTCTTTAAAAAAAAAAAACCCAAAAGACAAACATTTTCCTTAAGAATGGTGGGCAGCCCTGATGCATTTTAAGCAGGACAGTAGCTAAATCTATAAACAGACTAAAACTCATTTGGTTTTTCTCCATCGACAACCTGGTAATGGACATTCTGGCTATCAACAACTCGATGTAGAACCTTAATTGTGGGAAGAGGAGGAAAAGTATCATTTCAGACTAGCCTTTGAGGAACTCACATATGAATTTTAGATGTGTACAGTAATTCCTTGGTTGTGGAATAGCTCTGAGCTCAAACTTTCTGTTACACAAACAGCAAAATTTGAGAAAAATCTGCTTGGTGTTCCTAGCTTTGCTCATTAGCTGAACTGAAAGTCTGACTGTGTGGGCATCATGTCTCATTGTAGACACAAAGGGGTGCTTCTTCCGTCTAAGCACTGCTGTCATACACGATCATATAATTTGGGGGACTCAGAACTTACTTGTCCTTCCATTGTTTCTTATGGGGAAAACACGCTCGCTTCTCAAACTTTTAAGTGTTTGAACACAAATTTGGAATAATTTGAGTTTGGCAACAGAGGTGTCACTGTATACAGGAACACATGTTACCTAAATGAGAGCTGGTCCTGTTCAAGTAACCAACATCATGAGATTGCTCTCTCATGCTGGCTGTTTTTGATAATCATTTTTCAATAAGTTCATGGTCAATACCAGAAATCAGTTGCTTTAAAAGTGTAAAATGCTCCAATGAGGAGGTTTGAGATTATTTTATATAAATCTAGTCATTTTGGGGGCTGGGGATTTAGCTCAGCGGCATAAGCACCTGCCTTGCAAGCAGGCGGTCATGAGTTTGATCTCCAGTACCGATAAAAATGAAAAAGACAAAAAAAAAATCTAGTCATTTTGAAGATGAGATAGAGGTCAGAGGGGCCAGCGATTTATTTGAATTCATTATACCTAAAATTTTCAGGTCTACTGTGGACATGGGCCAGGGAAGGGGGCCTACTGGCCTGTGTGTTGTGCATCTGTGGATTGAATGGGGACAGGTGAAATTCCTTTGGTGGCAGATTCCTAAAAGAAGCAGGCACTTAGGGCTGGATTTGGAGCAGCAGATATGCAGGAGAGACTTTTATCCTAGGTATAGATGGAAATGTACTGTTCTCTACAATTCCTTTTCTTTCTTTCCTTTTTAAAAAAGATAATACATAGATTTTTTTCCAAAAAAATTTTATAAACCATTTTTCCACCAAAGCATACCAAATAGGTAGTATTTTCATTCATTCATTGTTCAAAGATATTCTTGGTTTCTCCTGGAAATTAGAGGTAGGAGAAACTGTGGATTTTGTGCAGCTCCCTGAACTCAGCTGAATCCACCCTGTGTTTTTCTTTATTCTAACTTTACATGAAATAAAGTAGAGTATCATTCATTCTGGACAGCAAGATTAAAAACCTGAGGGAAAACCATTGCACTTTTCTTAATATTATATTTTAATTTGGATTATATACATGAAATATGCATATTAATGTAGTTCAGTGTGATACAAAGACAAAGCATGCTTGGAAGCTGATCTCCCTACATGTTAAAATGTGGTGATGGTGTCCTTTTCCAGGGCACCCAACTCTTCTCTGGAAGGTCAGCTTCAATCACTGATGGAAGACTGAGTGTCTTTATAACCTGATGTCAATAAGAGTGAATAGGATCTGAGGTATAACTAGTCCAGCTTCTTGGCCCCCAAGTTGGACAGATGACCCAGATACACATTCCACAGTTTCCTGAGTTTCTGGCAGGGCTGAGCCTCAGTTGTCTATACAGACTTTTGCAAAGAGACACGCCATGTTATGCCTTCCTCCTGGGTCACCTCTCCTCTCTTAGAATTTCCTGGGTTTAACTCTATAGTATTCAGAGTTTGCAAGAGAATTTATTTAATACAGGACACACAGTTTATATGATTATTTTATAATATTCACCCAAAAAAATCAACTTCAGAAAAGTGTAAGAGATCTGTCCATGTACTAGAGACCCAAAGAATCCACCTGAGGACCTAGATCCCATAACAATGTCCTACATGAGTCCAGCTGAAGACTTAGAGTCCATTGCAATGGACTCATTGCAATGAGTCCAGCTTAGGGTTTAGAGTCCACAAGAATATCTACACTTGGAAGGCCCAAAGGTCAGTGGTGGAAACTAGAAAGTCTATACCAATAGGATGAAGGATCTAAGCCACCAGGCTGAGAGATCTGTATGGAGTCAGGAAGCAATGCTCAAGGTAAGAACCTTAGGGACAGCGAGGACCCAAACAACTCCTACAGTGAGAACAGCTGAGTTCATATCAGGAAAGCTTTTCCAGGAGAATGAACAGCACACCATCTTCATCTCTAGTTAACAATAATTCTTGAGTAGGTCTTCCACACCCAGAATCATGGTGATTCAATTTGGCCCTATGTTACAAATTGACCATTAGTTAATCTTCTAAAACGACTCTTGTGCTCTTCTTATACCCTGCTTTTGGGGTGCTCAACCTAAAATATCATTCTCCAAATGCCTAGGTTTTCAGTGGTCTAGGAATAAATTAATCAGTATGGTTGTTATCTGAAATATCTCCCCAAAAGCTCATTGTGTTGAGAGCTTGGTTGCCAGATAATGGGCTTCTGAAATGAATGGATCATAACTTCATCAATGAATTAATCCACTGATGTGATCATAACCTGATGGCTCTATTGGAGGGTGAAGGAGAGAGGAGAAGGGGCTTAGTTGAAGGAATTGGCTCATGGAGATGTGACCTTGGGGAGTAAATCAAGTCCCAGCTCTTTTTTTTCCCCCCTCAATTTTCACACCCTCTCTACTTCCCAGCAGAGATAAAACACTCTGCTGTCCTGCACCCTTCTGCATGCTGTCCTGCCTCATTTCAGACCCACAGCAATGGAACCAGCCCATCACAGATTGAAACCGCAGAAACCTTAAGCCAAAAATAACTCTTTCCTTCTCTAAGCCATTTTCTGAAGTATTTGCCTTTTTGGAAGAGAACTCTTTATTTTGCATTTCACAGAGAATGCTTTTTTAAAAATTTAAAAAGCAGTAAGTCAGTCCTATGTATCTGTAGGTTCTGTATGTGTGGGTTCGTCTAATTGTAGATAGAAAATATTTGAAACAAATGGTCCACACCGAATGTGTATGCAATTTTTTCTTGTCATTATTCCTTAAACAGTACAATATAACAACTATTTACTTGGTGCACACATGGTCTTAGGCATTGCAAGTAATCTAGGCATGATTTAAAGTTCAGGGCAGGACATACATAGGCCTGCAGGCAAATATTACACAATTTTGTATCAGGGTCTGAGCATCCACGGATTTTGGTATCCTGGAGAATCCTGGGATCAATTTCCCATGGATACCGAGAGTCCATGTTGCATTTTTGGTAAAACAGAGACACAAGCCACAAAAGTCCAATCAATATAATACAAAGCAATCCTCTTTGTGTGCTTCTGTACCTGCCTCCCTGTGGTGAACTGATAACTGGTGGTCACCTTGTAATTCTCACTGTCAGAGGAGCTCAGGACCTTGTTGCTAAGAATGGCTGCAGTTCACTTTGGGAGAGCTCTCATCTTTACTGTATCACTTCCTGGCTTCTCCAGAGGGGAACATGTGTGCCGTTAAATCTCCAGGAGAACCTGTAATGCTGACTTCCTGATGTGAGCTTGGCTATTCTCATCATCGGAGAAGCTGAGGATGGCTGTGGTAGTTTTCAGGGGAGCCCTGGTCCTTATTTTGAGTGTTGCTTCTTGGCTCCAGTGCAGAACGCTCAGTCTACTGGCACAGATCCTTCATCCTGTTGGCACAGACTTTCTAGCTTCTACCACTGACCTTTGGGCCTTCCCAGTGTTGATCTATGAAATAGACTTGCATGAGTCACTGTCGTGGGCTCTAGGCCTCCATTTGGACAAGTGCAAGGCTTGTCATGTCTAGGTCTTCAGCTAAACTCATGCAGGAGATTGCCATGGGATCCAGGCCCTCGGCTGGGTTTTCTAGGTTTTTAGTGTGTGGACAAGAAAATGTGTGCACATACTTGCTGTATTTGACTCTGGGTGACCATTGTAAAGTAAAACTACAGATTATGTGTCCTGTAATGTCTCGTTCTCCTTGCAATCTGTGACTACAACATTCCCCCATTTGTCTTCCTAAAGGCAACCACCATTCATGGGTTGGTATATATCTTTATAGTATACATTTTTATAGTTTTGTTCCCCATTTTTTGGAAGCCTTCACTCAAACGTCTGTGCATCTTTCTCATTCTCTATTTCACTGTCCACTGTGTGTTACATCACAGATTGCACTTAATGCTTATTTTTGTTCTCCATTAGCATAGAGACCCTGCGTAGGCAAAGCATTTTGTCTGTTGTGTTCACTGCTGTGTTCTTGGTGCTTGGAGCAGAACCTGACATGCAGCAGTTACTCCTAAAACTTGGTTGAATGAATGCGTATGTGTAACCCCTCTTTCATTCTCGATCTGCACACGCTTTTCTTGCCTTTTTTCCTTTTAGTAATCTTGGAGACTGCTTCTCTTTGAACATAGCAAATCAAGACATTTGTTGTAGTCAGGGGTTGTACACAGAGAACAATTCAGGTCAGGACATGGAGTTTATAATATTTTTATAATGGTTACTGAAAGTTAACACAGGAGAATGCAGGAAATCTATCCGCAACACCAAAGACATAGATTATTTAGTTCAAGAGTCTAAACCCCCTGGCAATGTCCCACATGAGTCCAGATAAAAACCCAGAGCTCAGGACAACGCCTCCACGAGTCCAACTGGAAGTCCAGGGCCCACAAGGACTCACACCAGTCTCTTTTACGGATTCGTGCCGGAAAGACCCAAGGGTCAGCGGTGGAAGCCAGAAAGTCCATGCCAGCAGGATGAAGGAGCTGTGCTAGTGGGATGAGGGTTCTACACTGGAGCTGAGAAGTCACACTCACAACAAAGAGTGGGGCTGTCCTGAAAGGAACCACAGCTGTTCTCAGCGACACGGAGGCCCCGAGCTCCTCCGACGACAAGCACAGTCGGGTACATGCCAGGAAGCAGCGTGACGAGTTCATCCTGGAGACCAGGCAGCACATGTCTTCCCCTCCGGAGCCAGGAAGCAATGCTCGATGTAAAGACCAAAGCTTCTCCAGGAGAACCAACAGCTCAGACAGCAACTCGTAGGAGAACCAACAATGCCTCCATAACGCCTCAATCCCTCTCTCACCTCTCTTCTTCTCCACCTATTTATCCTGGCAACCCTTCTCAGGTGGAGCATCTTCTCTCAATGCATAATGATGTAATCCAGCTGGCGTTAAGTTGACCACCAGTTATCAAACCATAACAACATTCTTCTAAATGCCTGCAGAGTATGCAGTGTTTTGAATGGATTCGATCTGTGTCTTCTTGATGAAGTTTTAGATTATTTCAGTTGTTGTAAATGTGCTGCAGAGTATCCTACACCTTTGGCCAAATGAGTATGTTTGCAAATGGGTTCCTGGAGTGTACATGGATATTGTCACTGGGGCAGACATTACCAAGAAACGCTCTACAAGGACATCATGCCCACTTACGTTCTTTCCAACTATAGCTGAGATGCCTATTTCTCTGCATACTAATTAGCACTATGTGTTATCAAACTTTTTGAACTTTATCAACCTAAGTGCCAAAAATTTTCATAACTTTTAACTTGCTTTTCTTTTTTCCCCTCCTTTTTTATTATTTTTTGCTTTGGATTGAATCCTTGTCTTTACTACTGAACGCTATCCACAATCCTTCCATTATCTTTCCCCATTTTTTACATCACTTCTCTGATATATTTGTTTTGCCCATTAAAAAAAACTGGGCTGTTGGCCTTTCGGTTGTGGCCCAAAAGTTCTGTTTTTATATTTATCCCTTTATTTTTTAGTTCTTTGTTCATAACCTATCTTGCAACTTCCTAAAGTCCCATCTTTTCATTTGTATTTTGATAACATTCCGGTATTTTTGTTATAGCTGAAATGTTAAATATTTATACAATCAATGTTATCAATACTTTTATTGCTGACTTTTAAATTTTGTTTCAGTGAGATTGAATCCTCTTCCAAGATGATATCAAAGACAGTTTCATTTTTCTGCTATAATTAAAAGTTTTACTTTTTTCAAAAATGTGCTTTTCAATTGAAATTTATTTTTGATTGAGGTGTTTCTGTGATACATAATAGTTGCATTCACTTAAAGGAGGTGACAACATCCTCCTCATACAGCGTGTCTCTGTCATTTTCAATCCATTTACCTTCTCTTCTTACCTCCCCTCCCCATTCCCTTGGCCTCTTCCTGTCTCCAAAATGTTTGTCTCCCTGTTTTCTACTTCCTCTTATTTATTTTACTCTTTATTTATATTTTTGGTTTTTCATATAGAACGATGTGATATTTAGTGCTCTGTGTTGGACTTATTTTGCATAACATTATGGTCTCAAGATCTATGCATTTTCTTGCAAATGATATAATTGCTTGATTTATTTTTTTCTTCTGAGGAGCTATTTGTCTAACAATGTCTATTGAATCATCCATGTTTCCTAAACGATTGAAATTTGCTGTAAGTACCACATTATTCTGTAGGTTATGGACTCTGTGTTTGGGTTCACATCTGTGTCTTTTTCTGTACCAGGTTCAAATTGTTTTTATTAGTATGCCTTTAAAAACTCTTTTAATGTCTGGTAAAATAAAACAAAAACAACAAAAACCCAGATGGCCTCTCTGAAGTGGTTTTTGTCCTGATTATGGCTGAACTTTTGACAAAACTGAAAACTAGTTTTAGGTGGTAAAATTGCCCTTTTTTTCTCCTAGATGGCAAGAAAGGTGAATGGAACAGAGTCTTCTTTTCTGTTAGCAAACTTCTTAAAGAAGAGACTCTAGGAATAACAGCTACTTGTATTCCTTCTGTGCCTTACCGATAGCCTTGTAGATTGAAATAATGCTGCTTGGTCTCCTCTAACAGGTGGGATAGAAGGATCTAAAACTTGTAGCAGTCTGGAGATACACCATTTCCACTTAAAAATAATAATGGCAAAATACAAAATGCAAATCACAAAAAAAATCCACCCTTGGCATGTGCTTGCTGCCAGCAATCCCGTGAAATATTTAAAGAAATTCAGAAGCTTTCGAAGCATAGGGTACGCTGTGGGGCCGACCCATGGCCTGAATGTGTGTAAATGTAGCTCTTCTGGGCTCTGTCCTCTTTACCCTGGGGCCTCCTGAAGTCCCCAAACACTGATTCAGTGGGAGGTTGGTATGAAGTTAATGTCTTGAGTGGGTAAAGCGTAGGAAGCAAACAGAGAGATTTAGACATTTCTTTCTTCTCTGCTTCTTCCCAGAGAATATTCCTGGCTCCCACATGATCGGGCCTTCATTGTGCACGCTGCCCTGGGGCAGCTTTGATGAGGCTGCCCTGTGGTGGCTGCTGGGAGATTATCTTTGAGGGAGAAGCACATTTTTCAGGCAGCTATGCAACAGCCCAAACTTCCATGACCCTGACCTGTGAGCCGCCCGGGTAGGCTGTAGGATGCCCTGGTCCCCTATTCCTAGCATCTATTGCTGCAGAATTCCTCAGACGTCAAGAGGTAAAGGTGCTCAGAGCTTGGGGTTCACAGGCCCAGAGGAGTCCAGCTCAGCATTCCACATACTGGTAGACTGCAGTCAGATGGGGTGCCCTCTCTTCCCTTCTTAGAGACCACGCTGATGTACATCTTTATTGAAAAGCAAGCGAGGAGAATGACAGTACCCTGAGCAGGAAATCTCCTCCAGCCCAGCGTCATCTTAGCATCCTCTTCTGCATGCATGGATTAACCACAGGTTCCAGGTGTTTTATGGGGCCTGCTCCAACTACCCCACCAGGCCTGAGGCAAGACGGGCCATATATCTGCGAGTGGCCTGGCCTTAGGGATGTCCTTTTGGGTGCTGGTAGTAAAGTCATGCTTGTCCCTTGCATTCCTACCCCAGGAGTAAAGCTTTGGGCAAGGTGACCCCTTGCTTGTTCCCTCTCTAGGTCTGTGCCACTGTCATGCTCTTTCCTGTTACAGCCCTCTGTGTATATTTTTGTGTTCCTGGAGGTTGCCACTTGTCATTGTCTGGGGGCCCAGGGAAGGCTGGGACAAAGGATGAATGTGAAGCATTCTTTTCTTTCAGAGACCAGGGACTGTCCAAAGTTCTTAGCCCCAGCCACACTCAGCCCACCAGGGAGCTCATGGTGTGCCATGCACTGCTCCAGACCAACAGCCCCATCCTTTTGAGCACAAGGGACCGGTTAACTGAGTGATCACTTTTCCACATATGATTCTAAGGAGGGCTCAGCATAGGTCCCTTAACTTCTCACTTCACAGGAGGATTTGTCTTCCTATAAGAATCTAATGCTGTGAGGTGGAGACTGGGCTGTAAACCCAGGGGAAGCTTTTTCACTTTCTCCTATGGGGCTTTGTTCTGGCCACTGGTATGGGTCTGGGAACAGGGGTTGGGAGCCTCTCCTTTAGACCGTGGATATACTATTTCATGAGGTCCTCACAGAGCTGTGGGTCTATTTTTGTTGTCCCTAACGTAGTATTCAAGGTGCTTACAAAAGGGCCTTGTTCTTAACAAAATCTCAGTAAATATTGCTGTGGCAGCCACCTGTCCTGGCTCCTATGCACATCTCTTGCCACTTGTGCACACAAAGACAATGCAAAGGCATCTCAAAACTGACTAGAGTGGAAGTATTTACACCCCAGAAACTGGTAAACATCGCAAATCGGATATTTTCCTTTTTTTTCTTTTTTGTTCTACAGAGCTCACCTCATTACTATGATTGCTAATTTGTACCACTATTAGCCTAGAAATAATCTCAGATTTGGCCTCCACTAAAATCAATGTAATAAAAGAGGGGCTTTCTTAAATTTCCTTAATGGAGGAAGCATCTCTGTGCATGCTGATATCACCACATTGATAATAAAATCCAGTCACGGCAGAGGGTACTGTAGTGGGCTTTATCTGCAAGGATCCTTAGAGGGGACCTACAGTCTATGGTGCCAACCTATCACTAGGTCAGCTATGTGAAACTTGTCTTCATGGGAACAGGATTTCATTGTGTCCTCCCCCAGCACTTTTCTGAGTGCGTACTTTGAAATGCTGTCCAGTAATCAGATCATTTGAGAGGTAGAAAGACAAGTTTATTTCAGCTCTTGGAAAGGCTGGGGAAGAAGACCCTGCAGGGCAGAGGGGAAGTAGGATGGGCACATGTGTGCCCTTGTGGATCCTGGTTCCGATTCTTTGCTGAACTTCTTACAGGAACTCAGGAAAGTCACTTGGAATCTCTGTTCTTTTCCATAAATCAACAGTGATTCGATATGCAAAGAGCTCCACGTACCCCATCATTGGTGTAAACAAATTTTTTGTTCACAGACTGGTCTGAGGACTGCAAGGCATTGTACAGATGCCAGTATAATATCATGATTTTCCTGATGCATTTTCATTTTAGCATAATCCAAAGAGGTCTGCGGTAGGGGAAAAGAGGTGACTTCCTGTTTGCATGAAATGGAAAATAAGATATAAATCATGTGTGTCACGCACACATAAATATTTATGGAAGATATTTATTTATGTATTTGCAGTGCTGGGGTGGGGCCCAAGGTCTTGTGCTGGCTGAGCAAATATTCTACCACTGACTTATAATTATTGACTCTCCATTCTGTGCTTCCTCTGTATCTTGCCCATATTTCTTAAGCTTGTTTGCAATGACAAACTTAGCATCCTTAATTTGAGAATCCTGAATCCAAAGTACGCCAACTGGAAACCTTTAAGGTGATGCCATGATCCTGTAAGTGAAAAATTCTGTAACTGACCCCATAATCAAAGGTCATACTCAAGGCACAGGTGTGCTAAAAATGCTGAATAAAATTATTGTCAGCTATGTTATAAGTCATTTATAAAACATAAAAGTTTTATGTTTAGATTTAGGTCCTACCACCAAGATTTCATCCCTCCAGTCTTTATCTAAAATCTAAAACAAAAAAATCTGAAGTCTAAACTACTTTTGGTCCCAAGCACTTCAGTTCAGGGATATCCAGTCTGTCTGCACTGATGATCATTTTTCCAGTCCTCCACAGCTGCTGAGGCATTTGAGGAGAGTGCTCAAATTGCATTCACTTCTTTACTCAAGGAACATTCATTGAGACCTACTATGTACCTCAAGTGAGATCAGAAGAGGATGAAACAAAATTTTTTTCTGTTAGGGACTTGCTAGAGGGAGGATGGCGGGTAGGAAACCAGTAGAAAGCAGAAGGCATATAGGATGGAATGCTTGCTAATAATCACCACTAAAGAGCAGTCTGACACCACCATCAAGGTTGAAAAAAGGAAGGATTTGTAAGGGACTAGACAGACACAGGGCTGAAGATGGCAGTGACATCTATTATGACTTTACAGGGAAAAGCTCAGTAGAGAAATGGTCCCTTGAACTGAACTGAAATTTTTGATACATTTGGAATAGTGAAAAGAGACCTGTGGACCGTGGGAGCAACAAAAAGATGAGATTGAGATTCTTCGAAGCAAGGAGAAAGCACAGTATGCTGTACTTGGTGGTGAATACCTGTGATCCCAGCTACTCAGGCAGCTAAGATGGAAAGACCTCAAGTTTGAGACCAGCCTGGAAAACTTTGCAAGATCTTGTGTCACAATAAAAGATACCAAGGACTGAGGATGTAGCTCAGGGATAGAGTATGGCCTAGAACATGTGAGGTCCTGGTTACAGTCTTTAGTACTAGGAAAAAAAGCAAGCAAACCCAAAATCCGACCAAGCCGAACGGTGCTAAGTGATAAGGTGGTGCTAAGTTCAGAGCCCCTGTGTCAGCGTAGGTCATCACAGGCCTTGCAGCAGAAGCGGGGACTGGACCATCAGGAGCACCGTGTGTTTTTCTCTGACCCTTAGGGTGGGGCTGGCTGCCTTGGGAGGAACACATTGTGCCCTGCAAGCTGCGTGCGTTGAATGTGACCACCGGCAGCTGGATGCTTGGTCACACCACTTGAGATGCAATCTGAGGCCCTGGAATCCTCATGCTTGGTGCCCTGAACCTGCTGAACAAGCCAGACACACAGAGAACATCATTCCTCAGCTTTCACACTCCCCAAAGCTGGCTGAAGGTTTTGAAAAGCAGGCACTTTTCAATGGATGCCCGTAGTCCAAACCCCTTGCTACACGATTGTCTTTCAGGCAATCAAAAGAGCTCTTTAGTGATGGTGTCTTAGTGGAGTTTATCAGCATTGGACCAGTGCTGGGTTTAATGGCTATGAAATTGCTTCTAAAGCTGAAATTATATCCTTCTGCAAGAGTGCGTTCATGGTGGCTAGAACTATTTATAGACCAAGTATCCATACAGAGCCATGTAATGTAGTGAATGTTAATATTCCGTGTATTCCAGGCTTCCTTGGCTTTCCAACTAGATGCTTGTTTCTTGGCACTAAAGCAGTGTGCCTTTAGGTCAGCATTTTCTATATCACCTTTGATCATCTCTCATCATGGGTCTCCATCCCCTGACCCACCTAGACCCCCCCTCAAAGGCAAAGATTACTCTTTTCTCAGCTTTGTACCCCTTCTTTTCACCATGCTTTGATGATTGGATGTGTTCCATCACCATTTGGGGAACAGAATTAAATCGGACCATAGAGCAGGTGTGTCTCTCCACTTGGCTTTCTGCCCTGCAAGCTGTGCCTAGCTGTGTAAGAACTTAAGTCCTCCAGGAAAGGAATGTCAGGAAAATGACCCCATGGCCCATTTCCTTGGCATCCATAACCTTTGAAGTAGGATACCCAGCATATGGAAGATATGCAGCCTGCAAGCCTGGATATTCTTTTCCCAGAAGGTGGTTTCTAATGGAGGCAGGTGGGTCTATGGAACATATCTGTCTTTGGGGGAAGAGCCAGTTGTCTTAGTGGGCTACATTTTGAAATGCTGATTTGATGCACAGAGCTACCTGCCAGAGGCTGGTGAGCCTCAGATTATTTCTTACTTTTGACAGCTGGAATATCTTCTCTGAAGACAACTCCCCTGCCATTAAAGTGTGTTTCCCTCTACCCCATACTGTTAAAAAAATCTTTCTCATTAAGAATGAATTATATTCATACATGTCTGATCTTCTGCAGCAGTAATGACCTTGAAAGGAAATCATAGAAAAACAGAATACAGTTTTTATACAGTCTGCTTTCTGTATCTGCAGATTCCACATCCAAAGATTCAACCAACTGTGATGGAAAATATTGTTTTAAAATTGCTTTTGTACCGAAAATGTACAAACATCCCTCCTTGATATAGTATGACACATCTATCTAGCACTTGTTGTTATTAGGTATAAGTAATCTGGAGATAATTTCAAGCACAGGGAGGGTGTACCCAGGTTCTACACAAAGGACTTGAAAATCTGTGAATTTTGGTATCCTTGGGGTCACAGAATAAATCTTCAGCAGGTACTGACGGAAGGCTCTATATTGAGTGTGTTCTAGGCAAGAAGAGTTTATTAACTAAACAAGTGACCAGTATCCTTGTATGTACGTACACATGTGTAAATGTAGACATTTATTTTTTATAATTGTACAGACTTTTTTGTCCAAATGAAATTATTTGAAATCATGTCGTGCTAAGCAGGTGAGAGATACGCCTGCTTGGAGCTGAGAGTGTGGGTATACAAGAGATTCATGGATGGAGATGCATGCAAAAGGGCTCCTGGTTGCTGGTCTATTCTCTCTCCTTTAAGGCCACAGGAATGTGTTCATGAAATCTATGCATGTCTGGGGCCTCCATCTGCAAATCACTAATGTAAGAAGCTCTGCCATTATGCATTGACTTGTCATAATTTAACTTGTTTTTAAAAATGTAATATTCTGTTCTCATGAACCATATTCTCCCCAGTGTTTCATGTCAGTAATCTGGGTAATAAGGAACACTTTTTTGCCACACCTAGATGCCCAGAGGTGGAAGCTTCTTTCTTGCCCAAGAAAAAGAGAGCCTGGGCTTTGGGGGGCCAGGCCACCTCTCCACAATCCCCCTAAGGAATGGGACCACAGCGTAAGTTTATCTGTGTGCATTTTGAGCAGGGGAAGGACATGTTCTGACCCATTGGAAGGCCTTGGTGAGGAGGTTTAATTCAGTGGGCATCCAAACCCAAGAGAAGTTTCAGTCTCCACGAGGGGGTTTAAATTCACCTTTTAGAATCTCCTCCTGCCTTGTTCTCCATTGGATGTACCAGAGAAACTTCTAGCAATGGTTGAAAGCAGAGAGGGTAAACACTGAGGAATTCCTGAAAAACTATGAGGACAGGAAGCCCTGGGCAGCTTTGGAGTAAGCCTGTTTGAAAGAAAGGGGGAAAGACACTCCAGGGACAACTTCCAACATGGCGGCCACAGGAACTAAGAGCAAATAGACCTAGGAGGCTGTCATATGGGCCGAGTTGTGTCTCCCTTGCTCAAGTTTCTTTATGGAGCCTCAGTTTACGTTCTGGTACCTCAGAATGTGCATGTGAAATGTGAAAGATCCTATTTGAAGGAGGTAACCAAGTTTAAGTACAGCCATCACCGTGGGCCTTGATCCAATATGATTTTTACTACATAAAGGGGATGTTTGGACATAGAGACAGACCAACAAGAAGAACACCATGTGGATATGAAGACAGCATGTACGAGCCAAGGTGAGGGCCATGGAACAGATCCTTTCCTCACAGTCCTTGGGGAGGACTGACTCTGCCGCCATATTGATTTTGGATTTCTATCCTGCCTGAGGTGGTAAATTTCTGTTGGTAAAGCCACCCAGGGTTTGTGATGTGATGTTACAGCAGCCTCAGGGAACTCTTACAGAGCTAGTAGAGTGGACATTCTGACTGTGATGCTCATAACTGGGCAAGGACTGAGTCTGGCTTTCCCTGATGCTCAGCAGAGGACCTTGGCTCTTTCCATGTTCTGGAGGCTCCATCCACCTTACTGCATCCACTGACGAGATTTCCAATTTCGCAAAACAAGATGACTTCTCATCTGAAATTTAAGCTTCTTGGTTTAGTAGATCTCATTTCTCAGCCAGCGCAACCCAGAGAGCCACAACCCTGAGCTCCAAACCTTAGAGTAGTGTAACTCATTACTAAAGGTGTTGGGAGGAGGCGGGGTATGTGTGAGGATGAAAAATTCATGATTAATGGGGCCTCCCTTTCTCTCCATCCTGCCCTTTCCTCTCACCCCAAGGTACTACGGGGGAGGGGCTGCTGTGGACAGACAGAAGCTTTCCTGTCTTCTTCACTTAAAAAAAAAATACTTGCACTATCTCTCCCATGCTTTTCTTTCTCTGTATTTCCTTCCCCATTTTGTGTATTTCCCTCTCTTGATGATGTGATGTCCTCTGTATGTAGATGAATTTAGTTTCTCTTAGCCTTTGCTCTTGTCTTCTCCAGACTTTGTCCTAGTAAGAGCAACACAGGCAAAAATGTTAGTCAGCCTGACCAGGCTAGCAAAGATTTTTTCCTCATTTCAAAGGGAACATTGCAAAGATTTCTGTCTCTGTCTCTGATTCTCTCATCTATCAATCAAGTCCCAGTGTTCTATAACACAGTGGGATGCCTGTACTTTACAATAACCTATTATATATTTTGTGAAGAACTAGAAAAAAGTAGCTCAAAGGCCCCAAACAGAAAGCAATGATTACCAGGTGAAAATGCTAACTATCATGATTTCATCATCAATATATACTATATCGTTGTGTATTGAAATATCACACTATATCCCATATATATATCCCATACCTTTATAATTATTACATGTTGATTAAAAAGAAAAATCTACAAAATTTAATAATAATCATTTAAAAGCTTGTATCTGATGCAATTGCTTAAATTACAGTTACACAGGAAAAAGACAAATCTTACTTTTCTGTCTTTAGGTGTAAAATCTTCTTGAAAGAACTTTGAGTTCCTCAAACTAAAAGCATCCTCTTTAAATGGCTACCAAATCGATTATCTCATGTCTTTTTTAAATGTAAATTTTTATTAGTACATGTTTGCATTATGTCATGATTCTATCCTTTGTGGGGAATTAGTACTTGTCATAATACAACTTAATTCTTTTCTCATCCCATTTCATTTGCTGTCTCCTCTCTATCTCTTGGTTCACTTCCCATTTGCAAGAAATCCATCTCCTGTTTCCTTCTATCTATCTTTTATTTTGCTCTTTAATTTACTTATACTTTGGGCTTCTGACATAACAAATCATGTGATATTTAAGGTTGTGTGTCTGATTTATTTCACTTAAGACTATGGTCTCATGAAAAAAGATTATGGTCTCAAGATGCATAAGTTTTCCTGCAAATACTTATAGCATAATACAAATTTTGTGTGTATAGATATGATATGTTCTTTATCCACTCATCTGTTGTTAGACATACAGACCTCTTCCAAGATTTAGCTATTATAAATTGTATTGCTATCAACATAAGCATGCAAGTTCTCTCAGTTTTGTTGTGGTTCATTTGGAAATGTCTTTCATTTATCTTTGTTTTGGAAGAATTATGCTTTTAGTTAGCGATCCTTTAGCGTTTTCAATATGCTGTTTGCCCTCTTTAAGAAACAGTAGAGAGAATCCTGCAGGCTCAAGTGAAAGGCCACAGGACAGAAATTCAAATTTACAAAAAGAGGTAAAAAAAATGAGTGAAGTTAACTACATAAGTAAATATAAAATATAGCATTATACATTTTTCATTTAGAAAATTTGTTATCCTAATTTAAAGAAAATTGCCTAAAGAAGTAATTATTTTTAAAAAACATAGGTATGCATGTATTGTTGTAATAGGATGATTTTTAACTCTTTGGTGAAGATTCCTAGAAGAGGGAATAGCTGAGTTGTATGGAGTTTGTAGTTTAGTTTTTGGAGGAATCTCCACATTGATTTTCATAGTGGTTGTACTAGTTTATATGTCCATCAACAATGTAGAAAGGTTCCTTCTTCCCCACAACCTTGCCAGGGTCTGTTATGGCTCTGTTTCTTGATGACAGTTGCTTCCAGAATTGGAGTAAGATGAAATATCAGTGTTGTTTTAATTTGCATTTCTCTAATGATCAGAGATGTTGGGCACTTTTAACATATTTATTGGTCATTTGTATTTGTCCCGCTGAAAAATATCTATTCTTTTTGACTGATTGTGTTTTGAGGGGGCCTTTTATTTTGGGGGCATCAAATTATTTTGAGTTCTTTATATATTCTGAATATTAGTCCTCTGCTTGAGGAATAGCTGGAAAATATTTTTTCCAGTTTGGTAGGTTATCTCTTCATCTTTTTTTTTTTTTTACTGTGTAGAAGATTTTAAATTTGATATAATTGTTTGTTTATTCTTAATGTTACAGCTTGTGCAATCAAGGTTCTATTCAGAAAGTCCTTGCCTATACTGACGTCTGTAAGAGTTTTACCCTATTGTATCTTCCAGTGAGGTGAATTTTTAATATTTGGACCTTTGATCCATTTTTATTTTAGTTTAGTACACAGTGAGAGATATGAGTCTGGATTCAATCTTTTGGATATGGGTAGTAGTTTTCTCAGCAGCATTTATTAAAAAGGCTCTTTCCTCCAGTGTATGTTTTTGAGCCCTTTTCAAAGAACAGCTGGCTGAATGTGCCTGGGGTTGTCTCTGCATCCTCCATTCTGTTCCATTGATTTCCTGATAGTTTCTGTGTCAGTACCATGCTGTTTTTATCATTGTAATTTTACCTTTCTTTCTTTATTTTTGGTTGGGTACTGGGAATTGAACTGACAAGCTTGTGCTTGCCAGGCAGTATCATTGTAACTTTATAATATAATTTGAAATTCAGCAACATCTCATCTCAATACCAATGTTTCCCTAAGGCACTTATACATAGACATTAATAGAAATAAAAATTAATTCTACTCCTCGAGTAATCGTTATTAATATGTTTGTATATACTTTCAGAGTGTTTTATTGAAATATATACACTATTACCTATCTATAAATATACATTAAGAGAAGTGGAATTAGGTTAATACAGCAGTATTTATCTATTTACAAGAGTGGTATTCAATACATATTCTTTTGTGGATCCTTTCATCTTACCGTATCAATACACTTATTTACAGCATCAAATTCAAGACCAGCATAGATAATTGGGGGGGGGGGGTCAGAAGCCAAGAGCTTTCTCAATGATAAGGAGGAACTAAATCTGTGGCATCGCCCCATCCCAGTTCCCAAGGGCTTATGAAATAATTCTTGATTTCTCATAGAAGATAGCTAATTTATTTGAAACTAATTATGCTTACTTTATCAGTTGGATTTTAGATCATGGGAGAGTCTAAGTTCCTCTTTGAGGAGATGGCGTTCAAGTGAAACTTTTAGGATCATTTTATGGACACAGATATTCAGTAAATCTAGACACTTGGGAAACCACCCACAGTTTAGGAAACTTTTTTCACCAAACTTTCTGGGATTTATGCATCACTGCACAAAAATTTCTCATGACTTCCATGACCAAGAGAGAAAACAATATTGTTTTTCATAAACAGTTGAATTGATTGGCTCAGGAAACGGTGGTGGAGGAGACATCACACACTGGGAAAAATCATATAGAGACCTGATCTGCGTGTCTTTGTCACAGTGGAGGGCAAAGCCATGAAGCTGCTGTCTGGAACAGGTCCCTTGAGATGGCTACAATGCTTCTTGGGAGCTGGCTGACGGAGTCATTGTGTGTCTTAATAAATGCCTTGGTGGGGCTAAAAATTACAGCTGAGATATTCGGCATTTTAAATATACATTCCAGGCAGTCTAGGGGCTTCTGGCCAGCCTATGTGACTGCAAAGAGAAAAATAGTAATCTTTTGGAATGTGCCCATTGTCAAAAATTGACCCTTGTTGTTTTGTGCTCTCTGGTGATCAGATACAGGAAAAATCCCCTTCCTGGTAGCTCTCTCCTCCTTCCTAACTGGAGTCTCAGAGTTAGTTACTCAGTGGAGTCCTGCAAAGTCATCTCCTTTAGGTGACCAATTTCTTGGGGGTGCCAATAGGGTCCCTGCCCCAATTAGGAGGTTCTTTCACGTCAATTAGAAAACCCAGGATTATTTCAATGGTACAATTGTAATGATCTATAATATCATCCCCCCGTAGTTTGTACAGGAAAATCTTTGCAATTTTGGTGAGATGGTATTAAAAATATGATCCCCAGTACAAATTTCAGCTTTAAGTCTGATCTAATTTCCTGGTGCTAGAATCAGTCTTTGCCTTTTCCAGTCCCATTGGTTTCAGGTTTGGACACCACTATCTAGACTATCAGCTCCGTGAATCTCATGTTTCCTAACATTTTTGGTCAATAACAACTACATAATAACAGGTTGGTGTCTTTGGGTAGCACAAGAGATCGGTTGCAGTATGTGACATCCTTGGGGTGAGGGATGAACACTGAAGGCCAGTGTGGTCTATGGCTTCCTAATACCCAGCGTCACCCTGATTTCTGCCTCCCTCGAGGTTTCTGATCTAGGAGCTGGAGATCTGGTCCGTTTTTACTTGCTTAATAGCTTGCTGGTTCTTCCTGCTTGAGCTAGGTGAACTGTGGAGGGGTGTCTTTCTCTGTGGGTCACAAGACCCTAAAGTACATTTAGTGTGAACACTGATATGCATTCACATTGTTGTGCAAGCATCACCAACACCAATCTATAGAGCTTTTCAATCTACTTCAAATGAAAAACCATAGCCATTAGACATTAATACCCCATTCCTCCCTGTCTCAGACTCTGGCAACCACCAAGCTACCTTCTGTTTATGAATTTGATTATCTCCTATATATCGTATAAGAGAAATCATACAGTGTTTGTCCTTTTATGACTAGCTTACTTCAGTCAGAATAATGTCATCAAGGTTCATATCTGCTACACCCCGTGTCACAATTTGCTTCTTTTTTTGTCTTTATGGCCCTGAGGATCAATCTCAAAGTTGCTTTACAATGGAGTTATACACTCGGACATTTTAAAATTTTATTTTATTTCACTTAATTTTATTATTTTGAGATAGAATCTCGCTAAGTTGCCCAAACAGGGAAAACGTGCACTCTTCCTGCCTCAGGCTCTGAGTTCTGGCATCACGGGTGTGCACCACCATGCCTGGCTCTTTGAATTTCCATCTCTTTTTAAGACTGAATAATATTTTCCTGTGTATGTACATGCCATAGTTGTTTACCATTCATAAACACTTAGGTTTTCCTTCCTTTTGGCCACTTTGCATAATGCTACTATGTACAATATGCCCCTGAACTTTGAGAGAATTGTAGAGTCACTCGTAAGTAATGATGCAGATAAAGGTGTGTGTGTGTGCATGTATTTTGTTCTGTGCAATGTTATCATGTGTGTGTGTGTTCATATGTCCACCATGAAAATCAAGGTGCATAACAAGTGTGCTTTGTATTGATAAGGCCCCCATGTTTAGCCCTAGATTTTATGTTCCATTTATAAAGGGTCACCAGCAGTAAGTAACAGCCTGTATTTGCAGCCATCTTTTTCCGGAAGTTTTGGCTAACTCTCC
This sequence comes from Cavia porcellus, assembly GCF_034190915.1. Classification (NCBI taxonomy): domain Eukaryota; kingdom Metazoa; phylum Chordata; class Mammalia; order Rodentia; family Caviidae; genus Cavia; species Cavia porcellus. Next base: position 44,141,938 of record NW_026947515.1, on the reverse strand, counting down.
ACAGTTACATAAACTGAAGTACTCAGGTCTAGTCATTGGTTTTTCAGGATAGTTTTGGCCATGATTTCCAGAGTAGTGAATGAAGAATGGCATAGGGGTGGTGGACCCTTGTGCCCAACAACACCTCCAGCCTGGATTAGGTTTCACATTCTTGTGTTGGTCACCAGCTACCAGGATTAGGCCATCTATCAGCGTATTGCCAGTGGAACCCCAGCCCCCTGTCATTGGAGGTGCTCAAGTTGTAAATGAAATGCTTCCTTTGGAAGCATGATTTCTCATGGGAAAGAATGACATTTGTGTAACTTTAAATTTTCAAGTAGTTACATTAACAATGAAAAGAAACATGAAATTAATTTTAATACATTGTATTTAATTTAATCCATGACAAATATTATTTCAACAAGTGATTAATATAAGCATTTTCCCCTAAAGTTCATTGTATTTATTGAAAAACCATAAATAGAGCACTGATTTGAGCTCATTCAAGCAGCTGATCCTCTCTAACTGTTAAAAGGATGTCTTTTTACCTTGGCAACAACTAATTGGGAAATAACGTTGAGAGAATCCAGGGAGCCAGGGAGGCACTGAATCCTGGGCTTGGAGTTTAGTGATTAAAGAACCAGGTGGAACCTTTCTCTTCTCACAGGGAATGTTTCACTTTTGGACAAGATAAAATAGGTAGAAAGAGCAACATTTAAACAGCTTAGTTTTAAATTTTATTACTTTATAAAAATATTTTTCGGGTGCTACCAAAAAAATTTTTTTTTCTTGCCCTGTTCTCCATTTAACATCTATAAAAGTTTTAAATATCATGAATCCATTTTGGCTGTAAATGGAAATGTGAAACAAAAACCAAGAGACAGACACAAAATCTTAAATAAACGCTCAAGTTTAGCTGCTGGGTTTACATATCACAAGGCTCATAAATTCAACCTGCATACAATGTGCCTCCTTAGAGAACTGTTCAATGCTGTATATTCCATTCTATTTTTCATACCTAGTCTTGGATGTCTGGCATACATTTGTACTTACAACAAATCTCAATTTGGACTAGCACATTTCAAGGGTTCAATAGCCCAAATGTGTTGGTCAGAACAGTTCTAGAAACAAACTATGTAACCAACTCTGTGACCACTTGTTTCAAGAGGGTTGTTAGTTTCATCCATCTGAGCATCTGACCTGATGGATTCCCAAGGTCAGCGGCACCTCGAGCCAGCTGGAGGTGCAGAATATAACAACCTTGTTTCTGGTGGGATTTGTTACCTTGGGAGTCTACAGCCTATCAGAAACCTTAGTCAGTTCATCTATTTAGTAACCCTGACCAAAAAACAAAAACAAAAACAAAAAAAACTTTTTTAAAGGTCAGAGAAGGAACCCTTGGCCCTGAGATACATATTAACATCTTTGGAGAAGATGTTACAGATTTTATAGATAAAACCAGCTGGTAGCAGCTTGTGATGGAATTAAAATGAAATCTCAGACTATAGGAGAGAAGAGGACTTCTGTAACTCGGCATGGTCTTGGAAGTTGACACAAAGGGCTGGGAATTCCGCATGGGTCATCTGGGCTGATCTTACAAGTCCTGTAGTGTCTCTCTAACCCTCAGCACTTTCATGCATCTAACCCTCTAACGCTCTGCACTCCTGTGCCAGCATTCCACCCAGGAGTTGGCACAGCCACCCACCAGCAGCCACCTCGAGGGATAGATGGAATACCAGCAGCCCACAGGCGTCTTGTGTCAGCTAAAAGCGCCTGGACATGGGTGGTTAGATAAAAAGTTCTCTGTTTCTTATATGCTGGGACAATGTCTACCACGGCCTACACTTTTATTATGGAATAATTCTTTATATACTAATGTTCCTCAGAGGAGTGCAGATTTTCTGCAAAATGTGCAGTTTTGTGGGTTTGCAGTTGATGGCTTTCCTTGGAGAGGCCCTCAGAGTTGGGGCTCCTTTCCACCCATGCTCAGCCCAAGCAGGTGTGTAGTGTGATAGGCACTGAAAGATGTGAACAGAGAGAGTTTGTGTATTTTTCATATCCCAGACTAAGTGTAATACATTATTAAGAATAATTTTACCTTTTTTTTAAAACTTTTTTCCTATGGCTACTGAAGTTTTAAAATTACATATGTGTCTTGCGTTTTATTTCTTTTGAGCGATGCTCCAGTGAACAATGCATGCTATGACACAGCAGCCTGGGTCATAGTATCTAAGTTCCAGGGTCACGTATGACACTAACAAACCCAGAAGGCATCACTGGGCCTCAGTTTCCTTGTGTATAAAATGGGAGAGTTGAACTAGGTACTATCAAAGTGACTAACAGACTTCAACTTTTCTGCTATCTAGAAAGTATGCGTAAACTAGAAAGAAATGATGATCTGGGGTAACCAGTCTGCATTCCTGCAGAAAAAGCTCACACTCATGCCATGCTGCAAAAGCTTAAATAGCAGAACATTGGCAAATGGACAGGGGTGTGATTAGCCCACTTTTATTTATTCATTATCCACCTCCAAGATAAATTCCCTAAGGGCTTTTCTGTCTTTGGAAACTGGAGATCCGGACCCTCAGCCCAGACCCATGCCCAAGAGGTGCCATGGACAGAAGAGTGGCCAGGCCTCAGAAATCCTTTTGGAAGCCAGCTTGCAAATGCAGGGCTTGCTTCTCAGAAATCAATTTCAGAGCAAAGGCATTAACAGTCTCTTCCTGGAACACTCACAGACAATCTCTTAAGAGCTAGAGAGAGGAGTGACTGCATTGTTTATGCATGCAAACATTGAAATAAATATTTCAGACCAGCAAATAGAAGAGCTAGAAATACTCGCTGGCGTCTGACCTGCTGGCCTCTTTGTGCATCACAAAGCCTGCAGCTGCTTACTTTGTATTTCTCTTTCCTCATCCAATCTTGTTCCTAACAGCTTGCCAGAGATCCTTTCTCTGCTATTTGTTTCCTTGCTTTAAACAAACTTCATTGGCTTTCCCTGTATTTTTATTTGGCAAATACTAACCGTACGTACGTGTGGTATGCAGTATGACACTTTGATAATGTGCACATTGTATAATATTCAGATTAGGGTTTCTCTTTCTTTGGAAACAAAATTTAGTCTGCTATTCCTATTTTCCCTGGCCACTCTTCCCAATCCTCCGGCAGGTGACCTGCCTTTCCCTTGACAAGTTCTGCCCATCTGAAGGCTTTGCCCATGGGGTCCCCTCTGTTGGGAAGTTCTCTCCTCTACAGGCAGTTCCTGCAAGGCCCTCTGTCTTTGTGCATTTTTTATATGCATGATACAGGATTCCGTCCTGGTAGCCAAAAAAGCCATAGGTACCTATCGTGTGGCCATTCTCTTGGATATCTGCTGTACATGCTATGTTCCAACCGTTATGCCAGATGACGACTCACCAAGCAAGTAAGTAGCAGATCAGAGAGGTCTGGGCACTGCCAGCCCACCCTGAGCCCAGACTTTGATCGCTGAATCATCTTCCTTCTTCCGCAGGTTCAAGCTCTTTCCTCTGTGTTCCTGTAGTACACGTTGGGTATAATACTTAGTCCACTTGGACTACTGTACAAAGTGCCAGAGACTGGGCAGCTAAAGCAACAGAAATTTATTTTTTCACAGTTCTGGAAGCTAAATATCTGAGATCAACATGTTGGCATGATTTCTTCTGAAGTCACTTTCCTTGGCTTGTGGATGGCATATTTTTCCTGTGTCCTCAAATGATCTTCCCTCCATGTGACTCTGTCTTAATATTCTCTGTATAGGGATTCCAGGCGTGCTGGATTCCAATTCACTCTGATGACTTAATTTTAACTTTATTATCACTAGAAAGCTCTTTTTTCCAATGGAGAGGTATTGGAGCCAGGTGTTCAACATAGGAATTGTGTAATAAAAAAATACCATTCATCCTGAAACACTGGTCACAGGTAACTTTAAATCACAGTTAAGCAAATACCTGTATCACCTGCTAACCAAAAGAGACTGTGTCTGAATCAGACTCATGCCCTTTCCAAAGCTAAGTTTAACTCAGCTCTTTAAAAACGACTCTCATTTCTGAGCGTTTGGACCATATGGGCCAAGATAGTGAGGTGGTTGTGTATGTATCATGGGAGGGTGGGTGATACCTCTTTGTTTACCTGTGTGTGACTGGACAGAGGAACAGTGGAGACAGCTGAACTGCAGAAGTCCTGAGGATGTGGTGGGCTGTGAGTTAAGTGTCTGCAGATAGGGCCAGGGTGGGCTGCAAGCTGATCTCTGGGCTGAGGAGGCACAATGCATCTGTATCTCAGTAGGTTTGTACATTGGTATGGTAGGTTTGTACATTGATACAATGCCTGGGTCTTGCTTGTATATACATCCAGGGCAATGAGTAAGGTCACGTCCAGAGTCATCCACTATAGCTGGGACTGAGGCTGGATACTGAGGGTGTTGAGTTGAAAAGTAGGTTTTCTTGGCTTTTAATTGTACACAAGGTCCAATTATAGGAATGAGATGAGGAGCTGAACGAGGAAGTCTTGGTGAGAGGTGCTGAGTTCTAGATATGGCAGGCCCTGTCCTCAGATTTGTGCAGTGGAGGTCTATGGATAGGCATCTTTAGTCCTGCTGCCTGTTTTTTTCAGCAAAGGAGTTAGAGAAAATCCTGCTGAGCCTCTCTATGTCTTGCTAAATGCCCAGTAGAATTGTGACCACCATCACCCTTCTCTCTGAGCCTCACTGATTCCATTACCAACACCTGGTGACTCTGTTTCCTAAAAGTCTTGGGAGGCCAGGTACATTGTCCTTGATTTTGCGCTTTCCAATCAGACTTTTCCTCCCAGGATGTGAGTCAGCCCCTTGCTTGGAATTCTCTTTCAGTCTCCAGGCTAAATCCAAATCCTGGACTTAGCAAGTCCAGGCCTTCTACTCCCCCCCCCCCCATTCTGCCACATCCGTGGAGCTGACCTCGTGGAATCCTGTTACAATTCTTGATAAGCTCAGGGCTGAGGCCTCCTTGGTTTGCCTCAATCCCACTCATGATTTACATCATCCTTAATATCTAGGCCGGAATTACAGTTACTCTCTCTCAACCTGGCCTAATGCCTATAACAGAGATGGTACCAATCAGCTGGTTGTATCCTTTATAGATTGTAGACTCCTGTAGGATAGTACAGCGGCTGCTTGTTTTCTTGTACCTTCAAATCTTACAGTGGGTTTGCACAGAGAACATACACAATATACGCGTATCAAGTAAGCAAATAGATCATGCATTCTTAAGCACAGCCACAATCACTCCATTTCTCCCTTCTCAGGTCTGACTTTGGAGATGCTGTCCTGATGAGGCTAAGGAAACTCAGAGTCTGCAGGTCTGATTATCTGAGCCAAGACCCAAACTCTTCACTAATATAAATAACTCTAACAGTACAAGCAGGAAGGAATAAATAACTCACTCATCGGTTCTCTTTGTCTCTCTCCAGTGAGCCTGGCAGGTTAGAATACTGTATGTGAAGTAGGCGAGTGTGTGGAATGAAGGAGCCCAGAGCCGGAGAGGACCTTGGTACATCCTTTGTTGTTCAGAAATAGCTTTCATACCAAGTTATCATCAGTCACGGCAGGTCCAGGTGCCTGAGGCTCTGTCTACTGTGTGTCTCTTACAACCAGAGGAAACTTCTGTCTCCCCACTGGAAAAGAGAATATCCCGTTTAAGGACTGTGTTTGCCTTGTTGACAGTGTATGTCTACAATTCAGTAGGAACCTGTACCTGTTGTGGCAGAGAAGGTAGCTCAACCCACTCCATCTCATGCCCACGTGGAAAATGGGGCGTGTACATCTTTCCTGGTCTTCAACCAGTAAGACCATCCTGAATAAGACTCTTGAAGTTCAGTGATTCAACTGATACAAGAATGTCTTGTACATGTCCAATTTTATACCCATGTTCAGCAAAAGGCATTTCTGTATCTTCTAAGGAAATGTATTCCAGAGTGGCAGACACAGTGGCAGTGGTATATATTGTGGCTGAGAGGGGCAGATAGATTCAAAGAGAAAGAAATTAGCAACAGGGCACAAATGGCCAGTTGAGACTCTAACTTGAAGGAAGCAGGTTGGGTGTGTGTTCAGGAAAGTCACAGCATTGCCTAAAAAGAGTTAAATGCAAAAGGCAGAAAGCTGCAAAGATAAAGAGAGAGAGGGAGGAGTCTGTTGCAGCAACATTTTGGAAGTTCATTGCACGAGGACAAACAGTAACACATTTAGCAAATGTAGAAAGCAGTCCCATTTATGCCAGAGAATTTCTCAAAGGCTCAGGAATGGCAGCACCATGTGCTTTTTGAAGTGGAAGTTTAAAACAAAGGCAAGGCCTTTAAGATGTTATTTAAGAATAAATTAGATGCCCCTGCTCGGGGTGTTAGCTCCTCCACTCTACACCGCCTGGTCACATGCAGATGGATCAAGACAATGTTCCCTCTGAAAATGGTTAAACTGAAAAACTTTGGACCAAGGAACTGGGCACAAGGAATTAATACACAAATGGACATTTTGGAACTCTTCCTAAAGGTTATAAGCTGGGCCTTGCAGGAGGTGATGGCCTTCATTGATAAGCAGGGAGACTGATAAAGAGGGAGGAGGTTGGCATGGGGGCGATGACTCATGGCAAAACACAGATGCCAAAAAACCAGTTGTCTGTGGCAGTTCTTAATGATGTGGGCGTGGCCTGAGCTATCAAGAGCTAATAAGGGCTGATCAGGAATGAGAAGCATAGTGCATGAGCTGGGGGCCTGGGGTAACGAGGATGCCAGATTCAGGTGAAGATGCTTGTTGAATTCTTAAACTACAAAATAAAATGATGGACATGGTTTGAGAAAGACTCCTCTGCAGCTGTGTGTCTGGGCTGAGGTATGGAAAAGCTGGCAGCAGGGACCTCATGAAAAGGTCATTGACCATGTCTTATTTCCTTTTTTTTGTTGTTGTTGAGACAAAATACCTGATGCCCAAAGTTAGGGAAGGAAAGGTTTATTTCTTGCAATTTTGGAGATTTCAGTCCATACTCAGCTGACTACAAGACAGGGTAGCATGGTGGTGCAAACAGCGAGCCTGAACCAGCGAGAGGGATAAACAGACATTCTTCCTACCATTACATTGAATGCTGGCTCCACCCCTTTTGGGTGTAGCACTCACACCACCAATCTGAGAACTAGACAGTGAACCAATCACAAACGCTAGATTTGGTTGCATCCATGATTGCATGAGGCTTGGAGATGGCCACTGATATAAACCATGACAGACTGTAACTGAGGAGTTTAGTAATGAAGGGTTCAACAGGAAAGAGAGAAGTGGAAAGGAAATACACACCAAAACCCATCCCTGGCCAAATCTGGTGCTTTTCTATTCCTGTATCTCAGCTCATTTGCTCTCCAAGGACTTTGCTGTGCCTCATCCGTGCTAACACTTTAGCAGATGAGAACACTAGATTTACAAAAGCCAAGTCCCAGTTCTTTGAATTATTTGAAAGCATGTGAGCCAAAAAATGAATTGATTTTGGGCACAGAATACAAATTCTCCTAAGATATTTCTCAAGGTGTTATCAGTCTTCAGCCAACCGCAAAGCACTAAATGTGCTATTCCCTGAGAGCCTGTCCAGGAAGGCCGGAGGCCTCCCACTCATTATCAGGCCTGTCACCACACTCTCCCTTCCCCAAACCTCACCCCCTTTTCTCTAAAATTGACCCTGAGCACCCCAGCTCCAAGAAGACAAGCACAAGATTCCCTAGGGTGTCTTGTAGGTAATAAGTGCTCTATATCTGCCAGCTGTTATTTTTAATAATTATGGGGGAAAAGGCCCAGATAGATTCATCTTTGACTTGTCAGGGCCTCACATCACAGGGCTGGTCTCCTGGGCTCAGAGAATGGGTATGGAGAGAATGCTATTGACTAACTTAAGAAAATTAAATAACATCCTATTGACTAATTAATAAACATCCTCCTGTAATCAGAGTCCAAGACATGTTCAATGTTGTGGCAAAGATGTGTCTTTTGTCTAAATGTAAGGGTGTGTGGAACACTGAAGATCTTCCCTTCCAAGACACTAAAAGCTTCTTGCATTTGAATCAGTTTCTAAGTTGATTCAGTGCATTTGTCTCTTTTCTTTTCTTCTACTAACATTTTTATTTTACATAGGACAAAATACGCCATTTAGCTGTTTTTAAGGGTACAGTTCAGTGACACAAAGTACTATCACAGTGTTGCACAATCCTCCACTAATATTTTAAATCAGATTCCCACTCTGGTTCTTCATGAGATGCCTTCCATCCCCTTGGCTGATGAACCCAGCTTCTATTTACAGTTCTGCAGTCTGTAGAAATTTAGAAACCACCTTTCAGACGCAGCCTTTTCTGCAACTGCTGATAATGGGTCTCAAGGCATCTGTTTAAATCTGCCTCTTATGTTTACCTCTCAGTGAGGGAGACCACTTCCTTCCTGGGGCACTCTTACGCTGCTGAGTCCTGGTGACCTGTCTCAAGCTCATGTATAATGAGCACATTACACATCTAAGTTCATCAAATATCAGAAAAATCATGCAGGAACAGAAACCTCACTGGTTCTGTCACAGAAAGATTTAAGTTTAAGTCTAAAGTTTAGGGTTACATGTCCTAGAGCAAATGAATTCTATTCTCTGATCCACAGTTTCCTTTTCCGTAAAATGGAGATAAAATTCTCAAGTTGTAATAAGATTGAGAAATTATGCACAAGAAGCATCCAATATCATTCTTTCAACATGAGAGACCCTGGAAATCATTTCTGTATAGAGAAAGAGATCTCTCTATCTGCAATTTCTCTCTTGTGACAAGTCTTCAATACATACCTATCATGAATTCCTTTTCTGGGCATTAGATGTACATTCAATTTAGATTCTGTGATTATTTATTTACATTTCAAAAACTGGCCTGCATTTAAGCCAAACCAAATGATCCTAGAGAGCTGTTAAATTGGAGGCAATAATTATCCATCCATCAAATGTTTATCCCACTGTGTATTTGCACAGCATGGGAGGCTTTGGGTATTGTTTATATAACAGTCTGTGATTATTTATGCTAAAGCATATGATTATGTAAGTGCTTACAAGAACAAGACAGAATCCAGACATGTCTGTGTATAGGATGGGGCAGACCTTGGCAAATGTAGGTTTATGAAAGGCTGAAGGACATTGTGGGAGGGGGCACATTTTAAGGCTTAGCCAGGCATGATGATACTCTTTCCCATTGCTGGAAGAGATGAATAATTGTATGCAGGCATCAGTAAAATCCGCTCCCTCGTGTAATTTATATCTTGGAACAAGAAAAAAGGAGATCTAAAAGTGAAAATGGAATCACGCTGTAAAGAATGATTTTACACAGTGGGTCAGATTGAAAAGCTGGCCAAAACCAGGGCACCATTCTTATACATCTTGCCCCATGTGTACCCACAGGACAGGAAAATTCAAGTAAACTCAGCACAGAATCCTGCCCTATCAGTGACCTCAGTTCGGGAGAGAACATCACGAATGAAGGAGAAAAACAAAGATTGCCTGGATGAGGTATCTCTGAGCAACAATGCAGCAGACATTGGTAATTTCATCCACTATCAATAACAGTGCTCTCAGCTTTTAACTAGAAATATAGTCTCCCAAAATAAAGCCATTTCCCAGCCTCTACTGGAGCCAGATGTGACCACATCACTTAATTGAAAGAAATGTAAACTGAATTGTTAAATGTGGCAATTTTCCAGAAACTGCCCCTAAAAGATAGCTGGTACTCTTTGCTCTCTTTTTTCTTTGTTCTTTCTTATACTTTGACTCAAGGATATAGATACGATGAATGGAACGTTAGTTTCCATCTTGGATCATTCTAAGGGTAATGGAGCAATAAACTGGTAGGAACCTGGTTCTCCAAACTTCTCTAGGAGGAGAAATGAATTTTGGTCTTAGATAAACTTGCTAGTTATCATCTTGGTTGTTTCTAACTAATTCTAATTAATACAGTCGGACAAGATTCAGGTAAATGGAGTTAAATGGAAGGAGAGGGAATATTTCAAACAGAACAAAGGTGTGAAATCCAGAAACTAAGGAACGTGTAAGGCAGAAGTGGAAGACCTCAGAGGGATGTGTTAGCCCGAGGTAAACCCAGTGGATGGGGAAAGGAGATCAGGCTGGAAAGAACTACTAAGTTCAGGTCATACGAGACTTTGAACAATGTATGAGGATATCTAGACTCTCCTGTGTGCAGCAAGAAAAGGCTGAGGATTTTGGAGTATGGAAGTATCCTGATGAGAAGAGCTTTGCCAAGATTAATTAATTAGCAGTGAAGAATATGAAACTAGTTTTGGGGCTGTTGTTATATCTAGGCAAAAAGAGGAGTGATTCTTTAAAAAAAAAAAAGCAGAGGCAGAGAGGATGACCAGGACATAGCAGATTCTGAGATGCATTCGCTTGGAAGTCATTTCTAAGAGGAGTTTTATTAAAAAAGGGAGAACAACAAAACCTATGGAAACTTGAGCACAGGAAAAGACAGCTGGAGAGGTCTCTTGGAAGAAGAAGGCACTGAAGAGGGTATTGGGACATTGGAAGGCAAAATACGTATTACATAAGCAACGGGATTCTGTGATTTGATCTCTTATAGATAACTGGTCTTCATAGTTGGTGATCCGTGAGGCTTACCACATGTACACCACTTCAAAAATTTTGAGACAACGTGAACCAAATTACCTAACGTTCATCAGGGGAGAGAAGCTATCCGCTGCTCATTGTTATCAAAAAGCAAGAGAGGGATCAAACCTAACTGGTTTTTCCAGGACAGCCTGTGGGGTGGAAATGGGATCATTCCAGCTGGGGAAAAGTGGTTCATGTTGATCAAACTCTTGAGAACTTGCTGTGCGAATGAATATGAAGTTGTACCTCTTATTTATTACCAAGACATCTTGGGGTCTGGTGGTCAAGGATGTTTTGTGGGAATGAGCTCAAGGCAATGAGCAATCGTCTCAAAGTTTTCTTTGAATTGACTGGGAGGTGTATCACTGTACCATGATGATGGCAGTATAAAATTTGGGGCATTTTGCCTTTGTCAGTTCCATTTCCTGTTTCATTTCTTTCACAGTTCACAGTTCTGGATAAACACAGAGAGACTTAGTAGACAATATTTGGACCACCCATCCTTGGCAACAGCGGTGTTACTTGGCCAGGACACAGTTAGCTCATAGCATGAGTCACGTCACTTTTCTGGTTTGTAGCTTTCTCCTCTATGAAAAAATAAAAAGAGCTAGCCACTTCCCAAAGAAGTGTACTCTCACTCTAACACTGTAGGATTTTGTGACATTTCTTACTACCTTGGGGGTTTAGGGATAAAGAACATCCACCATGCTCAGTTCAGATTCCAAGGGTGTGCCCAAGGCAATCAGAGACTGATCAGGAACCAGGGTCCAAGAGTTAATCCACCCCTTCTCACTGCAATTTAAGGACACAGTGGCCGGGAGATGTCCTTGGCAGCAGTTGCTTTGACAGTTTCCTAGGAGTGATGACAGTATTTTCGCAGCAGAGCCAAGACACTCCTTGATTCTGGATCATCAATCAGCCCTCTGAATTTCAAGGGCTCTTCAGGTTCTTCCTTCACTGTTGTTACACTTTGACTGGAATTTTCCATAAATGAATTATACAAAGGATGGAAAGAAGCCAAGACATTCTACACCTGGACCCCTAGTGGTATCTCCATGAAGAAGACCATGAATGTCCAATTTGACTTAGTATGCAATATATTCTTATCATTCTTCATTTCTTCAATAGATCCCAATTTAACTCCTAACCATTTGCCCCTGGTGGTGCAAATCCTTTCACTGCTGAGACACGTCAGAAGCAACTGTTAAGAGCCCTGGCTGGTGGCCCCTGTGCCTGGACCAGGTCACTGTCGGCTACATAAGCCCTGAGGTTTTGCACACAGCATGTCTGTTCCTTTCTCCCCTCCCAGCACTTTTGAGACCTGTCTGTTGTGCAGTGGTCTGCCAGGTCCGGGAGCTTCCCTAGTTCCCAGAGTGATACATTGCTCATTCCCTCTTTTGGAAGGCTTGGATCTAAACCAGGTAAAGCTTCTTTCAGGGCTTAAGGAGTGCCAGACACTCTGTTTTTGGGTCATGTTCTGGTCAAGAGGTAAGTGACCAGCCCCCTGCTTCAGAGATCATCACTTTAGGGTGACAGCAGATCATTTGTCATCAGTTATCAGCTGAAATGAAAACCTACTGAAAATGAGAGGCCAAGATGAACAGGGCAACAAAATAAGGCACAAAGGAGGATGGGCTCAGCAGGGTTAGCATGAAACTGGGAGGGAAGGGGTAATGGTTTCCCCTGACAGCCCCTGCCAAAAACTCTCCCTCTACCTGTCCGTTCTCTTAAGTGAGATACTATCAAAGATAATTGGGGGGAAGGAGTGTTTTCCATCTCCAATTTACCCAATTATGTACCCGGTCACAAGGTCCAAACTACCATCCCACAGGCAGTCCAATGCTGTTGTTCTCATGGTCCTGGCATCTCACAAATCTATCCCTCTCCCGCCCCTGCCCCTAGCCCTCTTGTTCAGAGCAGCAGAGCAGTTGCCTGATTTGCCTCATTTCTGCCTCCTGGGTGCTCTTGGCAGTGTGATCTCTCTCCAGCAGAGAATGAACACTAGCAGTGCAGGGTGGAGCCCTACTGCCTCCAGGTGAAAGTCCAGCCGGAGATTTGCTGACTTTAGGCCACCACTCGACCTGGCTCTTGTCCATTGGTCTCACTTCATCTTTAATGATCTTTCCTTTATGATCTTTCTCATTCTCCAGGAGCCCTCGATCCTCCAGGGTGTTCCTCACTTCCCTCACATTTGCACAGAACATTTGGAACTCTCCCCTCCCCTCCCCTCCCCTCCCCTCCTCTCCCCTCCCCTCCCCTCCCTTTCCCTTCCCTTCCCTTCTCTTCTTGACATTATTTTTTTAGAAGAAAAAAAAAAAAGAGAATGAAACTGGGTTACAAAACAGATTAGTAGGACAGTTATGATAGTTGGTACATTGCACATTGCCATCTTCATCATAGTTATTCAGAGTATGGAATATAGACATGATATCTTGTAAATAATATTTTAACACAATACATTCTTTTCAAGGAACAGAGAGAAGTTAGCTGTGGAGCTATCTTAACTATCTTGTGTGTGTGTGTATATATATATATTTTCTTTTTCCCTTTCCTTTCTCTTACCACAGTTTGTCTTCAATGCAATTCAAAATTTCTGCTGTACATTTTGGATCCTACTTGTTTAGTTTCTCACACTAGTGAGACAATATGACTTTTACACATATGAATCTGTTTTATTTCCCTTATGTGTATGGTCTCAAGTTGCAGTTTATCCTTATTTATGGCTGAGTAGTACTTTATTATATAAAAACACACATTTTAAAATTCTATTTCTTGGTTGATGGGCACTTGGATTATTTCCAAGATTTACTTATTACAAATTGTGCTGCTATAAATATGGGTGTACATATGTCACCGTGGTATGATGTTTTTTAATTCTTCTGGGAAAATACTCAGAAGGGAAATAGCTCAGTCAAATGGGATCTGTAATCCTAATCTTTTTGAGGAATATCCATACTGATTTCTACAGTGGTTGTATCAGTTTGCACTCCTACCAACAGTGGAGAAGTGTTCCTTTTCCCCCACACCTCCTCCAGCATTTGTTATTGGTTGATTTCTTGATGATAGCCATTCTTTCTGGAATGAGATGGAGTCTGTGTTTTAATTTGCATCTCTCAGGATGACCAGTGATGTTGTACATTTTTCTCATATATTCAGTTGCCATTTGTATTTCTTCATCTGAGAAGTGTGTATTCATCTCAGATGCCTCTTTTTGGGTTGGGTCTTTGAATTTGGGGGCTTGATTTATTCAATTCTTTATGTGTTTTAGATATAAGTCCTTTGATTGAGAGACAGTTGGCTAAAATTTTTTCCCACTCTGTGGGTTTTCTTTTCACTCTGTTGATGATTTCTTTTGATGTGCAAAAGCTTCTTAAAAAGATGAGATCCCAGTTGTTGATTCCTTGAAATACTTTTGTGCTATTTGCATTTGTTTGGTGTTATTATCTTTGTGAAGCTCTCCCCAGTGTCTCAGAAGAACTTTGGTTTCTTTCCTTAAGGTGACCAGCTTATCTGGTTGATGGCTGCATTACAATGGCTGTCCAAATTGTATTTTGTTCATTTATAACTCATGGAGAAACCCAATTTGCAGTCACATTTCCATCTTCATGTTCCCAGAACATGCACATCACTTGTGGAATGCCCAATAAATATTTTTTATCAAATTATTTTATTTATAGAACAAAAGGACAGTAAAGAGTTAGAAACGTTGGGTGTACATGGATAAGAGAGCATACCAAGGGACTGCAATCTGAGAGAGAAAATTATTAAAGCAGTGTTTGGATATTTTAGATAAATATTGACTTGGAAATGCCAGGAATAATGGGGACATGGGGACTTGTTGGTTATGCCATTCCTAGAGTTTTGGTTGGGATTTGAGAGGTCAGAAATATAACAGTGCACTTTGCTTGAACAAAGCCGTGATTTTATGATTGGCAAGTGAGGGGGAAGAGCCCGGGTGAGTGGGAGGAGAACCAACAATGGCTATTTTTCACCCGTATTTCTGGTCCAAGCCAGTTGAATTTATCAGTAAGAAAAGCTCTGGGGCCAGTCACCATTAATCATCTATGGTGGAGCAGTAGTTACCCCCAGGGAAAAGGAACAGAGGAGGGCATTTTAACTCAAGCTAGCATTTGAATTTTATCTTAGAAATAATTTCCTTCAATATTTAAAAATACTGAACAAGTTCTTGGTGTGTGTTAGGCAGGAGGGTGAGAGGCATTTGAAAATTGCTAAAATTTTCTCTTACCAAGTTCATAGTCAAGTGAAGGAATAGAAATAGGGAAAATCCTAAGAGAATCCAGCAAGTGTGGGAGCAGGGAAGAGCAACTGTTTTAAAGTTTCTATCACGTGCATCAGTGGAAGCCCTCAAAATAACAATGACACACAAGCAATTGACGTGGGTTTCTCTTGTACATGAGAATGTCCAGAAGTGGGCACTTCAGGCTGGTATGGCAGTTGATGGACCCGAGGATGCCAGGCTTTTATCTATCACCTTTAGCAGGTGGTTTCCTCATTGCTCTGTCGTAAGTGGCTAAAGAAGCTTTAGCTAAGACATCTACATCCAGGCAACAGAAGGAGAGAGATGCTTCTATGATCAAAGGCAGCTCTTCAGGAAGTGTTACTTAGGGAAGTCCTGCACAGCCTTCTTGTGCACATCTTTGTGGTCAGAACTTAGATTCTTGGCCATATCTAATTGCAAAAGTTGTTCTATTTCCAGCTGGGGGTGGTGGCACACATCTGTAATCATAGCACTTGGGAAGCTGAGGCAGGATGAGTAACTGTGAGCTCCCAGCCAGCCTGCGTTACATGAGCAAGTTCAAGGCCAGCCTATACTACATGTGAGATGCTGCCTCAAACAAACAAACAAACAAAAGTTGTTCTGTTTCTGGCGAGGGAAGGTTAGTATAGCCAACTAGTACCTTTTTTAAAAAAAATTTTTATTTTGAAAATAGTAAAATACAACAGAACAAGACAGAACAAAGCCAACTAAGATCATACAGTGAAATTGATACAGAACTTCACAGCAGGTTACTGGGATAACAGTAATAGGTATCACAGAATAATTTGTTATCTTTACAATAGTTGTTCTTTTAATCACATATATCAAAATAAAATGAAATACAGAACATTATAGAACTTATCAAAACAGAATATTGAATAGAGCAGTACCATTAATCAGAATAGAGCAAAACAGTAATAAAAATATTTGCCTTCCAAGAGATGGTAGAAGGAAATCCCCCTTATTTGCTATGGTCAACCTCCCAGGAGATGCTCAGATTTCTGGTTCCCATTTGCTAATGGGGGACAGGAGAAGGAGGGTAGGGGAAGTGGGATGTTAGGCTCTAGGCCATGCACCAGTAGGTTCACTACTGCTTAGCAGGGAGGCAGGCTGGTTGCTTGGTTTCCCAGTGTCCTAAGTTCCAATATGGTGCAGATCTCAGGAGACACTGATGATTCTCCCCTGGGAAGGGCCACAGCCTGCCACACCACAGCCAGTTACCAGGGAGGGGAGCTGCTTGCTTGGCTTCCTAGTGTCCTAAGTTCCAACATGGCGTAGATCTCAGGAGCTGCTGGTGGTTCTCCCCCTGGAAGGGCCACAGCCTGCCACTCACAGCCGCTTACCAGGGAAGGGAGGTGCTTGCTTAGCTTCCCAGGGTCCTAAGTTCCAACATCTCCCCAATTAGTACTTTTTGCATCCTCTCTCACGTGAGAACTCTGGAGAATCCCTTTGGAAGACATACTTAATATCTCTCAAGATACTATACACCTTGCCCCAAAAGGAAGGAGGTCCTGAGCTGTAGAGGGTCAGGCTTGCCTTTTGGCAGAGGTGGGCTGTGGCAGGGCAAAGAGATATCTGTTAGGGATTTGCAAACTGGATTCCTATTTGAATTCTGATGTAGAATCTGCCTCTGAAAGAGATAGAAACACCAAGAACATTTCAGATCCTCCCCACTCCTGAGGCAGAATTTTCTGATAGACTGAACGGGTGAAGGTGGTTTCACTGAGCCCTCATAGATTTTATTCCTCAGAGATAGGATGATTTCTCCAGAGCAGACAAGACCAGGATTACCCAGATGCAAAGGCAGAGGACTAGGAACTCAGAGAGCCCGCATTGTGCAGATTTCATCTGGGATCCCGTCCCTTGGCCAAATTTGACCCAGTGACTCCCTAGAACTTTTACCAATTGGATGATCAACTTTCTTCCCTTGAGAATCATTTCATTTTAGGTTGACCGTTTTTAACCATTCTGTGATCTCTGGGCTGAGCCTAAAGGATGTGGAACTGGAGAGAAAAATATTCTCCCCTGGTTCCTGAGGTGCAGCGGAAAGAGCACAGTCAGGATGCTTCAGACACCGGGCCAAGTTCTTACACAGATCCTCAGTGATCCTGATCCTCTGCACTTCATCCTGATGACTAATGACAGGAGCTTTTGTCCTCTCTCACTGTTTGTTGGGATGACTTTATTATTATTTCTTGTTCTTTCTATTCATGTTTCCAAGAGAGTCTGATGGGAAGATAAAGAAACATGAAAAATCACGCAATGACTTCAACGAGTGAAAAATCTGTGAATCGTCATGCAATGACTATTTAACACGTAAAAACTGTGAAGAGCAGTAGGAGGTTATAGGAAAAATAAAGTTATTGTGGGGTAGGAAATTCAAGGCAAGATATGTTGTTGATGCTGGTTTTTAATAGCTTAATGGAGGTATAAATAACATACGATAAATAATTCAGTCATTTTTTACATATACACATGCATGTACTTATCAAATAATCGCAATAAGATAATGAACACATCTTTTGTACTCCCAAACTTTCTCGTCCCATTTTCTTTTTCTTTACTTTCTTTCTTTCATTTTTCTTTCTTTCTTTTTTTTTGTACTGAGAATTGAACTCACGACCTCACACCTGCCAGGCAGGTGTTTGTCACCTGTTTTATGATTTCTATTTCCCACTTTTTCACACCCCAACCTTGTCTCCAAAGAGGTACAGATCTGCTTTTTGTCACTATGTATTTGTTTGCTTTATTTAGAATTTTATACCAAAGGAATCATATATGGCAACAGATTCTCTCTTTTTGTCTGGAGTAATTATTCGAAAATTTACTCGGGTTGTTGAGTACAGAAATAGTTCATTCTCCTCTACTGCTGAATGGCCTTCGTTTGTATGGATATACCACAGTTCACTTATCCATTCGTTTCAAAACCAAGATTCATTGGCTTGGTTGCTTTTTGCTATTTTTGGCTGTTATAAATATTTTGTTGCAAGATTTTATGTTTTTATTGCTCTGGAATCAATGCCTAGACATACAATTGCTAAGTCATATAATAACTTATTAAATGTTTTTAAATTAAATCTTTAATTTTTAGAAAACTGCTGATTCATATAGCTGTAACAAATAATTTCTTAGTTTCCTCTGAGATTGATATTTTGAAAAATACAAACACTATTACCATCAGGATATTAATGTCAATATAAAACACTGAGAAGTATAAATCTCCCCAGATGTATTTGTGGTCATTTGTGTCTGTCCAGGGCTATGCAGTTTTACCAGATCATGTGTCTGTGTATCTATCACCTCTGTCAAGGTACGCAATAGTTCCATTATGATAAAAATCTTTAATGTTGCCCATATATATCTGTACTTACCTCCCTTCTCTACATTTAACCTGACCTGAGCTCCAAGAAACCATTAATCTCTTCTTTTGTTACTTCAAGACTATCATATAATTGTGATCTAACATTATCTAATCTTTTGGAATTGACTTTTTTTAACTTAATATAGTTCCCAGAAAGTCTTTGAAGGTGGGTGTTGCTGAATAGTAATCCATAGTATGAATTCACCTTAATTTGTTCCAAAACTAACCTGTTGAAGGTTTTTCATTTTGTTATTAGTTTTTCATTTTGGCTATTATGAATTAAGCTGCTATGAATGTTTGTATACAGATTTTTGTGTAAATATGTTTTCATTTCTTTAGCATAGAGTTCAAGGGTTCAGTCCCTGAAGACATGGTAGCTATATTTTAGTTTTAAAAGAAATTGTGTCTTACAAGGGCTACATCATTTTACGTTTATACCAGCAATGTGGGTAATCCAGTTACTCCACATTCTTACTTGCTGTTTTTCATTTGAGCCATTCTGATAAGTACGTGATGATATCTTATTGTGGTTTTAACTTGCATTTGTCCAATGGCTAGTGATTTTGAACATCTTCCCATGCGCTTATGTGCCGTGTGTCTGCCTGATTCAGTTAAGTGCTTGGTCATGCAATTTGTCCATTTTCTAGTTGGATTGTTGGCTTTCTTAATTTTGAATGTTGAGAATTTTATATATTTTAGATGCTAGTCTTTTGTCAGATGTGTAATTTGTAAATATTTTCTCCCAGTTTCTAAATTTTATCTTTCCATCATTTTAACATGTCTAACTCCAGAAACTGCCAACTGTTTCCTGAAGTGTTTGTACCATATAACATTATTACCAGCAACATTTTTTAAAACTTTTTTTTGTCTTTTTCATTTTTATCGGTACCGGGAATCGAACTCATGACTGCCTGCTTGCAAGGCAGGCACTTATGCTGCTGAGCTAAATCCCCAGCCCTTACCAGCAACATTTGAAAGTTCTAGTTGCTCTAGGTTTTTGCCAGTGCTTGATATGTAAGTCATAGATATCCTATGGATGTGAAGTAAAAGCTCATCATGGCTTTAATCTGTTTTTCTTAATGGCTAATGATGCTGAATATCTTTTCATATGTTTTTATGTTTGTATGTCTTCTTTGGTCATATGTTTCTGCAAATATTTTGCCCATTTTTAAAAATGATTATCTTCTTCTGAAGTTGTAAGTCTGCTACATGTCGAGATAGAAATTTTTTGTGGAATATAACTATGTGTTGTATTTACTTTCTCTTAATCTGTGGCTGGGCAAGATATATTTTATGAAGCATCTTTTTCTTTTTTATTATTATTAAGCTTATTGGTATCATTTAGATGTACATAGTGATCATATTTATGATAGGAACTTTGTACCTGTACATGATATGTTTTGATTCCTATTTTTTTCATTCCCTTCCCATTCTTTTGACTCTCTTCCCTCCTTATTTACAAAGCTTTGCCTCCATTTTTATCCTTCTTTTCTCATTTTCATTTTTCTACTTTCTTTTCCCTCCTCCTTCTTTTTTTTTTTTTTTTTTTTTTTTTTTTGTCTTTTTCATTTTTATTGGTACCAGGGATCGAACTCACGGCCGCCTGCTTGCAAGGCAGGTGCTTATGCCGCTGAGCTAAATCCCCAGCCCCTCCCCTCCTCCTTCTTGCTCACCCCCTTTTTTTTTTTTTACTTTTGAATGATTTCTTCCTATTTCACAATATGCGTTACACATTTTGCTTCTACAGATACAAGATATTTACATGTTTGTCCAAATTATATTCACTTAACAGAATGGTTTCAAGGTGCATCCATTACCTAGAAATGGGTAAAAAAAAAAAAGACCCACAAAAACCCCACATTTAAAAAGATCTATTCCTCAGCTGATGGGCATTTGGGTTGTTTCCAACACTTACAAACTGTGCTGCTATAAACACGGCTGTGCATATATTGCTACAGATGCTTTCAATTCTTTTGGGAAAATACCCAAAGGAAGGAGAGCTGGGCCAACAGGATCTCCAGTCTTAGCTTTTTGAAGACTCTCTGCCCTGACTTTCATGGTGGCTTCACTCTCATCAACAGTGGAGATTTCCCTTTCCCCCACATTCCCACCAGCATTTGTAATTGGTTGATTTTCTTGATAATGGCCATTCTTTCTGGGGTAACATGGAATCTTGTGTTGTTTTAATTTGTATCTCTCGAATGACCAATGGCGTTGAACATTTTCTCAAATATATATTTGTTGGTTGTACTTCTTCATCTGAGAAGTGTGCATTTATCTTAGATGCCCATTTTTAGATTGAGTCTTTAAATTTGGAGAGGGTCTAATTTCTTTTCAATTCTTTGTATGCTCTAGATTTTAAAATTCTCAAAGGATTAATCCTTTGAGAAACAACTGGTCAGAAATTTCTCCCATTCTATAGGTTGACTTTCCATTCTGTTGATGATTTCTTTTGCTGTCCAAAAGCTTTTTAATCAGATGAGGTCCAAGTTGTTGATTCTGTGTATTTCTCATACAATCAGAGTTTTGTTCATAAAATCTTTGTCTATACCTATATCTTCAAGAATTCTACCTGTTCTCTCTTCCAGAAAGTTTAATGTTTCTGTTTTAATATTTAGATCTTTGAGTCATTTCAATTTTAGTGTAGTGTATAGTAACTGACACAGATCTAGTCTTGGACTTCAGCACGTGGAAAGCCAGTTTTTCCTGTTCCATTTATTTAGAAGCTTCCTTCTTCCAGTGAACCTGTTGGGCCCCTTTTACAAAGATAAGGTGGCTGAGTGTGGTTGGAGTTGTTTCTGTGTCTTCTCATCTTTTCCAATGATCATCTGGTCTGTGCTTATTTTTCTTTTTTTCCTCTTTCTTTCTTTTCTTTTTTCTATTTCTCTTTCATTCTGTCTTTCCTTTTTTTTCTCTCTCTCTCTCTCCTTTCTTTCTTTTTGCCAGTACTATGCTTTTTTTTTAATCACAGTAGCCTCGTAGTATAATTTTATGTCAGGGATTGTGACGTCCTCTGCCTGTCTTTGTTGCCCAGAATTAGAACCCATTTTTTTTTTTATGGTAACTAGATTTCATTTTGCTTTTAATTCATTGTATGGGAGTTCAGACAAGGGAGATTAAATTGTTTAATTAGCATAGCAAATAATGGGAAACATTTCCTTCTATGTTACTCGAATGATACAGAAAGTGAGTTAGAAGAAGCCAAAGATTAATACATATCTCCTGAACATTTGGTAATTTTATTTAAAATGACCTATCATCATTTTGTCACTACTTTTTTTTGCTATTTGTGTTTAATAATTGCTGTTATTGTAATTTAAATTTAATTATGAGTGAGACTTATTAGTAGAGTTGGCTACTTATGCTTTATTTCCTCTAAAATGCTTCTTTAGCTTCATTTTTTTCATGGGATTCTTTATTTTTTAAAATTTATGTTTGTACAACCTGCTTATCCATTAGTAATTATATATGTTTCTGCATATGACTTGCAACTATTTTGTTATTTTACTTTGTTGGTGGTTTTTTCATAGAGGTTATACTTTTATGAGCAACATTGTGAAGGGTGATGGACAGAGATAAGGGTGAGAAATAGATGCTTGGGTAGGGACTGTGCCTTTCCTTCTGACCGGTCACTCATGGAATGACAGAGGGCTTCCTGGACTTGCAGAAAGCATCAAGAATTATGGGGTCTTGTTTGGAAAATTGTATGAATGTGAGCAGGTCTGTGGGTTAAGGAATCTGAGTTCTGGTCCCTTTACTATTGTTACCTGCCACCTGACTCTGGGTATTATGGTCTATAACTAGATGCTCCCCAAGGGTTTATAGCTAAATATGATATTGGGCAATGAAACTCAGATGGAGGAGTGGGCCACTGGGGTGACCTGGAATATTCTATCTCTCTCCTTCCTCCCTTGATCCCTCTCTTCTTCCCTCCACTCTGCATGAGCTCTTTTTCCCCAGCTGTGCCCTCTGTGCTTGGAGTCAGCTGACTGTAGACTGAAACTTCTACCATCTGAGCTTTTAATTTTACTTGGTGAGTGTCAGGCATGGTGTCTCAGCAATGAGAAAGTGACCAAGAGAGTGGGCAAGGTAGCCTTTTCCTCCGGCCCTCTGCTTCCAGATTTTTAAAATAAATGATTTGATGCTGATGCTTTTGGTTTCAGTGTCACTTGAAAATGGACTGTACAGACATCCCTGGGGCTTGCGTCGGATGCTGACTTTCTACGGGCAGGCAAAATTAGGAGATTCACAGCACTCAGGTTAGTCTTAGAACGCTGCAAGAATTGGCTGTATTTATTTCTGTATATATTCTTTGGTTATACTTGTTCCCCTTTAACGGTCCACTCAAAATATGTGGCTTTGGGAAGGGCACAAGAAATTGCAGAAAATCCCCCAAATGAACTTTGTAACTTGCTTGGGCGATAGAATAACCAAACACTGCTTTTGGAGCTTAGCGGACCCAGCTTTGAAGCTAGCTCTTTGCTTCCTCCACCGCATGGCCTTACGGATGCTACTAACCTCACTGGGCATCCATTTCTTCTTACCTGGGGCCCACCCTTTTCCTAGATTATTAGACAATAAATGCTTAAAAATATGTAATTCTCCATGTATTACAATAATAACCCAACATATATAAATGTACTATTCTTAATGCCTTGACTCAAACAGGTCCTTACTATGTATTTGTCAGTTAACATGTTGTAATAAATATTTGTCAATTAAAGTTATACAATGAAGGAGAGCGAAATGAGCATCCTCATTTATATTTTTGAAGACCAATATGGCAGTATCTATCACTAGCTTAAAATACACCATCTTTTAATTCAACAATTCCACTTCTAGAAACCTCTTTTCCTATGAAAATAACCAAAGAATATATACAGAAAAAAATACATGCCACATTTTTTATCTCAGTGGAAAACTGGGTTTGGCGGGATAATTGATGGTTTTGTTACAGGGGATGAAACAGATACACAGCACAGCACTGTAAGCGGGATGGCAGAGGCAGGGAGTTTGAATTACAGAACAGGCTTTGGCACCTGGGCTGAGGTCTGGCTCTGCTGCTTGTGGACTTTGGCAAGTTCACCTGCGCTCCCCAAACATTAATTTTCCCATTTGTAAAGTGGTTATAATGATGTCAGCCTGACAGATCAGGAAAATCTGACAAGCGTTAAAAAAGCTGATGAAAGCCGCCAAGGAAAAGACAGAATCATCAAATAAAATCACATAAGTGACACAGCCATGTAATCACATTTTTGTGATAGGGTTACATTATGGGTAATCACAGAAAAAAGATGCACATATGCAAATGTGTTGATATCAGCTTTCCGGAGGACAACTGTGGATGGATTGTGGCATTTAGGGTTTTGTTTGTCATTGCTTATTTGCATTTTCAATTACCAAATACTATGATCATTTGCATAATAAAAAACACTCAAATTCCATCTCTAGTATAGTTTCCAAGGTATTTGGGGAAATTGGAAAAAATCACAGTTTGGTGATTTTTCATAAGAACAGATTCCCAGACCCAATGGGATATTTTACTCAGATAAAAGTTTATCTGATTAAGAGTCAGTTCCGTCTCTGTGGATAAGCCTGCCCTGGTTTCCCAGCAGAGGACCCTGGGTACTCCAACTGCACACCTCCTTGGGCAGGGTCAGAAATTCAGCTTCACCCTTCACAGTGAGCCCTGGAAGGCTAATAATGGTAATAATAAAAACCAACATTTGTACTGAGGGCTTGCAGTCTGCTGGCACTTTCCTGAGCTCTTCCAATTACAGTAGCCGTGTTATTTGGGGCTGTTGATTCTTTTATTATGTGCATTAGGAAATGAAGGCACAAAATATTCAAGTCTCCTTGGCTACCAAATAGTATAACCAGGAACCACTGTATTCAAATATATTTCCTCCCAGCCAGAGGGTTCTGATTAGATACCATGACAGTACCCGAAGGCGTTCATGTATGTTAAGCGTGTGCTCTGCTGTTGAGTTACACTCTAAGATCATACTTTATTATTGTTTTGAAATATACACTATTGTTGACTACAGTCATCTTGCTCCTCAAAAGTTACTCCTTCAAACCATGTGAAACTTAATGACTTTTGGTCAACTCATTGTTTCTTTTCTACCTTGTCTCTGCTAATTATCATTCTATTCTTTATTCTATGCACTCATTTTTATTATACAAGAACCCTATTTTTTCTTAGAAGAATGGACACTTAAAATTCAACGTCATTATTACTAACTAGCTCGTGAAATTACAATTAATGACACTGCTTTTAAATTTTCTCATCTCCCATTTCTCCACTTGTCTCCTGTCATATATTACACACACAGTATCCAAACACTAACTTCATAAAGTAGGTTACTTGCCAGGAAAATGCAATTGTGATGTAGATGAATGATCACTGGAAGGTGATTCTGGTAGTGTCTAGTCTGCAGGATAAGTGTATTATTGAAGATTTATCTAGACACTAAACAGCCACATAGAACACAATGAATCATACTTCTCTGGGCCAAAATGGTATCGTCACAAGTTGTATAAACATCAGCCTCATTTCTGTTTTTCACTCTTCTAGTGGTGGAACATTAAGCTTCATACAGAAGCGACTGAAATGTCAAAAGTCCGGGGAAGTAAATGATTACAGAAGTGCAAGTATAGTTATCTCAGAGACTTTTGCAAACAGGAATGCAAACTTATTATCTTACTGAACACTACATTGCTTTATGTAATTTTTCCTTGTCAGATGAAAAATGTTGGAGTTGCCTCTTCCTTTTCTAGGGTGTGAAACTAGAATTGGATCCTTTAGATTTGGAATCATGCTTTCTCTACCTCCCTTAAGGGAAGTCATCAGGGAAAGGAGGTGAGCAAACCGTGTTAATGCTTATCAAATACTTACTACATGTCCAGTACTCTCCTGAGTACTTTACGAATTTTAATTCTTTAATTCTTACACCAACTCTATGCACTAATTGCCAGGAACCTGGCCAAGGTCCCCAACTACCTGTATGAGGGATGCGTCAAGGATGACACAAGAGAGAGACAATTTAGTAATGCACACAAGGAGGGCTGGAAGTCAGTGCTGCAGGATGGACAATGACCGTCCAGCTTGCTGCTATTTTTATTAGCCAGTGCACAGGGTGGGTAGTGAGTGATTCCAGGAGCAGTCACAGTGATTATGGCGGGTGGGCTACTAAAAGAACAAAACTATCTTTCAAAGATGAGACCCAGATCAATAAGGAAACTGTGTTTTCCCCAAGTGAAATTTTTATTACTGCTCCTGCATTGCTTTAAAGATCCTTGTTATCCTCAGCAGGGCTTATGTTGCCCTGTGAGAGCTACAGTGTCACTAGCCATAGGGCTTCAGCTGTGGTGGGAGAAAGTAGAAAGCTTCTGTGTTGCAGCCCAGCTCACCGAGCAGGAAAAGGACAGCCTCAGATGACCTCTAGACTCAAGCTGTAATCTGTGGTCACCAACAACTAGTCACTCTTATGGGTCCCATTTTGCAGATGATAATATCAGCATATAATGGAGAATTTTCCCATTTTGCATATGGCAGAGCAGCATTTGAATATAGATAGCTTAATTCTAAAAGTTTCTTGTATGTTGTTCTGCCTTCTTATACACATTAGCTTTACAGTTGCAGTTGATCTTGTTTATTTGTGGATTCTTTAGTTGTAAGTTTATCAAGTCATTAATAGGTGTGAAGCCTCCAATTAATTCCCTGTTGGTGTTTCAGAATGGCCAAAACCCCATTGATATTAGAATGAAGTGATTATCTACTTTCATACTTTGGCTCCCAAGCTGTAAATCACTTTTGAACTATAATAACTAGCATGTATTTTACCTTTCTGGTTGATGATTTTGTACTTTAGAGTGAGCCTCTAAGTGTAGAGCTGAAATGCTGGATCTTTAAGAGGGCTGTGATGTACCCTGCAGAGAAAACACTTGTGTTATCTGTGCTTTGTACAGGCTTGAGTTAAAGTGCTAGTTTAAATATAATGTTAATGAATTAACAACATATACTTACTCTTTGGCATCTGCAGAAGATTGGTCCAGGACTCTGTCCAGATACCAAAATCCAGGAACACCTAACTTTTATTTTTCATTTAATTATACATCATTGGTGCATCAAGTCCTTTTTATAAAATAATGTCACACTTTCATATAACCTGAACATATCTTCCCACAGATTTTAAATCATCTCTAGATTACTTACACCTAATACAACATAGAGGAAATGTACAATCTGAGGCTGTCCTTTTCCAGCCCTGTAAGCTGGTCTACAACACAGAAACTTTCCACTTTCAGTCATATTTATGTGACCAAAGTAGCTGTCAAAATAACTAAACTTCAGTGTATTTAAGTGTTTTCATTATAGAGGCTGGGAATGAATCCCAGAGGAAAAGCACTTTCCAGGCATGCCAGGAGCCCTGGGTGGAATCCCTATGGTCACAGAAAGTTTAAATACAAGGAAAATTGCAAAATAGAATGGAAGAATGGAGAATCATATAAGGATGTTCTAAGCACCTAGGACATGGTAGCCAGTGAGGGGTATCTATGATGACAGCGACAACATTCTGAATTACTTCAGATGGGTTGGAGCAGACCAGAATGGGCAGGCGTTAAACTCACACCCTGCTCCCAATCTTCCACTTGTAACATGTTCAAACTTCCACAAAAGTTAAACTATATATCAAAGTCCAGCAGACATAAATCATTAGAAGTGAAACTAGGGAAAATACTTTGTAGTAGGCCAAAAAGAGAACTCACTGCCTAAGAAGGACCCAAGTATGTCTAGCTATACTTTATTATATTAGTTTGCAAAGGTTTGCTCCTACTTTTTGAGGTCTGATGTGTTACAGTTTTTTCCATTCAACCTAGAATTATAGTATCATTTATCATCATTTTTATGGTAGTTGGATGGAGCCTGGATTTGAGATAAATCATGACTAGTTTTTACAAGGAAAGAAAGTTCCAGAATGGCTATCAGAAGACCTAGTTGGAAATTCTGCTATTTTCCTTATCTTAACAGATAAGGAAATTAAGGTAACTGGTTAGTGAATGAGGCAGCCCTTGGTCTAGGTCCCAGGATTTTCATTTAAAGTAATTGTTACCAGACTCTCTTTTAGGTAAACCTACAGAGCAAATCCTATCTCTTTGGGGGAAAAAGAAAAGAAAAGAAAGGAAAAGAAAACAAAAGGTAAATTAGAGTATTCCCTGCTTCATTTTTCTGCTCCACTCCCTGGTGATTTTTACTTAAGATTTCGTAGCTTCCTTCATGTCCAAGTAATCAAGAAGTCACACCATTCATCTGACTGCTACCTTCTTAATATACAATTAACCAAACGCGAGAGTCAAATGTACCAGTTCAAATACCTTCCCACTGATGAAAACGTTAAAGCATATGCTGCTGATCTTGGACAGACTCTTGCTTTGTGAGTCTGCACAAAAATCAAGACAGGTCCACGCATCGTCTGCTAAGTGGCTGGTACTCTTTGTTCTGATCGTGCCACAGCTTCAACTCCTGCTCCCTGGGTTCTGTGAAAACACTGTCATGGTGTCCATTGTAAAGAGGAGGAAAGTATGACACAGAGATGTGGTCATCTTACAGGTAAACAAGACAAGATTAGGCCTTAGCGGCAGGCAACAGGGATGATAGCTCTGATGTCCAGGTAATGCACGTAGATTGGTTAGAAGAAGATCAATACTATCATGTAAACTTCATCTAGTCATTTAAATCCTTAGATCATCATTTTTTGAAGTTCTAAAGTGATAATTACGCCTGCCCAGTGAACAAGTTTTACCTGTGTAATTCCAGAGCTGTAACACAGTTTTAAGGTTATTATCTTAGAATCAAAGTGGCCAACACATTTCTATGTGTGTGTGGGACCTAGGGATAGACATGGGAGCTAGATCAAGAAGGAGAACTGTCTCCCTTTGGCTACATCTGTTTGCTATTTATACAAGAAACTTACTCAACTCTTTAGAAATCAAATCTTTACTAAGTAATAAGGCCTCAGCTCTAGAATTAACTCTTTCTGAATGTGGTACCTTTTCTCAGGGAAGAATTTGTTTCCCTCCTCCTTTAACAGACTGCAGTCCTCAAATTCCTGAGATAATTTCACTGGCAAAGCCAAGATCCAGGACATCTACAATCGACTCTCTGGACTATGTCTGTGTTTACTCCCACTGGGTAGAATTTTTTATGGGAGTTCGGACAAAGGCCATTTTGTAGCTACTCCCTCTATTCCCTGCCCAGAACTGGCTTTACCGGAATGCACTAATTGCTGCTGAACAAAAGTATGCCTTATGTCCCTCTGTAGCCATTGCCATGCATTGATTCTTTATGGCGTTGGTATCAAAACTGCCAGTGTTTCCTCTCAGAGGGCAGAGCACAGCAGCTCTCTGCACGCCTGGGGAAGTGCTTGTGAAGTGATGGTATGCAAAAAAGCAACAGGCTTCACTTACCTAGCAGCTGGCAGAGACAAGCACCTTGGCCTGGTCCTCAGGGTTCCTTTGGGCACACGTGGCTGTGAGTGACTCAGTGGGGTGCCACTCAAGTGTGGAGAGCTATTCAGCGCTGTTCAAAAGCACGCAATGTACCAGCTCGATGTTGATCTAAGAAGAAATAGTTTCCTACTCAGGCTTTTAAAAAAAGTCACTATGAAGAACAACCGTAGGACAAGAAGGGGACCCAGCCCGCAGATAAAAGTTACTGAAAATATAAAGCTATCACAGCGCTAAAAGTAGGATTGAGCATCATTAGTGTGTAATAACAGCAGACAGTTCTTAAAGATGGGAAAAATAAAAATACAGACCATGGAACCTCCCAGGAAAAGGCTATGATGCTGACCAGCAGTGCGAGGAAGTCTCAGCCCAGAGTCTTTAGATAGAAACAGAGGCTCAGAGAAGACTCCTGGGGCTCACTGCAGGGTGATTAGGTGGGAGACTGCATTTGAAAAGTTAGCTAGTTTAGGCCATTCCTTGCCCTAATCTTAACTTCTGTTAAATAGCAAGAAGCAATAACAGAGTAGGATATTGAGAGTGAAAGCTTCTGATGTAGAAGTTGAGAAGTGCCCCAGAGGCTACTAA
The DNA here is from genome assembly GCF_034190915.1 of Cavia porcellus. NCBI lineage: Eukaryota > Metazoa > Chordata > Mammalia > Rodentia > Caviidae > Cavia > Cavia porcellus. The sequence continues at coordinate 44,112,558 of NW_026947515.1, read as the reverse complement.
ACCTAACCAGGGGGACATCCTACACCCAGAAGACACTGCCACTATCAGCCAGAGCATGAGCAAGTAAGATTCAACCTCCACCGTGCCAGGAGGGAATCCCCAGCGCAAAGGAAAGTACAAGGTCCTTAGACATTCCAGAAAAGCAAAAGCCCTGTAAGGAGGAGGGGGAGGATCATTCTTTGAGCAAACAGTGAAAACGGAAACATATTTTACAATAAATATCATTAACAACTTATGATTAGTTACGACAAAGTGAAAAGAGCCAGCTTAAAAAAGCACCACGTGGACATTTTATAAGTTTAAAATCATAAAATTTTCATATAAGGACTAAATAACTAAATGTGAGAAATAATTAAATCAAATAATCACAACAAAAATATTCTGATTCTCTCTCTCTCTCTCTTCTTATGTTTCTTTCTTTCTTTCCTTATTTTTCTTTTTTCTTCTTAGGTGATCCTCCTGCTTCAGCCTCCTGAGTAGCTGGTAGCATGTGTTTGTAAGCCCAGCTAACTCAGCTACCCAGAGGCTCAGTTTTACCAGTTTGAGCTCCTCTGAGAAGGAAATACTGGGACGCTGTTGATTGGACACTGAGGTTTGCTTTTGCAGGATGGAAAGTTCTGTGGCTGAATGATAGTGACGCTACTCAATATGATTATACTTTATGCAATTGAACTGTATAATTAAAGATGCAAACATGAGGGCAGAAAACAATGTTGAGATGAAGTCACTTGAACTCACAGACTGGTCTTGAACTCACTATGTAACCTAGACTGTCCTCATATTCAAAAGATCCTCTTGATTCAGCTTCCCAAATGCTGGCATTACAGATGTGTGCCATCATACCTGGGCATGAGAGAAAATCTTACATGCGTTTTGTTACAGATTTAATTTTAGCAAAATGTATGTAATTTTTCCTACTCACCAGCCCTGGAAAACTGTATGAATTTGAGTCCCTTAGGTCTTCATACAAATAGAATAATATGATGCTTGTCCTTTTGTGACAAGCTTACTTGCTCCACTTGGTATAATGTCCTCAAGTTGGTCCATGATATATCGGGTAACAGAATTTCTTTTTAAGGTTGAATAATATTCCATTGTATGGATATACTACATTTTACCATTTATTTCCCAAGGGGACATTTGGGCTTCTTCCACATTTTGGCTGTTGTGGAGAACGTTGTTAATTCCCTTGAATCTTATGCTATAGAACAAACAGATTAAAGAATCAGAAATACAACATCTGTAGAACCAGAAGCTCCAAATATCAAATTTTGAGAAGGTTTATGGAGAAGTAGAAAGCCTCCATAAACCAATGACCATAAAAGACAGTGAAAAAAATCTTTTAAAAGGACATAATTTTTGGACCTATTCTACCAAGGAATATGTGGCATTAATGTTCTAAGGGCTCAGAGAAAAGGTACAAAGTTTGCACCTCATGTTTGAGCATAATTTAAAAACTGGACCTAAATAGAAGGTAAAAGAGAAGGTCTTGCAAAAACATAGCAAATATCTGTGTGTTATTCTGTATCTCCACCTCCCCATCCAAGAGCACTCTAAAATGATTTTGTAGTAATATAAAAGTTCTGCTTCCAGTAGGACTCGGAAGATGAGAGAGGAACCAGCAGTGTGCAAGACACTGAAACCAGTTGTGGAAGACAGAAAACAGAAAACAGATGAGAGATAAGAACTGACCTCAAGGAGGAGGAAACTATATTCTCATATGGGCTGAGCTAGAAATACTGAAGGAAAACAGAGTATTTTATTCCATAAAACTTCTTGGAAAACCTGAACTAGAAAACATCACGTACTGCAGAAAGCTGAAATGAAGCTGGGCGTGGCAAACAGAGGATCATAGTCCTCACCCGGAACAGATGTTTTTCCTGAGTGGTCTCCCCTGCCCTGCTTGAGGGCTGCAGGGTTGTGATATGAGAAGATTAAGCAGAAACACCGGGCACAATGGGGAAGCAGGATGTAGGGGTACAAAAGAGTTTTGGGTAAAAATCTGCATTGCTTTGTTCTCTCTTCCTCCTCTGCTCACAGAAGGTTTGCCAGCACCTGTGCATCTATGAGATTGGAGGATGCTTCTCCACAGCAAATCCTCCACACAGGAGATGCCCAAAAGTGACAGCTTCTGCTTCACAATCTTGTTCAGGTGCTTAGAGCTTGTCGTCAGCTTCTTTCTATTTTGCTCCAAAACATGGACAGGCAGGAATATCAGATATTTAGAGAGAGAGAGAGAGAGAGAGAGAGAGAGAGAGAAAATAAAAGAGGAAAGACATTATGTAGGGCAGAAAAGAAAACTTCAAATACTATAGAACTGATGTCTCTAAAAGATGAGAGGTGACATTGCATCCCTATTATGAGCATAATTCTCAGAAAAATTAGATTACAGTGAGAAATTAATAAGATCATAGCAAAATAAGTATAAGAGGTAAACTGGGAAATGCACTTGAGGTGATCTTCTAAAGTCTAAAAATAATATGATGTAGAAATGGAAAGTAGGAGAGAAATGATGTGAACATAAAGTGATCCATTTGAGAGAAAAAAATATTTCTTGAAGGAGAGAAAGTAATTGTGCAAGAAAATTTGCTAGAACTGAAGGCCATAATCATTCAGAAAATAAAAGATAAAAAGTATGTAGAACAAGGAAATAAATTTTGATGAACAAATTAAAAGCAATAATCCATGGTGTGTCTATCTTTATGAAATATCAGAACAACAGGGATTAAGAAAAAAACTCTCAAAAGTTGGATAATGAAAAACAGGACACATAAAAAAAGATTAAGAATTAAAGTGGTTCGTATAACCCTAAAAAGTAGATGATAAATTCTGAAGGGAAATTATTTTCAGCCTAGAATTTAATAGTGTTGTTGGATCATTGAACAGAACTGTCTGCCATCTCACTGTATGAATGTTCACTTTGTATGCTTTAATTTTGTAATTTGGACAATTGTTTCTAAGATGACAGTATGTCATCTATTAACTAGTGATTTCTTACTGTATATTTTTTTCTTGAAATTCTGTATTACTTGTACCCTTTTACTGCTTTGTTTTGTTTTGTTTTGTTTCCTCTTTAAATAAAAAAATTTAAAAAAAGAATTTAATAGTGAAAACAAACTGCTATTTAAATTGGAGCAAAGAATACTAGCGTTTTTAGATACGTGGGACTCCCACAGTCTACTGCCCATGAGAATATACAAAGTAAATTCTACAAATTCATTCCACTAACATGGGAAAGCAAACCAAAAATGAAGAAGACAAAGGACCCATGGAATAAAATATTTAGGAATATTAAATATTAAGGATAAAATATCCTTAATAAAGGATATTGACCCATGGAATAAAATATTAAGGAATAAGTGACAAATGAAAGTCTCTGGATGCTGGCTGAATTGAGACTTAAGGAAATGAACATTCACCTTGAAAGCTCAGTGCGACCCAGAATTGATGTCTGTCTGGTGCACTGAGCATTTGTAACATACGGTCAACAGGTGCACACCAGATATGACAGAAAATGCAAAAGATAGTTTTATAGGGAGATTATGCAAGAAAAAATTAAGCAAATGTTAGTTACATTTTATTAAAGACACTTACTACCTGGCTTTGCAGGAAACTGTATTTGATTAATAATAATAATGTAAATATTGACTGGGTAATTAATGATGTAATACTTTTTTGTAATAAAATGTTACTGTGAGAATTGCTGGAGAGGAAGGGATGCTAATGATCTACAGTGCAGAGTGGTCATCTCTGATCGCAGGAAGTCAATACATAGCACCAGAAATTAGTAAACAGCACCTAGAAGCAGGAGTTAAAAAGCAGTGAGTTATGCGAAAGTTCTTATTAGCTATAAATCTTTTAGTAGAATTAATTTTGAACTTTAGCATATAAAAGAATAATTAAATGTAAGAATATCTAATGGTGTATTTCACCGTATTATATATTATTATATCCAATGAAAGTTAAAAACATGATATGCACGCTAATAAGACATTTAAAGTGCCTAATCTTATTAAAAACCTTTAATAAAGATGGGAATTGGCAAATACTTCCTCTAGATGATAAAACATGACAGTGCTGCCCAAAAGCAGACTTCATACCTAATAGATTCTGGACTGCCTCTTTCCATACTGTGGCCCATGTAGTGAATGGGCTGTTCAAACTGCACTGGTTTCACTGGTCACTTTGGGACTCACAGGTCAATACACACAGCTGTCCTATGGGGCTGGTTTTAGTGTGCTGGTAAGTAAACTCCACTGTAAAGAATTACTATAAAAAACAACAAGCAAAGACCAGGAACCCAGGGGAAAAACAGGTGAAGGACATGAATAATCTAGAAAATAAAATTCTTAAATACATCAAATGTTTAATTAAAAAAGAATGATAAATAAAACTACCTATCATGTTACCCAAATCCCCCAAATTTGATAACACAATGTTGGTCAAAAGTGGGCAAACAGGTATTTCATTCAATTATAATAATATCAATAGATTTGGAGGAGGTAGAAGATATGGGATGGGTGAGTAGGACATTCTAGAAGGAATTAAAATGAAAACAATGTCTTTCAAGAGAATTTATAACATGTATCAAAATTATAAATATAAAGTTGTGCATTATGGTGCAAGCCTGTAACTCCACCTGCTTGCAAGTCTGACGCGAGAGGTCGGCATGTTCCAGACAGATACGTACAGTTTAGGGAGGGTCTGTCTCAAAATAAAAATAACAGAGAACTAGCTTAGTGGTAGATTATCCTTGAGTTCAATTCCCAGAGCTGAAATTAAGAAGTAAAATAAGATAATTTAGGAACAAACATTCCTAATTCAATCTAGAAGTTCCACCTTGGGAAAGTTATTCCACAGATGCTTATATAACCTTTGTAAAGTGATTCCAAAGTTTGAAAATTATCTATCACTCAATAGGACAGTGAAATTATACAACCACTAAAAGAGATTGCTTTAAACATATTGGTAAGAAAAGAAGTCTGTGTGGAAAGGAAAGGCAGTGTAGAATAGAATGGAAAGTATGCTAATATTTTTTTTGCTTTTGGTACTGGGGCTCAAACTCATGGTTACAAGGCAGGTGTTTGTGCCACTGAGCTAAGTCCCCAGCCTGCTAATATTTTTTATAGAATATGTAAAGAGAGACTTCTGGGAAGATGGTGGAGGGGTAAGCAGCAGCAAGCGGGCTTCTCCAAGATTCAGAATGAAAGGGAGCAACTTGATGAAGAGGAGGATGGAGGTGGATCCCTGGACCCAGAGATATCTGAAGGGAAGAAACAGATAGATCTCAATGCAGAAAAAGGAAAGGTTAATCGGTGCATTCTCCCTGACTCCTGGATTGTGGCACGAGAGGCGAGGATTTAGTCCACACAGACACAGTAAAAGTGGGCAATGCCAGAGGCCTCCAGGGAGAAATGCACCAGGAGAGTGGAGCAAAAATGGGTGCTGTCCAGTATGACAGCTGAGTGGGGGACTCCAGTCCAAGACACGTCAGTGTCCCCTGGAGACAGTGCTTGGTTGGATGTCATTTTAGAGAGGAACCAACTGAGCCTGGCTTCTTTCTAATTCTGATTTTTTTTTAGAGAGAAAAAAGCAAGATATAAAAGGATAGAAATAACACAGAATTTTTAAAAAAACTAAGAAATCACTACTTATAATTTACATATCGTTATCTTAGAAATAGTTGTTCAAGTTACAAAATCAAAGCATAAAAAGTGGACATCAAACAATGACACGGCAAACTATTCTGTTTGATAAACTAACAAAAACTTAGTAGTATGGTTATCTATTTTACACACTTAAACATGCAGTTATATCCTTTAGAGCACTTCCTTTCCCTTTCATTATTACGATATATATTATACATTTGACCTTATTACTTTCAGTTTTTATTATTTTTTATACTAGTGAGACAATATGACATTTACAAATATGAGTCTGATTTATTTAACTTATCACGATACTCTCAAGTTGCCTGCATTTACCTATAAAAGCCTCAAGATCATCCCTTTTTAGAGCTGAGTAATATTCCATTGTATAAAAGTACCACATCTTTTTCATCCACTCTGTGATGATGGACATTTTGGTTGTTTCCAAGATTTAGCTATCATAAATTGTGCTGCTGTAAACATGGGTGCCATATATCACTGTGACATAATCTTTTCAAATTTTCTAGGAAAATACTCATGGGGGAAATGGCTGGGTTGAATGGAACTTCTAATCCCAGCTTGTTGAGGAATGTCCATACTGATTTCCACAGTGGTTGCACCAGTCTGAACTCCACCAACAATGGAGAAATGTGCCTCCCTCCCCCCCAACCTCTCTAACATTTGTTATCAGTTGATTATTTGATGGCAGCCATTCTTTCTGGGGTGAGATGTTATCTCAGTGTTGTTTTAATTTGCATTTCTTGAATGACCAGTGATGATGAACATTTCTTCATATATTTATTTGCCATTTGTATATCTTCATCTGAGAAATATGTGTTAATCTCAGATGCCCATTTTTGGATTGAGTCATTGAATTTGGGGGCCTGATGCTTTTCAATTCTTTATATGTTCTGTATCCAAGTCCTTTCTCTGAGAGATTGCCAGCTAAAATTCTTTCCCATTCTGGGGGTTTTCTTTTTACTTTGTTCATGATTTATTTTGAAGTGCAAAAAATTTTAGTAATAGAAGATCCCAGTTGTTGATTCTTTCAAGTACTTCCCATGTGGTTTAAGTTTTGTTCATGAATTCTCTGCCTACACCTAAGATTTCTACCTACCTTGTTCTCCAGTAGATACAGTGTTTCTGTTTTAATAATTAGGTCTTTGATCCACTTAGACTTTAGTTTTGTGCATGGTGATAGACATGGGTCTAGTTTCAGCCTTCGGCATGTGGAAAGCTGAGTTTTCCAGCACCATTTATTAAAGAAGCTATCCTTCTTCCAGTGAACATGTTTAGCCCCTTTGTCAAATGTAAGGTAGCTGAGTGTCTTTGTGGTAGTGTCTGCATCTTCTAATCTGTTCCATTGATCCTCAGGTCTATTTCTTTGCCAGTACTGTGCTGATTTTGTCACTGTAGCTTTGTAGTATAGTTTTAAGCCAGGAATTGAGATGCCTCCTGCCTTGTCTTTATTGCCCAAAATTGCCTTTGTTATTCTAGGTTTCTTCTGCTTCCAGAGGAATTTTAGGAATGTTTTCTCTAGGTCTGTAAGATATGTTAATAGTATTTTGATTGGGATTGCATTAAATCTGTATAACAATTTTGGGAGTATGGCCATATTCACAATGTTGGTTCTTTCTAATCAAGGGCAAGGAATATCCTTCCATTTTCTAATATCCTCTTCAACCTCCTTTTTTTAGCATAGCATAATTTTCAGCATATAGGTCTTTTGTATTCTTGGTTAGATTGATTCCTAAGTATCTCATCTTTTTAGATGCTATTGTGAAAAAGGATATTTCCATAATTTCTTTCTCAGTGAGTTCTTTGTTTGTGTACAAGAATGCTGCTGATTTTTGAGTATTGACTTTGTATCCAGCTACACCGCTGAATTTGTTTATTACCTCTAATAGTCTTTTAATGGAGTTTTTTTGGGATCTTCTATATAGAGTATCGTGTCATGTGCAGATAGTGATAATTTAACTTCTTTTCCTATCTTTATTCCTTTTATTTCTCTCTCTTGTCTGATTGCTCTGGCTAATATTTCCAGAACTATATTGAATAGGAGTGGTGATAGTGGACATCCTTGTGTTGTTTCTGATTTTAGAGTGAAAATTTTCAGTTTAGAGTGAAAGTATCCATAATGTTGGCTGTTGGTTTGTCATAGATGGCCTTTATGAGATTAAGGTAGATACCATCTATTCTGAGTTTCTGTAGGGTTTTTTTTATTATCATGAACAAGTTTTGGACTTTATCAAAAACTTTTTCTGTGTCTATTGAGATGATCATGTGATTTTTGTTTTAGGCTCTTTGATGTGGTGTATTACATTTATTGATCTGTATATGTTAAACCATCCCTGCATTCCTGAAATAAATCCCACTTGGTCATGATGTGTAATCTTCTTGATGATTTGCTGCATTCTATTTGTCAGTGTTTTATTGAGAATTTTTGCATCAGTGTTCATCAGTGAGATTGGCCTATAGTTTTCCTTTTTGGTTGGATCTTTCTCTGGTTTGGCATCAGAGTAATACTTGCCTCCAGGAATGAGTTAGAGAGGACTGCTTTTCTTTCAATTTCATTGAAGAGTTTGAGGAATTATTGTCATTAAATCTTCTCTAAATTTCTTGTGGAATTCATCTGTGAACTCATCAGGATCTGGATTTTTTCTTTGTTGGTAAATTTTTAATCCCATTTTCAATTTCAATAGCTGATATTGGGTTATTCAAAATTGCTATATCTTCTTGGTTGAGCTTTGGTGTTTCATATGTTTCTAGAAATCTGTCCATTTCCTCTGTGTTTTCCACCCTTTGTGAGTAGACATTTTCAAAGTAGGTCTTTTGAATTTCCATGGGATCTGTAGTAATTTCTCTCTTTTCAGTCCTTATTGTGTGAATTTGAGTTTTTTCTTTCTTTTTCTTGATAAGGCTGGCTAGAGGCTCCAAACCTGATGTTTGCAGCAACCACACTCTTCTCCAGGCCAACTAACTATACTGACCCTTCATTTCTGCAGAAACAGAAATGGGTTTGCTTCTCTTTCTCAGTGTATTTCTCTCTAAAAGGGTAAAGTATTACTCATGCCACAGTCTGAATGTTGGGATCCCTTGAAATTTCCTGTTCCAGATTAATTGGACCACTGTCCTTAATCTCAGTCTCCTGCAAAATCTCAGAACTGAGCAAAATGCAGACAAATTTTCTGACAGAATGCAACATAGCGTCTTGAATCTAACTGCAACGTAGTCCATGTTCTCACGTGAAACCTCCTGAGACTGGTCTTTACTGCTTGCATTTTTATCAGCTTTTATCAGACCAGTAGCATCCAGCAAGGTTGGCTTATCGAATTCTGGGGATTCTCAATTCTAGGGAATCTCCAAATCTTTCTGAACTCTTCCTATGAACCACATGGTAAGGTAGTCCTAGCAACAGATCCATCCCCAGTATCAAAATCCATTTTAGTCATTAAAAAAAATGCATATTTGCAGTATATAAGGTTTATGTATTCTTGTATATATATATATAGTACAACTATATATATATTATTTATATAATTTCTTCATTCCCTTTCCTTCCTCTTCCTGTCCCCATGTTCCATCTTTTGATCCCTTTCCTATGTAAGAATGATGTATCTTCCTAGTATCTGTCTTTTACTTTGCTCTTTATTTATAACTTGGGTTTCTCACATACAAGAAACTGCACTCTTTAAGCCCATGTATCTGATTTGTTCCACTTACTATTATGGTATCAAGGTACATGTATTTTCCTATGAATATCTCATTTATCTTTATAGCAGAGTAGGACCTCACTGTGTGTAAATACAAAATTTCTTTATCCATTCATCTGTTGGTGGACATGTAGGCTACTTTCAAGATTTAGCTATTATGTGGGATTGTGCTGTCATAACCATGGATATGCATGTAGCACTGTAATATGTCTGTAACTATTTGGGGAAGATATATCAAAGGAGAAAACCTGAGTCAAATGGAATTTGTAGTTTTAGCTTTTTTAAGGAGTCTCCATACTGATTTCCATAGTGGTTGTACTAGTTTACTTTCCTAGGAACAGTGCAGAATTTTTTGTTTTTCTTGTGTCTTTGCCAGCACTTGTGATTATTTAATTTCTTTTTTTTTTTTTTTTTTGGTCTTTTTCGTTTTTTATCGGTACCAGGGATCGAACTCACAACTGCCTGCTTGCAAGGCAAGCTCTTATGCCGCTGAGCTAAATCCCCAGCCCCTGATTATTTAATTTCTTGATGATACTCATTCTTTTTGGGACAAGATGAAATCTCGGTATTGTTTTAATTTGCATTTTTCTAGTGATCATTGATGTCGAACATTCTTTCATGAATTTATTGAGCACTTGTAATTTTTCTTCTTTAAAATGTCCAATCACTTCATTTGCCCATTTTTTGATTTGGTCTTTTTTTGGGGGGGGGGTCTAAGTTTTGTTTGAGTTCTTTGTATATTCTAAATATTAGTCCTCTGTCTTAGGAATAGGTGGCAATTTTTTACCTTTCTGTAGGGGTTCTTGTTTGTTTCTTTTTCTGTGCTGAAATTTTTTAAATTTGGTATGATTCATTTATTGATTCTATGTGTTATTTCTCATGTAGCTAAGATACTGTGCGGAGAGTCCTTGTCTATGCCTATGACTTTAATATTTCTGTTTTAACATTCAGATATTTTCTCTATATTGATTTAAATTTAGTACATAGTGAGAAACATGGGTCTGCATTCAATCTTTTGCATATGAATAGCTAGGGTTTGGTACTTTTCTCATGGCTGAGACAAAATACCTGACACCCAAAGTTAAAGGAGGAAAGTTTGATTTCTGCTTACAGTTTGTAGAGGTTTCTGTCCATAGTTGGCTTTTTTTTTTTTTTAAACACAGAGTGGCATGACAGAAGAACACTGCAGAGGAGAAACAGCCCGTGACATGGTGAATAGAAGAGAATGAACAGCAAGGGAGCAAGTGGCCAGGCTGCCTTTCTCTTTTATTCCACCCAGGCTACCAGTCCTTTGAGGGGCACCATCCATTTCCACTCTGAACTCCAATCAGCGTGCTGATTTATTACCATACACCTTTATCCCCAGTATCACACACCCCTAGATCCAGCTAGCTCCAAAAAGCGCCACTTATGAGTGAATGAGGCTTTGAAGGGATATCTAAACACAATCCATAATAGCTAGTTTTCTCAATACCATTTAATAAAGAGGCTATCTTTCTTTCAGTATGTTTATGGCCCCTTTGTCAAAGATCGAATTGTTGTACATGCTCAGGATTGCTCCTGCACCCTCTGTTCTGTACCACTGATGTCTGTTTTTGCACTGCTTTTATTACTGTAGCTTTTTAATATAACTTGGATAAATTCTGGTATGTTGTACTAACATCATCATTTAGTTCTAGAAACTTTATTTTTTCTTTACAATTGATGTAAACCTATTGTTTAATTTCCATGCATATGTATAATTTCTGTGTTTTCTTTTGCCATTTATTCCTAGTTTTATTTTGCTATAATCTGGTAATATTCATGGTATAATTTCAGTTTTTATACATTTACCTAAAATTGTTTTATTGGTTACCATGTGATCTATTTTGGAAAATGTTTCTGTTCTGCTGAGAAGAATGTGTATTCTTTTTTGCATGGAACACTCTATAGATATCTGTTAAATCAATTTGTTCAAAGTTTTTTTTTTTTTCCAGCTCTGATATTTGATTTTTTTTTCTTTTTTTTTTCCTTTTTATCAGTACCAGGGATCGAACTCACGACTGCCTGCTTGCAAGACAGGTGCTTATGCCACTGAGCTAAATCCCCAGCCCCTCTGATATTTGATTTTATAATTTTTTTGTCTAGTTGATATATTTGTGATAGTGGGATATTGAGTTCCCCCACTATAATTTTTTTGTTCATTGGATTTTTATGTTCCATTTTATACTTGCTATATTAAGTTGGATACACTGCTGTTTGAGACATATATGTTATTATTATCTCTTCCTATTGGATTTTTCCCTTAACCAATATTTAATGATCTTCTTTGCCTCATTTGATCAGTTTTTACTTTGAAGCCTACGTTGCTTGAATACAGGGCAACTATATCTGCTTTTTCTGTGGGGGGAGGTTCCTGATGTGTGGAATATTGCTCTCCACCCTTTGATTTATAATCCATAGATTCATTTCAGTTAAATGTACTTGTTATGTACAATATACTGTTAAGTTTTGATCCATTCTACCAATCTGTGTCCTTTAACTGGGAAATTCAGATTATTCACGTTGACAGTTATTACTGACAGTTATTGTCTTGTTCCAATCATTGTCTTATTTTTCTTTTGCTGACACCTTATCTTTTCTTTCTACTTAATTGCTTACCTACCTGTGTATTCATTCTATTAGACCTTGGTCATTAGCTTCATTTTTGTTTCTTTCTAAAATATTCTTAAGGATTTTTCTGGAGTCACTTTAGTGGTTATGAACTTTTTAGGTGTTCTTTATTATGGAAATATATCATTTCTACATCAATTTTGAAAGATAATTTTGGAAGTTATGTCAACCTAGTGTAGAAATTGTTTACTTTTAGAGCTTGGAACATTTCACTACCAGCTCTCCTGGTCTTTAAAGTTTGTGTTGAGTAGACTGATGAAATTCTAATGGGTTTACTTCTATAAGTGACTTGTTACTTTTCCGATTCTGTTATCGTGTGGAATATCTGGGATTTTCACTATGATATGTCCTGGAGAAGTTCTTTTCTGATCTTGGGTATTTGGGATTTTATATGCCTTACTTATTTTGTGTGTTGTGGTTGATACATTGTGTCAACTTGAGAACTTCAAAAGTTTAACTGAGCCACTCAGCAGGTAGCCAAGATCCTTACTTTGTAAATATCTTCATCCTGTGCAAGAGGAGAGCACAGAGATTTTTTAGTGCTACACCTGCTCTAGAAGGGTGGGGTGGCTTTGTACAATATAAGGTAGGAGGAGAGCCTTTTTGCTCTGGCTGCTGCCTTGAGGTGTTGCCCAGTGCCATGCCGCTCTGCCTTGGAGCCAGCTGATTATGCACTGAAACCTCCACAAACAGTGAGCAAAACAAACCTTTCCTTCCTTCATTTTGGGTGTCAGGTGTTGTGTCCCAGCAATGAGAGAAAAGTGACCAAGACAATGTGTGTTTAATTCTTTCTTCTTTTTTGGAAAATTTTCTATTATTTAAGTAAACAGAGTTTTCAGTGCCATTCGTGCTTTCTTCTGACTTTTCACTAATACTAATTTTAGATTAGTCTTGCTTGCATCATCTGGGAGCTGTTAGATCCATTTTTCAGGTTCCCTTATTTTTAAGGTATCTCTCATTAATTGTCACTGACAACAGCCCTGTCTTCTAGTTCTGAAACTCTGACCTTGTAGTGGTTACTTTGCTGACCATAGTTTTGATAAATTGTTCCCTTTAAAAATAGTTTTAAACATTTACCATATTTTTGATTAGTCCACAAGGATTCTGTACAGCATCCTGTCACCTGTGAACAGAGACAGTTTTGATTCTTTCCCTCTTATTTGGATGTCTTTTATCTTTTTCTTACCCTACTGCTCAGACTAGAACTTTTTATACAGTATTGAGCAGCAATGTGAAAATAGCAATCCTTTGTTTGTTCTTGACATTAGGAGGAGCTTGAAAATTTTCCTCATGGGCATGTTAGCTATAGTTTTTTTCATAAATGCCTTTTATTCTGCTAAATAAACTTTCTTCCATTGTTAGGCTTTAGAGTTCTTTTATATGAATAAAAAGTATTGGATTTTGTCAAGTACTTTTTATGTACCATGATGACCATGGGGAGGTTTCCCCTTAGGTTTATGAATACAATATGTTATACTGATTGATTTTATAAGAAATGTTGAGCTTCCCTGATGTTCCTGTGATGAATCTCTTTTGATCACCAAATCTTATCCCTTTATTATATGGTTGCATGTATTCTGCTAGCATTTTGTTAAAATTTTTTGCATCTATTTTCACAATGTATATTGATCTGCAGTTTTCTGATGAAACATATATATATATATATATATATATATATATATATATTCATACTTACCAACAAATCCATGCTGCTTTCAAGTGAGACAGAATGTTTGTCCAAATAAATATTGTCATCTCTTGGCATCTATGAGGGATTTTGTTCCAGGACCACATGAGGATACTTAAATTCCTTACAGTAGGTATCACATTTGCATATAACCTACAGACGGCTTCTCATATTTTTTTCTTTTTTTGTTTTGGCGGTACTGGGGATCGAACTCACGACCTCATGCTTGCAGGCAGGTGCTTATGCCGCTGAGCTAAATCCCCAGCCTAACTTCTCATACATTTAAATCATGTCTTTATTATTTATCATACCTACATTATGTGTAAATAGTTGTTATACTGTGTTTTTTAGGGAATAATGATAAGAGTTCAGTACAGTTCAAATTTTTTCCAAGTATTTTCAATCTGCAGTTGTTGAACCAGCGGATGGGGAACCAATAGATATGAATGGCAGACTTTATATCATAAGCTATACCAAGAAGGATGGGAGCCAAAAACTATCCAGGGGTCTTTCACTTTCTCTGCACAGCTGTGCTGTGAGAGTTTCCTTTGGGGCCGTCGTTTCTCAGTTAAAATCCTCAAGAAGGTTGTAGTTGGCATGACTTTGTATTATAATTCATTCAAGAGCTGCATTCAGAGTAGTAGTGTTGTGTTTTCCAATGTTTCTCAAGCTTTAATTTGTATGTACTTCGCCTGAACCTGTGGTTAAACGTCTGAGTCTCTAGAGCTGTTATAAATTACTTCTCGGCATTTTGGCTGAGATGAAGTGTATAGATGTTATAAACACAGAATTTCTGGGTCTATGTTTCTCATGAGCATCAGGGGATGCCATTACTCCTGCCTGTGGACCACGCCTGGAATAGCAATCATGTGGCCAAGGTACGTGGGACTACGTTTGAAAGTGTATCAGGGCAGTTGTCCTAAAAATCAGGGCCTAATCGGGTATCCCAAGAGGTATCTGCCACTGTTAGGTCATGCCTGTATCAACATCATTATTTCTGAATTTTCTAATGCTATGATTACTGGGTTACCATTAAAGCAAAGTTCTCTGCTAAGAAAGGTAGCCATGCTAAAGCCAAAATTCTGCAGAAGTCATGCAAGGAATGAATGCGCCTGTGTGCTTTGTAAAAAGAGCCAGTACTTGTCATGTAATATACTTGTGATCTTGCACATGATTTCAGCCCTCAGTCTGTCCAATTTCTACTTTCTTCTACCCAGATGAAGGCAACCAGGGCGAGACCTCAGTAATACAGCTGACTAAGTTTTCCTCCAGCTGGTCTAGCTTCCCGTTTTGGTGGCCTATTTTGGTAACTGAAGGCCCCTCCCTTCAGGAGGCTCAATGTCTCCTGTATGTTTCTCTTTCTTCTTTTTCAACCTTGGGATGGATCTGCTGCCAGTTTGTCCATTATTTCTAACACCTACTTTCTGGAAGAAGTTTCCAATTCTGGGACACGCCCTCGCCCTGTTTCAGATGGGCAGCTTCCTTCAGGACCCATGCTTCTGTCCTCTGAAAAGTCAGTCAAGGAATTATATACCTGCCCCCGAAGGCTGAAAGGTCAGAAGGAGATTTTGACCCCTGGTGACTCTTGGGAGAGCCAGGTTTGTCTGCAGGGTTTGGGTCCCAAAGCATGAATGGGGAGGAGCACACAGACTGGGGGCCACTGCTGACATAACACCCCCACTTCTGTTCTGTTCCTCCCCTCTCATTTGTGGCTGAGCCACTAAGAGGTGCCGCGCACCTCCTCTTATCCAGAATGATCTTTTTCTACTCTGCCAGAGGTGGTTCATGTTTCCCAGGAGTTGCTCTTATTTTATGCTGTGTCTGAATAACATTTTCATTTCCTCAAAGTTATATTTGAGAAGAAAAATCTCATGACTGTTCATGTTATTTCTTCCTGTTATAAAATAACATTTAGTTAGGCTTGAAAATGGCCCATTGATGATCCTATCATATTTATCTCTTGCAAAAATATGTAAGTGAAAATTTAAAACTTTAAAACCTAAAGAATTTTAAGAAAGAATGTTTTAAAATTTTTCATTTTCAAAACTACACTTACACATTCCTGGAACTGTCTTTGCTAAATTGAGCTGTATTTCAACATCAATTCTTTCCAAATGGCTTATTTTTATAATTGTTAGTGCCGAGAAACTGTATTCAAATAGATTCGTAGATAGGACTGGAATTAATATTCTTTTGTCACTCTTATTTGGTTTAAAATAAAATTCCTGAGTTATATGCCAGAAATAACAAGATTACCTGTCATCAAATGTTACTTGATGAATGGAAGACTGTCTCTATCTTCCTTCCATTTGGTAGCAAACAACCTGGAAAACACTTGATTGGCAAAAGAATTCATGATCTAGCCATTTGGGTGATACGCTTCCTGAACACATTGCTGAGGTGGTGAATTGCTTCTCTGTTTGGAACCGTAGGATGGTTTACACCTGAGGGAAACTCGCTAGCATAATGAGAAGAAGAGCTTTTGAGAAAAAGACAGAGAACCTGGAAGACTCCTTGACCAGCTCTACCCTAGACAGATTAGCTAACAGATTAGTAATGATGAACCGAAGTCAAAACCTGGAAAAAAAGAAAATGCCCTCAGATTGCCTGAGGAACACATAACCCTGGAAAGTACTCAGTTCTGTCAGTAGTTTTGTTCAAGAGTTCAGTAGTCTCTCAGGCTGGAGAAAGAAACTGCTCTGCATTGTAGGTGCTTCCTGTCCCAAACCCAGCTGAAAGTCTTCCCAATTCTCACTGCCCTGTTGACTTCTAACAACAACACTAGTAGCCAGGACAGACTTACTGTGCCTTTAACTAGTGCAGTATTTTCTTGAGTTCTTCAAAGAAAGAATATAGTCATGGAGAAATTGTTATTCACTATTATTAGTTATTTTAATCAATACACAGTGATTGTGCATATTTATGGACTATGCAATGGTATTGCAGTACATATAATATGCAATGATCAGACGAGATTGATTAGCATATTTATTGTCTTAGACACACCTCTTTTCTGGTGCATTTTTTGTCTATTAGCTGCAGTATTTAATTAATTGTCAACCCTAGTTAATCCATTGCATCATAGAACTAAATTATTCTTTATGTCCAATTGCAGCCCTGTTCCCATTGGCCATCCCCTCCCTGTACTCTTCCCAGACTCTAGGCTTAGTCAGTCTTTAGTTTTGCGAGATCAACTTTATCTTTCACACATAAACAGGAGATTATATGACATAAACATGAGCTAAGACTAAGACTAATAGCATTAATAACAAGAATGAAGAGGGGGAAAATTAGAGTAGGCAGGATGGAGAAGGCAGAGAAAGGGATTTAAAATAAAAGGAACATACTGTATTATATACACATACCAACTCCCCAAAATGATTGTAAAATGCACGTACTGCAAACACGTACTAGCAAACAAACAAACCAAAAAGAAAATGCAAAAACCAATCATATGTTATTTATCTTTCTGTGGCTGACTTTGTCATTAGCATAATGTCTGCCGTTCCTTATCACATTGCTGTTAAAAAGGCAGAAATCCATTCTTCCTGGTCCAGTTAGTATTCCATTGTGTATACACACCACCTTTTCTTTATCCATTTATCATGGAGGCACACCCTAGTTGATTCATATCTTGGCTGTTATGAATAGTGCTATGATTAATCATACAAGTGTAAATATCTTTTTTGACATACTGATTTTATTTCCTTTAGATACATACCCAGATGTGGGATTGGTGGATCGCATGGTAGATCTATCACAGTTTTTTATTTGTGCATACTAATTATATAGACTAATGAGTTTTAGTTTGGTGGATAAAATATACTTGGGTGATTTTCCACCACCCATTTTCCATTTCCTTCTCTTTCCCTTTGTCACCTTTCTCTTCTCTAACAGTCCCCTTCTATTTTCACGTCATCATGAAAGCTCTCTCCCTTTTTGTTTTGAGATTCCATACATGAGACAGAACATGAGATATTTGTCTTTCTGAGACTGCTTATTTTTCTTAACATGATGATCTCCTATTCCACCCATTTCCTGCAAATGATATGATTATTTTCCTTTTAATGGCTAATACTCCATTGTGGATGTATATCACATTTTCTTTATCCATTCTTCTGTTTTTTGGAGGAACTTCTATACCCTTTTTCCTAATGGCTGTACCAATGTACACTCATGCTAACAGTGTATCAGAGTACACCTTCCTCCAAATCCTCACCAGGAAGAAACTTTCTGGGTGCGTATGTCAGGAACCAAGTCATATGTTTCTATTACTATTTTTCAGCTGTGTGCTTGGAAGTACACATGAACTTTCAGAATACAGAACCAGAAGAAGGATCAGCAGCACAAGTCACAGTGGATCCTGATCTAAACAAGACCTCGAACCAATCTACCTTAAGCTGAGGAGAGAGAGGAAAACACTATTTTAAAGAACACCAGGTATTTAAAAATAGTTTTCACCTTTTAAGAAGCCCTTCGTCATTTTCTGTAACAACTGGTGAGCTCCTCCAATGTCGTGGCTCTGTCACAGTCCTGTATAATTAAATTCTGTCTTGCCTTGTTTCTGCTGCAAAATAATACAGTGCTTCCCTTGCATCACATGCTGTGGGAGAAGGAGGTGGGGAGGAAATAGCTACTTCATGTGCTTGTGGAGTTTCATAGACAGGCCCCCGGTTATTTTGCTCTTGCTCCACAGAAATAAAAATATGCTCTATGGAGTAGAAGGGCAATATTATTTCATCTATGCTCTCACTTAAATTACTTAATAGTCTGTGAAGTTGGTATTGTTATTCCAATTTTACAGATAACTCTCTGAGTCTCAGAGAGTGACTTGTTAAATGTGTTTTACAGTGTGAGCAAAATCAAGCTTAAGCAATTGGGGTCTGTTTCATTACTGAGTCCGCTATCTTTCCAACAAGCTCTGGGGTTTGCCAGAGGTAGAAAAACATTTCCTGTCAGCCTGGATAGAACACACAGACCCTAAAGCTGGGTGGGGATCCTAGACAGGAGGAGGTTGGGAAGCTGTCCCAGAGGGTGACTGTGTCTTCAGAAGTGTAGCTCTGCTTAACGCTTTCCACACCATAACATACAGCAAAGGAAGTGCTTTTCGGCAGGTTGGGGTCTGCAGAAGAATCTGTCCAAAGCCGGAAGCAAAGGACCTAATCAGGACCTGATCATGAGGGTTCACAAATCACTTGCGACCTTCATTCCAGCATGGATGCTGGGTGCTCTGACCCATGGCAGTGAGTGCATACACATCTAACACAGTTTCACAAGGAGAGCCATGGTTTAGTTTGGGTCTCTGTGGGCCTGGATCTCCACAGGGGATATGCAACAGCTCATTCCTTTTTGAATACTCAGAATGCAACTTTTTGAATGACATGTTGACTGTCCCCAGAGCGCGAGTTTGACTTCAAAGGATGGAGTAGAAGCAAGTGGATGCTTCGTCAGCTGTGGGCAGCTACGTGTAACACTTGCTGTTGGTGTGGGGAAAGTATAAGATTTCCTATAAATCAGAACATCATTCTGTGTGTTTGCTCTTTTTAATTGGATGATAACCCAAAGTTTGTGCTAAATGAGATAAGAAGAAATAATACGGTACGGAGTTTATTACTCTCACTTTGAACTCAAGACAATTTCCAGGGAAGTAAAACTATGTAGGTTTACGTGTGCATTTACATAATGCATAGGTAGACATGTAAGAAAGGTTTATTCTTGTTCATAGTTTTAGAGGTTTCAGTTTTTGGTCTCTTGGTTTGCTTTGAGTCTGGGGCACCACAATATATTACGTTTGGAGCATGGTCACCTAACAGAGATAAAGCAGAGAGGTGGAGAAAGAGGCCTAGGTCAAATATCCCTTCAAGGGCACACTCCAGCTGATCCGGTTTCCTTTAACGAGGCCTCCCTCTGAAAGGCTCTGTCATATACTAATAGCACATTAAGCCAGTGATCAAGCCTTTAATATGTGAGCCTTTGGGAGGGGATTTCCAAACCCCAGCATATAAGGTGTAAGAAGACCCCAGAAATTTAGGTACATGAGAAAATATTAGGGTATTTTAAAGAGGCCAAAATTTAGATTTTGGCTTTTATTTTATTTTCATTTTTAATCTTCGCAAATCTTCCAAAGGCAGTGGTCGAAGTATAATTTGTAGCCAGGGTCTGATCAAGCAGAGAGAGATGAAACTGCCTCGGTGGAGTGATTTTAGGGACACTGCCCCCATGGCTCTGTTCAGTTTACCCAGAAGTGCTGTTTGCAAAGCAGCAACAGCAGAAGCAAAGGTCCAAAGAGATTAACTCAGTCCTGGACTCCAGGGTATGAGAGAGAAGGAGATTAGAGATAGTTGCCAGTTGTATGACTTTGGACAATCAGTTAAACTCTTCCTCAGTTTCCTCATCTGGACTGGAAGTTACTAAGATCCCTTTAACTTTTATTTCTGTGATTCCATTAACTTCAGTTACCTTAAACTTCTTTGCAAAGACTGTGCTCCACGGGGTAGATGAGGGAGAAAGAAGAGAAATTTGAAGGTTTCTTATGCATACTTTAAAAGGTTTAAACTTACATCAAACCTATAAATAACTAAAAAGCTCCATTCATAGTAAAAATATTGGCAACTGTTTACAGAGTAAATTATATACATATATATCCACATCAAGGGAAATCAGTATATAAATTGGCGTCTGCTTTTGAACAATCAGAAAGTCCTTCTGAGTAAAATGTAAGACTTGATATCATTGTTCAGATCCAAATAAATTTTTCCTTTGTAATTAAACCCATATGACTTGCTAGGTCTCTCCCCAGTCTCTCTTGGCTAACTGCATCAGATACTCTTGGGATAAAACACTGAAATCTACATTTAAGAAGCTCTCTGGACAATGCTGATGTATCATGCTCTGTACTTGGCAATGTTCTGGCGAAGCAGACTTTTTTGCATATACTCTAATGAGCTAATTACTGACTTTTGAGAAGCACTTAGGATTTTTACAAGCATTTTAGAGAAGTATGGGTGGGGTTGGGGAGATGATGTTGATTCCAGGCAAATAAGAATTGTGTTGTTTCTGTATTTGTTTCTTTGTGTAAAATGTTGGATCCTTTCATTGTGATGTAATTGTACTTGGTACCCCTCTCCTCCACACCTCCTCTAGCCTGCTGCTCTGTCTTCTGAATAAGAATGTCTGCCCTGAGCTGCTTTCTCTTTTAGGCACTAAGGAGCTGGACTAGGTCAGTAGCTCCCTTTTAATCTACAGAAAATCACTGTCTCAAGCTCTACACCAAAGAACTCAACATTCTGGTTTTATAGTCCCTTGAACACTTGTGGCTTCTGATCTTTTCTCTCTTTCCTGAGATCTCCTCATCAACTTAGTAGTCACATCTAACCATCTTAGTAGTCACATCTAGTCACATACAAGGGAATATGCAAGGCAAAGAGATATTCAGTTTTTTTTTTTTTACATCAACTAAGAACACTACTCTGCCACCTTTCAATTTTTGCATCTCAAGCAGATTTCCTTTCCTCTTCACTGTCCAACTTCTGTGAATACGGATTTGTGCTTCTAACACAAATCATGGCCTTGTTGGTAATTTTCAAGACCCTTTCCCTGAAGAACTGGACAGTGAGTGACTGAAGATTGGGCCATCAATGAAGTGATTCCTAGTTTGCATTTTAGGCATTTTGAAAACCAGAAACAATGAACTACCTTATGTAACAAAGATTGTAAGAGAAAATTACATAGAATTCAGAAATCCCATGGAAACAGGAGAATGTCTGGACATGGGATAGTTATTCAGGACACAGTGGAGGTCAATAGCACGATTATCTTGTCACTCCTTGACAGACCAATTTAGGAATCTCAATCAGAGTTTTGCAACGTAAGATATGATGACTCATGTTCAGTGTGACTCAAGATCAAACCTCCCAAGAGAATCTGCTTAGACTGGCTATTGTGCTGAGCCATCACAGTCTGCTGGTCAACATGGGTGATCTTTGAACTGGGTGTCTACTTGTGGTCCAATTAGTCATGGCCAAGGAGTGCTAGATTTGGGTAGAGAACATATCAAATGAAACATGGCCACCATCTGAGGTTGGGTTCCCTGGGAGCCCATCCTGAGGATCCACGTGAAATGTTCTGTTGGGAAAAAATGGTAGAAAAATGAAGAAGTAGGATCCAGAGGACAAGTAAAAAGAAGTTAGAGGGTAACTTCAGTTCTAAGCTGTGAAAAGAGCTGTTGAGAGAGGATGACTCACATTTCTGATTGGTGCCAATGAGGGATGGGGGAACTAGGGTATTTACCCCTAAAGCCATTAGTATTTGGTTAAAAGTTGGCCGGAAGCACAAATTTCCAGGAAGTTCTCACTTTTGTTAGGAATTTCCAGGGTACTTTTAGCACTCACAATGAGGTAATCTTTTTTTTTTTTATGTTTTTTTTTTTTTTGGTATGGAGCATTGAACCCAAGGTCTTTGCACTAGGTTATCATCCAAGCCCCCTTTTTATTTTATTTAATTTTTAGCTTTTTTTTTTTAACTTTTAGATAAGTTTTGCTATGTCACTAAATTGCCCAGGCTGGGGGCAAACTTGCAATCCTTCTGCCTCAGTCTCCCTAAGTGCTGGAATTACAGGCAGACACTATCATGCCTAGTAGTAATCTTTCTTCAGGAAACCACAGGAGTCTCTGTCAGGTGTGAAAGTGCATTAGGACCCTGAGCTCAAGAAAATGTTCCCAGGATCCGGGAGACATGGATTGAAGCACTGATATCTGGTGCAGCCAGCTAACAAATTAGCTACAGAGAGGTCTGTCACCAGGAGGCTGTAGTTATTCTGAATCCCTCCCCAAGATAGAGTCTCCCAGACCGCCTGATTGTGACCAGTGCAAACCAAGCTGGAAGCCAAGGCTTATATGGTCGGAGACCTAATGATGTACGCGTCTCCTCCTATCCTGTCCACAATCTGGCAGCCCCAGACATGGATGATTGAAGTGAACATTGGTCAGACAAAGGGTATCACAAGCCAGACTCTCACTGCTTCCAAAATACATCATTTTCAACTATATCCACAAAAATAAATTGCTTCTTATTAAATCACTGAGAAATGATGCTTCAAATATTTTGCATAGACACACATACCTATCACCATTCAGCCCCACTCTTATTTCTGTAAGTGCCTGCCAGGTCCAGGTCTGTGAGATTTTCTATGTAACCAGTGAACTACCCTTTTAGGATTCCTTGGTTGATGATGCTTTTTCCTCTTCTGAACCCCATAGAGACTGGACTTCTTTCTGATGGTTTGATCATAGTAGGGCCTGCACCATAAGAATTTTGCCCATCTCCCACCAGACAGTTAACATTTGAGGACAGACTCAGTGATCTAAATATTCTGTGGCTGGCTCTGGGAAAAAAGGGTGCCTATGTGTATATGTAAGTTTATTAACATTTTAACTACATTAAAAGATGTGTACCATATAGTCTATCAATAATAATGAAATATGCAGATACTCTATGGTATGTTCTATATAGCTGATTGGTTTTCATAGAATATTTTTATTGATTTTTTTCATTGTATCTTTAGTCAACCAATAATTGTAATTAGTGAACAAGGGGGCTTCCAACATGAATGTTGGTTGGTATTTTTATGTTAACAAGTAAGACAAAAGTGAACTTACATTTTGGAATGAGTGGGTGTGCATTGAGATGTCATAAGTAAAGCTACTTTTTGCATCAGATAATTGTTTTTGAATACAGGAAGAATATAGCTTTTGTTTTTGTGTGTATGCTTATCATAATTTAATGGCTACAGGCATGGGACACTTTAGTATGTATTAGAACATTTTCTTCATTTTCTTGATGGATAAAATTAACTCATAAATCTTGATTTGTAGCTTTTGATGGTTTTTAGGCTGTAAATAATCCGACCATGGTTAATTGAATGTGGCTGCAGTCAGAGTTGGGAATAGATCTTCAGGAAATTGTCACTATATACGATTTCCGTCATGAAGCTGCAATACAGTAAAATAAATTCAAGGTTAAAAAGTATAGGCAAGAATCAGAAAGTGAAGAGTTTTACACATTTATTAGCATTGTTTTAATATAATTGATTACATGATACACTTATACAACTTATTTTTTTAATAATAGATGTGCTTAAGGATCAATTCACAATGTTCTTACAGGTGAGAAATAGCCTCTTCCAGGTCAGAATGAACCAGCTCTTACCTATCATCCCCAGTCACCTCGTGTGATTTATGGTCTTGTGTACTGCTGAGGGCTAATAAGTACTGGGCTAACTGTGTGAGGGAGCACAGATTAGTGGTGTTGATTTTGATTTTCTCTGACATTCTTTGTCTCCTTGACAAAATTCTAACATCTCTGCAGTGGTAACTGAGCTCAGAAGCTAAATTTTCCTAATTGAATAAAGGTTCTATTGATTATTTGGATGAAATACAGTCCATCTCTGATAATGATTAGCCTTCTTAGATTAGTTGGTGTTCCTCTGTTTATAGCAGTCATGTTTCTTTAAGAATATGTAGTTTCTGTACACTCTAAGAATATTACAGAATGACCTTAGATCTTAACATGCCAGACATTTTAAGTAGCCTTGATATAGTTTTCCATTTCTTTGTAATCATAGTACAAAATACAATCCATGACCTAATATTCTCTGTAACCAACATTTACCATTTTATGACTCCTAATAACATTAAATCAAATTATTTCTTTTCTTCCATTATTTTGTTTGTGTTTTTATCTCCTCCTTTAGGTTGCCAGGATCCCAGTAGAACAGTTAATATGAATCACTTTTGTTGTGCTGCTGATGATTAATTTATGACATAGACTATAGTAAACAGCAGAACATTCAGAATAAAATTTTAAGATTAAATTTCAGATCATAGTACTAGATGAGTTGGGTGTGGTGGTACATGCCTGCACTCCCAGCACTTGGCAGGCTGAGGCAGGAGGATCGCCATGAGTTTGAGGCTAGCTTGAACTATATGGCGAGACCCTGCATCAAAACAAAACAAAATATCCCAAATAACAACAATAAAAGATAGTCCTAGATTGTATAAAAGGGACAAAGGGTGGAAGACCAATGAACTGTGTGACCACCTTAGCTACCGAATGGTTGTTGATTGCTCCATCACAAAACTCAGTTACTAGCTCCAATCTGGATTACCTTTTCCTTGAATTTTATTTCTTCCAGGATTAAAAGACAAGGAAGGTTTACTACCAACCTCTAGATAAGTAAATGCCACTCCTAATGGCTTTCCCCAGAATTGTTTAAACACAAACATATGAGCCTTGTTTTGTGAGAGAATTTCTATATAGCATTTGACTATCTTTCTTAGGGGCAAGTGAAAAATCTTTATATCCATCTTGTGGAACAATCTAACTGACCTGGGATGGTTTATACAACATCAAGGAACCAGTAAACACTAAGAAGAAATCTAGTCCCTCTGTCTAGAACTACGATGTCTCATTGACTGATTGGTTGATTGATTGACTGATTGATTCATTCATTCATTCAACATGTATTAGTTGTGCAAGAGAGGCAAGGTCCCCCTGATAGGGGGTACTAAGGGCAAAAAGAACACATAAGAGGCCTTCTACATGGAAAAATACCTTAGGCTTTGGAGTCAGACAGTCCGATGAGGAACTCAGACTGTCACTTTCTGGATAATGAAAAATTGGTTGTTACTTAATCTATACATCTCTGTAAAGGAAGAATAATATTGTCAATCTTTGAGGTTAATGCAAGAGGTATAGATCAAATGATGTATATGAAGCAGAAGAGGTGCTTTAAGAATAGTTCCTGTGACTAAGGCTGGAAAGAGATTATCCCTGGTCTCAGGGCACTCATTCCCAATGAGAGAGGCAACACGTGAAAATGTACATAATGAGATAATGCAAAAAGAGCACGGTGGAAGCCAGGTTTCCTCATGCTCAGGAAATCACAAACAGTGATGTGACTTTGGACTTTTCGTGCATCTCTTGAGTCACAGCTCTTCTCTTTAAACAAGTGATTTAAGTGGTGATATTGAGCTTTGACTGAGTAAACATGCCTTGGCTCTCTGGAACTATACCAGAAAGGTTTGCCCTGTAATTTCAAGCTATGAAAAATATGTTCAGTTAAAAAATGACTTCAATACACAACGTTATTAATAGCCTAGTAACATAAGCAAAACACAATAGAGGCAACTGATAGTGCCTTTTCATTGATAGAAATTTTCAGTGAATATATCACACACCAACAAAGCTTCTTAATCAATCCTCCACAAGGTCCTTTTCTGTAAATATTGTTATATTTTGTATGTTACACTCTTTTGGATCCCACGTCCAGTTTATAGCTTGGCATTGCTTTTTCCAAAAATGACAATCCCCAAAGCAGAACTCCAGGGAAATAACACTATGGATTTTGCTGGTGCAAATTTGAAGAAAATATTAAAAATTTGTTCCTGAGTAATTTCTTTTTATTAGTACATGTTCATAGTGTTTTCATTCCAAGAGGTTTAAAATTTCACTGACTCAAAGGATCACTCAAAAATCCAAATTATGCTATACTTTTATCATTTTTAAAAGTCAGACGTTGGATGAACCTAATATGCAGTTAGCAATGATATCGGGTGTAGCACATTGTTTTGAGAAGTTTGCAGGTTACCAAATCTATTTTAGAACAGTTGCCAGCTTACTGACTCAAAGAACAAATATGTTACAATGTACTGTGTTGTCTACAGTCCATAGGCATTAGAAGACCAATCTCAAATTCTGAGAATACAAAATACAGCCACTGTGCTTGAAAGAAAAATAGTAAAATCTCAGCGAGAAATGTTAGACCCAAAGTGGAGAGTTGCTGATATAGAATGTGGAAAAACACAAAGACAGCATTGGTGGTACCCTTGTGTGGGCTATGGGAGCCTAGACTTGACTTGTTGAATCCTGTGTGCAGTATTGTGAGTAGAAGACTGTGTTTTCCTACTTGGGCACAGTATTCTGGATTTATCTCCATCTTTAGGTTGACTGCTTTGCTTGGTGTAAAACCTGGTGGTGGTATTCTAAGGTTCTTACTTTAGGTTTGCCGAGTCAGTTTGCCTCAGCTTCTGATAAACCCGAGACTGGCAGGATTCTGAATGTGCAAAGCTGAGGACCTGCTACTGACCTGTAGTCAGTTTAATCCCTTTGGTGGGGTGTCATACGAGAGACACCAAGAATGATTAACCGAGGGCTTTATTTTCCTTAGCATTGGTGGTTACCAAAGTAACTCGGTGAACTCTGCTGTTAACACAACAAAGAAGGCCATTTCATGGAGAGTGCCTTAAAGTTTGAGAGATCTGGGTTGTAGTGCAAGCCGTGGGTGCCTTTGGGTGACTGTGTTTAAGCTAATTAACTGCAACAAACTGCAGTTTCCCATCTGTAAAAGATAAACTCCCATGGATGGATGGGGATGTATGTAAAACACGTCGGCCCAGCCTGGATGAAACGGTGTGAGGTGCTATTTAAGGGGGAAAATGAAAGGGAGAGAAAGAAAGGGGGCGGGGGAGGGGCAGGAAGAAGGGAGAGAAAGGAGAGGAGGATGCAATCTTTTTCCTTGGAACAAGGAAGGGAAGATCAGGGAAGATCACTAAGTAATCCTCCATGGTTTGCAGGAGAGAATGGGAACATAATTGTGAGGCTTCCCAGGACAGATTCTTAGTGTCCCAGTTACTTGGTGCTCCTCAGAGGGGCTAGCAAGTTCTTTGCAGCCCAAAGAGCTCAGAATCAGGTGCTGGAGAAGAGGCGGGAGAATCTCCATGGCGTCCCATTTGAGTTGTTCCTCACTCCGTTCAACTGTTGTACCTGGCTAGTTTTCTGTGCACCGCAGTTCCTAATCGCCAGAGCGTCCTTGGCAACGGTCTCCTGAGATGTTTCTCTCCTCACTCTTTCTCGGACTGACCAATCGGCTCGGGGCGAGCGGGTTAGAGCAGGCGCTGAGTGGTCCGCGGCATCTGACGTCACAGAGGAAAGGCGGGGTTAGAGCCAGGAAAGTGTGTGTCTGACCTATTGTGGGCGGTGGTAGCGGGTCTGCGTCCCTTCGCAGCCCCGGTCCCCGCCCCTTTCCAGGCGTCGGCTGACAGGTGAGTGGTTTTGGGTGACAGCTGTCCGCTGCTGCGATGACCCCAAAGAGACCCTCTTCACCACTCAAGGCTCCCACCTCTGTGCTCAGAATCTGGGGAAGGTCGTAGAAATCCTGCACGGCCCTTCACTTCTCTATCTCTTTCTTCTCAATTAAAACCCTTGTGAATCCACAGGCATCCTGGTCTAGTCTCCCCTCAAAGTTTGTCTTTCTGATGCCTTTCAGAGCTTCAGCAGTTACTTTAAAGTTGGATCCAGGAAAGGGGCATCAAGTCCCCGTGTACCCACTCCAGATTTCTGACACCAGCAGCGTCTTCTGCTCTTCACCTGGGTGTCGTCACCCCTGAGTGCTGGCCCCTTCTGCCCCTGCATCTTAGTCCCCATTCCCAGCTGCAGTCCAGGGGAAGATGAGAGTCTCTGAAATTCAGAACAAAGCACTTGTTTTCTCACTGGCCAGGAAGTTCTGACGTGTGATTTGGCAGTTTAGACCAAACCCCTGTATGTTTTCTCCTGGACGCTTGTGTTGTTATAGACAGTTTAGTCATGACTGAAATTATTCAGTCATTTTGGAAAAAAGCAAATAGTTTTATTAATAGACAAAGTGCTTTGAGGTATTTGACAAAATATTCTTTTTAAAAAAACGAAACAGTAAAATAACTAGAGTAAAACAAAACAAACAAAACAAACAAACAAAACCCCTGAACACTAAACCACATAAAAACCTGATGAGGTTGTGAGTTCAATCCCAGTACCAAACAAAAAAACAAACTCCACCTGATCCAAGCACAGTTACATTTGAGGCTTTCATTTTTTTTTTTTCTGCTTGTCCTCCCACCCCACCCCGTGCTGGGACTAGAACCCGGGGCCGGGGCACCACTGAGCCACATCCTCAGCCAGAGGCCTCTTACAGTAGCCTTTGGGAACCCTCCTTCCCTATTGAACTCACATGCTAGCATTTAACATTTATTTTTACACTGTGTATTTTCTACTTTTATCATATATTTATGCAAAAAACTAACACATAATATTATTTTTTAAAGTTAATATAGTAGTATTAGTGCCCTGCATGTTCTAGGTCATTTTAACTGTGGTGTGATAATTTTATTTATTTATTTATTTTGTAGTACTGGATCTTATTAATTTTTAAAAAAATTTTTCTGAGTTTTATTTTGCAAGAATTTTGTAATTGTATACAATTATAACATTATATAGATATCATCCTATGTGTGCAGTAGATTATTTCGTTTAAAAAGCGTGAGAAGTATTCATATACATTCTGATTATATGCATAGTGTCCTGGTGTACATCAAGGATTAGGGTGGCTAAATTACAGTGAATGTGCCATTTCAAATGTGCTAGATACCAATACAGAGCGATCCAATGCATAGTAATCTGTGCACCATCAATGTGTAATTCATTTTCAAACATTTTTTAAAGAATAGATTATTTGACTCTTCCTGTGTTTTTATTTAATGTGTGTATAAAGAGAAATTACCAGAGCCTTGAAATCTGGTATAATTTCTTCTAATTTGTTGTTTATTAATGTATTGATGACAGCATTTTAGTCTTCCTTCAGTTTGGAACTGAGCAAACAAAGGTGTTGTATGTGAGTGGTTTCAAGCACATGCTTGCCACTGGTCAGAGAAAGGTTATGGAAGGCGTCTGATAAACTTTCTTCACTTGTGTCTTTTGCAAGAAATGATCTACTTGTTTTTATACTTTAAAATATTTCTAATCCCAAAGTCTTGCCTAAAGGTGCTAATAAAATATGTTCACTTAACTCGAGGCTGTGTTTTAAATTGCTAGGGAATGGAGTTTTCCAATGCTTACAACCTCTGTGAGATTGATTCTCTCTTAAATATATTATACTTACGGAAGACAAATGTAGCATTTTTTGTATGTAAATACCACCTATTGACTACACATTAAATGACCATAGTCAATGTTGAGTTTGACTTTGTAGCACATCCCTCATTTCTTAACATGCTTTTTGGTCATCTTGACTAAAAGTATAATTAAAAAACAATCACATGGCCTAAGGATGGATTTCTTCTATAGATATTTTCAATCATTTTTTCAAAATAATTCACTTGAAATACTAGATAGCTGTAAGATTAATTTTGATCTTAGTATGTGCTACACATGCCCTTTTAATAAATGACTGAGTTATAATTTAAAGAATCATTTAAACATTATAAAACCCACCAGCAAAATGAAGTCATTGGCTTTTAAAAACTGAGGAAATATTTCTTTCTTAAAAGTTAGGTATAATTTAATTAGTGGAGCTATCTGGCCCTGAAGTTTTGAGGAGGGACTTTAAATTGTAGCTTAAAATCTTTATGATGGATATATTTGGATTGTGTATCTCTTCTTTAGTCAGTTTTATTTGTATCTTTTATCCATTTCATGTAAGTTATTGAATTTTTCACATTGTTGTGTTAATATTTCTTGCTTAATTTTCTGATGTTTACTGGATAGATAATATTCCCTGTTCTTCTTGATGTCAGTAATTTTTCTATCCTTTAATTTTGATAAGTCTAGCAAAACATCATTTTATCGCTAGGATCTTGATTTTTTTCCTGCTTGTTGATTTTTTGTTTTATTGATTTTTTAAAATTTCTGTCTTCTATTTGAGTTTTCCCCCCACCAGCCCTGAGAAAAGCACAGGTCACTGATTTTAGCTTACTTGTATGTCCCCATATGAACACTCAGAAGTTATAAGCATCCTGATAATCATCATTTTAGCTATATTTCATAAATTTTGATCTGATTTATTTTTATTCTCTTTCACTTAAAGATGTTTCATCATTTCCTGTGTTATTTTTTCATTGATTTATGAGTTATTTCGAACGATGTTGTTTAGTTTTCTACTATTTGGGGACTTTTTAAATATCTTCCTATTACTGATTTATAATTTAAGTCTGTTATAGTCAGAGAACATACACCCTTTGATTTTAGTATCTTATGGTTAGTGATACTTGTTTTGTGGTAGGGTTCATGATAGAGTTTTCACTGGCGCAAGTTCTCTGTGTAGTTGGGAATGGCATCCAGTCTGCTGTTGGGGTGGAGTGTTCTACAGATGTAAATTAGGTCCAGTTGTAATGTCACTGGATATTCTCTATATTAACCACCTTCTGCCTAAATTATTGACGGAAGAGGGTTTAAATATCCAACTATTATTGTGAATTTGTCTATTTCTCATTAGTTTTGTCAATCCTTATGTTATGTATCTTAAGTTATTTAAAGTTAAGATTGTGATATCTTCAAATGAGTCCTTTATCGTCTTTACCTCTAATAATATTTCATGTCTAAGGCCTTTGTGGTTTGCTATTAATTACGGCCACTTCAACTTTTTTGATTAGTGTTTATACATGTAGTTTTAATATTTTAAGTACCTGTTTTTATATTTAAAAATATAATATTTAAGGAATTTTTAGACAGTATAAAATTTGGTGATGTTATTTAAAAATCATCCTGAAAATCTATGTCTTTCCATTGGATTGTTTTGAGAAATCTGTCATTTTGCTTGGCACATTAGCTAGAATTCTTTTATTTGCCCTTAGGGAGCACTTCTGGTCAACTGTTAGAAAACTTGTGTGTTTGAGCTAAGAGCCCTTTTTACAAAATATGGAAGACCTCAACGACCTTGCATACATGCAGTTATACTATCAACCTTTATTATATTAGAATTTTAATTTTATAACTAATTAGAAGTTAAAATTTGAAAGTTAAAAAATAGGAATTCTTCATCTTTTTTTTTTCTTTTTTCCGGTACCAGGGATCGAACTCATGACCACCTGCTTGCAAGGCAGGTGCTTATGCCGCTGAGCTAAATCCCCAGCCCCCAAAATAGGAATTCTTTTAAAAATAACAATGTGGTGCATGCTACCATCAAAAATAGCATTTTAATTTTTCAAACCAAAACAATAGAAAAGAATGTTAGTTTTACATTTTTGGGAAAAAGTTTAAAATTTCTGCTTAGCAACTGAGTTTCCATATTTATCTTTTAATCTGTGGTGACAGCACGTATCATGTCACCTCAGGAAAGCTATAAGTCTGAGAGAATTAGAGCAAAAAAGGCAAATAGCACCTGAGTCTGAAAATAATTTTGATGGTTTCACCTTTTGAAAGGTCTTTGGCATCTCATGGATCCTTGGATTATAGTTTTAGAAGTGCCATTCTAAAGTTTAAAGCATGCATTTTTAACTTATTACAAGATATGTTTAAATAACATAGGAGTTCAGCTCTAAGACCCTTATAATAATAAATTTCCACCTAAGCCCCCCATCATTTGTGCTATTGTTAACATATAATTTACTTCCATTTTATAAATCCCACAATAAATTTTTGTTTTTACTTTGAGAAATTATCTTTCAGAAGGACTTGAAAGTTGGAAAAATTTCTAAAAAATATGAATTCACATGCTTACCATTTCTGACATTCTTCATTTCTTTGTGTAGATCCAAGTTTCCATCTGGTATAATTTCCTTTTGCCTGAAGAATTTCCTTTAACAATTCTTATATTACAGGTCTGCTGCTGCTGAATTCTTTTGATTTCTGTTTTAAAATACTTCACATTGGGCTGGGGATTTAGCTCAGCGGCATAAGCGCCTGCCTTGAAAGCAGGTAGTCGTGAGTTCGATCCCTGGTCCCGATAAAAATCAAAAAGACAAAAAAAAAAAAAAATACTTCACATTGCCTTTTTGAAGGATATTTTCACTGAATATTGAATTAGGGCACATACTTTCTTCTAGCCCTTTAAGGATCTTACTTAGGGTGGGGTGTGCAGCTCAGGG
Organism: Cavia porcellus; assembly: GCF_034190915.1. Lineage (NCBI taxonomy): Eukaryota > Metazoa > Chordata > Mammalia > Rodentia > Caviidae > Cavia > Cavia porcellus. The sequence goes on along the minus strand of NW_026947515.1, from coordinate 44,079,965 downwards.
ATAGTGCTTGCCTAGTATGTTTGACCATCAGTACTGAAGGGGAAGTTGTGTTCTGGCTCAGATGACTCTGACAGTAATTCTACACTACTGTTTATCTTTGTGCTTTCTAGTGAAGGTGTCTTATATTAATTTTAAGGTTTTCTTTTTATCACTGGTTTTTACCCATTTGATTTTGATGAGGTGGGCAAGGAGGTAGGAAGCTCTGTGTGTGTGTACGTGTGTGTGTGTGTGTGTGTGTTCATCCCCTTAGAGTTTGTGGAGTTTCTTAGACATAAGTATTATAGTTTTCATCACATTTTGAAAGTAGTCAATCAGTATTTCTTGCAAAATACTTCATCCCTCTCCCCTCTCTGTATGGTGCTCCAAAGACATGATGTTAAACCACAGGTCACTGAGGTGATTTTTCACTTTTTACAGTCAAAAAAATTTGTCTGCTTTAATTTGATTAGACTCGAGTTTACCAATCTTTATTTCTGCAATGTCTAGTCTGCTGTTTATCCCATCTAGTAAAACTCTACAAGTATATATTATAAAAGTATAAAATTGCATGCTTTATCTCTAAAGTTTCACTTGATTCTTCTTTTAATCTTTCGTGTCTGTCTTCCTGGTGTTCGTGAATCAAATATTTGAACATAATTTGGTACTCCCATCATTTCTGCTATTTCTATTGTCTGATTCTCCTTAATTATGAATCATATTTTCCTCCTTCTTGGTATTTTGGCTGAATACTGGGCATTATGATATTACATAGTTGAATATTTGGATAATTCAATGTCTTTGAGACCTGCTTTCAGGCTTTGCTAGAGAGTATGTCTTCAGTATCTTCCCTGTAGGGACAGTTTAACCCTATCCTAAATATGTGACTCTTCTGAGGTCTCCACTAAATGTGCCAAGTCAACGCCACTGACTCTACCACCTGGTTAGTTTCACTGTCCACCATCTGTGAACCCTAGAAATTGTTCCCTTAACAAATCTGCCAGCACTCATTGCCAAAGTTTGTGAAGAATCTGGCACTGTGTGTGTGTTCTATTACTCAGCAAGACTCAAGTGGCTCCCTATGTAGATTTCCGGAGCTCTGCACTGCATTGCTCATTTTGTTGAAGAATTCTGCTTCACAACTTCTAGCAGTGACGACCTCTCCAGATTCGGATAAGTTTCTCAGCTTACAAAGACCGCAAGGCTCTCTTCTGTTTTTATCTGTTTTCCCCCACTGTGATCTGGAAATTGCCTCCAGGCACAATGCCAGGACAATAAGAGGGCTCATATATTTAGTTGTCCCCTCTGGATGAACCCAGTCCAGGGCTGCCTGTTGTCCAATGTGTGACAACTGTCATTTCATATATTGTGTCTAGGTTTTTAGATGGATACAGAGGCTAAGTCTTAGTCTCTCATGGTGAGTCTGTCATGGTGAGGAATATATTTTCAATGTTTTAGATGTATTTTAGGCCATGAAAGCCTTGGTTGTCTTGATCAATACTGAAAACTATATGATAGTGGAACAGTTGGTTGAAACATCATGATGTGATGTTTTTTATACAGTCTTCCTGAATAACTTTCAAAGATGTTGGCTTGAATCAGAGCTCCAGCTGTGGCTGTAAACTGCTGACTCTGTCTGTGAAACTCACTTCCTGTGAAAACTCTACTTTTGTGAATTCTAAATAACTGATTCTATGCTTTAGATTTCAGATCCTAGGCTATATCTCATCACTAATTGAAAACAGATATCAAAAAGCTTTTAAAAACCTCTATGGATTTTTCTCAGTCCAAATGCCTCATCTGAACTTGACTTTTTATATATCAGCCTTGGAAATAGAAGCTTCATGGTTCAGTGTTGGAATGTCTCAAGATGCCAACCTAACAGGCTTAGAATTCCGTGGTTAAAGGACCAAGGGAATCATTGGATTTGGGATCCTTTATTGCAAAGAATTAACCAAAATGAAATAGGTTTTGTCCATACCACTTGAAACTTCTTCATAGGAGAAAACTAGTTTATTTCTAGATTTGATCTGAAGATGGGGTTAGAAATAAGGAAAATGTAAGAATTGAAATTTGCCTTTGAAAAAGTCATACTTATGTTTCAGGAAAAAAAAAAGCAAAGAACTATAAGTGTTTACTAAGATTTTCTTTTGCACTGTCATTCCCCAAGGTTGGGTAGCAGTAGAAAGTATTTGGGGTTTAAGACGGAAGAATACAGAAATAAATGAAGGTTCTAGGGCTATGTGGGTCATTGCCACATGGTCTGAGTGGATTTTGGCTTGGACACAGATCCACAAAGAGATGATTTTGTAGTTTGGATACCAAAGGCTTTAAGAATTAGCTCTTTAATCATTGAATTATTTCTCTCTCTTTTTCTTAGCAGAACATAGAATTAGTTCTGATTTTGTGTTTTCTTTTAAATAGATCCATAGATATTAATCTTTAGACAGTGTGATATTTAGATTATGAAAAGTATGTCATTGTTTGTGGCATCCTTAGTTTTCTGGAATACTAATGAACAAAATTTCTAGACAGTGGAACTAGTCAAAAGGATGGAATAAATGTACGTATCCTAAAAGAAGACAGGTACAAAATATAGATTTAGCTTTAAAAAAACTGAGTTCTAGTATAATATGTACAATTATTAGGGTTAAATTTTTATATGTATCATGGCATTTGGTAGTTGTCTGTGGAACATAATAATATATGTGCATATGTGAATAAGAAAAAGTCTGAGAAATTACAGCTATTATTAAACTGTGAAGAGTCACAGTGGCTACTTTTAAGGGATTTATTTTTAAGAGAGAAGGAATACTCAGCTTTTGCTATATATACTCCTCTAAATTGGTCATTTAAAAAATAACATTCATTAAGTATTTACTATGCAGCCAAACTCTGTGCTATGCATTATAAATACTTTGCATTGTCCTAATCCTTGTATGCCTAGACCAGAATTTGTATTTTAGAGGTGGCAGGTTGCCAAGAAAAGAGACCAAGTACTTGCCCTAATCTGTGTTTGCACACCAGCCACATACTGTTACCCGGATTGTGTGTTTATTTAAGATAACACAGTAGGGGTGACGGAGGGCTGCCAACCAACCCTTTGTTAGTGTGGCTTATAGCAGGTCAAAAAGGAAGTAATATTATTTCCTATTATTTATAGATGAAATAACTTAGGCACAGAGAGTTTAAGTAATTTGCCCTAGGTTACATAGCTAGTAAACAGCAGGACCAAGATATGAATCCCTCTTTGTGAAACTATATTGTTCAGGCTCTTGATTTGAATTTATGACAATAAGACATTATTAACTCTCAATTTTACAAGTTCAAAGATTAAGGTGGCTGTTTTAAAAACATATAACTTTAAAACATTCTGGAGACAGAGGTGGAAAAAATTTTTTGGAATAGATTATCACTAGGAAGTATGGATAACTAGTTGGAACAAACATCTAACTAGTTGAAGAACAGGCAACTAATACTAAGTCACATTATTCTTTTATTTGTGTCATTTGTGTTAATATTGTGTGTGACTATTTTTCCCTTTTTTTAAACAGGAGAGATGAACCGATCGTGTTTGAGCACTATGGAGCCTGTAGGTTCCACTTTAACGTCAACTTATGCCCGCCCCCCACCAACACCGACCAACTTTCTACCAGCCATTGGTACCTTGACATCGAGCTACAGGGATCGCTTTCCCCATTACAATTTAACCCACAGCTTGAGCCTTCCTTGGAAACCAAGCACATACTACAAAGTGGCCTCCAACTTGCCAACGTTGGGTCCATACTGCACCAGAGCCCAGAGGTTGGGCGAGAGTACCATGCTTCCCTTCGTGTCCAACAGAACCACCCTCTTCACAAGGTACACTCCCGATGACTGGTACAGGTCCAATCTAACCAACTACAAAGAGTCCAATACTTCCCGACACAATTCAGAGAGACTCAGAGTGGACACGTCTCGCCTCATTCAAGACAAATATCAACAAACGAGAAAAACCCAGACAGACTCTACCCAAAATTTGGGAGAACGTGTCAATGACATAGGGTTTTGGAAGTCTGAAATCACTCATGAGTTGGATGAGATGATTGGAGAGACGAATGCACTTACAGATATTAAGAAAAGATTAGAGAGGGCTTTAATGGAGACTGAAGCCCCTCTGCAGGTAAACTGGGGAGCTGATGCAAAAAGAATTGCATTTTGATACTGTAGCCCATTGGTTGAATTTCTGAAGCTATATATAGGTAAAATTATGTCTTATTTAACCTGTAGGAGCAATGCCCTATCATCACGTCTGTACTGACTTTAGTTATGCACTTTATAGAGAACAAATACTTTAAGAATTCTGATTGCAAAGAAGATTAAAGACTAAAGACAATTTTAAAGGGAAAAATCTCTCTGTCTGTCTGTCTGTCTGTCTGTCTCTCTCTCTCTCTCTTATTCTTGTGTAAGTTGAACTCAAGGCCCTTCACACTAAACTACATCCCAATTTTTTTCAAATGTATTTTTTAAAACTGTTAAAAGTAGTGGACATTGAACACAAGGGCTTCACACTGAGTTACAACTCTAGCCTTTTAATATTATTTTTCATTTTTGAAACATGGTTTTTTGCTAAGCCTTTAAATTGCCTAATCTTTTTCTATCCTTCCACCTCAGCCTCTAGGATTGGTGGGATTACCGGCCCGCACCTGCATCTTATCTCTTAAAAAGGTTTCTTGGTCTCTTCTGTCTCTAGATTAAGATAACATTTAAGAAAAAATATTATCCCTTCAGTTTGTGTCATGAAATGCAGCTGTGTATATGTTGTGGTTCTGTTTTAGGACACACAGTATCAAAGGGGAGTATTTTAGGAGTGAGTTTTATTAAACAGATAAAGGGGACTGAGGTAATGCTAGTTCCCATGGTAGCAGAGGCGGTATTTTGGTTAGTTACTGACCTCTGACCAGGCTTCTGAGTAGTCCCAAATCATCCTTAACTCTTGAACCACCTGATGGTCCCTGTAACACTGTTCTGCCCTCCGCCACTGAAGACAGCTGTTCCATATTTTAAGATATGCAAGTCATATAAATGATTCCAGAAGAGTTTAGAGAACCAAGGCGCCAGAACACTAGTGGCTGAACTGACCGTGTGTCCCTGCACAGTATCGCTTCTTGTCACAGCCCCTTCCCACCAACCCCAGACTCACACGTGTATACAATCTCGAGGCATGAGAAAAGTTGATAGTGCACTGATGCTATGTTTTTAAACAGGAGCTGTTCAGTGTCAGAAGGCCCCCTATGCTTTCCTGGAACCTCCACTCATTTTGAGGAGTGTTGGTTTATTGTATAATACGCCCAGCACATTCCACACTACCTTCAAGAATTCAGTGTCCTTGAGACAATAGCCCTTTCCCCTCGTGGAGGAGCTTCAGCTTCTTTTGTTAGTCTTCTCAGCGATGGCTGCTTTCTGAGGGATGGCTCTAATTTCAATTTTTTCTACAATTTTTGTTCACACGGTTTTTGTGCTGAAATATTTACTCCCAACACAGGATTGGAAACTTCTGTTTAAATTTAGAGTAAGTCACATCAACAGAAAAAAAAAGAGTTCCAAAGAGAAAATATAGATGATCAACTAATATGAAGAAAAATGTGAAAACTTAACAAAGCAACATCAATAAAATTGATCGGGTAGACTTTGATCGCTCACATTTGCGATAATGAAAATTGCTAACATCTAGAATAGGCAAAAAAGCAAAAATGGATACTTTCATATATTGTTGATGGAACGGTAGATTAATTGAAATTTCCTAAAAAACAATTTAGTAATACATAATGAAGAAATCAGAGTTCCCTTTGACACATTAGTTTCTATTCAAAGGTGTCAATTATACTATCAAAATTTAGAGTCAAAGATACTATTCAATGGGGGGCTGGGAATTTAGCTCAGCGGCATAAGCGCCTGCCTTGCAAGCAGGCAGTCGTGAGTTCGATTCCCGGTACGGATAAAAAGGAAAAAGACAAAAAAAAAAAGATATTATTCAATGATATATCTGGATTATAATTTATATACTCTTACATTTATGCTTTTAAAAAATTTAGCATTGTGTAGTAGCCTTGTGTCTTGATATAACTTTTGAAAAAAGCATTTTAACAGCTACATAATGGTCTTTCGTACATAATTTATTGTAAGCCATCTGAGCCGTTTTCCATTGGCATCATTGATGTTCTCTGTCTCTAGGAATATTTCATGCCTTAGATCTACTATTTAATGTTATCTTGAAAAGCGTAATGTGAAAGTGTAAGAACATTATACCTTTTTGTTAAAGCAAGAAAACAAAACAATGATAGGAATATGGTTGATCATATTTTCTCTATTTTGTCTCACAAGTAGATAAAAGCATACCCTTTTTATAATTGTAAAAATAATAAATGACACTTTAAAAAGAATAATTTTGACTGCACAAATATTCTGATGGCCTGAAAGAAAATCATACATTTATTCCTTATTTTTCTCAGTCGAAACTGTTTGGAATAATAATTTGTTACTAAACTATTTCTCTTGAATAAACTATGCCAAATAATTTTCTCAGGTGTTAATTTGCAGAGATCAAATAGATGCTATTTTTAAATCAAGTTTCCCAATGAGGAATTTTTCCAAGCTATGTTGAAGCATTAACTGTTTATTTTTTAGCTAGCAGCAAAGATATATTTAGTTGTCATGGTCTTTTTCATAATAAATTTCCACAAAATGGTTTGGGAGGTTGGTATTGGGAATACCTATTGACTTATTTCCAAGAAAATTATCAGTCAGTTTATATTTATGCGCTTTATTACTTGTGGTTCTGTAGGTTGCCCGAGAATGTTTATTTCATCGAGAGAAGAGGATGGGAATTGACCTAGTTCATGATGAAGCTGAAAAAGAACTGCTCACGGTAAATATGGGGGAAATGCATTAATAATGCAAATTTTCATTGTAAACATGCATTTAAAGTGTAAAAACAATACCGTAGCATAAACCCATTCACAAATAGAATTAGCATATCATGTTTATAGAGCTTAGCAAAAGTACATTTTTTGACTTTTAATTCATTGGGATTTTGAAATGTATAAAAAATGGAGCAGTATAAAAATCACTTGCAATCCCATTGGGCAGAAATCAGTGTTAATTTTGAATTTTCAGTCATTTTATCAAAGATGTTTGGACAGACACCAACCTGCTTATACAATGACACACCCATCTTCAAGTTCAGACTCCCACTACATTTATGAATTTGGATGGTACTTTATTAATTTAAAATTATAAGGATAAATTTTCTTATCAATATCTTATCTTTTTAACATATAATTTTTAATGGTTTCATAGTATCCCGCAATATAAAAATACTGTCATTAATTATTTAAATCAACCCTCTCATTGAATGGTTAGGTTGTTTCCTTTTTCTATTTTAGTAACACTGTTGCATAAAAATATTACTATGAATACTGTATGTGCTTCTGATAACTTTCTTAAAATATGTATCAAGAAATGTAACTGAGGCATCAAGGGATATATACATTTGGAAAGCTTTTGATATATTCCCAGATGCCCACCCAGAAGCTAACAGCTGTACTCTGTGCTGCTCTGCTGATTCGCCCCCAGATTGTTTGCACCTGTTACATCTCATTAGCTCTAGGTGCTCTAACCTTCACTTTCTGGACTGATCACCATAAGAGCTCTGCTATTTCTTAAGATGTCCTGTCCTGGAGGCCCTTCTCTGTCTCTTTCTGTGATGCATACTTTTTATTAAGCCTTTTTTCTTCATCCCTAATTGCTTTGTCAAGCATTTTAAGAATTTTCCTTAATTAACATGTAATTATACATAGTAATACGATTCAATATGATTTTTCTACACCTGAATGCAGCCTTACTGATCAAACCCAGTCTCCTTTTATCCCCCATCCCTTAGCTCTCTACACATTTCCCAATCTGTTTCACCCTTTGTACCCACACCATGGCTTGGGTTATACCTATTGTCTCCTTGACTCTTTAATCAGTTTCCAGTGCATCTTTCTAGCCAGAAATACTCCAACACTTTCCCTTTTGTAAATTTCACTGGAATCAATAATATACATTACTACTGGTTTCTTTCTTCAGCTAAAATCTGTTCCTTGGTTCTTCAGAAGAAAATTATCAGACTTTCCTTTGCCTGGCTACCACCTAAATTCTCAGCCCTCTTTCCCTCTCTGAACCACAACATTTCTACTGTGACAAATCCTTCTTCTCTGTCACTGAATCAGCATCACATGGTCTCACCTCTTTGGCTTTGTTTGATTGGTTCTTGGTAAGAAATAAGTCCTTGGCAAGGAAGTCAGTATGATCTAGCAACCCGATCATCACATGTCATCAGTACTTCTGTTTTACAATGTCCCTTTTGGGCACTCCATTGTTTTAAGAATGATGTTAAAGTTTTTTCTTTGCTATTTCCTTTCCTCTACTATGTGGTTCTCTGGGAAATCTAAATTGAAATAATACACTCAAGAAATCTTTGGCCACTAACTGAGACTGTGCATTCTACTCTGTAAAAGTTATGGTCTCTGTTGCAGACATGATTTGAATAGGAAATCCTGAATGCAATAGCTTCACAGTCAGTGATGGGTCTGTGCTCTGCTGTTTCTTCTTTCTAAGCTTTTGGTGAATCTTGTAAATCTTAAGACAATCTTTTGTTTACTTTGTTATCTAAATGGCGAAGAATTTACACATTTGTTCCCTGGTGTTGTTACTGTTCCTGAGATGTGCCACCAGGAGTAAACTGTAGGCTAGTTCTAACAGTTTAAGTTTTCCCACAAATACACTACGATTTTCCTAACAGTGGTTTTGCAACTTGGATGCCTTTGGTATTTCTGTTATTCTAGAGTGGCCCTCAAAGCTGCCCGCACATTGCAATCACCTTGAAAACATCAGTGACTGGGATTCTGATTCAAATCAGGAATGAGGACCAGGCATTTCTTTGGTAATCTTAATAAACCACCAGATTTAAAAACATTGGCTCCAAAAATAGGACGTATTGGGGAAGGAAATTAAAAATGAAGCTAATGAAATGGACATAGCATGTTTACAAATTAGAAGACTTAATTGTATTAAAATGACAGTACTTCCCAAACTGATCCATAGATCAGTTTATTTTAATATGCTAGTTTAATATGATTTCTGTCAAAATTCCAGCTGACTTCCAAATGGAAATTGATAAATGGATTCCAAAACTCGCATGGCAATCCAAAGATACAAAATAGCCAAAAGATACAGGAAAAAAAAAAAGAGAAGACTTACACTTCTCAATTTCAAAACTTACTGAAAAGCTATAGTAATATAGTACTCGCATGTATATAGACAGATCAATGGAATAGAGCTTAAATGTTAAGAAACAAACCCTCTCTGTTACCATCAATTGGTCTTTGACAAGTGTATTGAGATAATTCAATGAGAAAAGAATGAACTCTTTAACAAATGGTACTTGGACAACTGGATACCCTTGATTGAAAGAATGAAGTTGGATCCCTCCATCAATACATATGAAAATTAGGTCAAAATGGATAAAATATCTAAGTGAAAGATAAATGGAAAAATTTTTTAAAAACATGCATAAATGTTAATGACATTGGACTAGGTGGTAATTTCTTTGATATGACTATAAAGAAACAAGCAACAAAATAAAATATAGATTAAATTGAACATCATTGAAACTGAAAGTTTGGTACTTCAAAGAACATTATCAATAAAGTGAAAATAAGATCTTTACAGATTGTATATCTGGCAAGAGACTTACATAGAGAATTTATAAATATTATTGTCTTTAGAACAAGACAACCCAATTTAAAAATTAGCAAAAGGTAGGAATAGAAGAAAGTCAAGGAGGTTATACAAAAGACCAGTAAGCACTTGAAAAAATGTTCAGCATCATTAATCATCAGGGCAGTATAAATTGATATTGTAATGAAATCTGATGTCATACTCTCTAAGATGCCTATAACAAAAACCACATAAAATATCAAGAGAATGTGGAAGAATTAGAACCTTCACACACTGCTGGTGGGATATAAAACGGTGCAGCTGCTTTGGAATATTGTTTAATATATGGCTACTATATGATCCAGTAATTCTACTTCTAAGACTCTACAAAAGGAAAAATGAAAACAATATTCCAAAGACTTGTAGGAGAATATTTATAGCAACATTTTCATAATACTCAAATAGTGAAAACGACCTAAATATTTATCAACTCATCAATTGGATCAAATGGATAAATTTAATATAGACATATACAATAGAATTTATTCAGCCATAAGAAGGGGTGAAGTAATGGCACATGAATGAATCTTGAATACTCTGGTAATTGACAGAGGTCACAAAGGACCACTTATGGAGACTCCTACAATAGAATTTTTTTTTTTTTGTCTTTTTCCTTTTTATCGGTACCGGGGACCGAACTCACGACTGCCTGCTTGCAAGGCAGGAGCTTATGCTGCTGAGCTAAATCCCCAGCCCCTTCAATAGAAATTTTATAGAGACTGAAAGTAGGTTAGTGGTTCCTTGGAGAAGGAGGATTAGGTTATTGGAAATTTGGGGCAATAACTAAAAAGTGCTTGTTTCTAGGGGAAAGTAGTGAAAATGGTCTAAATTTGGTTTTAGCAATAACTGTAAGAACTTTGAATATTCTAACATTGAACTGTATACTTTAGTTAGGTGAATTATATAATATGTGAATTATATCTCAATAAAGGTATTACTTCAAAATGAAAGACATTGATTTTGGAGGGTTATATTTTTCCAGGTTAGTAGCATATCTTGCTTTATCATGCAAACATTGAATCTCAAATTAGGGTAGTAGTTCATAAATTGATGCCTTGGTCAGTGCCAATTCAAGTAATAAGTGTGTCCTGTCACTTATTCAAGGTAATAATATTAACATATAATTTTATTATCTTACAGAAATGAGTTTCAATTTTTAAAGCAGCTAACTGACTGTTAGCAAAGAAAAATGTAGCCTTGAAAGGAGGCTAACTTTTGCAAAACAGGAGCACAGGAAAATATTTTCTCATAACTCTGCTGAGTCTTACATTCAATCAATGAGCATACCTACTTGAAAAGTGCAAAATCTGAAACACTCCGCAGTTTTGAGCACTAACGTGGCACCCCAAGTGGAATATTCCATGCCTTGGCCTATGGGAGAGACAGATTGCAAGGAAAATGCAGTCATATGACACAAACCTATATAAAATTACCATGAGTTTATGTACATAAGATGTATTGGGAACACAAATGAATTTGTGTTTAGGCTGAAGTCCCATCTACAAGACATTTTATTGTGCATTTGCAAATATTCCAAACTCTATAAAAGTCTAAAATCTAGTCCAAAGCATTTCAGAAGAGGGATAAGCAATCTGTATTCAGCTTACAGACAGCTTCTTCTGAGGGTCAGCCATGGCCTCAGCTTCTCATTTTTATGGCCCTCCTGGACTGTGCTACCTCTTTGACCTCGGAAGCCAGTGGAACTGCAGAGTCATCTCACCGTCATTTTCCTGCTCTTGCTCTGGGGTGCAGGCTGGGCCTGCTGCTCAGAGCTCAGAGCTCAGGCTGAGGCTCTGGGCCTCGCCCCAGCTGGCCAGTTTCCTTACCACAAGTGGCTTTCCCCTCCTTCGTGTTGTGGAAGGAGAAAACAAAAACACCACAGCCACAGAGGTTATTGAGAATGTGCAAACAATCAGTTCCAGACATTGAGACATTTCAGCAAAATCCACCCAGGAGGGCTCTGCACTGACCGAAGATTGAACAGATAGAGATCCCTGACCCCTGCTCCCTGACCCCTGCACGGGAAGAATGTTTGGGTGGGCTCTGACCATCAGTAACTTTCCTCTTCGCATAGGTTTCTGTCTGTAAATGAGTCCTGGGACCAGTGGCTTCTCACAACAAGCCATGTTGCAAAGGCAAGCTAGTCAGTCATCTTTGCAGACTCAGGAGCAAATGGGAATGGAAATCACTAGTGAAAGGAAATGCCTCTTCCTACTAAATTCACAGTGAGAATATGTGAATATTTGATGATCATTTCATCATTAAATAGCCTTATATATATAAACAGCACCTGCTTTTATCTGTGAGTTTTCCTTGAGCTAGACTCAACTGGACTTGAACTTTGATTTTTAAGATTGTAAGTGGACTTCCCTGTCCCACTAGTTATACTAGTACCCACTTCTCTCAAATTTAAACATGTGCCAGTTAATGTGGATAAATAGAACCACAAATTTAGTTTCAACTTGCTGGGAACAGGGCTTAGGCTTAACAAGGACATCCAAGAAATGAGTTTGTTTTTGGTTTTGGGCCTCACTATGTAGTCGAGGTTGGCCTCAGACTCACAGTCCATCAGTTTGAGTCTCTGGAACACTAATACTACAAGTGTGCACCACCACCCCTAGCAAAAAATGATTTTATATTCAGAATTCAGGGTGTATCCTGGAGCCAGGACCTCTCTATATTTGTAGCCAGAACTCAGTGTTCTTGTAATGTGGCCTGTATTCCTCAGCTAAAAGCACAGCCCACATCTAACAAGATGAAGATCTAACATCAGGCAAATCTCTTCTGTTGCGACATAAGTGCTAACCCTACTGAATACTTACATCAACCAGGCACATATTTATCTACCCAAATGCCATGGCAAGGTGAATATTGCCTTTAGTTTTTAACCTGTCTTTGGTCACAGTTTAACAGATGGCAAAGCCAGCATTTGAGCAGTGGTATCAGCATTTGAGCATTGAAGCATATATGTTTAATAACTATTCTACCCAAAATCAGGGAATGTGATGTCCTAAAGGGTTTTTACTTGACACATGAAGGGTTTAGTCTCTATTCTGCCTCTCTATCCCACTGTCTTAAGAACACAGGTGATGCATTGTAGCAAGAGATGCTTTATAAATGTTCCACCTGCTCAAACAGTAGGATTAATCTAAGCTCTTCCAACTCCTTGGTGTGATTTCTTGTTACATTTCCTTTGGAAGACCTGCAAATGAGATCCTGCTTTTATTACTTAGAATACTGGGAGTCTAAGAACCCCAGAGAGGTTACCATGATCATGCAATCCATGAAGTCTATGATTCTTCATCGGGTCAGGATCCAGAGGTATTACACTGCTTTTCAGGCTCCTAAATGCATGGTTCCTAAAAGTGGCACTCTGCCAGAATCTTAGCTACCGTAGACATGAGGCTACGATCACAGGTCTAGTGGGGTTCAAACTCTCCCTATGCTTCTGGTTTCTGTGTGCATCCAGTATTTTTCTATAAATATTCCTGGGAGCAGATGAGGGGATGTTTTTCACTTCTCTTAATTTCAATTTGGCATTTCAAAGCTACTTTCAGGCATGAGCACAGATGAACAAGTCAACAGAGCTCCATACTAAAGTACATAGCTTTAGGCTTTCATTCCCTCTGCCTCCACTCATCATATTTAAAATTACTGTTTAACAATTTTTATAAAAACTCATTTAATGCATTTTCTCCTACTAGAAGTCCTAGGAGCTGCCAGTACGTGCATTGTATATTAAAACATACTATATAATATAGAACAGTAGGATTTGGTCAGTGTTTGCACAGTAGGATTTTAAGCAGTGTTTTCTAAGTAAGACTCTATGCACTCTTTGCCAACATCTCACCAACACACCCACATCCACACCCACACACACTATCATTGAAATAGTTGAGAAATAAGCCATACAAACAAAATAGCAACCCCCTAACATTGTTGCATAACTCACGGTGCAAGAAATCTTTGTAAGATCAGGGGGTTATTTTGGTAGGACATGTGAGAGAAGATTGAATCCTTGTTTCATCTCATTGATTGAGTAGCTAAAAATCAGTGAGGTTATCGTTCTAAGTATCTTAAATATTTCCTGTTAAACAAGAAGAAAACCACTATGTAAATGGAGGATAATTCTAAAGCAAATCAAATAACAAAGATAGAAACCAAAGAGGGATACTTAAAGTCATACAGATGGCAAATGTCTACATCAAAAACGTCATTTACAACCTGTAGGCAAGGGCCAAACTTATAGAAAGGCAAATAATATATATTATGGGAAAAGATTTCATTTCAAACAATAGGAATCTTTGTCATTAATAAGAAAAAAACAGAAAAAAATGGATACTCTGTTAAGTAGGCAGTTCACAAAGGAAGTTCAGGTGATGAACAAATATATGCTTGTATTAGATTGTAAATTCAGGCAAGTTGGCTAGTCTTCTGGGAAGGATTCCCATCATACTGGCAAAAATTTAGAGGCATGATAATGGCTATTTGGCTACAAAAGAAAAAAAGCCATACTGTATGATAGACAGAACTTTTCTAAGGGGCAATTTGGGTGTACTTATCAAAACCTTGGAAAGAGATATATGTTGGTGCTGTTTATATATTTATTACATTGTCCACATTATTGTTTAACATCGTGAAAAAAATGTTCAAGTTTACAATGCCCCAAAGCTATATATAGGGTTTGATCATGTTTTGTATGAGAAAGCACTAAGAATGATTATGTATACTTTTAAAGAGCATCTTATTGGTGCTATTTTAAGACCATAATTTTCCAATGTGAATATTAATTTCAGAGGGAAATAAATGTTTAAAGTTCCTGGAGGAACACATGCTATGGAATAATCCATGCATCCTCGCACATCCAAACACCATGGGTGTGGTCAAGTGAGGAACCTGGTGCATGCTCTGATGCACATGTAGGAGCTTGGCTGTGGGGCACAGACAGGACTGTGTTTGGACCAAGGAGCCCAGCCAGTGGGGGTCTATGCACTGGCAGAGGGGGCTTCATCTAACTGCCCTCTTTACCTGCATAATTTACTTTGCCATTATAGCTACATAATAGGTGGGTTTTAAAAAAATAATAGCTGTTGTAGAAGAATAACTTCTGTAGAAGAAGGCCTGTGTTTGAATCCAAACTTATTTGTTAACATAATTTTGATAACTTCTTGTTGTTTTAATTAAGGACAAAAATAAAAAGAAAATTAAATCCTAAAATTTTAACCAAGTCCCAACCTGTGCTATCATGCAATATAATTTCCCTGTGGCTCTGTAACAAATGAATGGGACAGATCAATAATAAGTGAATTTAATATGTTTTTTTGCTTAATATTACTAGTTTTCAAGACATAAAGTTTGCCTCATGGGCAAATTGTTACATTTCTGACTTTGGATGTTATGCTCCATAATGAAAATATTAATGTGTGTTTTACTTTTCAATTAAGTAGGAAATTGATGTTATTCTGTGTTGTCAAGAAAGAATGAAGCTACATTTGGATAAAGCTATTGCCCAACTTGCGTAAGAAATTTACATCTCTATACAATATTATATAATTTTATCTCTATATTGAAGTTCACTTTCATGCCTCAAATTTAATTTTCTCTTAGTCTCTTCCAAGTATACATGCACACAAGAGAGGCACACACATGTGTACTTTTATATAGATATTAAGGTGAGTGCTAGAGATGTTCGCTTTAAATTTTTTATTTAAAGAAGTAACTTTGAGGTGTTATATAAAGGACTTCTGCCCTCAGTTGGAATATATAAGATTTCTCCTAATGCAAAAGCTTCAGTTCTTTGATGACAAGTTGACTTGAATATGGTCAACTCTAGCGATTGGAAATGTAATGAGTTATGTATGGGTCACCCATGTTTATTTTCCACCCCTCCTTAGAGCTCCATCACCTCTGACTACCCCGTCACTAAGTTCACTACCTCCCATTATGTTGTAATGGTTTTCGTAGCCAATGCCCCACCAGAATACAAGTTCCTGCAAGTCATTGATTCTCTTTCTTGGCAATAGTAGGTACTTAATATTCAGGGGAGGGCTGGGAGGAGAATGGGAGAGGTAAAGAATAATAAAGTGATATCAGCATAGAAAATAAAGTGATGTAAGTATAGAAAATAAAGTGATGTCAGTATAGAAGAGTATGGGCGGAGCCTATTACCTTACATGGCTAGAAAGATCATAGTTGGCTATGGCCATAGAAAGAAGTAGCATTGGATTGCTACTTCCAATAAGAGTTGTGCTTATCCTAACGTTATCAGAGGTTACAAATGATACCCTCAGAGGAATGAATGTCACAATAGCACTCACTCAGTTGTGCACTTTGTGCATCAATCCTGGAAAGACTGGTGAAGTATATATGCAGGGATTCTCTTGAGATATAATTGGAAGGATTCATTCACAAATTGATGAGAAGGGGGCACAAGATTATTGAAGCTGACCAACATAGTTTGGTTAACTGTACAGTTTCCAAGGCATTGCATTTCTGATATTAATTTTTGATTTCTCATCCCTAAGAATTGCTGAAACACAGTTTAGTGTGGCTTAAGGAATCATTTTGGTTGTTTTCTTCTCATTCGCATTTTTTTTTCCATAATCTAAAATCTGCTCACATCTTTTGCATTCTTGGCTGTTTGTGACTTAGATCCTTGAGTACTAGAATCGTAGCTACATCTGTCTAGATATCCTCATTAGAAATCGCTCCCTGCTAACTGTATCATGGCTTTTGTAGGAGATTCTGCCTATGTGTGTGCACTTGTTTGGAATCTTTGTTGGTGATGCTTTGATGAGCTTAGCTTTCCTTTAATATGCAGTAGGCAAAATCTTCACCTCACGTCCTGGGATGGCCTCTCTTCTGTGCTCTTCTAATAATGTAGATGGAAAGAGAGTTTTCTATTTCACTTGTTTTGGAAGGAACCATGAATCCCTTAACTGATAAAACATCAAGCCAATATGGTAGCTAAGATTCTTTCTGTCTTGGGCTATATCTTGATGGAGAGTTGCTTCAAGTGCCTTCTCAAAGAGATTTTGAGTCCAGGTCAGAAGAGATCCAGGAAACCCTTCCTTTTCAGGGATGTCAGCCCAAGAGAGAAAGCTTAAGCGACAACTTGATACCGCACTAAAAAAGACCAAAGTCAAGAAACAATGCAGAAATAGAAAGGGCAGGCAATACCTCCATTTTTCACCCGTCTTACATGTGTGCTTTTAGAGTTCACAAAAAGAAGATGCCTTACCTGCTGCTACCTTCATTTTCACTTTTCAAAGAAGAAACTTTAGCTCTGATGGGTTGGGTAATTTCTCTGAAGGCACAGGCCAAGTTGAAGGGAATCTGCAGCTAGAATCAGTTGTTCAACACAACAGTCTTTACTGAGTGGCTCTTGTATATTTTGACTGTTTTAAAGTGCTGGGAACAAGGAAATGACTATGATATCTTAGTGATCCTGCTTTTCAAGGACTGTCTGTATGCTAGTGATGTCTAACGTTTTGTTTCTAGCCTTCTCTGCCCAGTTCCAGCAACCTACTGGGCATCTCCATGTGAATGTTCAGTGCACACTCAAGCTTAGTATGTCGACTTGATTTGCCTTCTCTTGCATTGCCCTGAGCTGACAGGAGGAATTATTCTGATGACTCAATTTAAGCTCTTTCTTTCTGAATGAAGTCCAGTTTCATAGCAGATTGTCTTTTATCATTTAAATGCAGCTGGTATCTCTACCTTCTTCATGGTTGTATCCTTGGTCCAAATCGCCATGATATCTCACTGTAATCTCCCAGGGAGTCTCCCAGGATCCCTTTCAAGTCTGTTTTCAGCCTGGCACCAGAATGACCCACTTAAATCGGTGCTCTTCAATTTAATTAGAGGAAAATGTGACTCTTGCCAGGGTCCAGTCTGTATGATCTGAGTCTCCCTTTTTAGTGTTTTCCCAGTGTCACCTGGGAAGACCCTGCTGTCTTGTTTAAAATCATAATTTTTTCTTTTTGGCCTCTTTTTTCTTGCTGTTTTGTTTTCATTGTTCTAACCACACAAATTCCAATTCACTGAATCAGTCTCCTGTCAGTGGAAGGCGAGTCTCTTACAGATGTCTGCTTCATTTATGGATGCATCCCGGCTTACGGAACAATGCTTGGCAAGTAGTAGGCACTCAGTCATTCTTTGCTAAATGAACTATCCCATGAACAAAGAGGTAGTTCACCTGCCACTCACACCTGTCCCTTTCTCTGAGCCTGTATCTTTGAGAGTAAATTGTTCCATGTGGAAGACCATGCAAGCTATAGCTCACCAAGGTCTCTTCCTTCCCAGCCATAAGGCTTCTGGAACACAGAGCTTGGATGAGACATAATTCATCATCTTTTTTCAAGAAATCCTTGCTTGTACCCTGGCAG
Organism: Cavia porcellus; assembly: GCF_034190915.1. Classification (NCBI taxonomy): domain Eukaryota; kingdom Metazoa; phylum Chordata; class Mammalia; order Rodentia; family Caviidae; genus Cavia; species Cavia porcellus. Next base: position 44,061,801 of record NW_026947515.1, on the reverse strand, counting down.
TTAGTTTCAACTCTGGGTTTTATATTTCCTAGCAAACTTCTTAACTGTAACATGACCACACACTGGTCATGGCTGGACAGAGAGAGGCTTCACTCTAAATGCTTCATCGTTTCTTGAGAAATTGTACTTAGAGAATAGAGGGGAAGGGGGTGAGGATTTAGAAATGGAAAAAGGAGGAAAAGAAGGCACAAAGATGGACAGGCTACTGTACACCGGTGTCCAGTCTGGAACTGCTGGTGTGTAAGGAAGATACACATTGTTTACGTACATTGCTTCTCCTTATTCCTATCCTACTCCTGGGTTAGGGAGTGTGCACAGGGCAGGAGTAGGGCTCTCATGAGGTGTGCACACAGCTCTCCAGAGAATGCTCTGCTGATTGGGACACTGAGTGTCATGTGAAGGGGGAGAGACCGAGAGAACAGGGATGGGGGCATAGAAGGACAATCCTGCTTTCTTGTGGGAAATTATTGCCTGAATGCAAAGCCTCATTTCTCCGTTCTGTGTTATAGCTCCAATAGAGCCGCCCAGCATGAGCTAGAGAAGGACCTAAGTGATAAACAGGCAGCTTACCGGATCGATGACAAATGCCACCACCTGCGCAACACATCTGATGGCATCAGCTACTTCCGTGGAGTGGAGAGGGTTGATGCGACGTAAGTCACACGCAGGCCACTTCTGTGATTTTTATGCCTTTCATTCATACTCTGTCCTTTCAAAATGATGTCCCTTATGGAGTGTCTTAGTTCATTTTCTGTGGTGTAATAGAATACCCCAAATGGGTGACTTATAAAGCATAGAGGTCTATTTGACTCACAGTCCTGGAGGTTGTGAAGTCCAAGGGCGTGTCGGCAGCTTGTGGCAAGGGTTCTTGGGCTGGAAAAGGAAAGGCAAGTGAGTATGTATGTGCAAAAGTGAGTGGAATAGACTCACTCTTACTGTTACATATAACGAAGTATATTCAGATTAAATTGTGATGGGTTTTGACAAATTTGGATGCCTACGTAGCTACAGTCTACTAATGATAAACAGTATTTTTGTTAGCCCAAGAAATCCCTCTACAGTGCTGTCCTATCCCACTTACAAAGTGACTCCCAAATGAATTATTATTATCTCCTGTGTTTCTCCTGACCCCCAAAGCAGCCCTGTCTTTTGGCTGGCCTGTGGGCCACACTGCCAGTTACTGACATGGACTTTTCAGTTCTTCAAGAGAGAATCAGAGGCTGTATTCTCAGGGGCTCCCACAAAATGCCTCTTACTTGGCTTAAGGAAATGAGGGATCATCTTCCTTACATTCCTGGAGGGTAGGACATGGTCTCGGATCAGATCTCACATTCTGGCCACTTACCTCTTTTAAAGATCTCCTCGAACTCAGAGTGACTTACCTCACACAAAATCGGGGTACAGAGAGTCTATGCATGGTGGTGTTTTGGGTCACTGATGCCTAAGCTAAAATCTCTACTTAACATTGAGACATTTAATATCTTATTACACTAACAAGCAAATATCATTCTTAAGCCTACTATCAAGACACCCCAAAGTTAAAAATTAGCCATTAGTTCTTCACACATTTAGGTAGCATTTTGTATTTTTAAATTAAGACTTATATGGATACATACTGCTTTTATAGCCAATTAGACTTTTTGCTTCATAATATATGAGTAGCATTATTTGTGAAATGTTTTCCTGCATTAATAAATAAGTATGAGTGAGTTTGAATATTTCCAGATTAATTTTTATGTGCCACACTTAATCTTTTCTTTACTTTTTAAACTTTTGAGTTGTTTGTAACATTTTAGGGATTGATAATTGCTGAAATTAATATCCTCCTGCATCCATTTTTTATTTGAAAGAGAAAAAAACAATAAAACAGTTTCAAAACAGGTTAGTAGGTGAGTTACAATAATTAATGCATTGCATTTTGTCTTCCTAGTATGAGACAAAGGCATGATATCAGCATAAACCTTTCTTTTCATTGAACTAAGAGAAACTAGTTGTATAACTATCATAACTATCTTGTTAAGATATTTAAAACTTTTTTCCTTTTCCCTTCCCCCATCACAATTTGTCTTTTGCTTTTGAATAGTTTCTTTCCAATCACAATACCTATTGGACATTTTGGATCTAATCTATTCATTCAGTTTCTCACACCAGTGAGACAATTTGATGTTTACACATATGGACCTGATTTATTTAATTTATAAGTGTGGCCTTAAGTTGCATCCATTCACCCATAATAGTCTCCAGTCTATCCTTTTCTGTGGCTGAGTAGTACTCCATTATATATAGTTAAAAAATCACATCTTTCTTTCTGCATCCATTTTGTAGTACAGTATTTCCTTAGAATAAAATTCTAGAATTGGCATTTCTAGACTGTACACATTTAAATGAAAAGCTCTTGGTTTGTGTTGCCTTTTTACCCTCCAGAAAGGCTGTACTAAATCAACTTCCCCCCTGTAGGATATGAGGGCCTTCTAAACTTGCTTATTGGCATTGCAAATCACCATTCTCTTTACTTCTTGCTATTTCAATAAAGGATTCTTAATATATGCTCTGTTTATTAGTACATCTTTGATTGCTCCTGAGGTTGAACTTTTTTTCATGTGTTTCCTGGGTTGCTCCGATGCACTTGTAATGAGCCTACAGATTTACACCCTTCCTCCGGCTTTTTATGTACCTGAAATGGCGTAAGTGGTATTCATGCTTTGGATTTGTAGAATCTTAGTAAAAGAAGGAATTTTAAAGAAATACTTAATCTGAGCTTTGCTCTGATGTTTATCTCTGATGCAAGGAGATTAGGATCACTGCTTTGTGGGTTTCTCTTTCATGGCATACATGGTCACCCACAGACACCATCAAAACTGCTTCATCCTTATCACTACTGTCTGATATCTTGCCCTTTTTCAGGGTCTCAGTGCCTGAGTCCTGGGCCAAATTTACAGATGACAACATTCTGCGCTCCCAGAGTGAACGGGCGACCTCCGCAAAACTAAGAGATGAGATCGAAAACCTTCTGGTGGTGACTGTCAATGAGATGTGGAATCAATTCAACAAAGTGAACTTGGCTTTCACCAATCGTATTGCTGAGTCTGCAGATGCTAAGAATAAGATTCAGGTTCACTTATCAAAGGTAAATCAACCGCAAGGTATGCTGGTGGCAGGGGTAAGGCAGGGTGCTCTGGGACCACAAATCTGTCACCGCTCCCAGAAAGATGCCATAAGGCATGTGACCTCCTGGCTACACAGAGTAAGAAGACTTTACAACAGCACAAAGTATAAATTGATTTCAGCCAAGTAGCTAGGTGTCAAAATGAAATTGGAATCCACTGGTGTTTGGAACACAAAGAATGCACTGTGTAACATAAGGCTCTTAGTATTTCACGGAAACAAATATATTATTATTGAAGTTTAATGAATCACTGTATATAACCAGGAAGAAAATTTATTATTAGAACACATGATAGAAATGTTTTCTGTTCAGTGATTTCACACCCTTTTTCTGGAAGAATTAAATGCCAGAAACTGTTCATAGTTCAAAGTATTTTGGACATTGTAAATTTTTGATTGCTTTAAGTGTAGGGGCTTTACCATGATGATAAAGAATTCATGCAGAATTTATTTTAAGATGAATAAGGAGCCCTTCCTCTAGCTTTAAGCTATTTTTGTAGATTGTGCTGTGTGTAGTTTATTTCTTTCTTTCTTTTTTTTTATACTAGGGATCAAACTCGACCTCATGCTGCCCAGTCAGGGGCTTTGCAGCTAGTTTGTCATTTCTTAAGACCTTTTCTCATTCATTCTTAGTGCTCTAGGGCTGCCCAATGGAGGGTGCCAAGTTCTTCCAGGGAGTAGCAGTTTGCCTTTCCTCACTGCACAGCAAACATTACTTGAGCCAGACAACATGGTACATTACAAAGGGCAAAGAGAAGCATAAAATAACAGCTTTTTGTTCCCAAGAAATTTATATTTGTGAAGAGATGTGCGCATATAAAATGTTCACAAACAATTCCTAACACTAGGAAATTACAAGTTGTAGCTGTCAAATAACAAATGGAGAAAATCTGTACGGGGTTCATCGGGAGACAAAGATTCCAAGTTGAACAAAACTTTGAACAAAGCTTTGGAAGTAGGAAATGGGAGTGGAGATCAAGTCTATGAGGAGTTCAGTGTGGCTGGCATGAATGGTGTGGATCCTAGGAAAGAAACTTTGGTTGGAATCAGATTGTAGAAAACATTAATGAAAAGGTGAATGGGGTCAGGTGGTGTCAATAGATTAGGAGGATGCCATTCTAAAGCTATGTGCGAAGGCTGCTGACAGAGTTTGTGTTTTCTACTAATTGTTATTTACTACTGTGTTAGTTTGCTCAGTCTGCTGTAATATAAAGTTACCACAGAGCAACTGGCTTAAAAAGTAGACGGTGATAGTCTTACAGTCCTGGAGCTTGGAAGTCTGAGCTGAATGTGCTGTGAGGTTGTTTTCTCTGAGGTCACCTTTGATGGTGTCTTCTCTCTCTATCTTTACATTGTCTTATCTTTTTGTATATCTTATCCAAATTTCCTCTGATTATAAGGACATACTTCTTATTGGATTAGAATGTACTCTAATGATTTCACTTTAATACCTTTGTAGAAACTCTGTGTCCTAATATGTTCACACTCTGAGGTACCTGGGGTTAGGTCTTCAACATAGGAATTTTGATGGAAGGGGCACACAATCTAGCCTGTAAGTACATTCATGTTACTGTGCCAGACACTTTGGGTATACACACATGAATGTTACGTCTTAGAGTGAGGCAACATATGAATTCTGGAAATGGTAAGCTCATTGAGACTGTGCAGGAGAACCACTTGGACCTGCAGATAAAATGTTAAGACTGTTTAGCAGAAAGAGTAGTGTTTCTACTGGTGAATGCAGACATGGCTTCACAGAGTGCATAGTTTCTGAAGAAGACCTTGGTGATGAAAAGAGCTTCTATCGAGTTGATGAAAGCTGGGGAGAGAGGCCAAAGATTAAGTGGCAAATTTAGGAGTTCCTGGATTATACAAGTGCTAAATGTGTGTAATTATGTAGGAGAGAGAGAATGCAGCAGAGAAGTTGCCCAGGACAGTTTGCTTTGGTGATGGATGAATGGTTAGAAAGGCCAGGAGTTAGGACATCAATCGGCCAGAGAGAAAACATAAGGCAGGGCTCCAAGGAGAAGGTGATATCCAAGAGGTCTCAGTATAGACCTTGAGAGGCAGTTTCATAGGGTTAATGGGGACCAGAGACTGAGTTCAGGGGCCACCAGGAGTTAGATATGTAAGAAATAGAGGGAATGGGCACAGGCCAATCTACTTCAGCAGTGATTTTCGGTAGAGAGGTTGGAGAGGAACCACTTGGAACTGGACAGGAGAATGATGGTAAACAGTTGAGGTGATTCTCATGTGTGTCTCTAGACTGCTAAAGAAACCAAGGGGGAGGGACAGTGGTGGAAGGATGTGGAACTACAGGAGAGCAGAGGCCAAGGTCCCAGCAGAAGGGCAAGTGTTCAGAGAGCTGGAGAAAGAGGAGGAAGGGAAGGAGGAGGAATCAGGAAGTGTATGCAATTTGGGGCACCCTCTTTAAGAAACAAAGAATATAAAGTCAGAAGCACAAGTCTACCAGTATTTCCTCCCCTGCAAATGAGACGTGCAAGAGCCTAACCTGATGAGCTCCAAATCTTTTGTTAGGAGGACAACATCTCTCTTAAACATCTGTCCTTAATTGGCTGTATATACAGAGGCAAGGCTGTCTTGGTGTGACAAGGGAGATTAGGACTTTATGGCCTCACTTTCCTCCAATACACGCCGATGTGCCCTGGTCAATAACTAACAACAGGTGTTGGGGTCGGTGGGGACCAGAAACCATGAATTTTAGCAGTTTTCAACTTTTGTGGTATATCTACTCCAACCTTGGTTGCTTTCAGGTCACCAGCATGAAATCACTGGACCTAAGGATTGGGAAGAGAAACACAATGGGTTCTTCAGAGCAGGTTCTAGCAGAATTCAGTACAGTGTTTTAGATTCCCTGGGCTCAGAACTAGGAAGGAGCTAGTTCTCCTGAATCAACTTCCTGCTCCCAGAGGGTGAAGCAAGTGGACAGGATGAAGACAGGGAGTAGGTTGTATGAAGGACAGCATCGGACTCCAGGCAATTGCTTCTCTTTGTCACAGACTCTACAGGAGATATTCCAGACAGAAAAGAGCATAGAATCCATCAAGAAGGCCATCAAGGAGAAGTCCGCCTTCCTGAAGGTGGCTCAGACCAGGCTGGATGAGCGCACACGGAGACCTAACATAGAGCTATGCAGAGACATGGCACAACTTCGGTAAGACGGGGCAGAGGGGAGGCAGATGCACGCTGGTGTGACCCTGTCCCCCCAGCCTGACTACAGCTCTGGCTCCAGATAACAGTGCTTTCTGACCACTGCTCACGCAGGAGCCTTCTCATTCCAATGCTGTTCCCAGGCAGTGGATTTCCCAGCGGGGAAACTCATGATGGGAGTTGTTGACGTGACTCTCCCTTTGGGATGGTAGAGAAGTTTGGAGATAGTTGTTGGTGGTGGCTGCAGAGCAGTGTGTGTGTGCCCAGTGCCTCTGGACTAGTCACATAAGATGATTCAGATGGTAAAATTTCTACTGTGTGTATTTCACTACACAGTTTTTTGGAAGAGGAAATGACATGATGTTAGTAAACAAACATTTTGCTCATACAGAACATTCAAAGAGTGTTTGGATTGCTCCATACTTCCCTGGAGTCTTTGGAGTTTCCAAGACAGCTCTCTCGTGAGCAGCAGAAGCTGATGGCTGTGTGTTTCTCATTATGGTGGGGACTTGTTGGAAAAGGAACTTTGAGGACCACTTTCTCCAACTCCTCTGTTCCCATTTGTTCTGCATGGCCTCTGTTGGCTTTTTGCATCTGCCCAGGCCATAGACACCATCCACAGAGACCTCTGCCATCCCTGTAGGTCTTATTAGGCTCATTTTAGTGCATTCTGTTCTCATTAGAAATAAAAACGTCTGCTTCTCATCTGGCCTGGCCCCTACATACACATAACAAGAGGAATCTGATTCCATGGTTCATCTTCTAAATACTGTATTAATTTTATTATTATTTAACCTTGCCAGTTTCCTCTTAGAATGGATCTAATTTCCTAGATTAGTTGAATTTCTTCTAGTGGAGCTGTTGACTCCCTAGTCCTATGCCATGGCCTCCCAGGAAGCTCACCCACGCTGCAGGTTTCTCAAAGTAGGTTCCATTGGGCCTCTCTTCCCACCTAGCCCGTTACTTGAAATAAACTGCTGTCCATTCCAGAGACCAGACAGGCCCTGTACAGCCAGCCTGAAGCATTTCTGTGCTTTGGAAGAACCTACTAATAAGGGCGTATCCACTGGGCCAATTAGAATTAGAACACAAATTATGGTTTATGGAGACATGATTAGAAGAAGCTGAATTGAAGTTTCATTTCCTAAAACATTTCTGTGGAGTCATTAAAAGTAAGGATAGAAATAAAATCCTTTAGACTGCCATTAGACAGACACAGAGCTGTCTTTTTATTTTTTCTTTGGTTTCTTTCTTCTCTCTCTCTCTCTCTCTCTCTCTCTCTCTCTCTCTCTCTCTCTCTTTCTTTCTTTCTTTCTCTTCATTACTGAGGATTGAGCCCAGAGCTTGTGCATTCTAGGCAAGTGCTTTACCACTGAGTTTTAACCCAGATAGAAAAAGGTTTTGGGTAGTGGCACAATATAATTTTGGAGTTATCAAATAATGAATGAGGCATTCACAGCTTTCTCTGAGAGGATGAATGATTTTTTACTCCCCCACCACCTTTCCTGCTAAATAGAATTTGCCTTTTTCTTCCTGTTGGCTTTCTATTTCCTCTGTTCCTTCATTGACTTTAGGTGAAAACCTATTTGTGTGTCTGTCAGGATTTCTTGTTAGGAAAATTCTTGCTGAAGATATTTAGGATTATTATTGGGGGAGATTATTTTCCTTCTTCAATTGATCATGCTGAAAGCAACCTTTTGGCTGTCCAGATTAAAGAAAAGCAAAGGTTATAAACTCAAGAGTGTGGACAGAGAAAAATTGCTGTTTTCATTTCAAGATTTTTATTTTCACTTAAAATATTCTAAAGGAGTTCTTTCAAAAATGATTCTAAATCTTCTTGACATCCTTGGTGGTAAGCCAGGCCAGGCTCTGCTTTACTTAAATAATCTTGATATATTTTTTTAAAAGGTCGTGACAGTTTTACTTGTGTTTAAATGCAAAATTAATTCCAGGACTGTACTTTTTTTTTTTTTAAATGGAGTAGTAGTTCCCTCTTGTCAGCCAAGCACACAAAATATAGAGTGAAATGTGACCTTGAAGATGATGCCAAATGTATTCCTAAGAGCTGACTTTGAGGGGGATGGTGGTGCTGCCTTGACTGTGTTTCTCTCATACATCAGTGGGACAATAAGTACTTTGCTATGTATCTTAAATTCTCATATCTAAACATTGATATTTTAATGTGTATGCTTTGAAACAGCCTCTCACAGGTAAATTTTCCACTGGCCTAGCATTGGGCTGCAAGGAGTGGGGCTCATATATTACCCTGTTGTGCTTCCTATGTTTGGGTTCAGGGTTCCTTTTGAAGTGAAGGAGGGAAGGAGACCAGAGTCAGCCCCTGGAGGATGGTAGCCTTCAGTTATGAAGCCCATTCCCAGCCATTTGTAACATCCTCCCTGAAGTGCTGATGATATTTTAGACCCTGGGATTTTTTGGTAAAAAAACACTTTTTAATTTACCTTTTCCTAAACGACAAAAAATATGCTTTGACACGAGTTCTCAGATTTTGTGTTTATCATCCCCCAGACCCACTGAGACTTGCTCACTTAAGTTTTAATTCCCACTCCCATTATGTGTATACTTGGAATTTTGGGAAACTTACCACCCAAGATGACCTCTTTCACCTAAGATGGAGAAGTTTGTGTTCTTACAATAAATAATTTTTTGAAAACCCAAGAGCTATAGGAGGGACTGCAGGACACTTCAGACAGCAGGGCACCTAAATTGGTCTCTGCTTGGTGGTGTTGATAGTCTTCAGGGCAGATGGGCTAAGAAGACTATCGCAAGTGTCTGAGGACCACAAAGGGTTGGTCTTCTTGGAAAACCCAGTATCAGCATCAGCCTAGTTGCAGGGACCACAGGTGTCCTGTTCCTGGGACTGGAGGATGGCATTCATTAGGGGCATGAAGAGTGGGCTAGGGTGATCCTGGCTGAGAAGACAGCAAGGAAGAAGGCTTTGAGGCCAGAGAGGATGCAAACACCTATCCTCAGGGACAGCTTTGTGAGCATTGACTGGGGAACATAGGAGGCATGGAAGGCCAATTGGAAAGTGGGAATAGCTGAGGAATACTGGGTACATGAAGGAGGTGGGCAAGTCATTGATGATCAGGGGTTTCTGGTTTCAACATCCACAAGGATGTTGTCAGCACCACCATCCAAAATAGGGCACACACGAGAGATCTGGAGTGCTGAGGTAGCATCTGCTTCATACACTGCCTCTGCCAGCCTAGAGCCATTGGCCAGCTGACTGGTGTGTGTGTGAGAGGGTGAGCCTGGACGGTGGAGTGGCTTGGGGAATTTCCATACTGTCTCCACTTGAGTGCTATGTTCTCTCAGTGACATGTGGAGATGCTTACTGCAGTGCGAGCCCCTTCACATAACCTCTCTAAGAGACTGGAGAAAGTTAAATGCCTTCAAATTATGCTTCCTGCATATCTAGGGATATTAGTTCCAGATCCTCAGCCACCTACAGATACCAAATTGTCAGATGCTCAAGTCCCTTCTATAAAATGGGACAGTATTTGCCTATAACCTGTATGCATCCTCCTGTATATATTAAATTATCTCTAGATCACTTATATGGCCAAATATAATGTAAATGTCATGCAAATAGTTTAGGGAACAGTAGTGAGAAAGAATAGGATGTGTAAAGGCTCAAAGTCATTAAAAAATATTTTCCACCCAAGTTTGGTTGAATCCCCAGGTGCAGAATGTACAGATTGAGAAGGTAGCCTATGTGTTAATTTTTAAAAAGATATTTTACATAACATACAGTAGTGTATGTTCATGGTGATGGTGGAAAACCCAGAAAGCACAGAAAATCAAACAAAAACAGAAGCTCGATTGCTCAGGGCATCCAGGGATAACCCATTGTAACATTTTGTTGTATTTGGTGCCAGGAATATTAATAAAAAGTGATCACACTGCATAGAAAGTCTTAAAGACTGATTTTTCAACCAGAATTACATTGCATATTATTTTCCCAGGACCAGTATACATTCTTTTTTGGAAATACTGCTTGTGCAGTATTCTATCATCTGTTTATGGTGCCTGTTACCAACAGACATTAATGTTGATTCCTTATCTTCTCTCACACTACTGCTTACTAAAATAGGAAGAAATAAATGATTCCTTTATAATTTTATATCAAACTTTGCATCTTATTTTTCTAAAAGTAGTTTTTAATTTCACAAGTAAGATAGGAATACGCCCAGTTATAAAATAAATTCAAGTAACACAGATCCACTGGAGTTCAGAACGAGTCCCTTTTCTGCCCCTCTGGCTCCCACCGAGACAACAGCTCATGGTTTGTTTCATGCCCTTAGAAATGTTCACAAAGTGCCTGTTAGGCAAAGTGGGATATAAGAGCCTTTGAGTGGAATTCTTACGCTGAGTATTATCTCAATATTCTGTGAGAGCCCACTTTGTGTCTTACACTGAACTTGCCTCTATGCTACAGTTGCCAGATCTTGTAAATTAAATCATCAGACAGCTTATTATATTTGAATTTTAAATAACCAGTGAGTATTTTTTTTGCATATTGCATGAAATTCTTATACTAAAAATACTCAATGCCAAGTAAAAATATTTATACCTTCAGCAATAAAGGAGAACTGTGTGCTTCAGCACAGATGAACCTGGAGAAAACACTGTGCTTGGTGAAGTAAACCAATCACTAAACAATAAGTACTCTATTACTCCACCTATCTGGACTAGTTAAATTCATAGAAGTGGGAAAATTGAATGCTGACTACCAAGGTCTTGGGGGAGGAGGAATCGAAACTGAGTTTCAGTTTTGCATGGATGGCAGTGACAGCTGCAGAACCCTGTGAATACACCTCACGCCACTGAATTGCATATTTAAATGGTTAACATGGTGAGTTTGATGTTATGTATATTTTACTCCAATCTAAAAAATACTTGTGCTAAAAAATTAATCATTTATCTGAAATTTAAATTCAGCTGGGCATCTTGTGTATTGTCCCTGGGTGACCCCCAGAAGAATCCAGTGTCCTGAGGCTGATTTCCTTGGTCTCGCTTCTGTCCTTTTATCCTAAGGGGCTGAGGGGTGGGGCCAGGAAATAGAACCCATTACTTAGTGTTACTAGGAGGCTCCCGGCTTCCTCCTCCGCTTCCTGGAGAACCTGGCACGATTTAGAAACACAATCGGCTTGTCCGCCTGTGAGAAATTCTGTGGACTCAGTTTCCTCATCTGTAAAACAAGGAAACTGGGCCTGATGACCTCTGACATTTCTATTTCAGTTGCAAAGTTCTGTGGGGCTATATAGTTGCCTTTGCATAGTGATTTTAATAGGAATAATGCTTAGCGTTATGAATTTTTTCTATCTCAAATGATGTTTATAGCCCCATTTGTTTATAGCTATTATTCCCTTTACTTTTCTGCATATTTTATCGAATGCCACATTCCCATAATCTGCTGATGAGTAAACTCCCTAAATAAAGACAATTTTAGCTTCACATTATTGGTTGAAATTTGAAATATATCTGTTCCTCAGTATCCATGGGGGTTCAGTTCCTGTTTTCCCCTTATATGCTAAAACCCACAGATGTTCAATTCTTTTGTATAGAATGGTGTAGTACTTTTTAGTGTCCATATCTTCCCATATACTACAGGTCATGGTTAGGGAACTTGTAATATCTTATGTAGTGTAAATAGTCATAATATATTGTTTGGGGAATCACGGCAAGAGGAAAATTCTATTAGGTGTTTAGTACAAATTCAGTTTATCTCCCCAGATATTTTTGACCTAGGATTGATTGAATCCAAAGGATGCAGAAGTATAAGTATGAAGGTTTGACTGTACTTAGAGCTTTGCTTCAATTGACCAGAGTCAGAGAAATAGTAATTAAAAGCAGCTGATAGGTAGCTCCACGCAAAACCATTAAGAGAGTTATCTAAACTCTCAGAACCTCAGTTTCCTCATTTGTAAAATGGAGATACTCATAGTATCTACTTCCCGGTGTTGTTACAAAGATTGAATTGCTTGATTATGTAAAACACTTAGGACAGTAAAGTAATAAATAAGTTATTATTATTATTGTCTTTTCAGAGCTTATTTCTATTGTTAAGTACTCCAAAAATAAACTTAGTTTGCTTTTTGGATTATGTACTGTGGTGTGTAGTTAGTAACAGTGGCCCTGGCATATCAGGATCATGTACAAATACTGCTTTCTTTTCTGTATGAAGCATTTTTAACATTGGTGGAACCCATCTGTTGCTGGGAGTTCCATATATCATGCAACCCAGCAGCTATTTCTCCAATAGGAATATGGTAACTGTCTATGCCCTTAATTCAGCCAAAAACACACTATTAGGAGTGTGATGTCTGCCAACCTAACCTTGTTTATTCCCTCTGGCAGCCTTGTTAATGAGGTCTATGAGGTTGATGACACCATACAGACCTTGCAGCAACGCCTGAGGGATGCCGAGGACACCCTGCAGTCCCTGGTGCACAACAAAGCCACCCTGGAGCATGACCTGGCTGTCAAAGCCAATTCCCTGTACATCGACCAAGAAAAATGCATGGGAATGCGCAAGACCTTCCCCACCACCCTGCGGCTGGTTGGTTTCTGTTAGAGACCCCAGCAAAAGAAGGAGTTTTGGTGTTCCTAAATGAAGGAAAACCAGGCTTGGCCTCGCAGCTAACTGAATGCTAATAAATTTACATATTAAAGAACTTTTATCAGTATAAATACACCAGTCTTTTGTCTCTGAAAGCCTTTTGTTTGTCTAAACCTTAGTTATTTGCTATCTACTAGGCTTCAAGATAATGGGAAGGATTTAAAGAAATAGAACCAATCTAAAAGAACACAAATAAGATGACTTGTGTGGTTCTTATTGTTCTATGTGAGACCCAAATGGATTGCACCAGAAGATATTATCCCCAAGATGGTGGGATCAGGAATCACAAAGGACCATGAGCTAAAGACCTGATCTTTACAGCCTAAGAGTTAGGTGACTGGGCCCATGCTGGTGAAGGTGACTGTGGGATCCTAGTCTCTTTTTCTCTTTTCAGTTTCCTGGCCATAAGATAAGCAGTTTGCTCTGCAACATCCTCATCACCTTTGCCCTCCAGTCACAGACCCAAAATGATGGGTGTGCCATTCATGTCTTAGAATAGCCAAAACCATGAGAAAATAAACCTTTTTTCTTTATAAGTTAGTTATCTCAGGTATTTTGTTACAGTGATGGGAAGCTGACTAGTGCAGAAAAATGGTGCATTTTGAGCTATTCCTTAAAAGATACACAGAAAAAATAGGACAGACTTCTGGGTATGGGGTAGTTGGGATAGTTCGAAGGGAAGAAAAGTTAGAAAAATATAGAAAAAGATTGAGAAGATTTAGAAGATAAAGAATAGATGAAGAAAGAAAGTGAGACATCTGGAGGAGAACGGTATGGAAGGTTTTCAACTCCAGGTTCAAGGGTTCTGGGAGCTGCTGGGTGTCTCAGAGCAGGGAAATGTCTTTATAAAAGCAGTGGCTGAGCAATGCATATTTAAGTTTGGAGAGGTGTCAGTGGAAGCAAAGGCATGCAGAACACAGTATAACAAGTCAGGAGGACTTGGTGAGACTCTCTGCCTCTCGGTGAAAACAGGGACTGATGTTAGATGAGATGGAAAAGCAAGCACTGCTTAATTCTAGGGTGTCCTATGTTAAAGTTTTTTCTTCCTTTTTTTTTAGTAACTGTCGCTATGGTTTGAGTGTATCCCTAGAAGCTATCTGTTGGAGACTTAATCCCCAAAGTCATATGTTAATGATATTTAGATGTGAGGTTTCTTGGAAGGTGATTGGGTCCTGAGGGATCTACCCTCACAGATTAATGCTCACAGATTAATGGATTAACAGGTACTCCAGGAAGTAGCTTTTCTATAAAAGCAAATTCTCTGTGGCTTGCTTGCTCTGTCTTTCCATGGATGCCCTTTGCCATGGTACAACACAGCAAGGAGGGCTGTGCCAGGAGCTGAGCAGAGCCTAGCACCATGTTCTTGGGCATCCAGAACCACGAGACAAATACACCTCTAAATTAGCCCATCTGTGGTATTTGACAATAGCAATAGAAAACAGACTGAGACAACTGTTTTATTATAAATGAAAATCTCTTGTATAACATACATTTTGGAAAACAGAAAAACACAAAGAAACATATACCATATCTCTTGAAAATTTCTGAAATCATTATCACAGCACCCAGAAATAGTTAATTAAGTTTGTTAATATTTTGTTTATTCTTTCAGTTCTTTTGTCATGGAACTCTCTCAACATATCTGTGTCTGTATCTCTGTCTCTATCTCTGTCTCTGTCTCTGTATCTCTATCTAATTATATATTAGGCAACAGGTAATGTTTCGATTTATCTCCATAGATAAATAGTATATGATATTTATACTTAAATGCGTAGTGATATATTTGAGTCCATATTGATGAATTTTGTTTGTGGCAATTTCTGAAAATATGGACAAAAGAAAATAAAAAGCTGTATTTCTAAAGCAGTTATTTTGTTATTAATAGACTTTATTTTATTTCTGTATTTATGTACACATTCTTCGGTCAAAAATAGAATCATACCAAATAAAGTAGCTGGCACCTTTATGCAAATGTTTGCTTAAATATGCAAATATTTACATTATTATGGGTCAGACATACTTTTCAGTGCCTTTTTCACAACTCATTTATGCTTTGCACAATACTCCTTCTTTGTCATTAAATATAGCAGATTCATCTTAGCAGCTTTTCAATACTGTGTTAAATTGGGGTTTCAGAATTTTCTGTAACTAATTCCATATGATTGGGTATTTGGATTGTTGGATCGTCCCTGGCATAAAAAATGTAGTTGTGATCTAATCTTAGCTAAATATAAATGTCTTTCATATCGTCCTTGGGACAAATTCATAGATAAAGAATCATTAGATAAAAAATTAGGAATATTTTTAAAAAGATTCTTGCAATGTGTTGTTAAATTGCCCTCTCCCTACTCCATTCCACAAGCATGTCTGAGTGGACTTCTCTTTCTGCATGTTTGATAACCTAACCTTATTATTCACAATACAAAGTCTATGTCTTACTGTCTATTTCTTGGGGCCCACTGATGTAAAACCTTTTTCATTTCCACTTGGTATGTGCTATTTCTTGTTCTGGGAACTTCCAGTTCTATTATTTGCCTTTTGAGTATTAATCTTTTTCAACTTATGTTTTCAAGTGTTCTCCTATGTGTTAACTATAGGATATTTTGTCGTAAATATTTACAGAATGTATATATTTAAATGTTGCTTGCTTTTATATCATTTTTTTAAAATAAGAAAGTAAAAATATGTGTTTGTGTATGATTTTTACCTTTGTGGTTATGCTCAGAAAACATTCCTTCATCCTAAGACTACTGATTTTGTATGATTTGTTAAAGCATTACACATCCATGTTGAGATTATGTAGATAGTGTGCTAGCTTTGAATCCTTTTGTCCTAGAAGTTATGAAGTGAGAAAAATGGATAGGAAGGAAAGGGTTTTCACTCTTTCTCCTTGTATTTCTCATGACTATTATTGTCTATTAATCCCTATTTCTTCCTCTTCCTCCTCCTCCTTCCCTCCTGTGTCTCTCTCTCTCCTCATATCCCCACCCACATTTCTTAGATGTTTTAAGATCTTGGTTGGTTAACTTCACAAAACATTTTAAAATACCAGAAGGATTGACGTACAGATGATAAACTTGAGTCAGGGTTATTTGTTCAGGTTCAGTATATCGTTTTAGAAATCAAATTGTAGGTTTTGTCCTTCTCCTTTTGCTTCTAATGGAAGCAAAGATACATGACTGCCACTAAAATATGTAGCAATTAGAGTACTCAAATATCGATCCCATAATTTTATGGTTTTAAAGCATATAATTTCTATATTCCTCTTATTTGCTATGGAATTGGGGAAAATCTTTACAGTCTTTTCCCTGAATTTTCCTTTTAATTTTTTTTTTGAGGAATACATGCTTATATCGTCTTTTTACTTAAGTCTATATTCCTGGCATTACAAGACTGTGATGGGAATAAAATGTAGTTCAGACATAGAAAAAGTCTAGTTTTCTTGTTATTTTGGTAAACTGTGGGCAAGGCTAAATTCTGCAAATAAACATTTGGTTTCTAGTCTGAAACACGGCAGCTACCTCATGCGGGCAAATCCTCTCGCAAGTAGCCAAGACTCAGAGAGTGTGACCATATCAAAGAGTCTCAAGGCTATGAATATCGGCACATGATATGGCCTTATCTATTGAGGCCCAAACTATCTTTAATATTATGTGGCTTTAGAAAGGGTACTGGAATGTCAAAGGCTTCCACTTGCCCATGCATCAGATTTAGAAATGTGGTAATTGCCCCTAAATAGCCAAGCCACCTATAATTTTAGTAATTTCCATTTATGTCTCTGGAGAGTGTTGTCATAAACACCTCTCACCTGGTACTTTTGCTCCTGAGTTCATGTTATAAATAGCTGAACTGTGGGGTCTGGTTTTAGGTTATAATTTTTGTTTTGCACCGAGGACAGGAATGATCCCTTCTCTTTGTATATGAACTGACCATAGAGCACATGGCTACTGCTCATTCTTGTGCCCTGAAACTTCTCTTCAAAATTTCCCACTCCAATCATGGCTCTTAAGTATCTCCAGAAGGGCTGTATGAACCATTGGGTCCCATGGCCAAGATCAGCCTTCTATGCAGAGGGCTCTGGTCGTAGTTTTTCTGAACTTTATATCTATTGAGATACCTGGCAATTATCCATGCATGCATGAGGAAGACAGACTATCTAATTTTTTCTCCAGGGATAGGAAATTGATTTTACCTTGGAGGTCAGCCCTGGTCCTCTGGGAATACTAATTTGGAATGCTGAGTTGAGAGGCTCCCGTGGCCACCTGTGAATTCAGCTCCTAAGAATCTAGAAGTCCTAGGAGCCCAAGGTGGAGAAATGTCAGTACACATATGTCATCCTGCTCTCTGGACAGTTTTAAATTCTTCCTTAGCTAAGATACTTGTCATGCAACATGAAGGGAGACTACTGTTTTGTGACCTTTGGCTAATTCTCCTGGAAACTTACTATTTCTAATTTTGCTGGGAGCTAACAGGAGACCATGCCATCTTCATAATTTTTCCTTTCAGAAAGGAAAAATCTCTGAGGACATTATCCTGACCCGAGGAAGCAATTCAGATCACATTGTGGTAGAGATGGAGCCTGTGGGGACAAGGTGTCTGCTATTCTTGGTGATCTCCCCTGGGGATGAACAGTGTATAGGAACCGTAAAAATAACTTTCATTTCTGAACCATTTCCTTTTCTCTCTATGAAGTAAAGGCTAACTTTATGGCAAAGTGATATCTTTGGACTAGGTTTCAAAGTTTTATTTTTTTGGCATTTTAGCCCCCAGTCACTTATACATAAGGACACCTTCTCTTCATCTACAAAAATGAAGAATTGACAGTTTGCAAGAGTTGCTTGATGAAATGTCCAAGGTTTCTATTTCTCTAAGGTAGATGTAGTAGTTGTTGGCTGTGCTCAACAAGAAAAAGCCTCCCGTTTCCATATAACCATGCCCTCATAAATATTCCCTTCTTTGACAGTGATCCAACTCTGTGGTCGCTTAAATCAGGAGAATACAATGGGAGTAATACTAGGCAGCTCCCAATGGAAGTCTTTTGAGGGTTGGTAGCTTCTGCTTTTGTGTTTTTGGAAACAGATGGCCAGGTAAGAAGTCTGAGGTCAGCTTGCTGTGAGGAGGTCCAAAGCATGGAGAGGCTCACATGGAGAAAAACTGAGTTCCCAGCCAACAGCCTTACGTGAGATCTCAGCCTGTGTCAGGACCAACAGATAGGATGTGTGATCGTGTGGGATCTTCCTGCTTTCAGGAGCTCTGTGGCCACCACGTGACACCAAAGAATTGATTGGGAGCTTGTTATTCACAGAGGCAAATTCAAACCTCATACTTTTCCTTCTTCTAAAATAATTCAGTTCTGCATGCAGGCTTCCATTGTTATAGCATAATATAAAAATCTAAATCACTTTCAGTATCTTAGCTACAAGTCTGGGAAACATGGTTTTTATAAGCCTTTACACATCTACAGTCTAGTAGGGTACACTTTCAGAAGTTTTCAGTCGATACTGAGACAACCATGCAATACTATCCCACTGGGAATTTGTACAATTAGCCCTTAGGAAAAAAAATGATCTGAATCAACCGACTATGATTAGGGATAAACCACCTATAATTAGGGGTTTGAATTAGTTTTGAAGAAGATTATAGAAATGTACTATGGTTTCAAAAATATACAACTGTTAAATAAGAAAATTTATTGGTCTTATTTCCTAGAAAGGAAGTCGCTTGTTAAAGGCATCATTAAACATGTAACAGGTAGTGCATTTCATTGTTTTCATTTAAAACTTTCATGTCACACTAATGGAAATTTCCATATTATCAAGGAATTATTGATAAATGCACTGTTGCTACTTTCTTTCTCTTTTTTTGCTTTTTTATTTTAAACAGAATAAAAGAAACAACACAGAATCTCAAAACAAGGTGATAGAAAGAGAAACCAAGGAACCTGGCATGGATATTCCACTAAACTACATGCCAAATAGTTATTCAATTTGTTTTTTGTCTACATAAGTGAGAATTGTTTGGAAGAAAAACAAATGGCTAGTTTCCATAAGAAAGAATTTAGCAACAACCAGGCTAGTTAGAACCCTTGATATTTTTAGAAGATTAATTTTAGGGTCCTATGCAGATGCCAAAAGTCTCTCTATATTAAGGAGTAATATTTGCATACAACCCATGCACATCTTCTTTGTATACTTTAAATCATATCTAGACCACTTGTAATACCAAAAGGCTATGTAAATAGTTGTTATACCTTATTGTTTAGAGAATATTCAGGAGAAAAAATTTCTGTAAATGTTTAGTATCCATTCAGTTTTTAAAAAACTTATTCATGCACAGGTGATTGAGTTCACAGTTGGATAGCTCACAAATACAGAGAGCTGACTGTTTCTGTCAGTTTTAAGACAATTTTGAGGTGGAAAAACCTATTGAGGTTAATGCGTGGCATTTTAATCTACAAGTGGAGTCAGTAACCATAACCAGAAAAAGAACTGAAGACATATTGAACTTTGTCATTGGGAACCAACTATGTGGTAATCATCAGTAATGTACATCAAGGTATTTCCAGTGTTCTCTCTCTTTTGTCTCTGTGGGTGAGTAAATCAATGTGTATGATTAGAAGGGATGTGGGTCACTTTAGGCTTATGTGTTTAATTGCCAATATGATATTTTCCAAAGTGCTATACTTTTAACATGACCACTGGGAAGCTCTGAGATGATCTCTTGCGTGATCACAATAAGCAGAATATGCCTGCTGACATACTGTGGCCATATAATAAAACTAAAAATTATAGCTATACAATGTAAGTAAAAATTATAACAGTTTTAAACTACTGGTATTTGGGGTTGTTTGTTATTGCAATCCAATCTAGCATATACTGACTGATATACTGGCCTCAATAAACAGATGAGCAGAGGAATTCGATAGTGAATGTCCATCTTTTACTATGAAAGTCAGATTCTACTTTCCCAGAATTCAGGCTGCAGTGCTAAGTAATCACGCATGTGCCCACACCATTCCTAGAAATAGCAGGCTAAGACGAAAGCTTTTCGCTTTGGAAATCGGACAAGTCAAGGTCTTCTAACCACAGCATGGCCAGCTCAGATGTGCACAGCAGAAACACCTATTTCCAAGTCTGAGAATCAAAATAACCCAAAGCACTGGAGTGTCAGCACTATCAAAGGCTGTACAGCTGCAAAGGCAGACTTAAATGACTGCACAGCCATCCAGGACATGTAGTAAAGTTGATTTAACTTTCCTGGTATAATTCTATGGTAATAAAAACCATGTACAATCATGGTATGGTAGCTGAAATTTAGCTTCTGAGTTGGGGAAAGATCAGAGTGCTGAGGAAATGGGAAGCAGACTAGAAAACAAAAACCTATAGAGTGTGCAACCAGACAAAAAGAGACTATTCTGCCCGAACACTGGAATGTGGTCTTGTGCGGCTGGAGCTTCTATACTCTGATGCTGAGCTTATTTAAAGCTTAGCAACCATCAGGAGCCTCCAGCTTGAGGAGATGAAAAAGGTCAAGACTGAAATACAGTACTATTGTAATTAACCTCTGATTCTACTTCGTAACGGTAGGGTTAAGAAGACTTGATTTAGTTGTGGAACTTAGGTCTGTTATACTCAGACTTTGAACTGTAGCGTTGGCCCTGAAAGGCAAGAATGTGCCAGCCAGACAGATAATAAGATGTAGGCTTAATTTATTGCAGTACTGTAACTGCTCAATACAAAATGGGAGTTAGATTATTCAGAGGTAACTAAGACCTCTAAAGACAACATTAAAAGTATACTGTTGTTAGAAATCAGGAAGGATGTACATCAAAATTATCTTTATGAATGATTTTAGTAAAAGAAGGCTTTTAAAATAATTTTAAGTGAATATGAGACAACATTTATATTCACATTATATTTAGGAATATATACTCAAAGTAAATAGGCTAAGACAAATTGTTACCAAAATGTTAAAATGGTTGCCTTTGAGTAGGGGTAAGTTGAGATTTTTTTCCTTTGTGCTCTTTTATATTTCCAACTTTATAGAATAAAATAGTATCTTTACAAATGTAATGAAAGTTAAAATTAAAAATCTGCACGTAGGCCACCTTCAGGACCCTCCTGCAGGTAACCTGCATGGGCAGAGAAAAGAAACCAGCCCAGCCCCTTTGCACATGTAGGGTGCAATCGGGACTCCTCTGTGGGTAGCCAGCGCGGGCCTGGGTACCCAGCCAGCCACATCTTGGAGAAGCCATTAGTGTGTACTTCCTGTGGAACCTGGGTTGGGAGAAATCCAGGTGCCCTGTACTGTGGACAGGTAGCCAATGTGGAAAGCCTCGGATTCTACGACCCCCTCATCTGGAGAAACCTTGGAAAATGTTAAGACAAAGGAGCAAAAGGCAATCTCTGGCCTCCAGCTCAAACAGAACAAGTTCAGTAGATTTAAACACAGAAGAAAGTGCCACACATCTGAAATGCCAATTGGGATGATGGCAATTGAAGTAAAGAAACTACTTCATGAGACTTTAAAATAAATCAGATCAGAAATGTCTCAGATAAAAAAAGAAATGACAATCATAATAAAAGGGTTGCTGAGTGTATCGAAAGAAGACATTGATTTAAAAAAAGAGTCACATAAGAAAATGAGGGAAACCTGAACAGTACAGAGAAAAATTGGAATGGCCGAAACAGACTCAAAGAGATATCTATGAAATTAAAACTTCCACTGAAAGCTGGCAAAATTGCTTGAAAGAAACTGAAGATAGATTTTCAGACTTTGAAGACAGGATGGCAGCTAGTGATCATAAAAGGAAAGATCTTTCTTAAAAAAAAATCTCTTAGGAAATAATTCAAATCTGGGAACCAGTAGTATTATGTGCAAGACCCTGCTGAACTGGAGCAGACAGACCTCACCCTTTCCCCGTGAGCCAGCACCATGTGAGGACCAGAGGTAGAGAGAACAAAGCCACACCAGCAAGCAAGCCCATTCTGGACACCAGTGCTATGTTCAGGCCACTGCTGAACTGGAACAGACAGACCCCAGCCCCTTCCAGATGCAGGCTGGCAAACAAGCACCAACCACACCTTACACACCCACTGTAAGTGACCAGCTTATCCAGAGAAACACAGGCTGTCATGACAGCTATGGAGGTGAAATGCAATTGGATGCCCATGGTGTTTGGTGTTTCACTAACATTGTAGGTCTAGGGCCGGTGGTATGATTATAGGTTCAGAGGATACTAGTATGCAGTGTGGCATCTGGGGGTATCTCCTTCTGAGCGTTGTAGCCATTGTTGATTCCCTATGGTCTTGTTTTAAGGTCCTTCATCATTTCTATTATTTTGTTGGGTTGGGTTTTATTCTATTGTTTTGTTTGATTGTGTTAAATCTGATGGCAGGAGCAGCTATTTCAAAGATAGCAAGATATATTATGGTAACAATTTTGGATTTACTATAGGATCATTTTGAAGTCCTTTATTGCATTCATTGTTTTGATTTTATTCTTTCTGTTTTATTCTGTTCTGTTTGATTTTCACTATATCTGAAGTTATCTGCAGCTATTTTGAAGATATCAATAGGCATTGTGGTATAACTATTGTTAATTTTATAATGTTTTGAAGTCCTGTATCTTTTACACTGGTTTGTTTTGATTGATTTTATTCTATTTTACTCCTTAAAATAAAAAAGAGAAAGAAATAAAATTCAACAGCTACAAGACAATGTAAAGAAAAATAATTTAAGAATGATAAGTGTAAGTGAAAAAGCAGGAGTCAAAATAAATGACATAAAGAGACTCTTTATAGAAGTAATAGCAGAGACCTTCCCAAGCACTGGAAAATAATCTGAAATACAGATAAGTGAGGCATATAGAACTCCAGCTAGCCATAACCAAACTAAATCTCTACATGGACATATAATAATCAAGATCCCAGAAATTCAGCACAAGAACAGAATATTAAAGGCTGTTGGAGAAAAGAAACAGATGACCTATAAAGGAAAACCAATCAGAATCTCATCGGACTTGTCAACATAAACTATCAAGTCAAGAAGAGGTTGGAGTGAAGTATTTCAAGTCCTGAAGGAAAATAAAAACCAATCCAGATTGATCTACCCTGAAAAACTATCTTTCAAAATTAATAGAGAAACAAGATACTTCCATGCAAAGAACAGCTGAAGGAATTCATGACCACCAAACCAATGCTATAAAGAGTACTGAAGGATATTCTAGAGAGAGATAAAAATGACCACCATCCCAGGAACAGCAGCAGAGTGGGATCACCAAGTAGGATAAACAATTGAATGCTGGGAAAAGGTAGGGAGCCAACAACAAGGGGGGAAAAACATGGCAGAGACAAACCAGTGCATGTTGGCCATAACCATTAATATAGATGCCCTCAATTCACTAATAAAAAGAAACACAGGCAGAGTGGATCAAGAAACACAATCCATCAATATGCAGTATGCAAGAAATGCATTAACTCAAAAGGAAATTCATAGATTTCAAGTCAGAGGGAGAGAAAACAATGCTTCATGCAAAAGCCAACCAGAAAAGGGTAGGGATAGCTTGCACATCAACCACAGAATGGATACGAAAGGTACTACACGATGGAAAGCTACTCAGCGATAAAGAAGGATAATCATAAGGCTCTTGTAGGTAAATGGATGCAACTTGCAACTTGTGATCATAATCTGGGGTGAAATGGTTTGGATTCATATAGGTTAACAGCATGTTGTCTCCTCAGCGTAACTGAAGGAGTTAGTGGGATCCAAAATGTACAATAAATGTGAAAATGAAAGGGGAGGATATATCTAAAAAGGGAAGGTGGAAACCATTGTTGATTCTCTAGTACTTTGAAAGTCCTAGATCATCTTCATTGTTCCGTTTTGATTGGTTTTATTCTGTTTTGTTTGGTTTGATTTTATTATATCTGATGGTATGGGCAGCTATTTCAAAGATAACAGATATATGATGGTAGCCATTGTTGATTTCCCATTATCTTACTTTGAAGTCCTGTATCATCTTCACTGTTTTGTTTTAATTGCTTTTATTCTGTTCTGTTTTACTTGATTTTATTAAGTCTGATTGTATGGGCAGCTATTTTGAAGACAAGAAGAAGCAGTATAGTCCATTGTTGATTTCCTTTTATCTTGAAGTCCTGTATTGCTTGCACTGTTTTGATTTGATTGGCTTTATTCTGTTTTATTTTGTTTGACTTTACTCTCTTAGTAATAAAAAATTAAAAATATCTCAACTAAATGAGCAAAAAAGTATCAAAAGGAAACTAACATGAACCATTACATTATAAATTTAAATTCTCCTTTGCTCATTACACCTGTTTCAGACTCTTGTTAGAATTAATTGCTGCTCTAAGTATAACAAGATATTCTCATGCTGTTTTTGGCTGTAAATACTGCTTGTTTTTCTTTTGAAGCCTTAACTATGTCTCTCACAGCAATGGTTATCCATAGCCCTTGGAGAACTATGCTGATTAAGCTTTTTTTTTGTAAACAATGAAGATCCTTAAGCAATATATAAGCAAGGAACAGCCAGTGGCAAGTGAGATGATCATGCTAAGGTTCAGTGGGGGTGGTAGGATGATCCAGTAATAAGTAACACAAATTTTGGGCTCTGTCTGTCCTCCTGCTCCTTACTGGACTGGGACAGGCATCGTTGATAGAACTAGGCTGGAAACAAGACTTGGACTGAGAATTGTGCTGTGATCACTTCCAGAGTTGACTTTGTTCTGTCCTCACTGACAGTTCTCTGAAGAGGTGTCATATGGAAAATTGCAAGTGAATAAGTGGGTGTATTTATTAATTTCGAATATATTTCTATTATGAGAAATAGTGGATTGAGCATTAGAAGGCTTTCTTGAAGATATGACATGTAGACAAGTATCCAAGAGACAAGAAATCAATATGAAATATGTTGGCACTAGGAGATCTCCAAAGGTATTCTAAGTAGAAGGAAACACATTTTAAAAGATGGAAATTTTCAGTAGCCATATACAGGAGTTGGAGATAAGAAGAGCCTGTTTTACGGTTATGAGACCTGTGAAAATGTACAGGACCCTGAAATCAGAAGGACATGCCTAGTGTATCCTCTGTTTTTGTTATTTATTTAAATAAGTTTATTGGTACATTTTAGTTATACGCGATGATCACATTCATTACAGGGAATTTGCACCTGTACATGATATAACTTGAATCTTTCCCCCATCCCCTCCCCTCCCTTCCATCCCTCTTCCACTCCTTGTTTACAAAAACTTTGTTTCCTTCTCCTGTCATCATTTTTCTTTCTCTCCCTCCCCTTACCCAGTAACCCTTCCCATCTGAAATTTTATTCCTACTTCACAATATCTATCATACATTTGGTCTTCATTTTCACTTTTAGTTTGTCACACAGAGAAACAGTGTAGGATTTACACATGGGTGTCCTGCTTGTTCATTTCACTCAAGAGTATGGATCAAGGTGCATCCATTTAGCTAGAAATGTCTCGACCTTATCTTTCTTTATGGCAGAGTAGTATTTGATTGTATGGAAAATCCATATCTTCTTTATCCATTCATCAGTTAATGGGCATTGGGGCTGTTTCAAAGGTTTAGGTATTACACACTGTGCTGCTATAAACATGGGTGTGCATATATTGCAGTGATATAATTTTAATTCTTTTGGCATGATAACAAGAAGAGGAATAGCTGAGTCGATTAGAATCTCTAGGTTTTGAGGAATCTCCACAATGATTTCCACCGTGGTTGCAGCAATCTATACTCCCACCAACAGTGAAAAGAAGGTTCATCTTTCCCCACAAACCTGCTAACATTTGTTGTTGATTTCTTGATAGTAACCATTGTTTTGGGGTGAGGTGGAATCTCAGTGTTGTCTTAATTTGCATTTCTTGAATAACCAATGATGTTGAAATTTTTTCATACACTTATTGGTTATTTCTACTTCGTCCTCTGATATGTGTCTATTGAGTATATGCGTCCTTTTAGGATTGGATCTTTAAATTTGGGGGTTGGATTTTTTGGAGTTCTTTATATATTCTAGTCCTTTGTCTGAGGAACAGTCGCCAATCTTTTCCCTATACTGTGGGTTTCTTTTTACTCTGTTGGTGATTTCTCTTGCTGTGCAAAAGCCTTCTAATAAGATGAGATCTCATTTATTGATTCTTTGCTATCATTACTGTGTGATAGGAATTTTGTTTGTAAAGCCTTTGCCTATGCCAGTGTCTTCAAGAATTCTTCCTATTCTGTCTCCCATAAGATTTAATGTTTATTTATTAATATTTAGATCTTTGATCCACTTGAATTTTAGTTTGGTGCATGCTGAGAGATAAGGGACTTTTAAAAATCTTTGGCATGTGGAAAGCCAGTTTTCTCATTCCTTTTATTAAGAGGCTATCTTGCTTTTAGTATATCTTCTATTATTGCCATTTTAAAATCCCAAATAGTCTTTGAGCAAAGAATTGCATTCCTAGTATACATCAGACCCCTCAAATGATAGCCTGTCCTGGAGGTGGAAGTTTGCTCTTAATCCCATTTATAATATATAAAACCCATTGGAGGGTTTTAAGAGGAGGGGTGCAAACCTCAGTTCCCAAAGGATCACTGTGGTTGTGATGTGAGGATTTCAAGAAAGAGTATATCTCAAGGATCTTAGAGTAGAACTAGCATTGCCACACCCAGCCAGTGAGTTTATTAAAAGTAACACATCCTAAGAATAAATTGAAATTAGGTGAGGATGTGTATGGTCACCTACAAAAATCTTTGAGACAAATTTCTCATGCATTTCTCCTTTCTTTTCTCTGATCTAAGTATCAATCATTTCTTTTTCCCTTGTCAATGTAGACCTTACTTTCTTAAACTGATTAAGTTTAAAAATTGGAAAGCCACCCTTTCCTATGAGTAGCCTCATATCTTCTGGGACTGCCTTATATTTTTGATTTAATACTAGAGGTCCTTGCATAAGAAAGGGCTGCTTTTCCTTGGTACCATTTTCCCTTACTCTTCCTATTATTCCCTGAGCCCACATGATTAAGATGAGATATTCCAGTTATTTGTCTAAATCCCCAATAATCAAATTTCACAGATGCACTGGAGTGTGTCCCAGAGATGCTGGGCTGTCTCCTCCATTTAGGGCAGTTTTATTTCTCTGTCTCTGAAGCCACTGTTCTATTCATTTCCTATAAATACTATTTATGTCATCATTGGCAGCCATCCCACCCTGAGATAGGTCTCAGCGCAATGCAATAGAATTTTCTACAATTGGAAGTGTTCTATATCTTCTCTGTTCAAAAGGGCAGCTACCAGCTATTAGTAGCTATTGAGCGCTGGCTAGAATTAGTGAAAACTGAGGGCGGTGAAGCTCTGTAGAGCTATGAAGTTGTTCAGTGTCCTAGGGCCAGAAACCGCTGAGTCTCAGTGGTCTCTTCTTTATCCCATGAATGGCTAAGGTCATGCAACCATGAATTTATAGTTTTGTAGAATCTACTAAATGTAGCATAAGGATGACACCAAGAAAGAAAAAAGCTTCATTGGGCTAAAAATGGACGAATTATAAAGAAGGAAGGTGTCTTAGTTACTTTTTACTCATTGCTGAGACAAAATACCTGAAGCCCAAGTTGGGAAAGGAAAGGTTTATTTCTTACAGTTTTTGGAGGTTTCAGTCCACACTCAGTTGGCTCCAAGGCAGGCGGGCATGGCTGGGCCGCAGTTCATGGCGGCTGCAAACAGTAAGCAGGAACCAGCAAAGAGCAAGACACACCTTCTTCCTGCCATTACATCACATCCTGGCTCCACCCCTTTGTGGGTGGAGCACTGACACCATCAATCCAAGCACTAGACAATGAACCATCACAAATACACAATGCAAACTCATGAGGCCTGGGGGCCACAGACATAAACCATGACAGAAGGATCACTTTATTGACCTCCAAGAGCCAAAAAAGAGGAGGGGAGAGGAGGAAGAAGGAAGGAAGGTTCTTTGTTGACCTTCAAAAGCACCAAGAAAGGAAGGGGAGGTCCTTCTGCTCATCTTCTAGAGTCCAGAGCCACTGCGACGCCTATAAACAGCAAAATCATGTTCTGCTATGTGCTTGAGGAGCGAGCAGGGTTCTAGATCACTGCAGGGTCTTTAGCATCTGACACAAACTTGCTACGCATTTGCTGTAAATCCCATCAGTGGCACTTCATGGCCTTTGGGTTTGATGAGAATGAGTCTAAGAAACTTGCCCAACAACACACAGCTCCTAAGAAAAACCAAGTCTAGACTAAAACCCAGTTCCTTTTAGTCAGAGTATTAATTTAGATTTTCAGAGATTACTCAGGATATAAACACAATGCAGTGACTCTGGTGGTCTTTTACCAATTACAATACTTGAACTTAATCTGGTCAGCAGCAGGAGGTTAAATGGCCTTTCATTTATTTATTTAATAATTTTGTCTGTTTTTTTGAGACAGGTCTTGCTATGTAGTTCAGGCTGACCTTGATTGAACTCACTATGTGGTCCAAACTGGCCTTGAACTTGTGATCTTCCTGCTTCAGCCTCCCTATTGATGGGTTTACAATAGATAAATGTTTAATAAATGTCATAGGAAAAGCTACTTAGGAAGTAAAAAGGAGGAAGCATATGCTAGTGGTGATTTTAGAGTGAAAAGAGGGGGACTTGAAAGAAGCCCAACAGAGGTGTTGTAACATAGGGACTCCTATCTCTGAACAGGCAGCAAATGTCTCAGAGATGCTGGGGACAAGGATGGCACTGCAGTGTCAAGGAGACAGGTTGTTCTGGGAGTCCACATGAAGGTGTGCAACTCATTTCAGACTAGGAAGATGTAAACTGACAACAGACCAAGGTATGAAAATGGTTGTGTGAACTAACCCACTGCATGGTCCTGGGACTTAGGGACTGTGTACTGTGTCACATTTAGAAGGAGTGTGTGTACAGTGAAGCACACACTCAGGAAGAGCAAAGAGGTGGCACGGAGGGGCAGAGAATTTTCCACCAGAATAGTCAGAAAAAGTCTAGGCAAGGTGGTGGAGGGAGGGAGAGGTCCCCAGGCAGAATGTCACATTATACAAAAGGTGAAGATCAGAAATAGAACTGCAGGGCACCAACACAATCATGGTAACTTTTAATAGTTCTCTTTGGGAAATGTGGCATGGCCAGATAACACAGGAATTTAGGGGAAAGAGAATCATGTTCCACATGCAACAAGTTGACTGGCTGTGACAAAACAGAGAAAGCACTGAGCAGAAAGATCACGTGATACATCGATCACGTGAGGCAAGTCAATGCCTGTTTCAACTACAAGGCAGCTTGTTCATATTTATGGGCATAATAAGGACCTTAGCACATTAGGAGGATCATACGTGTGTGTATAACCTTCTACTTACAGACGAACTATTCAGTAATGATGTTAGTTATTAAGATGAGACTTCTCAAGAAAAAGAGAAATTCTTTCAATTTTCCTTTAAAAAGAAAGTTTCTACCTTTCGTATTAGATTATTCCAGAAGCAGTATTTTTTTTAACTATGGAAATTAATACTAGGATGAAATGAATGGAGTGGAAAGTTAAAAAATATTCACATCTGTGTCAGGAGAGCTAGTAAAAAATCACTGATGGAGGAAAGATGGGCTGTGTTGTAACTGGTTATTTAGGGGGGGAAAAGAAGTTTAGATGACAACTTCCTAAAAGCCATGAAAATGGAGACAAATTTAATAATAATCACTTGACTTTGTTAACATGGCCATGATTGATTTTATCAGTGACTTAGAATTAAGACTTAAAAATAAAACAAATTCAATATTCATTTTGGTCCTTTTTTGTCCTACACAGACTCGGGTGGATAATAAGCTCTCTTACTCCCAGTGGTTACCCTTACACCTCCTGATGAGAAGACATACACCAAATGGGTACCGCTTAATTTTAATTTCCTTCATCATTACGTCACAACTGGTAGGCGTAATGCTGAGTGAGGAGCCACTTTTGTTCTCATGGCAATGCTGTTCTCCAGTGCCTGCTTAGCTGGTTTCCACGGACCCTGGCTCCGACACACATTTCCAGTCCTCTCCATGACTCACACAATAATTAACTAAAATGAACACCTCTTGTCCCGTAATATAAGTTTCCAGCACAAAAGTTTCACCAGCCACTTTTTCCTTGAATGTGTGTCACTCTTACGCCAAGAATAAATATGAAAGTTACTATTTCCGTGGTTGATTTAAACGTGTAGCTCAAAGCTCATGTGCTGGAAACTTAATCCTCAATGCAGCCGTGTTGAGAGGAGATACCTCTAAGAAGCGAGGGCTCTTTCTCAAAGTGACATGGGTTTTTGAGGAGTGGGTTTGTTATAAAGAAGAATCACATCCTCTATTGTATTGTGCCTTGCCCGCCTGCCATCTGTTGTCAAATGATGGAGCAAGAAGTTTCTCACACGCACCATGTTCTTCAACTTCCTAACCTCCAGCATTAAAAGCCACATATATTTTCATCCATTATACACTTTTCAGCCTGTGATACTCTTTTATAGAAATGCAGGTAGAATAAAGCAATGGTTTAATCTAAATACAGACCAAGAACAAACTCACGCTCTACCCTGAAACCCACATGAAGTTACTCATTACATGTTACTCATGGGTATGCACTTTATATGCTAATAATACTGTCATCCCTCAACAGACGTCCGGTGACTAAAGAACTCTGTCACTCACTGAGCATCACTCAGGGTGGGCTAAATTATCGTGCAGTAACAAATGATCCCCAAATCTTATTAAGGAAATTTCATGTTCCAAGCAGGTCAGCTGAAATCGTGCTGGAGGTCTTCCTCATTCTGGGATCCAATCTGTTGGAACAGCCTTTACGGGGACAGTGCCATGCTGTCATGGCAGCAGGGAAGGGACAGCATGAAGAACCCATAAGAGTGGTTCTTCTGCTCCTATTCCCTGGTGGAAGCAGGTCACGTGACAAACTCAGCCTCACAGAGAACAGAGCCGTGTCATCCCGTCATGCACGCAAAAGGTGATAAGCTAGAAACAAGACCTGAGCAGTGCAAATGGCTTTCAAAACAAGCTTATTGTTTCCCTTGTGAACATAAATGTCAAAAAAACATAAAATTAGTGTTATGAAATTTGGTTGAGTATTTTGACCCAAACTGATTCATGCTTTGGTAAAGACCTTTAAGTGTTAACTATGTATTTTAGACTCCTTAGATAAAAATAACTGGAAAAGCATTATCTTGAGCATTTTCCAGGAAGAAAATAAACCTCAGTGAGTTATTTAAAAAGTAATTGTTGGAAAGTGATGCAGAATCTTCACATCCTTATTTATTAAATTTTCTAAACAGACAAATCATTGCAGAATAGAACAAAATGCCTAGGTTCAAGGAAATTTAATTTAAAAGTTTATTGTCAAAGTTCCCATTCAATGCTTCAGTTGGGGTTGTTTGTAGGAAATATTCTGGACTATCACTTCCTCTGGCACATGCAGTTTCATGTTCTATATTTGAACTGGACTGGACTCTTCTTTTCTATTTATATTTGTGATGTTATTTGGAGCTTAATATTTATATTACTATTTTCCTTACACTCTCATTCTTTAATGAGTCAATTTTGAGTTGCTGATTCTTCCTTATGAACTGAGAATTTAACACAAAAAGAGTAAAACACAACAAAACAAAATAAAAAAAATTTAGACACAATGAATAATTTGCAAAGAAAATAAAAGTGTCAAATGAATTAAGCCAGACTTCATTGCATAAATTGTATAAGATGGATATAGTTAATAAAAATGGATTTAAAATGTTATTCATTTTTCCAAAGCTTTCAACATAAAATGTTTTCCCATTGAGTAGAATCAGAAGATTATTTATCAGGAAATGAAGTTTGGAATATTCCTGAGTATTTAACAGGTAGGGAGCTTGTGTGCTCAGAAGATCCTGTATTTAGGTGGCTTCTGAAAACAATGTAACTAGAATTCTGCAGCCCTAGAGAAGGATAATACCTAGAATCTTATCTCTTTGATTTTCAGAAAGTGAGAAATCTGAAACTTTGGAGTTTCCAGAGAATTCAATTGTTTTCCTCTATGCTCTCAGATAGGGCCTCTCAGTAACCTCTTCTCCTTAGTGCAAACACTTTTCCAGTTACTTAATCGACTTCTTTTCCCTCTTCTGGATTTTCTTTTTTTTATTTTATTTAAGAGGAAAAAGAGAAAAATACAAAACAAAACAAAGCGGTGTAAGGGTACACGTAATACAGAACTACAAAAAAAAAACATAACAGTAAGAAATCACCTGTTAATAGATTACATCTTATCATCTTGAAAATAGTTGCTCAAATCACAGTATTAAGGAATACAAAGTGGACATTCAAACAGAGAGACTGCAAACAGCTGTGTTCAATGATCCAAAAACATTGATATAGTCAGCTATTTAACACCCCTAAACACACTTGCTGTTATATCCGTTAGAGCTCTTTTTTTTTCCCTCTCTTTTTTACAACAAAATTTACCATTTTGGATTTTATTACTCCTTAGTTCTTATTACTTTTTTGGGGGGGAGAGAATACAGTCAAATATGGCAAAACAAAGCTGTCAGTCAAAACCAAGGATAGACATAGCACATGGTGTAGAACAGAGTACAAGGTTATCAACAATGGTTATCAACGTTGTCTTTTGTTTCCTTAAAAAGAATTGTCTATCTCATTAGATATTATAAAGTTGGACAAAACAGTAGAGAACAAGACCAATAAAACTTAGGCATTGTAAACATTACAGGACTTCCAAAGAAGACAATAGTCAAACCAGAGTGGGCATCTTAGTGAATCTTATTGCCTTCAAAGTAGTTGCCTATATCCTCAAACTTGATAGTATCATACAAAATGGAACAGAGTCTATTCAGTCAAAACAAGATCGTGGGAGTATTACAGGACTTCAAAACAAGTTAATAGGAAATCAAAAAGAGTTACTATTTATATATCCTAAATTTTTAAAATTTTTTCCCTTAATTAAGACAAACATAAGAAATGACTAAATAATTTTTTTAAAAGAATAAGGGGGAGATTGAGATAAAACAGGACATAACAAGGAAAAAGACAGACACTATTAAGTCGGGTTATATGGTGGTGAAGTACTAGGTTGCTGAAACAGTCATGCTTTGACCTCTATTGTTATATTGTTATGTCTTCTTCTGGATTTTCAGTCACTTTTTACAACATAAACAGAGGCTTGAAGACCCCTCTCTCTCCTGCTGCCAGAGTATATTCCCAAGTTACAGCCTGCAACAAATAAACTTTTTTACTTTCATGCTTTCTTTTCTGCATATTACTCGGTGGGCCAGTGAGGAGCCTCAGTATATGCATACAAATCTCTGGTACTAACTGGGTTCTGGAAGAATTCACAGGGTTAGGACAGGACGGGTGTCTTTTTTTCTGATCTCTACCCCAGATTTAAATCTTGAGGATCACATTCTCAGGTGCCAAAAATGAGGAGAAAGATGGATCCTCAAAAAACCTCCTGACTCAGTTTGCTGATTTTCCCATAGGATGGTGGATAACCGGTCTGTTTTAGGAAGCCACCTGTAACTGAAGAAATAGTATGTGGTGTGTACACACTGGTTGTTCACTAGCAGACACACGTAGTTCAAGTTTCAATGAATCAGATAATTCCTGCTTCTCTGCAAATAAGCACCCTTGAAAGTTACAGAGTAGGAAAGGCTGCATATGCTCTTCTTAGCACTCAGGATGAGGGAGGAGCAAAATGCATTCTTTTGTGGGCCCGACTATGATAAAGGAAAGGAAAGTGTTCCTTTTAGTAGACGTTGTAATTAACTGATCAGGAAATGGTGGTAAATGGCGGTAGTAATGAACAGATTAATGTGGAGATAAAGCTCGTGTGGAAAAAGAGAACAACTCTGCAGACTGCAAAAGGGGAACTAGGTGACTAGGAACATTTTTGTATCAAAAGACAGTAGAATGAAGTCAATCTGTAGGATAGGAGAAAATGTTTGCAGATCATATTTCTGATAAGGGACAAAGAACTCCTACAACTCAACACCAACAAAACCACCGCAAAAACCCAATTTAAAAATGGTTCAATCAGAGAGTAATAGGGGCACTTAGACCAGTATTTGTGGACAGGTTGAAAGACAGGCTTTAATAGGTAAAGGAATACAATTAGAGATAAGTCCAGGAGAGAGAAGGTTCTGAACCACTTAGATAAACAGCAGGTTGCCCCCCCTCCTGATTTAAAGCCAGGGGTCATGGTCAGATCCAAAAATGCAGTGTACCTTGGGGAACTGAAAGGGGAGGGAGAGTTTTAAAAAAGGTGGCAGAAGATATTGTTAATAGTGTATCAGGATTTAAAACCCACATTACTCACACCACTCTGCTTAGATAGATTTTATTCTGTCCCAGTTTGTCTACTTGCATTAGATTTGAGGGCACAGATAGCTATCCCCAAAACATCAGGATATAGCACAGTAATCATCTTTAATTTCCTATTATCTTAATCTGGAGCCCTGTATGACTTATACTGTTTTATCTGACTAATCTTACTTAAATCTGATTTGTTTGATTGCTGTTTGGTATCGACAGATTTTATTCAAAACTGATATGATTGATAGTATCAAGTCTGAGAGTATATGCAACTACACTGAAGATGACAAGACTTTATGATACACATTCTGGTTTGATAACTGCCTGCTTTTGAAGTTTTATACTATATACAAAGTTCTGCTTTTATTAATACTGTTATGTACTGATATATTCAATTATACTATGTCTGATGATATAGCCAATTCTATTGAAGATAACAAGAGACAACACAGGAACTATGGTAGAACTCCTTGTACAATGGTCTTATATATCTTTTTCGTTTCATGTGTTTATAGGAATATGTTTTGTTTTGTTTCCTTTCTCTAATATAGAAAGGATAGAAATATATGTTAAGACTCATGCATGTGTAGAATTTATAAACATTTTATGAGACCTGATCTTATGACACATGATGAAATGAACAGATACTTTGAAGAAGACACTAAAGTACCCAGTGCTGATCCTGGAATGTCATAATGTGAAACCCAACAATACTATTACTCTTTGTTCAGAGTGGTATTAGCCTGCTTGGGTTTATTCAATCTGAACATACTTGAAGATATGGATAACTGCATGTGTGTTTAAGTGTATAGGATTGATAACCATATTTCTAAGTTTTTGTTGGATAGTTGAACAGACTGGTTGCAGTTTCACTGTTTGAATCCCCATTTTATATGCTCCAATTTAGTATCTTGAATAACTATTTGTAAGAGGACAATCTGTAATCATCAACTAGTGATTTCTTACTGTTTATTTTTTTCTTTGAATGTATGTATTATTTCTAGCCATTTTCTGTTTTCTTTAGCTTTCTTCAAATAAAATTTTTTAAAAAAGATAAAAAAATAAAAATTGTTCAATGACTCAAATAGATATTTCTCTGAATATGCACAGACAAATACATGAAAAGATGCTGTAAATCCCTACTGTTCGGAGAAATGTAAATAAAATCATGAGATAACACTTTATATCCATTAGAATCACTAGTATCAAAAACAAAACAGCAAATATTGGTGAGATTATGCAGAAATTGAAGGGATCGTTCACCACTGGCAGGAAACTAGTAAAGATGATATGAAAAAAAAACATTAAAAAATGCAATAATCAAGTGATCTAACAATTCCAATTCTCAGTATAAAGACAAAAAATTGAGAGCAGAGACTTGAAGAGATATTTGCACATTTATGTTCCTAGTAGTATTTTCATGATAGTTAAAATGTGGAAGCAACTCCTGAGTCCACTGATGTAAGAATGTATAAACAAAATATACTATATTCATGCACTAGAATATTATTCACTCTTAAAAATAAAGGAAGTTCTGACACATGCCAATGTAACAGAGATGAGCCCTTGAGGCCATTATGCTAAGGGAAATGAGCCAGTTACAAAAGCACACATATTCTCTGATTCTGAAAGTATAGAATAAAAAAATTGCACTAGTAAAAGTATCAAAAGAAGGGATTGTTGTTTAGGACTTCAACCTATGAATGTTGATGTGACACAATTCAGCCCATAATGCATTCCTACACAGTACGAGGTGCAGAGACTTGGAAGTTACTGTAATCATTCCTTAGGGAAAGAAAATTCAGGATGCTTTAAGCTCTGGCCTCTCTTGAGCTCCCAGAAGAGTCCCTCCTTCCAAAGAAGCCTTGGAGTTTCTAGCGAATATTTCTAGTTATCTGAAATGAAGGAAAGTGTGGATAAAATGACAGAGCAGAATATCAAGGCCAGAGGATGGAGTTATGTGAACTTTACCCACTAGTTCATGAAGGATGGAGTTGTGTTTTGGGACGATGTGGTGAGTGTGCCTTATGAAAGGAGAGAGGGACAGTTATAAGAGGCCGATCTGCAAGGAGAATCTCTTTTGGGTCAGGTGAGATCAGATTTGAAGCTGCCATTTTCTTCTCCCAAATTTTCTTTCCGTTGGGGACCCTACATTAACTACTAAGACCCTAAGAACCTGTTCTCTTAGAAGTATGTCAGGACAGAACATTGAACTTCACGTGTGGCAGCCCTTAGTGTCAGTCTCTCAGAGTGTGACTGAATTTAAGACTAACCTGTTAATGAGGTCATGTAAGTGAGCCTTAATCCAATTTTAATGGTGTCCTCATAAAGAAAGAGATAAAGATGCAGAAACAGAGGAAAGAATGCAAAAAATCACAGGGAGGAGACAGTACTATCTGCAAAGTAAGAAGAAACCAATCCACTGACATCTTGATTTGGGGCTCTGGACTTGAGAACTATGTGAATCCATGTCTATTGTTTGAGCCACCCAGACTGGGGTGCTTTGGTATGGAACCCTGGCAAACTAACACAAGGCATAGGAAGGAAAATGACTCTTTTTTTGATGTCTTAGAGCATATCTTTGAGAAGACATTAAAGCAT
This sequence comes from Cavia porcellus, assembly GCF_034190915.1. NCBI lineage: Eukaryota > Metazoa > Chordata > Mammalia > Rodentia > Caviidae > Cavia > Cavia porcellus. The sequence continues at coordinate 44,024,851 of NW_026947515.1, read as the reverse complement.
TGCTTTTGTAGGGTAGGAATACAGTAAAAGGGAATAAAAATTAAAATAAAGCTAGATCAGTTATGGCTTACCTTTTAGCATCTTAGCCATTCGTGGATCAATGCCTTCAAATTCTCCTACACCCTCTTTTTCTCCAGAGGGGGAGCCCTGCAGGGCAGCTGTTATCATTTTGCTTTGGATCCATGTGCCAAGACCAGGGTTGGCACACAGAACCACAAGCGGGTTGTGGCTGGAATGTGTGGCCAGAAAGAAGCAGAATCCAGACAGCTCAACCAGAAGCTTTCCCAAAAGTTGGTCTGGGTTCCAGAGAATCCATACGGTCATAGTGGCCCATGCAAAGAATGAGGTGCCCTAAGCATTTATATGGAAGCTGTGTATTCCCGCATTCCTGTGACCTGCCAGGAGGCCGTGAGAACAGACAGTTTACGAACCATCATCTGCACGTACAGAGTCCAGCACGTTTCCCTCTGTGTCCAGAGAAACATTATAGGAACATTCTCTGGCAGAGGCTAACTCCTCCAGGGTGCTCCAGGAAAATAGTTTTGAACACAGGAGTTGCCAGGTCTGGATAAACATAGTTCAGTGCTTCAGATGTTTAGAACATGACTAAATATTCATACTGCACAATCCTTCATCAGAGGACTTCAAACATTTTGCACAAAATTCTGATCCTGTTCCCAACAGCCGCCGCAGGTCAAGTGTTAGATCCACTATTCTAGTAACCAAACACCAGGAAGTGTTTGTCCTTCTAAAGTAAAAACACACCACTGAGAACATTCACGTTTCAGAGGGAGCTGGTGAAACCACATTAGACTCATGTAGGAGGTCTAATCCTTCTTTGCTGAAGGATTTGGGAAGTTTTTCTGAACTTTATTTTCCTGATGTCTCAATGATAAAAATAATAAACGTGTGTCTTTGTATGCATGCTTCTAAGTGTTTAATCAGATTGCAAATTTTAAAAGGGAAAATTGTATGTATCATACAAAAGCTTTAGAAGGCCTTGTATTCAAGAAGCATTCAAGAAGCATTTTAAGGGAAGATGACAAAATGATAACTTGAAGGTCCTTTTAAGAAGCATTCAGCATTGCGCAAGTTTTTCCTGAGATATTGTCACTGCCTGACAGGCAAGTGTCATAGAGGCTCTTACGTATAATGAGCAAAGAATTGCCTAGTATACACCCAGCGGCAAGTGACAAGTAGGTACGTTTACTGAAGATCACAGGAAGTTGTGCCCAGGGCAAGTCCATGCTGATGAAAGATAGGACACAAACAGAAAAGTGTTGCCAGGGTGACAGGAAAGCAAAAACACTACACACAGGTCACAGATGACAGATGACAGATCACAGCACAGCACAGAGAAGAAACATCAGGTAAATCAGGCTCTCAGAATTGAAAGACTGCAGCTCAGCCCAAGTTCTTCCCTTGAATCTTTCCGTGTGATTGACAGGAGAGATGAACCGGGTGCTGAGTCTGGGGCAAACATCTCAACCTGCATGTTTTCCCCAGAATTCATCTTACCTGCACGTATGGCACGCGATACATATTTATGAACTCTTAATGAGACTTAGGTCAGGTGAAGGTGCCTGAACATCAGGCTGGGACAGTGATGGCCAGCCTCTGGCATGTGTGCCATAGTGGGCTGTTCATGTTATTGAAAGCTCTGACAGTTTGGTCATTGCTGGGCTAGGAGATTCAACTTGCCTGTGCTTTTGGTAGAACATTGGAGATCTCTTGAGTTATAATTATCTGATTCTCCACTTCTCTTAGGTTAGGTGGAAGAATGAATGGTCCTAGGTTGCTTTTTAAAATTAAATGGGTATTCACATACATGAAGGTACAGACAGGTATTTTGAAAAGAACAAGAGACATTATGGCAGCCATTGTTGATTTTTCTATTGTCTAGTTTTGAAAGCCTATAATGCCTTCATCAATCTGTTCTGATCAGTTTAATACTGTTTTGTTCTGTATGAATTAATTGTATGTGAAGATATAGACAACTATTTAGAAGAAAACAAGAGACACTATGATAGCCAGTGACGATCTCCTGTTGTCTTGCTTTGAAATCTGTGTCACTTACATTGTTTTCTTCTGATCTGCTTTGTTATATTTTGTTATTTTTAGTTTTATCCTCTTTAAAATAAAATAAATGGGTGGAAAAGAGTGACTACCTTAGCTTCATTGTTTCTAATTGTACTTTATTCTTTTCTTCTAGAAAAGAATATTCTGGAAGTCTAAGTGACAGAACCAGACAGTAGATGAGCCATGAGATTTGAAATTTAAAGTATTTGAAATAATATAAAGACAGTGTTATCAAAGCAGCTGACAGCAATATTAAATAGCCTAAGTGTGGTGGATATAAACACAGGGTCACCATAATGTGGGCATTCTAATAATACATATATATATATTTTTTTTTGGTACGGGGAATAAAACTCAGGACCTTGCACTTATCAGGCAGGTGCTTGTGTCACTGAACTACATCCCTAACCCTCTAATAAGATATGGAGTTTGGAGATTTGTATATTTTTCTTACTATACCTTCATTCTTTCAACAAACTCCTATTTTATGCCAGGGAATATAATTAAACATAGAACCCAGTCTTCCATGGAGTTAGGGCTTACAAGGAGGAATCCAATAAAGAAATGTGAAGAAATAAAAGCAATAAATCCTAATTAGGTTTATAACAACTGGAGTTGGTATCCATGGTGTCAGCAGTCTGAGCGTCTCCCAGGCCTGTGACACACCATGATTTTAATTTTGTTGAAGTACAGTATGAACTGGTTAACCGTGTTAAAGGTGGGGGCTTCAGGGTTATGAGCAGGTACAAATCCAAACAGTTGGGATCAGCTGATTTCTATCAACTATGTCTCAGGGATGTGGGGATCTCTATGGTAGTCACTAGCTCAAGGGCCTTTATGTGACCAAACACTGTCTTAGCATTGTCGTGGAAACACTACCTTGAGACAAAAGCCAGCTGAAATTGATCATAATGGCTATAAGAAGAAATAATGATCTCCCAAGGGAGCAATTGTTCTTATCCTGAAAACAGAAACATTTTGAGAGAAGAAAATATGTATTTTGAGCAAAACAGTAAGAACATGCTCAGAAGGTATCCCTCATGAATAAGGAGGGTTTGTGGTATACACAGTAAGCCATGGTAGGTGGAAGATGCCAGGAGGAGATTCCTAGAGGAAGTAGTTTGGGATCAGATGATTGACAGCTGAGTAATGTACCTAAACCTGTGGCTGACATCAAGCATTGAGAAAGACCACAGCCTGCTTGGAAAACACAGGTCAGAAAACCAAAGGGACTTCTGTATTTAGCTAAGATGGATTAATGAGGGAAGGATTTAACCCCTGTCTCTGTGAACTGAGGGGACAAAGCAGAAAGTCTGAGAGCCTGGGAAACTAAGGCAGATGAGAGAGAGAGAGAGAGAGAGAGAGAGAGAGAGAGAGAGAGAGAGAGAGAGAGAGAGAGTAGATGACAGATGACAGACAGATGACTGACAGGTGATAGACAGAGGATAAGGCATCAATCATGTATCTGTCAGAGACAGGGGTTTCACCTGCATTCTATCTCCTTCTGCATCCTTGCACGATGGCCAGCAGGGTAATGTTGCAACCTGGGGCTGTTTTTGAGTCCATCTCATTTTTTTTTTCATCTCTCAGTGATCACTGTTCTTCAGATATCTTGGAAAAATCGGTTGTTCTCTATGTCTGGACTGGAGTTTGTTTATTTGTCTGTTGTTATTTCTGGTCAGAAGTTAAATCTTTTCCTCATAACAACTCTACCTTTTCAGTTTATACCGAATCTCACAAAAAACTGTAACTGGTATTGAGTGTTGCATGTGTGATACTAGGGATTGTACCCAAGGCCTTCATATAGTTGCATCCAAATACTTTTTTATTTTTTATTTTGAGAACAGGTCTCACTAAAGTGCCAAGTTGCCCAGTTTGAGCTTAAACTTGCGATCCTCCTGCCTCTGTCTCCCAGAATGCTGAGATTACAAGCGTGCATCAGCCTTGCTGACAGCCTATGTTTGATCAGTAAAAAGAATACAAACAAGAAAAGGAGAAGTAACAGTTTTTAAAAAACTGGAAGAAAGAAAACTCCATCAATTCATAATTCTATGTGCAAGAGAGCTATTTCTCAGAAAACAATGGCAGAATATAGTCTTACCAAACTGTTACTTCAAATGTATGCGACTCTCTCCATGTCCTGTACACATCCAGCAATGCTATTTTACAAAAGGAAAACCTAACAGAACCCAGCTGGGCCCCTGTGGATGTTCTGTGCCTCAGCCCTTCCCTGCATTCACCTGTAGACTTGCAGGAGGTTAAAGTGCTCTAGCGGCCTGCCCAAGACAGCATAACCCTTTGCACAGGTACAAACGAGAGATTTCATGGTTCCAAGGCAACTTACAACCCCAGATATGGTGAAGGAGGTTTAGACAGTCTTAAGAATCTATGTCTATTTTACCAAGATCCTTCTGCTTCAGAACAATGCTGTTCTTTAACTCAATACAAATTATCTGGGAGCTGTTCGGAGGTGTTTCTTTAACATAGCTGAGTCTTTCAAAAGTCCCCAGCAGGACTGAGTTCTAGGTACCCAAGGTGATAACCCTCTCATAAAATAATCTCATTTCTCCCTCCTTATGTTACTTTTTTGGTTCCTTTACTTTGGATTCCTCGAATCGTCTCCTTAATAACCTGCTCCAAGCCCTTTTCTCCAGGTTGGACTCTGGAGGGACCCACGTTATGACACTCTCCTTCCTCACCCATGGACTGGACAATCTTCACACACATTTCCCTTTCTCTGCAATCCTAGCAATCCATTGGTTGTTGTCCTCTACAGAAGATCTCCATCTTTAATAAATTCTGTTTAACTGCTATTCACCTTGTAAGGAGAAAAGGACTCTTTTGGCTCAGAATTTCAGAGGTGACTTGTTAGTCCTGTTGCTATTGGGTCTCTTGACGAGAGTGTGGCCCAGAAACCTTGAATGAGCTCAGGAGGGTCAGGAAGCAGAGTGTGGAGGGTCCCAGGTCTCATGATTCCTTTGGAGACACACCTGCGATGGTGTAGCATCTCCTTATTTGGCCTTAAATCTTAGAGGTTCCACTACCTCCCGTAGCACCCCTGTAGGTACCAAGCCTTTTACCCATGGGCCTATGGGAGACATTTGCTAGTCAAACTATAGCTTGTGTGTTTTACTTTTCATAAAGTGACTCTCAGAAGTTTATGGCTCGCATACGTGCTTCGCATTGTTTCTATGAGCACTTTATGGAGGATCTTGCAGTTATAGAAACTAGCAAGTGACTTTCCTGTCTTTTGACTGATATTTCCTGGTTAAATAGTCTTCCTCTATCCTAAAGATAAAAGCAGTTTGAGGTCTAATCAAACTGAGTTTGAGGCATCAAGGTAGAAATGGATTTGTAATGAGCTGGTTTTAGATTAGTCCATACGACAATTTCTAGCTTATAAAGTAATAATTGTGGGAAATATTAAAAAAATTTGTTGTCCCACCTTACAATATCATTTTCTGCAGAAGTTTTAAGTGATAGCTTCATTTCTAGCTAACCCGGGGCTTTATGTGGTTTATTTCAGCCACATAAAGAATTTTTCACTACTTTCTGTGTTTAGTGTGGTTTGTGGCCTGGTTTGAGGACACAGATATCATATCGTTTTCCTGTGGAAGATGTTGAGAAATACAGAGAGAGAGAGAGAGAGAGAGAGAGAGAGAGAGAGAGAGAGAGAGAGAAAAGATGTTCAAAAAGTTCTTTTCCTAGTGGCAGTGTGTCTTGTGTGTCTTTTGAAATGGAAATAGAGAAATTCTTGTCATGGGCCTGGCCTTGGGAACAGCTCCGTGTTATGCTCATCAGAAAAGCATTTTGGGGTGAGCTGATGGGGGGCTTGCCCAGAAGATGGGGAGGCTTTTTCCTTCCTAAAGAGGTGTGTCCAGGACTCCTGGCTACTTCAGATAGTGTCAGTCCTGAATGAGGAAGTGATATATTATGAATCCAGAGACTCCTCAGATCACACTGACTCTTTTAACCTACAGTAATATCATGAGTGAAGAGGATTGGTTAAGATGATAAATAACAAATGTATCAGGGAGACAATAGGAATATTGTCAAAATAGAGAACACAACTAGCTATGGGGGAGACAACATTCAATAGATAATATGCACTTTCCTGTATTTCCCTTCTCCTTTTTAGCAGTCCATTAGATAAGTTTTGATCAATGAACTCTAAAGAAAAATGCTGGTCTAGATGACTAAGAGCCAGTATTGCCTTTATCAAATTCTCTTTTCTTCCCATAGTGACCCTGAGTGCTGTGTATTTACCTAGTGACTCACAAGGAGGAATCTTCAATCTCTTAGTCATTGCTTGTAACATAACCCTCACCGATACTCCCTGGACTTTGACTGAATGAGAGGCAATATTCTGTCAGATTAACTTACTCACGTTTGAAATTTTATTTACTCTTCCAGCAGAATCTATTATAGCTTGACTAATATTTAATCGTGAGTCATTTTTCGGATCCAAATGACAACTGCTATACAATACTATAGGCTTGGCATGGATAAATCATTTCTCTCGTTTCACAAACAGGAATTTTCACATGGCTCCAGGTTTAAATGTTGACAATGAAATTAAATTTTAGGACACAGTGGCTTGATGCTGTATAGATCAACCAGCTGCCAGTGATTTGAGATCCTTTCAATCTATGAAGTGTTTTGCAAACTTTAAAGGTCATTTTATCTTTGTAATTTCAGACATAATGGCAACAGTTAAATGAAACAGTAAGATGGGAAGAAATGCACCAGAAACTTGAAGTTAATGCATTATGAGACTGTAATTGAGATTGTAAATAAAATGAAAATATTGTGTGCTTTTTTTTTTTTTTTTATCGGTACCAGGGATCGAACTCACGACTGCCTGCTTGCAAGGCAGGTGCTTATGCCTGCTGAGCTAAATCCCCAGCCCCTATTGTGTGCTTTTTAAAATTTTCTGTTCTTACTTTTCTTTTTTCTTTCCCTTTCCCTTTTCTACTACTTTCCAGAAAGGATGTAAGAAATTATTTTGCATCAGGATTTCCAGGAGCAGTGATCTAGGAGTGAGTGATTTGTTAAGCGAGTGTCAGGAGCAGAATGGAAGGAAGCGTGCCAGGGTTGGAGGGGTGCAGAGCAGCTAAGGAGAAGCCATACAAGGGTGAAACATTGCAGAAGGCAGCCTCTTCCCAGCCCCATAAGAACACTGGAAGGAAATGATACCTCAGAATTGCCCAGGGATTTGAAAGCTGATTATCCTCAATTTGATGAACTGGTCAATGGCCAAGGCAGGGGGTGACCGACAGGCAGGTGAGCTCTCCAGGGCTTTCAAGTCCTCCCTGTTGGTCCTGCAAGTGCTTACCTGCAACCTTGCAGAATTCCCTCATAAACACGAAGCATGCTGTCTTCCTAACTTACAAGAATGACTGACTCTCGAGCTATGACTTAGAGAATGTCGTAGATCCAGATGTGCTGGCTAGGCATTTTGGTTGCTACAAATAGGAACAAGAAGAAAAAAGGAGGTTCATTATGAGGATGTGTGAACTTGAACTGGAATCGTGAAGGGACCTAAGGACGTGAGTTCTCTTTATTTCCCTTACTTCCCGTTGTCAGGTATGGTAGACGTGAGTGCCTAGCCTGAGATTTCCTACACTGTCTAAGCCAGTGTCAGCCTTTGTGCGAGATGAATCAGGGATAGTTTCCCTGTGCACAATGTGTCACGCCAGATGACAGGATTACAAGTCTTCCGGTTCTGAGCTACAGAATAAAACATGCAGAAATATTTCAGTTAAAGACTCACATCTGTGACACACTAGGCCATTTACAATCTGCTCAGACTATAGACTTAATATTTATTTTTATAACACAACCTTCTATAGAGCACCTGCTAAGAGTTAGAAATTGTCTTTTGGGGGTTTTATAATTTGAATTGACAATCAGTGGATAGTTCTTGTATGCACTGATTATAGATTTTTGAAAGTGGTAACAGGAACATAGGTTACCACAGTACACAGCTCGTTTGGTGAATGTTCATCTTTATTATATTTTTTTGACAATAACACAGGGACACCATATGGGACATTCTTCATTCCATTGGACCAGACAGCTATGTGAAGCCTAGTATTGATGTATAAATCTGGGCTCCCTATCTTCTGCACAGTGAATTTCTGGGTCTCTGTGAATATCCAGGAGCATACTATTTTTATTTTAAAGAGATTAAGATAGAAGAGGACATAACAAAGCAGATCAGAACAGAACAATTTAAGCAACACAGTATTTCACCACACGACAACATGATATAACAGTAGCTACCATAATGTCTCTTTCCTTGAAATAGTTGAGCATACCTTCATACACAATAGTATCAAACATAACAAAATAATATAAACCATTAAAGAGAATGAAAGTAGTATAGGGCATTCAGAACCAAATAATAGAGAATGAACAATGGTTACTATATTATCTCATTGTCCACAAAATTTTGTTTATACTATCACACATAATAAAATCCAATAAGATACAACATGATAAAACCAATGGAAACAGAAGAACAAAAGTATGGTAGGACTTCAAAACAGGATGATATTAAATCAGCACTGACTATTACAATGTCTTGTTTTCTTCAAAATAGCTGTTTATACCATCAAAGGGGCATTCTTTTTGAAGTCCATTCCATGAATATTCTTGTGAGCACTGATGATGTATTCTTGGGTCACTAGCTGATTGGTGGCAGAATACCACCTTTCTTTGTGGGACTCTAAGTTGGAAAGGAAGGGTGCCAAGGATTATCAGAAATGATACTTTCAATTGAGACCCCAGAGCAAAAGACAGGCAAATAAAGGCAGTTCTAATCCAATAGATTTTGCTATTTGTGGGGATGCACAGGGCATTGTAGAAACACAGGAGATGGGTTACTAATCAGTTATTTCAGGAAACTTTCCCAAAAGCAATAAACTGAGGCTTTGCCTTATTCTGTTTCCTATTGCTATAACAGAATACTGGAAACTGGGTAACTTATAAGAAAAAAAAGTTTTGTTTGGGCTGATGGTTCTAGAGCTTTAAGATCTGGTGAGAGCCCTTAAGTGCTTCAACTTATGGTGGAGAATAAAGGCACAATTAGACACGTGAAAAGAGGTAAAACAGGAGGGACATATTGTTTTATAACAATCTATTTTTGTGGTCAGCAATTGAGTTCTACAAAATGGAACCCTCACACTTCCTCAAGGAAAGTGTTAATCTACTCAAGAAAGCTCAACTGTCATGATGCAAACTCCTCCCATTCAGCCCCACTGCCCAATACTGCTGCACTGAGGAATTAAGTTTATAACACACAAACTTTTGGGAAACACACTCACACCATGATAAACCTGGAAGAGAACTGCAGGTCAGGGAGAGAAAGTACAGATGGAGGCCTCAGAACTCCAGACAGTAAAAAGAGCCAGTGTGATGTTTTAATGCCTATAATGTGCATATCAGAGAGATGCCATGGAGTAACTCACCTACCAATCCAGAAAGGAAAGTGCTTTGTGTTATATATCAAAGAACCATCATGCTACATTTTGGGTTACATGAAAAAATATTTTAATTGACTAATAAGAAGGTCATACACAGATTTTTATTTGTTTGCCTTTTTAAAAAAATTACAGATCTTCTCAGTTCTTTTAGAATTGTTTCACTGTCTACCAAGAAACTTTCCAAGACTCCCCTTATCTTAACAAATATTTAGTTTATTCCATGGACTCTCAGTGTGCAAAGATGTGTTGGTAAAAACACGATGCTGCCACACAGGGAACAAGACAAGATGGGGAAGCTCTCCTGCCCTCAGTGCCTTGAGTAGACCTTGCCTCAAGAGCCCTTAAAGCAGCTCTCAGGTAGTAAACTGTGCCCAGTCAACACCATTAGCACCATGGCTAACAGATGGTCATAGAACAATGTTTCCTAATCTTACTGCTTTTCTAGCCAGTGAAGTACTAAATCCAAGAGTTCTTATTTTTATCATCCAGTGCCCTTCCTAAGTAAGGGTTCTGGTCTTCACAGAAGTTTCCCTGCTTTTTGATTTCCCATAGGCTTTGCGGAGAAGATCGAAGAGACATCATTTGATTCAGTGTTCAAAGGAAAATCTTATTAGTCCAGCCTGAGCCTTAATGAGGCATGTGATTCTAGACCTGAAACTGAGCCCTTGCAAAACCAGTCTGAGGTTACCTACAGCAAATCTGCTCAAAGTCTGGGCTGTACAGTACACCAGTACTGGCTCACAGACTGTTATGGGCCAACTATAAAATAAGTACAGACTCAGAGAAAAAGAATCTATATGCTTTTATAGCAATCTGATATTTCCAAGGCAAACAGGAAGTGCACACTCAGTGGGCATGTGCGTCTCCCCTGTGCTGTGCATCGTATAACTGTGATGCATAGTAAATAAAGAACAGGCAAACACAGTCCCTCGTCACAGTTAGTTTGAGAAGTCTTGCTCTACCCTGCACCTCAAAGCACTCCCACAAATCCACGGAACCCTTTCCAGATGTATGAGATTCTTCATAGAACCACAAGATTCTCAGAAATTGCCCGAGTCTCTGATGAGTCAAGTGGTTCCCACAAAACCTCAGGAATCTTGGCAACTTTATCTTCCTTTGAAGATAAAAGTTGAGTCAGCTGGTAAAAATCAATGTTTTACACCCCAGATATTGAGGAGCAAGTGGAAGACAGTTTGCTGCTGCATGAGACATTGTTTCCACCCTTGAGGGTGAGATCTCTGTTTCTAAAAATAACTCGGCTCGCATCTAACCCAGGCTCTAGGATAGGAATGTATCAGCTATCCTGTACTGTGTAACAAACCATCCCCGAATGGATTGAGTTAACACAGAAAATAACTGGATTTCACAGTTCTAACTGAGGTGTTTCAGGATTTCTCTGGCATACCTACTTTTTGAGGCCAGGGTCCTTAGTTAGGATGACTGGGTGACTGGGATCTTTCTTAACATTGTCTCTCAATATCTAGCAGTTTGGGAGGGTTTGCTTAGATGATGGTGCAAGAGTTGCCATCAGAAGAGAACAACCGCCAATGAGAAAGTACTTTTACAGCCTTTGCCACTATGCTTGCAAGTCCCATTAGTCATGACTATGATATGCTAGTGGGACTTATTCTCGTCATATCCAGATTCAAAGAATGGAAGGAAAGAGTCTAACTTGCATGGGAGGTGAGAGACACAGAGAAGCCAAATTTCAAGAAGCCATGCATATTTTCCTGGGCAACATTCTATATTTTTATGAGGATTGAAGGGGTCAAGTGATATTATTTGTGTTGGGGTCATCATTTGTTCTCAGTAAATATTCATTGACCAAATACTATCATAAAACAACAACAAAACTGCACCTTTTCATTTACATAGTTGAGGTTAAGATGTGCAAATACACTTCTCCAAGAATGTGCTTCTGATTGTGGATGGTACCGCATGCCAAAGTACACTTAGACAATTTCTGTTCACTCTTCTATCGTAGAAGAAATCAGCACAGTCCAGTGACCTTAGTAAGAGAACTTACAGCTTGTGCTGCATGTTGGAGACAGGAAACTAATACTTCAGTTTGGAGCTGCTATGACAAGATAGACCAGCTCTGCCACTACTCAGGTATTCACATGTAACATACATGGGAGCAGTAGAAGTTGGAAATCAGATGTTGAAACTGTAGAAAGATAAGTGATTTCTTTAGTCTCTGGGGCTGAGAGGATGCCGGTGATGTAGTGTATGTATTTAGCACTTTCGTGAACTTCCACTCACACAGGTTTGCTTATCACATCTCAAAAGCTGAATAGCCATGTATTCAGCTTAATTGCATATCTTTTCCTTCAGCTTAATGAATTTCCTTTGACAGAGGGCCTTTCCATGGTAAGCCGGTTACTGACAATCCACGTCAAGCACTTTTACCCAACTTCTGTGAAAGAAACCCTTAAGCTGGGTTGTTTGAGGGAGGTGAGATACTACCACCAGGATGTGTTTGTTCCTCTGGAGAACTTCCTGGTCACCTGTCCCCTAGCCCTCTCTAGCCCTCTGAGTCCTCTGGGTCCCATCTCTTCCTGACCATAAGTAGGAGTTCAATCAGAGGAAAATATTGATATGACCAGAAGCAGTAGAACAGAAAAAGCTTTGTTGCTGGTGCTTGACAGGGTCACATGAAGGGCTGTTAGCACAGGGGCCACCGTTTGGTGGACATCATAGTGGGACCTTATATACTAGGTAATATTAATGTGGCCATCTAGTTCTCAGGACAACATGTCTCTGGAGGACCACAACAGTTTGAAATCTTATGATCACAAGGCTCTGTCCCATCCATAGGTAGAAGTTGTGTATCGTGGTGTCACGAGGTATACAGAACAGGTAAGTTCTGTGAGGCTAAAAATTTACTTGTTGGTGATATTTCTAAAGTGTGTAAACTGGAATTTGATACACAAATTGGGCCTTTGAGCTAATGGGTCTCAACCTGCAGTAAAGAAATAAGCAATCCAATATGCAAAGGCCATCTCTGGGTCGTATATGCCATCGTAACTGGGTTCTGAGGAACTCTTCTGAAGTCCATGACAAGGTCACTCTTGGAGCTGAAATGCTGCATTCTTCCCCCAAGAGAAAGGTAAACATATGACAAAGGGGAACCTGAGCAGCTCTGGTGAGCAATGTGACTCTCTCTTGAAGCACTGCATAACCGCAGATCTCACTTGGGATTTCTCATTTGGGTCACAGCAACAAATCTCTTTGGGATTTTTGTCTTTGATGCTGGACATTCCTGATGTTTTCTGTTCCCTGTCTGGGGAATGTTAGCTGCCCCCGAGTTTTCAGCCAGTGTCACTTGCCTTCATCTGCCTTTTCATTTTTGTGAGAGGATGTTGGTCCACTTCCTCCACTGATGGGAATTAGCATGTTAACATTGGAAGTGGTTGAATAGGCCATGCTTTCTGCAGCAAGGTTATTGGAACTAAAATCTTAGAGATAACTTGGGAACAAAAATTCCATAGCTCCATATGCCGAGGAAATGCTTTGTAATCCAGTCTTCTTCTATAGATTCATAAGACACAACTGCATACAACTGTGACCCAAGATTATGTAGGAATAAAGCATGAAAGGATACTATGTAGACTGTTCTGGGGATGACTCAGAACAATACCTTTCTGAGATGGGAAATTCTAAAAGGTCCTGAGGACTCCTGGTAATTGGTGAGCTCGCAGGTAGAGCTCACATATTAATGATGTTATTGGTGATATTTTTACTCTATTATGGGTGTGTCGATGTCCGCTCCCGGCCGGCAGGAAGGACACACGACAAAGTCTGGCAGTGGACAACCTTTTCTTTTATTTTCCTTCTCCGTACAGCCTGCCCTGGGATCGCTCCCAGCCGAAGCCTCCTCTGGTCCGCTCTCCGCGGCTCCTTTTGGGCTTCTACTTCCGGGCTTCTACCGGGCTTCCTCTTCCCCCCCAGGGGTGGCACCAGTATATATACGGATACAGTGTCCAATCATGTTAAAGTAAGCAAGGCAAGCTGATTGGTTAACATCATCAGTTGCCAGGCAGACTATATTGTTGAGCGGGTTGCTTACGCGGTAAGCAGGAAACTAACGTGCTCGATGGGAGGGGTAATCTACCTCAGGCTTTGCTCTTTACTACAGGCCTCACGTCCGCCAAGTGAGGCGACCGGGCTCGGGGCTGCGGCTCCCAACATCTCCCCCTTTTTTATTTTTTTTTATAAATGTGCGCATCGTAGCCCTTCCTGGACTGGGTGCAGAGGCTTATGCCCTATGCGTAGGCCCACCGTAGGTCCTTGGCTTAGACCCTGGTCGGCCGTCCCATGGTCTGCCAAGGCCCTGAGGCCCTCGTCCTTTTTCTAGGGCCAGGCACAAACTGGACGGAACCTGGATGCACACAAGCTTGCACTCATTTCCTCTCCGTAAAGAAATCCCCTCGGAGAGAAATTTAGACCTGGGCAGCATCTAACAGTCCAGCGGCTTACGTGCAGGATGGGGTAGGGCCTGGCTTAGGTTGAGTTGCACCGGGGGAGTACGCTCTTACCCGTCATTGACTCTCCTACCCAGCTATGTCATAATTTTTTAGAGGAGGAGTGTGGGAAGCTCACCGCCCCTAGACTCGGTCGTAGGCTAGGCGAGCGAGCCATGTATATGCCTGAGGATCTTCTTGTCCATTTCGGGCTACCGCTATTTTTATTCATCTTGTTGGTTGGTCTGTGATGGATCTCCGGTAGGGCAGGTCTGATCTTCAGTCGAGGGCTTTGTCGCCCGTGTCAGTCTCTCCGGTACCCACAGTGGTTTTTGTCTCGATTCCTGTGGGAAAACACAAACCGCGCCTCGGTTCCAGCTGACCACTGGATCCGGGCCCATCCATTGTCCTGTCAGGACATCTTTCCACTTCACCCACCCTTTATGGTTGGGGGAAGGGTTGCAGTGCTCCACAGCTGGGGAGCAATTATCATTATTTAAATTTAAAAAATTGTGTGTGAATAGTGCCATGGATAATCGTGCCTTTGGGGCCAGGCCTTGGCCTACTCCCCCTTTTTGTTTTTGTAAAATTTCTTTGAGGCTTCTATGAGCCCTTTCAATGATTCCTTGACTTTGGGGATTGTATGGGATACCATGTTTTAATTGAACCTCCATCATTTTGCAGAACTCATTGAAGGCTTTGCCTATATAGGCTGGTCCATTATCAGTTTTTAATATTTTTGGTTTGCCCCATGCGGCCCAAGCCGCCAGGCAATGATTGATCACATTAGACACTTTTTCACCTGTTTCTGCTGTTGCAAATATGACGTGAGAACAGGTGTCTGTGGAAACATGAACATATTTAAGAGTCCCAAACTCCTGTATATGTGTGATGTCCATCTGCCAAACATCACCAGGGATCAAACCTCGAGGGTTTACTCCCATCGGTATGGCAGGTTTGTATGTGGCACAGGAGTCACATAGTCGCACGATATCTCGTGCATCTGCTCTGGAAACATGGAAATGGTTTGCTAGTGTCCTGGCATTGACATGAAACTTATCATGGAAGGCACGGGCTCGCTCGATTGGTGTTAGTAAGGTAAAAATCCATAACGGGCGAGTGGCAGTATCAGCAGCCGCATTCCCCTGTGCCATGGGCCCCGGCAGGGATGTATGTGCTCTTATGTGGGTGGTGAAGACCTTATGGTGTCTGTTTTGAAGCAATGTCTGGATAGACAGGAACAGTCCAGCCACTGTGGAAGTGGATCTAATTAAACCGGCAGTCTCAAGCACTTGCATAGCATTGACCACATACCTAGAATCGGAGACAATATTAATGGCTTCTGAGAACCGTTCAAGAATCATTTTAACGATCTGCAGTTCCACCACCTGAGGCTGATCTGGTTCAAATTGTATGGTAACTGGGGGCTTGCCTAGGATCACATAGGCGCCTATCCCCGTCTTGGAGCCATCTGTGTATATTGTAGTTGCTGGGACTAATGGCTCAGAGGCAGTAACCTTTGGAAAAATTATAGGGTGCTGAGTGACAAATGACAAGATAGGGTCTTTAGGGTATTGATTGTTTATATCCCCATGGAAAACACATCTCAGAATGGCCCATGTATCTATGCAGGCAGCCAGGGTCTTGATCTGGCTGGCGGTATAGGGTACTCGGATGGCTTGTGGTCCTGAGCCAAAATGTTGGACAGCTCTATCATGCGCTTCAAGGGCCAATGAAGCGACTGCCTCCGGGTAATGCTCTATGACTTTTGCAGGTGAGACCTTAGGGTGTATCCACAGTAATGGTCCTTTCTGCCAAATCACCGCTGTGGGCTGTAGACTAGTCTGTAGCAAACAGACATCAAAGGGTCGCCCTGGTTCAATTCTGTGTAAGGTAGCCCCTCCTAAGGCTTTTTCCACTCTCTGTAAGGCAGCTCTTGCCTCAGGAGTGAGCCTCCTGTGGGAGGCTATATCTGGGTCTCCCTTCAGAAGGTCGAACAGGGGTTTGAGATCTGAATTTGGTATATGTAAATATGGCCTAATCCAATTAATGTCTCCCAATAGCTTTTGCATGTCATTTAGGGTCCTAACGCCATCCGTCCTAATGGTGACCTTCTGTGGAGAGACTAGCATAGGGGAGATTTTCGTGCCTAAGTAGGTCACCATTTCTCCTCCCTGAATCTTGTCGGGGGCAACATGCAGATTAGCTTGTCTCAGGGCCTCGACCAACTGGCCGAGCATATTATTTAGCATGTCTGGGTCCCTGCCGCTGAGCAAAAGGTCGTCTATGTAATGTACACATCTTATCTTGGGAAAGGATTTCCGTAGGGGGGCCAGTAGGGAATCAAGGTAAATCTGACACATAGTGGGACTGTTGGCCATACCTTGGGGCAGCGTTATCCACTCGTATCTGAGATCAGGGCTTTCTTGGTTAATGGTGGGTAAAGTAAAGGCGAACCTATGAGTGTCCTCTGGATGCAGGGGAATTGAGAAGAAACAGTCTCTAAGATCTATAACATAAACTGGCCAGGACTGAGGGATGACTGAGAGAGCTGGCAGCCCCCTCTGGACCGCCCCCAGGGACTGCATCTGCGCGTTGACCGCCCTTAGATCATGGAGCAGCCTCCATTTGCCAGACTTTTTCTTAATTATAAAAATGGGGGTGTTCCATGGGGAGGTTGACGGCTTAATGTGTCCTAATCTAAGTTGTGTACTGACTATTTTTGACAAGGCTAATAGCTTCTCCTTAGGCAGGGGCCACTGAGGTACCCAAACCGGATCAGTTGACCTCCAGGTGATTTTGATCGAAGTGGGTAGGAGAGCTTCTTCAGCGGCCCCTAAGAAAAACCCAGCCCTTGCCTACCTTTTTTGTTCTCTACTGGTATTGGGGATGTCCGACCCTGTAGGGCATTGCCCAAGCCTTTGCCGGGGGTATATCCCTGGTTCCTGAGTATATCCTTAGCCTGGGGGGAGCAGTTTGACGTAAGCGTGACATCCATCTGAGTGAGGATGTCCCTTCCCCATAGAGACACTGGCAACTGCAACACAAATGGTTGGGAATGGCCCTGATGACCCTCCTCATCGCACCAGAACAGGGTTGAAGCACTAACCTGAGGAGCTGACACCATCCCCAGGCCCTGCAGCGTGTTATCTGCAGTGTTGGTGGGCCAGTTGGAGGGCCAATCCTTTCTAGAGATAATGGAACGGTCAGCTCCTGTGTCTAGGAGCCCTGTTATATTCTTGCCATTGACCTTAAGTGAGAGCATGGGCCTTTTATCAAGTATTATATGGAGTCCCTCGAAGACTTCCCCTGAGGAACCGAAACCTTGACTTTCTCTAATTTTCTGCTTTGAGGGGAATCTCTTGTGGAGACTGGGGAGCAGCAAGAGCTGCGCTATCTTGTCTCCTTTATTGATTACCATAGTATCCACAAGAGATTGAACCATAATTTTAATGTGTCCTGTGTAGTCTGAGTCTATGACCCCCGGGACTACTATGAGACCCCGAAGGGCCGTGGAGGATCTCCCGATCACCAGACCCACGGAATTTTCGGGTAACGGTCCCTTAAAGGTGGTTTCAACCACTTGAACACCCATATCAGGCACTAATATAAGTCTGGAGGCGACACTGAGGTCCACACCTGCTGACCCAGGGGTGGCCCTTGTTGAAGGCTGCCATCCTGAGCTGTCCTGTCTCTGGGGCGGGGGCCCGCCTGTGAAGGGGGCCCCCTCTGGCCGTTTTTTGGCCCTCTAACATCTCGTCCACAAATACGGTTGCCCTGAGCATCAAAGACCGACCTACACTCCTCAGCTTTGTGTGATCCCCTCTTGCATCGCCCACAAACATATGGTTCTTCATTCCTAGGGCGAGGCCTAGCATCTGCATTGTTTGGGCAATGACGTTTAATGTGTCCTGGCTCCCCGCAGGCAAAACACCCTTTAGCCTTACATTCCCCTTCTAACCCGCGAGGTCCCCTCTGCTGTACAGCCGCGGCCAGGAGAGCAGCCACTCCCGAGTTGGAGAGCGGCCCCCCTATCTCTCTACATATCCTAATCCAGGCGTTGAGGTCCTTGTTCTTATGAGGAGCTATCGCTGCCTTGCACTCCTTTGTACATTGCTCAAAAATCAGCTGCCTTACCAGCGGTCGAGCCACTCCCGGATCAGAAAATATCTTATCGGCAGCATCTTGCATTCGGGCCACAAAGTCAACAAATGGCTCTGTGGTACCCTGAATTACTGGGAAAGAACCCTGCGACTCCTTATCGAGCGACTTAGGCTCCTGACAGCTGGTCTCTTTGGCCTCCTTGCCATTCAACTTTCCCTCGTCCTCGGAGTCAGACGACTCGGAGGCTAGAGCCCCGTCCTTCTCCTTAGCATCTTTGTTCCCCTTGACGGGCCCCTCTCGGGAGCTCCCTGACTGGGCCTGCTCAAATACCCTGCGTACTTTTGTAAGCTCTTGAGAGCTTTCTCCACAACCACCCTCGCTCTTAGTGTTGCTACCTAGCATGTTTCCCATCTTTTAATATGTTACTCACCGCGTGAGGCCCAAGGAATCCGCCACTTACGCGTGAGCCTGAGGGGAGTCTAAAAGCCCTGTAGGTGCGCGCCACCCAGAGCCCAGGCTTATCCCCAACTCACCTGTCTCGCAGCTCTGTACTGGAGCGTTGTCCGCTGTCACGTCTCGGGGGTGATCAGTCCCCGTGCGGGCCTCCAAATGTCGATGTCCGCTCCCGGCCGGCAGGAAGGACACACGACAAAGTCTGGCAGTGGACAACCTTTTCTTTTATTTTCCTTCTCCGTACAGCCTGCCCTGGGATCGCTCCCAGCCGAAGCCTCCTCTGGTCCGCTCCCCGCGGCTCCTTCTGGGCTTCGCTCCGAAGCCTCTACCGGTCCGCTCTCCGCGGCTCCTTTTGGGCTTCTACTTCCGGGCTTCTACCGGGCTTCCTCTTCCCCCCCAGGGGTGGCACCAGTATATATACGGATACAGTGTCCAATCATGTTAAAGTAAGCAAGGCAAGCTGATTGGCTAACATCATCAGTTGCCAGGCAGACTATATTGTTGAGCGGGTTGCTTACGCGGTAAGCAGGAAACTAACGTGCTCGATGGGAGGGGTAATCTACCTCAGGCTTTGCTCTTTACTACAGGCCTCACGTCCGCCAAGTGAGGCGACCGGGCTCGGGGCTGCGGCTCCCAACATGGGTGCACACTGTGAAGTTGTGGAGAAACAGAATGAAGGAAAAGAGAGAGACAGAGCCAGAGCCAGAGACAGAGACAGAGACAGAGACAGAGAGTGAGAAGGAGATATTAATTCAGAGGAAGAAGACAGCATTGTAGTGGCTGACAGACTATAGAAAATTATACATGGTATAATAGAAAAAAAAATACATGGTATTTTCACCATACCTATACTGACTAAAATTTTCAGTCCATTTTTATTCATCTGAACTGTGTGTCCTCTTTTATTTTGAAAGAGTTATGTAGACTCTTTCATTCAAAAGCACATATCTAAACTGATGAGCTTCTGGCATGTCAATGTCTCTCAAAAGAAAGATTCATGGTTACTTCCTTTTTCTGAGTGTCTTGATGCATTTTAAAAAGAATACAGTAAGCGTATCCAAACCCAAGTCCATGTAAATGCTTGTAACTTACAACATTGAGAAACCGGGTTCAATTCAGCACTCTCATGCCCCCCTGTGTGCCTGGATGTGATTTCATTTGGAGGTGGTGGAAAAGATGCAGTAAGACCTGCCCCGCAGCCCTTCTGGACTTAGCTGGAGCAGGTCCACTGACCATTTCCTCCACTTACGACAGAACATCACAGACTCATTAATGACGGACACTCAAGGATGAGGCAAATAATTATTTAACACAATTAGCCCTTTTATTTATTCAACTCTGTGTAAAGTTTCTTTCCCCACTTTATACTAGAATTTAGGAACCTGAGGTGTTAATTAGCCTTCTGTGACTCTGACAAAGTATCTGTTTTCAGTAACTCATAAGGAGGAAAGGTTTATTTGGCTCATGGTTGCAGCAGGGTCAGCCCATGGCTGGATGGTTCTGTTGCTTTTGTGCCTGTGGCGAGGAGGAGCATCAGGGCAGTCAGCACACGGTGAAGGAAAGCTGCTCACTTCATGGTTGTTAGGAAGGAAAAATATAGTGGAAGGAGCTGAGATCCTAATATCTACTTCAAGAGCACAACCCCAGTGACCTACCTTCCACTTGGCCTCAGCTCTTAAAGCTTCCATTCTGCCTCCCAGTAAGGCCACAGGCTGATGATCTAGTGTGGGTGTCCAGCACATGGCCCTCTGGGGACGTTAAGAATCCAAACCATAATGCACAGAACTAAGACAACTCTTGCACTGCGTTCTCCTAGATCTTCAGTCTTTTGGGTGAAACCTAAGACTGTACATTGGATAGAGGTGGGTGACTTTAGTTTACACTGCCATTTGTGTGGCTGCCTCAGGAGTCATCCAAGTTCCCCTCTCTTGGGATTGTTGTACGCCTTACAGGAGAGGTTTAACATACCTCCTGGCACACAGTAAATGTGCAATAAATTATAGGTTTATTTTGCATACAACAGAGCTGTCTCCTCATTTGACTGCATATTCTTCCTGGATACTATTTTTAAGAATTCCATAATCGTTCAAAAATTTACCTAGTCATACTATGGTTGGAGGTTTAGGAAGTACATGTTTTTATACATTATGAAAAGTGTTTACAAGAAATATTTTTTCCAATAAATTTTTGCATATCCATGACTTTTCTGAGGTGAAGCTGTAAGACTTCAATTTCCAAGCCCCAATTTTTAAAATAATTGCCACGTGAGGCCTGAGCACACCCCTAAAGCCCCCTGAATTACATATTTCTTAGGCTTTAACAATGGGGAGGAAACATGCTTGGTGCTTTGCCCAGTTTTTCTTTGAACCTCTTGAAAGTATTTGACCTTTGCCTGCGGCCTTCCCTGATATAGCCGAGGTTTCACACTTGAGAAGTGGCTCAGAGACTTGGTGATGGTGATGAGGAAAACATTTGCCTCAAGTTCATTCTAAGGACAACTGCTATTCCTCAAGCTCTGGGGTTCACCCAGGACATGCTGTGGGGACAGTGATGGGGTTGTCATCCCCGATTCCCAACTGGGACTGTTTGTGGTCACCTTGTGCTTCTTGCAGAAGATGAATGCCCACTTTTTGGCATGCGCGAACCAAGCATTCCCTGGGCTACAGCGGCCTTTTCTGCTCACTTCCCTCAAAGATCAAGCTGCCTTTCTCAGCAGGCCCATGCTCATCTGCAAAAGCCTCGAATATTCATTCATGGTTCTCCTATTTCATCCATTTCTATACGGCAAGACCAGTCAGTTTCCCCACCTCTGTTGGAGCAGAAGCCTATTTCTTAGGAGCAAGAGTCATAGAAAAATTTCAGAGTTTGCAATCCCAGGTAGAAATCCATTTCTGAGCCTCTTTTAACTTAAATTACCCCTGAATCCTTTCTCTGCTAGCTCATATGATGTCAGAGAAAAAACTGTTCTCTCCCCCTCCACTTGCATCTCAGGAATCTGGCTTCCCTAAGCAACACTGCATCTGGGAACAAAGAATCCCTTGTACTTTGTATTTTTTTCACTGCTCAACATAATTATTGTGTACTTTTTCTCTCTTACAGGTGAAGGAATGAAAGATGCAATTTATCCCGAGATGAAGTTGTGAATTTAAGGATGCCACTTAAGGAATGTGAAACTGAGCATAGCATCAGACTGCCTTTGCAGTCTGGGTCTCTGCTTACAGGGACAATCTTCCAGGGATCTGGACATAAGTTTGAACTTGTTTTGTGCATGATCCTTGTTTGTCAAGGAAATCAAACTGGCTCCTTCTGTTCCTTCTTTTCTTCCTTCTGCTCCTTTTCCTCCTCTTCTTTCTTTCCTTCCTTCTCTCCTTCGTCTCTTGCTTTATTCCTTTTCCTCCTCTTTTTTTGGTCTCAGCCAAGGTCAGGACACGCTAACTGAGTCCAGATGAAGCAGTAACCTGACTTCTGAGGTCTCTTTCAGACAGCTGCAAGCCAGGCCTGGCCAAGAACTCCCACACAGCTTGCTGGCTGCAGTGAGACAGGAAAGGCTTCATTTGTAGCATAAACACTGTCCAGATATTGACTGAGCTCCTGGTGAGATAGATGCTTCAATGGCCACTTCATCACCTGGACAAACGCTGAATTCAGACTTACCGCTCGTTGCTCTTTGAGGAGTCTGCAGGATGGAAAAATCAGAGGTCAGGGAATCAGGAGAACTAGCTTAAGTTTCTCCCCTGACCTTTGCTAGCTGGCCCCTGGAGAAAACGCTGTAGGCTCTTCAAGCCTCAGTTTTTTTCATGAAAGTGGTTAGCAGTGATTCCCACTCACATGACACTAGATGCAATAGACATTCAACTGGCTACAAAGTGCAGAAAGAGTGTTTTCCTCCTCTAGAGTCATCTTGGGTTCCATTCCTCACCCATAACAACGATAGTCTTATGAAACCAACTGCCACCTATGGGCAAGCTTTTGTCCCAGTGCTGGTGCTGTGCAGATATGGCTGTCCTCATACAAGTGCATGGCTTTGTTGGTCACACCTGACTGGTGACACCTGAAGTGGCAGGTGCAGTGGGTGGATGTTTTCGGACATTTTCTTGCCTTTTAATAGAAAAAGAAATGTGAATGCAGCAACCTTCATGAAATAAGGAAATTAAATTATAGTATCTATGGAAGCACAATAAAAAATTGCAAATACACTAGGGAGATGTTGGATACAACCAGGAACCAGGTAGGATGTATGCAGCACAGGACATCAGGCACGAGCTCATAACAGAGCATCTTGGGAAAGTCACTTGATGTTTTGCTGTTATGGGTTAAATGATTTGATTCATATAAAGTGTTCTGGGACAAGTCTGGCTCTTAGTGAGCGACAAGTACATTTGGGCCATTATTTAGTCAGTTGCTTCTAGATGATTTGATAGAGTTAAGCTGCTGGTGAATGGTACAGCAGGAAAGCTCAGGTATTGGAGTTAAACAGTCTTTTGGAATTTAACTGTATTTCCTCAGGGAAGTTTCACAATTCTTATTTTCCTTATGCATAAAATAGAAAGGATAATATAATAGTAATGTTGATAAATGTAATTGGGTGACTATCTTGTGTGATTATTTTGTTTCATTTTGCTTTTTGAGTCTAACTATGTATCCCAGGCTGGCCTCGAACTCCTGGTGATCCTCCTGCCTCTGCCTTCCGAGTGATGGGGTTACAGGTGTGTGCCACCACACTTGGATTCTGTGTCCCAGTGGAATATTGGCCATGGCTCTAAAAACTCACTGTTCAGTATACATTCTTGGGTAGAGGTTCTATCTGGCTGTGGAAGGAGATACATAGAGTGGGAAAAGCCCAGAAAAGTTTTTTCTTTGTTAGCTTCCTAGGGAGGCACAGAGCCCAGTCCAGAGGTATGGAGGCAGGAGCCATGGTACCTGGTAATGGGGGCTGGTGGAATTTATCTGCAGCCAGAACTAGTTCCCTAGCCAGCAGGTCCTGCAGGAATTCACTACTGGGAATGGACAAACAAAAGGAGATGGACAGACAGGAAAGCACGTCCTAACAAGAGAGGCTCATAAAGAGACAGCGGGCTGGATAATCAGCTTCATCCATTGCAGTCAAAAGCAAAATTTATATCTCGTCCCTCATCCTGCTCCGTCGTTTTCCTCTGAGTCCTTAGCTCCTGACTTAGACACGATCTCCTTAGTTTGTCTGTGTTTAATTCTGGCATCAAGGCAATTTAATCATGGAGGCACCGAGAAGGGGCTCTTTGTTTTTTTAATTTTTTTTTTATTTTAAAGAGATTAAGACAAAAGAGGACATAACAAAGCAGATCAGATCAGATCACAACAATGCACGCAACACAGCATTTCACCACAAGACAACCCCATTACATTGCTCTGAAGCCTTATAATGTCTGCATTCATTAGTTGGAATGGTTTTATCCTAGTTTGTTTGATTTTATTATCTGTGATAGTATAAACAGCTATTTTAAAGAAAAGAAAACATTAGAATAGTAAGAGCTGATTTAGCTCTGTAGCTAAGCTCTGTAGCTAAACAGAGCTGTATCGTCTTACTCTGAAGTCCTACGATGCTTTTATTTTTTGACAAAGGGGCTCTTTGGAGAAGACAAAAATTCACGCTGATGCTTTTCCAGTCATGTATAGATCATGCTAGAGAAAGGGTGAGGGAGAGGTTCCTATTTGTCTCTCTCTCTCTCTCTCTCTCTCTCTCTCTCTCTCTCTCTCTCTCACCCCCCATCAGGATAACCTGGCAACACTAAATTACAACTTGTATAGCAGTATGCAAGTTGCTCACACTCAATTTGGATTCCACTGCAAAAGAGGAAGGAAGGTAAATATGGGTGTACCAACTCCAGACAACCTGATGCACAACAGAACATTCCAGGCCAGGAGAACATTACAAATGACACATACCTGAGCTCTTTCCCCTAACACTGGTATCTGCATCTCTGGGTGTAGGTTAAGATTAAGTTATTGGCAAGTGACTATTCTAATGAGCAGTCAGGGCTGGGAACCACTACTGGGAAAAATAAAAATGGCTTATGCCAATGGCGAAAGTGAAACTGTTTTGTATGGATTGGAAAGATGCTGGCTGCAAGCAGAATAACTGAAGACCATTGAGATCTGCTCTTGACTGGGGAGAGTAGCAGCACATAAAGTTTCTGTGGCAGATAAGGACCTCCCCAAATTCTATGGGTCACTCCAGATTGGGGATCGCTAATATAAGAGGTGGGAAAGTCACCAGAATCCCAGGAAGCTCATCCAATGAAATCACGTCCCCTTTTTTTGAGCATCCACATAGGAGCAGCT
Source organism: Cavia porcellus (assembly GCF_034190915.1). Taxonomy (NCBI): domain Eukaryota; kingdom Metazoa; phylum Chordata; class Mammalia; order Rodentia; family Caviidae; genus Cavia; species Cavia porcellus. The sequence continues at coordinate 43,999,947 of NW_026947515.1, read as the reverse complement.
GCTAGAGATGGGGGAATAGTTTTGAGAGCTTGAAGGAGTAGGTGCAGGCTTTAAAAAACCAGAACACCAATATGCCTTCATTTGCCACCTTCTGTACCACTTTCCAATTGGTCTTCTTGCCTGTCCTGCCTGACGCATTGGAACATTTTTGGTGGGAGTTTGTTTATTTGTCTCCTGAGAGTTGATGTTTAATGATGACTTGATGAAGGGCTTATAAACACAGAGCTGGAAGGCTCATTTCCCTGGTACACTGTGAGCATGCAGTGTGGGAGCTTTGTAAGAGGACACTGTCGATTTAAAATGAAACATATCTGGCACACATGTAACATTACATGCAGAGACCTTCCATGCAATAGATTTCATCACTGTGGAATTCACTGAACTGAGGAAAAGGTGCTGCGATCACCTGGTCCTTTCTGCTATACAGCAACAGGACTTTGGGGAAAACACCTTGGCCGTCCAGGTTTCAGACATACTCATAGCTCTTCTCTGAGTTAATTCCAGACTCTTCATTTTCTGAAGGACCTTTTGGGATCACCCTGTTACAGATGCTACACAAAACTGGGCACTGTCTCTTTAAATAGTAGAGGCTGAGAACCTCTCAGGCCACCATGACATATCTCAGCATTGGACCAGCCCCTGAATAAACTGGAATGAAGCCTGGTCTAGCTTCAGTTACAGGGAGCACCACCAGGGAGCATCTCGGACAGCCTGGCTGGAGGCAGCACGGCTTAGAGTCTACCAGCTGTAGGTCTCTGGCTGCCCTGTGGGAAGGGCCTCCCTTTGCAAAGATATCCGTGTGGAGGAAGGGATTACGCTGTTTGGCCTGGTGAGTTTTATTGGCAAATTGTGCCTCTTGGTGGTGTGTGATTTACAGAGAGCAACCCAGTCCCCACCCCCTGCAAAACAGCAGAAGGAAAGGATTGCGCTGGGGACTGTATGCTTGTGTGGGAACTGACTGTGAAGTCAGAGGGGCTTTTACAACCCTGTTTAAGAACTGCACGTAGACTGTGGCTGGAATGGCAGAGAGTCATCTGAGAGCAACCAGAAGCTATGATATCAGATGGCAAGGGCGAGAGGGGTCATGCATGATGGACAACTGTGGCATACAGCTGGCAAGTGCTAAGCAGATTAGGAAGACCCTTCCACTAGTGGCTCTGAAGTGAGCTCTGGGTGTGGCACAGCAGGACACACACTGCACTGAGTAGCATTTCCTCCTTCCCATCGCGGACCAGGCAGAAAGCAGGAGGCAACAAGGGACTGACGGGTTCGCCTGTCTAGTGGCTTATGGTGTGGCTGTGACTTAGGTATTTATTGATTAAAATACTGAATTCAAAAGAAAGGAAGAATTGAGTAGTGTATAGACTTAATGCATGCACCTTGCTAGATGTGTAATAATATTTTACTAGAAAAACAAAGGGAAGAAAATTGTGAATGAAATATGCTAATATTTGTAAAAAGTTTAAAACAGTACTAAGCATGTAGTGACATAAATATTGATTACATAAATAAAAGAATTACAGGAAACAAGGTAAGCATTTTAGGACACATCTGATCAATAAATGACCCAAAATGTAGAGAAAAATGCTTTGATTTCTTTAATCCTTCACTTGTATATGTCTCTCAGGTATCTGTAACTCTGGACATTACAGGTCATTTTAGTGCAGAAATAGTAAAGTCTGCCTTGAAGGGTCGGATGAGAAGGGCAAATGTATAATAATCTTCTTCAGAACTTGGGGACTGAGCTCGTATCTTACTCCAGATACTACTCTAACCTGTTTGCATATACCGTCTCCTTTAATTATCATCATGTACCTTTGAGACGATAATAGCCCTGTCTATGGATCAGAAAAGCTCAGCAAACTTCAGAAGCTGCCCAAATTCCCAACAGGAATATGCAAAGTGATCAGCCTTGCCTGAGCTCTGAACCATTGCACCCTGCCCCATACCCTCACTATCCAGGTGAATAACGGGCATCGAATAAATAATTGGCAAATATTCTTTTGAACCTAAGAGGTTTTTTTAAAAAGGCCATTCTTCGAGCAACGCTTCAAATTTATTTTTACTTAAAGAGTAAGAGGATACAATTAGCCACGCTTAAATAGTAACATAATAGGAAATTATTGGGGTCACTTGGGGTAGTAAGATTTTAGGACACAGTACACTAACTTGCTGTGTGTGTGTGTGTGTGTGTGTGTGTGTGTGTGTGTGTGTGTGTGTGTGTGTTGCACTGGGCTTTTAACACCACTTTTGGCCTTCAGTGCTTCCTTGGGTTGGCCAGCCTGCAGGGTTCCTCGGGCGCACCTGCGCTGAGCCAAGAAGAGCTAGATTTTCTAAGACGATGGGGAAACACACTCCAGCGGGTGTGAGTCAGCTGATTTCCCTGGTTGCTTTTCCCCCACCTCAAATGGTCACTTCCCTCACTTCCTTACCCCGTGGCCCGGATCCTGGCTAAGGCCGGCAGCCAAACCAGACTGCCGCAGGCAGGCAAACTTGTAGCCTGGTTTTGCCTAAGCTAGGAGGAGCCTGCATTTCAGGGCGCTGTCTCTCTTCCCCAGTCCTCCACTCTCATCCAAGCAGAACCCTTACTTAGGTCGGTCTCTTGGAATCCCAGGAAGCCAGCGCTCTTCCGAGGTGCAGAGACATTGTTAGCGGAGACGGGCGTGGTACAGCAGACTCCAGCTAAGACGCCAGGCAGGCCAACCGCGCCAGGACCCCAGAAGACAAGGATGCCTTCCTTCCTTAAGCGCCAGCCCCCATCCCAGCCTTTGTGGGTGGTCGACAACTTCAGCCAGAGCCCCGAGTGAGCGTATTCAGCTTCAATGCGCCCTTAAGCCTAGCGCTTGGCACCCGGGGGACAACTTCGGGCAGGCTTCCCCCAAACGGAATGAGGGGAACCCAGGGCCAGAGAATCGGTTAACAAAGAATTTCCATGAGCACAGCGGAGCCGGAGTAGGTGGGAGGTGCGCAACTCGGCGGCCTCTAGTTTGAAGTCTCTGCAGTTTTGCAGAGATCGGCTTTTTCCCCCGGAGGCGCATTTAGAGCTAAGTAACCGTCTCCCGGCCTCCCTCCCTCCTGCCCCCTCTCCTCCCCGAGTCCCGCCCTCCCGCACACGCTGACCCGGGACACACCCTACTGCAGCGACGTAAACGGGGCGTTGTTCCCGTTAAAGGGGAACGCCAGGAGCCTCCCACTAACCCCCTTGCTCCGCGCGCGCAGCCCCGCAGCACAGCTGTCTTTGGGGACTCCGGCAATCTTGGGAACGCACCGACTTTGTGCCTGAGGCCAACCTGATCTGGGACAGCTATTCCTTGGGGCTGTAAGTAATTTTGCGGGGAAAGTTGGAGGAGAAACTTGGGCGCCATCCGTCGTGGTGTGCCAGAACGCCCGGGATAGGCGCGGGCTCTGGCCAGGTCCCTAAATCTTCAGTCTGGAGCGCGGAGACCCCTGCGAGCCTCGCTTCTGTTTCCTTTCTACCCCCTGGGTTATATGTAGCGAGAAGTGTGTTTCTGTCTGTAGACCCCACAAGACAAGGTTTGCTGTCTGGATAGAAGACTCCTAAGGGCGGTGTTGTAAGCCTTGCTGGAGGGGCGTTGGCTCCAAAATGCAATGGTAAAACAAACCCCAACGTTACATCCCGGGCCGGGTCCTGGACCTCTGGAAGAACAGAAAACTTTTTGCTTATTTCTTCTGTGTAATCCAAGGTTTCTGTGAGTGTGTTATTCATGGAGAGAAACGAAGGCTTCTCAGATTGGCTACTTTTACAAACTGATTGAACCCGTTTCCCGGCCCAAGCCTCTGCACTTAACTAGTCCTTAGGGACGCAGCTGGTCTTCCAAAACTGTCCTTGTCCTCTGGTCATCATAACCTTTCAGTTCCCTCGAAGTCTGTAAAACTAGGTGGGGACCACAGGGCATCAGATGGAAGGTGGACCACCGGCCCTGATGGGCTGGAATTTTCCTCGTTCCCAAATCAGCACGATTCTCTGTGTCGCGCCAGATTATCTTGGGCTCCTGTCTGCCGCGCCCAGACCGGGTCTCAGGCTGGACCTGGTCTGCGTCTGGGGTCTATGTGCTTGAGGGCATAGATTAACCCTGCAAGCAGAGGCACGTAGATCTCACCCAGGAGCTGGACATCCCCTGTCCCTCTACTCCAAGTCTCGCTGGACAGCCTAGCAGAGCTCTTGGTGTTCCGAAAACCCTTCCAGACCGTTTTTTTCCCTTTCCACACTCCCCGGGCTGACTGCGCCTGACAGAGCCCTCAGGCCAAGCTGGAGCCAGGACTGCTTTTCTGGCTGGCAAGGTGGGAACTCCTCCCCTAACCTGGGTGGGAACTTTGGGGAAAAAGTAACGGATTGCAGTGCGCACTGAGATTTGGGAAAGCCGACTCCTGCAGCATCCCCTCGGGATCACAGCAGGCCTCTGGTGACCCCAAGTTTCCCTCTGCTCCAGGGGCAATTTGTCATCAGATCCCGGTTCTAGGAGAGGGTGGTCTCTTTTCTATCCCAAGTCCCCGGGAAGGTGCCAGGTCGAGGGGTGCCTGAAGTGGCCTCCCCGAATCATTCTGGAAACTCCTCTCCTCCAGGGGGATTTAGATGTTCACACTGTCTGTTTGGTTCAAAATGCAAAAGATGTTCGGTGGCAGCCTGGCCCTGCGGTCGCTGGGCGTGGATCCGGCTGGGAGCTGCCGCCCCCTCCCGGCGGCCCCGCGCGCGGCTGCAGGGCGCGCTCCCCGGCGTGGGCGGGCGGGCCAGCGGGCAGCGCCGCGGTGCCAGGCAGGGCATTCCGCTGGCGCGGGACCCTCCCTCCGCGCGCCTCCCTCGCTCGCCCGGCCCGCGCAGCTCTCGGTGCAGTGCGTGCCCTCACGCCCGCTTGGGCTCTCTCTTGGAGCAGGAAGGACCTCCGCTGAGCACACTTCGCTGCCAGAATGCTCCTCCTGTTGCTGGGAATCATCGTCCTCCACGTCGTTGTGCTAGTGTTGCTGTTCGTCTCCACGATCGTCAGCGTGAGTGCGCGGCTGGGGCGGGAGACACTCCTGGGGCGGGCTGTGGGTGACCCCTCTTCTGGGTTCCCAGCCCGTGCACCCCCTGGATAAGCACGGGGTGGTTTGCACACAACATAGTCTGAGATGCCTCAGAGTGCTTTTAACAGTGTCTGGCAAGCTGCCTCTTTTCAGTTGTTTTGAGAAAACCAGCAGAGTCAGGGGTAGTTAGCAAGCCGGCACTCTATTTGGTTAGCTGGCTGTTCAGGCCTCTGTTTAAACCGTATAATTTCAGGGCCCACTTAAGGAGCAGCTTCACCTTTTATTTTGATTAAGTTTGTCTAGCACTGTTTTCTTGATGCAGTCTGACTGAAGAACTGGAGAATTTGTGAAATTGTTTTTTCCAAGCCAAAATTCCCATGACTGGCTTAACTTGTAAAACATTTTAGGACTTAAAATTAGAAAAGGAGGTTTGCTCTATGATGTGACCTCAGTGTCTTGTTAGTCAAATCTCCACTGATATAAACAGGTCAGCAGAATACCTTTGGCTACAAAGCTATCAGATATCAGTATTTTTTTTTTACTGTGAAGATGAAACCCAACTCAGGGAGTTAAGTGTCTGTGGCTTTAACATCTTAGTGTAAGGCAAGTTGTAAGCATGATTTCCTGGTCTGAAAAATTATTCTTTTGGAAATTTGCATATTGCTTTATTATTTAAGAGCATCTTCACAAAACCTTAGTTATTCTAAAGTTAATCTCGTCAGATTAATAGGAATTACAAGTAAGGAAATGGGCTTAGAGAGGTGGTGATCTGGGGAGTAAATCCTAGAAGGGGAGGAGAGGAGATATAATTAAACGGAGTTCTGGTGTGAGCCCATAGCACTTTCTACCCCACTGCACATAAATAGTGAGTGTGTAGTATTTTTTTTTGACTCCTTACACAACACTGCACATAATAGTGTAGATGTGTATATGTGTGTGGGGGGGTATTTTTCCATTTATAAAGTGCTTTTCACTCACAGAAATGGTGTCTGCCTCCATATATACCAGCCTGCCACTCTCTTATTCTGGGTCATGACTGAATTTTACTAATGTGTGTCGTGGGCAGGGCAGGGCACGGCAGGGCTCAGCCTGGCAGCCAGGTGGGTGGGGCTGCTGCTATTTGCCATCTCTTGGCCTGCTCCCTTCACCTGACTCTACGTATCTGATTCTTTCTAGCAATGGATCGTGGGCAATGGACACTCAACTGACCTCTGGCAGAACTGTAGCACGTCCTCCTCCGGAAATGTACAGCACTGTTCCCTATCATCTGTCAACGGTGAGACTGGCTTTCTGCTCCGCAAACTTGTGCTCAAGTGTCAGTTTCTTAGTGTAGACCTGGAAATACTTAGCCTCAGAAGGTATCACCTAGAAGGCTGTTGCCGTGGTGAAATGGGATGTGACACAGACCAGAGAAAGGGGGCCTTTGCCTCTTTGGGGAAGCCAAGATCCTGGGGATGATCGTAATTCCCTCTGCTTAGAGCAATGCCCTTGAGTTTTCTCCTGGGAGCTTTGTAAAATGCTTTTAATGAGTCAAGGAATGTGGATACAGGTAAGCAATAAAGGTGGCCTAAAAACTAAAGCATAACCACATCCCACTGGGACATGTGATCTAAGGGGAAGTCTTCTGTCTGGTGGGTGCCTCTGCCTCTGGTGCCTGTCTTCCTGCTGCATTTGCAAGTGGGCTGTTCCAGGGACGACTGGGCCAGCTTTGGTGTAACAAGACCACCTTTTCAGGTCTTACGACTCAGCTGTGCCACATAGCACTGAAACCTTCTGAGTACTTATTTAAAGGGATGGTGGTCAGAGGAGTACTCAGTGGAGCCCCCATATGCACAGAGGGGAAGGCTAGGCAGGAAGTCTTGTATCTTTGGACATGCAGGTGCAGAGGTGATGGAATGTACTGTGTGTTGGCTGGTAAACCGTAGCACTAGGCACTCAAGGGCCAGAAGGCCTGGCTCACCATGGTGTTGTGTTCCAAAGGTTGTGTCTTCAGCCTGTAAGAAGGAAGTGCAGTGCTGTAGGCTTCCCTACAGTGCTCATGATCTAATATTGATGTTGGGGATGTCACATCCAGTGAGATCAGTTTGGATCCAGCTCAGTAAAGCTGGCCATGGAGTGGCCCTTGGTTCTGACTTTGTGTAATTCAGTACCCTTGCTGGATTCTCTGTTCTCTTTGCTGCACACAGAAACACTGAGGCATGTTGCTGTAGCATTGTGAACCGAATACCTAGAACATTCGTTATCAATAGAAACTGTTAACACATTCTTGGGGCAACATATATGGGGCCAATAAATACGGATAGAAAACTCAGGTTTATGTTTCCCCCTCCTTGGGGAAGGAGATGGGTGAAATACCCTGGTCCTACTGAAGTGGGTGGGGCTTAATCTTCTCTTGAATGTGAGAGAGATTTGAATTAAAACCAGCCTGGAGATCATATGCTGAGTTGACAAGGCCAGTTGACAACCAAGTAAAGGAAACATTCAGCACTACTGTGAATGTGACCGTAGGGCTGCTTGTCCCCCAAACCACAGACAGCATCCGTTTCCTCCCCCTGCAGGGTCACAAGTTCCCTAAAGACTCAGTTAAGGACGCTCCTTACTCGCTTCTGCCACCTGTCGGTCACAAGTGGTGACTCAGCTGGGGAGGGTAGGATTTCTCTGAGGCTCCGGGTCTCTGTGTCCGCAGGCGCTGTCCCCAAGAGGCATCTGGCCACGCGGGGTTGGCACAAACTCCGGGACTCTTGGAACCGGAAGGCGGCAGTTTTGGCAGGCATGTTAAAGCCAGGCTGAGTTTCAGTAGAAACGAGGCAGCAAAGGAAATGCTAAATAGTAGTCAATCGCTCAGGCCAGACAGCCTATAGGGCCCAGAGCAGCTGATGACTTTGCAAACCTGTAAACAGCTGTGACTTTGGCACTGGAAGCAGATCTCAGAGAGGCAGGCACTGGTGTTATTTTAAGCAGGAAATTTCTTACGTCTCAACTTGATCCTTCTGTTGCCAGGTTCTTCATGAGCCCATGTGCAGTGACTTCTGTGGGTTCCAAATGTGCCCCATTGCTCTCAGTGGGGACAGGAATGTCTGATCGCCTCCATATCTCTCTTATGGGCTCCCATGGTAATTTAATTTTGAGCAATCTGGACATGCCCCTAAACAGCCTGGGCGTGTTTCCACCGAGACTTATTGTAAATTAGAAGTTTCCATTGCTCGCCCCTTCCTCCCCATAGTAATTATGTTTGTTGTCATCTTCCTGCTGTGTCAGCCTGTGTCACAAGCTCTGCTGGAGGTCTCTTTGGCCTTTTCCATCGGAGTAAACGATTTCAAGTCCTATGGCGAAAATGCATAAAACTTTTAGAGCATTAGACTGCTTTTTACAGATCAGCTAAATTTGTTCCAAATCATTTACTTTGCTCCTAGAGTGCTTGAAACATACTTTAAAAAAGTAATCCAAAGTGATTTTTAAATTGGTCTTCATTTGCAAATAATCTATTGCAAGTCTATTATGTGAAAATACCTTGGTTGGCGTGGCTTGGCTTCATCTTTTGTTTTGTGAAAGATCTTGCTTTACTGCCCATGCTAGCCTCTAATACTTGTGCTCAGGCAATCCTCCTGCTTCAGTCCCCCTGAGTAGCTCTGTCTCCAGCTGTGACTTGCTGTTGTTTTTTTCCTGAAAGAGCTAGCTTCTGTACCTCTGCAGGAATGACTTCTTGCATTATTTCGTGTGTAAATAATCCCCCCCTGGTATTGTGCTTTGATGTGGAGTTTAGCATCTATGCCTTAGAATTTGAAGGAAATGTCTCAACTCTTTCCCCTGAGGTATCTTTTAATACTAGAAGTAGTTTTAGATTTCTTATTAACTGCCTTCAACTCTTCCTTGCTTCCAATGTTTTTCCCCTAAATTTATTTATGTACATTTTGGCCTCTGCCTGCTCCTGGGAGTTTGAATATCTTGCAAGCCATGGAAATAGAAGGACCTGAGACTCATGGGCTTTGCCCTTGAGGGTAGTGAGCTTCACTGAGGAGTCCAGGCTCACTCATGGGGGAACGAGTGGAAATGAATGGAGGAATGACTCACTCACTATGAGATCAGGTGCCCAAGGAGTGGGGGCAGGCAGACAGCACCAGAGTTCAGCGGAGGAAGCGGCAGGGAGATCTCCAGTAGGAGGAGGAATTTGATCCATCCTTCAAAGGATGGACAGGATTTAAGTAAATACAGGCAGGGGGAGGATATTCCCTGTCTGGGCAGTTCTATGACCTAAAGCAATGAGATAGCAATGCTGGGCTATGGTAGACCAGATGGTGAGTATTCTGAATAGAATTAGAGGTACACAGGACAGAGCACCTTCAAAAAGCAGTGGCCTCAATGGGTTCATTTCTCTCACATTAAAAAGAAGTCTGAAAATAGGCAACCCAAGAGAGGTATAGTGGTTTTGTAAAATTGTCAGAGACTCAGGCAATTTATAGCTCATTTCTTTGGCATCTCTTGAGTTTGGCCATCAACCCCATGGACCAAAGGCTACTAGAGCTCTCCCCATTTCATCTGTACTTTAAGGAGTGTGATGAAGGAAGCAGGCAGGAAAGGATACATCCTTTAAATGGAATGTCTCCAGACTTCCGTCCACCTACTAGACAGTTCCATTGGAGGTAGGAGAGGCTCCTCCCACAGCCGGCATCTTCAAAGTCAATCTTTACCTGCTTCCTCCAAACCACCACTGTCTGGTATTTTCAACATGGCTCCCGCAGCCAGAAAATCAGATGTCTAGAGTCTTTCTGGATGCATTTTCTTCTTTCTCAGAATCATCACAGGTCCCACAAGTCATCCCATCATTTTGGTATCTGTGGCCACACCTGTGGACACCCCATCTCCTCATCTGTCCGAACCTCTGATGGAGGCTCTGGCCAGCTGCTTTGTGTGTTACCTGCTCCTTTGTGATTCCCGTTTCAGGTTGAGTCCAGGGTCATGTTTTTAAAACAAAAGCCAAAGTGAATCACTCCTGATTCTGCAGCCTTTCAGAGGCTTCTCATTGGTCATCATTTCCAGATGAAAATCTTTAACAAGGCCCACAGGAACTTAGCCTAAGGACTGTTTTCTGTTTCCCTTAGACCTCATCTCTCTCCTCCTCTTCATCTTTGAATCTTAGCACTTTGTTAGTTCCCTAACTTGCCACTTTTAGGATTCTTTCTTTGCTGTCTCCTCCCCAGCCTCTTTCCCGCCTTCCACCTTCTTCTGCTCTTTTTAGTTTTTTTTGTCTTTTTCCTTTTTATTGGTACCAGGGATCGAACTCACGACTGCCTGCTTGCAAGGCAGACGCTTATGCCACTGAGCTAAATCCCCAACCCCCTCTTCTGCTCTTTTTTTCAGCATTATCTGTTGAACACGTCCCATTGCTAGATGCTGTTGTGAACAAGAGCTCAGTGCATGAGCACAGATGAGCTGAGCACAGTGCTGGGAACTAGAAAGACAGAAAGATGACCCGGGGGCACCTGATGAGCCTCTCATGGAGCTTCTATGCAGTGTGACATCAAGTACAAGATGGGCAGAGAGGGCAGTGCATGGCATTGTTGAGGAGCAGAGACTGGGCCAGAGCAGTGGGAACAGGATTAGCTTGTCCCAAAGGTTCCTGTAGCCACTAGGGAGGAGTCTGATATGTATGGATGCATTTTTAATTTGGGTGATTTCATTTAGACCTACTTGAAGAGCTCGGTGGTCTCCTTTGTTCCAAGTGGAAGTTACAGCCCAGAAGCTGTCATAAAGCAGAATATATCAGAAATTTTGCGAACTGCAAGTGATTTCAGTGCCTTTCCTGCCCTATGTCTTTTCCGTAGTAAGACCTTTAGTTTTAAGATCAGAAGATAGTTACAGACATGATTTTATGCTAGAAAATAACTTTCTGTCTCTCTTGGTTAAGAAAAGGAGCCCCAGGGCATGGCAGACAGGGAAATGGGCTGACAGCTACACAAGAAAAATGAGACAGAGACAAATAAGACCAAATGGAGTCTTGGTTTTCAAACTGGTCAGATCTGGGAAACTCTGGTTTGGGCTGGGGCCATACTGAGCCTCCTCTCCAAGTCCCTGTGGTTGAGTATAAAATCTACTGACCCAGGCAGGCCAGGCAAACATTGACCTTGCTGTTGAGTGAGCTGGGCGAGTGCTTTTTGTTTTGAATTCTTCTGTTTATGCAAATATTAATTCCTAGTTCATGTGAGCACTCTTCCATTCCTTGTTCCCTCTGTATGGACTTGATGGGTGGTAGAATGGGTCAGATCATGACTATCAGGCCACAGACTACTTGGGTGCCTGGAATCCCAGAGGAATTTTCCTGGTCCCTTCTCCTGGCCTTCATTAGCTTCAGAGAAGCAACGGAGGTGGGGCAGAGATAGAGTTTGTCTTTGGTAAAACCTGGCTCCTAGTACCTGTTTCTGCTTACAAAGTCCTCTCTTATTTTAAAAGAAAAGAGGGATGATAAACTTTTTCATACTACAGAGTTAGGCATAAAAATCATTTTCATTTCTAGATCCAAAGCCATGCTCAACTTCAAAGCATGAAAAGAATAATTGGGCCCTCCACTAGTCTGTGTCCAAAGCATCTTTTGCCCCTCCAGTGTATAAGAGAACTACCCCTGTACCCCAACTCTGCCCCGCAATGGCACCCCCTTATTTCTTGTTGATAATAGGCATGTGTGCTTAGCCACAGTGTCTGTACTGGAGCCCAGACCAGAGATGAGAAGACAGCTGTTCCATGCCTGCCTTTTCCTAAAAAATGGTGATGATAACAACAACCAATTCGTGTCATTTAATAGGTTGAGTGTGGCATTAGATCAATGCTTTGGATTAAAACGTAGAGAAGGTAGTCTTGGCAGTCTTACTAGCTTTCAACATGAGCTTGTGGTAGTTTCCTTCCTCTGTCTCATCAACACGACTTCAGGCTTTATCTTGCTCCTCTGTTTGATGGCATTGTTTCTCTGCCAAGAGCACCAGACCATTTCCTTGTCTGTGGCTCAGCTTTGGATCAAATTTGAGAAAACACAGAAGCCCTCTCCGTTCATGGGCTCATGTATTGCATTTTAAGGTCTTGTGGCTCCATGGGCCAACCCATAATTTCTACTTGTGTCATGGGCCTTGATTTTATAGGCCCCTGTGGGATACCAAGGGCTTGGTGAGGGAAAAGAAGAATAGAACAGGAAATATGGTGACAAAATTCTGGCGTTTTAACCCTTAACATTTTTCATGAGATGCAAAGAGTTAACACAAGATGTTTATTCCAGCCTGTGTCTGCACTGTATGTCTCTGGAAGCTCATATTCTTTGCTTTTAAATCACCTTTCATCTCAGACTCATAATCTTTGCTTTTAAAAAAGCCCAAGAAAGATCACTTGAGCCTAGGAGTTTGAGACCATCCTTTGGAACACAGGGAGACCTTGTCTCAAAAACAAAAGCAAAAACCTTTTTAACTGCATCTCTGGGATTTCCCTAGAGCTAGGAAAACATCCCTGTATTACAGGAGCAGAAAATGATTGACTGGAGATGGTAGATGTTGATTTGGTGCTTGGAATGTCTGGAGCAAATCCTTCTGAGTGTCTACTCCCCACCCTGTCTAGCCTGGTGTGTGTCCACAGTTTGTTCATCCTGCCGACATGAGACCCTCTCTCTTTCAAAAGAGCTCTTTTCATGTTTGCAGAGATAGCAGTGACATCCATTCATTTATTCATTGAATATACTGAGCTCATCCTAGGTACTAGGCTCTGTTCCAGAAATGAGGCATACAGAGATGAAAAAGAAAGCCTGGGTCCCTGCTCTGCAGAACTCACGGTGAGGTTGGGGACACCATTCTTCTGAAGATCTGTGGGAAGGGACTTCCTGAAGATAAAAAGAAAGCCAAAGCCCTAAGGCCCCTGGGAGAGAGTTTGGTGTAACTCAGTGCATGAACCGAAGGACGGTGAGACAGGAAAGAGGATGAGGAAAGAACTTGGCTGTTGTCATCATCGGAGGAGCTTGGGACCTTGCTGCTGAGGATAGCTGCTGTTCACTTTTGTGGAGCTTTGGTCCTTACTTTGAGCAAAGTTTCCTGACACTTGGAGGGGAAGATGTGAGCTCTTTAATCTCCAGGAGAAACCTGTCACACTGGGTTCCTGATATGAACTTGGCTGTTTTCATCAGTGGAGGAGTTTGGGACCTTGTCACTGAAGATGAGTGTCATACTTTTTGGGGGATCCCTGGTCCTTACTTGAGGGTTGCTTTTGGCTCCATTGAGAACCCTCAGTCTACTGGCACAGATCCTTTACCCCACTGGCACAGATTTTCTAGCTTCCTTTGGGCCTTCCCAGTGCAGATCCATTGGATAGACTTGCATGGGGCATTGTTGTGGGCTCTAGGTTCTCTGCTGAACTCTTGCAGGTTATTGCCATGGGATCCAAGCTCTTGGCTGGAGTTTCTAGGTCTTTAGTGTTGTGGACAGATTTCCTGCACTTTCTTTGTACTTGACTCCTTGGGTGCCATTATAAATAATTCCACAAATTATGTGTCCTGTATGTAATTGTTCTCTTGCAACCTCTGATTATAACACATATGTTCAGGCATTCTTCTAAGGATAATGCACTTAATCTTTCTAAGAACTGTAGAGAGTAGGTGTTGGTTTGGCTAGAGGGGCAGAGTAGACAAGGAGACAGGGCTGGTGACATGTTTTGCTGCCCATTAGATGAAAGAGGTTGGAAGAAGAGTGATTAAAAGTGACTTCTAGGCTTGGGCCTTAATAACTGGGTCTGAAATGGAGGCTTAGACTAATCTAGATGCATCAGAAGTGGAACAGGGTTTAGGGGGACAGAAATCAGGACTTCAGTTTTGGTCAACAAAGAGGTCAGCGAAACATTTCTTTGACTTAGAAGTCTATATGTAGTTCAAGAGAGGGGTCCAGGCAGGACTTTTATTTGAATCTGGAAATTCCTATTAACTAGTCACTTTTATTGTCACTGGGCCAGACTGTATGATCCCCAATTCTGGTTTCTGGTCTTGGTGATGAGTAACATTATTTGGGGAGTGGTTGAGAAGAGAGATAGAAGGAAGTCCACACAGTCTGAAGCTGAGGATTGGGTAGTGGTCACAGTGGGTCCAGGAACAAGGAGAGACAGACAAGGAGAAACCAGAGCTCTGAAAGAATGCCATAAGGTCGCATCCTTTGTCAAACCCAAGTCTGTCTCTTCTTTGACATGTCCAGTCTTTTCTGGTTACCTTCATTAGTGGCTGGTGTGCTTCGGATTTGCAATGTTACTCAATGGACTTAAACCTCCATAGTGGTCCCTGGACCAGCACGGGGTGACTACAGTCTCTTCTCCTTGTGATGTCTCTTCAAATACTACATTTGAAGAGCCCAAGTTTCATCTTCTCTTCTCCTAGTAATGCTGCCCTGCTTCTTACTGTGGCTTCTCTGGTGCTGGTGAGGTTCCTCCCGAGTCCCAGCTCTATAAGTGTGGTTGGATGACCATAGCATGGATCTCTTCAGCTCCTCCGAGCTTGGGCTGTGGTTTGTCTTATGAGATTGATGAGTGAAAAATAAGAAGCTTTCTCCTTTCACAATATTGTCCCTCCTTCCTCAGTGGTAGGATCATTAAGTTCATTAAATTCAAACATTTTGACTTCCTATACCACAGTGTATGGTAGATCGAACACTAGGAATCCTTGTTCTTCACCATGTCTACTTCTGTCAAGTTGGGTAAACTGAGGCTAATAGCAGCATGGGCACTGAGCTAGGTCCTAGAGCCAGAACCCTCTCATTGCCTGAATTCCAGGACCTCTGTGCACATTCAGGATATGGCCCAGGGAGACTCAACATGGAGGTGGCCTTTGGGCTGAGTGTTGGAGATGGGTGGAATTTCAGTGGGCATGGAGAGCAGAGAAAGTCTTTGTGCTTGGGGGAGGGTGGGTGGTGTTCTGCGCGTGGCGGAGGTGGGGATTTTGTTGTTTCTAGGGCTTGATATCCGTGATACGTGGTCTTTTTGCATACTTTTGGGGAAAAGAAACGATCTTGTTTTATTTTCATGGTACTGGGGATTGAATTGACACTGAGCTACATCTGCATTGCTTTTTTATTTTTTTAATTTTGATTTAGGTCTCACTAAGTCACTAAATTGCACAGGCTGGGCTCAAACTTGTGATTTTCCTGTTTCAGCCTCCTGGATTGCTGGGACTGCAAGCATGTACCATCATGCTGAGGTTTTTATTTGTTTATTTTTTAAACAGACTTCCTTTTAAACCCACATATCTTGATGTAATTCAGTTACCCTTGTCTGTTTCCCACTTGTGCTGCTTGTGATTATGGTACCGAAATGGCCTTTCTATCTATAGTCAATTTATATGGTCAAATTCAGTGTTTTGTTCTATTTTTTTTGAGACAATGACTTGCTGTGCAGTTCAGGCTGGCCTTGAGCTCACTTTGTAGCCCAGGCTGGTCTCAAACTTGCAAAGATCCTCTTGCCTCGGTCTCCTGAGTGCTGGGATTACAGGTGCATGCCACCATGCCTGGCTAAATTCGGTGTTTTCAAATGCACTATTTGGTTTAGAAACACTAACCTTTAAAAGTTAAGCAGACTTGTTTAATGAAAAGACTTCTGGTGGCCTTTAATAACTCCTTGTATATTGTGCATATGCGAGGAGAGAGGTTAAAATTCCTGGTCCTGGAACTCACAACCCTCTGCTTGTGTCACCTGTGGACTAGGTCTCTCAAGAACAATTCTTTGAGAAGCAAACCTTCCACGATCCTCCTGATCCTATAGCTTTTCAATAAGATGTGAAAAGTTCCCAGTAGTTTTCCCATGTTCAGATATCTGCATGATATTCAAGTCCAGGAACTGGTTAGTAGAACAAAAAAATGGTATCAACAAGATAAAAAACAAAACAACCAAAAAACCTGAGAAACTAGTTCAAGTGCCTCTAAATTAGGGGTGTAGCTCACTGAACAACTGTGCAAATTGCTTTTAACCAAAATGCTTGATATAGGAGTGTATGAGTTTGTGATTTGTTTCTCCCAGATTTTAGAATATCTGGGCATACATAATGAAGATACCTTGGGGATTGGAACTAAACCTAAACACAAGATTCATTATGCCTTATATGTACAGGTTGAAGATAAGTTTTTTGACTGAAGGTAATTATATGCAGTATTTTAGAGTATTTGCATTTTGACCATGACTTATCACATAAAGTCTAGTGCGTATTTTCTTCTTATAAAATCTCACAGGAGGCTTTGCCCTTCAGTTAGATTTTCATGTGGATCACTGGCAAAGTTGGCTTGAGGTCTAGAACCATTTCAAACCTGCCAGCTGGTCTGCATGGGCAAGAAGCTGAGGTGCTGGAATAGGTCCCTTGCTGGGCTCTGGGAATGCCCAGCTGGTGGGCGAAGTGTCAGGGCAAAGGCCACATTGTTTAGGATGGGGGCCTCTTGGAAATGCAGCTATTTCTGGAATGGCATTCATACTAAGAAATAAGGAAAATGAGGCTCTGTGTGATGGAAGTGGGTTGGGAGGTTTGGGGTGGGGGACCTGGTCTTGGGCAGCCATGTATTTCTTAAAACAACATAACACTATTAAATAGGCGGTATTAACTTTTGTCTTTGTGATCCACTCCTGTGATGGTCTTTTTTCAAGGCTTCTCAGGTTTATTTTCACTCTCTTACAAACATCCTTCCTTTGACTTTGAATACAACTTATTCTCTTGAGTCAGAAGTACTTTTGAATTGCCCAGCGTGGTACTGGAAGTTGAGCAGACATAGGGTTGGGCCACTTGCTCTGTACCGATAAGAAAGAAACAGATGACACTGTTCATGCTTTCTGAGCCTTAACCAACCAGATTATAGGTCCTCAACTAAGAATACAGCTGAGGGGGCTGATGTATTTCCTTCACTGCTCAGCTGCCCCTGGGCAGGAATCTGACCTTGGCCGGAGCTTTGATGATGGTGCAACTCAAGCTTCCCCTAAGCTGCTGGGGTGAGCTGGGCCTGACTGCAGCCACAGCCTGCATCAGGAAGCTGTCAGCAACCTCTGTCCCCAGCACTCAGTGGAACAGTAGATCTGCAGAGAGATTTAAGGCTTTAGATTTCAGTGCCCAGCATCAAGGTTGGAGATTGGCTTCAAACACGGCCACTGGGCATTGGGCAAATATTTACCAGATATCCATGCTGAGCCAGGCAGGGAGAGAGACCTGGAGGGTATTAGGAGGAGCTCAGCATGGGCACTGCTAAATGATAGCAGACTTGCAGTTTGTGGGGGAAAGAGTATGGGTGCACTATAGCTTGTGTAGAAATCCACAGGTTTGCCATGCAAACTGTTGGCTTTTTGTTGGGTTCAGCCTGCAGAAAACAGATTTGTAACCAACAGCTTTCTCTTTTGCAGTATATTTCTCTCAATTTTAGTAATTATTTCTTTTACAACAGATTTGTTTTGCTGTAGCAAATATAGGGAAACTATAGCCCACAAGCCAAACCTAACCCAAGTATGTTTTTATGGAATGAGTGGCCATTGGATGAATGGACCATGCTCATGTGTTTACATATTGGTTGATAATGTGTTACAAAGGGAGCGTTAAATAGTTCCTACAGAGATCCCACGACCTCCAAAACCTGAACTATTTGCCAGTGGACTCTTCACAGATAGTTTGCTGTTGGCACAAGTTTTGCTCTGTGGTTCTTTATGGCATCCCTATGCTAGAGAGGAGATATAAAGTGATCTCAAAGTCAGGCTAAAATACTTTTTGGAGTTCTGCTGGATACCCTAATCTGATTTGTATGAACACTGTGGTTCCCACTATAATGTTGCTTGGTAATATCTGGATGGAGATGCCCCAGAAACTGCTTAACAGTTAAACTTCTAAACAGTCTATAAATGCTTTGCTACCCTGTCTGTCAAGTTAAGTGGGGTTATTTACACTTGTTAGTGGGGTTATTTTTACTATCCTTCCCTCCCACTCTGCAGTGCTGGAGATTGAACTCAAGACTTCACACATGCTAGGCATATGTTATACCACTGAGCTACAGCAGTGCCTTAATGCTAGCCTTTAAAAGAACTTTTTAAACAACTCTTCTGTTTGCTTCTTACAGCTCTGTGAGCTGTATGCTAGAGCCTCCGGTTGGGAGGAGGCATACAAGACCCTAAGCAGGTGAACGGCGAAATAAGCAGTTGATCAGCAAGCAGGACCAGACAACAGAGCCGTGCCCTGGGTTGTTCTAACCAGTGCACGCACACACAGCTACTGGGTGGAGTTCAGGTGTGCATACCCTTGCCTGAGATCCCATTCTCTCTCGGGATCAAACACCTGTCCTTTGTGGAGTGTATGATATCTTCTCTTTCTGTCTGTGTATTCCAGAACGACTCTGCCTGGAAGCAGTGTGTCGTAGGAGCTTGAGGATCTCCTCGGGGCATTGTAGGCTTCCCTTTGGACAATGATAGCAAGGGGTCCTGAATCTTCTTCAGCCAGCCACTGAGGGCTGCGATGGAGGTGGCTTTTGCTGGGCTTGGTTCTCTTTCAAACTTACTGTCCATAATTAGCAGCTGCCAGATGACATGTGATGAAAGAAATCTCCTAATTCTTTGCATGCAGGAACCCAGTTTGCTTAGGAGTTTGCAGTTATTTGAGTTTTAGAAAGGTAACCTAGATTTGACACCACATTTCCTTGAACTTGTAATCTTTTGGATTGGTTTTAAATGTTCCAGTAATGTATGTAAAGTTGTTTGCTGATATGGAAAAAGCGTGGTTCCTGGCCTTGTGTCTCCTCCCTGTGCAGAGATACAGCAATTCCTCAGATGCACAAGTCCATTATAGAAAACAGTGTGGTTTACATATAATCTATGCAGTCCCCCTGTGTGCTTCAAACCATCTTATTTCTCAGAGTACCTAATACGAAGTAAATACTACTGAGTAGTTCATATATGCTATTGTTTAGAAAATAATGACTTTCAGTACAGGGGGAGTTTTCATTGTCCAAATAATTTCATTCTGGGTTTGGTTAGATCTGTGGCCATGAAACACACCAATATATAGAAGGTTCACTGTTCCATGATAGCAGTCTCCTCCTTACAAAGAAAGCACAGGATATAAATAAAATGAAAGACTGTTTTAACCAAATTCTTCTTCATTCCAACTCCCGTTCCTGGGTTTCCCATGGGTGAAACATCTTTGCTTGTCTTCTCTATGAATATTGATGTGTGTGCAAATGTGTGTATATTCATATATCAATGTTGGATGATCTTTACGTAATGGCATTATGCTGTGTGTACATGTAGGTCTTTTGGAAGCTATTAGTTCTCTAGTTTTTATGTTTGCATTTGGGGTTTTGTTGTTTTGTTTTGAGACAGGGTCTTACTAGCTAGTACAGGCTGGCCTCCAAGTAATGGCTATTCTCCTGTGTCAGCCTCCTGAGTGCTGGAATTATAGGTGTCTGCCACTACTCCTTGAGAAAGCTGTTCATCTTCTAGTGGGGTGTTTTTTTTTTTTTTATCCTGAAACATACTTTGCTAATTTATTTTCCCTGATAGGGATGACACTATAGTGAACAAACATTAATTTGTCTTTAAGGATATGTTCAAGTATTTAATCTAGAACATAGTGATTCAATTGTTATTGTGTTGTAAGCATTGAAAAGTCTAAATATATTCTGCCAAATTGGTGGTTACAAAAGGATTATAGTATTATTATTCCTATGAATAAATATGCAAGTATTTTCTTGTACTCTACTGTCATTGTCAATTTTTTTTTATTTTTGTCGACTTGATGGATTAAAATCAATAACACATTCTTCATGGATTTTAATACTTGCATTTCTCCAATAGGTAGTGATGTAGGACTCTTTTTCAATACATTTTCTGGCTATTCACATCTTTCTTTTGTAAGCCACACATTCATATGGCTTTTTGATTGTACATTTAGCTCTTTGATCTCTCTAGAATTTTGTGAATGATGTGAGCTAGAGAGCTAATTTTATTTTTTATCCAACAGATTGCCCATGTCCCTTATCTCTTTTGTTTCCTTATTGAATTGATCTTTAATTTTGCATATTTTTATACACTAAATTTGTATGTGTGTGTCTGTTGTGGTTTAGATGGAAGATGTCCTCCAAAGGCCTCACGTGCTCGATCTTGTTTTGACTGATTAGACTCTGTTCCATTCTATATGATAGTATCAAGTTTGAAGACATAGGCAACTACTTTGAAGACAATAAGATTCACTAAGATACCCATTCTGGTTTGACTATTGTCTTCTTTGGAAGTCCTGTAATGTTTACAACGCCTAAGTTTTATTGGTCTTGTTCTCTACTGTTTTGTCCAACTTTATAATATCTAATGAGATAGACAATTCTTTTTAAGGAAACAAGGGACAACGTTGATAACCATTGTTGATAACCTTGTACTCTGTTCTACACCATGTGCTACGTCTATCCTTGGTATTGACTGACAGCTTTGTTTTGCCATATTTGACTGTATTCTTCCCCCCCCCAAAGAAAGTAATAAGCACTAAGGAGTAATAAAATCCAAGATGTGTAAATTTTGTTGTAAAAAAGAGAGGGAAAAAAAAAAAAAGAAAAGGAGCTCTAACGGATATAACAGCAAGTGTGTTTGGGGGTGTTAAATAGCTGACTTTATCAATGTTTTTGGAACATTGAACACAGCTGTTTGCAGTCTCCCTGTTTGAATGTCCACCTTGTGTTCTTTGATACTGTGATTTGAGGAACTATTTTCAAGAAAATAGTGTGTAATCTACTAGCAGGTAATTTCTTACTGTTATGGTTTTTTGTTTTGTTTTGTTTTGTTTTGTTTTGTAGTTCTGTATTGCGTGTACCCTTACGCCGCTTTGGTTTGTTTTGTGTTTTTCTCTTTTTCCTCTTAAATAAAAAAAAAAAAAAAACAAAGGCCTCACGTGCTCATAGGCAAGGCTTTGAGAAGGTGATTGAACCATTGTGATAGCTGACTTGCTATTAGGAGACCGGGTCTGGTCAGGAGACATGGTTTAAGGGTGTGACCTGAAAGTGTGTGACTCCCTGCCCCTGCTTCCTGGCCACCATGGCTTCCATGGTGTGAGTAGCTCTCCACTGCCCATGCCCTTCCGCCATGTTGTTTTCTGTGGTTAGGCCATTGGGCCATGTGCTGTGAGCATGAACTAAAATGCATTTCTCCCCCTTTAAATTGTGGGTGTTGTGAGCCGGGTGTGGTGGCTCATGCCTGTAATCCCAGCACTCGGGAGGCTGAGGCAGGAGGATCGTTGCAAGTTCGAGACCAGCCTGGGCTACAAAGTGAGCTCAAGGCTAGCCTAAACCGCATAGCGAGACCCTGTTTCAAAAAGACAAAAAAAGAAAATTGTGGGTGTTGTGTATTTAGTCCCATTGATGAGTAAAATAACTATGACACCCTCAAAATCTCAGTTCTGTCCCACTGTTACTTATATAACTAAGATATCATTGTTTTCACTACTAAAATATTATGTAGTTATATATATGTTTTTTTTTTTTTGAGTGGGAACTGAACTCAGGACCTTGTGCTTACAGGCAGATGCTTGTGCTGCTGAGTTATATCCTCTGCCCCCCAAAACATTATATAACTATAACATAAACTTTATATATTTACAAAAATATTTCAGCTAATTTAGTGATTATGTATTATAAAGATATAATTTTATTAACTAGTTATGAATTTCATCTAACATATAATAGAAACCACAGATATCTGGTAGACGATATGATGTCTTGTTGGTTTTGTTTGATTTTCTGGCTATTTATTTGTTGTTATTTGGTTTTTAGCTTTATTGTTATTTGGTTTTGTTACTATTGTGTTCAGTGCAATATTTTTCTTGGCTACTATCACTCACTTACAGGAATTTTTGAATCACTTTGTCAAGTTCCTAGGTGAGATACTGATTAGAGTAGCATTCAATTTGTGGATTATTTTGGATAATATTGTCATTTTTACAACTTTGAGTGCTTCTATCGAGGAACATAGTGAGTTTCTGCTTCTGAACTTCTTTTATATTCTTTAATGTTTATCTACCTTATTTTATTTTTTATATTTTTGGGGTACTAGGTATCGAACTCATGACCTCACGCTTGTCAGGCAGGTCTTGTGCCACTGAGCTATATCTCTGGCTCTGTCTACCTTATTGATGCCCCCCAGAACTAGATGTTTTTATTCTGTATATTGTCCTGCTTTTCTATTAACTTCTGCTTTCATCTGTATTGTAAACTCATGTTTTTTTTATTTCATTCTTGCTTTTCTAGTTTCTAGCTTTGAAAGTTTTAATTCATTCTTTTTCCATGCTTTTTTAGTATATAAATTTTCTCAATAACTCTTTTAGTCGTAGCCCATAGGTTTGGCCTGTATCATTGTGCCTATATTTTTTTCTGCTTTCTTTGAGATTTGAGATCTTTTTTTCGCTAATTCATAGTTTTCAATCCTGTCCATTGTGTGTTTGAAAATAATTTCCAGTCTCTGTTGTTTTCTGTAGAATTTACTAATTCTGTTCTGTAAATATTCTAGATTCTTCCTTACTTTTTAGTCTTCTGATTTATAGGTTCTGAAGGAAGAAACTAAAGTCTTCTACTGTGATAGAGTTATTATAAATTTCTTCATATATTTGCTTTATAGTTTCTCTGGGGCTTGCTATAGACATAGAAGTTTATGACTGTTATTTCTTCAGTCTTAGATCAAGTACACTGAATCTTTCCTCTAAAATATTTGCCTTTGGCTAGTTTTATGTTTTCAATTTATATTCTGTTTTTTCAGATGTGATTGGTACTGTGTTTTCTTTCTTTTTACTAGTATTTGGCTGGGGCTTCATGCAGATTATTTTCAACCGATATTTGTTCAGATGTAGCTCTTATATCAGAATATACCTAGAATGGCTCAGTTACAGGTGTTATTTCACATCTTATAATGAAACCATTTCCCATATATTATATTGGCGATACGGTGAGAGTTTCAATCTTAATTTACATTTTATTTATTATGTGTGGTTGAAAAACATCCCTTTCATCTTGTACCTCCAGAGCCAACTGGAAGACTTGTCTCAAGTACTAGGTATTGATCAAATGCTCATTGAGTAAAAGCTTCCATCATCCCCTACTTCCGGAAGAATTTAGGGCAAGAACACTGTTGTAATGGTGTTGGATCTAGAGTTCAAATTACTGGTCAAAGAGATTTCAAGAAGGATTTGAGTGCATTATTATCTCTATGGTACTCTGCGTATTTGTGTAAATTTAACATGTAAATATTTTACATTTTCTTTCTATATGAGATTCAGTAATAGTTTATGCTGCTAATGATAGTGCAGATAGAGATGAAGGTAAAGATCTTAGAACTGGAGAAAAAATTCAAGGTCTCATCTCCGTTAGCCTCACTCTTTATTAGAATGCACAGAGCAGGAATTTCTCAGCCAAAGTGAGTCACTGTTTTTGCACAAATTTGGGTCTCATATTTCTTGGTTTCCAGCTGCATTTACCAGAGTGTTGGGTAATTTTTAAAATAATGTTATGGCAACATTAGCTTTAGTGCAAAGTGTTCTTGTAGCAAAGCCATGCTGATGAGCAAAGATAAGCAGTTAATGAAAATTGTATAAAATGAAGTCAGGATGGCTTACAACCCATCAGATATAATTTTGGAAAAAGAGATGAGATATATGTTTGTTATAATGAAAAGAGTACTGGACCGAAATCAAGGGCCTCTTCAACTTGGCTATGTTTATAAACATGTCTGGAAATTTTTTTCAGTGTCAAAGGTTGGATTAGTTGATCTGTTAAATTTCTTTTGACTCTAAAATAATTCTACTCCGAGTTAAAAAGTCTTACTTAAAATTCCAGTAATAGTTAACCTAATCTGCACAGTTTAAAGTCTTCCTTCAGCTATTCACAACCCATAACGGGTTTATCTTTTTCAGTTATTAATTACTTAGGTATCTTGTATCCAAAATACTTGACACTAAAGTATTTTAGATTTAGGATTTCTTTTAAGATGTTGGAAATCTGCTCATGCAGAGGTATTTCTTGTAGATGTGGCCTAAGCATAGACGTAAAATTCACTTGTTTCATATACAACTTACACACAGAGCCTGGAGATACTTTTTATAGAATACGCTTGGTAATTTTTTGCATAGAACATTTCATGTGTGACTTTGTGTTGAGTCAAAAAATCTTGGACTTTTAAGTCATTTTTGCATTTCGGATTTTGAGTTAGGGATGCTCAGTTGTATAAATCCTTCACATTCCATTTAGACTATTGTGTAATAGTGCTGATAGGCACATTGTTAAGCATTGGCCATCAGCCAGGTAATGATCTGAGCATAAAATCCTCTCTGCTGCAGTTGGCCTTCCCCACTGAAGGCAGGGGCTGGCTCGGTACACACCTAAGGCAAGGCTAAATGCAACCAAAGAGGACACAGTGGGCTTCCCCCAATTAGACTGACCTCAGGGCATTTCCTTATCTCCCTTCCCTCCCGAAAGGACATTGGTTTGCTTTAGACAGTGAACTGGAGAAAGCACAGAAGGCATCCTTTTCCTTGCCTGAATTTGATTTGGAAGCTTAGAACTTTGATGAAAATTTGGAGATTCAACAAAGATGAGGTTGCATCGCATTGAGGTTGTGTCCCAATAAACCTAAGTTGACAAAATTGTAAATCAAAAATGTGTTTGATTTTTAGATCCAACCTACTGAGCATCCCACTTAGCAACACAGTGCTGGAGTGTTGGTCATTTCCACCCGTGACTGTGACTGAGACCCACGGCTCTTGTCACTACCCAGCCTTGTGGGACGGACCCACCCTGCATAGCATGAGCTCAAAAAATGAATTTGATGTACTATTTTTATTGACTGTATGTCTCTTTTACACCACTAGAAAGTCGAAAACCTCTTTGTCAAGGCATGGTAAGACAGAGGTCATCTGTTTACTCAAGAAATATATTTAGCAACAACCTTGGAAGGAAGCCAATGCATTCTAAATTGAGGTTAACTCCTTCTGGCAGGGCTATGATTTCTTTAGAGCTCTTTGTCCAAATGGCCACAGTTAATCAGGAAAGAAATTGTAAAATGAGATGTCACTTTGAGGCATGAAGCAGGTTGCCTGAGTTCTACTGAGAAAAACACTGGTTCTTGCCAGGGGCACAGTGTCTCTCAGCAGTCTGAGCTCCCTGGGCTCCACGCACATCTCGGCAGGTCTCTAAGTGGCCCTTCTAACCACGTGTCTTTTCCCCCCCAGAATGGCTGCAGTCTGTCCAGGCCACCATGATCCTGTCCGTCATTTTCAGCGTCCTCTCTCTGTTCCTGTTCTTCTGCCAGCTTTTCACCCTCACCAAGGGAGGCCGCTTTTACATCACTGGAATCTTCCAAATCCTCGCTGGTAAGTTGTGGGCAGTAAAGTCCACGTGGAAGTTGAGCCTGTCCGGCCAAGGATGTGGCCCCAGAATGACAGATGTTTGTGAGTCTGATTTATACTTTTCATAAAGTACAGGTGTGTATGTATGTGAGTACGTGTGTGTACATGTGTGAGTGTGTACATATGCATGCATGTATACGTGTGTCCTTGAATTTGGGAGTTCTCTACTTCTCCATGGAATGAGGTGTATATGGAAGAGGACTTAGAGGCTGTGATAGGAATACCATCAGCTTGGCCAGACCTAACACCCGGAATGAAGTTACACATCATCAGACATGAACTCTGAGGATATCAGTCTAGCCAAGGCCAGTCTTGAGGGTTTTATTCTGTGGTTACACTATGTCCTAAGAAATCACTGACACTTAGACGACAAGTGTGAGATACTGAGGGCTGTTGTTCTTAGATACAAGGTTGTTCTCAGGTGTGTCTTCAACTTGTAAGTAGTGGTAAAATCACACTGACAAAATTTCACCCTCCTTTCTCCAGCTCCTAGATTCCACTGGACTTGTGCTTAGGATTGCATAATTATCTTCATTTGATACCCCTGTGTGACATGCCACCTTAGCTACATATTGGACAGTGACAACACATGAAAACCCAGGAGAGGTCTCTTTCATCTCTTTCCTTGCTCTGGGTTCAAGAACTTGCTCTTTGTCACAGTGTGCAGAATCCTAGAAACTTCTATTACAGAGAGTGATATCATGCACCGTTATCTCTAGACGCTGGCCAGCGTCTTGCTTCATGGATTCCTATCTTTCTATCTGCTGGCTTTCTGTCAACTGGCAGAACTTTCAGGGCATTGGAGAAAATTAGAGGCAGATAGAACTGTGGATCCCATAGCTCAGGTTCATAGGCCATAAACTCTGTACGTACCAGATTATGCCTGGGTACTGTGAGATATTCTCAGTTTTGGCCCTCTGCATAACCAAGGATAGAGAATCTCAGGTTTTAATTGGTGGTTGGAGCACCCTTAAGTGCATGCAGTGAGCAGTCATTGGAGGGTTGGAGAGACTCATATGTCTTTGAGGACTGGATGGTGCATGGTTGTACAGAGACACAGCTTGAGGTGAATGTTCATGACCTTTTCTGTGTACCAGAGAGTTCTCCTTTCCTGGAACAAGGAAGTAAACCGAAGAGCCCTTTTTCACCAAGCACATAAGTACAACATTTCAACAGTCTAGATTTTAGGACTTTTAGGCCAAGTAAGGCTTTACTGCTTGCACTGGTTTTATTATTTTAGACAAAGCGCCTAGATTATTTCCAGCTTGTTAAATGACTATGCATTAAAATACCACTTATAGATAAGATAAAAGCAAAAAGTGACATTCATTTCATTTCCAGACATAATATAGAAGCTGCTTGATTTTTTTTTGTTTGTTTTTTGCAGTGCTGGGGATTGAACCCAGGGCCTTTACAACAAGCTACAACACCACTTTTTAAAAATTTTTTGAGATAGTCTCCATAAGTTGCCAAATTGTCCATATTGGACTCAAACTTGTGGTTCTCCTGCACAGCCTTTCAGAGTGCTGGGATTACAGGTGGACACCAACATGCCGGAATCTAGGGTTTCTTTTTTTACTCACTAGTGACAGTTTGATATCAAATCAGATGATGACCATATACATTGCACCAGTGGATGTATCCTAAGGAAAAATTGAAGTAAGCTTAGGAACTAAAAGTTTTATAAAATATTTTAATATGTACAAGCTTACTATTTTATTGATGAATAACATGAAAAGAGGGTAAATGAAGGTCAGCCAGCTCATGGCAGGATCTTTGAATGCTGATATTCCTTCCTATTTAAAGATGGATCATTTTGCACCCCACAATCATAAGCTACTTGTCTTTATATTACAAAATACAGAATCCTTCAACAATTTTAAAGAACAAAAAAATCCAAGGCATGACTCTGATTCCCCCCGCCCAAATTCTCATATATCTGTGTGAGCATGAGCTGACACCATCAGAACAAGTCAAGATAAACATATTTTACTAAGAGCACCTAACTCAGTGTGGAAAGGGCTTTTTATAATAGGTAGGATCTTCTTAACTCTTTCCTCTGAGAAAGCTCTGCTTTAGATAATATCCACAATGTCTTGCTGGCAACTGTCACTGTAGATCAAAGCTCAGAAGTTCAGAGATAGAAACCATTAGGCCACACGTGTAACCATGCTGTGTCCTAAAGGACTGTATTTCAGGGCAGCCCGGAGGTCTTGGAGCTGGAGATGTTCTATTTCCCCAGTGTGTTTACTAATCTGTACTTGCTTCATCACTGTTCTGCCATAAATCTCTCTGAATTTAAAACACGTTATTTACTTTTCCTTTATTCCTTTGAATCTAGCTGCTTATCTCTCATGAGACCTCATTTTCCGTTAACAGTTGGTCAGTCAAATGGCCCATCTTTAAATCTGGAGTTATCTGGAGTAAGAAATATTGAACTAAAATAGCAGTTTCCATGTCGTAAGGATTTCCTATGCCTATGCTACGGCTACGGCCAACGATCTGAAGGTTGTTCTCTGAGGAAGCAGGGATCTCCCAAATGTTCATTTGAAATTATGGTAGAGTCTTCCCACAGTAGCTCAGAACTGAGAGTCAAGTACCCTACTTGGAGATTTTTGGACTTCTCAAGCCTGTAGCGATTCTGAATCAACCTTGTCTCATTTCTTCCCAATTTATAACCTATTAAGAAGGCCGTGAGTTCGATCCCTGGTACCGATAAAAACGAAAAAGACCAAAAAAAAAAAAAAAAAGGTAGTATCAAAAATAGGACACAGGAGAGAGAAGAAGGGAGGGAGAAAGAAAAAATAGAGAAGAGAAAAAAAGAAGGAGGGATAATGAGCAGAAGAGGAAGGGAAAAGTAGCTTATGATGGTGGGGTGCAAAATTTGAGTGTCTCAAATTCCACGTGCAAAATTCCACGGCAGCTATGTTCCTTGCGTGGCAAATCCTCCTCAAAGCAATGAAGCATCTTAAGTGGAAACTTCCAGAATCCATGTTGGGTTTCTGAAGATGTTGTTACAGAGTAGGCTGCCTGTACAGCTTCCCTCTGTAAGACCAGCTGTGGTCTATATGGATCAGTCACACACACCAGGTTGCACCTCTTTACTAGAGGTGAACGGGGACTCCTAGGCTAGCGTGGGATTATCTCTGCCTTCTGTAGCATTACAGATCTTTGTGTGATTACAACTGTCCTCTTTGCGTCATTAATTGTTTCTCCAGGACATACTAAGCTACAGGTCTCACATTTACTATCTTGCTGCTTACATATATCGTAGGCTGCCTGCTTCCAGAGGCTTATTAAAGGCATCTCCTTCTAGTTCAGAGTTTGTCAGCCTTAGTTGTACATCAGAATCAGCTGGGGTGCTATTTTAAAAATATGCCAGCATTCAGGCCTTGTTCGTGGAGAGTTTCATTTCAATGCTTTGAGACAGGGCTGGTTCCTGGGTGACTCTGATGTGCATCCAGGCTTGGGAACTATTCATGGAGTCATTGGATTGTTCCCAGTCTCTCTGTAAGGACGTCTAGCTCATTTCCGCACAGACAGCTAGTTCCATTCATAGCCGTGGATTCCTCTAAATCGCTTCATCAGAGGAGCAGCATCTTGATCTTTTTCCTGGCTATTGGAGTCACTCATTTTTCAGAACTGTAGCCATCTGTTCTGCGAGAGTAATTATTCTTGTCTTTACTCTGTTTGGTTGCATACTACAGAAAGATTGCATACTATATGGGAAAACTTACAGAAATTCATAGCCCTAGAAAGAAGGATTTGCACGTTCTGATTTATTTGCCTACTTATACCCAGAAAATAGCTCTATACAGGCACATAATAAGATTATTTGGATAACTATTTGTTGGATGATTAAATAATTGTGTTGCCATGGTGAAATCCAGCTCAGGTCAGATGTACAGTCACTGTGATTAAGAACAACAATAAGATACTAGAAAGAGAATCCTGAGTGAATATAATCTTTTCCATTTGTTTTGTTGCCTTGATTTTAATAAATTGCTATAGATGTAGGACATTTAGAACAAAAGAGTTTGGGTAGAGATTCATGAAAGCATTATGAGTCTTTCTGTCCTAGCTGTTTGAGTCAGAGACCATGTTTAGAAATCCTGCTCTGGAGGGAATTCCCCTGGCTGTGCCCAGATAAGAGTCCAGTAGTGCAAAAGGTGACCCTCTAGGCAGAGGTGGTCAGCTGGATACTGGATATGGATGTAGGGCCAGAGCACAGAGAAACCTCCATGTAGGTAACAGGTAGCCCCGCCAGCTTGTGCTATCAAAGAGACAGGTGTTTGAGCAGCCACAAGGCCCACCTGGTGCCCTGTCCTGGAGAATGAGGCTGGGGTGAGGCAGAAACACTCATCAAACCACCTCAGGACTGTGTGTGTCTCTCATCCACCATTCTGGTGGTCTTTCCAGGTCCTTCCTTTCTAGAAAACCTCATTCTGGCTACCACCCGTGTTTCAAATAGAAGTGCAAGGTCCTCAAGGGACACTGGAGTCTGTAACTGGCTTGTCCATGGCTCTCCTTTCCACACTGTTGACTGTTCCTTCCTTGAAACTGAATTCTCTGGCCATCGTGTGTTCTCTGCTGCCTATGCTCACTGGGTGGGAGTCCACTCGGGTCTTTTCTCTCCCTTGCTCCGGGTCCAGTCCACCAAGCATGCCCATTGTGTATCATGCTCTAAAGATGCCTTTCCTATTTCTTTTCTCTTTACTCTCTGACATCAGTGCAGCTGTACAAAAGCTTCCTCACGCTGCTTCTGGACTGCTGCTTGTACCTGACACTAAATCCATTTCTTGCCTGTCTGTGGCTGTAATCTTTCTGAGGCATGCATGTGATCATCTTTCTCCCGTGCTGAAGCGCCCCCTGGTGCTTCCTGCCACAGCCTCCTGCATGTGCCTTCAAGCTGCTCTCCTTCATGGATCTCAGGGAGCTCTAAGGTAGCCTCTCTAACATGTGAGGTAGTTGTCACCATGTGTTCTCAGGGATTAGTTTCACTCCTGTTCTTCCTTTTATGTGGCATGCATTTCTGCCTCTCTTCACCTGGCCAGTGCTTATTCATGCAGCTCAAATACCATCTCCCCCAGGCTTGTGTCCCTGCTCCCACGCATGTGGACTCAGGGCTCATCTGAGTTCTTAAGGCATCTGGGGCATGTCTTGCCCTCTAAATTATATTACACCTTATTAGAACTGGCTATGGGTATGTCTCCTGCACAGGCAACCCTTGAAAATGAGAGCATCGTTTTATTTATTGTGGTGCTCTCAGCATCTAGAATGTAGCCTCCATACAGCATTCTGTGTTTAGTAAACCCAGAGGCATGGAAATGTTGTGTAAATATGGAGAGTTCCCTGGGTTGCGCCCTTTGGTATTGGTCCATGGTGGCCCCTTCCAGACATTCTTGGCTCCAGTCACTTACCTGAGGTTGCTGTGGCTTGAAGGGTTTTAGGGACAAAGCTGAGTCATTTGTTACAGCCAGGTATCCTGAGACAAGTAGAAATCTGAATCCCCAGCAGCTTAATGTCTGCATGGAGTCACTGTCCTGTCCTTCCACTTAGAGCTGACCTGCGTTCCTGTAATTGGGACACTCCCAAGAAGTCTTAGTCACTGCCAAAGCATGGGTTGCTAATCTGTGAGGACCGCAGAGCACCTGACTCTGTTCAGGACCTCACTGACTCATAGGGACCTTGATGACACATCTCCATCTGCAGGTTGCTGAGAAAGCTAATCACATCCACTTTTTAAGAAGAATGTTTGACTTTTGAGGATTGCTATTGTGTTATGTTAATGCTTTGGGATGCAGACAAAGGGCACTCAGTCCAAGAGTCATTTCTTTCTGTATCTCAGAGCCTAATGATAGTAATGTATTTGGTAAAACAGCAGCCTCCTAACAACAACAAAGTTATGTATCATCACTTGGGTTTGTAAATATCTAAGCTTATTGCTTTTAAAGTGAAGCTTAACTTCATTCATTTCTGAGGTTCTGTTAGGGTGTACTAGTCACCTAGTTAGTTACTGTACATGTGAATTCTGCCTTTTCTGGTCCCTCTTGGTCAAGGATGGAACCTGCTCTTTCTTTTTGCCAATGAAATCTGAATGTAGCTCATTCACACGATCACCAAGGCAAATTTTCATACCACCAGCGGGTTAGACGCCCTGTAAAGAAGCTCACACAAGCATTGTACTGTCCTCTTTGTCTTCAGTTAATACGTTGTTGTCTTTTAGGGACATCTTTGTCTCCTTAGAGCACTACCATTATTAGATAAGTCACATGCAGCACAAGATAATTTCAACGTTGCTTAAAAGACAAGAATAAGCCCTTTGGAGAGGTCCCAGGGATCAGTGGGATAAGACACTGAGGACCCTGGACCTTAAAGCAAATTAGATACATTCCCACAGATGAAAACTGTTCCTGTTCTTGAGTAACAATCCTCAGCTGTGGTTTCCCTTTGACATAGACACCTTCTCTGTCTCCTGAACTTTCTGTACGTAGAAACAGGTCCTGGATTCCATCCCACTGTAGTTCTAGTTTTATTGTGTGGCTTTCTTGATGGGGTCCAATGGAGTGGGTGATTTTCTTGCCTGAGTTACAAAAGGACAGTCTCACCAGGGTGGTTACCGTGACATAGTCCCACTTCTGCACTTTGTTCGAACAAAGTTGCAGTGTCTACCAAGATAGCAGCTCAAATAGCAGTGAGGTTAGATGTAGGTGGTTCAGGGCATGGGGAGCTTTGGAACCACATGAATCCCACACGGCATGCTGGGTTTATAATAGAGTCACTCAGCGTTTCTCAAAGACCCTGTTTTCAGGAGGAAACAGACCGGGCTTTGTGCAGCTCCAGGCAGGGCTGCTGACATCATAACCCCTCTCTGTGGAGGGACACTGATTGTCACATGGGTATAGTCTGTTGGTATTGAATTAAATGCCTCATAGGGCCCAAGGTAGAGGTCTTTCCACCCAAGAGCTGCCTTTCCAGGCCAGGGAGGACAGCATGACGTATGTAGGTGTTAGATGTCCTTTTTACCTGTCTTTGGGCTTCAGATCCAGTCCTGGAGAACCAATCAGGATAGAGCTGGCCCTTGATGGTCTCCTCTACAGCTTTGTTCCCACCTGGAATGTCTTCCTCCTCCTCATTTCCTTGTTACCTCTTCGTGCTGTCCCTTGTCTGCCTAGCAATGCCTATGGCTATTGCCTGCTTTTGTGGTGGATCTCTTACTGCAGGACCCAAGACCTTTGCTGTACTGTGAGTCCAGCAATGCACACTTTTTTTCTACTGCTTTCTGGTCATGCATCTGCCTTTCTGTAGAGAAAGCACCCCACCCACAGCTTGCACATAGCCCCCTGTTACAACACTGCTGGCCTCGGAGGGTTGGTCCCTAGGGGGCCCCATCCTCTGGGGCCTGCCTATAACCCACTGTCTTCTTGTCTTCTCAGGGCTGCAACCCAGGAGCTTTTACACCCAACCCTGTTGAGAAAGAGATAGACAGGCTTATCTTGCATCTTAAATATTAATTGGTCACTTTGTGTGGCCTGGGAATTATTGATAGTAAAAAAAAATGGAGCAGAAAATGCATTGAGGACCCTCAGAGATCACAGGTTGATGGATATAGAGGCGGAGAGCTATTCATTTGCCTTGTTGCCATGTCAACCACTTGCCTCCTCCCAGCTTTGGTCCAGTGAGAAGATTGCTTCCAGACTTAAACCTATACTTCCTGCACAGTACGCAAGGTGTCCGGAGTGGCAGACAAGGAGGACCTCACCATGAACTCTGTCTCACCAACTCATCCCTCTCGTTCCCAGGTCTATGCGTGATGAGCGCGGCGGCCATCTACACGGTGCGGCACCCCGAGTGGCATTCCAACTCTGAGTACTCCTACGGCTTCGCCTACATCCTGGCCTGGGTGGCCTTCCCCCTGGCCCTGCTCAGTGGTGTCATCTATGTGATCTTGCGGAAACGTGAATGAGGCGCCTTGACCGTCTGTCTGAGGCTCTTGAGTGTACGCGGGGAAGGGAGGAAGGAACCAAGAAAATAGGAAGAGAGAAACCAAACCAACAAAAAGAGCTAGCCAAACACCCAAACTCCAGCCAAACCAAACAGAAAGCAGTTGAGGGGGGGGATTGCTGTTGATCGAAGATGTATATAATATCTATGGTTTATAAAACCTATTTATAACACTTTTTACATATATGTACATAGTATTGTTTGCTTTTTATGTTGACCATCAGCCTCGTGTTGAACCTTAAAGAAGTAGCTAAGGGACTTTACATCCTAACAGTATAATCAAGCTTAGTGTTTTTGTTTTGTTTCTTAATCTTTGGGTTTTCCCCAAAATAAAATAACTTGATAGAGCCCCGTCCACTTCATTTGAAACAGGATACCTCCCTCTCATTCCTAGAAAACCAAAGTGTGGGGGCAAAACCCCAACTGGCTAAGAGCCCTTAAGTTGTGGGTGAGCTAATGTATCCACCTGAAATTTCTACTGCCTAAACCTCTGTGTGAAGCCGTAGGCAAACACAGGTAAAACGCCCAGACTGGAGCCCTCAGCAAAAACATGGTTGAGGCATTGGAAAACCTGCTCTCACAGGTAGAGTATCTCGGTCACGTGTCTAAATGAAAAATCGATGACAGCAAATCTGTGAAATGGTGCTATGGATTTACCATTCCTTATATTATCACTAATCACCTAAACGACTCACTGGAAATTCAATTAACAAGTTTCTGACATAAGGTAGAATGGAGTCCTAGATAATTTTGTGTAATATAAACGGTTTATAACTGCTTTTGTACCTAGCTAAGGCTGCTGTTGTTACAATAATAAATAAATCTTAAAGTCTTCATCACTCCCACATTTTTCTTATGGTCAGAGCATCAGGACAAGTGTCTAGACCCTTGGGACCGTGAGTGCCCAGGGCTTAGGTGGGTCTAGAATGTTCTGTGCCTCCAAGGACTGTCTGGCAATGACTTGTATCGGCCACCAACTGTAGATGTATATATGGTGCCCTTTCGATGCTAAGACTCCAGACCTTCATTTTTTGCTTAGCTTTTTCTGATTTTATACCAACTGTGTGAACTAAGATGCATTAAAATAAACATCAGAGTAACTCACTGAGCTCTCTTTGATTTTTGTGGGACGCGGGTGTGGGGACAATGCACATGTTAGGGTCAATTGAAGAGCTACAATAGGAAGCGAGATTGAGTTGGTGTTAGGGATTGAAGTATGGTGTTAAGGGCCCAGTTGCACTTATTTACAAGTTAAAGGGAGCATATGATGCCTTCAGTTGTCTCTGTACATGTCTGTTAGCTAGAGACAGCTAGGAATGGTAGCTGAAATGGAGGCTGTCAGTTGACTGGAAGGAACTTGAGTGTTCATTTAGCTCAACCTCTGTCTTGTGGTATACTCTCTGATGACCGTAGTGAGGAATGTCTAAGCATGACATGAGCTGCTTTCATATAGAGAATTGTCACAAACAGCAGAGACATATAACCTTGCAGTATAATGTGAAAGGTCTAAGCTTTTCACCTCTCCCTGCAAACACAGAAAGAGAGAAAAGACCAATTGTATGTTTTCCAGCTCTAGGTTTCCAGACTGTGTCTGAGTCGTAATTTTTACTCATCAACTTTGTATTGTGCATCTGTGATAAGTGAGGGTAATGATGCACTTAAAATTCTTTAATAGTTATGGAGTTTCTACTTTGATAAGTCAAAGTTGGAATGAAAAGCCAAGAAAGAGTGACACAATTCTGTAAGGATAGAAGAGTAAAGTTTGAGGGAGCACAGAAGAAAAAGATACCGGATTGCTTATGGAAGTTTTCAATATCCGGTTGCCCATTGGCATCTCTCACTCAAGAGGTGACTGGAGATTTGGATTTCATGTGTCCATGATTGTGATGACAGAATGCAACCATGGCTGAAACCTCCCAGCTCATTTGGGGCTTTTCAGATTTTAATGTGCTCCTTGTTACCAAGGAACTCTGGAAAATGCAGATTCTGGCTCACAGATCCGAGTGAGTCCTGGGATTGTGCATTTCCAGTTAGTGTTCAAGAGGTGCTGAAAGTGGTCCCTCCATGGACCATGGTTGTTGCTTTCAGGAACAAGAGACATGAAAAAACCACCTGAAGGCACCTGAAGCTCTCGTGCCTGAACATCAGTGACCCAAGAGCCAGTCCCACCTGTCCCATCTGGAGCTTTCAATAGTGACCAGCTGCTGTGCTTTTTTTTATTCAGGAAAGTTAGAGTAGTGTAGGTGGCCATGATGCCTGTGAAAGTGCATGACTGAAAAATTAGGAATTTCACACACTTGCTTGGGCACACATACAGTTGTATCCTAGACTTTCTGTGACTTTTTTAAAACATAGATAATAAAAAGAAGAAAAAAATAAGACTACAAATCTGGCCACTTAGGTGACCCTGCTGGAATTTAAATATATATATATATATATATATATATATATATTTAGGATTATAGCATCCTAACCATACCTAAATGACTCATTTATGCCTTATAGTTTTGCCAAATATAATAGGAGACATTGTTTATTTCTTCTAAGAATTAAAGCAGTGTTCATACATACACACTCATGTATGTATTTTTAAAAGCCTCACAATAATCAGATTGCTCTTCTGTTCTGTATCTTGTTTTCTAATAAAAGCTTGAGATCATTCTTGTTTTAGCATCTACTTCATTCTTTTAAATGAGATCTGTTTCATTCTTTCAAAATTCGGCATAGTGTTTTATCTGGGTAGCTTTAAAACCGTGATTTACCCGACCTCCCACTGATAATTTAGTTTGTGTCCTGATTTTTATTTTTACCCAAAATATTTCAGTGGACTCGGTTAGTCATGGATATTTGTGAATTTTTAAAACATGCCTAAGTGGTAAATTCCTGGCAAAGATGTTATCAGGACAAAAAGAATGCATATGTTTAGGAATTTAATTTTTAAAAATTCCTTGCCTTATTTTTAAAAAATTTAAAATTTTCTTTGTACATGTTTGCGGTTCATGTAGTTTACAAGCCTCTTGGGGGCACGGTCACGAGTACATATGACAGCATGTTTCTTTCTTTTTAATCCCCTCCTACCCTCCTCCAGTTCCTCTAGCTCATTTGTCCTGCTTCTTGATATTGTTTGCCTTTGCTCATGTGATGATCTATAATGCTTATGTTAATTGGATTATGAGGTCCCTGTGCATGGCACATTTTTATTCTTATTTCCTCTTCCCCTTCTCCTCACCCCTCATCCTTGTTCCCTTGGACCACTTCTCTATTGCAAGAGCTCCATCTTGTGCTTTTCTATCCGTCCTTTGTCATTTTCTTTGTTCTTTGCCTCACTCGACTGAGAGATGCCATACAGTATTAAAGCTTGTGGGTCTAGTTTATTTCACTTGACATTACGTTTACCAGGTACATCTATTTTTCCTACAGAAATTTAATTTGTATTTCCCGCTTAGTCCTTTGAAAAATCACATTAACTCTACAGTTGAGCTTTACTGTATGTGCGGTTCTGGGCCATCGTGTGTGCTAGACAAACACTGTACCACAGAGCCACATCCCCAACTACACTGAGCCTTACCTTCTCTGTGTGGCTTATGGGTCCAGAAAGAACACAGGAGCTTTAAAGTAAAAACAATGACCTACAAACAGTGTATCTGCTCCCAGTTCACTCAGATATGATTGTTACAGAACTCCCACTTTGGGGCAGTTTCACAGAGGTACTTTGTACCCACACTTTGAACACTAATTGCCATTATATAACTCTGTCTTACTCTGATTTTGACCATTCCAGTGTAGAAAGAATAATCTTTCAACAAGCAGTGCTGGGATGATTGTATATCTACATGCAAAATGATGAAATTAGATTCTTATCTAACACTATACACAAAAATTAACTCAATAAAAAATCTAAACATAAAGACTAAAACTATAATACTTGTAGAAGATAATATAGGGGTAAATCTTTATGACTTGGATTTGCTAAAGACTTCTTAGATACAATGCCCAAACAACAAAAGAAAAACATCAACAAATTTGAATTTTATCAAGACAAAAATATTTATTGTCTTTCAGATATCAGCAAGAAAGTGAAAAGACAACTCACTGAATAAGAGAAAATATTTGCAAATCATACATTTGATGAAGGATTTGTAGCTAAGATCTATAATGAACTCTTACAACTCAATGATAAAGAGACAATCCAATTAAAAATGGGACAATAGCTGGATAAACATTTTTCCAAATGGCACATAATCACATGAAAAAGTGCTTGACATTATTAGACATCAAGGAAAATCAAATCAAAACCACAGTGAGATATTACTGTGCACCCAGTGGGCCAG
Organism: Cavia porcellus; assembly: GCF_034190915.1. Taxonomy (NCBI): domain Eukaryota; kingdom Metazoa; phylum Chordata; class Mammalia; order Rodentia; family Caviidae; genus Cavia; species Cavia porcellus. The sequence goes on along the minus strand of NW_026947515.1, from coordinate 43,962,201 downwards.
TTAGAATCTAAAACTGACAGTAACTCACTTTGGTAAGGATATAAAGGAACTAGAGCCTTTACCATTAGTGATGGGAATGTAAACCATGGGTTCACTTAGCAAAAAGTCCTGGCAATTCCTCAAAAAATTAGAGTTATCGTATGATCCAGCAATTCCTGTCCTTGATATAAATCCAAGAGAAAAAGAACATGTATGTCTAGACAAAAGCTTGTACAACAATATTATAGTAACATCTTTCATAATAACACAGAGGTAGAAACAACACACAAGTGTATATCAAGTGATGAATGAGAGAAATGTACTATGTCCATGCATTAGAATATTTTGGCTATAAAAGAATGCTTCACTGCTGCATGCTGCAACATGGGTGGACCCTCAAAGTGTGATGCTAACTGAAAAAACCCAGTTACAAAGGCTACTTACATGCAGGAAAGCCCAGAACAGAGTATTCTGGAGACCAAAGTTAGATTAGTGGTCATTTAAAGCTGGGAGATGGGATAAGAGTGTCCTAGCTAAGGAAGATGATGCTACTTTAGACATGATGACAAAGTTCTGAAACGGACTATAGTGATAGTTACATATCTTTGTACAAAGGCGAATATCCTAAGAAAACCAACTTTATTCTCACGCTATTTGTGGTGAGAATTTATCTCTGCAAAGCTGTTACAAAAAGAAACAGGTGTTGGTTCCAGCTGTTCCCAGTTTTCTCATTAACTGTGTTCTATCAAGTTTAAAACAAGCATGCTTTTTTATTTCTGTGGTTTGGGTTTTTAGTTTTTAAAGGATGCTATTTTAGTCCTCTGAGTGGTTAAACCAAAACAGGATATTTATTGGCAGTGAACAGTTAATATATTTCTTCGCTAAGAGAATCTTGGGTTTTCCCAAAGGATGGTTTTGATGACATTTAGTTTCCATCCTTGAGCACTTCTGAGAAATATTTCAATCTTAGGAATTTTATAGAGATGGAGTTTTTATTAGCAACTGCCCGCTGAGCAGCCGCACTGGGCTCTGTCTCCCCCTCTGGGAGGGTTTTCTTCACAAAATGACAAAGGTACCCAGGGAAGTAGCTGCTGGGATGTTAACCTACAATCTTGTGTCCTTCAGAATCCTAGTAGCTTTGAGCTTCAATATTCTCTCCATCTCTTGAGTTGCATAGAACAGCTGACCCTGTATGCCTTCAGCATAATTTTATCTGACAAAATTTCATCCTGCTATATACTAATGGGCAAATTCCTCAAGGAGACATTTGAGAGGCTCCTGTGAGGGGAATCTGGGGTTCATATCAGTGATTTTCTTCGTCTTTATCTTCCTCCAAAGCTTTCAAATGAGGTGTTTTGATTGTTTTGGAGGTTGTATCCTGATTTTCTGATAACCAGATGAATTTATCTGCTGTAAGTCATGGGGCCGTAAGGACCTTGCATTTTGAAGATAAAAATTCAGTTTGTGTTTTGAAACAATTATACTAAATATCAATTGGGAAATGAATAGCATGGGCATTATCTGTGTTTTTGATGATTTGATAGAAATCAGCAAGTAAAAAAAAACTCTTGGAGATTTACCTAATCTCCAACTAAAGAACACCATGCTGACATTTTTTCCAAATACTTGTCTGATGATTTGTGTCTTATGTAAGCATTTGAACTCTTAATTTATTTTGATAGTTTACATATTTTCTAGGAATTTTTACACACTTTCAAATTATTTTCAAAGTTATACAGGCATTTCTAAAAGTTATTCTAAATCCCTAGAATCAGTGTTTTTGTTGTTTATTTTGTGCAACTGCGTTTTCTCATTTTAAGCTTTTTAAATTAATCTTAGCTATTTCTCTTGTTTTATTAAAGATAGATTTATTTTCATATCTTTTGCCAATTGATTAGCATTATTATTTTTCTTTCTTACTTCCATTTAGTTTACTAATTTTTGCCTGTTCATTCACTGACCTCTCAGTGTTTCTTGCATTTTTAGTATTGATAATTATATTTATTATATAAAGAATTTCTGTGATTATAGTTATATTTGCTTGTATCTCTGAGGCTGTGATATGGCCCTCTTTGTCCTAATCAATGTTTATTCCACTGGATTTTGTTTTGTTTCAGTGTGATACTGCATCTCATTTCTTTTCTTCAATAGCATTGTTTGTGTGCCCATGTCTTTACTTCTAATATATATTTGTTTTTAGGGTACTTTTGTCAGTTAATGCATGTGGATTTTTTTAAGTTCTTAAATATGTATTTATTTAATCTTCATATTTCTGTGAAATAAAACAGTGTCATATATGCTTTCACTTTGTTCTCACTTCTCTTCCCCTAAAAGCTATTTAAGAGGGACTGGATTTTAAAAAATTTGTATCATCTTTTCATATACGCATTGTTCATATTCTTATCTATTGCAAGATTTATGACTGATACACCTATAACAAAGACAGATTAATGAGAGAAAAGCATGGAAAATTTATTTAACCTAAGTTTACATGACACAGAAACCTTCAGAAATGAAAATCTAAAGACCTAGGGAAAACTATATTTTTATTCTGAGATTTGATGGAGAAGGAATGTTGGTGCAGAAGTATGATTTGAGAAAAAGGGGTGTGATCTCATTCTGATACAGTTAGGGAAACTTACAAGGGTGGTTGTTCAGATTCTTCATGGCCTCTCTAAGGTGACTCTTTCCCTCTGACTAGGGCCAAGGGCACTTGTCACCTGAGACTCCTCAAGAAGTCAGAGAGACTTTCCTGTGTCTGTAGGCTTCTCTGTTTCCTTCATTGTATAATTCTCAGTATGCTGAGGTGACATATTTGGGGGTACCATCTCCTTCACCCTATCACATAGGGATAATTTAGAAATAGGTTTTAACATTTACAATCATTCTATAAGTTTGTAACTGTACCAGCAAATAGTTTACTGGGGCTGTTTTCTGGCTCTCAGATTACCTTGTGCCCTCCTCCCTCTTTCTCTCTCTCCCTCCCCTCAACTCCCTCACTCTCTCTCTTCCTCTGTCTTTCCCTCCCTTCTTTCCTTCTGTTTTCTCTCTGTCTTTCTCAGTCACTGTCTCTGTCTCTTTATTTGCCCCCAATTTTCTTGTTCTCTTTCTCAGTGCTCCCCCACTAATCCACACCCCCAGGCTCACCTATTGTTTTTCTCCTCCATTTCTTCTTTGTTTTTTGTTTGTTGGAAGATACTTGCAGCCAATTTTTCAAGAAAATATGGATGTAGTGTTTTCTGGGTCTTCAAATAAGTAGAATGGCCATTGTATCTTGAATACATAAGTTGGTTGGATATAAAATACTTGACTCACAACTCTCCTCTTTGAAATGCTGGGTGATTTATCACTTTTTGGTGCTCAGTCTGGTTATATTTTTGTTTTTTCAAAAATTACCTCATTTTTTCCCCAGCTATGCTTATGGAGTTTACTATATATCTTTATGTAGTATAGCGGATCCCAAAATTCATGGAAGTTATGTTCCTCCAACACCTATGAATTGTGAAAAATACACAAATTTCAGATATGGCCAGAACAATTCCTATAAATGCCTGTTTTTCTCATTTAAGCCTTAAATATATGATGTATTTTTGCAGTCATATAATGTAATTTACTAAAATACTACACCCAGTCTTGTAATAACTTAGTGTAATAAAAGTCCTGTACAGTGATTCAACCTTCTTCTGGAGTGTCTTGAAGCTCTTCTGGTACTAAGGTTCATTGCTGGAAGATGCAAGAAGTTTTGGTTGCATTTGAGGAATCTTAGGACTTTAAGAAGAACAAAACAGAATCCTCGAGATCACTACATACGGTAGATCAACTTGCTAGGATGTGGGAATGCCAAGATGGGTTACAAGGAAACAGCCAATCAGCAGCAAGGAGAGCTGAGTAATACTCTTGGGTGGGCAAATCACCCTGCCCACCAATAAATAAATAAATAAAACAGTTGTAGAGGGTATTGAAGGCTTCTGAGATATTGAAGGGGTTTCTGAGGACAATTATTAGTTAGGCTCTAAGGAAAAATCGGGACACAACTGAGGCCATGAACTCAGAACGGTGATTTCACTGAGTTTACTCCATACATTTGACAAATATTTGCTACATACTTGGATGGGCAAATATTTCAAAAACATTATCACTGAGTTGCATCTTTAATACTGTATATACAGGTTTCTTGCCAATCAGTTAGAAGTAGTGAACATACTAGCTGAAAAACAGGTAACATCAACAGCCACTTTGCAAATAAAGACTTTAAAAACATGCTAAATACATATTTAAAAACGAGATTCTTTTTCGTTTACCAATTGGAGTAGATATTAGTATAGGATTATAAGTTTACATAGTTTCTTGGTTAATATGTATCAAAATTATTAAATATGAAAATATCTTTTGACCTAACAATTCTACCTTTGAGATCTTACTCTTAAGAAATAACTAAAGCCACCTACAAAGTTTAGTTGACTTGAATAGATTCATTTCAGATTTGCTCAGATTTAGAAACAATAATAAAAGATTAAATAAATGATTCATTCATAAATAGAATACAAGGCAACCATAAAAATATAGTAGAGTCCCATGTTAGATATGATTGTGCAAGCCTGGTGTCTTAGTTACTTTTTACTTATTGCTGAGACAAAACACCTGATGCCCAAAGTTGGGAAAGGAAAGGTTTATTTCTTATAGTTTTTGGAGGTTTCAGTCCATACTCAGTTGGCTCCAAGGCAGGGTGGCATGGCTGGGCCGCAGTCCATGGAGGCTGCAAACAGCAAGCAGGAACCAGCAAAGAGCAAGACACACCTTCTTCCTGCCATTACATCACATCCTGGCTCCACCCCTTTGTGGGTGGAGCACTGACACCATCAATCCAAGCGCTAGACAATGAACCAATCACTAATGTACAATGCAAACTCATGAGGCCTGGGGGCCACAGACATAAGCCATGACACTTGATGATCCCAGTACTTGGGCAGCTGACCTAGGAGGGTGACAGGTTTGAGGCCAGCCTAGGCTACTTAGTGAGATCTTGTCTCAAAAACAGGTTGTATAATATTTATCAAAATTGAAATGTATAACTACAGTGCATAGTAAAATAAAAGTGCATGCCATGAAACAGTGATTCAATACACTTTACATTTCAACTTAGTGTACTTTTGCTATCTACAGTACTGGTGGGCTTTGGTGGATCCATCAATGAACAGGTTACCTTCTCTGTGAGGGAGTTCACACCACTAAAAGAGAACTCTAAGTGTTAGTAGAGCCATGGATCTCCAGTTCATTGTGAAAATGAGTGAAGTTCATAATAAACTCAGAGAGTTCAGGAACATACTACACTCTTTCCTTTTATCATCTTTTACATGTGTTGCCTTTTTCATGCCTTACATAGAGTCCTCAGAAAGTACTTGTGAGTGTTGAATCCTTGTTTTGATGCTCAAGCTTCTTAGCTGGTTAGACTACACGAGTGATGTTAGTATGTGTGTGCACACACGTTCACATACTGAACGTGGATATTTGGTGTGTACTCAGACTCTAATAGTGGGGAGAAAATGTCAGTTTGTTTTGCTGACCACTGTGTGGGAAGAGGCACTTTTTATCTACCTGGCAATTTTTAGCCTGTATGACTTGTCACAGGGGATTGCTGTAGTGATGTGACATTACTGACAGTCTTTTAGATTGTATTACTTACAGTCTAATCTGTGGATTACAACCTGCAAATATCCAAGTTCAATGTTTCAAATGATGCTGTTTAGGGTTTACACTGTTCCCTCTTTTTAAAAAATTCTAAGGTAATATAAAAATATTAAGTGCCCGAGTTTTATTATTACAACACAAATTTAGAATGTAAAATCCTTATCATTGATAGGATTTTTAGTGCAATTAGCAGACAGGAAATGAGAGAAGAGCATGTTCTTAGGGTAAGGAAAGCCTGTACATAGGAATTTCTGCTAACTTGTCACCAGTATAACAAAAGTCATATAAATTTTTGAGAATACAGGGATCAAACATCCCCTCTTTAGGCCACGGGCTGCCATTAAGTTCGTAGGTTGGCCAAGCCTCCTGGCAGTAAAAGATTAATTGTTTAATTCTTACGGTTTTCTTTAGGCCAAGTGTACCAAGGTTACAAATCAGGTACCCCAGAGGTGTATTTTTTGGAGGAGAGGAAAAAGTATTTTCCATGATCGAATTAAATTAAGATGAGCCAAAACTGGACTTGGCTAACCAGAAGAAGGTCATCACCTAATCTGTTGGACCCATGGTTAATCGGTTCCAACTCGTGCCCTCTGGCCATCACCAAAAGGCACTGGTGGAGTCCCAGCAGAATGGCTCTGGGGCTGCCCAAGGAACGTGAGAACCGCTACCCCAGTCCAGGGATGGAAATAGCAAGATCCAGTGTGGGCCCGGCCCACAATCATGGAGTAACCCTTGGACAGAGGTTGGCTCACCTGCAGTAAATGAATTAGGCTGATGTTGTTTGCAGACCAGCAGCGATAAGCTGAGCAGCACCTGCATGTTGAGAAATGAGGAATTAACCCAGGATGTGGTCCACACCATGAATCGGCAGGGGAATTCACACTGGGAAGACCCCAGGAGTCACTTGCCTGCTGTTCCCGGTCAACTGATAGGATTTTTGGTACAATTAGAAGACAGGAAATATAAAGTAAAGGTGGTCTTAAGAATGTGGAGAGAACCCCATGACCACTGGGGGTCTGGCTTTTTCTACTGGACACGTGGTATGGGGGGCATACATAGAGCTTTGGACTGGAGTGGTGCCCAAGGGGCATTGCTGATGCACAAGCAGCCCATTGGAATTCATTTTGGGCCTAGGGGTGGGGAAAATGACCTCAAGGTAAACATCCCTTGGTCCCGCCTCTCACTGCTGTAGTGTCCTATCTAGGGCAAAATCCTTTCAATCATATTGATAAAGATGTGTAAGTTTAAGAGTTGCAGAGGTCTGAGAATCACCTTTGGCATCTGCATGATCAGTTAGATGCTAAATCTCACATCTCAGGTAGATTTCAGCCAAGAGACACTTCCTAACTATGCATCATGGGGCTGAAGAATTATTCCCTTTACTCTTTTGCTGTTTTGAACTCCTTTAGATGTTTCCCAGGATAATTCTATGACTCTTCAAAATTCAGACTAATAAGAACAACAGTGAAAAGCATTTTTACGAGACATGAAGCATCATCTATATTCATACTGATTATCCAAAAGCATTTATTTATTTTCATTTGTTAGCTTTAGAAGCATTGAAATAAAAACTTTTATTACCTATGCAGTTAGGTAATATCAGTCTTAAAAGTTTAAATTATAGATTTTTTCTTTTTCCACTACAAAATAAGTAATTGGGAAAGCGTTACTTACAACGTACGTTTCAAGAAACATTTCCAGCTGGGGGAGCCCTTGTTTGGGCAACAGAATGGAGGGATGCTTTATTCCCTTATTTTATGTAACTTAAAACTAATAAATGAAGGATATTTTGAACAGAATTTATTTTCTTAAGTTTTCTACTGCCAGCTTTATTTGTGTACTAAACACAAGATATTTTTCTTTTTTGGTCAAAATATACAAAATAAATGTGTTCTGTTTCCAGACCCCAGAGCAGGAGGATCCCTGAATTCTGTCCCTGACCTTGGTGCCTGGTAGCTGACCTGAAGGCACCCAGGAATTTGGGATTCCTCCTGTCTGTCTTGGAGGCTGACTGCCCCACTGTCCATATTTTGCAGTGAGAAGCTGGCCATTCACAGCAGGTGGATCGTCACAGCCTTGAGTGGCTGTCACCCACAGCCTTCTCTGTTTCCTGCTGTTTGAGAGGGAGGCACAGACCAGTACAGAGAAGGACTGATCTTCATTAAGGATGGGCACTAAGGCTGGCACAGGCTGGCAATGAAGTCACGCCCTTAGCCTCGTCTAGTCCCCAGGGAGCACCCAGAGACTTGTCTTAGGAAAAAAGGGGAAGTGGCTTCTCATTGATTAGTCTGAGTTGGGAGAAAAGGCCCTTGGTATTTATACATTTAATTCTGTCACGGTCAACAGAATACCAAGCAATGAGATTTGGTGATTGAGTGCGAGATCTTGTCTCAAAATAAAAGTAACATCCTGGGTTCCTCCTCAGTACTAAAAAAAAAATTCCTAGAAAATGAACTCCACAGAGGTGGTTCCCATAACCCAGACAGCAAGTCAGGATCTAATTACAATGATTTCTTTCTCTACTTCAAAGCACTAGAAAGTTTTCACTTTTGTAGTGAGCCTTTGTTTTGAGCTATGTCCTCAGCCCTTTATTTTATTTTATTTTATTTTATTTTATTTTATTTTATTTTATTTTTGCATGTTGAGATGGGATCTTGCTAAATTGCTAAATTACCCAAACTGGACTTTTGTCACCCTCCGGTCTCAATCTCCCAGAATGTTGGGACTACAGGTATGTGCCACTGTGCCTGGCAACATTTTATTTTATTTTATTTTAGAAAATAGGAGAGGGAAAGATTCTCAATCAGGGTATGTGCAGTAATAATAATATAACTACTCATCCAATACAAACTAAAGAAATGAGCTTAACTCCAAAGAACAAACTTCAAGTTTTAATCCATTAGCCCTGGGATGAATCAGTTATCTAACACTGGCTTCTGGTTGTTGGACTTCTTTAGACAATCACAGTCACTTTTCACCCTACGAAAGGAAATTTCTTGCTATAAACCTCCTTTTCCATTGTTCTTTTCCTTTTTCTTATTAATCTTACCTAATCTATCCTTCGGCTAGAGGAAGTTTCAGAGGTCTGCATTACAGAGAGTAAAAAGGGTTCTCAAGAAGAGCTGGGGAGGTCTGGGGAGCTTTTTGCTGACAACTACCTTGGAATGGAGGTGGGAAGGCTGCTCTAAGATTGCAAATTCACACGATGCAGGGGAGATGCGTTTTAGACTGAGGAATCTGAGATTACAGGCATAAATGACTATTCTGAGGGAGTTCTGGGGCTTTCTAGTGGCCAGGGAGAATGGGTCCAAAGAACTAGGATTGCTTGAGTGCAACCCAGCTGTTTCCTAAATGCCACTGGTAATCTCTTTCTAAAATGAAGTGTTAAGACATGGAAAGGAGAAAAGAGAGGACTGTCTCCCTTTTGGTTGCTATCTATGGACACTCTAGTGGTCTGTGGTAGGTGGCTTGCAAGTATTTGGTGGAATTGGTTGACCTTTGCTTTTTGTATAAATGCAGACCCCAGGGAATCTTCATGGTCAGTTCAGCAGTGTGGTCTTGCTCTTTCCCACACAGTGGCCACCAGTCACATGTGGCTGTTGTGCAAAGTGGCTCAGGTGAATGAGGAAGTTTTCAACTTCAGTTACTACTAATTTACATTCGATTTAAATACAGTAATTTTGCTTAGTGTGTGTCAAAACGAAAATATTTTACATCTATTGGGCTAAATGAAATATATTTTTAAAATTCATTCCATGTGTTTTATTGTTTCAAAATAAATTTGTGGAGCCTACCAATCTTTTATTTCATTTTTTAAAGTTAAAAATTGTGTTTACTTGGAAGCATTCAGAATGTCAATAAAATAGCTGCCCCTTTTTTTTCTGCACTTGCAGAGTGGTATTCAGTTAACACAGTGATTATGTCATATAAGCTGCGTCAGAGACAACTAAAGATTAAAATCTACTGTCCCCATATAACTAATTTGTGCTGTGCGCCAACCAGAACCTGCTTTAAATTTCCATTCCAATTTACAACCCCTGTACTATACCAGGGAAAGTTAGGGACCATTGAAAATACCACCAGGATAGAGCTAGCCAGAGACACATTTGGTAGTGTGTTAACTATACCAAAAAAAAGACACTGTACAGTTCAAAAATAAATCTTTACAGCTTTACATTTCAGTTTTTTTCTTTAAAAAGACTGAGTTATACACGGGGGTTAAATGCTTGATAGCCAAGAAGAAAACCATGCTAGATCCAACTTATTCATCACCATCCTCTTCATCCTGCATCAGGTTTTTCTTTAGCTCTGTAGGTAGCAGAGTCCTTTGTATACTTTTCCTCGGGTTGGCAGCCTTCTTCTCGCTCGGGGCTTGCCACCTGCTGCTGTACCATTCCATTCTTCTCCAGGTTTCTTGGCGACATCCCCAGTGGAGAGGCCAGGGTGTTCTCCTTTGACGTTTTGGATGATACTCAGAACAGAACAAGAAGGACGAAGGAGCTCCCTTGAGCACGGTGGGATCCTTGGGTTTCTTTTTGTTTCTCCTTTAGGAAGGATATACAATTTCATTTTTCTTTCTTAATGGGCTCTGTCTACCTTTTCCATGTGTCTTAGTTACTTTTTACTCGTTGCTGAGACAAAATACCTGAAGCCCAAGTTGGGAAAGGAAAGGTTTATTTCTTACGGTTTTGGGAGGTTTCAGTCCACACTCAGTTGGATCCAAGACAGGCGAGCGTGGCTGGGTCACAGCTCTGCAAACAGCAAGCAGGAACCAGCAAAGAGCAAGACACGCCTTCTTCCTGCCATCACATCACATCCTGGCTCCACCCCTTTGTGGGTGGAGCACTGACACCATCAATCCAAGCACTAGACAATGAACCAATCACAAATGCACAATGCAAATTCATGAGGCCTGGGGACCACAGACATAAACCACGACACCATGTCTTCAGATTTCCCTGTCTCTTTAGCAGACATGGTCTTACACCTCTCTAAGCCCTTTCTTAGCAAACTCGGAGAAGTTCAGGGAAGCATGGGGTGCTTCTTGTGCCCCTCTCTGCAACTCTGCACCAAGAATGCAATCTTTAACTGTTGTTTTCTTAGGATCCCCTTTGCCCATGTTTACTCGCTTGCCTCAGGCAGGTACAGAGTCAGTCACCTAGTGCCCATCTGGCTCTCACTTGCCCCGGTGCTGTCTCCCTGAAGCTCAGTGGACTGCAGTGGCTGTGAGAGCCGGAGGCAGAGGTGGTCTCACTCTCCACTCTGTACCATTACTATTTCGTTTAATTAATGAGCAGCATTCCGTTGCATGGGTCACGTACCGCATTGCCCATTCATCTATTAATAAGTGCCACGGTTGCTTCTAGTTTGCATAAATTTTGGTACAGAAGTCTTTCCGTGGGTATATATTTCTTTTTCTTTTAGGAAATACTTAGGAATAAAATCTTGACTCCTACAGCAGGTGTTAGTTTAACTTTCTAGAAAACTGTCACATTGTTTTCTGAAGTGGTTGCACTATTAATTATCCTCACCAGCAGTGTATCAGTCTTGCCAGTATTTGGTCAGTCTTCAATTTTAGTGATTCTAATATATTTATAACAGAGCATCATTGTGGTTACAATTTGTATCCCTGAGTGACCAATTTCGTTGAACGTTTTCAGTATTTTTATCTGCAACCAGTATATCTTTGGTGAATTATCAATTTGAATATTTCCTTTTTTTTGTATTTTCCCTGAGGACTGAACCTAGGCCCTCAAGCATGCCAAGGAAAATGCTCTTTTGTTCTCTCTGTTTTTGTTCTGAGGCTATTCTTACTAAACTGTGCAGGCTGGCCTCGAACTCGTGAACCTCCTATTTTAGCTTGTTGAGTAGCTGGAATTATAGCAAAAGACTACAACATTGAGCTCACTTCTGTTTTATTTTTTCCTTTTTTTTGTATGGGGGATCGAACTCACAACCTTGTGCTTGCCAGGCAGGTGCATATGTTGCTGAGCTAAATCCTCCGGCTCTTTCTTGTTTCTTCCCTTTTTTTTTGGTCAGCTCATTTCTTAACTGAGTGTTTTGAGCTTCATTTATCTATTGTGGATTCAAGCCCATTTTTGAACACTTACAAATATTTTTCCCACTCTGCTTGTCTTTCAGTTTCTCCAACAGTGTCTTTCAAAAAGCAGAGGATTTTAATTTCAGTGAAGCCAAATTGACCAATGTTTTTTAAAAATTGCATAAATTATGTTTTTTGGTGTTTGCATTTAAGAAATCTTTACCCAGTTCAAAATCATAAAAACTTTCTCCTATGTTCTCTCCTAGAACTTGAAGATTTTGGTCTTACATTTAGATCTGTAGTTCATTTCGATCTGAGTTTTGTGTATGATGTGAGACATGGATCAGAGTGTGTGTGTGTGTGTGTGTGTGTGTGTGTGTGTAACAATTTTCTGTAAATTTCCTTTCTATTTTTGCAACTGTCAAGTGTTCATTTATGTTTAGGTTTATTTCTAGCCACTCATTGTTTTCTTCAGGTCTATTTATCTATTCTAGTGCCCAAACACACAGTTTTATGACAGACTTATAGTAAGTCATGAAATCAGGAAATGACAATTCTTCCAACTCTGTGTTACAGGTTCACAGTTTGGTTTGCTGTTCAATGCCCTTTGTGTTTCTTTGACATTTAGAATTACCTTGCCAGTTCCTACCACTATTCCTGGAATTTTAATTATGACTAACAAAATTTGGGGACATTCTTATCTTGATAAAGTTGAGTCTCTTGATTCATAAACAAGGACATCTCATTATTTATTTAGGTTTCTCATTTTCCCTCACTGATTGATGTTTTGAGTTTTCATTGTACAGATCTTCCTATATTTTATCGGATTTATCCCTAAATATTTTGCATTTCTGATATTCTTACAGAGGCATTTTAAAATTTTTATTTTCTAAGTTCCTACCACATGAAACTACAAATTTAGTATTTTGATCTTGTACTCTGTAACTTTAACTCACTAATAAATTTAGTTAACTTTTTTTGAGTCTATCGTGTTTTTTATGGGGACGATCATGTCATCCATAAATAAACATTGTTACTTCTTGACTTCAAGCCCTGATCCTTATTTCTTTTTCTGGTCTTGTTGCACTGGCTAGAACCTTTAATTCAGTGTTGAACAGCAGCGGCGAGGATATATACCCTTGGCTCACTCTGAATCACAGTACAAAACTATTTTGTCTTTCACCATTAATTTTAGCATTTACTATACATTTTTCTTGAATTAAGCTGTTGAAATTTCTTCCACTTTTTGCTTTGCTGAGAGTGTATGTGTGTATATTTTTATATATGAGGCTATAATTATAGGTATCCATATTTTATATATTTATAGCTGATATAATTATGTATATTTATATATAATAAGGAATTCATAGTGATTTTGTCAAAACCAAACAACTATCAAGATGACAATATTGTTTGGTTTTAGTTTGTTACTATGAAGAGTGACAGTGTTTATTGTATGAGCATTAAACCAATCCCACATTTTTAGAATTAGTGCTATCTCATCATGATGTATCTTTTTGGTCTATATTATTGGATTTGATTTGTTGAAAGTTTATTTACAGTTTTTACATCTATGATTGTAAGGAACATCGGTATATAGTTTTCTTATAATGGTTTAGGTTTTTATAGCTGAATAATGCTTGCCCTCAAGGTAAGAATTCAGAAATATTTCTTCCTCTGTGATTTTCTTTCCTTTCCTTTTTGAGACAGAATCTCAATATGTAGCTAAGGATGGCTTTCCTTACCACACAGTCCAAGCTGGACTTGTACTTACACTGACCCTCCTGTCTCAGCCTCCTGAGTGCTGGGATGCCAGGTATGTGCCACCACATCTCACCCTTTGTGAACTCTGACAGGTTAAACATTGAAGACTTTTGAACCTATTGTTAGGAGAATGTTTCAAACAATGAATTTAATTTCTTAAAATATTCACAGAGCTGTGTGTTAGTGAGCTTTTCTATTCCTGTACTTGCCACACATAAAAGAGAAAAGGTTTATTTTCGCTCAGTTTCAGGGGTCTCAGCCCATGTTTGGCTGGCTTTACGGTAAAATGTCCCGGCAGAAGGATGTGCCACAGGAAAGCTACTCGGGTCACAGCATGCTGGAGGCAGAGGGAGCAGGAGGAGAGTCAGAGAGGGAGGAAGTGACCGGGGTGGCCACACCTCTCAGGGGTGCTGAGGTTCTGATTCCTCCAGTTGTTCCCAGCCTCCTCACACCCATCCGGTCAGCAAGCCTCCATACAGACTCTACGGTGCACACTTCACACTTAGACCATAGCAAACTGCCATGTCTCCATATTTCTTTTCCAGTGCCTTTTGATCGTGTTTTAGAGAACTTTCCCACTTCATGTTAATACACATATAAATTTGTTTCTTTTTTTAAAACCGGTACCAGGGATCAAACTCACGACCATGCACTTGCAAGGCAGGCGCTTATGCCGCTGAGCTAAATCCCCAGCCCTATAAATTTGTTTTTAATAGCACCTCACTTTACTTTTATTTTCTGCAGAATGTGGACACATTTTCGCTTTCCTCATTCTTTACATTGGTAATTTATCTTTTTTTTTCAGTAGATTTCTGTAAAGCAAGGGTTGTTAAACCATGGCCTTGGTCACCTACTTGTTTTGTGTATAAATTTTGGTTGGTATTCAGCCTCATTTATTTGCTTATGTATTGTCTATGGTTTCTGTAACACTACCATGTCAGAGTGGAATACAGTTGTATGATCCACATGCCTGAGCTTTTAAGAAAAAAAATATTTTCAGCTGGGTGTGTTGGCAATCTAGCCCTTTGGCAAGCTGAGGCAGGAGGATCACGAACTCAAGTTTGGTCTAGGTAATCTAGCAACTTAGTGAGACCTCGACTCAAAATAAAATCTATTTTTAAAAAGGTGGATTTGTAGCTGAATATAAAGGCCCTTCATTCAATCAACTGTAACAGGGCCCTGGTTAGGGCTCTCTGATATCCTGTTCAGGGGAATGACAGCAGAAGAAAAAAGGCAAGAAGTTAGTCAGTTAGTTAGTTTGTTAGTTAGAAGGGGCACTGGGCGGTCAAAGCTCAATAAAGACTAAGACCCCAAAGCCTGGCATCCTTGGCCTTTGTTAGCTGCACAGCTTGATTGGGGGCTGTGCTCGTGGGCTACAGAAAACGATGTAAGTGAGCTGCTGATGCAGTCAAGGTTCAAGGACTGAGCAATAATAGAGTTTTGGAAAAGCACACAGGAACAGATCATGGTTAACTAGTAATTGACTGCCTGCTAACTATGACTACTGAGCTAGAAGGAATTTGCCTGAGTCACACCCACAGCTGCATATTGTCTTGCTTTAAAAAAGGCACTAGAGCTTCCCAGACCACTTGCTAGTCCCAATTCGGGCCGTTGGCTTGAAGATTAACCTGTCCATAAGCCAGCATGGGTCTCGCCACAAGTCTGGTAGGCCTAGCTAGTTTATTTTTGGGCCAATTTATTAGTATTAATCGCTGCCTGCTCTGCAGTGTGTCAAGCTGCTCTTCAGCACTCCGGTCCTGCCAAATTACTTTTCTCCTTTTTGGATTGGGTATTTTTAATGATTCTGTTTATATCATTCAAGGTTAAGCTACAGAAATAAGGTAGGAGATATATGTACATACCAGTAGATGAATAAGATAGGTGGAGAAAAGGAAGACCTAAGCAATCGGCTTACATGAGTGTGGAGGTTACCAAGCCAGTGTGAAATCTATAGGTCTGTCAGTCAAGGGGAGATCATGAACAGGCTAGAACCTCAGAGACTCTGCCTGTAGGCAGTCAGAGTAAATGATCCCATAAGTGAGAGCAAATGTAGATCCAAATACTATTCCGGGTGTGGCTCAAGGAATGCCTAAACTTGTTTTAGAATGCTTCTACTGATTAGGTTAGGACCACCACCATAATTTCTGATACTTATAAATTGACTGGCTAGGGATTTTAGCTGCATGAGAAAAATCTCACAGAGGCCACCCAATTATTGGTTGATCAAAATAACTGGGAGACGTATGCTACAAAGTATCTGCTGCTCCTAACCCTTTCTTCCAGATTGCTAAGGAGTGTGTACTGGGCTCACAGTTTTAGTAGAGCAAAGGTAACACATCAAAAAGCCATTATAGGAGTTTATCTTCTTTGTTGGCTTATAAGTCACGGCTTTTTGTTTTATATTCTAATGCTTTAGGGTTTATAATATGCATGCTTCTAACAATGTGCTGGCTCATAGGCAACACTGGCGGCAGGCTTGGTGAGGTGAAGAAAACTGGTGCCAGCCAGCAGGAGTCAGAGCAGAACGCTCTGAGATTACAGAAAGGCACCCTCATGACCAACTCTTCAGGGTGTGTAGGAGATTTCAGGAGAAAAATAGTAAAAAGAGTAGCTTTATTGTCATGTGTATTATGACAGAATTTCAGAGAAGAGAATTTAAAACAAAATTATTTGTACATATTTGCCATACATAATGGGTTGGTACATGCATATAACACATATTAATTCATTTCACCTTCCTTTCTTTTCTTCTTTTTTCTCCCCTCCCCTTTCATCTCTAAATCCCCTTCCTGTTTGCTAAAGATTTAGCATTGTAGTCTCAAGGTGCATCCATGGTTTTAACAAATGCCTCAAATTTATGCTTCTTTATGGCTGAGTAATTCTCCATTACGTGTAAATATCACATTTTCTTTATGTATTCATTTACTGATAGGCATTAAGCTCCTTTTAAGATTTAGCTAGGTCTCCCCACGGATTTGCATCTTCATCCATTTTCCCTCTAATTTTTATTCTTGAGGCTTTGTCTTACTGCATTGCCAAATTGCAAAAGCTGGGCCGGAACTTGCAGTCTTCATGCACGAATATCCAATGATGCTGGCATTACAGAAAAGCACCACCATGACCAACTCTTACTATTTTTGAGAGCTAAATAGCATATCATTTTGTGGATAGAGCACAAATTAACTAATTTCCTGTGAATGGGCGTATAAATTGCTTTGATTTCTTTAGCTCAAGGGGTGTGGTGTATTATGGCCTGGGATTGAGGGTTTTTATGAGATCTTAGGGTGTCCTAAGACATGTGTATTCCTAGTGTCTGCTAGTTAACCCATCAATGAACTAGGTGAGGACTCAAGCTGTTTGTATCTGTGTGAGGCTTGGATTAATAGTGCCATTTGCTTAGGGGTGGCAGTCTGTGGAATTTGTGAACTTATAGTGTCAGAAGAAAAACACGGGCTCGGTTCATGGTTCACTGTGTTGTTGCATACTCTTAGGAATTCTGGAATGAACAGCCTGAA
Organism: Cavia porcellus; assembly: GCF_034190915.1. Classification (NCBI taxonomy): domain Eukaryota; kingdom Metazoa; phylum Chordata; class Mammalia; order Rodentia; family Caviidae; genus Cavia; species Cavia porcellus. The sequence goes on along the minus strand of NW_026947515.1, from coordinate 43,945,215 downwards.
GCGTAGTTTTCTTAAAAGTACAATTTTAATATTATGATTTTTTTTGTCTTCTTTCTACTTCTCTATTACAGTTTAGTTCAAGAATTTTCCCCAAAGGCCTCTTGCACTCATAGGCAGAACGTCTGGAATCTTAGGGGCATTGTAGCTGACTTTCCCTTAGGAGTTGGGGTCCTATTGGAAGAGGCGTCACTGGGGTGTGGATGAAAAAGGCATAGCACCCTCTTTGGTTCATCCCTTCTCTTGTGACCTGTGCAGCTTCCTGCTGCCCAGACCCTTCTGCATGCCTCCTTCCTCAGACTGAAAATGCAAGCCAGAACAAACCTCTCCTCGTTTAAGCTGTCAGTGTTAGGTATTGTCTCAGTGACAAACAACATGATCAAGACACTGTGTTTTTTTTCCTATCCTACTTCAGAACCACCTGGAGTCCCAGGATTTATTCAGGTTACAACTATTACAGACAACTAAGTTTGATTTTAAAAAAGTATAGGCAGACAGATAAGGCCAGGCCCTTGAGGGACTCCATGCTGAGGATGAAAACACATCACAGCAGTGGCTAGAGGCACATATGTTGAAGGCCAAGCCTCAAGTAAAAGTCGGAATGACCAGGACTACATGCCTCCCCAAGGAATATACAATGTGCTATAACTGGCAATACATGGCCTAATAAATCCTGGATAGCCATTGGTCACCCAGGTTGGTAAGCAAGACCTCCTGATTCATCTTTTCCTAAAATGGTTCTTCTTCTTCCCAGACTTCCTGTGTGACCTGCTTCCTCACTGGATCATTAATAACTAAGCGGCCACCCTTATAATCTCTTTGGTTGATCATAGTTTTGATCCAAGTTGTACTCACCTCCTGATTTCATACCCATCGCATCATTTTGCTTCATAAAACTTTCTCCGCAAAGTGCGGTCTATAGCAACCCACTTTTGGGTCTCCTCTAGCCTCTTGGGAGCTCTCTCTCTCTCTCAATAAAGTTTTCCTACTCTTAACCTCATTGTTCCTTAGAATTCACTCTATGATTTTGAGGCATATGAACTTAGTCTATCTGACCTCTGCAGTTTGAAAGTTACATTTATTTCCCCGATAGCACAACCATCTGTTGGGGATGTTGGGCTGTGTCCCTAAGGTCCCCATGACTTTTTATGATGATTTGGGTTTTGCAACCCTTCATTCTTCTTTAGTAGGAGCTTAGCAGAACACAACAGTCTCCTATCACAAGGCATCGAAGCCTCCTTTCCCTCACACAGCACCTCTTACGATGAGGTCCTTACCATGTAGACAAGGCTGCTTTCATCCACTTCTGTTGCCGGAACAAAATAACTGCAACCAAATAAAATAAATTTAAAATAAGTTTTGAAAGAAAGAGGTTTATTCTGTCGCATTCTTCTGGGTCAAGGCGGTTGGCTGTGAAGACCTCATGGTGCATCAACTCACGGCAAAAAGCAGATGGGTGAATACAGAAGAATCCAGGGCACTGCAGTAGCTCATCTTAAAGAAACTACTCCAGTCCCCAGAAAGTCATGGGTCTCTGTTAACAGACTCATCTCCTCTGACAGACATGGGTCACAGCACTACGATGGCTGTCAAATTTCAACATGAGTTTCAGAGGAAACAAATCATAGTCATTGCCAACTGGACTCATTGGCAACATGGAGCCTCTTCTGTCCACATGACCACACTGCCAAGATGCTGAATATGCATCCACAGCAGGATTCTCTGCTCGTCTTCTTTTTATGTGGGGTGCCCTTTACTCAGGTATTGGCTCCATCTTACTCAGTGTCATGCTGCAGGTCACTTCCTAAGTGTGTTCCATGCCCGGCCCTCTTTAACTAGCTCTCCATTCTTCTGTGCTGCTTAATTCTGTATTAATATATTTGATACTGACATTTGATCGAACACTATTTATTCATGTTTTCACTTGCCTGTACTCTTCTAGAAAAAAGCTCCCACTAGGGAATTAGTCGACCTGCTTGTGGCTGTGCACATGATGATGCTTATTAAGTATTTGTTGCATGAATAAACAACAACATGAATCTTATTGGTTATTTAATCCCTGTGGCAACATTTTGAGTTGTAAAACCCAATACGAGGAAATTACCCAATAAGCAAATAAAAGAAATACAGGTATAAACATCTAAGACTGCAGAGTGATGGGGTTAGGGGGGGCTGTAGAAAAGGGAAAAAAATAGATATATATCTGGAATTTGTAATGTGCTTATAATTTGACTAAAGTTGAAAATAATATGGTTGCTTCCCAAATAGAGAAATAACAGTGTCACCTACTATTTATTTATTTAGTGCATTACTGTGTACGCAATGGAGAATGTTCACATGTTGTGGAAACATACAGAAATCTGAACTTACAAAATACACCAATTAAAGGGTATCTGTTTGCATAGAAAAGAATTCTTTTCAGTACAAAAGGATTAGCAGCGGGGTTCCTTTAAATAGCATCTCCCTGAGTGCTTGAAAGTGTTTATTTATAGGTCATTAACTGCTTGACCAAAATGCCTCAGGGCAGAGCAGCTTAAAGACAACTGGTCAGGAGGCCATGCAAGTGGAATCAATTCAGCTGAAAACAAAGTGTCTTTGAAATGATACATTAAATCAATGGGAAAGAGGATTCATGAACCCAAATTTGTTTTATCGTGGCAGGGAGCACATGTATTGGGTGAACAGTACACCTGTGTGTTTTCATTCTTGACAAACCAAGGCGGGAGCATGTAGTCTAGATGCTAAACTCTGATATGTCCAGGGTCATGGCTGTGTTTGGCTTCCCTTTGGTTGTGCTTTAATTAAGAGGTAAAATTATGAAGTGGCAGATGTTTCTAGCCTGAGGACCTGGGTCAGTTACATCCAGCAGATGGTCCCAAACAAGAGCGTAGCCTTTAATGAAGAAGCATTTGCAATTCATGAGCATTCAAGATGTCCCCTTCTTTCACTTTCCGATGTTCTGCTTGTCAGGGGTCCCCTTGTGTGGCCCGGGAGATGATGAATTACGAAAACCCCTTCTGGTTGGGCTACAGTCCTGTGCTGATGAAAATTAAAAGTATTATCTCCCAGAAGATCAAGAGGTTCAGCTCTCTGGAGTGGAGGCTTCTTCTTTGGTCCTTGTTTTTATCAGCCTGATGCTCTGGCAAGTGTCATCACGTTTGTCAGAAGCCTTTCCCAGCATATGACCTGGCCCCAGGATCAAAGCTGTGGAAGAACTAACTTGCTCCTCTGTTTGGTCCCTAAATTGTTCACATGAGCTCATTTTGACCTTGTGCCATGAGAACCAGCAGGTGGAGGCCCAGGAAAGATTATTATCTTCAGGCAAAATATTCTGGTGAGATACTAGAAACTTTGAATTTTGCTTTTATTGTCCCGAGTGACCAGAGGCAAATGCATACACACACACACACACACACACACACACACACACACACACACACACACGAAGTCTGAATGACTGAGTTACTGAATCTTCATTTTTATATATTCAGTAATGATATAAGAGCTATTCTGGGAAAATTTATCAAGAAAGAAGATAATAAATATTAGTTCCCTTTATCCCACAAAAGAACAGTGATAATCAAAATAAACAAACAAAAGGTCATTATTTAATGTAGTGTTTATGTTAATTTATATAATGCAAAAGTCACTGATGATATAAAGCCAGCCTATTATGCCATGGACTATGTAACAACAGGAAAACATGTTGATCATAGACACATTATGGAATAAAGCCAGAAACAACAAAAATTTTAACCACACCAATTTATTGGATTTGGTGTTTTATCCTCTGTTAAAAGACTGACTCTGTGACAGCCAGCTTTTATATGTTATAGAAGAAATCAAGGAACTGTAAGTCCAAGTTCTTAAGCCCTTTTGTGTAGGAAAAGCAAAAAAAAAAAAAAAAAAAAAAAAAAAAAAAAAAAAAAAAAAAAGCACAAAGGAAATAGGTGCAGGTTTGGCTCTGAGTCTCGCTGATTTAGTAGGTGCATTTTCTGTCATTTTAGCAAGTCCTCTAGCATATTTGCCAAATTCCAGCTGCTCCCTTCTTTGAAGTTCTTGGTACCCTAGTGCTTCCCAGAGCATCTTCAGGCAAATCGTGGTGACTAAAGACTTCTTTGGGCAACACCCCAGCTAGGAGTTGCAAGAGATGCCTCCTAGTGCTGTCCAAAGTCTCCTCTGTCTCAGCAGATTGTGAGCTGAGAAACCAAGGAAGAAGCCAGTTCTCTCAAAGAATAAGATAAGGGCTCATTTCCATGCTTCCTTAACACTGTTGTGTCTCTAGTTACAAAGTATACCATTGATTTAATAAAAACTTCTCAAAAATCTATTAAAAGTATAATTAACTGTGAAACTATAACTTCAAAAGTACTAACATGGAAAAGTATACGCATTTTTAAAAAGAAAAAAATGGCATAAAAATAAAGGATTTTCATGAACTCTGAGCATAGAAAAATGTGATTTTCAGTCTGTTATTTTAATGTATTTTAATGTATTTTAACTCTGAAGAAATTTGGAGGTACTTTGGAGTCAAAAGTACTTGAACTCGAATTAGTCCCGTGAGCCAGGCTTACATGAGCATGCCAAATTCTAGGTTCTTTAAAGGACCTATTTCCAAATACAATCACATTCTGCATCACTGCAGGTAAATCTGTGGTTTTGGGGAGGCACACAGCTAAGACATAGCAACCAGGGACTTCATCCATTCTCTGGGACAATGTGTAAGGCCACTGAATCAATAGTACCCCCCAGTTTTAAAATGTGTCAGCGTTCATGAAGATTCCATTTGTACCATAACTGGGCATAGGGGATTTAATTTGTTTCTTAAAGTTCAACGTTGACTGTGACCTTCAAAACCAATGTAGCTTTTGAAAGTTAAACATCTCCATCAATGGCTTTTCATTGGTGCCCGTACTTTTGCAATATGAATCTCAAAGTCTCTTGTGTAGTGGACCCCTGAAATTCACAGTGGTGAATTAGAGCACCCACAAATTGTGAATAACTGCAAATTTCAGATTCGTCAGAAGAATGTCTATTTTAATGATTTAAATTCTAATTATGCTATGTCTCCTGCAGTTATGTAATTTAATTTAATAAAATACTGTATTAATAAAGCCTTAGGAGGTATAGGGCATTTTGGTGGCATCTTAGGGCTTTAAGAAGAACAAAACTGAGCACACTGGAGATAGCTACATTCAGTAGAGTAAGCAACCCGCTATGATCTCTGGAGCATCTGCCAGAGATGGTTACAGAGCAGCAGCCAATCAGCATCAAGAGCTCCTGGATGGGCTACTTGCAAACCTCCTGAAAAAAAAATTGCAGAGGCTATTTGTGGGTTCTGAGAAATTGCAGGAGTTCCTAGAACAACTTTCAGCTAGGTTCAAAGGAAAAATCCTTGAACAACTTTGAAGTGCAACCTCCTGAAGGCATACTGTATAGAAGTATTACTGGTGAATCTTTTTTATGCCCTAGTAATAACAATGTGTTCCACAGCGACTTGTTGACTTCTACACAGGAAAGCACACACTAAAATGATGATAATAGCACACAGTTCCTCTGGCCCTGAATCAATGCCAGCAGCTTCTTGATGCTTTGGTTTCAAGCAGGAGCCTAAAGAGATGTCTTTCTATGGTCTGTTGGCCATTTCAGAACTTGGACAGTGAAATGGTCAATTCATTAGAAAGGAACAGCTTGAAGCAACCTCCTCCTCCCCTGGTGAGGGGCTGTGAGCATGGCAGGCTGCAGCGGCCCAAGAAGGGCGCCACCGGTGCTTACTGGGACCCGTGCCCTGCTGGGACCTGGAGCACCAGGAAACCAAGCAACCCCTCCAACCCCTGCCTGTTTTGTTTTGTTGAACTCCAGTATACATGAAAGTGTGGACAACTATTTCGAAGAGAACAAGAGACTCTATGACAAACATTAGTGACTTCCCGATTGTCTGGTTTTGAGGGCCTAAAATGCCTTCCTCATTCTGTTCGGATCAGTTTTATACTATGTTGTTTTGTATGAATTCTCTGTATGCAAAGACACGGACAACTATTTGGAAGAAAACAAGAGACAATATGATAGACAGTGAAGATCTCAGGTCGTCTAGCTTTGAAATTTATATCTCTTCCATTGCTTTCTTATGTCTTATTTTGTTCTGTTTTGTTGTGTTTAATTTTACCCCCTTTAAAATAAAAATTAAAAAAACACACAGTTCCTGTGTGGCTAAATGCAAGAAAAAAATAATGTGCTTCATGGAGCAATTGCATGACAACAAAACTAGTTTAGGTTTTTAAAATGTACACATTTTCGGATGTGATGCAGACTTTCATTTTTATGTTTCTAAAGGAGTGAAAAATGTAAGAGGACTTTCTTAAACAATTTCAAGTTAATAATTTAAAATAAATAAATGGATGGGTTTTTTTTTTAGGAAATATGTTACCACACTTGACTCAAGAAACATACTAAAGAAACTATCAGGAGAAACATTTTCAACGTTTATCCAAAGAATGGTCTTATCCTAAAATGCTAGACCAGGAGGGCATTTGGGGTTAGTTGTTTGGCCTCCAAAGAGTAGAAAAAAGTTTGCGACATTTAATGTGTTTTGGAACATAGATAAGCAGAAGACTTTCTCCTCCATTTTGCTAAGTTATGCTAACCAATGGTCAGCTTCCCAGGGGACAATAGCTGTCACATTCACATGGGTACAAAGCTGTGGGGAATTGCTGAAATCCCTGGTCACACCTGTTATCAGTGCTAGAACTAAACGGGCAAGAGAAAGATGATTGTCAGAGCCCGAAAGAAAGGCTGGGCAGGAGCTGCAACATTTGCTCTGGGGACTTACGCAGCTTCTGTGGACCTTGCAGATAAAGGGCTGGGAGACTAGGTCTTCATCTCACTCCCCATCTACCTTTCATTAGCTTTCTTAAGTTCCTCACTGGTCAAACCCAATGAGGAGCCATAGGTCAAAAGAGCCTGTTGATGTCCAAGGGAATTGGCCTTGTAGAGCAGAGGAGGAGGAGAAAGAAGAGGGTGGTTCTGGATGGGTAAGTAGAAATTAATTGCCCATCACTACACAATATGCTTTAAATTTAATCCTCAAAGGTAGCACACATGTAGAGAATAATCTAACCTATGATGATAGGTTTAAAATATCAAAATAACATTAGCAAATGAGATTCAGAACAGTTATGAAGTTTTGTACTCAATGCGGTGTTTCTCCAATTCTTTATACTTTTCTAGGAAACTTGGCTTCAATTCTTTAGGTTTCAAGGGAAATTTCCACCCTCTCTTCTTCCTTCATTCTCTTTCCTCAAGGGAGCAGAACTAACATGCTTAACTGATGAGCACTAGAGAAAACACTAGGCCTACTGGATCTATTTTTGAACCAACTTGTCCACAAAGGAGACACAGGTATCCTTTGTGTCTTCATCTTATCAAGAAGGTCCTTAAATTTCAAGCCGGACCTGGGGCCAGAGTAACAGTATTGAACTTGAGGCACAGAGTTAGTAAACCCATGTGGTGCTGCATCTAGACTGTCATCATGCAGTTTAGGTCTTATTAATACCCAGAATAATATTTGTCTTCATCTGATGCTTATGTCTTAGTCATTCTGAATGTGAGAAGGGAAGAATGAACGGTGTTAATTTACTGGCTTTAAGAATGCCAACAACCATTTATCTTTAATGCATCTTCCTCTAGTGTTAAAGGAAAAATGCTCATAACGTTTATTAAAGTAAGGAAGACTTTATCTAGGGCCATGGAGGGAGGTATGGAGACCACTCCAGTGGGAATTCAGAGCAAAGAAGAGAGATTGGGCTCAACTCCAAATACAGCAATAGCACGGACAAGTGGGAATTTATAGATGGGGCAGGGTAGGGGTCAGTGGATGGAAAATTATTAAGAGAAATCAGTAGGGGAAAGGGAGATTCTGGATAAACCATTCCACCAGGATTCTTGTTGAAGGGAGACCAGTACTTTCCTGGATGGAGGCTTGAAGCAGGGCTGCTGTTATCTGGAATCACTTGCCTACCTTCCACCAACACTATGAGAAAATTCTCTAAGAAAGAAAAAATGAATTTATTCAATTTAACCAAATTTAACCAAATTTACCAATTTAACCAAATTGCAGAGGGGGAGGAGCTAGTCTGCTCCACCTCCATGAGACAGAAATAATTCAATTTATGGAAAGGGTAGCACAAAAGCCAGGGAACATGTGCATATAGATTTAGCCAGGCTTCAGGCACCAGAGAACCCAGGAAATACTGGCTCTTCCTTGGCACCAGGGTCAGGGGTGAAAGTTTCTGGTCTCTCAGCGTGAAGAAACTGGACAAATAGCTTATTTTTAACAAAAACCTAATTTCTAAAAAAAACCCATTTTATTCTCTTGGTTAGATGACTTGACATCACCTGAGGTAAGACAGAAGAGAATCTGGTCAGATATCAAAGGTGACCAGATACTGAGAAGAAGTTCTTGCTAAAGTGACTTAGTGGAGTTCTTTGTAAAACTGGATCTTGGAAGGAAATTCAGTTACCTTAGAAGTTTCAGGACTGTAACTAAAATTTGGCAAAGCAAATGATCTTTGTCAGTAACCAGTGCCACTATTATTAGCACCAAAAGTCACACAGATACTGGGTATTAATGGAGATACAAATGCTGACTTCTAAGGGAAAACTTAAACCTGCTTCATTGGTTTTTGGCCTCTGAAGCATACACTCATGAATTTATCATCAAAGTATGGAATAAAAAGCCATGGCTGTTCTTGCAATGGAAAGCCAGCCATCTGAAAGAGTGTTCTGTGGGACACTTTGGGTTTTGCCACTGGGCTTGGCTTTGGATCTGACAGTAGGGGCTTGTATTTGGACAACAGCGCACCTCTGTCACTGTTGTTAATGAATGGCCTTTGGGCACTATCTAGTCAAGTCTAGGAAGGCTGAAAGCCACTGTCTTCTCTCCTTCCTGGAGCTCCAGTGTGTGCTGGTGGCCTGTCAGAGCCAGAGATGCTCATGTTCCCTACAATCTGCCTCCATTTCTCAGAAGCAGTTTGTGACTCAGGATGCTCCCCAGCATATGATGCAATAAATAAATATTTTTACAGGTCCTTAAACTCTGGAACAACCAGATAAAGACAAGGAAGACACAGAAAGTGAGATTGATGACACACAAAATGACAAACTCTTTGAAAGCATGTTCTCACAGCAGTATTATTGCTGTTATATAGAGGGACAAGCAGAATGCTAACACAAGACATTAAAAAAAAATGTACCCCAGAAAGACAAAGCTGAGGAGTGACAGAAAGGGCATTCGCGCTTGGGTTTTATGCTTCCCAGCCATCCCATGCCACGGGACGGCTGTGGTCACGATGAATGTCAATGAACTTTTAATGAGGTCTTAATCAAGTGCTTCATTACATCTCAGGGAGCAGAGCAACTGGCCTTTAGGAGACAAAAGCCCGTATTCAAGCCAAAAGGGCTCCGAAGAGCTTACAGGTTCTGCTTCCTTTCAAGGACATCTCTGTTAGCCTTTTCACCCTTCTTTCGCTGCCCTGAAGACCTGGAAGCAAACAAAAAGAAACCCTCAGATCTACTTTGCATTAGCTCTGGACTGCCCGTGGCCTCAGTGCTAATGAAGTAACTTAACACATTCTGGCTGAAAAGTTGCATTGCATTTGCATATGTTTAGTTGTTTCCAAAGTCTTTACTTCCTAAGGCTGATGTGACCCTCCTAAAACTGCAGGAAGCCACATTTTTCTTCCCTTTCTTCCTTTCCCTTCTTTCCTAACCCCTCTACCCTGTCTTTCTTGTTAGGCCAATCTAACAACAAAGTTTAGCCCCTGGCAGATTTTTCCATACAACTGAAAGGCACAGATTCATAGGCCTTCATTTAGAGCTGCTAACTGAGCTTGACAATCCCAGCTTGACCTCATTTCTTACTGTATTTTCTCCCACAAAGACTGAAATGTGGATATGCTCAGATAGTCTGCTACTCCATTAAAGGATGTTTTCAATAAGCTCTTGGTTTTTCAATCGGTTTACTCAGATAATGCGGACCTGTCACAATCTTGGTGCTAAGATCATACTAGAGGAAAATTATCACTGAAGTTTGGGACATTATGCAGGCACTCCTATAAGATGCCTTAAATGTGGAGCGTGGAGAGCAGTCAATTTAGGATATTCTGATATTGATTCCAAGTACACAGTGGTCAAATAGAATGAGCCCGACATCGAGCCGTTTCACTCCTGCAGGATTTTATAAACAATCCTATGCTAAAAACATGATTATGACCATTGGAGAATGGCTACTGTAGGTATCATGAATGGAATTAAGAATATCAATTTATTAAAAGGAGAATACAAAGTAATTTATAGTCAAAAACATGGCTCCAGTGCATTTTGCGTTTCTTTTCCTGTTTTATCTTTCCTTAAAATTAGGCATCCAAACTGCATGTATGTTTAAGTGTATAGGATTGATAACCATATTTCTAAGTTTTTGTGGATAGCTGAACAGAACTGGTTGCCGTTTCACTGTTTGAATCCCCACTTTATATACTCCACTTTAGTATCTTGAATAACTACTTGTAAGGGGACAATCTGTAATCATCAACTAGTGATTTCTGTTTATTTTTTTTTTTCTTGAAAGTATATATTATTTCTAGCTGTTTTCTGTTTCGTTTATTCTTTAAATAAAATTTAAAAAAAATTAGGCATCCAGTCCTGCATCAGCAAGAAACTGAGGGAAAGAAATGATCAGTGTACAAACCCATCCTATGTACATTTGCTTTCTCTTGTTTTGGTCCCTGGAATGGATCTCATGATCTGTCTGCTGTGCCGCTGAGAGTCATCCCTGACCCGGGCTTGTCCTATTAGGTATCTTCTGTGTCCCCTCTCACAGCTTGTCCCCCAACCTCAAAGGATGACAAAGGGTTAGGCGATTAGTAGACGGTTTTATAAACTAATAAACAATGAAGTTTTGATTTCTGCTAGTCCTTTCTGTCTTTTGTTTTCCTAGGGTGCATGACTGGGGATGAGAGAGTTTCAGAGAAATTCTAAAAATGGGAATTTATTTATTCTGAGTGAAGGGAAGGGTCTGGCAATAGTGATACTGTTTAAACTATATAGTGCATAAAAGAAAAATATCTTTTTCTGGTACCTTTCTAGATTCCTGGTTAAAGCACCTGTAACAAAAGACAGATTAATGAGAAAAGCTTGCAAATATGTTTAATGTGAGCTTTCCGTGTCATGAGAACTTCATAAGGAAATGAAAACTCATAAACAGTTAAGCCTGTGTGTTTTAATATGAGGTTTAAAGAGTAGAAAGCCGTGCTCAGGGTGTGAGCTCTCTGAGATAATCTGGAGAATTTAGACAGGCTAGTTCGTATTCTTAGAGCTATTCATCTCTGTAGACACAGATGCCGCTTTCCTGTGAGTACAGGAGGGCACTTCTTATTACAGGAGAGGCTTGTAACCTGCTTCTGTGGAAGAAATTTATGTCTAGATTTTATGATCTAATTCAGATGAAAACAGGAAATTTTCCTGCTTCAATTGTTTTCTCAAGTTCCCTCATGTTAAATATTTAATAGGTCACAGTGTCGTATTTTGGAGTAGATTGCTTTGAATACCTCAAAGTTGTAAGATGTAAACTGTATGTAAACCAAGTTACCTTAGTTGATCTGAGCGTTAAGACTCCTTGGTTGTTATATAGGATGCCTTTCTGCACAGTGAATGGTGTAACTTTGTTTTTGGAGATCAATAACATACTGGATCCGCTTAGCTCAAGACAGCTGATTGCATGCGTCTTTTTCCAGCTTGAGTTCTGTGTCTGTACCTTGGTAATTTGAAATCAACCATGATGACAGAATTTGTACCAAGGAAACTGGCCAATGTACACACTAGGACTTCTCTTGAAGTCCTTCTCAAGTCCTTCTTAAGAAGTGAGTTCCCAAGTTTGCTAGATCACGACTTGAAATGTTAAACATCTGATCCCGCTTTTCCATCAAACCATTTGCACTGATTTCTCCATTCTTAACTGCTTTTCTTTCTTTTTCTCAGTTTAGGAACTAATAGAGTGATTTTTAAATTTATTTAGTATCTATTCCATTTAAGACTGTTCTGAATACTATGGAGAATTCTGGAACAACACAGACAATGCCATCAGCCAGGATAAATTAGTTATCTATAGTCTGAGGTGGAGTTAAATGGACACAGTAAAAAATCTCCCCATCCAGAACTGTGAAGGCTTGGACATTTCCATGAAAGGGCAGCGTATGGGTGGTTCTTTGAAGAGCAGAGTAGGATTTCAATGAGATGATGAGGGAGAGAGGGAGGGCACTTACAGTAAGGAATGGTCAGAACGAAGTGGGAGGGCTGTGACATCACAGTGCCACATGTCCGGGGAGGGTGGGACACAGTTTGGTCATTTGAGGGTAAGGTACTTTGCAATTCATGAAGGGCAGAGGTGAGGCCATAGTTAGCAGGATTCTGAATACACTTTTCATGTTTAGTTTCATTTTCATTTTTAAGAAGCCATTTCTTTATCTACACAGCTATTTTAAAATATCAAAGCATTGATTTATTGTTCGTTGTACGCGTCAGGTTCCAAGATTTTTAGCATGAGCCACTCTGAAAATTCCATTTAATTTCATGGAATTTGTTAGTTTCATTAACATAAACTGGAAAAGGAAAGAAAAGAAGAAAATTTAGCCCTTTGCTGCTTTTACAAGAAAATTATTGCAAGAGTAACTTTGTATAGTTTGTCTGTATGATGGCATTTAAAATTTATATCTGTAAGCAATATTTTTAGCAGTAGGACTCTGAATTAAAGGGCATATATATTTAAAACCAGCACTGGACTGGTTGTAGTTCCTTCTAAGAAATTGCATAAATTTATTTATACCCCATCGTATCTTATGGAAGTTCTTTATTCTTTGTTCAGTATGTGGTGATAATTTAAAAATGTCAATAGGTAAAATTACGTTTTCTGAATAGGTAAAATTACATTTTCATTTCTCTGTTATGAATTAAATGTTTCATTTAAATATGATTATTGGACATTGTATTTTTTCTTTCCAAAGAGCTGCTTAGCCCTTGCTAATTATTCTATTTGCTTATTCTGCTTATGCTATAGATTTGTATAAATGCTTGGTAAATGAAGGGAATTAAATATCTAGCTCTAGCATTTCTCTTTTTGCAAGTTTGTTGTTTGTTTTTCATTTTGTTTATGATATTGCTTTTCTGGTAATACAGATTTTCAACACCTTAAACTAACATTTTTCTTCATGGGCTTAGAATTTGTGAATTGTTTAGAAAAGAATTGAATAAATCAATTCTTTGTTATAGAAAATAGATACTTTATTGCCTTTTAAAAATACTCAAATGTCTCATTTTAAAATAATTTATCATAGGCATCTATTTGAATAGTAGATTCATGACAGGTTAATTCCCTTAATTATTATTTATTTCAAGCTTAATTTTAGACACAGAGAGATGGGCAAAAAACATTTTTCCCTAAATAACTTTCATTCTGGTGTATCATAGTTATATGTTATTTATGTACACAATCATAATTATATTATCTATGCCATTCATTAAAAACTAGGGAGACTTCTATGCCAATATGTATTATATGTAAGCATACGAAATAGAATCCACTCATCAGAAAGCCAGGCAGTCCTCCTATGGAGGGAGGAAATAGATAATTTCTGTATTAAACCAGTTTCTGTTTAAAGTATCTTGAAAGTAGTCAGGACCTCGGAAGCAGCTCAGCCACTAACACTGTCACAGGGACTCAGGACCAGCTGGACTGTAGTCCTGTAGAGTTTGTGGTGGGGGTTCAGCTGCCAGTTACTCCATTCCATGAGGATTAGGTCCATTCTCTTCATCTTCAGGTGATTTTAGAAACCTTATATCTTCCTTACAGGAAACTGTGCAGCGAGGTCCAGAGAATGTTGACAGGTGTAAGCCCTTTCATAGAACTGCAAAGAATCTCATAAAATTACAAGTGTCTTAGTTACTTTCTTGTTCCTGAGGCAGAATAGCTGACATCTACAAGCTGAAGGAGAGATTTCTTTTGGGTAATAGTTTGTAAAGGGTTCAGTTCATAGTTGACTAATTTCAAGGCAAGGGCAGCATGGCATGGGAGAGGAGCACGGCAGAGGAAAAGCAGCTCATGGCATGGCAGGTAGGAATCAGCAAGCACTCCAGGCAGGAGGTCGTAGGACATGCCACAATGACTTACCTCTTCCCACCAGTCTGCCCCTTCCCATATCACACCCAGCTATAAACATCAGTGGATTAATCCAGTATCACACACCCATGATCCAGTCGCCTCCCCAAAACCCCACCTCTGGGGGGACATCTAGACATAAGCCATAACAATAAAGAATGTCAAGGGAATTATCCTTAAGAGAGACAACTTAAAGAGATTTTGAACCTAGGAGAAATGTCTGAATGCTCCAGAGTTACAAACATACTTAGGGAAGTATTTGGTCTCAGAAAGTTTAGTATTTCTCAAAATGGTAGCTGCAACATCCAGCACCCCACTTACCTATGATGACTTCATCCAGAGGCTATAGAGGTTATAGAGTAGGACCTCAGATTACATTCCTGACTTCATGAAGTGAATATCCGTAGCACCATTTTCAAGAAGGGAGACCTGAAGTTCAGAGAAGCTAAGTAACTTACTCACCATGAGAGCTCAGGCCTGCCCTTCTGGTTCAGTCTCTCCAGGCTTCCATTTCCCATTACCAAGTCCTTTCCCTGTACCAATCCTCCAGGCTCCAGATTATCTGGGAGGGAAAATCACCCAGAATTTTATTAATCTTTAATTTTTATAGTTTACATACTACAAAGTTGTGACTCCATCAGAACATTTTTAGTGAGCTGCTTGCATGAGGGAAGGTATTCATGAGCCTAGGGTTTTGTATGTAGTCCTAAAATCATCCCTTGCCTGTCCAATAGCCACCCTTAAAAATCAACCTCATTTGCTCCTTGCGTGGTATTAGTGTTTGAAGCCATATCTAATGTACCAGGTGAGCCCTTTTCCCTCTAAGCCAATGGTAAAACAGCTGCTCCCTGAATGATGGTCATGTTGGGGGGCTGCTTGGTGGAGCAGACCAAAGCCACACCCAGGTATCTTCCGTCCTGGTCCCAGGACTGTCTCAGGACCTCTCTGAGCATGACCTATTTCTACCCTGCCTGCCTCTCCTTTATGTCCTTCCTCACAGTCAAACACTATTGCCAATCTATAAATAATAAAGTAGATTTGATAGAAAGACAGAAAAACTACAACTTCTTTATTGCACGATTGTATTGCTGACATCTATCAAGGTGTCTGGCTCATAAGGACCCAGTACAGATCTGTGCTCTAAAGTTAGCAAAGTTGTACACATACATGTGAACGTATATATGTGTAAGTGTGTGTGTGTGTGTGTGTGTGTGTGTGTGTGTGTGTTTGTGTGTGGAAAGGAGGAAATGCAGTCGGTGGGATACATGGTAAGATGATATATGGAAAATTCAGCGTGTAATACTGATCACACAAGAATTAAAAAAGAAAAAACCAGTAGCCATTTGGTTGGACTGTGTAAAGTGAAGATTACTAATTGCACAATTAGTGGTCTACTGAATGGTTATTTAACAATATACCCCCCAGTTCCCAGGACCTAATTCCCATAACAGGGCTGAACACTGTACCTGTCAAGTACTATCCTTTTGGTTAAAAGAGGGAATTGACCAATCCTGGCTGATGGGGTGGAGGAGAAGCCTGCTGGCAGCTTCGGATGTTTTCTCAGAAGAGAAATATAGGTGAAAATATCCCTCTTTTTGGTAGAAGGTCAAAGTTAATACACTGAAGATGGGAACTGGTCTTTGATGCCAATGTTGATCTGGGTTTGAAAATTTCCTGCTTCTGGACTCCTGGTTATTTCAAACAAAAAATGGTCTTAATTTTTGAACCACTTTTGATACTTTCTGAAGAAAGCATCCTCACTGAATGCTCACATGAACAAATGACCATTTCTAACTCATATAAGAACAATTACATATATTAAGGCATGAGGTTTAACAGGTTTATTTTGGAAGAGATACTTAAATCTATTCATAAATGTTCTGCCTCTGCTTTACTGCTAGTATGCGTAAGTTTACAGATTGTAAAATGGGCAAATGTATTTATGGCAGGTATATTCTCATTTTCTGCATTGCCATATTTACAGATTAAGTATCCTAAAGTTCTAGAAAGGGCTAGAGTGCTACAGCCACTGTCGACAGCCAAGTTGGCTTGTATGCACCATACTGCTGTTTGGAGATTCTACAAATCAGTAAGGGATTTTTAAAAGGTGTTTTGATCAGTTCACTCAAGTGAGACTCATGCATGTGGGTTGCTTATTAGTCTGGTTGGCTGTGGAAAATGGTCAAATATGTGTGAAGTCCATAAGCCCTGGCAAGGTGTCATTTCAACACAGATCCTACTCGCATTCATTTATAATAAGTGAATTCTAAGAACAGTTCCCAGTTGTCCTTTCTAAAGACCTTTCCCTGCTCCATATTTTTAATGGAAAGGAACAGTTATGCAGAACTTTCATTTTTTTTTTTTCTTCTGCAATTTCTTTAGACCTCTGAATCACTATCACCCCCGTCAGTCAAATCTGGCTGCCTTCACAGACACAGAAAAACAACCTGGGTCAAAATCTGTTTGTAGAATTATTTTTAAACGAACTTCAGCCCTGAGTTTGTGAGGATTTTATTCTAACGCATGCAGCACCCAATATCGCCACAGGGTGGTAGGGACGGCCACGAAATGTGAACAATCAGTGGGCTTGTGCCGGCTGAGACTGAGTGGAAACAGATTTATAGGAAATGTAATCTTTTTGCTTTGCATAGCTCACTGTCAGTGTGATATTTAAAATGTTCAATTTCCTATATTCTTGAACAAGCCTACTTCTACTTGCAACATAGAAAAGAGACAGGCTTAAAAAATAGACTTCAGACATAAAAGCCCAAGCCCAAGAATAACAGGGAACAGCCTTGTGTGGAAAGAGGAGTCAGCCAGGAGGCCAGCAGCTCTCAGGGTTTGCTTGTCCTGGCAACTCTGAAGTCTCTTTAGAGCTCTGAACTTCATTGTCTTCTCAGAGGTGTAAAGAGAGGAGGATGTATTACTGATTAGCTATGAAATTTCCCTTAAATCCTCTGATTTATGGCGAGAAGGGTGTTTGCACCGTCTCCACGTGAGGTAAGGGTCTGAGATAGTATCGTGGTGTTAGGAAAAGAAAAATTGCAAGAGATTTTTCATTCAAGATATTTGAGGATAAATAAGTGTCACATTTCTTTATTTTTAAAAAGTCAAATCAAACCATGCTTCCGGGAGTCAAAGCTGCCAGGGAAGAGAAAGCTTGCGGGAAGATCACAAAAACAAAGGAACAAATATTAACATTGACTGTTTAGTGCCTGAAAGCTTTTGAGCCATAGTTATAGACAGAATGCTTAGCTTTATTCATTTAAAAAATACAGACATGAGAGAAGAACTGCATTTGGAACAATGTGAGTACTGTATTTATACACTCACTTCCTCACTTTTTACTGAGTAAGGAACCGGGAATGCTGGTTCTCTCAGACTAATCAAGTGGATGGTTCAAACAACTGAACTAATGAATAAGCAGATAAATAAATGTGTTGTTAGAAATGTGACATATATGTTGAACAAATAAAATTAAGTAGCTCCTATTGATACAGGGGAGGGAAACTTCCAACCTACTGGATGTCTGGTATGAGTTCGTGTTCTCTAAAATCAAAGAATGAATTTTAGAAACATTGAAGGTTAAGAGCAGAATATATTTATTGAGAGAAACAAAGCTTCTGTCTGAGAGAGAGACAGAAGCGATCCTGAGTGGCTTACCAAAACCTCTGTCTTGTCTAGGGACTATTATAGAGCAAAACCGCAGGTGAGGTGGTTCTAAGGTGGGCATGAGGCGGGACAGAACTATAATCAACCAATGAGGTTACAAGGATAATTGCTCAGGTAAAATTGATTAAACTGGGGACAAATGAGGAAGCCAGTGATGTAGCAAGTGGGTAGGACTATGTAAGAGCTGTATCAGTAAGCGTTTGGGTTAGTGACCCCCTCTGGCTTCTTTAGGGTGATAGAGACCTATTTAGAATGTCAATTACTGATGTTTATCCTTAGAATGTGGGTGATTTGTTTGATCTTTTATCTTGAGGTCTAACCCACAGGAGGAGGTGTCTGCCTCCCTCACAAATGCAAGATGTCTGGTCTTTTGCACTGGTTTCTTTAAGGGCCCAGCTGTGTCTAACTGCCTATAATATTTCTATATAACTCAGCTGTCTGTAACACTATGTTTTAAGCAGACTCTTAGGTCCTGGGGCTATAGGATGAATAAATTTGGTTCAACTAAAGATTGAGTGTTCTTTACTTCAGTATTTAAATTTTTTTCAAATTTTGGAATTTTTGCGTATACATAATGAGATACTGTGTGGGTAGAAACCAGCTCTAAACAGTTACTAAGTTTCATAAAGACCTTATACACAAAACTAAAGATATCTTTATATATTATTTTTTGCGGGCCTGCCTTTTGGTGTGACGCATCCTGAGGTCAGATTTGGGGGAACTGGGAAGTTTGGATTTTCAGATCAGAGATTCCTCAGTATTGAGTTATGATCAGTGCTTATGACCCACTATCTAGTGGCCTCAGGCAGGTTAATAAATTCCTTTAAACCTCAATTTACACATCAGTGTAATGAGAATAATGATAGACTCTACTTGTGGGTTTGAGAAGAAATGATATAAATATTTGGGAAGAACAAAACATTAAATAGAATGCTTGTAGAATGTAAGAAGGACATAAAAACAAGAAACTATACAAGTACTGTAGTGAAAGAAAGAAATATCATGTACTTAGAAGAGTAAAGAGCACTAACCGCTACCTCTTGGTATGATTACTAATATTTCAAGAGCTCCCATTTATTGTGGGTGGTGAACTTATAATTGGGTGATGATATGATCTGCTAGAAGAGAGACAAGTACGCAAAGAAAACATCTGGGAGCTTTAGGGGTAGACTTGGGAAGGAAATAAGTTTAGGAACTTATCAGCACTCCCTACCCTCAAAACAAAAAGGAATGGAAATGAGATTAGGAGGAGTAACTGTTCATCCATCCATCCATCCATCCATCCATCCATCCATCTGTTCATCCATCCATCCATCCATCCATCTGTTCATCCATCCATCCATCCATCCATCTGTTCATCCATCCATCCGTCCATCCTTCTGTCCATCCATCCATCCATCCTTTTGTCCATCCATCCATCCATCCATCCATCCATCCATCCATCCATCCTTCTGTTCATCCATCTATCCATCCATCCATCCTTTTGTTCATCCATCCATCCATCCATCCTTCTGTTCATCCATCCATCCATCCATCCATCTGTTCATCCATCCATCCATCTGTTCATCCATTGTGCATTCATCCATCCACTGCAGAGGAAACAGTGAAGGCAAAATTGGAGATACAGTGGGAAGATCAATGTGTTTTATATGCATTGAAATAACTCAGCATGATCACATCCAATTATATGAATAATTCCATTTACAGGGAAGCCAGAGGTGGGCCAAACCAGAGTGGTATGTGCCTGTATGTGTGTTAGTTACTTTTTACTCATCACTGAGACAAAATAGCTGACGCCCAAGGAAAGGGAAAGGAAAGGTTTATTTCTTACAGTTTTTGGAGGTTTCAGTCTGTACTCAGTTGGCTTCAAGGCAGGGTGGCATGGTGGGGCCACAGTTCATGGTGGCTGCAAACAGAAAGGCAGAAACCAGCAAAAGAAAGACACACACCTTCCACCCATTACATTGTATGCTGGTTCCATCCCAGGCAGGTGTAGCACTGAC
Source organism: Cavia porcellus (assembly GCF_034190915.1). Taxonomy (NCBI): domain Eukaryota; kingdom Metazoa; phylum Chordata; class Mammalia; order Rodentia; family Caviidae; genus Cavia; species Cavia porcellus. Next base: position 43,925,337 of record NW_026947515.1, on the reverse strand, counting down.
ACCATCAATCCAAGGGCTAGACAATGAACCAGTCATAAATGCATAATGCAAATGCATGAGACCTGGGGGCTGCCAACATAAACCATGACAGTGTGTGTGTGTGTGTGTGTGTGTAGACGGACAAACACTCAAGGTCCTTTCTGGTGCACTCAGGAAAGTGAATTTACTTCTCAGTCAACATGAGAAGTTGCAGCTGGTTTTGCTGAGTTTTCGACTTGTTTATTGATGTTTGGATATCAGGGAGAAACAAGCTAAAAGGGATTGATGGACAGTCCCTCTCTCCTGCATTATCTTGGAAACTGTCTTCTAGCAAGAGCCTCAGATGCACCTGCTGGCTGGGAGAGAGGTCCTCTGTGGAGACCAAGTGGGGGCTTCTGAACTCAGTGTAGGGCCAATGTTGAGGAAGTCATGGGCACCACTGTAAATACAGCAGATGTGCTGGACGGTGTCTGGGCTGTGATTTCAAAAGGCCTGTGATTTCACTCCTGTACTGAGCAACTGACACAATTTGATTATCACAATGGTGCAGCTATAGTGACATACTATTTAGCAGCATCTTTGTAAAAGGTTGACTTTTTTCTTAGAAATCACTTCAAAATGTGTTAATTAGGGGTGCTGGAACTATTTTTCTGGTTGGCTGCTGCATCCAGTAGGTTTAGCTAGCCCTTTTTCCTCTAAAAACTTCTCATTATTCCTGAATCTTTCTACTCTTTTAAAATTTCCTGTTGATACCTACATTAATTTGATTTTCATTTCTATAACAAAATACCTGAGGTTGAATGTTTCACACACAAAAAAGAGTTTTATTCAGCTCACAGTCATAGAGGTTCAAGGGTGTGGTACTTGCAATGGTTCAGCTCTGATGTAGACCTTGTGGTAGTGGCATCACAATGGTAGAGAGAGGGAGAGAAAGACAAAAGGAGAGGAAGGGATAGAGGGATGGATTAAGAGGGAGGGAGGAGAGAGACGGACAGACAGGCAGACAGGCAAAATGGATCACGTCTCAAGTTTGGAGACAGGAAGACAGAGCATGAAAAGGATTCTTTTATACACATCCATTGTTACGGGAACTAAGTCAGGATTCAATAAGATCTACCTCAGTTCCATTTCAGGGCAGTTCCCCAGTGACCAAAATAAATGCCACCAGGCTCCACGTCTTAAAGATTTGCCCATTTCTCCTTGCCACACTGAGGATTAAGCATCCAACACATGAATCGTTGAGTGACACATTTATATCCCAACCACAGCAATACATTAATGGATCAGAGGGGAAAACCATGGTCAAATCTTACTAGACAAATAGACACCAAGATGAAAAATGCAATCCATGTTCTCATCAAATGTGTTCCTTTGTTAGCATCGAACTGTGCACAGAAACATGTGCCAGCCAGGCACGGTGTCCCGTTCCTCTAACACCAGCACTTTGGGAGGTTGGGCCAACAAAATAGCCAGTTTGAGCTTAGCCTGGGACACTTAACAACTTAGTGAGGTCTTGTCTCAAAAAGTGGTGGTGGGGACTAGGAAATAGCTCAGTATGAAGGCTCTGAGTTCAATCCTGAAGACTGGAGAAAGAAAAACAAAATCATTGACATTCCTGAGCCTTAGACCTTACTTTTAAGAGCATCACATCTTCAACAAATCACTAATTTTTTAATTGGAAAAACACTATCTGTGTATGGTGAAGAGTCATACAAGAAAGATCAAAGAAAAAAATCCCCCAGTCATTCTGTTTTCCAGAAGTAACCTCTGTTAATTTTCTATTATATTTATATCTAGTTTGTTTGAATGCTTGTGATTATAGCTATTTGGAGTTATTCCACACAGATGGTATCTAAAATTCACCTTTCATTCATCATTATGTTTTATTTCATCACTAATCTTCTTGGAATATATTTTGTATTTAAAGCACTCATTCTGTTAAACCATAACAGTAATCTACTATAGCCATGCAAAATGTTTGAGTATTCAGAGACTTGACATCTAACAGAACTTTTTAAAAAATTTTTTTATTTTTATTTTTTTAACAGAACTTTTAAAAACCAATTCTTATACAATTCAAACACTTAAAGGAGCTGAAAATAATGAAAACTTTCCAAAGCATTTGGTGTAGTTAGCAGAGGTCTCTAAGAAATTCTGACAAATGTAGCTCATAAAACCATTATTTTATAAGTAATGGAAGGAGGGAGAAAGAGAGAGACAGAGAGACAGAGAAAGAGAGAGAGAGACAGAGACAGAGAGAAGAGGGGGAGAGAGAGACAGAGAGCAAGAGAGAGAGAGAGAGAGAGAGAGAGAGAGAGAGAGAGAGAGAGAGAGAGAGAGAGAATGGATCACATCTCAAGTTTGGAGACAGGAAACCAGTAAATATTAAGGAAAATTTTTAGAAAAAACCATGAGATAAGTATGTACAAGAATATTATGTCTGGAAGAGGTAAGGGTTTTTTTGTTTGTAAGTCCAGAAATGGAGCAGTCATAACGCCTGCATTAATAGGAAGAAAAGACCATATGAAGTTCTTCATGTGTGTAAAAAGTTTTAAAAGATTCCTACAAAACTTATTAATCAGCAACCACAGGATAGTTTCTGACCAAGGGAAAGACATCTTTCAGAAACAAACCACAAGCATCATTGTTATAGGCAAGATGTCAAATGTGTCTCTATTGATGTAAATCACAAAACCAAGATGTCAGGTTTCCTTCAAGCAGCCTGCCCTCATAAATACATCGAATTCAATCCCCTTACTGTATACCAGCAATAGCTAAATTAAAAGCAGATCTAATTAACATAATCAACAGGATAAATACATATAATACTGATGGTAACATGAAGAAAACTATATAACTTATCTGAGGTAAACTTGTATGTTATCCTATGCAAGAAAAAGATACTGCAAAAATTTCAAATCTTCTCTGAGTCGATCTATAAATTCCCCATAAGTTCTTTGTTAATATGAACACTGCCTTTTCATATTATATTAATATGAAAACTGCTTTTTTATACTTTGTGATCAAAATTGCATCCTTTCTAGTTAAGTATTGTTTTGTACTTCAAGCAATACTGAAAAACTATAAAGATGAAATAATTTCTAAACACTTAAAGACTATTTCAGAAATATTTGTTGAACATCCTTCAGGCTTTCAAAGATTACCAGTGGGTACATACCTGTGTACAAACACGGTGATGAAGATACATCATTATGAGCAAGAAATTATTCTTTTTCCTAATTATTGTTATATATTATTTCTTTCATTTTAATGTAATATATTTGTCCACCATCTCTTTTGTTTGCTTTAGTATCTTTATATTTAATTATTAAGTATTAAGTAATACCTTAAGGATTAAGGTATTCTTGGACAATCTTATTGGCCAACACACATAATTCATAGTTCTTTTTCATACTTGGATAATATTCTCCAATATGAATAAGTCATGTGTGCGTTATGCAGTCCTCTAACTCATGTTGAAATTTTCAATTCATTAATTGAAGTGATTTAATTAATGAAATTGTATTTATAATTTCACAAGTGCTTTCATTTTTATAGTTAGATCTACTGAAGTGAGATTATAGAAATAAGCCTTTATATATTTTACATTTGGCTAGAATATTCACAAGATATTATATAATTCATACTTATACCAACAATGAATGAATGTTTATTTATTTAAATGTCAGCCAACATTGTATCATGGTTTTACTCCTTTTTGAGCTAGTGATTGCTATAGTTCGGATTTGGTTCATATCATAGTTTATTTAATTTATGCGAATTTTGTGGGCATAAGCCCATTTCATTGCTTTACTTGTATTATTTTGACTGTGAGTTAGGTTGAGAGTCTTTTAATGAACTTACTGATCATTTAGATTTTCCTTCTCTGTGGCTTACATGCCATAGACTCTGCCCAGTTTTCTAGTGACTTATTTTTCTCTTTTGTCATTTACAAGTACTCTTTACACCTTGAGGATATTAACCATTTGTCTGTTATTTTAGTTTTCAGTGTTTTACTAAGTTGCATTAGTTTAATTAGAGCTGTATTGTCTGATACCAATGTCTAAGGACAGATCCTTTCCCTGTAACTCATATGGAGAAACCAGACTCACAAGTATGAACACAAAACAGCAGACTTTCACATCATATTGTTTCTTCCCACAAAGGCAGAAAGGAAAGGCTCTTTGTATTAGTCCATTTTCTATTATTATAACAAAATACTAGAGGTTGAATAACTTTATAGAGAAGAGGATTATTGAGCTCACAGTTCTGGAGGTCCAGTGGCACAGCACCAGCATCAGATTGGTTCTGGTGAAAATTTTATGATAGATTATATCAAATGATGAGAGCATCCAAGAGAGGAAGAGATCACATGGCCAGACAGGAAGACAGATGGTGATTCTGAGATCCTGCTATGCTTTTATAAAACTTGCTTTTTAGAGAACTATCTTAATCCCTCCTGAGGACATACCCCAAGATCTAAGGACCTTCCACCTTTTAAAGGTCCCACCACCAAGCTGGTGACCAAGCTTTGAATACATAAGCCCTTGGGGTATGATATGAACCAAATCTGAATGATAGCAACCACTAACTCAACAAGAAATAAAGGTTTTCAAATTTTCTCTATGCTTATAGTAAAAAGGGTCTTAAATGTGTTTTTTGAAGCTCTGTATATTCCAATGTCGGTCTGTATATTCCAATGTATATATTTTTGAAGGCCTTCACTTCCCTCAACTCTTCTACCAGCAAATCCTCAGCTGGTTCAGAAGTCATTATCTGGAACGTGGTGCATGTTGGGTTATCCTCATCTGCTCTTGAGACAACCCTTACTTTTAAGGGATTTTGTAATTTTAAATTGCTTATGATTGTTTTGAGACTGCTAGATATTCAGAGGCTGTTAGGCGTGTGGACCCATTCATTCTTTGAAATGGCACTAACAAAGGTCATTCATTTCTTAAATTTCAAATATAGAATGGATACATAAATTGAAGTTTTTGCTAGCCAAGATGCACAAGACTGTTGTATATTTAAGGCCCGTGGGTTTTGTATTGTTTGGATTTTAAGTGTCCCTCAAAGGCCCATGTGCTAGAAGTTTAGTCCTCAGCTTGGTACTTGGGAAGTGACAACATCTTTAAAAGATGGGGTCTATGGGAGGGCTTTGGGCCCTACAGAGGATAGTGGGATCCCAGCCCCTCTCTTTTTCTTTCTTTCTTTTTCTTTCCTTCTTTCTTTGATTTCTTTCTTTCTCTTTCTTTCTCTCTTGCCCATGAGATGAGCAAATTTGCTCTGCTGCAGGCCCCCCACCACGGTTTTCTTTCCAACCAAAGGCTCCAAAGTGATGAAGCCAACTGACTGAGGGGTGGAATCTCTAAAACTGTGAGATAAAATAAATCTTTACTCTTTGTACATTGAGCTATATCAGGTATTTGATAGAGTGATGGAAATAGGACTAGCACAGGCTTCAGCTAATTTGGTAATTCGGTGGTCAAAGACAGGAAGCCTCATTGCAGTGATAGGATACATGGGGAGTAGTCATGTCCCAAAAGGAGTTTCCTGGGAAACTCCATCATTACACTTCCCACCATTTGCCTTTTGATTTTATTTATAGATATTTTTGTCTTTAAATGGTTAAACAAAGTTTTTGTGGTCAAAATGTCTTTAAGCATTGTGATTTTGTAGCCTTGCTTGGAAAAGTCTCTGGTGTTATATTCCTTTTTTGTCTATTGTTTTTATTTTTATACTTATGTGCTTGTTTCATGTGCCATTAATTATTGAATATGGCTTTGTCTAGCTAGAGAGCAAAACATATTAGTACTATTCATTAATAATCATAATGTGTGAAGAATAAAATATTTAAGAGAACTTTTAAAAATGTATTTTTTTGAGACAGGATCTTGCTATGCAGTTCAGGCTGGTCTTGAGCTCACTTTGTAGCCCAGGCTGGCTTTGAACTCACAGCAATCCTGTTTCAGCCTTCTAATTGTGCAAATTACAGGCTTGTTCCACCAGGTCTGGCAAGAGATTTATTTTTAAAATGCACATGACAGGTGTTTCCTGGAAAGCACTCACTTTGGGCTGGACAGTGCCCCACTCCTTTCTGGTAAACTCACAAATCAAACCTCCTGCTTTTAGCACATGTGCAAATGCACCTTCAATCAGGTGTCAAAACGTCATTCTGTCCATTCTTTTAACTCAGCTCCCTGTCAAATTCCAAATAAGGTCCGTGGTTCTTCCCCAAAGCTTCCAAAAGGTGCCTGCCTTTCTTCTGCAGCCCTCCTGTATCCTCAGTAAAGGCCCTTTCTCTTCTGCTCTCTTTCTCTCTTTTCTCTCTTGTGCCATGGAAGTCCAAACAGCAATTATAACAGAAAATTTTAATGTAAGTTTGACAAGTCAAATAGTAAAATAAATTAAATTTTTATATAGAATTTGAGTAATCTATAAAGTAATATTCAATCTAAATTAGATTATTCAGCGCATATCCACCAATAACAGAGAACATGACTATGGGGAGAAAATGTGAAGTTTTTCTTATGCCTGTGAAATAGTTCTAAAAGTTCAATGAGGTGCTCAGCTAGAAGAAAACTTCAATAATTCATCCAAAGTATAAAGTTTATAGGCCAATGAAACTAGGAGTCAACAATGAAAAGTGGACTGAGAATGAATTTTGTATAATTTGAAAAACAATCACAAATATTCAACCATATCATATATGAAAAACTTTTTTCTTAAATGTCATAAAAAAGAAAATATGCCATCACTAGACCCCATGGGGCATAACTAAAGTCCACAGAACATCATATAGATTTTCTTTAGTTTTGAAAAAAGACCAACACAGTTGTATAACATCACAAATTAGGAAATAGAAAACAAAATATAACAAAGCAAGAGGTGGAGATTCATAAAGATAAAAAGCTTACACTGATTCACAGAAACAAAGAAGAGTTGAAAAGATAAATGAAAACACAAGTTGCTACATGAAAGGCCTAACAAAATAGATATTTCTCTGCTGATTTTGATGACATAAAATGAAAGTAACATCGCATCGTGTTAGCAACAAGAAAGGAGATATAAATATGGGATGGATGAAAGGAATTTTAAGGGATTATTTTGTGCAAAAACATGGATTGTATTTTAAAAGAGTGAGGACACAGAAGATCTCTTATGAAAACAGTAACTCCTGAATGGATGCAAAAAGCGTTAAAAGAACATGAACAGATGTAGGATAATTGCAGAGTTAGTTTCTAAGAAGAGAAAAGGGACCCTAGTTATTTTTATAGTTGAGTATAATAGAACAGAACAGATAGATAATGCCAATATTTATTTGAGTAATTCCAGATTGGAGGAAAAAGTTCTCTCATTTATGTGTGTGCTTATGTGTGAGTGCATACTCTATATAATGAAGGGAACCTGTGAATGTCTGTTTTATTTTATAATAGTATGTGCTTTTTAAAAATGAAATGACATCTTAAGTGTCTCTGAGAGTATAAAGTTCTTCAAAGCATCTTCTTTCAGGTCCCGTGGCATGAAATAATTCACTTCAATTTTGCATATTGTTCTGCTTTTTGAACCATAAGCTCTTTTTGAGGTGAGTTTTTGTCTTTCCATTACCAAGACTTCCTCAAACATTTGATAACAATTGATGTGAAACTTTTTGAGATCTTTCAGAAGCAGACACACAGAAAGGGAGAATTTGTATTTAAAACTGTTCCTGGGAGTGGTGGCACCTGCCTGTAATCTAGGTCCTCTGGAGGCAGAGGCAGGAGGATTGCAAGTTAGAGGCCAGCCTGGGGAGTGAAATAGCCCCTCTCCCAAAATAAAAAAACAGAGCAGGAGAGACAGCTCAGCAGTAAAGTGCTTGTCTTGAGTGAGGCCCTGGATTCCATTCTTACTAACACACACACACACACACACACACACACACACGCACCCACAATTGTCTTTGTATACGGGTTAGGTGGTCCCTTGTAATCTAGAGGGAGACTCAGGTGGAAGGAAGCTGCCTGGTGTTAAGAGCTTCATTTTCCTGTATAACAGCCTTCTCTGACACCTGCTTTGGAGGCGTGAGGCTGGCAGGCAGTGCCTTATCTCCAACATAGTTCTGGCAAAGTCTCCTTGGCACTGAGTTCAGTCCCCACTCATGGATAACTTCTCATACCTGCGTGGATTCCAAGTGATTCTCTTGCACATGTACCTAGACATACTTTCCACTCATTACATTACACCTCTTTTAATTAATGTAGGCAAAATTCCATTTTTGAGTGATGCTGGGCGTCAAACGACTTAATGATCTATTAGGAAGCCCTGTCAGTTATAGCTTCCAATGCAACTATGGAATAGCCCTGCTTGTGCCCTCCATCATAACTCCAGTCACTGTCAGTTCTCTGTTGGACCTATCAAATGTCCTCAGTTAGTTTTTCTCTTTCTGTGGCTCCTCCTGTACAATCCTGCCCCCCTACCATCTAAAGTCATCTTTTAAAATACAAATCAAATCAAACTATTTCTGAGTTTGAAATGCTAGAAAGGTTATCAGACACATTAAAGGTGATTTTCTAACTCCTTACCACAGCCTTCAAAGTCGTGCCCTGTTTTGTCTGGTCTCAGATCTCCAGCTCTATCTTGCACATGTTCTCCTTTGCTGAGTTCCTTTCCATTCCCAGTGTATTCTCAGTTTTATCCTATCTCTGGGGCTTTCAGAAGATGGTACTTTTGGTTTGGGTGGTTTTCTTGCAGTTCATGATGTAGCTAGCTTGTTTTCATAATTCATGTCTCTGATAGCACACCCTGTTTTCTTAACCTTTGTGACCAAATATTATGCTTTTGTTTCATTATTTTCTTGCCCACTGTGGAAAGCTGATGTCTAGGAATGATTTTTCAGTCACCTTTTCATGACTGTCACTGCTCCTTGAGAGTAGGTAGAACCTGGACACAGTGTGGCACATCATTCCTATGATTATGTTAGAGTATATTGCAAGAGTGTCTTGATGATTTAATCTAATGATAGGAGCCATCAGAAGCAGAGTTTTCTCTGGCCTGAAAACAAAGTTATAGGGATGGAAATCATCAGAAGCATTGTCCCACCTGAGTCTATGATAGTGCCTCCCATGAGTCCAACTGGAGGTCTAGAGTCCACAAGAAGGACTCACACCAGTCTGTTTTACAGATTCGCACTGGGAAGGCCCAAAGGTCAGCAGTGGAAGCTAGAAAGTCTGTGCCAGTTGGGTGAAGGAGCTGGATTGGTAGGCTGAGAATTATGCACCGGAGCCAAGAATTCCTGCTCATAATAAAGACCAGGGCTGTCCTGAAAAGCATCACAGCCATCCTCTGCGACAGAGAGGTCCTGAGCTCCTCTGATGATAAGAACAGTCGAGTACATGCCAGAAAGCAGCATGGCAAGTTTGTCCTGGAGATTAAATGGCACCTGTCTTCCCCTCTGGAGCCAGGAAACGATGCTCGATATAAGGACCAGAGCACCCCCAAAGTGAACCACAGCCACTCTCACCAATAAGGTCCCAAGCTCCTCTGATGACAATGGTCAAACTCACTCTGGGGAAGCTAGTCATACGAGCTCCTCCAGGAGAACCAACGGCTCAAACAGCAACACTGAGAGAAGCCCACAGTGCCTCATGCATCTTCTCCATGTCTCTATTTATGCTGGCAACTTTCCTCAGGTGGAACGTCTACGCTCAGCACTATGCTGATTTAAGTCGGCTGGTATTAAGTTGACCACCAGTTTTGAATCCATAACACTCAGTTAATGAATCATTTTATTTTCTGTTGCTATAACACAATACTCGAGATGGGGGGCTTTAGTCAGCTTTCTGTCACTATACCCTATATCTGAGATAAATCAAATTATAAAGAGAAAAGTTTATTTTGGATCATAGTTCTGGGGGTTTCAGTCTATGATGGGCTGACCCCACTGCTGTGGACTTGCAGAGGAAAATCATCTTTCAGAGTGTGTGGTTGAGTAAACTACTTACTTCAAGGCACAAAAAGGTAAAAGAGAAGAAGAATAGTGTCTGGGTCCTTCTTTCCTCTTTTAAGTGTTCACCCCTGATGGCCTAAGCATCTTTTATTAGTGCCACCTCTTGAAGGTTCCACCATCTCTCAGCACCATGGGCTGAAAAATCAAGCCTTAAACACATAGGATAGTGAAGGGTATTTCAGATCCAAAGTATAGCACTGGGGAGTTTATTAAAATTAAAACTGTATTTGTCTCACAGTTCTGGAAGGAGAAAAATCTGAGATCACAGTGCTGCCTGCTGCTTGGCATCTGGTGAGGGCATTTTGCTGCATCCAGCATGGGAGAGGGAATCTATCCCCTGCTTAGACTATGCTCAGGCCTCTCTTTCCATCCTTACAAAACCACTAACACCATCATAGGCACCCACTACCGTAATGGTGTCTAATCCTAATTATTTCTTAAAGGTTCCTCCTAACACTGTTAAAATGGATTTGACAACTCCTTTCCAAATATGAACTTTTGGGGAACATATTAGAACTATGTAAAATATAGAAGTGGACTTTTCAGAATCTTCTGGTAAGAGCAGAGGTTGAATTTTATCCTGGATCAGGGACCTGGACAGATTGAGTCCAGACTTGTGACTGGAGGATTACGTACTTGGAGAACTGTATACTATAAATGGGTATTGTCTTTACCTGCTGTAGATATACAGTAACATAACGCGTATATAAGCAGCATGTATGCAGGAGGATAAAAATCTCACTCATCTTGGTCATCATTGTTCAGCTCCTGGGACAACTGAACAGATATTGACACTCGAAACATGTAATGAATTGGCCTGTAAGTGATTAGCTGATGGACATCAAGCATTAGATGGAAAGCCAAGTTGTGGATGGAGGTTGTCCCACACTTGGGTCGTGATCATTTACTCATTTAGTTACAAACTTGGAGGAGTTTCAGAATTTTAACTAGTTCTTCAGCCTCAGCTGTCATAAGTTTTGGAACTCATTGGATCAACTCTCTGAATGGTGTGTTTTGATAGAAAGGCAAGACATTCAAAGTCTTTGTTTCATCTCATTTTTCAAGTACTTCGCTGGGGCACATTGGACAAGTTATGCAAGGCTTCTGAGCTTTTTTTTCATCTAAAAATGGAAGATTATGGGGATCTATAAGGCAGATATAATTGATCCTTTAAAAATGGCTTTGACATTATAGTATAAAGGTATTATTATAAGAATATTTTAAGTACCCAAGACATTCTCAAATGCTCATTATTCTTCAAACTACCATCTCTTGAGCTCTATTATAGAAATCATCTGGAAATAAAATATACCACATTACCACAAGAGGGTGTATTTGACCTTTGTGGACAATGCATCCTAATATTTAAAGCTTCTCTTCATAGACAGGGATTTTTCAGAAGGTTTAATATGTATGAAATCAATTCCAAATGTCATCATCAAATTATTTAGGAAAGTTATTCACATGTGTGTATGTGTGTATGTGTGCATGCGTGTGTATATGTGTGTGTCCAGGAAGTCTGTATATTTTTCCCATGTGTTTTCTGATGACTGTGGAATGGGAACCATATTTTGACAGAATTTGCTCCATCAAACAGTAAATCTTTGGCATTAAAAGAAGAGATTGTCCCTTGAAGGGAACAAGGGTTTTCATTTGGAATCTATTAAAAAAAAATCCAGGCTCAAAAATATTGGTGCAAAACATGCCTTGCCTTTTGGAGTAAGTTGAATTGGTCGCAGGTGGAAAGTCCAAGCCCTCGAATGTGGAGTTTGAAGGAACCTCTCTTTCTAAATTCCCCATTAGACCATTCAGGTCTCTATCTTAAACCTAAAATTTCTTCAAACATATTCCTGTTCTTCTACACCAGAAAAATCCTGGTTGAAAGTCTCCTTCTTAGAGGAAAGAACCTCTGTGTTTCTTCTCAAAGAAACCTTTCTGGCTCTTGCCTCCCAGGCAGCGTGTGCATCAAGGCTTAACCGCCCATCTCTCATTCATCATTATCCCAAAGCTAGCCTCCAGAAAGCATATGGGCTTGAGCTAAGTCATATTTTGAAGCTGAGCCTTGTCATGGTGCTAGTGAGCTTATCTTGGATAAGTTATTTTAAGTTCAAATTATTTAAAGCTTCTAGGGTTATTCTTTTAAAAACTGGAGATGAAGGTAATTGTCCAAAACTTTTTTGCAAAGTGTGATAGGGCAGTATTAGTGTGGACACATACTTGAGAATTATAGTTATTTTGGAATTTGCTCCAATTTCTCCCTTTACTACATCAGTTCCCTCAAAGGAAACTGTTCTGTGTGCTTCAAAAAAGAAATTTGGTTACAGCAAAAGTTGCCTGCAAATTACTTCTCTTCCTAGCTTTGGTTTTACTAAATCTTAAGGCCAGTGATGCAAATCCACTGGAGAATTCCCTTTTTTGGTGTGATACCAGGACAGAGGCAGGAAAATTATTTATTGTATTGTTATAATAAAAAGACACTGTGGATTGGAACAAGAACACAAACTCACAGACTTCGTCTCCCCAGGTGTCAGAACACAGTGGGAAGTGTAGAGTGGTTTGGGGTGGTTAGGGAGGCATGAAAGGTTTCAAGGCCTTCAGCCCAGACACTGATACCTGTAATTCAGTCACAAGTGACACAGGAACAGAGAGCTACTAATGTCAACAACACTGTAGAATCAGACAGTGAGATTTCAGCAGATGAACCGGAAACCAGAGACCCTTTTTATCTTGTTAGTAGTTTCATAAACTTTGACTCTCTTAGGGGTGTGAGGGACCCTTAAATGACTAAATTGTCCCCCAAGCCTACCTAGCAGAGTTTGGTATTAGATTTTATGGGTTTAAAGAGGAATAGTTGAGTAGGTGTTATGTACGTCTGAGTTTGTGCTCTGTGAGTCACTCGTAAGATTTTTAGATGCGTGCTAACCTTAGAAAGCTAACAGGAATCACTTTGATAACTTACTTTGAACTCTTGGACAGGTCGCCTGTTCTGTTTTCCCAAGAACAGTGTTCCAGCTCTCTGTACTGATGAAAGGATCTGATTGTGCTGTGCACATTCCTGCAAGCTTTAACAAGCTCTCTCATTCGGTAAATATTATTCAGAGCCTGCCTTATGTTGAGGACTGTGGAGATAGAATGGGAAGTGACAGTAAACAGAAATAATACTAGTCTCTGCCAACTGGGAGTTCATACATTAGAGAGAAACATAAATGCAGGATGAGATGCAAGTCTATGCCACTTGAAAAATGAAGGCGTGGTAAGTTAATCAATTTAGATTGAAGGACTGTGGAGACCAATGAGATGCTGGTAGAGACTTTGCTTTTAGCTGTCTTGAAATTGGACTCCCCAAAAAGAATTTAATTGTTATTGGTGACCTTCTGCAGGAATCTAATCATCCAGGGGAGGTTGACTCATCTCACCATGATAAGACTTTGCCTAAATTTACATCCTCTGTTCTTTCCACTTATTTGTTCTCTACCAAAACCCATTTATTCTTCCTTAAGTTGTCTATATTTCTCCTCCTCTTTTCCATATTAAGGGAATAAATAAAGCTCTAAATTTCACTGATTTTTAAGATTTTTAAGAACTCACCTTTTTTAGCCTATTTTCCTATTTGTATGTTACTGTAGTTGACTCACTATAGCAAAATTTGGGAAGATAAAGGGAAAGTTTTATTTTTCACCTTTTACTCTAGTGAAGTAAGTCTATATGCAGCATGAATTTGCAGGTGTAATAAGTGTTATGAAAGAAAGAATTTGTAAATCTGAGATAAGTTTTTGGGAACAATCAGGGCTCTATTGTTCTGAGAAGGTCTATAAGATCTATGATGACTTTTCAAGAAAATTCCAGCCTTGGTTTGATGGGTAGGATGAATGAATGAACATTCTCCATATAGGGAATGCTAGCAGAGAGCTCATTTTGATGGGGAGATCACTGTGCTGAAGTTTATGCATTTGTCCTGAGAATTTTATTCCCTTTTCACCTTTAGTTATGCCCCAGGAAGCTGACCACCATAGTCTATCTCAGAAAAGTCCTAAATTTTCTAACCTTTGCTTAACAGTTGCATATTCTCAGGAGGCCACAGGGCAGGAGAACTGTTATCAGAATTGAATCCCTTTTATCTCAGTATTTCAGTTGGCTTTCCTAGCCCTGCTCATGTCTTGGTAATAGCCTCTATTAAAATTTTTATTAATGCTCCTTAATTATTTCTATAGAATGGGACAGTTTCTATCCTGCCACAGAAATTACTTCATTCTTCCTTATATCGAATCTAAGGAGATTTTGGGAAGCCTATGAGGGCAGATCAGCTGATGAATGGAGCTATCAAACAAAATTCAAGAAGCTGGAGGCTGGAGATAAAAATGGGTTTGTCACCTACTCATAGGTGGTAATTGTTGATATTGTTTTTAAAGAGTGAATACAGTGTTAAAAGAAGACCTAGGATTTGCCTTAAAGAAGACTAACATTTGCTGGTTGCCCATGATCTTGCAAAGGAGACTGAGCAGGACCAGGAGAATGTTTAGGAAATTACAGAAAGCAGGGTTTAGACATCATCTATCAAATATTTTTGAGAAATAAAGTAAAATTAAGTCAAGAGGAAATCACATTGGCCATAGTGACAAAGAAATCCTGGATGACTTTTGGAAGAACTGTTTTAGGAAGTGATGGAGACACAAGCCATTAGGAATGGGATTGGGTAAGGAGTCTGAAGAGACATCAGGTTAAGTGGCACTTTGCAAAATTACAGTAGAAGAAAGGGAGGAAAAAATGTTGACTATTGGATAGGAAATAGATTGAAGTACTTTTAATGGAGGAGTTGAGTTCATAATGCTTAGAGCATATCTCTTTGATGACTGACCTATAAATCAACTTTAATAATTTCCCCAATAGTCTTTACGTTATGTGTTAGTGAGACAGAAGAAGTACGAATGGTCCTGTTTCCAAAATGAATGAGTGGTTAGAGATACTGAATTGAAGGATGGGTACACTTGAATGAAAAGACATAGGACACAAGAAGAGGGAATGGGTTGAATTCATAGGGAATGGGCATTTTCAACAGGTGTATCAGATCTGTAAAGGTTTTTGGTTCACATAAGCTACCTGATATCCTATCCAAAGAAAAAGGCTACTTCATATGCTCTATGGGGTTAGAGTTAATCAGCAAGGATTTAAAATATGATCAAAACAGAGGATCCCAAACCAAAGTCAGGAACACAGGGCACAGGTTCTCCAGGGAGTGGCTAAATATTAAAGGTGAAGAAGCATTGCAGTTGGAGGTTGATTCTTTCCACATGTAACGAGGAAGTCTCAAGAAGAGGATCTATCTCAGCAAAGGTTTTACTTGCAACACTTCTGACGTCAAAGCTATGGGGTTGTTCCACACCAGTTCCCCAGCTCCCCAGACACCAACTGGGTGTCCTGTTAGAAACCATTTCATTCTGAAATTAACTCCAGGTGCCATGTCACTCCTTGGGTTTAAGGACTCATTCCCCCAACTCTGTTTCCACTTCAGATGCTTTTCACAAGTGCTAGGGTGTCATCTATATCTCTGACCAATAACTATAAATTGGGGGTTCCCACAACCCTCACACTCAGATTCAGTAATTTGCTAGGATGGATCCTGGAATGCAAGAGGTTGAAACTTTGGGCGCCTTCTGCTCCACTCCTGATACTGATCATTGAACTCTCTAGAAAAGGTACACTTCAGAAAATAGCTATTCTTCTATTTATATTTGGCAGCAAGTGAGACATGATCGCTAGGTTGGTTTTTATAATTCTTTTCTGGAATTGTTTTTGCCTTCGTTCTGTTTTCCTTTCTGCCTTTGGAGAGTGTCTGCATTTCTTTATTGATAGATTTACAAGTTCCTCCATTGACCTCCATTGTAAAGTCTAAGAAACAGGTTCCAGTGTGTATTATACTAGCTAATTTAAAGAAAGAAATTAACATGTAGATTCTAAGAACTTAGAGATTTCTGATAGTTTGGTTCAGATCTCTCTGCAGAATTCTATTTAGTATGTTCAGCCATATACCAACAGCAGATGCTATCTTCCTCTTGTATCTCTTCTATGAACCTCCCTTCATTCACATTTAGCTATCTTAAAACTTAACCACAGAGGATTTTGACCTCTTTTACCCAATGCACTTCTGTCTCCACCCCAGCCACCTGCAGGACAGTCTGTTAGGCCCTTGGGAAGTGCTGTAGAGACCAAAACCTGTGCATAGTTCACACAACAGATCTCTGTCCATGAGAGATCTCACTGCTGTCAGGAAATCTGCTGATCTCAGAGTTCTTGACTTCTGACCTTTCTTTCTTTGCTTGTAATCGCTTTATCTTGAATGTCTTTCCCTTCTTTCCATCTGTCTTGGGTTCCTTGACTTCCTCTCTCGTCTTCTTTAGTTTCTAATTTTCTTTCTCTACTTAGCAATTTCTTTAATGCCCTACTTAACACCCCCTCACCTGAGTCTTCCTCCTTTTCCGCTTCACCAAATCCCATTCCAAGCCTGCTCTTATTCCTGGGTCTTAGACATAACCACAGAAAATTTAATCATATGTGTGTGCACACACGTGTGCTAGTCTAAAATATCGCAAATACATTCTGTTCAGTGCAAAACATTTCTGGAGTGTGACTGGGTACAAGGCATCTATGTGAGCTTCCAAAGGATATTATGATGTTCATATAGGAGCAAAGCATTCTTTAAAAAGGTAAGGGGAATGTTTTAAGAGAAATAAATCTCTGACAACACAAAGGATGAAAAATTTGTATCTGTTCCCTGAGTTTTGTGTTTTGGCCTCTTGTGCTGTTGAAACCTTACTTTTGTTTTGGTTCATTTGTATCTACTTCATATCTTACTGAATGCTCTAAATCTGAGGAGGGATCTACTTGCATACATATTTATCCTTTGTAGCTCTCTAAGAAATAATTTAGCTATAAGTTTAGAAGCATAGTTTTCATTCTTTCAGATGCTAAAGATGTCTTAAATATGGGGAATGCATTAATATATTAAGTGCTAATTATCCAGGTAGGGTACTCAGGGGAGGAGAATAATGGGAATCAGTCAACTCTTCATGCTTTTGCATAATCTAATTTTAGATTGTTTGCATTAGATATTTATGTCTGTGTATTCAAGGACTGAGAAAGTAGTCTTTCTGGCTATTGGATTTATATTTTGTTGGGAATGTCTGTATGGACTTTTCTCCACAGTGAGCTAAATTGGAAGACTGAACTGGTGTAACAGAAGAGATAAATGAGACAGTTTATAAAATGTTCAGGGATCTGAGAGAAGAAACTTACTATCAGCTGTTTGGAATGTTTCTGTTGATTTTAGCATGATGGTTTTGGTTATGGGATTTTAGAAATTTACAGTGTTAACATGAACTATATGCTGTATGACTTTTTTTGCAACTGAAATGACTTAAAATTGATTCTGGCTAGTGACTTTTTTATGCGATTCATCTAATTTTCCATGAACGTGTTTTTGTAGACTAAGATGAAAGCCCAGTCTGATGAAAAATCTAATTCCAGAACATGAAGCAAGGTTAATGGGGCTGAACTACCTCAAACACAGTGTTTTCCATCCTGCTAACTACAAACGTAACCTCATTATGAATAATATTCCCAATGAAACAAGGAGAGAGATTTCTTATCTTACCCATGCTCTGAATCTGGGCAAGAATGTATTTGCTACAGAAATTTATCTTTTGTAATTCTCAAAGTGATAATTTCCAAGCAAACAAATAAACAAACAAAAAACAGGAAAGAATTTGTAGCTAGGAAACTTAATTCTCAATTCTGCAGTGTTGGAATGTGGACCACCTCCTGGTGGAGGTGAGTGGGTCATGAGACTGGAGACCTCATGAAGGGATGAGTGTCTTTCTCTTGGGAATGGATCAGCTATCAAGGGAGTTTGGCCTCTTTTCCTCTTCTATCCCTGCACTCTTTTCCTTCCTCTTTGTGCCATGAGGTCGAGCACCACTCGGCCATAGTTGAAGCCAAGCAGTTGCTTGTTTTATGAACTTCTTACTTTCCAGAACGGTGAGCCAAAATAAATCTCTCTTCTTCATAAATTACCTTGTCTCAGGTTTTCTGTTATAGCAACAGAAAACGGACGAAGACAGAAGATACTGAGGGTTTGGCCATAGTGGGTGATAATACGCTAAATGTAGTGAATAGACAAGACCCTGGAATAAAGTGTGCTGGAATTTGAATTCTAAACACTTGGTTGCTTGGAAGCATCGGAGACTCCAGTAGAAAAGATGAGAGGAATCACAACTCAGCACATCAGAGCTGTATAAAATAATTGTCTGATAGATGGGGACTGTGCTCTAGCTGTGGATCTGAGAAAGAATGCAACTGACTCTGAAATAGGTAGTGGACAGGGCCAAGACCCATAAACATTCTCAGCTCTTGTTAATATAGTATTTTATTGTTTATTAGTACTATTGAAGCATGCATACAAAGAAAGTAATAATTCAGTGTAGGAAGCTATAAAAAACACTGCCAGAGTCTGTATTCTCAGGGTCTGAATAACTATCTTGATGCCAGTGACTTCTTTCTTATCCTGTTGTCTGTTGTCATAAAATAATACCTGAGACTCAGTGGCTTCTAAGGGCAGATTTAATTCTCTCCTGGTCCGGGAAGCTGAAGATCATGGAACTTGCACATGGTTAATGGCTAGTGATAGTCTTGTACTTTTCCATGGGGAAACATGCATGTACAAGAAAGAAAACATGAGGGATAAACGATTTATAACCTCCCTCATGGTCCTAGGAGTGTGAGAATTCACTGTTATGTGATGGCATTAAGTCATTCGTGAGGGCTCTACCTCCATGAGTCAACCAACACCCACTCCAGCCCATCACTAACACTGTTAAATTGATGGATTAAGTTTCAACGTGAGCTTTGGTGGGGACCAACTATATATAAGCCATGCGGGCTCCTAGATGTATATCTTCAATTCAGATCTTTCTTACCTACTTCAAATTCATATCTAACTGTATTTTTAGCATATCCACCTATATATGCAATAGACAAAATCTAACTTATTAATTCTAAAAACTATGTTGTCTCTCTTACCCAAAACCTGTTCTATCATGACCATCTTCATCTCATTTGATAAACTGATAAAGAATTTTCAGCTATTAAGAATATAAATTCCACTATTCAAACACAACTCTTCTGACATGTGTGATATCAAACCCATTAGAAAATCTTACCCAATAGGAAATCTCTATCCTTGGAGTATATTCTGAGTATCTGCTATTATTTCATACTGTATGCTATTATCTGGTACAAGCAACTTCATCTCCTTCCTTGCTTTTTATGATAATCTCTTTTCCATTTTAATTACAGTTGCCAAATGTACATTTTAAAACGTCCTATTTTTCAAGTCTACACCCTTCAATGGTGCCTCCGGATACTCATAATAGAAGCCCAGGTCTCCCCTAAGGCTGAGATAACCCTTATGTTATAATCTCATTCCTCTCTCCTGACCTTCTCTTTTAAATTAATTTTTACATAGAAGTAATAGAAACACAAGTTGTCAAAAATATGTGCTTGTGTATGTTTCTTGAATGGAGTATTTAAAGTATACCAAACATTTAAAAGAAGAAGCAAAAACAACCCTTAAGTATATACACAATCTTGTTTTCAAAACGACGGATAGGAGAGCTAAGCATTTATAGCCAACTCTCCTGAATTCGAGTTTGAATAATTTGTTTAATCCAGTTTCCAAAATAGATACAAATGTCTAAAATAGCCTTAAAGAAGATATTTATGATTAAATATTTAATTATGACAATATAGGCCCAAAATTCCATAATTTATTAAATATTGCAAGCAAGGAAATGGGCCATAGGAAGCTATGGGAGTTAAAAAGTGTTAGGTTGTTGGGTAAAGGGGGAAAGATTTAAAATACGATTGCTTTTGTTTTTTACTTTACAGTTAAAGTAAGAGGTTAAACATAATTTTTCCAAACACAAAGTCAACTACTATTAGAGTTAAAACCAGTATATAATAAAAAATATGCAGTCACAGTTAGAAATCAGGAAAAGAAAACAATAAACAAACAGACCCATAAATCATGAAATAATCATGAAAGTGAATAATCATGGTAGCTACTGTATACTATATATTTGCTGTATATCAGGACATGGGCTTACAAATGTATAAATATTATATCTCAGCATTATGTGATTATAATTTATTAATAAAGGATTTGAGATTTAATGAGACATTGCAGATAATATGCAATTTTGACATCTCTAGACATTAACTAAAGTATGAATCATTGAATAAATGCTCATGGAAAATTTACTAACCAGTTATTTAAGAAAACAAATTCTACCACAGAAAACAAAGCTAAGCCTAAATGGACTTATGTTAAATAAAACACACACACACACACACACACACACACACACACACACACACACAGTTGCTCACACAATAACTAAACGAAAATAAGAGTAATAGAATTCGTTAGGGTTGTTTTATCTGCAATTCACAAGATGCCTGAGTCACAGTGGTTTAAAACATGAATGCTTTTGTTTACACCATATCATAAAAATCTTAGAGGAGATGGATTGCAAATTGATCAGGGGCCAATAATGTCATACAGAATCTTTCCATTTTAGTGACCCTCATGTCCTTACCATGTCGTTTTAAGGAAGTAAAAGGGTCCTGACAGTGCCAACACTCAGGTTAGTGGGAATTATTTTAAAAAACAAGAAGGAAAATGATAGTAAGGATGATGGGAGAGCATTCCTTGGTGGATCTTTTTGTTTTTAATGGAGAAATCCTTCCCAAAAGGCACCATTCCCGTAGCGTCTGTCTTCTCTCACTGGCCAGGACTGGCCCAGGGTCACCATAGCTGCAAAGGAAGCTATAAAACCAAGAATCTAACATTTTTGGTTTTGAAGTGAGAGATAGGGGTTAAACGGCAGAGAAATGGTGAACTTAAAAATTCACTCACAACAGGCGCTGGGAATTTAGCTCAGCGGCATAAACGCCTGCCTTGCAAGTAGGCAGTCATGAGTTCAATCCCCGGTACTGATAAAAAAGGAAAAAAGACCAAAAAAAAAAAAAATTACTCACAATGATTTTATTAACAATGAAAAGAAAAAGTTTTAGTAAACATTCAATAAAAAAACGATAAAAGAAGACCTGATTCCCAAAACACCACACACCATTTTATTAGGAGGAACTCTAACAGGGGAATGTGTGTGTGTGTGTGTGTGTGCGCGTGTGTTGCTGGGGATTGAACACAGGGGCATCCTATCCTGAGTTACATCCCCAGTCTCTTTTTTTATTGCTTTCTTCTTCCCTTTATTTTCCTTTTTTCATTTTTGAGACAGAGTCTTGTTAATCTTTCTGGGTAGTACTCTAATTTATGACCTTTCTGCCTCAGCCTCCCCAAGTTCTGAGATCACAGCTATGCACCATCACACCTAGCCAGCTGTGAACTTTTTATCCAGAAGAAAACAACAAAAAGTCACCACCATAAACATACATTTAGTGACACATAGATAAAATGTATTTGAGATACATGACATTAAATGTGTTTGAATACATTTTAAGATTACATCTTTACATTTCTTTCCCATGCTTTCTTGGGATCTACCCTTTACTCATTTATTTCAATATCACTTTGAATAAAATTGGAGTTGTATGGTGGGAATGGAAGAAAGAAATGTTTGAGGGAAATATAACTTAACGACACATTTGAAAAATACTCCAGAAGGAGCTAAGCTACTAACAGTGAACCTTTCAGTGATACAAACAGCCTGCTGCAAGATGAACCTGTAGGTTCATCACCGATGAGCCAGGCTGCCTTTGGATGCTAGAAGACACTGGTCCTACGTGTAGAGGGATCAGGATGAGGGATACGGTTTTGGTCTTCGTGGAAACTGGGGAGGCTGAGCCCAGAATGTTGAGCTGGGGTCATCACAATTGAAGAAATACACTCAGCACCCGCCAGCAGCATGGGAGAGTGCTATGGACAGTGAACTGTCTCACACAGACCTTCAGAGAAATCCAGATTCTACTGGCATTGTCTTGCAGTGAGGACTTCCTTCAACAGATCCCTGCACATCCATTTTGCAGCGTCCAAAGAGGATGCATGATGGACCCTGGCTTTGCCAAACCAGTCAGCATCGCTCTAGGTGCCGCACTTCTCTCTTGTAGTCCTTTGTGACAGCTCAGGTTACTTGTTAAATCACCCAAATCACCCAGGCAGGAAGAGTCTTTTAGCACCCGCTCACCAGAGAGTGTTCAGCATGCAACGCTCCTGCACCTGAGTTTGGGTGGAAATGGACAGCGATGAGAGCTGTGAAATATTCTCCAGACTGCTGGGCTATTAGGTGGAACCTTGTCAATGTCAGGAAGAAAGTCAATTTCCTGAAAATGTTTAACTAACCATTTTAGATAATGTAGTTATTTCTCAGTGTTTTGAAACCCATGTCTACATTTGATAAATATGTGATCTTTTCCAACCTCATTTCCCAAGTTGAGAAAAATCTTTGCATATTAAAATCAATCAGAGGCAGATACCAGTGTTCACAGTTCTGCTGAAGAATAATATTTGGTTGGGTTTCATTTTCTATAGTTTGTAAGAGAATGTCAGTATGTACTTTCGGCTATAAATCATTTTCAAATTATAAATGTGCATTCCCCTCTTAGGAGTAAACCATCACTAACACATCTGTGTGTGTGCAGAAACACATACATGTGCATGCACAATTGAAACAGAGCTGGGGGGAGGAACATTTTAACCTTATGTTACTTGTAATTAATTGTGGATAATAACTGCTACGTGAACATTTTATGAAAGACTTGATTTAGGACCAAGTGGCTACACGTTACCTTAATTCTTAAGGATTGGAACTCCTAGAAAAATAGTTTTAATTCGAATGAGGAAATAAAGGCTGCTGTTTGGAAATTCAGTTGCTGTCACTAACAAGGTCTGGATGGTGCAAATAAAAACCTCATGTAACTAATGTTTCTAAAGGTAACTGAGGAAGTGTCAGATCTGGGTCTCTGGGCTGGCTGTACTAACCCACAGAGTGTTGCATGGATCATATTATCCAGGGGGAGGCAAAACCAGGCGGCTGGAACAAGCAAAAATATCATTAATTATGTCTTCATTATCTGCATCCTGCTGATGAAGGCCTCAGGCCTTTCAGAGGAGAAGGGAACAATTCATTATTCCCAAATTCAGGCGAAGGAACATGGACTCGGATTCAGGCTGACTAGGATAGCATCCTGGGTAGGATAAGACACTCCTGGAATTTTCTAGGAAACACTGCAAAGTAGAATCTGGTTTTCCTGATGGATGAATGGAAATATGGCTTAAAGATGAGAAAGATCTATTTACAGATAGACCTGAAACAAGTTTTGTAACCGTCTAGCCTAAAGCCACAAATTCCCTTCTTCTTCTTCTTCTTCTTCTTCTTCTTCTTCTTCTTCTTCTTCTTCTTCTTCTTCTTCTTCTTTTTCTTCTTCTTCTTCTTCTTCCTCTTCTTCTTCTTCCTCTTCCTCATCCTCTCCCTCTTATTTTGCTATAAGAGATTAAACCACTACCCAGAGAGGGTAAGTGAGCTTCCCAGGGCCACGAGGCAGATAGGAGGAGGACGACTACCCTGAGGTCTTCTCAAATTCAAAACAGTCTAAAAGGTAGCTTACTAAGACCTGTCAGACTGGGAAAGTACAATTGGAAAGTTTTCTTCCTCCTTTCCTTCATAGGAGACTTGACTTCGTGGACACCTTACTTCTCTGACTTTGGAGAGGTGAAGTGACCTCATACAATTGGCTCATTTGCAAATGCTATCAGAATATACTTCATGCAGAGATCCAGAGTTGTTCATGCCTAAGTCTTTCCTGAACACGAGCCTTTACCAACTTACAGGGCCGAGGGTAAGGTAGAGGCCACCTGGTCTCCCAGTAAAAGCTTTGATTCTGGGATTTAGTTAGTAGGGCAACTGAGTTTCTGTACCAAGAAATGTCCTCCAATATAGTCTCTAACAATAACAGTGATAGTTTTGGTCATAGTATTTACTATTTGTTCTGTTTCTCAACTTGTTTTATACTTACATGAGAAGAGAACAATATATCACAGTCTCTCTGGAGATACCAAGGGTGGGGATGACCTACTCTTTTGGTGACACTACTTATATTGGAGGTCCAATCCAAATACAGTAGTGTCTCCTTATCTATGGTCTTTCTTTCTGAGGTTCTAGATATCCACAGCCTGTTTCAGCTTAAAAAATGTATGAAAATTCTCTGACATAAACAATTCATAAGCTGTTCCAAGTAGCACAATAACATCTCATGTCCTGTCCATTACGTAAACCATTCTTGTGTCCAGTGTATCCGTGCTGTAAGTATTACCTGTCTAAGACATATTGCAGCTACTCTGGTTATAAAAAATCGGCTTGGGATCACCTCCATGTTTGTAGTTAGAGTTTTGTAGTTTCTGTGACTTCAGGCATTCACTGTAGTTCTTGGAGCGTATCCTCCGTAGATGGGTTGGGGAGAGAACTATTACAGTTGAAAATGCATATTTTCTTTGGGACATTTTACTGCAAGAGGATGGAATCTTTTCTCCATGAGCCATGCAAATAAGGAATGTGACGTCAGATGTTGGCTATGATGCCTCCTGTCCCCCTACTGCCTGATGTCCAGAGCATGACAATCCTACCATGCTCTTTCTATTGTGATACCACGCTGGAGTGGCTTTTAAGGCAATGTGACTACCATTTGTATCATAGAAATGTTTCTGATTCCTATAATCTGCTCTGGCCAGAAATCCAGAAATCTTGGTCTTATTATCTATTATGGCTGACCTGGGTGGGTACCAGGATTCATGTTATTTCCCCAAATTACTCTTCCCATTCTCCTTAATGTCTTAGAAGTCAGTTAGGCCTAGAGCAGGCTGTGCCTATTCATTCTTCGTTTCCATCCCCTTTCATATAGGGATCATAAAACCTATCATCCACACCCTTCTTAGGTGATAAACATATCACATGATCTAGGGTAGGGTTCTTCAAGGCTAGATCAAGGGAAGGAACAGTGCCCTTTAATGAGGTCATTTGCAGTCTGGTCAGCGAAGGTGATGCAGCATCCCAGATAGCGTATTTGGTAAAAAGGAGCCATGCTGTTTCCAGCCAAGCAAGTGAGAACCCAAGATTCAGCACTAGCTACGCTGTTGAAAGACGTGAAGGTGTAAGAGGATCATCAGCACATCCTGGTGCTGCAGAGGTAGCAGCCTGAGACGGTAGTGGATGAGCAATGGTTCTTTCATTCAGTAACTCTGTTCACAAATACTTGTGGAGTCCAGTAGGGACTTCACAGGCCTAGGAACATAAGACAGGCAAAGGACTCCACTTCATCACACGGGAGAACTCAGACTACTACTAAGGAAATATGTGCAAGTCACCTAATTATAAAGCCAGACAGTGATTTGTAATACCAACACCCTTAGAAAGCATTAGAAACATGTGGAGAGAGGAATTCCTGTTGTTACAGTGTATGGGCCTTAGGGCTTGTAGTAATTTGTCCTAAATATTAGTGTGAATTTCCTGGTCCCCAGAGGTTGGGGAACGCCCCTCTGTCCTTAGCATACACCTGTGTGATTCTTAGTTCTGACCACTCAATTTATAAAGGTTTACCCTTTTGCTTAAAAGCCTGCATTTCTTTTGATA
This sequence comes from Cavia porcellus, assembly GCF_034190915.1. NCBI lineage: Eukaryota > Metazoa > Chordata > Mammalia > Rodentia > Caviidae > Cavia > Cavia porcellus. The sequence goes on along the minus strand of NW_026947515.1, from coordinate 43,899,678 downwards.
TTCAGTCTTCATTCTCTACTTCCTCTTTGCTTCAAATATTCACGCCTCCTCTTCTCTCACTCTATTTAAACTTTCTGGATGTTAGTTTTATACATTTTTCTGGAACACTGAAGGCTGGGGCTCACTTGTTTCTGACTCTGAAGTGAGAAGAGGAGCCCAGCCTAGAGGGTTTTTTGGTTATTTTTTAACAGTTAAGCATCTAGGGGCTGGGGATTTAGCTCAGTGGCCTAAGTGCCTGCCTTGCAAGCAGGCAGTTGTGAGTTCGATCCCTGGTACCGATAAAAACGAAAAAGACCAAACAACAACAACAACAACAACAAAAGAACAGTTAAGCATCTGCCTCTGCCCAGGAGAAGTTGGTTACCCCGCGGATCTTCAGGCTTGCCGCTTGCTATGTGTACATGCTTGCTCTGGTCCACTTCCTTCCTCTGGGTCCTCAGGGGTGCTCTCGGGAGGAGAGATGCCTGAGGGCAGAGGAACTTCCCGTTCCAAGGACTGCTTTCTTTTTCTTTCTTTAGGAGCCACAGTATTTCAGGGTGAGATGCCACACACTGGTTTTCCATTTTGTACGATCTGTTCACGAGGACCCTGCATTATGCCATATAGTGTTTGAAAAGGCAGGATGACTAAAACTGAAAGAAAATTTTGACATTTCATTTAACAGTGTTTAACTGAGCAAGGAACAATGTTGTGAATCAGGTTGCACTCAGACCCCAGAGATGTCTGAAAAACTGAGCTCTGCGAACAGGCAGGCAGTGTTTATGGAAAGAGAGCAGAGCTCCAGAGACAGCTTGATTGTGTGCAGCTGGCTTTCCCTTATGTGGGCATTGTCTAATCAGTGGGCAGCCTTTGATTGGCCAGAGCTCAGCTGCTGAGATTGGCTGAGGCCTAACTGTTACAAAAAATTTACAGCTGGTTCTGTGTCGATGGATCCTATATCCATAGATGCGACCAACCATGGATCTAAAGTACTAAAAAAAAAAAAAATTGCATCTGTACTGAACATCTATGGACGTTTTTCCTCTAAGTAATTCAATGTATCAACTATTTACATAGTATTTACATTATGTTAGGTGTGATAAGTAATCTAGATATGATTTAAATCTACAGTCATCCCATAGTATCTGCAGGGGATTGGTTCTAGTTCACCATTAGGAAACCAAAATCTTAGGATGCTTAAATCCATATAAAAAATGTTGTAACATTTACATATAATCTACACAAGTCATTCTGTATGCTTTAAATCACCTCTAGATTACTTATATGACTTGGCAATGTAAATGCTGTGTAGGTAGTTGTTATATTGTATAGAAATAATAAGAAAAACAGTCTGTACTTATTCAGTACAGAGGGAGGGCATTTTTAAAATTTTCTTGTTTTGCTTTTTGTGTTTTTTCTGTAGCTTGAACCTCACAAATCAGATGCAGGGTTTCTTAAAAGTTTTTTCAATCTTTTGTGGTTGGTGATTGGTTGGATTTGTGGATGAAGACCCTGTGAATGAGAGGGCTAACTGTCTGTGAGGAGATATAATCAGTTGCTATGAAAAGACTGATGCAAAGACTGAACCATGTTCTACAAAAGACTTGAGCATCCTCGGCCTTTGGTACCCACAAAGGCTCTGGAAATGTACACCTTGTAGGTTGACAGGGGGCTTAATAACAGTAATCCTAAATTAGGTTTCAAGTTTGTCCATATACTGTTAGGTTGCAGTTCAGTGAGTAGGAATTCAAGGTACCCAGGCATCCTTAGGCCGAATTAAATTTAATTACCACTAAACAAGTGGCTGCTTACTGAGAAGCCAGGCTTGTACTCTGTTGTCTAATTCAGCCTTCCCAGTGCTCCTGTGTGTGCGCAAGTTTGCTTGGGGTACTGAGAGTACTTGTTTGCACATAATCAAGTCTCTGGAGGCTCAGCCATTGTCTTGTGAAGCCCACTCATTTTACTGGGAGGTGTGGAGGTGAGCCCTGAAGACCTGTAGTGGCAGCTAGAGAGTGGACTGGGAGGGAAGCATTTTGGTTTATCCTCTGGACTTTTAGTATTGTTTTTCTCTGCTCATTGACACTGATGGTGAGTCACGCCTCATACAAAACATAGGAACCTCTGTCGTATCCTGGAGTAAATAGCCCTGGAGGTCTGATTATTCTTCCAGCTTACACAATGCAATGTTTCTTCAGTCAAATTCTTCGTTACAAGACTCTCCCTCACACTGCCCAGTGATTATGCTTTACTGCCTTCTCCTATCACACCTGGCAGCAAAACCCATGGGTAGCCCACTGATTGTGTATTCAGCCACATAGCAGCTTCCTACGTTAAATCCCACGTGCTGCATATGGAGACATAGATTCTGAAAATTTACACTCCCAGTCTCAGAGCAAGTCAGTAGTGCAAGATGCACTAGGAATGTTAAAAATCTGAGAAGCAAAACATTGGAGATTTTTGTTTTGCAATTTCAGCATTGAACTCTTCTCAGTCCATCGGTAATGGAGTAAAGGGCATAACCTGGATTTTGTGGTTCTCCAAATGACCAGTTTAGAAAAGTTCTGGGAAATACACGGCTGTCACTCATTACATGAATCAGTCATTTCATTCTGGAAGATGTATGGCAGCGAGCATGTGCAGAACACTAAAACTGGTCATCAAATGTATGTTTTATTATTTCATTTTTCTATATTAGGTAATGCCAAATGGTTGCGGTAAAGTTAATTCTGCTCCCTCTTTTCTATGAGGTAGAAGGACGGTGGGGTACTGAGGAAGGAGAGACCTCTCAGATGCTAAGAGCATGATCTTTCAATGGGCTCTCCTCCCCCATCTTTCTAGCTTGGTATGCTTAGCCTCTCTGGTCATAATTTCCTCATCCATAAGATGTGGGAACTGAGCTCTTTCCATCCTTCCAGCTTTCTAAGCGGTGTTATTTCTTTATCCCAAATGAATGGAATCAGTTAACATTTGCTCTTCTGAAATGAGACCTTTGCTCTCTGCTGTCCTGCATAAGGGGAAGTTAAATAATTCATGCCAAGATAACAAAGTCCCGAAAGACTGTACTGTGTATAAATGGCCTAAATATCAGGAGCAGAGTTCAAGGCAATCTGCGCCGTGTCTTCTAAACAAGGTACAGGAACGAGCAGACAAGAGGCAAAGCCCAAATTTGGCTTCGTTTCTTTGGCAGACATTATGAGGTAAACAGTTTCCTAATTTATACCAGCCTATTACTCAACACCTTGGATTCATTGTAGACGAGCTGCTTGGATGGAAATACAATGCCCAGCCCTCTCTCCCCCATCTGTATTCACTTCTCCCATCTGCTTATAATATTCACTTGTAAGCACATAAAACCCATTAATGTCTCTGGGAGTTGGCTTGTTTTTTAATCAAGATAAATACGGACAACTTCAAAACAATTAAAAAGGTATTGGGTAAAAATGACTTCAACATATAAAATTCATTAATAGTGTGTTCTAAGCCGAGTCAATCTATATAGCTATCATATCCTTCAACGATTCACTCTATAAATGCTGGCTTTAGTGTTTTTCTAATGTTGTTAATTTATCTACAGCTGTCACTCTGGGGCTGTTAACTTTGAACAAATGACGGTATTAATCACTAAAGGCCATTAGATGCCAAGGCCTGGTGTTAAATCAGCCCAGGAATGGCACGTGTAAGCATCCTCAAAGTAAATTTTAAACTACTTCAGCAATCGGAGTTTGTCACTGCGAAAGAGATTTGACCCTCTGGGTGTTATAAATGTGGAAACTCCCGGAATAGGACTGCGGGATCAATGTTGATAGGAGCAAGACTTTGAAAAAAGGATAGAACTCGAAAACCTGTCTTACTCCTGGTGTTTGGTGGTCCCCTGGCTTTCATGCTGCTCAGTGTATTGAGAAGGTCAGTCATGCGGTGAAAATTCACAGAAGAATGGAGGAAGCTCAGAGGTCTACAGTGTGCCAGGCAGGACGAGAAATAGGTGCATTAGACTAGGGGAACCCCTGAGTGTAAGGGGAGGCTGCTGGGATGTGGGGGCACTGGATACCGTGTAACACGCATAGGCACATGGGTATGTGCAGACCCACACTCAAGGGTGGTTGCCATGCGAAGCATAAAGTTTGGTGCAAGCTGAAGCCAGAGACCTCTATTTCTATATAAAAATTCTCAATTTTGGAAATGCTGAATGATTTCTATCTGGAAAGAAAAAGAAAGAGAGAGAGAGAGAGAGAGAGAGAGAGAGAGAGAGAGAGAGAGAGAGGAAGGAAGGAAGGAAGGAAGGAAGGAAGGGAGGAAGGAAGGAAGGATACGATGCAGATTTTACCAAATTTGTTTGGAGACAAATGTTTAGCCTTTTGTGACCACTGATGTTCCTTGCTTGGGACTCAGGAAGAATAAAGATTGACTCCGGTTAATATTTTCTTCAGATCACTATGACGAAATGCTGTACAGAGGTGAACAAAACCAATGGGCTGTCGCAGGGACTCATGGTGGGGTAGATACTTTCTAAGAGTCTTCTCAGATGAATGAGTGGGTGCAAGCCTTCAGGATTTGTTCTTCTGACGCTAGGCTCAGGGCCACGGTTTGGAGGGTGAATATTCCCTGAAGGCCCGATGTCAGGGTCTTGATCCTCAGGTTGGTGAAACTGTTCCCAGGTGGGGCTGAGTGGCAGCTTCTTGGTCTTTGGGGACACAGTTCTCCAGAGTTGGGTGTTATAGAAGCCTGACAATGGCCCCAGCTTTTCTCTCTCTCTCTGCTCCAACTTTGAGAAGTGATCTTTTGCTTTTGCAGGCACAGCTGCCACTGCATCAGCTGCCACTGCATCAGCTGCCACTGCATCAGCTACCACTGCATCAGCTACCACTGCATCAGCTACCACTGCATCAGGCCACTGCATCAGCTGCCACTGCATCAGCTACCACTGCATCAGCTACCACTGCATCAGGCCACTGCATCAGGCGCCATGAGGTGGTGCAGCTGGGCGGTGCACTCCCTGAGGTCGCTGTGTGCTGTTTGAACTTTAACCTTGAAACGTGAGCTAGATAAATCTTTTCTCTTTATTTACTCAATTTCCTTGGTATTCCATTGTAGTGACTGGAAACTGACTGATATATTCCAAAACTGAGTTTTATCAGTGGCCTCAGGAATAGGGTGGCCAAACTCTGCATATACACATATACAGACCTTACACACACACACACACACACACACACACACACACACACACACACACACTAATATGGTGTTTGCTGCTGGAGTACTAGGTTTCTCTTCTCTGCACTGTGATGGCAATTTGTTTAGCCATAACCGAGTAACCATCAGGGCTAGGTAAACAAAATTCAAGCAAGTGCAAGAAAAAACATAAATTCATTGTTTAGTTATTACAAAAAATAAATTGTGGCTGGGAGTAGAGGTTAGTGATACTGTGTTTATAACTTATGCCTATTCCTAGCAGTCACAATGTCTTAAGATCATATCTTCATCACTAAAAGTGATTAAATAAATAAATTCTAAGGAGACCATATGAGACTGTAAATATAAATATGTGCAGATATATAAATACACATAAGCAATATATGCATGCATATCTATAGCCTTATATAGCCTCCTTGAAATATATTTATATAAATATGAATATATTATGTATATATTTATTTGCATCTATTTATGTATAATACATTCATATATATTATGATTTTATATAATGTGTATTATATATTTATATGATATGACTGATATGACATATATCATATATTGATATGATATGACTGATATGATATATATCATATATTGATATGATATATAATGTATATTGTCATATATATCATATATCAATATATGATATGATATATAATGTACATTGTATATCACATCAATATTATGGATTTATATTGTGTTCTAGGAATTCATTTATACGGGTATAAACATCTTGCACACATGTTTACATAAATAGAATTTGCATAAAAATTCTGGAAGAATATCTGAGTATGTAGGTGTGTGTGAGGCTAGAACTGGGTTAATGAAGTCAGGTGATAGTGGCATCTCATTATATAAATTTATTAAAATTTTTTTTTTCTTGTTTTGGGGTAGGTAATGGAGATTGACTTGGACCTTCACACTGAGATATCATGTTGAATTCCGAGTCTCCTTCTAGTCCTTTGAACTCAGAGAAAGGTGGTTTTCTGCTGTATAGTTCTTGACACTTCTTATGGCAGGGTTACTGGGGAACAAAGCTTGCCACCTCTTCTCCAGATTAGTGGTGCTCAACTTTTGATGATTCCAAAGATAATTTAAAGAACTTATTATAAACACACATTTCCTGTAGGATTCTGACTCAGTAGTTCAGGACTGGAGCTCAGGAGCATAAATTCTAACAATTCTCCCAGGTGACTTTGATGCAGGGGGTCCAAGGATCATGCCTATTAGTCACATGGCACTCTAAACCTGGGTTGCACTGGATTCTGAGAGCCAATTATTATGGATTCAGAAGTGTTGAGAACTGGTGTTTATCCTAGTGGTAGCCTCAGATTAGCTGACCACCACTTGTTGGGAATACTTACGTCACAGAAGTTGGCAGAGGCTAAGAATCAGGGTAGTTCACTGAAACCCTCAGCGTTGGTTTATGAACATAACAGTGCCTTTAAATCATATTTTCTTGGTTTTTATAGCAAGTAATTTTATACTTAGTTTTTTTGGCGGGGAGTAACTTAATTTTGAAATAATTATGAATTCGTAGGAACCTACAAAAATGTCACAGAAAGTCCTATGGACTAATCACCCAGATTCCCCTAATGGTAGCATTTTTTTTTATGACTACAATGCAGAAGCACACTGGAAATTTAACACAGTACAGTACTGCTTATTACACTAAAAATCCTATTCAACTTTAACATGATCATGATCAGTGTGTGTGTGTGTGTAACTGTCACTACAAAGGAATTGCCTTGTGTTATCTCTTTATAGTCACATTCACAAGTGTGTTCTCCATATTTATTTTTTTGTCCTATTGAGAAAGTTAATATAGAATATGGAAACAAATAGGATGCAATCTTTGAGATTAACTTTTGTCACTGAGGACGCTGTCTGTGCTGTTAGCTTTTCCTCTTTGTACTGAAATACTTAAGAAAAACTACCTAAAGGATGAAAGGTTAATTTTGGCTCAGAGTTTGAGGTCTCAGTCCGTGTCCATTAGCTCCTTTGCTTTTTGACCTGTGACAAAGCAGAAGCATCACGACAGAAGGGAGGGACAGAGGAACACTGCTCATCTTCAGCAAACTGGAAGCAGAAATAAAGGAAAAGAGGGGGGCAAAGGGACTGGGGCAGACAGTCTCCAAGCTTAGGTCCCCATGATCCACTCCCTTTATGTAAGCCCTGTATCAAAACTTTCCATTATCTTCCAGTGATGCCATCAAGTTGTGAGACTATCAATGAATGAATCCACATTAGGGACCTCATAATCCAGTTGTCTTCCAAAAGCCACACCTCTGAACACATGAGAGTTATGGGAGATGTTTTAGATCTAAGCCATATCCTACCCTTGAGATTTATCCAAGTTTTTGTGTATACCAATAATTCCCATCCCCTCCATCCTCCTCTGTTTTTTTGCTAAATAGTTTCACATGGTACAAATGCTACAGTTTACTTAGCCATTTCCCAAGTAAAGGGTATTTGGGTTGTTTCCACTTTGTGACAGTTATGAATAAACCTCCTGTGAACGTTTGTGTACAAGTTCTTGTGGGAAAGCGAGTGTCCATTTTTCTGGGACAGTGACCAACAGTCCAAGTGCTGGGTTGTATGGTCATTGCATGTTAACTTTGATGAGAAACCATCAAACTAATTCCCCCAGTGGTTGTAATATTTTTTTGTTCCTATCAACTATGGGGATGTTCTCCACATCCTCCTGGCTTTCGTTTGGTATAATCACTGCTTTTTATGTTAGTTTTAAAAAATAATTATGTAGTGTTATATCATCATGGTTTTAATTTGCATTTCCTCAATAGATTATGAAGTTACACATCTTTTCATATGTTTATTTATTTATCTTCTGTATTACTCCTTTGGTGAATAGCTGTATCTTTTGCCTATTTTCCAACTGGATTTTTTTTTTCTTTCATTCTCTGAGCAGGGACTTTTACAGCGTAAAGGTTTTAAAGTTAGAAGAAGCTTGATTTGCTCAAATTTTGCATTTATGACTTATGCTTTCAGTGTTATGTCTAACTCTTTGCATTGGGTTAATTTTTTTGTTATTGTGTCCTTCGTCATTTCAAAAATTATAAGGAACAGACATATTCAACTTTTTTGCTACATTTGTCATAAAAAATAAATTGTCTTTTTTGTCCCTTGAGATCCTCTACCTGAAATTCCAAGCGTGGGATCGCTTTTATAACAGTGTTTCTCAGACACCGATGTGCCCAGGACAGACTCTTCACAAAGTACAGATTTTTATTTACTAGGTGTACTCGCCATTTTCCTGTGCTTTCTTGTGTCTGGAACAAAATATGTGGCACCGGAAGCATTATTTTGCTTGTATTTCAGAGGATTCGTTCCACGGGGATCCAAGGCATAAATGGCCATGGCAGAGGGGCTTGGTGGAGGGCAGCTGCTCAATCCATGGCAGTTGGAAGGCAGGGAGAGAGAAGAGAGGGGATGAAGACAAGAATCCAGCCTTACGGGGCATACCCCCCAGTGATCCACCAAAAACCAGGCCCCACCTCCAACAACAGCCCACTTAACTACTGAGTTCATCATGAAGGAATCTGCATATTGATCAGTTTAGCAGTCCCGCGATCGAATCACCCTCCAAACACATGAGACTTTTGGGAAACATTTGAGATCTGACCTGCAGCAGTAGTTCTGGAGTTGGCTTAAAATTTTCACATCTGGCTTGCTTTCCCTTGCTATGAAGGCTGATGTCCCAAGGATTACCCTTTGATCACCCAAATAGTTGGTTGTTGGCTCCAGTGTCAGATCATCAGAATTACATAACAAACATTGCCTTAAAATTTTTCTCAAACAGAAGACCTAAATCTGAAGCATCACCTTAAAACATGGGTTGACTTATATTTGGCTTTTTGTGTTATTATTTTCCTAGGTTCTAGGTTCTTTTTTTTAATTTATAGTTTTTACTTCCATAAATGTATTTGTGTCAATTTCCTGAGAACTCTTCTAGAGCAAGGTAAACTCTAAACATAAACAAGTGCTCGAGTTGAGAGGGCAGTTTCCTCTGTCTGTGTGCCCTGCATGATGCGATGGTGTGTTTTTACTCAGGAAGTGGTTTTCCCCACTTTACGCTTCTGGTTATGTTTCTCTGTAAATGTGTTTTAAGCCATCTTGTACATCTGTGAATGTTCTTCTTCTTCCAGCTAGATGATACGTTTTCTGGGATGAGGACTGTGTCTTTCACTTCTATTACAATCTCCCACTGATCCCAGAACACTTGTGTACACATGGGTGGTGCTGGGAGTGGTGGGCAGGGGGAGAAGCAGGGCTGAGCAGGGCTGTCTAGGAAACACACAGTGCTGGTGAGCAGCACATGTCCCTCCCAGCTTATAGGATTTGACTCTGAACAGCTGTTGTGCAGATGCCCCCAAATTGTCTTGCTTCGGATAGTGAGGATTGCTGGACTGAAAGGCTGGTCTTTGGAGGGTCTGTGGCACAAGCGCAAGGGATTAAATTCTAAGCCCTTTGAGGAGAAATGTCGAACACCCTGGAGGCGGCTGAGACTGTCTTTTCTCTGCTGTGTTCCTCTTACTGAGGTTAAGAGTTGTGGGGGTTAATGTCATCTTCAGAAGGGAGCAAGTGGCTGGTGTTTTCCTGATTTATAGGGAATTTGACACCAAGTCAGCGCTGTAGCCAGATGCTTCAAGGAGAGGGGATATGGCTTACACTGGGATTCCTGAGGATGGGAGCCAACCCGAGTTAGACTGCCATCCCTAAAGCCGGCACCCCACTGAGGTCCCCAGCCTCACTGGGCCTGTTCCCTGATAAGCACGAGCTTGGGCTAAGCAAGCATGTGTATGTGTGTGTGTATGTGTGTGTGTGTGTGGGGAGGGGATTGGCTACCCTTAGGTTTAAAAGAAAATGTCCCAGGAATTCCCCCTCATCCCATCTTCCCCTCTCTCCTTAATCACTGCCCTTTGTTTTAGACTGACACAAGGATCCTCTTCCTGCTCTTTGTCTCTGGTGTCACTTCCATCAGCACATCTCCAAACTGCTTGTGGAGTTAGAGGGTGAATCTGGCCCTATCCAACGCTCTCAGTCTTCAGAGGCTTGAGATGAGACCCACACTCTTTAGCTCTGCCTATAACACCCTTTGACTTAAAACTGTCTCTTGCACACCTGCCTCTCTTTACCTCCTGCTTTTTCACAATCCCTTTCCTCTGGGCACACTGAGTGCTTGTCTGTGAATGAGTACCCTTTTCTTTTTTCTTTGTATTTATATAAGCTCTGTCTTTCACCTAGAGTATTGCCTCTTCTCGATTTCCTAGGTGACTCATTATCATTAAGACTATACCAGAAAGATCTTCCAGGTTATCTTAGATCTCTGTGTTTCATCAGTATCCTGATGCAGGGAAATGGGCCCTGCAGGCAGGTGGATGGAGTTGGTTAAGGGTCTCAGTAGTTTTCCAGCTAATTCTGACTAAAAGAGGTAAAACTTTCCCTGGGAAGTAGGTCAAGGATGGGGATAGAGAAAGAGAAAAACTAGATATGGAGAAGGCACCAAGGTAGCATAGGTGACATTGTGGTTCAACAGGGGAGAAGAGAGCTGACAGCTACTTTGAAGACAAAGAGACCCTAAGATACCCAGTGCTGATTCCGTAGCATCATGGTGTGAAATCCATCAATACTATTATACTTTGTTCAGAGCTATTTTAATCTGTTTTGTTTTGTTTAATTTCAACGTATGTGAAGGTATGGACAGCTAATTTGAAGAGAATGAGAGACATTATGACAGCCACTGTTGACTTCCTTATTGTCTGGTCTTGAAGACCTAAAATGCATTCATCATCCTGTTTTGATCAGTTTTATACTATGTTGTTTTGTATGAAGTCACTGTGTGTGAAGATATGAACAACCCTTTGGAAGAAAACAAGAGACAATATGATAGACAGTGAAGATTTCTGGTTGTCTTGCTTTGAAATCTGTGTCTCTTACATTGTTTTCTTATGATTTTTTGTTCTGTTTAATTACCCTCTTTAAAATAAAATTAAAAAAAAACCCAAGAAGACAGAGGAGGCCAAATTCAGGAAATAAAGAAAGCCGAAGTAGCTGTCTGTCTCCTCCTCCAATGATAAGCCAGGGAAGCTGAAGTGGGAGGTGGATGGAGGGCTGAGTAACTTGGGGAAAGCTCTTAGGAACTAGACTCTAGGGTCACTGTCACATCATCCAACGATAGAGTACAATAGATATCCATAGGTCTCTTGCTAACTCCGAGTTACATGAACACAGTACCCCCTTATCAACCTGCCACCCACCCCAAAGATAAGGTGCTAAAACATAGGTCAAGGGCAAGTAAACAATTGAACAGAAAGAAGCTACACATAGACCATTGGAAGAGAAGACACAGGCAGAGATGCTTGGAAGCCAAATCCATCATGGCGAGTTCCAGTTCAGGATAGGGACAGGGCATGGAGAGCAAAGGGCTGTGAATCCTCCATCTTTCCTGAGCCCCCTACCCTGATTCTTTCTTATCTGGGTAGTTATCTCACTTCTCATTTCCCCTCTCTTCTTTTTTTCTTTTTTCAAATAAAGGGGTTTCCTTTCATTACTCTTTGCCTGTCTAATTTTTTATTGGGACTGAGTTTAAGATCCCAGTGGGCGGGGCTGGGAATTTAGCTCAGCGGCATAAGCACCTGCCTTGTAAGCAGGCAGTCATGAGTTCGATCCCTGGTACCCATAAAAAGGAAAAAGACAAAAAAAAAAAAAAAAAAAGAAGAAGATCCCAGTGGGCTGCTTCTAACCTAGGACCTGACACCTTAGGTTCCCTGGCCAGGAACCAGAGGGGCCACCATGTAAATATGATTTTAGCACTGAACCACTATCTTTTAACTGCCCGAGAACCCCCAGTGACAAGAGTCCACGACTATGTTGTACACATGCAATCTAAGCAGAGCCAAGTGTTTGTATCCTGAGATAATCTCAAATAATACCAAAATGAGTCACAGTCATCTCAATCAGTGAGCGAATCTGTGATGGTTCAGAAGACCACAAAGAAGAGAAGCCAAAAAGGACCTAAGGATATTGTCTAAGGATCATTATTACTCTTGGGGGTATTATTAAGGTGTTCTCTAAAATTATTTGTCTTTCAATTTATTGAGGAAAATGCTGCTTTGTGCCTCTGCCATCTGGGTTTTGAGTTACGTTGGTCTCTAGGATTCCTAGGCAGCAGATACACTCATAGAGTTCACTAACTATTGCAAATCCCTCTTATTTTTTGTACCAGGGATCAAACTCATGACCTTACACTTGCAGTGTAAGGCGCTTAAGCCAGTGAGCTAAATCCAAGGCCCCTCAAAGTCCCTCTTTCAAGAGCAACCAACTGACCACAGGGATGTGGAAACCCAGGGACTTTCAGGTAGAAGGGAGGCGGGGAACCTCTGATGCCTCCTGTAGTGAATGCTCCCCTTCCTCCAAGAAGTGAGGATCTCTCTCGGGGTATGGATATTTCTCTAAGTATTTCATCGGATTCCATATAGGAATAGTTCCACACAGGAAGAGTTCCAAGTCCCTTATTCCAAGTGAAAAGAATTGCATGTGCAGCTTCTTGGCAAAGCTATCAATTTAGCCCCGGACTATAAATTACCAACAGAGATTTGAGGCTGTGCCAATCAGTTAGGCTTCTGGAAAAAATGGCTTTGAAAACCTACAGGGTCATACTTCAAGCAATAATGTTTTACATGTTTCTTTCCCTCCTCTTTCACCATCTTTTAATATTCAGTTGGAGTGGCTGACATAAAATGTGGACTTCAGTTTCTGTCAATACCGTGTAGTGCAGTTTCTTTCTTTTAAGAGGGAAATTCCTCACAAATTGTTTAGCCATACGTGTAGTTCTCGTCCCCCACAGCCATCTGTTTCCTTCTACCAAATTGGACAAGCTCATTAGAGATCAGTCTTAATCAGATTGAGGCTGTTGGCTTACTCTGTAGTCTGCTCACATGGATAAAACCCATTTTGTGACCATTGCTTGCACTGACTTTGTAACCTAGTCTCAGGCACACATTCACTTCACCATAAAGGACACATTAGGGCAGAGCAAATGCACAATTTCCTGTAATATATTTCTCCTACTTACAGTTCAATGGGCACTCCTTTTGGGTGATGTTTGGTGTGCCAAAAAATTCTGATTGAGTTGATTTTGGAGGGACTATGGGCCACAGATTTCACATAAAAATAGTCACAGCAATATGTAAAAGTTGTGTGACTTAGAAAGTCTTACATGTCATTAAGGCATATCATCCTCTGACCTTATGCCCAGTTTTATGACTGTAGGGATGGAAACTGAGGAACTGTGTGGGTTCAAAAGATGGACTCGTGCTAACTGGAGAACTACGGCCAGTGCAAACCTAGGATGTCTGTTTTGTAGGTTAAAGAAGGTTTGTTTTCAAGATTTATCAAACTCAGCTTCAGTACAGCTGCATCAGAGAGGCTACATCGTCATTGTCACTTGTGGCTTGTCTTCTTTTCCATTCATATAACCATGTTGCATGCTAATGTGCAGAACCAGTGCCGAAGGGTAGAACAGAGCTTCCAAACTGTCACTTGCATGCGTAGCACCTTGAGTCTTGTCCAAAAGCAGACTTTGATTCAGGCAATGAGATGCTGCATTTCTGGAAAATGCCCAATTAGAGCCATATTTTTGGTTCATGAACAATACTTTGGCAACAAGAAAATAGGGACCAGGTAATAATAATCAAAAACCTGACAATGGAAAAGAAGGGTCAAACAATAGCCATAAGAAATATTATTGTTTAGTAAAGGTTTGCACAACAGTCGCTGCAAACTAATAGCTCATTGTGTCAGAGATTAGATGCAAAACTGTTGTCCTAGGTTGGAAGTTTATGCAATGGTCACAAAATGATTTTCATTCATGTAGCTAACTGGGCAGTGAGCCAATGTTCTCAGAGTCTGTTGGGGCATAATACATTTTCCTAGGATGTATTTCCACAAGAAATACACTTGATGATTTAAGTCATTATTTCCTAAACCAAATACATGTGGTGATGACCACGGAGTACCTTTGGCTGAGAAACGCTAACACTCTCAGTGTTTCAGAGAGAGGAATTTCTTCTTCTGGAAAGTATTTACTCTTCTTGCCTGTTAGATAGTGTGAAGATATTACCACTGGGAAAACTGAGTGAAGGGTACATAGGACCTGGACATATTTTTCTTTTGCAGTTTTCTGTAAGTCTATGATTATTTTTAAATAAAATGTTAAACCTATACACTTATATTTGACCTAATGCATTATGGTGTCTTGACTTGGAACAATAACAACGAAAGAGATGAGTAGAAAAAATTTAAAAGATACAAAAATGTCTTTTATTAAAGGTAATCTACTAATGTTAATTTCTTAGTTTAGAAATGTATATCGAGAGGACATTGTGAGTGTGAGTGTGGGGTTTCCATGAACAATAATTAAGATTCTATAGTAGTAATAAAATCATTAATGAGCTAGGCCACTGTCTACGCATAAAACTTTTTTCTAAAAATAATATTGACATCCAAAGCAGCAAATGTCCGTGGAGCATGGAGATGCTGGGCTGAATTCTGAGGACCTGCCTGACCTTGGTAATGGAGAGCATTTCAGCTCTTCAAGGAAGTCTCTGTTCTTTGCTGAACATGCATGCTTCCTCCCTGGCTTCTTCTGGCTTCTTTTTGCCCATGAATAAGTCTGTTTAATTTCTTGATGTTGCGTGTTGGATTAACTTTGTTGTAACACATGTCGGCTGCGCATAAAGATTAGTTGGGCCCTTTGAAAGGTTGCTGAATCATTCATCCAGCAGCATCCTGGTAGGGGATTAATTGCGTGCAGCTGAGGTACTGTGGGAATCACATGCTTTTATTCCAACATGGAAGCTGCTGAGAGGCACTTAAAAGTTCTTAGAATCAGGAAGAGCCCCTAAGTAGGAGGCTTTAGGCAGCACATTATAACTAAAAGGGAGAATTAGTCTAGGGCAATTAAAAAGGTGATTCCCGATCTATTTTTCATTAGAAAGACAATATTAATACAGAATTAATGAGCTTCTGCTTAAGTGGTTGCAATTAGTGGAGAGAATGGATGATCAAAAAATGATCACAAGTCAATTAAGAATTAAAATATGTTCTTTTTACCTCAGCTTGTACTTTTCTTCTCCTTTGCTTTGTATTAATTTTTATTTATGTTAAAGGAAATACAACATTTTACTTTGTTTAGGAAGTGTAATGTGTTATTCTGTTCCTTCCACAAATGTGTGTTTCTGTAAGATTTTTATTCATTGCCAGAGACCAAACCTTGAGAATGACTTTAACACCACAAGAAAATGCAAACAACACATTTGGGCAGGAGCAAAGAAAGGGGGTTTCCCTTTGGCCTTGCTTGGCTCCTCCACCAACAACAGAAACCCAGGAAACTTTATTCATTTACCTTCTTTTTTGTTATCTTCCCAAATCTTACCTGCTCTTCCAAGCCCCCATCAAGAGCTGGCCTTTGCAGACAGGTCTGATAGACAACGTCTGGCTCTCTCTCTAGAACACTGGAGCTCAATAGCTTACACCAGATAGGTGCACAACTATTTCTAAATATATCCCTTGTTGACGGGAAACTAGCCAAGGGCGAGAGTTTATCTTTTTACTTTTTCAAAACTGTACAAGCAAAGCATTGGAAGTGGCTGTTTTTTCTACTTCCCTTCCCTGAGAAGTTTTACACATCTATTTAAACACAAATAAGATCATTCTATCTGTATTGTTTTTGAATTTGCATCTCTACTGTATAATATACCTTAAAAATTTAGGTAAGCAATAGATACAGAATTATTCCCTTTTAAGCAATATACATGTTCCATTGTCCATTCATCTTTTACAAAACAGCTTTCTTACTGAATGGCATTTAAGATGTTTGGGATCTCTCTCTCTCTCTCTCTCTCTCTCTCTCTCTCTCTCTCTTTTAAGAGTAGGAAAATTTATTAGAGAATGGGGATTAGGAATGGTGGGGTGGGGAACAGGAATAGGTCCTGAGAAAAAGGAGGGGTCCTGAATGAATTGCTCAGAGATTCTCTTTACTTACCTTGTGTGTCCCTCAGAGCTGGTGTTTTGCATGGTGCTGTAACACAGGGGCAGGTTACTGCCTATAACATTTGGTCTCTACCTGTGTGTATTAAAACAACCAGCAAAGCTGGTTAACAATGACTAGATAACAGAAAAGTTAACCAGTCAAATGGTCTTTTGAGGTCCAAACTGGTTAAATGATGATATTGTTGTTGATAATGACCTAACGATTCCTTGGGCACTATCCTTTTTGTGTTTTCAGGAAGAAAGCTAAGCTTGACCTAGGGAGGACATGATAAATAGGTGACAATGGCTGGTCAAATCCTCCTGTGAGCTCAGGACACAGAGACACAGGCTTTTGGAACACTTCAGAGAAGAGAAAGAGGGTATGCTCCTGAGGCAGGAGACCAGGGTGTGGCAAACCTGGCTGGAGAAGTGGGTGTGGCCTATTAATTGCAAAAACCCAGGCCATATGCACAGAACAATTCCCAAAGTTCCCTGCACATAGATTTCCCCTAAAACCCCAAGAGGTTTTCCACAGGCTAGTCCAGACCCGATGCCAACCCAAGGCATGGGAGATACTAACAGACCATCAGCATCCAGCTCCTGGCCATTGTCTTCTCTCACTGTGGTCTGCTCTCACCATGTAATGTGTGTTTCTTTTCCTTATTTTGCCTGTCCTAAACTTACTCTGCAGAGAATGTTTCTTTTCCTACCTTTAGCAAATGTAAACCCTTATTACCATGTGTGTTTGTCTTGATCAATTCATTGTTCAAATGATAAAGAACCTAGAACCCGTCTCTAGAAGGAGACTCCAGCAAACCTGGAAACATTCCTTTGGGCCACACTAGATAGGGACACAATGCTACAGCTAACAATTCACACGTTCGAAAAAGAGAAAAACTGGTATGGTTCCTCCAAAGACTCAATGGGTTTCTGATGGGTTTGGGGGATGTTATTTGATAATGAGGGCTCAGACATCATCTACTGATAAGATTATAATTTTATGGCACTATTAGGGAAAGGGGACTTAGCTGGAGGTCGTGGATCATGGAAATAGAACCTTGGGTCCCTGTCTGTTTCCCAGCCCCTCCCTCTGAGCTTTCTTCTCTCTCTTTTCTGGCTTGGGCAGCTTTTCTCTATCCTTCCCTCTTCTCCATGACTTTTCTGCCTTGGAGATTACTAACCATGAGTGGAAATCTCTAGAACCATAACATACAAACGTTTTCTACTTTAAATTGTTTTATACAGGTGTTTCTTTATAGAGGCAGAAAGTTAACTGACAGCAATGCTATCCTGGACTTTTAGATCTGTTAGTCAGAGGGTTACTAGCTGACTAGCCAGTGGGGGGTCCAGCAACTGTAGCATCAACAGTGGTCAGTGTGCATCCACCTCATAAAAAAATGCAGGACAGAAAACCTAGCTTGCTAAGGTATTAAGGAAAGTCAGACGAGAAAGAAACAATGCCAAAGTGCCTTTCAGATGAATCACCTTGCTGTTATTTTAATCTCTTTTGTGCAAGCAAAATTGTAATGGGAAGCTATGCACTTTCTTGTGTGGACTGCAAATATTCAACATGATCACAAACATTCTCTCAAAACAAGCGACCTCAGATCCATGGAGGGATTAGCAATTTTCTGTCGTTACCCAACTCACCAGTTCAACACATGCACGCACACACAAACACACACACACACACACACACACACACACACACACATATGCACCCACATGAACACTGTCCCACGACTTGCTCTTACATGTGATTTTTTTCTACAAGTGATTTTTAAAAAGGTTCTAATAATTCCCTGGCAGTTGCCAACCTGGTGTTCTTCCGTTTGGCAGAAAGCTACCAAAAAGTACTTCTTGCCACGCTCAACTTTCTTCCTATGTAGCCTTAGCTTCTCAATGTGCAGCCTAGAGTTAAACAGAAATACAATGAATATATTTCAAATAATGGGATTTTCATGTATAGGCTTCTGTGATAATAGTCTCCAGTGTGCCCCTGGGAACAAATTAACTGCAAAGGTTTGCATCAGTGGCTTGGATTTCCTGCTGAATTTGCTTTGAAAGAGCAAATATGCATGTAGAATGAAATTGCTTTGTAGATTTTTTTTTTCTTTGCACAGTCCTCTCTTCTGCCTTAATCACCTGGATTGACTCCATAAAAACACAAATGGATGTAGTTCGCTGAAGAGCATTTCGGAAACATGTGCCTTTTCCTGTGATGATGTATAATTAATCACCTCTGGGCAAGGCGAACAAGGCATGGTGGCTTTTAAGACTCCTTTAGTCTTTCTTTTTCTTTTCCAGTCTTGTTCTTGTCAGAAGAATCTGCTGTTGTCTCTGATTTTCCTGTGCTCCATATTTCATGTGACCGTGTTAGCTCAGTGAAAGCTCATTCTAGACACCGTTTTCTCCCCTGTGTGTGAGACCAACACCACGGAACAAAAAATACACGGATGAAAAATACGTAGTTCTGCCCTGACAGACATATGAATCTCTGCAGCTCCCAATCCTTTCATTTCTTCCTTTCTTTTCTAGTGACACCCAGGCATGGTATCTTTTAGACAACAGCCGTTATGTTAGCTGTGACGTGGCTTCCAGGAAACGCTCGACCCATGTGTACAAGCACTTCAGCAAATACTCTCAGATTCACTGCAACCCCTTCTCTTACTGATCCAGAAAAGTTCTGTTCTCTGATAAAAGCAAAACAAATAACAACACAAAACAATCTCAAAACACTAATGACTAAACCAGCAAGGTTTAGAAGCAAGGAAAATGGTCTCACCTCTGTCTACCTATAACTGTCTGGCCTTGGCATTCTAGAAAGAAGGGGTTTTTTATAGGTAGTGGCCGTGACATGAATTGTGTCCTCCAAAAATATGTTGAAATGTTAGCCCCGACTATCTGTGCATATGACTTTATGTGGAAATAGAGACTTTACAGATGATCATGTTAATGTGATATCCTTAGGATTTAACCATTTTACTATGTACACATATGTCAAAATGCCATGCTGTGTTTTGGAAATATATATTGATTATTTTGGGGCACTCAATCTGAAGCAGCACAGAGAAAATGAGAGATAAGAAGGAGACAAAGGAGGAGGCCTTTAATGAGGGCACGGGAGAGCTTCAGGGAACAGTGGGTACAGAGGCTCTCGAAAGAGAACAAAGATGTGGGGCTACTTTTATCAGTTCTGGCTGGGGGAGGAGTTTGGGAGGCAAAGTGACATGTTAACCGCTGTTTGAAGGAGCATGTGCCTGTGTAAACAGGAGACAGAAAGATTTACTGGGGGCTGGAGGTGGAGGCTTGGGTGGTTGTGGCGTCTTGGGATTGGAGATGGTTCAGCCCATGTGCAAAAAGGGAGCAGAGAAGTTACTGTTGGAGAGATAAGTTGTCTCTCTGGGTCCGATAGGAGAATGTAGCTAAATCCCAGGCTAGCAGATCCTATAGTATTTAATTTTTATTTGTCAATCAGTTATACTAAAAGATACTGGAACTGGGGTACAGCTCAATGGTAGAAACCTTGCTGAGGATGCTCAAGGTTCTGGATTCTTCTCTCCTACTGCAAAAAACCCCAAAAACAAATACAACAAAACACAAGAAACAAAAAAGCAAGCAAAACCAAAATAAAACAAACTAAGAAGGAGAGAGGATTTCATGAGTGTGAGCCTAATGTATGTGACTGGTGTCTGTATAAAAAGGATAAATTTCAACCTAGAACAGACTATATACCCGAGAAAAACATCAGGTGAAAATGAAGACAGAGTTTGGGGTGACACATCTAAAATATAAGGAAATAAAAGATTTTTAGCAAATAGCCAGGAACCTGCAGAGAGCTAGGGAACAAGTTCTTCCTTTGGCCCTCAGAAGGAAGCAACCCTGTCAACATGTTAATCTTGGCCTTTTGGCTTCCAGAGCTGTGAGACATTAAATTTCTGTTTGTGATACTGCTTTTGGTAGCCCTAAGAAGTGAATATTGCAACTTTTCAGAAAAGAGCAAAGGACTGGCCTTTGTAGCACACATTTATATTCTATAACAAAATACCACTTTAGGTGGCTTACAGAAGAGAAATTTATTTTCTCATCCATGCTAGAAATCCAAGACAAAGGTACAGTGGGGTTTGTTCTCTCGTGAGACCTTTCCCTTGGTTTGCAGATAGATTCTGTCTTTCTGCCCCCTCATATGGCCCTTTTTATGTGTGAGTATATTCTTGGTGTTTTTCCCTCTTCTTTTAGGGACAACAGTCCTTGGATTAGAGTCTGCACTAGTCAGCTTTCCTGTTGCTGAGGCACATACCCAACACCCAGAGTTTAAGGAAAAGTTTAGTTCCAGTCCTGATTGGCTGGCTCCAAGGCAGATGTATCATAGTGGAAGAGAGTGGTGACAAGGGATGGATGTCAGAGGGAACGAGGGAGGAGGGAGAGCTGTACCCCAGTCTTGTACCTCTCCAAAGACTCACCCGGAAGTGGGTCTCATCAATCCTCAGGATGCCAATCAAATTGAAACCCCACCCTAAACACCACAGTGCCCCACCCTAGTCATCTCATTTCAACATAATCACTTTTTTAGACACTTTATTCCCCCAAAATGATTGCATTCTGAGAAACTGAGCTTGATATTTTAACATTTATATTTTGAGAGGACACAAGGCAACTAATAACCTAAAAGAAAGCATGGAGTTTTCATATAACACAGGAAGAGGCAGTGTGTAGAGCGCCATGTTTCTCAGAACAGAGCACAGATAGCCTACTGAACCAAGCAAATCAAACAATTCTGAGGTCCTGGTGCTACAGGCCTGATATGTACCAATGCTAAGTCAGTCTCAGGACTCAGATGGTCTGACTGTTGCTTCGCCTGATCAGGAAGCTGCACACCTGGATTCACACAGACTTCAGGCTGCCTTGCTTTCCAGAATCCACAGTGGACATCCTTTGTCTGAAGCTTCAGGCTGCCTGCTCTTGCTGCCCCAGATGAGCAATGTTCTCAAGGGCTGCACCTAAAGTGCTATCATTCAGGCTATGCTCAGTTCAGTGGACTGAGATCAGTACCTGGATGAAGGCTGTACTGTGTTTTCTGCTGGGTCTAGTGCCAGCTACATTTAACACTTCTTGCCTAAGAGAGAAATGAAGACAGAAATGAGGGGAAGGAAGAAGCTAGAGAAAGGAGAGCAAATGATGATCAAGTCTGTGGCCAACAAGAACCGATTTTGCCCAGCCTGAGTGCAGAACTGGATGAGTCTATAGCATGACCTGTACATGTTTCTTCTTGAAAAATTCAAAGCACAAAATGGAGCACATAGTAAACAGTTAATGAGGCTTTTAACAACTGAGGTGAAGGTTCAAGGGGGAGCCAAAGAACTGTGCTGGGGAATTGCTGCCCTAGACGAACAATTAATATGGTACATATTGGCTGCTGGCAGATGTAAAGGAAGCCTTACAAACAGAACAGCCCACCTCCCCGCCCACCTCACCTTCCTTCCATGTCTCTGTTTGGTTTGGGACTTATAATAGGATAATGGAAACTAAAGGCACTTTTTTCTGGTAAAATCTAAACAGTAGCAACCATAATTTATTAGACTGGCGTATGAATACCATGTTAAGATAAAGGGGAAGTGATGTATTTTTAAAGAGCTCTTATTTGGTTCTAACTTAAAAGCAACTGTATAAATTTCTTTCAAGTAATGTTTCCTTAATTATTCATTTTCCTTGGCACTAGTTAAAGAGTCAAGTAATGACTTCTGTCTCTTTATATTTAGTCTATTATTGTTTGAAAAAGGCCAGAGGAAGGCCAGAGCAGTACCAAAAAAAAAATTGATATTTGTCTTTTTTTTTATTACCAACAGCCAACGTAAAGGGTAATATAATCACCGGCAGCTGAGAGACAATGACATTTTTATAGACCTTCTGGCAACACTGAAGTGTGAAAGAGTCTGACAGGTATTTGGCTTTTCGGTCTGTTCTTTCAAATGTATTTCTCATCAGACTGACTGCTGAGCATGCAGGCCTGAGGCAGCCCCACGCCTCAGCATTCTAAGAAGTTGAACAGCAGCTGTCTGTTTAAATTTGGCAATTTTATAGATGGGAACCAAGGACAGATGCATGCAGGCCTCAGTTCACAGAGTCCTGAGGGGACCCTCCCTGTGGCCTGTGGAACCTCCTCCTGGATTCTCATATTCCTTACAAACTTCAAAAGCTGGTGACCATTACCAGGAGATCGGGACACCAAAGGCTCATTATCTTTTAGAATATTTTATCCTTGATTGTTCTCTTCTGGAAGGGTCATTTCAATGCCCAGTTTATGTATAAGAATCCACTGCTGCTCTTTTTTCTAGGAAAGATGGGGAGAGGCTGCTTTTTTTGTTTTTTGCACCCCACAGTCTGGATGAGCTCTCATGTGGGACTCTTTCTAGGCCACACAATTGGAGACTTGGGTGGGCAGGCTTGGAATTTAGATCTCAACCGGGACACAAAAGTAAGGATCAGTTTTCCATCGCATATTGGAACAGTTCAGGTGTAGGACAAGTGAGATAATTATTCATTTTGGGTTTGTTCTTTTTATTTCTAGTTAGTACACACACTCACCACCTCCTGGTGGTTGAATGTATAATGTTTTGACTTCACTTTGGTGTCAAAATGATATACATTCAATAGAAATCGTATTTGAAATTTTGGATTTTGATCTTTTTTGGCCTGAAGATATTGATCCTTTTCCCTGGGTCCCTTTCCCTAGCACTGCTGTGCTAGGCAATAGCAGTAAACTACATTTCCCACTCATTCTCATGATCATAAGGAAGTGATAGGCATTGTACAGCGTATTGCATTGTAAAGTGTTATTAAAGTGTGGTGTTTGGCAGGGTAGACGGATTAAGTGCATTTGCCTACTTATATTTGCAACTTAAAGATGGGTTTACAGGGCTGTAACTCCATGATTAATAAGGAGTATCTGTAGAAAGATGCTCCTTCAAAAGAAACTTTTCTTCTATAGCTCCTCCAGTGCATACAGATTAAAGTAATATTCTTGTGCAAGTGATCTAAGATGTCTCACCTTGTACTGCAGTCACATAACATAAAGGACTAAAAGTGAATGGCCAAATCCAAGAGGTGAAAACCTATAACACGAATGAGCAAATGAGCTAAAACTAAGCATACAGGCTTTTATAGGAATGGCCTGCATGCTTAGGAATTTTGCCCTTTCCCTTTCTCTACGTTTTGAACCATACACTGGCTCCTCTATGGATTGGAAGTTGAAACTTCTTTGGTGAAATATACTCTTTTATGTTTATGTGACATGTGAGAAAACTGGCCTCTTTATCTTGTTGCAGGCTCCGTCCTCAGTATTCACCTCCTTGCTACACTGGTGATTGTTCCTCTTGAAGCCAAAAGGAAAATCTTACATGACTGGAAGCAGAGCAATGCACATGGATGATTCCTGGGCTGATTCAGGATTGTGAAGCCACCTCAGTTAATGCAGTTGAATGCTCTGTCTGTGTACTCTCCTCTACTGGTCCCACAGGATTACTGAGATGAGTTTCAAAATCATGCATGGAATACAGATGCTCTTACCTCAGAAAAAGAGCTGATTGACTCAGAACAAACTCTTTTATCGCACAGATGAAAAAGCAGACTGGAGAGATTAAGTGCCTCACACAATGAGGTGGAGGTATGGTCGTTCCTTGGTATCCACGGGGGCAGATTGACCCCAGGACTGCTTGGTTGACATAAAAATCCACAGTTGCTCAAGTCCTTTATATAACCTGTGCACAACCTCTTAGGTACTTCAATGCATCCCCAAGTTACCAGGTTACTTATAATACCTAGTATAGAAGAGCTTTGTAACTAGCTGTTATACCATGTTGTTTAGGTAGTAATGCCAAGAAAGAGTCTGCACATGTACATTATATAAATATTTATATTTTTCTCTACATTTTTGATCAGAGTTTATCTGAGTCCCAAGTGTGGAACTTGCAGAAAGAGAGCACAAACTAGTCACGAGGCGGAATGAGAAGTAAACCTGCTCTGAGTTTCTCAAGTTTCCCAGCCCTTCTGTTCCCCTTACCTCATCTTACCTTAAGGTGTCAGTACCTGTAAATTCAATTGCAGCCCCTTCTCACCCTCTCCGTTTTCTTTCCTGTATAAGTCAATTGTGGAGGCAGCAAAGAGACTAAAAATGATAAACGAATTTAGTTATAATTATAGCTATTAAGGATTAAAAGTTCCAAAAATACTTGTGTCTTTCAACTGTGATCATAAATTAAACCTGGCACAGTGTTTGTTTTAAATTCTGGCAAAAATGTGGCCAATAGAATGACATGTTTTTCTCTGGAGACAGTTTCCAGGTGCAAAAAAGGAATGTGTTACCTGCCTAAGAGGAGATTTATCATCCTCGTTCATTATAACTTTTTAGCTTTCTGTGAGCCAAACACATACACATTTGGAAAGAAGAAGCTTCCTGCATATTTGTGGATATATCCGTATACAATTTGTATTGTTGTTGTGTAATTGTTTGGAGGTAACTATTTGTGTTTGTTTCTTATGAATCCAGTTGTACTGGTGGTTATTAAGAAAAATGAAAAAATAAACAAAGAACCCCCCTACAAAACCCCAAATGCTCCAAGAGGGTATACATAGAGTATTTCTGGTAGGAATATAGTACCCACCTCTGTTGGATAGTCTCTGATTGCTTTTCATTTTCTTCCTTTGCTGCAAGAAACCAGTCATTAATGGTAAGACTGGTGTAGCTCAGAAAAGGAAGCCTCAAAATACAGCAGTTTGGGGTTGGGGATTTAGCTCAGTGGCATAAGTGCCTTCCTTGCGAGGAGGCGGTCGTGAGTTCGATCCCTGGTACCGATAAAAAAGAAAAACACACACACACACAAAGAAATACAGCAGTTTGTCATGCTGAGTACTTTAAACTGAAGGTCAGTGCAAGGCTTTGGCATAAAGCTTTTCTGAAATTTGATTACTCTTATTTGCTAGACTCCCTTTTCCTCTAAGGAGGACCATTAAAGCTAGAATTCCTCTTCTCCAAAGCCAGCCATAAAAATCTAGAAAAATTTCTCTAAACTTTTTCTTTCTTTCTTGTTCACTTTTTTCCAGTGCTGAGGATAGAACCCAGGCTCTTGCACATGCTATACAGGTGCTCTACTAGTGAACCCCACCCCAGCCCATCTCGGTGTGGAAGAGCTGCCCTAGAGAAATTCTATGACTTGGTTTCTCTAGTGAGTGGATCATAGGACTGCCGTGCCAAAATGGGTTCTGCCCATTACTAACCAGGAGGAAGTAATGCCAGAAGACCAAGAACAGTTGGAATATCGGAACTTGGTTACTCTACCCATTCCCCTTCCCTGTATGTTACATCACATCATCTTCTATTGTCTAAGTACATTTCTACGTGCTGGCTCATTCATTCTTCATCAAACTTAAGCATAAAACAGACAGCTTTCATGGGTCTTTGGGTCCTCAATTCTGAAGGCTTCCAAGTCACAGAAAACTTTGATCAAACAGCTGTATTGTGCTTCTCTCTGACTGTTACAGGGATGTTGGCTATGATCTTATGATGAGGCAGAGATGCAATATGTTTACCACCTCACCAGGCACCCTTGTCAGCCAGTTTCCAGCTGTATGCAGCCATTGTGAGGTCCAGTACAAGATGCAGAGGGTTGAGGAAAGCGAGGTCAGTGATTCCTCATTGCTTTTTCTGCTGTGGCTCATTTGTGGTCTGCAGCCCTTCAGGGCCGTGCACCTGATGGGCCACTTCTCCTCCTCAGGTCCAGCTCTCATTTGGCCAAGTGATGCTGTGTTGTCTTCAGGCCTGGGTTAAGGCTGACAGGTAAGATGCAGGTCGTCCAATCAAATTTAAACATAAAGACAGGCAGACAGTACTTGCTTAGAATAAGTGTGTGTGATACAGCTGGTCCTTCATCTCTGTAGGCCATGAACTCAATCAACCATAGATCAGAAATATTGTTTCAATGTGTCTTGAACTGAAAACTACAGACCCTTTTTCTTCTCATTATCTTCTGAACAATATAGTGTAATAATTGCATAACATTTACCTAATGTTAAGTAGTATGTGATCTAAAGGTGATATAAACTCCACAGGAAAATGTAGGTAGGTTATATGTGAATACTATGCCACTTACAGAAGGCACTTAAGCATCTGTGGATTTTGGTATTTGCAGCAGTTTCTGGAACCACTGCCCATTAATACCGAGGAATGATAATATTTGGGACACACTTGTATTAAAAATTTATTTATGTTTATTTAAAATTCAAATTTAACTTTAAATTTGACCATGTTTTTCTCTGAATCTGATGACCATACCTGAAAACCGAAGCTGCCTCTCACTGTTGGTAAAGGATTGGGTATTCTCATGATCCTTTTTCTGTTTCCCTTTAATGCATGCACGAGTCTGCTGTAATCCACCTATTAAGCTAATTACAATGTGACCTAGACAGGCAAGGTTAGCACTGGGAAAAGGTGACTTCTGTGGCCACTGTGTTCAAGACAGATGGAACCAGGTGCCTCCGAAGTGGGCATATAAACCTGTGTAATCAGCCAACTTTGAAGACAAGACATTCCGCCTTGTTTTTTGTATCTGATCTTAACGTTGCAGCTGTGTGCTATTATGAAGCTACTGTAAGCACTAAAGCTTTTATTGCCGTTATTCATCTAACAAACATGCACAAAACCTTGCTATGGGTCCAAGTTCTAACCATGTCAAGTTCTGGCTATAGTCTGTTTCAGGTTTTATACTTGTAACTTTTGATAGGTTTTTGCAGTCATTTTTATTACAGATGCTCCTAGATGAATGATAGGTCACATCCAGAGAAAACCAGCATAACTTAAAAGTCGTGTAAGTTGAAAATACCTTTAACCTACTTGCCTTAGTTGGAATCCTAGCTTAACAGCATGGTACACTGTAGAATGTCAGTTGTTTCCCCTCATGGCAGAGGGCACTGACTGGGACCTGGCACTGGCCAACATTGCCAGAGAAGATCACACAGCCTTTTAGTAACACCCAGACAGGACCCAAATACAAAATTCCAAATGTAGTTTCTACTGAATGCATATTGCTTTTGCACAATTTTAAAGCAGAAAAATGGTAAATCAAAGACCATCTAAATTTAGTGCTGGGACAACTTCTCTTGACCAGGCCTGGGAAATTACAGCCTATGTTTTCAGTGCTATGTCTCCTCTTATGAATGGTTTCAAAACTACTAGGTTCTGACAGCTTGCTACAAGTTCTGTTTATTGTTCAAAAAGCTAGGGGAAATTCCACTCTGCCAACAACACCCTTGGGTTTTTACTTGATGGGATATGACAACAATTCTCATTAAAAATGATGCTAGGAAAAGAAAGTTTTGTTTCCAACGCTGGGAATTGTGACAGTTAACGAAAGCCCAAACAAGGAACACATAGGATCTATGGCAGAGATTCTGGCTTTTAATTTCTCAAACATCATTTTCTAATGTGTGTCAAGCTTTGGAAGAAAGTGAAGTAATGTTTTCTTTACCATTAAATTCATCACATTGGGCCTTTTAAGACAGAGACTCCATTCACAAAATTTTGGTATCTCCAGCATGCAATGCAATGGGTGGTGCATCTTGAATTAATATGAACAATTCGGTGCCTGTATTAGTGGATTTCTGGCTAGCTGATTCTTCCTTTGCAAGTGCAAAATTTTAACTTGAACTTTCTTTTCACCTTTAAAGTCAATCTCATTGAGGAATAATTTCATACAATATGATGTACCTTTGTTAGAATACAGTTCAGTGACTTGACAAATGTATATGTCCATGTTACAACCATCATAGTAACAGACTATTTCTGTCACTCCCCAAATTCTTCTGTACTCAAATTCTCCCCACTTGACCACTTTTGATTGGAAATCATCCAACAAACACTTCCTACTTTATTTGTAAAAGATACTGAATGTAAGTGTACTTGCTAAATTCTCTGAAGCCTTTGTTAGGAATAGCACTTATTATGGTACCTTTGGAAGGGGGTGTTGGGTTAGGCAACTTAGCACTGCATGGAATGCACTTGGTTGCTTTTGGGCATTTTTTGATCTTCTCTTTAACACGTACTGAGGCCTGTTGTGTATGTGTCATTGTGTTTTAAAAATCATTTTTCTCTTTTTTTAGCCACATCTTTGATTCATTTCACTTGCTTCTTTAGATCTATGGTTTGGAAAATCAGATAAGCAATCTTATTAGAATTATTTAAAATAAAAGTAGGACTTTCCCATGAATAATGAGTCCAGCTTTAGTGTGCTTACTTGGTTACATGTCTGTCTTAGTTACTTTTTACTCATTTTTGGGACAAAATACCTGACACCCAAAGTTAGGGAAAGGAAGGTTTATTTCCTTCATTTCTTGAAGGTTTCAGTCCTCAGTTGGCTCCAAGCAGCAGGGTGGCATGGTGAGCAACCACTTATGGCTGGGGGAAAACAGCAAGGCGTGAACCAGCAAGAGAGAGAGACACACCTTCTTCTTGCCATTACATAATATGCTAGCTCCGCCCCTGGGCGGGTTTAGCACTCACACCACCAATCTGAGCACTAGACAATGAACCAATCACAAATGCTAGATTTGATTGAGTCCATAATTCATGAGGCTTGGGGACCATTGACATAAACCACGTCAGTGTCTTCACTCGAGTGTCTTTCTGGTTCTTGGCTTTAGACAGCTGAAGCTCAGCCATGCTCAGTGCTCAGTTTCCCACTGGCTCACCAGAAGGCTGATTCTGTGATCACTTCAGTGTGACCTGAGGTTTAGGCTGGGCAGGCATTTACCACATTCATTTTGAAGGTTGAATGACAGAAATTTTTCTCATGCTACATTTTGAGTTCTCAACTGCAGAATGCAGAAGCCTAATAAACTCTCGTAGTGTTTTCATTTAGAATATTAGGACAATTGTTTTATATCACATTGATTTTAGTTCAACTACTCGTATAGTGATTTTTAAAATCTTCTATGGTGACCTCATTAAGGACAATTGTCAAAAGGCAGATTGTACTCTTAATGACCCTGCCATTCTTAGTTTAAGCACAGACTATGTGGCTGTTGGCCATTCCAGAGGAACTACCCTGAGGGCTCATGGGACATCCTGTATTACATTTGGAAACAGCCAACTTGACCTGGAAAGAAGGAGAAACTCAATCTGGCCAAATCTAAAGGACAGGAGTACAAATAAAAGTGGCTGTGGATTCTTGTTGCTCGGAGATTTGAATACTATGCAGTAATAATATTAATAATAAAAATCTTTCAACCACAGTGCACAAAATAGTTAACTCTGCAAAAAGCAATGAAATCTTAGTGATTTTTACCCACATGGTGAGAAGGGGTTACTCAGAATCTTCAGCTCTAGGCCCTGGAGCTGGCCTGCTAGGCTGAGGTATTTGATGATGAAGGGGGAACTGTGATGCGCTTGATAGATGGCTCTGAAGAAATGAGATGTGTGGTCAGTGGTCACTGTGGTCCTGGCAATGTATGCTGACTGGATCCCATAGCTGCACATGAGAGGGTGTTTGTGGGAGGGTTAGGAGTGTAAAAGTCAGAGGGTGAGCGGGCAAAAAGGAAAAACTCAGAACTATTAGGAGAGGGCACACATAACACCTGAATTTTAGTTGGAAATTTTTCTAATAGTATTTTCTAATAGACAAACCAATTTCATTTTAGATAATTTTTATAAGGTAATAATAACATTTATGCCTAAAAAGCAATATAAACATGAATTTCTTCCTGAAGATTTGTGTGATTTACATGCAAAAATAATGGAAAAAAAGACACAACTGCTTTGTGATTGACATTCTTAGTGCTTGGTACCATTTGTTAAGGACTAAATGTTTTCCTCCCCTTTCTCCTCAAATTGTATGTTGAATTCCTGACATCCATGTAGAAAGTGAAGCCTTTGGGGAGTAATGAAATCATTCTGAAGGCAGAGGCTTCATGAATCCTATTGGTGCCTTTATAAAGGAGATCCCAAAGAATGCTCTTCTCCTCCTTCCTGTACTCCACGTGAAGGTACAGGGGAGCCCAGATGCCTGGACACTAGAAAGTGAGCCCTCTCCAGAACTCATCCATGTTAGCATCGATCTCAGACTTCCAGGCTGTAGAAATGTGAGGAGGACTTTTGTTATTTGTCAGTGTACCCTGTATAGTGTTTTGCTTTATGCAGCCAGAAGGGTTTAACATGCTATCTGTTATCTGGGTCACTTTCTATGCCTCATTCTATTTCTGTGTTCTTTTTTATAGAGAGTCATTCACAGTGATGTGATTTTGAATTCTGTACTTATCTACTTGCTTAGGAACTGCCTGCCTCACTAGACTGTAATGTTCACGAGGAGAAACATTTGTCTGTCCTATTCATTCTTGGATCTTTAGTGCTGAAGAAATATAAAAAACATACAGCAAACATTACATTTCATTACATTATCACATATACTTTGTAGTCTTTAAAAATGTCAGTGCTAAATGTCATACTATATCATAGAACATATTTAGAAAATGAAAAGGAAAAATCAGCCCCAGTTTCATCTTGTAGACACAACATGCATATTTCAATATCTGTTTCTTCCAGGAGTGTGTCACTTATTCACTTGCCTAGCAGCGACTGAGAGAGACTCCAGAGTAGACAGAGATTCATGAAGGGATGCTTCCGCTTCCACACTGCGATGGGCAAATGCAGACTGTCCCCTTGGAGCAGATGCTTGTGACTGCCCTCAACACCTGGGTGGCCCCTGTGGCCCTGCAAACGGATCCCAAGGTGGAGCCTGGTTTTGTAATCCAGTTCTGGAAACTGGATCACTGACAGCTTGAATCAGTGCCACAGCGCCACATGCTTTTATTGAGGCAGAGAAATTTGAAGAACTGATTTTGGTGGTGCAAATAAGAGTGATACCAAATTCAGCCTGAATCCTTTAGAAGAGTGGTCAAACTTTCTACTTGTCTCTACTTGTTGAAATACATGAAAAAGTTAGCAAAGATCTTAAGAAAAAGTCCTGGGCTTCCTGATCTTGTGAACAATGATGTCTCTGCCAATCTGTTAAAAAGAAAATCCTTGTTACCGATTTGTCTCCTAAGAAGATTAGATGGGCCACAGTTGATGGTTTTAAAAAAAATAGTACTGATGTTTATTTTTTAAAACAATTCTAGTGTCCTCCAAAAGTGAAAGCCACCCTTATTTACATGCTTCTCTGACCCTTGTAAATTTGCATAAGAATAACACTTATAATTAGAGAAGACCTGCAGGTCTAGGCTTAAGTTAGGTTAGGTTTGGGTTAGGGTTACCTCAGAAGAAGTCTCTGAGATAAAGATACAAATAAGAAATTTACTTTTTATGTGACCCTGGGAATCCCCAGGAAAGGTCAGAGAAGTGAGAATGACCAGGAAACGAAAGAAAGCTTGTACAGGAATCAGGTGTGCTCATGAACAGGTGAATTTAGCAGGTACTGGTCCTCCGCCCCATCCTGGCCCTCGGAGGGTGTACAGACACACCTTGTACCTGACAGATGACAAGCATGTTTGGTGTATTGCATTCATATTCTTCATGACTGGTTGGGGGCTGCTCATCTGGGATAAGAGTCTTTTTCTGGCCTGTTTTGCCTTCTACACTCAAAGGCCAAAGTCCTCCTGCAGTCAGGGAAAACTAAATCTAGATATAGGAAGCTGTCACCGTAACTCAGACAGGTGAGAGTTTAAATGGGAGTCAACGGTGAGGCACCAGGGCACCTGCTACACCTGAGAAGTCTTTCTCTAACCCTGCGTCCACCCACCAGCTCTGAATGGGCTTAATTATCCCGATTAAACAACATTAGAAAATTGTCGTTTAAGGTCCATTTGACTTTGTTCCTTTGCTTTTGAGTGGAAAAGCAGATTGCCTGCTCTCTCTGTGGCGGAACTTGGTCAGAGTTAAAGATCTCTTCAGAGGTGTGGGAACAACGGATCTGCAGAAAATTGTCCTAATGAGGGATCTCCATTCTGGAGGCAGGAATCTTATTCCTGGGTAGGATCATCTTTCCTCCTCCTTCAACAATAACCATCACAGTATCTGTGAAAGTCTGGAATGACCTCAGGTGTCTGTAAGCATCTCTCTGGGTCATCTTCTTCCCCCAGCCCTAGCAAAACCCTCCTTTAAAGGCTCATACTCTGCATTTATCTCATCATTGGAAATATAGCTGTTAATGCTAGATTTAGGACTCCCCTGATGGAGAGAGGAGGAAGAGGAAGATCCTGATAATCAAACCTGTAAGACATGTAATTTGTAAGTAAAATATTCCATTATTGTCTGAGGATCATTTCTATTGTCATATTTGTTGTGCTAAAAATATAGTTCTTTGGATTTCTCTATCAATTTTTATAGCTTCCTTTGCTTTTTATTTATTAGGGAATTATTTAAAATGTCAACTCTGCTGTACTTTATCAGTTTTCAGGGATTTAGACTATAAATTATCTATCTGCTTAGTTCTCTAGAGATAGGTATGTACACATACATATATCTAATACAAAAGGGAGACTGAATACATAGATATACTGAGTATATATATTCAGTCTACCTGTTGAATCAAATTCTTTTTTTGTAGGTCTTGCTGTGTATTTCAGGCTGGCCTGAACTCACTATGTAGCCTACTACTTATGGTGATCCTCCTGCCTCAGCCTCCCAAGTACTGGGATTACAACAGTGCACCATCAGGCCTGGCTCTGAATCACAGTTTTATTGTATTGTTTAATGATATACTGCATACTAGCTTATGAAGTTACTACAAAAAGTAGAAAAGATATCTATGCACTAACATGGAAAGCTAGCAATGAAAAATCTATAAGCACTAACAGAATAGTAAATAGATTTACTGTTTGCTAAGAAAGGGTAAGATCTGTGGGGAGAGCACACCAAAATATTTTAACAGTATTTAGAGGTGAAGAAGAAATGTCATGGTAAAGAGATTTTCACGTTTTGCTTTGTGTGTTTACCTCATTTGACTTTTCTTTAAAGAGCATAGACATATTAACAAATAATTTAAAAAAGAAAGTAAAACCCAGCAGCCCTGTAATTGGTCTCACAAAAAGAGGTATTTTCTGTAGCTGACCATGCTGCTCTGGGAGTTAGCAACAATCAGGAAGAGGAGGCTCTAGTTTCCACCCTCTGAGAACACGTGGCTTCATCACCCAAGGGAGATGGAACCTGGGAAATGCCAAAATGAGCACAAGACAGAGGTAGACGGAAACCACTATCAGACTGATGGGAAACAGAGCATCATGGGAAGAATGGAGCTCAAAGGTCAGGTAAGTGAGTGGTACATAGGGAAAGTGTCAAGCAGAAAATATCACTATGTGATGATCAGGCACTCACAATGATACACGCTGCAGAATGGTGTGATGGGATGGGACGGTCACTTGTCTTCACGTCACATTGCCTCTACCCACTCACACGCTTGCTATCCTGCCCTGTGCTCATTTAATTGGGCAGAATCTGATTAGTCAGTGTACTGTGTAGTGCACAATCAAAAAGTGTACCTTGGAATGTTATTTTGGGGCACTTTCCAAAGTCTTGTTCTGAGTGGTAATGCTTCTTCTGCTGGTGGCTGGATTCATGGGATCTGTGTGTAAAGGAGCTCAAAGAAATCAGAGTCTTCAGGAGGTGGGTAGAACTCCATCTTCTATTCCTGGAATAAACTTCTACAGATGTAGTAACATCTCTTTTGTGGTCTCCTTTCCCCATGTTGAGCCCAGATTCAGCAGAACTGACTGGATACTCCATTTAGGTCTGGAGGTTTCCCAAGCTTAAGTCCAGCCCAGCTTTTACCAGATGGACTTATAGAAGGAGTTTCTGGGTTGGATGAAATATTAATATAATTACTGATATCAGTCACATTTAGTTAAACTTTTAAAACCATGACTGCACAGAGAGGAAGATGACCAGAATTTTGGAACTATTGATCCCTTGTCAGAATATTACCTAGTTTTAAAATACCATCCGACCTTTAAAAATTTAGGAATATGAGAATTTTTGAGAAAGAAGATCTTTCTTAAATGTCTTATATTTTAAATTGATTAATATAACTGTGATAAATATATTTGTTCTATATTTCATGTATTTCTAAGAGTGCTACAATAAAAGAATACCTTAATTTATATTCATAGAGTATAATTACTTTGGAAACTGTTGTGTGTGGACTGATGTAGGTGTTACATTGTGCCCAGAATATTTTCAAAACCAGTTTGTTCTCTTCTATATGTTCATGAAAATGTAACAATTGAAGCAAAATACATCAAATGATTTTTGTCAATTGGTTGGTATATAACTCATCTACTTTTAAATATTTGAAGTATCTCTCTCTCCCATCTTAAAGTTGGGGACCCTGACAGTATATTAGAATGTGCTCCTGGAACAAACTCTCAAACACATTCTAAGTGTGTAATAGTCAAAAACAACTCACTGCCAGCCTTCAATATTTGTCTACTGTTATATTTAGTAGCAAAACTGTGCACACTTCCATTTCCTTTTGACATATCAATATAAGAATATTGCAGCCACATGAAAATGTGGATGATAAAATTGGTCTTTTTCTGCTTTATCTCTCAACTATATAGTAGAAATACTTAGACTCACAAAAATAATTATTATAATGCTAATTATCTGATATGGAATGTATGACAACTGCTATTTTCTGATTTAGAGGGAGTGATTTCTGAAGCATGGAAAGGGAATGCATTAATTGTTGCTGCTTTCTCTTGGCTTAGTGCACACCATTCCCATTTCTTAAATCCTACAAAATCTGGCTCTCTCCTCCAAATACCTGCTATCTATGTACTTTGAATATCATCCCCCAGTGTTTGCATTGTACATCTGCACTATACAAACTGTTAAAGGTTTTTGGGAAGGGAAAGTATATCTCAAAATATATATTTTAGCAAGATTTTGTTTTATTTTAGCCACGGGCTAAAAAATATGCTGAAGGGTGATGAGACTTGTCAGTGAATTGTGGCAATAACAGTTTGTGTAACGAAGGGGAGATGGAAAAGAAATAGTTTGGAACCAGAATCAGTGTTGAGGAAGAGTTTGATGACAGACAGTGACTAAAATGATGACAAATTTTTCATCCTATGAAACTAGAAAGATGTAGTGCATTTAACCAAGCTGTTGTAGTCAGGGGTTGTGCAGAGAACAATTAGAATCATGATGTAGAGTCTATAATATCTTTATAATGGGCACCGGGACACAAGAAAATGCAGAAATCTATATGCAACACCAAAGACATAGAATATTTAGTCAAGGGCCTAAATCCCACAGCAATGTCCCATATGAGTCCAGATAAAAACCCAGAGCTCATGATCATGCCTCCCACGAGTCCAGCTGGAGGTCCAGAGCCCACAAGAAGGACTCACGCCAGTCTCTTTTACAGATCCGTGCTGGGAAGGCCCAAAGGTCAGCGGTGGAAGCCAGAAAGTTCATGCCAGCGGGTGAAGGAGCTGTGCTTGTGGGAGGAGGGTTCTGTGCTAGAACCGAGAAGTCACACTCATCACAACAAAGACCAGAGCTGTCCTGAAAGGCACTACAGCCATCCTCACCAACACCAAGGCCCCGAGTTCCTCCTCCAACAAGCACAGTCAAGTACATGCTGGGAAGCCTGTGTGAGGAGTTCATCCTGCAGACCAAGCAGCACACGTCTTCCCCTCCAGAGCCAGGAAGCAATGCTCGATGTGAGGACCAAAGCTTCTCCAGGAGAATCAACAGCTCAAACAGCAGCTCATAGGAGAACCCACAATGCCTCCATGCAACAATGCATTACTGACTCAACACCTTAACACCTCCCTTCTTCTCCACCCATTTATGCTGGCAACTTTCCTCGGGTGGAGCATCTTTGCTCAGTGCCATGCTGATGTAATCCAGCTGGCGTTAAGTTGACCACCAGTTCTTAATCCATAACCCAAGCTATAAAGGAGCAGAAAAGGCTTGACAGGAATGTCTGTGTCGAGGAAATGGGTGTCTGATAAGCTCTACTCTGTGATCCCCGTGGAGAAACAACACTGACATACAGATGCACTACAGGCAATTGGAAATTGCAGTATACAGTTTTGAAGAAGCTTTGGAATTGGAGATACAGTAAATGTATCCCTGTGTGATGGGGAGGAGGTGGGGAGGTAGTACTATTAACTAAGATATTAAGTGAATAGAAAGTTTAGAAGGAATGTCTGTGCAGAGAAAATTGACATCTGATAATACAGAGGGAAATGGGAAGAATAAATACAACTCTCCCATTTCTGCATCAACAGTGAAAATGATATATTTGGATAAGGAGAGGGGAAAGACATTTAAGTTGTAGAGGAGAGATGGTTACGTGTATGGCTTTTCTATAGTTTTTTTTTCTTTAGTTCATGGAGACTCATTATAATAGATAAATAGGCTTGTAACTAAAAGAATCAGAATATAAAGACTTGGAAAGCATTCATGGAGGGTTGAAGCCGTTTGCATGGTTAAGGTCCTCCTAAGTCAAAGCATGGAGCAGGAGAAAAAAGGAGACAATTGGATGCAGAATGCAAACACAGGCAAAGAAGGAGAAAATTTCCTGGTTTGGAGCAATTTCTTGCAATCATCATTTCCTTAACTGTAACACAGGAATAAAAATAGTAAGTTTGTTATAGGTTTGTTTTGCTGATTCCTTAATAAAAATTTCAGAAAAGCTTATCTACGACTGTATGCAAAAGATATACATATTTACAAAATAAATTCTTTGTCTTGGCTAAGGTGCTTAGGTAAATTTTTCTCCTTAAAGATGGGAAAAGAAGAACAAATAAGATGGAAAATGAAGGAAATGATCAGTTACTAAGGCAAGTTGAGATAGTTCTTGTCCTCAAGAAAATAGTTGCTAGGAGTGTCTCTTTGGGCACCAGCATGGCCACATTCCAGCTTGATGACATTGTACGAGATTCTCTAAGATGGTTTTACTTTGATAAAAGAGCATTTTATAACATATTTCATAAGAATGTTGTAATGAAATTTATGATACATGATAATCAGTTGCATAATGTTTTCCAAAGAGTGAAATCTGGGAGGATTTAAGCCCAGGGAAAAGAGAAGAGTGTCAAACTATAGAACTTGCTCATATGAGTGAAGACAGAGAGATGCCACTGAGATGGGAAATGGGAAGGGATTACCAGCTTGGCAAGTTGGGAAGTAGACGAGATGCATTCTGAGCATAGATGGGCTGAGGTGCTAAAGGAAAGTGAGAAAAATGGAGACAGGATGGCCGTTGTTTTTTGTTTTATATTAACACAAAAATAAGTCCGTTTGTGGCTGGGGATTTAGCTCAGCGGCATAAGCGCCTGCCTTGCAAGTGTGTGGTCCTGAGTTTGATCCCCAGTACCGATAAAAAAAGAAAAAGACAAAAAACAAACAAACAAAAAACCAAAAAACTAAAAAAAAAATAAGTCCATTTGTAGATCTTTTTGTATGTTTCCATGACATTCTTTCAAGTCTGATTTTATAAAGGATTATTAAAAATACTGATTACGTGTCATTTTGGATGAAGGCCTTTTCTTCATTTAAGTTTAAGTAAGACAAGCTTATTTAGCTATCAGGAATGTCTTTTAATCAAGATAAATGGTTCAAAACTGCAAGAAATACTTGTTTGTTCTTTCTTTCTCAAGTCATAGTCTGTTTAAAATCATCTTAACCAAACCAGATGAGAAACTGTTCTGTATCTGAACATATAGACAAAATTTCTGTGCTTCAATACTGCCCTATATGCAAATATTTTCTGCCTAATAGATGTATTGCCAATTAAACTTTACACA
The DNA here is from genome assembly GCF_034190915.1 of Cavia porcellus. Lineage (NCBI taxonomy): Eukaryota > Metazoa > Chordata > Mammalia > Rodentia > Caviidae > Cavia > Cavia porcellus. Next base: position 43,861,650 of record NW_026947515.1, on the reverse strand, counting down.
CACACACACACACACACACACACACACACGCATGCACACGCACGTGAAAGCCAAGGAACTCTACATGAAAACCTCAAAATGTGTGGTGAGGTAAGTTCCTGCAGTGCCCAACGGTCACAGATGGAACCTGGTACTTCTTGTATCCCAGATCAGCCTTTCCTCCCACACACCAAGTTCAGGGAACTGGTGTTGATGCTGCTTCTTATCAGCCCTGTGAACCAGATATGCAGGTGTTTTTCTTCCATTTACTGTATTTCCTTAGTGTGTATCCTATGGTATCAGAATATCTTTCTCTGCGGAACTTGAAATTTACATACTGCCTTTTAGTGTATTTTTGTTGTTATTGTTAAATGTATATATCTCCACTGGTCTGCATTGTGTCTGAGAGCGTCTATTAAGTACTTGAATCAAGGGATAAACAAATGATCAATCTGATTTCTATTGACTTTTCCTCACACAGTTTTATGGAGTGATAGGCAAACTGATATGTGGCAATTTTCTATGAACTCATAATTCATATAATTTGACATATTTTAAATCCTGACCCCCAAAAGAAAGATTTCCATCAATATGCCTGCCCCACTGCCTCACTACAGATACCAAGAAGCACAAACACTTCTAGCATGGGTTGCAAATATTTCTTGGAAGTGAAATTGTTTCCATAGATATCAAAGGATTTGAGATACATTCATAGTGTATTTTTCTTACGTTGTAATTTGTGGTTTTATTTTTTTTTTTTACCAGCAGTTCTGATGTAAAAAGACCATGCTAAATTAGATCATCCCAATTCTGTCCACATTTCAAAAGATAAATGAAAGTACACACTCTAGACAGCTAACTAAGCCTGCTACCGGCCTGGATGGATATCTGCATGCCTTTTGGATCTATGGGAACTATCGTCTCAAACTGGGTGCTCCAGAACGGAGAATAGTGCTGATCTCGAGTGACTCTTTACAGTGGTTTCCTTCCATTGTGCAGATTAGAGAAAGTTGCGCCATTTTGCAAGTGAGCCCTGAAATTTTATAGTATTCAATACCATTCTGTCTCCTGATCTCTTTTCTTCCCTTTATCTCATTCCTCAATATCACCAATATCTCCAATATTCTCAAATTCTTGTTATTGCTAAAGCTCTCTGAAGTTATATTCCAAGCCCACCATTTTTAAAGTTCACTGATATTTACCAAATTCCTGAAACGCTGGAAACAAATGGGAAAAAAAGCGATTTGTTATGCCAAAGGGACATTGGTTCAGGTATCTATTTGCACAGTGAGCCTCCTGTTCTACAGAAGAGGAGAAAGGATAGGGGAACAGAAAGTAAGGGGGCAGACTAAGAGGGTTGCTGAAAAATCTTAAACCTAAAGGGTGGTTAGACCACCATGTTTGGCCCCATTAAAGATGGCCAACAATGGGGTAAAAGATAGGCTTGCAAAGATTGTCGCTAGTGGCCCTGGCTTTCTAAAATGTTACCCTTCCCCTGTTTTTCTTCACCCTAGGGTGTGTTTTGTTTTCTCTAGAGCCATTTTCCTTTATGCTCCTTACACAGACACCACACACACACACACTAATGCCTGTTCACTAACTACCAACCCAAGGGAGAGAGTGCTCAGGAACCAGAGTTTTCTATAGGTTTGGTCCCACTGGGTCCACTGCTCCTGTAGACTCTCATGATTTAAGTTTTCTTGATTCTATCAAACCTTCTTGTACCTGGTTTACCACTTTTTGAAGCTCACCAGGAACAGAATGCTGTTTCTTAAATTCTCCTTTAGGAATAGGGCAGTGTTAACGAGGACTCCATCAGCTGCACCTGATGGAAACTCAACCTGAGTTAGTCTACGCCAAAAGGAATTGGCTGGTGTATGTACCTGAAGACTGAATGAGGTAGTTTTCTTGAGGCACTGATGGGTATGGGGTTTGATTAAGTAGTATTACCATGATACCTCTTTCACTCTTTCCTGTCTCCCATTTCTTGCATCTGCTTTCATTTGAATTACTTCATTTTCACATGATCTTGATGTGATGGTGCTTCTCCAGCTGATAATGTTTCTGTATCCCGTTCTCTACCCTCTGGAAGGCTGATGATACTGAAGATTCCCAGAATTCGTGTGAGTCTCTTAAAAAAATCCCTAATAGTCATGTTGGGTCGGGTTAATATTTATTAACTCTGAAGAAACTTAGATGAACAAAAATGACAAATAATGGGCATGATCCTTGAAAAAATATGTTATCAGTAGGTGTTCATTATTTTAAAGACTCCTAAATCTCTGACGGAGTGGGAAATTTTCTGCTGAACCGGGTTACTAGGCCAGAAACTGTGTGCTTGGTATCTGACTTATTATTACCATTTCTTTATAATTTATATTATAAATTTAAAGCTAGAAGCCAGTGGCCATTAGGTCATACGGACAAATAGCAAGATAAGATACAGTGATTTTCCTTACCACAGGAAGAATCACCTTAGTGAGTCGTCTTGATTATGAAATTATAATGTAGTTGGCACCTGTAGTTGCAAAAGATGAATCTGTTCAGTGATGTGCTCTTAACTGCTCAAAAACTGACTTCTCAAGGGGACAGGGGACAATCAATTCGTAACACCTACCAGTTCCTATTGTGCAAATACTCCAGCTATGGTGGAGGTCAAGTGAACATGACTCACAGAAGACAGAGGGAGGAAGAGGTGCATCCATTCAGTTCTCCAGGACCTGTTTGAGACTGTCATTATGAATTCCACTATGAATTCATCAGTTGCATATGAGACTTGGAATTTTCTAAGGACAACAGATCACAATCTAAATTCTTTATCCCCATATTTGAAATTAAATACCAAAAGGTGGTCTAATGTAGTACTGACCAAGATATTTGATCAGACAAGGACTTCAAGTGTTTCAAAGAGAAGCTCACTGGAGAAATAGCTGGCCTAGTGACCCGGGTTCAGTGTTGGTGGGAAGGTTACTGAGAATTCCTGTATCACCTATGGCTAACTTAAAGCTGCTCTGTACTCAGGCCCCAGGGAAGGGATTGTGTTTAAGGGAGCAGTGGTTAAGAATTTGAGCAGAGGTAAAAATATTACAGTATGAAGCCTAATACATATACTACTTGTGGTCTACTGGGTTTCCAGAAGCAATGATATCACCACAACAGGGTGATATCTAATTCCTTTCGATGGTCATCTAGCAGTCCTTGCATTGCATACGAGGAGTCTGTAATGAAGACAAGGTGCTCATGGAGTGTACTGGTCATAATAGACTGGGTTAAACTTGAGGACACTCAAGTTTTGTGACTGGCACATCACAAAGTTTTTCCACATTCATTCTTTATGTTCATTTTCGATAGCAAGGACCCAGCATGATGCATATACTGTTTTTTGACTCCTGCTTCTATTACTGCTGAAGCCAAAGAAAAGGTTGCAAATTCACACCACAACGGATCTTCAGTAACTCATCCATTCTGTCATTTTGTTGGATGGGGTTTCTCATAGCTGCATCTAACCCCACGGCAGGCAGGGTGGTGCAGTCCTCACATGTGCCATTAGATGGAGCTGGCCAACAACTCTAATAAACTGAAATCGAGTTACATTTCTTCTTAGCACTTGGAAGAAGGATACAGCCATATGCGCTGTTTGAATGAAGTCCCCAGGTATCTTGAACATTCTTTTGGAGGAAGTCCTAAAGGAGACACTAAACTTTCTTGTTATAAGGAAGAACTCTGGCAATAAAATTGCAAAATACAGAGTCAGCGATCGGTATGCTAAACAGGTAGATAAATAAAACCAAGTGTGTGTTGGTTGAATAAATAATGCAATTTCACTAGAATGGAATTATCTCTCTCTCCTGCAAATATCTTTTGTGATTCTTCTTAGATATTTTTCCATGGAGATCTCATCTTTTTCACTGAATTTCATTTTTACTTTGGGTGAGAAGGATTGCTTACCCTTCTCCCCCAATAAGAAGACACCATAATCGGGTTTATCCTTCTCCCAGCAGGTTTTATAGATAGAATTGGGAAAGATTTATTTTTTTAATAAACAGGAGTTAAGTGCTGAATGAGGGCCATTCAAGTATGAGATACTGTAAAGTTAGGAAAGCGTAGGTTTTAGCTCAGAGCACACAAGTTCACAGATTGCAAAATTCTTTTGTTCAAGTTTGTGGAACTGTTTTCAAAAACTTCAAAAGTATAACATTTTTTTTACAGCATGACAAGCAAAAAGAGATATATAAGGACAAACCAAAAAGATGCCTTCTACCATGCTCAAGACTTGAGGTAGCCAGGCAGTTTCTGTTGATAGATGTGGTTATGCTACATTTTTTGCTACACCCACAAATACATGTATGTGTCTTTAGAAATGACATAAATATATAGGGAGCATCTTCTTTCATTCTTTTCTTTCTTTTCCTCTTTCATAAATGAGTATAAATATATCCATAACCCAGAAATGTGCAGTTTTTTAAAGACCATAATATATTCATTGAGAGAAAGAAAGCTTCTACAAAAGAGATGTTCAATTATAATTTAATGTTTGATGAACATCACTTATAGGTAAGTGTTTATCAAGCTGTGGACTTACCCATTTGTGAATCAGAAAATCAATTTGCTGGATCCCGTCCAGGAATTTTGGCAAAGTAGCTATAATAAAATAGTCAATACCAGAAAGCTTTACATTTGATAAGGAAAAGAATTATTTGATAAGGATAAGATAATAGCACCTGCTTTGCATGTTGTTGATAAAATTAAATGAACTGATATATACAACATGTTCAGAACAATGATAATACCCTCCTTCCTGATCCTTACAATTTTTCTAATCCAAGGGTGCAAAAAAAAAAAAACCATTTCATTTTATTTTGATTTAAACTTCTCTGTCCATTGGTGAGGCTGAGTACCCTTTCATGCATGTATTGACTTGTTGCTTTTTCTCTTAGATAAATTCTCTTTTGGTTATCTTATGCCTATTTTCTTCTGTTTGTGATTTGATGGAAAGACAATGAATTGGTCTTTCTTTCTACAATAGGGATATTTATTCTTTGGCTTTTAAATATTTTTCTAATCTATCACAAGACTTCATTTATGGTAGGTTTTTTGTCATTTAGACATTTAAAAGTTTTGAAATGTAATTACTAATTTTTAAGTTTTGAACACCCTTTGGATTCTTTTCTTGCTTGGTAGAGACTTCTCCACCCATTGGATACATAAATATTCTTCTAGATTTTCTTCAAATAATATTTATTGCTTCACTTTATATTAGATCTTTATACCATCTGAAGTTTATTTTTGTATAGGTCCCATGTAAAGGATTAATGTTGTTTTATTCCATATGAATAGTCAATTATTCTGCTTTAATTTATAAAATAAACTGTCCATTCATGACTGGATTTAAGTAACACCTTCATCACATATTAAATTCCTATATATGTTTGGGTACATTTTTGGATTCTTCTCTGATTTCTTTGACCATTCTTATGTAAGGATCATACTATTTTGATTGTACTAGTTCAGATAATCTCTCCCTTTCTCTTTGTCTATATTGGCTCTGCAATACTGAATGATTTTTCATTATAATATTTAAAGTCATACTGTTCATTACCATTAGAGAAGACTGATTTTTATAGCAGGTTAATGTATATTGAAACAATCAACTTTTCGTAACATTAAATTTCCCATCCACTTATTTAAATCTTAATTTATCACTTTCATTGTACTCTTTATCTTGTTGGTTTCTTGGAAATCTAGTTTCTAATATAGTGAATTATGAGTGGATTTTTAAGACTCTTTATAATACTAAATTACTCCTAGTAAAATACTTATTAAACTTTAAAAAGTCAAATTTGCTTTTTATTTCTAATAGGTTTTTAAAAAATTTATGGTTATACTTTTTCCAGTGTTTTAGACATGTAGTTAAATAATCTACAAATTGCAATAATTTGTTCTGTCTGCAAATTTAAACCATTCACTATATATTAATTCTACTATTACAGTAGTTAGGATATCCAAAAGAGTGTTAAACACAAATGATACATGCTTTCTTTTGCTTTTAATGATATTGTTTATTACTTCACATTTAATATGATGTTTGATTTTAGTCTTTGATACTCTTTATCATGCTTAGGATATTTCACATATTTCTGTGTATTTCTGTGTATTTCAGCACTTGCTGTGACTACTAAAATTCATCAAGTATATTTTCATTGCCTGTTGATTTAATTTGTTGTAACGAATTTTGTGGATAAATGTTTTAGTATTGATCCATCTAGCATTCCTGGAACAAATGGTTATGCAAAGATGGAAAAAAAAAGGGAAATGAAAAAACTATTTTTAATTCGATTTTGCGTGGAGTGAAAGCAAATAGACATCAAAAGGCAAGTCGCAAATGTACTATTACTGATGTTTGCATCATCTGGAGTTTTTAAAGAAGGGAAATGAAACACAAAGAACCTGAAGCACAAAACAAAAAGCCAAATGTTTCCAAGTGGCCTAATTACATTTTTGGCAAGGTATCAAGGGAGGTTATATCTTCTGATTACCGAGCAGACAAGTAAACTTTTTTCCATCTGGTGAGCACGGGTCTTGGCATAATATTTGAGCGAATCTATAGGGTAGACTTTAGCTGTGGTGTTACCAATATTTGGGGAAGGGCAGCAAATACAATTACTAAATAAGTTATTGTTTTTCTCTTTCAATGCCCACATTTTGTTTTCCACTAATTATTTCTAGATCCCAATATCCTTCCAAGCAGAATTTGTTTTCTTTCAGTTATTGGAGGGAAGGGAGATTAAAAGGCAAAGATTCCAGGGCCCAAGCTTGGCCTGTGGACCGCACAGGTGTTGTTATTAAGAAGGGAGACCAGGGAAGGAGGCTCAACACTGAAATTGTGTTAATATCACAGATACAGCCTGGGCTCATTCCAGAAATTCTCACTTATTGTTCCGAAGTGGACCATCTACATTTTAATGAAAAGCCTCCTCTAGCAACTACACTTAGACACAAAATCATGACATTTCACTTAACCACAGACTGTATACTTAACAGTGGTTCTGTAAGATTAAATAGAGCCACCTGGGCATGTTGGTGCATGCCTGTAATCTCAGCATTTGGGAGACCGAGGCAGGAGGATTGCTGGAAGTTGGAAGCCACGCTGGGCTGCAAAGTGAGCTCAAGGCCAGCCTGAAAAAAATTATAAAAATGAAACTAAAAGTTTTCCTTTGCAGAGTGACATTATAATCATCAGGACTTCATAGTGGAAGACATCCACCTGTTTGCAGTGACCCCGGGGTAAACAGGTCCATTGTGCTGTAGGAGCAAAAGTGTAGAAAGTGTTGTTGTGTGGAGTCCACAATACTTGATGGAGATAATAACTGTGTTACTGGTTTATGTGTTTAGCGTACTGTACATCCATCACTATTTTAGAGTGTATTCATTGTACAGCAGTGTCCCCTATCAACACCAACATCAGCCTTCTGCTTGTGTTAGCCATGTCTCTTGATTGTATCATTTCCTTTTGGGCGTGTTTTAATCTCATGTTGATTTGTTCACGATAGCTTTTGGAGCAAAAGGTTGTACACTATGTGCACGCATATTTCACACACACACACACACACACACACACACACACACACACATTCACGGTAATACTGTTATGGGAAATGTACACAAGCTAAATCCGTGTCTTACCATACCAAAGAAAGGACTCGAGGATGTGTAGGTAAGTAAGAAGTTTATTAAGAAAACCCTTGAAAACAGGAGGAAACCAGAAAGTAGATTGCCATGGGGACTCTGTCTAGGAATTTTATGCATGCAAATGATCACATCTCAGCCCACTCTGGGCCACGCTGAGGTCAACCTATGAGACTATGAACAAGAAGGTTTAACTAGAAGTGGACTTTTAGAAGTTCAGGGCACATAGCTAGCATACGTTCACAAGGACCATTAGTTCTAACCTTTCTAAACTGTCAGCACAAGCTGACCAATGACAATCTTCAGAGGGGTATGAATGAATGCTTGGTGGTACTGGTCATCTAACACCTTGTTTTTAATCACATTCTCAGGCGGGAGCATCCCACCAGTTTAACACGGGACCCTTGCTTACTGGACCATTGGAGCCTTGACCTTGGCCACCATGTTCTTATCCTGGAGTCTGATTTTCTCTCAGCATTTCATGTCACCTTTTCCTTCCCAGTCACCCTGATTCCCTCTCAGGCCTGGCTGCCTGTTCTTACTGCCATAATACCACGTAGTTTTGTGGAAGTTCATGCAATGGTGTTGGTGTAATGTAAGAATCACTTAAAGACATCTTTCTCTCTCTTTTTTTAAAATTTTATTTAAGGAGAAAAAAGAAAAAAAACAGAAAAAAGGTACAACTTATACAGAATTTCAGAAAAAATAAACAGTAGGAAATCACTAGTTAATTACATATTGTCATCTTAGAAATAGTTGTTCAAGTTACAAAATTAAAGTGTATAAAGTAGACTTTCAAACAGTGAGACTGCAAACAGTTTTGTTCAATGATCCAACAAAACTCAGTAATATGGTTATCTATCTTATACACTTAAATATATATGCAGTTATATCTTTTAGAGAATTTTCTTTTCCTTTCTTTTGTACAATGACAATTACACATTTTGGGTTTTATTACTCCCACAGTTCTTATTACTTTTTTTTTTTTTAAGAAAGTAAAACCAAATGTGACATAACAAGACAGAGTCAGTCAAACCAAAAGGATGGACATAATACACAATGTAAAAACAAAATACAAGGTGATCTACAATGGTTACCATAAAGCCTCTTGTTATCTTAAAAAAGAATTGCCTATACCATCAGTTATAATAAAATTGAACCAAACAGTAAAGAATAAGACCAGTAAAACCAAAACATTGAAGACATTAGAGGACTTCAAAAGAAGATAATAGTCAACCAGAATGGGCGTCACAATGAATCTTATTGTCTTCATAGTTATTGCCTATACTTTCGAACTTGGTACTATCAAGCATAACAGAATAGAGGAAAATCAGTCAAAACAAGATGGTGAGAGCATTACAGGGTTTCAAATCAAGTTAATAGGAAATGAAAGTGGATTACTATAATATATCCTGCTATTTTTTATTTATTTTTCCCTTAATTAAAAGGATAAAAATGAAAAAGTAGATAATAAAAAGGAGATTGAGATAAAAAAGAGGGCATAACAACAAAACAGCGCAGGTCAAAACATAGCCATTTAAGCAAAATAGTGTTTTATCTTGTGGTGAAACACTATTTTGAAAGACATCTTTCTCAAAATGCAGCCCTATCACATGTTTGCACAGAGCAGTGCTTCTTTGGGAATATAGACCCTGTACAGCTATAGGATAACTTGCCAATGTCTGACTTGAAATTTCTGAGAAGATCTACCAAGATCTGGAGATGGGACCCAGTAATTTGTCTTCTAACAAGCCCCTGTGGCATTCTGATGTGGACAGCAGTTGAAAAACTCTATCCCTGACTTGGGATCATGGGTGGTTAGAGAACCACACCCCTGACTGACAGTTTTGAGATTGCTTCACCAAAAGAAAAGAGCTTTGAGGACTAAGGCTGAAGATAACACTTCTGATTGCTACAGTCAAGCATATAGACCTAGGAAGATGTGAGATGGAGATCTAAGGAGATCTGGAATGTTCAAGGATACAGGAAAATACCTTGGTGGTTTTTGATAAGGGAATCAAGAGTTGTCCCAAAGAAGTTTCAGTAAAGAACTGAGGGTGAGTCATAGTCCTCCAGGTTAAGAGGAAAGAGATGTTAAGAAGGACGTAGAGTGGGTACCACGTGGCCTGTTTATTGTAGATCAATGACTATGAAAAGAGATTAAACTGAAGATAACAATTGAGTTCATGAAAAACAGGGTTTTGTTTTTATCTTTTTGCATAAAATGATACTGATGTAGGAGAATGAAATCCCCAGTCTACTATGTCCAGTATGAATTTGTGTTCTCTAAAACTGAGAATGAGTTTTAGGAACAACAGAGGTTAAGAGCAGAATATATTTATTGAGAGAAAGAAAGCTTTTGTCTGAGACAGAAGGGGTCCCGAGCAGATTGTTGAGGACTCTGTCTTTTCCAAGGACTTTTATAGAGTAAAATCAGGGGAGAGATGGGTTCAAGGTGGGGAAAAAGGGGAACTCACAAGGCAGATGGGCCTGAGGTGGGACAGAACTATGGTTAACCAGTAAGATTAATAGTTCAGGTAAAATTGATTAAATTGGGGACAAATGGGCAAGCGAGTCACATAGAAAGGGGGTATTCTTAGAGAGCAGTGGCTCTTCCCTAGGCGGGTTGGAATGGTGACTCCTGGCTTCCTCAGGGTGATAGGGAGCTATTTAAAATATCAATCCTTAGGATATGGGTGCATCTATTTGATCTTTTGTCTGAAGGCCTGGCCCAGGCAGGAGCTGTCTGTCTCCCCCATAGCTGCAAGGTATCTGGGCTTCTGCACTGGCTCCTTCAAGGACCTAGCCCTGTCTTACTGCCTATTATAGTACTTCTAACTAACCCAGCTGCTTGCAACAATACCAGATTTGGAAATAGAAGCTCCTGCATGCAGGAATATGTTTCAGGGAAACTCCCTAACTTGAAGTGATTTTCATTTTCTAAGTCAGGAGGAAGGGTATGGCTTTTGAACCACAGATGAATATGGGCCACTGGAGTCTCCTTTCCTATTTTGTCAACCTGGTGAAGCAAGAGAGTATACACTTTCAGGGAAAACATAACAGGAAAGGTTTTTGTTTCCATGGTCTGACCGAGAACAGGGAGAGACTTCTGATGACAGTGTTTCTGGTTTAACGACACCTTTCTACACACTTTGGATGGGCCACATGGGGGGTGCAGCTGGACAGCAGGGAATGCAGCCTCATTTGACTGGGCCCTGAGGGATGCTGGGGCAGCAGCCAATTGTGGTCTTTCTTCTCGAAGGTTCTTCTCAAAGGTCCTTTGGCCTAGAGATACACCACTCTTGCCTTACCCATGCAGCCACTGGGCTTCCCAGCTCAGCTGAGAGTGACCTCATTTCTGATCAGCAATTGTTCAATTCAGCTTGCCTTCTCTCTGCTGTTTAAGATTAGCTTCTGGCTTGACTATCTCCCACCGTGCATTAATGTCCAGAGAAGCTGCTTCTTTGCAGAGCTTTTTGCCTCCTTGCCTGAGCTCTCTCCTTTTCCTCCCTCTGTTCTCTTATTCATGAGGTCCACAGCCCTGCACCTTATGTTGGTGCTTGTCAATGCTTAGTTATAGCACATTTTCTTTGTTTTCGGATTAACCTTTCAGCTACCTCTGTCACGACCCCCTGGGGCACACCTAGGGGTCTAATTTTTAGGACTTCTACTGTAAATCTCTGACACAAGCTGCTTCCTGCTCTGGAAATCTCACAACAAAGAGGACTCTTCAATTAGCATAATTACTATAGTTCCCACATGCATAATTCCTCTCCGCCTAAACATCAGACCATCAATTCACCATTCAGGCTTCATAGGACAATAAAGCCCAGGACCACATGTGACCAGGGCTTGGAGTTTGTTTTCCAGCAGCTTGTCCTGCTCTCTCCTGTAATATTCTGCGCTTCTCTGGAGATAGCAGTTGGGGGAAATCCTGGCGAGTATGGATGGCATGTTGGGGTATAGGGAGCATCTGACATCATTGATAGTCAAAAATTCACAACAAGAGCAAGATAGAAAAATTGGGTCTTAGCTTAACGTAAAAAGATTTACATCTTTTTGTCTGGCTTATTATTAATTATTTCATTTTTATTTTCTCCCGTTGCAGTCTCTTGTTGTTCAACCAGAGACTTCATATTGCTGTGGGGCTAAGAAACTTTCAACCTGAGAGATGTCCCATACGAGTTCATGTTCTCTAATATCAGAGAATGAATTTTTGGAACAATGGAGGTGAAGAGCAGCGTATACTTATTGGGGAAAAGAAATCTGTTCAAGAGAGAGGCAGAAGAGATCCTGACTAGGTTGCCAAGAACCTTGCCTTTTCTAGGGACTTTTATAGAGCAAATGCACAATGTGAGGTATGTCCAAGGTGGGGAAAAATGGGAAATCACAGGGTAGGCATAAGGTGGGACAAAACTATGGTCAACCAATAAGATCATGAGTATAATTGATTGATTAAATTGGGATCAAATGGGGAAGGAAGGCATGTGCGTAGCAAGTGGGCATGAATGTACCACAGGGTTTCTTCTTCAGGGGGTTGGATTAGTGGCTCTTCCTGGCTTCCGCAAGGTGATGGATACCTGTTCAGAATACCAATCCCTGATATCTACCCTTAGGAAGTATGTGGGCACACCTATTTTATCTTTTGTCTTGAGGCTTGGCCCACAGCAAAGGTGACTGTCTGTTCCATAGTTGTCTTCTGCACTGGCTTCTTCTAGGGCTTAGCCTGACTGCCTATAATATTTCTATCTAACTTAGCTGCCTTTAACAATATTACCTTGAACTCAGAGTCCATTTGTAATAGCAATAATACCCAGGCTCCTGTACTTCTATGAATGCCCTAGCATTGCACTGCTCTCAAAGAGATCATTGATCTCTTTTTGAAGCACCAGATTCAAATAAGCAATCCTGATTTTAGTCTGGATTTATTAGCATGAAGGAATCACACTGCCTCACATCAGGATGTTAGGTGTGCTTCAGCAAAATACCCAGCTACTCCAAACATATAGAGATTGAATCATCTATTGACTACTTGTAAAAGCTGACTAACTTTACTGCTTATAATATTTTTATTCTTTTTAAAAATTTTTTTAGTTTAAAGAGATTAAGACAAAAGAGGACATAACAAAGCAGATCAGAACAGAACATTGTAAAGCAACACAGTATTTCACCACAAGACAACCCGTAATTAACAGTAACTACCATAATGTCTCTTTCATTGAAACAGTTGAGCATAATTTTATATACAATAGCATCAAACATAACAAAATAGTGTAAAATCATTCAAGAGAATGAAAATATTACAGGGCATTCAGAACCAAATAACAGAAAATGAACAATGGCTACTATATTATCTCATTTTCTATAGAAAATTTGTTTATACTATCACACATAATAAAATCCAGTAAGATACAATATGATAGAACCAATGGAAACAGAAGAACAAAAGCATGGTAGAACTTCAGAGTAAGATGATATTAAGTCAGCACTGACTATTATAATGTCTTGTTCTCTTCAAAATAGCTGTTCATACCATCACAGATAATAAAATCAAACAAACGAGGATAAAGCCGCTCCAACTAATGAATGCAAACATTATAAGGCTCCAAAGCAATATAATGGGGAATCATGATTACCATAAACTCTTATGTACTCTTACTACTTCTTACAGTAGGGAGACTATACTGTATTTATACATGTGAGTTTGATTTATTTCGCTCATGAGTATGGTCTCAAGTTGCATCCATTTATTTATAAATATCTCAATGTGATCATTCTTTATAGCTGAGTAGTACTCCATTGTATAAAATACCACAACTTTTTTGTCCATTCCTCAGTTGATGAATATTTTTATTCTTAAAAAGTCTTTTGATTTCAGAATAAATTGGACACTGATAAGACAGCAGCGTTATTACTGAATTTACGCTATTCCAAACATGCAATTTGTATGATACAGAATTTCTAAAGTTTTAGTCTGAAATAACTGTACATTATTATTGTATCTGTTCTCTTCTGTTGTAAACAACAGAAAGCTCAGATCTAAAGAATCAAAATAAATAATAAGCAAATAAAGAAAATAATTTATTGGCTTACATATCTTAATCCAGAGGTGGTTTTAGTTCATGCATGGCTTCATGCACATGTGGTTTTAGCTTCAAACAAGGTGGTTTTAACTTCATATATTCATTTATTTATCAGTTCAAATGAAGTGATCAGAATTTGATTTCGCTCCTCCTTGGTTTCTGGCTTTAACACAGTGGTTCTTTGTGTAAGCTCGGTATCCTCAGGGACAAAGCAACTCTGGAAGCTCCAGCCTAGGATACAGTATAAAGAGCAGCATGTACTACATGAACTGCCAACGTGTTCCAAAAATTACATAAGTTAAAATTTTTAAAAGAGACTTGCTTAGCAAATACCAAAAAACAAAACAAACAAAACTCATACTAAAGGACAGAAAAATCAAATTAAAGGATCCCAGATTTTTCCATTTAATAGAAAGGTATTTGGTGAATATTAATAAAAGGAGAAAAATTATATACTTTTGGAACATGAGCAGGATGGTTTTAAATTATATATCTTCTCTTTTTCAACCTTTATTCCTAATATGTTGTAGACTAAAGAAATTACATTGTGAATTTTACTGGTTCAGCTTTTAGGACCCACTTACAAAATTACACATACAATGCTTTCTTCAGCATTTTGCACAAACAGTAGGTGCTTAATAAGCAGCAGCTGCATATGGTTTCAAGACTCAGGGGAAGTTTGGGCTGTGATGATTTTGTGGGAGATCAAGAAAAGGTCACCCTTATCTTTGTGTACCTCAGAACCTAGCACATGAAGGGCATTGCGTTAATATTCGGTGAATGAATGAAGAAAAGAAAAAAAAGAGAATTACATTGCTTTGGAGCCTTATAATGTTTGCATTCATTAGTTGGAATGATTTTATCCTGGTTTGTTTGATTTTATTATCTGTGATGGCATGAACAGCTATTTTGAAGAAAACAAGACATTATAATAGTCAGTGCTGACTTAATATCATCTTCCTCTGAAGTTCTACCATGCTTTGTTCTTCTGTTTCCATTGGTTCTATCATATTGTATCTTATTGAATTTTATTATGTGTGACAGTATAAACAAATTTTCTATAGAAAATGAGATAATATAGTAGCCATTGTTTATTTTCTGTTATTTGGTTCTGAATGCCCATTGAAAATGAAAATTGAAAAATGAAAATGAAAAATCTGTAGAAACATAGGAAATATAAAGGAAAAAGCAATGCTATAGACTCAGACTTACTTGGTACAGGGAAAGTGGTCTTGGAATTTAGGTAAGTAAGATTCTGTTTTTCTGCAAAATGAGGGAGGCTGTGGCTTTAGAAACTTGCAATGGGATGGGAAAAAAAGGAATGGAGAGACGATTCTGCATTATTAAGCTAAAATGCAAAATATTTGGGATGCTGGTAACAACCTAGCATAAATTTGTCATGACGGGAAAGCTGTTTGCATAAATTCTAATAGATAATTATAATGAACATGAATGGTTACTTGCACAATGGAAATTGTGTTGAGTCTGGTAATAATGCTTAAGGAGCAATAAATCAGTTTTATTCTAAACTGGTGTGTTGATCTGAAATTTCAAGGTTCGTCAATGAATAAAACCTTCACAGTCATCGTGCATAGAATCTGGTGTTAGGGGATACAGAGGATACCAATGGGAATACTGAAAAGGTTACTTCACTCCTCCTAACCCCACATTTATTTTTCAGAATTCTACCTTACTGTGGCAATGATTCTACCTCAACGTGGTCCTGATAAAATGACATATCTAAATAAAAGGCATCTTTCTTTTTACTTCACCTGGATCCTTAAATATGACAGTGCAATGCCTCCTCATAACACCTTGTCTCTTTGTTTTTCCAGGCTAACATACATTCATTCACCAGTGATAAAGTTGTCCTGGCTAAAACACCTGGCACCAGCTTCTACATGGGCATCAACCGTCATCCCCTAAACCCCAGTACAGTACCCCTTTCCAGCAGGAAGCAGTAAAAAAAAATCTTTACCCCTTTTCCTAATACTAATCATAAGATGAGAATGAAAGGATTTTGGCTCAGACAAGACACTGTAGCCGGTGAAGCCTTGGAGGTGGAACCAAGGAGCTCCATCTTCCCCACCCCTAGGAATTTACCTGTGGCTCTACTTCCCCATTCTTAGGAATTTACCTTTGGTGTGAAATAAATACCAGTGGGCTACCTGTGCATCTCTAATGCCCCCTCAGGCTCCACCCCAAACCTAAGGTACATGTATGCCCCCCACTCCACGTGTCCCACAGAGAGATTCCCAGACCCTGGGGAGAGATGCTGGACCCCAGAGGGTCATGGGATCTCTCCCTGCATTCTTAAAATAAAGGTTATTTATATTTCATACTTCTTATCTTTTTAGCCACCGCCACAATTCTATCAAATATCAGTCTCAGTTTCCAAGCAGCTTAAATTTTCTTATGAGAATGTACCACACTTGTAAATATGGAAATCCAATGTGCACACTCTTTGCTGTAGATATTTCAGTTATTTCCACAAAACGTAAATTTCTGAGCTCATGCTTCTCTGAGCTGGTTACCTTGACTTTATGAAAAGCAAACACAAATGGAAATCTTGTCAGCACCTACCTACATTTCTACCTGTTTCCTATTTATCTCTTCTTTTAAACTTTTTTAAAAATTTTATTTAAAAGGAAAAAGAGAAAAAAAACAAAACACAAAGTGGTGTAACGGTACAAGTAATACAGAACTACAAAAAAAAAAAAAAAACAACAAAACAACAACAACAGTAAGAAATCACCAGTTAATAGATTACACATTATCATCTTAGAGATAGTTGCTCAAGTCACAGGATCAAAGCATGCAAAGTGGACATTCAAACAGAGAGACTGCAAACAGTTGTGTTCAAAGATCCAACCAAAAACATTAATATGGTCAGCTATCTTAACACACCTAAACACACTTGCAGTTGTATCCTTTAGAGCACTATTTTTCCCTCTCTTTTTTACAACAAAATTTACACATTTTGGATTTTATTACTCCTTAGTTCTTATTACTTTTTTTTTGGAAGAGAATAAAGTCAAATATGGCAAAACAAAGCTGTAGGTCAAAACCAAGGATAGACATAGTACATGATGTAAGAACAGAGTACAAGGTTATCAACAATGGTTACCATAATGCCTCTTGTTTCCTTAAAAAGAATTGTCTATCTCATTAGGTATTATAAAGTTGAACAAAACAGTAGAGAACAAGACCAATAAAACTTAAACATTGTAAACATTACAGGACTTCCAAAAGAGATAATAGTCAAACCAGAATGAGCATCTTAGTGAATCTTATTGCCTTCAAAGTAGTTGCCTATACCCTCAAACTTGATACTATCATACAAAATGGAACAGAGTCTAATCAGTCAATGGGCAGTGTGTCTCTTGTCTTCTGAATCCCTTTCTCTCTTTGCTTTGCAAGTTTTTTCCTCTGGTTTTAGAGTCTGAGTCCTTCACTGTAAGTCTTTCACTCTAAACCAGAAGGCATCAGTAAAAGTGCAACACTAAAAACAAAGTTATGTGGGAGCTAGATAGTACTGGCTTTCAAAAGCTTATTGTCCAAGCTGGCATCTCAAGTTCATAGGTGGTCTAAGTTCATATCCAGTGATGCGATATGAGTAGCTTCAATCACCCCTGTGACAGTATTTAAACTAGACAAACTGGTTGAAGCAACAAATTGGGCTTTTCTTTCCGAGCATCAGTTGGTAATCATTTTTGAACACACTTCTGATTAAAACAAGTACATCTCATTGAGAAATAAAATATAAAAGCAGGCAAGTGAGAACAAGCTAACTTTTCCTGAGCCCAAATTCTTTTTCTTACCTTTAGTAGACAAATTTTCATCTCACCCGCCCTCTGTTGTATTCTTTACATTTATGTGATAACTTTTGCCTCTCACAGGCAACTGAAACCAGCTTGCCCAGAGCTGTGGGGTCTTTGTGTTTCCTGGCCCTGTGAACATCTCTTTGTCTATCAGACGTGTGCTCTAGATACACTGCGCACTGGTGATCACTTCCTTCTTGGAATGTTTTGATTCTTCGCTGCTGTGGTTTAAAGACCTTTTGGGTTTTTCTTTTTTTCTTAGAACTGGCTCCTTCTTGGTACCTCATATTTGTTCTTTGGGATTTCTTTAGTCTTAAACACAAATGTCCTTTCTCTGTCTCTCTGAACTTTCTCCTGAGTGTGAGTCTCAATCTTACCTATGTAAATACTATCTTGATATTCTAAGTACTGGATTATCTCTCCAAAACCCAGATCTTTTCTCATTTTTATTTTCCTGAATTTAAACTAGCTTACTTTCTTGACTTATTCATTAGGATGTCATAGGGAAAACTCAGTCTTAACATACGCAAAATGTAAATTCTTGATTTCCTACCCTCTACAAAAACTGCTCCAATTCTCAAGATAACACACACCTCCCAATGTACCTACAGCTTTTCTATGTCAATATGTTGTCTTTTAATTATTTGATCTGAACATATAGGAATAATTTTGATCTCTTAGTTCCCACGTAACTTATGTTCAATGATAGTTAATTATACTTGTCAATTTGACCAGTCTAATGGATACACAGTTAGCTGGTAAAATGTTTCTGGGTGTATCTGAGTGGGTGTTTTTGAGATTAGCATTTGAATCAATAGACCAGGTAAAGAAGGCGTGTATTAGTTTAGGAACCATTGGGTCACCTACATTTCTAGAATCTGTCCTTCTTTTGCTAGACTTTCTTTTAGTACCGTCTGCTTCTTCCTGCCATTGTACTTTTGTACGTGGGATTTTCCAAATATTCATCCATTTTTCTGTGTCCTAGTTAATCTAATGCATCTTTCAGATCACTCAGATGAATTGATGCTTCCTTAGAGAAGTCTTTCCTGATTCCCTGATGAAGATGTGTGCTTTAGGCTCTCATAGTGTCAAGTTCTTTCTTTAGAAGCTTTTCTAAATAATTGCATCTTTATATTTTAACTAATTAATGCCTGTCATCCTCATTGATTGTGAGAAACAGGAAAGAAAGAGTAATTTCTTATGTTACCCATTTTCTTGGTGCCTTGTACAGTGCACAGCAGAAAAAGAGATTTGATAAGTTATGGAACATTAAATAGAAGTATTAATATGTATCGATTTCAATGGAAGAAGAAATTATCGGTGACAGCTGGGGGCAGAGATGTAGGGAACCTACTATTTTCAAGACTTCTAAGAGTCTCCATCAGCAAGTGAGTGAGCTTGGTAGCAGATGTGTATAAAAAGTAACTTACTCTCCAAACTACACTTTCCAACAACACAGTGATGTCTGTAGATAACAACCTTCTCCATGTAAGCATTTGCATCAGGATATTGTCTGCTTCTATTAGTGTATTCATGGGCTATGGTTCCTTAGACCAAGGCAGCAAATCATTAATTTCTGAGTATGCCTTCTATAAGGTTATAAAGCACAACTGCTTTTTAATGTTGATCTTATTTGAGACTCACTTTTCAGTCTTGATTATCTATTCAAATACTACCAATATTACCCAGGTATAAATTGATCCTTCTATACTACAATTTCTTCTACCTCAACTTGCCTTAAATTGTATTTCCTTATAAATCAATGGCATTTTTCTTCATGCTTCCTGAATGTTCCCATTTGCACCATGGCAGGCTTAGAGACACTGATTCCAAAGCTTTTCTTTGCAACCTTTTGGGAGCCTCCTGTCTTCAAATGCTGCATGCTGGTGTCATATAAAGTATCTTTAACTTTCCAACCTTCTGACCAAATTCGTGTTTTGTTTAAAAACACATCCAAACTGTGTGCAGTGGTACATGCCTGTAATTCTATCACTCTGGGGGCTAAAGCAGGAGGATCAGAAGTTTGATCCCAAACTAGGCAACTTAGTGCTTAGTAAAAAATTTTCTCAGAAATTAAAAATGGATGAAGATATAGCTTGTCTGAAGGCCTGGGGTTCAATCCCTAGTACTTAGGAGGAAAAAAAAAAAACCACATTCAATTTTTAAACCAATTTAAACCTGAGATTTCCATATTTTGTTCCATATTTTGAGTTCTTCTACCTTCTTGTGTGCTTTAAATGTATTTCTCCTTTAATATGCTGTGATCTTATTAGAAACAAGTCATAAGAAAGCAAAATAATAAAAATAAAATTTTTTATCTTCTATTTGTGAGAAAAATAAGTGGGATTCCTTAAAGACTTCTATTTAGATTAAGGTAAAGCTGGTGAGAGTTAACAGGAAATAAACTTTTCCATGATACCAGGGAATGTCACAGGACTGCACTAACAAAGACATTCCTTGGAGTGGTTTAGGGCTAGCAATGCTTTGGTGAACTCAGTTGCCAATTTCATTTACTGCAAATACTTACTGGGTACTCGGTCTATTTTTGTTTGGTTTCTAATCAATCAATTTTTTAATTGAGCTGTGTTTTCCATGCAAGTAATTGACATTGTTTGGGCACCAGATTAGCCGTTTACTCACCGCATTAGCACAAATGAGTCCCTACACTAGCTGTAAGTGTTGTTTTATCAGTGTTTGTATTGCTCAGTATTGTTGATATTGCCTAGTCACGCTTAGTGTTACATTTATATGGTCTTTTTCTGGAGCATCTGTGCCTTTCCCATTGGAATACCAGAATGTCCCTGCCCGCACATGCACAATAAGCTTGAAAGGGGTGAAATCATGTATTCTAGTCTTTTCTGACCCTTTGGCTCTGATTGCAAGGCTTCTGGGAATTTTTTTTGTTTTGTTTTTATCATCTGTCTTCTTTCAAAGGGGCATTTGGGAAGTAATTTTCTGGTCCTGAATTAGAAGACAGTGACCTTCTCTGGTAAGAATGAGGAAACTAATTCTTTATGTGTTTTGGAAGCAGATCCCTACCAATAGGCATATAGTTTTGACATGTGTCTTTATCGCTGGGTTATTTTTTACACATGACATACATTTGCAGTTACCCTGGGTTCCCATAGTTGAGAGCTTTGTGGCTATCTTCCAGGTTAAGTTGTCTTAACAAATGGGACCTGGTTCCTTGGGTTTGATTTCATAAAGAGAAAAAGTAGTTTTTAGAAAGCAAAGGAGAAAAGGTGCTTTTAGTTATTCAACAGCTCTGTTAAAAAGCATTTTTAAGTTCTAGAATGAGTTTAGATTTCTTGAAGACTCACTCAGATGGTGTACACAATTATAGTGTGCTGTGTGTCATTTTATGGTATTAGCAAATCAGATTAGAATCGTACTGCCTGAAGGGATATTCCAGTGGTCACATGTGGCTATCAAAATGTGGAAGGGCTGAATCATGATGTGCTGGAAATGTAAACTACACCCTGGGTTTGAATTTAGTACAAAAATGGTAAATTTTATAAAAATAAACTTTATATTATGGACACATTGAAATAATGATGTTTTGTATATGGTATATTAAATAACATGTACTTTTGAAAGTTATTTCACTTGTCTCTTTTTGCTGTTTCAAGTGGAGCTCCTAAAAATTAAAAATGACGTCTGTCATGTGCATTTGTGACACATATTTTGTCTCTTTTGGACAGAATTGGCTTAGTGATTGCTCCAAATGGATTCCATTTGATCATTCTTAGGACTCTGTAGATCACAGATTGAATACAGACCCCTGCAAAATCAGAGCCTTTGCAACTTACGTGCCAAGTTTGAAACAGCTTCGAAGACCCGTAGGAGACACATTTGGGTGTGTTTACAGAGTTGACACATTTTTATTGCCAGCGGGACACATATGCTTGTGTTTAAACACTGGAATTGATGGCTGACCATGTGCATTTTTTGGGTGTGTACATTGGTGCTTCCTTTTATCAGTCAGTTCTCATAGAATTGGTCTGTTCCACATCTACTGCACTTATAGATCAGGAAAGAATAGAAAAGGGCTTATAACAGTGCCCAAGTGAGTCATAGCTCCTGTTTCTTGACCATTAATCTGAAAACTGTAGAACTGCAAAATTGCACTTTTAGTTCTAATGACCCAGTATCCTGCTTTCTCCAAAAACAGCAATCGAACTTCAGGGTTCTTTTTTTCATTTAGATAAATCCATAAGTTGGCCACCTTATGCTGGTTGTAGCAGGAGACAAATTTTTCAAGCTTTTTGCCTGACAGTTTTACTTCAATCTGCCTGAAAAATACAGGTCAGACATATCTGAGGGCTCAGTGTACCCACAGATCAGATGTGCCGTGAGTGGAACAGAAAATGAGGTAAATCGGAAAAATCAGAATCCTGAAAATTCTGGAGCACCAAAATCCTCTGATCGTATGCTGCAAGATCAGAGATGAGACAAAGCCCAAGAGGAGGAAGCTACAATGATAGCGGCGTGATGAACTTGGTAAGAAGTAGATTAGAAAATGGGGTATGTATGGTCTTTCATCATCTCTAATTTCTGTCTCAGCAAAGCAAAATAAAATCTTAACCAACTGACCTTTCATAAAATAATTACATTTGTGGTTGATGTTTGTTTCATTATTAACACAGATTTTAGAGATAGAAATTCTCTCCTCTGTCTCTACCATGTTTTAGATAATGTTAATATTAGCAATTTTCTTCCCTCTAGAACTTAAAGATGTTATAAGATTGAGGGGTAATCAATAATACTATATGGGGGATCTATTCACTGGTTTGCCCCTCTGAAAGCTGATCGTTCAGCCATACATTTGCCAAATTGATGAAAGTAAATCAATCACCATCCAAAGTAAAGCAACTTCCATATGACTCTTGTATGAAGTGCTTTGAGGATGAGGTTGCAGGCAAGCGTCATCTGTCTGGGCTGGCATCTTGGTGGCATCTTGGTGGTGTGCAAAGGGAAACCCGGGTCACTGGCAAAGTGCTCTCTCACCCTCCTTCTCAGTGGGCTTCTTTATCAGAAACTGATTTTCCAGAGAGGCAGAATTTTACGGCTTCTTTTTTTTTATCCTTTCTCACAGACATATTTGATCTGAAGAGGCAGCACGCTGGATGTGAAAGCTTTGGAGAAAAAATAAACATAGAAAATCAACAGTATCATTTTCACAGAATCTCTTTTTTCCCAACTATAACTGTACAAGGAACTAACAGTTAGAAAGTCCTTTCTCTGAGGGAGTCCATCCCTCCCCCAGACAGATTTCATTCTCTACTTTGAGTGCAGAAGCTCAGCTAGGAGCGTGAAAGAGTCATTGTGGGGCAAGACAAACCCAAGAAGCCTTCGGGACCATCTGAAAATCCAGGTTCTCTTTACTTATGAAATTCCTGAAGAAAAGAGACTTTGGGATGTTAGGAGTCTTTTTTTATTGGACAAAGTTCCTTGTGTGACATAAAATGCACCTCCAAGCCAGGATACTTCAGTTCGATAGTTGCCAGGTAACAGTTCCTGTTCCAGTTCTGGTTGCTCCGGGCTCTTAGAAACACTTGGTCATTGTGATGCATATTGTACAAACCAATTTCCAAATAACAAGCCATTCTGTCTCTGTAACTCCTGCTTGCTTATCTCATACAAGCCCTAGAGCACCAGGGATCAGGGCCTGATATTTTGGAAGAGGTCTTGATCAGTGCATAAAACTGTCTCCAGATCCTGGGTGTTGTTATAGTGTTTCTCTTGCTATTGCATCTGATATGTCCAAACTGGGACTCTAATACAACAGAGGACCATGAAGACTTAGATTAGTACTGTACTGCTTTCCTGGAAGACCTCAAAGAGACAAAAAGCTAGTAACAATGTCTAGTTTCTGAAGTTACCCACTGGAGTCTCCACTGTAAAGAAATTCTGCCAAAGCAGGTCCTGTGAGATTGACGGAAATTTTATGAGTGTCCTATATCTCTCCTTGGGTGTGACCAACTTCCCTTACCCTGGAATCCACTGTTGTGGACTTGATTTTGATTTTGATTGTGCCCTGAGAGGAAGAATAGCACCTATGTCATCCTGAAATGCCTGGGAATCATAATCCTGAAATTTTGCGAGACTCATTTCCAGAAGTATGGACAAAGGACCCACCTCTGGGGCTTGCTATCAATCATACCCCTTTGGTGATTGAGGTCTGTCCCAGGATAACCTCCGCCTGCACTGACCAGGATACTACTCCTGCCTGTAAATACAGCTCAAGATCTCCAAGCTGCCACTGCTGCCGTGATTGCCCTCCAGATAAGTTGTCTTAGTCTTGTGCCACTCACAGCTTGCTAGCACGTGTGTTTGGACCTAAGAATGCCCTCTTTTTCCTTTGATTGGTTCCTGTCAGCAAACTGCTCTTTGCAACTGACCTGGACTTAACTTCTCAGAGATTCAAAAACTTGTTCCCTCTTTTTTAAATATATATTTTAAAATAAAATTAAAAAGATACAGAATTCCAAAAAAAAAAAAAAAGAAATTAACACTAGTTAATATATTGCATATTGTTATCTTTGAAGTAGTTGTTCAGAAAAGCTTTTCCAATTAAAAACACTCAAGCTGCCTGCTGGAAAGACACAAAAGATCTGTTACAGTATCTGGTAGAAATTGGTTATAAAAAAGTTCTACAAATTTCTTGGACTTCTGGCTTCAATAAAATCTGGATCCTTGCATTCACAAAAACAAGGCTATCGAGCTCACCTTAGACTAAGACCTAAGTGTCCAGGTGTCACGTGCTATGCTGGGATGAACTGTTCTAAAAATGGACCCCTTGATAAGTGTTGAGTACACCCTGTTTATGGATGGAAATAGCTTCTGTTAGGAATGAAGTCTGGACCAGCTAGATATGCTGTGGTCACCTCGGATAAAGCTCTTTTGTTCAAAACTCTCCTGCAGGGATGATCTGCACAGCAAACTGCTGATGGAAACCTGCCACCAATGACACAAAATATTCTGGTCCAGAGACCTGAGCTCCCTGCAGGGATCCAATTGACTGAAACATCACCCCAATCAGAAAAATTTTACTGGATATTCCTGGAAGAGCAGAGCTGTAATCTCAAGCCACAGTGCTGACACCTGTACCCCTACAGTGAACTGGGGTTTAAGGATGTGTGTTACTGGCCGTGATCTCATGCATTACAGTGAACTCTCCTCATTTAAAGATATATAGCTAGATTACACAGAAATAAAGCATATCCCTAGAGCAATAGCTCGTAACCAGTTAAAAGATCACCTATATAGACATTCTTGCACACTCATATAGCCTAGGTACATATTAACTACCTCGACAAGCTTCAAAAATCCAGCCTTATATCCACTGAAAAATTTACCTGGTCAGCTCCTCTGAGGTTCACTCTGAAGAGACAATGCATGCTGATTAGTTCACACACAGCTGAAGCCTTAGGACACAGTTCACAAGATTGCCCACACCTATGCCCCTCAATTTTTGCTTCTTTTCAGGCTTCTCATTCTAGTCTTTGCTTCCCTGCACCCCAATAAGTTGTGGCTTTTGTTAATTGAACTGAATTCTGCTTACCCCAGCCCTTACTTCCCTGTCCCGTGCTAGCCTTTTTTTTTCCTTTAAACTCTCTGGATGGTTGCCCCAAGAGAATAGAACGATCAATCAAACACTTGACCAAGACTTGATGAATCAAACACTTGACCAAGACACTCTGAACAGCTTTCTAGATCAAATTAACTTCCTCACTACCTTGCCAGAGTAATGTTACAGAACAGATAGGTCTAAATTCTAGCTGGGCTTTGTCTCAAAAGATCACATGTAACATGCCCAGCAAAGATTTGCTCGTGAAACTAAAGTGGGGTGGGCCAGATGTAGCACAAAATGACCTTTGCCAGCCAGTATACATCAGTTTGTTAGTTACCCTGGTAGTAGGTCCAGTTCTGGTTACTGCTGTCTCTTAGAAACAGCCGGTCATTATGATGAATAACTGGTCACTATAATTCCTATTGCATAAACCAATCTCCAATTGACAAACTGTTATGCCTCAGTACTTTCTGTTTGCTTGTCTCCTAAGTGCTAGACCACCAGACATCAGGGCCTGATGTTTCAGGAGTGATCCTGATCAGTACCTGTCACCATAAATGAATCTGCCTCCAAATCCTGGCTCTTGCTTTGGTGTGTCTGCTTCCTGTTCACTATAAGTGAGAAATCAAGTCATATACTCAAAGAAAAGTTGTTAGGTAATGAACATGACGCTGAGAAATGTCATGCTCAGCAGGACTGGTTTTTCTCTGTCTTGGAATTTCTATGTTAAGGGAGACTTTGAAATATGCACTTTGTCAAAAATGACAGCAGACTTTTTGAGTCTGTGAAAAAGATCTTGATGTGGTGCTTAAAGTCCCCATGCCTTGAAAAGGTCATCAACCCCCTTTCTTTTCCTTTTTTTATTTACTAAAGTCTTACTATAGGTTGCAAACTTACCACAGATGCTTAATATAGTCTACTTTTGTGCCTTTTTAAAAAGTGATTACTGTTATGGTTTAGATCAGGAATGGGTTCAGAGATGGGTCTTGTGGAAGGTGCCTGGTACAGTGGAACCCTATACCCATGAGTGGGTTAATCTACTGAATATAATGAATGCATTGTTAGGAGGTGAACCTCATTAGAAGAGATGGGCCACTGGGGTGTGACGTGGAAGGACATATTGCATCCCAGCTCTTCCCTGCTTCCTGACTGCCATGAAGTGAAACACTTTCCTCTTCCTGGCCGTGCTACTATGTGCTATGAACAAAATGACCATCAACTGAAATTTCGGAAAGTGTGAACCAAAATAAACCTCTCCTTCTTTCAATGGAAGGTGTAGGATGTTACACCTCATAATGAGGAACTGATGAAGATAATTATTTTATCTGGAAAGCATTCTTCCTTCCACTTTGGAGAGAAAGGTAGCTTTGCATTGGTGTGACAAAATAGAGAAAGAACAATTTAAAAGAAAAATTTCTAAGGCTTCAGCCATGGCTGCTTGGCTGCGTTTCTTCAGGGCTCGTGGTAAGGCAGAGCATTGAGGTGGGAGCACATGGGGGAGGAAAGCTGCTCACTTCACTGTGGGCAGGAGCAGAAAGAAAGAGAGAAGGGACCAGTGACAAAAATGAAACCTTCACTTCATACTCCCAGTGATGTGCTTCCACAACTAGGCCACCCTCTACAGTTTCCACCATTTCCTGGGAGCCTGTTAAGTTATGAATCTACATATGGGTTAATCCATTCATGAGGTAAGAGCCTTCATGATTCAATAACTTTCCAAATGTCCCAACTCAGAACACTTGTGTTGGTGATGAAGGCTTCAATGCATGAAAATTTGAGTGACATTTAGTATTCAAAGTATGGTACTCCATTCATCTATAAAGAAGAAAAAATTGTATATAATTTTTTTACACATTGGTAGGTTCATGTTAGAGACCCTTGTAATAAAATACAGTTTGACAAGAGAAAAGAAAAACACAGTTACACACAAGTTTTGCATGGCACAGGAGCTTTCACAAGTGAAGACGCAAGACCCAGGAAAAAACTATTTTTATGAACAGTCATATAGAATTCTGATTAGAGCAAAAAAGAAATGATATAATAGGAATAAAGTGGAGAACATAATAGAATATTAATAATACATAATAAATTTATAATTTTAATTTTATAATTATATATAATATTATATATTTAATAATATAATTTTATATATTAATTTATATAATATAATAATTATATTATATATTATATATTTTTAAATTATATATTTATATTATATATAATTATATATTATATAAATAATATAATATTAATTTAAGAATATATTATAATAATTTATATGTAATATATTATTTATATATATTATGTAATAATTTATATCATATATACAATTTATATATATTTATATTATATATGATTATATGTTTTATAATTATATATTATATAATTAATATAATATTAATTTAATAGTATATATTATATATATTATAATAATTTCTATGACATATAATAAATATTTATTTCTATATACTAGAAGTAAACTCAGCAAGGCCTGTTTTGTCCTTTCAGGTTCTTTATTTCTCCTCTGCGTGACATTCTTTCCTTCCAAGTTGTTACGCTTTGTGCCTAGATGTCCACCCAATGCCTCACACAATTTTGGGGTTTTTTCAGAGGTAAATGAATCCAAAGTGTGTGATTGATCAATACTAGGATTAAGGGTGTTGGAATTAAGGTACATGATTGCTGGATCAATCCACTGATTGAATTGGCACAGCATGAATCAGGTAGATTGGATACAATATAGGGACAGAAAGAGGCTGTCTCTCCTTTCTCATTGCTTTTGCTGTTTTTTGCTTCCATGGACTGTTGCCCCATGCCATGGTCCACCCTGCCTCGGAGCCAGCTGATTATGGACTAAAACCTCTACAAACTGTGAGGTAAACAAATCTTTTTCCCTTTAACTTTGTGTATTGGATATTCTGTATCAGTAACTAGAGAAAGTTAACTAAGATACAAGTAGAGTCTGATCCCTGCAGTATGAGAGCCTTCGGGGGAGGAGGAAGAGAGAAGCTCAGAGAGATGCTCATGCCTTTACAATTTTCTCAATATCCTTTAGTTTAAAATATTCAGCACTCCAACCTTCTGTCTTTGAAGGCTGCATTTCCTGCACTCTGTTGTATCCAAATTTTAGCATGCCCTTCGTGAGCTGACTCTGAACCTCTTCCTTTCAGAAAGCCATTTCTTGGTTCAGTCCCTTTGCTTGGGCCTCGGGATCTTGTAGATTCAATTCCCCCACCTTGCGTTAGAAATCACTTCTTGTACTGGACCCAGTCTTCTGTAGTAGTGTAATGTACATGCATGACGGCATGCAGTAGTGAACAGACCCAGATTCTTTCCCTAAAAGCACTTATGTTCTAGGGGGACACATCCAGGGTGAATTTGTTTTACATGGACTTCCTTTTCTTTGGGACTTCTTTGATGATCAAGACCATAGGCAGGTGGCATCTGTCACTGAACTCATAGTAACCACTCAACACACGTATCGCTTCACAACTATGTCTGCCTCATCCTGCAGGGAATCGTTTTTTCTTTCATGCCTTTGACCTGGTAGCTGGTGTGTCCCTTATTTAAGATGCTTCCCCACAGCACTTGTCCCCCAGTTAGCATTTCCACAATTTTTGAAAATGTGTCAGGAACTTTTGTCACTCAGGCTTGATAGTCCAATGATTTCTGGTTTCTAAATTGTTAGCAAATTGAGATGACTTCTTGAATCACGTGTTTTAGATTTTCCCTCCTCTAACACAATCTGCAGGTTTTGTCCTACCAGGATGTTATGTGTGCAAATTTCCTCCTCAAATGCAACGATCTGACTGCACACATCATTCTCCTCTATCAAGAATCCTTCAGTGATATCAATTTTTGCACAGGATAAAATCAGTGCACCTTGTTCTGGCTCTCAAATCCCTCCGTGTTCTGGCCACCACCCATATCTGCAAAGTCAGCTCTCACAACCTTGTCTTTTGATGCTTTTGTCCTCATCAAGCCATTTTTAAAAAATGGCTCTATCTGGTCCCTCTGAGTAGCAGCTTTATTGCTTAACATTCTCCTTGTCTCCATGTCAGGTTTTCCAAATCTCCCATCCATTTTTAGGTCCTCCACTGGCTGGCTCTGATGGCCATCCTCGCCTCCAAGAATCTTTGCAACACACTGCTCTACTGATACTCAATATTCTATATGTACCTTTTACATACGGGACTCCTAAAAGTTAGAGGAAGTTCTGACTAAAGTTTGGTTAGCTTACCTTCCTGCCTTCTACCATGTAAGGATATGGTGCTCCTTCCCTCTGGAGGATGCACCAGAAGGTGACACACACCTAGGAAGCAGAGCAGCTCTCAACGGACAGTGGAACCTGCTTGTGCATCACCTTGGACTTCCAAGCCTCCATTGGAAGAAAAACTAAATTGCTATTCTTTAGAAATTACCTAGTCTCAGGCATTTTGCTACAGTACCTTTCCAAAACAAACTAACAGCACCTTTCCAAAAGGTTTACTTTGAAGGTATAAAACTGTCACCACAACAGATACTGCCCCACCCTTTTGTTCTCTTTTGTGACAGGAGCACAGCTATCATATTGCCTGAGGTTTCCTGAGGGCAAATCCTAAAATACAAGCACAGATGCCCCAAATCAGAAACCTATTGTGGTGAAGGTTGATAAACTAGCTTCTGAGCTTTGGTTTAGCATATTGGGAATTTCAAACTGTAATTGTATGTGCTTATACGGATGGCAATGAAACCCAGACTCCTCAACTAAGAAGACATTTGAAATCCAGACTTGATAGCAGAAAAGGTTCTTTCACGTGGCTAATATAAATTAAAAATATAACCCATTAGGATTATTTGTTTGTGGGTAGCATTATCCTAAAACACTGCTTTAATGATCGGTGATTGAACTTTTGGAAGATTGAACTATTTTTATACATTGAGAAAAAAATATAACCTAACAATAAGAGAATAAAGTGCACATTTAACAAAAAATTCATTACTACCATGTAAGTAAAATGGTGTAGCTCACAGAATGTTAAGCTAGGGGGATCTGACCCCAGCAACAAAGTCACTGTACAATCTTTACAAAAATAATGATTGTGGAGACATGGATGGATTTGGAGGAAACCGTAATTTGACAGCTACATTTGTGAAATGTCTATGACCAAAATAGTAGCATAATTTATTTTCCTTTCATCTGGAAGATCAGAATGATCTGAGAATAAGTAAATGAAATTGCCAGAAAGAAGAGCTATATTCTAAGAGATATGGAATCCAGAAGTTTATGACAAGCATATGTGTCTGGAAATGGTAAGGGTCTAGAGACCAAAGCACTGACAACTAACAAATGTATGAGTCTGTGTCTGGCAGTCAGGTTTCTCTGTTGCAGTCAGATGCTGTCTCAGCATGACTTACACACTATAGATTTGCTGATTGCCTGTACGCCTAATTTACTGATGCACACTTTATCATTCTGGTTTGTTGCAAGGATCAGTGACACTACATTAATTACCAGAAGGATCATATTTTATTTTTATCCAATACAAAATTAGATTTTCAGCTAGTTATGATGCACGGTATGAGATGTACAGATGTCAAAAGTTTAAATAAGTGAATCCACAATGCTCTAGGCATACAGGTAAAGGTGTATTGATTGTGGAAGGCTATAAATTAAGGCAACAGAGTTCCTACTGATCACTAAGTTTTAGCATTCACTTTCACAACCTTAAACACAATAAACAAATAAATATTTTATTCTCATGGCTTTGGAACACAGACCAGTTCCTGTGGTCCGTGGTGAATTATTACTTTGTCTCAGGAGTTGCCCTATAAATAATTCCTGAGGCTGAAAATTCATAAAAATAAATCTCGATGTGTTTTTAACTGGAACCTCTGGTGTTCTCAATGTTATCTCCAAGAAGAAGAAGCAATCACTGTTCAGAGGGTTTTCTAGTACTGTGTTTGTTCTTGCTCCTTTCCTGCCTTATGTGAGAATGAATTAATAATAGTGTTTGTAGAGAAAGGCAGATGCTCTGCTGACATCTAAAGAGATCAGGGATGCGCTGACATTTTCATTAGTACATTCCATCTCTCATTCTGATTGGTTGCTGGAGGGCCTGCCTCTAAACACACTTGGCCAATCGATGATCTTGCTGCATCATTTTGCCCTCTGAGGATCCCGCTGTACTCATCCGTTCTTTCTGTTATTTTATCCAGAAAACAAACTGTTCGAAGTCTCTTGCTTTTTCAAAACTGGATAAAATGGTCATCCATTAAAATCATTTGTAATTGATATAAAGAACTGTAAGAATCCATAAGTGATGTGAGAATCTCTTTTATTTCTTGACCTATGTAAGTATCTATTGGAAATTCCTCACTGGATTGACATGGTCGCTGTAGCCATCTTTTACTCCTTGCTTACATTCTTATCATGGAATCAGATTCACACTTAGCAAATCTTTCTCAAATGGCCATCAATCAGCATCAGCGGGATGACCACAGCCCCTGGCTCTCCTTACACCCCCCTCTCGAAGGAATCCACGAACCTACAGAGATCTTACATCACTGATTTTTCAATTTCTCAGAAACGCTTCTAAGAAGAGCTGGTTCTAAGTCAGGAGAAATAGGTGATACAATACTCCAAGATCAATGTCATTTTAGGGTCACGTTTGACCTGGCTGGAGGCAGGAACAGCACGATGGAGTTACAGATTTTTTATTTTTGCTAAGCAATTGTGTACAAAAGTGTAATACCATGCTTAGTCAAAGGGCATGGGGATTTTAAAAAAGAAACCAGCTTTTGTTTTATGACTGTGATAGTAATAAAGAGTTATAAAAGAAAATTTGGAAATAATAATACTTCAAAATATTGCAATCCAGAGATAAGCATAACTAGCAAGCAAGTTATCTTCTCTACATTACAGTTTCTTCATTTATATGATAAGGATAGCACAAACTTCAGAGGGTTCTGTTCTTATGTGATCCAATGCAGGTTAAATGCTTCAAAAATTGTCTTGTCATAGGAACTGATTCATAAATATTAGCTGCTGCTACTATTTTTACTACTAGTACTACTGTGTACTAAGTTCTACCAGAAAATATAAGTGATTTATAGAGAATATCACATTGGTCTTGGGAACCAGCACAACTCGAATATCTATTTCTGTCAACTGACAAATCCTATGTGTGAGCTTTGAACAGGAGATCTACATTCTCTGAATTGGTTTTCTCACCTGTAAAATAGTTATCTTGGTTGCATTTCTCTTGTTGCTGATACAAAATATCCAACACTCAGAATTAAGGAAGAGCAGATTTATTTAGCTCAGAGTTTGTGGAGGTTTCAGTCTGTAATCAGCTGGCTCCAGGGTGGGGTGGCATGGCGGAGAACACTTCAAGACAGTAGCCAGCAGAAGCAGCCAGAGTGAAAAGTAGGAAGAATAAGCCTCTTTTTCCCCCTTATATTGTATCCAGGCCACTTCCCTGCCACCAGGGTAGATGTAGCACTCACAAAATCTCTGTGCCTTCCTCTTGCACTGGATGAGGAAATTTACAAAGTAAAGATCCTGGTTCCCTGCTGATACACTCGACACAGTGTATCAACCATAACAATTGAGCTAACTTCTTCAGTTTATCATTGCATTATTGTTTAATTAAAAGTAATTTTTTGAATCTTTGACGCATGAGTTATTTACAAGTGTTTTACATATTGGGAAAATTTTCAGATTTTTTTTAGTATTAACTTCTAATTTGTTTGAAGTGTAATAAAAAGAACTTAATTGCAAAACGAGACTTCTAGTGTAGCCTCGCATACAGTCTATTGCTAAATATTCATGTTTATTTAAAAATAAAGTGTCTCATTATTATTGAATGGTGTATTCTGGAACAATCAATTATATGAAGGTGATTGGTGATCTTTTATAGTTTTGCTGATTTTCTTACCAATTTGTTTTCAGTATTTAAAATTATTTTGGCTGTTGTTGGTCCTTTGCAACTCTATGCACATTTTATAATTAGCTCATAAGTTTCTTTAAAACAGATTGCAAGGCATTTATTGGAATGTGTTAAGTGAAAGAACGATTTTTGGAAAAAGTGACATCTTAATATTTATCTTCTGATTCATGGATGTAGCACATCTCATTTGTTTGAATTAATTCACATTTCTCGGAAGAATATTTTGAAGTTGCTAATACAAACATTTTAGACTTACTGCAATTATTAAATATTCTTAGATTTTTTTGGTGATTTTGAAACTATTATTTTTATATTTTCTGATTTTTAATAGAGTATAACTAAACACATAGAAATACAAAAGGCTTATGTATATTGACTTTGGAAATTATGGTTGTAGTAGGCTATTTGTAGACAAGGACTTCACCATAGACTAACATGTCCATTGGAAAAAAGATATTATTATTTCCTTCTGTGTGATCTTTATCTTTTCTTACTTCATTAGCTTAGGCTTCTAGTATACTGTTCAACAGAAGTGCATGGCTTTCCTTGGGGCAATAAACAGAAAATATATCTTACCTTACTGTCAGTACTTACAAATAATAGCTAGTCTTTTTTTTTTTTTTTTTTTTTTTTTGTCTTTTTCATTTTTATCAGTACCGGGGATCGAACCCACGACCTTGTGCTTGCCAGACAGGCGCTTATGCCGCTGAGCTAAATCCTCAGCCCTGATAGCTAGTCTTTTTAAAATAAAAGATGATGTTAGCTGTAGATTTTACATAGATATCCTTTGTTATTTTGAGGAACTTTATTTCAACTAGTTTTCTGAAGTTTTAAAAAAATCAGGAATGTGTATTGATTTGGCCAGTTACTTTATCTGCTTTTATTTAGATAGTGAAACAATTTTTGTTGTTTTATTCTGTTCGGTTATAATAATTGAATTAAACATTTTATCATGAATTTGATTTTGAATTTGAAAAATTATTTGTTAGTAAGTGTTTGTGATGTATAGTGCCTACCTGCATTGTGTATATTTGGCAAATGTATATGACACATTTTAACTCTTTTATACATCACCTCCCCCCCCTCCCCTCTTCCTCACCTTCCATCTCTTTGTCCCTTTTCCATTTGGAGTAGATATCTCTCTCTCTGTTTCTTTTAATCTATGCTTTATTTTGCTCTTTATTTATAGTTTGAATTTCTCATGTGAGAGAGACCATATGGTATTTTTAACTTTTGTGTACAATTTACTTAATTTAACATTATACTTTCAAGGTGAATCCTTTTTCTACAAATGACTGTAATATATCATTCTTTACAGCAGGATAGTATTCCATAACGTATGAATACTGCATATTCTTTATTTATTCATCTATTGATGGACATACATGCTGTTCCTACTACATCAATATTAAATTCACCAAGAAGTTAGGAAAATAATATCATCTCAAGAGCATCAAGAAAAATTAAACACTTAGGAATTAACCCAGCCAAGAAAGTGAAAGACCTCTATAACCAAAACAGAAGAACTCTGAAAAAGGAGATTGAAGAATTTCTCAGGAAACAAACACCATCAACAACAAAAAACTCCTGTTCTTGGATAGGGAGAACCAGTATAGTCAAAACAGTCATACTTGCAAAGTTGATTTACAGATTTGTTTGACTTCCCAGCAACACATCAACATTTCTCATAGAAAATAAAACAAAACTAAAATTCATTTGTAACCATGTTTATAGTATGGCTTTACTTTTTTGACCTTGTTTTGAAAAGTGCTTTTCTGCATAAAGAAGCAGTATCAGTGTAATGTTTGTGAAAAAGAAGATACTAAACTTCAGTTGCTTAGATTTAGTTCTTCTCTCTTTTGGTGTTTTTGAGATAGGGTCTTGCTATGCAGTTCAGGCTAGACTTGGGCTCACTTTGTAGCCGAGGCTGGTCTCGAACTTGCCACAATTCACCTGCCTGAGCCTCCCAGGTGCTGGGATTACAGGAGGGTGCCACCAGGCCCAGCTTAGATTCAGTTATTCTATGTGCAATTATTTTGTGAACCTGAAGAACAGTATATCTTTGAAATATTTGTTGATGTTTTAAAACAATTTTAGGCTTTCTAAAGCTGAAGATAGTACCAATAATCCCCATATACCCAATTCCAGGGGTGGTTAACCTACAGGACATGTGCTGCAATGGGCACACAGAATCTGCTCTGTCAGCATGTGAGCCAACTTGCCCCAGCAACTGAGCATCTGGTAACAGTTGTTTTTTCTAAGTGAAAACCTCAACTTTCAGGTTTGATAGTAGTGTTAGGCTGTGCTCTTCAACCCACAGTCATACAGGAACTCACAGTAAAGCCCACAGAGACTGCAAAGCCGCACCCAGTAACCCACCCACACTCAGGAACCACAGGTGATACTCCTGGGGGATGGGAAGCTGCACTCAGTGACCTGTGCACACCCAGGAACTATCTCTGATGCCCTTGGGGACTGTGAGTCCATGCCCAGTTACCAGCAGTCATCTGGGAACCTTCATTGAGGCTTGAAGGGACTGGATGTCTGTTTCTAGTATCGTACAGTCATTTGGGAACCCTCAGTGAGGCTGTCAAGAACTCAATCACCTACCCACACTCAAGAACAATCACTGAAGTTCACAGAGACCATAAGTCAGGGCTTAGAGACCCACAGCCATTGGCAATGCTCATTGAGGCCTGCTGTTGGACATGCTGCCAGGACACACAGTAACTAGAACTTGACATCCATCTAATTCAGATAAACACAGGAAGATTCCAAAATGAAAGCATAAAATTCAATCTCATCCAGATTAAGTACAGAAGACATAGTCATGGATGAACTTGGAAATCACACATTTCAAATTTCTGAAATGATAACAACAGAAATAAAGAAACAACTTCAGGAAGCTGTAAGCAAATCAGATTAGAAATAACCTCTCAGGTATTAAAAAATGATAAACATAATAAAATAATCAGTGAGTATAACTAAAGGAGATATGGATAAAATACAGAGGAGCATAGGAAAATGGTGCAAACCTTGAACGGACAATACAGAAAACAGAACACATGAAACAGACTGAAGTAGATATCCAAGAAATAAAAAGTTGAAAACAAAACTTAAAAAGCTGGTAAATCTACATAAATGAAATTGAAGACAGACTGTCAGACCTTTAAAACATGATTGTGGCTAAAAGGAAAGATCTATTGAAAATAACAAGGAATCTGGAAAAAACAATTCAATACTAGCAAGATGATGCAAGGAGAACCAATACAATACTGATAGGTGTCATGAAAGAGGACGTGACACAAATGACATAAAAGACTTTTTGCAGAATACCAGAAAATTTCCCAAACAGGAAAATAACCTGATATACAGATAATCAAGGTATATACAACTCCAATTAGCCCATAACTGAAAGAAATGTATACCTCAACATATAATAATAAAGATATAATAATACTATGTAACATATAATAATCAACCCAGAAATTCAGCATAACGATAGAATATTAAAAACTGCTACAGAAAATAACAAATCGGCTATAAAGGAAAGTCTATCAGAATAATGGCAGACTTCTCAACACAATCCATAAAGTCAAGAAGAGTACAGAGTGAAATATTTCAAGTACTCAAAGAAAATAGCTTCCAACCCAGACTGTTGTACCCCGAAAAACTATCTTTCAAAATCAGTGGTGAAATAAAATATTTTCATGACAATGGACAACTGAAGAACTTCATGATGACCCAAACAAAAACTACAAAGAGTACTGAAAGACTTTCTAGAAAGAGATAAAAATGACCACAATTCCAAGAACAACAACAGAGAGAAACCAACAAGCAAGAAAAGCAATTAAACACAGGGGACAATAGGGAACCAACAGCAGGAAGGTAAGAGGACAAAGATAAACCAATAAATATGAGTTACAACCATTAACATAAATGGCTTCCATTCACCAATCAAAAGAAACAGATTGACAGAGTGGATCAAGAAACAAAGCCCAACAATACACTGTATATCACAAACACAGTTAAATCAAAAGGAAATTCAAAGACTGAAAGTCAAAGAATGGAAAACAATATCCCCTGTGATAGGAACCCAGAAAAAAGCAAGGGTAGGTATTCTGTTCATTGACAGTGTAAACTTCAAATCAAGAATGATCAAAAGAGGTAAAGAAGGTCACCAAGTACTTTTTAGTGGAAAACTTCAAGAGGAAGAGACAACAATCATAAATATATATGCATCAAATATGGTAGCACACAACTATGTAAGACAAACATTAATAGGCATGAAAAATCAAATAAACAATAGTGAAGTTATAATGGGGTACTATAACACTCCATTGTCACAAAGAGACAGATCAACTAGACAAAAAATCAGCAAAAAAAAAAAAAATAACAGAACTGAATCAAATTTGTGAACAAATGGATTTAGCAGACATGTACAGAATATTCCACCAAACAACCTCAGAATACACATTATTCTCAGCTGCACATGGGATGGTCTCTAAAACAGACAACATACTGGTCCATAGAACATATGTAAGTATGGGCTGGGGATTTAGCTCAGTGGCATAAGCACCTGCCTTGCAAGCGCTCAGTCGTGAGTTTAATCCCTGGTAAAAAAAAAAAAAAAAAGAAAGAACGAATGTAAGTAAATGTAAAGTAACAGAAATTATACCATGTGTATTATCTGTATGTAGTGCAGTGAAATTAGAAATTAGTAACAAAGCAACTATAAAAGTCATATAAACACATGGAAATTAAATAGCACCCAGCTAAAAAACCAATGAGTCATGGAGAAAATTCAAAAAGAAATTAAATAATATATATGATCAAATGAAAATGCAAATACATCTTATGGAACATGTGGGATGCAATGAATGCAGTACTCAGAGGAAAATTCATAGCAGTGAATTCTCATATTAGGAAAACAGAGTGAGCACAAATAACCTAATGTTGCACCTGAAACTTCTAGAAAAAGAAGAGTAAGTCAATCCCAAAGCCCAGAGAGGAAATTATAAAGATCAGAGCACAAATTAATGTAAATGAGACTAAGAAAACAATACAAAGAATTAATGAATTGAAAAGTTGTTTATTTGAAAGAATAAGGTTGCTAAGTCCCTAGCCAATCTTATTAAAAAAAGGAAAGAAAAAAACTCAGATTCACACAAAAGGAATAAAAAGAGTGAAATCACTACAGACCCTATGGAAATACAGAATATCATCAATACCTACTTTGAAAACCTTTACTCTCATAGGATTGAGAATACAGAAGAAATGGACAGATTCCTAGAAACATTAGATACCAAAGCTGGATCAAGAAGATAAAGCTTCTGAATAACTCAAATATCAGTTAATGAAACTGAAATTAAAATCTTACCACCATCACCAACAAAAAGCCCACATCCTTATGGATTCATAGCTAAATTCTACCAGGAATTTAGAGATCATTTAATACCAAAACTCCTCAAACTCTTTAATGAATTTGAAAGAGAAGCAATTCTCCCTAATTCATTCTAGGAGCAAACATTATCCTGATAACAAAACCAGAGAAAGCCCCAACCAAAAAGGAAAATTACAGGCCAATCACTCCAATGAACATAGATGCAAAAATCTTCAATAAAACACTAGCAAACAGAACACAGAAAATCATCAAGAAGATTACACACCACAACCAAATGGGATCCATCGAAGTAATGCAAGGATGTGTCAGCAAACACAAATCAATAAATGTAACACACCATATTCACAGAGCAAAAGAGAAAGATCACATGAGCTTTTCAATAGATGCAGAAAAATCTTTTGATAAAGTCTAAAACTCATTCATGGTAAAAATCCTGGAGAAAATAGAATGGACTGTTTTTATTTCAGTCTGATACAAACCATCTATGACAAACCAATAGCCAGCATCATGCTAAATAGTCAAAAGCTGAAAGCTTTCACTAACATCAGAAACAAGACAAGGCTGCCCATTATCACCACTCGTATTCGGTATTATTCTGGAAACATCCAGAGCAATTAGACAAGGGAGATCAATAAAAGGAGAAATATAGGAAAGGAAGAAGTTAAATTATCATTATTACAGATGACATAGTGCTCTACATAGAAGACACCAAAAACTCCAACAGACTTCTAGACTTAATAAGCAGATTCAGCAGCACAGCAGGCTAAAGAGTCAGTATTCAACAGTCAATGGCATTCCTATACACAAACCACAAACTCACTTAGAGAAAAATTAGGGAAGCCACACCCTTCACAATAACAAAAAAAGAGAAATATTTAGGAATGAATCTAACAAAGGAAGCAAATGATTTATACACTGAAAAATACAGTACTCTGAAAAAAAAGAAATTGAAGAGAAATTCAGAAAATGGAGATATCCCTTGCTCATAGATAGGAAGAACGAACATTGTGAAAATAGCAATAATCCCAAAACTGTTACACAGATTTGTCATCTTAATAAAAAAACCATTAGCATACATCGCAGATCTAGAGAAAACATTCCTAAACTTCATATGGAACCACAGGAGACCCAGCATAGACAAGGCAATCCTTTTCAACAAAAGCAAGGCAAGAGGCATCACAATCCCAGACTTGAAATTATGCTACAAAGCTGCTATAATAAAATCAGCATGGTACTGGCAAAGAAAACAGACCCAAAGATCAATGGAATAGATTAGAAGCTACAGAGACAACTACAGACACACTCAGCCACCTTACCTTTGAAAAAAGGGTTAAACACTGGAAGAAAGACAGCCTCTTTAATAAGTGGCGCTGGAAAAACTGGCTTTCTACATGCCAAACACTAAAACTAGACCCAAGTTTACTGCTATGCACTAAAGTCAAAATGGATCAAGATCTAAATATTAAGAGGGATACACCAAACCTACTGGAAGACAAAGTAGGTAGAAATCTTGAGGACATAGGGGTAGGCTGAGAGTTCATAATCAGGCCCCCCAAATTCAAAGACCCAATCCAAAAATGGGCCTTTGAGTTGAATACACAATTTTCAGCTGAATAAATGCAAATGACAAATAAATATATTAAGATAAGTTCAACATCATTGGTCATTCAAGAAATACAAATTAGGACAACACCACAATATCTCACTCCAGAAAGAATGGCTAATATCAAGAAGTTAACCAATAACAAGTGCTGACAGGGCTGTGGGGAGAAAGGAACACTTTTCCATTGTTGGTGGGAGTGTAGACTTGTACAGCCAGTGTGGAAATCAGTATGCAGATTCCTCAGAATCCATTCAACCCAATTATTCTCCCAGAAGAATTGAAACATCATACTACAGTAATATGTATGCGCCCATATTTATAGCAGCACAATTTGTAACAGCTAAATCTTGGAGACAACCCAAATGCCCATCAACTGAGAAATGGATAAAAAGATGTGATATTTGTATATAATGGAATACTACTTGGCCATAAAGAAGGATAAACTTGAAGTTTTTATAGGTAAATGAATGCAGCTATAAATCATACTTACAAGTGAAATTAATCAGTCTTGCATGTGTAAATATCATATTGTCTCTCTATTATAAGAAATCAAAAGGATAAATAAGATCCAAAAGTTACAATATATACAGTAAAAA
The DNA here is from genome assembly GCF_034190915.1 of Cavia porcellus. Classification (NCBI taxonomy): domain Eukaryota; kingdom Metazoa; phylum Chordata; class Mammalia; order Rodentia; family Caviidae; genus Cavia; species Cavia porcellus. The sequence goes on along the minus strand of NW_026947515.1, from coordinate 43,820,974 downwards.
GGAAAGATACCACTCAAAGTGAAATTATACTGTTTGGTCAGTCTTGCATGCCTGAATGGTTACTTTGAGGATGATAATATGCAGTATAACAGCCATTGTTAAATTTTTATCATCTTGTTTTAAAATCCTATATTGCCATTTTTTTGTTGTTGTCATCATTTTGCGTTCGCTGTTGTGTTGTAATTGTTTGCATCTTAATTTTTCTATTTTTTCTCTTTAAAATAAAAAATATTGTAGTACTGGGACTTCATAATAAATAGATGGGTTCTGGGTTGAGCATTTGTTCTCTGAAAGGTTCACCTTCACTGCCTTAGACGCATTAACACCTTGCACGAATCTGATGTGTTTGTTACAGGTAAGGAATCAGCGTCCGTCAATTATTATTAGCTAAAGTCTACAGTTCATTTAGATGTGCTGAGCTTTTACATATGCTTCTTTCTGCCCCTAGTTCCCACCCAAGATACAATGTTTCATTACTCATCATCTCCTTGAGCTCCTCTTGATGGTGATATTTTCTCAGACTTCATTATAAGAGCATTTTGTTGAATAGTCTCCAACTGAGATTTTTTTTTTAAGTTTTTATCAAGATTAGACTGCAGCTGTGTATTTTGGTAGGGAGATTACAGAGATAAATTGACATTGTTACTATTTCATATTCAATTTAACTTGTCACTACTGATAACGTCAACCTGACAACGTGACCTAAGTATTGATGTTAATAATAGCGGTCTGATCATACTTTGACAGTTATATGCCTCTACTATAAATTCCCCATTTCCCCCCTTTTCACATTACTCTTTGAAAGAGAATCACAATACATTCTCATACTTAAGAAGCGGAGAGTTATGGTCTGCCTTCCTGAAGGCTGGGTGTTCACCAAAAGTACTCAGGAGAATTGTCTCATGCATAGGAGAGCTCATTATTTATTTTTATTAGTATGGACTCACAGATATTTGATTTATATTTTGAGTTATTTTCTTGCGCCAATTGTTCCAGATTTGGCTATTGGGAGCTTTGTGATTTGCCTCCTATGTCTGTTGACTCTTCTATCAATTGTACTTGGCTTTATACTAACACACGTTCAAGATCACCTTGTGGATTTCATTGCTAAATACTGCAATCATCTCTTCTTTCCCTCTGTAAGGAGTTCTGGTTCTTTTTGCTGGAGAATGATACAGAAACCAAGCTTTGAATTCTGTGTGTTTTTATACTACTGGGGTATCAATGCTTGCAGGCTCTCTAGGTTGAAAGAATAAGAAAATATATCAATAATGTTGTCCTTTGTGATATCTGTATCTAAAGAAAGCTAAACCTGAAATCATACTGATGAGTCCACCTCTAATAATTCACTCAAGCCTCCTCCCCTGATCTATGACTGACTTTCCATTCTAACAGTGAGAAACTTGGCTCTCACCACACACCATCCATTATTTATCAGTTCAATTTCAGTACATATGCTTCATAAAATCAGAAACGTTAATTATCATGCATTTTTATCCTACTGTAAAAAATGCACATTACTATACTATAGTTTAAAAATATACAACATATATAACATATCTTTAAAATATATAAAATATATGACATATCTTTTTAATGTATTTTTCTAGGATGACACATGGAATAAAGAAAATTTTCATTTATCTTCTTTTGCTTTATTTCATCATTATTAATGAAAGGAATTTTGTCACATTATGGGGCCAAAAACCCATCTACTCCTTAGCGTCAAATACCTTAGATATGCCAGAGTTTAAATACTCAATTCAGATTTTGCTGTTGAATCTGATGAGCTGATGACCTTCCCGTTGCTTTTAAATTTGAAAATCTGAAGTGTTTTGTGATCTTTGTTGAGTTCTATTTTATATGCAATGTACTTTTGTTTCTTTGATAAAGTGTAAGTGGAGCTTGGCTCTGATCTCTCAGAACAATTTGCTTGCATTAGTAATTCACTCTCAACAATTGTTTTATTATTTTATTTTGGACATTAGTGTAATGAGTAGGTATCACTGCTCATTTCGAATAATTATCTTACCATGTATTGGCATTCATGTAACTGTCCAAGTTTAACTGCATTTTATCTATAACTTAGAGATGTTCTGCACATACCCGTGCAAATATTTTCCTACTTTCTTTATTTTAGATACCAGTGAGGAGTAGAGAGAAACCCAAAGATGAAAAGTTACACCTTGAAATGGATGAGCAGGAATCACTATCTTTCCTAGATGTTGGTCTCATGTTTCATATAGCAACTCACACAACGATAGGTCATATGCAAATCCATGTTACAGAAGATTCTGTTGAGTAGGGAATATTTTCTGACACACTGTAGGTAGTCCTAGGAAAAGTACTCTAGCCAGCAGATAAATAAAATAAATTCAAAATTAAAGATTGAGGAAGATACTGGCATCAGAATGGTAGATTCAATAAAACTTGCAGTTTTTTGACAATTTTAAAAAAATTTTATTTAAGGAGAAAAAGAAAAAAAACAGAAAAAGGATACAAGTTATACAGAATTTCAGAAAGAATAAACAGTTGGAAATCACTAGTTAATAGATTACATATTGTTATCTTAGAAATAGTTGTTCAAGTTACAAAATTAAAGCATATAAAGTGGGCATTCAAACAGGGAGACTGCAAACAGTTCTGTTCAATGATCCAACAAAACTCAATAATATGGTTATCTATCTTATACACTTAAATATACATGCAGTTATATCCTTTAGAGCACTTTCTTTTCCTTTCTTTTGTACAATGACAATTACATATTTTGGGTTTTATCATTCCCACAATTCTTATCACTTTTTTTGAAGAGAGTAAGATTAAATGTGACATAATAAGACAGAGTGAGTCAAATCAAGAGGATGGACATAATAGATAATATAAAAACAAAATACATGGTGATCAATAATGGTTACCATACTGCCTCTTGCTAACTTAAAAAGAATTGCCTGTATCATCAGTTATAATAAAATTGAGCGAAACAGTAAAGAATAAAACCAAAACATTGGAGACATTACAGGACTTTAAAAGAAGATAATAGTCAACCAGAATGGGCGTCATAATGAATCTTACTGTCTTCACAGTTGTTGCCTATACTTTCGAACTTGGTACTATCAAGCAAAGCAGAATAGAGGAAAATCAGTCAAAACAAGATGGTGAGGGCAATACAGGGTTTCAAATCAAAAACTTGCAGTTTTTAAGTGGCTACATTTGTGTTATTTTTTCTATCAATTTTCTCAGGCTATTCTGATATTCCCAGGTGTACTTTGAATAGCAGTATTTTTTAGTAAATTCTGGGAATTTTCTCTTCTGGACCCATTCCTTTGGAAAGAATTCTTTACTCCTTTAAACAAGAAGCATATCAATATATTTTGCTAAAACTTGGCAGAGTAACTGCCCGCATTTTGCAGTTTCAGATGCTAGAAAAAAATATATGCTTTACAAGGTTATAAATACTTTAACATACTGGATGGATATCAAGAGTTACAATTTAGGGACTCAAATGGGAGAGCTCTCCCTCATAACGATGGGAATCCTTTAGTTTACTTCACATCGCCCTCTGTGATGGATTGGGTCAGGAAGGGTGGGGCAGTGGTTCACACTTTGGGTATCCAGGCTCCGTCCACTGTCTGCCCTCCTGAGAAGGGAGGCACGACTGACGTTGACAGGGTCTTCTTCTCCTCTTCAAGGCCATTCTGCTGTTCAGTGAGAAGGTGCGTTGTGAGTGAAAAAGTGCCTCCTTAATCAGACCCACCATACACTAAATCTGGTAGCAGTTTCTCCTAATTCCAGCCATTTGTCAGTGAAAGTGTTTGCATTGGTCACCTCCAATATTGTGATCACCTCAAGCATTCGATTAGTTCTGATTTATTTCCACTTTGTAAAGATGTACCAGAGCTTCCTCTTTTTTTTTCTCTACTGGGAATTAAAAACTTGTGACTGTCACACTGAAATATATCCCCATCTCTTTTTATATTTATATTTGTTTTGATATAGGTCTTGCTAAATCATTATATTTTCCACACTGGTCTCCAATTTATGATCTCCTTACTTCAGTCTTCTAGAGGGATGGGATTACAGGCATGGCCCTCCATGCTCAGTATATTTCCAATTTTTTATTTAACTTAATTTTTATTTTACATATTTATTTTATTTTTGTTTAATTTAATTATTTTTTGTTTTATTCAGCTTTTAATTTTTTGTTTTATTTAATTTTTATTTTACAGATATATCTTTCAATATATTTTTTAAATTTTTGTTTTATTTAATTTTTAGTTTTATGTAATTTTTATTTTGCATATATATCTTTCAATTTTTGTTTTAATTTTTAGTTTTTTGTTTTATTTAATTTTTATTTTACATATGTATCTTTTAATTTTTTGTTTCATTTTTAAATTTTGTGTTTTATTTAATTTTTATTTGACATATGTATCTTTTAATTTTTAATTTTATGTTTTATTTAGTCATATATATATATATTTATATATATACACATATATGTGGATTTTTTTTGTATTGGGAATTGCACTGAGGACCTCGTGCTTGCCAAGCAGGCACTGTGCCACTGTGCTGTATCTCCAACGCTTATTTTAAATATCTGTGATAAATATATAATAAACATGTGTTAATATGTTATATAATATTAATATAGAATAAATATATATATAATATATTATATATGTAATATATATAACATATATAATATATAATAAATATATATTATATATAATAAATATGTGTATCAAAGGTAGTCAGTACATGTCCATATAACATCTCAATCTCTTTTTTTCGCTTTTAAATTTTATTTAAGTGTGGTACAGTTTGTTTATGTAGGTTGCCGAGTCTCCTACCTAGGGCTTCAGGCACGAGCTCAGACCATGTGTTGCTGGGTTTTGAACCCAGGGCCTGCACACTGAGGTTGCTCCTGCTTTGAGCTGCATCCTCAGCACTAGATTGAGAAAATGTTTTATTTGACTTTTTTAGACAGGGCCTCACCATGCAGTTCAGGCCTTAACCTCTATCTTTTTTTTTTTTTTTTTTTTTTTTTTGTCTTTTTCCTTTTTATCGGTACCAGGGATCGAACTCACGACTGCCTGCTTGCAAGGCAGGCGCTTATGCCGCGGAGCTAAATCCCCAGCCCCCTTAAGCTCTATCTTAATTCCTTTTATTTCCCATTTTCCTCCCCTCTTTCTCTTCTTGCTCCATTCCTACCTATGTCCCTTTTCCATTTGCAAAAGAACTACCCCCTTATTTCCTCAAATCCATCTTTTCAATCTGTCCTTTATTTTTCTTTTTGTTTATATTTTGGGTTACTCATGTAAATGAAACCATACAATATTGAACTTTTTTGATTGCTTTATCTCACTTAGCGTTATGATCTCCAGATTCTTCCATTTTTTCTGCAAATGTTTCAGATTTATCCTTTATGACTGAGTAGTACTCCACTGAATATATATACCACATTTCCTGTACCCACTCATCTGTGGATGGGTATGTAGCCTGCTTCCAAGATTTTGTTATTATGACTTGTGCTGCTATAAACACGGGCATGCATGTCTTGTTATGATATGTTATCTTTTACTCTGTGAGGAACATGACCCAGAAAAGGAATAGCTGAATCAAGTGAAACCTCTAGCTTTTTGGGGAATCTTCATACTGATTTCCATCAGTATGGTTTTACTAGCTTGTATTTTCCACCGGCATTATAGAAGGGATCCTTCCCCCACAATTTTGCCAGCGTTTGTTGTGTTCCGAGTTCTTGGTGATAGTCATTCTTTCTGGAGTAAAATGGAATCTGTGCTTTTTGATTTGCATTTCTCTGATGACCAAACTTTCTGGACATGTTTTGTTGATAAGAAAAGGTCTTGTTAAGTCAATTAATCTCCAAGATTATTTTGCAAATGGATAAAGGATTGAGATGAATGGGAAAGGGAGAGAGTGGAGGAGAACGTAAGATAAAAAAGACTAAGATGCAATATGTATATACACTGAGCTAGGCATGGTGGCATATGCATGGTATCATTACTTGAGAGGCTGAGGCGAGAGGTTGTTGCAAATTCAAGGCCAACCTGGGTTCCGTCGTGAATTCAAGATCATCCTGAAATATATACTAAGATCCCACCTGAAAACAAAACAAAACTAAACTAAACAAAAACAGCTATATATATATGTACCAGTTCTCCGAGTCATGCTGAATGTTTTCATTATGTATTGCAAATACTTACTAATAAAAAAGAAAAAAAATAATGAAATAGATAAATTGCCAAGTAATGTTCACAAAAAATAATTTCTCAAGTCACCAAGAAGCAAGACCTCCCTGCATGGCCCACTGAGGGAGAGCCAGATGGGTTTTATTCTGTTTTGTTTTGTCTGATTTTGTAGTATCCTATGGCATGGAGAGCTATTTCAAAGATAGCAAGATACATTATGTTAGCCATTTTGGATTTACTATTGCTTTGTTTTGAAGTCCTTTATTGCATTCATTGTTTTGTTTCTATTGGTTCTATTCTGTTCTGTTTTGCCTGACTTTTAATACATCTGAAGATATCTGCAGCTATTTTGAAGACGGCAGGAAGCATTATGATAATAACTATTGTTGATTTCCTATTATTTTGAAGTCATGTGTTACTTACACTGATTTGTTTTGATTGGCTTTGTTCTGTTTTGTTTTGCTTGGTTTTATTCTTTTTAAAGTAAAAATTAAAAAATTAAAGAAGAATAAAAAGTAATTTCTCAAGCTATACATGAATTTGCAGTCTACCTGCCTCAGCCTCCCATTGACGAGATCACAGCCATGTACTATATCACCACGCCGAGTTCAAAGCCTACATTTTAATCTTTAAAAGAAAGTCCTTTCTCATAAAACCTGGGTTAGTTTTTCAGAGTGTGAGAGAATGGAGCCTTGAGCTAGTTGGAGATATCTGAAACTCTTTGATATAAACCTTCTCAGGCATAGGATATCAAGATTTAGAAAGGCTGAACCTAAATTCCTGATGACATCTTGATTTGTTCTTGGTTGATCTGAATAAAACTGAATAAAACATCTTGTAAGATCATCTTTCTGGAGGGAGGATTTTTTGCACAGTGTTAAAGTTAAGCCATGGTATTTGCACAGTCAGGAAACTCAAGCGAACTGACTTAATTTTGTTTTCAATAAGCTGCTGCTAACTTGGGATTAATCACCACTACAGAACTTTCTTGAACAGAAGATTTACCATTCCTGAACTCAACATCTTCATTTGCAAGGAGAAAGAGTAAATCTTTAAAATATCTGAGTTTTACACACACACACACACACACACACACACAGAGAGAGAGAGAGAGAGAGAGAGAGAGAGAGAGAGAGAGAGTTTATAAATACTCTGAAAAGATTTAAAGCAAAATTCCTAAGTGGTGATTATATGATTAAGAAATATATACTATATTTATCTGGTGCTCTGAGTTCTAATATGTTTGTTTTTTAAAAGCAATCACTTTATCTTGCATAATTAGCCACCACCCCATCCTTGGTACCCAACAGAGTTCATAAAAAAGTCAAATGCACTTGATGGATAAGCACCAAGGATCTTCTTTGGAATCCTGAAACACAATGGGCTTGTCCCACTTTCCTTTTTCTGGGATAATTTTCCTGGGGTGAAGAGTTTTTAAGGCCAGAGATGCACGATCACCTAGAGCTCTGTTCCCGTCATCCTCTGCCTTAAAATTTGAGGTTGATTGTTGCCTGCTGAATCAGTCTTGATCCTGTTTCTAGGGCCTCTAATCTGTCTCGTAGAAATGCAGAAGCATTTTCCTCGGAGAAGAGTGCTGTATCACAGAAGTGGTCATCAGAGGCTTGACAGGTGGCATGCAAAATCTACTCAGAGAAGCAAAAGGGTGGTGAGATTAGAAGTAGACACTTGTCCCAACTCTGACCAATGGGAGGAACAGGCTGGGCTATTTCAATTACTTATTGTCCTTCCCCAACCAAGTTCCATATATTTGTTCTTTCTTGGAGTTGGAAAGATTTAGTGGCCATTACAACACACATACTTACATCTCACAAAACTCGCCCAACTCAATATATCTACTTCTATTTGTACCCTTATTTCTGTTTCTAAAGGTATTTGAAGAATAATAAATACATATACAAACAAAGAATAGTATCTTTCAAAAATTATACTTATAAAACTTGCTTTCAAATGCGTCATGGTGTAAACAACTAAAAGTGTCACAAGTTCCTAATCTTTTCTTGTTTATTTCTCCTGTATCCTACTCAGTACTGTTTTTCTTTTCACCATTTTTGTCTTTTAATTAGATACCTTGCAGAATCCTAAGGCAGTGTAGATGAACAGAATATTGGAGCTACTTAAAAATGTACAGTTATAGTACTACTGAATTCTTCTATCACATAACTTCATCCTGGATTATTGTGTTAGGGAAAGCATATGCTTTTCAACCTCAGTTTATGTGGGGATAAGACACAGATTCATTTTAACAGTTTGTAGGTGTTAAGAGCATAATAACATTTATTTCTTCTCCAACCACCTCTCCAAATCTCAGATAAAAAGAAGCATTGCTTGCTTGGTTGTCCTGGTATGAGTTTAAAATATTTCCCTTTTCCATAGATATATTAACATTTGACCAGCCGTGTGATGTGCCAATTCCTATTTTGCCCTTCAAAGATTGAAACAAAACGCATCTTTAGAATTTCCCTCACAAAGCACAAGGAAATCCTTCCTCAGGCACAGTGAATCATCTATAGACTTTGTAATTAGCTTCTGTAATAAAGTACTTAATAGGAATAGAAGCCCCTACTAATTACAGCAGGAAGTTGGGATAAAGCCTGGTACGGGGGTCCAGGAACACATGCCCACGAGGTCCAGATCTGCACAAGAGCCCCAGGCCTTAATTAATGCCAGCAATTAAAAATGAAAACAATCCTCCATTTCTCATTAAAAGATAAAAGCTTCTCCTGCTTCACATTACTCTGCAAAGACAGATTCTGTCTTTGCAGTCACCGCTGATTACTAAAGACAATGATCAGTTCCTGAGCTGCAAGACCTCAGTCACCCCCTGGCTTGCTAAATTTCAGGCACCCCTGCATAATGGGAGATTGATTAGGGTTAATAGACTTATTTTTACAGGTCAACTCACAGAACACTTTGGGTTGTGGGCCCTCTTGCACACAATATCCCAAGCTATAAATCAACCTGCTTAAAGGGAGCACAGAAGATTTCTGTCTTAGAGCTACTGATAACAACTGACTTTTGTTTCTTCCCAGCTACCGTCCCTCCTTTAAGTCACTCTGTTTCTTGTAAACGCAGCTGCAGTATCAGCCTGATAGCCTGATAGATGGAGACGGGGCTTGTGGTTTATTTACTCTACTGTTTTTCAGAAACTTAGTGGGGAGGGTTGTCCCTGGATGGTTTCTTGGAATTTCTCTGTTTGTTTTTCCTCCATTTTTAAGATAATCAGTGCTTAACAGCAGCTGTAACAACTTTCGACATCTGTCAATTTCACTTAGACTTGATGGTCCAAAGCAATAAGGTTGGATAAAGAGATTTAAAACTTTAAAATGAAAGAAAATTGATCCCCAAAGGAGTGTCTGAGTATTTAGTCTATGGGATATGGGGAAACCAGGGGAATCACTTAACTGCATTGGAAATGAGTTGTCATTGGCTTAGTATCCTGAGAAGCAAAGCCATGTTCAACGTGAGCCTTTTGCAGGCTGCTTCTTAATAGATCCAAAATGTACAACAGATATTGTGATAATGAAAGGGAAAGAAAGTTCAAAAAGAAAGAACAACTGGGATAGGGGAAAGGTGAGAGAAAAGATTATGTGTACATTATGTACACATTGTGTGTACATAATGTACACACAATGATATATGTGTGTATACACACACACACACACACACATATACAAGATAGACAGCTTTACTACTAATCTGTTAGTTCATCCAAAAGAGCATTTTGTGCTTTGATGATTTGTTTAACCATTTTTTGGTGCCCAAATCTTGTAACCTGGACAACTACTTCTAAGATAACTATATGCAAATATTAATTAGCGTTAATTTCCTACTATGTTTTGAAATTCTGTATCATTTCTATCATTTTTCTGTTTTGCTTTTTTAAAATAAAAAGATTATTGCATAAAGAGTAACTAAAAGAGGTCAAATTCAACAAGAGGAAATGTTGGAAAAAAATGCTTTCCCCAGAAATCTTGAGAAAACATTTAGAAAGTATCTGATTATTAACGCTGACAAATTTGAAAAATTTGCACCTAAGAATTTTTACTACTTTTTTTTTCTTGCTGAAGGGTGACCTTATCCATAGGGAATTTTAGCTTTTCATCTATCCCAAAGACAGAAAAGCGGTCCTAAAGACACAAATTAGTTTCTTTATCAATTTGCTTGAATTCTCTAAAGATCAGTTTCATAGACTCATGCCACAGATTCTGCAAAAGAATCACTCCAAACTCAAATGCATGCCAGCTTCTAAAATGTAACTGAGCAAGATACCTGAAGACTCATCAAAATACACTGGATGATATAAACAACTTTCCTTGAAAACTTTTTTTCTATCTCCTTTTTTTCCCTGAGTCTTTCTTCACTTGGAGCTACATGACCTAACAACAAAAGTCAGGAAGTGGTAGGTGTTTATCAGCTTACTAGAGTTGCTACTGCATCTAGCTTCTTATAATCTAGAGCTGAGCATAGCGTAGCTTAGTGGAGGTCAGGAATGGGACAGGAGGAAGGACAGAAAAAAAGGTTCTTACATTGGGGTACTCAGCTAACACAGACTCTCCTCCATTGTCAGACATTATACAACTACTTAATGATATCTGGATAGAAAGTTCAATAAAAGAAATAAGCCTACCGATACCAGAAATTAAGAAAAACAAAGTTACATTACACTGCTTAGCTTTCGCAGCCTCGAGCAGCTTTGTAAAGTGTGAGGGCATTAAACCTGGGTGCAAGTCTACAAGCTGGGTCTAAGGTTCTATTACCCTAACGGGGCTAGGAAAAAGGAGGTATGTCTTTGACTCTGTGTGGATTGTGTGTGTGTGTGTTTGCATGCACACACATAATTGGAGTTTTTTTTTAATATAGTTGGGAACCCCAGGGACTTTCAAATTCCTGAAAATGAGAAACCTCAGCTTTTTGGTTGGCAACAGGACAAGAAGACAAAATCTATATTAGGCTCTAAGTAGATTTTAAGAATCCGAACATATTCTTCGAGAAATCCAGATGTTGTCTGAACTAGCTCGGATATAAATTCTGAATGTACACTCATAACATGAACATCTTACTAACATAAAGTGGTTCAGAATTCATTTTATGTAGTATTAAGAACTCTGCATAATGATAACAAGAAAGGAAGGAAGAAACTCACAGTAAGATAATTACAATCCAAACAGGAAAATAAAAACCCATCATGCTAGGAGAGACATCATTTCTAGAATTATAAACTTACCAGTGAAATCATATAAGGGATTAGAGACTTAAGAACTAAGGTAACTGTAGTGCTCAAAGACAGCAGAGAGGTTGAAAACATTTACTGGGTATGTTTGCTAAAGATATAAGAATATTGAACTAAAGAATAAAGAAATAATGCAAGAGCTCCCATCCTTTTGACGGTAGAGATATGTTTCATGGAAGACAATTTTTCCACAGGTTGAGGGAATAATGGGGATATGGTTTTGGGATTATTCGGAGCGTGCAACCTACATCTCCCACATGACCAGTTAACAGCAGGGTGGATGATCCCATGAGAACGAATGCTACTGATCTGAAAGGAGGCAGAGCTCAGATTTTAATGCCAGGATGGCAGTGGCAGTAAATACGATGAAGCTTGGCTAAGCATATATGCATTTTATTTAATTTTTCAAAAAACCAACTCTTTGACTGATTCTTTGTGTTTTCTTAGTCTCAAGTGCATGAATTTCTGCTCTTACTTTATAATTTCTTCCTTTGTATGAGCTTTGGTTTTGATTTGTTCTTTTGCTAAAAATTTGAAATCCAATTATATGTCATTTATTCGATCTCATTTTGTTTCCCTGATGTGAGAATTCACTGCTATACATTTCTGTCTTAGGACTTCTTTTATTGTACCCCATAAGTTCTGATATATTGTACTGGCATTATCATTTAATTGTAGATACTGTTTTTTTCTTTTAATTTTCTCTGTGACTCATCAGTTGTTCAAGATGGTGTTACATAATTTCCATGTGTTTATGTTGTTTTTTTGTTGTTGATTTCCGTTTTCACTGCAGTATGCTCAGATAATATGCATGGGATAATTTCTATTCCTCTACCTTTATTTAAGTATGCGTTATCGGCTGATAGGTGGTGTATTTTGCACAACGCCCATGTGTAGCTGAGAATAATGCATATTCTTATGTTGTGGGTTGGAACACTTTGTAGACATCGACTAAATCCATTTGTTCATATATTTGGTTTAGTTCCGATATTTCTTTGTTGATTTTTGTCTAGTTCATTTATCTATTTGTGGCAATGAGGGTATTAAGTAACTCCATTACAACTGTGTTAGTTAATATTTGATTTTTTCATGTCTGTTAGTATTTGTTTATGTAGTTAAGTGCACTGGTCTTTGGTGCATATATATTTATGATTGCTATCTCTTCTTGGAGTTTTCCCTTAACAAGTTATGTAGAGACCTTCTTTGTCTCTTTTTATCAGTCTGAACTTGAAGTTCACATTGTCTGCAAATAGAACTATTGCCAATCCTTTTTTTCTGGGTTCCTGTCACATGGAGTATTGTTTTCCATCCATTGACCCTGAATTTATTTATAAGGTAAATGTGTTTCTTGTATGTAGCATATTGATGGATCTTGTTTCTTGATTCATTCTGCAAGTCTGTTTCTTTTGATTGATGAATTGAGATCATTTACATTGATTGTTATAGCTGACACATATTAGTTTATCCTTCTTATATTATTTTCCTATTGTTGGTTTCCTGTTTTCCACTCTGCTTAATAGGTTGCTCTGCATGTTGGTGCTCTTGGAATTCACTATTTCTTTCTAAAATATCCTTCAGAGCATTTTGTAGAGCTTCTTTGTTGGTCTTGCATTTCTTTAGTTGTAAATTTGTCATGGAAGTATTTTATTTCCACAATTCATAAACCTTTAGCCAATCTTATCAAAAAGAGGAAAGACTCAAATTTATGCGATGAGTAGTGAAAAGGGTGAAATCACAATAGATCCTGTGGAAATACAGAAGATCATCAACACTTACTTTGAGAACTTGTACTCTGATAAGATGGAAAATATAGAAGAAATAGACAGACTCCTAGATACATATGAACTACCAAAACTGAATAAAGAATATATAAAAACTCTAAATGACCCAGTATCAGTCAATGAAGTTGAAAGTGTAATTAAAAACTTAGTAACAAATAAAAGCCAAGGTTCTGATGGGTTAGTACTAAGTTCTACAAGAAATTTAGAAAAGACTTAATGCTGATTCTCTTTAATGAAAATGAAAAGGAAGCAATACGCCCAAAATCATTCCTGAAAGCAAGTATCAGCCTGATATCAAAAGCAGAGAAGCAACCACGCAAGAAGAAAACTACAGGCTGATATCACTAGTGAACACAGATGCTAAAATCCTCACTAAGATACTGGGAAACAAAGCACAGCAAGTCATCAAAAGGATTATATACCATGACCAAGTAGCATTCATCCCAGTGATGCAGGGATGATTCAAAATACCCAAATCAATAAATGAAATATGTCATACCAACAGAGCCAAAGACAAAAATCTCATGATAATCTCAATGGATACTAAAAAGTATTGACAATGTCCAATACCTATTCATAATAAAACCAAAAACTGACAGATGGTCTTTCTCTTAACCTGATAAAATGCATCTGTCATAACATAGCCAACATCCTACTAAATGGTCAAAAACTGAAAGTTTTCATGCTAAAATCAGGAACAAAACAAGGATATTTACTATCACTGCTCCTATTCAATATAGTTCTGGAATCACTAGCCAGATCAATTAGACAAGAAAAAGAAATAAAAGGGATAAGGATTGGAATGGGAGAGTTTAAATTACCATTATTTGCAGATAACATGATATTCTACATTTAAGACCCAAAAACTCCACCAGCAGACTTGTAGATTTAATAATTGTATTCAGTAGTATATCTGTATAAAGTCAACAATAAAAACCCAATACCATTCCTCTGCACAAACAACAGCTGCACTGAAAGAGAAATTAGGGATACTACACTTTCACAATAGCATAAAAAGCCTTATGGATCAACCTAATGAAGGAAGTAAAAGATCTCTACATTGGAAATTGCAGTACTCTGAAAAATGAGATCAAAGAGGATCTCAGAAAATGGAAAGAAATCCCTTGCCTATGAGTAGGAAGAACCACCTAGTGAAAATGATCATACTCCCAAAACAGTTAATGCAATTCCAATCCAAATGCTGTAAGCATACCTTACACTACTTTTATAGTAGAGAAAGCATCCTTAAAATTCTTTTGAAGTCAGAAGAGACGTACAATAGCAAAAACAATTATAGGCAACAAAGGTATGACAGAAGCATCACAATTCCTGATGTAAAATTATACTACAAATTTACTGTGATTAAAAATAGCACGGTACTGGCAAAAATATAGACCTGAGGATAAATTGAACAGATTAGATAATGAAGAAACAATTCCATACATACTCAGTCACCTTATATTTGACAAAAGGTTCAAACTCATTCATTAGAAGAAAGATAACTTCTTTAATAAGTAGTAGTGAAAACTGGCTTTCCACATGTGTAAAACTAAGTCCAGATCCTTCTCTATCATCACGTACTAAATTAAAGTTGAAATGGGTTAGAGATCTACATATTAAAACAGTAAATCTCCTAGATGAGAGTGGAGGCAGAACTCTAGAAGACATACAGATATAGGCAAAGATTTCATGAATGAAACCTTATTTCATGAGAAATACTATAAAATCAACTGGAATCTCATCCTATTAAAAATTTTTGCACAGCAAAAGAAATCACCCACAGAGTGCAAAAATAATACACAGAGTGAGAAAAAATTTTATCCAGTTGTTCCTCAGATAAAGGACTTATATCTAGAACATATAACGAATTGAAAACATGCAGATCTCTCAAATTTAAAGAACCATTCCAAAAATACACACACATGTCTCAGGTGAAGAAATACAACAGGAAATCAATATATGATAAAACGTTTAACATTACTGGTCATTTGATAGGTGCAAATGAAAACAATACTGAGATTCTATCTTGCCCCATAAAGAATGGTTGTCAGAAAGAAATCATACAATAACAAATGCTGGAGTGATTGTGGTGATAAACGAACACTTCTCTATTGTTGGTGGGAGTGTAGATTCATGCAGCCACTATGGAAATTAGTGTAGAGATTCCTCAAGTAACTGTCATTAGAAGTTCCATGTGACTCAGCTCCTCCTAGAATCCTCTCCAGAATTAAGAACATCATACCACAGTAATATATGCACATCCATGTTTATATCGTCACTGTGTATAATAGCTAAACCTTGAAAACAACCCAAATTCACATCAACAGGGGAATGGATAAAAAAAGATGTGGTTTTTATACAATAGAGTATTACTCTGTCATACAGAAGGATAAACGAGCTATTTCTAGGTAAATGGGTGTAATTGAGATTATACTCCTAAATGAAATAAAGGGGACACACATGTGTAAGAATCACATCATCTCGCTGGTTGAGAAACTAAATGAATAAATAAGGATCAAACTGTACAATGGATAGTGTCTAATACTAAGGAATTGTTCAAATGAGAGGAGGGACTAGGAATACTGTGTGGCTCATTCCTAACAAGTCAGGGATAGAGCTTGGTACACACTGTGGGAGGTGGGGAACCCCTGAAATAATGCATAGTTTTTAAACAAATTAGAGAAAAATAAAGCAAAAATCACTTAATAGAAGGTAATAAAGAAGGAAAATAGAGAATAATAATTTAAATCTAAGAGAGAGAAGTTTTCAGACATGCCAACAGTTCCAATAAGTGTAAATATATTAAACCTTTGCTAAAGGATAGAGATGCTTATAGTAATACAATAAAATAAATAAGATTTATTTCATGTTATTACCAAGAGATAGGTCTAAAATACAGTGATGCAGGTATGCTGAAAATAGTGACATAAGAAGACATATTAATTAAAAATATAAGCTGATTTAGCTCTCGTCATATCGGACAAAATCAACTTTATTAGAAACTTCACTATGGGAAACTTAAATAACTGGTTTTTTTGGTACCACAGATCAAACTCAGCACCTTGCACTTGCTAGGCAGGTGCTTATGCTACTAAGCTAAATCCCCAGCTGCTTAAGTCACTTTGAACATCTAGCAGTTACAAATTACAAAGCCTCAAAATACATAATACAAAAATGCTCATCTATGGGAAAATCTATCATTATAGTAAAAGTTTTAGTACATCTTTTTGAGTTATTTAAAACGGAGATCAAAATTTTAACAGACATTTTAAACAATACATTTACAAAGTTTTATGTAATAAATATCTTTAGAACATTAACTTAATGAAAATGATCTCTACCTACCTAGTAGGAAAGAATTTACATATCTTTGAGTGGATAGAACACAGTTGTAAATTTTGTCAACAGGCTTGATCATAAAAAAAAAGTCCACCACATAAATGCCCAGAAATAAACATAACCCAATGCATATCTTCCAATGAACATAAAGATATTATAAATTAGTCATCAAAACACAATTTTAAGAAATTCTGTTCACTAGGCAAACAAAAATACTTCTAAATAATTGGTAGATCCAAAAGAGAAATCAAAATTATAATCATGCAATAATAAGAACAATATATATTGGAAACACTTTGCAACTAATAAAAGTGATACTTTTGAGGTTACATATAACTATAAATGTCCTAAATTTTCATATTTATGAACACAAAATTAATGAGCTTAACATTTGCTTTAATATATGAGAAAAACCATAGTAGCATATGCAAGTAAGAGAAAGACAGTAATAAAAAACATTATGAATGAATCAAATAGAAAAATTCATGGATTAATAAAGCAATGTAAATAGAGTTGATAAATATGAAAATATAGACAAGCTTGACTCTATTCTTGATAAAATTAATGTATGCAATACTTTAATAACATTAGAGGTATTACATTCTAAGAATATATTATTTTACTCTAGTACTCATTGACAAATTGTGCATGCACACATCCTATATTATTTTAGCAAACATCTACAGCCTGTGAAGAAATTATATTGGGGGCCAGTTTGTGCTAAAAGTAGTGAAAATAAATAGTTAAAAATAAACAAGTCATTTTTAAGGATATTAAAGAGGAGTTTGTCTTTAAAGATATGGCAAGACATGTTTTAAATCTATAGTAGTAGAAATAAGAGAGAGAGAGAGAGAATTTACAGCAAGAAACAATTGATAAAGCACAAACAAAAGACACCAGAGATTTGTGAGGAAAAATATTTGCTAAAAGATGTTTTACTTTTGCTCATACAAAAGTAAGCAAATTCTACCTGGAAGCATCTAGTCTGTGAAGGATAGGATTTGTAACTGTGGTGTGAGGCTTTCTACTATCATTAGCCAGTTTATTTTAAAAATACCTAGAATTATATAAGCAGTTTGATAAAATGGTAAAAGTTTGTTGCATCTCAGTCACTGATGCTTATTATATTTTATTTGTACTTAACTGAATGTGGGAATATGTGTGTGTGTTTTGTATTTATACATGGAATATACTATATAATAAATATGTGTGTGTATTTTTTAAATGCCATCAATAGTAACTAGGAGATGAAAAATGAAAGGCCTTTCATGTTATACTGAGGAGTTTGATTTTATCCTGAGGGCAGTGGGGAAACACAGAAGAGCTTTTAGCCAGAAAGTAACATGACTATGTTTTGTTGTCTGAAAGCTCACGGTAGCTCTGGTGTGGAAAATGGATTAGAGGTGGGCAAGGCTGGAGGCAGAGTCATTACTCAAGTGGGTGTTTAAGTATTTCAGGGCAGAGATCATGGAGGCTGGCGGAAAAGGAATCAGCTGTGGTGATGGGCAGGGAAGTGGATCGGAGAAGTAGAGAGGAGGCTGGACTTTGAGGCTTTGTTGCTCCTTGAATATGGACATGTGAGGAGAGAGGTTCCAAAGTCCTAACAGTTTCAGCATTGCTGAAAAGTCCAAGAGCCAAGTCTCCTTCGAGAGCTTTGAGAGGGAAACTTAGCTTCAAGCCCCAGTAGAAATAAAAACAGAGTTAGACACTTCCCCCACACAATGGCACAACATAAGCATTATCATTCCAAAAGTTACAACCAAGGGAATACAAAGCATTGGAACCAAAGCAAGTCCAAAATACAGCAGGGCAAATATTAAGTCCTGGAGTTTCACATTTGGCATCTGAAGCAATCTGGGTGCAAGCTCCAAAATGCTTGAGTGACTGCATCCCTATGGCACTTCCAGGGATTTCATCTCCCATAGCTTTTCTCTTAAACCCACCTTGCTCAGTCATTGCAGCTTTCCTTAGATGATCCACTTTCCTGGCTTCCCCAAACTTCTGGTGTCTCCATTGCACCTTTGGCTTCACACTAATACCTTTGCACATTGCCCTCTTGGGGGCACACTGCTTGGCCTCCTCCTCGGCCTTCTGAAATTTGGGTGGAACCTGCCTTAACTTCAGAACTTGTGTACTCTGCATGCACCTAAAACCAGTGCCACATAGATCCTGCCAACGGCTGCTGTCAGCCAGAGAAGTAGCCAGGCTTTTCTCTCTCTTGGCCATTGGAGTAGAATGCCTGGACCACTGAGCACTCTGAACCTGATTATGAGGAACAAATTCTCTACATCACTACCATTCTAGAACCTATTGTGGTTGCCACCATTCTGGAACCTCTTGTGACTGTGTCACCACTTTGGAACATGGTGTTCTATAGCTTTCTCCTTCATGCAAGGTCTTTCACTTTTGCAGTTTTGAGGCTCTAAAGATTAGAGACCAGACCATCATTTTTATTTCTCTGTTCTCAGAAATCAAGATCTCAATTCTATCTTTACAGTCCACAGCTTTCCTGGAGGGTTCTTTTTGGCTAAACTCACTACACAAAATCACCCTGCTGGCTCTTTGTTTTTGATTTGCAACATAAATCTGGCTAAAACCTCCCAACAATAGCCAAGCTGCCACCTCAACATTAGACTGCTTTGAAATTTCTTTTGCCAGATTAATCAGTCTGGCACCCTTAATCCCAGTCTCAGGCAAAATTTCTGGACATGAG
This sequence comes from Cavia porcellus, assembly GCF_034190915.1. Taxonomy (NCBI): domain Eukaryota; kingdom Metazoa; phylum Chordata; class Mammalia; order Rodentia; family Caviidae; genus Cavia; species Cavia porcellus. Next base: position 43,801,681 of record NW_026947515.1, on the reverse strand, counting down.
AAAAATGCAGACAAACTTTCTGGCAAACCATAACACAGCACCATGTGGAGTCCAACAAGCAGTGTAGTCCTTCCCAACAGAAACCTCCCAAGCCTGGTCTTTACCAGTAGGCTTTCTATCAGCCTTCTAGTCTCCTGAACTCTGGTCAGAATCTCCCCTACAGAACAGCCTAAGCTGTTGCAGTTCTATGCATTCAGGAAACATCTCCAAACCTTTCCAAACTCTTCCTACACACCATTCCTAAGGGCTCTTGAACCATATGGTCAGATAGTCACAGCAACAACCCAACTCCTTTGGTATAAAATTCTGTCTTGGTTACTTTTTTCTCATTGTTGAGACAAAATATCTGTAAAGTGAAGCAATAAAAGGTTTGTTTCTTACAGTTTGGGGAGTTTCAGTCCATATTCAGCTGGCTCCAAGTCAGGGTGGCATGATGGGGAAAGACATTCATGATGACCACAAAAAGCAAGGGTGAACAGAGCAAAAGAGGAAAAATATGCCTTCTTCCTGCCTTTACACTGTACGCAGCTTCCCTCTGGGAGGACACAGCACTCACACCACCAGTCCCAGTGCTAGAAAACTGTTGTAGTTAGGGGTTTTGCAGAGAACAATTAGGATCAAGACATGGAGTTTATAATATTATCTTTATAATGGTCACTGGGAGTTAACACAGGAAAATGCAGGGAATCTATCTGCAACACCAAAGGCATAGAATATTTAGCCAACGGCCTAAATCCCACATCAGTGTCCCACATGAGTCCAGATAAAAACCCAGAGCTGATGACCATGCCTCCCATGAGTCCAACTGGAGGTCCAGAGCCCACAAGAAGGACTCACACCAGTCTCTTTTATGGATCAGTGCTGGGAAGGCCCAAAGGTCAGCGGTGGAAGCCAGAGAGTCCATGCCAGCATGGTGAAGGAGCTGTGCTGGTTGGATGAGGGTTCTATGCTGGAGCTGAGAAGTTACACACACAACAAAGACCAGGGATGTCCTGAAAGGCACCACAGCCATCCTCAGCCACACGGAGGCCCTGAGCTCCTCTGATGACAAGCACAGTTGGGTACGTGCCAGGAAGCCAGCGTGATGAGTTCATCCTGGAGACCAAGCAGCACACATCTTCCCCTCCAGAACCAGGAAGCCATGCTCAATGTGAGGACCAAAGCTTCTCCAGGAGAACCAACAGCTCAAACAGCAAATGGTAGAACTCACAATGCCTCAGCACCTCAATACAACAACACATTAATGCCTTAACGCCCTTCTTCTCCTCTCCACCTCTCTATGCTGGCAATTTTCCTCAGGTAGAACATCTACACTAGTGTCATGCTGATGTAATCCAGCTGGCGTTAAATTGACCACCAGTTCTTAATCCATAGCAACAACAAACCAATCACAAAGGCTAGATTCAGCCACCTCCATGTTTACATGAGGCTTTTGGGGACATCTAGACCTAAAGCATAACAATATTATTGATAGATATGTTCTACTTGATCTTTCATTCTCCTTTATGTAACATTAGTCTAATGAAAAGGATATTGTGGTTAATCTTTTTAGGTGTCTCTTTCTTTTTAAAAAAATTAGTTTTATTAGCACATATTTGCAAACTGACATATATCATGAGGAGTTGGTAAATGTACATAACACATTTTGATTTCTTTTTCATCCTCTACACCTCTTATCTCTCCTTGCTCCTTCCATCTCTTGGTCATTTTACTATGTGTAAAAGTTCCATTTCTATTTTTTTTTTTGCATTCCCTTTCCTTCCCCTCCCTTGCTCTTTCTCCATTTGTTGTTCTGCTTCCCATTTGAAAAAGAGAACCTTATTTTCTGTTATTATATTTTATTTTGCTCTTTATTTGTATTTTGGGTTTCTCATATAAAAGAAGCCATTTAATAATTAAGTTTGCATATTTAAGCTCATGCCCTATAATTTATTTCATTTAATAATATGGTCTAAAGATGAATCCTTTTATCTATGAATGCCTCAACTTTATCTTCTTTAAGGCAGAATTTTATTTCATTGTGTGCAAATACTAACTTTTCTTTATGCATTTATTAATGTGAGGACCAAATGCCCTCACACATGAACAGGAGAAAAGATCATCTCTTTAATAAATAACCTGTATCCCCATGGGAGACTTTCTCAAGTGGGCTGTTATATTTGGAGGCCTCCCAGTGAGATTTACTTATGAAGAGATTCTTTTTTGAGGGGGCCTCAGTGCCTTTTTGCTTAGCAGCCAACACTGGGTGGCAGGGTCCCCTGATGACTTCAGTTGGCCTCTTCAGAGTGGCTGAGGGAATGGATGCCTATGGATATGAATTGGAAACAGCTGCCTACCCACCCCTGGCCAAGGTAAGTGCTTGTAATTTGGTTCTGGTTTTCTAGTTAGGCAATTAGCATATGGCTCACTCAGGAGTTTGTTGTGTTTTGTGCTAGCATGGGGTTGTTTGTTGAACCTGAGACAAGCCCAGCACACTAAAAATGGAGTTTGTCTGTTTGGCAGGGCTTTTTTTTAAATGTTTGCTCCAAATTTGAGGTGAAGGTGTGTGGAATGTGTTTCTTCCTGGATTGTTTGTCCTTTGTGTGTGTTTGTTTCTGGGTTGAGCACATACTTTTCCAGCCCACTGCTTGCAGAGGTCGCTGTTTCTATCTTTTCAAACTTGCTAGCCTTGGATTCTTGCTTTTTTTTCTGGCTGCACTGGCTGAGTAAAGAAAGAAATGGGAAGGGAATTTGTGGGTTTGTTAAACTTTGATCACAACGGGGTCAACTGGCAGTAATACAACTGTATTGGAATGCATGCTTAGCAATTTCTGAGGTGCTGGCTCCTGTGGTGGGAGGCAGACAGTGTGAGGAAGGGGATCAGCTCAGTCACCACTCTGCCACCAGGATCCTGTGGTCTTGCCACCTGCTCACACTGCACGGCAGCAGATAAAATGCCCTACCTGCTGTGGAGAAAGTATCCTACTCCTCCCTAGATCCTGATTTTGCCTCTCCCAGCAAAAGCACTCCATTCAGGTCCAAAGATCCGTATCATTGGAAGGCTCAGGATGCCCCCTTCACTGAAGAGCCATGCACCCTGATTTATCTGATTGAGTCAATATTTAATACCTACTACCGCTATTGAATTGACTTTCAGCAATTGTTCCATACTCTATTTATCCCAGGGGAGAGAGGGAAAAGGTAAGAGAGAGGACAAAAAGTGAGGAAAGCCCAGTATGAGGAGATGAGTGTAGTGCTAGCAACTTACATGAAAGAGGCACAGACAGGGGAAAGAAGGGGGATGAAAAATGGTCCCAAAAAGGAGAGAAACACATCCCGATGAACCCAAATGGTGTGCCTACCATAAGGAGATGGCACACCTTAAGCAGGAGTGTCCAAATTTGCTAAAGAAAGGGAAAAAGGAAAGTGATTATGGTAGGTAAGGAGGAAGTTTCAGGCTGACTGAGGTCTTGTATCCCTGTCTCTAGGCTCTAGGAAACACATGTCAACTATGAATGATGGGAAAATAGATGTTGAATAGTTACTCAGGCAGTGGCCCCACTTCTGAGCAAGAAAATAAATGTACAGGGGGCAACTGGCCAAACCTCTTATTCTTTTTGCCAGTCTAGGCAGGTCTTGCTGGGATAGCAGATAGTATTCTTTTGTGCTTATGCCCGATGGCACTTTCTTCCATCAAGGTCAAAACCGTCTTTGCAAACTACAAGCTCCGATTTCTTTTTCCCTTCAAAAACCATTTTAATCAAGAATTAAATATCAGGTATTCATTTTTAAAAAAAATTTGAGAATTCAAATCAACATAAATTCTAAGGAGCTCTCTTTTGAACAAGAAGAGAAAGTAAACAGTGAAAAATGTGGTGGACACTGACTCATAGGAAAGGCTGGGGTCTGGCTGTCCACCTGGTGGCCCATGCATGCAGCTGATTTGTAGGAAGGGCTTACTTTTTGGTGACTTCTTGTTCTTTTCTGCCAATTCTACAATTGTAGTGTTTAGTGTTTCACTGACTTTGTAGATCTAAAGATGGTAATCTGATCATGCATTCAGAGGATGGTTCACCTATGGAGAATCTCCTTCTGGAGGTGGTAGCCATTGTTAACTCCCTATCTTGTTTTGAACTCTTGTATCATTTTCATTGATTGGTTGGATTCGGTTTTATTCTGTTTTGTTTTGCTTGATTTTATTGTATCTGATGGCTTGGGCAGGTATTTCAGAGATACTAAGATATATTATGGTAGCCATTTTGGATTTACTAGTGTCTTGTTTTGAAGCTCTTTATTACATTCATTGTTTGGTTTTTATTAGTTCTGTTCTGTTTTGATTTTTACTATGTCTGAAGTTATATGCAGCTATTTTGAAGACAGCAGGAGGCATTGGTATAAGCATAGCTAATTTCCTGTTGTTTTGAAATGATTTTGTCACTTACACTGGTTTCTTTTGATTGGCTTTATTCTTGGTCTTACTTGATGCTTCATGTTAGAATAAGGGCATTTTAAGGACACCTTCCTCATACTGTTAGGCTGAGATCTAACTCACGAACAGTCACTTGACACATTTTAGTGATCCGGTCTACATCTGATTGTACTGTAGATACTCCATGATATCTATCTTTATGATCAGTTGACTGATCAATGCTTAAATCTAGAAATAATGCTTCCCTGAAAATGCTTATATTTCTTTGTGTTTCTTTATTGCTTTCTAGCAAAATGGAATTTGGCTTGAATCTCATTTTTCCTTAATGATTTACTTTTGTCCTAAAAACCATAACTGTGAATAAGCAGTCAAAGCAAGTTGGCACCTTGAATAGGAGAAATACACTTGCTTTAATCAGTATTAAACATTTTGGTACTCTTATTTTGTATTCTTAAAAATTCAAAACATTTTCTAAAGGTGCCACCTTGAACTTTGAAGTATTTACTATGTTACTGTCTAAAACTATGACTCATTAATGCAAGTCTAGGTAGTAGTGATTTTTTGTATCCTTGAGCATAAGCTATCTGTCACAATATAGTTGCCAATTATATTATTGTTGGATATTTTAAAACTATATTATTATTATATCATTATTTTTAGAGACTATTGGCATGCAATCAGTTTTTACATCAGTGATCATAACTGAACAATGTGTTCCTCTATTTGATTTGTAAAGATCAATTGGTTATATTTAAGAATTAATACTATTTAGTATTATGATAAGTTATTGCTCCTGGCTCATACTAAATTTGAAAAATCCTTTAAATTTTATGAACCAAAGGTCTTCTGTCTAAAATATATAAAGAATTTTAAAAAATCAGATCCCCGAAATTCAAAGACCCAATCCAAAAATGGGCATGTGAGATGAATACACAGTTCTCAGATGAAGAAATTAAAATGGCACATAAATACATGAAAAAATGTTCATCATCATTACTCATTAGAGAAATGCAAATTAAAACCACACTGAGATTCCATCTCACTCCAGAGAGAATGGCCAGGATCAAGAAGACTACCAACAACAAATGCTGGAGAGGCTGTGGGGAAAAAGGAACTCTCCTGTACTGTTGGTGGGAGTGTAGACTGGTGCAACCACTGTGAAGATCCTTCTGGAGATTCCTCAAAAAGCTGGGATTGGAAGTCCCATTGGACCCAGCTATTCTACTTCTAAACATATTCCTAGAATAACTGAAAATATCATACCACAGTGATATGTGTGCACCCATGTTTACAGAAGCACAATTTGTAATAGCCAGATCTTGGAAACAACCTAAGTGTCCATCAACTGAGGAATGGATAAAAAGTTGTGGTATTTTTATACAATGGAGTACTACCCAGCTATAAAGAATGATCACATTGAGATATTTACTAATAAATGGGTGCAACTTGAGACCATACTCATAAGCGAAATAAATCCTCACATGTATAAATACCGTATAGTCTCCCTAGTGTAAAAAATAGTAAGAGTACATGAGTTTACGGTAATCATGATTCCCCATTACATTGTTTTGAAACCTGATACTGATTGCATTGGTTAGTTGTAATCGGTTTGTCCTTGTTTGTTTGATTTTATTAACTGTGATGGTTTGAATAGCTAATTTGAGGGAAACTAGTCATTATAAAAGCAAGTACCGGTATAATATCATCTTACTCTGAAGTCCTACCTTGCTTTTGCTCTTCTGTTTCCATTGGCTCTATCATGTTGCACCTTATTGGATTGTATTATGTGTGAAAGTATAAACAAATTTTCTATGGAAAATGAGATAATATAATAGCCATTGTTTGTTTTCTGTTATTAGGTTCTGAATGCCCTGTAATGCCTCTCATTCTCTTGAGTGCTTTTATACTATTTTGTTATGTTTGATACTATTGTATATGAAGTTATGCTCAACTATTTCAAAGAAAGAGACATTGTGGTAGTTACTGTTAAGTATGGGTTGTCTTCTAGTGAAATTCTGTGTTGCTTACATTGTTGTGTTCTGATCTGCTTTGTTATGTCCTGTTTTGTCTTAATCTCTTTAAAATAAAAAAATGCCAAAAAAGAACTTATGAGTTCCACAGACTATACTAATTTATAGGTGTGAAAAATACAGTGATTTAATAAACTTCCCATGAATTTCATTCAGACATAAACTTTTAAAACTCTTTAGAATGTCTGCTGATGGAAGGGTCTATGAACATTGCCATGTATCCCTCACTAGTAGTTGGTGGCTTCTTGATCTTCTGCTGGATTTTTGTTCTGCAGAATTTAGTTTCTTGGGGAGTAAGGCAAAAGAAGCATGCTTCTTAACCTTTCTAATACTGAATCCCTAATTATGGTTATTTTTTAAAGATCTTAGCATGGTCAGAGGGAATCACAGCTGTCCCTACACCTAACAATGGATAAAAGAAAAAAGATTATTTTCTTTGCACAACATATTTGAATGGAATTACCTAGTTTGGTACAACGAAAAGAGAAATACAAAATTATATTTTCTTTGAAAATGTTTTGCGACAAGAAACCACGTCAGGAGGACTGTAAGATAGTTGCAGACCTTGCTTCTGGAGGTCTCCTTCTTCTGCTGCTATTCCTGAGAACTTAGAGGTTTACTGTAGCTGATCTGCTCTCTTTCCATTTCCTGGAAGCTTTTAAAAGGTTCATGACAGCTCACTTCTCCCCCCAGAAAACTTGGAAAACATAGGGAAAAACTTGGAAACCATAGGGAGGACAGAAAAGGACTCAAGAAAAGTCTTGCTACACACACCAGTTCTGATGCTTGGCTTAGACACTTCCATTAGTTGAAATTACAAAGATTTGTACCTTGATTTGTGTTCATCTTTTTAGAAATATTCATTTGATAAAATAATGGGCAGTAGTAATGGTTTTTACTACCATAAATATAACTTTATTAAGTCAAACTATTTTATTTGCCAAAGAAGTATATTTTTAATATCACAGGTAATGGTTACATGTAAAAACTAGGCTTTGGCTTTATCAGAAAAAGAAAAAAAAAGCAACAACAACAAAAACCAAAAATCAAAACTCATTCTAAGTTAAATTACCAATCTTAATTGATATTACATGATTCCAATTTGACTTGGAAATTAATAAGTTGCTAGTAAATGTTGGTTTTTCCAAATATCCAATTTGAAAGTATAAGTTATCAAACAATACAGTAAATTTGTGAAACCATGTTGTATTGTTGAAAATGTATTTTTATTTAAATGTTATTTTCTTATCAACAGTATTACAAAAACTAAAACCTTTTGTAACCATCACTTGAAAATAACTCAGATAAATTACAGTAAGCCTTTCCCAGAGAACTTATTCCTTTCAGCCAAGAAAGCCCTGAAATCTCCCTATTATAATGTAAGTGACTTGCTTTTGGCCACTAAAATGTATAAACTATGCCAAGAAGGGAAAAGAAGGTCCTAGGACGGCTCTAAGAAAAAGGGGTATCAGGTCTCAAAGAAACAGGCTTTCAAACTGCTAAATTTCTGGTGCTTGTGTCAAATAAAAAAGCATAGGCCTTGTGAACTTCATGGATTCAGATCATCCAGGGCCTGATGGTATCTACTATCAAAAAGAAATTGAGGAAGTTCCTGGAATTCTGGCTTTGGGTCCCCAAATGTACAGCTATTGCTAAACCTTGGCTACACAAGGAGAAAAGACCCCTTCACTGGAGTGGAATCCTGCCTGCAGGCAGCCTTCAAGGACTTGGGAAAAACAAAAAAAGCAACTGGTAAGTACCCCTACCCTACCACTGCCTGACATCCCAAAACCTTTCCAGCTATTTGTTCAGGGGAAAAAAAGACGTATCTTGTGGTACCCTAACACAAATTTGGGGACATTGAAAGATATCAGTGGCATATTTGTCTAAAAGACTGGATCCAATGTCAGTGGAATGGCCCTTTTGTCTACAATCCACTGCTGCCACAATAATACTAGTAAAACAGGCAAAAAAATTGACTTTGGGACAGAACTTAAGCATGTTTATCCACACACAGAAAAGACTTTGCTGAGTGGGCCCTTGGAAACTAGGTTAGCTCAATCCCAGGAGATGTGTGTGTGTGTGTGTGTGTGTGTGTGTGTGTGTGTGTGTGTGTTTGAGACAGGGTCTCACTGTGCAGTTCAGGCTGGCTTTGAGTTCACTTTGTAGCCTAGGCTGGTCTCGAACTTGCAACGATCCTCCTGCCTCAGCCTCCCGAGTGCTGGGATTACAGGCGTGAGCCACCATGTCCGGTTAATCTCAGGAGATTTTTGTTAAAGGATCCTAGACTCTACACTGGGACCATTCAAGCCATTAACACTGCCTTTCTTTTGCCCACCTCCCTGGAGTCAACAAACATAATTGCACAGAGTCATTGAGATATTCTCAGCTCAACCAGACCTACAAGATGTGCCCCTCCAGGACCCAGACCTGACCTTATTCAGCACCACAGGAATCAATGGATTTTGGAGGGTGGGACATATAGTCCTCACAGTTGACCACACTGCCTGATCAGACGCTCTGCCTTCCAGAACATCAACATAGTGAGCTGAATTAATTACACTTACCTGGGCATCAGCGACCTCACCACCACCACCAATGAGTGACAAGTCTTGCCAGGAGACAGGATATTCCTTCCTAAAACCTTAGGACTGTACGTGATTCAGGACTTGCATGGCTGTACCCATTCGGGAAAACCAACCATGACAACTTTGCTCAGCCACCATTTATATTATGCCAAGATTATGTACCTTATGCATCTCAGTGGCTATGAGATATACAACCTGTGCTCACAGTAACCTACTATTCCAACCCCAGAAACACCAGGTATTCGAAGGCAAGGGAATTTACCTTCTGAGGACACTGAGGTAGACTTTAGTGAAGTTAAAGCTACCATAAAAGTTTTTAAAAAACTATTCATTGGTACTGATCTACATTTACTCTATCTGGATGGAGGCTCTACACCTACTCTACTTGGGTGGAGGCTCTCCCTACTAAGATTAAAACATCTAAGAAAGTAGTTAAGGCCCTGATGGAGTTGATTATACCCCAGCACAGGCTTCTTGTAATGGTGGATTCAAATAATGGACCTACTTGTGTGGGTCAAGTTGTCCAGGCCTATCAGAGGCCCTAGGACTTTGGTGGAAGCTCTATATGGTCTACCAACTTCAGAGTCTGGGTTAAGTGGAGAGACAAACCAAACATGAACAATACCCTGGCAAAGCTATGCCAAGAGACTGGAGCCAGTTGGGTCCTGGTGGTCCCCATTGCACTGCTCTGATTATGGTGCACCTAGTACTGGGATGGACGGACTCCCTCTAAAGCTGACGAGTTGACACATGACTGATGATTGAGTGACACTGTACACTGGACTATCAATAACTTCTACATACTGCTGTCCCACTGAATTCTTGGCCCTTTTCCTTACAGTAGTTTTGTGTTTGCTGTTGCTCTCTGGACTGTGTCCCCAGAGGATTGGGGAAATGTAGAGAAGGTTGTTTTTCTTCTTTTCTTTTCTTTTTTCTTTTCTTCTCTTTTTCTTTCTTTCTTTCTTTCTTCCTTCCTTTCTTTCTTTCTTTCTTTCTTTCTTTCTTTCTTTCTTTCTTTCTTTCTTTCTTCCTTCCTTCCTTCCTTCCTTCCTTCCTTCCTTCCTTCCTTTCTTCCTTTTTATCTCATTGTGGTCATTGGCTAAGCACTCATTAGGGATAACCCAAATGGTGACATGGACCTGGTGGCCCATGGATTATATATGTGTCCACAGGTGCAAGGGTGAAATTATAACAACAAAAAAAGAAAGTGTACTTTCCACACTGGTATTATGAGACCATAAGCCTCTGAGGAGGATAATAAAATGGGTCAGATCCAGCAGTCAGAACAACAGATCCCATTATAAAGTTTTCTTTACATTGTGTTAGGTATTTTGTTTGTTTAGATAATTTTTCTGAGTTTGATACAATTCTATTTGTTGATTCTAGGAAGTATTTCATGTGCAACTGGGATTTTGTTCAGAAAGTCCTTGCCTATACCTATGGCTTTGAATTTTACCTGTTTTATCTCTCAGCAAGTTTTTTCTGTTTTTACATTTAGAAACATGATGCATTGTGATTGTCATTTAGTACTTGTTTAGAGACATGGATCTAGATTCAACTTTTTGTACATAGATAGCTAGTTTTCACAACACCATTTATTAAAAAGACCATCTTTCCTCATGTGTATTTTGGGGCTTCCTTTTCAAAGACCAAATAGCTAAGTGTGTGTGGGGTTGCTTGTGCATTCTTTATTCTGTTTCCTTGATACTCACATCTATTTTTGTGTCAGTATCATGCTGTTTTCATCACTATAGATTTTTAGCATCACTTGAAGTCCAGGTTATGATGCGTCCTGCTTTGTTGTGGTTACTGAGGATGCTTTTGCCATGCTGGGTATCTTGTTCCAAATAAGTTTTATGACTGTTTTCTCCAGTTCTGTAAAGAATGCTGTTGATATTTTGATTGAGATTGCATTAAATCTCAATTTTGGAAATATGCTTATTTTGACTATGTCATTCCTGGCTATCCAGGAGCAGAGGATACCTTTTTATTTTATAATTTCTGTTTTCAGAGTACAGCAGTTTTTGCTGTAGTAGTCTTTTACTTCCTTAGATTAATTCCTAAGCATTAATTTTTCTTTGGGCTACTGTGAACTTTTCCTAATTTTTTCTCTGAATTTATTATTGGTGTACAGAGATACTATTGATTTTTGTGTATTGATTTTGTTACCTGTTACATTGCTAAATGTGATTATTATTTCTTGGAGTCTTTAGTGGATTTTTAGATTCTTCTATGTAGAGGACCATGTCACCCTGTAAATGTTAGTTAACTGACTTCTTTGTTTTCTGTACATATTCCTTTTATTGCTTTTTCTTGACTAATTATGCTTCCTAGTCTTTTGAGTACTATATTAAACTGGAGTGGTGATAGTTGACATTTTGTCTTATTCCTGATGTTAGAGGAAAAGCTTTCAGGTTTTCCCTGTTAAATAGGATGTTGGTAGTAGGTTTTAAAATGGATTTTATCAAATTGATATAAAATCATTCTATTCCTACTTTTATCAGTGCTTTTTTATCATGAAAATATTAAAGAATTTTGCTAAATTCATTTTTCTGTGTCTACAGAGAAAATCCTGGATTTTGATCCTTACTTCTGCTTATATGATGTATTTATTGTTTTGTATATGTTGAACCAACCTTGCATTACTAGGATGAAGCTTCCTTGAATATGATGCATCCTCTTGCTGATGATTTGTTACATTCTGCTTGTCAGCGTCTTGCTGAGGAGTGTTTCACTAAAGAAGGTGGTCTATAATTCTCTTTTCTGGTTGGATCCTTGTGTGATTTTGGAATCAGAATAATGGCGGCTTCTAGGAATGAGGTTGGGTTTACTCCTTCCATTTCAATTTTGTTACAGAGTTTGAAGAGTATTGGTTTTTAGATCTTTTCTGAAGTTTTTGTAGAATGCAACAGTAAATCCATTAATAACAGATAAGAACTGATCAATAAGGAAATATGAAAGTAACAATGACAAAAATGTCTGGTAGAGAGAATATGCCAAGTAGGGTGAATAGTTAACTAGAACAAAAAATAAGGAATCAGCAACAGGAAATACATCTTATTCAAAATCCTGGAAGTACACATACGAAGAATATCTTAAAAGTGATTAGTCCATAGAAGATACAAGTAAACAGATAATGGATCAAAAAAGCATCAGAAAGTCTACAGAAGAAACTAATAAAAAGCAAACAGAATTAAACTAAATGATGAGAAATATAAATGACTGGACTACAAAAGAAATAGAGTTCATACAAAGGTCCAAATAGAAATTCAGGAAATTAAAACTTCTATCAAGACTGTAGGCAGCAGATGTGACCGGTGTGAGGACAGAGTGTCAGAATGGGAAGACAGGACTGTTACCAGTGACCAGTTAATGAGTGATGCCTTAAAAGTAAAAAGAGAACATGAAGAAAAAGACTCAGCCATTGTTAGAAGATGTAAAGACTAATATAAGATTATAGTAATTAGTGAAAATTGGATGATATAAAAATGACATAAAAACCTCTGTTCACAGAAATAATGGCAGAAATCTTTCCAATTGAGGGCAAATAGTTTAGCACACAGATAAATGAAACATATGGAACCCCAAACAGCTGTGATCAGAAAACAACAATGACACATCTCCTCATGATGTATCCTAGTCAAAATTCTAAAAGTCTATACAAGAACAGTATCTTAGAAGTGACTAGGGAGAAAAGTGAATAATTATAAAAGTTAACTCGTTAGAATTACAGCAGAATTCTCAATGCAGACTTTAAAAACCAGGAGAGCTTGGAGTGAAGTGTTTATTGACCTAACATAAAATATTTTCAACACAAAATAGTCTTGAAAAATACCAAAATTCATGGAGAAATAAGATAGTTCTATGTTAAAAAGAACCTAAAGAAATTCATAACCACTAAACTGGCACTCCAAAAACTTATCAAGGGTATCTTAGAGAGACACAGACAATGAAAATATCAATGACAAAATGTCTAGTAGAATGAATATGCCAGGTAGAGTGAATAGTTAATTAGTGGGAAAGATGAAGAGTCAGAAATGAGAAAATAAGGCAATTATAGGAGTAAGTCAATTTACATCAATAATTACTATCATGGTAAATTGTCTCAGTTCCCCAATCAAATGACACAGACTGGAAGAATGGATTAAGAAATAAAATTCAAGAGTATGTGGTATGCAAGAAAAACATTTAACCTAAAAAGAAAGCTGTAGATTAAATGCCAAAGAATAGAAAACAATATTCCATGCAATATGATCCTGACATAAATCAGAAATCTCATATTTATACAATGTGTACTGCAAACTAAAAGTGATCAAAAGAGGCAAGTGAGCTTAGTTAATGAAACGATCCAATTGGAAGAAATAACAAACTAACAAAACCCAGGACCTGATGGATTCACTGCTATACTCTACAAAAGCTTCAGGGAAGATATATTATCAATACTTCTCAATATCTTTAATGAAATTGAAAGGGAAGAGATTCTCAAAGTTATTCCTGAAAGTTACCATTACCTTGATACAGACCAGACAAGGACCCACCACAAAAGAGAATTATAGACCCATCTCTTTAATGAATATAGATGCAAAAACCCTTAACAAAATACTAGCAAACAGATGCAATACTTCATCAAAAAATAATATATCATGACCAACTAGACTTCATTCTAGGAATGCAAGGATGGCTCATCATACATGGATCAATAAATATGACCCATCACATAAACAGAAACAAAGATGAAAATCACATGTTCATCTGATAGATACAGAAAAAGTCTTTGAAAAAATCCTATATCCTTTCATGAATATATATACAGAAAATAGATATAGGAGGACATAAAAGGCACTTATAGTAAACCTATTTCCATCATCCTACAGAACAGGGAAAAGCTGAAGACTTTCCCTTTAAATCAGAAATGAGAAAAGGATGCTCCCTACCACAACCCCTGTTCAATCTATTCCTCAAAATATTAAGAAAGCAATTAGACAAGAAGAATAAATAAAAGGGATTTGTGTGGAAATAGAAGAAATTAAATTATAATTATTTGAAAGTGATATGATCATTTACATAGAAAATTCAAAAAATATCTGTTGGCCTGCTCAAGGAACCTAAGGGAAATTTTTGTGGGTGAGGTCCCAAGGTTAAAGAATGCCTGTGTGAAAATATCAGCAACAACAGCAGGCAGAGCATGAGTGCAACAGTGCAAGAACACCAGAGCAGGAGCCTGTACCTGCAATTCTTACACAGGTTGTTATCTCATAACTGTATTCTTGTATAGTGCCATAGCCAGCACATGTGTGTTTACCTGTGCTAAGTCATGGTTACAAAACTGTAGCCTAATGAGTACTTACACAAGGTAAGCATAGTTGTGCCTTCAGGTGTCTTTAGACTCTCCTGAGCTTTGAAGCAGTCTGAGTGGTTCTTTACAGTATCCATTACAAGATTCCTATAATTAAAAACCAAATTCATCAATGTAACAGGACAAAAAAAACCCCACAAAAAACAGTAATAACAATCCTGTATACCAATAATGAACCCATTGAAAAACAAATTAAGAAAACATACCATTCACAAAAGGACCAAGAAAAATTAGGAATTTATCTAACTGAGAAAGTTAAAGTCCTCTACAGTGAAAACTACAGTATTCTGAAAATGGAAATCAAAGAGAACATCAGAAAATAGAAAAATATCTCCTGTTCCTGGACAGTCAAAACCAATACAGTTAAAACTATCGTATTTCTAAACTAATATACAGATATAATGCAATCTCAGTCCAAATACAATATAATTTTTCACAGACTTGGAGAAAAAAATCCTAAAATTTGTATTGAATCAGAAAAGACCCCAAATAGCAAGCCTCATAACAAGAACAAAGCAGGAGGCATCACAATCCTGGACATGCAGTTATATTACAAAGCTACAGAGATAAAAACAGCATGGTACAGTCACAGAAGCAGACACAAGGGTCAAAAGGAACAGAGAGGATGAAGAAAAAACCCCAAACACACTTAGCTATTTGATCTTTGGTAAAGGAGCCACAAACATATAGTAGAAGAAAGAAAGCTTCTTTGAGGGGTGGTGCTGGAAAAACTAGTTACCCACATCTAGATCCATATCTCTCACTATTTACTAAACATAATTCAAAATGGATGAAAGAACTAAATGTTAGAAGAGAAACATGTAACCTGGTAGAAAATAAAACATGTAAAATTCTTGATATAGGCACAAGCGGGGATTTTCTCAACAGCACATCTGCTGCATAGACAATAATACCAAAAATGCACAAATAGGATTATACTAAATTTAAAAGCTTCTGCACATGAAATATGACAATGAACAGAAGGAAAATACACCTACAGAATAGGAAACATTTTTTGCCTACTATTCTTCAGATAGAGGACTGATATCCTAAATATATAAAGAAGTAAAAACAAATCAGATCCCACAAAAAGAAAAGATCCAATCAAAAATGGTCAAGTGAGATGAATTCACAGAAGAGGAAGCACAAATAGTCACTAAATACATGAAGATATGTTAACATTGTTGTTAATGCAAATTGAAACCATACAAAGTCCATCTCCCCCTCAGAAAAAATGACCATCAACAAGAAGTCACTAATAGTAAATAATAGTAAATGTTGGTAGGGCTGCAGGGTAATAGGAATCTTTCTACATTGTTGGTGTAAATGTAAATTAGAATTACTATGAAAATCAGAGTGATGACTTCTCAAAAACCTGAGCATTTGCACTCTATGCAAGTATGACCCGTGTCTGCCTCTAATATATCCTTTACTTGAGTCTTTACAAACCAAACAAAGCAAACCAAATCAAAACAAAACAAAAACTAGACATTACACTTGACTCAATCATTCTCCTCCTAGGAATCTTCCTGAAAGATGAAAGATTATCATATTACTGTGGTACATGCACACCTATGTTTATATTACCTACATAATAAATCATTAAATCTTGGAAGCAGCCTATATTTCCAGCAACAGACCAATGAATAATGAAAATATGGTATTTATACACAACGTAGGACTACTTTGTCACCAAGAAAGATTAAAATTAAATATTTGTAGGAAAATGGGACCATAATATTAAAAGTGAAATAAACCAGACACACAAGCTTAAGTATCACCGGGTTTGTCGTTTGTGAGAAACCTGAACTATAATTAGAGAGCAAAATAAAAGACAAAGAACAGGAATTAGGGAGAGAGATCTTTTTCATAGGGGAAGAGGATGAAGAGATGGAGGCAGGGAGCATACAGGAGGGAAACAGAATGCAAAAAGGAACAAGGGTGGGTTATGTACTTGTGCCAACTCCACATAATGTAAATTTGTATTAATAAAAAACAGGTGTAATGATTATAATAATCTGTGTAGACGTGGCAGAGGACATGTATGAACCAAGAGAGAATGTATCTTTCACACTTAGACACTAGCAAAGCTAATCAACCCATTTTCTGATACCTCTGGCATTCTTTGAATTCATAGAAATTTAGTTTTTCCAGAAATGTTTGAGACAAAGTACTCAGAAATGTGTGAATCATGTTAACTCACATCACAAGTATCATTTCTCATCCAGAGAACTGTGGATATTTTCTGTCACAGGTATACAGTTCCCACGAGAGGGCATCAGGTTTTTTTTTTTTTTTAATGTTGTTTTACGAATCCGGTAGAACTTTTGTGAAGAAAACAGAACCTTATTTTTCTGTATACAGAAAATCTAAAGCACATTCCATTCAATGGATGATCAGAGCTGTCATAGAAATTGTGTTTCTTCCTCTATCCTCCCCTCCCCACATCTGTATTTCCTTGGATCTAAACCTGCAGTTGACATAAATTTAAGTAAGTCCTCTAAGGGTTCAAAAGAATTATTTTGAGATTGACTTAGTATACATATTCAAAATATTTACAAAAATATGAATGGGGAATATGTTCAGTGTACATGGATTAATTTTATTCTCAAAAGAGAAAATGAGCAATGGAGAATAAAAATCACTAAAACATCAATACAATGACTCAACTCATGTTTGAGGAGAAGACAGGCAACTAACAGTGTTGGCTATATTACATAGCTCTTCGGAGTTCACAAACTGCTTCCACATTGACTTTTGCTGGAAAGTTCTTCTGAGTCCATGAGGCCCAACAGGGAGGAAAGTTGATCCCATTTCACACCCAGAGCAGTGGGCCCCTGGGACTCAGGACTCAGTTTGCCTGTGTGGAGGTGAGTGCCTCATTCTGCTTCAGGCTCTTCTGGGTATGATTTCTTCTCCTCCCAGAGCCTCAGGTTTCCTGATCTCATGCTGCCCTTTGTCAGTGCTCAAACCTCCGTTCTGAAGACCTGGAGCTGACCAATCATGATGGGATTTCCTTGTCATCTGTGCATTCTGACTGTGCCCATTCTGTGTACTTTGAAGGTTTGTCTCCTCTCAAATTCATGTTGAATTTTAGTTGCAACTGTGTTGGCATTGAGAGGTGGAATCGTTAAGAAGTACTTAGTCAATGTTATTATCAGAGAACTGGGTTCATTGTCTTGGGCATGGATCTCTTTTTTGGCCTTTTCATCATGTGTTGCTGTTCGACAGGTTGTGACACAAAAGAATGCCCTTGTCAGATCCCAGCAATTTAATATTTGATGACCCAGAACTGTGACTCAATAAATTTATTATAATTGCTCAATTTTTGGCTATTCTAGTGACTCAGAATTATTAATCAGAATATCATGTTTCTCTATTGGAAATAGTCAGAAAAAAATGAATGGATTTATAGTTGCTGACTCAGAGAGAAGATGCAACCTACTGGCCAGGGTGTATTCAACCTTCTCGATCAATGCCAGAAATCCCTTTAAGTCTCTGCTAGCTTTAAGGATTTGTGAGTGTACATGTTTGTATGGAGGCACCAGGGAAGATAGAACATGCAGAAATGGGACCTGTACTCAATTGTAGTTCTAATGCACAGCAACTAGGGTTTGTTTCTGTGATTTGATCCAAATGCAATCACTCTCAGGCAGGATCTTACTCTCCCACAAATTCTCTCAGTGTGAATCTCTGGGAGAGCAGAAGCATCCTGAAGCTCATTTTGCTGAGTATCTAAGCAAGAGAGATGAGCTTCATTTTGAAGGTAATTTAAGAGGTCACTGAGAAGGTGGAAGCGATCACTTTAGGGTAGTAGATGCTAGACAATCTATGTCCTGTCCTGTTCTCTGGTTAGGAGAAGTGGAGACAAAAATAGTTCAAAATTGATCACAGTTTGCCCCTCTGTCCCCCAACAAAAATGACTAGTTGATTTCACATTCAAAATAAGATCAGATCATTCAGCTTAAGTATATTCATATTTCTGTTAGTATTTAAAGAAATAATGATTGATAATGTCTCAAATTGAGTGAAACATATATACTATCCCATTCAAGAATTTCACTAAACATTAACAAGGAAACATATATTTACAGCAAAGGTGGAGAAGTGCAATGCTATGTATATACCTGAGAGAGAAAGAAAAGAAAGAAAAAATTAAAGGAGGGTTTTTGTTAGGACATATTGTAAAACTTAAAGAACACTAAAAACTGACTATGAGGACATATATTCTAAAATCAGTTGGGGTGAATGATTTAGCCACATCCACCCTTTGACTGGTTTGACCAGGGCTCATTTCCTACACCCTGCACTACAGAGGATCCACTTTCTCTTCCTTGCTCCAGTAGCCACCCTGTGAACTGAGGCAGGGATGGCCACAGGGAGCTCATTTGTGCTGCTTCTTCTAGGCCATGCTTGAAGGAAACCTGGATGCCTGGGTTCTCTCGTTAAAAGGTCTCATATCCACTTGCAGAGACTGTGGGGTCTCTTTTTTGCATCTGCTCACTGGAGTGCATATCAAGGCTGATGACACGAGTGTTAGAGTAGAGTATGACTAGGATTTGCTTGTACAAACTGCAGCACTAATACACAAGCACATGCTAAGGACCTCTATTTGTGTTCCTTTTTCAAGCCACACAATGTTAAAGGCAGAAGTATCTGGTCCATGTTTGTTTTACTCTAGGAGAAAAAGAAGAAAGTCATAGAGATGCTCATCAACTTGCCTCAAGTCATACGATTGGTGTGGGTGTTACATGCATCTCTAACATGAAACTTTTGGATTTAAAAAGTTTTCTGGTCGGATGTGTAGAAAAACATCTTCTTGTGCATTTTCATCTTATCAGTTGGTGTTTGCCAGAGAAACAGATATAATGCAAGATGCATAAATACACAAGATTAGCTTACAATGGCCACCTACAGAATCAGATATGGAACAGTGTGGAGGGTCTGTCTGTACACTAGAGACAGAAGGGTTCAGTTGAAACTCTGGAGCTCACTGTAGTGTCTGACGTAAGTGCATTCTAGAAAGCCAATGGGTCTATGCTGGAAATTGAAGCTCTGGAAGCCAGAAGGTGACATCCAAGGTGAAGGCAAAGACTCAAGCTCCTTCAGAGACACAGAAGACAATCTATCCTTCATTTCCCCTTTATACGATCCAGGTGACAAGATGCTACACAGGATTTCCTTACCATAGGGTGTGGAATTTCTGGCAAATTTATATGCACTTCTGCTATACAAGTTGACACAAATCAGTCATGATGATCATCCATTTAATCTTGCTTTCATTTAACAAGTGTTCTCTGTTCGAAGTAGTTTACAGCTATACAAGTACATGCATTGTGTAAGATATAGTGGTGGCTACAGCTGACATTGCAGTTCCATCGAGCTCTTTCTGCATTAAAAAATGTTGCTGCATCTGCTGGATATGGAGTCTGGACACAGCCTTCAGCTTTTAGTCCTTCCAAAGTTGCCTCAGCTGTAGAAAGACCCCTCAAACAAATGGTTGCCCTTTCTCAAGGGGGTTCTCATCCTGTGACTGCTAGATACAGGGCATCATTGCTTGACTATCTTAGCATAATGAGGACAAAGTTGAATTTGAGGCAGAAATGTAGCATAGTTTGAGATTCATTTGGGTTTCATTACAGTGCATTTTCTCCTATGTCCAATCCTGTTTCTAGTCTTTTACCTCCACAGATCTTTATACCAATTGCATTCTTTAATAAACAACTTGCATCCTAAACTATGTTTTAGAGTCCACTTTCTCAAGGACTCAATTCCAGTAGTGGTTCATGCACAAGTTAGAGATAAAATAATCTATGTTCTCTATACCTTTTTGAGGGAAATGAAACATAAATACAAATTAAGACAGTGTTATATAAATGTTATAAAAAGTAGAAGGTATAGAAATTCAGAACATTTCATGTGGGATCATTAGGATCTTTGAGATGCCAGTCATTTCTTCCACATGCCTCCTTTTTAGAGAGTCAGATCTTTTTCTATTACTTTAAGGAGAAGCCAGAGACACCATGTAATCATATATCTGTTCCACAGTTGGTTGAATATGAGTTAAGCAGTGGACACAGGAGAAGTCAACTCACTGGCTTAGTTTGATTGATTAACTCCTCTCTTTAGGGACTTTGGAAACTGAGCCACAGAGAGAATGTAGTCAGTTTTCATTGAGTCTTAGAACTGATGAGACTGATAAATCATCAAAATACAGAGAGCTGGTATGGAAATACCAAGAATAATGACACAGATATGAAGAAACAAGCAGAAAAAATGGAGACTTGGGGCTCCAAAGATAAAGCGATTTTCAATCTGAATTTTCTGGCTCCTCTGACTCTGGTCTCACATGAGATCTATAGTATTTGATGCTTTTCAGTGCATTAGATTAGCCCTGAATTTTTATCTGACAAAATTATGTTTTCTGGCAAACAAAGTCTGTTTCTTATAATCATGTTGGACTAAGACAATCAGTAGGGGGAGGGCTCTGAATTGAGAATTGCTGGGAACATGAGATTTCAATAGAGAAAGACAAAGGAGCCATGGAGCTCAGGGAAAGGAGAGCATTACCCACAGAGGTGCTGAAACACATATTATTTTGACATCTTTAAAGGATGATGAATAGGCCAGTTCAGCCAAGATGGGGTTGAGGGAGAGAAAGCAAAATAACATGATGCATGTTAGCAAGACTGGAAAAATTCTGATTAATTGATGGAGCTGGTCAGGACTGAAGAGTATATCCTTTCTTTTCAGAAATTCTCAGAGGCCACAGAAAACATGAAATAATGGTAGAAAACAGTAAAGCTCGGCTGTTGGAAGAAACAGGAAAATAAAAATAGCATAGCAGTGTCTTACTTGTGGCAGGTTAATAAGAGGAGATTAGTGAAAACAGACACAGAAATAAGAAGAATCGATAGGAACTCGCAGGAAATTTTGGTTTCTTGCTGAATGAGAGGGAATAGTTGAAGCAGTATGTTAGGCACAACATGACCTGTGCCTTGTAGGAATGAGGTAGCTGTGCCCTGGCCAAAGTCAGAGTCATTTCTCCTCAGAGACTTCTGTGTGAATGGTGGCTCTGAGTTCATGTGATGTTGGTAGATGAGTTCATAAGGCTTAACTCTGCATGTCTACTTAAGATCTTGCTATAGAGGGTCATAAAATCCCATGCATTCCAGTTTCAAAGCAGAGGATATGTTGATTCATTTAATTGGCAGAGTGGAGAGGTGTGCAGGTTTTAATGGGCTTGATTCTGAAGGTCCCACAATCAGGGCTCCGACTCCAGATCTCTGTGAATGTTTCAAAGTAGCGCTTCAGTGTGTTAACTTTATCTCTGGATAGGTGCTTTCATGATGACTCAGATGGACTCTGTTATAGTCAGGGGTTGCACACAGAGAATAACTAGGATTAGGAAATGGAGTTTATAATATTTTTATAATGGTCACCAGGAGTTAACACAGGAAAATGCAGGAAATCTATCTGCAACACCAAAGTCATACATTATTTAGTCAAAAGCCTAAACCCCACAGCAATGTCCCACATGAGTGCAGATAAAAATCCAGAGCTCCAGGACAATGCCTCCCATGAGTCCAACTGGAGGCCCAGAGCCACAAGAAGGACTCACGCTAGTCTCTTTTATGGATCCGTGCCGGGAAGACCCAAGGGTCAGCAGTGGAAGCCAGAAAGTCTATGCTAGCAGGATGAAGGAGCTGTGGTAGTCGGATGAGGGTTCTACGCTGGAGCCGAGAAGTCACACTCACAACAAAGACCAGGGCTATCCTGAAAGGCACCACAGCCATCCTCAGCCACACGGAGGCCCCGAGCTCCTCTGATGACAAGCACAGTCGGGAATGTGCCAGGAAGCAGCGTGACGAGTTCATCCTGGATGATCCAGCCCGCAGATTAATCTGTGGGGTGTACCTGGAGGGGGAACGGGGATGAAATAGAAACAGGGGGGAGACAAAGAGAGATGGAAGCAAGTTGAGGAGTCCAATCAAGCCTCATTTATTCAGGAAGTGATCACATCTTTTATAGGCCAAGGGCAGGCTGGTGGGACAGGAAGAGGCTACGGGGATGAATACAACAGGGTCATCGTCACTTCTGGGTATATGACGTAAGCAGGAGAGGATTATGGTTAATGTAGGCAGACGCATCATGTGCCCATAGGAGAGAGAGAGGCAGGGAGGCAGCAATGGGGAGGTCGCGCTGCTCCCTACACCTGGAGACCAAGCAGCACATGTCTTCCCCTCCAGAGCCAGAAAGCAATGCTCGATGTGAGGACCAAACCTTCTCCAGGAGAACCAACAGCTCAAACAGCAACTCGTAGGAGAACCCACAATGCCTCCTTAATGCCTCAATCCTCCACATCTCTCTTCTTCTCCACCTATTTATCCCGGCAACCCTCCTCAGGTTGGAGCATCTTCACTCAATGCATGCTGATTTAATCCAGCTGGTGTTAAGATGATCACCAGTTCTTAACTCATAACAGACTCAGTATTCTGAAATCGTTTTTGTTGTTTTGAACCAGGGATCGAACTCACATTCTTGCACTTACCAGGCAAAGCACTTTGAGCCACTGAGCTAAATCCCTGTCCATTCTGAGATTTTTTTTTAATTGCTCAGTAAAGGGATAGAAGCTTCTTCAATGGTTTTTCCAAACTGATTAAGTACCTTCTCACATCTAATGAACCAGAGCTCAGGTTATCCAATAAATTGGCTCCTATCCACCCAGCCATTGTACAAGTGAATATTTAACAACCCTCTCATTCTTAAAGTATAAAAAAGAACAAGAAAAAGAAAGCAAACCTCAGCTATAGTATGCAACTTTTATGGTGTATTATGTCCATCATGGGTAATTACCAGCATGATGTCATTGTAACTGGAATGAAGGAGTCCAGAGTTGATTCTGAAGCCCAGGGGAGCTGACATCAGCACCTTGCTATGTCTATCTTGGAACCAATTATTTGACTCAATCAACAGTCTATGATTGAAGACAATCAAGGGTGGCCTGTGAAACTACTGGGGTCAGTTTCATCCTTCTCCTTGCAAGATGATGGTGGTCAAAAGACAATAGTAAGGAAACTGACGAAAGCTTTGTGCTGCTGAAGTTAATGAAGGAATATAGAAAATAAGACAACGTATTGGAAAGAAGTCACAGATAGGGTGAGGAATGGAAAAGGAGCAGGAGATGATGATGGGTGGTGTGTTGCAGACTAGAGAAAAATATGAAAAAGAGTTAAATCGAGAACAATGGCAGAAAGTTCTCAGCAGTTTGACTCTGTTTTCCATGACTATTTGGAAGGCAGTATTGTGTCGTGGTTAATAGTTGTCTTAGTTTCTTTTTACTCATCACTGAGACAAAATACCTGATGCCCAAAAGTGGGAAAAGAAATATTTATTTTTTACAGCTTTTGGAGCTTTCAGTCCGTATTCAGTTGGCTCCGAGGCAGGGTGGCATGGCGGGGCCGCAGTTCATGGTGTTTGCAAATAGCAAGGCGGAAACCAGCAAGAGAGAGAGACATGCACGACTGTTTCAGCAACCTAGTGCTTCACCACCAAATAACCTGACTTAATAGTAGTTACCATAGTGTCTTTTTCCTTGAAATATTTGAATATAACTTTGTATACTATACTTTCAAATATTTCCATAGCAAGTCATGCTTTGACCTGTTATGTCATGTCCTCTTTTATTTCAATCTCTGCCTTATTCATTAAAAAAATTATTTAGATTTTTTTATGATTTTTTAATTAAGGGGAAAAATAAAAAAATTAGCAGGATATATTATAGTAATTTTTTTGACTTCCTATTAACATGATTTGAAGTCCTATAATACTTCCACTGTCTTGTTTTGACTGATTAGATTCTGTTCCATTCTGTATTATACTATCAAGTTTGAGGGTATAGGCAACTACTTTGAAGGCAGTAAGATTCACTATGATGCCCACTCTGGTTTGACTATTGTCTCCTTTGGAATTTCTGTAATGTTTACAATGTTTAAGTTTTATTGGTCTTGTTCTCTACTGTTTTGTTCAACTTTATAATACCTGATGAGATAGACAATTCTTTTTAAGGAAGCAAGAACAATGGTAACAATTGTTGATAACCTTGTACTTTGTTTTTACATCATGTGCTATGTCTATCCTTGGTTTTGACTGACAGCTTTGTTTTGCCATATTTGACTTTATTTTCTTCCAAAAAAAAGTAATAAGAACTAAGGAGTAATAAAACCCAAAATGTGTAAGTTTTGTTGTAAAAAAGAGAGGGAAAAAAGAGCTCTAAAGGATACAACAGCAAGTGTGTTTAGGGGTGTTAAATAGCTGACCATATTAATGTTTTTGGTTGGATCATTGAACACAACTGTTTGCAGTCTCACTGTTTGAATGTCCACTTCGTATGTTTTGATACTGTGATTTGAGCAACTATCTCTAAGATGATAATGTGTAATCCATTAACTGCTGATTTCTTACTTTTTTTTTGTAGTTCTGTATTACTTGTACCCTTACACCGCTTTGTTTTGTTTTGTTTTTTCTCGTTTTCCTTTCAAATAAAATTTAAAAAAGACACACACACACACACACACACACACACACACGCCTTCTTCCTGCCATTACATCGTATGCTGGTAGCACCCCTAGGAGGGTGTAACACTGACACCATCAATCCAAGCTCTAGACAATGAACCAATCATAAATGCATAATCCAGACGCAAGAGGCCTGGAGGCCATTGACATAAACCATGACAATAGTCCTGTGATTTTAAATAGATATGCAAGCTATTCCAAACTCCTGTCTTCTCAGAACTTTATAGGATGATGTGAAGCATGGAGCAGCCTGTCAGAGGGTTTAAGACACCCTGATTAACATGGGGGCTGTGCTGCTTTACTTGAATTCTAGTTCTTGCAGTTACTGTGGACAAGTTTACCAAACTAACCTTTGTCCCAGTACATATATATATTAGGGAATATAATAATGTCTATCTCATAAGGGTGACACAAATATTAAATGAGTTAAAACAAATAAGGTGACTAGAACATTCTGAAGAGTATATGGAAAAAGCAGCTCCTTATGCAAATGTTATGTGAAGTATCTTGCAGAGTGCTGGGACTGTGGTGGATTAATTAATAGTCAATATAAATGAAACACCCTGCTGAACTGAGTCACCATGGTTCTGGGCATGAAAGAACTACCCGAGAATTGTTTTCTGAATGGGGAAGAATGAGGAGGAAAGATTTAATGCTGCAGATTTTCGAGGAGAAGCTTTGTTGTGGCTAATTTTCCCAATACTAACTCCATTTTTCACATCGGAGGAGGAGCTTAGATCCTTGCTGTCACTGGGGATGGCTGCTGTGTTTTTGAGGGGAGCTCTGGTCTTCTTGAGTGTGGATTTCTAGCTCCAGGGAAGATCCCTCTGCCTGTTGGCACAGATCTGTCATTCCTCCAATGCAGACTTCCTGGCTTCCATCACTGGTCTCGGACCGTCCCTTTACAGATACTTCATACAAATTTACATGAGACATTGGGATGGGCTCTAGGGATTTAGCTGGACATGTGCAGGACTGAGCTGTGAGATCTAGGCCCTCAAGTGGATTGTTGGGGTCTCCAGCACACATTCAGATTTCTTACACTCTTCTGCATTTGACTTTTAGGGGAATACTATAAAACAATCGTATACATTTATGTGTCCTGTATAGCATTCATTCCCTTACAAACCCTAAGTACAACTGGCACGTAAGAACTACTAGATTAACATCAGCTATATTTACTATTTAAGCCATCTGCCACTGCCTTACCCAGATTTATACTCTAGTCAATCCTTACAGAAATTTCTTGCTAGAAAAATCTTGTAAAACTGAGTAAAAACATAGATGTTACTTCTGCCTCTGAATTCCCAAACAGTTTGTTAGTAGTTTTATGGCCAGTTGCTTCTTCTGTTGAGTATTTCTGTTTCCTGTGGGCTTTCCTCTTATTCACACTTTTGAGGTAAGAGTGGAGGTTGGGTCATTTTTGTCACTAAGTTGGGGGGCACAGAGCCCTTATGACTGCAGGGAGGGAATACATCATATTGAACAGGATGCATTATCTTGCACTTATGGATAGTGAAGAAAGGTGCGTTGATTTCAATGCAACAGACTCATCCGATCATAAGATAACTTATCTTTAGGTTCTGTATTCAGGATTTTTATGCTATCATAAAGAAAGAAACAAAAGGATAGGGAGTTAGGCAGTGTCTCAGTAGGAAATAAATTCATCCCAGGTATTCCAAAGGAGTAGGCAGTAATGAGGGGAGGAGTTAACAAGTGGCAGGGTTGAGTGAACCAACAAAGAATAATGGGGCACCCAGACAAAGGGAGAGTGTTGTACTGTCAGAGCCCCCGAGTTTGGAGTCAGGGAGGAGGAGCCGCAGACATGGAGCTGCAATCACAGCTTCTCCAAGAAATACAGACCTACAGTAGGAAGAGGGGAAGAGGAAGGAAATATCCTGAGCTCTTCTCTGTCATCCTTAGATCTTCTGTCATTGACACCCACTGGTTCAGTTGAACCAGCAACTTGCAATTGAGGAGAGACCTGCATGACTCAATCGTGGGAGCCAGATTCCTGGAGCATGGGACAGAATTGAGAAGAGAATGAAGGGAACAAATTTTAAAATTGCCTTTTATATAATACAGTGTATTCAACATAGTATTTTTCAACATATTAGCTATTTAAGAACTAGAGAGATGATGGTTTGCGTTCTTTGTATGATGATATTACCATATTGGAATTAAGTTTGTGAGCTGGGGTACCACAGGACTGTCTTCTAATTCACTTTATATTTTAATTACTAGTGTGTCTTGACTTGGACCATTCAAATTGGCATTCTGAAGATTCAATAGCAGTGTATGGCCAGTGGCTATCACACTGGAGAATTTAGCAGTAATCTGCTATCTGTAATTTAAAAACTAATGTTAAAAATTCATAATTAGCAATATAGTAGAATGGTAGAATGGTACCCTCATGAGGAATAAGTATATGAAGATATGCTGTGAGAGAAATCAGGAGGTTCTGGAATTTAGGGTGTCCATTCACAGAGATGATGAGTGACAAAAGCCCCTTTTCTCCTAAAAATTGGTGCTCTTTATCAAGCAGATCAAAAAGGGCCAATTCCCATTTGTTAAGATAACTCAGCCTGTAGATTGTCCACAGATCTCTCAAATTTGAGGACCCACTGTAACTGAAGGTAAAAAGTAAGTCAGTGATAAACACATATGTCAAAACTATGTGCTTGTGGTAGCGATGTGCTTCCAAACACCTCACGGATGCATACAGCATTCAAAGAATGAGTTTCTTTGCCATTATTGGTAACATCACTATTTCATTCATAATTTTCTCTATGGGGATAAAGTTGGAAAATATTCTTTGTGGAAATTCAGATGACAGATTGCTTTTCCTGTAAGCACAGCTTTTGCTCTTACGTTTCAATTTTATAAAATTTTTACTTTATGACAATGAGGCTAACATCCTTGCAGTTTGAGATAGCTGATAGCTTGTTTTGAGTTTCCCCATTAAGTAGCTTTGCATAATAAAATCTGAAACTGTATTTAGCTTCTCCTGGTATAATTCTCTGTAAGGAATATTTCTATTACCTCTGAGCCCTTCCATTTTCTCTTCCTGAAGACAGTGAACATGCATACAACCAAATGCGTATTTTTCTAAAGTTACAATATAATGTTGCTGTCTTGTTTTTACATGATTATAAATTTCCCTGGAATCTTTTTATTTTGGGAGGTAAAATCACACAGTATTAGATTTTTTCAACTGTAATTAATAACAAGATTGAGATCATTACAGCCTGTTGACTTTGATGCACTTCTAGCAGGCAAATGCAAGCATATGTTTGCTTATATTTAAAAATGATAAAACCATGTGAATTTAAATTTTCCCTGATATGTTCTCCCACGTATAATATTTTATCTTCTTTGAAATACTGAGCACTATATGTATCTACTTCTCAAAAGACTATGAAATGTTCAGCTTTTGTGCTTTTCTGCCTTTGCTTTAAAAAGGCAAGACAAATGGAGGGTCCTCCATAAGCAGGTACTGCCCATGTGAAAATTCTAAGGTTTCCAGAACCACGACTATGACTTGCTGTTGGCACCCTAAAAAGTATTTGCACTCTAAGTATTTGATGAAGAGTCCTCAGAGTAAGCTCTGGGTTAGAGACGAATGGCCCATTTATTAAAAGGTCAAATAATTTCCAGACATTTGTTTTGGATGAAAATTCATGTCTTCCTCTTGGCAATAATTTCCTTGTGAGATATACAGACAACAAGCAATTTGCACATAAGCTGCACAGAAATTTCATCTGAAGGTCAGTTGTTTGGAATGCACCACAGTGTCTTTCCATAGACATAATATTATCAGTGGCAGTTTAACACTACTAGCTAGGTCTCCAATTTTTAATTAGCTCAAAACTTGATTGAAACAATATAATGAATGACAGTAGAAACATAAGGACACTTCTCTACAAAGTTGTGGAAGTTTTATCTCATGGTGATGATGGATAGTTTCTGGGACAGACTGTGCTGAATTCCACTGTTAGGTATAAATCCAGAGACCTGGAAATCAGTATGTTAAAGAGATGCCACCACTTCCATGTATACTGCAGTCTTATTTACAATAGCTAAAATATGGAAACAAGGTATTCGTCAATGAATGATGGGTAAACGAGGTGTGGCCCATATCAACAGAATACTGCTCAATCATAGAAAACAATGCAATCCTATCATTTGTGGTGACATAGAGGCACCTGGATGACTTTACGGTAAGTGAAATAAACCAGGCACAGAAAAACAAATAACATCTGATCTTACACATGGAATGAAAGACCCTTGATTTCTTGGAAGGAGAAGGTAGAAAAATGGCCAATAGCGATTGAGGGGAGGAAAGGGTAGAGAGGAATGGAAGCAGTGTTGCGTAATATCACAGAGGACACAATTAGATGAGAACTATATATTCTGGTGCTCAACAGCACAGAAGAGTGACTGCAGTTGGCAAAATGCATTGTACATTTCAAAATAATATTAGAGAGGATTTTGAATGCTCTCACTACAAACAAATGGTACGTGTTTATGGCAGTGCACATACTAATTACTCTGAGTTGATCACTTTACAATGAACACGCATATTAGAACATCATGTAGAACCCCCAAAATGTAGGTGATTATTTTTGATAATGAACGGTTTCTTTAAAAAAAATGTATCCAGGTTTGGAATCATACTTTTTGTAACATTGTTGGTTAGTTTCCTCATTCCCAAGAGAGGGGAGATATTCAGATGTATTTTGTAGAGCTCTCCTGTAAGAATTTAATCACACACATGAACATCTACTAGAACAGTTCCTAAATCCACGTGGTTGTTTGCTATCATTGTTGTAACTGGTAAGGTACTATTTCTATTTCAATTGTAATATTGATTATTATATTTCTATTACTCAAGGGCAATAGTGGTTCAAAATTAACAACAAAACTAAAAGGAAACAGAAGTGGTATTGATTTTTTCCTTTCTTAATATTGCCATGAAGGGATCATAAAGTAGATAGAAGGAAGTGAAAAGAGGTGGGCATTGATGTTGAATTATGAAATATTTGCAATAATTTCTAAGAGTGGCTCTTCTTAAAAGCAGGTATATGCATCATCAACAGTTTGAAAAACATAGAGAAGTATGAGAGAGAGAGACAGACAGAGACAGAGAGACAGAGAGAGACAAAGAGAGACAGAGAGACAGAGAGACAGAGAGAGACAGAGACAGACAGAGACAGAGAGACAGACAGAGAGACAGAGTCAGAGAGAGAGACAGTGAGAGAGAGACAGAGAGACAGAGAGAGACAGAGAGAGAGACATACAGAGAGAGAAAGAGAGAGAGAGAGAAAGAGAGACAGAGAGACAGAGAGACAGACAGATAGAGACAGAGAGAGACAGAGAGAGACACAGAGAGAGAGACAGAGAGACACAGAGAGAGACAAAGAGAGACAGAGACAGACAGAGAGAGAGACAGACACAGAGAGACAAAGAGAGACAGAGAGACAGAGACAGAGAGATAGACAGAGAGAGAGAGTCAGAGAGAGAGACAAAGAGAGACAAAGAGAGACAGAGAGAGAGAGACAGAGAGAGAGAGAAACTCTTGTAAATCTGATCCTCTTTCCAGATGTTTGTTGCCCATTTTAGTCAATGTTCTCTTCCCTTCTTTGACCATTTTTCATTGCTGTTCATCATCTCAGTTTTCCTTAAAGAAAACCACTTTTTGTTTTGTACTTTTAAATACAAAAACGTATCTAGAACAAAATAAGTTTGCACCGTGTGGTTCAGATCACATATTGTGAGTTCACATTTTTGGATGGCGGCCCTGTAGCTTTGAGACCACTGACAACCAAAGCAGGTGTCAGTGGCTGAAGAAGCTCCTGACCTCATGGTGGGAAACAAAGATACACTGAGATAGGAGGGGCATAGAGTCACAAGATTCCCTCTGAAAACATGCCTCCATCGAACTCTTTCTCCAAATAGATTCCACTTTTCCAAGACTTCACCATCTCTCCACCTGCCATATACTGAATTCTCAGCCTTTGAGTGAGTCTTAGGAAGACATTTTGGATGTAAATTACAGCATAAATGTACCCTCTAGGGATGGTTGTTGCAGGCACTGCTGGACTGAGTGGTAGGACTAAAGCAGGTGACTTGGGGCAGAGAGGAATCAGATGCAGAGACCAGTAGCTGGAGGGGTCTGTATGATACCCCAGGAATGAAAGGTATCTGCTGTATCGAAAGATGTTAATATTTAAAGACATAAAACAGAGGCAGAATTAATATGTGGAAAAATGTGTGACTGTCAGACAATTTAAATTGAGTGATTGCACTATTTTTTAGGATGTTAGTTTGTTTGTCTTGCTTATGAAGATTAAAAAAATTTTTATGGCTGGGGATTTAGCACAGAGGCACAAGTACTTGCTTTGCAAGTATGCTGTCGTGAGTTCGACCCTTGATATTGATAAAAATTATGAAATAATAAGCACAGTACAGTTCAAAAATAATTTCCATACCTACCATTACAATAACAGCAAAATGCGTAATTGTCTTATAGTTTATTATATTATATTTTGATTTGGAAGAAAAAGAAAAAATTCTCAGTGAATTTTTAAAATCTCAATATGTTTAAATCCTATTGCCTGAGATAAAACACCAAGAGACCAGAAGTCCTTCTTTGCACAGGAAGAGGAATTATGAAATAGGTAATTTGGCAAGAGTGGTGATATTTTGAAAATGTTTGAAAATCAGGCAAAAATTACATATGAAAAGATTACATACACATACCCCCAAAATGATAAGCATAAAATAAATATAAGAAAGTCATATTTTAAAAAGATCATAAGAAGGTGGTGGTGTAAAGATTGATAGATATAAAACATACTGGTAGAATTTCATGCAGGGTCTAGACAAATTAGGAAAGTCACTCTTGAAGATTCACACGCCAAAATGTATGTAAGTCATGCACTTGTAAAATTATATTAATAAAAATATGCATATAATATTCAAAATGGAGCGAAGAAGTCAGATGCTAAATTAGAAATGCCTCAGAGTGATGGCCATGGGTACTATGGTAGAAATGCACACAGTTCTAAATATCTAAGATAACAGGATCAGGGAAGGAAAAGTGCCAGCTAGGGAATATTACCTGCAGTAGCAGGATTCACAGTATAGACCAAAATGAGACCCAGCTTAAATTAGCAAAAAAAATAGAGAGGTGAGCATCAGAGGGAAAGATATTTGGCATAAGTAAGCAGTAACCTTGTGACATTGTGGGACAAGACAGGGATCACTGGGCTCAGCAGATACATGGTGCAGGGGATAGAGCGGTGGTCTGCTGAGTAGGTGAGATAGAGTCCCACAGAACCCATCAATGGGAAGCATAATCAGATAGTTATGGGTTGGGTAGGGAAGTCTGGTAGCAGTGTCCTCAATGCTGAACTGGAATTTCCCAAATGGATTCTTTTTCTGTGGGAAGCTGGTGAAAGCATATAGAGGCTCCATTGGTGGAGGACGGACTATTGATTAGAACTTGAACCCACTATTAATCTGATTGGCCATATCAGTTGTAAGGTTGCCAGTGGAATCTTAGCTCTGGGGAAAGCATAGTTAATAACCTACTGGAAAGCAGAGTCCCTGGGTTTTTTTAATTAAAACATCTTTGGTAAAACAAACTCTTTTCTGAGGAACAGGATATGACCAGTCTTACAGGTAGGGCAAGTTGGGGACAAGTAACCCAAACAGAAAAAAAAAAATAATCAATAGGGAGAAAAATGTGGGAAAGAAAAGAAATAAAATTTATGCTTATGCAAGTGTTGCATTTGGAATGGAAGTTAGCATCTGTGGAAGAAAATGATTTTAGAGTGTTGGAAAATTTATACATTTGATATGGTAAAAATCCACTTCAAATATTTTACTTATCGGGGATTCTGCACGCACTTCTTAATAGTCAAATCTAATCCTTCCAACTCCTAAGCTTAAAAAAATTGAATTTAAATATTTCTAAAATCCGTCATTTCATTCCTTATTTAAAGAGTCTATTGAACTATTGCCAAAGATTCAGGGTCAGTAATATAAGCATCTAGGACTTCACTGAGGAATTACACACTGCGTCTGCTCCGCGGCTCTTAAGTTTCTCCCTTGGTGTTGGACGAGTGCCTGTCATTTCTATGGTCATGGTGCCTCGTCATATGGATCTTTTTCTTTCCATCATCTGTTAAATTTAATTCTCTGTTATTTCATGTAAGGTTGGAATTAGGATTAAAATGAATTTAAAACAGGAAGAGAAATTCAGGGATTCACAAGAACAAACGAAGAGCAGAGGCAGTAGTCACTCTAACAAGGTAGTTAGAAGCCATCAGGAAACAACTCACTTCTCTGTGTCCTTCTAAGTTTAGCTGTCTCATTACAGTGTAACCCAGGCACCAGGCTTCAAGCATATTTATATTTAAAACCCCTGTGTCTCTTTCAATTCAATTAGGAACATATCCTAGGGAGAAGTCTCTTCAGCCAAGCTTGAAGTAGGCATTCATTCCTTGGGTGAGATCCTGTGAATGGCTCATCTGGACTTGTTTGTGTGTTAGTCTGTTTTCATTACTGCAACAAAATACCTGGGCTGTATAAGACATAAAGAAAAGAACCTTGTTGAGCTCCCAGTTTTGAAGACTGAAATTCTAAACAGCCTAGTGCCAGCTCTGGTGAAGAAGTCACGGTAGATGGCATCACAATGGTGGAAATATATTTAGGAGGGAGAGGAGACATTATTTAGTCAGACAGGACAAGAGAAAGAGAGACAGAGAGACAGAGACAGACTGAGGTCCTGGGACAATTACGTTAATTATTTCCAGGGGCATTGCCTCAGTGACATGATGACCTTCCAGAGTCCTTCTTTGTGGTCCACAATTGCTTACCAGCACCACAGTGGGTGTCAATAGGTAGAAGCTGACTGCTGTTGCAAAAATGGGTCTAGTGAAGGAAATATGAAGCACAGGACACCAGCAGTGTCTGTTGCAGTGCACCAGGGAATAGTTGCCATCTTTCAGGCTGCTACAATTAACTGTGCGTAATCAACCGGAAGTGGAGCATAGACTTTGACAGGAAATAAACATCCTCTTCCAATCATTTGCTCTTTCCAGATGCTCTTGACACAATTTTTTTTAGACATCATGCAATGAAATCTAGGATATGTGGAATTTTGTTTTTTACCTTCTTTATGATTCCAACCTTTAATCCACTGCTGCCTGGCATAGCAATCTATCCACTCTCTTGGCCAAAGGGTAGCATGATCAGCTGTTGCAGTATGACTGAAATTCTGCCAAGGATTAACCCACCAGAAGAGGTGGTGCATATTTGAAATCCCAGCACTTGGGAGGCTGAGGCAGGAGGGTCTCTTTCAAGGCAGCCTGGGCTACGTGGTGAATTCAAGGTGAGCCTGAACTACATAGTGAGACTCTGTCCCCCACTAAAACACACACGCATACACACACACACTCACACACACACACTCATGCTTGCACACATACATGCAGACACAGCAAAGGATCAACTCCTTGAACTGTTGGCACAATAGCTGTTCCAGAGAGTAAGAACAGAGCTAGATTTTCTAAGTTTTCTCATTAAGAGGCCTGAACAAATAAATAAAAGGTGTTTTTCCAAAGAGGGGGAGGTCTGATTTAGAAAATGTTTTTTCCTGAAGTAACATGAGCTAGAATATTTGTGTGCGTGTATCAAAGAAGCGGGGGAGAGAGATCAAAAGGCCAGCAGGAAAGCCAACAAAGCACATGATTTTTACTTTGGCAGTTTTACAGCCGAGAAAGAGGGTCAAAGAGAAAGAGTAAAGCCTCTCCCCATTCCTGTTCTGATTGAAACTTTAATTCTAAAATAGTCTTTGGCTTGAAAGATTGAACTGCACCATCTTTCCATATAAATGGCAAGGCAAGACACATTTTTATGTGTTGCTTTATGAGTTTTCTTCGCATCTTTAATGCCTAACCATTTTATAGTGCTTGGCTTTGTGGGGCCCTGGAGATAACCTCCTGAGCAATACTACTCTTTTATTTCCAACACAGGAATAGTTAAGAAAGTGTCTGCACACCAATGACAAATTATTGCAATCTTAACTAGAAATAAGGCGGTAAAGATTGCTCAGACTAAAATCTTAAGAAAAAAAGAGTTAGAATTCAGAGAGGGAGACAAATCTTCAAAGTATAATAGCTAAGTTAATTGGCACAAATGAGTGTGCATTAAAACCATACCTGAAGACTAACAGCATTTTGCTAATTGTGACAGTCTATTTTATCTCTATCAATCTGATGGCGTTAAAGCATCTAATCCCTTGATTACGAGAGCTTAGAGTATGTCTTTAAAATTGTACACATGAGAATTTATAGCCCCACGGCATGAGATTTTATCTATAAATCTGTTTATTTATTTAGGGTGAATGCTATTATCAGTGAGATGTAATTATGCACACGTGGTGAAAATGCTGGCCCACCTCCTTACAATCTGTTTTGATGTGTTAACTGCGTGTTTTGGTGTTATGAAAATCCATTTCTCTGCAGTTTTTAATAATAGACCATGTTAAAAAAAAACACTTGGAGGTTTTTCTTAAGAAATTAGCTAAGCCATTTAATTTTTTCCTCAACTCAATGTTATTCCAATAAGTTGGGAATCAGGTGGTTGTGAACAAAGTTTGGTTTCAAATGGAGTTTGACCCAAGTTCTAGCTCTCTGGTCTTTAAAATTGTGTGAATTGAGATAATGCCTTTTCTTCATTCAAATGTGGCCTTTGTCTTTATAAAGAGGAAATATTGACAATGCTTATGTCATATGTATAAAATTATTGCAAATGTTGAATTATATAATTAAATCATATAACATGACAGTAACATGATGTGGTACTAGTAATATTATATAGTTAATGTACTATAATATAATTCAATAAAGTTTTGGAACACTAAAGCATTTGTAATGTTGGAAAACAATACAGCTAATAGCAAAAAAAATTTACACTGGTAGATTTAATCAGATGTCAAACTACATCTTGTACACAAGAGGCAGATAAGGAAAATTAGAAGAGGGACATAATTAGATTCTGGACTTTGTATTTGAATACCCATTCACATATTTAATAGATAGAATTCTTTAAGAAGTAATTTCCACCAAGATGCCTTTCCCTCTTGTAAGGGTCTTTAGGCAAAGTATTCTTGGCAAGAATATTCTGACTAAAATATTTTATGTCAAGCAATGAAAGAAAATGTTTGCAATATGCCTATAAAA
This sequence comes from Cavia porcellus, assembly GCF_034190915.1. Classification (NCBI taxonomy): domain Eukaryota; kingdom Metazoa; phylum Chordata; class Mammalia; order Rodentia; family Caviidae; genus Cavia; species Cavia porcellus. The sequence continues at coordinate 43,765,469 of NW_026947515.1, read as the reverse complement.
GTTGGAGCTCAGCATTTTAAAGTCCTCTCTTGGTTTTCATTTTGCATCAGAATCGCTTTCTTATGCTGGTGAGGAGTGGAGGAGAAAGGCAGAGTAACCCTGAGAGGTGCTTTGCCTCTTAGATCACAAGTCCATGACGTTACAGTTGGCTGAGACTTCAACTCTGAGTCTTGTTGGTTCGCTAAGATTCATTGCCCTGAATGGTAGGGACTTGGGACCTGAAATGGAGAATTTATGTGAGAAAGGACTAGACATTGTCTATCCAATTGGTTCCTACAGCAATGGCATGGAGCTTCTCCACTTTTTTCCTATGACCGAATCATTACTGATGGTCAAATGAACTCCTTTTTCTTGCAATCTTGTCGTATAGATTAGACACAAGTGTGTCACAAGTTCTGGAGAGTCCTGAAATAAACTAGTCTGACTCATTTTCTGTAACTTAGTGTTTCTCCGACTTTCTTGTCCTCCCGGTGATGGCTAACATTCATGGAATCCATGTTCTGCACACTAGATTTTAGGTTATACTGTAATAATTCATCATATCTGCTACTGTCAATTCAAGTGGTGGTTGGGAAAAATCCACTCTTATCTTGTCTTGTGCACATGTTCTATGCACCTGGTGTGTCTATGTCTGAGCCTCTGGTGAGCCAGGGATGTTGCCAGCCATTCACAAGTCATGGCTTTTAGAATCAGGGTACTAGTGGCCTAGAGTTTCTGTGTGGCCGTGGGATGCAGACAGGTCTTGGCCTTTCATAGTCCTGAGATATCCAAATGGTTAGGCTGAGTGTTTGTAAGGAGGTGATAGAGAATTGCCCAGTGGGATTCATAACTGGGCTGGCTGCTGTAATTTCTTCTACTGAGGCAGAAGAAAATTAGAAGCACTGATTTTTCCATCTGTAGAGTACATCTTAAATTATAAAAGAAGAGGCAGGCATTGAAAATGAATAATGAGATGCTCGTTTCTGAGAAAAGACAAAAAGATACTCATATTAATAAAAGCATTTGAATCATCTCTAAATATTCCACTTACCCCTCAAGGGGCTATTTCTTTGCAAATATTGAAAATAGGAAATATCAGAAAAATCCATTTATTCCAAAGAAGAGTCCAAGAATGAATAGCTAGAAGCCAAACTAATTTCATAGCTTTCTTTTCAATTTGATTTTGGGGATGGACTGAGACAATAGATATGGACTTGGAAATTTTTCTTCCCACATATCTCCTGGGTTTTCTTCAGGACTGGAAATCATTTGTGATCCTGTGAAGAAATGTTCCCGCTGACATATGGGCGTCCCTTGCTGTGTGGTTTCCAAACTTATTGACACTCACTTAAAACCCAAGTTCCCTGTGTTTGCTTGGCCTCAGGCAGCTGACTAGCCTTGAGCATCTGGTAGGGAACAGATTTTTTTTGCCATTTCTGGCTTGGAATTATTGATGCTTCCCCATGTGTGATCACTGAGTGAGAAGGCTCACCATGGAGCTATAAAGAAAGAGCTTTCTCCTCATCAGAAAATGAGGAAGACAGAGCAGTGAATGGACAGGAAATTTCTCCAGGGTAATGCTCCTTGAAGTGTAGTCCTCTGGACCAGCAGTATCAGGAAGGCCTGGGGATTTGTAAGGAATGAACATTCTATGGCCCCATGAACTCCTAGGGATGGAGTCCAGCTGTCAGTGTTATAACAAGCTCTAGGCCTCCAAGTGACGTGTTAGAGTTTGAGAACCATTGCTCAAAAAGAAAACAACATGGCCAGATGGAAAAGAACCTCCGTGGACACTCTTCTGATACAGTCATGTATTATTTAGCAACAGGACATGTTCAGAGAACTGCATCCTTGTGTAGCTTTTGTTGGGTCTGAACATCACAAAATGCATTTACCCAAATCTAGACAATAAAGCCTACTATACATAGAGGCTATGCGATAACCTTATAGGATCATTATTGTTTACATGGCTCATCATTGACTGAGCACTGTTTCGTGACACATGATTGTATAGCTTTTATATTTCCTCTGTGGCTCTGTTCTTTTGCCGCTAAATTCAGCTGATAAATTATGATTCCTGTTTTGATCATCCTTCCACCCTGCCCCCATCAAACAAAGTCCTTCCCTATGTACAGATGACTCTGATGGACATTTTCTTCATGTATGAATAAAAAGATAAACGATGAAACAGAGTACAAAATAGGTTAGTAAGACAGTTATAGTACTTGATACATTGTGTATTGTTGTGTTCATAGTACTCAGAGTGCAAGACATAGGCATGAGGTCTTTTAACAATATTAGTACAGAACATTCTTTTAAAGGAACAAACAGAATCAGCTATATAATTATCTTAACTGTCTTGTGTGTGTGTATATATATATTTCTTTTTACCTTTTTACTTTCCCCTTTCCAAATCACAGCTTGTCTTTTCTTTTGAACGTTTTCTCCTCAATCCACAATATCTATTGTGCATTTCAGATTCTATTTACTTGTTCAGTTTCTCACACTAGTGAGACTATAAAATTTTTATACATACGAGCCTTGTTAACTTCACTTATGAGTATGGTTTTGAGTTGCACCCATTTATCAATCAAAGTCTCAAGTTTATCCTACTTTATGGCTGAGTAGTACTCCATTATATTAAAAAGCACATCTTTTTTATTCAGTCTTTAGTTGATGGGCACCTGGGTGTTTCCAAGATTTAGCTATTACAAATTCTGATGCTATAAACATGGGTGCACATACGTTGCTGTGGTTATGATGTTTTTAATTCTTGGGAAATATCCAGATGGGGAGCAGCTTGGTTGCATGGGCCTTTGATCCTAGATTCTTGAGGAATCACCATACTGATTTCCACAGTGTTACACAGTCTACACTCCCACCAACAATGCAGAAGTGTTTCTTTTCCCCCACAGCCTCATCAACATTTATTATTGATTCATTTCTTGATGGTAGCCATTCTTTTTGGAGTGAGATGGAGTTTCAGTGTTGTTTTAATTTGCATTTCCTGAATAGCCAATGATATTGAACTGTATTTATTTATTTCCATGTGTATTTCATCATCTTAGAAGTATGTGTTCATCTCAAATGTCCATTTTTGCATTGGGTGTTTGAATTTTAGGGGCCTGATTTTTTTCAGTTATTTGTATGTTCTAGGTAGAAGTTGTTAGTCTGAGGGACAGCTGGCTAAAAATTTTTTTCCCACTCTTTGAGTTTTCTTTTCAGTCTATTGGTGATTCCTTTTGATGTGCAAAAAATTTTTAATAAGATGAGATCCCAGATGTTGATTCTTTGAAGTATTTCCATGCAGTTTGGGTTTTATTCATGAACTCTCTGCTTACCCGTATATATCCAAGATTTCTACCTATTTTCTCTTTTAGTAGAGATAGTGTTTCTGTTTTAATATTTAGATCTTTGATCCATTTTGAATTTAGTTTAGTGCACAGTGATAGACATGGGTCTAGTTTTAGTGTTCAGCATGTGGAGAGACACTTTTTCCAGCACCATTTATCAAAGAGGCTATCTTTCTTCCAGTGAGCATGTTTAGCTCCTTTGCAAAAGATAAGGTGGCCAGGTGTATTTAGGGGTGCATCTGCATCTCTGTTCTGTTCCATTGATCTTCAGGTATAGTTTTTTTTTTTTTCTTTTGCCAATACCATGTTGATTTTATTACAGTGACTTTGTAGTATAATTTCAGGTCTGGGATTGTGATATCTCTGTATTATCTTTTAGGAATGTTTTCTCTAGATCTATGAGGTATGTTACTGATATTTTAATTGGGATTACATTAAATCTGCATAGTAGTTTTGGGAGCATGGCCATTTTCAGTATGTTGGTTTTTCCTATCCAAGTTCAAGGGTTGGCTTTCCATTTTCTGATATTTTCTTCAATCTCCTTTTAGTGTATTATAATTTTCACTGTACAGATCTTTTACTTCCTTTGTTAGATTGATACCTATGTATTTCATTTCTTTGCATGTTGTTGTGAAGGGTGTGCTTTCCCTAATTTCTCTCTTTGTGAATTTGTTGCTTATGTATAGGAATGCCATTGTGTTTGAGTGTTGACTTTGTAACCCACTACACTACTAACTTTGGATATTAAATGTGCAGTTCTTTTGGTAGAGTTTTTGGGGTCTTCTATGTAGAGTACCATGTCTTCTGCAAATAACAATAACTTAACTTATTTCTATCCTATCTTTATTCCTTTTATTTTTTTCTCTTGTCTAATTGCTCTGGCTAGTGTTTTCAGCACTATATTGACTAGAAATGGTAATTATGGGCTTCCTTGTCTTGTTCCTGATATTAGATTGAAAGCTTTGGCTGTTGACCATTTAGTATGACTTAGGTATTGGTTTGTCGTAGAAAGTTTTTGTAAGATTGAGATAGAAAGAAAGATTGAGATAGTGACCGTCTATTCCAATTTTTGGCAGGATTTTTTTTTTATCATGAATGAGTGCTGGATTTTGTCAAAAGCTTTTTATGTATCTATTGAGATGATCATGTGATTTTTGTCCTTGGTTGGGTAAATATGGTGTATTACATTTATTGGTATTGCATATGTTGAACTATCGCTGCATCCCTGGAATGAATCCTACTTAATCGTGGTGGGTAAACTTCTTGATGATTTGTTATATTTTGTTTAACTTAATATCTTATTAAGTATTTTTGCAATAATGTTCAGTAGGGAGATTGGCCTGCTTTTTTTTCTTCTTGGTTTAGTTCTTCTCTGGTTTTGGAATCAGGTTAATATTTGCTTCCCAGAATGACTTGGGAAGTATTGCTTCTTTTTCAAATTCTTTTAGCATTAGTTTTTAAATTTCTTATAGAATTCAATAGTTAATCCATAAGGTCTGGATTTTTCTGTTGGTAAATTTTTAATTACATTTTCAATTTCATTCACTGATACCGATTTAAAATTTTTATATGCGTGTTAGTTTTGGAAATTTGATTGTATCTAGTAATCTGTCCATTTCCTCTGTGTTTTTCATCTTATTAGACTACAGGTTGTCATAGTAGGTATTGATAATCTCCTGAATTTCTGTGTGATCTGTTGTGATTTTTCTCTTTTCATTCCTAACTGCTTGAATTTGTGTTTTTTATTTCCTCTTTATGATGAGGTTGGCTAATGGTTTATTAATTTCATTTATTCTATCAAAAAACCTTTCAATCCATTAATTCTTTGTAATGTTTTTTAGTCTCTATTGCATTGATTTCTGCTCTTATCTCTATAATCTCCTCCCTCACATGAGCTTTGGGTTTGATTTATTCTTTTTTCTAGAAACTTGAGGTTCAACATTATATTATTTGTTTGAGCTCATTTTGTTTTCCTGATGTGTGAGTTCATTTCTATAAATTTCCCTCATAGGACTGCTTTCATTGTGTCCCATAAGTTTCAATATGTTGTATTGACATTGTCATTTAATTGTATATACTTTTTAATTTCATCTTTAATTTCCTCTGTGACCCATTGGTTATTCAGAAGAGCGTTGCTTAATTTTCATGTGTCAATCTAGTTTTTGTGGTTTCCTTTGTTGCTGATTTCCAGTTGCATTGTATTGTGGTCAGATACATGCATGAGATGATTTCAATTCCTCTGCATTTACTTAAACATGTTTTCTCAGCTAATATATGATCTATTTAGAGAACATCCCTTGTGAAGCTAAGAATGTGGATTCTGAGGTATTGGGGTGCAACACTCTGTAACCACCTACCAAATCCACTTGTTCACAGGCTTTTAATATTTCCTTGTTGATTTTCTTGTTTAGTTGATCAATGTATTGATGACAGCAGGGTATTAAGATCCTCCACTACAATTGTGTTAGTGTTTATCTGGTTTTGCATGTCAGTTAATATTTATTTTAGGTAGTTGGTTGAGCCTATGTTTGGGGCATAAATGCTTATGATTATTATCTGTCCTTCTTAGAGTTTTCCCTTAACGAGTAAGTACTGATCTCTGTTTCTTTTGATCAGTTTTGGCTTAAAGTTCACCTTGTCTGAAAATAGAATGGCTACTCCTGCTTTTTTCTGGGTTCCTGTGGCAGGGAGAATTGTTTTCCAGCCTTTGAATTTTTGATGTATGAGTTTCCTTTTGAGTTAAATATGGTTTTTTGTTTGTTTCTCTTCTCTTCTTCTTCTTCTTTTTTTTTTTTCTTTATCTTTTGGAGACAGGGTCTCACTATGCAGTTCAGGCTGGCCTTGAGCTCACTTTGTAGCCCAGGCTCATCTCAAACTTACAAGATCCTCCTGCCTCAGCCTCCTGAGGGCCGGGAAGATGTGTTTTTTGAATGCAGGATATTTTTGGATTTTGCTTCTTGATTAATTCTTTCACCTTTATTTTGATGGGTGAGTTGAGACCATTCATGTTGATGTATATAACTGATGTTGGCTTTTCTATTTCATATTGTTTTCTTGTTGTTTGTTCCTTGTCTTTTTGCTCTGTTTGATTGTTTCCCTGCCTGGCAGCTTCTTTCTAATGGTGTTCTTGCATTTATGGTCTTTGTTATCTCTTTCTAATGGGTCTTTCAGAGCATTCTGCAGAGCTGGTTTAGTGATCATAAATTTCTTCACTTTTTATTTGCCATGGAAGTATCTTATTTCTCCATAAATTTTGAAAGATAGTTTTGCAGGGTACTTCGATCTGGTTGAAAGAATATTTTATTTTAGGACTTGAAATACTCCAAGCTTTTCTTGACTTTCAGGTTTGTGTTAAGAAGTCTGCTGTGATTCTGATGTATTTTCCTTAATAGGTGATGTTTCTTTTGATTGACATTGTCTAATACAGTGATTCTCAACTTTTCCTGGAGTCACTCAAGAGAAACTTTAAAAAAAAAACTCAGATGTCCAAAGCCAATCCAAGTCCATGGGATTAATAAAAACTGTCTTTGACAACGTTAACTATTGATGCAAAACACTATAAAGGATTCATTTATGACTTAATCAGATAGTGAGGAAAATACCAATGATAGCTCTTTTTATGGTAAAGTTGTTCACAATTATTAGTGACATCTTTACTATGTTTGAGTTACACATGGTGGTCCAAATGTCCCAAAAGAGTTAAAGAAGAGGCCTATATGAGCCAATTGTGGTACTTAAACTCAGTTGTGTCTACTTGTGATCTTGGTAACTTCCCACAGGATTGATGAAGCACACCTCTAGGTATCTCTGGGGGTGGGGAGGCAGGCCCTTGGGGGTCTATGTCTTGTCCCTTGCCCATTTTTCTCTGCACTATTCCCTATCCTATTTCCAAAGCTTTGCTTTGCCACAATTTTCTGTCGTGGCGTTCTCCCTGGGGACCAGCCAACCATAAGCAAAATTATGCCTCTCCCCCTCTAAGCTGTAGTCAGATACTGTGTCCCAGGAATGGGAAAGTTGACTAATGCACCAACAAAGGATAGCAGTAGGCCAGGGATGACCAGAAGCATTAACATATGCAGGTACAAAGGGACAAAAAATGAGGGAGCTGTCACACGAGAAAGAGGCCACTTTGTGGAAGATTGTAGATAGAGGCACCCCGCCATCACAGACCAAAAATCAACAGGTAATGAACACTGCAACCACGTGTGCTTTTGTTGTACATTCAGTCATCAAACCTCACTTTCCTGGAGGTCAGCAGCTCTTCACTCTGGGATCCTGGTGGATTTTTTTCTAGTGCCACCAAATTTGTCCTTAGCAACTATCGCAACTCTTGATGAACAACCTGGAAGAGAAAGAAAATATTTAGGACAAAATTGAATGAACCCTTTCCTCCCTTACCCCAAACAAACCTAAAAGTATCACAAATCAATGTGTTGCAATCATACAGCAATTTACTCTCTGACTTTTGATTCCATCCCCATTTAGAGCTCAGAGTAGAAACATGGTAAATTTTGTTATCCCTGATTTATAGGTGGAGGAAGGCCTACTCGGGGAGATATGTCCGTGTTTATTGTTGGTCTACAGGCTGATTGAGTTCCTATGAGAGTAATAAGAGGAATCAAGGAATTAATTTTTGTTATTAAAACAGAATCTAGGCTGTCTGTCTCTACTTGTCTAATTATAAGGGGACAGTATTAGGGCGTCTTCATTCTACAAATTATGCACAAACAATTCCTATTAGAGTAACTGTATTAGGTTTGAGACATTTAGAAGCCACTAATCCAGTAAGGATGGTTCTAGGGTTAGAAACAGCGGATAAAGAAACATGCAGACGCTAATCCTTTGTAAGCTGCAGACAGACAAGACATCTTTTACTACAGTCAGGAGTTTTCCTGACCTGTATTTGTCTGCATGAATTCTTGTCCCATCTTGGTTGAAATATACACAAAAAGTGAAGGTATTATTGGAACCTGAGAAGAGAAGGCTGTAAATTTATAGGATAAGCCTAAATTTAGGCATAGGAGAGCCACTCAAACATTGCCAAATACATTTCCTCTTAGATGACATGTCTATTTCCAGGGGTTTGCCAATGAAAGGATCCTTCTTTTTCTCCCATGGATCATCAGCAGTCATATTAACTATCGATCTGAAAAATAATGTTGCTAAGACTTACGAAGTCAATTCTTTAAAATATCTGATACTATACATCAACAAATTTAAAGTGAGCAGTATTACCAAGAAACTAAATCTAGAGAAAAAATTATACTTATATGAACGTAAAGATGGTGCCTGGTTATAAGATCATCAGCTTCATAGCAAGATAAGGAAGTTAAAGATCTTAGAACATTGGGCTGCCTTCTCTTTTATAGATAATAGTATTTGATGCATTAAACAAATGATTACCTCCATTAAACAGGTAGCTGAAAAGCCAGTGCCCCACCAACTTCCTGGCTTTTTTATAACACTCACAAGTGCATTATTTTTAATGACTTACTTTCATTTTTAATGACACCAATTTTGTCTTTTGAAGACATGATGATGTCTGCATTTTCCGTTCACAAACAAGGTAATACACAAAGAAGGAAATTTCATGTAAGTAAAATCACAGGTGAATCTTCAGGCATAGTCAGGACTAGGACCTCAAAATATGCTTTCAGGACCATGTTGCTCTCTCTTTATCCTGCTTGTAGTATGATTGAGTTGACTTTAATTACATGATACAAAAGGTAGCCATTTCATTGGCTCAGAAACCTGTTGATAGAAACAGATATCTATTCTCCAAATACATATGGGAGGTTCTCATTGCATAGTAGGTGTCTCTGGTGCAGAATTGTGGATTTAGCCTCCCTAAATTTCATAGACTGAGGGAGACAGCTGATAGCTCAAAAATGAGTCAAGTAGAATGAATCACTTTTGCACCATACCTCTGTTCTTGGCTGGTACCCTGCTATAGTTTTGGTCTGGAGTGTTCCCCAAGTTCTAGTGTGTAAAAAAGTCTTGTTTCCAGCCTAGCTGTGATGGGAGGTGGTGGAAACTGAAAGGTAGAGGCTAAAACAGTTATAGCAAACCGTTTAGAGACCAAGTGCCCAACCTGCAACCCAAAACTCACTTATCACAAAGTGCCAACAATACAATTAAACCTGGATTCTGAGCTTTCAATTTAGAAAACAACAGCTTATACACCTGGCTCACATGCTGACAGTGCCAAAGGTTTGCCACCACCAGCCTAGAGGGAATTTCTAGCATTACCCGGGACATGTCCTTGGAGGCAAGAGTGAGATTCCAGAGTCTCTGTCTTCTCCACGCCTTGGCCACAAGGTGATCAGTTGCTGTCTCACTACAGACCCAGCATAGCAGGGCCAGTGATCGTGAACCAAAACCCGTGGAAGTTTTATAAGCCAAAATAAACCTTTTCTCTATTTAATTATCCCAGATATTTGTTATCGGTATAGAAGGCTGACTCACACAGGGAGTCCTGTAAGCTTTTATATACTCTCCCACATCCACAGCTTAACCCTAAGGAAAGCAAGAGCAACAAGATCACAGTTTTAAAGGAATTTATCCTTCGTAATTTGAAGAATTCTCTCAATTTCCATAAAATTCTCAGACCTCAGACTTTGCGCACTTGAATCCATGCAATTCCCTGGAATAAATTTTCTAAGCACGTGACAATGACTTTAAGTGTTAGCAATTTCCTTGAGGATAACATTTGTGTTGATTTAGCACCACTTACTGAGAATGTCCGCCCCACAGCTGCACCATTCAGCTCCAGGTAGCAATGCCTCGCAGGCCAAAATCTTTCTTTGCAAACATCTGTTGGGGAGCCACACACCTCCTCCCTGGTGACCTCACTCCTGGCCCTACAGGTGCCCGAGGCCTTCTCTCACAGTTCATAAATCCAGCCCACTCACCATTCCTCAGTTCACACGCAGAATCAGCAGGTTCCTTTTCCCTTTCTTTCCATGTACAATTTCTGCCAGTAGAAAACTTCACTTTTTCTGAGAACTTGGAAAATGTGGGCTTATGCTATCAGCAGCAGTGTTTTATGGTTGCAATGGCTGTAGAGAATTTACCTATGTTACCCAAATATTAAATAAGGGCTGCAGAGACATGTTGTGAATTAAAATACAAAGGCTGAGCAGCAGAAAAACATCATATGTGTTTGGATATCTTCTATATGGGAATTATCTAGTGCAAAAGAAACTAAAAGCCTACATCTTTGGCTCTTCCAGAGCATATTAAATTCCTCTGTACTTCAGGTCAAACCCTTTTATTAACTGGCAAGACATGAGTCCTGCTATCATGGGATAAGCTGGTGGCAGGCTGCACAGCCCATCCCAGGGTGATGCACAACTCCATGCTTGAAGGCATATGAAATTCCCTAGTGGATTTTTTAAAAATGAAGACTATTGGGTTTTATCTGAGTCATTGAAACAAATGTCCAGAGAAGGGATTTTAAACATTCTCAAATTTTCAGGTCTTGCATTCCCTAACTCACACAGAGAGAAGAATATTGTCGTTAGTACACCAAAGCAAATGTGTACCATCTGAGGCCAACCACTTTCATATACAACAGTCTTTTTTTTATCTGTACCAGGGATTGAACTCATGACCACCTGCTTGCAAGGCAGGTGCTTATGCTGCTGAGCTAAATCCCCAGCCCCCCATATACAGCACTCTTGAAATAAGCTTGTCCCACTCACACTTGACCAGTGGTTTCAACCTCCAAAGTACTTGCAAGCTCAAATGTCCACATCTACAAGGGTCAGTTGCAAGGATTCTGCTGCTGCTCTGAGAGGTTGCTTGTTCTCATCGCTGCTGCTGGACTCCACAGGTCCTTGTGGCTCTTCCCTTCCCTGCCTCTTGTCCCTGGAGAACTGCTGTGCGTGGGGCAGGAAAAGGCAGATTCCCTGGAGCTAATGGGGTTGTCTGTCTTGGTCCTCTCCTGTCCCTTCTTGCCCAATCCTTCTTTGGTCCACATCCTGTTCAATGTACTACTACAGCCAGCGAGGGCATCATGACTGGAGGCTTCCTCCTTTTCTGTTCCTTATGCCTGGAACCTTCTTCCTCAGATCTACATGTCTTTCATGTCTTTGCTCCACTGTTACCTTTTCAGTAAGGTCCATACCTCAACTATATTGCAAATTGCAGGTTGAAAGATTGAAGGGTGTAGTTCAGTGGTAAAGTGCCCCCCTAGCCACCCTGGATTTATCCTCAGTGCTGTGCACACACAAAAATGCTAACTGCATTTTTCAATCTTACTTACTGTGCTTTGCTTTTCTAAACATGTGCTGCCTCTTAGGTAAAATACAAATGACACACCACTCAGGACATACTCATTCTGTTTATTGTGGTATTCTGTATTTACCGGAATGTCAGCTCTGAGGGTTTTTAGGAAACTTTTGCGTTAACCAATATGGATGCAGAGCCTAGAACCAATCCTGGTAGTCAATAAGAATTTCTTGAGTAAATGAAGGGATGTGTGAACTTGCTGCTCTAGGGAAGGCTTAGTTCTCTTTGTGCCTTTTGATATTTTTTCTTCTCTAATATGTGCATCTGGGTGGAGACTGGAAGCCACTCAGCTCTGTTCCCCATCCGATCCCAGAACAGGCCCTTTGGGAGTCTACGCTGAGCCTGGCATAGCCCTCTAGCCCTCTCTTGCTCTGGTTTCCAGTGGAACACACGCTCCCTCTCTGTGGGGTAGCCGCATGGGTCTCTGGGCTTTGTGGTGAAGCAGGCAGGGCCTCTATCTCTTCTTAGCACCTGGCAGTGATGTTACTTATTTGAAGACCACTAGGAGACGCCATGTGCATCAAGAGGCCACAATGATGGTTGATCTGCACCATCTAGGTGTCCACTTTAGGAGGTTTGTACAGGAGTAAAACTGCCTAATAAAGCATTTGGTAGAGTGTGTCTTTGCTGTTATGCAACATGGAACTGTATCTTCCTTACAGATCTACTGGGGAGGGGTGACCGGTTAAGGGAAGGGTTCAGCCTCTGGGTGTCTGGTTTACTTCTTACTCACTTCTTTATTCCTCCCTTCAGGTGCATCCCAACATTATTCTTTATGCCCGTCATCCCAAATGGTCTCAAACCAGCCTTACTCTTGACCAGTAAAACCGAGGAGAGACTCAAGAGGCACCTTTGGCCATACTTCGGGCTGGGATCAAATTCTGGTTTCAGTACGAGTTTTTGGCTTCCTTATCCTGGAAGATATAGAAATCTCAGTAGGCATGACAATCACTTTATCCTGCTTTCCCTTAGTTCTAATATTTCCCGGAACCTTTGAGTGTTCTGTAGTCCTTATTAATTGGAGGGTTAGACGTTTTTGCAATGCCGTGTGATCCTGGGTAGAAACCCACATGGTCTTTCTGGTTTATATTCTAGCTGGGTATCAGGGCCCACCTGGTGCATCTGATTTTATCACATCTCTATCCAGAGCAAGAGTTATCAGACTCACTGTAGCCAACATCATCTAAAACTGTTGGGGCATAGATTTCAGGGCTCTATCTAGATGGTTTCTCTCTCTCTCTCTCTCTCTCTCTCTCTCTCTCTCTCTCTCTTCCATCATAATGCTTTGAAGTAGGTTCTATTTTTACCCATTCTATACAGATAAAGGAAGCAAAGCTCAGAGTATGTAACCTGCTCAACTTCATGGGGTTATAAGTAACAATGAAATTAGCACGTCTTGTCTTTCCACTATGCAATGAGATGGGCCAGGAAAGGCACACACATTGATCCAAATGTGGAGGATGCCCAAGCCTAAGTGTGATTAAGAGCTGCACTGATCATCCTCTAGCTTCTTTCCAGCCCTTCCATACAGCAATGAGTTAATGGAGAATGCTGATATCTCAGAGATGTTTTTTTTAAGCAGATAGTAGTTAGGCTTCAATCCAAACACAATTGTGAAGAATGGGCAGTCCGGCTGGGGCCAGTGAGTAGTCTGAGTCATTAAGTAGCTTTGTAAATTTGAGTATCATCCCATTAAATGAATATTTATTAAGTGATTGCATGCTCCCATGTCAATAAGACACTCTTCCTAAAAATAAAGTCACTGCTGCAGGATGAAGACTGGTGCCTGGTTACAGGGTATGGACCAAGTCTCCAGCCTGTTCCTACACATTGCTTACTGGGAGGGCAGGTGCCTTTCTTCGTAAGCTGGGGAGAACACTCACTATTCCCAGAAAATCCTAAGACTTTACAAGGATGAAATTTTCCTCAGTTAGCAAGTTTAGTGGGAAGTTGGATTAAAATGAAAATACGAAGTTTCTTTGCTGAAAGTCTTGTAAAAGCCTCTATCATGTGAATTTGAGAGGGAAATATAAGAGGAAGTAAAAATGTAGAATTCCAGTATTTTACAAATTTGAAACTGGATTGTCCTCCCATTGAGGACTGCATTGTTTGTGCTCTCCGGAACTCATTTGAAGAAATACTGATTCAAATACAGCATATTCTCTTTTGGAAAAAAAAAAAAAAAAACCAGGTAAAACAGAATAGTATATGGATGCTCAAATGATTCACCATGAAGTTTTCTTAGCCCAAATTTCTCTTTATTTGAGTGCATAGAGATCCAGAGGCCGCAGAGATACACAGTGAATATGGTTTTGCTCTGATGATTTCTCTCCACCCAAGAGATTTCTGTGCATGAGATTATTTGTCCTGTTCTCCATTCTCTGCCATTGGAAATTGGTGTTATAAAATTGTTTACCATCATTCTATAATTCATCTGCTTGATTTTTAATCTAACCATGTTCCTTACACAATTTATACATTGTTTTACACTTATGAACAATTATAAATTAAAAACAATGATGCTGACAAAGTATTCTGTAATGATTTTGTCAAAGTATTCTGTAATGGTTTTGTCATAGTGAGAATTCAGACCTCTTCATGGGACACACATAGAAGGCCTAATGATTTCTGAACACTATTTAAAGCTCATCAAAACTACAGTAGTTATCTGAAGTTTCCGAATTCATGATAAACTATGAGAATGACAGGAGCACAAAGAGAAACAAACTATGACAATCAAGGACTGAATATTTATTTCAGGCTCCAGACAAACACTAATTAACTGAGCCTTTGGCAAGATAAAACTCATTTTGAAACTGCAATACAATTGAAGTTCCAGTTCACTTATCCTCTTTTATCTCTGGAATTCGGGAAGAAAACATACGCCTTTTGGTTCATAAGACGTTCCTGTAATGGATGATAAGGCTAGGTGATTAACAGTCACCAGGCTCTGATTGTTTTCATTAGAAGGATAACATACAGCCACATTGCTCAACCCCTTCCCAGAGCCCCGAAATGGGATCATAAAAGGGGAGATGAGAAATTCTGGTTTAGATTAAAGCCAATGGCTCGAGGAATTGGCTCCGATGAGCTACAATTTACTGTTGTAAACGTGCACAGAGATGAGCTTTCTGTAGTTTTCCTCTCGTGTTTGAGATTAGTTGGAGGGGATGGTGGGGATTGTAATCTTTCTGTTTTCAGCAGACCTGATTCCAGTGACGTAAGTTACAAATGAGATGGGTGTGTGGGTGGGCCTCTACCAAATTCCCAACTAGCACTTAACCGTGGCCTCAAATCCAACGCACATTTGTCATTATTAAATCCCATTTGTGCAGCAAAGGCCTCTGGGATCTGGAGGTGGGGAGGGATTTAGAGGAGCAGGGAGAAAGAAGGAATTTGAGTGACAAGAGATAAATTACCCATGGCCGAGGAGTGAGGCTTCAAGGTACCAAATGCATGCTCTAAAGCAGTTGGTGAGGGAGAGGGTGGCCGGTCAATTTAAATGCTAGTTTTTAGATAAGGTCAGCAACCATGGGAGCCATTTGCTACAGCAATGAATGAAGCAAAGTTACCTGTTCTTCACCCATGAGTGTCAGATGCTAGGTTAGGTCCCTAGATATGTAGCCTCATTTATATTTTACAACAAAGGGCAGGAGACATAATCATTAATCAAACGGACCTGTTTTCAAATTCTGAGGGTAACAGAAGTAATATGTACCCCACGGGGTTATAGGGATAAAGTAAGACAATGCATATTTTTTAAAAAAATGTAGAGTGTCCAGCACATAGGAAACAAATACATGCAGTCTCTTTCCGAACCTGCCCATTCCCAAATCACTTACAAAACTAAACAACAGTAACAAACTCTCGCCAGAATGAGATAAGCATTCTTCAACTCATTTTGCAAATGGGATGTGAAGTGTTTTCCCAGGGCTGTCTTTGTGAGAAAATAAAACAAAACATATTACCAGCAACTGCATCTGTATGCTCCTAAATTACTGTCCCACCTTGCCAAATCGGTTTCTTTGTGGACTTCTGATTTCTGTCAGTTAAACGTCATCTTTCTCTTCTTGACTTAAAATTGCACAGTTGTTTTGGGTATTACCACCCATAAAGTACCGTCTATAAGACAAGATCTAGATTCCTTGCCTTATTTTATGTAATTCTTACGATCCTGTAAAATAGTTGCTCAAAAAATTAAAACTCGGGTGTTGGTTCATGAAATATGTTTCCATCTATCTTTCCTGGAAGTTTAAAAAGCTTTCTCAGGTCCACAGCAGATTCAGGATATAAATTAGCTAGGTCTCTTTTCTGCCTTCTCTTGTCCCTTGCTGTCTCCTTTCTCCCGTGTCTTCTCCCTCTTTTGGGCCCCACTGTGACATTTTTTGTGCCAGTTCTGCCTCACATTCTTTCTTGAATTAACAAAGTCTTTGCATTTGACTTCTCTTCTCTTCTCTGAGCTGAAGTTTCCTTGAGAGAGGAGCTCATTTATTCTGTAATCCTGACAGTCTCTGTCACAGTACAGAGAAGGCCGCTGATAAATATTTTCTGAATTGAACAAGAAACTCAATTAAATGCTAAACTCAGCATTTTAAATCAGAGCCTGGAGGGTTATCATCATTACCGTGAGGTGATTCATAGAAATAAAAATGAGATGTTCCTGCCTTTAATAAGAACCTAGAAATGACATTGCTCCGTAAGCAATAAATATCACAATAATGGATCAAAACAGAAATATTGGTAATATAATTGTTCTCAGTCAGCATGACTTGACTTAAACCTGAGAGAAGGCATTACATGTCTAAAGGAGAAAAAAATGTGTGTATCCCCCAGAAGGATATTTCTTTGGATCATTGAAATATAGAATATTATTCTGGTTATCTATTGCTGTATACAATTTCCTAAAACTCCTGGCAAGAGGGAGACCCTGAGTTTGATTTTCAGTACCTAAAACAAAAACAAAAACACTACCTAATACTTAGTGGCATAAAGCAATTCATTATTTCTCATGGCTCTGTGTATTGATGGGACTCAGCATGATTTTCCTTTGGTGACCGCATGGCTTCTTATGCCTCAGCCTAGGAAGTGACAGAAATAGAGTTGCTTTCTCCATATTGTGTTGGGTAAATAATTTACTACAGTGGACCAAGATTAAGCATGAGGTGAATTGGAATCCTTCTCGTGATTGAAGACACAGTGTGCATGGACCAGAATGGAGGACTGATGGAGGCCACCTTGGGAAGACCTACCATAAAGATGGAAGATAAAATATATCAAAGTGAGGAAGCCCATCCAGTGGGGAGCTTTCTGGCTCTGGGATATGGCTGTCTATTCTGGTGGCTGGTGACTATCCCCTTACTCTTTTGAGAAACTATTATAGACCACAGTTTTATTTTTATTTATTTCTCTCTTAAAAATAAAAAAAAAACTAAACAAACAACAAACAAAAACAATGTCCACCCTGCATAAAGGGATGCATTCTAAAGATCAAATAAACTATCAAGCAGTGATAAAGATAGAACAAATCATGCAAAAATTAAAAAAAGCCAGGTTTCATTTGGACACTCTTTGTAACCCCAAATCTTGCCATAGCTGCTGATGAACAGACGATTTACTGAGCCTACCACACATCAGCACTGTGCTTGGGCAGCCTGCTGTGATGGTTGCTCCTTCTCACCTGCTCCTCTAGTCTGGTATTCCCAAGGTATTCTGACCATCACCCTTGACTCATGTGTTTTATTTTCTGCCCATGATTCTGCGTTTCCACCCAGGCTCTGTGTTTGAACTGCAAACTGACTTTCTTCCAAGAAATTCATCTGAGTTTTATTATTCATCGTTTCAACATCTTGCACTAGAGCAATTACTTCCCTGATGTCACGTCATTCTTAGAATATTGAGTATGGAAACCTGAAAAAATGGTACCTATTTTAATCATGAGTTTCAGCACAGTTTAATAGCGAATGATGAGAAAAAGGTGTGTTTCTGGCTGTTACTCTATGGGGGATGCTTTGGATTGAGCTGGGAAGATGAGAGGATGGAGATTTCTAACCAATAGCTGGTGAGGTTGACACCAAAATAAGAATTTTTATGTGATGAAGACAAAGGAAACAGAAGAAAAATAAGAAACAGGAAAGCAGGATGGTAAAGAGCCTTATCATCTATAGTATTTTAAGCATACATCAAAAGTTCTGGGATCAAAAATCAAAAAAACAAAAGTAATAAAATCAATGTTGCCTGCCACATTAAGAAAAGGCAATGGGCACTTTGGGATTCTATAAAGCTCACAAATAAACTGAAAATAAAATATAAGATGTAATCTAGGCAGTAATCATAGTTACCTGTGTATCTTTCCATGAATTAATTAGATATAAGGAATGAATGTTAATAAATGTTTAGCTCAAGTTGTTTGAAAATAAAAAGCAAGCAAAATAAAAACATTAAAGATAGAAAAAAAAAAACCTGCCTGGTTGATATATCCTTCTAGGAACTGGCTGAGATGGAAATAGCTCTTGAAGGATTAATTTAGAGAAAATGCAAATTAAGAAAGAGATGGCATTTGTGTTTATGGAGGAGATTAAGAAAGAAACAGTCTATGTTAATAACTTTTAAATGCCAGATGAAATAGACAATTTACAAAAAAGGCAAATATTATAAAAATATAATAAATTACAAAGCGGAAAATTGGCAAAACTGTCATGGAACCATTTTCTTACTAAAGGCTTGAGTCCAGGCAGATTCTAGGATACAGTCTTTTCAGGACTCAGTAAAATGTCTTTACTATTTAACTTTCCCCTGGGCAGAGAGAAAAAATGAAAACTATGAAGTCTGTTTAAAGAGCTAAGATTACACTGAATGCAGAATTGGACAGAGAATACTTCTCAAAGGAAAATTGTCCATCTCTTATAAACAACGTTACAGGGCTAGCATAATTGTGCATGCCTCCAGTTCTAGCTACTTGGCTGGGGAAGCTGGAGGACTATCTTTGCCTAGGACTTTGGGTCCAACCTGAGCAACATAGTGAGACTTTAGTTCCAAAAAATTAAAGTATGCATTTTGATCAAAGTATGACCCAAATAGAAAGTGAATGCTCCAATTTTTAAAATGTCTAAAAATGCTCTCTCATACTCTCCTATCAGCAAACAAAGCATACCACAAGGCCAGATATTCTTTTTCTCTCAGATTTAGAAGGAAAATATTTTAACATAGAAGTAATCAAAAGGTACAAAATATCATTTCAACATTTCAGAGAGGTATTTTTACAGAATTTGATTTTATTTGTCACTTAAGAATCCTGAATAGTTTATAAGGTAACCTTCACTTCCAGAATTAAACAAATTACCGGAAATGGAGTCACCACTACCTCCGAATACCATCACACTTGAATTTGTACCAATAGAGTATTCACACTATACTCGGGAGTAAGATGAGGGATCTTCCCTGGAAGTGGCCTCCTGACTGGTGTTCTTGCTTTTCACAGCCCCTCTCTTCTTCCCAATATCTGAAATAGGGTCAGAGCACTTTTTAGGGTGCACATATGTGCATGTGCCTGCTTTTCAAGCTACCATTGGTCCATAGAGAGAAAACCAAATTTTTTATATGCCTTCTGGATTTTGCAGGATGTACCCTCAAGGTTCTAAGCAAATATAGTTCTTATCTAAAAGAGTTGATAGCTATCAAGTGCTTGGGGAAAAGATAAAGGAGGAGGGCAAGGAGGGGAGAGGCACTTTTCCTGGGGCTTACCTGGTGGACAGGACATTTGGTCCTCTTTCCATCCCTCGGTGGTGACCTATGCCCTTCTCTGAGGGCCCTTCACTATTTCTCCCCTGACTGGACCCCTTCTCCATTCTTCAGAATTCAACTTCATCAACTCTTTGACATTATTTTCCTTTATGCTCTATATCACAGTCTGCTGTCAGGTCTTTGTGTGATTGCTTTTATGACTCTCTGGAAAAGAAGTTCTTTTATGCACAACCCTTGTCAGGTGCCTTAACTAACCTCACTCAGAGGCAAAGACTCTTGTAGAGAACATACTAGCTTCTGGGAGCCTCTCTGATTGCCTGTAGATTTTGCGGAGGGAGAAGTTACTAGAAAGAAAAGGGATTGATCAGTCTATCTATGACATATACTAATCTTTAAAATATCTGGAAATAGTAAGCTAAAAGTTTTAGAGCTGAACGATAAATGTACATATTACTGAAGAATATGGAAATAATTCAGTAGAAAAGCCTTTAACTATTGTTAAATGGCCACTTAAAATTAATGTATATAATTCTGATTTGAGATGACATAGTAGTATGTAGTTTGGTTCGTACCTTCTTTCCTTAATTTGTAGACACTAAAAAAAAAGAGAACATATTCATTATAGTTTGCAAAGCAAAACTAAAAGCCATGCTCTCTTTTAGCTTAAATAATATTGATTTCTGAAATATGGAAAAATTAATTGAGTTCAGGAATTTAAAAAGTCACATTCCCAGACACACAAAAGGAATTATGTGCCAAAGCAGTAATCCACACGTGTGGGGTGTCAGAAGCAAGATGGTCATTTGAGTAGGATGAATTGGCCTGCTGGGATGACCCTCCAGCTTCATGCACCTGATAACTATGAATTTATGTCAGGCAGTGGGTACAGGACAGTTTGCTTAGGAGAGAAAGTGTCCAGTGCATAAATGTTGGTGTTGTTTAGGACAAACAGCTTCTCTAAGAGATAGAACAGATACTGATACTTCCCACTAAGTAGAAGTTTTCTCTGTTGCCTGCATTAAAAAGGTTGAAATCAGAGATTTGCCCTGAAGTCCTACACAAACACTGAGGGATCATCATACATTTGAGAACAGCTAACACCTCCAAAGACAGCTGAGAAATGCAACTGACCTGAGAAGACAGAGTTGATAGATGATGAACAGGCCATGGTCTTCATAAAAATGCAAGATGTCCCATCTACTGATGCATGAAATCCTGGAATTGAAAAGATCCTGGAATTGAAAGTCTTGATGATCAAAACTTAAACAAACAAACAAACAACAACAACAAACTCAGCTTTATAGATCAGTTGTAAAGCAGAATTAGCAAAACTGGAGAATAGATGTAAAGAATTCTCACAGAATATGAGGCCAAAGGGATTAAGTGTTTAGCAAACAAGTTAGGAAAGAGAAAAATAGATCCAAAAGGTCAAATAGAAGTTTAGAAGACTAGTGAAAATTCAGGGAAAAAATTCTTAATCAATAGTATAGAATACCTTTTTTCAAATGAAAGAGAGATTATACCTTCAAGTTTATGAAACAAAATTTTCATCTATAATTTCAGACCACCAAAGGCGAGGAGAAAGAATCTCAAATGTGAGATACAGAGCCAAATACACACAACACACACATATTTGGAGAGAACCTACAGTGCAGTTGAAATCAAATCCCGTGTATAATAATGGCAACAGTGGATAGAGAGAAACATTTGAACAATATACTTCACTAACAACTAAAAACTGTGGTTTTTTATTCAGGAAAAGAAAACATGCAAACAAAAAACTTTGTTTTCTGGTGCAATTATCCACTTAAACTCTTCTATAAGCAATTACAGAAGAGAATACTCCATCAAAGCAAAAAGAAATCCCAAACAGGGAACAGGATGCAAAACTCAACTTGGTTTTGATGGAAATGACAGAGTTTGGTGATATATTAGATATACAGAAGTTTTAGTAACACTGCACAGTTCCATGTATCATTTCAGAACACATACAAATTGCTAAGATATAAAAACTTACATATGTTTGAAGGAACGATGCACATCAGATTCAGAATAAAGGTCACCTACAGGGAATGAAGGTTGGGAAGGCCGCCAAAGGGGAATTCGATTATACAGGTGATGTTTTATTTCTTTTAAAAACTGAAGATCTTGAGCTAATATAGCTAAGTGTTAACATCTGTTAAGTCTACGTATTGTAAATATGGAGTTTGGTATTTTATCATTTTCTTTACATTTGAGATTTTGCAGAATCATATGATGTACTAGATTAGAAGTGAGGAAAGAGAGAAAGCTTTGAGTAGATATTTCAGGTATTTTGTTGTGAAGAAACAGAGCAATGCAGCAGAATTGGGGTGGGGTGGAGGTTACACTGGGTGCGGATGAAGAAATGATCTGGCAGGGGGAGGAGACCGAGCTTGGGAGCTGAGGGAAGGCGCCAAGGTTGGAAAGATGATCATGTTGGTGCGGAAGCCACAGCCCCAAAACACAGCACCTTAGCATTTGAGCAAAGAGCAGAAATAGAGCCCAAGACCTTCATTTCTGACAGGCCTGCAGCATCATTTCTGACAGGCCCTCTTTACACATCGAGGACCAGAGTATCCTTATTTCTGAAGACTGAGTCAGAGAGAACCCGAACAAACATGTTTTGCTAAGCTCTGCCCACCTGTCCCCTGTTTATTGTCATTAATCCAATACCTCTTTTGTCCAATCATACTAGTTCATAGTTACCTACCTCTTTGCTAAATTTAGCATAAAATCACGTAGGTTTCTTTGATCTTCATTTTGGAAGGATCTTGTGTCATATAAAATTCACAACAGATGAATTCAGACACTTTTCCCTTACCAGTGTGCCTTTTGCTATAGGGTCCCCATCAGGAACATAATATAAGATTTGTTTTTTCAATTGTATGAAGCACAGAGTGCACAGCAAAGCCTTTGATTTTTATTTATTTTTTATTTTATTTTATTTTTTGGTATCAGGGATCGAACTCAGGACTGCATGCTTGCAAGGCAGATGCTTATGCCACTAAGCTAAATCCCCAGCTTCAGCCTCTGCTTTTTAAAGCAACAATAACTTCTTCATCCTACTGAACATCTGGAAAGAGATGACATTATTGGGCATGATGCATTTTCACTGGAACTTGGTAGTGAGAATAGATGTAAAGGTGTTTGACAAGAACCGTTCCATTCTGTCCTTGACGTAGAAGTCAAAATCATTTCTGGAGAGTGGGCGAAGTGTTATCAATGGTTGATGATTGTTGTCAGGTTGACTGAAATACTATTTAGACCTGGTGGCACCCACCCTTTCTCCAAGTTCTGTGAGTGTTAGCAAATGACACAGTCCCTACCACAATCCGTGTGTAGCTAATTTCTTTCCTTCTCACAATTCCCTGGTGCCCCTTGGTGGTGACCAATGCCTTCCTCACTCTAGTCTCTGGGGACGCTGGCCTGATCTCTCTGCCTTTTCTGCCTTCTCCAGAAAATCACGTAGTTGGACTTACATGATACATGAGATGTGATCAGAATATATGGTGAATGTTTGCATTTTTAAAACTTCATTACACTAAAACACTCATTGCTACTAATTCTTTTTCATATAAAATGGGGAATATGCTCTTTTCCTCTCTCCACTGCCACAAAGGCAGCTCCATACAGAAACGTACCAGAGTGGTCCAGTCAGACATGCTGCCTCCCGCTCATGCACATGCCCTGCCTTTGTACATTGTCAGCTCGTCTCCCTGGCTGATTCCATATCATAGGAATTCTCTTAGATCCCTGCACAATTTATTAAGCCAGGTAAAACCCATCTAAACCAGGTAAAATCCATCTAGAATGATAGAAGTTCTCCAGGTCTATCAAAACTCAACTTATTTAATATGTACAACTTCATTGGGAGAAGCTGTCTCACCCGGGCAGCTATTCTGCCTATTATCCATCTATGATAAGTTCAGTTCATTGCCTCCCATAGTAGAATACATGATCATCAGCCAGTTTATGCTGAAAATTTCTTGTTCTTTTAGATCCTTCTCATAATCCAGCTCTTTGGGGGAATCTTTTGTGATACAATCTGCTTTCCTCCTCTTCCTCCTCCTCTTCCTCCTCCTCCTCTTTCTTCTTCTCCTTCTGCTCCTCCTCCTTCTTATTTTTCCTAGTATTTACTTTTAGTTAGTGCCATAATTTTAATAAACATTCTCTCTGTATCATTTACTTTTGTCTTACAAGTATGGGTCATACATCTAAATAGAAACTCAGATAAGAGCATGGAACCAGTATCCAGGCTTGACCTGAGCACAAAATGAAAGCCTGGTGTTTGCAGATAATTAATGTGAGGGCTTTATTTTTGAAGAATTCCTTTGATGCCACAGTACTGTACAAGAAACTGAACTCCTTAATTTGAAAAATACAGAAAAGACTCAGGTGGCTGAGGATGCAGCTTGATTTCTGGACTCTTTTTAGAGATTCTGTACCTTGGATTCATACTGAGAATTGTGTCAATTCCTGTGGGCAGAATCTGCCTGAACACAAGCCAATATCTTTAAATGAGACAACACAGAAAGAGTTATACTTTTCTATAAACTTGTTTATTGGTTTTTTGAGAGGCAGTCAGATGGGGGTCATTTGCTAAGTTAAATAGATTCAAGTTTGATGAAATACCAGTCATCTTCCTGCTGTCCTGGAGTATCTTATGGCTTCCTATGACCCCCTGTCTGCTTTATTTTTCTCCCTGGCCCTTATCACCATATAACAAACTATATATTTCATGTTCATTTCTTTGTCGTTTTCCATAATGATAAAGATTTGTCTGTTTTTCTCACTACGACATCTCTAAAAAACAGCATGAGGAACATAGCTAACACTCAAAAAAGAACAAAGATTGAATGCTGGAATGCCTCTGTTAAAAAGCAGCAAAAATGAAATAGCCTTAAAGACCAATAACTAAATTATGATGGTAGAGCCCAATGAATGTGCTCCCATGCTCTCTAGAGCACAGGTAGACTTAGGTGGGGTAACAGGCACATCTGACATCCTCAGCACAGCTCTGTAGGACACCTCTATTTCAGTGAAGCTTCTTGCCATGCATGCTGAGGTTTGCTATCTCAAATATACTGAGGAGGGTCTTTCGTTTTCCACCCTAGTGGCTTCTCTGAGGCCCTGGAGCTTGGCAGGTTTGGGCAGGTACAGTGAGAATGCACCTAAGCAAACAATCCTGAAGGCAGCTGGCTCTCCATCACAGCCCATGGAAGCTGACCCTCAAAGGCTCCCACTGCCATCCTGCTGATGGAATGTTCTAGAACAATTTAATAAATGTCTTCTCATGGGGTCCTGGCTCAGTTAGTACCCCTTGCCCACTCTCATTTTGTTTTGCTTTTCTCCTGTGAGTCAGTCTTCCTGCTCTCATTCTTACCTATTGGCATCATCTCTAATGTGAACTACCATGTCCCAAGCTTTGTTTTTGGGAAAATCCAAACTCAGAGAAGGAGGAAGATGCTCTGGTTAATATGGTGACAATCTACAGATGCAACCTCTGCATTCACAATTATTGTGTTGGCATTAGATTCTGGTTAGTTTAGAATCTGGTTTTGATTTCGCCAACGCTTTTTTTTTTTAAGCTAACTTTTATCTGAGTGCCTTACTTAAGACCTTTTCTTTTTTTCTATGATTAAGAAAGGTTAAGTGTCGGCTGGTTAAGAATATTTCTCTTCTCACCTGATTTCTGGTGTGTTTTTGACTGCCGTACTTTTTCTCACAGCTGCACAGCTCTGGCTGTGACAGCTGTAGGACAGAAGAAAGCTGTATTAATCCAGGGCTGGAGGAGCCTCAGCTCCCAGCGCCTGAGATGACAGCTCTAGCTCTGCAGTATTAACTCCAAAATCCTGGCGCAAGAGCCTTTTCCAACTGCATTATATGGAGACAGTTTCCAAGGGTATGACTTGGCTCTCACTTTTTAATGTTTTAGCTATTTTCAGACTAATGGAAAAAATTCAGAGTGGCTTACAGGTTATGTGTGAATGCATGTAGATGCGTCTTTGGTAAGATGCGTTGTGTCTGGAATCAAACCTGGAACAAAAAAATAAGAAACCGAAAGACAAGGGTACACATTTTGGGGTGGCACAAAAAAGGAGCACATTTATGGATCATGACGACCCCCTGCACATGCATTTATTGGTACTCTCTAATCAGTTGTGGGTGGCAGGTTCTACAACAGAAATATTGTCTCCCTGATTTTTTGGGTTTGTGTTAGGTGCTTTTCATTTAGCTGTTGTATTTTTTCTTAACATAAAGTGAGCAAATCTTAGCTATTGTTACTGATTTAACTTCCATTCCATCAGTCATCTTTGTGGATCTGATTCTTTGAAGACCGTTTTGAGATAGTGGGTCTAAAATATCAAAAACAGACTAACAATCGGACAACTCTTACTTACAGTGACTTATTAATATAATTTTTTGGAGATTTAAAAAGAATTCTTACTTTTTAGAGAGGTGAATTTTCTAAAGCACATTCGGTAGGAATTAGAAATCCTCTTTAAAAGTGTTATTTTCATTTCAATGAATATTTATGAATTATGCATATTACTGGGGCTCAGTGTGAAGATATTTGCATGCTTCCATACAGTGTTCATGGAGAAAATTTAACATCTTTTCATCCGTTCATCTTCCCAAACTCTAATCACTGTTCTACATTGAAGCTGACTTTGTTTAGCAACCACTTATAAGAAAAAATGTGGCACTTGTGATTTTCTACATAAACAAATTATGACAAGGAATTGGTTTCAAAAAGCTCATATGTGACTGTAGCCCCGGATCTTAATGTCTGATTTTAAATATTTCTATTTATCAAAATAGTTTCATTCTTTTATTTGTACGTGATATAAACTTTAACTTAAAAATATATAATGAGAAATACTGCTTTTTTGTATTTTATCTACTGGAAACCAGTGTAAAAGCTAGTTTTAAGGGGTTTTTGCTCCTAAAACCGTTTCTGAAGACTGTCACAGGCACTGCTGCAGAGTGAACTCCTGTAATGAAACGGAGACAGGGTGCTGT
This sequence comes from Cavia porcellus, assembly GCF_034190915.1. Lineage (NCBI taxonomy): Eukaryota > Metazoa > Chordata > Mammalia > Rodentia > Caviidae > Cavia > Cavia porcellus. The sequence goes on along the minus strand of NW_026947515.1, from coordinate 43,739,061 downwards.
CTCCTCAAATCCAAGGCTGAATAGGCAGTCTTTTTACTAAACTCTGCAAGCCATTGCAGCTCTATTATTTATCTTCAAAGTCTTTAGCTTCTTAATTATTTCTGTGGATGCTAGGTTAGAGGGGAAATAAATCTGTTATAATTAAGTTGAAAGGTTATGACAAGCATATCATGGAGGGGTATGCTGTTTATTTTCATTTTATGGAGACTTTCTGGTGACCGGATCACTGCTTATTGCTAAATTTAACTGGTGAGTTTGAGAAGCCATATGAAAGTTAAAGAAAGTAAGAAATTGCCTCACATGCTTCTTTATCTCCAGCATTTTACCTGAAAGCTTTTATTATCCTGTATATTTTTATTACAAATCCTGTGATCTATTCTTTATGTTTATTCAAAAGTCCAGTCTTTTTTTTTTTTTTTTTTGAGACAGTATCTCACTCTAGTAAAGGCTGGCCTTAAATCCATACTCTCCTGCTTTGGCCTCTCAAGGGCAGAAATTTCAGGCATCACTCTATCAAGCAGAAGTGACTTTTATAATTAAAAATCAATTTCAGTACTTGGAAGCAGTAGCAGCATCTTTATTCCCAACCATAACATAACTAAATAGTCTTTCGGCATTTATGAGGCAGAAAACACACATGTAGATGTGTAATTTTTGCACACATTTAATTTATATATCTAATAGAGATTTAATTCACATATCTATATAGATATAGATGATATAGACATAGATTATATAGATATAGATTATATAGATATATATTTCTACATCTATATGAAGATATAGATATGTGTTTCAAAATGAAAAATTAATTAAATATGCTTAATAACGTGAATTAATGTTGATTGTTCAGCACTGCTTAGTATTGGATGAGCTTTTTTCTGATCAAAGGAAGCCGTAGAGGGCTCTTACAGTCTCAGATATCTGGGCCCCCGATTTGCCTTGACTATTTGGAGATGTCGAAAGAGACATAGTCTCTGGAATGGATGCAGATAATTATCTGGACAGGAGCCAGAACTATGATGTAGTGTGGTGGGTACTTGTGTTTAGCTGTGCTTCCATATATAGAGATCTGCTACCCTTGAAATTAATACCAACAGTTTATTTCAAAGCCAGTCATTTGGAACTTGGAATTTAGAGTAATACTATAAATGGTGGTTAGGCTCTTTTCTGCTTATACGATATATTATAATTGTCCTACTTGAAGCAAGCCAAAAGAAAGTTGAAAGTGATCGTAAGATGCAGAAACTTCCATTACTCTGAAGGACCAGATTCTGCTCTCTCTTCCCTCAGTTTACAAAAGGAGATGCATTAAAACAGTAAAATAAATGAAGCAAAAATAAAAGGCGTATAAGCAACAAGTCTGCAGCATTTAAGTGTTTATGCAAAGTGTGGACTAAGCACATGACAGAAAAGCCAGGTCCTAACATCAACTGACTACGTGTAGGACTTGAACATCACTCCTAACCTCTTTCCTGTCTTATGACATCTCTAAAATAAAATCAGAGCTCCCACAAAATCTACATCTAAGAGAAAATGTGTCATACCTTCCCCTATACAAAGCAATGCAGCTAGAGAAAAGCACAGCACGGTGCCTGTTCAATTCTTCCTAAAGAAAATCATAAAGACCAAGTACGTAGAGGCCCCTATACTTCTATTCCAGACTCCAGTTTCCAAAGCAGCATTTCACTTTCCCCTCCCACACCTCCATTTATTCCTTTTTCTTAGGATAGAGAAGCAACCAACCAAGATGCCCACTCTTCTTTGCCCACTCTGCCAACCCACCTGTGCTTCCACCCATCTGCCCCACCCTCAGTTCTTGTGGGTGAACTGCTTTCTGATCAAAGGCTTTCCCTTCTGCCTATGAATTGACTTGCAAGTCCTCTCGCCTGCTTAAAAGCTTTGCTTCTGCAGCTTTTCCCTATTTAAAAGGAGCAGTAGCTCAAGATTCAGTTTTTAAGCTTCTTCTCTGGTCATATTTCTAGGAGACTTCATCCCTTCTGATCTATAACCTGGCAATAATAACATTTGTGTCTGTCTCTATTGTAACCTCTTCCCTCAAGATGACACTGGTGCATTCAGTTGCTTTAGGGACATCTTTGTTTGGATGTATCATAGACATGCCAATCTAGACAAGTCTAAAACCTCAATGTTGGTTTGAACAACATTGGCTCAGGTTTCTTACTGTTTCCAAACAAAACAAAATAAACATATGTACTTTTGTTGATTTTCTACTTTAAAAATCTGAGAAAATAGCATGATGTATCATTTGCTTACCTTTCAAACATAATGACTTCCTCCATCTCTCTGTCTCTGTCTCTGTCTCTCTTTCTCCCCCATTACTTAATGACAGGGGTACAAACTAAGAAATATATCATTAGGAATAATACAGTGGATGTATAGATCAATCCCTGGAGGTGGCTTCATGATGTGACCAAGAAAGACAATGAACATAAGATGCATGAGGCCAATTCTGAAGTCATATTCTTTTATAGTAAACCTTTTTTGTAAATAAAAGTACTTTAAAATAATGACTAAAAGTATAGCATAAACCAGTAGCATAGTCATCTGTAATCACTGTCATATGCTATGAGCTGTATGTAATTGCATGTGATAATACTTTTATATTACTAGCAGCATAGTAGGTATGTTTATACCTCCATCACTATGGACTTTTCATAGTTATGATTTCTAAGTGATAGAAGTTTTACAGGTCCATTATAACCTTGTGGGACCAGCGTCATACATGGGGTTCATCAGTATACAGAACCTGCCTCTGTGTACATGAGTGTGTATGCATGTGTGTGAACTTTAGTATACAACTCATTAGCAAATTCTACAAGCTCTGTAGAGAGTATATTCCAAATCTGGCCACTCCCGACCATATGGCTGTCACCATATAGCTTTCATTTTAACTATTTCGATAATTTTCTAAATACCCTTCTTATCTTGCCTGGTCTCTGTACAGAAGGCAGAGTGCTAATGCCTGCTAGAAAATAACACTCCTCGTCACGAAAAAAGGCTTCTCTTTATATTTATATGAAGTTCTTATGCTCGCTTTGGCAGCACATATCTATTTAGATTAAGTTTTGTGAGTTTGATCCCTGGTACCCCCCCAAAAAAAATTCTTTCTCCCCATTGGTTACAAGATCTCTCATGAACTTGCTGCTGGCTGCCTGTGTGAACTCACTTCCCACTGTGCTCTCCCTGGCTCACTTTGTTCTGTTTGCACCATACCTCACACTGTTTCTCAATCTCTGTAGCCCTTGTTACACCTCAGAGACTTTCATTTACTGATTCCTTGCCTGTGACCGTCTTGTCTCTGGTGACTCAGGGCTTGCTGACTGACAATGCCTGCTGGGTCTAGTGTGGGGTGTTGGTGATGCCGGCGGGGGAGACAGGACAGGGTATGTTGGACATGTAACTAACAAATGAAAAGAAATTGTATTTTTGTGTTAAGTAATGCTATTCATTATGTAAGAAAATAAAGTAGGACAAGAGGGTAGAAAGTGCTAATTTAAATGTAACCATTCAGGATGTTAGTTTAAATGTAGCAATCTGGAATGTTTAGTAAGATAGCAATATATTGACAACCTAGAATAAATGGAAGAAAAATATGTTTCTATTTTGCAAGATCTGGAGTGACAGATTCTGTGAAATACTATCCTCTACTTTTCTGTAAGTCCTTTAGTATTCTTCTCCTCTACCCTCATCAATTTCTCTTAAATTACTGAATCTTTTAGTGATGCATAAATTAATGCTCAAAAGATTTTAAATATATTTCCTTTAAGTGTTTAGTTACACACAAAGAAATGAGTGTTACCAGATAAAGTGAATTTTTACCCCAAATTTTATTTACTTTCTTGTGTACTTGCTATTACTTCCAAACTGATAAAATAGTTGGTAGCAGGCTTGTGTTATCTCTTGCTTTACTGCTAAAACATTCAGGGTCTCACCAGTAAGTATGATCTCAGCAAATATAGTTTCGAGTATTCCCAATCATATGAAATTTATCAAGAGTTTTGTTTCATTCTATTACAAATGGATTTTGTGTCTTATTAATGTCCTTAAGCCACTGTAAAGATGGACTGCGCCCTTTCCTGTAGTTCATATTACACAACCCTTGTTAACCTTCTGTCTTAGTTCTTTGGGCTACTATAACAAAATACCTGAGACTGCTAGCATTTAAACAACAGAAATCTGTTTATCAGTTCTGAAGGGTAAGGGGTCCAATAATCTAGGCACTAGCATTTAGTGTCTGGTTAGAGATTTCTGTTTGGTTGCAATATGATGCTTGATCGCTTTGTCCTCAGAAGGTAGAGGAGGAAAAAAGGGCTTAAAATGTCCCCATGGCATTTTATTAGTGTATTTATGTCAATCACAAGGGCTCCACTTTCATGAGCCAATGACTGTTCAAGGCCCTTTCTGGTGATTGCTATACTTGGATCTGAAATGTTCCCCAAAGACTCACATGTTAAAGGCTTGATTCTCAGTTTGGTGCTTTGGGAGAAGGTGGAAACCAGGAAGTGAGGCCATTGGAGGAAGTCCTATGAGGAAGTTTAGGACATTCATCTCTCTTTTACTTCCTGGTCAAAGGTGAATGAGTGGATCTGCTGCCTTGTGTTCCCGCCATGGATACGCTGACCTAACACAAGCCTAAAAGCAGGACTGACCAGCTGCCATGCATTGGAATCTCCAAAACCGTGAGCTACAACAGATATTTTCTCTCTTTAATTTGATTTACTCAGTTATTTGTTAAAATGATGGCAAGCAAATAATAGTAATTGAGATGCAGTTTTGAGGATCACACTCAGAATACAGAATCTTATAATGTAAGAGTTAGCTTTGCCTGATATTGGAAATATATATATATATATATATATATATATATATATATATATATCTTTGTTAGTATTCACCTGGAGTCAGTTTTATGGTGTTTAATTTAAAATATTTATGTTTGTATTTGCAGGTGATATTGTAGAAAAGTTTCGGTTTTACAGATCGTCAAATAAGAGTTGCTATAGAACCACAGGAGACCAAAATTTTTCTTTTCTCAAATATCTTGTGGAAAGAAATCAATTATCTAGGTCTTAAAGTTTTAAAGAAAAATCTATTCATGAATCCTGCTGAGCTGATGCTGCTCTGAAAGACAGCACTGCAGTATATCTTAATTTTTTCTTCAGAATAGAGTTGTAATTTCACTTTGCATAATTTTTGTAACTTGTATCTTATTAAAAAATCGCCTATTTTATCCTTATCTCTAAGCATATCAGTTTAGAGTTGTGCAAGCTATTCATTATTTTTAAAATATTTCTCTGTATTGCTTTTGTATATTTGTGTTTATTTATTTGATTTTAACTTCATGTTGTTGTATTTTTATCTTTATTTCCTGATACGATAGAATAAATGCATTCACTATTTAGTTTAGAAACAATTCTGGAAGCAATTGATAGATTCCCTTGGTTTTGTGCTGTTTAATTCAACTAAAATATTTTATAATTGTATTGCTTGTATCTGCTGTCACCTTTGCCATTAGTTTACATCTTGGGTGAGTCCCATCTCCATGGAGACCTCCCTGCTCACTGGCCATCTAGCTGTTTGGCCCCATCAGGTTCTATGAGCAGATATGCAGGTTGTAGTAGATATGTGGGTTGTATGTTCTCACACACCTAAATGGAACTTCAAACAACCAACCATGACATGAGATTTGAAGTCATCAGATGCTACTACTGGAAATGGCTTCTTATCTTTCCCCTTAATGTACTTCCTATTATGTTCCTTGAACAATGTTTGGCTTGGCCCTTCCCCTTTTGAGACTGTTAACATTTAGTTTTCCCACTGAAACACTACAGAATTCCAGTTAATGGAAGAATCGTTTCTTGTACTCCTGTGAAGACATTCAAAGTTATCCTTATGTCACGGATTGGTCAATGTCAGTGAAATTCATGAGAGAGAAGTGGGCACACATGTGACTTTACCTGCCATTCTAAACTGAGCTAGAGATTTGGAAAGCAGCATGTGAAAGTTTAGCATCCTTAAGGAAACAAATTATTACTGTTTTAACTTTTGTACTGGTAACATTCAAATGACAGAATTCCTGAAAGTTAATTTAAATGTATGCAGTCAGTGTCAAGACTAAAATAATATTCAATTATGTTCACTGTGAAAGACAAGAAAAATAGTATACTTGTTATTGGTTCGGGGAGCCTTGAGCTCACTTTGTAACCGAGGCTGGTCTCGAACTCACAATGATCCTCCCAATTCAACCTCTCAAGTGCTGGGATTACAGGTGTGTGCCACCATGCCTGGCAAAAGTATTCATTTTTAAAACTGTTATTTAACTGATTTTCTTTTAGGAAATCTGTTTCAGCAAGAACATTAGACAATTGTGCTTCCCAATCACTCCCTGGCTTTTGAAATACTATTGCATGCTGCTTCTTTGGTGACTTTTGTCCAGGCACTGTGGGCCTTTTTTAGTATTGAGAGGTGGAGTGGGATGAGAATGGTTGAATTGTTGTTGTTCAGATTTTCCAAGCCCAGAACAACATGGGAGGAGACCAGCGGATTTCTGCAGGTGTGCGCTGCCATTCTGCAGGGGAAGATAAGAGAAGGTTAGAGGGGGGAAGCTGAGCCTAGAAGTAGCCACGGTTAGCTATACCTGATGGAAAAGGAAGGGACCACTCTCATCAGATGCTCTTTCTGAGAAAAGAAAATTATTTTCTTCCTGCTTTAGATGTGCAACTGAACCCACTGTCATTAAAGATGGGTTAACAAGAGAAAGACACACACCTTTATTTAATATAAGTTGCATGGGGCATGGGAACCTTCAAAGAAACAGGCAAACCTGTGTATTTTATATGAATTTTCATGAAGAAGTGGAGAGGGTATGATCTAATGGTAATAAATGGGGAGATATTAGCGAGGGTTGTGCCTTTAGAGATAAGAGTGGTCTTCGTCTGGGTGCAGAGAGGGCATCTCTGGGGTGAGGGTCTTTGATCTACTTCAGGGGAAAGGATAGGGCAAAGCCAGAGAGGGACCTTCTTAGGTTTTATGACCTACTTTGGGAAGAAAGGCTAGGGATGATGAGAATGACCTTTATGCTACTCTTGTTCTTTCAAATGCCATGGTGGTCTACTTTGGGATAGTCTTCAACTCCATTATTCCTCTCTTTTTTTAGTATGGCACCATGCTCAGGGTGGCAAAGCTTCCTAAGGTGGGATCTCAGCATGACACAGATACTAGATTTCAGTGTATTGCCAGAAATATCATTAGATTTCTGATTTTTTTCTTATTTCCAGCTAATTTCTCTGTGGTTTACGCATACCTTTTATTTTGACAGGTGGGTTTTCTTCTTCTTTTCCTTTTTCTAGTATATTATCCTTTCAAGTATGGTGACCTGAATGTTAATGATGTCTTACGTCCTTTATATTTTCCAGAAATCCTTCAGTGTTCGGCAGTGGAATGAATTCTTGCTTCATTTCAGGAAGGGATGTAAATGTCTCCCTTAAGCCCATGTAATATCCTTTGATCAGTTCACTAGAAATTTGGCATGGAAGGTGAGAGGAGGGCATAGTTGGGTTTACTGGGCTGAGATCTCCACTTGCCATGTATATTTTTTCTTTCTAAATGTTAAGTTCTGCAATGATGTACTTTGGTTTACCACAGCCTTGCTCATCAGCATTTAATAAATATTTGTGAGTGAACAGACTCAATGATTGGATTAGAAAGTAGTCAGTTTAATGTAGTTTCTGAGGTGGCCCTCGGTAATGAGGACATCTTTTCCATCTTGGCTTTCTCCCAGTAGTCCAGGAACAAAGTTAGCAACTGGTTGTTAAGTCAGACTGATCCATGTACTGTAATGTTTTTTCTCTGTGTTGCTCGGGGCTGAGATAGACATTTTGCCACATGCTACATGCAGTGGATGACTGGTAGACAATGAGTCTTTCCGCAGAAGCAAACTCCATCAATGACTCCCCACACAGAACCCAGCAGGAAAGAGTCAGGAAGGACAATCAGGTTACCAGTATGCCCTATTCTGTGGATAAAGAACAATTCTTGGCAAAATGGGGAGGCTGAAGCAGCTTGAAGATTTAAAAAAAATTCCTGCATGTCATTCTATTGCATGGAGCTATATTTGAATTTTATCTGGTGGATGTGATTCTCTTTGATCAGGTTGGCTGTTTGAAGGGATTTGGAGCAGAATAGATAATCCAAACTTTGAGCATAAATCAGGGGCTGGGGGCTGATGATGCCTGGCACTTTCTTATGATAATGTACGATCAGGGAATGGCAAGGAAAATACGGTGGCCTTATCTCAGTGTAGCAGCCAGGGGTGGGATGGGGTGGGTAAGCTCAAGCCAAAGGAAAAGGGGGGGAGGGAAGATAACTCAGTTTGAATTTTTTTAGCATATGATGAAACTGAGCATAATGTTCCAGCAAATGGCTAAAATTCAGCATTTTAGAATTTGACTGAGGTAAAATACCAACATAGCTAGGCAAAAACAAATGTGGTCAACAACCCTTTTTCCTGATTGTATTCAGTTTGCTTTTATTATAATTTTAGGGATCATATTTGCTGGAGTCTTTGGTCTTGAAACTCTTTTTATGTGGATGAAAGAAGCGACCTATAACGTGATGGCTCCTATAACATCTAAGGCATATATTAAGAAAATTCTTGCTTTAAAGTAAGTACACACACACACACACACACACACACACACATGCACATACACACACACACAGTGACCTGGGAGAACTGATCAAGTCTAGAAAGTATGATTGGTATCTGGGCCCCTAATGCTGTAGAGAGTCATTCTTCACCAGAGGGCTTAAATAAAATCTATATTAATCTCCTTTAGTGCAAAGTACTCAAGTATTCAAGTAAGAATAAAATGAAAACTGGAATGGTACTAAATGTCTATTATGTCATCACTGATTTAGTTTAGTTTTTAAAATCATCTTTGCAGAATCCAGAGTCCAGCCAAGTACTTCTGAATGATCCCTGCCTGCTAAACAAGATTCAGTAGATGGGGGAGAGGGAAATAGTAATCTTCTAAATTAAGAGTTGCAATTAAATGACAAACTCCCCTGAAACATGCAGGTATAAACAACCCCACTGATATTAAAAACACAGTCAGTTAAATAGCAGTAATTTGTTTACATTATTCACTTAGACACTTTCCTAACCTTGAAAGTAGGGGCAGTGTCACACACACACATGCAAAAAGAAGGGGCAAGTTTGAGGTCTTCTGTCATGACTAGAACACCATGGATCAGGGGTTCAAAAGTCTATTTGGACATGAAAAGCTATTGAATGACCTGGCATTAATATTTCATTTATTTGTCCCAGTTTCTGCATCACTCACTATTGGGGATTAGCTTTCCACATTTCAGAGAGAGCTGTGACTGCTGACCCAGAGAAGAGGACTTTTCTATACATTGTTATCCTGATGAATGAATGACCTTATTTCACTTTCTGTTGCTAAAACTGAACATCTGAGAATAAGTAATTTTTAAAGAAAAACCTTTTGAAACCAAGAGGTTGAAATAGATCTTGGGCATTTTTAGAGTTAACTGATTTCTCCAACTTCCTGATCTAGAGAAAGAAACTTCTACTTCCAAAGCTGGTGCTAAAAGAATTTCACCAGAACAAATCTTCAACATTTCCTTGACTCTTTAGTGGGTCAAACCTGGGTAAATCTATATATGCATATTTTGTTCTACCACTTTTGTATATTGGAGTGCTTCTGTGCATGGTGCAGTGTAAAGGGAGTTGGACTAGATAGCCCACCAATTAGCCAAATTGTGAATAAATTCAGCTTTCTTTTATGTGTGAGCTTTTCTAATAGTTTTGACGGGGGGAAGGTAAATGAATACAGGGTCTAGATTCAGAGCTCTGACAGTGTCCCTGTTAACAATATTATTTAGTACACAGTTCTGGAATTTGGAAAGTCAAGACTGAATGCTGTTATCTTGTGAGGACCATGAGCTGCATCACAATGTGGCAGAAAAAAAAGTGAATGCATGAAAAAGAGAAAAAAGGGGACCCATTTCTGCAGTAGCAAGCTTATTCTTAGGAGAAAGGATTATTTCACCACTGAATGTAGTCTCTGCCACCCAGACTCGTCCAACTACCCCACCTCCAACAGTGTGCCCAGGAGACAGGCTTCCACATACTTAGAATAAATCATATTCAAACCCCAATGAACAAGCAACAAGTTCCGATTTCTATAGAATGCTTACTCATTTCTCTTGAACTGACTTGGGCACTGTTGTGGTTTGTTTAAGTGTAACCCACAAAGCTTCAAATAGTCATGGAGGAAGCTGAATCTAGTATTTGTGATTGGTTTGGTGTCTAGTGCTTGGATTGGTAGTGTGGGTGCTGCACCTACCCAGGGATGGGTAGCTGGCATACAATATAAAGAAGGAAAGGAGGCACGCTTTTGCCTTTTTGCCTTTCTCACTCTTGTTGCTTGAGGCTGGCATGAATGACTGCCTCTTAGCCATGCCACCCTGCCTTGGAGCCTGTTGAGTAAGGATTGAAGCCTCCACAAACTATAAGCTAAATAAACTTTTTTGTCTTTCATTTTGGGCATCAGGTATTTCAACTCAACAACGAGTAATCAAGTAACCAAGGCAGAACTTGGTACCAGGAGTGGGGTGTTGATGTGAACATACATATACCTCTGGGAATGGCTTGTGGGAAGAGAGATGTTTGGAGGTGTTGTCTGAAAGGAGTAGAGCTGTAATGCCTTAGACAATTCTGTATGGGAGATTCTGTTCAGACCTCAGAATACTAAAAGGCTGATAGAAATCCTGCCAGCAAGCACCAGGCTCAGGAAGTTTCTGCTAGAAAGGACTACATTGATTGTTGGACTCCAGATGATGTGTGTTATGGCTTGGCAGAGTGTTTGATTGCATTTTACTTATGTCCAGAAACTTTTCCTGAGACTAAGATTAATCTGGCTGAAGAAATAAGCAATTAAATGTTGAAGTAGTGGCATGGCTATTATTGGGGGCTTTTAGCCAGGTTTACATTGTGAATCAAGAGCAAAGAGACCAGAAGAATGATTTAAATTGTTGTGAGATTGGCCAGAAAGTTATGAACTGTAAAGACAGAGCTGAGATCTTGGTTGCTGAGAAGTAAGAAAGAAATGAAAAAGATGGTCTGTGGGGAACACATGAAACAACATGTCTCCATGTTTTGCAGCCCTAAAACTGCAAAAGTGAGAGACTTTGGTTTGAGGAGAAAGCTGAAGAGTGCTATATTCCAGAATGATGGCAGAGGCCACATGAGATTCCAGAATGGTGGCAGCCACACCAGGTTCCAGAATAGAGGTGACACAGAGTAGTTGATCCTCATAGCCAGGATCAGAGTGCTCAGTGATCCAGGCACTTGACCCCTACAGCCAAGATAGAGTAATGCTTGGCTACTGCTCCAGCTGGTAACAGATCTTGGGAGCATTCACATGACACAGGTTTTAGGTTCATGGAGAATGCATGAGTTCTGAGGTTAAAAAGGCTTCCAATCCAATTTCAGAAGACCTGGGAGGCCAGGTAGTGTGCCCCTGAGAGGGGAATGTGGGAAACTGAGTGTGAAGTCAAAGTTGCATTGGAGAACCCAAAAGTTTGAAAAAGCCAGGAGCATAAATCATCTAAAGAAACCAGCAAGGAGGGTGCAAAGCAGGTCTAAGAGAGAAGTTCTGGGACCTCTAACCACCAAAAGTGCCATGGGGATGCAGTCACCCAAGCCTTTTGGAGCTCACAAACAGATTGATTCAGATGCTGAGTATAGAACTTCAGGATTTAATGTTTGTCCTTCTGGAGTTTGCCCTTCCTTTGGTCCCATTCCTTTGTATCTCCCTATTTGTATCCTTTGGAATGGTAATGTTTATGTTGCACTTTTGAATATTGGAAGTATTTAACTGTTTTCATTTGTAAAGGAGTTATAGCTTACTTTGCCTTAGATCTTGGTGGAGACTTGGGACTTGAAATTTTCAACAATTTTCAATTGTTAGGACTTTACAACACTTGGCGATAGACAAAATGTCTTTTTATATAATGGAGATACCTAAGTCCTTGGGGGGCAGGGTGGAATGTTGTGGTTTGTTTAAATGTCTCCCCAAAGTTTCATGCAGTCATAGAGGCAGCTGAGTCTAGTGTTTCTGATTGGTTCATTGTCTAGTGCTGGGACTGTTAGTGTAAGTGTTGCACCCCCAATGGGCAGGTAGCCAGCCTACAATATAAGGGAGGGAAAGAGATGTGGTTTTCTCTTTTTGACCTTTTTGCTTGCTGTTGCCATGAATGGCTGCCCTTAGAGCCCACTGAGTATGGACTGAAAGTTTCAAAAACTGTAAGCTAAATAAATCTATTTTTCCTTCCTTCTGGGTGTCATGTATTGCCTCAACAATGAAAGAAAAATAACCAAGAGAGGCACATGTTTAATTGCTTCTAGGAATAATGTAAACACAAGAAAAGGACTACTCCTAAATCCTCCAGTTGCTGCTTCTCCCATCTGAACAACAGTAAAAGTGCAGAATGTCTCCATAGCCAACATTTGCTGTCCACTCAGGGCATATTAGACACCACTGTAATACCAGAAAGGGAAAGAAAAAGCTAGTTATAAAAACCTCCATTTATGTCTGCAAAGTTTATAAATAATATCACAGTAATGGTTCAAATACATAATCTCAAGCTTTTCCTGAGTAATTTCCTTTTTGTGTATACCACTGAGATATTACCTCCACTGTGGGAAGATTATCCTTCTGAATCTCATAACTTTTTAAATCTTTCTTTTTCTCTCGGTTTGGTGGGCCTGTGGTTTGTGCAAAAAACTCACACATTTCACTTGATTTAATAACGTTGACAAAATTGGAAAAGAAAAAGAGTTCACAAATAGCTTAAAGCACCTTAATCAGGCTATCAGAAAGAGCTCATTTTCAGAGCCTTCCTTTAACTTAAACACATTAACAAGGCACTCCAATGTGAGCAGAACAGGCAGTCTGGGAGCTCATGAGTTTTCTCTGTATGTTTCTGTACTGCAAACAAAGGTCCTCAACCTATCCATCTTTCTTTCAATGCTGGGAAGAGACTTGGTAGAAACCCAGGAAAACATTAAGATCAAGAAGCAAAGTGGACAGATCTATGAATGAAAGTTTATTTGTATCAATAGGAATATTGCTGTTATGGTTTTGATAATTGTCCCCTAACGTTTCATGTACTAAAGGTTTGAGCTCTTGAGTGGTACTACTGGGTGGTGACAGAACGTTTAAGACACACTGTGTACAGCCCTAGACAATTCAAAATGCTGCTCCACAAGATAGTATAATGTAATTTTTAGTGGTAGTTTGTATGGTGATGGAGCTCAAGATAAATAGACAACATGGATCACTATGTAGGGAAGGGCACCGGTGTGGTACTGCCTCTCAGAGCTGCGTCACACTCAGTCAAATCAAAACCTGTACACATCCAGATGTAACATAAATTTGTGATATCTGGCAAGCAGGATGCAGCAATTACTGATAATAATATTTCAGTCTACCTGTGTGGGGGGGTGAAGACAGACCTTTACTATTATTAAGCAGACACGTACATTTTATAATTGATTAAACTCAGACGTGAGTATTGAGTAAACTCAGATTGAGACGTATTTGGCAAAATAATAAGTTGAAATGATTTTGTAGCAGCTATAGTACAAGAAGTAGAACATGTATCAAATAGCTTTGCTTATAGTTTTTGCACAATAATCACTAATACTAGAAAAATAAATGTTTGCTTTTTATTATTTTTTGGAACAAATAGAACTGCATTCTTCCAACTCAGTGAAAAAGTTCTTATCTTTACTAGAATTTGAAGACTTGTCTTCCCATTGAAAAATATCTCTTGCTTCATAATCATGCCTTATTCATGCCATCAGGTAACCATATACATTTGTGAACAATTATTTTCAAGGATGATGCACATAGAGAACAAAAATATATCAAACATTTCTGCTGAGCACCTTGAGAACTCACTAAGAACTGCTACAACTTTCATCAAACCAGACATTGATGTATTGTAGTTTCACAAAAGCAAAGTCCAATGTCCCACTAATTTTATCTTTATGTTGCCCCACCTTTTAATGTTGGAGCAAAAATATAACAATGAAAGTATTATTTGTATGCACAACTATATTATATATTTTATCTGTGTTTCATGACAGTTCCTCTTCGCTCAGTGCAGTACAGACAAACCAAAGATGGACACTTAAGCTTTAATAAATGGTAGTCAGTGGAAGGCCTTTAGATCAAGGAAGACATGACCTCAAATGGGACAGTGGGACTCTGTTTCTCTTATCATTATCCCTTTTCCTTCTCAGACATGAGGTGAACAGTTTTACTCTATACCCTCTCTCACAACATGTAGCCACAGACCTAAAAGCAACAGGACCCACCAATCATGGATCAGAACCTCCCTGGTAAGTGTGAGTCCTAATAAACCTTTTCGTGTTATAACCTGATTATCTCAGGAGTTTGTCATAGTGATGGAAAGCTGACTAACATGCATATCAAAACAGAGGAGGGCACTGACCTGTTGTAACAGCAACATAACAGAGGTCATGCTGGAGAGAGAAGCCAGGGCCAAGAAAAGAGCCCACTTCAGAAGTAAATCAGCAGAGGAAGATGATGGTGACCTGCAGTAGATACAGCCACAGACAGAAAACAGTCACAAGGGTCCAAGAAGACCAAAATGGCATTTACTATTGTTGCTTCTTTCTTAGTAAGACTGAAGTAGCACAGAATATTCAGGCTCCTGTGATTCTTCATTTATAAAGACTTCTGTGTCATGTAATCATTGAGTGAAGTAAATCTGTGCTAAAAAAAAGATGTTTTTATTGCAACTGGACTGGACGAAGGCAGACCTCAGTGATTTCCAGAGCAATAGAGAGCATGATGCCTCAATCACTTTGCATTACCTGTCATGGTTTTTGTTCTTTTATTTTAATCTGTAAACTAACACTGCTTTAATGTGACTTTCCCTTGTATGTTACAAAAATGCCAAGGCTCACACTCTGGGTGACTTGGAAGAAATAGGGGGTGATGCGTCTACAAGGCTGTCAGCTTTCTCCTTCTGCCATGGCTCCTATAGAGACCATGTGGCCACCGCAGCCATTCCTAGGTCCGAGGTCTGGCAAACGCCTCTCCTCCTGCCCTTTGCTCCCTTGCAGGGTGCTGGGGGCTTCCTAGAAGTCATGGGCATTGACCCCTTCAAAACAAAACAAAGAAAGAACAAAAGGAAAGTAAAAGCAAAAGAAATCAATCAGTGGCTTTTCTCTCTTTAACCTGTATTTTGTTATGGGAGACTCAGTCTCTTCCTAAGATGGAAAAAGAAGTTATTTCCTTTTCCCAACTCAGTCAGGGAGGAAGTAATTGCTGATGACAGTTTGGGTGGTTGGAGCCTCAGGCTTTACTGCTCCTAGGAGCAAGTTTCTTCTGAAGTGAGAGAGAGAGAGACAAAGAGAGAGAGAGAGAGAGAGAGAGAGAGAGAGAGAGAGAGAGAGGCTCCTGGGTCACAGATGATGTCTTCGGTGTGGCGAGGGCATTCTCAGCAGTCAATTTAGGTGTGTTCTGGGAAAGATGGGTGAGCACATGGCCTGAATGAAGAAGGAGGTGCCTCTGGCTTCTCATTCACTGCTGGGGGGCAGGGGGCACACCTGAATTCAATTGGTCTAACTGGGGTGAAAGGAGTTTTACTTTGTTTTTCTGTTTTTAGGTACGAATACAGATTCTCAGTGCTCCATAAGGAAATCACTTAAGCATGGTGACAGTTTATTTAAATTAAAAGTCATCGGGCCAGGGATAAAGCTTAGTGTTAATAAGTTGCCTGTCTGGAAAAGGAGAGGACTTGAGTTTGATTCCTGGTACCAAAAAGAAATTAATGAATTAAAATTCATACCAGTCCTGAGGTCAGTATTTCAGTTGTTTCCAGGAGTCTAAGAAAAGGGTAATTTGTGGACCAGGGAAATAGTTAGGGAAAATAAAAACCTCCTAGCGCTCCGTATTGAACATATGGACTCTGTATTTCAGCATTTTCTTTTCCAAGATGTTTATTTTTTATTTTTATTTTTAGATGGCATCTTGCTGTGTAGTTCAGTGTTGCCATACAATTTATAGTAACTATATAGTTACTGTGTTGTCCAGGCTGGCCTTGAATTCACTGTGATCCTCCTGCTTCAGCCTCCCAAGCACTGAAATTACAGCTGTGTATCACCATGCCACTTCATCAGACTATAAACCACTGAGAACACACACACACACACACACACACACGCACACAGCCCTTTTCTTAGACCCCTTAAAATTTCTATTTGTGTACAAACCTTTGAGACAGTTATTTGTTAATATTTACTAAATAAATAGAGGAAGTCAGAATGTTTAGGAGGAAGTTAAAAGTTTTTTGAATAAGTAAGTTTTATGTCTGGAAAATAAAAACTTAACATGGCTCTCTAAAATTTAGAAACAGATAATACACCAAGTAATGTTGATCAAGTTAACTTGTTAACTAAATAAAACTGCTACTTCTTAATTTAGCTAATTGGACCAACCAAATGATTGCAGAGAAAGCACCTTGTCCTGGAGGTTGAGTTCTAGAGGCTGGCTCAGTACTACCTTGTTGGGTGACTTTGGAGAGTGTATTTGTGTAGAATAAAATGGTGGGATCACAGGATCTCAAAGGTGATCTTTAAGTTCCTTAAGATGGTTGATTAAGGAATCAGAATTTATTAATCTTACTGCCTCCAAAATCTGTCCCACCACTACTTCCCCCAAACCTACTTCACGGTGAACAGAGACGGGTCATAAGCGATCCCTGCAGATACTTGAAAGAAGGCGGCTTTAGGCTGAGGGATGAATGTTCATTGCATGGTCAGTGCCATAAAGAACATCAGGAAGAGTCTACAGGGTGTGTATGTGTGTCTGTCTGTCTGTCTGAAATATAGTGAAAAGAAGAGAACGTGCGGGACTTGAGATAACAGAAAAGAGCCAGCAGCAAGCTTATGTTACTAATAGTGAAATTTAAAATTTAATCTGGAAACCTTTCTGAAGCAGAAAATTGATATTTCCTGGCAGGTATAAGACTTTGTCTTCTACACAGAGTCTCAGGTACAAGTAGAGGCGCATTTAGAAGGTATTAAATAGCTCGGGTGAGAGCCATATGAGATGGTGAAGTGGCCAAACTTGGATTATACTCTTCAGACAGAGCTCACAGAATTTGCTAATGGGTTGGATACTGAGGATTAGTGGGTTTATGCAATATACACAGTAAGGGGATCTTTAAGCCTAAGGTCAGAGCAATTGAAAAGTCAATTCAGTAAGGTGTTTGGTGAGATAAACTCCAAACCAACTGTTGTAGTTAGGGGTTGTACACTGAACAATTAGAATCAGGACACGGAGTTTATAATATTGTTTTATGATGGTCACCCAGAGTTAACACAAGAAACTACAGGAAATCTATCCACAACACTAAAGGCATAGAATATTTAGTCAAGGGCCTAAATCCCACAGCAATGTCCCACTTGAGTCCAGATGAAAACCCAGAGCCCATGACAATGCCTCCCATGAGTCCAACTGGACGTCCAGAGCCCACAAGAAGGACTCACGCTGATCCCTTTTACAGATCTGTGCTGGGAAGGCCCAAAGGTCAGTAGTGAAAGCCAGAAAGTCCAGGCCAGCGGGGTAAAGGAGCTGTGCTAGTGGGATGAGGGTTCTCTGCTGGAGCCGAAAAGTCACACTCACAACAAAGACCAGGGCTATCCTGAAAAGCCATCCTCAGCCACACGGAGGCCCTGAGCTCCTCAGATGACTAGCACAGTGGGGTACTTGCCAGGAAACCAGCCTGACCAGTTCATCCTGGACAGCGAGAAGCACATGTCTTCCCCTCCGGAGCCAGGAAGCAGTGTTAGATGTAAGGACCAGGAGAACCAATGGCTCAAACAGCAACACATAGGAGAACCCACAACCTCAACACCTCAAGGCATCAATGCATTAATTCCTTCCTTCCCCTTCTCCACCTCTCTGTTTATGCTGGCAACTCTTCTCGGGTGGGGTATCTGTTCTCAGTGCCATGCTGATATAATCCAGCTGGCATTACGTTGACCACGAGTTCTTAATCCATAACACCAACTGATTTGGTTGAACTACAGAGCATTTGTGAATCTGTAAGAGTAGGGCTGTTAGAAAATACCTCTACCATGATAATTATGGGATCAGAAAGGATGAGCCAGAGCAACCTCTCTTCCTCAACCCAACCCTGAAGCAAACATTCTTCATAAATCCAGATGCTTTTCCCTAGTAAGATTCCCAGCCTCGAGAGTTACTTAGGAATATTTGGCATTTTGGATGAGTTTTTTAAATTCATTTTTTAAATATCCAGTGTCAATAGCTTCTAGCCAGAGATGCCCAGGAGCACAATTGCACACTTGAATAAATTGGATTATTGCTTGAGAATTCAGCCTGCCTCCAGAGACTAGGGGGTACCTTCTCTGTTTCTCACAAGTAAAGGCTCATTAGATAAATTATTTCTTAGCCTAATGGATGGTCTTAACCTTGAAATTAGTTTCATGGGGTAGTGATAGCAATTAAGGCTGGATACATGATATCATCATTCTGTTGGAGGTATTTCTTTTTTACCAAACATTTCTCATCTATAATCCATAGCTCAGTGGATTTTGCTGGACTTACATTCTCTCACAAAGATAAGCAGAGAGGATGGGGTGTCTATTTACTTATGTGTTTGTACAGTCCTGAACAATATAATAGGATAGTGAATAGCTAATGCAATTGGCTAGTAAAGGGATGTGAGTCTTTCAGCTGCCTTACTTGATTAGAAAAAGTCAAATGATCAACCATTTGTTCCATTGTCTTTTTTTACTTAAGCACACCATGACTTAAAACACAAGGACACATTACCTGGTTAGTTCGTTCTCTTTATTATAAGCAGAACCTGTTTTTATTTTATTTTATGCTGGCCTGGCCCTGATGATAGATTCAGTGCAGCCCTGGGTACTTTTCATGTTTTAAACAATCAGTATGTTACCTTCAGCTTATGTCTTCTGGGACACAATAATTGATCCATATGGTGAGAACATGATACCCACCTCAGCGGGGCTTCATCCTCTGACAAATTGCCTGTTTGAGACTTTCCCCCATCCTGACTTCCCCTAGGAAAGATCAGTTCCATTTCTCCATCTCATTCATTCTCTCCATCAGTGTGTTTGTTTTCTACTTATTCTATCCACTAGTGTTCCTCACCTCCTGGTGTTTCTTAGGGAGCCTGAAATTAACACAGCTTTTTCTAATTACCTGATCCTACCACAATAAACCATTGTTTTTTTTTGTATCCAGGGATCTGTGAACATCATTATCATCTGGTTCTCAGCAATCTTTTCTCCCCATTAATTCACTTAAATGATTTAGTTATTTTTCTAACTATGGCCAATTTCAGGTCTGGACAAATGCAATGTGTGATTTCCTCACCCGCAGCCCCAATTTAATGTCCTTGATTATGAAGTTGGTGCAAATTATCTCAAAACATTTTTGTAAGATTAAGACAAACCAATGCCTAGGATGCAATGGTAGCAATTTCTTTTTCAACGATTGACCTGAAGTGAGGATTTGAAGAGTCTTAAAGGAAACAAGAAAAACAGGCTCTAGGGAAACAGTGATTTTGTAGGAAAAGCCCAGGAGCTGGAATAAATCTATGTTATGACTATTTTAAGGGTAGGACTATAACTATGCCCCTTCGTATTTCTGCTAGGAAATTTTGGTTAACTAGTAACAAGTAACTCAAAATAACCTGAATGTAAACATCTTGATGCCCTGGAAGTTATGTGAAATGTACAAGGAGAGAACTGCGAGGTCCGGATGCTGCATCTGCTTTTCTGTGGTTTCCTTGTCTTTGACCTTTTCCAAGTATTAGGTTAATCCTTAGGATGGCAGCAAGATGACTATAGTGACTCTAGTCCTCATATTTAGTTCCAGCTACATCCAGAAATAGGACACACACCACTTCTTCTACATTATCATAAATAGAGAAGAAATTCCCCGGCAGCACTGAAGTTTGACTAATTGACCAGAATGACATCACAAGTCTCTCTCTAACCAATCAGAGATGAAAAGGATGAGATTATCACAAGGGGTCCAGACCCTTGACAGCACACTGCAATTCCCTAAGGAAATTTTAATTAGCACAATGACAAAGAAACACACCAGACCAATCAAATCAAACTCTGGAGGTGGGATCAGTATTTTTCAAAACTTTCTTCAGGATGCCGATGTTACGAGCCATTGGCAAATAATGATTAGAAATCCAGTCATAAGTTTCTACTACATTATAAAGAAAAGAGATTATTGAGCAATACTGTGTTTCTGATAGGCAGAAGAAATGAGAAATTGGATGATGACTAAGGGATCAGCATTATTTGCTTTCCTTAATTTCTCAGAGTTACACCTTTATATAAACTGACACTTGTCCTGATTATCTTTTATCTTCCAAGGCTGATGTGGCTCACTGCGAAATTTTAAACCCAAATATATGTGCATATGGGTATAGGTAAGTGTATATTATATATATGTATATGTCTATAATATGTATACGTATTTTATCTGTGTAGATATTTTATAATCAAGCTATAGATAATATAAATATAAATATAATATAAAAATATGAATGTTCATTCTTACTTCCCTTTGCCTTTAGTTAGATAAGTATCCTAGGGTCTAGCTAGAGCTCAGCATTCTCAGTTATGAAGCAAAGTCAAGTACTGTACTTTATGTACTTAGATCACAACACATTTGTAAAATACAGTGAGTTTTTTAATCCATTTCCAGTTGCAGGCTCATCCACAGCTTGTAGCTGAATCCCAACAGTCTACTGCTCATTAAACTTCAGCTGATGTTACCTGGAGGGCTTGTTAAAAGCAATTGCAAGGCCTCACCCTAGTGAGGCCTCAGTAGGTGGGGAGAGGGCATTTTTATGTGTAATAATGCCCAAATGAGCCTTACAGTGCCAGTTTGCTAACTTTGGGAACGATACTTGGCATCAGTTATTGCCAACCCTTCAGGAAGTAAGGCAGGAAAATCACAAGCTCAAGGCCAGCCTGGGGCAAAATTTTTAAAAAGTGCTGCTCAGTGGTAGAACTATTATCTAACGTGTGTGAGACCCTATGTTTAATCTGTCACTGCTGGAAAAAAAAATTCATGGTGACGAAAGTGTGGTCCCCAGACCAGCATGTTCATGGAACATGTTAGATATTGTTAGAAATTGTGGAGGGGGTACTGGGATAAGCCTTGCAAAGGATGTGATGCTTGCTAATGTTTGAGAAGTCCTGCTTATCCCTGACTATCCATTGAAATCAGCAAGCACACACGTGCACATACACACACACACACGCGCACACAGTCATACACACACATGCATGCACACTTTAACTGGGTTTTACTCACTATGTCACATGCACAACTTTTTCTTTTAACTTGCATGTTGGTTGCTACATACAGCTGGAATATGAGTACCAATGAGCTAGAGCAGAATCTACCGATATTTCATGTGCTTATTAATTTCTTGGGCGCCTTTGTGACACACAAATGCTGATGTCATAGTCTGGGATGAGGACTGAGACTCTTCAGCGTTAACCAGATCATTGGTAATATGGCAGTGCTGTTGGTCTCAAAGCCATGCTTTAAGCAGCAAGGAGCAATGGAGGAACGCTTCTCACTCCACTGGCCTAGCCTCTCAGAAAGTTTCACTGGCGCTGGGACACATGCCTATGAGTTGCTTGGCTTTACTCCAGGCATCCATGATAATTTATTTGTAACATTAAAGGGATGCTTTATCATCTGCCTTTACCCTGCTTGTCCACAAGCTTGCTGCTTTGTGGTTTTCTGGATCTCTTTCGGTATACTACCATAGCTGCAGACTTTTTGCTCAGAGAAGAAATCTTCAGCCCGAGCAGAACCATCCCACAATGGTTTGAAAAGTTTTATCATCTGCAAGTTCCCCAGTATAATAATGTTAGGAGGTGGCTGAGAGCTCTGCTCTCACAAATGAGACTGAGTGTCTTATAAAGGAGCTGGATGGATAGAGTTCACCTCCTTTTGTGTTTTTCTGCCTTCTGCTGTGTGAGAATGTGGTATACTTCCGGAAGAAGTGGCATTTGAGGAACCATCATGGAACCAGACAGCAGACTGACTTTATCTTATGCCTTTATCTTAGACCTTCCAGGTTCCAGAAATGTAGCGATACATTTATGGACTTTACAAGTTAACCTCAAATATTCTGCTTCACAGGCACAGATGAATGAGGACATCCCCTTATCTGTTACCACAAACATGGATCTTATGCTGCTCTTCTTTCCTATCCAAAGGCATGAACTGCATCTCATTCTCACAAAAAAATTGGCTTTCAAGACCTCCAGTGACCCTAGAGGGTATCATTTCTTTAAGGTTTTCAGGATGAGTCACTACATTATCTTACTCTGATGTAGCCAAATATATTTCTGATTCTTTCCACAGAGTGAATAACTAATGCTGACCTAATGGCAAATGAATTTCATCTGGCTTTTGTATTCTGTGTGTTTATGAGTCAGGCACGAGGTTGGGTTTTTCTGTTTTTTCAAGTCTAGTAAAACACAAAATGTGGAGCAAATGTGGGAACTGAGGCTTGAGGTAATTTGTTATTACTGTTATTTTCAGCCACATATTCTGGGCAGAACTACAACTAGACTGTAAATTTAAGTAACCTATTTGTACTTCAGTCTTGCCTTAGAACAGAAGAAGTTATCTCATGATGTCTTAGTTACTTTTCTCATTCCTAAGACAAAGCACTGAACACCCACAAACCGAAGAAGAAAAAGTTTATTTTAGCTCACAATTTTCAGGGGTTTCAGTCTATAGCTGGCTTCCAAGGCAAGGTGGCATGGGGGACAGGCATTATGGAGGAGAACTAGTCCATGGCAAAGCAGGAAGCAGCACACAACAAGCCAGCAAGCAGCAGCTAGCCTGCCATTCCCTTTTATCCTGTCCAAATTACCCGTCTTTTGAGTAGTGCCTTCTCTACTCCTTAATCCCAGTATCACACCCTAATCCAGCCACTTTTGAAACTCCCATCTGCATGAGTGCATGAAGCTTTGGGGGTACATCTAGATATAAGCCATAACATTGGGGAAGTCACAGATGATGGATGGCCAACCTTGCTTTCAGGTTAAGCAATGCAGATATGCTCATTTTTAGAGGCATACTAGCTGAAGCATTCCATGAATATGACTCTCCCCAAAAGCTGACCCCCTTACAAGCACTGTCAGCATTAGCTACTCAAGGCCAAGACTTGGAGTGACCAGCTGCAGTAGATAGTCACTGATTACAGATGTTCCTGAACATAAGGTGAATCATGCCCTGATATAACTATAGTAGGTGGAAAACATTTCATACACCTAAACTGCTAGAAAGCATAAGTTAGAAGTTATGCTAGAAAGCATAAGTTATAAGCATTAGATTATTGTTTATTTTCCCTTGTGATCATATGGCCAACTGGGAATTTCAACTCACTTCCTATGCCCAACACTTTGGGAATATAGAATTGAATTGTGATAGCCCTTGAAAAGATCAACACTCAAAATGAAAAGTACAGTTTTCACTAAATGAATAACACTTTTATACTGTCATAGGGTTGAAAAATCTAAACTGATCCGCTGTAAGCCCAAGATCATCTATCTGTATGAAACATGGTTGAAATTTAACATGTGCTCAGATAAGAAAAAAAATCTTATGACCTATTCCAAGGTCACTGTACCAACTAAAGGCAGAGAGGAAGGACAAAGAGACAAGTCTCAGACTTTTTACTTTATCTCATTTTAGTGGCTCCTGTGTTAAATAGACCTTGGAATATGCCATTGTCATTCAGAAATGTGCACCGCCTTTCAGATTTCTTCTTCCTGTTCGTGCTTTCCTCAGATGGCATAACCTTGGTGACCATGACAGTAGTGGCGGGGCTGTTCCCCAAGAACATCCAGGTCCTGGACCTGACTCTTGTTCACCATTTTTATGGAGATGTCCTCTAGCGCTCTCTCTTGTGAGTGTAATAACTGATACACTGCCAGTGTCTGTGTATTCTCTGGTACCCTGAAGGGTCCGTGCTGCTTCCCTCTCTACACCTTGGTCTGACTTGTTTACCCCTCAGCTTCTTCAACTGGACCACCTTTTCCCAAGCCATGATGGTCCCGGTGGAAGCACTCTGCATCTTGTGCCATTGACAGGATTCTCTGATTTCTACGGTGATGTCCTCATAAGGAGTTTTGCATAATAAGTGCTCCAAAGAGACGTAGAGAACACTATCTCTGGCCCCCCCTCTGCCCATACTCAACTCTTTTGCTTCTCTTTGCCATGGCCATGCTCTATGGAATATGGTAACTATCAGTGTATGTGGTTCCCCTTAAACCTCTCGCACTGCTTATAGGGATACTTTGGCATTATCTGTTTATTCCTTAAAGCTACACCCTAGAAAAGAGAGAAGTGAAAACAATGCCATTTCATATCTTTACCATCCACCATAGTTCAGATCTGTATCCTTCTGATCTCCAGGTTTACCTCCTTTAGTGGGAAGTCTGTGATACGTCACTGAGTAGGCATCTTCTTAACACAAATTCCAAGGACACACGTTAAAACAAAAAGGGTGCAAGCATGCATATTGTACAACAGGACAAAGGGAGTTAAAAAACACTAGAAGTCTTATCTTGCTCAATATTTTTACTAGAATTTCCATCTCATATGATTTCTTTATTCCTAGGACATTCTAGTCAAACTAGAAAGAGAAAACATAAAGAATGGTAAGGGGCTTGGGCTGAATGGTCACTACCAAAACAATTACAATTGAAAGTAGTAGTCTGTGTTTGTGTTGATGTACATAGTGGCAAAGAACAGCTGGGGACCAGAAGTATGGCTTCCCAGTGGCAATGAAGCCTGTTCTGTCTACATTTCCAGTGCCAGCGTCTGGCACGTATTAGGAATAAGCGTGTAGAATGAAGAGACACTGAGATGTACCCGGGGAAGGGAGGCAGCTGCGTAATCAGAAACAGGAGTGAAGTAAACCGATAGCTTTAATAGTATGAATGGGAAGAAAATCCTGCAGATTGTGACAAAAACACAGCCACCACCCCGACCACCAACACTTAAAACCAGCAGGATTGTAAGCTTCAGGGACAATTCCAACTCTGATCTAGACGTGGGTATCACAATCATACTAGTTTTTTTTTTCTTTTTTAAAAAAATTGACTTCTTTTAAAAAGCCAATTCCCTTTATCTTCATCCATTTTTTCAATGACGAGATTGCACCCTCCAGATAACAGCCTTTCATTTCCCATTATATACAAGCTTTAAGTGGATTCATGTGATTAGAACAATTCTATCCAAACACATGCAATGCAATCTAGAGCTTGGAGCCAACATACACTTCTCCTATTTTCTGTAGATCAAAGTCACCCATCCTGCTTCCTTATTTCACCGATTAAAAGGACACATAAATCATTCTCTTTATGGTTCTCTTATTCCATGTTATTTGGACTCCTCCCCATTCCGCTGGTGAATGTGGCGGGGACCCCCAGAAGTGTGTACATACGCATCCTACATGTTCCCACTGAGCTGTGCGTAGCTCATCCACGGACCACATGAGACGCCTCCTCTACTTCCATATGTTCAGCA
The DNA here is from genome assembly GCF_034190915.1 of Cavia porcellus. Classification (NCBI taxonomy): domain Eukaryota; kingdom Metazoa; phylum Chordata; class Mammalia; order Rodentia; family Caviidae; genus Cavia; species Cavia porcellus. The sequence continues at coordinate 43,713,331 of NW_026947515.1, read as the reverse complement.
TAGTGGGCACCAGTGTGGATGTCAGCTGGCAGCTCCTGTCTGAGGCTGCATGTTGCAGAGGACGTCCACCTTGGGGTCTCCAGGATGCATTATTCCCCATCTGTCTCTGCTTTCTGCTTCAGTGAACCCACACTCACCCAAGTTCTCCTTCATGTTTGCAAATTGACAGCTCTTAACCAGGAGGTGTCAAGCCATTTCTTACAATCGTGACAAGATAACCAAGCTCTCTCCATTTTTTCAAATGGCACTTAGAGGAGGCATCTAGGAATCAGAAGCAAGCAATGGTCTCTTGCCAACCATTGCTGGCCAACACAGCATGTAGGTTATATTTCTGGTTGCCAGTACCAAACACTCAAAGAAAACATTTTTGCTTCAGTGGTAGGATTCTGGGATTGGTTATGTGAGACCTCAGGTTATCTTTCCTGTGATTTTTCTGGTTTGCCCTCTCAAGCTCACATGCTAATGTTGCAGCCCCAAGCTTGGCATCCTCATGAAAACTGTCAAAGTGGGAGAGGGAAGGGTGGGCTTTTTTGTGTGAGTTTTCCTCTCATTTATCAGGGAAGAAAATTATTCTCAGAACCAGGGTCTCCTCTTCTCTCTCATTCTGTCTCCTTCTCATTTCTATAGTTCCCTCTGCAGGTCTAAGAGGCCACACATGTATCAAGATCATACTCTAGCCTGGAAGGAATTCAGTAACATCAGAGTCAGACATGGCTTTCTCTGCAATGGGCTGGGGTGGGCTCTGTACCATCCATGTCTTTTATTTTTTGTGTTCTGAGACTTTGACAGCTAGTACTTGTTGACCCTGGGGAGGCTGTACCTCTTACCCTTAGTCAAGTCCTACACTATTAAACTATTTGCCCACTTTTCAGATGTAAGCCAAATAATCCAAGGCCCACATACCAACCACCTCCTTCATGGGAAACCTCATCCACAAGTCCAATGTCCTTTATCTTACTTAACTGAGTAAGTAAGATATCAAACAACTAGATACAGCCATTCTACCCAGAGATTCCTAAAATTATCCAAATTAGTCAGGGCTTAGCTGCTTTCTCTGACTTGTCTGTCCCTTCCCACAGAAACAAACATAAAAGGCTCTTGCTCATAGATCGCCTGAATCCTGCCCCTTGGCCAGCTCTGGCATGACTTTCTTTGCATGGCCTGATATGCGCCCTTCTCTTTGCATCTGTGAACAACAAACTCTTTTCAATAGCAGTCTTCCTTAGCTGTCCTAATACAACCTCATATTTTCCATTAGTATATTTTATTATTTATCTTACTATCTTTGCAGTGCTGGTAATAAGACACAGATAAGCACTCTGCTACTGAGCCACACTCCTAGCCCCACGGTATGTTTTAAAGTAGGCTTTGCTGTCCACAGACTCTGCTGAAAATTTTTCCTTTCTAGGGAAAAATTAAGGAGAACTCTTTCTATGCCACCGGAGTTTTACCTAGATATTTGTTGCCACGTAGCAAATTACCGAAAGGTTTACAATTACTACTTCTCATGGTTTCTCAGGGCAGGAGTCTGCACAGGACACAGGTGGGCAGCCTGGCCCTGGGTTGCCAGACTTGCCTGGAACTGCGGGACTGCAGGGCTGAGGAGGTGGAGCCGGACCTTCCGCCAAACACATGTATTATTTCAGCTCATCTTGAGATACGTACTATTTCTTACCTGATTTTACAAAGGGAGCTGTGGTCTCGTATAGCCCTTGATATCTGTGCATTCTTGCATCCACAGATCAAGAAACTGTGGACCAAAATTATTTTTTAAAAGTCACATTTGCATTGAACATGTACAGGCTTTTCTTTTGCTATTGTTCCCTAGATAATACAGTATAACAGCTATTTACATAGCATTTACATTGCACTAGTTACTGTATCTAGGGATGACTTAAAATGTAGAGAGGGAGATGTATAGGGTTTTAAAAATATGTATATACATGTATAACATTGTCATAATAGGGCTTTATCAGTCGTGTGGTGTTTGCTCAGAAACCCGATTTTTTTTTTTTTTTTTTGATGAGGAGAGAGAGATTGAGATTCTCAGTTATCAGAGCACCATGGACTTCACAAAAGATGTCATGGGCATTTGCCTGCTGTGTAAAAGCAACTCTACAAGGTCATTTCGGAAACTGTATCAAGAGAGCTCTCACTTGCCCACTACAGATTTTTGCAGTGGCCATTCTAAAGGATTCTTTCTTTGCAAATACCGTCTTTTTATTGGGCCATGACAGCTCCTATTTCAAAGAGATCTACCCTAACTTTGTGGCAGATCCCACAGTCCAAGGCTGACTAGGTTGTGTGAAGATCTCACAGGAAATTACTTTTTGTAGAAAGACTTGAGCCAGAAAAAATGGCATAAGTCTGGCAGAAGCTTCTCAAGATCTGTACAAAGAATACATTTCATGTCAGGTCAAATAATTTTCTTCAGACACAGTGGTCTTCATTAGCAAAATAGTTTCTCTTTCCATATGTAGAAAAGAAAAAGTAGAATCTTTGAAGGGAATCCAACACAGAGCCCTCAATTTTTTTTAATGATTCAAATGGGGCAAAGAGTTTTGTGCAAGGCTGAATTGTGACCAAGTCCAGATCAGTTACTGAGAGCCATGGTCCTGATTCTTACATCAGTGCATCTTCATTTTGCTAAACAAATCACTGACCTTCCATTAAAAATTCTGACCCACATTAGAACAAGGAGAATGGGTATCATTTTAGAAAAACTCATCTGATTCTCCATTTCACCCTTAAACATACTGAGACTTAGAGATTCGGAGTAAAAGTGAGATCTAAGGAGACTAATGAATTCACACAAGGTCAGGAAGGGGCGAGAGCACAAGACAAGGAGGATCAGGTTCTGCAAAATGGGTGTAGGAAAGGAGAAACAGGCACATCCTGGGTAAGAAAGAGTCCAGTGATTCTTAGAGTTTTGGAAACAAGTTTAGAAACAGGAAAGAGAAAGGCAGAAGCTCTGGAAAATTACTGTAGTTTTTTCTTTTTCTTTTTGGTACCAGGGATCAAACTCATAACCTTGCACTTGCCAGGCAAGTGCTTATGCCACTGAGCTAAATCGCTGGCCCCAAGGAAGCTATGAAAAATACAGAAACAGTCAGATTGGACCATGGATGATGAGAACATAGAGGCTTAGCAAGTGACCAAGGATCTCAGCAGCAGTGCTGGAGCCTGAACCTGGAAACAACTGTCTTCAGATGCTTGACAAGTCTTCAGTGCCTTCTGTCCAAGGTCATATTCTGCCTGAGAGTGTGACAGCTAGTGTGCCCACAACTCACACAAAGCAGTCCATGACCTGGAGTGAGGTGACATCACGTGAAAAGCAAGTAGATGAGGGGGATCCTAGCAAGCATCCAAGTAATTAGAAACATAAATAATTAGCAAAGGTTTGATTTGGTGAGTGTACATTAGAGAAAAGGGGCCATATTGTACTAAAATTGGAGAGTGATGGAATTTCTGCCATTTGTCACAGACTAGGGAATATAAAACTGGCTTAGCTCATACTTTGGTCAGAGCCAGGCAATTCTTTGTGGTTCTGTTTTCCATAGATCAAGTATATTAAATTCATGTCTCTGCATTTTTCTTCATTGGTCTTTTACTTGGTCTTCTTACCTAGTTGCTCACTTAGCCTAGTGTCTAGCCTAACTGGGGCTAGAAGGGATTTTAGTCTTCTACACTGCTGGGAAGGTTTAAAGAGGAACCTGATTATTACCTGGCAAAACATGGGGAAAAATTGCCTTGTGGTGGTTAGCTTTATAAATCCCATGTTTCAAAGACTATTTCTAGGTGTTTGATGCTCAGGAATAGAGTTTGGTCACATTTGATTAAATGAACTAATTAACAAATTTATTTTCATTACAGAGACAGTCATTTAGTTCTGGCCTTCAGGGGCTGAAATGTGTTCAAGCCTGAGAAGTGCTGTACATATTTCAGGGTACCACAGACTAAGATTCATAGTTAATTGGGATATTTTATGTTTCTCTGGTGAGAAATAAATCTAAACAAGAAAAATGTATATATTAAGAACCATTTTTTGAGGGAGTTAATAGCCTTCTGAATTGTGTGTCCTATAAAAAATGATTATGTATTCCAAATGCAATGATTATTTTATGAGAAAATAAAGCCAAAGATAAAGTAATTATTAAGTAAACAATTTACCAAATGCTGTATACAAAAGAGAGCATTTCCCAGTGTTTCTGCTGTGCTCAACTGTTGTCAGAAAACGTTGAAGTATTTACATTTTGTCTAATGATGAAGCTATTTTTGTACCTCCTACTAGGGAAATGTCTGATAAATAAAACAAACAGTGTGATGTTAATGAAATAATAAGATCAGGTCTCTTTGTTGTCTCTTAGAGAATTTTTTCTTTCTGCAGGAACCAAATAGAATATTTCCAGTTGTCTTCTGTGGAGGCTACATCATTACTGAGGAGGAACCTGAAAGGTATTTGGAATCTAAGACTAGAAACAGAGCTGTGTTGGTTAAGAATTTAGTTTTGAGAGCAATTGCTTTTACCTGAATTTTAAGTGGATGTTATACCTATTAAGTTTCTTTTAATCTATAAATTATCTTTCTTTAGTTTTCCTTGTAGGCATGTGTTCTGGACACTGGCTCCTTTATCCTGAAGAATTTGATGTAATGCACTCATGTCCTGTTAAACAGTTCTATGGTTTGTGTGTGATTTCCTCCATCTACCACCCAAAGATTCTTGTACTAGAAGCTTGGTCCTTGGTGTGGTAGTGTTGTGGTGGTGAAACTTTTAAAAGAGTCTCTGGGAGATCATTATGCTAAGGGACCTCACATCATGAATGAACTCATAGTGTCTTGTTGGAGTTCTTCCTCTGATTGTACCATGGCAGTGGGTTGTTAAAAAGATGGGCCACCCTGTGCTCTATCTCCTTCCTCGTGTACCTATAGCCCTTTTCATCTTGTTGGCCCACTGTCACACGACCAGGGAGTTCTTGTTAGTAACTGGCACCATGCTCTTGAATCTTTGGAACTGCGAATGAAATAAAACTCTTTTCTTTAAAAATATCCAGTAGCAACACAAAACAACCTAATACAGATATCTGACTCCTTTGAAACTTAATGCTAAGAACTGACATTCAGAGACTTGGGCAGATTCAGGTTTGATTATTTTCTCCCTCAAATCTACTTCATAAGAAGTGGCATATGCTTCCAGAAGGACGTAAGAATGTTCCCTTTTTTGGTTATATTGCCAGGCATTGATAATCATTACTGTGATCAAGTGTTGGGGAGCCTAGGAAGCAAATCTAGCACATTCCTGTTTTTGTAAATAAAGTTTTATTGGAACGTGGTCTTACCTATTGGTTTATATATTATTTTTCAGTGCATTTGCTGTACAACCCCAGAGCTGAGCAGTTATAACAGGGACAGCATATCTAAAATATTTACTCTCTCAATTTTGGCAGAAATTATTTACTGACTCAATCTAAATCCACTAATTAGGGAGACACAAAATGGTGACATTCAAATATTTTCATTCATTCTTAATTAATTAGCTACAATATTTCTATAAGTATTGTAATAAATGCTCTAACATTGGTTACTAACATTGGTTACTAACATTGGTGTAGTAGGTGAAAATCATTGGAAAGAGAGAATAAATGTTTATTTCAGTCTTTTAAAAAATGTTTCCCTTTTTATTCCAAAGTAAATTTTAACACTTAAGAGAGTAAGCCTCAAGTTATCTGGAAAATTAATCTCTGTGAAACGATGTTTTCTCTGATGATCCTCTGTAAATAACAAAGTAATTAAGTTTTTAAGGTTTCTAAATAAACATATATATAGGGTTTTCTGGGGAGGCTGTGTTCATCTTTCACAGATGAGGCTAATTTTGAAACATCTCTGAATTTTCCTTTTGATAAATAGCCAATTTTAATTGAGCCTCTTTTTTAAATTAGAAAGCTAGAGGATAGGAAAAGTTAGGTAGGCAGGGCATAGGTCTTGAACATATAATTTAAAGTAAACTAAAAGTGGGGTCTTAATTGAGTTAGCATACCAAAATGGATTACCAAGACCTAATGAAATGCAAAAGACAATGAATACATCCTGTTATGGTTTGTGTTTGGGTAGTCCCCCAAGGCCTCATGCAGACATGGGGGCAGGCCTTTCATAGGGGTGGCTGAGCCTAGCTTTTGTGATTGGTTCACTGCTGAGTGCTGGAATTGGTGTGTGAGAGCTGTACCCACCCAGGGGTGGGGAGCTGGCATACAATATGAGGGAGGGAATGAGGTGCTTTTCCCTTTTTCCCTATTTTTAGTCTTGTCCCTTGCAGCTGCCATGAACAGCTGCCCCTTAGCCATGCCATCCTGCCTTGGAACCTGCTGAGAATGGGACTGGAGCCTCTAAAATCTGTAAGCTAAATAAACCTTTCTTTCCTTCATTTTGGGTGCCAAGTATTTTGTCTCAGTAAGGAGGAAAAAGTAACCAAGATATTTCCTTAACCAAGTGGGAGAGACTTTGGACTAAGTAAAATAGAAACAAAGTAGCTTGTTTTCCAGACATCAGAGGTCTACCTGCAACCATCACTGTCTTCTGTCACATACACAGGTCCCAAAATCTGTATAACAAAAATCCAATGAATCTAAACATCTACAGTGTCCACCTCATAGAACATTCATCTCTGAATAGCAGAGAGCTTCTCTTTTATTCTTTCTAATAAACAAGCTTTGATCATTCCCCATCAATTGCTGCTTGCTTTTCTGTCAGCCCCCAAACAAGGACCCAAGAGCTGGATCCCTTTATATTACTATGTGTTTGCAGCATATAATGGTTACATTTATCACAGAGAGCTGATACATGCACATAACCAGGCTGATACATATTGTCTTAATTACCATTCTCATTGCTGAGATAAAATATTCAGCACCCAAAGGTAAACAACAAAGATTCATTTTAGCTCATGTTTTGTAAATGATTCAATCCATAGCAGCTGGTTCAAAGGCAGACCAGAGGAGGCGTAGTCCATGGCATGTCAGGCAGGGAGCAGCAAATGGGGACCTGGCCTTCCTTCTGTCCTTCATATTCCGTCCACGCAGGAACCTATTTATTGGTATCACTCACATCCAGGGTGAGGCTTTCTTCAGTAAACCCATTCAGCCACATCTAGAGCTATGCTAACCCAATCCATGGCCTGATTTATATACCACATGCCTTAACCCATATCACACCCTAGATCTGCCCAGCTCCAAAAAGTCCCACCTATTGATAGAGGGGAAAGAAACCTCCTAACCTGCTAGATGTCTGGTAAGAGTTCACATTCTCTGCAATCAAAGAATGAATTTTAGGAACAACAGATGTTAAGAGCAGAATATATTTATTAAGAGAAATAAAATCTAAGAGAATCTAAGAGAGAATTGGAAGGTGGCTCAAGTGGCTTGCTGAGGACCTTGTCTTTTCTAGGGATTTTATAGAGCAAAATCCCAACGTGAGGCAGGTTCAAGGTGAGGGAAAAATGGGAACTTGCATGGTGAGCATGAGGTGGAACAGAACTATGACCAAACAGTAAGACTAACTGCTTGGGTAAAATTCATTAAACAGGGACAAATGGCAAAGTGAGTCACATAGCAAGTGGGCATGCATATAGAGAAGTGGCTCTTTCTGTAGGGGGCTGGGTTAATGACTCCTGGCTTTCTCAGGGTGATGGAGACTTATTTAGAATGTCAGTCTGTGGTGTTTATCCTTGCCAAGTATGTGAGCGCATTTGTTTTATCTTTTGTCTTCAGATCTGGCCCACATTGGAAGTATCTGTCTCCCCCAAAATTGCAAGGCATTTGGTCTTCTGCATTAGCTCCTTCAGCCCTGTCTGACTGCCTATAATTATTTTTATCAAATTCAGTTGCATGTAACACTATGAGTATGTGAGGATTTATGGGAAACATCAAGATACGAGGCATAATACCTTGCATTCTCTGTCGGAATCTAAAATTGTTATATTTTATTAGTTTGTTTTGATTATTTGGAAATTGTTATGAACTCATGAAAATGATGTGCTTCAGATCATCCCAGCTTCACTTACCTTTACTCACAAATTATGTTTTTGTTAGTTGTTGGATGCCTAAACCCAGCCTTCTTGATTTACATACTGTCCTTGATTGGCTAATGTTTCAAGAAAATCTTGTATTTTTCCTGCCTTGGCCCTGAAACCAGCCATTTCTCTAAGGATCTTGTAATAAAAACAGTATTTAAAATCCTCAATTTGAGTTCTCATTCTTAATGGGATTTTCATTGTGTCTAGCCCATAGAATTAGGAAATGGTCATTAAACTAAAATATATTATTAATTTAGAACAATATCTTCCATTTAAATTAAAAATTACATGGCTTTCATATCAATCTTGCATCTGTTTGTCTTTTCAGTTATATAAACCCCCTCATTTCCTAAGATACCAAGACAGCTGAGCATTTGACATATTTCACACTATGGCAATCTCAGCATGATAATAAATGCAAATTTTATTATCAAAACCATAATTCCCCAAATTTTTCTTTCCTCTAGTTGCTTTTCCTTGGGTGACATCACCGAAGAATTTCACACTGAAATTATTGTCTTTTAAAGTCACTCCGAGGTCAGGAGTGAAGCCGAACAGCATATCACAACCCCTTCAGGCCCTGGAATAGTGACATCTAGAAAACATCAACCTAGCAAAGAGAAAAGAGGAAAAGCTCTGGAAATAAGGAAAGAGGAAAACTAGGAATCACAGAAAACTGGAGAAACTGGACAATGCAAAGAAAAAATGCAGAGTCCAATATGGTGGTGCAAGCCTGTAATACCTGAACTCAGGAGCCCGAGGCAGGAAGATCTCTGTGAATTCAGGGCTAGCTGAGGCTATAAACAGAGGCCCTGTGTCCAAAAGAAAAAGAAGACAAAGAAGGAGAGGAAGAGGTAAAAGAAAAAAGAAGGTGAAGAAGAAGAGAAGAAGAAAAAGAAGAAGAGGAGGAAGAGGAGGAGGAGGAGGAGGAGGAGGAGGAGGAGGAGGAGGAGGAGGAGGAACAACCCTCTAATAGTAAAGCCAGCTCCTTGGAGGGGTTTTGTCTCCACAAAAACAAGGTGAGCATAGGGAGGGTTCTCTGACCCAGTGAAAATGAATGGACTGGACTGGAAATGCTTGCCTTCCAAAAGTTCACAATTAAAGTTAACCACAAACATGGCGTTGGATTGTTCTTGAGAGTGACTCTTTCCATATGCAGGCTAGAGTTGAAGAAGAAATCTAGTGGACTATCAGCCATTCTGCAGAGTGATTAGTCAGGCACCACTGGGGAAAGGGGTTAATGACTTAAGACTGAGCTACTGTGGGAACCAGAAGCCACAGGACTATAACTAGCATCACCCTGTAACTAAAATTGGAAAGGGACTTGTAATGAAACTAGAGACCAATATTCTTAATGAACAAAGACGCAAAAATCCTCAGTCACATATCATTGCCAATTTGACCTCACCTCAAGGATGAAGGGGGGGGCAAAGTACAAAAATATTAAATGTAATAGATTACATAAACAGAAGCAAAGACGAAAACTTCATGATAATCTCAATAGACACATAAAAAGCCTTTGACAAAATCCAAAATCCATTCATGATTAAAACTCTGGCAAAAATAGGTTGTAGAAGACCTTATTTCAAATAGATAAGAGCTGTTTACGGCAATATCATGCTAATTAGAAAAAAAACCTAAAAGTTTATTCTCTAAAATCAGGAATGAGACAAGACAATCTACTCCTGCCACTCCTGTTCAATGTAGTTCTCAAAACTTTAGCCACAATAATCACACAAGAGAAAGAAAGGAAAGAGATAAATGTTGGGAGAAAAGAAGTCAAACTGCCCTCATTTGCAGATAGCATAACCTATTATAAAAAAGCCCCCAAAATTTTCACCAGAAGACTCCTGGAAGTAATAAATTTGGCAAAGTACAGGCTTCAAAATTAATGCCCTAAAATCAATAGCATTGCTGTACACCAACAATGAACCCACCAAGAAAGGAATCAGGAAAACAATCCCATTCATAATAGCTTCAAAAATTAATATATAGCAATTACCCTCATCAAGGAAAAGATCTTTATAACAAAAACTATAATACTACAAAAAAGAGATCAATGAAGACAGTGGAAAATGAAAAGACATCCCTTATTCCTGGAGAGGCAGAACCACTGATTGAAACAGCTTTGTACTCTCAATCAAAATACCAACAGCATTCTCCAAAGAACTACAAAAAAGAATGCTAAAAGGTGTATGGAACCAAAAGTGAGCCAGAATAGCAAAAGCAATCCTATGTAAAGAAAATGAAGCAGTAGGCATCATATCCTGTATTTCAAGTCATATTACAAAGCTACCATGATAAAAACAGCATGGCAATGTCTGGACCCATGGAACAGAACAGAAGATGCAGAAACAGTTCCAAGGGCATTCGGCCATCTGATCTTGGAAAAGTGTGTCAAAAATATGCTGGAGGAAAGATGGCTTCTTTAATAAATGGTGCCTGGAAAGCTAGTGATCCATGTATAAAAGAATGAATCTTGACTCATATCGTTCACCCAATGCTAAAATAAAATAAAAATGGATCAAAGACCTAGATATTAAAGCACAAGCAATCTTTTAGAAGAAATAGGCATAGGTAATGACTTTATTAACAGAATACCAACTGGGTAAAGAAGTAACACCAACAATCAACAAATGAGATTATATTAAATTAAAAAAAAAACACTCTGCACAGCCAAAGAAACTCCAGTGCTGTAAAGACACAACCTACAGAATGTGAAACCACTTTGTAAGCTACTTGTTAGAAGCCTAATATCTAGGATATATAAAATATTAAAAATTAGATCTGTGAAAACAAAAGGCTTAATAAAAAATGAATGAATGAAATGACTAGTTGTAGACACTTCTCAGAAGAAAAATTACAAACGGTCAATGGGTGTATGAAAAAATGTTCAGCATCATTGACCATTCGAGAAATGGAAACCAAAACAGTACTGAGATTCCATCTAACTCCACAGAGAATGGCTTTCACTGTGAACTAAAAACAAAAACAACAAATGTGAGTCTTCAGGGAAAGACAAACCCTTCTATATTGATCTTCAGATTGTAAAATCCACTTTGGAAATCTGTATTTAAATTCCTTAAAAATGGAAAATAGAATTCTATTCAACTCAGCTATATCTCTACCAGGTAACTCTCCAAAAGGGTTAGATATCATACTATAGTGATACATCTTTAACATGCATTTTATAGCAACACAATTTATGACCTAATTGCTAAGGAAAATGTGATATGTATGCATAGTGGAGCACTACTCAGTTATAACGAAGAATCAATTTGAGCTATTCATAGAAAAACAGATGCATCTTGGGACCATAATATTAAGTGACATAAATTGAACACAAAAAATTTAAACAGTACCTGATTTCTCCCAAATCAGAAATCTAATGTGCAAATGATTTAAAGAGCAAAATAAAATAGATTATAGGAAACAGGGAGGTAGACCTAGGAATGGAAGAAAAGGAGAAGGGAAGGGAGATGGAGAATAATTAAGATGCACTGTGTACAAGATCAGTTTCACATAATGAATGCATTTACCACACACGGCAAACACATACTAATAAACAGTCACTTAGAATAGCTGCTCATGGAGTGGGGAAGCCACGAAGGTGTATGTTGTGATTCTCATTTTACTTTTGATTTTTTTAAGTGTGTAGATATGTGTCATGGTTTATGTTTGTGTCTCCCAGGCCCCATGAGTTTGCATTGTGCATTTGTGATTGGTTCATTGTCTAGTGCTTGGATTGATGGTGTCAGTGCTCCGCCCACAAAGGGGTGGAGCCAGGATGTGATGTAATGGCAGGAAGAAGGCGTGTCTTGCTCTTTGCTGGTTCCTGTTTGCTGTTTGCAGCCGCCATGAACTGTGGCCCAGCCATGCCCGCCTGCCTGGGAGCCAACTGAGTGTGGACTAAAACCTCCAAAAACTGTAAGAAATAAACCTTTCCTTTCCCAACTTTGGGCTTCAGTTATTTTGTCTCAGTCGCAAGTAAAAAGTAACTAAGACAGTATGTAAAACATTTACATGGCCCTAGAGTTGCATCTACAAAACACAACAACTTCAAATAAATCTGATATCCTTCACTCATTTCTCTTCTTTTAGATAAGTAACCTTTTGTGAAAAGCTATAGTTTAGCCTTTCAATGTTCTTTTTAAAAAATAAATGATATCTTTTTTTAAAAAAGATGAGGATGGATAAGGAGATAATAAAGTAACCATTGTTCATTTTCTGTTAGATGGTTCTGAATGCCCTGTAATACTGTCATTCTCTTGAATGGTTTTGTACTATTTTGTTATGTTTGATACTATAGTGTATGAAGGTATACTCAAATATTTCAAGGAAAGAGACACTATGGTAGCTACTGTTACATCGGGTTGTCTTGTGGTGAAACACTATGTTGCTTAAGTTGTTCTGTTTTGTTATGTCCTCTGTTATCTTAATCTTTAAAAAAAAAAAAAAGATGAGGATGGGCAGGGTCTGATGTGCCCTGTCCATGTATCAGCTACATATAAGAAATGTAGACAGGTATTGCAGATATGTACCCAAAAAAGAATAGAAGAGGGAGGAAAGGAAAAGGAAATGAAAAATGAATTTATACATATTCCATAAATGTACCAATGTCCTACAAGGAATATAAGCATTATGTACTACAAATATGTGCTAACAAAAATAAAACAAATAAATAAAACGATGAATTTCAGAATGATATACACACTTCTCTTTTTTTAATTCACTTAGTTATTTTTTTTTGAGGTTGCATGATAATGATATCAAGTTTCTGAGGTCAAATTGAGAGGAAAGGAATATGGAGGGGAGATGGCAGGGGTGGCACAGGGAAATGGGGGAACAAAATATGGGCAAGGTGATGGTTAAAGTGATGCGACACCCACGGCCACCATGGTTTTGTAAACTATAGATCTGCTTAGGTGTAATTTGAGTGCTCCTCCCCAAGTTTCATATGCAAAGACTTAGACTTTAAAGTGACTCTTCTGGGAGCTACTGTGGACTTTTAAGATGTAGGGGAGGTCCTTTGGTCATTGGCAGCATGACTTTAAAGGGGATCCTGGGGCCATCTATTACTTGGTCTGCTTCTTGGCTTGAGTTACGACTCTGCACTCTGCCACACACCCCCACCATTGTCACCACCAACCTTACCAGAGCCCTAAATCCATGGTGCTGCCCTGTTTTGAATGTGAGCCTCCAAACCGTGAATCAAAGGGAGCTTTTGTTTTCTAAACAAAAGCTTCATAAATGGCCTATATCAGATATTTTACTACAGTGACAAGAAACAGACTAATACAAATATTAAACTGGAGAAGAAAAATTTAAAAACTTTCTTGCCTATCTGCTTTGTAAAAAAGCTAAAGCTGATTTCTGGATCTGCATGAGCAGAGTAAGATCGGAAGCTGAATGTATAAATCCCTGGGAAGAGGATGAAGAACCAGAAGCACTGTAAGTTTTCAGGAGCCATAGAATGTGGGGCACTTCAGCCTATCACACCCTCTTTCTAATGGATCAGTGCACCCAGCTGACATATGGGTTACACCAATGAATTCCCTGTATGTCATCCGTGTGTCTTTCTTTCCATGTATAAAAGCACCTGCAAGTCTTATTTGATCTTCCAGTGTCTGTCTTATAGATGAAGGCTGGAAACAACTTGTGGTCATGCTTTGTGAGATTTTGACACTCGGGTATAAACAGTGGAACCGACTAAGATCAATGAATGAGTCACAGCATCAAAGCATCGACGGAGGCCTCAAGGCATAACCAAGCTCAGTTAACCTCAGCCCCAACATGCCAGACATTGTTCCAAGGCATAAATTTTCTTTGTCTCAAAGCCAAAAATGTGGGCATGGTGGCAGTGACTTGGTTCTCACGTTGGTTTCCCACAAAGTAGATATTCTAGGGCAACGATTTGATCAAGCAACACAGTTAAAGCGTGCTTCCTTGTAGATGGCCAAAACAGAATGTGTTGCTATCTGGTAATCTTGTTTCTCCATAGCAGTGAGGCAGACTCCAAAGCCAGTGAGGAGGAAACCTTCTCAGCCTTTATATTTTTTAAGCATCTGAGTGTACATATATGCACACACACACGTGTGCACAAACACACACATGATGGGGGGGGAGAATTCCTTTTTAAGTATTTTTCCAACAATTCAATGCATCCTTCCATATCAATTTCCTGATTCTCATACACCAGCTGGATATCCTGCTGTTCAGCTCAATTCTGATACTACTCAGAGTTAGTGCAGAGACACCAGGATAAGGGCTGAGCCCCACAAGACTGTACCAACTTCAGATGCCAGCCACCCTGGGGTCACCAGCTCCCTACTCTTCTGCCCCAGAAAACTGTCGGACTAGCCAAATGGAAGAGATGCCCAAAAGGTCTTCGGGGACGAGTGGAGGAGAGGGTCCCCGTAGTCTTTTGACACCCTTCACCCCGCACTTTGATGTATTTGCCATCTTTCACAGTTTCAGTTGCTAGTTTCCATCATGTGGTTCCCAAATATTAACTTCAGTTCAAAAATATTAAATGGAAAATTCCAGAAGTAAATAATGCACAAGTTCTAAATTCCTTGTCATTCTAAATAGTGAGACTCTGAACAGCTCAGCATCTTATTGTATTCATCCGGGGATCACGAATCATCTTTGCCACAAATATCCTTTATTTATGCTCGCTGCCCCTTAATCACTTAGTAGACATCTTGGTTATCAGATACATTTGTACGATATCAAAGTACTTGTGTTTAAGCCACTCTTATTTTATCTAAAATTTTGTCCTCAAAGCTCAAAAGTAGTGCAGATGTTGGAAATCCGAATTGTGCTTATATTTCACATGATCCCAAAGGGCTGATTACAGTGTAAGATATTTTGAGTGAGCCAGGCATGGTTGGGCATGCTGGTAATCCCAGCACTTGGGAGGCTGAGGCAAGAGGATTGCTGCAAGTTCGAGGCCAGGATGGCTACATAGTGAGTACAAGGCCAGCTTGAACTACATAGTGAGACCCTGTTTCAGAAAACCCCATGATGTTCTGAGAGAATGACCATATTGCATAATTTAAATTATATTTTATTTGTTATATTATTATTACTTTGTGGCAATCTCATATTGTGCCTAATTTGCAAACTGAACTTCATCATAAGTAGACATGCATGTATAGAAAAAATAGTATATATAGGGTAAGTGTTATAGTTTTGGGCATTTACTGGAAGTCTTGGAACAAATGCCCTATGAATGAGAGACAGCTGTTCCAATCAAAAACTCACCAGTCTCGTCATTCTGAGTTTTGTTTGCCAAGGTTTAATTACATAGATATGATTGATTAAATTATTAGCCTTTTATCACTGAACTGAATCCCCAGCTCCTTCCCCCAAGGAAGAGAGCTGGGCGATGGTTTTAACTCTTTAATTATGAGGGCTATTGGTTTTTCCTGTGACCAATCTCGATCTTAGCATTATTAGTCTCACTTAAGACACCTTTCCAAGAATTAGCTCATTGGAATAAACCCATTATTGGTCCAAAGGGGTCCCTTACATATAACAAAAAATACTCCTATCAGGAAATTCTAGGAATTTGTGCCAGGAACCAGGGACAAAGGCCAAATTTATTTGTTTGCTTGATTATGTGTTGAGAGGAAATGGAATGAAACAGTATACAGAGTAATATGACATTCTAGAGTCTCCATATGTCTGACTTTAAGTAGATATCTTGGGAGAGTTTAAGAACTAAGAAATTCAGCTCCACCTATAGATCTCAGTACACAAGAGCAAAGTGGTAGGTGTTAGGTGGAAGTTTGGGGGGCAGCAGTAGGTGCCAACCTACTAAAAGCAGGCTGTGATATCAACCATGCTTGTAGTGAACAAGGTCCTAGACACACAGGGTGAGGACCAGTCCTTGACCTCTCCAAAATCCAGCGATAGCAATCAGGGCCCTAAAGGTGAGCTCCAGACATTATTAGGGAACCATCTATAAGAACTGGAAAACTCTAAATAAAAATAGGATCAGGAAAAGAAAAGAAAAGGGAAGTCCATACTACTGACACTTCACAGGCTTTCTGAAGTGCAGGGTGTTGGCTTGTATCCCTGTTAATGGTGAGTGGGTGGTTCCGGTGTTCCTAACAGTGGAAATCTGGCCTTGTCTCCCATGACTAAACACATTTATAACAAGATTTGCTGTTGCTGCTAAGTGGTTTCAGGTACTGAAATATTAAAGAAAGATGGTTAATTTTCCTATCCACTGATGGATTTCAGCTTGCTGCCTGAAAATCCAAGTGTTAAATATTAACTACTATTTTTAGCTTTTTTTTCTCTTTATACTTTTTCTACCTAAAACATTTTACCTGCCTTCTGGCCCTTTACAGGAAACTTTTTGCCCAGAGAGAAGTCTAGTACATTTAGACTGAACAACCTAGAAGTAAAACAGGGCCATCCAAGAGGTTTGACTGATTAGAATATCAGCAAAACGGAATCCACTTAGAGCTTTCCTGAAAGCCGTGACTCTTCAAAGTAGAGTTGCATTCTCTACGTTTTGATTTTAAAAAGAGAATGATTTGAGACTTTTAGAAATGAAAGTAGCCTTGGTGTGCACACCTTACCTATGATTCTTTACCTTTCCTTTCTATCTGAATCACCTAGAGAGAATTAAAATAGACACAAACCAGAGATTCTGATTTAATTGATCTGTAGTAGGGTCAGCAATTCTGAAATAAAAAGTGTTTGATGATTCTTATGTATGCTCAAAGTTGAGAATTCTATCTTCAATTTCAAAATGAAGTCCCTGGAATACTGAAAAATGCTTTTCCAAAATTACGTACCTGCAAAGAAATAAAGCTGGGATATAATCCCAGAAATTTTTAACTTCAAATTCTTCTCCTTCCCCCCCAACATTCTCCATATATCATTTGATCCAGCTATTCTCCTTCTGGGTATCTTCCTGGAAAAATTATAAGCATCATACCACAGTGATATATGTGCACCCATGTTTATAGTAGCATAATTCATAATAGCTAAATCTTGGAAACAGCCCTAATGCACATCAACAGAAGAATGTAAAAAAAAGATTTTCTTTATACAATGGGGTGCCACTCAGCCATAAAGATAAATCTGAGACATTTCTAGGTAAATGGATGTATCTTGAGATCACTCGTGTAAGTGAAATAAATGGGTCCCACATATGTAAATATTGCATTGTCTTTCTGGTATGAGAAACTGGAAGAGTAAATAGGAACCAAAATATATAGCAGACATTGTGAAAGAGGAAGAAATTGTTCAAAACAAAAGAAGAACTCAGGAGAGAGAAAGGAAGGAAGGGAAAAGAAAAAATGATAAAAGAAGGCTAAAATGGAAACAAAGCTTTGTAAAAAAGGAGGAGAAAAGGGGTTGAAGGGAAAAAAGAATATATATCATATACAGGTCAAATTCCCTGTGATGGATACCATCATTAACCTCACTGTAATTAAGTTGAAACCTGGATCTCAACTCTATTGCATTCCTGCTAAAGTCCTTCCTGCCCTCCCACATCTACACCCAATTTCTTAGCTTCTGACTTATCAAAGTAAGTGGACGTTTATTTCACCCTTTGCTTAGTTGCTAGGTAGCTTGTCTCAGAGAATATGAAGGTGGTTACCTTCGTTTGAGCCTCAGGCCAATGGAAAGCCAGTAAAATTCACAGTCAGGACTCAGAACTAAAACATCATACCACAGCAATATATCTTACTTGGTTTTCATTGGCATAAATCAGTCAGTGTTCATCCACTAGATTACATGATTGATATTCATAAGTCTATTTCCTTTGTCTCCAGTGTTAGAACATTTTCCTAATTTGTGAAAGATTATGAAGAAGGGTTCATTTCCATGACCCGTTTTCCTTTGTAAATAAAACCTCTTTCACTTCCAAACTGATGGTGATGATAATGACATGAAATCAATTAAACATTGTTGAAGACTTACCATGAAACCCAGCATGTGTGTTATTTTGCACAACTGTCTACAAATTCTTTAAACTAGGTAACTTTCTCATCCATAACTTTTCAGTTGATATGACAAGAGAAATAATCTGTCCAAGGACACAAAGTTAGCAAGTGATGCCACTGGAGTTCATGGCTTGACATCCCCCATGTCATGCTGGGCTTTGGGGTGTCTGTTATACAGAGATGTGATTTGGTACCATCGTGCTGGTCTTCACTTATTATCTGCTTCTCCCTGTGTGCAGGGGCAAAGGTACAAAAAAGTCTTTTAGAAGTGAATATTTATTCTTTATTTTTATGTGGACTAAAAATCTTTCTTATATATTAGTAATCTTCTGCAGATAACCTATACATTTCAAGTATATTTGTGTCAAAGATAGACAGTTGTATAATATAAGTAATAACTCAGAACTTTCCTGGACCAGAGCAATGTTAGACTCCATCTGAAACCATGTTTCTCTTTACTCTTTAGGCTGCCATTCCCACACTTCCTTCACTCACATACATTTTTCTGAAGAGCACTGTCTCCGTAATTTAAGGGTACATGAATCTCTGTCTTTGGCCTGCTACCAGGAAATCTAACACAGTACCAGAAGTAGTCCAAAAAAGCATTCCATCAAAGGACGGAATTCTGGAATTGGGTCACTTAGAACCTACTGCCAAAACAGTGATATGTATAGAATTGGCAGCTCCTTGCACATCTAGCCAGTTATCAAGATTCCCACCTGTAGTGATCGGGAATAAGACAGGAGTAAAAGAATACATTGTCGCTTGTACCCTGCTTTGCAGTTGAATGATACCAGTAAAGTGGTGATTATAAGGTTTGTGAAATTAGGCCACTACGGTTGAACACCACTGAGGTTTTGAAGAGAGAAGGGGAGAGGTTTATGGTGATCGTCAGTAATTCAAAACAAAATGCAAAAGCTAAAACAACTTTATTATCATTGAAAGAGACTCTCATGTCTGTGTTTGGAGAACTGGTATTTTCACCAGATAAGCTCAGGATTAATTTTAAGGGCAGAACTTGGGAAAGGTTAAATTCTCTGTTCTGGAAAGTCTCCTACACCAGAATCAAGGTCTTGATAGAGAAAGAATAGGACCCTAAGACTGGGTCGTACTTAGGAAACATATGCTAATCTTAGAGAAAGAGTAGGAATCTAAGACTGGATTCTACTCAGTCAGGGAATGTTTTGGCAGATGCTAGCTGAGATTTGAATTTTCTAGGTGTGTAGCTGTGCACCTCTCCTCCTGTTAACAAATGATGCTTCTGCCCTTTCCCTACAGGCTATGTAGATGTTGCAAATGAGAAAATTAAGTTAATGCTGGATCTTCTCAGAACATGCTTACTCCTAACTCTCATCCTGATATTCAAATCCATTGCCAAAGTTAATCTCAGGATGATTCAACTGAGGAAGTGCTAGCCTTCCAAACCAGGAAGGGATTAGAAACCAAGGGAAGTATCAGACCCAGATGTAAGTTGTTGGCAGAACCTGAGAGATATGCCTGTAGTAAATCTTAAGGATGTTGAGCTAAAGAGAAAAATATCATGCTAAATAAGGGAACGGGGGAATCTTCAGTTGCTAGGGGCAAGTTCTAACACTCTGCCTTGGGTGATGCATGGAAGCTTGGAAAAAGCAATCATTCATATTAAATAAAACAGTCTGCTACAGCAGACTTAGAGAAAGAGGTTAAAGACCCAGAGAAGTTCCATACTAGAATTACACAAGGCTATTATACAAGGCTGGCAAATATATTGGTATCTGTGCTACTCAAGAGGGTCAGGGGGTCAGCTCATTTACTGAAATGATAAGGAATGCCCTTGTATAGGACACCGGAATTGTTTAGAGGTCAATGGTGGCTACCTAAAGGACAGGCCAGATTCTCATGCACAAAGATTGTGTGACATCATGGAAAATATATGCTGTGATTTCCCTTTGCTTTGAGCCCATCAAAACTCATATGGAAGCTAAAATTACTTTGTGCAGTGGTGTTGAGAGGTTGTGGGACCTTTCAGAGGTCAACAGGTAATGAGACTTCCACAGTCACGAAGAGATTAATTCCGCTCTCAGGAGAGTGGGGTATTGTGAGAGTTAATTGTTATTAAGCTAGGGTGCCTCCCAGGCTCTCTCTGGGCATGTGCCTACTTGCTCTTCTGCTTTCTATTGTGAGGGAATTACTGTAGGTGCTCTCCAGAAGTTGAGCAGATAATGAATGACACCATGCTTCTGAAATTTCAGAGCTGTGAGCCAGAAGAATGGTTTTCTTTTACATAAATCTCTCATTTCAAATACCATGTGCCAACAATACAAAATAAACTTATTTCCTCAGTTCTCTGAGAGATCGTTGACCACTGACACAGACAACAGCATGTGGGCAAGAAACATTCATACTATTTGCCATTTGATGATTGCTAGATACAAGGATCAGGTTGAAGCTGAACCTAGAGACCCAGAACACCATCCTGGCCCCTGATAGGGTAAACATATAAGGGTACCATGTGATGCAGGACATCAGATGGAGACTTGAGTCAGATCTCTCTCATTGTAATTGTTGGATCCACTGTACCTGGTGGTCATTTCCCTAGGTCCTGAATATGTGATGCAAACGGACATACTAAATTGTTGGCAAAATCCTTATAGAGCCCATCACCTATAAACTCAGAGCCATTTAATAAGAAAGACCAAGTGGAAGCCCCTGAATCACTGATCTAAGAGGTTTAGAGGTAGCAGTCTTGCAACATCAGAGGTGGTAGTCTTGACCATGGAAAATAGCAGTGTACTCCTACAGACTTAACCAAATAGTACAACCAACTGCATCAGCTGTGCTGTAAGTGGTGTCTTTATTAGAGGCTCTGGCAAGTGGCATGAACCTATTGATCTGGCCAATGTGTTCTTTTCAAAACCCATCAAATAGGAGGACAGAAGCAGTTTGCATTCGTAAGGGATGAATAGCAGTATACATTCATGGTCTTGCCCCAGAGATATGTTAATTTTCTTTCTGTATGTCACTAGAGTGTCTGAAAGGACCTAGGCCATCTGGATATTTTGTAGATGACCACATTAGCCCATATTGCTGTTATCATGTAAACAGAACCTGATGAGTGAGATATAGTAAGACACCTGCAGAACTCTAGGAGGAGAAAGATAAAACCTACAAAGATTTATAGCATTGACAAATTAGTTAAATCTTCATAACCCTGTGTTCTGAGACAAAAGCCCTGGGTAACTCAGCAGGTAGATTGTCTCTTCATATTTTAGAAACAGCATATTACATTCTTGGGCACACTGCTCTTGACTGTTTGGTGATGCTGAAGTCTAGTACTGCCCATTGTAGGAAAGGATTCTGAAGCAAATTCAGGCTATCTGAATCCTGCTATCTGAGATACTTTATGGAGTCTCTAGCAAGCCCAATAGAAAACTCACAGAATTTCCTATAAAGTCTTAGTTTCCTGAACAAAATCATACCACCTACAGCAGAGAATGTATGCAGACGCTCTCTCTCTCTCTCTCTCTCTCTCTCTCTGTCTGTCTCTCTCTCTCTGACACATACACACACATACACACACACACACACTTGCTAGATGTAGATAAAGACAGAAAAGTAAACATTTGACATCAAATGACTTTAGAGTCAGAACTACACGTAATAAAGTAGTGATTATCAGACTCATTACCTTATAAAGATGAGTGAGGTAGAAGGGGTACATTCTGGGTTGAACTGGAAAATGTCCAAGAGCACAGGTGGCCCAGACCCCAGATTCCTGCATCACCTCCTTATGTTATACGAATACCTCCCTCTCTGCTCACACCTGTCATCTTATGGATCATTTCCCACGTGCTTCTAACTGAGGACAAAAACCCCTGCACCTGATACACAAATGCAGTCAGCTCAGTAGGTTTATGTAAACTGAAAATTAACTTTTGTATTCTGGCCCACTTAAGGGCAGTTCCAAAAAAATAGGAATAAGAAGAACTCCTTTGAATGGGCAAAGCTCCAAGTGGTGTTCACGACCACCATCTTACGTGAAGAGATATTGACTGAGGTTAGAATGTATGTGAACGCATGGCCAACGCAAATGCTTTAATAGGAGTTTGAGAGAGGTAAAATTGTAAGATGAGAGAAAATCTGGGGAAGTGTATGCACGGACATGTGAAGATGAGCTTCAATGATGATGACCTTTGCATAGCGTTTTACCTACTGTAGAATAATCATTGAAGAAGAAACACTAGACAGAAAACTGTACAGGTAGGTGCAGCCAGTTAATGACAGCCGCATGACATCCTTGGCCACTCCATTATCTGCTAACGAAGCCATGAATTATGTCTCTATGATAGTAGAAATGGAGGTTATACACCGATATTCGCCAGACTAGAATTCTACTGCTTAATGTATAAGTACTAGGAGAAATCATAGATGAGCACCAATGTGGATCATTCCATTAACCAGCTACAGTTGGCCATAGCTTTACACTGGGCTCCTTCTATTCAGGAAGGAGCAAGCCATCTCCACTGGGATTGATGCATATATTCTGAATAACATTCCTTAGCATGATTACTCAAAAGCTTATTTTAGAGGGCTTGATATTCCAGTAGGTCTTACTGTGTAGTATCTCTTCAGTCCAAAGTGCCAGAGAAAAAGGTGGGTCTTGCACATTCTGCACTATTCAGAAGCTTTCATCTTATTAGAGCAGTAGAATGGCCTCTCCTAAGTGCAGCTGAATCATCAAGCTTTAGATGACATTTTCTGAATGGGCATTCCTTTGGAGCTATGTCCCTAGTGGGTAGAGCATGTGGGTCTAAGGGCTAAGCAGTAGAACTATCCTTTCCAAGTTCTCAATGATGGCAGTATAACTATCATCAACGATCATTCCCAGTGGCTGTCTTAAAGAGTATACATGCAAGGAGCTGGAAGGCAGCTCAGTGGTAGTGTGCTTATCTAGCATATCCAAGTGGTTTGATCCCCAGCATACCATTGAGTCTATGATTTTCCAGTCCTGGCTCCCAGAAGGCTCATACTTCCATCAAATGGTACTTGACCCTCTCCTAGATTCCATGTAATTCCCAGAGAACCCATCCTTGTGCTGCAGGTCCTGTAGCTAAAGTTTCACACCTGTCTCTGTCTCTTTTCTTTCTCTTATAGCTGCTGCTGACCCTGATGTGATTCCACCTTTGGCAAGAACCACTTTCTTCCACTGATGACCCCTAATTCTAACCCTTCTCTAGTATTTGGAGATCCTCAGTCTCCTTAACTTTTCAGAGCATGATCACTCTATTACCCATTTAAGTTTAATTCAGTGAAAATGTCCCTCACTGGATGTGGTCTAGCTTGCACGGCACAGTAGGCCGCTCTTGGCCTGCAACAGGAGTTCTCAGTGTGACACGATCAGCCTTACAGAGGCACAGTTAATCCGGGCCTCTAGTAGTCAAACTCAGTTCAGTTTCAGTGAGTCTGTAATGCAGTACAATGGTTCCTTGTGTCTCACTTGAGGTCTCTTTGTAACCTCAGACTAAAGGGGAGAAGTGCTGTCCTTTAACAAGGAGTAACAGTTCATGTGCACAGGCCTAGAGAATTCAAGGCTGCCCTAAGACACTCAGCTAATTGTCCCCTCCAAAGACTCAGCATCCCTGTCCTTCTCTGTGAAAGTGGGAAACTCACTGGGGCTCAGAGTTTCACCTTTCTAGAGTTCTGCCACTCTTACAAGTAGGTCCCAAGTCTGGTCCTCCAACTATAAAAAATGAATCTCTTTTGTGCCCCCCAAATCCTTTGGCTTTCACATTTTGCTTCAAATTACTGTTGATTGTTGTTCTAATCTTCTCACCCCCCATTTTCAAAACGTGAGTGGCGTTCACTCCTGCCTACCTAATTCTTATAATTATCATTTCCCTGCACTTCTCAGCTGTCACGGGAGGGCACAAGCAGAGACATTGTCTTCTACCTTTATCCCAGCCCAGGGTGAAGCAACCCTGCTCTAGCCAAGGTCCCTGACCTCCCAGTCAGAGATTGGCATTTGAACAAATCGTCTAGCTAGGAACATAGTGTAAGCACCTGTGCATCTGTGGCTTCTTTATCCATGGATACAACTAACCATAGAAGGAATAAAGAAAATCTGTATTGAACACATATATATTCATTTTTCTTCTCATAATTTCCTAAATAGTACAATAGAAGAATTATTCACATGCATTTGCATTGCATTAAGTATCACAAGGAATTTTAAAAAATGACTTAAAGTATTCAGGAGGTTGCATGTAGGTGTGATACAAGTGATACACTGTTTTACAAAAGGCCTTTACATATGTAGACTTTGGTATCTGTGGGGGATCGTAGAACTGTTCCTCTATAGATACCAAGGAATGGTTATATGTATCTTTCTAGAGAAAAACTAAATGTTTTACTCATAGAGCAGTTTAAGTTCAAATTAAGGGAAATAATTCCCCAATGCTAGGTTAATCTCATGCCTAAAAGGTAACAGAGTTTATGTGGATGACCATGCCCCTTAATATTGCTAAATCTGAACTAGTTATGTTTAAATTAGTTCACTAGTTCATGGAGAATATTGACTATGTATTTGCTCCAAATCTGTGCTGTTAAAGGATTTATCTTTCCAAACAATAACTTCTGATCTTCTACCTCAAAAACTTATATGAAAGATTGAACTCATACCAAGTTTTTCATTTTCAAAAATATTGAAATGACTTCTCTGAATTAGCTGTCACAGAAAGACAATGAATGCTTCCCAAGAGATTTATATACACAAACACAACCCAAACCAAATCATCCTTACTATGTTGATATATCTCTTTGTAGATCATTTTAAAGTAGTCACACATATTTTAAACTGCCATATTTTAAAAATATCAGATAGTAATATGTAATGGCCCATTTATATTATGAGTATTTTTAATTGCAGTGTACATATACATATTTGTACCCTGAAGTAATCAAATATTTTTAAAATTTCCATTTCTATGGATTAATATTTGGATGATTTTTGTTTTGCTTTATTTTTCTTTGGTCAGGAAAAGTGATACAAGGGGAGACTGCACTACTGTTTTTCAAGAATTTGAGTTTTTGTATATGATCCAACCTGTTCAATTAAAAACTGTATTCAATTAAATGTCAAGGTATACTCCTCATTCATGAAAGTATCAATGTTAACGTATTGAATTACTCTTGTTTTTGTGTTGGATGTGTTTAATTTTTGCCTGTTTGCTTTCTCAATAACAAGATGTCTCCAGCTATTCCTGCATGCCTACTTGTTAGAAGTTTTATTAAATTTGTCTAGCTATTTTGTTTATCTTATAAAAGTTTGCATCATTATCCAAAGATGTGAACTTTTGCTACCTCAATATTTTTGTCTTGAACTTTGCATTTGACATGCATCTTTACAGCCTCTTCCTCTTGCTTGGTTTTGATTGATGGATTTTATCCAGTGTTTTATCATTCTGGACACCATTTTTTTAGGTCGTGCCTTACAGACAATACTTGACTACTTTCTGGGAAAATAACCTGTGAGTCTTTGGCTTTAAAGAGAGGTGTTTAACATCAGTATTTATTAACACAAAAAGGCCTATTTCATGTTCTAACATATAGTTTTACATTTTTAAAGTAGTCTTTTATGCTGTTTCATGTGTGATTTCTGTTTGTTTTATGGGCCGTGTTTTCTTTGCTTTTACATTTTTAATGTTTATCTTTTCGTGTTTCAAAAGCTCTCTATCACTTCACAGTGAGTAATTCTCAGAGTCAAGAGGGAAACCACCTTTTGAATACACAGACCTCCCTCTCCTCTCATTTCTTAGTCTTTGTTAATATTAGCTGACATTTTAAACTCGGGTTTTTCATGAAATCATGAATTTTACATTATTTTTAAAGGAACAGATGTTTTGATTTTAGATTCACTCTTATAACTAGATTTACATTTTTTCCTAGAGAGAACTAGATAAATATGGGCCTTGTTTACTTAAATTTACTGCTGAACCCCATCAAATTTAATACAATGACTTCCCCACATTTTCGCTTGTGACATTCAGTATTCCCCAGGTGGCTGGAGTCACTCTTCAAATAGTTGTTTTCCATAGATCTTGTTTGAGTTCTTGTTTAATAAAACTATCTTTCTATTGCTTCCATTTATAGAAGGCAACTTGCATTCAATAGCTTTTGCTGCAGACTCTGCAAGCGATGCCACAGTGCTGTGTGACATTTGTGCTAATCCTAAGTGCTTCCATTTAAATGTGACTCCGAAGTGGACATTGAAAACTTTAAAAAAATTTTTAATCAAGTTTATTGGTGCATTTTAGATGCACCTAATGATCATAATCATCAGGGGGAATTTGTACCTGTAATGATATGTTTTGATTACGCTTTTTTTCCTAATCACCCCTCCTCCCCTTGACACATTTTAATCTCTAGCCTTGGGAGGTGGCGCTTGAGTAACAGGGATTAGGTCATCTTGATGGATCAAAGTCATTCTCTTGAGAGTAGGTTGGCTATCTGAGAGTGGGGTTTGTATAGAAGTGACTCTCGTTCCCTATTGCTCATGCTCGATCATGCTCTGTTGGTTTTCTGCCTTCGAGCAGAGGATGATGTAGAAAAGGATGTTGTTGGATGCCACTCTTTGGTTTTGTGCTTCACAACCTCAGAGCCAGTGTATAGTAATTCTATTATAGCATCACAAATGGCCAAGACAAGAGGTTAAAAGTCAGCTTGGTTTTATTTTTCTCTCTTTTATTTCACATATAAACTTTGTGTTGGCCCAAGTGCTTTCAAGACATCTTGTTTCCTTTAACTTAAACATTATTCCCGAGCTAAATGAGCATATTAATTCTATTTTTACCTAGGATAGCATGAGGAGGCACAAGGCTGTGTAGATAGGTCAGTTTTTAAACTTTGGAGAATTGGGGACTGCTGTGTATATTTTTCCTTTGATAATTATGTATGTCTCATTCATCCCAGGCTTTTCTTCCCTTGATCTTAGCTCCCAGGTTTCCATGTCTGTCACTACCTCTCCCATCATCTCCTTTGGTCCCCTGTAGCTCCATCTTCAAATACGGATTTAATTCCTTTTATAGCAGCAACTGTGTGTCTTGTTTTTCTACCTTTTGTGCTCATTCACCAAAGAGGAACATTCAGAAGGTTTTTCATGCAGTGCAGCTGCACTCCCCACATCTGAAATTCTTTTCTTCCACATTCCATCTTAGAATGTATGTGCAGGGACCAGGCATCTTCGTGACTTTATGTCCAATATTTATGGAGACTTGGGACCCAAAGAAATTCCAAAGGGACAGGAGGAGAGTTTGGAGGAGGAGGGGAGGGCAGGGAACCGCACATTTGGTGTCTGTAAAGAAGTCGTGGTACTCTGCCTGGCCTCCCTGGGCTTTGATGTGCTGGACTCTTGGATTGCTGCTGGCGTGTCCCCCTCCTTTATAGGGTCTGCTCGTCATCTCGGAGACCTTTCCTACTACAATTCAAGATTCCTTCCAGAGGAACTGATCTGAGAGACTCCGCTAGGCATAGGAGAGACCACACTTAGAGCTGCCCACTGTGCCAGCATGGGTGGCCCTGAGGACATTTGAGAGACTGAACCTGGTACTCAGACACCATTTCAGGCTGGGGGTGGGTCACTGTCTTCAGAAAATGACACACTCACAGCATCTCAAATTAGCTCTGAAGAAAAAGGGCAGAGGAATATAGAAAGCAGCCCGTATAAAATAAATCAATAATCAAATTATTGGAAAGGCAAGCACGGAACCAGCTCTCAGACATCTGTGGAAGCAGTGACTTCAGCATCACTCAGACTCTGGCTTTTCATTCTGCCTTTGTGTGACATTTTTTTCCTCTCCTTTTTTGTCTCTTTTCATCCCAAATCTGCACTAACTGATTTCACTCAAGGGATAAGGTTATCACAGAAAACGTAACCTGCTCCACATGTTTAGAGGAGTAAAAATTTCCGAGACAAATGAAGGTGCATTCCTGGAATACCCACAAGGAGAAGCTGGACAGACAGGACACAGCCCACCAACCCACAATGCTCCAACTCTAGGAATGAATAAAGACGCGTCCACTGCACCCTCCCCCCGACTTCATCATTAAAATTCCACTTGATGAAATATACGTACATGCCTAAAAATTTAAACAGCCATAATATAACCAACCGTTCCAAGTGTTATCCATTTTCTAAACCTTGCTTCCAAAGACACATTGTTTTAGTTGACTAAAATTCCGTATTACCAAACAATATGTTTATCATTTTATTGAATTTTAGACATTATTAACTTTTTATTGAAAGCAATCATTCCATTATCTTCTCTGTCCACATGCAGTTCCATTCTTTTTTCTCCTCCCAGTGTAGTTACGTCATACTTTTTGGATAAATCACTACTTGCCTATCTCTGTTGTTATATTATTGACTGCTAGATCAAGTGGTGTATGCACGTGAATTTGCCTACTTAGTTCTACAATATTCTTTCCTCTTGACAGTTGATAATTGTCATATTTTTAAAATATCATTACGATTAATATTCTCAAACTATGAAACAAGATTATGAAACTACTGAATTTTATTTTTGCTCATGGTCAAGCACTGTGCTAGGATAAGAGAGAAATCTTTCCTGATTCCTCAGAACTGGGAATCATTTCTCTTTTGAGAGTTTGCATGAATTCTGTGTTTCCTGCTCTTTGCTGATATTTTATGCTTTTAGATAACCATGGGACTGAGTATCTTTTCTGTTCTCCTGGACTTTTTACTTTTTGAGAGCATAACCTATGTCTAATTCATTGTTCCAAGCACTCAAGCCAAAGTTCAGAGGAAACGCCACTCAATCAATATAAATGAGGAATGAACAGATAAATTCAGTAACTTTTTCTAATATATTTACATGTCTTCTGTGCTCCTACGGGATGAGTACAAAGGCACAATGGATGGGGTTTGAATTTAATGGTCACATAAAGTAGAAATCTTAATAACTTCTGCAAAGAAAGGAGAATTGAATTCAAGGCAAATGTCACTCTGAATTCTATACTATTATTCACCCTTCAACTCCAGCTTCCAGGTTTAGGTCGCAGCCCAAAAGCTGTACCATGTACACGTTCTCTAGTATCTACCAAGATGATTTTCACCTCTATGTGGGGCATACTTCTATGGGCTCATACCATTCCAACCTCCACAATGCTTAAAATAAATATTCTTAAATTCTAATAATATTTTCCTTTTCAATAGATGTTAACATCCCGCCTGGAGAATTTCTACAAACATTTTCATCTTGGATTCTAGGGTGCTCTGTGCTCACCTCTATTACAAAAATTTTAAGATGTCCTACAAGAGGCATGAAGATATTTCTCTTGAGGTTTGGTCTTGTTTGAGCTTGTTTTCCAGAATCAAATCTCTGAAGACAAGCACCTGCATTCTTGGGGGACCTTAGGAAGCAAGCATCCCAGAAAAAGAACCCACCTGCTTTTGGTGACGCTCTGTGAGGTTGACCAGTAGAGGGCGCCTAATCCTCGGCAATGACCTGAAACTTCCCCGGATGGGTTCAGGCTTTACTTTGTACTTACTGGGGCTGCCAGTTAACAGAATGTGCGAACCTGTTTTCTGTTCATTTTGCATTTCTGGGAATTGTGCAAATAAGAGTGTCGGCCTGCTGGATTTGGGATGGTGGGGATTTGAGCACTAAGAGAGGAAACTAAAGCTTTTCCTCTACAGAGGTTTGGAATGAATTATCGATGGGATGTTGTTAATCTTGGCATAATATTTACCTATTTCATCCATCACGATTCCTAGACTGGCATATGGCTTTCTCAGCTATTTATAAGCCTTTATATGTAAAGGATGTCAAATGAGCTCCATTTGCTTTAACACAGGCAGTTTGATCTTGGGCCAGGTGTAATGTGAATGAATTATACAGATCCAAACTCTTGTTAGGGACTCTAGAGATTATTTAGTACACATTGATCTTACACAGATGAGAAGATTAATGCCCAAGGAGGCAAAGGCCTTGGCTGAGATTCCCCAATTAAGAGAAGAACAGGTTCCAAACCCCAGCTGCTAACTATACCCTTTCCCTAAGTTACCCAGTTAATACTTGTGACTAGCCAACTGTTCTGTAGCCAGCAGCTGAGGAACCTGGTCATCACTTAGGATCTCCTGAAGGCAGTACATCTATGGGTGAAGGCTATTTCAGAGGCTTAAATAACACTAAAGTGCATAGATGGATTAAATTTGAAACTATGGTGTAGGTTGGTACCAATTCTAGTAGCCCATTTGCGTCTCTTGATCCTCATTCATTCCTTTGTCCTCTGTGTGAGCCTGTTCATATTAGTTTAACAAAATGCTGGAGACTGACTCACTTTATAAAGAAAAGAGGTTTATTTTATCTCGCAGTTTGGAGGCTGAGAAATCCTAACAGCATACCCACCCTCACCATCAGTTCATGGTAGAGGTCAAAGACATATAGGAACGATCATGCTACAAGACTGGAAGCCAGAGAGAACTGAGACCCCACACTGCCATCAGAGGCTGTGCCTACCGTGACCTGAAATCTTCTCACCAGGCTTCACCTCTTTAAATTTCTACAGCTCTCATGCTGATGCCTAAGTCTCCATTGCATGAACAATTGGGAGATAAATCAAGTCCAAACCAGAGCACCTCCTTCTGAACTAACTACTCCTGGCTACTTTTAGAAGACTAAATTTTAGGAGAAAATTCATACACACACACACATCCACAGCCTTATGATGCTTCACGAAATCTTGCACCTTGCACGATCTTGTCCCTAATTCCTGGCTGACCTGCCATCTTCGTTTCCCGGGCAGCTACCAGACTCCCCTTGGTACTCCAAGCTCATCCCTGCTTTGGACTTTTCCATTCGTGGGTCCTTTTAGATGCAGCTCTCTTCCCTGTGACTGTCACATGGTAGATCTTTTTCCTTCAAATCTCAGCTCTTTCTCCATGAAGTCATTCCTCCACACTGGATCTGGTGGTCACCTGAGTATAATTTATCCCATTTATTGGAGTTAATTCTTTATATTCCCCTTAAAAGCCACTGACAGTGTCTCAACTTTGTGTTTATTTGCTATGTCTCCATTGACGTCCATGACTAGAATAAATATTTCATGAAATACATGACCTTCATCATCCATGTCTGCTGTGTTATCACCGTGTTATTGGACAATCTCTGAATCATAATCAGTATCCAAGAAAAACCACAGGAAAATGTCAGTCTGTGCTTTGGATGACTTTCTTTAATCCTAGAACACAGCATCCAAGTTTCTTTCTCTTTAGAGGTGCTATGAGCTGCACCAACCTCTTCTTGAACATGAAGACAGTGTGGCCTGTTTTCCTGATGAGCACATTTTACCTGCCTTGCCTGGCATCCTCAGAACTCAGTGATCCCCTCCCCATAGTGGGCTCTAACATGAAGGTGTTTCTTGCACAAAGTCACCTTCAGACGATAAGCAAATTGTGAACAGGAAACTGGACTTCAGAGACGTTGAAATTTCTAAGCTGATTTTAAAGGGCCGAGCGAAGGCAGTTTAATGAATCAGTTTCATGAGATTGTGAACATCTTGGAACCTGCAAGATGTGAGGTGAAGTCTCTATTCATTAAAGTAATTAGATCCTCTAGGAGGAAAAGTTAAATAAGCCCCTTCATACCTCTTAAAAGAAAGCAACCTATCATTTTGTAGAATGAGCAGTTCTGTTTTTTCTTCTTTATATCTTACACTTATGATACAACAGTTGTACCTAAACTGGATGTCGGGGAGCAGTTTGGGAGAGGCGAGTGGGAGAAATTCTAGGTCACGTAACTCCAGGCATCAAGATTACTGGCTTTCTCCTCTTCGTTCCACACCAAGTGACAAAGACAGTGTTGAGGCTCTGGGTAAGATGAGGGGACACAAATGGGTATTCCAAGTTCATAAATATAACAGACGCCACTGACCAAATGCCTGTCACATTCCTGATTCAGTTTTTCAGGTAAGAACATCAAAGCTCAGAGAAGTTTAAGGTACGTGTTCAAGGCCACTCAGATGATAATGCTGCGGTGCAAACATGACCTCTAGCACTCTGCACGTTTCCACTACCCTAAATTTCCAGAGCCACTAGACTGTTTCTTTCCGCACACGATGACTCTCTAGGACCTTCTGAAGCTGAAGAATCTTAAGAGCTCACTAGAGCGTCATCCTCACTTATACAAAAATACTGATTCAGATTAAAGTGACCGTAGTCTTTGAAAGGACCAGGAGGTCTACATGGAGATAGAAGATGGTACATTTCTTAATTAGTTCAAGTTTATGGCTTCTGGTTTTTATTCTTTTAGCAAATATTAGAAATTTAGAGTCAATGTTAAGGTCAATGCTTGACAGTAGTACAGTAATAGGGTAGTAGACAAGATCCATATTACAATATTTCTTCTTTGTCTTAGAAAATTTATTGTTAGAACTGGGGCTGGGGATTTAGCTCAGCGGCATAAGCACCTGCCTTGCAAGCAGGCGGTTGTGAATTCAATCCCTAGTACCTATTAAAAAAAAAAAGAAAATTCATTGTTAGAACTCATGGAAAAGAGAAAATACTTTAAAATTCCTATTGTCTACATTTGTTTTAACCTAACAGAAACTGATCTCATCCTTAGCAGAAGTTTCTACAAAACGATGTTTGCTGTTCTAGACTTTCTGTTCTCTGCCTTGTTTCTGATATCAGTCATTAGAGGCAGATTCACAGTAAAAGATTTCACTTGGAGACAGCCTCTGGTGGACATGAGATCCGATGGATTATTTACCCTGTGCTGTTGCACACGTTTGACCAGAGTCTTAGATGACAAGGTCCCATGCAATGTTATCTTCTTGAATCCCCGAGTTGGAAGGGGTCCTTGCTATTCTCAGAGTAAAGATCTCAAGCAACAGAAGAAAATGTACAGAAAATAAAATAAATGGGAAAACGTCATTAAATATAAAACTGAATCTGCAGATTAAAAAGATCACTTCTAGGAAAAAAGTGATATATACAATCAGCACTAGATAATACTCATTATGTTAATGAAACTCAATGCTAAAGAAGAAAAACTATATAGATAAAAAATATCTAGAAAAAAAAATCAAGCAGGATTTAGTTTTCCCTACAAAGTCGATACTGTACAAAAATTAAGCAATGTCTTTAAGTCTAAGGAAGAATGATCCAGAGATACTCAATCCAGCTAAGTTGTTCAAGAATGGAGGCAGGAATTGGTCAGTCTCCAACGTGAAAGTAATTCAAAAGTACTTCTACTTGAATAAAAACCAAGTCTTCCTTAGAAAAACTCAGTCACCAATGGTTAACGGAAAAGCTGAAATTCACTCACCCACCTGAGCTTTCCAGCCTCTGGAAATCAGTATTACTGCCTGGACACAGGGTCACACCAAGTGTTATCAAACTGTCATACAGTGAAGAGAGGCCTGGATCGAGTCCTGGCTCCACCACCAGCTTACCAATATTAAACAACAACTTCCCCTTCTGTATCGGCCTTGCTTTCCTGCACCCAAACCATGAGACCTCTCTTCCTATCTACTGTCCATATATAATGAAGGAAAAACCCTGAAACTTCCCCGAATAATGATGCCATTTCTCTCCCGTCACATTCTATGTCCACCTGCAGCCCGGGGTTGACATTGTGCTTTTGGTTCCCTGTCATCACTCTCTGGCAGTGCTGTGTGGCGTATTCTGCACTGGCCGTCCCACTGCTCAGTTTTCAGATGAGTTAAGACTTGTTAAAAGTGAAGACCCATTCAACGTTGGTCTTCTCTTGCGTGCAGTACCATCATTAACCATGGGCTTGGATTTGGCTGAGTCCCAGCAGCTACACGGTTAGCAGAAGGTTATCTGCAAATCGTGAAGCTGTCTTCTTCCTGGGTTTGCAACCCAGGCTTCATGTGTTGTAGGACATTTAAGGAACAGAGAGAGAGAGAGAGAGAGAGAGAGAGAGAGAGAGAGAGAGAGAGAGAGAGAGAGACAGAGAGACAGAGAGACAGAGACAGACAGAGAGACAGAGAAAGAGACAGAGAGAGAGAGAGAGAGAGAGAGAGAGAGACAGGGGGAGAGAGAGAGGGAAAGACAGACAGACAGAAGACTGTTGCACTGTGGTTCTTTTTTTAAAAATTTTATTTAAGGATAAAAAGAAGCAAAAAAAAACTGAAAAAGGGTACAAGTTATACAGAATTTCAGAAAAAATAAACAGTAGAAAATCACTAGTTAATAGATTACATATTGTCATCTTAGAAATAGTTGTTCAAGTTACAAAATTAAAGCATATAAAGTGGACATTCAAACAGGGAGACTGCAAACAGTTCTGTTCAATGATCCAACAAAACTCAGTAATATGGTTATCTATCTTATACACTTAAATATACATGCAGTTATATCCTTTAGAGCACTATCTTTTTCTCTCTTGTACAATGACAATTACACATTTTGGGTTTTATTACTCCCACAGTTCTTACTAATTTTTTTGAAGAGAATAAAACCAACTGTGACATAACAAAACAGAGTCAGTCAAATCAAAAGAATGGACATAATACCTACTGTAAAAACAAAATACAAGGTGTTCAACATTGGTTACCATAATGCCTTTTGCTATCTTAAAAAGAATTGCCTATATCGTCAGTTATAATAAAATTGAACAAAACGCTAAAGAACAAAACCAATAAAACCAAAACACTGGAGACATTACAGGACTTCCAAAGCAAATAATAGTCAAACCAGAATGGGCATCACGATGAATCTTATTGTTTTCACAGTTGTTGCCTATACTCTCAAACTTGGTAGTATCAAGCAAAACAGAATAGAGTAAAATCAGTCAAAACAAGATGGTGAGAGCAATATAGGGTTTCAAATCAAGCTAATAGGAAATCAAAGTGGGTTACTATAATATATCCTGCTATTTTTTATTTATTTTCCCCTTAATTAAAAAGATAAAAATAAAAAAGTAAATAATAAAAAAAGGAGATTGAGATCAAAGAGGACATAACAACAAAACAGCACAGGTCAAAACATAACCATTTAAGCAAAATAGTGTTTCACCACCAGATATCCCAACATAAAGTGGTTACCATAGTGTTTCTTTCCTTGAAATATTTGAGTATAACTTTGTATTCCATAGCATCAAACATATCAAGACAATGTAAAACAATTCAAAAGAATGACAGTATTACAGGGTATTTAGAACCAACTAACAAAAAGTGAACAATGGTTTCTGTATAATCTCCTTGTCTATAAAAGTTTTTGTTTGTATTATCACATATAATAAAATCCAATAAGATACAACATGATAAGACCAACGGAGACAGAAGAACAAAAGCTTGATGGGACTTTAAAACAAGATGATATTGAATCAGCACTAGCTATTATGATGTCTTGTTTTCTCCAAAATAGCTGTTCCTATCACCCAATGAATGGAGCAGACAGCAAAATGAAGAAGACAAACTGACAACTAATGACAGACAAAGAGCTCAACAAAATGAGGCAGAGAAGGTTGGATGATACGCACCGTGGTTCTTTGCCTTCATCTCTCCGCTGATGGGGACATATGCCAGGGCTCTTATTTTACTCTGCCATTCTCTGTCACCACACTGACAGTGGATCAGGCCTCACCACCAACAGGACAGCCCTGGCAGAAGAGGGTGTGGGGGATGCACGATGACTGACACAACTGTCTGCTCTGGGGCTCCGTGGTGTCTTTGAACTCCTGAGCTAGATCGATTGCACACTGCCTGTCTAGGTGCTTCTGCTTCTCAATAGGCATTTGGACCTTATTTGTCTTGCATCACTAAGGCTCATTCCTGGTACATGGAGGTACAATTAATGTTTGTTAAATAACTGAATAAATTGATGCCACTGTGAAGGCACTACGGGCAGGAGAATTCAAAGTAAGTCACTCCAGGTGATCTAGGATTTCTTTATCCACTGACCCGGAGAATTCATTTGCTGACTCAACATACTGAACAGAGGCGGCTGCAATGGTCACTGTCAGCATCAGGTGCTAGGTGGCCTTCTGTGTATACCTCCGTACTTCTGTGCACTAGCTCAACCTCGCCAGCCAAGGGCATGAGTACAGTCACCCCCACAACATTCCTGTAGCTGGGAAGAGTTGTTGTTTGATGCTATGGGTTTGACTCCGGGTTCTTATTTAGCCCCAGGGAGATTGGAGAAGTATCACTTGGTAGGACTCCTTCACCCGTTCCAGAAGGGCTGCCCTCGTGTCTTGTTCATGTTGGGGTACAGTCTTAACCTCTCCTCTCACTCTTCCAGTCAGCACCTCATCTGAGCCAGGCATTTTGCTAAGTGAGATGCAATGGTGGCTGAGACTCAGTATCCAGCCTCAGGGGAGCATTAAGCCTAAGGTCCCCTGTAGTACTCCGGGATGACCCATACTATAAGCTTTGGGTTGACTTCTTCATCCTCCTTTCTAGTTTTTTTTTGCTTTTCTTTCATTGCAGTGATGGTATCAGAAGAGACATTATGGAGGCAGAAAGAACATGAGCTTATTATTTAAACTGATGATAACCAAAGTCAATGAAAATATAATGTCTGCAAACTTCATTCTGCATCTCAACTAGCAGCACTGAGTTTATTCCTCTCTATATACAAAATTCCAATTTTGCTTCCTTATGATTTCATCTCACTTTGTGCCACAGTCTGGTCCTCCCTCGCATCTCCCTGCAAGATGAAACCAGCTGGTTCTTACTGCTCCTGGGAGTCCTTATTATTTATGGCTGTGGCTCTGTCATCCTAAGGGTGAGCGGTGATGATGGAGTGGCCCAGAGTGTTGCGAGCATAGTTAGGGGTAGGCAGGAAACTGAGGGACAAAGTTTCCACACCATGTCTTCTTGGGTCATCTTGGTCCAAGGACCACCAGAATGGGTGGAAACATTTATTTTTATTTTTACCAAGAAGTCTTATTAATAACCTGCTCTATGTACCCTTTCTTTACCCATAATTCACTTTGCTCCCACCACTCACACATTGTAAGGTTTTCTGCCTCCAGAATGTTCCCTTTTCTGTGGAATATTACTTACCCAGTATTTATCACCTCTGAATCCACATAAGCTTGCTTAAAGCTATCTTCACTTTTGATAGAGGAACATTTCCAAAATTCCACATTTCTTCCAATGACATCTCAACTCTATGTAGTTTCCTATAACAAGAATAAAGTTATTTTCCTTATGTTGTATCTTCTATTTCCAGTGACTCACCTCCGTGGTATATTTTTCTTTTTCTGTTTAAGTGCTAATAAAACTTGATGTCCAGAAACAAGCTAGGCCCAAGGCCTCAGTTTCCCAGCCTTGTGTAGCACCCCCCCCTTGCTATAGTTAAACTTTCCAGTGTGCAATTGCATATGGGTGCTTAGCAGCGCCCTATTGATGGACTTTTAGGTTGCCTCCCAAATGTCTTTCCAGATGTTTTTCTAGATCTCGTACACAGGTCTCTGGGCACTTGTACCTAGGAGAGGGATTCCTCCTGCTGGATTGCTCGATGAGAGGAACAGCAAGTAATCAATAGCTCTTACTCTGTCATTTATGGCTATTTTTTTTCTTGAGTCTGCATTGCGTTTATTCCCTAAAAGCACCGACACTGTAATTTCTCCAGTCCATGAACACATATGCAATACTGTGACCTATACCCATTTGTAGATTATGGCTTTCAGTTTTTAGCTGCTCTGTCTGCTGGCAATTTTTCACCAGCCACCCTATTCTCTCCTCTCCCGAATCCAACTTCCTGAAACCTTTCTTTTGCAAACGCAAACACCCTAACTCTGCCATGACCTCACACCATTCTCCTTCACTTTCCAATTTTCTCCGTCCCAAGGTATCTCCTGCTCGGAGGACTTCCTGACAGTGCCAAGCAGTGCTCATTTCTCCTCTTCCTGAACCATTCACATGATGGCTTTATTTTTCTCTTTCCTTACTTCAAAGTGAGTTTTTGCGTAGTAATGTCTGCCTTCTCCACTGCTCCCCAAAGTGCTGCCAGGCTAGAAGACATCATTTAGCACTTGCATTCTTTAATATTTTATGTATTCTAGGGTTGTTGCCCCAAGCCAGACCCAGGCAGATTCACATGACTTTTAAAAAATTCAGAATGGGAGCGCCTATAGGTAAATTCATTCCCTGGTTCAGAGCTATTCTTTAACTCTGATTTTGAAAATGCCCCTCCTCTGTCTTTCCATTGCCTGAAGGATGACATCTCAGGACTGTGACCTCAGTGACCCCCTCCCTTTCCTCTCTAATCTGATTTCCACATCCTCAGGGACAGCCTCTGCCTGCAGCCTGGGTCTTTCTTCCTGACCTCTTCATGACTGAGTCACAGAAGAGCCCTATGTCCTAACTAACACAAACTAATATTTATTTAACTCTAACTATGTGCTCAGACTGTGTTAAGTATTTTCTGTCATTTAATTTTCACACACACACACACACACACACACACACACACACACACACACATCTCGCCTCTGAGGTAGGCAAATGTTTCCTGGAAGGAAACCACACTTCCATAGGAACAAAGGCTGTTTTCAAACACTGTTAAGAAACTGTTTCTATCTTAGGCTTTCAATGACCTGGATTGTCTGTGTGTGGACAGAGAGAGAGAGGGAAAGCAAAAAAAAAAAAAAAAAAATGCTAGGGGAAGCTCTTCTTTTAATGCACTAGCTAATTAATCAATTAATTTTGGGTTATGCACAGGCCCTTGCTTCGCTATAATTAGAAAAAAAAGCAGGTCTTTGTGCACCCAGGGAACCTTCTGATGCTCGAAGGTGCAGGCCTTTGCAGGGAAGTTTCCCTTGTCTCCCCAAGACCGGTCCTTAGGTATTTCAGTGTGGAATAAACAGGCCTGGGAGTTGTGTGCCCAGCTCTGGACACCCTGCTGAGAGCATGTCCTTAATACCAACAATGCCACACATTTATTCTAAAGTGACCCCACTGACCCCCAAAAGTTTGTTCCCTCAACTGGGTCTCCTTGGCCCTTTCATGCGCCTGAATTCCCTACACAAAGCGCTTGTCACAACTACAATCCTCTTGAAACTAGACTGGGATGGGAAGAGAGGGCCAGTGGAAAAGAAGCTGAACGTAGCCAAACCTTGATCCTCCACCTAAAAGAAAGTGTGGGCATTTGCATGTTAAACCATTTGCACACATTTCAGCTTCCTCTGGCCCACTCGCACCCTCGTGTCAACATTCTTTTCTGAAATCCTGAGAACTGGGGCCCACATCCCCTTCAGAAGGAGCTATGGGTCAGTCCAGATAAGAAGCCCCACTGGGAAAAAAAGCTCGTCTTTACATTGGTAATTATCGAAAGTTTGAAGAAACACATTTATATTCCAAATGGAAGCCTCTGTCTTTTAGCAGGAAACAGAAAAAGGATACTTTTGGCTTTCAAGTCCTACCCCTCGGCCCCCTCCCACAAGTTGTTTGTTTATCTTTGATCTGCTGAGGCAGGATTTCGAGGAAGAATGACATCATTAGTGGAGGAAAAATATTAAACTTTATACTTTCTCTCGTGTTTGTAGTATCCAATTCTCTGCCGCTCACCCAGTAGGAATGGGAGCTCCCTATGCCACTGAGCTGGATCCACTCAGTTCAAAAAGGAGCCTGACCTGGCTGATTTTTTCTTATTTTTCTCGGTAATTAGTTTTATCTCTTCAAACTGAATGCAATGAGAACATTCCACTGTGTACAAAAATAAACAAAAAATAGATAAGGAACTCTGAGGGTAATCTGTGTTTTTCTACATGCCTCAAGGAGGAAAAGAATTGCTCAATAAATGCTTTAACTTCAATAGCATTCAAGGGTGAGCCCTGGAAAATTCATTTTAATCCTTTACAACGCATTAGCCTTGCCAAGGCTTTGACCTCAGGAATCTGCTCTGGAGACACACAGTAAAAATGGTGAGTGATCCTTGAGAGTTTATGGAAGATTTAAATTATAGATTGAAGCCATCCTGATTGACAGAAAATTTTGCTGCTAATTTTGTTTATTGAAGGAGAATTCACAGGACATAAATGAAATATTTTGGGGAAACAAATGCGTGACTATACATTCACAATATTATGTGAACATCAGCATTGTCTAGTTCCAAAATATTTTCATCATCCTAAAATAAAATCCATACTTTCTAAAAAGTTAATCCTTTCTTCTCCTTTCCTCACTCTAATCACTAATCAGATTTATATTTCCTTTTTTAAAATTTTTTTATTTTTTGCTATGTAGTTCAGGCTGGCCTTGAATTCACAGTGTAGCCCAGGCTGCTCTGAACTCACAGAGACTCTCCTGTGTCAGCTTCCTGAGTGCTAGGATTACAAGCATGTGCCATCACACCCGTGCTGACTTAAACTTTTACGGATTCACCTATCCTGGCTCTTCCATTTGATCAGGATCTGACAGCCTGTGACCTTTAGTATCTGAATTCTTTCACATAGACCAATAGTTTTGAGATTCATCCATGTTGTATCATGAATCTGTGTTTTATTTCTTTACACAGTCAAGTAATATTCCATTGTATGTAGATATAGTTGACTCTATATCTGCAGTCATGGATTTAACCAATCACAGACAAAAAATAGTAATA
This sequence comes from Cavia porcellus, assembly GCF_034190915.1. Taxonomy (NCBI): domain Eukaryota; kingdom Metazoa; phylum Chordata; class Mammalia; order Rodentia; family Caviidae; genus Cavia; species Cavia porcellus. The sequence goes on along the minus strand of NW_026947515.1, from coordinate 43,672,719 downwards.
AAAGCTGGGTATTTAGCTCAGCAGCATAAACGCCTACTTTGCAAGGGTAAGGTCGCGAGTTCGATCCCTGGTACCAATAAAAAAATACTAACAAAAAATTACATCTTCATTAAATACATATTGACTTTTTCTTGTCATATCCTAAGGAATAGACTGCAATAATAATTCACATATCATTTACATTATATATTATGTATTTAAACTAAAGGGAAACAATCAAAAATCTAGCAGGATATATTATAGTAACTTTTTTGGTTTCCTATCAACTTGAAGTCCTGTAATACCCCTGTTATCTTGTTTTGACTGATTAGACTCTATTCTTCTCTGTATGAAAGTATCAAGTATCAGAGTATAGGTAACTACTATAAAGGCAATAAGATTCACTATGATGCCCATTCTGGTTTGACTATTATCCTCTTTTGAGGTGCTGTAAGACTTACAAAGTTTAGGTTTTATTGGTCTTGTTCTCTACTGTTATGTTTAACTCTATAATACCTAAAGAGATAGACAATTCATCTTAAGGATACAAGAGGCATTATGGTAACCATTGTCAATAACCTTGTACTCTGTTTTTACATCATGTGCTATGTCTATCCTTGGTTTTGACTGACAGCTTTGTTTTATCATGCTTGATTTTATTCTCTTACAAAAAAAAGTAATAAGATCTAAGGGAGCAATAAAGCCCCAAATGTGTAAATTTTGTTGTAGTAAAGAGAGGGAAAAAAAGTGCCCTAAACAACAGCAAGGGTGTTTAGGTGTGTTGCATAGAAGACCATATTAATAGTTTGGATTGGATTACTGAACACAACTGCTTGCAGTCTCACTGTTTGAATGTTCACTTTGTGTGCTTTGATCCTGTGACCTGAAACACCGTTTCTAAGATGATAGCGAGTAATCTGTTAACTGGTGATAGCATACTGTTTTTTGGTTTTTTGCTTTTCTGTAGTTCTGAATTACTTGTACCCTTATACTGTTTTGTTTTGTTCTGCTTTTTTTTCTCTTTTTCTTTTTAAATAAAATATTTAAAATAAATCCATAGAGGACATAAAGGTATACAGGAGGATATATGCCAGTTACATACAAATATTGTGCAATTTTATACAAGGGATTTAAAAATTTGGTGTTGTAGAGTTTTGTGTTGAAAGGAAGGGTCTCTTGGAAACATACTCAGTAGGTATCCAGGGGTGACTATACTATAATTTGGGTTTCCATTTAATTGATGGAAATTTGGTTTTTCCAACTTTTGACTATTGTTTTCTACTATTGTTAAGAGGGATGCTATGAATATTCTAGGACACATATTTGCTGAAGTACTTATTTTAAATTCTTTTGGTTTCATTCCTAGGAAAAGAAAGAAACTTGTTGGATTACAAGGTAATTGTATGTTTAAATTTTTAGTGAACTTACAAACTTTTTCCACAGTAAGGATGCTTTCACCCAGCAATGCATGAGGGTTCCAATTTTTCTACAACCAAACCAAAACCTAGTATCTTCCATTTTGATTTTAGTTTGTTATAATCAGCTAGGCAATGTATTTATTGTACATTTTAGGGATATCTCACTATAACTTTTATTTTCATTTCCTTAGTACTTAATGGCCTTGAGCATATTTTTGTGTAATTGTTGATGTATCTTCTTCGGAGAAACGCCTATTTAAGTCATTTAATCAGTTTTTAATTGGGTTGTTAGTCATTTTATTGTTGAATTATAAGAATTCTTTATGAATTTTGGATATCAGATGCATGTTTTGTAAGTATCTCTTCCATTTGAAAGATTCTCTTTTCATTTTCTTGGTAACAACTTTCATACATAGAAGATTTGAACTTAAGTCCAATTTATCTGTTTTTCTTTTGCTGCTTGTGCTTTTGTTACCTTGTATAAGAATCTATTTCCAAATTCAAGATCATGAAGATTTGCACCTCCATGTTCATCTAAGAGTCTGGTGGTTTTAGTCTGTGTAATTGGGTCATTGCTCCATTTTGAATGAATTTTTATATGCTGTCAAGAGTAGAGTTTATATGCCAGTCAAGAGTAGAGTTAATTCCATTCCTTTACATATGAATGTCCACTTCTCCTATCATTTACTGAAGAAACTATTGTTTCTTCTTTGAGTAATCTTAACATCCTTATTGAAAATCAATTGGTCATAGCTGTCTGTATATTTCTGGATTCTGAGTTCTATTCTACTGGTATATACGTCTATCTAATTGTAATATCATACTTCGGAAAATTATTAATGTTTATTAATTTATTTTAATTGATAAATATTGCATATAATTTATTTTAATTGATAAATACTGTGTATATTTTGGGGTACAATGTGTTGTTTTGGATTTACACATACATTGCAGATTCTATCAAGCTCTTTAACATAGCCATCATCTCGCTGGCTTTAAAATGTTTTGTGATCAGAATGTTAAAGATTAACTCTTAACAATTTTGAAATATGAGTTTTTATTAACTGCGCTCACCATATAATGCAATAAATCTCTAAATCTTTTTATTTTAACTGAAATTTTGTCCCGTTGGGTTAATATTTCCTCTTTCTCCCTCTCTTACCCTCATTCTCAGCCTCTGGTAACTGTTCTCCTCTGTTTTTTAAGCGATCAACATTTTTAGATTCTATAGACAAATAAGATAACACAGTATTCATATTTCAATGCCTGGTTTATTTTTACTCTGAATAGTGTCCTCTGATTCCACCTGTGTTGTAATGAGTGACAGAAATTCTTTTAACTTTAAGTCTGTATAGTACTCAGTTATTCGATTGCCATAGCTTTGTTTTAAGTTTTGAAGCTGGGAAGTGTGAATTCTTAGACTTTGTTCTTTTTCAAGATAACTTTAGATATTTGGAGCCCTTTGCAATTATGTATGATTTTGAAGGTCTCCTTTTCCACCACCCCTCTCCATCCCCCCCAAAATGCTCCTGGAATTTTGATAGTGTTTCCGTCTAAACGGTGGATTATTTTGCCATCTTAACAGTGTTTAGTCTTTTAATCTATAAACTTGTGGCATCATTCCATTTTTATTTAGGTCTCTTCTGTTATCTTTGAGTAATATTTTGTAGCATTCAGTGTACAAATATTTTATTCTACTGGATATTACTGTGGAAGTTTTTCTTAATTTCCTCTATGTATTGTTCATTGCTAGTCTGTAGAGATGCAAATTATTTTTGTAGGTCATCCTATAGCTTGAAATTCTATTGAACTTTTAAAACTTTTACTCTGTGTGTGTGTGTGTGTGTGTGTGTGTGCTGTTTTAGATTTTATTCACATGAGATCATGTCATCTGAGAATAGAGATAACTTTTCAATTTCTAATTTAGGTGACTCCTATAATTTATTTTGGCTTAATTACTCTGATTAGAACTTGCAGTACAATGTTGAATAATGGTGAAAGTATGAATCTGTTTGTTTGTTTTGTTTTTGATCTTAAGGGAAAAGACAGTATGCTGCTGATTATGAGTTTTCATAAATATTCTGCATCTTGTTGAGAAAGTTCCCTTCAGTTCCTAGTTTTCCAAGCAATTTTGGTCAGGAAAGGAGGTAGATTTTGTTAAATGCTTTGCTACATCCATTTAGACATTTTTTCTTTTGTTCTATTAATGTGCATGTTTGCTACAGAATTATTCTTTACTAAACTGCCTTTTCTCCACTGAATTACCTTTCCTGATATAAATCCCTCTTGGTCATGTTAGTTAATCATCTGAAATCCTATTGTAGACATTTACCTTTTAAACATGAAAGAACAAAAAAGAGAATTTACAATAAATCAATTCATTTATTTTCAGTTTAGTTGTATTTATTTCCTTTCATATTTACGCACGTAGTTATCTTTAACAAATTCTTTATTCCTTTGCATGACTTTAAATGACTGTCTAGTGTCTTTTCATTTTTCCCTGAAGAACTCACTTTAGTATCTTTTGTGAGACAGATATCAACCTAGTTATTGTCTTTCTTGGAATAACATAGCTAACATAAGATATCTGTGGATTATTTTGCAAACATATTGTATCCTCTTTTGAATATGTAATGATGTAATTGATTTGTGGCTCACCATCACTTCTTATGTACTATGCTATATCTGTTAGTTTCTTAGTTTCAATATTTTCTCAATAATTTTACTCCTCTTGATCCTTAATTAAGCAAATATATATATTGAACATTTAACATGAGCTAAGCATTTATGGAAGGTACTAGAGTGTCGTAGTCTGGGGTTGTACACAGAGAACAATTCAGATCAGAACATGGAGTTTATAATATTTTTATAATGGTCACCAGAAGTTAACACAGGAGAATGCAGGAAATCCATCCACAACACCAACGACATAGATTATTTAGTCAAGAGTCTAAACCCCATGGCAATGTCCCACATGAGTCCAGATAAAAACCCAGAGCTCAGGACAATGCCTCCCATGAGTCCAACTGGAAGTCCAGGGCCCACAAGGACTCACACCAGTCTCTTTAACAGATCTGTGCCGGGAAGACCCAAGGGTCAGCGGTGGAAGCCAGAAAGTCTATGCCAGCAGGATGAAGGAGCTGTGCTAGTGGGATGAGGGTTCTACAAGGAGCCGAGAAGTCACACTCACAACAAAGAGCGGGGCTGTCCTGAAAGGAACCACAGCTGTCCTCAGCAACACGGATCCCCGAGCTCCTCCGACGACAAGCACAGTCGGGAACATGCCAGGAAGCAGCGTGACGAGTTCACCCTGGAGACCAGGCAGCACATGTCTTCCCCTCCGGAGCCAGGAAGCAATGCTCGATGTGAAGACCAAGGCTTCTCCAGGAGAACCAACAGCTCAGACAGCAACTCGCAGGAGAACTAACAATGCCTCCATAACGCCTCAATCCTCTCCACACCTCTCTTCTTCTCTACCTATTTATCCTAGCAACCCTTCTCAGGTGGAGCATCTTCTCTCAATGCATGCTGATGTAATCCAGCTGGCGTTAAGTTGACCACTAGTTATCAAACCATAACATAGAGATACACCAATAATGAGAATTCATTTCCAGATTCACAATGATTATTAATTAATTAATTAATTTTTGTACCACTGTGGATTAAACCACTGGTTCTCTTCCAGCCTTTTTACTTTTGTTTATAGACAAGCTCTCAAGTCACTAAGTTAATCATATTATGTTTGGTCTTGCAATACTCCAGCCTCAGCTTCCCAGAGTTTTGGGATTACAAGCATCACCACCATACATGGCTGTAGTATTACTGCATATTGAATGAATGGGAAACATGAACATATATGAATCCAATATGTCGTATGTGTCAAAAAGTTTTCAAGAAATGTAAGACCGAGGTATTATGTGTTTTGTGTAAAATCATTTAAATTTTTCTTATTGTTGAGCCCATTATGCTGGGCAGGTCCTCGGCCTTAAACTCTTATGTCAGAAAACTGAAACAACATAATTAGCTGAATAAAACTAGAGACTTCAACCAATCAGAAATCACCAGTTGATTTCTGGTTAGCATCCTTTCCAATCCGATATATTTTCTTTGTCTTAATGCACACCAATCTGTGAAAGTGCACTGCCCACAAGCTATGATCCAGAGCTCTCCGACTTTCTTCTCCTGAGTCCTGCCCAATTCATATGTTATTCTTTGTTCAGATAAAAGATGCTGAACTTGTACTTTGAAGTTTTTCTATTGGTCTGTTATATCTTTGCAACTAGTAATAATTGATTAGGAACATGACCTACTATGCATCCGGAGCTTCTGCCTACATATTATTGAAACTTTTTGCCTCAAAAAATTTTTAATTCTTTCTCTGATTACTCATTTTATTGTGTTATATATTTTGGTAATTATAGATTTTATAAAATGTATTAATAATACCTAGGACCTTTATTTGTCATATCATGATGCTATCACACAAATTTCAGAATTTCAGTGCCTTAAATTTTATACTTACTCAAGCAAAGTCAGGTGTGTTCAAGAGATAATTCAGGTTTTCCAGATTGTTTTAATTTTGTGGTTTAACAGTCCTAACATGTGACTTCCAGGATGGCTGCAGGGGACAAAGGGAGAAGCCAGAGCACTGTCCCGGGCCCATCAGTGCTGGAGCAGTCTCTCCTGTTGCCTGGTCAGGCTGAACCTGAGCCACAGCCTGGGCATCACACGGGCCATTTGATAAGTGCCACATGAGCTTACAGCCACACCAAGATGACTTAGTTTACTGTCAGAGATCTAGCATCAGTTTGATAATGTAGAGATACATTAGAGATTTTTTCAAGGAGAACTTAATGAAATGTTTTAGGTTTGCCTCCTTTTCAATTATTTCCTGTCTGCTTACTTTTAGAAAGGGAAATCTATGCTTGCCCAATGCCAGAAGTTGGGATAGGTTCTGTTATGAATCACACAGACTTCATTTGAGTTTTTGAGGTCTGGGAGAGGAGAAAGGTGAGATATTTAATTTTACTTTTGTTTTCTTTGACTTTCTTAGAGCTCCATCAGCTCCTCAGCACTGAGAAAGCAGTCAAAATATGGAATGTATCAGTGTCCTGGCTGACAAAGACAGGGATATTTAATTATTGACAATTTACTGAAGAAATGCACACATTTTTTAATTCCTCCCCAATCCAGATAAAGAATTTGTTAAAGATAGCTACATGGGTAAATATGAAAGCAAATAACATGACAGCATATTGAAAGGGAACTGTATGTTCCAATGAAAGATATTGAAAAATTTTACATGTAGTCAGTAAGTTTTTTTTCTAGAAATGTGGCTGATTATCCTTTGTTCCAAGTAAGCTTCTTATTTTTTCAACTGTAGAAGCTGACAAATTATAAATTTCCAGGAACATGATTTATAATGTTCGTAACAGTTCTTTTCTTACAAAACATACTGAACCATTTTTCTTTCCCCAAATAGATCTGCTATCACAGGAAATTCACTTTGGACATAATGTACATAAATACAGCCTTTTCTGTGGCTCTTTCAAATTACTGGCAGCAGAAGCCAAAACAATAAAACCTAAAACAGTAATCCTTAAGGTAGAGGGCAGAATTGAAAATATCAGAGCAATAGAACTACACTAACCTCTCCAAGAACACATTCTTTACGTGGTCTCATCCACAAATCATTAGATCAAGCAATTTGAGTCATTATAAAAAGAGCTTTTCAAATATATAGGTCGTCTGTCTAGGGATTGTTTTCTTTCTGGATCTACCTACTTGGATGTTCCATTTATCTCACAATAGAAACTGACTCAGTATCCATATCTTGTGTAAAAATTAAAGCAATGGGGGCAGTGAAAATAAATTTATTTAATGCCAAAGGTGAAATTCCATTCGTAGTTGGCAAAAGAGGATCCACACAATAGACATGCTTTGTTGAGAAACTAGTTTGGGTGACTCTTGCTTTAGGTTCTGGGTTTGATGGGAATAAAAACTTGTCTCAAAATATGCCATAGATTAAAATTCTTCTTGTTCCCATACAAGGAAATCAGTTACAGAGTTCAAGTATTTACAATCAGAAGGTGACCTTGTTCTATGACAGTGACTTAAGGAAACTTTTTCATAGGACTGTCCGTTCCTGAATGTGTGTCGTCATGTGACCTCACAGGTATAGCCTGTCCGATGGACACTCATCTGGGCCTGTTTTCTTCAGTTCATGTATGTGTGTAACTTTTCATTTCCATCCTCAGAACACGTTAGGATGCACCTCTGTACCATTATTGGTATTGGCTAATCTAATCACTAAATCCATTGTTGACCAAGATCACCACTGCTTTTGTTGCAAAACCCAAGACATAAAAAGGAGACTTTTTAGACTGTGAAATAGAGGCATAGACTTTTAAACTCTCTAACACTTCTTGATTTGTCCATTTCTCACCTCATTCCCCTAACAGGCACCAAACTATTGTAGGACATAGGCTATTTTTAATACCTACAGTGTCTCAACTCATGTTTAACTCATATTCAGGGGTAAAAAACTGTAGACATTATGCCTTGAGTCCAACATTGCTCAGCTCAACATCTAAGAATGCTTCCAAGTCAGAACTTGCTTTATATAATCTGAACTTTTCTGTCAGCTTCTACTTTTTGACGGGACAAGTACAAGAAATGACTGGCACTAGGTACAATGGATTTATGCAACAGTGAGTTCTCCGAAGCCATTGGAAACTCCATCCTGCTGGATTTATCACTTAGGATCTTGCTACCATTTTTGAGATCTTTGACTGCTCTGAGCTCTATTGCACAAACCAGATTCTGTCTTGTATGGAGCTCTTTGCTCCTTGTGTTCTCTTCCTTCCTTGCTAAAACTATATAAACATTTCATCTTTTTTCTGCTGTTTTTTTTTCCTTACCTTCTTGATCACATTTCCTTCTCCTCAAATATTCGGACATCTACTACTCTAGTGTGTGCATGGTATCCACGTTGCTCAGCATCTTTGCTGTCTAGATAGAGGATGACTCAGTGTAAATGTATCTTTGAAATATCATAACCTTTCTTGACTAGTTATTATAATACCCAGACTTTCAAATATTGATGATGGCTGGCATGTAAATTGTGGACAAGTAGCAAACCTCTCTTTTTCTTCCCAGTTTATCTGTGCATTTCAGGAGGGGCTTCGTGAAAGTACATCTTCAAAAAAAAAAAAAAAAAAAAACCCAAACCATACAACTATAAGTAAAAACAATGATAGAAGTATCTTTCAAATTCTTCTGCTGTTGTGTTATATAAAGGGAACCTCTGTCTCTCTGTATAAAGCTGTTTTGGCCCAGCATCCAGGAAATGACAGAACTTAGCTTTTGCTCAGATGAAATAGGCTGCTGACCCATGGTCTACCACTAGAAATCAGTAATGAAAAAAGTAACATGATTTAAAATTAGTCAAACAGTATCATTGCGTACCGTGTATTATTCAAGGAGCTGTATAATATCAGCTATTTTTCTTTGTAATATGTCTACTTAATTGAAGATATATTTATAGAAAACAATTTTAGGCATCCAACCTTATGATTATGATTATATAATATCTGGAATTTGTAGGATTAAAAAGCTAAATTCTGCCTTCTGATATAATTGAAGATGCCCAAGAAAAATGTAATCAGCTCAATATTTTAAGAAAAATTAAAAATAAATTGGATTCACATAAAGAGTCAGTGCAGAAGAAAGGCAAAGGCCACCAGAAGCCAGTTGTGAGGCCACTGGGAGTCAGCAGCCATACCTAGGTGACACCTGCATATGCAGGCTCAGTGTGGTGCCACAGACTGGACCCTGACGGTTATTGGATGTCATGTATTTGCTCTCCAGTTGCTAATAAGTTGGGAGTGCATCATGAGGATTATTGTTTGCTAGACTTTAAATACAAACTATGGAAAATGTGTGATTGGATGAGCTCAGAGTACACAAATCAGAGAAAACAATTTCTGGTTATAAAAGAGGAGGATATTTTCAAATCTTAGTGTTCTATTAACAGCACTATGTCTTAAGAAGATACGGAAATTTGAAATTATTCCTGTGAAGTGTTAGATTTTAAAATCATATATTAGGTAAGAGGCAAGGGAAGTTTTTAATTTAAAGAAAGAAAAAAACAAAATACAAAAAAGAATAATATAGAATTTAAAAAAGAAAAATTAACACTAAGAAATTGCTATTTGATATATTACATATTGTCATCTTAGAAATAGCTGTTCAAGTTACAAAATCAAAGCATAAAAAGTGAACCGACACTCAAACTTTGACCGTGCAAACCATTCTGTGCAATGATCCAAAATTTAGTAGTATGGTTATCTATCTTACAGACTTATACATACAGTTATATCCTTTAGAGCACTTTCCTTCCCTTTCATTTTTACAATATCATACATTTTTGATCTTATTACTTTTTCAGGTTTTATTACTTTCTACACTAGGGAGACAATTTGATATTTACTAATGTGAATCTTGTTGATTTCACTTATAAGGATAGTCTTAATTTGCCCCCTATAAAGGCCTCAAGATCATCCTTTTTTATAGCTGAGTAGTATTGTATAAAAGTGCCACATCTTTTTAATCAACTACGTGATTGATGGGCATTTTTGTTGTTTTCAAGACTTAGCTATCACAAATTGTACTGCTATAAACATGGGTGCACATACATTTCTGTGACATGACTTTTTCAATTTTTCTGGGAAAATACCCAGGAGAGGAATAGCTGGATTGAATGGAAGCTCCAATCCTAGTTTTCTGAGGAATCTCCATACTGATTTCCACAGTGGCTGAACCAGTCTGCACTACCACCAACAGTGGAGCAGTGTTCCTTTTTCCCCACAGCCTCGCCAACATTTATTATCAGTTGATTTCTTGATGGCAGGAGACAAGAAAATCTTGAGGCAAACAGCGCATTACATTTTACAGTACTTGGAAAACCTCAGCTACCACAAGTTCAGACCATACTCTTACCTATGGATAAAAGAGAATAGAGAGAAATAATTATAGCATAACAAATCCTGGAAAAGTGTAGCTGGCAGATGGTAAAACTTTGCTCTTAGGGAGTCAAAAGACTAGTGGCAAATTCTTTAAATTTTAGGGTGGCCTGTTTTACCACAAGGAGAAGGTGCTTAACATTGATAGAAGGATAATTTATCACAAACGAGGAAGTGAGGTCATGAGTGAGAACAGTTCAGGAAAAATGAGTTACTTGCAAATGTATTTTCAAGATGATAAAGACAGATGAACACAGAAAAAGGAAACTACCAGTTGTCTCCTGTCCACTGACAGTATGAAAGGAGAGGAGGAGAGGAAGAGAAAGATGGAAAGAAAAAAATGGTGCTGGAAACAGACAGACAGACAAGACAAACAGACAGACAAACACAGAAAGAAAGGGGTTTTCCTGAGGCCTTGCCGAGAATTTTTAAACAGTGAAAATGCTTGGTGTTGAGGGCTATCGTAAATTGTGTGTTGGGATACACAGACTCTGAAGAACACAGGGATCAGACATGTCTTCTGTGCAAAAACTTTTTCTCATGAAAAAATATAAAATTTCTTATCAAGAATCAAAAGCACCAAGATAATCTGAAAAACTAAATGCAAAACCTTTTCCTCATGCATTTTAAGCAAAGTTCTATTATATCATCCTCCCTTCCCCATTCTATCATTTCATCCTCTTTGGTATGTTTTCAGTTAATCAGTTTCTCTTTACATCTGATAGGAACGCAGGAAACTGTTTCTCATACATAATAGTGGTAGATTATGTATAAGCTTTTAATAAATTAAAATATTCGTGTAATTGCCAGAGATGAATGTCGAAAACTTTTTTCCCCCTAAAGATTTGGACCTGTGCAGTCTAATGAATGCTTCTGTATTATTTTCCTTCCTAAAACTGAACTAAACTAAACAAATCAATAAAAAGACTTCACCCACTTTCTTTGGTTACTTTGAAGAACTAAACTTCTTTTGTGATTTGGTCATGCAAGGTTCTTTACACCTACAATGAAGCTTTTCTCTGAAGGAACCAGAACAATAAAAATAACTTCCAAAATGTTACATGTGAGACATTGAAAATGAGAGTTAAGAAAAAAAAGGAGAAAAGAGCTGGCATACAGAGGACCCAATTCCTCCCAGGGCCATTTGCATCATAAAATGCAATTCATCAGCCATTATATCTGCATGATTCTCTAACTGATGGACACTGATTGCAGTGACCAGAGGAGGCTGCTATTCACAGGGTGTAATGAGCAGGTCTCTGAGGCACACTGCCAGGCGTGGGTCAGGCAAGGGTTGGGATTTCAGAAGACTCGGACATCCAAACAACAATAACAACAGCAACACCTTGTCAGATCAAACTCACCAAGTCAGTTTTATCTACATTAAAGGGAAGTTGTGATAGCTGACATATTTCATATAGGATGCATCTTCTATAAGACTTTAGATAACTGTTTTTGTATAATGTAAGAAGTTGGTAGAATTCAAACAAAAATCATGGCTCTTCAATTTAGAAAATAGAGCTCAAAGTCTGAGATTTGAAGACATAAACCCTCAAAAGATTCACAACAGAAACTGGGTCACTCCCAACACTGAGGTTTGTCTAAGTCAAGGATTTTCCTCAACAGTTGGAGAATCTACACCCCGAGACCGCTGCAAACTGAGCTTAATCTGCACTCATCTGTGCTGGAATTTGTGTACCAAACATCAATTCCTGGGATGACTCAGTTGGAATTTTGCAAACGCACTGATTTTTCAGAGGCTGTAGATTATTTTGTGGCCTTCAATTAAAATGTCATCTTTCTGACCTTATTATAAAAGTTAAATTTATGGCATGGGACTTAGGGTTAAGAGGAAGTGAGGAAATCATTCCCTGATACTTTGCAGAGAGACTCACTTCCAGGAGTTCATATGTCTACCCCTCGTCCTGTGAACTACTGTGAACTGACTGGAATTCTAAAAAAAATGTATTTCATTTCCTTTAAGGGAAAAAATGTTTCATATCTCTCTGCTAAGGCAAAAATATGATGTTGGCAAAATGAAGTGGGTCGTTAGTCTACTGCAAAATAAAAGAAAAATGTGCTGGATGTTTCAAAGGTATTCTGTAAACTTTTGAAAGTTTTGCAAGCTACCATCAGAGTCTTGATATGCAGACACTCGCACACACATACACACACATGTGAAAACACAGGGAAGCATGTGTCTGGTTCAATAAAGTGATCCTTTCAGCTAAAGGACAACTTTTTTTCCCCAAAAAACCACTTGATGGATTTTGCATGGCTATTGAAATTCTTAGATTAATAATTTTAAGAAGGATAAAATATTTCATGCTGTATGGGTAGAAACTATAGTGCTTATAATCCAAAATGGTTTTTGCCTAACATTTTTAAAGGTTCAAATGATTTTTCCCCTCATTCTCATTTTTTGCACTTCGTCCTCAAAATATGCATTATTTCCTCTCCTGAGCAGAAGGCCATTGAATTCAAAGCTTACCTATTCAAGACATTTACCCAGTGAGCCCCAAACACTGTTTCTATGTTAAAACAACTGCTCCAAATGCCCCTAGATTTGTATTTGGCATTATGCAAAGGAAACATAAAAGAGAAGGGTGAGTCCTCTGTGCTTTGGGACATTTATTGATCTCAATAAGCCTTGCTGGAGGATGAGCTTCAAACAAGAAGCCATCCTCTGAAGGCAGAACTTTGTCATGACCAGATGCTTTGAATGTGTGAATTAATCAGCATTACTGCATGGATGATTGATGTTTTTTGTCTGAAAGCTCTGGGGCCTCTGTGAAATTTCTGAGGCCCACCAATACTGAGACGATGATCAACTTGGTCCTATTGACTTTGCTGTGAATTGGGTTCGTGTTCCGATATATGCCATGTCAAAGATGTATATTCTAATAGTATCCTGCAACAAAAACCCAAGAAGCACAGAGAACACTGTAGTGTTTTTCTTGTATGCTAATGTGTCTTCAGAACCCAAATCAGAGCGCTGAACTTCACTCTGAAAGTATACCCATCAGGACTTGTTTTTGTAGAGAGTGCAAGCTAATTTCTATGATGATCAGAATTTGAGGGGGAGAAGGGAAGAACCGAGATCAAGCTTGTTTAGGCAAACAGAATTCATTGGGTTGGTAAAACAGAAGGATAGAAGCATATCTAGCTTCAGGTTAGGCTGAAGCTGGGGTTATATCAAGTTTTGTAAAATATTTTCTATTCTACACTTTTGTTGGGTTTTTTTTGGCAGACGGGGTCTTCCAATGTAGTCACAAAATGACACCAAGCAGGCTTTAATGTTACCATTTTGGCAGTGCTGATGGAAAGAAAAAACCTTTTCAGGCCATTCAGCCTGAGTTTCATGATTGATGGGCTCTAGGGTGTCACCATGTATAGGAGGAAGATGAGCCCAGGAGCCACATAAATGGGTTTTGACTCTCTTGAATATCACGGGCAAAACATTTCCCAAAATCCATGTCACAATGAAAACTACAACAACAACAACAAAACCCACAACAGCAAACTTCGAAGCAAGCTTCTCATTGAAGGGAATTTTGCACCACATCACAGTTTATTATTCAATTTTTAATGAATAATTATAAAGCTTGAGGGGTGGCTTTTGCAATATAAAATTACTAAAGAAGCTGGCAGTCAACACAGTTGCTTACTACAGGCACAAAACAACAATGACAACAAAAAATATTAATGGTAGAGGGAAGGAATCATGAAGGACAGGGTACATTTCTTTTATGTCTCATTGTTAATTTTTTTCCCATGTGAACCTCTTACTTTTTCAGTAGTGAGAACATAGTTGAAAATATTCACAGAGAGTAAAACCATTAGTAAAATGAAACACATATCACACCGTACACTAGAAATAAATTTTTCATTATATTAGTAATTTATTTTACAAAAGAAAGACACAGAAAAGAAAAACAAACAGGAAAAGAGACAACAACAACAATAAACCCAAAACAATAACAGTATAGGTTTCCAAAACAAGATGATAGGATTTAACAATAGGTGTCATATTGCATATTGTTACGTTAAAAGGGTTGCTTAGATTACCAGATGTAGACATGCAAAATTGATCTAATCACATGAGTATTAACTGTTCTTTTCCAACAACTAATACAATTAGTAGTATAGTCATTTTAGCTATTATACACACACACACACACACACACACACACACACACACACACACACACGTCTTTTTCTTTTTCCCTTTTATTTTCCCTCTTTCCCCATCCCAGTGATTTTTCCTCTTTGTGCAGTTTCTTCCTCTTATACAATATTTACTGCAGATTTTGGATCATATTTACTCTTTCACTTTCTTACACTAAGGAGACAATATGATATTTACACATGTGAGTTTGATTTATTTCACTTGTGATTATTGTCTCAAGTTGTGTACATTTACTTATAAAATCCTTGATGCAACCTTTCTTTATAGCTAAGTGGTACTTCATTGTATAGAAACACCACATCTTTTTTTTAATCCATTCCTCAATTGATGGGCACTTGGGTTGTTTCCAAGATTTGGCTATTACAATTGTGCTGCTTTAAACATGAGTGTACATATATTACTACAGTATGATGTTTTCAATTCTTCTGGGAAAATGCCCAGAAGTGGGATAGCTGGATCAAATGGAATCTCTAATCCTAGCTTTTTGAGGAGACTCCATGCTGATTTCCACAGTGGTTTCACCAACCCATGCTCCCCCAACAGTGGAGAAGAGTTCTTTTTTCCCCACAGCCACTTCAGTAGTTGTCATTGGTTGATTTCTTGATCTTGGCCATTCTTTCTGGAGTGAGATAAAATCTCAGTGTTGCTTTAATTTGCATTTCTAGAATGGCCAATGATGTTGACCATTTTTTCATACATTTATTTGCCATTTGTATTTCTTCAGCTGAGAAGTGTGTATTCATTTCAGATGCCCATTTCTGGATTGAGACTTTGAATTTTAGGGTTCTGATTTTTTAAAAAATTCTTTATATCTTCTAGATAAAAGTCCTTTGTCTGGCTGACAGTTGGCTAAGATATTTTCCCAATTTGTGGGTTTTCTTTTCACTCTGTTGGAGATTTCTTTTTTCCTCTTCTTGATGAGGTTGGTTAGGGGTTTACCAATTTTATTTATTCTTTCATAAAGCCAACTCAATTCATTAATTTTATTTTTTCTTAGTTTCAATTGCGTTAATTTCTACTGTGATCTTTATAATTTTCTCCATTCTTTGAGGTTTTATACTTGACCTGGACTTCTTTTTCTAGAAGTTTTAGGTGCAGCATTAGGGTGTTTATTTGTGTTCATTCCATTTTCTTGATTTGGGAGTTTACTGCTATAAATTTCACTCTGAGGATTGTTTTCATTGTGTCTCACAGGTTCAGGTAAGTTATATTTGCATTTTCATTTGATTGTAGATATTTTTTAATTTCTTCTTTAATTTCTTCTGTGATCTCTTGTTTGTTTAGGGAAGTGTTATTTAATTTCCATGTGTTTATGGGGTTCTTGTGGTTTTTGTCATTAAATTGTAATTTTATTGCACTATGGTCAGGTAATATGCATGGGATTATTTCAGCTCCTTTGCATTTACTTAAATATGTTGTGTGAGCTAGTATATAATTTATGTTAGAGAATGACCCATGTGCTGCTGAGAAGAATGTGTACTCTGGTGTTGTTATGTGGAGCACTCTGTACACAGCTACTAGGTCCATTTGTTCACAAGTTTGATTCAGTTGTTATTTCTTTTCTGATTTTTTGTTTGGTTGATCTGCCTCTTTGTGACAATGGATTTTTAAGGTCCTCCATTACAACTGTGTTATTGTGTATTTGGTTTTTCATGCTTATCAAGATTTTCTTAGATAGTTGGGTACCCCAATTTTTGGTGTATATATATTTATGATATTAATCTCTTGCTCTTCAAGTTTTCCCCTAACAAGTATATGATAACCTTCTTTATCTCTTTTGATCATTCTTGGTTTGAAGTTCACATTGTTAGCAAAGAGAATAGCTTACTCCTGCTTTTTGGGGGTTCCCGTTGCATGGAGTATTGTTTTCTATACTCTGACTTTTAGTTTATGAATTTTCTTGTGACTTAAATGTGTTTCCTGTATACAGCATATTGTTGGATGTTGTTTCTTAAGCACTCTGCCAGTCTGTTTCTTTTAATTGGTGAGCTGAGACCATTAACATTGATGGATACAACTAATATGTACTGACTTATCCTGTCATGTTATCTCTCTGTTGCTGGTTTTCTAATTTTCCTGTTTAATTATTTGCCCTGCTTTCCTTCTGCTGTTCTTGGAACTGTTATCTTTATGTCTTTCTAGAGTATATTTCAGAACTCTTTGTAGAGTTGGTATGGTGGTTATGAATTTCTTCAGTTTCTATGAGTTTCTTCAGTTTGTCATGGAAGCATCTTATTTCTCCATAGATAGTTTTGCAGGATATATTAGTAGTTTAAATGTGGCATTATACATTTAAAGAAAAATTAGAATATATTGGTAAATATTTATAAAATTTTAGGAAGATCTTCACAGTAATCCACAAATGACACAATTCAAAATAAAAAACATGGTAGCTATTTTACTCATTTTTATTATAAGCTAATTAACATATATATAGCAAAATGAGTTATTGTAAAGGGAACATCATAATAATCACAATCTGAGTATAGAAATGGAACTTTGCCACTCACCACAGAACTCCTCTATGTCTATCTACCACCTAATCTCAAGCCCCTCCAGGTTGCTCAGTGTTACAGTTTAGATCTGGAATGTCCCTGCCAAACCCTCATGCATTCTGAGGCCGCTTACGTGTTGACTCGAGGGTTGCTGAACTCATCAGGGAAACCACTGTCACCATGGACAGGAGAAAGATGAGAACAAGGAAGCACGCAAATAAGTTTTAACCCTCTTGAATATTCTGGGTAAATCCCAAAATGAATGTCACATACAGCAGCGACAGATCTTAACCAAGCTTCATCAGCTCACAGCCAAGGGAAACCACTGATGAGTTCATGGCTGTTGGTGCTGTTAGGAGACAGGGCCGGGTCCAAAGAGGCAGGTCACTGGCGATGTGACCTGGAAGGATATGTATCTTTTCTCTTCTTTTTTTAAACTCTGCTTCCAGGCCATGATAACGTAAACAAATTTCCTTTATTTTGCTCCTCTGCCATTTGTTTTTGCCTTGACGCTAGCCAAACATGAACGGCAATCATGAGCCAAAATATATCTCTTGCTAAATTGCAGGTTTTAGATATTTTGTACCAGTGATAAAAAAATAAATGACTAAAACACCGACTAAGTTATTCCTACCCAGTTTTGTCTTGGCTTCTTTCTTGTTATATTTACTTTTCCTATTTACACGCTCATCTCTAGACCAAACAGTTCAGTCTTGCTCATAAAAACATCTTGTACATTTCTTGTACTTACAAGTTTCCTGTCACCCCTCTTTCTTTACTATATATTTGTTGATGGACCTAGCCTGCTGGCCTGCTGGCCTGCTGTCTCTGTCCTGCACCCAATTCCTCCTTTGTCCTTGCTTGCTATGGTTCAGTGCATCCTGTGCCCTCCTCAGGTTCTGCATATTGTCTCCCAGACTCACAGACTAAATCAACCTGATTCCCACGCAAGACTTTAAGTGGTACTGAGTTCTTCTATTACAAAAGACATGAAGTCTCCATCTCTTTTTTTATTGACAAGTCAGATACTTAATATTTAGATCTGCTAACTTACTGTAGTTGGAAAATGGAAATATTCTAACTATATCATTTATTTTTCATTTACTAAGCTGATTTCTTTGGGTAGGAAAGATATTTCAAGAGTAAGACTTGGGCACCCAGGAAGCGCTCTGTTGTAGCATTAACAAGCATCTCTAGAACACTTCAGTAGCTAAAACTAGGAAAAAAATATATAATAGATTTAAACTAAGATTTACAACTAAAATTTAAGGGTACAGGTTTTCAAAAACGCATTTGTAGTATATACGTTACTTTTTTCTTATATTGAGAACAATAATTTTTAAAGACACAGATGATAGAGTTGGAATATTCTATAATAATGAACTTACTACATAGAATATTTTACAGATAACAGCTGCAGAGTAACAAAATGCTACATATATTAATTGTGAATATTGAGAAAAGCTTAAATTTTGGCTTTTATATATAATTTTGACATTTTCCAGCTATTAAAATAATACAGTGAATTTTGAAATAACTTAGAAATATTCTTAAATACTTAAAAATAATTTTATCTTAAAAATAATTTGCAAATCCAGTTCTATCAGAAAGTAACCGTTTCTCTTTCCACCAGTCCTTGTGTTGAAATACCATCAGTCACTTTGTTTCTCTATGGCTGGTTCCTGGTTTAACTCCTTAGAAAGGGCTCATGAGAAAAATGTTCTTCTAGTTTTTATGACTTAACAGCAAATTATCTAGTCCTGTATACTGAAAGGTCATGTTTGTTAGATGCAGACTTTTGGCTCATTTTTTTCTTTGCATTTCTTATGCATACTATATAATATTATTTGAGCATAAATTTCGGACTCCATAGTTAAATAATCTACTTTTCTTCTTTTGTAATTCTTGCTGGTTGTTTTTCGATGATTGTCATTCACATGGAACCCACTTTATCTCTCTTGTTACTCTACATCTTCCCCCTTGTTTCCCTGGATTGCTAACAGAAAGTAATGGGAATTTTATGTTCAATTTTTTTTTCTAAAAAATGACTGCCTTTCAACATGTAATCATTATATTAGGCTTTTCATTCTGATCTTTCTGAATCAATACTATTAAAAATGCAGTGTATTCTCTCAATATACATCATCAGTGTTTCTTAATTTCACGAAACATTTGTTTGAGTTTTGGCTTTTATGATTTGCTTTACATTTATGCATTGACTTTGTTTTCTGGAGACTGTCATTATTTGAATATTATATCCTCTTTACTGTTGTCCCTTTCTCTTAAATTCACATTTATCTTTTACATTATTTGTTTTACTTTTTCTTTCCTTCTGCTTCTTTTGCATAAATTTTCTCTTCCGTTTTTAGATTCTTAAGATAAAGTTCTAATGATTAATTAAAGACCATTTCTCATTTTCTAATAATAGCAGTATTATCATTTCCATCTAAATGCTGTTTTATCTGCATCCTAAAAATTGTAATGGGTGAAATTTTCTTTCTTCTAAAACTTTCTAACTTGTAGATTAAGTAAATGTAGCATATAATTCTCAAAGGTTTAGAAATTTTTCTTTTGTATTTGTGTGATTAATTTCTAATTTTATTTCAATATGTGATTATTTTCTAATTTCATTTCACTATGCTTGAGATCTTTCTATACACATTATGTATAATTTCTTTTAGATTTTTTTTAGATTTGCTTTTCAACCCAGGATATGGTCAATCTGGGAAAACGTTTTGTGTTCAGTGAAAAAAGCACAATTGTTACTAACTAGAAACTTCTATCAACATCAATTACATATAATTTTATGACAGTTATTCAATTCTTTGATATTCTTGCTAGTTTTCTCTACTAGTTCTCCATTTAGTAACTGTTGAAGTCTCCCACATTAATTATCGCTTTGTTTCTTCTTTCAGATTTTGTTTCATGTATTTTTCTGATGCTCTGGAGGCAAGTGTATATACATTTAAGCATTTTATGTTTTCCAGATGGGCTGATTTTTTCATTAATATGCAGCATCCTTCTTGATTCTTGGTAATACTCTTTGCTATTAAGTATACTTTGTCTAATGCTGACATAGCCACTTCAAGCTTCTTGTGATATCTGTTTGCACGGCTTGTATTTATCTGTGATTGCAAATCTTTTATTTCACTGTCCTTACTATTTTGAGTTTCTTGCATAGAGCATGTAGCAGGATCATTTTTAAATTATCTGACAATTTCTGATATTGACGTGTGCTTACACGATTTACAGTTACTGTTATCATTGATATATGTGGTTATAACCATTGATATATTCTACTGTTTTTGTGCTTATTCCCTGATTTTCTTCCTCTCTTAACTTTTTCATGTCTAATTTTATAATATTTGAACATTTGAAAACCTTCTCTTTTAATATATCGATTATGTTTGTTAAGCTTTTTATCTGTGAATTTTACTGGTTGCTCTGACTATTTAAAATATGTATCATGAAGTTTTCAGAATACTTAGCATTATTATTTACTATATTAAGAGAAATGGAGCAATTTCAGTTCCATAAAGTCCTTTATTCCTTTCCTCATTTGATGCTGTAGTTTTCTTATGCATCATTCAATTAAAACTCTATCCAGCTAAGATTACAATAGGTGATTCTCTAAAATTACAGTAGATCTTAGAGGATTAGATCAACCTCAAACATAATCTTAGTTGTGAATTGTCAAACATAAAGCACTGAAGAAAACTATTATATTTGCTATTTATGTTGCATGTTGACTTTTTGAATTTTAGAACTTTTTTGTTTTGCCTTCTTTTCTGAGTATTTTACTTATTTCCCTCTGGTTCTTATGAGCGTCAGTTTTGATTTGCAGTCTTTAATTTAGAAATCTATGCTGAGTTTTGGCACCTCATTTCTGAGTATTTTTAGTTTCGTGTTCATTTACTTATCATCTTTCATGTCATTGTAGAGTTTACTTAACGTCTTTAGTTTTGTCTTCTAGTTAAACAGTTTTGCTATGTTTAAGGTCTGAATTTTTTGATGTGTTTTCATTGTAGCGATATTATTTAGCTCCTCAAGATTTTTCACCTCAATAAATTTTTGCAGAAAGCTTCTGCTCCTGGACTCAATTTGGTAACTGATAATGCATCAGCCTTTCTACCACTGAACAACTATAAACTTGTTACAAAATATGAGGCGACTATTTTCAGGCAGGGTAAAAGAGGCAGGCCAAGACTGTGCTACTGAGACAAGGGGCACCTGCTAGAGGCCTGTTAGTGCTTTGTTCTTTTCTGTGAGATAATTTCCTGCAGAGACACACGTGCTGGGATGAGCCTTAGTAGTTTTGCTGTTTTGAGGATGAAGAAGCAGGACTCCTAAGCAGCAGCAGTACCCGCTCCCTGAGACTTACAGCAGCTAAAAGAAGGAGATGTGTGGAAAGGGAGGGTCAGAGGTGCGTGCGTGGAGGAATCTTCTGAGTGTCTGCTACACGTGTGAAGCTAAGTCCATCTGACTCCAGGCTTAGATAGAGCACATATTGGCAGTCATATACCATGGAGGAAGCAGTCACGCTAAAGGATGGGAGTTAACAGGCTAGAAATGTCTCTTTAATAATTCATTAACATTTTGACATCCAGATGAATCACCAGAAAATCTTTGCTTTAGTATAAAAGACATGCTGTGGAATAAAATATAATTTAGAGCCCCTCTATCGAGCAAGGAAATCCTAATAGATATAATCCAATGACCATCTTGACAAGTTAGACATTCTTTGAAAGCCTGCAGGTGTGTGTAACCCTCTGCCTAGGTGCCAAGGGACTGTGGCCAAAGTTCACACCTTCCAGAAGGGGTCAGAGGAATCCTAAGTCTCGATTGCTTGTTTGCAAAATACTTATTCAGAAGTCCAATTATTATTTCACTTAAAAAATCATGATCCATGCCAACACAACAACAGGGAAATATGTTCAAAGACATACAAGCAAATATATTGAAGGAATTAAAATAAAACTCTGATCTCAGAGTATTAACAAATAGGGAATCTTATCAGGGCAAAAATAGATATATAAACTGAAACACATGAATGCTCTAAAAACTTGCAAAATATATTTTAAAAATACTTGATGTACTTAATAATACACAGGAAACTTTGAAGCAAACCAATATAAATTATTTGATCCATAATCAGAAAAAAATAAAGAAAATGAACAAATGTCAACAAAGTGGATAGTGTAGTTTGATTTACATATGATGAGAAAACCTGGGGGAGATAAAAGTTATATTGGGACAAAAATAAAAGTGAAAAATATTTAAAGAGAAAAATGACTTAAAGCTTGTGAATTTGATGTAAAATACCCATACACCGACCCAGAAAATTAAGCAAAATCCGAGTTCAGTAAATATAAAAAGAATAATATCTAGATTCTTCCTCAAACTGCCAAAGATCACATTAAGAAAAAATCTATAAAGTAACAAGGATTAGGGTTAGAACATGATACACAAGGGACAATGATAAGAATTGTCATTGACTCTTACTAAGAACAATGGAGACCAGATGCTGGTAATATAACTTATTATCACACTGAAAGAAAACAATCTTTGACTTGCCATTGTACAGATAGCACAAAACACTCTTCAAAAAAGAGAAAAATTAGCTGAGCGTACAACTCAAAGATAAGAATATGTTTAGCATGAATCTGGGTTCAATCTCTAGTGTCAAAACCAAACAGAAACAAACAATGTACAAAAATATAAAACAACAACAACAAATATATATGTGTGTGTGTGTGTGTGTGTGTGTGTGTGTGTGTGTGTCACACACATGCACAGACACACACAGAGGGGAGAGACAAGAGATTCAGCAAATGAGATATTTTTATGTAAGGGAAAACAGAATTTAGTGTAGGCAGACTTGCTATGTAAGAGAGGCTGAATGGTGTCTTTCAGGCAAAAAGGAGATTACATTAGATTAGAATCTGGCTCTTCCTAGAGTTGAAAGGATTGAAAGATGTACACAAATAGGAAAGTATAAAATTCCATTTTCTTAAAAAACTTCCATATTAAATTAAACCTTAAAAAGACCAAGAATTTTAATATAGATAGAAGGAAAAGATGTAACTATTCTGAAGATATGGGGTAATTAGAACTATACTATCGTAAGTGTATTTTACTTCTAAATAATGAAAAGCAAAAAGTTGAAAGCCTCTGGCATGAACTAAGGATAAAAAGGTTAAAGTGCAAAGTGTGACATATCAAGAGCAAGCTGCTGGGCACTGTGTCACCCACCTGTAACTCCAGCACTCAGGAGGCTGAGGCAGGAGCATTGCCCTGAGTTTGAGGCCAGCCTGGGCTACAAAGTGAGTTCAAGTCCTGGGTGAACTACATAGCGAGACCTTATCTCTAAAAACAAGACAAAACAACACAACAAAAAAGGCAAGGTGTTTACAAAGCTTTGTTTCTATTTTTCCTTCTATTCTTCTTTATTTTGTTTTCCTGTCTTTTCTTTCTCTTCTGCCTCGCTAACTCACTTTCCCTTTTGAATATTTCTTCCTTTTGCACAATATCTGTTACACATTTTGGTCCTTATTTACCCTTTTATATTCTTACACCAGAAAAACAATGTGAT
Source organism: Cavia porcellus (assembly GCF_034190915.1). Taxonomy (NCBI): domain Eukaryota; kingdom Metazoa; phylum Chordata; class Mammalia; order Rodentia; family Caviidae; genus Cavia; species Cavia porcellus. The sequence continues at coordinate 43,649,023 of NW_026947515.1, read as the reverse complement.
ACTTACACACGTGTCCAATTTACTTCACTTAAACGTTTGTAAATGAAGAGAAGGAAGAAGGGTCAAAGGTAGAGGAACAGAATGGGGGAAAAAAGAAAAATCAAGATACACCATGTGGAAGAACAAATTCCCCATGGTGAATATGATAATTATGTATAATTATGTGAAATGTATCAGTAAAATTAATTAAAAAGAACAAAGTGTGAGAGATACAATATTCACTCTAAATGATTCAACATTCATTTTCCATGCTAACAATACTACTTAACAGGTGCATCTAAGAAAGTTATGAAGAAAATACAAATTAAAACAAAATTATCTACTTAAAAGACGATAAAAAAGAAAAGAGTAAAGCAGTAAACAAAACAGGAAAATGTACAATAGAAAGTATTAATGAGAAATAGACTTAACTCCAGCTTCATGAATTACATTAAGTATGAATGTTCTGCATGCTTATAATGGGAAGCAGATATTCACCAAATGAATGAAGAAGAGAGACCAAAGTGGAATCTGTTGTTAAGAGGCAAATTTCAAATATAGATCCGTGGATAAAGGGAAATGCAGCTAGAAGATGTGCTAAATGTCACTAAGCCTAATGAAGCTGGTAGAGTCACATTAATGTTAGATAAAGTAGACTTTAGGCAATAAGACAGAGAGAAATTAAGGATAAAAGAGGAATTTACTAGGAGATATAGACAGATATGTAGGTAGGTAGATAATACAGTAGCAAATAAATTCAAGAAGTGAAAAGTAACATGACTCAAAGGAAAATACTCCAATCAATAGTCATAACTGAAGATTTCAGCAATTGATAGAACAAGAGGCAAGCTCAAAAGTCACAATCCAGAACACTGAATTTGTATTTAAAAAGTTTATACATCAAAATTGCATTCTTTTCAATGTATACAGAATATTCATAAATATTTGCAAGGTGGGCCATAAATAACTCTCAGGAAGAGATTATAATATTTTAATTATAGTATATGAGCCATATTGAATTAAAATTGGAAATAATGCAGTATTTTAAAAACCCTTAATATTTGGAATTAAGAAAATCTAAATAATTTAGAGGTTAAAGAAGAAATAACAATATTTTAAAAACAAAGTATTTTGAACTGACCAATGATGAAAAACCAACACATCGTATTGTTTTTCAGCAAAGCTCGTGTTATAGTTTGTGCTTGTGTCTAGGAGAACCCCAAAGCCTCATGTGCTCATGGGTGCGGCTTTTTGGAGGTGGCCGGATCTAGAGTGTGTTCTTGTTGGATCAAGGATGCGAGGCTGCAGTTCATTCATAGTGTAATGCTAGGATTAAGGCTGTCCCACCCTAGGTACGAGTGCCACCTGCCCTACGGACAGAAAGGACAGAAAGAGAACAGGTGCTTGTTATTTGTCAGTTGCTTGCTGTTTGCTCCCTTCTGTATTCTTCCTGTCCTGCTTTGCCCTGGACTGTTTATCCTCTGTGACATCCTGCCTTGGAGGCAGCCAGCTATGGGTTGAAACCTCTCTGGACTGTAAGCCAAATGAACCTGTCCTCTTTTAACTTTGGGTGTTGGTTTTTTCATAGCAATGAGAAAAGTAATAGAGACAGATTAGGATACTATCATTTTCAGAAAAAAAGAAAATATCGGTTCTTTCATTTCCTGAGTACCAAGCTAACCAAGGATAGGTTTAAATGGCCACATATAGAATACAGATTTTATGGATTAGTGCAGGACAATCACTAAACAAATAATAGTAATAAAAAACTATGCACAACAAAAACCAATAAACTCTGAAGAAGGTGTAGCCTACGGTTTCTAGAATTTTTTCATTAAACTACTGAAAATGTTGATTTTTGAATGAAATATTCTGAGACCTACAAAGGAACAAGAAAGGATCAGTCGTCCACTTCAGGAAAATTCTACTTATTTAAGAGCAGAAACTTTGAGATAATTAATTTAAAACATATATTCTGCTTACCTCAAAGTAGAAAGTTACATTTCCTCTGAAACTGATGTGATGTCATTTTTTCTTTTTTAGAATTGCTTAATCCACAGGGCTGCAAATGATAATTCTATGCCTACAGCAAGTTACTGAAGCAAAAGAAACCACAGAAAAATACACCTTCTTCCCTTCCATGCCTATAGGTTTCAAGTTGGTGGAAAACACATTTAAAAAGTGTCTTTATTTTATTTTATTTTATTTTATTTTATTTTATTTATGTTGTATTATATTTACATTATAGTGTATTAAGTAGCACAAGTAGAGATGATTTAAACTACATGGAAGAATTATGTAAATTATATGCAAATATTGTAGCATTTCCAATACTAGACAGACTTGATTATTCATAATTTTGGTATCTGGAATGAACCTCCTTAGATATTGAGGTGTAGATGCTGAGTAAAAACTCCGTTCGTGCTCACTCTTTCTGAAGTCAGTGTAATAAAACACCCTGTAAGCAACCCTATTCTATTTGTTGTCCAAAAGATTACATTAGAAACCAAGGAAGTGCCCCTGGGAAGTACTTATTCATAAAGGAATGGTTGTTGTCAAGCAGCTCAGTCTGTTTTGACATTAGACAACCAGGGTTATGCATTTGAGGCTCAAAGATAAGCTTCATTCTGTTCTGGGGTGATTTTGCATGCAGATGATGTTTAAGCTTCTATCTCAAATATACCCACTAAAAATGACCTAGCCACAGTCTCCAAGGCTGGGTTTTAACTTGTTCTGCTTTTAGAAAACAACAGTCCCTACTGACAATATTCCTTGCTACATCCGTTGTCTAAGATACAGAAAATCTCACGGTGGAACACTTTGCAAACAAATACACAGGTTCTACAGCTGGGCAGCTCCAACCTGAGAGAGCATTTCTGTCTGCCTAGTTCTCTGTGCTGTCAAAACTACAAAGAGTATACTTTCTGTCATTAAATTCCCCAGACCTTTAAAAGATTCAGCCAACTATTTAACTACCCTGTTGTAAAATCTGATGTTAAAACCACCACCAAAAAGTTTGGATTACACAAGTTTCCATAAAAGCAATTTTCTCACCAAACATTCATTTTATTATCCTTTTTATTGGAGGACTGAAACAGCCAGATCTCAGGTCCTCCCTGCCATTTGGCCAGGACAGCTAACGACCTAGGTCAAGGTTTACACTGACAATTGTGCATGCATATTTCTTAAATAGCATTTCTCTCAAAGTTTACTTTTGGGGTATGTGTCTCTTAAAACGAAAGGTTAGTATTTGATTTAGGGATGATTTGATGAAAATATATTATTTGACCAAATGCATCCGATGAACACAATGAAGAAATGAAGTGGGCAGTGATGGGAATGGAGCTCTGGCTTAGAACATGGCTGGGTGGAGTCATGCTAGGTATAAGTCTTTGGAGAGTGTCCAGCGGTAGTTCTATGTTGAGAGGTGAATTTGCTTCAGCCCCCGCCTTAACCAGTAATAAAGTGAGTGACCAGACCTGACTGCCCGCCATGCATCCACACTTGGGGCATGCTGTCCCATATACTTCTTATTTAAACCTAGAGTCTTGGTTTATGGTTCTGTCCCACCAAGGCCTTTGGTTTACTATTAAGCTGGCAAAAGAAAATAGGCCTTCTCTCTCAAATCTTTTCGTAAAATCTTAGCACAGCTATCTATAATAAAGTTGGCAGGTTAGTGTCTAAAAAGTGCTTAATAAAAATAAAAAATAAAATGCTACTTGTAATTTAAGTGGAAGAGATTAAATTGCATTTTTCAAGAGTGAGTAATAAGGATTTTGGCTTCCGATTTATGGATATAAAGCTGTATCTAACTTTTCTTTAAATGGTGTGATGGTTAATCTTAACTGTCAGATTGAATGATGTAAGAAGATTGGTAAACACATGTATAGGTGTGTGTGGATGAGCTGTGGGGACATGACCTCAGCGATTGTATCTGCTCTCTAGTCTTTCCTCTCCATCTCTTACCCTGCCCACTGCTTCCTGGTTGCCATGAGATTGCCCACTTTCCCCTGCTGTACCCTTTGCCATGATGTTTCAGCCTTGAACCCGGATTACCGTGAAGTGAAAATTTTCAAACTATGAACCACAAAGAACCTCTCGCCCTTTAAGTTGCATGTATACGGAGAAAAGCCGACTGATACAAATACTTTCCTTTTCCTTTGGATTCCTACTAAGAAGCAGTCTGTGTCTCTGGCAAAGATTGGTACACATGCTTTTCAATGGGAAAATACACCTTTGTACAAAAGTAAAATCAAGAATAAGAATAAACTTTGGATAAACCCCAGTTAAAATAAAATGAAAACCTAAAATCTTTGTTAGTTGGTGACCGTCTCTGAGAATCAGTTTTTGAAAAATAATAATTTGAGTCAACAAAAAATAACACCTTGTCAGTAAAATGTTTATTGACAAAATATTCATAAGAAGTTTTAAAATTTGATGAATGTGTCTAATGCCAGGTTCTCGCCTTTTTATAAGCCAAATGATTACAAGCAAAGTAAAATTCTAAAATGACTTGCCTGTTAACTGAAAGTCACCTGATTTGATTTATTTCCATAATCTTGGATGCTCAAATATTTCAAATGTGAAAGATTGAATCCATTTTTTATGCTGTGATGTGACCTTGTTATTTTTTGTGTCTAGATTTCCCCCTGAAGTGGCTTGTGCTGATAGGTGGGGTTTGGGGGAAGTAGTTGGATCATGTGGGTGTGATATTCATCAGTGGATCAGTCCTCCAATGAGTTTGCAGTTACATGTCATGCTGGGAGGTGAAGTCTGGTGGGAGGAGGTGGGCCACTGGGGGAGTGACCCGGAAGTATTTATTTCCTTCCCTTCTTTCTTGGTCTCTCTCTCTCTGTTACCTGTATGCCATGATAGAAAAGGTTCTATCTCCGTCTTTCCATCCTTGATATCTCTCTCTCTCTCTCTCTCTCTCTCTCTCTCTCTCTCTCTCTCTGTTTTCTGTGTGCCATATCCGTCTGACAAGCTGCCCTGCCTTAGAGAAAGCCAAATATTAACTGAATCCTCTACAAACTGTGAGCCAAAATAAATCTTTCCTTCCTCTTCCTTGAGATGTTTTAAAGTGATGCAGTTTCACTGATTCTGCATTGCTTGGTGGAGTCTACTGTCCTTTCCTATGCCTTTCCAGATTATTCATCCTTGTTGTAAATTCTGATTTATACCTATAACTTTTGTCATCACCATCTCTGAAATTAGATCCTAAGCTTCATGAAGAATGAGGTAACAGGTAATTCCTGATTCAGTAGCCCCAAAACAGAAAAATGTGTAACTCTTCATAGGCACTCAAATATCTCTGGTAGTGAAGAGAAAATGCATATCTGTCTCAGTGTCTTATTGCTGGCACATAATACCTGACATCAACAAATTAAAGAGTAAACTCTACTAGGTGGTGCAGAGTAGACACCATGGAAACTGTGTCACTTTAAATAGTATCACAAGGAAGGGGAGTTAGGAGGAAGTCCGTTGGAGAAGGGTTGGAAATGGATAGGTAGAAATACCAGCGTGTACACACTATTAATTCAGATGGACCATGCCAGGCTTGCACTTCAAAGAATTTGCACACTAGCTAAATTCCCAGGACAGAGTGTAAGAAAGTGTGACCATTAACCCTGATATGTTAAGCTCATTAAATTTAAAAATACATAGCAAATTAGAAGAGCATGCTCCTAGGTGTGTCTGGGTAGGTCAAGAGAAAAGACCTTGGTCTTCTGCTTGTTCCTCTCTGGAACTGTCCCCCTGCTGTGTTTCTCAACCACCAAGAATTAAGTACTTTGCTGCACTCTCCTGTCATGATGCTTCTGCTTTGGAACTAACGGTTCATGAACTGAATCCCCAAACCACGAGCCGAGTCAAACTTCCCTTCCTGTAAGTTGTGGATGTTGAGTTTTGTGTCTTAGCAGTGGAAAAGCTAATACTGAATGTTCAAAATAAAATAAGACAAAAAATGTTGAGTTCAGCCAGGTAGGGCTTTGTGAGTTTCTTTTGGATATTTTGTTTTATTCAAAGTCCTGCAAGAGACATATATGTTTAGAAAGTTTTACTGAGAAAAATTTTCCAGTCATAAAGTTAATTTTAAATTTTCCCAAATTCAAAGCAGCTTAGGCTTCATCCCGAAAGTGCTTATTAAATCTACTGTGTTTTATGCATACCGGTTGGTAAGCTAACAAAGGGAAAATTATTTAAAAGTACATTGCATTAACTATGAGTCATTCTTTCTCCAAATGGACAAATCATTACAAATTCTATTTCATAAGTTTTTTTTTTTTAATTTGGAGTGATCCCAATTCTCTTTAGCCTATCCAGTCCTGAATTTTAGTAATAGTTGACAAATCTATATAATTCTGTAAGGTTGGGGAATTGTTAATCTTGTGACTCATCCATCAAAGGCCTGGAAAAAAATGTGTGCAAATTCATTGGAGTTAAGTGACAGAGATATAGAGACAGAAAGAGATAAAGAGGAAGATATAGAGACAGAGAGATGAAATATAGAAAATATGAGTTATGTTGGGAGACTATTGGCATATGCTCTCGTCTTGAATCAAGTAACAAATATCTTGACTAAGTTTAAAAATTTTTTTAATTGCTAAAGATGACCTGTGACCTCAAATAAGTTTGAGACCCCAATTATCTATGATCAAGCCATGGTTCCCAAGGAGAAAATGTATTCTGGTTTCTTCTTGGAAGTGGAAAGAGGGAACTTCAAATGAAAGAAGAGAATCATTCTAGAAGAAAATCAGCCTCCAAGGCATCTAAGAATTCTTAGCCACCAGACATAATAGGATTCAACTCAGAAAAGTCTATAATCCTGGAGAGGGTCCTCAGTGTCTGCCCAGGGAAATTTCAAAATCATCAGAGTCCAGTTACTGTTCTTTTTCCATTTTTATTTTGCTATTTTGCATTGAATGTGTAATGAACATGAGACGTCTGTTATTTAGCTTATCTGTGTTATTTCTCAATAATTTATAGCTTGTGGTATGTTTTTGCTTAAACATATTCATTAACATTTTTGATACTATTGTAATATTGAATTGTTTTAATTAGTTTCATTTTGTTTGTTTACAACTATTTAACATTTATGTTGTATACTGACTGTGTATACTGAAGTCTTGCTGTTTATTTATTAGTTATATGTTTTTGGCTTTCAAATTTTTAGTAGATTCTTTATGGTTCTCTATATGCCAGATCTTTTCATGTATACATGGGGAGTTTTACTTCCTTCTTCTAATCTAAATGAATTTATGTGGTTATTGGTTATTGGTTAATTGTTTTGCCTAACACATCTAATTCAATGTTAAATAGAAGTACTAAGAATAGATCTGGTTGTCATTTCTTCATCTCAAAGGAAAATATTCTATCTTTTTAAATTTTTATTAGTACATGTTAGCAGTGCATGATGATTAAATTTCTTGTGGGAGATTGGTACATATTCATGATATAGCACAATGCTTTTTTCATTCCCTTCCCTTCATTCCTCTCTTTTCCCTTCATCTCTTGCTTTCCTGTCCATTTGTAAAAAGATCCACCTCTATGTTTCTTATTATCTGTCTTTATTTTACCCTATATTTATATTTTGGGCTTCTCATAAAAGAGAAACTATGCAATATTGAATCTTGTGTATCTGACTTATGTCACTTAACATTATGTTTTCTAGTGCATTGTGTTTTCCAGGATAAATTACTCTTATTTATCCTCCTTATTGCAAAGAAGTACTCCACAAGTGCCATGTTTTCTTTAATGAGAATGGATGTATAGACAAGCCTTTCCATGTTTCCCCCAAAATAAGACCTAATTGGAAGAGGAGCACTTGTCACATGGTGAAGGGTACTGTCATGCAGATTATACATCCATATTCTCTTGCTTGATGGATACTCAATAATGTAGGCAAAGCAAGGTGATTGGGTTTGGCATTTTTGATCTCTAGTCATCAATGCTGATTATTTGCTTGCAGGGAAATCTGGTAGCTATTATGAATCCTGCCTATGCACAAACATAGGTAAGCATGTATCACTTTAATATGATGCCCTTAACTTGTTCAGGAAGATATCTACTGTCATGGTTTATGTTGGTGGCCCCCAGGCCTCATGAATTTGCATTTTGCATTTGTGATTGATTCATTGTTTAGCACTTGGATTGGGGGTGTGAGTGCTACACCCGCCTAGGGGTGGAGCCAGGATATGATGTAATGGCAGGAAGAAGGTGTGTCTTGCTCTTTTGCTGGTTTCTGCCTTGCTGTTTGCAGCCGCCATGAGCTGCGGCCCTGCCATGCCACCCTGCCTTGGAGCCAACTGAATGTGGACTGAAACCTCCAAAAACTGTAAGAAATAAACCTTTCCTTTCCCAACTTTGGGCTTCAGATATTTTGCTCAGCAATGAGTAAAAAGTAACTAAGACATCTACATATAGAATAACTGAGTCAAATGGAATTTCTAGTCTTTGTTTTTTGAGGATGCTACACACTGATTTCCACAATAGTGGTACTAGTTTACATTTTCATCAACAATGTATAAGGGTTCTTTTTTCCCCTACAGTGTCACCAGCATTTGTTAATATTTGATTCCTTAATGACAGTCATTCTTAATGGAATAAGATGGATTCTGACTTATTTTAATCTGCATTTCAGAAAGTACTTGCCTACCCCCATGGCTTTAAGAATTTTGCCTATGTTATCTTCCCGCAGATCTAAGTGTTTCTGTTTTAAAATTTAGACCTTTGATCCATTTGAATTTTACTTTAGCACATGGTGAGACATATGGCTCTAGACTCAGTCTTCAGCATGTGGATATACAATTTTTCCAACATCATTTACTAAAAAGGTTACATTTCCTCTGATGTGTGTTTTTGGTCCCTTTATCCAAAATCAGTTAAATGTGCCTGGCATTGCTTCTGCACCCTCTGGTCTGTTACATTAATCCACATGTCTGTTTTTCTGCCAGTACCATGACACTGCTACCATGGTGGTTTCATAACAGCTGGAAATCTGGGATTGTCATGTTTCCTTACTCTTATTACCCAAGATTCCTTTCGTTATTTTGGGTCTCTTCTGGTTCATATGAATTTTGATATTGTTTTCTCTAGATCTGTGAGGAATGTTGTTGGTGTTATGATTAGGGTTGCGTTCAATCTGTAGTTTTGAAACATGGTCATTTTGACTATATTGGTTTTGTCTGTCCAGGAACAGACAATATCTTTCCACTTTCTTATGTCCTCTTTGATCTCCTTTATCAACTATCTTAATCTTGCAGAGGTCTTTGACTTCCTTGGTTAGGTTAATTGCTAACTATTTACTTTTCTTGATATTATTTTGAAGGGAACTGGTTTTCTAATTCCTTTTTCAATGACCTTGTTATGGGGTACAGGAACACTATTGATCTTTTTGTATTATATCCTGCTACATTGCTGAATTTTGTAGTCTTTTGGTGGAGGTTCATGTCTTTTACAAATAAGGATAATTTGATTTCTTTCTTTCCTACATATATCACTTTTATTTCTTTCTTTTACCTGATGATTTTGGCTAATAGTTCAAGTATGACATTGAACAGCAGTGTTGATAGAGGACATCCTTATAGTGTTGCTGATTTTAGAAGGAAAGCTTCCAGTTTTTCTCCATTTAATATGGTGTTAGCAGTTGGTTGGTTATAAAAGGCTTTTTTTTTATCAGATTGAGGTAAGATTCTCCTGTATCTATTTTCTTCAAGTTTTTTTTTTTCATAATGAACGAATGTTGCATCTTGTCAAAGGATTTTTTCTATATTTATTAAGATGATTATGTGATTTTTATCTTTGTGTCAGCTTATATGATGGATTATGTTTATCGAGTTGTGTATGTTGAACTGTCCTTGCATCCCTGGGATGAAGCATGCTTGTTCATGTTGTATGACCTTTTTAATGACTTGCTGCATTCTGTCTGCCAATATCTTGTTGAGGAATTTTGAATCCATGTTCATACGTGAAATTGGCCTGTGGTTCTCCCTGTTGGTTGAATCCTTGTCTGGTTTGGGATTCAGGGTGATGGTAGCTTCCAGGAATGACTTTGGAAGTACTTCTTCTTTTGCAAGTTCATTAAACAGTTGGAGAAGTATTGGCATTGTATTGTCCCTGACATTCTTGTAGAATTCAGCAGTGAATCCATCAATTCCTTGACTTTTCTTAGTTGGCAGTTTAACTAATGCTTCAATTTTATTGCTGGTTATTGGATTATTTGGGGTTTTTTAATCTTCTTGGTTCAGTTTCAAAAATTCATACATGTGTTAGCCAGGGCTTGCAAGAGCTTTCAGGGGTGGGGCCTGGCTCCTCAAACAACTGCAAAGGCTCTGAGTTGCATTTTGTGCAAGACACAGAAATTTACAAGATTGGCCTGCAATGGCTGCCCAAAGTCCAATGTAGAAGAAAGCACAAGAGCTGTGCATGTGCTAGACATTCAAAGGATCTAGCCTAAAGCTTAAAGCTCACGATAATTCCCTGTACAATTCTGCGTACAGAAGGAGGATGAAGGACCTGCAATGCATGACTGAGGGGTCAATGTCAGATGTTGAAGGATTGACCCTAGAAACTGAGTGCTGGAAGTCCAAAAGGCCAGTGCTGGAAGCTGAACAACCTACACAAAGCCAGGAGCCTACACCCAAGGCGAAGGTGACAAGGGTGCTCCTCTGCAGAGAACAGCTAAAACTCCTCCAAGGAAAATCAGCCACAGCGAAGCTCTTCCAAGGAAAATCAACTGAAATCTTTCCTCTCATTTTCTTCTTTCCTTCCATTCAGACATTGATTTCTCTAAAATGGTTCTTTAATGACTCAATTCAACTGAATGTTCCCATTCCAGTCGACAATTACCCACCATGATATTTGCCAAGAATCTATCCAATTTTTCCTGAATTCTCCATTTTATTGAAGGACAGATTTATAAAGTAGTTGTCAATAATCTGGATTTTGGTGGCATCACTTTTATTTCTGCTTTTTAAAAATTTATGTTGATTTAAATCTTTTACTTTTCTTAATTGGTAAGATTGGATAAGGATGTTTCTATTTTGTTTATTCTTTTATAGAACCAACTGTTCAGTTTATTGATTCTTTGCATTTTTAAAGTTCAGTTGCATTAATTTCTTCTCTGATTTTTATAATGTCTTCCTTTGTACTAGTTTTGGATTTAGATTATTCTTGCTTTTCTTGGACTATGGATGCATCACTAGGCTATTTATTTGACTTCACTGTATTTTTACTATAAACTTATCTATTAGGACTGTTTTTATTGTGTATCATAAATTCTAGTATGTTGTACTGTACTATTTGATTTGGGAACAAATTTCTTCCAAGTCCCATTGATTATTCAAGAATTTGTTTAATTTCCATGTATTTACATAATTTCTGTTGTTTCTTTTGCTATTTATTTCTAATTTCCTTGTGCTATAATCTGATAATTTGCACAGGATAATTTTCATTCTTTTATGCTTACAGAAGCATACTTTATTGGCTAGTAGCTAGTCTATTTTGGAGGAAGTTCTTTGTCACTGAGGAAAAAATGTGCTCTGGTGTTGGGTGGATCACTTTATAGATATGTATTTTAACTTATTTGTTGGAAGATTAGGTTTAACTCTGATTTTTTTTGTTGATTTTTTGTCTAGTTGGTCTATCTGGGACCATGAAATATTGAGGTTCCTACTACAATTGTATTGATATGTATCTGATCTTTTAATTACAGTAGTGTTTGTTTTATGGAGTTGGATGAGCCAGTGTTCAGGGTTTATATATTTATAGTCATTATCTCTTCCAGTTCAGTTATCCTCTTAACCAAAATATCTGACCTTCTTTGACTCTTCTGATCAGTGTTTGTTTGAAGTCCACTTTTTATGGAAATAGAATAACTCTTCTGGCTTGTTTTTAGGTTTATGTTATATGGAGGATTATTTTCCATCCTTGATTTTGAGTTTATAAATTTCTCTTTGGGTTAAATGTGTTTCTTGAATAAGGCATATCAATGGGTTTTGTTTCTTGATCCATTTTTCCATTTGTAGATTGAGAAATGAGACCATTCACACTGAGAGTTATTACTGAAAGTTATTGATTTATTCCTCCCATTGCATTTTTTTCCTTGTGCCAATCCCTTCCCCTTTTAACTGCTTAACTTACCTAGTAAATTCAGTCTATTAGATCTTTGTTAACTTTATTGTCTTTTTCGAGGATATTCTTGAGAAGTTTAGGAGAACCAATTGATGTTCATGAATTTCTTAAGGTTCTCTTTGTCATGGACAAACATTGCTTCTCCATGAATTCTGGAAGTTACCTTTGGTTGGACAATTTTTGCTTTTAGGAGTTGAACACTTCACTAGAAGTTCTTCTATCCTTTAAGGTTTGTGTTGAGAAATCTGCTGTAATTCTAATGGGTTTACCTTTTTGAGTGATTCATTGTTTTTCTCTAACAGCTTTTAAAATTTTGTCCTTATGTTAGACTTCTAGGATTTTGACTGTGATGTATCCTGGAAAGATTCTTCACTGATTACAGGTATTTAGTGTTCTACATGCCTCATTTATGAAAATACGCAATTCTTTCCTCATATTTTCTACTATTTTTTCTGTACACTGGTTTTTTTCTGACATTTATTCTGTCTTCTAAGTTTTCACTAATTTCAATAAATATTAAAGTAATCTTGTTTGCATCATCTGGCAGTTGTGGGATCCATTTTTTAGGTTTTCCTGTTTTTAGCGTGTCTTTGAGTAACCAGTGACTGACAGCAGTTCTGTCTTCCACTTCTGATCCTCCTCACACTGGGTGCTTCTGCTTTCCAAACTTTCAGTAAAATTTTTAATTTTATAAATTTCTGTTTGGTACCTTTCTTTGGATTCTAATTCTTTTCTAAATCAGTCATTTATTTTTTATAGCATTTTGTTGAGTTTAGCTAGCTTTTTATTAATGTCTTCAGTAAACCTGCTGATCCTTTTGTTTGGTAAGTCCTCTATCTGTTTAGTTACAAGTTCTTTGAGCTCACTGAGCATCTTATTGATTTGGTTTCTAATCTCCTCTGTCATCCATTCAGATAAGTTGCTATGTGGCTTTGATTTCCTCCCCTTTGATGCCTTATGGATCTGCTTTGAGGGAGTTGAGAGATTTGCAAGGATTTGTTGCCTCACCTTCTCATGTTTCTATTGTTTTTTGTTGTTGTTCTTGTTTATTTTGTGCTGAAGTTTGTGGATTGATTACAATGAAACAGTTTGCTGAGGTTTAGGGTTCATTAGTGTTAAAGACTGTTTTTAACATGGGGAACTTTTTAGTTAATGTCCATTGACCTTTCCCTAAATCCAAAAATCCAAAAATCCAACCACCTCTATTTTTTTGCAAAAGGAGGCTGCACTGCATTTGTCCCAGCACTCAGTTCTCCATGAATGTGGTACAGCATCATTCATGACAAAAAGGTAATCCACATAATGGCATACCGAGGAAATCAAATATTAGCAACAACTATCAGTCATATCAGTAACAGTGTCAAAGACAAACTGGATATTGATACAGCACTATTGTACCACCCTTACCCACAGAAAAGAGGTCTGGAATCATACTATTAATGCTAATAATGTCAGATATTGACATGTAGTAAATATCTACTAAGTACAACGGCTATATTTCCACTAGCACTAGAACACTATTCAACAGTAATAACAAGGTTAACTGACTACTTAAATATTAATATAACTTCATAGTGATAGTAGTAAGGATAAAGAGGTTGCTGCCCCACACCAAGGGAGAACGAAACAGAGTGAGTTTGGAGGTAGAAGGTGTTTGCACCCAGGGTGCAGAATTCAGGGCACAGAGTTGTCTGCAGTCATTGGCACAGGGACAGGTTCTGCTCATCAGTCTTTCGTTATTAAGTGACACTGGTTGTAGGCTTTCCACTGATTTTCTTTATCAGGTTGAAGAAGTTCCCTTGTAATCCCAGTTTTCTGAGTATTTCTATCATTAAGGAGCATTGTGCCAGATAATCTCATTGAGATGAGACATGTTGTAACTTTTTAAATCGAATATTTGTCTTGTCATCAGATTCCTTTCAATCCCAGTTTGGGAGATTTGTTTGGATAAAAGGAGACTTCAATCCAGACTTAAGCATGCTATAGGTAGGGTAAAGATTAGAGTGTATATACGAAACATAACAATTGAATTTACCTCTAACACAGTGTGTAAAATATTCATAAAACAAAGAGGAAAAAGAAATGATGTACAGCAGTGTTTTAAGACATTAGTGCACCATGATTAAGAACATTGGAATTGCACAATGTAAGAAAACCTACTGGGAGTATCTTGTACTTTCATAAGTAGCATAGGAGATCCTGAAGACTTACAATAATTTATTGATGATGGAAAACTATTTGGGTCCCCTCAAATAGAGGACCTCAGTGGGTAAATAGGAGCAGTAGGGAATAAACCCTCAGCTATAGGACCTTGGTGAGTGTAGCAAGATTGTGGGTGAGTCCTTCCTCCATACAGAGAACATCAGGTGAGTTGAGGAGGGTGTTGATAAGACCTCCCTCAACCTGGAGGAAATCACAAAGGCTTACAAGACACCTAGTGGTACAGCAGGGTCTTAGCTGAGGCAAATAATATAGCCAGGTAGATCTAGCAGCCTGGAATAGCCTAAAGCTTTAGTTAACAGCAAGTAATAAGGGTTGACTTACATCAATACTCCCAGGCTATTCAGCCTACGAACAATATAAGACTCACCCAACAGGACCTGCAGGAAGAATTCAAGAGATTGGCCTTCCCTTTCATTGTGGGACCCAGCAATTGAGCAAATGTCAAGCACACAGTAGGACCCTAAGACACACACTTCAGACAGTTGAGACTAGTGAGATTAAAAGACCAAAATTAGTCCAAGAGACGAAAAATGACAAAGCAAAATCAAAATGCAATCTCAAACATCCAGTCCAGGAGATATCAAAATACAGGACATTAAAAGTCATACACCTGAAACTTCTGAAAAGATAGCAAATGAAATAAACAAACCCATGAGGCTATAGAGGAAATCAGATTAGAAATACTCTCTTTTTTTGCATGCTAATGTGAAGTATATGGCTTCTTCTCTTATTTCTCTCTCAGTGATTTTGTTAGTGCATAGAAATGCTATTGATTTTTGAGTATTGATTTTGTATCCAGCTACATTGCTGTGTTTATTTATTATATCTAGGAGTCATTCAGTGGAGTTTAGGGGGTCTTCTATGTAGAGTATCATGTCGTCCTCCAATAATGATCATTTAACTTCCTCTTTTCCTATCTTCATCCCTTTTATTTCTCTCTCTTGTCTGATTGTTCTCTGGCTTCCATCCTTTGACTTTCAGTCTGTGAGTTTCCTTTTGTGTTAGATGAGTTTCTTGTAGACAGAATATTGTTGGATATTGTTTCTTGATCCATTCTGCCAGTCTGTTTCTTTTAATTGGTGAATTGAGACCATTTACATTAATGGTTATAACTGTTTATATTGGTTTATTGTTGACATGTTATCTTTCTGCTGTTGTATCTTTGTCTTTCCATTCTGTTTAATTGTCTGCCTTGCTTAGTTGTTTTTTCCTATGTGTATCTAAACTGTCTTTCAGTATTCTTTGCAGGGTTGGCTTGGTGATCATGAAGTTCTTCTGCTGTTCTTTGTCATGGAAGTATCTTATTTCTCCATACATTTTGAAGGACATCCAGTTTTTCAGGGTACATCAGTCTAGGTTGGAAATCATTTTCCTTTAGGATCTAAAGTACTTCACTCCAATCTCTTCTTGACTTCATTTTTGTGTTAAGAAATCTGCTGTGATTCTGATAGGTTTTCCTTTATAGGTGATCTGTCTTTTCTCCCTAACAGCTTTTAATATTCTGTTCTTATGTTGGATTTCTGGGATGGTGATTACTATATGTCTGGGTGTAGTTTTATTTTGGTTATGGCTATTTGCAGTTCTGTATGCTTCACTAATCCTAATGGCAGTTTCCATTCTCATGTTTGGGAATTTTTCAGCTATTACTTCTGTAAACAGCCTCTTGATAACATTTGTTTTGTCCCCTTCATTTTAATTTAACCCTATCAATCTTATGTTGTTTTTCTTTGTATCATCTTGCAGCTGTTGAATTGTTGTTTCCTGATTTCTTGTTATTTTTAAAAGATCTTTCCTTTCCTGTTCACTAGCTGCAATCTTGTCTTTGACGTCTGAAATTCTATCTTCACTTTCATTGAGATGGTTTTGACAACTTTCAATGAAAATTTTGATTTCCTGTGTATCTCTTTGAATCTGCTTCATGTATTCTGTTTTTTTCTTATATTGTTCATTCAGGAATTCTATCTTTTTGTTTTGTTCCTTTAATTTTTTAACTGTGTCTTCTTTAGATGTGTTCAGCATCTCTTTCATTACTTTTATCCTTTCTTCTTTTAACTCCAAGATTATTTCTTATTTGAATTTCTTTAAAGCTTCCTGGAGTTGCTTCTTTATTCCAGTTTCTATTATTTCAGATATTTCAGGTGTATGGCATGTATTTTCTTCTATGTACATGGCTCCTAGGCTTTCTTGGGATGGGCTGGAGGTTTGAGATTGCGTTTTGGTCTTTTGTTTTGTCATTTTCCTTTATTTTCATGTCTTAAGTGTTGTTCCAAGGCTTCCAAGGGCATGTTGGAAATCGTCTCCTATGCCCTCGGCTCCTGGGACTAAATGGAAGTTGCTGAGCATGGTCCAGTCAGACCCACAGGACCTCCTGTGCCACCTCCAGTGTTCCAGGAAGCTGGACAGGCACCTAATCACTGTGGATGATGGTCCAAAGCTCTCCCCTGGCAAGGACCAATGCACTAGAACTCATTTCATGTGCTCTCAGCTCCTCTTATTGAAGGCTGTTCTCCGGCCTTGGTGTAATCTAGCAAGATTGCAAAACCTGCCAAGCCTAGTCTAGTGTGGCTGGAAGCTGGGCGGGTCCTTGACCACTGGGAACCATGATCTTAAAACTCTCCCCGGGCTCGGGATGGTGTGCATGAACTCATCCCCGCAGACAGCCCAGTTCTCTCCTCCTGAAGCACAGTTCCTGGATTGAAAAGTGATTATTTTTAAGCCTTGATCTTGTGACCTGAATAACTACTTCTAAGACAACAATATGCAATCTAGTACCTAGTGTTGGTTTCATACTTTTAAAAAAATTCTGTATCATTTCTTTTTTCCTGTTTTTGCCTTTTAAAATTAGAAAAATGAATTTTAAGAACAGCTAATTGGTAAACCTTTTGTTTGTAATAACTAAATACGTGATGGTGTTTAAAACACTCCTTCATGGGCCCTGTCCTTAGATATCAGTAATACTCCCAGGGTTGACACAGAAAGTACAAAACAAGCTTTAACTTAATGCTAGAGACATTCTTGAACAAATTTTTTTCCCTACCATTGCTGTTATTCAGTATTGCGAACATCTGAACAAAGGGAAACACACATCAATACAGAAACTGATAAATGTTAGAAAATGAGATCAAATATGATTTTCAGAAGCTTTAATTTTCTACTGGAGAAATCCAGAAACCAATTGGAAATGTATTAAACTAAGCTTTCATAGATTACCTATTCAAAAACAAAATGTCAGTATTTCTCCAATTTATCAACCATACATGAAGGGAGAAAACATATTTAGAAAGTGTAATTTGAAGTATAAATGAATATTCTTGGAAAGATGGATGCATGAGAAAAATTACTTATATCTGTCTGGAGTGGTCTGTAGTAAGTTACAGTACGTAATCATAAAGCTTGAATCCATGAAAACACTAGAGAGGCACATCATAGACACGCCTCAAACCGTAAGGACTTTAACATATAACACAGGGAAGACAAGACTAGATTTAATGAATTCACAAAGTTATGTAATAATTCTTCTTCATGGGAAGTACCTAGAGAAATAAGTAGAGGAAATCTTGGCAGAAGGCCACCAACACCTTCTAATTTGGAGGTGCGAGTCCTGGCAGAAAGAGAAACACAGGGATAACAGTCCAGAAACTCCTTCCTCTTGCAGATCAATACATTCAGAGACACCTGCACCACAGACCAGAAAACACAGGTCACAGGCTACCCTGTCAACTGCAGGACACTCCCCAAGTGGCCAACCACTTCCTTGAACATTTGGCATGTTCTCTAAAACACAGGTCTTGGCCTTTACCAGACAGGACACACAAGGAAAAAAATATATATCATTTGAGAGCATTAAAACAATAACAACAAACATTACAATAAATCCAAACAATTTCAGCTTCCATATTGAATATATTTACAAGCCACGTAATCAGATAGAAATAGAAAGCTAATGTCATTAATATAAAAGGGCTCTTAAAAATGGATTAATAATTACTCACTCTGAATCAGCCAGAATCTAGAAGCAATAAACAACAGCCACCCATACCCAGAATGATGACTGTAGGAAAATTCCTACTTTCCTCACTGAATAAACAAAACAAGTGTAAACATTGAGAGTTTATTTAGCCTATCATTTTAGACATATTTTGAATATTACAACACTGTAAAGTGTACATACATGGTTGTTAGGGTAAAAATTGGAACACTTTACCCAGAGGGCAATTTGACACATATAACATGTCCTTTCTGCCAATTCAGTAATTCCACTTCAGGAAATTTAACCATAAGGAAATATGCATAAATCTAGTGATAGGAATGTTCACTGTACTGTTGTGTGGTTTGAACAGTAAAATTTGGAAACCACTGCATTCTTGACAATATGATACACTTTAATAAGTTTTAGAGCTCTCAAATAAATACCAGGAGTCCCGAAAACGTGGCAGATAAAATATTGGAGATTTAAAAGAGCTCCATGGTGAATTTAAAATCCAACTAAAGCATTTTTTCACGTAAATATGCATACATAAGATTTCCTTACACACATATGAAAAATCAAGTTTTTTCTCTGGCTGATGTATTTTTATCTTCTCGTTTTTTTTCAAAACAAAATGGATAAATGTTTGCAAAGAGATAATCATGAACTCAGTGACATTTAGGAACCAAGTGAGCCAGGTGAAAAGGAAACCAGCTATTTTTTTAGGATCCACTAGAAAGACACTTCTTGTATGCTCTGATCAAAAACGGGTCAGCCTGCATACCACACCAATAAGGAATCTGTTTGGGTTGGATATCATTCAACCTATAGGAAGAACTGTTTATCCTCTTTCCGATTGGCTCTTTAAACTGAAAGCCCCAGTAGGAAAGGTAACTATTGGCTAACACCCTGCTTGCTCAGATTCTTAGTGATTTGAATCTACTGCTTTTGTTTCTGATGCCTATTGCTGGAACTTCAAAAAAAAAAAAAAATCAATACTCAACAGTACATCTAACCAAACAAAAAGCAGGAAAATGCTACTCTAGGTGCAAGGAGGTTTTTTGAATGATGGGCTTCACGATGTATACTTCTTCAAGGAGGCTAAGAACATCTGTAAAGGACAGAGTTGAAAGGGGACAGGTGAAAGAATTTAAGGGCAGTTGAATGGGTCGCCTGGGATAAAATGAAATAAGTCATCCTTCAGTGTCTATGCAGGAATGTTTTCAAAAACTTCCGAGCTCCGCAAACTCTGAAGCTGCTTACATGAAATGGTGTAGTATTTTTGTACAACTTAGTTACATTTCCCTATATATTTTAAATCATCTCTAGATTATTTATAATACCTTTACAATGTAAATGTTATGAAAGTAGTTATTATGCTATATTGTTTATGGAATAAAGACAAGGAAACGATTCTGTATGTATTCACTACAGATGCAGTTCCCCCTTCTTCCTGAATGCTTTGAATCTCTACTTGGTCTAATTCCCAGAAACAAAGTCTGAGGATACAGGACTGACTGTATAAAGTCTTGCAGATTTGACTGCTGACGCCAGCCCTAACTAATCATTTGGGGAAACAAAATTATAGAAGCACCCGAGATAGAGGCCGTGACAGTGTTAGTTATAGATCTGTCCAGGTGAAAAGCACATAGTGAATGCTACACATTCCTAAAACTAATAAAAGTTCCCAGGATTTATCATATGGGCATTTACTTAGATTAACCAAAATACAACAGTACACCAAAGAAGAAAAAGAAAACATTTATTTTTCTAATGTGGATTACTGGAGCTCAAAAATTCATGTAGTTTACCAAGGTAATATGGGCCTTCTAAGTACCACAGTAAAGTTTTCTAAATCTCATGATAGGGCAGTTTCCCACTATGCTTTGAACTTAATTCATTGACAGTGAGTAGGATGCTGTACAGAGGAACTTTGAGTATCGGCTGCAGGGACTGGAAGGTAAGGAGCAAAGAGAGAAAGCCAGGTACGGTACTGTGCTCTGTGCAGAGTGGAATAAATGTCAAGTGTCAGCATGAGATGGCTAGACTGTGCTATCTCACATTTTTCAGCTAATATGTATTAATCATCTATTTTGATCCATACACTGGGAAGGAACTTTCAAGTGCTTGCCTGTGATTCTGTCTAGAGGATGGAACGTCTTTCAAAAATGAACCCAAAATATTATGTATTTTAGTAACAGGAGATGATAGTGTGCCCTAATTTATCCTTTATATTGTATTAATTATCATACATTCAGCCCTGAAATTTTTGAGTCAAAATCTGCAGGTTTTGAATCAAAATCTGCTTTTGAAATACATATTGACAATTTTCCTTCAAAACGCTCCCATTGCACATTCTCAGCAGAAGTATATGTGAGAATTTCTGTTTATGTAAGCCACAATCTGAACTGATCAGATCAGATCTCTGCCAGTATAACTGGCCAAAATTATATTCTTCGTATTTGAATATTGATTTCTCTGTGTCTGTTCATATCCTTTATAAAACTACAATTTGCAGATTTCTTATATAAAATACCTAGGACTAGAAGGGCTTTGAGTTTTTATTTAGATTTTGGAATCATTGCATATACATGATTTTGCACATACATTAGATTTTATTTTATTTAGATTTTGGAATCATTGCATATACATGATAAGACATCTTACGGAGAGGAGTCAAATCTAAATAGCAAATTCATTTATGTTTGATATATAGGTGGAAGATAATTTTATGTGTTTTTTTAAAATAATTTTATTCTTGAAATAAGATTTCATGGTGTAAAATTTTCCTCCTGGGAGGAATCACTCAAAATGATTCAAGTTTTGGAGCATTTTGAAATTAAGAGCCTAGGATTAGGGTTGCTCCATCTGTATGATTGTGACATCTTTCTATATTTATTTGATATTTACATTATAATTAGTTGAGTTTCATGCCAGCTTTTTCT
The DNA here is from genome assembly GCF_034190915.1 of Cavia porcellus. Classification (NCBI taxonomy): domain Eukaryota; kingdom Metazoa; phylum Chordata; class Mammalia; order Rodentia; family Caviidae; genus Cavia; species Cavia porcellus. Next base: position 43,627,780 of record NW_026947515.1, on the reverse strand, counting down.
CTGCTAATGGTGCTCTGTGCTCCTTTCACAGACTTGATAGCTTCTTATACTATTAAAGTTAAAATACACCATCTTCATAATCAGATCACTGCTTTAAGATGCCCAGATAAAAGCACATTTCCTTTCTTTGATATTTTCCCACACCCTCATCTTATATAAACTGTCATCTGAACTCTGTTGACACACAGTTCAAAGTTATTTTATCAATACTTTTAGTGCACCTATTTTTTGACTGAGACCCAGTACATGGGACCAAGTGTGAAATTTTCTACTTGGGGCAAGGTGGTATCATGCTGGCGCTCAAAAAGTTTCAACTTTGGGAGTATTTTGGATTTTGGATTTTCAGGTTAGGGATGCTCAACGTGTGTAAGAGAATGTCTGGCAACAAGAATAAAAGTTTCAACTAAATTTTGTGTAAGATTACAGTGCGGTTAGGATAGATATATTACCTGTCTCTGAGTATGCCAACTTGCCTGGAGAACCATTAATGAAAAAATTCCAGTGCTATTTAGATACAATGACTGTGCTTCCATGATTTTTCCTGACCCACAGCCACTTGTGTGAAACTTACTCATAATCTCTTTCACCTCAATCCTCTTCTAGACTTTGGCTAGTTTTGGAAAGAGCTCATCTCCTGTCTTCTGGTATTTCTCATTTGGAGACCTAAGTGAATTTTAAATGTGATTTGTTTGGTGATAATCTGCATACGAAAAACACCACAAGTGTCCCCAAGAAGTTTCCCATGGAACATTACCTGCTGAGAGCTGCTAATAAGTGGCTTGTTCTCTGATCTCTTAGAGCAAATCATGTGCTGTAGTTTAAGCTCTGTTACCTGCTTTAAGCTTCAGAGAAAATATTCTTTAAATAGCAGCAGACTGAGAGGGCAAATGGCAAGCCTTCTGCTCTTGAGCTCTTCTTCCCCATTAGCCGAGTCTAAAAGGCAGGCCTGGAAATCCCTTTTCAAGAGCTGCCAATGACATAGCTTCATTTTAATGCTCTACAAGTTCTTACAGGCACATGCTTAATTTTTTTTTTCTTCTGAATTTCTGATGTGAAAGCGCCCAGTGCAACTCTTAAGTTGCCAACGTCTGCAAACCATACTGCTAGATTCTGTAGTATACCACCAGTGGAATGTGTCCTTTTTATCTTTCTTCGCTAAATCTACTTTTTATTTGCCTGCATAAAGGATAAAGAGTCCCTTTAATGTTGTGTGGATAAAAGCCACAAGAAAGAGATAAAGCATGGAACAAGCACTGGGCCCTTAGGGGTAGACAAAGCTAGCAGTTCAGGATGGCTCTTTTCACCAAAGAAATGCGCTTTGCTAGTTTAGACAATTACAGACAAGACAACTGAGGTTTAATTTGCATTAATCGAAGGCGATCACATTGTATAGAAGGAGATTTAGGCAATGACAGATTAAGAATGATGTACCTCTAAAACCCACAGCCAAACAGATGATTATTACATTGATGGGAAAACAAACAGCATCAGTGTTGTTTTAAACCTATTTGCTTTGGGCCCTTGAAGTTTACCAGAATTGTCAAGCAGGGTTTAATGCAGAGACCTCGCCAGCCTTCTTGCCTTCTCTAAATTCTTATTCAAAGGCCAAGAATGCAGTGCTTTCTGCATGAGTTGCTATCATCTCTGAATATGTTCCTCTTCAGCCACAACTCTGGTGTTGATCTCGGAGGCTGGATCATGGATATTCCCACTTGTCTATTTGTGTAACTATAATTCAATACCACGTTTTACTATTTTTAAGTTCAGAGGAGGGGAAAATTCATTCCCCTTCTTATTAAGTTTAAGAAGGCACTTTTTTTGTTTTTGTTTTGAATCACATCCACAATGACAGATCAAAATTGGTCAAAGCCCTATTTTCACTTCCTATAAGTTCCAATGTTGAATTAAATGGAGTGAGATCATTTTTCATAAGAAGAAATCAGTAAGAAATCAGTTCACATTTTTTTCAAATATCTTACTTGTGCCCTGAAGTTTTCAATATCTACCCATTGCATAGATGGGCAGACAGAGATCTGTGAGACCTGCAAGCAAAGAAACCCAAGGGAAGTTCCTGGTTAAAAAATCTAGGAGAATTTTCTAACACCCTATTAATGAACCGCAAGCCTGAGAATAATGGAAAACAAAGCCCCAATAATTTTACCTTTTATTTGAGTTAAGGAGAAACTGTTTTGACATTTGTATTGCCTCAGAGAGCACTCATGCTCAGGAGCTGCGCTGTGAAGTATTATTGGCCATGCTCCATTGGGTCTGAAGGTTTGGGCAGCGTTTATCTGAAAAGCAGAGCGTTCAACACATTTCTCTGAAAAGCAGTCCCGCAAAATCAGGGCTGCTCATGAAAGTACATTTTCTTGCCTTCTCTCAACTCTATTCATATGTTCAAATAAACAGCTTGAGAACTGACACCACAAACAAAAGTCCAGGGGAGGCCCCTAGGGCTGGCAGGACTTTTCCACATTTCTGAATTTTCAGATTTGGGGTTCTGTGTTCAAAGTATGACATCGCTCCAGGGTTCTTCTTCTATAGTGATGCCTTTTTAGGCGGTGAGATTTGTTGCTAGATAATTCTAAATGACCTCCATGTCCTAACAAAGTCATCTCATTTAGACACGGGCAGATGAGATAGAAAATGGGTGGTTGGGGCAGATTTCATGAGGTCTAATAAATCTTCAGTAAATTAAAGCTCATCCCAGTTCGTCTCCTCATCAGCTCTTTGTCTTGCTAATACACATTAGGCTCTGCCTGGCTTCACACTGTGAGGCATTTCAGAGGTGAGACCCAGTCCAAAGCTGCAGATGTGGAAAGCCAAGAGACCTTTGCCCCAAGTGTAGCCCATTAACATCAGCCACTAGCTTAACGCTCAGAAGAATTTTACTATGGCTCCAAGCCCCAAAAGAGCTCTCAAGAAGGAACTTGGTAACTCACAACAAGAAGAGAGATAGGAAAGAAATAAAGAGGTCACTGTCTATCCCTGTTTCAAAACTGTGTGTTCTCTATTCATCTAAAAATATCCAGAGACAGAGAGGGAAAGGAAGTGGCCTTTATAATGATAAAAGCAATACAGTTACAACAGTTAGCACTTACAGCACAGATTGGCATGCAGTGCAGAGTTGGGAACTTATGGTTCCTAGCGTTTAATGATGATGTTAAATTTCCCCTGTCATATTTCTCCTTGTGAGAGACACGATTGATAAGCTTACCAATACCCAGTGCTGTCAGAGAGAGAAATGTTCATATTCTTATTGTTATGATGAGAGAAGATATTCTTGGATAGAAATTTGGATACCTAGCAAATGAAAATTGCTGACAATTTTTAACTTAGCAATTCCACTGTTAGAATTCAGCTTATTGATAGAACTTTGTACAGTTGTATAAATATATGTAGCAGAATATTCATTACAAACAACAGTAACAAGAAAAGGGGGGGGATCTAGATGTACATAAAAATTAGAGTTTAAGCCAAATACAGAATCTCTATAAAAATGGAATACTTTTGTAGTATTTAAATATGTAGTATTTAAACAGCCTTTATATAAAAATACTATTCCCGTGACTATTACATTCTCTGTAACATTAGTTTATCTTTTAAATATTTTCACAGTATTTAAAACTGTAGTGTTTAGATAGCCTTTATATAAAAATACTGTTCCCATAATTATCAAGTCATTTATTAGGAGAATCCTCTACTCAGATTCTGTCATATACTAAAGATAACAAGTACAGAAGGGTAAGGTGATTTTTCTCAAGATTTCATAGTAAACTATGGAGCTAGGATTCAAACCTAAGACTCCTAAATCGCATTATTACTCACTGTGATTTTTTGCTAAGGATCCCAATTTCATATTTTAGAATCAAGTTCATACCCATTCCGGACCTCTTTTTGAATTTTAGAATCACACCATCAATTGTGGACTGAACACTGCATAAGAACAAAGAATGAATCTCTTAATAATTTTTGCATCTTGAATTCATACAGCCCTTGAAATATGCCTGGAACTCAGCAACTATTTGTGAACTGCATAAACTCTGCAAAGGTATGATGCTGCCAAAGCAGGAATATTGACTTCCTTCTTAGACTTGAGCAAGGGTCTAAACAAATGATTCTCAGGTTGGCATGTACAGACCAACTCGTGCTGATGCTGCTGGCTCTAGTGCGTGTAGTCTCATCTGCAAAACAGAAATATTTTATACTAGGATGTTATTGAGAGCATGAAAACAATATATGTAAGTATGAAAATGCAGTCCCCTGTAAACAATTGGTACTCAATTCCTGTTTGTATCTTTCCTGTCTTTATCGCTTCCCAGAAACCAGTGCGATGCTATTTAAAAGTTGGTATATTAATGATAATAAAAACCTATTTAAGGAACTAGTACCTATACCACGACTCTTAGAAGCAGGAGGCAGAATTAAAGTCCTTCCCTGAAATAAAACTGGAATCCATGAAGTCTTTTAGGACGGCTCCACCCGGTTTCTTTGTTCAGAACAAACAAACAAACTTTCTTTGTACTTTCTTTTCAACTGGATCTCAGCTTAAAAGTAATCTAGGACATCTAAGCAGCACTTAAACCCCAGTAAGCAGATAATGGTTCCCAGCAAACTGTCAGGATCTTTATGAAAGGAAAAGATCAAAAACTAAGGATTTTCTCTACTAAAACTTTGGTGCATGGTCCTTTCCTATATTGCATCGTGTTGGATAGATAAAAGAGATAGGCTAGCATCTAGTCTTTCAAGATAAACTAAAGAGGGTATGATTGAACATGAGTTTTATTTTTCCCTCTGTTAGTCTTGTCAGACTCCAGCTTCCCGATTTATGGGAGAAAAATACTGATATCTAATGGCTTTAGGAAATGCTGGCTGAGAAGATGACCTCGTTGGTACGGGTCTTACCATCGGTTAACTACTAATTTAAAATTCAGCCCAGAGAAATCAATTCAAATCTCAGTGACAAAAATTGCCCTTGAGGTCTTTCATCTTGGTTGCTAATGCTAATGGCTAATAAGGAGCGCGTAATCCTTAACCTAACTCTGTCATCTTTATGGCAAAGGGCAAATGGTGTTTTAAAGCCACATCAGTGATTGTTTGCTTTTTGTAGTCTCACTTTCAGATCACGTCATCATCCATCCTGCGTCTCACCAGATCTTTTGGTGTTCAATCTTTTTTTTCTTCCCCAAAGAAAGAAGATCCCAATGATCATCACTCAAGGGAACAACATGCAATTATATAGCCAGCAGTTAGCATCTCCACTTACAAGGGCATTTTTGAAAGTGAGATGTCAAAAGTCGAGGTTTTAGATCTCTACGCCAATCCCGGAGGGTGATGTGAGTTTCAGGATTACACAGAAAGCTCACAGCACAGTGAAAACTTAACAAAGTCAGGCTCTTTTCATCATGGCTGCTAATTGGGATTGTTTTCCATCATCAAGATCAAAATCACTACTTAGTCTTATAATGGTAACAAAATCGTGAAAATTCTAGAAGATTAAAGAATATCATGTAGGAGCACTGAAGGAACATTCACTATCTACTTTATTTCACAAATTTCTTAGCTTGTGCTAAAATATGTGTTAGATGCATTTTTAAGCGCTTAGAATTCATGACCCAGCGGAACAAAATCTTTCCCTGTGTGAAGCTTGCAGACCAATGAGGGCATTTTTTGCATGTGTATGTGAGTCTGCAGAGAAAACGGTGAATTAAAAAAAGAAAGTGCAATTTAAGAAATTTTGTTAGGAGATGATAAAACCTACAGAGCTGGCAGAGAGTTAGATCAAGACTGTGGGATCTGGAATTCTAAAGACATTGCAGTTTTCACTGGGTGAATCAAGATAGAATACAGTATCACTTAAAGGGATCACTTAAAGATGACAGAAGGAGTCTCTCTGATAACAAGTAATACTCAGGTCAAATTTTCATGCAATAATACTTTTCTTTAAAAGGCAAAGTAATATTATTAAGATCACTCCATCATTTCTGCTCATCATGCTTCTTTGGATGCCGGGGACTGTATCTGAAGAAAGAGTCATGAGGCTTTAACCATCCTATTCCAATAGGACCTGGTCTTAGTGGCAATTGTTTGTGGTTTCTTGGAACATAGCCAGAAGCTCTCTGTAATCCTCACATGCCAAGATTGTAGAGAGCTCATCCAATCACAGAGCTCCTGCAGCAGTAAGGTAGGTGCTATGTTATGGATGGTAAAACCAAAGTTCACAAAGGAGACCTTACAATGTTTTCATTCATCTTAATGGACTTCCTTTACAAGCTCTACACATTATAAATAAACAAATGTTCCATATTATTACTACTTGGTAATTATTATATGGTAATATTCTAAAGAATATGGAAAAGTATAAAATTTCTATTTTCTAATCTTTGATCCATTTCTCCAAAAATAAATGTTGCTAGCTGTTGATTTTATCCTTCTGAAAAATAATGCATACAATTGAGCTCATAAATTCTCCTTCACAAGATTTACATAATTTAAGGGAGAAGAAAAGGAAATAAATTCAGAGTTCAGTGACAGAATTTGCCCATAGTAGCCTTTACCTGGGCTTTAGGTGAAGAAATTTTAATTTTCTAAGCTGAAGACATCTCAATGGCTGGGATAGTAATACTTCTTCTTGGTTTGAAGATTGTTCCTTTTCCTTATGCTGTCTGAAATTCGTCTTTAGCCTTTTCTGCCTAGAATATTAGGAGGAGTCCTCTGGTATTCAGGCCATGCTGATCACTGTGGGATGGTGTTTTCATAAAGGTGAGAAAAACTTCAGGCTCTTGACAACATTAGCTTCAGGACCGTGTTTGGCAGTTTGTCTGTTCTTTGACTAGTTTGCCTGGGCACTTGTATAAAAAGTCTTAGATGAGAATGAATTTTCTTAATACAGAACTATGAGTCCTATGCATTCAAGAAAACTACGAAACTTGCGTCTTTGAGGGTTTGGCCTCTGATTTCTAAGATTGACCACTTCTACACTTCAAATTCCAATTACTGGACTCCATGTCCACACATTTGGACTCTTACCTCAATATTTGCTATGCATTTGCACTTAAATGGTTCTAGTAGTCTCTTGAGGAAGGTAAATAAGGAACGAACAGACCTCTAAAAATATAGTCTAAATTCTTTGCACTTGAGAATGGAAGGAAAAAAGGAGATAAATATCATTTAATCCTTTTTCCTTAATATTTTCTGTGTATGCATTTTTGTTATAAATATATATTGAAATTTTATAAATAAGTTTATCCCTATCATATATAAAAAGCTGTACCTTGCTTGGTTTGACTCAAAGTATCTCTGAGATTCTTTTATATGATTTGTTGTATAAAACTTCCCCTCTTTTGAAAGCTAGACCATTTTCACTTAATCACTTCCCTATTAACAGGTAGGATTGCTTTTTATTTTCTGATTAATTGCTAACAGTGCGGTAGGAGACAATTCCACATATATAGTTTGTGGTGAACTAGTAAGCATATTCATACAGTTAAATCCTAGGAGTGGAATTCATAAGTCATTGTTCAGGTTAAATGTATTTTTATTTATTTATTTTTATTTTTATTTTTTTACCGATACCAGGGATCAAACTCATGACCATGTGCTTGCAGGGCAGTGCTTATGCCGCTGAGCTAAATCCCCAGCCCCTTAAATGTATTTTTAAAATATGGATAGATATTCACATGTGACTTCTGACCTATGTTCTCAGCAAATAAAATTATATCTTTTTCTCTATTCTCTTTCATAGTTCAGCATTTATTTAGTTTGTTGTCTGTGCTAGTTTATTTTTTGAGTCTATTTTGTATATTGTCTAATTCTATCTGCTTCATAGCTCTATGAGTTAGGTATAATTGTTTTTCTTTTACAGCACAGGAAACTCACAAATTAATTTACCTGAAGTCGAGTTCAGCTGGTAAATGGTGCAGCCAAGGTTTGACATAGGTGGTCTTAGTCAAGTGGCTGTGTTCTTTTTGTGCTATGAATGTCAATATTTACCATTTTGCTGGGGAAAAAAAAACTGGTTTTGTATGGTTGATGTTCACTTATTTAATATGAATGAAAGTCATCCTTCTTTGCTATTGATGTTTGTGTAAATTCATTCATTCCTAGTTTTGTTGTTTTCTTGGATTAGTTTTCAATAGCTCTGTGTGAATTCTAAATGGCACAAAAATTAGTCATTCGTGACATGTTGTTCCTTTCCCTTAGATTGTTTAACTTTCTATATGATACTTTTTAAAAAAGCTTGTTATGTAATACAGAATGATTTTAAACTATGTGGTCAAAATTACCAATTTTAGTTTAGAGGATTTCTATAATGTTTTAAAAAGCTCATCTACAACAAGATCATAAAAAACCGTTTGTCTAAGTTGTTGTCTAGAACACCTATGATATTTTTCCAAGGAATTATCTGCAATGAGTACAGTGGTATTTTATTTTTCAGTGTCTATCTATTTGGACCAATATTACTTAGTCCTATGAAAAGCCATATTTATACAATATTTATACAACTTTTAGCATCAGCCCAAAACTGTATGAGCATCCCTATTACCACATTCCACAGACCCTACATATTTTGAAGTTAATTCTGAACTTGAAGCCAATTAAATATACCTAACTCTATTAGTGCCATAGCACAAGAATCTTTCCATCATTACTAGAGATTTAAGACACATTTAGTAGTGAGTCAGTTGATTTACAGTTATGCTTCTTCTTTCATAGAGGGGAGGGGAGTATGGGTTAGCTTACAGAGCATTCTCCATTTCCAGGATACAAATAAACCAAATATTTTTACTTCCATGGAAACTGTGATTTTATAGGTACTTAATTCACTACATTAAATATATACTTGTTAACACTTAAAGACTCAATTCCAACTTGAGATCTATAATAATTTGTATTCTTCATGCTAATTTACCCTTGGAAAGTAGTATAAAAAGAACCTGGACTTGTGTTTTCTTGTCCTCTTACAAGTTCTTAGTGAGCTAACTACTTGTATTTTCTCTATGCATTAAAGCTAGACCTTCCATGTCACATACAGCTTCACTTGTATTAAAGTCATTTTTATCCAGCTGTCCCCACTTACTGAAACGTGCGTTGAATACCCGCTGTTTGTCAAAACCAGTCTAGCTAGAGGAATGAGACAAAGAGGCTGAGTCCAAGGGGTGGTTAATAAAATAGGGCTTCTTTTACAAAGAAAGAGGGAAGCAAATTCTGAGCATCTGAGTATCTGTTTATTTGGAGCTGGACTTTTCACCAGTTCAACCCCTCATTTCTGGCTTAAGGCAACTTTGCTCTGAGCATAAACTCTTTCTCCATTAGCTGAGACTAAACATGCAGACGGTTCCCTCTTTGGTTCTCTATCTTCTGTCTACCACAAGCAAACCCTGCAGTGAACATAAGAGTTATGCCTTTTGCATCATTGGAATAGTGGGCCCCCTGGGCCAGCATCTTTCTACATGTGGATATGGCCTCACCCTGTTCTGGGCTGGATCTACTGATTTTAGATGTCATGTTCCTAGAGAACAGGCAAGTCACTGTTCCACAGGACAGTGTGCACAACACTCCTTACAGGTGGGTGCTGGCTCTCCATAATAAAGTGGTAATGAGCACCTAATTATGGATAATTGCATATTGCAGGATGTTCCCACCTCTGCCAGTTCCCAGTGGCAGCTGGTACCTGAACGCCTTCTACTTGTGACAACAGGTTACTTTCTTCTTGAAGCATCTGAAGGGAGAAGGCAGCAAGCCAGCATGGATTAAATTATCCCAACAAGCCAGTGCCTGATTCCTGTTTCTTGAGGGCAGGATGGGCAACTTACTCATTCTCCTAATTATCCAGGGAGATTAGTTTGTGCACCCAGGCTATGAACTAATAATAATGTCTTCCATTTGGAGAGAGCCTTAAAAATATTTAGGCTATGCAACCACACCTTCCTGAATTTCTGTAACAGGCTGCCCATGTTTGATCTGTAACTGCAGCTCCAGAGAGGACTAGGCTGAGACACACTGTGTTCCCCGAATTTGCCCACTTGTATAAATTACTTTATGCACTAGTAAAAATGTGCATTTCCAAACCCTCAATGGAAAATATTGAATAAAAAAATCTACCAGGGCAGTTAAGGATACTTAAGTTCTGCATTGAGTTATCAAGTATGAACTGTGGAAGCCACAATTTCTACGGGGCATGGTTTTCTGAGCTGTAAGATGAGATGGGAAGCCCCAAGATCTACAAATGTGCTTGCATGTACTTTGTCTCACTAGATAGGATATGTCACTTTGACTGGTTTTCTCAATCAATTGATAATTCATTAGACCACTTAAGCAATCAAAGATCTTTCCCATTTTACTGTGTGTACGTCTTCATAATATGATTTTGACACTGCCCATTGAATGACTGTGCCTGTATTCCCTCCCCTCAAACCTGGATAGTCTTGTAATTGCAGTGAAATGTTATACAGCTTTGCATAAAATGTAATACAGCTTTCTCTGGTTCTCTAGGGATGCTGATATTTGGAATCTGGCTCCTGTGTGGTGAGGAATCTCCCATCACCTGTATAGAGGCACCATTTTATAGTCTTAGCTGAGCAGCAACCTGGACCACTTTCAAAGTGGATCTCCAGCCCTCTGTCAAGCTATGCCATGGGATGCTCCATGGCTGCCCTTCCCAAACGGCAGCTCTGTGAACGAATGATTGTTGTTTGTATCATGAAGATTTGAGATGGTTTGCTACTCAGCAATAAACAACTGATAAACTATATGACATAGGCTGTAAACTATATGTTTGAGCAATAAAAATAAGATGAATGAGAGAGATTGGGTCAAATTACAGATGATTCTTATGTTAGAACTAGATTGATCTGATCGGCAACATTAATTGTAAGAGACCTGACAGGTAGAGGACAACAGTAGGAATGACATTAGATGGTTAAGAGACCGTAGTTCACTCCAGCCTAAGTTGACACAGTCCAGAATTAGGTCCATGATGGTAGAAAACAGGAAGATGAGGTAGGTAAGGGATTAAACATATGAACAAGCTTCATTTTATTTTTTCGACTAAAAGTGAGCTGTGAGTTTGAGCCTTCTGAGCCTTTGGGTTCAGTTTATTATAAGAATCCTGATACGCTTGACAGAAACGGGAACATTGGAAAACTGGCATAGGAAAATTTTTCTATTACTAACAGGTTGAGTCAAGTTCAAATCAACCTGAATTTACTCAGTGTTTCTGTAACGCAAGACATCTGACACCATACAAACAGAAGGCATCTATCTAAAGCCTTTCCAGTGAGAAAATATTTGTGGAGGTCAGAGCATTGTCTGGGGCAGGGAGGATGTTGTAGCAGTTTTGGTGAATTTATTATGGCCAGGGTTTGGCTGGCAACCTTACAGCTTCAGAAACTTGTTCTTAAACCCTCCTGAGGCTGAAGAAAAACACATTAATCAAATGCAAGAGACAGTTATAAAACCAGTGTTCTGATTCAGTCTTTTATAACAAGAGCTGTTACCTGCCTGGAATATGCCACTCCGCACACGAGCACTTCCCTTCCTTATGGGCAAACCTACGCAGGAAGCCAACTCATGATCAAAAATCTTAATGGGAATGAAATCAAAAAGGGAAGTGGTTCAGGTGACTCTTTAATCAGCAGGCTGAGAATGCAGGATGCTGATTGTTGTTTGTCTAAGAATATGTGCTCCAGAAAGCCAGGAATAGAGCACAACCAAGTGGCTAGGCTTTTTCTCTCTAGTTCTTCTTTTCATCCTCTTCCTAGATTCACTGAAGGTTTTTCAGATATGCTTTATTTCACTGTACTTCACTGAGAAATCATCGTAAACCCCTTTCTGCAAAACGTATTTTGTTGTGAACAGATTATCATACAATGCTCGTGATCATTCTGCTCCTTCCTCGTACCTGAAACATCTTTATTACACAATGAAATTACACATACTACAATGAAAACAACCAAATTTTCAAGCTATATAAATACTCCATAATCATTTTGACAATATTCCAATAGATCTATCTTAAAAATATCTATTAACAGGTGATTTCTTACTGTTTTTTTTTTGTAGTTCTGTATTACGTGTACCCTTACACCGCTTTGTTTTGTTTTGTGTTTTTCTCTTTTTCCTCTTAAATAAAATTAAAAAAAAAAAAGCAAAAAAAAAAAAAATACCTGGACTAGAAACACTGCAAATGAGATCTCTAAGCAAAGGAAATTAAAGGCATGAATGAAGACTTTAAAAGGCTTTTGCATAGAAAACTTACAGAGAGAAGAAAAAAAAAGACTTGAAATTTTAGCAGTATCTAAAATATGGAATTCACAGTGTGCAAGCTCAAATACACCAGGGGAGTGGAATCCAAGAGATGAGAGAATTTCTGTGAGAGAACAGCCAAGACCAGCCTGGACATTGTTGCAGACATGAGAAAGTCTGACAGTGTGGATTTGCAGACTTCAGTGTAAATATATTTCATTAAGGATTCACCACATATCCCTTGCCGAGTGACACATTTTGGTTTATTCAAAAAGGTTATAGTAAAACCGGGAGCCAGCAACTTGGAGCTGCTCATTGGTAGAAATGCCCCTGTTCTTTGGAGATAACAGCTGAACACACACTGCTATCAACAACAGGTTCTATGTTCCTTTCCACATGGCTCTCCTTGAAAAGGGCATTTTAAGCAACAGGTTAGCATGTTAATTATAGTTAGAGATAAGTTTAAAGGCTTCCCTGTGGAGTAAATTAAGCCCTTCCCTATAATTTAGATGTTTGGCATTTCTTTCCATTTAATCTAATTGTGATTTTTAGGGTTAGATTTGGTCTGAATGCTGTCTCTTCCTCATTGCTTGTGAGTCTATATTTTGGAGTCTGCTGGGAGAGCACACAAATTTAGAAAAAAGAATCTGTCTCATAAAGGTCTTCTCAGCATTTCCTCTTAATGTCTAGAAGTTTGTCTCACACTCAATCATCGGCTACTTGTTCACACTAATTAGGAGGTTAATACCCTATAATAGGTAGACTTTGTATTCTTCCCGTATGGGCATCCCATTGGGTTTCACTGTAAGGTGCCAGGTCTTTTCCCCTGATCGGAAGATTCCATGACAATGTGCTATACTAAAATCGTTGACACCTGCTTCATACTTACTTTTGCAGAGGCTGTGTTTACTCACTAATTTCACAATTATATATATGCAATTCTCTTAAGAACCTGTTAACAAGTTATTACTGCTGAAAAACTAGGTTGATATCGTAATAGGAGGAAGTTGGCTCTAACAACTATTGCCATTTAATCACTAATGTAGGCTGAATTATTTTAAAGCAAAATTACTAAGCTACCAGGGACACTGATTATTTGAAGGATTCCATATTTACTACAAAATACTTTAGTGTCAGTGGTAAGGGAACAGACTGAAGAGTCATTGTGGTACTGGGGATTTTCCCAGGAGTGCTGTCACTGAGACAGACCTTTATATTTTAAAACAAGGTCTTGCTAAATCATCCAGGCTCCTTTCAAATTTGTGATCCTCCTGTCTCGGTTTCCCAAATATCTGGAATCACAGGCATGCAGGTTTTGAAAAAGAAATAGCTTTAAAAATCCTACCAAAACCAAACAAGCAAATGAGATCCTACCCTGTAATAGTTTCTCTAATCACCTTTAAATAATGATCTGTTGCCATTTAAATTTCACTCCTTCCTCTTTGTCTGGCTGATATAACAAAAATACAATAGATCGAGTAGTTTATAAGCAATAAAAGTATATTTGTCACAGTTCTGGGGTCTGAAAGTCCAAGCTCAGGATGACAGTACAGTCAGAATTCGATGAGGATTATCTTGCATGTTCTACACCACTGGCTTTGTATTGTGCTCTTCTGGGGTGAAAAACGTCTTTTTTCAAGCTTTTTTAAAAAAAATTAATCAATTGGTTAATTAATAATAATGGGCAAATAATAATTATACATAATTATGGCATATAAAACAATGTTTTGAAACATGTATATAGTGGGATAGCTAAATCAAGCTAATTCTCATGTGCACTGCCTCATATCATTTTTGTGGTAAAAATCTACTTTCTTAGCATTCTTTTAAGAGCAAAATATGTTGTCACTAACTATAGTCACGCTCTTGCACACGAGAGCTCTTGCAGGTATCACTAACTGAAATTGTTATATTCTTTCACTAATGGCTGCCCAACATCAGACGTCTTTTATAAAAGAAGCTCCTTTATTCACGTGGGCTCCTCACTCATGATCTAATTACCTGCCAGAGACCTCACTTCTAATATTCTCACATTGTGCATTAGGATTTCACCATATGCTGTTAGACATGGCAAACAAAGCATTCAAACCATAGCACTTCCTAATGTTTTGAAGTTTTTTTATTTTAAAAAGGCAAAACAGAAAAAAGGATATAAATGACACAATTTTTTAAAAAAGGAAATTAATACTAATTAAAATATGGTACATTGTTATCTTAGAAGCAGTTAGTCAAGTTACAAGATTTAGGCACCAAAAAAAAAAAAAAATGAAAAAATCAAACAATGAAAGCACAAACTGGTCTTTTGGATGAACTAACAGAGATTGGGGTAGAGGAGAGGAGGAAAAAGGTAAAATTATGTGTATGATATACAACATAGCACTCCATGATTTGAAATATTATAATTTGAAAATATCTAACAAGGTCACAAACAATTATGTAACAAATTCAATATTCTTCCATTTGCTGCCCAAAAAATAAAAACACAGTTACCACTGCCCAGAAATACACTGGGGTTGGGGAGAGAAAAGCTAGTACAACCTAGACCTCAAAACAAATTCAACAATGTCCTAAGAGAATTTTATCCCAAAATTTTTAACATTGTTGCCATAAATATACTATGATACTATTTTGCTAATGGTAACTCTATTGTGAAGAAAGGATTCACCAAGAACATCTTATTTACATCTTCTTACTGCTGAGACAAAATATCCAACACCTAGAGTTAAAGGAGGAAGGTTTATTTAGCTCATGGTTTGTGGAGGTTTCAGTTCATAGTTGAGTGGCTCCAAGGCACAATAGCACAGCAGGGGGACATGCCAGAGGAGAAACAGTTCATGGCAGGCAGAAGGCCAGAGGGCAGCGAAGCAGAGAACTAATAAGGAACAAATAGCAAGTAATAAGCCAAGCAGTAGCCCTCTCTCTGTCCCTCATTTTTCCAGGCTACGGCCTGAGGACTTCCCCTGAGGGCGGGGAGCACTCACACCCAGGCAGAGCCACTCCTGGAGTGATGCCAAATCAATCAGTGGACTAATTCAGTGATCACACACTCCTGATGGAGCATCACAGGCTTCACCCCACACACTCTGGACCCAATCATGTCTGAAAAGCCCCACCTGTGACCACATGAGACTTTAAGGGGCCATCTAGACACAAGCCATAACAAAGACGTAACACACAAACATTTTTACTTCTAGGAACTGGGACTCTTAGTTAAAATACTCCTTTGGCTTCCCACATAAGCAGGGGTCTTTTCAGCTTTAAAATGAATACAGAAAAGTTAAAAAGAATCTCCATTCCATGGCAGGCCAAAGTGTGAGACAAAACAAAACAAAATCAGTTTTTGAAGTATGGACAACAGAACCCTCTAGTCAGCTAATTTGCAACTCTTTACTGCATGGTCCACAAACTCTGTCTTTCAAAGGGAAGGCTTTCCCTCTGTGCCAACATGACTTGTAATTTAACAATCACGATGGGAATCTTATATCCAAGCTAGACAACAGTGGAAGAAGCACATGAGGCATCTTGAACTCTCAGTCTTCCAGAAAACCCATTTGAGCTGACGTTATCTTCATTTCCCAAACCTTGGAACTTATGGTACCCTTTCCTACAGAGATGCTGTCGCTCTGGCTGGCAGAGTCCCTGCAGGCAATGGCTTGGAAAAGAAGTCTTTCACTGGAAATGGCTCAGAGGTAAAGCACTTTTCTAGAATGTGTGAAATCCTGAGTTCTAATCCCAGCACCACACTCATACACATGTGCACGCGTGCCCACATACCACGTAAGTACAGTTCTTGGTGCCTTGGGCTTTGTGGAGATAAGCAGCAAAACATGATGCTTCTGCTTCTTGCCTGGTTGTGCTCTTTAGTCCACTCCCGAATCTGGCTTCTGTGCAGCTTCTCAGAATCTCAAAGTCAGGACTGAGGCTCAGGAAGTCTTGGAGAAGGTGCCACTTCATGCAGCAAACAATGCCACTCAAGAGCTGCCTCTTGCTTGCAAAGATTTCTGTTGAATGCAAAGGTGACCAGTGGTCATCAGGGCTGGTATCAGCACAGTCCCATGACCCGCCATGTTTTGTAGAGCAGGGAGGTCTATGAACAGTCTCTAAGGCCCAAAGAAAGGAGGCTGCTTGCCATGGGGACATGGCTTTCATCTGTGCTGTACCAATTTGCCAGCTTCAGTAGAGTCTCTGCCCACTGAGAGGACCTCGGCCACTGGAGCAGATGCTGTTCAAAGAACCAAAAGTGCCATTAACAGGTTCCATCAGCAGCTGTTTTATAACAGCCTGTCTGCAGGCCAGGTATGATTTAGTGCCTCTGGACAAGATCAAAAGCCAAGGGCTATAAATGTCTCAATCGCCAAGTATTAAATCCAGGTAAAAGGTAGAACGCGGCCATTGTCCTTCTGTAAAACATCTGAGTGATTGTGTTTTCTCAGAGACTCTGAAGCAGCAGATGTCTGCCCTGCACCATCTGTCATAGAAGATGGAGGCCTGGATCATACAGTGCATCACACTGCATTTAGGAGAGCCATCAACATACGACAGGAGCGAGGTGCTTGTCTCGGAATTACAGCAGATGTGACAGGAGTGTCTCTGCTATTTTCTGATCTGAAATTCCCAATAGGACACTGGTTCCCAGCACACTTCCTCAAGCTCCAGCCTCCATGGAAGCACAGCAAGGTACCGGCATATTAACGGTCAGGCACTGATGGTCCGTTCCATCACTGAAAGAAGTAATGACTATTATTCTTGCAGAAACTGAGCCCAAATGAAGTGATGTGACTTATCAATAAATAGCAGAGTTGGCACTGAGATTTCAAGGGGAAAGTCCCAAAGGTGCCCAAGAATGCTAAGCGTCTATGATTCCCCTCCTTGTTATGGATTAAGAACTTGTGGTCAACTTAATGCAAGCTGGATTACATCAGCATGGCACTGAGCAAAGATGCTCCCCCTGAGGAAAGTTGCCAGCATAAATAGAGAGGTGGAGAAGGAGAAGGAAGGCGTTACTGTGTTGTTGCATTGAAGCATTGTGGGTTCTCCTACAAGTTGCTGTTTGAGCCATTGGTTCTTCGGGAGAAGCTTTGGACCTCACATCAAGCATTGCTTCCTGGCTCTGGAGAGGAAGATATGTGCAGCTTGGTCTCCAGGATGAACTTGTCATGCTGGCTTCCTGGCATGTACCTGACTGTGCTTGTGTCGGAGGAGCTTGGGACCTCTGTGTCGCTGAGGATGGCTGTGGTGCTTTCAGGACAGCCCTGGTCTTTGTTGTGAGTGTGACTTCTCGGCTCCAGCATAGAATCCTCATCCCACCAGCACAGCTCCTTCACCCTGCTGGCATGGACTTTCTGGCTTCCACCGCTGACCTTTGGGCCTTCCCGGGATGGATCCATAAAGAGACTGGTGTGAGACCTTCTTGTGGGCTCTGGACCTCCAGTTGGACTCTTGGGAGGCCTTGTCATGAGCTCTGGGTTTTCATCTGTACTCATGTGGGACATTGCTGTGGGATTTAGGCCCATGACTAAATATTGTATGTTTTTGGTGTTGTGGATTGATTTTCTGCGCTTTCTTGTGTTAACTCTGGGGGACCATCATAAAACAATATTCTAAACTCCATGTCCTGATTCTAATTGTTCTCTGTGTACAACCCCTGACTACAACACCTCCCCTATCCACAGTTTAGTACAGGTCTGTGGTGTGAAAAGTGTATGATAAATTTTCTGAATAATCCCTAACTTTTAACAAAGGATTTTTTTTAACCTAAATGATTCATCATCTGTTTGGGTCACTGTCTAAATTAGGAGTCGCCTACAATCTAGAATTACTTGATTTAGTTAAGAGCTTTTTAAATATATAGATAACCAAGCTGTACCAGAGCAGATTATAATTTAGTTGGCTTGTTGTGGAGTATATTTCAGCCTCCTAAGAGATTCAAATATGCAGCCAAGACCTGTGTGCTCCTTGGATAGAGAGGGCCACAGCACCTGGTAGTTCTGCTCTGTCCCATCACCTGTCGATTACAGCTGTCCTTTTAACCAGGAATCAGAACTAAGGAGAAGTGTTATCCCAAAGGCAGCTCTAGAAAATTTTCAAAAGAAGTAAAGAATTCCCACATAGATAGGACATCTCAAGAAGCCCTGTGGGGCAGAGAAAAGTCTTGGCAGGCAGCTAGTTTAGAACAGACAGAAAGTGGACAGAAAAGAAATCCTGGATCCAGTGGAGAGGTGGCTCAGTGAGCATCCCCAGTCATTTTGCAAGCTCTTAGCTGACTTCATTATTGATAAGGTGTCATTTAAAACTCACATTAATATTTTCTTCCATCAATACAGCAGCAAATCACACTTGGAATATATTTTTAAAGGAGGCAAATCATCTGCATGGCCTCTTCTGAGCACGTAACAGGTACCTGTTGTTCCTGGAGACAGGTGTCAGGGAAACTGATCACCTCCTGAATTCTGCCCTTTCCCCAGATCTCATTGGTACACTGAACTGACTGTGTCAGGACAAGATTGATACGTTTGCCTCTGAGCTGTATTTGTTTACAGTTGCTGCTGTAATGCTGTTTTATTTACTTCTCTAATTGCTGAGACTGAATACCCAACACCAGGAGTTAAAGGAGGAAAAGTTGACTTCAGCTTACAGTTTGGAGAGATTTAAATGGGTAGTTGGTTGGCTCAAAGGCAGAGTGACATGGCAGAGAAGCTTCACAGAGGACACACAGTCCATGACAAAACAGGGAAGGAAAAAAGGCAGCAAAATAGTGAATTAGCAAAGAAGTTTCTTTCTGTTTCATTGAATTTCATCCGAAATACTCTCTTTTTGGGTGGTGCCACCCATACCCAGAGTGGGGCGACTTTACTCCCTCCCTGACATGCACCCTAATTCAGCCACCTTCAGAACTCCCCACCTAAGACCACACGAGGCTTTGGGATGACAACTAGATACAAACCTAACAAACAGATTGTTATAAATTTAAAGCACCATAAATTTATTTTCTTACTCTTCTGGAGGTCAGAAATCTAAGATAGGTTATCAGCTCTCTGTTTCCCTTTGGGAGCTGCAAGGAAGCATCAGTTTCCTTGTCTAACTCAGCTTCCTGGCTGCAATCACTTCTATGCTGGTATCTTCTCTGCATGACTCACATAACTCCTTCTCAGAAGGATCCTTGTAATTACCTTAGGCTCACCAGGTAATCCTAAATTGTTCCCGAATCTTGGGATACTTAACTTCATTTTATTTCCAAAATCCTTTTTACCATAACAGTAACATAGTCACAGATTTTGGGGGATCAGAACATGAACATCATTGGAAGCCAGCATTCTATTGCCCATAGGAGTTCGTTGGGAAACAAAAAAATAGACGGAGGTATCTAATTGAGATTCAGTGCTGCCAGAATGTTGTTCATGGATTGTGATGATCTGTAATAATTACATTGATGGGGAATTATGCCCAAAGACACCATAAAGCATTGTCTCATGGGAAGAGCAGTATCTGCATAGGTGGCCTAGTTTTATGCCTTTGGATATGGCTGGATCAGAAGTCTGCAGATCCAGCTTCTCTGGCATGAGGTCATGCTTTGGGAGCAATGTCCTGGGATATATGTGGAAGCAATAAGACCAATTTCACTGAAGCCAATGCAGGGGTTTATTAGGCATCCGTACCGGCAAGGGCATCATTGTTGCTGTGGAGCAGCACCCACAGAATGTAGACATGTCTGCCTCTGTGGTTCTGTGCAGGTGTCTCCCTCATCTCCTGCAGTAGGAACTGGTCAGTGGGAGAAGGAGGGACTCACAAGGAGAAAAGAGTCTTCCTGCTGCATGTGCCAATGATAGGTACATAGCTGCGGAGTGAAATAAATGACTTTGTTATAATTTCATTACACAATAATGATAGCTGTGATATTAGACCAGAAACCAAGGATCTGCAAGCCCATCTGATGGAGGCAAATCCAGGGGGAGAAGGGTTCAGGCTTCAGAGTTGTGTCCCTGCTCATTCAATGTCACGCAAATCCCCAAGGAGACTTGCCAAGAGGCAGACTCTGGTTAGTGACTCTGGGGTAGGGCCTGAGTTTCCAGAAGGTGGTGATGGTGCAGGTTCTGAGCTGCATTTTAAGTAGCCAGGGTTTGGAGCAGGACCAGCTTTCAGGGCCGGTGCTCTGTTCAGTCACTCAGAACCTGGACTTAAAAGGACACCAGGCTTCGTTTAAGGCTCTGCTGTTACCATTTTAAAATTCTTAATTTAAAAAAAAAAAAACTATTTTAGAGAAGTGCTCCATGCTTTTATCTTGCTTTGGATCCTGCAACCTGTATCCAGTTCTGAGTCAGAGCTAGGTGCTGGCTTTAATGTTGATTTTGCCCCCTACAAACATGGTGTGCTAAGTGAAGATCTTTACCTCCTGTTGTAGTCAGGGGTTATACACAGAGAACAACTAGGATTAGGACATGGAGTTTATAATATTTTTATAATAGTCACTGGAAGTTAACACGGGAAAATGCAGGAAATCTATCTGCAACACCAAAGACATAGATTATTTAGTCAAGAGCCTAAACCCCACAGCACATGTCCCACATGAGTCCAGATAAAAACTCAGAGCTCAGGACAATGCCTCCTACAAATCCAACTGGAAGTCCAGAGCCCACAAGAAGCTCTCATGCCAGTTTCTTTTATGGATCTGTGCCGGCAAGACCCAACGGTCAGCGGTGGAAGCCAGAAAGTCTATGCCACCAGGATGAAGGAGCTGTGCTGGTGGGATGAGGGTTCTATGCTGGAGCCATGAAGTGACACTCACAACAAAGACCAGGGCTATCCTGAAAGGCACCACAGCCATCCTCAGCGACACAGAGACCCCAAGCTCCTCCAATGACAAGCACAGTCAGGTACAAGCCAAGAAGCAGTGTGACGAGTTCATCCTGGAGACCAAGCAGCACATGTCTTCCCCTCTGGAGCCAGGAAGCAATGCTCAATGTGAGTACCAAAGCTTCTCCAGGAGAACCAACAGCTCAGACAGCAATTCCTAGGAGAACCCACAATGCCTCCTTAACACCTCAACCCTCTACACCGCCCTTCTCCTCCACCTATTTATCCTGGCAACTTTCCTCAGGTGGAGCATCTTCACTCAATGCCATGCTGATGTAACCCAGCTGGCATTAAGTTGACCATCCGGTTCTCAACCCATAACACCTCCCATGCTTCCCTTGGATTATAAATGGATTGGTCCTTGCTGCTATATGCAGTGAAAATGCTACTGAAATCACCCTGCAAATACTTGTCCATTACCACAATTGCAGAGGCTAATTGCTACCAATGTTATAGTATTAATATTACTATTCAATTTTAGTAATCGCTTCCTCTGTAATCTTGTTTAATTGATAGTAAAGCCTTGTGGTTACTGTTGTTTTAAAATGATCTGGTGACCTTGTATTCTTACAGGAAATGAGAGTAACTTATCAAAAGGAAAGTAGGTAACCCTGAGGCTAGCCGTTTCTGTATAAAAGCTTCCACCTCGATTCTTTCTAGATACCCATCTTGAATCCTTAGGAGGCTGCTGGCTATCAAGGTCTTATGTGTTTCTCCTGGAAGGTTCCAGGTAACATAGAAGGTCCTAGAGTTGAGGCAAGAAGGCAGAGATCAGACATCTTCATGGTAAAAAATAAAGGTGTATGTGATAGATTTGTTTTCTTTATATGAAACAGAAATGGATACCAAATAGAGCTTAGGATGGGTAAAGCTATAAATTCAAGGAGCTTTATTCAACAGTGTTCTGAGCCATACGTTGCTTAATTCAATGCCTTGCTATAATTACTCCTCCTTTTTTCTGGTTTTCATGGAGCCATGTGCCTATGGAAAAGCACCAAGTTCCAGTCACTGTGCAGTGTTCCCCTCTCCACAGCACACAGTACAGTCTTTGTTAATTCTGTTGTCTCAGCTTGTTTCAAAGAAAAAGTATGAGCAGAGTGTTAGTGTGGTCACTCAAGACATTAGCCCAGGTGCTTTCAGCCCTGGCTAAGCCTTAGAGTGCACTGACTCCTTTTGAAACATACCTGCTGTGGATTAAGCCCTGGTGGTCCACTTAACGCCAGCTGGATTACATCAGCATGGCACTGAGTAAAGATGCTCCACCTAAGGAAAGTTGCCAGCATAAATAGGTGGAGAAGGAGGGCGTGAGGGCATTAATGCTTGTTGTGTTGAGGCGTAGAGGCATTGTGCTTTCTCCTATGGGTTGCTGTCTGAGCTGTTGGTTCTCCTGGAGAAGCTTTGGTCCTCACATCAAGCATTGCTTCCTGGCTCTGGAGAGGAAGATGTGTACAGCTTGGTCTCCAGGATGAACTCATCACGCTGGCTTCCTGGCATGTACCCAACTGTGCTTGTTGGAGAAGGAGCTCAGGGCCTCCGTATGGCTGAGGATGGCTGTGGTGCTTTCAGGACAGCCCTGGTCTTTGTTGTGAGCGTGACTTCTCAGTTCTAGCATAGAATCCTCATCCACCAGCACAGCTCCTTCACACTGCTGGCATGGACTTTCTGGTTTCCACCGCTGACCTTTGGGCCTTCCCAGCATGGATCCATAAAAGAGACTGGCATGAGTCCTTCTTGTGGGCTCTGGACCTCCAGTTGGACTCCTGGGAGGCGTTGTCATGAGCTCTGTGTTTTCATCTGGATTCATGTGGGACATTGCTGTGGGATTTAGGCTCTTGACTAAATAATCTATGTCTTTGCTGTTGCGAATTGATTTCCTGCATTTTCTTGTGTTAACTCCCAGTGACCACTATAAAAATAATATTATAAAATCCATGTCCTGATTCTAATTGTTTTCTGCACAATCCCTGACTGCAACAATTCCCATGCCTGGGCAATACCCTCAAAAATTTTCATTAATTGCTTGGGAAAGATCCAGGTAGTATTCTTTTTTCGAATCCTCCAAGATGAATCTAAAGGATAACCAGCATTTTAATGGGCAAGATTATTTTAGCTGAGCCAATGTTATTTTAGCATGAGCACCCACTAGTAAATAACACAAAGGCTGGGCTGGACTTGAGATACCCTGACTCAAATCCCTGGACTGTCGTGTTCTAGCTGTGTGATGCTGACAATTTACTTAACCTGTCTGTCAAAGTTTCCTCACCTTACAAGTGGGAAAAAGATGAGTGCATTCTTCATAAGGCTGCTGTAAAAATTAAATGGGTCTGAAAACATAATATGATACTTATTATGTAAGTATCATAAGGAAAATATATTATTATTTGAAAGTATTTTCTTAATTACTTCAAATAAATGACTTAAGCAATTTGTGAGGTTTAACTTATTTTCAGATTTTAATTTTGGTTACTTTATTTGAGCTAGTTCTCTCCCCTCTGCTTCTCAATTTCCCTATGTTGGTAAAGAATTAAGAAGAAGGAGGAGGAGGAGGAGGAAGAGAAGAAAGAAAGAGGAAGAGGAGGAGGAGGAAGAGAAGAAGGAGGAGGAGGAGGAGGAGGAGGAAGAAGAAGAAGAAGAAGAAGAAGAAGAAGAAGAAGAAGAAGAAGAAGAAGAAAAGTTGTCAGATTTTCTTTGAATCTCCTAGCACAGACTTTATTGTTAACAACTCTGTTCATTTAGTGCTAGTTAGCAAGTGTACATGTATACTTTTGCACAGCAGTGTATAGAAAAGCTTCCCATCATTTGCAAGGTTTAAGTTCCAAAGTCTGAGCTCTGTGCAGAGAATTCATAGTGTGGAGGCAGCAGGATGACATTCCATGTGGAATCCACTCCTGCATCTGGAGCCAGCTCTGGGCAAACCCTGATGAAGTCAGCTACTTCCGAGCAGCGATGTGCAAAGTGTGATCCAGGAGAAGCAGCATCAGCATCCTGGGTGTGTGTGTGTGTGTTAGCAATGTGTGTATGAGGTCTTTCCCTCTGACCTACAAATCAGAAACTCTTGTGGGTGTGGCCTAGCAATCTGACCTTGACTTTAATCCTGCTAAAGTAAAGGAACTGCTCTCTTGAAAATTTTGTTCAAATCTAAGATTATATAATTTTTCCCAGTAAATTAAAATGAGAAATCCCCCCTGCAATTCCCTGTACTCTTACTTTGAAAATGTATTTTTTTAAAAAACCCTCTGGTATAAACCAAAACTATACACCAACTTCACTTGAAAGTATTAGTTAATGATTCATTTGATTGACAA
Source organism: Cavia porcellus (assembly GCF_034190915.1). NCBI lineage: Eukaryota > Metazoa > Chordata > Mammalia > Rodentia > Caviidae > Cavia > Cavia porcellus. The sequence goes on along the minus strand of NW_026947515.1, from coordinate 43,603,379 downwards.
TATTTGAAATTGTCTAGTTAGATTAATTTACCATCAATACCTTTTCAAATTGTCTTAGTTACTTTTTACTCATCACTGAGACAAAATACCTGATGCCCCAAGTTGGGAAAGGAAAGGTTTATTTCTTACAGTTTTTGGAGGTTTCAGTCCATACTCAGCTCCAAGGCAAGGTGGCATGGGAGGGGCTGCAGTTCATGGCGGCTGCAAACAGGAACCAGCAAAGAGCAAGACACACCTTCTTTCTACCATTACATCACATCCTGGCTCCACCCCTTTGTGGGTGGAGCACTCACACCCCCAATCCAAGCCCTAAACAATGAACCTATCACAAATCCATAATGCAAACACATGAGGCCTGGGTGCCACCTACATAAACCATGACACAAATTCTGTAAAAGGTGCTTAACTAAATATTTATAACATCAATATTTATGATATGACCTTCCATGTTTCATCTACTTTTTTCTCCTTTTAGATTTGCTTATTATTTTTCAGTGATTTATGACTTATTATTTTATTGATTTGTTTCTATTTCTTTCCGATAAGAGATCCTGAAGTGTCTCATAACCTTTTACCAATACATTGACACTTAGAAATCACCAATTAAACATAGTATAAGATGGATCAGTATGTTATGAGCTGAGTACTGGAATATTTTTTATGATTTTTTTACCTAAAAATTATCTATAATAAATTAAAAATTAATCACAACAAAACATGTAGTCATTAATTGATGAGCCTTTCATAGTGTATTTTCAAATCATTGCTCTCCTGCCTTTAGTATAAAACAATTTAAATCAACTATTTTTATAAAAAGGCAAATTTCAGGGCAAATGTTATCAAAAAGCAAATACTATTAAAATTATACCCTTATAATTCTGATTCTAGTTCTCACTGCAATTTTTTGGCATCACATTTTAGTGTCTTTGTAAAGATTTTAAAAATATCTTATTATTGAGTACTCATTAACATCCTAAAAATCTGAGATTCAAATAATATTTAATATGATATTTTATAAAAATGATACTCAGCTGGACATAAATTACAATGTTTGAGTTTTATCTTATTTTTTAATTTAATTTTATTTTTTTACAATTCCTCAGTACACTGTGGTACCTCGGTTCATGAACTTAGTTTGTTCTGTAATTTTGAAAAAGACAGCCACATTTGTGTTTGTATGGGAGAGATGGTCTTGGATGGGTTTGTCACCCAATGCAGAGTTTGCAAACAAAAACAAAATTTTGCCTTGTGCTTCTGTTTGGGAATCAAATTTTTGCAAACAAAGGTGCTTGTGAACCCAGGTAATCCTGTGTACTATATATACAAAGTTAAACATTTAAATACATAGGCTGTGTTCCAGTACTGACCTTTTTGTGGTTTAGGGAAGAATTATATATAGAAAAGTTTAGCTTGCTTCTAAAGGAGTCTGTGAAACTTGGCAGAAGTATAAAATCCTTCTATTGGAATTCTGTGATGCATGATAGCACTTTACATCCATATGTTTTATAGTTTTCCAAGACCTTTCGTATAGATCCACTGAACAATCTCAGTAACATGCAGGACAAGTGTTACTATTTATTTTTTTAATTTGAAAGTGATGAAATAAGGAAGTAGTTTCTTCAAAGCTGAGACTGAAACAGGAGCTTTTTTGGTACGATGCAGGAGAAAAAACCCAGAATCTGCACTGAGCTACATCCTCCTGCAGCACCCCACCAAAATGCTGGGATTACAGGTGTGCCCCACCACCTAGTTTAATGAATGCTTCTGACCCAGAGAATGTTTCCTACTTCCCACAACATATTAGACTAAGGCATCTTATCCAACTCAGTGGCAGCTTTTTGTGTTTTATGAAACATAATTTCAAAGGATGGATGGCTGTGACACTATTGCAACATTTATTCATTAATTGAGGGTCAAGAGTGAAAAATAGGAGTTTTTTACAGATCCTGCAATTTCTATTACTAAGCTACTATTTCTACCCTATTCTATCATTATGTGAGCACTAATCAAGCTTCTCCCTTAATCCACTGATGAAAGAAAATGGTTCTTCCTGAATTTGGTTACAGGTCCCTAGATATGGTTTTAAATGGTAAAAACACTTCTTGACCTAGTGAGAGGCTTTATGTGAGAGAAGAGGACTTTAGGAAAACTAAGGTAGTGGGCATCAGTTAGAGCAGAGCTTGAGGCAGAAGAGGGGCGCCCTGGGGAGACCAACTTCTTCCTTATATACCAGAGCCTATAGGGACCTGCTAGACCAAATTGATAAAGCACAGGATCAGAACAGAGGTTCCTATTCACGAAGTGAAGGTGTTTGCATTATGTACTTTACCAAATGTCAAACAGCTCCCCTTGAAAGGCAGAAGTGAAACATCCTAATTAGTGTTCAGATTCTGAAGTTGGACTGTCGAGATACGCAATCTGGCCCTTATCTCAACCACCGTGTAGCTTACCCCCATTACTCTTGAGTCTCCACATGTTCATCTTTGGCGAGGTGCTAAGACCCAGGAATGTGCCAGCATCCACCTGTCCACGCATCTTTTTTCCTAGTCCTTGTTTTGTGTTGTAAAATTGGCAGTTTGAAATTGGCTATGCTGGGATTATTTATACCGCAGAAACTGGCAAAAGCTACTGAAGAATATGTTTTTATCTATTGCTATATAAAAGTACATAGAAAGCTTATTATTATTTAAACTAGACAGCTAAAGGCACTAGGAATATCTACTTCTTTCACAAATGTTGGTAACATAAATAGAAAACATTGATGTCTCTGACTAACATAGTGGCTGGTACATGGGTGGAGTCTGAACAATGGGAAATGTTGATTTTTTCCTCTCTTTCTTTCTCCTCCCCTTCCTCATCCTTCTTCCCTTCTTTAGTGCCAAAGACTGAAGCCAAGCCCTTGCCCATTCTAGGCAAGAAGTCCACTGTCAAGTTACTCTCCCACCTCTCCTTAGGTACCTTACTGTCAGATTCCAGCCTGAGACTTTGGGCAACTTTACTCTTTCTTGTCCGAGAGGGATGTGAGAGGTCAATCACTTATTCTCTGTTCCATGAGCAATCTCCTTTTGTCTTCTTGGCTGCTCTGAAACATTCCCCTACGATATTTATAACAAAAGCATCCGTGAGCACACACCCAAGATTTTGCAAAAAATCCTGTCATATAACTTTTTGTGGTCTCTTTGGATCTGACACCTCGTCTAGCTTTTGGCTTTTAAACCTTTGGTTCACGTTAAAGAAAACATCATCAGACAGATGGGAACTCCCCCATGGGCATCTCCTGAGTTGGTTCTCATTTAGATTTAAATGAACCCTGTTTCAAAGTGGCTGAAATAGACTAGAAATAGAAGAGATGAGAAATTCTCTTTCCTTCTAAAGTAAGGAAACTCATCCACTGTCCAGAAAATCCCAAGGAACTAAACTATGCAGTATAGAGTTCTGAAATGTCCCCACAATTTCCAGAAGCCTAAAAGAATTTCCCAGCATGTTGGAGCTGGAAGGCACCTTTGGTGTGATCTCATACAATCCTGGTCTTTAACGGATGAGGAAAGAGATGCCTGAGACTTTAAGTCACCTGCCCAAGGGCAACAGCTGGCCAGAGACTCCAGCAAAGGAGCTCATTGAGTCTTTTTCCACTGAAGTCTGGGGTGGAGGATGTTAATCTATTTTTTAGACCCCCAGGGTATTGACATCAAAGCAAATTTGGTGTGACCTCAGGGTTTATCTTTTGTAAACATCTACTAATTGGTTTTGCCAACCTGAGACCTTTATGGACTTTCTATCTAATTTCCTTTGCTCAGGACATTTCTTCCTCTATAAAAGTATCCATCTTTCTTCCCTGTCACACAGATACACTCTCACGGCACCTTCTTTTAGCTCCTCCCCTCACTAAGGACATAAAGCTGTCAGCTTCATCCATGACAAAAGCCAGGCAGACTGTTCTTTTGTCTCTTCCAAACAGGAGCGTGTGGGGTGTATTCCACAGGGGAGCTGTCTCCGGAAGTTGAGGAATAAAACTTGAATTGGGGTTCTGAGTCTGCTTGTCTCATAGTGGACCCCAACTCACTTCCTGAGCTGTTCTATTTGTATTTCAGAGTATAACTGATGATCACTTCTCAGAACCTTCTAGAAATTTTTGAAACAAGATGGGACAAATGAGATATCTTTATGTCAGTATAAAATTATTTATCCTCAAGAAATTAACTGAGCTAAGATAACCCTTGTACTAGTGTAAGTTGATTTCCTTTAGATGAGTGAACCTTTTCTGGAAAAGATGTTAAAACAATATGGTACTGGCTTATGTGCAGAGATAATACCATAAGAGAAGATAGTGTTTGAATATCCAAATACTACCACAAATATATACAAAGTCAGTATATAGTTCTCTAACCTGAGCATGTGTCAGATTCATATGAGAGGACCATTAAGACTCATATTTACTGGATCCCAATGCCTAGCATTTCCCATTAGCAAGTTTGAGTTGAAGTCCAAGAATCTAACTCCCTAACAAGTTCCCTAGTGATGCTGATGAAAGATGTCTGGGAACCAACTTGAAGACCACTCCTCTAAAACTCAGGGGCCAGTTTTGTTCTTGGCACCAATGGGTCTTCACAGGTATTGAATCTCTGCACTTGGCTTCTTTTGGCAGTGAGCTTACTGACTGAGCTAATTAGTCCAAGTGCAGGGCACACAGCACAGCTGCACCTCATTTGTGAACAGGCGGTGCACTTCTGAATTGAATAAGGCTGGGCTGTGAATGAGTTCTAGAAACCAGCCCAGTTTTGGCCTAAGGAATGCGGTATGGTCTGCCAAGGGTGGATTAATGGGTCAGAGAAGAGCCTTCGTCTGTGAAGATTCCATGGCAAGAGTAGCATTTTACCGCAGATCATTTAGTTTCTACTTAAAAGAATGTCTCCCAAGGAGAAGAAAGTTGGTTTGGAACTTGCCAGGGAATATGTGCTACCTAAATATGCAACATGGAAAAACAGAAATGAGGAGCAACACAGCGTTGGGGAGGGCTTGTGGTTTACAGAGTCCAAAGACTAAAGTTTACTTTGTATTAGTTCTACTTTTTTTTATTTAAAGAGAAAGAAACAAAAAACTACATGGAGATTTAAAAAAAAGGTAGAAATAATACAGAATTACAGAAAAATAAACGGTAAGAAATCGCCAGTTGATAAGTTACATATTGTCATCTTAGAAATAGCTGTTCAGGTTACAAAATTAAAGTATATAAAATGACATTCAAATAGTGACACTGCCAACAGTTCTGCTCAATGATCTAACAAAAACTTAGTAATATGGTTATCAGTCCTACACACTTGTTTTATATCTTAAAGAAGGTAAGATTAAACATATCAAAACAGAACAAAACAGTTTAAAAAAATTTGAAGAAATACAGATTTCAAAGCAAGTCCACTGGAGATCTTCACTGTTTATCTAATTATCTCTAGTTTCTTCCAAATAGTTGTCTCCATCTTCACGCACATTAAATACATTCTGCATATTATAGAAATAATCAAATCATTACAGGATGATGAAGGCTTTTTAGGTCTTTAAGATCTGACATTGGGGAAGACAATAATCACTACCATCGCATCTCTCATTCTCTTCGTAGTAGCTGTCCTTATCTTTACATATGCTGAAATTGAACTTAAGAGACTAGACTAATATCACTCTGATCAGTGAATAATAGCACTGCTAGATTGTATATCATAATACTACAAAATCAGCATTGGGTTTCTTAGTGTCTCTTCTTCTTCAGAGTATCTGTTCATTACATCTTGCCTTATATAATCTGTTCCCGTAAATAGTTTTTTAAAAAAAACTTCTCATGTGTGAATTTCTACATGTATATCTATCTTCTCTGTATTATAGGGAAAAACAAATCATAACAAGACAGCAAAACAAATTCCTAGAAAAACATGCAATGAAAAAGACACATAAGACCACAATATTAGGTGATCTTCCATAGTTACTATGCTTTCTCTTGTTATTTTCAATAGATTTGTCTACATCATCAGGCTTAATATAGTTAAAGATAGTATTACCTAGCTATTTTTATAAAAACACAACTTTGAAAACATTGTAGGACTTGAGAGCTGTTAATAATTAATACCAGTATGGATATCTTTTACATCTTGTCATCTTCAGAGTAGTTGTCTCTACTTTTAGGGTTGATACTATCGAGCATACCAAATTCAAATAAAATCAGCCAAGGTAAAACCACGGTCTTATGAATCAGATTCAAATAAGATCAGTCATAGTAAGACAATGTAAGTAACACAGGATTTCAGTTTAAGTTAATAGGAAATTAAGGATAGTTACCATGGTATAACCTGCTATTTTTGGGTCAGATGTCTGTGCCCTCAAATCTGATATGAGTGGACAGACCAGAACAAATTAAATTCAAACTAAACAGGGCGATAAGACTACTGTGTCTTTTAAATCCTCATACACTATTAACAATGACCTCTGCCTTTTTTTATAGTGTATCAAAGCTCTCTATACTAAAGCCTAAAGCTTACCGTCTCTGCCTCATGTCTGCTACTCCACTTTACTGCTATAATCTGTCCACCTTATTCCCTCATTCCACTGTCTGCCCCGTTCATTGAGGCCTCTCTGCCACTGTTGCTGGAATCCTGGTATCTCTTCCTCTCTTCCTCTGGAATTTCCTTCAGCAGTCTCTGAAGGCTTGGGTTGGTGGCCATGAACTCCCACAGTTCCTCCTTGTCTTGGAAACATCTTATTTCTCCATTAATTTTGAGAGAGAGTTTTGATGAGTATATGAGTCTTAGTTGCATATTATTTTCTTTTAGGACTTGGAATATTTCTCCCCAATCCCTTCTTGATTTAAGAGTTTGTGTTGTTAAGTCTGTTATTTTGATAATTCTCCCGTTGTAGGTAATCTGCTTCTTTTATCTGGCTGCTTTTAATTTCTGTTCTTTTGGTGGATTTCTGGAATCTTGATTATTATATGTCTGCGTGTAGATCTGTTTTGCTTGTAGGTAGCTGGTGCTCTGCCTCTTTAATCTGGATATCATTTCTTTTTGCTATACATGGGAAATTTTGCTTTAATATATCTGTGAATATTCTTTGTATTTCATTTTTGGTTGCTCCTGCTTCCTCACTCACATGCTTTATTCTTAAGTCATGTATCCTTTTGTCATCTTCTAGCCTTTGAATTGTTTCTTTCTGGTTCCTTGTTATTTTTAAGAGGTCTTTTCTTTCATGATCATATATCATAAATCTCTCTTCAAGTTTCAAAAGGCTAACTTTAGTTTCTGTCAAGGCATTTTGCCAGTGTTCAATGGAGTTTTGAGTTTCCTGGTTATCTCTTTGGATCTATTTCATGTATTCTAAGTTATGTTTAAATTCTTCTTCAGAAGTTTCTCTTTCTTTTCTGATTTCCTCAGTTCTTCCATCTGTGTTATCTTGGGCAGGGCTTGTCATTTCTTGAATTAATCTCTTTATATCTTGCCTCACTTGGATCAGGAATACAGCTTTAAATTCATCTATGAGGTCATGGAGGTATTTTTTAAATTCGGTTGATGCTGTGTCCAGTATTGGATGGTTACTGTGCTTGTTCTCTTCAGTGTTTACTTCTCCTGGGCTTATTTTCTCATGTTGGGCAGCTGGAGATTTTTTTTTTATTTCTATCTCTTGTCATGTTTCTGGTTTCTTTCAGACTGGAGTGTCCTGGGGGTCTCTGGCCCTCTCCATATTGCTTAGGGCCTTTCAGAAGTGTGCTGACTTGAGCTTTTGCTGTCCTCCTCAATTTGCTGTTATCTGAGGTAGGCAGAGAGGCAGGGATGATGCAGGCTAGCCTCCAACCTCTGTGCCTGTCAATCCACAAATTAGACTGTACTTTGTGGATGTCACAGAGTCGCAACTATTTTATATCTGCTTATTGGGTCCCAACCAGAGGCTTGGTTCAGCCCCAGCAGATCCTGCCAGTTCTCTCTGTGCCCAAAGCAACTGACTAATGTCACCATGGCACAGAGCTCTGCTCAAATCCCAGCTGTCCTCTTCCCGACCTCTCTGCCAGGAGGGACTATCTAATGTCACTGGGGCAGCTGGTCTGCCCAATTCCAAGATGTCTTCCACTAGTTCTCTCTGTATCACTGACGCCATCACGGCACCGGGCTCTGCCCAACTCCAAGATGTCTTCTACCAGCCTCTCCGTGTTATTGATGTTGCGGTGGTGGCAGACTCTGCCCAATTCCAAGATGTCCTCCAGGCAGCCACAGCAGCCGCGGGACCCAGTCCCTAGTACTCACCGGGACTCAGTGCAGGTCTTCCTCTTGGGTCTACTGCACACTGCACTGCTTGCCTTCACTGTGTTCCCGACAGTGCAGAATGGTCAGGAAACTGCACGGTGTTTGGCTTTGGAGCTCCAGAGCTTCTCACAATCTCCTCTGGTGCAGCCAGGCAGCCCTGGCTGCTTTGCGGGGTCCTGGATCTCAATTTCCAGCAGTCGCAAAAAGCCAATACAACTTTTCCTCTTGGATCCACTGGTCAGTGTGCTGAGTTAAAGGTGCAGGATTTGCAGCCTCCCGTTATCAGCCATCGCAGTCTCAGCACGACCTTAAATCTTCTGTCTTGGTTAATAAGAATCGTTATCCATTCGTCTGGCCCTCTCCATGTTGTCATATTTTAGCATCTAATATGATTTCTCCAGAGAGACTCTCCGCCCAATCCCTTAGCAAGCCACCATTTTTCCTCAACTTTTAGGTCTACTTTTAACAGTCACATGACTCAAAGGAGATAGTTTGTTCCTTCAAGCCTCAGAGTGAAAAAAGAAGAAACAAAATCGATCAACAAAGTTGCTAAAAGGTTAATGATTATATGTATGTAAAGTTCACAGTGAAAGTATGGATCTGAAATGAATAACTGGAGACCAATCATACAAACTAAGATCATGAAGGGGTGGGGCTGGGGATATAACTCAGGGGCACAGCACCTGCATGGCAAGTGTGACATCATGAGTTTGAGTCCTGGTACCAAAATCAATCAATCAATCAATCAATCAATAAATGAAAGTGGTCACAGTAATGTAGCTTCTGTGCAGTGTCAGTATTGCTGCTGTGTTTTGGGCTGGGGAACTGTATTCAAGGATTTGCAGAGAAACAAAAAACAGAAATATATATATATATATATATATATATATATATATATAGAGAGAGAGAGAGAGAGAGAATAGTTCCTGATTTCTCTCAGAGAAGCTCTTTCCCATACTAATCTTTGCTGCAAACACCCTTACAGACATAACTAGAAGTAATGGTTTACCAATTATTAAGCACTATTTAATCTAGGCAAGTTGACACCCAATACCAACTTTTACAGGATTTTACTTACACAAACATATTAACCTGCAAACTGGATTGTAAGAAAAATCGTATACAACGTAAGCTGAAATACCTTTATAATCCTTAGCATATTCTTGAGAAAGATAAACACACACACACACCAGCACAAACACACATACAGACACCTCAAAATAAAACATTAAAACAACACTATCATATTTATTTCTGCAATTTCTCTATTTACTTTCTTCAATGAGTCAATGTTTACTATCATTTATCTATCACCTTTTCCTGACAAACAAGCCAGGGCCATAATTTTGCTAAAATAGCTTTTCATCATCTCTCAAAGCAAGTCTGTGCCTGTAGATTCTTTCTTCCAGTGGTAAGGATTAAATGCTAAGCTTTAGATAAATAGCAATTTTCAATTTTTTATTATTATGAGAATATTAAAAATAGACCATGATATTTACCTTCTCCTTTATTCTTTTTTTTTTTATTTAAGAGGAAAAAGAGAAAAACACAAAACAAACCAAAGCGGTGTAAGGGTACACGTAATACAGAACTACAAAAAAAAAACAAAACAAACAAACAAACAAAAAACATAACAGTAAGAAATCACCTGTTAGTTGATTACATATTATCATCTTGAAAATAGTTCCTCAAATCACAGTATCAAAGAATACAAGGTGGACATTCAAACAGGGAGACTGCAAACAGCTGTGTTCAATGATCCAAAAACATTGATATAGTCAGCTATTTAACACCGCTAAACACACTTGCTGTTATATCCGTTAGAGCTCTTTTTCTTTTTTTTTCCCCTCTCTTTTTTACAACAAAATTTACACATTTTGGATTTTATTACTCCTTAGTGCTTATTACTTTTTGGGGGGGGGGGAAGAATACAGTCAAATATGGCAAAACAAAGCTGTCAGTCAATACCAAGGATAGACATAGCACATGGTGTAGAACAGAGTACAAGTTTATCAACAATGGTTATCAACGTTGTCCCTTGTTTCCTTAAAAAGAATTGTCTATCTCATTAGATATTATAAAGTTGGACAAAACAGTAGAGAACAAGACCAATAAAACTTAGGCATTGTAAACATTACAGGACTTCCAAAGAAGACAATAGTCAAACCAGAATGGGTATCTTAGTGAATCTTATTGTCTTCAAAGTAGTTGCCTATGTCTTCAAACTTGATACTATCATATAGAATGGAACAGAGTCTAATCAGTCAAAACAAGATCGTGGGAGTACTACAGGACTTCAAAACAAGTTAATAGGAAATCAAAAAGAGTTACTATTTATATATCCTAATTTTTTGAATTTTTTCTTTAATTAAGACAAACATAAGAAATGACTAAATAATTTTTTTAAAACAGTAAGGGGGAGATTGAGATAAAACAGGACATAACAATATAACAATAGAGGTCACAGCATGACTGTTTCAACAACCTAGTACTTCACCACCATATAACCTGACTTAATAGTAGTTACCATAGTGTCTTTTTCCTTGAAATATTTGGATAAAACTTCATATACTCTAGCTTCAAATATTTTCATATCAAGAAGCCCAGAATAAAGCCTTTCTAATTAATGAGTGGAAACTTTATAAGGCTCCAAGGCCACCTAATGGGGAATCGTGATTACCACGTATTTTTATATATTTGAATCGTTACTTACATTAGGGAAACTATTCGGTATTCACACATGCGAGATTGATTTATTTCACTTATGAGTATGGTCTCAAGCTGCGCCCATTTATTGATAAATATCTCAATGTGATCCTTCTTTATAGCTGAATAATACTCCATTGTATAGAAATACCACAACTTTTTTATCCATTCCTCAGTTGATGGACACTTGGGTTGTTTCCAAGATCTGGCGATTACAAATTGTGCTGCTATAAACATAGGTGCACATATATCACTGTGGTATGATGCTTTCAGTTCTTCTGGGAATATGCCTAGAAGTGGAATAGCTGGAATAAATGGGATTTCCAGTCCCAACTTTTTGAGAAATCTCCAGACAGATCTCCACAGAGGCTGTACCAGTCTACCAGCAGTGCAGGAGAGTTCCTTTTTCCCCACAGCCTCTCCAGCATTTGTTGTCGGTTTTCTTGATCCTGGCCATTCTTTCAGGAGTGAGATGGTATCTCAGTGTGGTTTTAATTTGCATTTCTCTAATGACCAATGATGAGGAGCATTTTTTCATGTATTTATTTGCCATTTGTATTTCTTCATCTGAGAACTGCGTATTCATCTCAGATGCCCATTTTTGGATTGGATCTTTGAATTTTGGAGGTCTGAGTTTCTTTAATTCTTTATATGTTTTAGACAAGAGGCCCTTGTCTGAGAGAGAGTTCACTAAAATCTTTTCCCAGTTTGTGGGTTTTCTTTTCACTATGCTGGAGATTTCTTTTGACATGCAGAAACTTTTTAATAAGAAGTGGTCCCAGTTATTGATTCTGGGAAGTATTTCCCGTGCGGTTTGAGTCCTGTTCATGAATTCTTTACCTACTCCTATGTCTCCAAGGTTTCTACCTAATTTGTCTTCCAATAGATTTAGTGTTTCTGTTTTAATATTCAGATCTTTGACCCATTTAGATTTTAATTTAGTACATGGTGATAGACAGGGGTCTAGCTTTAGTTTTCGGCAAATGGAGAGCCAGTTTTTCCAGCACCATTTATTAAAGAGACTGTCGTTCTTCCAGTGAACCTGCTTGGCTCCTTTATCAAAGATAAGGTGGTTGAGTGTGTTCGTAGTTGTGGTTGTATCTTCTAATCTATTCCACTGATCTTCGGCTCTGTTTTGATTCCAATACCATGTTGATTTTACTACTGTTGCTTTGTAGTATAACTTCAAGTCAGGGATTGTGATGCCTCCTGCTTTGTCTTTGCTGCTTAGAATTGCCTTTGCGATTCTAGGTCTCTTCTGGTTCCAGATGAAATTTAGGAGTGATTTCTCTAGATCTATAAGGTACGTTGATGGTATTTCTATTGGGATTGCATTGAATCTGTATAACAGTTTTGGGAGAATGGCCATTTTCACAATGTTTGTTCTTCCTATCCATGAGCAAGGGATGTCTTTCCATTTTCTGAGATCATCTTCAATTTCCTTTTTCAGTGTATTATAATTTTCATTGTATAAGTCTTTCACTTCTTTCATAAGAGTAATTCCTAAATATTTCATTTTTTTGCTTGCTAATGTGAATAGTCCAGTTTCTCTTATTTCCCTCTCTGTAATTTTGTTGTTTGTGTATAGGAATGCTATTGATTTCTGAGTATTGATTTTGTATCCAGCCACATTACTGAATTTATTTATTGTATCTAAGAGTATTTCAATGGAGTTTAGGGGGTCTTCTATGTAGAGTATCATGTCATCTGCAAACAATGATAATTTAACTTCTTCTTTTCCTATCTTTACCCCTTTTATTTCTCTTTCTTGCCTAATTGCTCTGGCTAGTACTTCCAGTACTATATTAAATAGGAGTGGTGATAAAGGACATCCTTGTCTTGTGCCCGATTTTAAAGTAAAGGCTTTCAATTTTTGGCCATTTAGTATGATGCTGGCTGTTGGTTTGTCATAAATGGCCTTTATTATATTGAGGTAAAGACCATTTATTCCAATTTTCTGTAAAGTTCTTATCATGAATAAGTGTTGGACCTTATCGAAGGCTTTTTCTACATCTATAGAAATGATCATGTGATTCTTATTTTTGGCTTTATTGATATTGTGGATTACATTTATTGATTTGTGTATGTTGAACCATCCTTGCATTCCTGGGATGAATCCCACTTGGTCATGGTGTATAATCTTCTTGATGATTTGCTGGATCCTATTTGCCAATATTTTATTGAGGATTTTTGCATCTGTGTTCATTAGGGAGATCGGTCTATAGTTCTCTTTTATAGTTGGGTCTTTCTCAGGTTTTGGTACTAGAGTAATATTTGCTTCCAGGAATGACTTAGGAAGGATTGCTTCCCTTTCAATTTCATTGAATAGTTTGAGGAGTGTCGGCATTAAGTCTTCTTTATATTTCTTGTAGAATTCTGCAGTGAATCCATCTGGGCCTGGGCTCTTCTTGGTGGGTAAGGCCTTAATTACATTTTCAAGTTCATTAGCAGAGATTGGGTTATTCAACAGTTTTATATCCTCTTGGTCTAGCTTTGGTACTTCATATGCTTCTAAGAATCTGTCTATTTCTTCTGTGTTATCAAACTTTTGAGAGTAGAGGTTTTCGAAATAGGTGTTGATGATCCTCTGTATTTCTATTGGGTCTGTAGTGATTTCTCCTTTTTCATTTATTATTGCATGAATTTGAGCTTTTTCTTCCCTTTTTTAAATAAGGTTGGCTAGGGGCTTATCGATTTTATTTATTCTTTCAAAGAACCAACTCTTTGATTCATTGATTCTTTGGATTGTTTTCTTAGTCTCTATTGCATTGATTTCTGCTCTGATTTTTATAATTTCCTCTCTTCTTTTGGCTTTGGGCTTGACTTGCTCTTCTTTTTCTAGCTGTTTGAGGTGTAGCATCAAGTTATTTATTTGTATTCATTCTGTTTTCCTGATGTGGGAACTCAGTGCAATAAATTTTCCTCTCAGAACGGCTTTCATTGCATCCCACAGATTCCGGTAAGTTGTATCTGCATTTTCATTTTCTTTTAGGTATTGTTTAATTTCTTCTTTAATTTCTTCTGTGACCCACTGATTACTCAAGAGTGTGTTATTTAGTTTCCATGTGTTTGCGGAATTTTTGCAGTATCCTTTGTCATTAATTTCTAATTTCAGAGTGCTATGATCCGATAATATGCAAGGGATGATTTTAACTCTTTTGCATTTGCTTAAATATGTTCTGTGAGCTAATATATGGTCTATTTTAGAAAATGATCCATGTACTGCTGAGAAGAATGTGTATTCTGATGTTGTTGGGTGGAACATTCTGAATATGTCTATCAAACCCATTTGTTCACAGGTGTGATTCAGTTCTGTTATTTCTTTGCTCATTTTCTGTCTGGTTGATCTGTCCCTTGGTGTCAGTGGTGTATTAAGGTCTCCTGTTACAATTGTGTTACTGATAATTTGAGTTTTCATTTCTGTTAATAATTGTTTTATATAACTGGGTGCTCTGGAGTTTGGTGCGTATATATTTAAGATAGTTATCTCTTCCTCTTGGAGTTTTCCCCTTACGAGTATGTAGTGACCTTCTTTGTCCTTTATGGTCATTGTTGATTTAAAGTTCACGTTGTCTGCAAACAGAATGGCTACTCCTGCCTTTTTTTGGATTCCTGCTGCATGAAGAATTGTTTTCCATCCTTTGACTTTCAGTCTGTGAGTATCCTTCTGGGTTAGATGGGTTTCCTGTAAACAGCATATGGTTGGATTTTGTTTCTTGATCCATTCTGCTAGTCTGTTTCTTTTGATTGGTGCATTGAGACCATTTACATTAATAGTTATTACTGTTAAATGCTGGTTAATTGTAGGAATGTTATCTCTCTGCTGTTGCATCTTTATCTTTCTGTTCTGTTTAATTATTTGCTTTGCTTAGTGGTTTTTTCCTTTGTGTATCTAAACTGTCTTTCAATATTTTTTGCAGGGTTGGTTTGGTGTTCATGAAGTTCTTCAGCTGTTCTTTGTCATGGAAGTATCGTATTGCACCATCTATTTTGAATGATAGTTTTGCAGGATATATCAGTCTTGGTTGGAAATCATTTTGCTTTAGGATCTGGAATACTTCACTCCATGCTCTTCTTGACTTTATCGTTTGTGCTGAGAAGTCTGCTGTGATTCTGATAGGTTTTCCTTTATAAGTGATCTGTCTTTTCTCTCTGACAGCTTTTAATAATCTATTCTTGTGTTGGATTTCTGGGATGGTGATTATTATATGTCTGGGTGTAGTTTTATTTTGGTTATGACTGTTTGGAGTTCTATATGCTTCACTGATCCTGATGTCAGTTTCTGATCTCATGCTTGGGAAATTTTCAGCTATTACTTCTCTAAATATCCTCCTGACATCCTTCATGTTGTCTCCCTCTCTTTCATTAATCCCTATCATTCTTATGTTATTCTTCTTTGCATCGTCTTGCAGTTGTTGAATTGTTGTTTCCTGATTCCTTGTTATTTTCAAAAGATCTTTCCTTTCCTGTTCACTAGCTGCAATCCTGTCTTCAAGGTCTGAAATTCTATCTTCACTTTCATTAAGGCGGTTTTTACAACTTTCAGTGGAGTTTTTTTATTTCCTGTATATCTCTGTGCATCTGCATTATGTATTCTGTTTTTTTCTTATATTGCTCGTCTAGGGATTCTATCTTTTTGTTTAGTTCCTCCAATTTTTTATCTGTGTTTTCTTTAGATATATTTAGAATCTCTTTCATTTCTTTTATCATTTCTTCTTTTATCTGGGAGATTATTTCGAGTTTGAATTTCTTTAAAGCTTCCTGGAGTTGCTTGTCAATTTCAGTGGCTATTGTGTCCGATATATGAGGTGGATGGGATATATTTTCTTCTATATACATCGCTCCTAGGGTTTCTTGAGATGGGCTGGAGGTTTGAGGTTGTAATTTGGTCTTTCGTTTTGTCATTTTCCTATATTTCTGTGTTTCAAGTGTTATTTGAAAGCTTCCTCAGGATCTGTTGAAAATCCCCTTCTATGCTTGGAGCTACTGAGACTCTGGCACCGCGCTACCCCAAGCCATTGGGCCTACAGAACCAGTGGCCCTCCTCTGCCTGCTCAGAACTCCGCAGTTCCAGACAAGCTGGGCCTCAGGGACACTGTGCGCCCACCTGCCCCTTGGAAGCTCCACAGTTCTTCAATCGCAGCCGGGTTAGGGTACTCACCACAGGCCGCAGTGCTTCAGGAACCTGTGGACCCTCCCTGGTTGCAGAGATATCCACAGTCCTCCAGACACATGGAGAGGCCGATGCAGGCACCCCTCTTCTCCTTTATTCTTTAAGTGATCCCTTAAAACAGTATATCATGCACAGTATACTGACTTTACCTCTTCAAATTGGTGGCAGTAATTAAATTGTATATGAAAATATTCCAGGATTGATCACGTTAAGAGAATAAATGTTAGAGGTTCCAGAACCGTAAGACACAACAGACTCATTAATGAAAATAGGACTAGGGAACCTAGGATACATACAGGACTTTCTTGAATTTTACCAACTACTATACAAAATCAGAAGAGGAAGAGCTAGATTATGAAATGGCCAAACTCTCTCTCTTTAGAACTATAGTAAGCTTCCGCATAGCTATTACCTTTAGTCAGTGGAAGAGAAGAAAGAGATAAATCTTAGACCTGAGACTTCACTAAAAGTCAAAGAAAAAGTATACCAAGATGGAGTACTCATCCCCTTGAAGCAAAGTATTATAATCATCAATTGTCTATTACTTCATACCTAATTATCCAAGAACTCATTAGATTGGGGAAGCAATAAACACTTAGTATATCACACAGTTTCTATGGGTCAGGAACCACTGTTCAGTTGAGTGGTTTTGTTCAACAATCACAAAGTTACAATCATATGGATCTTTGCCTGGGGCTGGAGCACCCTCCTCCTCCATGTGACTATAGGCAGGAGGTCTCAGATCCTTGCATGTTGTTGCAAAATAACTCAATTCCTTGACATGGTATTCCTTTCCATAAGGCTGCTTGGTTTTCTTCGTGTGTTCTGGATTCCCCCAGAGCAATTAATTCAAGACATTCATACAGAATATGCAAATTTTTGTCTCAGAAATCACATTCTGTCTTTCCTGCAGTACCCTAATTGGTTACATATGTCAGTTGTATTCAATTATCCAGTCTAAGAAGCCCATACAGAGACATGAATATAGGCAGCGAGGATAATTGAAGGTCATTTTGGAGGCTAATCACCAAACTTAGGAAAAGTATGAGACTATAGAGGAAAAATTAAGCAACGTGTTATAATGCCTTTCTTTCCGGCTGTAGCTAATTTTTCCACAACAATGTACAAAGAAATAGATTCATGAATATTTAACTTGAGAACCAAAAGTCAGCCAACCCAGTGGAAATGTTATGGCACTCTATGTATGTACTTGATATCTAAGAAGATAAAAAAGAAGAAATTGTGGTCAAAGACATATTTAAAGTAATAATGGAAAAGAATTTGCATACTATAGGTTCCCTCAACCCCACACAAAAAAAATCCCCCAAAGATTGTGTAGCAGGATACTTACAAAGAAAAACACAACAGAGCACACTATAGTCAAACTGTTGAAAATCAAAAAGAAGAATACTGTTGGAAACTGGAGTGGAACAGGATTAAGGACAGAGGAACAAAGATTAACATAACAATAGACTTTTCATCTGGAAGTCTGCTAGCAAGATGACAATGGAACAATATCTTTACAGGGAAAAAAACTCTAATTACAGTATTTTGCAGGAATAATATTTAACATGGAGATGAAATAGTACCTTTTTCAAACAGTCCAGAGATAACAATATATGTTATGTAGCTTGAAATAAAAAAGAAAATTCTCTCAGCAAAAGAGAGAGTAACAGACAGGTATTTAGATTTATCTAAGCAAAAAAAAAAAAAAAAAAAAAAAACAACTGAAATTTATTGAAATGGTAAAAAAAAATTGAAGGTGCTGTGGTTTGAACGTCTCTACCAGTACTCAGGCTGAAATTTAATTATCATTATAACAGTATTGTTGGGAAGTTATTAGGCACTTAATGCTCTTCCCTAAAGAGTGGGCATTATCTGTGAAGTGGGTTCCCAATAAAAGAATGAATTAAGTCCTGTATCAATGGAAGTGGTTTCCTGATTTTCTCTCTCTGATTCACGAGTGCCCACTTGCCTCTCCACAGGACATCAAAACCTTCCCTGAAGGTTGGGCTGCTTTCTCAGACTTTCCAGCCTCCAGAACTGTGACCCAAGTAAATTTATATTGCTTATAATTTTACTCGATTTGTGGTTTTCTATTATAGCAACAGAAAACAGACTAAGACATCAGACAATTATGAGTCATTCATGTTCATATTTAATCACCTTAAAAGATAACGACATAAAAATATTAGAATGGAGTTTATGATTAAAACAATAAAAATCATGATGAACAAAAACATAAGCAATCTTCAATGTATTCAGAACTTTAAAAACATACAAATAATTCAAGAGTTAAGAAGTTAAGAGGGAATTAAAATTAGACTATATTCTTAGACCTGACTCTAAACTGGAAACATTCAGCTAAAGTGGAACTTTACAGGGAAATTAGCACCTTTGAAAATTTAAAATACTATTGAAAGTGTGATTACAGAATCTCAATCAAGTTCTCAAGTAAAATAAAACAACAGACCACACTCAAAAAGTAGGGAATATACCACAAATTTTTAGAATACAAAAAAAGAATAAAGAGAATTAATGCAAACAAAACAAAATTAAGCAAAAAGTAAACACATTTCTATAAAATTGGTTTTGGAAAGGTGATTGCATTACAATATATATTTGCAATATATATTGAATTAGCAAGTATGATGCCTGTAGGTTTGTTCTTTCAGTTCAAAATTATTTATATCACTAGGGGTCTCATAATTATGTACATAGTTTAGGATTTCTTTTTCTATTTTTATAAAAAAAACATCTCTTGTGCTTTGATTAGAATTGCACTAAATCTTCAGATGGCTTTGAGCAATATGAACATTATAGAACTATTATTATCTAGACTCCATGAATGCATAATGTCTCACCTTTTATTTGAGGAGACATTATTTATCCTTTTCGTTATTTTACTTTATTTTGCCTCTGATTTAATTTCTCTCATGTTTCATCATTTTGGGGTGAACAAGTATTTTACCTCTTGAAGGAGTTTACCTGTGTAAGGCTGTGTAGACACTGATTAGTGCACTGATTGGAGCTGGCATGGTTCTGGCTAATTGAAGTCCCACCCTGCGTGTGGGTGGCACCAATTAAAAAGCTGGTAGCCTAGGTGGACTATCAAGGGGAGGAGGGACAGCACCCCTGCTGCGGCTGCTGCCTGATGCTGTCTGTCTGGTATTGTCCTCTGTGACACCCTCGGCCACACTGCCCTGCCCTGAAGCCAACCAACTGAGGACTGAAACCTCTACAAACTGTGAACTAAACTTTTTCTTCTTTTAACTTTGAGTGTCAGATATTTTGTCTCAGCAATTAGAAAAGTAACAAAGACTGAGTAATGTGCAAGTGTGTGTAGTCCTAAGTATTGTTGTTGTTGTTACATATAAAAATGAACTCACATTTCTTCTGTTCCAATTTGGACACATTTTGTTTCTTTTTCTTTCTTTCTTTTTTTTGTCTATTTGCCTTGGTTAGGAATCATAGAACTATTTGGAATTGAAGTAGAAAGAGTGAGCATCATTTCTTTATTCCAGTTTCTACTACTGTCTATGATTTCATATGTCATATATCATGTTGAGAAATTTTTTCTCCACACCCTATGCAATGAGCATTTTTAATTCTCAAAAGAATGCTTGATGTTTTCAAATCATTTTACTGCATCTTTTGAGGCAATGATGTGATTTTTATCTTTTTTATCCATATATTCATCCACTTAATATTTTATCCCAAAGTCACTCAGGCAGTATGTTTGTTTACTTATTGATTATCCTGAGCATTGCGTGGGCAGAGATCATTTCAATCAGTCAAATTGTGTATTGAATAAGTTTGATAAAATTATCACTTTAAGTATTTCCTGTTATATTATCTCATAAAAATTAATGAAAACGTGTAATTTTGAGTCTTTTTGTATTAAATAATTGAACTGTTAAGTGGTTAGCATGGTATATCTCATTGATTGACTTTCATATATTGAACCATCCTTGTACTTTAAGGATAAACTTCATGGTGTTAGCATGGAAATAAGCATAAAGGGCAATAGAATAGATGAGAAAACCCAAAAATGAACTCATGCATTTTTGCTCAATTGATGTTCAAACAGGATATCAAGAATACCCAAAGTAGAAAATGTATCCTCAACACATGATCTCAGAGCAACTGCATATCCACAAAAATTGAATTTTGCCTTTATTCTTTCATATACATGACAATTAACTCAAAATGGGTTAAGAGTTGAACTTAAGATCTGAAACTCTAAAACTCCTACAAGAAAGCACGTAGAAGAATTTTCTTGACATTGGTCTCAGTAATGAATTCTTGGATACAACATCAAAATCAAGCAACAATAAAAATACATGTAATACATGCTGTTTCATCAAACTAAAAATATTTTATACGGAAAAAGAAATGATCAACAGGATCAAAAATGTAACCTGTGAAATAGGAGATATTTGTGAACCACATAGAAGAGAGTAGTTTCTAAAAACATAGAAAAAAAAAAACTCTTCAAATTCAATAGCAAAACCAAAACAAAACAAATCAGAAGTACTAATCTGATTTAAAAGCAAAGAACTTGAAAAGACATTTCTCCAAAGAAGACTTACCAGTGCTCACACACACAAGAAGACTGCCCACATTTCTAGTCATCAAAGATACATAAATCAAAACCGTGATACAATATCATCTCACATCTGCTAGGATGACTATTACCTGATAAATGTTAGTGAACGTTTGCCAGTTTGTGGAGAAGTTGAAATCTGTGTACACTTTAGTTTGGAATATAAAATGATGTAACCATTTTGGAAAATATTGTGGAGATTCCTTAAAAGTTAAGAATAGGATGACTATATAATTGAGCAAATTCACTTTTGGGTATAAATGTAGATATAGGTATAGAAATAGGTATAGCTGAAAATGAAAATGTAGATACAAAAGTTTTGTACCATTATGTTGAAAATGTATCTGCACTTTCATATTCTTTAGGTGGATCATTATTCAGCATATGACAATAATGCACTACTTTAAACACGTATAAAAGATCATTCCAAAATTTTAAGGTGGGCACACCCTAATTATAAATATTCTTATTAAAATAAAGGAAGGCAGGGGAATCAGTCAGAACAGAGGACAGAGATAAGAATGCTGTGAACACAAATCAAAGTATGTGGACAGTTTCTAGAAGCCGGAAAAAAAAAAAGTACAAGGAACTGGATTTTACTTTAGAGACCCCTTAAGGAATTCAGGCCTGCCACGTCCAGGACACTGCTAGACTGGAATAGACAGACCCCAGCCTCTCCCTGTGAGCCAGCACCGTTCATAGAATGGGGGTAGAGAAATCAAAGCCACACCAGTAAGCAAGCCCAGCCTGGGAACCAGCACCATTAAGCAGGCTGCTGCTGGACTGGAACAGACAGACCACAATCTCTCCCCATGAGTCCGCACCATTTGCAGACCCAAGTGTAGAGAAAACAGGGCCACACCCGGAAGCAAGCCCAGTCTGGGAACCAATGCCACGTGTGGGCCACCACCAGAATGGAACAGACAGACCCCAACCCCTTCTGGTGCGTGGGCTGGTGAAGGAGAAGTACTAACCCAGCCCTCCCTGCCCACCATAAATGACCAGCTTATCCAGAAGGTCTAGGGCCAGTGGTCGGATCTTAGATTCAGAGGATTGTGGTACGCAGTGTGGCATCTAGGGAGGACTTTCCTTCTGAGGCTTGAGGCCATTGCCCATTCCCTGTGGTCTTGTTTTGGAAATTCTATATGATTTTCATTGTTTTCCTGCATTGAGTTTTATTTTCTTTAGATTTGTTTGATTATCTCAAATCCAACGTCATGGGCAACTATTTCAAAGATAGCAAGAAATATTATGGTAGCAATTTTGGATTTACTATTGGCTTGTTTTGAAGTCCTTTATTGCATTCATTGTTTTTTTTTATTCTATTCTGTTCTTTTTAATTTTTACTATATCTGAAGTTATCTGCAGTTATTTTGAAGACATCAAGAGGCATTATGATAAATATTGTTGATTTCATAATGTTTTGAAGTCCTGTATCTCTTACACTCGTTTGTTTTGATTGGTTTTATTCTCTTTAAAATAAAAAAAAAAAATAGAACTGAGGCCTGATAACCTATTTTAGACTTCTGACCTCCAGAATTATAAAGGATAAATATACATTGCTTTAAGCCACTAAATCTGTGGTAATTCATTTTAGCAGCAATAGAAAATTAATGTAATCATTAAAGCTATTTTACAGCAGTGGCTAAAAGATGAATAGTTTCTAACAATGTTGAAGAATATGCTAGCCATGTAGGAAAAAGAGAAAATAAATCTGAATGATCACCTTAACCCTTAAGCAAAAATACATTTCAGATATATTAAAATTAAAATTCATTTTTATAAACTATAGACACAGAAGTAAAAATATTTAAAAAAATTTGAAAGGTTTTATATGACAAGTAGTGTTTATTAGAGTTATCATAAAATAAGACAACCTACTTCTGAAAAAGATTTACTGTGACAAATTTTTATAAGAAATAATGTTTCCTAAATTGCAAAGAATTCTTAAGAAACAATGAAAAGTTATCAGCTATTCAAAGAAACCAAAGAAATTCTCAAAATTCTAAAGATAATAAGCAGATGGAAACAATGAATAGCAGTGTTAATTAGATATAATTTAAAAATTCACGGTTTTAAGCCTGAGAAACTATGTTGCATCTAAGACACTGGCAAATACCTAGGGTGCTCTGAGTACGTGGTACATGAGCCAGTGTAAAAAATGGGCACTATCGTATGAATGAGAAATTTTAATTAGTTTGGTGACAAATTTGTCAGTATATATAAATTGAAAAGAAGCACAATTATTGTCTTAGTTACTTTTCTCTTGTTGTTGAAACAAAATACCTGATGCCCAAAATGAAGGATGGAAAGGTTTATTTTCTTACAGTTTTTGGAGGTTCAGTCCATACTCAGTTGGCTTCAAGGCAGGGTGGCACAGCACAGGGAAAGCTGTTCATAGTGGTCACAGACAGCCAGAGGAAACAGGACAAGAGAGAGATCATGCCTTCTTCTCTCTCTTATATTGTATGTTGGCTTTCGCCCTGGGCGGGGGCAGCATTCACACCACTAATCCCAGGGCTAGACAATGAGCCAATCACGAATACTAGACTCAGCTGCCTCCATGACTGCATGAGATTTGGGGGCCACCTAGACACAAGCCATAGCAATTGCTGATGCAGATGTTCTGCATCTCATAATTTAAACTGTGCATATTAGGATGTTCGTACCAAAGTACAAAAGACAACTTAAGCGTCTATTACTAGAGCTTTAGATAAATAAGTTATGCTGTGTTTCTTTTCTGGTCATGCAAAAAAAAAAAAAAAACAAAAAACAAAAAACAAAAACAAAAACAAGGAGGCTGATAGTTATAAAGTGATATATTTAAAAATTTTCAAATATTTATATAAATATTTATGTAAATATTACCATCAAACTGCATTATAGCATATACAACATATTTTCATCTGTATACACTGGATAGAAAATATTATGAAAATCACTAGCATATAAACATTTGGTAAATGGACAATAATTCGTGTAGATTTAACTACCAATAGATAGTAAGGTATGTCTGCTCTACTGTATGGATGAACATTTTGAGCGGGCTATGTTAGTCATAATAGTTACCTCTCGGGAAAGGGAATAGGAACTTGATATAGGAGAGAAATTTGCTACCCTTCATGTAAATTTGTGCTCAGATGTCTTTTTTAAATACAGGATTAGCTTTTCTATTAAAAGCAGTAAGTTAAAGAAATACTTATAAAATAATGAGTCATTAAAGGTTTTTTCAACAATGGATGAGTCATAAACCTCCCAAAGGCAGATATTATCTGATTAAAGTACTCTTTACATGCTTTCTTTCCAAGAGCTATCACAGCTCCTGTTATCTATATTAGTGTGTACAACATGATCTTGACTGACAAAACAATGTGCATACACGCACACTAAACCTTTGCCAAAAAGATTGTGTAAATGTGTCAAAAACTTCACTTACATAATTATTTTATGTATGTGTATGAATGATTATTATTTTTTTGTATTTTTATTTTTCATATTCGGTAATTACAGTGCAATGCTTTTATGAAAAGAAAATAGTTTGCTAAATCTATATATGTATATATATATATATATAAAATGATGAACTTATATTTGAAAACTACAGAAAAACACTTGAAGTTAAAGAATATATACCAATAGTAGTGAAGTACACAGAATTTCTTATTGAAAACTTGTTTGTTCTTTGGCTTTGTTTTCTAAGTTTTCAATGATGAAAATTATTGTACTTAAAAAGTATTTTTAATGCTACAGTAGGCACAAAAATTTTAAAAACTCTTTTAAGATATACTGTTATGGATGTTTAGATTCTTACAAGCTTCTCATAATTAAAGCATGTGAAAATGCTTACCATGTTAGTGGATTTTTTCTCCAGAAATGATAAGTATGCTGACTAAATGAGCAACTTTTAAAAATTCCTAATTGGAAAGTCATCACTAGAAATACAACCTAGAGGGTAAATTTACTGTGAAGTACCCAGCCAAGGGCAGGGCAGGGAAGCACTGTTAGTTTCCTGCAATTTATCTTCATAGTGATTATAGTTTCATACGTGATGCGGGACACATTTCTTATGGACGGGAGAGTGAAGCTCCAGGTATCTCTAAGAGAAAACCAACTAAAGACAACTGGTCCCAAGGAAAACTCCAGGAAGGGCTTATCAGATGGGGTACTGGATGATCATGGAAATGACAGGAAAACAGTCTTTCCAGAGCCAAGTAATGGGAAAAATGAGAGAGACTGCTGGACAAGCAAACTCAACAAAAGTTAAAATGTCGTAAAAGATGCTGCTCTGTACCTAGATGCTTTTGCTGCGTTAGCCTTTGTTTAGCAGTAAATACCTTTAAATATGCATCCTGATTAAGGCACTTAGGGATGTGCCCGGGCAGCAGGTGCCAGCCTGCTCAGCAACACCACACTGCAAGTTTTCTCAAGGCCCCATTAGCATTCTTTGATTTTCCCTGCTTGATGGAGTCGCTTGGTAAACACAGGAATACTGCATCTTAATGAGAACACAGGGGAGGACATGAGGCGTACAAAGAGGAGGTTCTACAAACTCCTCTCAGTGTTGTACAGAGATAAGAATTCAATTGAAATGCTTCAGGGGAAAATGGAAAATAACGACATCATTTTGTAGCAGATATTTTTTTATTATGCAATATGGGAAGGAGCTAAGATTGGTATAACAAACACACACATATTCAATTTCGAAATTTAACAAGTGCTAACGTTTTGTTACATTTATTTCAAGTCATTACTCCAAGGAAATAAAACGTTGTAAATACTGGCAAAAGCTACATTGTTTCTCTCCTATAGCATTTCCCACTCCTACCTTACCTGACAATAACTCTTTTTCCCATTTATGTTACTCTCTGTCTCTACATATATACATACTATACATATATAGTGGAGATACACAAAAAAATATTCACTCACACATATACATACGTATACATATATAGTATATATATATATATACTATATATATATACTATATATATATATATATACTATAACAATAGTATATTGTTGTGTGTGAATTTTCACTATCTATAAAAGTGGCATCTAGTATTTATCCTCCTACAAATTGGTTTCCTCATTCCACATCACACTGATGGAATTTATTCAAGTTGCTTTAGGAAGATCCAGTTCATCCATCTCAACAACTTTGAAGCATTCTGTGAATATAATACTGTTTATGAAACCTTACAGTGATGCATATTTAGGTCTTTTGTTCTTTTGCTCTGAAAATCAACACTGTGTGACTATTTCTTTGTGTATCTCCACGTTCACTTGCTCTTGAGATTCTAAGTAAAAGTACTACTCAGTTTCCAGGATTAGGCAACTTCGATCTTAGTTGACACGGTCAAATTGTGCTTTAAGATAATTTTACAAATTTATAAAGGACTTCTATCAGCAAGGTAACAGGGTTTGCATTTTCCCACATTTTACTCAACTTAACGTTTCAAACTTCTAGTGTTTTATTGGGAGTGAAATGATACAATGCAATATTTTTGTTTGTCTTAGCTTCCATTCTCCTGGTTAAAAGTAACATGGTATTTTACTTACACGTTTATTGGTCATTTGCCTTTCTCCTTGTGTTAAACATTTAGTTATGTGTTTTTGGATTCTTTGCAATTTGTTTTGTACCGAGACTCGAACTCTGGGCCTCGCAATTATCAGGCAGGTGCTGTGCCACTGAGCTGTATCTCTGGCCCTGCACTATTTTTTAATTTGTAGAATTTAAAAAAAAAACATTTCTTGGGCTCTACTTTTTGTCATTTACATAGGCTGAAATATATCTGTCAAGTTAATAAACAACACGAGTCTGTTCATATTGCATTTCTTTTGTCTGTTATCATAGGGAAACATTTGAATTTAAATCTACCTATAAAAATATTTCTGTTTATGGTTTGCATTATCTTCTCTCAGGAAATTCTACAATACCTTAAATCATAGTGATATTCCTTCGCATCCCTTTCTAAAAGTTTCATACTTTAGATTTTCATATTTTGTTCATCTATTCAACTGAAATTGAATTTTGTACATGGGAAGAGGCAGAGCTGATTTAATTTTCTTCTTATGAAAGTCCATCTTTTTGGTGCACTGCTTGTTAAAGAGTATAACATTTCTTTGCCACTTTGTTATAGCACCTCAACCTTCCCACATTTTCATATGTGTGGGTTCATCTTATCTAAGGTCCCTATTCTATCTGACTATTGCATCAATAGCTTATTACCATAATTTTGTCATCATGATTTTACAATAAACCTTAAATGGAAGGAAAACTCTTCTCTCCCACATCTTTTAAATGCTTTGATTTTTGTCTCCTTGTTCTTTTATATGAATCTTACGATCAGCTTAATTTTAGTGAATACCTGCATTTGATATGAATTATATTCAAATTATGGATTAATTTGAAGAAGCAATTACTATACCTGAATATATGTGATAAAATGTTTATTCATTTTGATTTGGTTATTTAAAATTTATTATCGAGTGCTTCTTAAAGACCAAGCATGTCTCTACCCATTAGCTAAAGGAAATAAGGAATAAAATCTGACATATGAGAAACATATATAAATAAATGACCTAACGAGGGTATAAATAAGTAAGTTATAAATTGGTCCAGTAATAGACTAAAAATACGGAAAGAAAGATGAATGGAGAGAAGTGATATCAGCAGTAGGTATACTTTTAATTTGGTCTGTTTACTTGCCAGAATTTAATCAAGAAAAAGAAAGCCATTCTAAGTATATCAATATAGAAAATTTATTTAACAAATACCATGGGACAGCTGAGAAATCATATGAGAGACTAACAGGCAAGTGAGAAATTAACAATAGTTTCAAGTTGCTATTCCCACAAAGGAGATATAAAAAATGTGTGCAACACACTCTTTTGCTCCTGGAAGTGTAATGTTATAAGCAACCCCTAACCCCAAATAGTTTCAGCTGTTAATTTGATAGAGTCATGGTTGTGTCACCTGTGAAGGCAATTTTCCATTGTGAAATAAGAACTTTAAACCAGAAGATCCCCCACTTTGGGGGACTAAACAGGAAAACACAAAGTGAGCGGGTCATTGTGTTTAAACATGATTTCAGTCTCATTCTGGCTATTGGAAAAATATCGCAGTATACAGGTTGCTATTTTAAGTGCATACCCTGAAACTACAGAGAGAGCAAAAATATCAGCAGTTTCACGGACTAAGGGAGAAACAGAGGAAAAGGCAGAGCAGGAAGAGCAGTCAAAATGCTGTATGTGTTTCCAGTACATGAACCTCAAACACATTGAAGCTTATACAAACCTTAGCAGAGGTGTTAATCATCATGTAGCCTTCGACACTGCAAAGAGTACATTCTTTCTTTCCTTTTTTAATTTTAAAGACCAAAAAGAAAAATAAACTAGAAAAATCAAGAAGCAAACAAACCAAAACAACAACAATTAAAACAAAATGACAGCAATAAATAAATAAAAAAAAAAAAAAAAAAAAGACTGAGTTCTCAAACAAGATGATAAGAATTTAACAATGGTTATTATGTTGCATATTGTTATCCTCAAAATAGTTGCTCAAGTTACCAGATACAGGAATAAAACAGCAGTTAAATGGAACAAGACACTGGATTTCAAAAACAAGATGGAAATTCCCCATGGTTGCTATAATGCATATTGTTATCCTCCAAATAGATGCTCAGACTACCAGCTGTAGGTCTGCAAAGTCAACCAAACAAGACAAAATATTGGGTTGTTTTGTTTTGTTTTGTTTTGTTTTGCCTCAGTTGCTATAATCTCAGCTGGACTTCCTCTGAACCAGCCCATTTCTTACTGGAGATGCAAGGGGGGGGAGGTGTTGCTGTTTTTGTCTCCCAGCTGGTGCTCTGGCTGGCTCATGGAAAGGCATAATTTGGCTTCTTGATTCTCTTCCTGTTCCCCATGGTGGCTGCCCCTGGTTTATGGGAAGGCACGGTGAAGAGGTACATTCCGAAACATACTTTGGAGGGAAAAATTCTTCACTTAAGTCTTGCAGTGGACATGTAGAAACCAAAGACACAAACTTTGCTGCTGAGAAGCTCCCAATCCACAGTGGACCGACAGGAAATAGCTAATGACACCAGAGCACAACTCAAGATACAGGTTTTTACATCAATGAAAGATGTCCATCAACATGGCTTTATCGGTTCCCACAAACACCGTAGTGGTTTCAGATAGGAAAAGCCTATCTCTTTCTCAATAACATAAATTTACTGAGGTAATTTTAGCCTTCTTTTTTTCTTTTAAAAGTTGTTTTAAACCAATGTGATGATGTCTGCTTATAATCCCAGCTACTAGACATGTGGAGGCAGTGGGATCACAAATTACAGGCCTCCAGATTGGGCCACGTAGAGACTCTATCTCAAAATTAAAAATAAATAAATAAACAAATACAGGACCATGAAGGTATCTTCGCAATAAAATATTTCTCCACTGTGCACAAAGTCTTGGGCTGAGTTCTCTCTAGAAAAAAAAAAAAAAAACAATATAAACAAACAAAGATTTTTTAAAGCCTCACACTGTGGAATGTAAGAGACATAGAAACTACATCTGTATCCACCAAAATACAGTTCATGTGATTCATATGCTTGTAATCCACGTGTATTGTGATCCGTTATATCTATTTTATATATGGCAATTAATCAATAGTTTAGTCTTTATTAGAAGACTGATTTCCATCCTTTTTGGAAACTGATGTTTTTCAGGACAAAAGGATTTTTTTGTGACATCGTTTCTATGAATCAGAAAACTCATTGCTTTTCCCATACTCGCCGTCACTAGGTACACAAAAGACAAGTTAGAGAAAGCTTGCCAGCCTCCTCATGCATGCTTATCTCCGTGGGACGCTTTGTTTATAAGCATGCTTGGGCTTTATAAGGTCCCAGAATTTCAGGTACGTGGCAGCCAACTGTTCCTCTAGGAGCAGGCTGCCTCCTCCAGGTTTCTTGCTCACTGAAACTTTTTCTTGATATTCAGCCTAAATATTTCTTTATTAAATTCCTTCTGAAAACTTGGAACGACACCCTTGATACCACCCAGAGATGTCTTTCTCCCTCGCTTGTTTATTCTATTAGCAGTTATTGTCTCATCAATCCCTTTCTTTCATTTGGTGTCCGGGAAAGAAATGTGGTTTGTATTAATATCTTCAATCGTCCTTCATAAATCAATACTCAGAGTCACTTAATTATCTTTATTGCTTTTCTTTCAACTGTGTTCTATTTAGTATACTTGTCACATGCTTCTCCAAACAAACATTTTAAGATCCTTGGAGGTGTCAGATGAAACGGCCACTGGCATTTCAGAGCGTTCTCCAAGAAAATCTTTACCAATAAACTTGACCGTTGTGGGGTAAAAATAGAAAATCTTCTCATTAGATCAGGGAATTGAGACTGCGGGCACAGAGTCAGCTATGAATGTGTGCTCCACGCAGCTTCTCTAAATAGCTGAAGGCACATCAGGGTTCAAAAGCTAAGGGGAGACAATTAGCAAAGTTGGTGTGGGGAATCAGAAAAAGTTGGTGATCAGATGTCAAAAGGAAATTCTGCCAAATGCTATAAAATTTGAATCAGGAATGTGGAAATGGATGAGTAGCTATTGTAAACTCTGATAAAGTTACATTTCCATTCCAATCTTCTGCGGAGAGGATTTTTATATGTCCTGTCCATGAGAGTGGCTACCCCAGCTTCACTAAAGTTTTTCTCTTTTGTTTTTTCTTAGAAATTTTTATAATTTTGACTTCTGTGTTTGCCTTCAGGTGGCAAAGATCCATCTCAAGTTTATTTTTGTGAGGGGAATGATAAAAGGATTAACATTTATTGTTTCTCTCATTGTGTATCTAGATGCTCTAGTGTAATCTGTTTAAAAAAGTAATTTTTTTCAAATTTTCTGACATCTCTATTTTATTATTTTTTGAAAGGGGAAATGTTTTTTATTTTAAAGAGAATAAAAGTAAAAATGATATAGAATTTCAACACAAAATGATAGATAATTAACAATGATTATTATACTGCATATTGTCATCTTAAAAATAGTTGATCAGATTACTGAATATAGGGGTGTAAAATTGATCAAATAATACATGCACTAACTCTTCCTTTCAATGAACTAATAGAATAAGTAGTACAATTATTCTAGCTATGTTTTTAACCTGGCTTATTAGGGGGGAAAAGCAATTGATTGTAGATGTGGTCAATTTCTATACTCTATTCTTTCAATCTATTTGCCTATATTCATGGGAGTGCTATATTATCTGATAACTAAAACTTCACAGCAAGTTTTGACATCAGGTAATGTGCATCCTTCAGTTTTGCTTTTTATTTTAAAGTTTGTAAGCTATTCTAGACCCAGTGAATATCTATATGGTATTTAAAGCCATGAGAATTTGAGAGAAATTCTCACAATTTAGAGATAGAAAATATCTTAATATTATTGTCTTGTAGTAAGTGATCATACAATATCTTTACACTGATTATTTTAGCATTCTTGGACATCTCTATATTTTGAGTATTGTGTCAGTTACTTTTCTTTCATGGCTGAGACAAAATACCTGACAACCAGAATTAAGGAAGGAGAGGTTTTTTTTAGTGCACAGTTTGTAGAGGTTTCAGTCCATATTCAGCTAGCTCCAAGGCGGGGTGGCACATGGCAGAGGGCAACAGTTCATGGCAGTTAAAATAGCAAAATCAACACGAGCAAAATGGAGAAGCATGGAGCAGACTCTTTCCTCCCCTTACATTGTATAAAGGCTTCCCACCCCAGGGTCATTGTAACACTCACGCCCATAGTTCTAGCACTGGACCACGGATCAATCATAAACTCTATAACCTGCCCCATGACAGCATAAGGCTCTGGGGGGACATCTGGACACAAACCATAACAAGTACATATATCACATGTCAATTCTTGTTGCTAAAACCAAGATAGGTACTTTATTCTTTAACCATTGATTCTGTATGCTATAATCTTACTGAATTCCTTCATTAGTTTTAGTAGATCTGTTAAAAGATTTTATAAAGTTTTCAACAAATATAATAGTAAACATCTGGGATCTGAAAATAGACTCATATTTTCCCCATAATCTTTCTTTTCTTTCTTTCTTTCTTTTTTTTTTCCCCTTTCTTTCCTTATTTCCTGTGGTGGCTAGAGTATTCATTAGAGTAGTGATTAATAAAGAAAAAAATAACCTTGCCTTCTTTTGTTTTAGAATAAAGGGCTTAATATTTCACAACTAATTGTGATGGTAACATTGTATTCTCACTTTTCACAGGTAATTCCTGAAGCCATTAGGGAATGTTAAACTCTACGTGCGATTTCTGTCTCAAAACAAATAATAATTTTTCATCCCTATGTGATGTTACACTGATTAGCATGCATGCCAATCATGCATTCCCAAAATTCATTCCTACTTATATATAATGCATCATTGTTTTGATATACTGGTGAATTACAATTGATAATATTTTGTTAAGTCATCTTCAGTCCATGTTTATGAGGGATGGTCTCTGTGTTTTCTTGACTGTTTTTGTGAGATTTTCGTAGCAGACCAATGCTGCTCAAGAAAAATGATTTTGAAATTACTTCCCTCCTCTACTTTCTAAAAAAGTTTGCATATAGTGGGTGCTATTTCTTGCAAATTTAAATGTGAATCCAAAAATCCATTCAAGTATGCAGTTTCTTTGGTGAAAATTTTCTTTTTATCCTCTTTACCAATTCAGTTTCTTTCAAAGTTATGGAGTTATTTTGATTTTCTATTTCTTTGTGTGTCATCTTTATATGTTTTATCCAGTAATTTGCCAATTTCCTCAAATTTGTTTAATTTACTGAAATAACTATTAATAATGCCCTATTATTTTCTTGGTAGTGTTGTAAGATCTATAGTAGCACAGCCCCATTCCTAATTTGGGTAATTTGTATTTTTTCTCACTTATTTTTTATCACTGTAGTCAAATATTTACATTATTATCTTGTTTTTAAAATATTTTGAACAGCCATGTGGGCATGGAAGAGAACAAAACAGTCAGCCTGCCTTTCTCAAGAGCCAGAGGCAGCCATGGGCCAGGAAAAGAGCCAATAAATCTGCCCGCCCTTCTCCTGAGCCAGAAGCAGCTGTGGGATTCAGAACAGGCCAAGAGGTCAGCCTTCCCTTCCTGTAAGCCTGCAGCAACCCCGCAGGCTGGGGAAAGAACTAAAAAGTCAGCCTGACTTCCTGTGAGCCAGCCGGCATGCAGGTTGGAGACAAAAGAGCCCCTCCTTCTCTCCCGCGAAGGCGATTGGCTGATTCGGAAGAACTCAGGCTGGGATGATAGCAAATGAGATACAGAAACAACTCAATCCTTGCGCTGATTGGTTGACTTTGCAGGCCGGGGACCTACAATTGGAGCACCTGTTTAGAAGTAACAGTATGCAATGTAGCAATTATGTGGTGTTTCCTTGTTCTGTTTTTGAAATTCAGTGTTGTTCTTGCTGTTTTGTTTTGTCCTATTTTATTGTTTTGTTTTATTCTCTTAAAAAAACTTTCTGGTTTTTACTTTTTATATAATGTATTTTCTGATTTTGTTTCTTATTTTAAAGTTTTCTTTCATCTAGTTAATTTTCTCTTTGTTTACTTGAAATATACATAACTTTCTACCTTCTTTTCTAATACTATCTTATTTACACTCCATGAATTTGGTGGTGTGTTTTGCTTCTCATTCATTTGAAAATACTTCCTAAGAACTCTGCAAATTCCTTTTTTGGATTATTCAGTTATTGAAAAGTATATTGTTTATTTCTAAATAATTTGGACTTGGGCACTATTTACATTATTCATGTTTCCTTTGATAGTGCTGTGATCTGATAATGTATTTTATATGAGACTCGATGTGTGGCTCAGCATATGGTCTCTAGGAACAAGTATGTTCTGTGACTAGAGTTGCCCAGAGTTCTAATCTGTCTTGTAGTCCACAACACTTGTGAAAAGTCGTTAAATATTTTGAGTTAGATTCTCTTACTGTCTTTGTAGCACTTATCTGGATAACTCTTATGACAGGCAGGAAAGAATCCAGAGAGCCCTTCTCCTTTGCAAAGATTTCCTGAAATCTAGTTGCTTAATTTTTTAGCTCATGTACTAGTTCAGTAAGAAAAAAATCCTCTATATGAGTTTACATGGAACATTTTGATTATTAGATGAGACACAGTTTCTTGTAACCTTAGACATCTTAACTGGAGTTGAAACGCCTACTAATGGAAATTTTTTTTTCTCTATTGATAGGCGTATTTGTGTACTTTTTATTGTGATAAAATATATATTTCACAAAATTTGGATTTTGAACCCTTTGGCTCAGTGACATTAAATAAATTCATATTGGTAAACAAACATCGCCACAATCCAGCTCCAGAGGATTTCCATCTTCCTAACTTTGTACCCATGAAACAGTAACTTCCCATATCTCTTCCTCGAGGCCCGGAAACCATCATACTTTCTCGAATCTGAGTATATGATGTACTTCATATAAGTGAAATCACTTATTTTGTAGCTTACATGTTTCAGCTAGCATACAGTAATATCTTAAAGATTCATCCATGCTGTTACATTTTTAATAATTTCTTTCTTTGTAAAGGTTTCCTTTATTGTATGCATATATCACATGCTGTTTATCCATTTACCTGTCAATGGACACATGTTGCTTCCACCTGTTTTATATTGCAAATAAGGTTGCTATAAGGACAGTATATAAATATCTGCACATGTTCTTACTTTCAATTTTGGCAAGTATCTACTCATATCTGGAATTCCTGAATTACATGGTAATTACTTTTAAAGGTTTTGAGGAATGTCCATATTGTTTTTTATAGTAGCTACACATCAAAGTCTTCCAAAACCAATATAACTTTAATTTACTTAGAAAAATCTTAATTATACAATAGAAAGAATAAGCACTTAGATAGTCAGAGATCCCAATTTACATGAAACTTTTCTGTCAACGGGAAACTTTTCTGTATATAAATGTGGAGTTCTGTATTGAATGGTAGTTACATTTTTAAAGTTTTTGAGGAATTTCCATATTGTTTTTATAGAAGTTGTACCTCAGAGTCTTCTAAAAACTAATATAAAGTTTAATTTAACTGGATAATATTAAGAATGGAATAGAAAGAATAGACATTTGGATATCCAGAGACCCCAATTTACTTGAAACTTCTCTGCCTCAAAAGCAAGAGACAAATATATGACTGGATTTTCAAAACAGCATGTTGCTAATTAAGTTTCTATAGATTTTGCAATGAACTCATGTTATCAAAGAGGATGATTAATCTGGGACAGAACAATCTCTCAAAGGATAGGGATGGTACCTCATGACATAGCTGTGTAGTTGTGTTTGACAGCTTTCCATTGCTATTACAAAACACCAGAGAAAAACAACTTAAAGAATGAAAGAGTTTATGTTGGCTCAGAGTTTCAAATGTTCAAGTCTACAGCTGGTTGATTCCATTGTTTCTAGCCTGTAGAGAAGCACTATACCATGACAGAAGGATGTGGTAGCTTAAAGTTGCTCATGGCAGCCAGAAGAAGCAGGAGACACCAAGGCACAGAGTATCCCTTTCAAAGGCACCCATCTGCATGACCTGTTTCCACCAATTATGCTCTATCTGCTAGGATAGCACACCCTCGCCATGGCACAACCAGCAGTGGACCAAGCTTTCCATACGTAAGACATTACAAGACAGTCATATCCAAGTTACAGAATATAGAAGAAAAAGCTCTCAATAGCCCATGTTTGCAGCTTCTAAGCCCTCTTCCACTTCTGAAATTCTAGCTAAGCATATAACTAGAAGCCAGCCTTGTCAATGCCCTCCATGGACTATATTCAAAGGAAGCTCATGTAAACAAGGCAATGCAAAATAAAAAATATCTGCATTATTTTGTGATACATAGCCAGACTGAATAAACGAGCCTCTGTTTAAGTACCTCAAATGAAGAGTATTAAAGAAAACACAGCACAGGGGGAATGCAAAGTTCTCCAACAACAAACAAACAAATAAACATAAGCACTTAGATGTTGAGGGTATAGCTCAGTGATAGAGCACTTGCCTAGCATGCATTAAGCTTTTGAGTGACACCCAGCACCTTCCCCAACATAAAAATGAAAGCAAGCAGTCAAATAAAAACACAAAGGCCATGCTTCAGAAAAATTGTCACTTACGTGATTATGAGAAATATTAGAGGACTAAAATCTTTCTTTTTCAATAAAATTAAAATTTGATAGGCTCTACAGAACAATGAATGAGAAAGATGAGGAGGCACACTCTACAAAGGGGAAGATCAGTTGTGTCAAGAAAACCACGGCAGGGATAAACACAACCTCTATGCAGCATGAAAAACAATAGCAAACAACATAAATTAAGCAACATAAAAAATGGAGTCACAAAGGATATTATGCAGAATTCAGAAGAAAGCAATCAGAAGCAGTTAGCATTTTTTTCTGAATAACCATCAATAGGTCTTAATATGTAACAGGTTAATTACGATGAATGATGAATGATGAATGATGAAAACTGAAATATATATATAGGAATTTGAATTGAATTTATTGAATTTTAAGAATAAATTCTTGGCATTTAGATCAAAGCTTCTCACTATGAGCACTAACATTTTTTAAACAGACAGCTCGTTGACTTGAAGGAACTTTCCTGTGCACTCTTTGGGTGTTGAATAGCATCTCCAGAGTCTAGGCAGTGTACTGGTAGCAATTTCTTTTTCCCAAAGTTTGACAGCAAAAAATGTCCCCTGCAAGGAAAAATCAACTTGAGTTGAGAAAGACTGAAGTAGAGTAAGCATGTCACCAAAAAGACACAAAGTAAACCGTCAACAATGTTTACAACATTATGCACAAAAGACCTGGGAAATAAGGCCTTAGTTACTTGTTACTTATTGCTGGGACAGAATACCTGACACCCGAAATGAAGCAAGGAAAGGTTTATTTCTTATAATTCTTGAAGGTTTCAGTCCATACTCAGTTGATTCCAAGGCAGGGTGGCATGGCGGAACTGCTGTTTATGGCCACCACAAACAGCAAGAAAGAGAGACACATCTTCTTCCCACAATTACATCATATCCTGGCTCCACCCCTGGGTGGGTGTAGCACCACACCACCAATCCTAGTGCTAGAACTGATCCAATCACATAAACTATGATAATGGGTCCCAGAGGATTGAAGAAAATAGAATGTGTTCAAGAATTTATTACTCAATCCCAGTGTTATTCATCAAATTTTGTAAGTTTTTTAAAACCAGCAAAGACTCAATCCAAAAGTGGGCATGTGAGATGAATACATACTTCTCAGATGAAGAAATGCAAATGGCAAGTAAGTATATAAAAAAATGTTCAACGTCACTGGTCATTTGAGAGATGCAAATTAAAACAGCACTGAGTTTTCATTTCACTGCAGAAAGAATGGCTATCATCAAGAAATCATCTAATAACAAATGCTGGCGGCGCTGTAGGGGAAAGGTAATCCTTTCTATTGTTGGTAGAAGTACAGACTGGTGCAACCACTGTGGAAATTAGTACAGAAATTCCTCAAAAACCAGGATTAGAGGTCCCATTTGACCCAAGTATTTCCTTTCTGGGTATCTTTCCAAAAGAATTAAAGACATTATATCACAGTGATATATTGCACCTACGTTTATAGCATGATTTGTAACAGCTAAATCCTGGGAACAACCCAAATGCCCATCAACTGAGGAATGGATTTTTAAAAAAAATGCAGTATTTTTGTACAATGGAGTACTACTCAGTCATAAAGAAGGATAAACTCAAGACCTTTATAGGTAAATGGATACAGTTTGAGACCATACTAATTAGTGAAATAAATAAGACTCACCTGTGTAAGCATCGTATTGTCTCCCTGGTATGAGCAAATGAAAGAGTGAATAAAGTCTAAAATGTAAAACAGATACTGTGAAGTGGGAAGAAATTGTTAAGAAGTAAAAAAGAACTAGAATGAGAAAAAGAGGAAAGAAAGAAGGGAAAAGAAACAATGCAAGTTATACTATTAGTGTCTCAGCTCACAGAAAAAGAAGGTTTTCAACTGGAGAATTTTTATGCCCATATTTTGTACTCTGAGCAACTACTTTTAAGATAATAAGATGCAATGTATTAATTACTGTTATTCTTCTATCATCTTGTTATGAAATTTACTTTTACCTTTTTTTTGCATAAAAAAGTCAGTATGAAAACATGAGCACTCTAAAAATAAAATGGGCAAAAACCTAAGCAAAAAATTTACAAACCAAGCGAGCAAAGCTAATAAAGATGAAAACGTCCTGCCCACTAAGTGAACATACGTAATTAGGCATTTTATGTTTCAAAACAATCAAATAAAGCAACTGAACAAAATAGGGGACCTTCTGCAGTGTAGTTACAACGATTTCTTCTATTGTCTCGTGGCTGTTTGGCCTTGGTATCAAAATGTCTAAATTATATGTTTTATTAGCTCAGCTCTGCACGGATTGTTTTAAAGTAACCACAAATAAAGAGGAGATTCACCTAAAATATTTAATTCACTGTTACTGGTAATAGAGAAAACCTGAACAGAATATACAAGTATTACAATATTATCGGATGTAGAATTCTTGTTTTGATTTTGGTCATTTTAATTTTTTTCCTTTTTGAATGATTTTTCTGAATTTTTCATTTTTATATTCTGTATTTAATATTATTTTTATATTTTATGAAAACACATTTTGAAATAGCCTCAACTGAAGCGAAATCTTTCTAGGGCCATTGCTATGAATTTCGGGATTAAAAATGAACTTATTCCAAGCATCGTAAGCCATGTTAGAGTGAACAATGATTCTTCTGACTGGATCCTTGTCTGTCAGCCTCCTCATTCTCATCTGGGCTGACACCAAGCACACAATATTTTAGATTCCAGAAAATCACTCATTGTCAGGTTACCATAACAGTTATGATAGCTGTGAGCCGCATGCAGACACCAAAATTTGCCCTGCAACTCAGCTGCCAGTGACTCCTGCTCCCTTTAGAGGATGGAAGACAGTGATCCCCACCGGCCCTGCAGCTCAACACTGGATTCAAAGCTTCCATTGAAAAAAATTGCTCAGTTACATGAAGATTTCTAAAATACTGGATTTACAAAAATTAACCTGGCAAAGAACGTGGCCATAAAGTTGTCTAATGTGTTCTAGGGGCTGGTGCGGAGATGACTTAAAGTATACCCAAAGGCAACAGCAATTTAAAATCAAACACCGAGCAGTGACCGTTTTCAAAGCTGTCTGAATCCTGGGTTGGGTGTGCACCATTTCAGTTCAAAGGCTAGTCCACTTCAAGATTTGACAGGGTGGAGTAAAGAGCCAGCTGAATCTGTGCCAGAGGATACAACAAAGAATTCGGAATCCCATGCCCAGCCCAATTCTCTCTCACACACAAGACAATGGTTCTTTGTACCCTAGAAAGGCAAACCAGTCGCTTTCCTGTTCTTGTCACGGTTGCTGATGAAATTATCTTGGCAGAGCTCTGACTGTACCTTTCCTTGTTTCTGGAGCACACTTTTCCTACTATCCTTGGTTCCTTTTTCCTCTAGAACTCAACTCTAAAATAGGGTGAGCAACTGTAGAAAAAACATACCCAGGATGTGATGCTCTTGATTGTTCTGTAAAAGGATTCCTGGAATGAGATGATTAAAAAGATATGTCCAAAAGAGATACAGTGGGTCAAAAAGAAACCTTTTCATTTTTACCCACAGGTCTTCATGCTCACTTGTTATAGCAGCGTGTCCTACTCAAGACTGACTGATACATAGTCAAGACTTCTACTGTAGACCTTCAGGGCTATGGATACAAATGTGTTTCCGTGTAGTACCTGGCATGATACTTAAAAGCCTTTTAACAATGATATTCAGGGAAAAGATCTAGTTTCCAACGTCAGCTTTGTTCATTTTCTAACTGAAAGACCATCACCTCATTTTATCTGTGAGTATACAATGAGCCACTGGATTTGTCAAAGGTCTTATGAT
The DNA here is from genome assembly GCF_034190915.1 of Cavia porcellus. Lineage (NCBI taxonomy): Eukaryota > Metazoa > Chordata > Mammalia > Rodentia > Caviidae > Cavia > Cavia porcellus. The sequence goes on along the minus strand of NW_026947515.1, from coordinate 43,563,584 downwards.
GGAAAGTATTTGAGAAAGTTCAGAAATGTTATAAAACATTAAGTAAATAAATAGACCTACTTAAATCAGTGAGGACAAGTGTTATTTTCACTGCATTTATTTGAGGAATTTTCTCATTATTTATTTCCAGTGGAGGCACAAGGTGTGAGGTTTTCTCTCACAGTCAAACAAAACAGACAGTGGAGAAATGGAAGTGTATAGTTCAAGGTGACCAGAGTTTAAAGCTGGATAAGTTACCAAATGGATGTGCCTTTAGCCAAGACCCATTCTTCCTATGGATCTTAGTTTCTTTATATATGAAAGGGAAGAGTCATACTAGATTGCACATGATTACCTTTATCCAGCATTATACAATGATTTCCTTTGTTCCACGATGTCATAAGGTTTCACCCCACAAAGCTGCAGTGGTGAACTGATTTGTGACCTCTCTGAGACTTTGGCTGGCACAATCTCTGCCAAAATTTCTAGGTGAAAAGAGAAGAATGGTCGACTATCCAGCTGCTTCCAAATATCCAGTTGTTTGGCATGGAGGCCCAGCTCATGAGGGACTGAGCAAATGGCTTCATTTTTCATCCAGACATTTTGGCTTCACTTTGATACAACCTCTGTTGCAGACCTGGAAGAGAATTCTACAGTCCTGTGCAAACCAAGGAAAAGTATAGACTTAGAGCTGTTTTGCATACCCAGTCCTAACATAGATAAGAAGGTCAATGATGCTTTCATGATATCCCTTCGATTGTTCATCTCTGATTTGCAGCATGCATCAAAGATCCATGACTCTGGATGCTGGAATCCATGCTGATAAATAAAATTAACAATCAGTTCCACCCTGGCCTAACCACTGGGTAAGTCAAAGTGACAGATGAAAGGAGTGAACATCTGGAGAGAATCTCTCCAGCTTGATTGTTCTTTTTCTCTGTTTATACCCAGGTTTGGGCATGCATCTAAGTTCATTTCCTGATCCATAGTTATTTTTATTTATCATCTTCAGAAAATTTGTTTATTTTTATAACCTCTGCAATTACCTTACTCATAAATATCGAAGGAAGATGAAATCAAACTTAAACTGGTCTAGTACCCTAAAGTAATATTTTCACAGCCAGTGGGGAGACACACTGCAACCTCTGAAAATATAGTATAGTATTGAAATATCCCCAAAAAAGTTTGCATATGCTGTTGAGTACATCTTTATATTTATTTGCTGATATGCAATATTGTCAAATTATGTCAAGATAGGAAATAAAGAAATAAAGACTATATTTTAAAAATTATTCTTTGATCACTGCATCATGGTCCATATTAATGAGTTAATAACATAATAATGGAATACCAATCAGTCTCCGAACTCAGTGTTTTAAGGTAACAAATATTGGTTCATTACACGAATATAAAGTCTAACAATTTGAGCTGGAATCAGTTGTGTAGATTTTCTAGTCTTGCGTGGATTCCTGTGTCCCAGTAAACAGCTGTATTAGTGGAAAACTGTGTCTTCTGTGTTGGCTACCAGTGGGATGCTTAGCCCTCTTCCACAATCTCTGGTCCTCTAGGAAGTTATCAAGGTTGGATATGAAAGCGGAAGGCAGTGTTCCAGGAGGGTATGCAGGCATGTATGGGGTGGGTTTGAAATGGAACGCTGATTTCCATCATGTCCTACTGATGAAACAAGTCAAATTCAACCCAGATTCAAGCAATATGGACAGAGACTTACTGATGTAAAATCACATTGTCAGTATCACAGAAATGGAAAACTGAGAGCTTTTTTTACAAGCAATCCACTCTTTTCCTGGAAGATTGTCTTTCTTTAATTGGTTCCCGAGGAACTGTGTTTTATGGGTTATAGCAGAGATAGCCCATTGCCATCCTTGTCCGGTTGGGCGAAACCAATGGGGAATTTGAAAACTGTATGACTGTATCAGAGGGAAGAGACTGAGTTCATTCTGTATTCTGCAGGCTATTTTTTTCTTTATTCAGTGTTCTTATGGCCACCAGAGTTCGATGCCAGATATTAAATGGAGCCAGGAAGAGGGAGGAATTGTGAAGTTGGGTGTATTCTTCGGGTTGCATGAGTAGAGATTTTTCTAGAGGATATTCTTAACCATCCTACTTATCGTTCTTTAGGATTGTCTGCTTTACAACCCTCAGAATCAATTCTGGTCTCATTCTGATTCAATATGTATCTGCAGTTATATATGATGCCTTCACTTAGGAGTTTCCTGCAGTTTTCACAATGCTTTTTTTGTGCTGCCTTTATTTTTTCTGAAAGAAAGAGCCAGAGTTGCTTTGTTGAGGCGCGGATGTAGCAGGAACCAGATGAAACAGTACAAATGAATTTGTTGGCCATGGTTTCTGGTACAGGATCGATGTCCCATAAATGTTCATGTCTTTTTTGTGGATCCACAGCTATTTTAAAATATATCCTCTTGCTTCATGTTAGTGATTCTTTATGGAAGCAGTAACTGCAGCAGATGCTGTCAGGATTCCCCATGCCTCCTGCATCCTTTGCATGTTCATGTGGTCCCCAGCACTGCCAACCAGCACTTCCTGCCTCCCCTGCCTAGTGATTTTTCTCTAGAGCCGCAGCAAGAGCCGCTCCTCTGTCTATGGAACAGCCACACAGCAGTGCTGGGGAACTGTCGGCAGTCTGGGAGCAGCGCTCAGCTAGTGACTTCTGAGTGTATGAATCCTCCAGTTCTCTCGCCTCTCACATGGGATAAGCATGAGTTCTTTACATTCCCTTGGAGTTAGATTCTACAGTGGCGCACTGTACTATCTGATTTAACAGCCACAAGAAAGAATAAGTTTGAGTCATTTGTGGTCAAACAGATGCATCTTGAAGCCATAATACTAAGGGATATAAATTACACAGAAGGTTAAATATAGGATGCTTTCTCTTATCTGATAAATGCGAAACACAAGTAATTTAAGAGTCAAAATATGCAAAAGATAAATGATAAACAGGTAGATTTCAGGGAGACGAGAAGAGGTCTGTGGATAGAGGGAGACAGGAGAGTGGGAAGGAGAATGTGATGTCAAGATGATTTTGTGGGATACGCATGTGTACCTGTTCCTCAAGACAAACGTGATATTATGTATTGAAAATACATACTTATAAAATAATAATGATTATGATAATAATAATAAACAACCCTGTCTCTGTCGCTTTCCCCTTTCTGTATCATGTCCCTTGCTTCCTTGTGGGTATTCTTTTGTCTCTATACAACATGACTCTAAATCCTGGCCTAAAGCCTACTTCTAAGGGAAGCTTAACTGAGATACCGACAGTTAAATCACACACAGCACTCCGTGATAAAAGCTAAGAATCCTCTTCCTCTTTCTAAATCCTACTCCAGAGGGACAAACCCTGTTCAGTCCTTCTTCCCGTTCTTTTGATGGTAACTTCATTCCTGTACATAAAATGCTTTTATCTCTGTCTTCCAATTTATTGTTATTTTAGACCACCTCTGAGGACGTCCTTACCTGAAACAATATTGTCACTTATGACACTGGCTGCACTCTTTAGCATTTGACGTGTACATTGTAATGTGTGGTTGCTATTATAGGCTATGTTTGTATTAAAATATATTTCAATGTCTAGTTCTCAATAAATCAACCTTAGTAATCGATTCTGATATCCCACTTGAAGTTAGGGCAGTTCAAGTTGCACATTTTTTGCCCATGTTTCCACTACGTAGTTCTTACTGTGTTCAGGTTGGTGGAACTTTCTGGTCTTTCTGTGGCCACAGCTCACTTTCCATGCCCGGTCCGGGAGCACATTGTGACTAAATCCTGGGAGGGAAGACAAATGTCAGTAAATGTCAGCAACCTTAACGCGGAAAATTGTATTGGACAGAAGCTAAACAAATATATGAAATTATGTGGGATTCTGTTTTCCATTTCTTTGAACCCCAGATTAAAATATGCAGTCACAGGGCTGGGGATTTAGCTCAGTGGCACAAGGGCCTGTTTGCAAGTTCAAGGTCATGAGTTTGATCCCTGGTACCAAAATTAAATTAAATTAAATTAAAGAAATAAAATAAAATTTGTAGTCACTAAAAATATTGCTAAAATGAAATACACTCTTTTATCTGAATTTTACCAGTTGCTTAAAATCATGCCATATTTTTCATTTGTTTCATACTATTGGGTCATTGGTTTTAGGTAGTTGTGTGTGTGTGTGTGTTTTGTATTGTTTCTCTGGAGAAACTTATTGCTTTTTGTTGATTTAATTACTTTTATTTTGTCATTATTATTACTATTATTATTATTATTTGGTACTGAGGATCAAACTCACAACCTCATGCTTGCCAAGCAGGTGCTTATACTGCTGAGCTAAGTCCTTAGCCCCATCTTGTTACTTTTTCTCAATAGCTCACTCCAAATTCTTTTTTTTATTTTGAAAATTTTTCTCTATGCTTCAACCCGTATTCTCAAAACATATTTCTAAACTCTGGAAATCTGATGATAGCAGCAAAGGTTTTGGACCTTGTAAAATATTCTCATGAAAATAAATATAACAAGTTGATAGCAAAATTATAAACTCATAGGCAGTGTTTACAACAAATATAAATGATAAATTATCCCACAAATTCCAAAATACAAACTTGAGAGGGAACAGCAATAGTTCCAAAATTGGTGCTGGGTTTGAATCCCCACCGAGAGACAGTAGGATGGGCTCAATGGACTATGGGATTTAGAGTTAGGGTTTTTGAGGTAATTAGAATTGTCTAGATCATTGGGGTGGGAAAGCAGGATTAAATACTCATGGCTTTATAAGCAAATGGAACCAGATGTAGTAATATTCACCTGTAATCCCAGCACTCTGTGAGGCTGAGGTAGGAGATCATAAATTCAAACTTAGCCTATAATGACTTATTGACATCCTGGTTTTTTAAAAAAAAGCATTACAGTAGCATGTAGCTCAGTGGAAAGACTCCAGGGGTATCCCAATATTCCAGAGGATAAAAGAGACAGATCATAAGATACTCAAATGCACACTCCTTTTCTTTATAACTGAAAGAAAAGGCAACAGAAAGGAAACTAATACAGACCACATGCTAAAGGGAAATTTCTAAGAGTTGAATCAAATTTGAGTAATTTCAGGACATGAGAAAAAAAGAAAAAGTAGATCTAAGTAAAAATAAGGTATGGAGAAGGGCAGACTCTGTATTTTTAACACAATTGGAAAACAGTTATGTATAAAAAGCTATGAAGCTGGAAAAGGTATCTGAATGAATGCACCTCTCGGAAAAACTACCTTAGTTTAAATTAGGCAATAGACAAGTGTCACGATCAAATTCCATAAACAGGTTTTGAGAAGAAAAAAGAGAGAAAACAAGAATAGTTCCTCTAGACAATGAAAACAATCTAAAAAGACACATAAATTACAATTACAGAAACCACAAAGAAGTGCCAAAATTCATGACAAGATTAGAAATAAAGGGAGGTGGGCGGCACTAAGCCAGAAATAACACCAAAGCAACTAAACATTAAAGATAATATTATAAGAAAACACAGATTGAAGAAGATAATTGTTTTAATAAAAAAAACTGACAGAAACTTGAAAATGACAATTTGTAAAGGTAGGTAAAGAAGATTTAGCCTACAGGTAAAAAGATGCCAGTTAGTAATTGACGACTAACTGAAATAATTAGAATCCCACTGTTCAGCAACCCCAGGTAAAACACAAAACCAGGCTTTGAACACTAAATGCTTTTACTTGGGCTGTGAAATGAACAAAAGAAGACCTTAGAGACCTCCTGAAGCGAGAACACAACACCACTTGGAATATCACCAAAGGAGTGGATCCCAAGGATGATCAGTCCTCTGGATCTAGCCAAGGATGCTCCGGAGAGGCAGAGGGCAGAGGCGAACAGGAGAAACCACATCTCATTACACAGGGTGAGACGTTCTGCAGGTCAAATGGTCCTTTCACAGACACACTGTAAGGAAGGAGATTGACTAGTGGTTTTTTTCTGTGTTTAATGAGCAAAGCTAAATTCTAATGTTGGGGCATATACCTTTGTGATAAACCATAAATAATAACATTAAGATAGTGGGGGCTTCCGCAGAAAGGCAGGAAGCCATGAGTAGAAAGTTCTACAGAGAATAGTTTGGGGGTCACAGGCAAATGTTTGTTTTGTCACGGGTGATGGTTAGAGGGTGTGTATCTTTTAATAGTTCAGGACAAATGTGTGCTTTTTCATAGTTTGGGGGGGCGGGGTCTGTGCATTTATTCAGTAAAACTTGTTTTGGAAAAAGAAAAGCATCCCCTCCCAGAAAAGATAGACACGGAAAAGAAAATATTTTTGACAGAAAATGGATAAGAGGTTTTGAATAAAGTTATTTTTATCATAGTGATAAATGCATTAAAATGTGAGCACAAGTTACCCTTCTTATCAAGGACTCAGGGACTCTTTCAACAGACAGTCACTGTTTCAAATGCCTCCTTCATTTCTAGAGTCAGGAGGATAAAGACAGGTGTGGCACGTATTTTCTTTGCTAGACATTTTACAGGCAATGCAAAACTGTTCTTTTTGTCTGTGTGGTCTCTGTTTTCTCTTTTTCTTTCTTTTTGTTTGTACATGGGATAAAGGGTAGAAAAAGATGATGTTACACAGGTTTGAGAAGATTTTTCTTTAGTAGTTTAGTGAGCTGAAGAGTATTATGAAATATTTATGGCTTAGTACTTTGGATAAAGAAGATAAAGAGACGGTAGTGTATTCAAGACTCAGCTCTGCTTTCAGTGAAGAGGTATTTTTGCTTGGGTGATTTATCCTGTTTAAATCCTAATAGTCTCATTTGTAAATGGAAATTGTCCTGGCTGGTTGAGAGGAAGGAGGGAGCTCTTAGTGTTTGGGGGGGGGGGACTTGAGGAACATCCCCACCCCCAGGTCAGGTGTGCATTCTCACTTTTGTGTACCTGACCAGCATAGAAGAAGTGGAAAAAGGCCTTTGTGCCTAGAATACTGCCACCCCGGACAGCGTTATCATGCTTGGAGACCTTCTTCCATTTTCTGGCACAGACAAAAGTGCCATGTGTGTGTACCCTGGTAAGGGCACTGTGGCCAGAAATCATCACAGGCTACAACAGGCTGAAAGCTGTTTCATAATAGAAACTGTAGTGTACTCCAATTAAAGCAAATGGTTGAAAAACAAGGACCTAATTCTTTGAAAGAAATTCTCTGCTTCCGAGGAAATGACCGATTGGGTCTTCAGAAACAACTTTTGAGCACCAGCAGCATGAGTGTCTTCCTGACTGTCCGTTGCACGGCACAGGGATGCAGTGGGCATGGCGGGGGTGGAGGTGGAGGTTGTGGCCCTAACTCTCCTGCAGTGGGTGTAGTCGCACCACAGAAAAGTAAATGCAACACCTGGCACTCTTGCTCCCACATCTCTTGCTTGCTCTCTCTCTTTTCTAGCTTTCTTGCTCTCCCTTTCTTTTGAAGATGACTAGTAAGCATTTACCAGCTCACCAAGAACCAAGGTTGATCTCAACAACCACAGAGTATCCTTGTATCACTTTACTTCATGCAATTAAAAATCATCTTAATCAGGTTGGTAATGACAACTCCTACTTTCAAATGCTGCTTTTATTTGCCGTATAAATAATTATTAAACTCTTACCATTTGCCAGCTGCAGCTGAGGTAAATGAGGATACGGGGTGAACAAAAGATTCCCTGTTCCTGGCTCCAAGTGAACAGCTAGGGAAGATAAAACCAAGCAAACAAAGAATTATGCAAAGATCTGTTCTCTAAAGACAGAGTTTGGGTACTTGGAGAGTTTACAACAAAGAAACCTGACTCACATAGGAAGGTCAGGCAAGGTCTCTAACTTTTTAAAGAGGTGAGTAGGACATTAAGGATGAGAAAGTGGTGAGGGGTGTGTGCGTGTGTGTGCGTGTGTGTGTGTGTGCGTGTGTGTGTGTGTGTGTGTGTGTGTGTGTGTGTGTGTGTGTGTGTGTAGGAGGAGGACAAGGGAGAGCAAACGTGAAGACCTGAGGTGGCAGAAAGCTCCACATCATGAACCTATTATGGTACTTTGGGTGCCATAGTTAGGATTTTTTTTTTCTGAACAGAGCGAAACCACCCAACCACCCAAGAGGAGGAAATATTAAGCTTTTGTCTGCAAAGGCAAAGAAAAGTCAAGGATGTTCATTCACATTGTGATATCACTATAGTGGATGCAAAAAAACTGAGGAAAAGGAGTCAGGAGATTAATGGAAAGACCAAGAGGGATGATTTGGTGGCTAATAAATAGGATCCTATACATTAAATTCTTAGCTATTGTAATCCCAAGTACTGAGTATGGTAATCCAAGTATTGTAACCCCTTTTTAAGTCTTCCTCACAATCCAAAAAATTATATCTGTGATCCCTTTGAGACATTGGAGTCCCAGCAAGTTAATTCCAATCTACCATCTCCAATGCTATGCATGCAAGAGTAAAGACACTAAGATATATTCCAAGTTAAGGGCAGCCAAGAGTTCTTAAATCCCATCCATGTGAGGATATGCGGACAAAGGCCCTGGTCCGAGGCCTCTCCCAGAATGCATTATCTTGTGAAAAAGGAGGTGATTCGAGGATCAGTGATAGAGAAGACCATGGGAACTACTTGAGTAACTTGAGCTGCCTAGCCAGGTGGGGAGAAAAACATCTTTGCAAAATTGCAAGGAGAATGACTTGGAGAAGGATCAATCTGCATAATATAATTAAGATAACATTTGAACGGTTTTAGGAAGCTGTGGCTTCAGTTTCTGATACGTGAATTTTTGTGCCCTGGGGAGTCATAGCCTTTTGCCTTGAGGCTCCTACTCAGCTGATATTCTGGAGCTGAGTGGCTCTACCATCCTGCTGTGTCTTTTATAGAAAGACTATGTGAGGAAAACAAGATACTGTCTGATGGCTTTAGTCTTAGTTGCAATGCTTAGAGCCAGTTGAAGGGAGAAAGAAATACCTTAGTGAGCTCTGTATGCATCAGTATTGGGAAATCAGTCTTAATATAATCAAATTGTTCTGCATTCAAGAGAAGTCGTTCAAACTGTCTCCTATGTTAGCATGGTGTCTGGTGTGTACAAAATTTCTCATAAGTACTAAACATTACTACTATTAATTACAATCACTTGGGAAATGTTTTCAACCCTGAGTTTCCACTGCCTGTCTTGTGAAATAAGAATAACAGCCATCCCAAAGTATAAACACAAAACAGGAAACATGTGCTAAGCTATAAAGCACAAGTAATTTCTGTTAGCGGATGAGTATGGCCAGTAGAGTGGCCCCATTTCTCTTTTATCTCCAGGATATTTTCATGCCTGTGGAAATTGCTCTTGGCTCCCAGAAAACAAAACAAAATGAAATAAAACAAAACAAGAAAACAACTCTTGCACATGACTTAGCTCTGGAAGTGCAACTGGCTTCCTTTGTGTGGACACAAGTACTTTTGTTCCTTGACACTCAACAGACCTTGTGTGCAGGAGGAAAGGTGTCCGCTAGGAGCTGCCTGTGAGTATGCAGTCCAGGCACATGTGCTCTGGCCAGATTCCACACTGCAGTTGCCAGGGCAGCCAAGCCTAAACGTAGAGGCCCTGCAGGTTTAACGATGTATTGACGGAGGCTTTTAGAAACGTATGCTTTCTGTTTGTGCCAAGGGGGTGTTTTTCCTCTGCTCCCCATTTTCTGCAGGTGGCCCATTTATGTTAACTGCCAGCCACTTCTTTCTCCTTTGATTCAGGGAAATTGCTTGTCTTCTCCATACATTTCAGATTCAACAACCCTTTATATTTCCTGTGTCTCTCCGTATCCCCGCTGTCTCCGTGTTGCAAAGGGGAAATGATATTTTTCTTATATTTTTCTTAGAAAACACAATCCCACAGAATAAAACATTTCCATGAGTGGGAAATCAATCTGGCAACATTTATACATTTATACCTGGGCAGTGAGCGATTTGACCGGAAATGGTTTCCTTCAACACCTGAGTTCCTTGTTTTCTTTTTAATAATCTGATTTTAATGGTTTGCTTTTGACAAATCATGAATTTCCGCTGAAAGGGATACATATGACACCTCATTCCTCTGACTGGTGACAGGAGTTTATGAAGTCTGCAACAGGAAAGAGAGAAGAAGGGAAAGGCAACTGTGAGAAATAAAGAGGTGACCCCGTTTAAAGAAACCCTGGTCCCTGATGGAGGTGAAGGTTAGTGCAGGAGCATCCCCTGTGATTAGGAGAGGAAGGCTCAGGGGAATGGATGATACCCGGAGGCAGCAACCAGACTAAAATGAGCAAAGAAGCATCCAGGAGGACCTACCGGGTACAAAAGGACAGGCAAAGGCATCCTTAAGTAGGTGTAGCTTAGAGAAGATGAAAAACACTCAAGGCAAAGAGACATGGACAGCAAGGTGGACTCGTGGCTTGGTGCGGAACTATCAGATCTAGCAGAATCCAACAACAAGCAACAGGTTGTGTGTGTACAGGACAGAGAAGCAAAGGAAACCTGCGCTCCTGTGAATGCCTTTCACAGGGTCGAAACAGGTGTTAGGCAGCGTAGGAATTTAATTATTCATTTTGGAGACCTGGAGGACACAGTGATAGGTCCTTCTGGAGGTTATTGTGAACGAGGAAGGAAATAAATGAGTAAACAGGAATAAATGAGTCAGGTAATGTGAGCCTTCTGAATGGTCACGCATAACCTGTCCCCGAAGGGACCTCTGTTTTCCTGAGAAGCAGTGTTCTGTAGTAATGGAGTTTGACAGTCTGTGTGACTGGGTACACACTATACACACACATACACACACACACACACGCTACACACACACACACACACACACACACACACACACACACTTCTGGGCCTCATTTTTCTTATCTGTTAAGTGAATATTGGGTGCTACTCATCAGAATGGAAGCACCTGACTCCTCACTCACAATGCAGGGGCCTGAACTCAGTCATTCCTGGAATAATCAAATAAAATGCTACCCCACATATCCTTTGCTTGTCTAGCATTTCAAATTATAGAACACCATTTTTTCTCCCTCTGATCTGACCTACCATACCCTCCCTCTTTGCAAAGTTTACCTGCAGACTCAGTATGATGTGAGCAGTTTTTCTGCTGAGTCTCAGATACATATGACAGAAGTATCTCATAAAGGTGGGGACCCTCAGTTTGTATATCTGGGGCTTCAGAACACACCACCGGCGCATCGGAAAGCAGGTGCATTCTCAAAGATGAGATTTGTTCCTGATGATGTGCTGGAAGGTCTAACAGGAAAGATGCTATGTAAAATTATGCTGGGGGAGGCTTTCTGGTCTATTTTGTTACATCTTTACTAAGTCATAGTCAACAGTGTAAACCACTGACACAAGTTTAAGGTATCACATGGCTTATATTTTGCATGATTCCAGAACTTTCCAAGAATAGTACAAATTGGAGTTCATTCAGCTAAGTGTTCTCTTCCTTCTTTTAATTATCTTCCTATCTCCAAGGGCCACTTGTACTACAAAGAGCCTTACACTGATAAGATTCCTGGATGACCGACCCCACAGTGGTGTTTGGAGGATTGAGTTAAATATGGTAGAGTATATAAAGTACCTTAGTGGAGAAGACACAAATGATAATTGGATTCTTTGTCCTGCACCGTTCCTGGGTTGAATTTGACTCTTTCTTCCCTCAAACCTAGCAATATGCACCCTGCCTCTCTAGTATGGATTGTTTCCTTCTGCCTTGTTCGATGTCAGCTTTCCAGCTGGACTGTATGCCCCTGGGGAGTATGAGTCAGGTCTTATTTATTTTTACAACCTTCCCAACCAAATTTAACCAAAACATCTGGAAGAAAAAGGCTCCCTTCATTAAAGCTGCCTCTGTTTTGACCAGCATTCATAATAACTCTAGGGGTTTTGACAATTCCTTGTTTCTTCTCTGGGCTTTGAACTTGACCTCATTTCTAACCTGTGTCTATACTTCTCAAATTAATAGAAAGTAGAGTCCGTGTCCTAATTTAAATGAAAGTTAACTTGGTTTTGAAAACGCTGTGAACTCTTGGTGATAGGCTCCAAGGGAGAGGAGTTGCAGTATGTCATGAAGACCTTGGACAAGGACAAGGAAAATACCCTTCAGTAGGGGGACATTTGAATCTCCTTGTTGAATACAGAGAGGTCTGTGGTCTCTCAAGCACAGCTAGTGTTTCAATTGTGTCTTCTCTAGGAGAGAGCTTCTCAGAGCAGACCAGAAACACCGTCTCCTTGAAACTTGTGCGATATCTCCACCCTGAAATCAGACCTGAATTAGCAATCTACATATCAACAAGCAGACCAGGAGATTTGAAGCACTCTTAGTTGAAAACCACTAGTTGTTAACAGTATTTAAGCTTGCTCTGTGAGAGGGGAACAAACAGGAAACAGAAGGTCTGGCATTCTCTTTCCTAGCTGAACTCCAAATGAGTAACGCTAACCAGGCCTCTCTCCTGCCATCTCTAGGCTACATGGGAATTTTTTCTAAATTCTTTTCTTAAACCTTTGTATCCACAAAGCTCAGTAAAATTTCAGTAGAACTAGATTAGAGAACTAGCAATGTAAACTTCATGCATTTTCTGTTGAAAGGAGGATCATCCCTCCTTTTTGGGCAAGAGAGGAAGTCTGTTTTTTTATCAATCCTTGCAAAATCTGTCTGGAAAACAGAGCTCTCTGAAACACCAAATTAAGCTATACTGTAAAATCTATTTTCTTCTCAGTACATAAGGAGATTTTAAGTAAAGCTTAGGCAATTATGGGAAATAAGGAGCATGTAACTAGTGTGGTCATGAGTTAACTTGTTCTATGATTTTGGAAAGGATGGCTGACCCTGTCTGTCTTCATATGGGAAAGATAGCCATAGTTTTGTTTGTTAGCTGATGCAGAGTTTGAAAACAAAACAAAATTTGTTTGCAAACTAAATTGTTGGCAAAAGAGCAGCATTTGTGAATTGAGACACCAACGTGTAAGCGTCCAACTCTAGGTGGGACAAGCTTATGTAGATTCACTCCTTGTTTCTGCTTTGAAAATTGTTTAGTCCAGATTAACGCTCCTCACTTCTCAGCAGGTCATCAGTATGCACTCACATGCTCGGGCTAAGGAGCAATAGTCCTGAGCATGGGCTGTACGTATACTCCACAGTCCTGGGCTGCGGAACTGGTCTAGTTCCACCGTGCTCTAGTTCTGGGAAAACAGTCCTTACCCTCTCATAGTTGACAGTGCAGCAGTCATGGGCAAGCAGGCAGAAAATTACGAACAATGGGCTGTCTCTTGCAACTTGTTTCATGTGGGGGAGTCAGTAAATATTTTCAGTTAAAGCAGTCTGTAAATATTTTCCAAAGGAAGTGGCTGACATCTAAAATATAAACACGAGTTTGCCATTGAATATGTGACTGAGAGGGTTAAATTAAAGTAGGTTTGACCTAAAGCTGTTTCTATACACATTTTTAAGTTTGGTAGAAAGCTTCTTCATACACAATGAACCATAACCTAACCAGATGTACAGACAGACTGTCATCTAACCTAAGAGTAGACTTGCAGTGTGGAACTGAGTGTTAGCCAATCATAGCAGCTGAAACTCCCATAAATCAAAAACTGAAAGCTACCAAAACATAACCATATTAGGTAAACGCGGACAGCAACCAATCAGATTTTTTTCTGTATGTTACTTCCTGGTCCCTGGCTATGAGTATAATCTGCTTATGTGGTTGGGTGGGGTTTTCCAAACCATTTAGTTTGAATTGGTACTGGATATTTGCAGAGTTTCTGTGCATGAACAAAGTACAACATTTAATGTGTGCAAAGTTTTTCTTTTGGCAAGAGGATGAAATGGAAAGGAAGTGGAGTGATGGATAATGTAACAGAAAAAGCTAAAGGCACCAACAAATGAAAGATGGTGTATTAGAAGCACAAAGGAAATGAGAAAGTGAGAAATGAGAAGGGACTTTATGTGAAGACATGATTATGGAATTGCAGGCAGTCTGCTGCTGCAGCTTTTAGGAGGTATGTTAATACGTGAGTGAAAGTTTGACTGGAATGTAACTATGGCTGGATAACACGTAAGCAAATACTTAGCTGAAGAAGCCACCACACATAAAATTTCTAGAGAGTAAATTCAACAAGAAATGCATCAAAACTTTGTAGAAAAAAAATCTTAAAACTCTCCTAAAAGGCAGATACAAAGACTTAGACAAATACACATTTTATGTTCTTCACATTAAAAATATGTCTGTTCTCCCCAAGTTAATATATATTTTAAATAATTCCAATAAAAATACCAAAAACACTTTCTGGACACATATAAACCTCCCCTCCTGCAGTTTCCTATCTTGAGATCTAGACAAGATGATTGCAAAGTTAAAAAGAAAAAATAACCAAGAATAGTCAAGAAGATCCAAATGAGAACATCACAAACAATAATGGATATTTATCAAATTTAAAAAGCATTATCTGCCATTATTTTTATAGCATATTATTGGAAATAACCCCAAATTTCATCATTAGCAGACTGACTGAATAAATTAGGCTATGCCTACTCCATGAATTACTAAGTAATCATGTAACAGAATTGGAAAGAATTATATGTAGTAAGTGGAGATATTTCCAGAATATTATTCACTGCAAAAGGAAAGTGTAGACTACCATTTTTTATTTTATTTTATTTTATTTTTATTTTTTGGTCTTTTTCCTTTTTTCCGTACCGAGGATCGAACTCACGACTGCCTGCTTGCAAGGCAGGCGCTTATGCCGCTGAGCTAAATTCCCAGCACCTAGACTATCATTTTTATTATGCTAATTTTACTATGTATAATAAAACTGAGAAAATAATGACAACTGCAAAGAAATGTTAAATTTCACACAATAATTTTGACAGCAGTATAAATTTGGTCAGTCCACGTTTAATGTAAGATAAAGCAAATAAGTATATATCTCAATGTTAATAGAAACCAAGGATTTTCACATAAACTTATACTGATGTAAAGCACCTGTATCGTTAAACTTGAATTTGAAATATCAACATGAACTAATTTTTAAATGTATATATTTTGCATTGGTTCACACAGAAAGCGTAAGAGCAAAAATGCTTTCTTAACAATGAGCACCTTTAGCACGTAAATTTTGCTTCTTAAGTATCTTTCTCAAGAGATGTAAATAAGGTTCCTCATGAAACTGCTCGCTTACGTCTAGATCAGGGAAAGTATATAACAAGCCTGAGATATATTGATTACCTCAAAAGCAAGACAAACCAAAACTTTTTCAGAGATAATGAAGCACGTTAACGTGAAAGCCAGCTCAAAGGAGCTCCCGCTGGACAAATTCAGTTCATAATAAGCTTTGAAGGGAACACAAACTATAACTGATAAGAATATGCTAAATAAGACAGAAATGAGAGAGAGAGAAAAAATTAAAACTCACTTGCTGCTTCTCAAGGTAATATTATGCCAACTTCTTATTCTAAAAATTAATAACTAAAAAGAAAATTTAAACATTTGCTCTGCTTTTTAAAGAAGAAATTTTAGCTCTAGTGGAAGAAACTGTACTTTGTTGATGGGATTTTCTTCTCTATTGAAAAATTCTGATTTCTAAGGTGAAAGGAGTGATATAATTTAGAAATCACCATTTGGAAATCCTCAGTGAAATGATAAAGGAAGGCACAGAGAAACAGTAGATGATAAAATCATTAGATGACAAGTATGGAGTGGGAGTGTATTTACATGGTAACAAAATTCACTCCAGAGATAACATGTTAATTCCAAAGAGGGAGAAACAACTTTAATCAATGATCAGTTTAGCATTACTAACAGTAGAACAAGTTATCAATCTTACCTATTTTCTGATACATGTTATGAAATATGAACTGTCACCTCTGAAAGACTCTTGCAAAAAATGTCAATCCTAGTTAATTGTTCAGGAATATCTTTTGGCCTCAAGAAAATAAATGGATAAAGGAAAAATTACATGGCACTATAACGAAACAAGATGACAAACCCAGAAGTTGAGACTGGGGGCTTGTTCTCTTTGTAAAACACAAAATTCAAAGCAAAAATGTTTAAAGCAGGGAGATGGTTATAGAGTATAGATTTAAAAAAACCTAAGCAGATATAGGAACTAACTGTATAAATACTGATGAAGTTTTAAACACTGGAAAAAGAAAGACATTTGGGGAAATTTGCAAATGGACGGGTATTAGGTGATATGAAAAATTTATGTTAATTTTCCTAAGTAGGATAATCACGTCCCGGAACATAAGAGCATATCACTTTAGGAAATTCCTGCAGTATTTAAGTGTCTGAAAATATCTTTAAAATGATTGAGCCAAAATTAAGAAGGCAGAAGAAGAAAATAGTAGATGATTTTATTTTTTTATACTGTATGATTTTAAAATGCCTTTGATCCAATCCATTAACATTTGTGTATATTTGAAAATGCTAAGTATGGAACTTAAAAAGAAAAACAAAAGTCTGATTCCTAAGTTAATCAACTGGACAAGTGTTTTAATAACACACCCAGAAAAAGAAGGCACAGTAACCCCTGGGGGACAGGTAAGATTAGTAGACTGAAACAGCATGTCTTAGTGCAGGAAGAGAAGGGCTTTTCTCTTCCATGAGTTCCCCTTGCTAAATGTCATCTTGCCCTGCTGCTCCATGTGGGAGACTACGGAAAGCCACCTTAGCATGTGGAGGTAGAGAAAAAGGTCTGGGAGGTATTTTGACCTTGAAGTTAAGCCTGTGATTTAACTTAGGCTACCAGAACTCCTACTTTTAATCTGTGTTTATTAGACAGATTTGATGTAGAGGAAATAACTGTAACTGCCAACCTGCTAGATGTCAGATTTGCTGAGTTCCCCAAAACCGAAGAGTGAATTCTAAGGAATAACAGCGGTTTAAGAGAAGGAAAATGTTATTGAGAGCAATACCTCCTGAAAGACAGAAGAGGACCTGAAAGTGGGTTGCCAGAGTCCACTTCTGTGAGAACTTTGTACACAGCAAACTTATGAGGTGGGTAAAGTGTGGAATGAAATTATGATCAACCAGTAAGAGTACAAATACAGCCACTTAAGTAATACTGATTCAATGGAGAAGAAGATCAACATCCCAAAGGAACTTTTCAAAAAGGGATGAATCAGGAGGTCCAGGTCACCCATCTGGGTTGTTGATGTCTATCTAGGCTTTATTGGGCAAGGTAATATCAATTATAGTGTATTGTTTATTCCTTGGGCAGGCGTGTAGGCCTGGTCATTCTGTGTTTATCTTGAGGGCTTCCCTTCCACAGATGCATCTCCAGCCACAGCTGTAATGTGTTTTTATCCTCTGCTGACTCTAATCCCTAGCTGAATGTCTATAATATTTCTACCTCTCTTACCTGTCTATAGTAGATTTAAGGCTAATTTAAGGGCAAAATTTTTAAAACTGGTTCATATACTGAGGAAGAAAGTGTTAAAACAATCTCCATTTTATGAAGTATTCAGTTAGGTAAACTGTGATGCTATCTTGATGCTACCTTGACCCTCCGGCAGCATACATACACACATACATATATATGCCCAACAAAAAAGAAACATGAACTAAAAAGATCTAAAGTGAGATCTATATCTGAGTATTTATTACATTTTTTGAATCTATATAAGATGAAGATAAAAGTTTTAAAAGCTGCATCACTAGAAATTAGGGAAATACAAATTAAACCATATAATGTTATAGGCAACTGAATTACATAGAAATATAGACAGATAGAGCTGGACCCTTGAAGGAGCCAGTGCAGAAGGCCAGATACTTTACAGCTGTGGGGGAGACAGACACCTCCCACTGTGGAACAGACCTTAAGACAAAAGATTAAGCAAATACACCCACATCCTGAGAACTGATGTTTCTCAGAGTGAGCTATGACTCTGAGGAAGCCAGCAGTCACCATTCCAACTTTCTATGGGAAGGGTCACTGTTCTTTAAGCATGCCCGCTTGATAAGTGACTCACTTCCCCATTTGTCCCCAGTTTAATCAATTTTACCTGAACAGTTGCTCTCACTGGTTGACCATAGTTCTGTTCCACCTCATGCCTGCCTGCCTTGTGAGCTGCTATGTGTTTCCCACCTTAGACCTGCCTCACTTTATGGTTTTACTCTAGAAAAGTCCTTAGAAAAGGCAGAGATTTGGGCAACTCACTTGGGACCACTTCTGTCTCTCCTTCTTTCTCTCAATAAATATATTCTGCTCTTCTGTTGTTCCTAAAATGCATTCTGCAATTTTAGAGAACACAAACTCATATCAGACACATAGTAGTTTGGGAGTTTCGGTCCCCTGTATCAAAAAGACACAATTATATACCTACTAGATTGATAAAAATTAAAGATAATATTAAGAAAAGACAATGCTAACTCAATTGTGGAGCAAATGAAACTCTCATACATTGTTAGAAGGAATGGTATAGACACGATAAATTAATTTGGTTTGGAAAGCAATTGTGATCCATCCCACGGATCAGTCCACGGGCCTTTGCCTGGAGAAGGGACAGGGATGAAAGGCAGGGCAAGAGAAAAGAGACACAGACTCTGCGGGATTCCATTCAAGTCTAGTTTATTTTTAAAATGGCTACAACTTATATATGGTGGAGGCGGGCTAATGGGGCAGGAAGAGGGCAAGGACTGTTATCTGATAGGTCATCATCACATCCAGATATATGACGTAAGCAGGAGAGGATTATGGGGGATGTAGGCTGAAGCGGGAAGTTGCTCACATCATGCGCACTGTAGGCAAGGGGAGGATCATGGGAAATGTAGGCTAACACACAAAATGCCCTCAGGTGGGAGGGGCAGGGCAGCAGCTGCCATTCTGAGCCACTCCCTACACAATTGTAACCTGTAAAATTGAAACACACCACCCAGATGAATGACCCATTCCTGGGCATTTCCTTAAAAGAAATAAAAAATCTATCTGCATAAAATCAATAAGCATATGTTTATAGAGATTTTTGTTTAAGATTCCCAGCACTGGAAATAGCCCATGTCTCATGAAACTAATGAATGACTAAACAAAATTTAGTGTGTCTATGTAGCAATGATGAGCATATGGGAATGCGTGTATTTGTTTTTCTTTTAAGACAAAAAATGTTAACGGATGAGATGTTTTTCTAAGCTAAAACCTCAGTATTCAGGTTTAACTGCTGCCTTGGCATTTTGTGATAAATAATTGGATTTTGGGTTACAGTTTGGGCGCTCGTCTCTAAAAGGTTCACTTTCGCTGGTACAATATAACACTCTTCAACAATAAAAAGGAATAAAGTACTCATTCACACTACTGAATAGATACTTGTCCAAATAACAGAGTACTATTAAACAATAAAATGCAATGACATATCCATCCACACACCAATATGCTTTGTAAAACATTACAAAAAGTAAAAAAATAAAGAAAAAACAAACCTTTTCAAAAGGCTAAACAATGTATAATTTCATTTTTATGACATTCCAGAAATGACAAAACCACAGGGCCATGGGTAGGCATGACGTTGACTCTAAGAGGGCCCAAGGGAATTATTTTTTGCAGGGCAGAGGGGGCCAGGTGAGTCACGAAGCTGCTCAATACCTTGATTATAATTGTGGTCACCACACTGCAGACATCTGTCAAAACTCATGGAACTGTCTGTTTTTTAAAGAGTGAGCTTCCCGTGTGTAAATTATATTCGCTCTTAAAAATGCTTAAAATGCAAATGACAGTGACCAACAAGGCTGAGCTAGTGTCCAGTGATAGTAAAAGCAGGTTAATTGGCTGACGACCACGGGGGGGGGGGGGACTGACTTCATGACCCTTCTTGATTTTGCTAAGAACTGTGAAGTGCTAGGGGCTTATGGAGAAGAAAGACAAAGAGCTGCCAACTCTATAGAGGGAGCAGTTGGCCACACTCATTCCTGTGGCTAAGGGGAGCTCTTCCAGTTCATTGGGGCAAGTTCAGTGAAACTATTCATTTGCTAATGTTTCTTAGGGTGCAGTTTCTCAGCAGTATTATTGTCAAGCCCAGCCAGGATCTCTAGGCTTTGCATACCTCAGGTCTTCAATAAATTCTTTTCCTTAATTGCCAGTAAAATATTCCAAGACCAAGATTAAATATCATAAGCATTGCATATTGAAGCTTTTAGCTGTGTATGTTCAAGAGAAAAACCTCATGAATCCCTGCCCTAAAACTTCTTCCTGGGATGTCTCTGGACAAACAGGGTGATAGGACACAGTGGGAGGACCCGGAACATAGAGTCTGAATTCTGGAATGGCTTTTCTCCAGGCACATCACTGATCTGCTATGTGTCTTCCATGTCTGATTGGTTAGGCTCAATTTTCCCACTTGTCCAATGGAAATATCAGGTATTCCAAGCAACAAAGTATATTCTGTACGTATGATTTGTAAGCTGAAAAATGTTACTTATGCAGGGAAGCAAAGTCCCAGGCGTGAATTCCCTTAGATGCATCCCTGGGCTCCCGCTTTCCCCTGCTAGACTGTTCTGATTCTTTGTTCTGTCATTTTTACATCTGTGACACGATACTGCTGCCTCCTCTGAATGTCCCCAGTTCCCATTAATGCAGCCCCTAACAATGACTTGAATGAAAGGTAAGGGAAGAGGCCAGAGGGTCTCTGGAAAGAAAGGAAGCTTGTAGCTTTTCAAGTTCAATGAGGCTTAGAGGTTGGAAGGCTCTCCAAATAAAAGGCTGTTTAAAAGAACGCTGAGGTCAGAGCCCGATTTTTTCTCAGACCTCTGACCATTTTCAGCCATCCCTGGCAAGTGTGTTTACCCATGTCTCGAGCTCCCTTCACCGGTCATTACTGCACTCTTCAGTCTGGATCCTTGAATCTGTGATGACACAAATGGAATTACTTGGAAGGTCTGCTGGGGTCGGCCCTCGGAACCCTGAGCAGCAGGTGCAGCCTGGGAGTCTCTATTCTCAGCCCCTGGGACTTGATAAATGCAAATGCTGAGGCCATCAGGCCAGCCACAATAAAGGAGCTTAATCCCTCAGGCAATGTGTGGGAGAGAACCCTCATCCACCAGCCCTCCCCCTCTCCGAAACCCAACTCCAGGCGGAGCATCCCCAGAATAGAGATCTTCCTGAACAAGCCAGGGATTCTTTCCCTTCTAAGTGCAGGCACAAAGGAAGCAAGTCACAGAGGCCTGGGAGGAACCCAGGCTTGCAGGGTTGGCTCAGCCTGGGGCTACAGAGGCTTGGAGAAAATAGTCACTTTATGGCCACTGTCTCTACTAATTGGTGAAAACAGGAGAGAGCCTTTGGGGGCTGATATGAGACACCAAGGTTTGATTTGTCTGTGTACTGGAAATGCACCAGAAGCCTGCCACCAAGGGGCACTGGATTATCATTTGTTCCACACAAGTACAGAACTTGATAATGGTACTGTATTTGGCTTTGAGCTCTAAAGGTTTGTCCCTTTCCCATTAGTTACTGTCACTTCTCAGAGAGCCCGGATTTGAAGGAAAATGACTGCTTTGTATCTCAAAGTTTGGGGATAAGTTTCCACCTCTATCACTTATGGGATCAGAGAGGTAATGGAAAACTTTCTCTTTTTTAAATTTGCTTTTTACTAAGTGGACTGTGCGGGCCTGTCACTGAGGGATACTCTGAAGTACAAACACGGAAATGCACAGTCTAAGATCTCTAAAATCTATGTTGTTCTTCTGGACTTCTCTTTTGCCCAAGACAACCCCCAACCCTTCAAAAACATATATGTTGCCTTCATGGGAGAAAAAGTAAAATGCAGCCAGCATACAACTAGGGGAGTTACAAAGTGCAGTCTTGCATTGTTTAGTTTGTCTGTGTTTACAGATCTTTGTCTTCTGCCTTGCAGACACTTTAGGGGTCTGGTTCAATGACTAAAGTGACATGGCTACTGTTTCTGCCTCAGGTGAAGGGTGCTTTCCCAGTATTCCCCTTCAGTGCTAGAACCACGGTTTTCCTGGAT
Source organism: Cavia porcellus (assembly GCF_034190915.1). NCBI lineage: Eukaryota > Metazoa > Chordata > Mammalia > Rodentia > Caviidae > Cavia > Cavia porcellus. Next base: position 43,541,629 of record NW_026947515.1, on the reverse strand, counting down.
TCAGTTCCCCTTTTGTGGGTATGCAGGTCCCTTTACCTAAGAAGTAGTCTTAGGTCAATGCGGAGGTTCTGAGACTTTGATTCTGGAATAGTAACACAATGGCCCTGTTTAATCCCACAGTATGTATTTCTGTTTTTGTCTGTGGTTTTATTTTAACCCAGGCATAGAACCAGATTTCTTTCTATATAGCATATTTTGAGCTATACCTTTTGAGCTATAAACCTAAGACATGCTTTCTTATGGTCTTTCTTTCTCTTACTTTCTTGCTCATCTCTGGGATGTTTTCTTTCTTAAACACGATTGGCCTAATTCTGGCCAGTGAAAGGTCTGGGCTTGCCTGGCCTCTGCTGCTTGTTCCAGAGCATGCTCTCTTCTGGACATCCTGTCTGTGTTCAGATCTGAGCCTGTGGCGTTATTTCCTGCCTTAGGCATGGGATGCACAGGGCAGTGGAACTCCACTAAAGGTCTTTTCCCTCCACAGGAAGCTCTAGAGAGATGACAGGAGTGACAGCCCAAGTACCCTCCTGCTACTGGCAGAACTTGGCTCATTATCTTCTTTATGTTTTGGGATTCAAACTATCATGTAAATTAGCAATAGGAAATCCATTAGGTCATTTTTTGCAGTCCTCTCAGGGGCTGTAGGTGGGATCAATGTATGTTCTCCAGTTTTTTGTTCTCTCTTGTGTTAAATAATGTAAGCAATGGGGCTTCTATTCTTGAGAGAGTATTACAAATTCTAATAGATTTTCACAGCAAAGAAGGCCTGCCTTTCATCTTTGGCCCTGAGTTTCCCTTCTTTAAATTTATTTCATGACATCATTCCTTGGGTCTCCTTTTACAACAACCTCTCCCTTTTGAGGCTGAAGCCAGGATGATATATTTCTTACAATTGGTCTCTGAGCAAGACTTGTGAGCCCAGTTTACCTGTATTGAGACCTAAATCCAACCTGACCAAATCTTTTCCTCCTGATGCAAACGGAAAATATTATAGACCCAGAGTGAGGAGCCATGCTGGCCCAGTTCCCCATGACACTGTGGGTTAGAGATTCCAATCACATTTTTTCTCTAGGTCTTTTATGCTCTAAACAATATAAATTGTTCAATTCTGTTTCAAACAGCCTGACGTAACACTCAGAAATACCTCTTTTTCTTTCTATATTCTATAGTTACATTCTTCTGCTCTAACATCCCTATCTCCATTTGGAAATAGAGGTGCCTTGGAGGCCCCTGAAGGCTTTGAAAGTTGGTTTCTTAAGCTGTCAGGAGACATTTTTTCGCAGAGCTCTCATAACCTGTGGCCCTTTCTGTCCTGGTCCAGAGACCAAAGTTAGAAATCTGTGACAATTCTAATTTTGCTTGACTTTTATTTGCAATTCTAGAATCAGGTAGCAAAACAGGTTCAGGATGCTATACACCACCACAAGAGTAACTGTATTTATAACCAGGAAAAAGGAATTGCACTACAGAAAGCAGTAGTGAGGGGTATGGACAGCTCCAGGGTACAGCCTGGCCTTGGATTTATCTGAGCCTATTGAGCAGTTGGCCACCCGTGGTTAACTGGATTTCGGCTGCTGTGATCCGCTGAGACTCAACTAAGCGTTACTAAGAAAGTTGCAGTCTGTTTACACATTAAGTTAGGCTTGCTTTGTATGGAAAAGTCTTTAGACAAAATTTAAAATATCTGCAGAGATAGTTTTAGGCTACACTAAACTTAATACCTGAGACTGATAAGACTCTTCTGATGGAATCCTGAGCTAGTGCAGAATGGAGTCACAGGACTGTGGCAGTGTGTCTGTGTCTGTCTGTGTGGTCTCTCTCCCTTTTCTTCCGAAGTCACTCAGATTCAATCATGGAGCTCCACCATGATGACCTGATCTAGTCCTAAACACATCTCAAAAACCCTACCTCTAAATCTAAGTGGTTGGATTAAATTTCTACCCTCTTAAAGCCTGACAATGAAGATTAAATTTCAACACCTGCACAGCCTTGGAGGAAAATTCAAACTATAGCAAGGTAGGGTCTATTTTGTCTGTGTAAAGTGTTGGGGGCCACAATTAAGCTGAACTTTATTGAGAAAGCTAATTCTTTTAGCTTTATGACTTTAGATGTATCATATAACATTTGGGGGCATTTTATTAGTTATGTATTGCCATGTACCAAATTTAATATTTTAAAAGAAGACAAGGACTCTTGTGAAATCACATGGTACATTCGTGAATGTTTGATTGGAGTGTGGAAAAATCTGCTTCCAAGGTGGCTCTCTCCTACGATTGATGGGTTTGTTGGTGCTGCCAATTGGCAAGAGGCAACAACCTCTCTCTTCTCTATGTGGCTGCCCTAACATCTGCAAGACATGTGGCTGGTTTCCTCTAAACCAGCTATCTTGGGACACAAAACAAAACCCTAACAACATCCTTTGTAACTGAACCTCAAACATCACATACTGAAAATTCTGTAATGTACTATTACCTGAATCAGCTTTATTTATGGTGAGAAGGTTTAGAAAGGGCAGGGATACCAGGTGGTAAGGATCACTGAAGATCACTTACAAGGCTGCCAGTTACAGGTACATTTGCTTATCTATGCTTAAAGTTATTTCAACTGCGTAATTTCTGAGCCTAGTATTTCACAATGATAGATTTCATGGATATCCAAATTCTAATAGGAGTTCTGGATTTAACTATGTCATGACTCTGCCATGGGTTTTAGGCACAAAAAGAGGTAAAAGGAATCTTTGTCCCGTACTTCAGATCACAAATGATGCTGTAGGCTTATATTTAAGTAACACAATCCCGATTGTACGAAGGTGTGGGTAAGGAATCTGTAACCTTCATGATGGCTTTGCAAGACTGAGCTAGCTGACTATTCTGAATACCAGTGCTGTCCTCTGTCTTCTGCTGGGACTTCTCCAAGCCACACACACACAAATGCTATCAACAGGAAAATGTTATGCGGGGATAGCCTGACAATGTAGCATTGTGCTATGGGATTTATGATTGGGTTCCAACAAATGGCATTTTATCTCTTTTGTTTTCCAAAGCTGTGGATATGCCACAACACAGGCTGACAGGAGAGGTTTGGGAACACCTGCTCTCAGATTGCTTTTCTGTCCCGTCTCCAACATTTCTGTGTACCTCTTTTCACCTTTGATTGGCACTGTCCTGGCAGTGTCCTGCAGATGGAATGTTGTTTTAGGGAAGTCCTCAGGGGGGTTGGCTCTGGAAGTCCTTGTGAGCAGCTGTGATTTGTGGCGAAGAATGTTTTATAGCTGCATTTTCCCTAGTACACCTCCTTCTGCAACTCAGCATGAGACGGAATAATGCTGTAAAAACCCACAGAAAAGGAAAGAAAAAAAAAAAAGAATATTGTATGTCAGCCAAGGCTGAGGGAAAGGATTTTTCAAAGTTACAAAAACATTCTTAAAGAAATACGTCATTGAATCTCATATGATATTTCAGAAACCCTGGGTTCAAACCCTGGCGTTTTACTCTGCGAATAAGTTTGCAGGAACACAGAATCTATTTTTTCATCTATTAAATGGCAATTACTATCATTCTTTACATTACAAGGTTACTGTGAGAGTCCGATGAGTTTTAGTCATTCTTAGGTGTTTTTGAACACATTAATAGATGCAGGGTATTCAGGAATGGTGAACCATGGCACACAGGCTGCAGTAGGGTATCTGTTATCTTTGAAAACTCTAAAAGATTTACAATCACTAGTATAGGGTATATAGTTAGAAATATGATCTTGAAATTTACCAACTGCATATTAGAATCCAGGTTCTATAGTTAGGCTGTGATTTAGTCTCATGCTTCTCAAACTTTAATGCACATAGAGGTCACTTGAGGCTTGCGTTAAGACGCAGGTTCTAATGGAGCAGGTCCAGGGTTAGGCCTGAGATGTGGTACTTCCAGGAGATACCTATGTTCCAGACTCACACTTTGAAAAACAAGAATCGGCTCCATGCCATTGCTATGTCATTGTGGGTGCCTTTCAGAACTACCGGGGAGTGTAAGTTTCATGATCTAAATGACATCTCAGATTGGTTAAACCAAAGGCTCTAAGTAATAGAACTCAGTATCAGGAGTTTTGTGTTAAGACTTTGTTTATTAATGTACAAAATATGAGGCTATAGCTGAATTTTTCTATCCGTGAGTTCTGAGTCTATTCATCCAAGCACAATCTAAAAATATTTGGGGGGTAATTTTGTATTAAACATATACAGATCCTTTCTGTTGACATTATTCCCTAAATTGTACAGTATAGCAACCCTTTAAATAGCACTTATTTTGTAGTATAAATTATAAGTAATCTAGAAATTAATTAAAGAATATAGGGAGATATTATTCAATGTGAAGTAATTAAGCATCTGAGGATTTTGATATTCATAAGGAATCCTAGAACCAATTCCTCTGGGTACCAAGAATCATTATAATCATCTTTCATAAGCCTTTTTTGGTATTTCAGCCTTTTATATTTCTTCATATAATGTCTTTTTGTGAAAAAAACTATTAAGAATTTTATTATAGATGTTATTTCCTTGAGTTTTTGAGGTATTTGCACATATATAATCTTATAGTTACAGAACATTTATATGTATAGTATTTCATTTAATTCTCAAAAAAAAAAAAAAACCTATGAAATAGTTCTGCTTTCTGGACTCTAATGCATAGCTTGAGCATGTTCCTAGACAGGAGATAGGGACTGGAACTCTGGTTACCTCCCTTGTCTCAGTGAACATCTTTGTGACCTCTACAGTGTAAAATATGACCTAAAAATCTCTTTTATGGCATAGATGCTGCCTAAATGTACCCTTGTCATAGAGGTGCAATTTACCGCTGGATTTTATTCCCCTGGCATCACTTGTGTCCCAGGTACTAAAAATTCAGCCATATATGGAGTTTACTTCCTTCAGTCTCTAAAAAAGTGACAGGACTCTGAATATATGACTTTGAAAAGGCTGGATATATGACTGTTTATCCCACCAGTTCTGGGCACTTCATCTGATTTTATTTTGCATTTGTCTCATGGAGCAGGAATAGAAGGATCAATGTAGGGTGAAGCAAGGAGAAATGACCCTTTGGGGTTGTGGGGGGTCTTCCTGTTGCTCCTCACTTTTAAAGTGAATAAAAGAGCCATGTTTGACAAACGGAGTACCGCTGTGTTCTCTCGAACTTGGTCTTTCCTTTTCTTCGTCTTTTCCATTTAGAAAAAGAATTAAATATAAAAGTAGATCTCACATGGATAGTTATCTCTCTTTGCTGGAACCCTGAAAGATTTCTTTTCCTAATTCCTAAAAGAGGATGTGGTCCCTGTTCATTCCGGAGCTGAGGTTAGCCATGGCATTAGCGACTAGAATATATTCGTTGTAAAAATCATGAAAGTGGGCTACTCAAATGGTTAATTGTAATTTATATTTTTAAAAGCGCCTGAATGTGACAGGTGAAGATCTCATCAGCTCTCACCAGAGGCTGGTATGGGCCACTTTAAAATGCTCTCAGAAGATTTAAGGATTGCCACACTGGAATGCCTCTTTCCTGTCTCCAATCTGATGACTGAATGAGGTAGCTTTGGGGGAAAAATATGCTGTGTTTGGCAACCACACTAAGTAATAGATAGAAAACTGCATTTTGAATGTAATAAATGCTTTTCAAGAATTAATAGTGACTCAGAGAGTTCTCACTTATTTTGGGAAAAGAAAAGGAATTAAATGGAAATATTTGCCTTATCTAAGAAACCACTGGAACACACAGTGGAATTTATCGTCTAGTTTCTGACACCCTAATGTGTGTTTACTTTCCTGTCATAGGCTTAGCATAATGAATCCAGAGTTGAAGAGGCTGCTAATTTCTTCTTGGAGATCATCTTTATTATGAAAATAACAGTTCCTCTTTCTAAGTGTGGAGAGATATTAAGAATCCTTGGATAGTCTCTTTTGTTTTGGCTGGATCGCCAGAATAACCGTATGATCAATTACTGGATATTTTAATTATATGAGGAGACGGTTCTTTGTAGATTATGTAGAACAGCTCCTTTTGCCCTGTAGCAAAACCTTCTGAGAAGGAAGAGAGGATTCTTACCCCTTTGAAGTGTGGCTTCAGTCATTACAACTTCTTCTGGTTTGAATTTGCCCAGCTAAGGCCAATGGTCAGAAAATGACAATATTTGGTCCCAGAGAGGAAATTATCACAAGGGTCAAGGTGGTGTTGTCTGCTCATACCTAGCTAAATAATAGATCATTATGTAAAAGCCGGTTGTGGCCTCAGTGAAATAACTTCTGCCATGAAGTTGGTACATCTTTGGGGAAATGTATCCACTCTTTTTCCAATAGCTTGCATTTTTGGATTTGTTTTAAAAGTGCCCAGATCAGCTTTGTGAAGGTTATCCAGAGTGAGTGTGGCTCCTCTTCAAAGCCCAAGGGTGGCATCTGCTATGGTGTGAATGCCCCCTACAAAAGCCATATTGAAATTTAATGAATATATTAATGGTATTAGGAGGTGAAACCTTTAAGAGAGGTTGAGGTCATGGAGGCCCTGTCTTCATAAACAGATTAATGTCATTATTACCAAGCGGTTAGTGAGAACACCTTCTGGTCCCCTCTCCCCCTTTCTCTCACCACATGATGCCTTACGCCATGTTATGGTACTGCAGGAATGTTCTGGTCGGATATAGCTCCTTAATCTCATACTTCTCAGCATAGAGAACCCTGAGAAGCAAATTTATTCCCTTTATAAATCATCAAGCCTCAAATATTCTATTACAGATGCAGAAATTAAACTAAGATGGATATCTGAACATTCACGTAACACAGGCTGTTTGGTGAACTTGCAGACAATGGATTTCTCACTGGTGAGGTGACTCTGAACCCACAAACTCTTTGGTAGTGGGCAAGACTCCTCATGGATTTTTTGGAGTTACCTTGGGAGGGAGAGAAAAACACATTTTCAATTTGTGTCATAAGGCCTGAGAGTCATAATGTGAACACTGAGAAATACTATCTGCAGTTACACCTTAAGCTGGTACAGTGGGACATATCAATTATCCTTGACTGGGGCAGCCAGATTTCCCAAAGGCCTGGTTAATCAAGGTAGTACACTGTTTCACTGGCCCTTCACTTCCAACAGCAGTGACTTTCAAAGATTTCCCGATACCAGATATTAACTGTGTGGCAGGTTCGTTGATGTCTGGAATTTGACAGTGTATAAAAGCAAAAACTTATAATTCCTGTCTCTATGGAGATTATGCTGTAATAGGAAAAAAGATACAATAAACAATAAGCACAATAAACAAGTGAATTACATCCTGTATAGTAATTCTCCCATATCAATGGTGGATGCATTCCAAAACACACACTTGGTCCTGGAAACTGAATTCACTGAACTGTATTCTACACTTATAAAGTAGCACTGTTCTCTATGCATACCATGTTTTTTATGTACGTACATTTCCATGATAAAATTTAATTTAGCCCATAAATTAGGGACACTAAGAGATCAACAATAGTTTATAATAAAACCAAACAATCATAACAATATACTATAATAAAAGCTATGTGAATGTAGCCTCTCTCAGAAAATATATTATTACTTGCCTCATGCCTCTTGTGATGACATGAGATGCCACCAAGCTTGTGAAGTATACTGTATGACACAGTGTGAGGTCACTACACAAGTGTTACCTGAACACAAGGATTCTGGTCCACTCACCATGCAATGAGCCCAGAAAAACTAAAGGGAAGTGTGTTGAATTTACTCCTGAGTGATCAAGAAAGCTAACAGCTTTAGAGATCATATTTTCCATTCCAGCCAGAACTTGCTGGATATGTAGAAGGAAGATGGTGACCTGCAGAGGAATGTGGGCCACCAAAGAGCCCTGTCGTAGCCTTTCTCATTTACATTACTTTTCAGTGTTAACCAATCATGTATGCTGAAAATGATGACACAGAATGAAACAATTTCTTCTCTTCTCTATCCTTTCTTACTTATTAAAACTAAGGTGTCAATAAAAACGTGCAGATAGCAAGAAATAAATACAGTTGATTGGCTGAGTACAGTGGCACATGCCTGTAATCCTAGCTGCTTGGGAGGCTGGGGGAAGGTGTCACAATCAGCCTGGGAAATTTAGGGAGAGTCTGTCTCAAAACAAAAATTGCAGTGTTGGGATGTAGCTCAGGGGTTAGCGTGCACAAGGCCCTGGTACATAAACAACAATAATAACAGCAAAAACAGCTGAATTATTTCTGTGCCGTATATTCATGCTACCTGCATGTGCATGGACAAGCTATGAACTGTGTAAAATTTTGGTGAGCTCACTTCAGAGTCAAATGCCTTTACATCTGCATTTATTTGGCACTGACACTTCACAGTGTAAAGATGGATGGTAAAATTATGCTCATAATTTAAAAGCTGAAATAGAATATTAAAACATGACCTCATGACAAATTGAAAGAGACTGCAGGAGAAAAGAAAGTCAATTATTTTCTGATTTTTTGAATAGGAAAATGCAGCTAGAGCTTTAGTAAACATTCAGTCTAAGACTGTGTTTCGTCTTCTCCTTCCCTTCCATGGGAGTTAAGCTGGTGGCATTTGCACCATGCTGGATCCAGGGAACAAGGGTGACCAGAGCAAGAAAAGTGGTACCTGGAATCCCCTGCCACTCTCTCCCCACCCCCCAAATTCCAGGCCAGGAATACCGCAGTTGCATGGTGATAATGGGCCCATGGTGCTGTTGTGGGACTAGGCAGCTTTTCTTTTGTTTACACTGGGTCCTGAAAATTAGTAGCTGGCCCTGATGGAGGACATAGAAAGTCAGCTATGAACAAAAGTGCCCCCTCCAGGGCCCCACCTATGCATTCTCCCTCAAGCTCCAGGGAGCCTGGCTCAGGGCCCATGAGCGCGGAGTCTCCCCATTGCTAATTGCTGCTTCTAGTGGAGATAGGACACAGAGGCAGATGCCAGGACTTTAACTCCACTGTTGCTGGAATCCCGCCTGCCTGACTGTTTCCAGACCAGCCAGGCTGCAGTCAGAGAATGATAATGAGCAGTTCCCTTCTGAGGACGAGCTAAGTACAGACAGGAAGAGTAATCATTAGCAGCTCTCTTGTGGATTCACCAAGGCCAGTGAAAATGTCTGCAGACAAGTAATTTGACTGGGCGTGTTTTGACAATAAACTCAAACCAGACAGAAGCGGTGGGGAGGGGAGGGATAATATGGGGAGAGAAGCCCTGAACTTGACAGGAGAAAATCGCTGAGATCCTTCATGCTCATTACCTGAACTGCAAAGAGCTGACATCCCCAGAGATGTATGGACCAGTGCAAGAAGCACTTGACCACTGAACTGTTCCAGGCAGCCTTGCTGAGCCTTTGTTAGCACCTTTATAAAAGTTCCACGACCTGAATTTACCCTTTTGCTTAGGACAGTGTGGTTCAGAGGGACAGCCAAGCTTCAACGACCCCTTTTCTGCCTTACCTCAGATTGGAAAGTTCCCAGGGGACAGCTCTCAGGTTGGGCATCAGTAGGGGAATGTGATAATGGTCAGGAAAGAAAAGGAGATGAGCGGTCCCCTAGGCATGGGCAGGAGTGGGTGAGATCTAAACTCCTGGCTTCTTGGGCACCACCATAATTCCTGAAGGCTTGGAGTTCATTTCATTTTGAGTTCTAGTTGTCTGGAGTAATTATCTACTTTTGAAAATCCAGAGTTTTGCAAGGGTGCTAAGACATGTTACTCTCGAGCAACAAGGTCAGTCCACATGGAAACGAGGAATGTAAGCTAACATTTTCCATCCTGGTTACAGTATGCCAGCCAATACCAGATCCTCGTCTTTAGAAGCAGTATTCATAGAAGTATCTCTTCCTTCAACCCTTGCAGAGGATATGGTTTCCTGCGGAACCTGGATCACTCTTTGGCTTGTGTTCTTTATTTATTTCTGCAAATACCATTTTCAAAGCAGAGATATGAAGCTCATAGATTAGAACCTACCAATCCAACGGTGTTCACCAAGCTTCTGTTCTTCATTAGAAACTTGTGGCTTTCAAGACTGTGGACCACAAAACATTCTGATGGTCTTTATCACAGATCAGCTTTGACTGCTTTTTCATTATTGATCCTTTAAGAAAAAAATCAATTTAAGTTCTTCCTAACAAAAAAGAAATTAAATAATGAATAAAATTTTGTCAGCTAGCATTGGACTACAGAGGGCCACAAACCATTGTATATCTAGACTTTTTTTTTCATGCCCCACAAAAATTAATTTTTACTCTTTTGGGGTCATTGACCCCAAATGAAGGACCCACATGCTGTGTGATCCAGCTGGGAGAGATGTCCAAGGAGGCAGAGGAACCTGATGACAACAGCCTAAAGCTTGGGATAAAGTTCACTGGACTCTATTTTGCTTGCGTTTGGCTTATGTGCTTCTAATATTTAGCTTCCTCACTTTCAAAATGGCCTAATAATGGTTCTTTTCTGATGGCATGAAAGAAGCACCACATAAATACTCTGTTTCATAAATGGAACTTTGGGACCAAATCTGTGTTGGTAGTCTATTGCTCCATGCTAGGTTCTCAGATTTAGCAATTGAGAACAGCAAAAATCATCTTATCTATTTTTTGTGATAAGGAACTCAGGACCAGCTTAACCTGATTCAGAATCTCTCTTGAGTCAGAGTCCAGTGTCATGGTCTTGAAGAATATTGCTTGTTACAGCTGGTATACAGTCTAAGTTATATAAGAAATAGTATATTGAAAACTCAGCCTCACTTCTGTAAAGATATTGTTGAAGAGCTTACTAAAATTATGTTGTGCAGTTTGTCTTATTTTTGAGAACCTGCTAAAGAAGAGTATGAGAAACTTTTTTTGGACTTCTTGTCACTAAAGGATGCTCTTAATTACATAATAACCAGCAGTCACTTTATAAATTGGCATTCAGAAGGAAGGCAGTCGGGCTGTATAACATGAATATATGTTAGCTTCATGGCCACGTGAGGTTTCCATTTGCTTTTTTTCTTCCTCTTTTCCTCGTTCTCTAATTTTTGGTTTTATTTTATATATTTTATATGCTTTATTAAAAGATTTTGGAATGAGATAATTTTAGTAAGTAAGAAAAACAACATCTATACATATATACACACTCATAATTAAAATACTACAATCTAGAATTTAAAAACATAGGCAAATTTAAAATTAAAATAAAAACAATTCCATTTAAAGCAGTATAAAACATAAAAAAGTTAGAGTAAGTTTAAAAAACTGTGTGCAAGATCTGTACATTAAAAACTACATATCATTTATCTAGGTATGGTGGCACATACCTATAATCCCAGCTCCCCTGGACACTGAGGTCACAGGATTGCAAGTTTGAAGCCAGTCTGGACAATTTAGGAAGACCTTGTCTCAAAATTTAAAAAAAAATAGAAATGGCTGGATTTTCTGGGTTTTATTTGCAGTGCTGACAAACAAACAAACACAACAAATAATTTCTGAGAGAAAGTAAAGAAAATACAGATTAGAATGTTCAATATATTAAGAGAGAAATTATCCCAAAGTTGCTGAAAAGACTCCACACAATCTCAGTCAAAATAACATCAGGCAAAATTTTTACAAAGATTCTATATGGTTTCTTCAAATTTTGTTATTTTTCAAAATTCATTTCATTATTCCAGGCTCTCTGCCGTTTAATATGAACTTTGAAATCACCATATCTTGATTTCAATATTTACTCTAAAGGTATAGTGATCAAGACAGTGCAGAGGAAAGGCAGAAATATGGATCAATGAAATAGAACAGAGTCCACAAACACAGGTAGCCAACAGATTTTAAGTGAGGCTGCCAAGATAGCTATCATTGGGGAGATATACTATTTTCAATAAATGGTGCTGGACCAATTGTCTACCCATATGGCATTAGATAAAGAGACTACGATAGACAGACAGACAGATAGATAGATAAATAGATAGGTAGATAGATAGACAGATAGATGATAGATAGATCAGTCTCAACAGTACTTCAAACCACATTTAAAAATTAAATTTAAAATTAAAAACTTTAAAAGTTTGGGAGAAAAACAGGAGAAAATCTTTGTGACTGTGTTAAGCAAAGCTTTTTTTAAGCATAGTAAGTAGAGAAGAGATTGGAGAAAATGTGTAAAGGAACTGGGTGGGCCTGCAAAATTAAGGGAAAAGAGAGCTCTGGAATACAAAATATGAGTGTTTTTTTTTAAATCTCAAATTCAGGTCTCAGAATCTCTCTTATCCACTAGATATTGGGGAAAAGTATCTCAGTATTCCATTAGTACATAGGATCATGATACATACTGTCTTGAAGTCATATACTTCTCATAAACATCAAACATATAAAAGAATCCACGAAAAGGAACCATTAGTGACAGAACACCTGTAAGCACAAGATTTTTAATTAAGAGACTAGACAAGTGGACAGGAGTTAGGGTGAGAGCAGTTTTGAAGAGATGCTCTGAAGTACTTTCTCAGTTTGGTACTGTTTGCACTCTTGGAAAGAGGTTCCAAGACTACATTCCTGAGCAATGCAGCCAATACCAGGACCTGGTTGGTGTTTTAGTCTACACAATGGTTTTTTTCCCTTAGAAACTCAGTTAAAATCTCAGCCCAGGAACTAAAACCCCAAGACTTACACAGTGCAAATAATTTCAGGATTTTCACTAAAATGCACAAAACTGTCCTACTGCCCCCATAGGATAAACCTCTGAGCAAAATAGATTCACTTGTTATTATAATTGTTTTGTTTTAGGGTTGGTTCCAAGATTTCTTTTTAAAGCATTGATTAAGCACCAACTTTATGCCAGATATATTGTACAAAGATGTAATCCTGAAACAATTTCCTAATAAGTCACCATCCCTATAACTCTTCAATTTTCTTGACAAGTTCATCTTTGCCCTCTGGAACATTAATGTCCACTCTTTCACTCAGCACTTTGCAGACTGTGTTCTACATTTGGCATATGAATGCAGATGATTCACACAAAATCCCTGCTATTTAAAGAGGCCACAGAACATCAGGGAAGAGGAGGCAGACAGATGCATGATTGTAGTGCAAACTGACCAAGGGATGATTTTGCTGCACATAATTCTAGGCAGATATCCTCTATGAAACACTTAAGTGGTCATTACTGACCACCTACTGTGTGTTTGACATGCCACTGAGCTCCATAAAAGAGGAAGAGAGAAGGAGGCAGATGAGATGATCTCAGAGCCTTATGGATAAAATGTAAAGGAAACCAAAAAGCAAGAGAAACTTAGACACGTTGTAGTTCATTAGTCCTTGGAGGAAGAGTCTGGGATCAAATGTGTCACAGAAAGTAGGATTCATGCTTCCTTTCTTTGAATCAGCCATAATACCAAACTGGGTTTTCTGAGGACAGCAGGAGAAGTAATCAGAGCTCCTGGTGCAGGCTATTTCTCCAATACACCGAAAAAGTCTGATTTCAAATCCTCCCCGGTTAAATGTAATGAGCTTCCCTTCCTGTATTTTTTGCAAATAAATGAAGATAAAATGCTTGCTACCCTGTGCAGAAACTACTTAGATAGAATGTGTTATTCTTTTATATGATGACTAGTGTTTTCTCAGGGGCACATTGCCAGGGGATGGGGTCCTCTTCTACACTGAACAGAACATGTGTGGTGGTCAAGATACAAGACTAGGAAAGAAGGTTCTGGGCTTCTGAGGAAGAGCAAGATGGTCTTTGGCATCATAGTCCTGCTTCCCATTTCTCTCTTCCACTCTCTAATACACTTGGTCTTAATTTGCTGAGTTCCCACCAGTCAGGGGCTGTCCAGAGACCTGGGATGATTAGGACACAAAGATAAACCAGAATATCAAGTTCCATTTCTGTATGTGTTTCTCATGATCTAGTATTTTATTGTGGACAAGAAAAATGATAAACAGAACATGTTAAGTAATGGAGACAACTTTGAAGACTCAGCACTGGCTAATACTATTAAAAAATACCCTGAAAGAAGGGCTGGGGATTTAGCTCAGCAGGCATAAGTGCCTACCTTGCAAGCCCGTGGTCATGAGTTTGATCCCCAAAGGTAAGCAAGGCATCTTTCAGCTGGTCAGAGAAGGCTCTCCAACAAAGTCACTTCAGTTGTGTTGTGATGACCAGAGCTTCTTATCTGAACTAGAAATTTCTTGCTGGGACCTTGAAGTTTTTGACTATTTTTTTAGCCTTGGTCTTCTTACCCCAAATGCAATCAATGATACCAGTTCTACAGAATTCATAAAAAAAAAAAAAAAAAAAAAAAAAAAAAAAAAAAAAAAAAAAAAAAACAAGGCAGTTGAAAACTATAAGCATTCAGCATGGTGCTTCTGGGTACTGACTTCCATTTCTATCTTGTCTTTCCCATGAAAATGGGATTTGAGCCTCCATCACAGCTTCCTCTGACCTCCTTCAAGGCAACTCTGTGGAGGCCTGGATCTTTGATGTTCTGTGCTCTCCCTGGGTCTCAGCTAGAGGTCTGTAATGTAGTGTCTGTTTGACACTTATAGATACCAGAAAACATCTTTTAATACTGTCATCTCAACCCCTAGAAAAGACAAGAGTCGAAATGTGCTGAATGGGATTCTCATCTCTTTTTGATAATCAATGATCTTGCTGGGTGATTCCTGAGTGACACCCTTCATATAGGTACTTTCAACATTGAAAATAGCTTTTTGTTCATGATTATTACAAAGGTGCTGGTTGTGAATTAAGCTGCCTGGTTGAATTGCACAGATATGTCACAGTTACTGGTTTTCTGTGACTCCCATTCCTGGGAATCCTGGCTGAGTCTTGTATTGGGACAGAAGAAGTTAATTCCCACCAATGGGTGGATACATTTTCTCAAAGTTGATAAATCATTGGCAGGGCAGAAGGTCCTGCTGTCATCAGGACTCTCAATAGTGATCAAATATAATTTTCAAGGTCTTCTCCCAGTGTAAGTATGGATACTTAGGAGATGAGGAAGTGGGGTGAGGACAAGGGGAAGGATCAGTTAGGGTGTTTCTGTTTTTGGCAGAGCTATGATTGCACAAAAAGGATGAGATAGATGCTCAGAGGATTTCTGGCCCCGTAGCGTGGGAGCAACAGGGTGAACTGGAGTCCTCATGTGTGTAAGGAAGATAAGATTTAAGTTCTGGGGTCGGGAAAGGACTGATGTGAAAACAGTTCTTCAGAGGCAGATGGGATTGTTCTTCTAAACTCCACCATCCTGTTTGGTTTAACTCCACAACTCCATCACCTGTCAGCTCTGTGGTCTTCCTTAGGTGAGTTATTGAGGATATGTAGAACATTCTTCCTAACCCTGGACTAAGAGATTAGATCAGGTGTCAGCTTGATTTTGCCTGCCCGAGGCTGGGGCTCCGAAGATGACTACAGCCTGTGCGGAGTCTTTACTCAAGAGCACTCCGTGCTGCCAAATGTAGAATATGCATTGTCCCATGTCACTTTCCTAGACCATTTCAGCAGTGCTGTACTTTATCCTCTGTTGTAGTCAGGGATTGTGAGGAGAACAATTAGAATCAGGACACAGAATTTATAATATTGTTTTATGATGGTCACCCAGAGTTTAACACAAGAAGGTGCAGAAAATCTATCCACAACACTAAAGACCCGGAATATCTAGCCAAGGGTCTGGATCCCATAGCAATGCCCACATGAGTCCAGATGAAGACCTAGAGCCCATAACAATGCCTCCAACAAGTCCAACTGGAGGTGTAGAGCCCATGAGAAGGACTCATGCCAGTCTGTTTTATGAATCTGTGCTGGGAAGGCCCAAAGGTCAGCAGTGGAAGCTAGAAAGACTGTGCCAGCAGGGTGAAGGAGCTGTGTTGGTAGGTTGAGTATTCAACACTGGAGCCAAGAAGTTACACTTATAAGACCAGGGCTGTCCTGAAAAGCACCACAGCCATCCTCAGTGACATGAACATCCCAAGCTCCTCCGACAGTAAGAACAGTCAAGTACATGCCAGAAAGCCAGCATGAGGAGTTTGTCCTGGAGATTAAGTGGCACACATCTTCCCCTGGGGAGCCAGGAAGCGATGCTCAATGTAAGGACCAGAGGTCCCCCAAGGTGAATCACAGCCACTCTCACTAACGAAGTCCCAAGCTCCTCTGATGACAATGGTCAGACTCACACTGGGGAGGCTGGTCATGATGAGCTCCTCCAGGAGAACCAACAACTCAAACAGCAATGCTTAGATAAACCCACAACACCTAGCTTCTCCTTCTCCATGTCTTTATTTATGCTGGCAACTTTCCTCAGGTGGAACATCCACACTCAGCACCATGCTGATTTAATTCAGCTGGCAATAAGTTGACCACCAGTTTTTAATCCATAACATCCACCTTCTATAATTTTCCATTTCCTCATAACCCCCAAGTGTTTTTTTTTTATTTCCTTTATATGCATGTGTCACCTTTGTGTTAGAAGTGGGCTTAGTTCACATTGGAATTTTCTCCTCTACTAAAATAGTCTGGATACAATCTGTCTTGCCATCCTTTTTAAATTTAGCTTTATGTAGTTTTTGATTGCTTTAATAACTGTACATGTTTATGGGGTATAATGCTATGAATGGAGAAATATATATATTCATCAAAATCAGAGGATTAGCCTATCTACCACCTCAAACATTTATCATCTTGTTTTGCAAAACTTACAAAATGTCTTCTACATATTTTAAAATATATGGTGCATCATTGTTGGTTCCATTTACCTTCTGGGCCATAGAATCAAAGAAACATCAGATTTTATTTTTCAAAACTTATTTTTGTACCCATTAACCAACCTTCCCCAATCCTTCCTCCATTTTTTCTCCCTAGCCTTTGGAACCACTTTTCTACTCTGTACTTCTATGAGACTGATTTTCTTTAGATTCCACCATGAGTGATATTATGCCATATTTATTGATCTAGACCATAGCATCCTCCAGGTTCATTCATTTGCTTGACAATGACAAGATTTTACGCTTTTTGTGGCTGAATAGTATTCCATTGTGTATATATACCGCATTTTTGTTATCTATTCATCCACTGGAAACAAACTTACATTGTTTCTATATTTTAGTTATTGTGAATAGTACTGCAAAACCCATGGAGGCACAGATTGCTCTTGGATATATTGATGTATTTTGGTTACACACTCAGTGGGGAGATCATTTGATCACATGGTAGTTTACAAAGATGACAAAGTGCTTTGAGGCTGATTTCCTTTGATGTTACTAAACCCTTCAGAACGGATTCCATTTGAAAAATGAGAGCATTCTTGTATGTCCATCATAACACAAAACAGGTTGTAATAAATCTTGTAATGCAAGATGCATAACAGAATCTGGCCTATGTGCTAAGTAGTATTCAGCGCGTGCTAGCTGTAATTATGAATATAGCTGTTATTACAAGGACAGGCATCTTAGCTGGGAAGATACTGTCATCACTTCAGTGTTGCTGGGTCACTTGCCAGCTCTCGCTCAGGAAAGTCTCAATGATGGATCAGCATTTGTTTGGAATATGGAAGAGGAGAACATGGTAGTCTTTGTCTCATTCAGTATTCTCCTGGCAAGCTGGCTGGCCTTAACTACTCTTATTTAGGAAAAAGACTCTTTCATCATAATTCTGAGATAAACAGAGAAACAAGAGCCACAATAGAATGAAAAAATTACATCCTGTGACCCTTCCCAACAGGTCAAAAGTGTTTACCACATCTCAGAAAATGCCAGAGCTTGTGGAGTCCACAATTTAAATCATTTGCAACTTAGAATGAAAGTTTTCTCCCTTAACTGCTCAATTTGTGAAGAATGAGATGAACACTTGGTTGGCTGAGAGGACAATGACTTCTGTTCCCAATAATGACTGATTCTGAGGCCAAGAGCATGGTGTTTGCAAAGACATAGGAGAAAAGTTTCAGCAGATGCAATGAACAAACCTTCTTCGGGCTATCAAAGTGATAAAGGGGTGAATAATTCTCTTCCATCATCCAAAAGTCTGTAGAAGACTGTTGGTTCCTTCTTTCAAAAAGCACAAAGAATTGGGACATGACATTTTTGCATGTCATTTATAAATGAGTAGTTACTTCTATTCAGTAGACCAGAAAATCAGAAAAGACATCTTACAATAGGCCTGAAGTCTCTACTCCCTATGTACTTAAATGCCTGGAAAGAACATTCTGAGCAGAAGAATGCCCATCAAAGGGATGGCTATTTATAAAAACCATGAGCTACCACTCCTGCTGGTCTCTAAGGTAGTGGCTTTCAAATTGTGGTCCCTGGACCACGGCATCAATATCATCTAAGAATTATTAGAAATGAAAATTCTAGGGCTTCACCCTAGAGTTACCAAATCAGAAATTCTATGGAGCTCGGCCACCACTGTCTTAAATAAATGGTTCCAGGTGGTGCTACTGAGCTTTCGAGCTGAGAGCCAGGGCTCTAAGACACTAGGGTCCATCCTGGTACTTGATCTCCTTCTTTCTCTGCTGACTGATTTCCAAAAGCACTGTATCAGTCTTGAACCTCTGTGCACTAAACAATAAAAGGCGCATTCTTATTAAATCAGAAGCCCTTGTAGGAAATGTCAAGGGAATATGAGAGTCAACCATGCACCTTACTGACCCCTAACCCCTCTTTCTGGTCCCTGCTACACAGCATTTCAGCCTTGCTGTTTGACTTCAAGAGGATACAGAGAAAATGCTGAGCCTGATGGAAGACTTATTTTGTCCCATGGTTTCTGTTCATGGTCAGTTGAGTGCTGCTTTTAGGCCTGTGGCAAACCAGAGTCTCATAATGGGGATCACATGGCAAAGCTACTTATCTCATGGTGGCCAGGAGAAGAGAGAAGGGAAGAACTGACCTCCCAGTATCTTTTTCAAGAGCATAATCACTAATGACCTAACCTCCCTCCACTAAGCTTCATCTGTTAGAGCACCCACCATCTCAATATAGAGCTATATACAACCTGGTGACCAAGACTTTAGCATCCAGCCTTTGTCTCTCTGTCTCTGTCTCTCTGTCTCTGTCTCTCTGTCTCTCTCTCTCTCTCTCTCTCTCTCTCTCTCTTGGGTATGTACACAGGCAGGTGTTGTGTGTTTAAATTCATAACTCATTTTCTCATTTCTGGAGACCTTGCAGGTGGAGTCTCAAAATAGTTTCTGTCCACTCACCCAGCGTTCCCCATCTGATTTTTAGCAACCGAGGAGGGGTTATGGAGATAGATGTTGCTGGTCCTCGGATGTGAGAGAAAAGTATGAAACTGGCTGCTGCTATTGCAAAGGTACCATTAGTATCAAAGCGGGTAAAAGAGAAAACAGACATTCAAGATTAATGCATCAATCCGTCCCTGACACCATTCATCAGTATATTTGAGACTTCAGGCTTCACTATAGTTTTTAATTATGCTAAGTGAAAGAAGTCAGACACAAGAAAACAAATCTCACATGATCCCAGGGGCCTAAAGTGGCAAAGTTCATGGAGATGGAGGAGAGAATGGTTATTACCAGCTGCAGGGGAGATGGGGAAATGGACAGTTATTGTTTAATAGCCATACACGTTGATTAGGGGATGAAAGCAGTTGAACAATACTGGCTTTAGCAATATTTGCTGGCTGTACACATGTACATCCTGACGAGTTGGGCGTCTATCCCCAGAGGAGTCTGGTTAGCAGGCTTTCCCGCAGATTTACCCTCTTTTGCACTAACATACCCATGAAGATAAAGAAAGTTAAACATGCAAGAGAGATACAAAGTGAGACAACTCACTATCCATCCGGATATAACTAACTAACAGAACTTTGGGGGGGAAAGATTTAACCTAACTTCCACATGTGACTCACTTGAGCTACCTTTCTTAAGACGGAGAACTCCAAACACAAAGATCCAAGATGCTACACAAATCCCTACCCCTCCTCCTCTATTCTCCTTTGACTGTACTGGCTGAGAGTATCTACCACCATAAGGACACGGAGAGTCTTCCCTGCCTGCGTGTACTTACATTCCTTTCACTGGAAATGAGCTGTCTTTGGGAACGTCATTCCAGTAAAACATTTGCTAAAGCCTGTCCCATGAGCCAGCAGTAGAGTGTCTAGGCATTCATCGGAGATGTGTGCAAGGATCTAGCTTCAAAATAGTTTTAAAAATGTCCCTCTGTCTTTACTTTTTTAGGAAAATACCACCATTTCCAATTTGTAGTATGGTTTTTGCATACGTATGCTGTGAAATTATATTTGGCTGCTAAGGATGTGAAGTAGACGGATGCACGCAGACATGGAGCTGCCTGAGAAAGAGCCAGTAACTTATGTGCAGTACAAATTCAGTTTCTCTTATTCCGTCCTCCCTGCTCCTACTGTAATCATTACGTGACTAGTAGTGGTTATTTCTGGCCAGTAGGATCATGTTTCCTTCTACCCATAATATTTTTATGTATTCTTTAAAAAATAAGAAAATAAAAGAATGAAAGTTACTGTAATTTTAAAATTATATTGCAAGTAATAGGGATCTCTGGGTGGTGTCACGTCTGCAGACGAAAGCATGTTTTTGACTTGGCTGGGGGAGCAGCAGAACCTAGAAACTAAATAGCCCTAAGGCCAAGAGGAGGCTCAAGGCACCCACCTCCCACTGGCAGATTTTCTTCACTGGGAGCATGACATATCACATCAAGGCTCAGCCCAAAGCTGACTGATCTAGAAATCAAATCCCCTCTGAACTGCATCCTCTGGGGACAGCTCAGACATACCCAGTTGAAGCAGATTACATAAAAGGGTAGAGGCCTGATGTGGGGTGACATGTGAATTTGAAGCACCCAAGAAAGAATGTGAAAAAATAATTTTAATATTGAGGGAGGTCACTTTATAGCAGAGACAGTAGAAGTGAAAAGAAGCAGAAATTCCCTGACTGAAAGCACTAGAGACTCTCAAGATATCACAGAATTTATCAACAGCATATTCAAGACACCCAGGCTTCCCAAAAGCTGAGCTGGGATTCTTTGTAAGAGTGGGCCAATGTTCTCATTACTATTTGCTACAGTCTGATTATTTGTGCTCTGCCCTCCCTATTCACATGCTGAAATCCTCACCCCAAAGGATAGGCGGACAGCAGGGGGTGAGTAGGTCATGGGGGTGGGGCCCTCAGGAATGTGATTCGTGCCTTTCTAATAAGAGATCTCAGAAGTCTCCCTTACCTTTCTCACCATATGTGGACCCAGTGGGAAGACAGTCATCTATGGATCAGGAAGCTAGTCCCTGTCTACACCAAATTTATTGGTGCATCAATCTGGGATTTTTCAGCCTCCAGGATTACGAGGAATAAATTTTCACTATTGATCAGCTACATAGTCAATAATATTCTGTAATAACAGCTCGAATGGCTTGAAATAGAGAAGAATGGCTGTACATTTCCATTGTACATACTCAAGTATTTTGCAAGCTCTTTTATAATTAAGTATTTTCATTTGATTCTTGTAAAATCTACAGGGGAGAAACAACATTTACTACTTTGAGATGGAGAACAAGAGGTGAGGATGAGGGAAACAGGTAACTAGGTGTGTAAGGAAAGAAAGAAAAGCCAGTGTCTGAGGCACAGAGCTTTCTCCTCTGAACTGCAGATTCAGAGAGGCCACAGACCAACAGTGATGGGGCAGGGACAGAGGCCTGCAGAATTTCCCTAAGATTCCCAGGCTCGGGCTGTCAAACCTTACGTTCTTAACTAGTCTTTCCTGTAGGATTGTGATGCCCCTACATATTTAGACCCAATTAAATTTGACCAGGCACACACTGAAACTGATCTCCAAGCTATCTTTTAAGATAAAGTTTGCATGTAAAGGGTTTTACTGGCTTCTGGCATGCTTAACTCGCTTAAGTTTACAATGACAGATAAATTCATTGAGAATGTAGTTCGTCAGTTTTTCCTGTTTGTGTAAGACAGATAGAGACAATTCTGCATGATGTGGTCATTTATATGCTCACCGAGGGAATGTGGCTCCTTGGAAACAGTGAAGGAGGACGCACACATGAGACTTCTCAGGGGTGAGACTGGGTCACAGAGAAAGCCCTGGCTGGAGTCAAAGTGGATGAAAGCCAGCCAATACCTTCTTGCCCAGAGTTACAGGGCTCAGCCAGAGTGATGTTGGGAATTGGGGTGAGGAATGGTTGGGAGCTGTCACCAAGCAAAATAATTGTACCCACTTAATAATTCGTTTATCCTTTTCAGATAACGTTGATTGGTTACTACAGTGGAAAGAGAAGATATGTATCACGTATCTTGCACAGCTATAAGAATTCATGTTCTTTGTGCGTAAGCAACTGGGACAGTGAAGAAAAGTGTTAAAAAATAACATCAGAGCAATATTCTCAATGATCTGTATTTTCTTTTTGATTATCTGTATTTTCTCATTGCAATTTTTTGTTTTAAAAATTTCAGTTGGAGAAATCAAGCTGTCTTTCATAAACAACACGAAGGTTGTCTCCTGCAGCCACACAGGATGGAGCTAATCTAGAGAAGCAACTTATCATTTCTGAAACTTCTGATCAGGGCAGTCACAGAGAATACTTGGTCCACTCTCTCCTCTTATAGAGGAGCCTCTGCTCTTATAAAGCAGTAACAGAACCTCTTATAAAGCAGTCACAGAGCAGTCCACTCCATGCCACTTTGAGAATGAAAGGTCAGGAGTAGAGTATCTGTGACTGGTCCCAGGTTTTGAGGCAGAATGTAGTGGGAATTCACCTGCTAAAATAAAAAAGGAAGACATTGCATAATTTATGTAATTATCTTATTCCATTTGCACTATGCTAACAAGCAATGAGCATCTTTTTCTCAAAGACACGGAGGAATCCAAGATGATAATTTTTGACTAGTTCAATGTCTAGTAAAAGTCTTCTTCTTGACCGTAGATGGATATCTTCTTGCTACATTTTTACATGGCAGAAGGAGTGAGGAATGTTTTGGGGTCTTTTTTTTTCATAAGGGCACTAATCTCTTGCATGGAGGTTCCACCCTTATGACCTAATCGCCTCCCCACTTCCTAATATCATCGCTTTTGGGGTTAGGATTTCAACCTATGAATATGGGCAGGAAAGCATCATTAAGTCCCTCACATGTTTTTCACCATTTTATATGGAGAAGTTTTCAAGGATTTCTGAAGTTTGAACTCCTTACTATTTGAATACTGCTTCAGATATTTTAAAATTCACAATTATTTGCCTCACTTTCTGTGAGGGAACATGTTCTGTTCTATGTGTAACAACATGCTTTCCACATGATTTTCACTGAGGCATTCCTGAACCGTGTTGTTGGATCTGCTTCTCCAGAGATAGGTCTGGGTCTATGCTGGGTCACTGCACATTCACGCCTGACTCTCTGAGGATCCAAAATCATACACTGAAAACTTAACCAGCCTAGCATACTGGTGGACCCATACCACATGACCCTGGGAAATTAGCAGGCCCTGCTAGGGATGACCTAGCAAACTTGGCCTGAGTTAACCCTCCAGTCAGAGGTGTGTCTTGTAAAATCACGCCATGTCTAGAATAGTAGTTCATCTCTTGACTGAGCTCAAATATAAACTTCTTGACACAAATCCCTAAAGGCCTTTTATAATCACAGAGGAAAAATGTGATAGACTGAACTGGATCAAAAGGTCATAGCACAAAGTAAGGTTCATGTCATCATCAGCTCTTGTCATCAGCTGACAGAAACCCCTCCCTTGAGAAGGACATGGGCATAAGTGGTGTCATTTCTCTGTATTAGCTGCACTTGTTTTTTTTTTTTTTTTTTCCTCTCTCTCTCTTCTTTCATGATTTTATAAAAGAGCGTTCTCAAGAATTGCATTGTAAGTATTATGGCTTGTTTTTTCATATGTTCCTCTAAAGCTTCTTGCAGTCATTGGTGGGATTTTTCTGCAGGTCACTGAATCTAGAGTATGTATCTGATTGATTCATGGTGCAATGCTATGATTAAGGGTGCTAAAATTAAGGGTGGGTGGTTACTAAATCAGTTCACTGATTGGTTTGATACCACCCTGATCCTGGTAGTGTGGATACAATATAAATGACAGAAAAGGTTTGTCTTTCCCTCTTGCTAATTTTGCTACTTTCTACCCTCCATGAACTGTTCTCTTATGCCATTGCCACCCTGCCTTGGAGCTAGCCAGTTATGGACTGAAACCTCCACAAACTGCGAGCCAAATAAACTTTCCCTCCTTGAATTTTGAGGGTTGGGTATTTTGTCTCAGCAACGAGAGAAAAGTAGCCAAAATAAGAAACCCCCTTTTACAATCTCTTGTATACTTTTGGGATATGAACTATGAGAATACTCACTTATTCCATAAACACTAATTAAATAAATAAGAAGATAATGAAATATAATGCAGAACAGAGTCCCGGGGGAACAGGAGCAGAGTGACCAGTTACCAAGAAGTCCCTAACAGATTAGATATGACAGACTTCAGTTCTTATTATAGAGCAACTGAGAGAAACAATCACTCATACTTCTGCTTCTGTGCATGACAATTCAGATTAGTAAACACTGGCCAGATCTGCAGGCCTTTGACATCTTTACTGTCCCACTTACTATGTTAAATTACAGTAATTTCCTTATGTAATTAGCCCTCCTGCTTTGCAGCACCTGTGTTTTCCCTATTCTTACATCTCTGCAATGCAGAGCATCATGGCCAGCCCATAGTAAGCACTCACATGCAAATGCCCAAAGGACCAACTGACTGGTTAATCAGACATGCATAGTTATATCCCCAACACAGTCTGCATTCAGCAGCTCCTCTCCACACACAGAACATTACCATTTGATCTTTAGTCAGTTATGAACTGTTAAGCTATGTGTGCACGTGAAATGGCTTGGCTCATCCCCTTGTCCAATAGGACACACAAAGCAAATTTGAGCATTCTTCATTGTAGACCAAATATGTATTTACTTCTTATGTCTTTTGCTCTCTGAGTATAAAATTCTTCTTTGAGTTCCTTCTCCAACATCCTCTCCAAGTTATGGAGACCTATTTGGGGAGCATTCTAGAAAGGCTTCCTCTTCAAAACAAAAGGAAGAGAAAGTGAGGTGAGCAGTAGGCACTGTGTATGGGTTTATGGGTATTGAAGGGAACGCAGCTGCATCTCCAGGTCTGTTTGTTGAGATAAGCAGAATAGTGAGCATTTCTTTGCGATGGGATCTTCCTGGTATTCAAACCTCCTTCCCCCATTTAGAGAAGTTCCCACCACGAAAGTCCAAAGTCGAGAGGAGCCACAAGCTGAGAAAACTAAAAACAATCAAGATGTTTGTGCTGCCAGGCGACAGCACTCAGTGGATGGTTTACTTCAGGTTTGTGTAAGATACCCATGTCCCTTCCAGTTAGTTGGCCTAGAAGCTAGAAACAGAGACCCGGAAAGCACATGGGAGCCACTCCAGCAGACATAGCACAGTGGCTCCACCCCTTACTTACGTCTAGAAACAGCCATGTCTTGAACACCACTGAGTCTCAGTGTCCAGCAGTGCCATGCTTGCCTGAGTCTTTTGATGCTTTGCTAGGACTCCTGTCTGGTCTTCCCAGCCTCTCTTGGAATCCTACTCTGCTTCTAGGTTGGTTCTTCGTAGTTTCTTACCTTCCTCTCATTTGCTAAGACTGCTATGGAAATGATCCAAAATGTTAAAACAAGGATATGGACAGCAAATCAAGGAAATAAACCAGAGACAGATGTATGCATCCAAGAATCCGATTTACTAGGTAGAAGGGCTCTCAGGAACCTGTGAGTCCTTTAATGTGTTTCAGCAGAAGATTCAACAACTCTAAAAGTCACCGGCTTTTAATTTTCCATTTCTGCCCTCTTCCCATTTCTGACTTGTGTAGTATCCTCCATTTCATGGTGAAGCCCCACGTACGAGAACTTTTCTCCCTGCAGTAGATAAATGCTTTTGACCACCTGTGAATATGTCCTTGGGAAATGTAATTCTTGAGTCCAAGCTATCTGCATTTAGCAAGCTTTTATGCATACTGCCAAATTCCCCTCTAAGAATACCAATTTACCAATTCACACTTCCACTGGCACTGTATTAAAGGGGCCCTTTCCTCAGTCTTTGCTAATGCCACAGATTTCTGTTCTTTTGAGTTTTTGCCAATGTACTGGGTTTAACATGGATTCACTGTTTGTACTTTTTAAATTACTTAAGAAGAACATTTTTTGTGCTAATTATCCATGAGTATTTTATGAATTGACTGTTCAGATTCATGGTTTGGTTTATTTTCTGTTATGTTTCTTTTCTAGTTTTAGAAATTAAAAACACACATAATTTCTTTTTCTGCCATTTTTTTGAAAAATTTCAGGTTTTTCATTTAGTTTAATAATTTTTAAAAATGATTTTTACTTGTAATGTGGTTTAATATAGCTGTAATTATTGAAGTAAATAAAAATGAAACATTTGTGCATCACATTATCCTCCAAATATTTTGATGAACTGAATGTTTTTATTACTCCATGTAATTACCAGTTAGTTTTAACATTGTAATCTAATTTTGGTCAGGATTACTGTTATGATATTTACCTCAAACATTTATATGTGATGAAAAGTAATTTGACACTGGCAATTAATTTAGTAAACAAATATACAAGTCCCCCCCCCCATATCTATGTGTTCTATATCTGTGGACTGATATAGAAGAAAAGTAATGGAAAAAATATTACAACTATACTGAACATGTATAGGCTGGTTTCTTGTCAATGTGCATTTTGACATTGGTTTACAGAGCACACAGTCTAGGACAATCTGGCCTCTATCAATTAAGAGTGAGGAAACAGAAGGGGGTTTGAATACCAGGAAGATCCCATCCCAAAGAAATGCTCATTATTCTGCTTATCTCAACAAACAGACCTTGAGATGGAGCTGTGTTCCCTTCAATGCCCAAAACAGTGAAGGGTAACAACTACTTCTAAAGCATTTCTGTTGTGAGAGGTATTATTAGTAATCTAGACATCATTTAGTGTAAGTTATATGTAAATACTATTGCTATTTTATATAACTTCAGCATCCTCAGATTTTGGTATTCATGGAAGATTCTGGAACCAGCCTCCCATGGATAGTGAGGAATGATTATATATAAATATTTAGGAAAGTGCCTAGCATGCAGTAAGTGCTAAGTAAATGTTGGCCTTAGTATTTTAATAAATATTTTAGATCAGTTCTATGTTCAGCTGTTGTAATGCTCACTAACAGTTCCTTTCCATTGAATCTCTTGTTCTTGAGTTATTATTGTTCTATATGAAATAAGATTTTGAAGGTTTTTTCTAAAAATCGAGGAAAATATTTTTAAAACTTTTGAATATTTCTCAAACTTTCTGTTGCTCTCCCATACAAAATAAAGAACAACAGTGTTTCCTGTTGTTTAAATAACATACTTTTCCCTTAAAATCTGTTTTAAAATTTTCTTATTTTTTACTATGTGACAGAACCCATGAGGATTTTGTAATTCTTTGCATTTAATTTGCCCAGCTTTTATTGCATAGTCACTGAATTTTTTCTTTGTCGTTACAAGGAAAAGTTTTCTTCTGGTGTTTCTAAATGTTGGATTTCTTTTCCACTTTCTCCAAGGTAATATGGTAGAGTCATTCACTCAGGAGGGATTTTGTAGTATTCAAACTTGAATGTGTTTGAATACATATGAATGTTGTATGGGCTTTGTGTGCCTAATTAGTGACCCACTGTTCTTGTTTCATTCTTCAGAGATGTATTTTGACTCTTCTCTTCGGGCATTGGTTCTCTAACTCCAATACATACAGTACTCCCCATTGTTCTCACATTGATTAAAGTGTGACTGTCTTTATTTCAGTGACCCTTTGGCTCTCCACATCATCTCATATGGACTGTGACTCCTCCATGGCTTTTGGTTTCCTCGCTGTTTTTTTTTCTTTGTTCAGTCATCTACTTTTAAATTTCATTTTGTTGATCTTGGACAACTATCTTACCTTTTCTGTTTCCTCATTCTTATTTGATAGAGGCCAGATTTGTCCTAGACTGTGTGCTCTCTAAACCAATGTCAAAATACACATTGACAATAATGAACAATTTAGTGTCAAAAGGGAAAACTGTTTACACTAATTGACCAAAACCAAGAGTCTTGCACAGATCACTTAACTTCTCCATATCTTAATTTCCTGGTATTTAAATGCAGTTAATAACCCATATCTTTACAGTGACACTATACAAATATACATACATGTGAGAGCCTCTAGCACATCCTAAGACTTAATACACAGTAAGTGGAAGAATCATCCAGGCATTGAAAAATAACACAAAGGACCAGCAGGATCATGGTTTTCCCAGGATCTGCCGTGGGGGAATGCAGGAAAGCTGCTCGGAGTCCTGAAGTGGGAAGTCTAATTAGGCTAATTGAACAGAGGCCTTTTTCTCCATGGTTCTTCTGTTTTTCTGTTGGCTCTAACAGAGAGAAACCAGTTAATGAAAAACAAACATTTCCTATGAGCCCTCCTCAAACAGCTGAGGGTTGTTGTAAGGTTGAGAAAGAAAACAATTTAAACTCAATTCAAAAGGTCAGGAATTAGGATAACCAAAACAATTTCATGACAAGAGCCAGTCCCTGGGAAGCCACCAGTAGCTGGAGGCTCTCTAACCAGTGTGACAGAAACAGGAAGTCCTAAGAGCAAAATGAAACAAGTCCTCCTCAAATTTTGGGCTCTATTTCATCACATTGTCCTCCTAGAAGGCCAACAGATGACTTCAAAGTAAAATTCATGGGCACGAGGCCGCTGGATTCAGTACTAGGTAATTTGCTTTCCAGAACAGAGTCAAAAAGTGACTCTTGGCCATGGTCAAGTTCAAAGAGATTACAGCTGTTGTGAGTTGTTAAAACCTACTACGTTGTCATTTCAACAGAACCGTGGAAGATTCAGGGTGTCACTCTAGGCTTCCCGTGTAGTAAACATTGCATAAACTTGGTAGGCACCCGAGAAAATGAGTGAAGGGCTGCTCACAAAATAGGCAGATTTGAAGATGAAAGATAACAAATTTAGGATGGAGAGATTTGAAAGATATGACCATGGTAGACAGCGAAAGCTATGTGCAGTAATTCTAGCTTGTGTGGACATGATATTCCTCCTGATATGAGGCACTGAGAAAACCCAGAATCTATCTTGTGTCTTCCTGCCAAAAACCCACAACTGGAGTCTCCTTACCAAGAAACTTAAAGCAAGTCCAAATTGAGGGTTATCCTACGGGATAAAAGGATAGAACTCTAAGAAAGTCAGAGACCCAAACAACAGAATGCTCCAGACCAAAAGCAATAATGAGATCTAACAGATAAATACCATAAATCCTCAACAGAATAAGAGAGGATAAAGAAACTTGGTTGATAAAGTTATCAAAAGGTGTACAGCCAATGAATCATCTAACATCTCATCTGACATCTGATAGCTTCCAGAGGCTATTTTTTGACATCTACCATTTCTTGTACATCTGTTAGTTGACATTTATTTATTTATTAATATTGCCATGTACTTGTAAATTCCTACTCTAATCTGTAGCCAGAAAAACATTTTTCCCCAAGCTGTCCCAGTTTGGTTCAGAAGGGTGATTCAGGTAGGCTTCTGTGCCCTTATGATATGTACGCCAGAATCTTCAGATCTGTCCTTATTTTCTGGTTCAATATTGAAGACCCATCCTGCATTTCTCTACCCTATGTCTAGATTAGTGATTTCTCCAAGGAGCCCTGGTTGCTTTTAGTGAATATTTAAAACCACTCTCTGCACTGTAGAAAGAATGGCTGGATCAAGGCTCTGGTACTGACCAGAATATATACACTGCTCACTTATTCACAATTTATAATTAATTTATCAGTGCTGTCCCAAAAATCTACATGCCATTATAAGTTTTAAGGACTTGAAATATGTGAATACTATGAATATATAGAAATATACATTGAAAGTTTTTCAATGTACCTTCTACACTTGACTCTGTGAACGTTACATGTGATTTCAACTTTAATTTCTTTCATTTAAAATGGTGAATTTGGGGCAGAAGACTTTCCAGACCCTCTTCTGTCTCTCTTAGACAAAGCTTTTATCCTCTCAGTCATTTCCTCCTGTTCTTAACCTCCATTGTTCTAGAATTCATTCCTCTATTTTAGAGAACACAAACCCAGCATTTCAGACATACAGCAGATTGGGAGTTTTATTTCCCTTATACTATTTGGAGGTCCTATATCATATGTCTTATATCACAGACAACTTATTGAGACCCTGTCACAAAATTTAAAAGTGAAAATTAAAAAAGGGCTGGAGATGTAGCTCAGTGTGAAGGTTCTAGTTTCGATGCCCAGTACCACACACACAAAGAATTCTGTTAGAAAAAGTGATGATTTCCACTTGTGGTGACTTGTGCCTGTAATCCCAGCACTCAGGAGGATGAGGTAGGTGGATCACTGCAAGTTCAAGGCCAGCCTGGTCTACATAGTGAGTTTAATGCCAAGCTGAACTACATTAGGAAATCCTATCTCAAAAAATAAACTGTTGAGGATGTAGCTCAGTGGTAGAGTGCTTACCTTGCATGCATGAGTAGCTGGGTGTAGTCTCCTCTACTGCAAACAAAAATAAAAATTTAAAAGACAGTTAAAAAGGATAGTTCACATATTAGAGCTGTTTAACAGAGGTTCTGTCTGTTCTGTGTATTTCTGTGTCCTCAGCAGTTAGAATATGCCAGAAACATGGTAGGCACACAAACAGCGGACAAAAGAAAAATAATAAAAAATAAAAATAAATAAGTGAATAATAAATAAATGACAAAATCTGATTGACAAAAAGCAGAGATCAATTTTCAGAATAAATCAATTATATAAAACATAGATAATTCAACTTTGAAATAATAATTTTCATAGTGCTACTTTCTGGAGGAAAGTTTGGTCCCAGTATGGTGACACTGAGGTGGTTGGATCTATAAGGGCAAGGTGATAAAGTCATTTGAATTCTGCCTTTAGAGACAACTAATGCTTATTTCACAGAGTGTGTCAGGTCTGGCATGGGTAGGCTACTTTCTAAGATGTTGGGTTCTTAAAAAAGAGCAAATGGGCAACGAAGAAACCCGCTTGCCTTGCTGGTAAACAGCTGTGGCTCAAGCAAGTGGCAGGTGACCCAAGGAGAGAACCAGCCAGCCAGCGTCTCCAAGATCTGTGGGACATGGGCTGAGAATCAAACATCCCCCCATTAGCAAATGGGAGCCAGAAATCTGAGCATCTCTTGAGGGGGATGATCATATGCAATATAGCAAATATGAAGGATTTCCTTCTATCTTCTCTTTGAAAGCAAATATTGTTATCACTATTTTGCTTTGTTTTGATTAACTGTATGGATCTATTCATTATTCTGTTTTGATAGGTTTTATAATGTTCTGTATTTGATTTGATTTTGCTATACCTGGTTTAAAGGACAACTATTGTGAAGATAATGAGACATACTATGGTACCCATTACTGTTATCATGGTACCCTGCTGTGAAGTTCTGTACCAATTTCACTGCATTGTCTCGATTGGCTTTATTCTGTCTTGTTCTGTTGTATTCTACTGCCTTCAAAATTTAAAAGACTGAATGCAGCCTCTTTTGTTTCTTTTGCCTCATGTCTCATTTTTCTCTGCACAAACTTCTGGCATGTTATGATGTAGCTAGAAGGTCCTCACTTTCTGTAAATAAACCAGATGAGCTGTATGATTTTGGATTTCTAGTTTCTAAAATTATGAACTAAATAAACTCCTTTCCTAGTAAAGTACCCAGCCTTAGGTATTTTGTTACAGCAACAGAAAATGGACTAAGACAATAGGTAAGACAAGCTAAAATGTAAAAATGATGCCTAATATCGTATCTAGGACTGTAAGGTGATTCAAGACTCCTTCAAATAGTATGAAGTAATTACCAGTCATTTTTATTCAATGTGTAGATAAAGAATAAGAAAACTCTAAAATTATTCCACATGTAATGTGAAAGACATTTATTACTATAATATAAACTTTTCAACAGATTTGTTGAACAAAAAGATAGTCTTCTGTATGTGCTACCACAGAAGATTAAAGGAATCCCTTAATTGATCCCCTGGCATTTTGAAGTTTATGATTAGGATGAAAAATAATCTTATATTGTATAGGTAAAAATTGCTTGGCAACCAAATTGTAGGCTAACGAAGGAAATTTGGGGGACACTGAACCTACTTATTTCTAGGTACCCCACATTCAGGCTCTTCTTTGTTTCTTTTCTTACTCCTGGGTCTGTGGTAGGAAAGTTAGGTAATTTACTCACCAAAACAAAATTTAGACTGAGTAAAATACAACAGTATATAAGTGATTTGATTATAGACATCCTAAGACAAGATTTTCCAAAATGTTTCTCCCTTGATTATCATCTTGAGAGGACTAGGGATTATATTTATGTAACAGCATAGAAGATAATAACAGTAATATCCACTCTTTCTGAATCCACCACAGAGAGCTTCTATCCATTTTAATCATCACTGTAATACATGAAGAAAGCATTACTATAACAAAAAACTAAGACAATCAACTTGCAAAGGAAAAAGTCCACGTCGAGTCACTGGTTCAGAACTTTTGGGAATTCATCAGTTTTCCCCCTGTTTTTAGATCTGAGGCATGGCATGATGGAGGCAGCGGATAACAGAACAAAATCATCTCATGGGTGAGGAACAAAAGAATGAAGGAAGGGCTAGACTCTCAAAATCCTTTTCAAGATATACAATGACTTAAAGACCCCTTGATAGACCTTACCTCTTAAAGATTTCCTGGGTACCTAGGCTTCATGACATTGGCCTTTGGGGACATTTAAGATTTAAACAATAGGTATGATTATCCCTAGATTACATGAGCAACTGAGGGTTTTTGAGGTTTTCACATGATGGAGATCCAGCCATGAGTCTACAGTCAGACTGGGAGTGTCCAGCCGCATCTAGCTGGTATGGTATCTCTTCCTTCATAAGTCCATGCCTCCCCCTCCTCCACCTCTGCACCCAAAAGAGCGTCTGCACACTTTAAAACTCTATTTGTGA